>NC_053040.3:439599911-442204450 GCF_002575655.3 Aegilops tauschii subsp. strangulata
ACGCCGTGACTTTCGCGAAAGCACAACCGTGCCTCTCGCGGAAGCAAAACCGTGACTCTCACGAAAGAAAAAAAACAGAAAAAATGCGTTTTGTTTTTCCCTTTCCGAGAGGCATGGCCGTGACTCTCGCGAAAGCACAACCGTGCCTCTCGTGGAAACAAAACCGTGACTCGCGAAAGAAAAAAAAACAGAAAACGCATTTTTTTCGTTTCCGAAAGGCACGGCCATGACTCTCGCTAAAGCACAGCCGTGCCTCTCGCGGAAGAAAAACCGTGACTTTCGCGAAAGGAAAAAAAATAGAAAACGCATTTTTTTTGCGCAATTTTTTTTCGTTTTTGATCGGAAAGCTAAGAAAGACGGGGGAAAACCAAAACGTCGAAAAACTCCGAAAAAAATTTAAAAAGCCGAAAACACGTGCGGAAAAATAAAAAAAACAAATCCGAAGAAAGCGTCCAGAGCGCGACACGTGGCGAATGGCTGAGAGCGCGCCAAGTGGTGCTGATCGTTGCGAGGCTGCCGAAGGAGCGCTCGTTAACTAGTTGCTCCCTCTTCAAACAGCCATTAGCTCGAGCACTCCTGGCCCGTCCACCATACGGCCCAATTCAGCCCGATATGTACATCTCAGCCTATCCTCTTTTTGGAGTTGGTATATCTCGGCCTACCTTTTTCTAGAGCATCTTGCTATATATGCCCTGTGGGGATGATGGATATGCCGTTTCGTTGCAAAAGAAAAAAAACGTTGTCACTATGGGCAGGATTTTTGTGTGCACTGAGCAGCGGCACCTTCTTTTGGAGTACCATCTAGATAACTGTTGTAAAAAAAGGCAGACGCTTCAAAATCTTATGATATAATCAAACGAGAATGGCTGGCTTGTTGCGAGCATGCTACACCATCAAATGGTATATACCCAAAATGCTTTCAAGCCTCAACCACAAGCCAGCTGCGCAAGGCCGTGGAATCCTTGGCATTTCTGGGCCGCCAACAACAAGCAAACACTCGTATCCACCAGTGCTAAACTTGAAGTTGTATGGTGAGCTTTATTGTTCATGCTGATAACCTCTAGGGGCTACGGCTACAAGCCTACAAGTAGAAGCAGTAGTAGTGTCTGGCGAGCTTTATTGCTTTGCCGAAGCCGGCCCACGCCCATTGACTGCTTCTGGCCAACTCAATAATTTTCTGCCGCAACAATAAACCGCTTAAATTACACGGCGCCCGAGGCGTCACTCCCACGCTCGTTCTCCCCATCCCGCTCGCATCGCGTCGCGTGCGTGTCCCCCCAGCATCCGCGATCCCGGTGCGCCTGCCCGAACACCCACCACCACGTCACCCCATCGAACTGCCCGTCCACATCCACATCCAAACCACCGGACACGCGTCGCCACACGGACGCGCACACACTGCAGACGTCCATCGAGCCGCGCAGAGGATCCCCCGGGCTCATCGGAACGTTCGCCGACATGTGGGGCGCCGTCAGGGCGGGCCCCACGCGTCATCGGGGGGTCGCGCTCCGTTTGCTTCCTCGCGGGGCAAGGAGCCGAGACGACGGCAGCTGCGTAGGCCCCACGCGTCGGCGTGCCACGCGGTTCGCGAGAGCGAGCTCGCGCCATCGGCATCGCACCTGAGCCGGGGCGCCCCGGGCCCGCGGCCCCTGGGCCCACGCGTCACCGAGACGCTGGCTACGTGTAGATATCTTCCGAACCGTCGCGCCCCCACATGGCCAGAGTCGGTTTCGCCCAGAGGGGAGAGGGAGGGGAGGCTCACGCCAGAAGATACCGCGCCGCGTGCGTCGTCGGATGGTTGCCTAGCTCCCCGCCGCGCCGCGATCCATCGCCGGCCGCCGGCGGAGCGCGCGCCTACTTCTGGCGGTAGTATTTAAGGGGGAGGAGGTCGTTGGCGATTCGTGTCGCGCAGGCGCGAAGGCGGGGGGAGGCGACAGGGTAGGCGGCGTCTTTAGACTCTGGGAGCTGCCATTAACGCTGGCCTGGCCTGGCCACCTCCGCATGCGGACAAGCGCGGCCACGTCGTCGCCACGGGATGGCGGCTCCGGGGCTCTGACCCCCGCCCAGGTATTTCAAGGGGACAGAGCTCTCCCTCCCTCCGATTCTTCCCGATTCGATGCCTCGACTCCGGGCCGCCTGCCCTCTGACTCTGATCTGCCTTCTGATGTGGGAATTCTGGCGCGCTCTTGCGTGCGCGGTGCAGGCCGGCATGGGGAGCGGCGGCGCCAGGCGGCATTTCTTCCCGCTCACCAGCTTGCAAATCGGGTACGTCTCGTCTTTCATTCTCAGGGGATTGGGTGCTTGTTGGGGGGAATGCTTGCGGAGCTTGTGATCTTGCGGTGGAAATTTCCTGCTCTGCTTTTGCCGGTTCGGTCCACATGAACATTCCGGTGGAATGGAGATTGATTTGAGCAAACTTCATCTGTTATTGTCTGTGTTCAGTCAAAAATGTAGTGCTCTTGTGCTGTACTGGTGAAGGGAAAAGTTCATTCAGTTACGTTAGTGGGCACAGTTCACCTTTCGTTGCAACAGTTCCTAGCGGCATGGAAGATGGAAAGAATCTCAAATTGGTAGTATTTGTTTGGCCTGCGGGGGTGAGAAAGTTCCAACATACAATTCTTAAGAAACAGACAAGAAATATCCCAAATTAGGAGTTGGGTAGCTGAATTGTCTGATGTTGATGTTTCATTCGCTACTGTCCTTCAGTCTAGCATTTACTTTCTTATTGGATAGGGTAAAAAAAAAACAGTGATAATGTAGTCATGTAGAAAGGAAACCGATTGCTTGTAATTTTTGCTATATGAAGTGTTGATGGACAAAATTGCCTAGCAAAGTGAGGGTGTTAATACATAATAAGATTAATACTGCACTGAGCTGTTTAATTGTTCACCTTTCACCCTGCGTGCATTCAGGGATGTGGCACCCATTTATAGCAAAGTCAAACTGCAATACCTTTGATCTTTGCAACATCATTTAGGATTTTCTTTTAGGCTTCTTATTTGCCTGTAACCTTCTTCCCTTTAGACTGATGAGTATGCGCCTCCTGCGACATATTCTTCCTAGTTTGCAGTTTTGGGCTAAACATATATCAGAGAGAAGAAAAGTTAAATCTTAGCTTCCTTTGATTCATGTGATTTCTGAATTGGCAAAATTCAGCAATTGGGTGCCAATGGCACACTGAATCCTACAGGAAGGAATTGCATGCAAAGTAATCCATAGGAAAATTCATAAGATTTTTGCTATTTTAAAATATGCAGAGATGTTCAATTGTTCACCGTTGATCACCTTTCACCCTGACTGCATTCAGGGATGTGGCACACACTTATAGCAAAGGCAACCTGCAATACCTTTGATCTCTGCAACGTCATTTAGGATTTTCCTTTAGGCTTCTTACTTGCTTGCATCTCCCTTTAGATTGATGTGTGTACCCCTCTTGCAACATATTCTTCCTAGTTTGCACTTTTGGGCTAAACAAATATCAGAGAGAAGAAAGGTTAAGGCCCTGTTTGTTTCAGCTTCAGTTGATCAACTGTGGATCAGCTTCACTGGCAAAGCTGAGCAGAATCAGCTTTGCCACTGAAGTACACCTGGACGTGCTTCAGGCAACTGCACTGAAAATGGCCCGAATCCAGATTAAGCTTCACTAGCAAAGCTGATTCCAAATAGCTGTTTGTTTCATCTTCTGATTTTTCCTACGAGAATCTGCTGCCTAAAGCTGAAACAAACAGGGCCTAAATCTTGGCTTCTTTTTATTCATGTGATTTCCAAAACACATGAATAGGCGAAATGCAGGAATTGGATGCCATGGCATGCTGAAATCCATTAGGTTTTTGCTATTTTAAAATGTGCAGAGATGTAGGGTGTTCATAGGTTATGCAACTTACAAGCTATTATTTTTTCTACTTTTTCCACACAGTATCTGTTATCCTGACGATAATGCATTAGTAAATTTCCATTTCCATTTGCAGTACTCTTCGTTAGTCACGCATGCTGGAACAACGATTGCTTTTTATCATATGCAGGGATTTACAGTCATATCTTGCAGAGCTCACTATATTTTTGTGCCCCGATACCAAGAAGTTCCTTATATTCCTTGACAACCGTCCATGGTTGCTAGATCAGAATACAAAACCTGCTCACCTGTGGCAATTGATGGTTACCAAGGTCCACTTTACTCTCTTATGCACCAGTGTCTCTTTAATTGATATTATAACCATATATATATACTCATAAACTCACATAATTGCCCCTGTGATAACTCTTGCTTACTGTTGCTATTTTGTGTTCCAGTCAAGATTTTCTCCTTTCGCGAACACTAGAACTAGGAGAAAGAGAGATGAAGGTGGAAATAAGCTTGTATTTTCAGAATTCCCAACATCTGCTCCACGTATGTGGAATCAATCATCCAAATGGTATACTCTGATTGATGATACCATGCGGAAAAAGAAGCTTCAAGTAAATAAATTGAAGGATTCTCGCCTGCTGAATAGGGAGCTGCATCGGACATTATATGGTTTTATTATTTTTGAGGTAGACTGGGCTGATGTGCGTGGCATTAATTATTTGAATGAGCTTCAGGTATTGCTGTTTAATGTTGATAGTTTACAATGAATATCATATTGACGGCTTTAAACGGATAGCCCATGCTTACTTCCCTTCACGCTGTTGTAGACTGATACATCAATGGTGATCGAAGCTAAAACAATGAAGAGATGGGAATTCGATAGTGTCAATCAAGCTTCATCTTTAATCACTTCTTGGTTCTCAGGGAATTACTCAGAGTGTCAGCTCTTACAAGATTATTTAAATAGCATCTCTCCTAAAGGTAAACGTTTGAACTTCTGAGATTTGTTATTCTCGCCTGCTGGTACAATCTGCTTATATATGCTTGCTGTTACAGGTGATGTTTTTTATGATGCCCTAGATGACTTAACACCTGAATTATGGGACACTGAGAGTGTAAAGAGCGATGGTGATGATTCTGGAGATTGTGTTAGGGTGCCGTCAAGTTCCACAAGCTCATCATACACCCCGCCACCTTGCTCTGGACCTTACAAGAGAAGAAGGATAACAAGATCTGATGCTGGAAGTGATATGTCTGAGGAACCATACTCAGAATTTGTGACCTCACCAAGATATTCATCATATTCATCTTCATCATGTTGCAGTGATAATGACAGTGGCACGCCACTGGTGGAGCCTAGCACATATAAGGATGTGCTGATCTTGTTTCGATTCAATGATCATGATCTGCCGTTCAGACTAAAGGAAGTTATACTGTCTGATGTGAGGCTCTTAACATTACTTGAGTATGGTCTTCCTTCATGGGTCATTTTTCTTCAGTCATATCCAGTGTTCTGCAAGATATATCGCCCATGGATGTGTCCTCTAGCCAGAGCACTATACGTCTTGATGTCATTAATTACTGTTCTTATAGGATTTTATGACCTCTACAAGAATGTACCAATGTTGAAGGCAACTGCCTCTAGATTATTTGGCCCTTTGTTTGATTGGATAGAGACATGGGAAATGATCTCAAGGCTTAAGTATCTTGGAACCATGCTTTTTCTGAACAATTTCCAGCAGGCTTTTACATGGTCTCTTAAGATTGTACGTGCTACTAAGTCTGTTCTTAGTGTATTGACAAAGCCAATTATGGGGCCACTGTTGGAGGTTCTTGAATTTACCCTGCCACTATGGAACATTTGTGCTGAAACGGTTGAATATCTCAGTTCAGCTGCAATGGTAGCGATGGAAACATCATTCGGTGCGGTTATCAGTACAGTTCAGATGATCATGTGGCCATTTTGGTTTATCTTCAGTACGGTGTTTAATATAGGTATATGGTTACTGTAATCTTCCAAATGATCAGTTTCTTTTTCCGTTTGTGTTTTTATTCTGATGACTTAATGATGCTTTATTTATTGCAGCAAATTCGATCTTATACCCTGTAATTTGGTTCGTCGGAGAGATACTAGCCGCACCTTTCCGACTTGTCGTTGCGCTAGCAAGTTTTGTAGCAGACTTCTTTGATGATATTGTTGATGTTTTAAGGCAGACCTGGTCAACGTTAAGTTCGTTGTATCAAGTTGGTTCTGCATCCAGAGCACCTGCGCTTACATCTGAAACTACCATTTGGGGATCACTCTGGAAAGATCTTCTGTACCAGGTAACATAAATTTGTTTGCATGCCTAGTGATTGTTTTTCAAGTATATTATGCAACTTACGTTGGCTCTTGTTGTAGATTTTCCGTGCAGTCCGGAGCATTTTGTACGGTTTTGTTGCCTTCTTTTCAACGTGCAATAGGCATCGGCTCAGGTAATTTTCCCTTTTGCTTGTATGCAGAGGTTGTATTTGCAAACCAGGCAAACAATAAGTCGAAAATCTGAATGATGAGAACACCCGTGCTTTTCTGAGTTCAAACTTTTTCTTCAAACTGGCTTGCGTGTCCGGACAATGGAAATTTTAAAATTGTGTAGTGTAGCTCACATTATGCCCCCATGAGTATTATGAGCTAATTGTGACTACATGCTGCAGCATATACAATCACATAGAAGTTCTTCTCCGGCGCCTGTCCCGCGCCTTAAATGGCACGCGACATACCTCCGCTTGTGAAGGAGCTCAGAAGTATACTAGTCAAGATTATCCTGTAAGTACTAGCATTTTATACTTACGTTGATGTTTGTGTTCATTCAATGAAATACCCCCTCCGTATCAAAATATTAGATGTTTTTTGACTGTCAAAAAACATCTTGTATTTTGATATGGAGAGAGTACCTCTCGAGAGAAAGAACAACCCTGGGAACTGACATTAACAGTCAAAAAACATCTAATATTTTGATACGGAGAGAGTACCTCTGGAGGGAAAGAACAACCCTGGGAACTTGTTCTAAAAAAACCCTGAGAACTGACATTAATCATTTTGTTGTTATATTCCTGGACATTTGAATGCATAGTTCATTCCAAAACAGCCAATCTACCATAGAGTTTGTGGTGTTTTCTATCGAGTGTTTCCCCCACATACAAAGGTGCCAAACTGTCTTGTACTTATATATATTTACATCGTAGCTATGCAAGCAAGTTAACTGTTTTAACTGTATTGTGGTCTCGCGAGATTGTGGTGTTTCAGTAAAGAAAAACATTTTTGGAAGAACCAATAGTGTAGTTGCTCTATTTATCCTATATATGTACAGATGTACTGTGACTTGGATAACTATGTTCTTGTTTAGTTGACATCTACATGGAAACATGTACTGAATTTGGAACTACTTTCTGAATTTGCTGTCCCATGTTTGTCTGTGCAGCAAAGGAAAACTAAGACGAGATGATTGTGGAGTCGGATTGACATACCAAGTAATTAGCTAATTCAGAGAAACTTTAAAAGGTTGAGACGAGATAACAGTGGACCTCCACAAGGAATCATGTGTACTGATCTCATACAGCTTCTAATGTTTCATCAAGGAACCCTAATCGTAATCGGTGTATCCCCTCTGCCCTCTGTACAGATAGAGGCAGAGGGCAACAACCAGCGAAGCAAAAGCAGTACAAGTGTAAATGTACATTAGTCGGAATCTGTTGTTTGTTTGTCCATTGTAGTGTAATGTAATGTAATATCTATTTTTAATAGGTTGTACAGTAGAGTAGGTTTGTGCATATGCTTCGGCTACTGAACAAGAATTTTGTAAGTATATGAGTGAGTAAATTACCTTTGTTCAGTGATAATGCTATTAAAAGTTTTCCCGTCTCAGGTGCCTAGGGTGTGTTTGGTTTACAGCCCAAAGATGGGCCAAAACAAAAGGAGGTCGGAGCTTGGACTCCTTCTACTTCTTTAAGACTCGAATGCTTGGCTCCCCCCAACGCTCAAAGATGGAGATGGGCTTCCTCTTTGATTTTGCTGACGACGATAGAGGTCGGAGCAGCCGTGTTGCGAGAAACTCTTGCGTTGCGTTCCTTTTAGATTTTCCATGAGACAAGCATCATAACCAAAGCAATGGCCTTTCTGTTTTGACCTCCATCACTCACCGTCTTTTGCCAGCATGCTCGAACCAGATTTTTCATGAGACAAGCATCATAACCGAAGCAATGGCCTTCCTGTTTTGACCTCCATCACTCACCGTCTTCTGTCAGCATGCTCGAACTGAATCTTCATGCCTCCACGACATTGGGAGTGGTCTTGAATGCCTAGCCAGGCGGTGATCTCGTTCCAAACTCGGGCAGAAAATCAACATTGGAAAAGAAGGTGGACAGACTCCTGCACCTGCTTGCAAAGCGGGCAAAGGCCATCCCCGCCGAGATAGACAATCAGCCCTCCAAACGCGGTTATGAAGAATTAATCAGGCAAAGAATTGATGTTGTAGCGCACTGATGCACTGCACACATCAACATTACTGCAACACATGCTTTTGTTCCTCTTCCGGCTTCCGCATTCCAAAGAATCTCGCAGAGCAGGATGTTTCCAACCGGGAAAAAAATGATTAGCTTGACGATCACCTTTTGAGTTCCCTCTGATTACAGATCCCATCTATTCTTTCTTCTCCAGTGTCATGACGTAGTCCTACCGCGCAGTGTGCACATGGAGGTAAGGTGGCGTTGCATCACGATCACAGGCGGCTGGGCATATGCATATGCATGTGGGGTTGGTAGATTAGATACACGGATCCACGCGTGCAACAGTGCAAGATCTAGGCATCATGGTTCCCGGTGAGAGCAAGCAGACATCGCCGCCTCCGAGACGATGATCATCGGTAGGGAGGTTCACTGAACCCGTAGGAAACCGACGGATACGCCGTGTGAAAATCTTGCGCTGCCAATTTTTCCGGCGCAGGTATGTAGTAGTAGTAGTATACACGAGTCAGCAGATGTGACATGTCCTCGTCTGAATCTGTTTGCTCGATGGAGCGCCGTGATCCCAGGCCGGCCTGCTGAATATGCCCAAAGGTCCAAGTGGGTCATGAGTGAGTGAACCTCCTTTTCCTTTGTCGAAGCACGAGCGAGCTAGAGCTCACTGGCACGGTGGCGCCACTGTACGAGTAAGTGTGGACTTAACTGAATAAAGGTTGGGCTCACATGATCACGCGCTCCTGTGTCTTGGATCTTCGTTGTTGTCGTCGCACTAGCAGCGTTGCGCATAGTAATCCAAGCACCAGTCACCAACCCTGGGTGGTCCAAGCGAGGATGATGTCTTCCTCACGCTCATCGATTGGCCTCCCTGTAAAAAATCATGCATGCAGACGAGACGAGTGAATCCTTCTTCAGTCACACCGACAGAAATGCCTCTGGGAGGAGGACCAACCGGGCCGGCCGGCCTCGAGTTCTCCGGATCCACATGTGGAGCAACGATGATGTGTCGCGTGAACTGCATGCGACTGACATGCATGCGCAGGGTTGATAATCTTTCTTATTACTCCAGAACTGAACCTTATTTTTTGCCAGGTAGTATTAGAACTGATTCGATTAGTCGTCGTCTAGACGTCACCAGATCCACGCCGTACACGTACTCCCTCTGTCCGAAAATACTTGTCGGAGAAATGAATGTATCTAGATGGATTTTAGTCTAGATACATCCAATTTTTATCCATTTCTTCGACGAGTATTTCTGAACGGAGGAGGGAGTAGTATATTACTACAAGACCCTCGACATGTTCTTACAGGGGATCATGGAAGAAGGTATAGATTGACACCCTAGCTCGCCACATGGCTGAATGAATGAAGCTGCCAGAGATCACGCAACAGTAAACAGCAGTCCGCAGATCTAAACCAACAGCCTCTCACCGTCACCGGCAAAGGACAAACGTGACCGTACGTAAGTCGGTGCGCTCGCCGGACTCCAGAGTTGTTTGTACGTGCGACCACTTGGCTAGGCTAGTAGTGCCCGGTGAGCTGCAAACGGACGGCGACGAGCCTGCGTGCCGTTGCCCGGTTGTCCCTGCGCTCCGCTCCACCGCCAGCATTTTCCCGGGCCGGCGAATCGCTCTCGCCTGTCACCCACCACACTGTACTCGTAGACAGCAGTACGTATACAGCAGTAGTACTACTTAAAGCACCTCTGCACTTATTTGTGTCCTGTTTGCGATGCCATGGGACGGGAGGATAGTTGCATGTCTGGATTGTTTGCTTTCCTGAGTCATGATACGCCTTGGCATGTTGCCTACGGCTGACGTGGCGCCGCATACAAGAACGGGAACTGTTTGAGTCCATGGATGTAGACACATCTACATCTGCGGCAATCAAGGAGCTGATGATGATCTCCCATGATCACATGACACGCTTTGGTGGTCTACATGAGGACTTTGCTTAATACTAGTAAGCTCGCACGTGCAACGCACGTCTAAAATGTTGATGAAGTTAGTTTACATGTTACAAATTTAAAATAATTCTTGGAAAAAAATATAAATGAAATGGATACAAAATAGCATGCCACTCAAATTGTATTTTTAAAAGTGAGTCACCATTGTGATCCAGCAACCAAGTTGAATCTGTCTCGCCACGATCACCAAGCTTTTTGAACAAACTGATTTTCAAGATGAATTTACACATGGTAAGCAGGTTAGTTGTGAGCGCATGCAAGCAAAAAATTGAATTTATGCAACCCTTGCTCGATCCTACCAACGACTATTAAACTCTACAATTATGTTAGTATATTTTTTTTGTGGAACTGGAACGCCTTGCATTCCAAACTTAAGACAGACCGACACAATCAGCGGTCACTACATCCAGCGGGAGGTCTGGAGGCCATAAAACTTGGCTCGCAGAGGCACTCCGGCTACCAAGGTTCGGCAGTACATGACTTTGGCCTCTATGAAACCTAACTGGAGTAGATATCTGGCTTCACAGAATAGCAACCCCAATGGAGACCGGTCTGATGATGTAGAGGCTGATTGTTGCAGATCCAGGGAATCAGTTTCAGAAATCTCACGCCCCATAACTTGCATTTTAGCAAATTAGATTGCCTGCAGAAGGGCCGTAGCCACAGCTTGATCAGCGCCTGACTGAGCTGTTAGACGACCGGCAGAAGCACAAAGGATGTTTCCATCAGCGTCCCTAGCAATCAGGCCCCACCCACCCTCCTTTAACTCGTCTAGGAACACTGCATCCACATTCAGTTTGATAAAATCAGTGGGGGGTTTCAGCCAGGAAGAAACATGTTTCTGCACACCAGGAGGTTTAGGTACTTGGAACTCTTTCGATTCAGCACACCGAGCGATATTAAATTGAAATTCCCATCTCTACTTCTCTAGTATGCGCTTTTGCTTGTGATTCACTTTCTTTATCTCACTCCACCAGGCCCATAGAAGAGAAATAGCTCGCATCTTCACTTAATTTGGCATTTTCAACACGGCTAAAAGAACCTCCTTTAGGGTTTGCCAGTACAGATTTTTTTGACAACTTCCATATTACAAGCATACTGCAACTCTGTCTTCAAATTGCTGAAAAGGGGGCTAAATAGTTATTTTCTCTAATTAGAAACTCGAGTTCAGCTTTAGTATTTTGGTCGCATCTCGCACACCGTAAATTCTATTTGAACAAAATTGCACCTGTTGGCTTACAATGAGCCACATAACTTTCACGATTGGCATAATTTGGTATTAAGCACTGTTTAATTCCAGTTTGACCAGCAAGTTTACTTGGCACGAATTTTTTCAAACCATGTATCTACTTTCCATCGAAGGCTAATTGTGCTTTACTTTTTTTTTGAATTTTAATTGGGGTTTACTTTTGCTGCATCGAATCACTCATTCATGCCAAACTCACAAGAGTGTTCATGATAAGGGAAAAAAGTGTTCATGATAAGGAAAAAATGTTCATAATTTCCATTACATAAGAATGCATGAAGAAGCAAAACTGAGGAGCAGAAGACATAGCTGCAACATAGGGAGGCTACTGGTGGAGGCGAGAGGCGATAAATGTTATGGTGGAGTGGCTCACCGTGGTAGAGACGTCGGCCGTGTCGGAGGGATAACAGAGTTGAGGAAGACAACTGAGATGGTAACTGGTGAGGGGAACATATCACGTGCTGCTGAAGTAAGCCTCTGGTGATACTTGTTAGCCTAAATTTTTTTGGTCACATCTGGAGATGAAGTCAAACTCATTGTCCAGGATCTAAATAGTTCAACACTTTTTCACTGCAAATGGTATGCATATCTTACTGGTGTTATGAATAGTTTAGTGATGAACTTGTCTTCCTGTTTTACTTTCTGAACCGTGCATGACCAAAGCCTCTAGAGCCAAAGTGAAAAACAAAAAAGGATCAATGCAGTGAGTTCGAGTGGTACTGACAACAGTTTGGGACAATAAATTCACAACATTTTTTTGGCACAATAATTCAGTGCGTTGATATAACCACAAAATACAGAATTTCCAAATAAAGATATAGTTTGTCAAGATCTCAGAAAAAAAATACCTGTTTAGGTCCAGGATCTTTGTTTGACAGATAAAGATATATTTCTCGACAAGGTCCAATAAGCTCTGCAGTGACAACGACATTCAACTCAACAGATAAACCCAGTCTTATAGAAGAAAATAGATCCTTTCTAACAAACTGTCTCAGCTCAATGCACCACACAAGGGCATTACTTTAGTCACTGCTTTACTATCTGTCCAACTGAACACTTCAAAAGTTATTCTGAAAGCAGTTAGGGCAATGTCAACATTAAGCATAAGAAATCTGCAAATAATTAGTACCCGTCAGTCTTTGTTCATTTGTTAAGGTGTGACTCTGAAATTTAAGAACTAAGGTAAACACACATATATGGCAAGAAAATTTTCTAGTACCAAGTAAGAGAGCTGGAAGCAAATGATTCCAGACTTTTAAGAGAAGAATCAATCCGGTTGACAATTCCAAGTTGTTCCAAAGATGGAAGTCCACAGTTCAAACCAGGTAATGCTAAAACCCAAATCACAGAACAAACTTCACGAGTCAAGTCTCCTAACAGCTTCTCTTTCATCACCTCTACCTTAAGTTCTGACCCAGAAAGATTACCCAAGTTATCAGGAACCTTAGCTTCTCTTCTCACTCACAAAATAAACAACACGGAGAGCCACTCAGGAGAAAGGACAGCCAAAGAATAAACGTTGAATGGTCTCTTGTACAAATAAAAATGAACATCTCTCGGTCTTTGATTTTTCACTACAAAAGACCATGCATTTGACATCTACAACAATGTTCTATACTGATTTCCAATGTCCCTGACCAGATTGTTCTCAAGAAAATTGTTTTGACAGAAAAAGAAGTGCTACCTAGCTCGGCGGTGGATCTCGGGCTGGACGCCGCCGAGGGAGGGTGTGTTGGCCGGGGGCGCCGCTGAGGGAGGGCGCTGCAGGTGGCACGGGGGCGGGGGAACCGCGGGGGGACACCGCCCTGGGATGCAATGGGCGGCACGGGGCTGATGTGCCGCGGAGGGAGGCCGCGCTGGGGCGTGACGGTCGGCAAGGAGCCGGAGGCGGCGCCACCGAGGAAGGGCGCGAGGAGCAGTGGCGGCTGGTGGCGGGGCGGGCGTTCGAGCGAGGGACCGGCGGCCGGCGGCCGGGGGGGTGGCCGGGGGTCGGGCGGGAGACGCCTGAGCACAGGTTGTTTCCGCAAATCGTGGCCGGGGGTGCTGATTTTTTTTCGTTGACCAGATAGATGCGCGGCGGAAGGCAGAGTTTCGTCCGCCTCATGTAAATCGGTAAACGTACACAGCAAGGATTAATTTTTACATGAACGGTGAGATCTAATTAGGTGGACCGGATCGTGAGGTGGTATTTTGTCTAGGTTGTGCTGTCTACATGTTTCTGGATGCACTTAGGGATGAATATGTTTGCTTGTTTAATAGTAGTAGAGATAGTACCACCTGTGACCTTCCTGTGGCCAGCTGTGTCACTCCGTCTGCCACTGCAGGACTGCACTAGACTAGAGAACAGCTACTCCGAGCCGTGACAATCCCGTAATTTGTTCGCAGGCAACGGGCCGTTCTCCACCGAGCTGCATCAGTGCGTGCGTGCACGGTTTTAATCTCCGGCAACATGAGCACGGTGTACCCAGACCTACTCCGACCTACGCCGGCGGGCCGTCCGTCGCCATGATGGACCGCTCTAGACCGATCGATCGCGGCCTCACCTAAAAGGTGTCCTCGCTTTACCTGCAGCGCCCATGCATCCCTGTCCTCGCCGCCTACTCCTAAGTTGTAAAAACTCTACTCCTGCCGAGCTCAAACACGGAAAAGCTTCAATTTCTTGCTCCTCTTTTTGCCCATCATTTCCCCTTTTGATTGGCTATTAACTGGAGATAGTTAACTAGCCGCTTCACTCCGACACCCACTCTGCCTGCTGGATCTGCCCATGCATGCATGCATGCATTAATGAATCCCGTCCATGGCGGTTTACGTACGTGCGTGCGGCGAGCCAACGGCACCAGACCGGGCTCGCTGGATCACTGCCGCGCTGGTGCATGGCAAGTGCATGCACTGCTCCATCTTCAAGTGCAACGGGAAGGCACAGGAGGGTTGTGGTACGTGCTACTGGCCACCCCAACTAAAGAGATCGATCTTGTACTGCCTGCCGGACAGCCTCGTGCGCATTCATGCTTCGCTCGCCTGCCGCTTGGCCATGGCAGCTACGAAATTTAAGTCGGGGGAGAGTGGTTTTGCTTTACGTACTAGTACGTGCGACCTAGCTCAACTCCGTCAGGTCGTGCATGCACGCGAGGCCGGAGAAGGCTGTTGGTGTCATGAGACAGGCGCTGCGTGTATGGCTGAACCCGACCGGTCGACCAGTGACTGAAGATGTTCGTGCCTATTACTACAAAGCAACCATCAGTAAATGGGAAAAATAACCACGTCGGCCCATTGCAAACGCATCACTGCCAGCTACGCTTTGCGGCAGGTAAACACGCTCCAAACTACAAGCCCCACGCGTCCCTGTGACACCACGAGATTAACCGTATCTTGCTACCGCTGACAGCAGTAGACGGCACGGCACTTTCTCAAAAAAGCCAAGGAGAGCGCGGGGCAGAGGAAGCGAACATAGAGCCGTTGAGACGAGCAATTAATCCGCACTAACCACACGCCATCAACGCCCATCCATAAAACCCACTAACCACACGACGGGCCCACCGCTCAGGCACCAACGGTCCGCCGAGGGCGGGACCCCCGCACCCGGCCTTTTTCCACCTTCGACCCCCCGCCCGCGCCAGCACACCAGCCACTCCCGGCCTCAGCCAATCATGGCCAGCCACGTAACCCCACGAACCGGTTTCACCGCGTCGTGCGTCACCGCCGTACCCGCATACCCGCCACTTCCCACCCCGCCCGCGGGCCCCGCCTTTCCCCCGCCATAAATCTACACTCCCCGCCCTTTCCCTCGCTCCCCACACTCTCCACCACCTCGTCCCCCCGCCGTGACAAACTCTGCCTCGCCGCACGCAGCAGAGCATGGCTCCCCCCCGCGGCCGCCTCCTCGCCGCGGCATTGTGCCTGCTCTTCCTCGCCGCCGCAGGTAACCGCCGCCGCGCCGGCTGGTGTTTTCGTGGACAATGCCGGCGTGGTTTCCTTTGCTTACTGACGGTGAATGTCTTTGTTTGGTTGCAGACGCGGGCACCGTGGGCGTGAACTGGGGGCGGGTGGCGAACGACCTGCCCAGCCCGGCGGCGGTGGTGCAGCTGCTCAAGCAGCACGGCATCGCGCAGGTCAAGCTCTACGACACGGAGCCCGCCGTGCTGCGCGCGCTCGCCGGCAGCGGCATCAAGGTGGTCGTCGCGCTGCCCAACGAGCAGCTCGCGGCCGCCGCCAGGCGCCCCTCGTACGCGCTCGCCTGGGTGCGCCGCAACGTCGCCGCCTACTACCCGGCCACGCAGATCCAGGGCATCGCCGTCGGCAACGAGGTGTTCGCCACGGCCGCCAACGTCACGGCGCAGCTCGTCCCGGCCATGACCAACGTGCACGCCGCGCTGGCCAGGCTCAACATGGACAAGGCCGTCAAGGTGTCGTCCCCCGTCGCGCTCTCGGCGCTCGCCAACTCGTACCCGCCCTCCGCCGGCGTGTTCAGGGAGGAGCTCGCGCAGTCGGTGATGAAGCCCATGCTGGACTTCCTGGCGCGGACCGGCTCCGACCTCATGGTCAACTGCTACCCGTTCTTCGCCTACGCGGACAATGCCGGCGTCATCTCGCTCGACTATGCGCTGTTCCGCCCCAACGCCGGCGAGCTCGACTCAGGGAGCGGCCTCAAGTACTACAGCCTCCTGGACGCGCAGCTGGACGCCGTGTTCGCGGCCGTGGGCAAGCTGGGGAGCTACAACGGCGTGCACGTGGTGGTGTCGGAGACGGGGTGGCCGTCCAAGGGCGACGCCAAGGAGGTGGGCGCCGGCGCGGCCAACGCCGCGGCGTACAACGGCAACCTCGTGCGGCGCGTGCTGTCCAGGAACGCCGGCACCCCGCGGCGCCCCGACGCGGACGTCGACGTGTACCTCTTCGCGCTCTTCAACGAGAACCAGAAGCCCGGGCCGACCTCGGAGCGCAACTACGGCGTGTTCTACCCGAACCAGCAGAAGGTGTACGACGTGGAGTTCGTCCTCGGCGGCGGCTCCGTGGGAGGGAAAGGCAACGGCGGCCTCGGGTGGCAGGACAACGGCGGCGGCAGCGCGGTGCCGGCGGGAGGCGGGGGAGTTGTGAGGGCGGCGGCGACGCCGGGGGAGGCGTGGTGCGTGGCGAACGCGATGGCGGGCGAGGCGCGGCTGCACGCGGCGCTGGACTACGCGTGCGGGCCGGGCGGCGCGGACTGCAAGGGCATCCAGCCCGGCGCGGCGTGCTTCGAGCCCAACACCATGGTCGCCCACGCGTCCTACGCCTTCAACGACTACTACCAGCGCAAGGGCCGCTCCATCGGCACCTGCGACTTCGCCGGCGCCGCCTACGTCGTCAACCAGGCGCCCAGTGAGTCCCCGTTCCCGCTCAGTCTGCTCGTTTCTTGCCTGCAAAACCACTCGTAGTAGCACCGCTGGTGCGAATGTACCACGTCCATTACTTGCATTGCAAAGCATAATGTAGGTGCTAGGTACTCCTAACCCGACCAAAATTTAGGTTGCTAGGTAATATAAACGATCACTCTCAAGTTTTATTAGTAACAAATTAGTAATGCAGAGAAGGGGTTATCATCCGTTTGAGAAAAAGTTAATAATTTTACTTTCTTTAGGAAGAAAAGTTAACAAATTACTGAGGGTATCGGTAAAAGTTTGTGTGGGAACCACGGTACTACCTAAAGCGAGAAACATCCCGTACCATAGACGGCAATTTCCAGAGAGACGGGGTACACCAAAGTTCAAATCAAGCGAAAGTTGCTTTGCGTTGTACGGGAATGATTCCCGTCCTTTTTTGTTTTGGCCCACACATGCACGCAGCCTTAATCGCAACAAGCGAAACTGCAGCTGCGCCTTAACGCTGTGATTTGTGACCCAAATCTGCACTACGATGTGCATGCACACCAGTACCCATTCATGTCTGCATTGGATTGGAGCTGCCGTTGGTCTCTGGCCAGCTGCAATCCAGCTATCAATACCGTGCAGTTGCTAGTCAGCGTCTCAGAGTTTATGACCGTGGCGAGACGGCTGTCGGTCAGCTCTGGCTCTGGCTCTGGCTCGCGGCTCGACGTGATATGACGCGTCCTGCCCTGTGCTCTTTACTCCCGCCGTCGGAATGCGTGCCATGTCTGGCCGGACGTCGGCATGCGGCGCCAGGACGACTCTGGTTGCCGCCGCTTCCGGTTCCTCGGCTGCCTCTAGTTCGTGTACCTCCCGCATTGTTTACTCCTTTTCGGTCCCGGTACAAGAACATGGTCTCCATGTGTTCACATCAGACATCGGAGGAGGCACTAGCGTTTGTATATTCCATTGTTTTTAAGCTGTGGATCTTACTCGGTGCTCGTGTTTATTCCAATGTTTTTGCAGAGATGGGCAAGTGCGAGCTCCCCTCCACAGTCTGAAACAAAGCAAGCAAATGCGGCACCCTCCACGCATCTCGGGATGCGAGATTGATTTACTATGTACCGCAGGTCTGCCAGAGTGCATGGAATCTCTCTCTGCTCCTTTTCTTTGGTCTTTGCCCGCTGCTTGACTGCTGCAGCGTACGTAGAACATTGGTGGTGTAGTGCTGTAGCCGGTCGGCTGTGCGCCTTTCTGCAGCTTTGGTTCATGGGGATATCTTTGTTTAACTGCTAGTAGTCTCTGTAACTATGCTTTTACTCTAAGCTTGGATTATTACTTACTAGTATAGATTAATTCTAAGTATAATACTAGCCTTTTGTGCCCCACTTGCTCGATCGTTTTGGGTTGACTCGTGTCTTGATCATTGCCTCGGAGGTTTGTCTACGGGAAATGGTGCTTGGCTTGGAAGCCAGTTTGGTTAGCAATCGAGTGTCAACTCATGATGGTGGCAGGCAGGGCAGCTGCTCCCCACGATCAGTGTCCGGAGTGCTGCTTGTTGCGTTGGTGGCCTGGTTAGCATTTTATTTAATTACTTTTGCCAAACCTGAAAAGAGCGAAATCTGGTGCCGAGGTTGCTAGAATTGCCCAACCGGACGGAGGAATTTCCTCCCAGGTTGCTTTAGAAAGGGATGCAGGACACAATGCAACATTGCTTGGACAAATGCTCCTGGATCTGCATCATGGTTGAAAACTCGAGTCTTGGGCTAGAGCGAAAGCGCCTGCTACACTTTGTTTAATCGCTGGTGCTTGATCTCATCTTTGGTGCGATCTGTGGGTTGGTTCGTTCTCCATCACGGCACACGTTCTGCACTATACTGTGTAGCCACGGGTAGTGCTCCACCCTCCATGGCACGTGGGGTGGTGGTGGGCGTCGTCGTGGGTGGGTGGTCACCTCCGGGCTGGCTCCGGCTGAGCTCCGCCGGAGACCAGCCGCCTCTTCCGCGTGTGCGCGCATGTGAGGGGAGCAAGCTGCCAACCGGAGTTGGACGGAGGGCTGGGCCTGGACCACGGCCGGAGCGTGGAAAGAAGAGGGAATATCATCGAGATGATCTTTGCGCGCGTCACCGCGGTGAAAATCCGTGCCCGGCTCCAGGACCATGCACGTTTTTTTTTCCTTTCCAGGACGCGTTACTTTTTTTCTGGTTCAAGCTTTGACTCGAGGTCTTGTGCATGGCTCCTCCGAGCAGCTTGCTTTTCTGCCGGTTCCAGCAGCTAAAGCACACAATGTACATTTGATGCCACTTGTATGCTAAAAAAAGAGATAAATATGAACGTCTTCTTGAAAAAGATCTGAATGGTTAACCAAACGGAGGAAATTGCTAATGTAGCTCAAGCTCCATGGAGCCATTAATTTGAAAATTTCACAAAATCAAATTTTTAAGTTTTAAAATGTTCTGAAAAATACACGTATACATATGGATGTGTACTACTACTACCTGCGTGCAAAGTTTCATGGGAATTCCTTTTTATCCTCCATGCAAAAAAATAATCCTTTTTATCCAAGCTACACAAAAATGACAAAGTAATGTATTTCTAGCCCATCTACTGTTCACTAAAGAACTACATGACTTTTTAAAGCTCACACCAAAACATGTTTCGTGATGAAATTTCACACATCTAGTATACATATATAAGAACTTGTGTATTTATTATCATACGATGCAAAAAAAGAAGTCATGTATACGAAAAAAAATGTCGTGCATAAATTGAAATTGTGTATATGAAAAGAAGCACCCATGTGTTGCAAGCAATACCGTTCACATATACCAAGCTTAAATGTCTGCGGATAATAGAATTGTTTCTATTCTCCCTAAAAAAGACTTTATAATTTAAGAAAATGTGTTCTACATGTTAAAATTGTTCATAAACCTCAAAATAGACATTCATGTTTGAAATAATAACAATAGTAATAATTGAATTTTAGAAAAACAATAGTGATAATTGCATGCTCCAAAAAAAGTGTTTTGTAGTGTCATAAAAATATATGGTCGTGGAAATATCTACGTGAAGCCTTTCCTCCCCTTCCCGTCGGTGGTTAGGACAAACTCTCCCCTTCGGGTTTCGTCAAGAAGCCCGTGGATTCGCCTCCTCGCTGCTTGCCATCCAGGCGGACGATGGCGGGGAGAGGAATCCCGGTGCCTCTATTATGGCTAATTGAGGTTAGCATCTATCGCCATGAGCGCGCGATTGCAAGATTTAGTGTTAGATGCTTCAGATCTATTCAAGGTTTCTATGGCTATGATAACGGCTTCATGTAGGGACACATGTTCACTTGGTATATGCGAGGTCTTGTGCTCTCGTCTATGGCATGCCTCCTCCGAGCTGCTTGCTTTTCTGCCGGTTCCAGCAACTAAAGCACACAATGTACATTCGATGCCACTTGTAAGCTAAAAAAAGATAAATATGAACATCTTTTGTTGAAAATGATCTGAATAGTTAACCAAATGGCGGAAAATTGCTAATGGAGCTCGAGCTCCATGGAGCCATTAATTTGAAAATTTCAACAAATCAAATGTTAAGTTTAAGAAGTTTTGAAAAATACACATGTACATATGGATTTGTACTACTTGAGTGCAAAGTTTCATGGAGAAATTCCTTTTTATCCAAGCTACACAGAAATGACAAAATAATGTATTTCTAGCCCATCTACTATTCACTAAAAATACATGGTTTTTTTAAGCTCACACCAAAACGTATTTCGTGATGACATTTCACACATAGTATACATATATAAGAACTTGTGTATTTATTTTCATATTTTTTGACACATGAATAATTGATTTTTGAATCCATGGAGTCTGAGAGCAAAAGACCCACTCTAAGCAAACGAGCACTACGCCATTAGAACGAGTATGTTAAACATAATAAAAATTACACCGCGGTACATAAACCAACGAACGACCACTAAGGTAGCCAGGATGAGCCGTCGACGCGCCACTACCGCGGTTCCCTTATCGGAGCCGGCTTGATCTTGTTGACGACAACATTGAAGTCTTCGTGCACGTGTCCCTACATGAAACCGTTGTCATAGCCATAGAAACCTTGAATAGATCTCAAGCATCTGACACTAAATCTTGCAATCGCGCACTCATGACCATAGATCCTAACCTTGATTAGCCATAATAGAGGCACCGGGATTCCTATCCCCGCCATCGTCCGCCTGGATGGCAAGCAGCGAGGAGGCGAATCCACGGGCTTCTTGACGAAACCCGAAGGGGAGAGTTTGTCCTAACCACCGACGGGAAGGGGAGGAAAGGCTTCACGTAGATATTTCCACGAACATATATTTTTATGACACTACAAAACACTTTTTTTGGAGCATGCAATTATTACTATTTTTTTAAATTCAATTATTACTATTGTTATTATTATTTCAAATATGAATGTCTATTTTGAGGTTTATGAACAATTTTAACATGTAGAACACATTTTCTTAAATTATAAAGTCTTTTTTAGGGAGAATAGAAACAATTCTATTATCCGCAGACATTTAAACTTGCAATATGTGAACAGTATTCCTCGCAACACATTGATGTTTCTTTTCATATACACAATTATCAATTTATGCACGACATTTTTTCCCGTTTACATGGCATTTTTTTTTGCAACGCATGAATATATCTTTTCACATACAATATTATTTTTTTAAAACATGACAATTTTCGCTAAATACACAAATATTCATTTTTATGCGAACACCCTTATTTTTGTTTGCAATACATGAACATTTCGTATAAGTTGATTATGGAAATATTTAGGGAAATAAGTATTTATTATGAGATTTGTATTTAAACAAAACAAGTCTGTGCAATGGATCGTACGCTGGCCCATGTGTGGTCGGTGTTAGTAAGCTGGGCCTATATATCCCTTTTTCAACAATGGACCCTATATTGCTCACTGTAAAGGATCACGCCAAAAAGGCATAGACTACGAGCCCTTGGTCGCACTATAACAAGCCTGCAAGGGCTATATCTCGCTTATTGCGAGACCTAAGGTGTCAGCTGCATGCTACTCCTAGCTTTTTTCTAGAATGCACGAGTGTGCATATCATATATTATAGAAGGAAGTGGGTGAAGAAACCCTCCACAAGGTTATTTACAACCGCTTTACATGGCTATTCTAAGGTGTCAGCTGCATGCTCCTCCTAGCTCAGTGAAGTGGTTTCGGGAAGTTTTCAAGATGCGCTTCATGAATCTACCATTGCTTTGCTGGTTCTTGCGAAGGCTCCAGCGGTTTGTTTTCTTTACTTTGTGTCTATTCTTTACCATTTTCATTGGTATTTATTTATTTATTTATTTTTGGGTTTTATATTCAGTTTTTTGTTTCCTTTATTTTCTTTTTCTTCAAATACATGTTGATTTGTTACACACTGATCATTTTTTATAAATGCTTGATATTGTTTAATTACATGGCAAACATTGTTAAAACAATATTTTAAAATTTTCATTGAATATATGTTGGACATTTTTTGAATAAACATTGAATAGTATTTGAATACATGTTAAAATTTCCTTTGAATGCATGTTGAATTTTATTTGAATACATGTGAGTCACTTTTCGGATACATATTGAACAACTAAAAACATGATGAACATTTTTTCGAATACATGTTGAACATTTTCTTTTTGAATACACATAGTAAGTTTTTCATATACATATTAAACATTTTTATACATGTTGGATATTTTACAAAAATGTCTATAACGTAAGTGAACATTTTTAAATTTCATGATTATTTCTGAAAACTAGTTTTTAAGGATTCACACACAAATTGTTGAAATCACATCTCCATTTTTTTTAAAATAAATTAACTTTTCTTTCGAAAGGCACGATTTCAATGAAATTTACAAACATTTTGTAAAATGGAGAGAATAAAAATTTGCATTCCCCGAACAATTTTCCACTACATGGTGAACATTTTTTATAAACTAAATAATATTTTTTATCATTTTCAGAATTTATAAACATAAGTAAGAAAGAAAAAACGTCCTACCATTGAGGCGAGCGGTTCCTACGTTTTGCAGCAGGCTAGACGAAGACACTCCCCAACACGCAGGCTACAGATTATTCTACGCTCACAACATAGAATCTAGCTGTCGCATTGTAGAATGTTGACCTTTCCCGCGATTTGGGACATCCCATTCACACGATTGTTTTTCCTTGCTGGCTTTTGCATTCTTTTTTGGGGGTTTGCCTTTTACGTTTCGTTTAGTTCAATTTTCCCATGGTATGTATATCAAACACCTTTTTCAAACATAAGTCTTTTAAAAAATAACGAGTAATTTTAGATTCATGATTTCTTAACATACATGAACATTTTTCAAAAATCACAAGCATTTGTTATAATTTTTTGAGCTTTTTTTACCCGCAAACATTATTTTAAAAACTCATGAGCTTTTCGATTTTATGGTGTTCAAATCTATCAATGTAAAAATATTATCGGCTTCTTTTTTTACCTAGGTGTTGCAGGTTTTTCTCTGGTTATTATATCCTCAAAACGAACACTGATTTTACGAGAGCGAGCAGTATGGAACACTAGTTGGGCTAGCCAATGGTAGTATCTTGTGCGTTATAGCGAGGAGTTGTAGACATAAGCCTTAGTTCTCGGGAGCAACTAACTGGAGACCATTTACGGGGGACCTTCAGAGGGGTGCTCCTATTCCACGCGTTCGGCGCCGCGGGAGCCAACCGACGCCCACTGCAGTGCCTAGTGGGCCGGCCGACGACACACAGCGTAGTAAAATTGTCTCGCGAAAAAAGCACGCAAAAAAGTGCGTGATGAGGACCCAAACTCGTGTCGAGCCGCTACAAAAGACAAAGTGTTTAGCTAACCACTATAGCTGCTGAGCGCTAGTGATTGATAGCAACGCGAAGTATTTAAGAACAATTGTATCCGCACTATTTATTAGAATTTTGAATTATTTGAAAAAAATCTAAGAAAGTTTATTTTTGTGATAAAAAGGGTTCATCAAATTTCGAAAAAGTTAATGAATTTGAAAAACAGTTCATCGAATTTGAATTTTTTTATCGAATTGGAAACAAAATTCATCATTTTTTAAAAAATATCATTGAATTTGAAAAAATTCATCAAAATTTTAAAAAGTTCATCAAAACTAAAAAAAGTTCATGTATTTTCAAAAGGAATCCACAAATTTGAAAAAGTGCATTGAATCAATTAAAAAATTACCAATTTTGAGAAAAAAGTTCATCAATATTAAGAAAAGTTCATGAATTTGAAAAAAAAATCATCAAGCCAAGAAGAAGAAAAAAATAGGAAACAAAAAAAATGAAAAAGGAAAAACGAAAAAAGGAAAAAGGAAAGAAGAAAAGACGGAAGAAGATGTTATTTATCAGGTTGGGCATGGTGGTTACGGCTGCGCAGCTAGATGCTTGAGGTTGCTGGTTCGATTCTCCGCAGGTGCACATTTTTTGTGTTTCAAAAAACAGGAAAAAGGGGCGAGATGGAGCTGATGTGAGCGCCCGTTTGCAAAGTGTATATTAACCGGCGCTTCAGCGCCAAATATGACACCCCCCCCCCCCCCCCCCCCCCCGCATAGCATATACAGCAGGAAAAATCCAAATCCTTTCCAAACATTCTGACGAACAACCTAATCACTGCACACACAAGAAAGAGGGAAAAAAGGCATCCAATCGAATACATCACTTTGTCCTCATACGACCAGACTATTCGAAAATCACCATATCCAAGGCATATAGGGAGGTTATGGGGATGTCCCAGAGCACACATTTTCTTCTCGTAAAGGCACATATTTGCTTCCGCTAGAAACACAATTGTGCTTCTTAGAAAGGAAAAAAAGTGTGTTTCCACGATAAACACAAATTTGTTATGTGGAGGTATAGATTTGCTTCCGCGAGAAGCACAACTGTGCTTTTCAAAAAGGGGAAATGGTGAAAAAACAACTTGCTTCCGACTCCGATTGTTTGGGTTTTTCCATGAAAAAATTCATCGAAACGTGTTAACATGAAATTTAGTTTTGGTTTTGAAGATCTCGAAGCGAGAAATCCAACGGTGAAAATGGTTTAAGATTTGGATAAAGGAATTTATGAAAAAAAACTCTCAGATTGTGACAAATGATGCACATGCAGTGTGTCACTTGTCAGCACCTGAGAAGATGGAAATGACCTTTGCAACGATTAACTAGTAACTAGTGATTTCACTAGTACTCCTATACGTTGCTTACGGCAATTGGGTGGGCACCATGGCGGTGGTGTTGGTTATGCTCCTTGGTCGTGTGGGCGACAAGGATATAGCGGTGTGTGGCCCGGGCTCGCTTTGTGTCGTTATCGGGAGCGTCGCCCATATCCAGATCTGGAGACTGATACACGTCGCGATTTTTCCTGGGTGCCTCGTGGTGGTATGGGAGAGCTCTCGAGCGAAAGCTCTACGCTTCGACGTCGACAGCGGCGACGCCCGTGGGTGCCCGCTTTCCTCTTAAGGACGTCGTTGTGGTTCTCCACTCCGTGCCAGGATTCTAGGTGAAGACCTCAGTGCGGATCGGACTCGACAACGTGACGCCTAGTGCTGTTTTCCCTCCCAAGGGCATTGTAGTGGAGCTTAGCTATATTAGGGTGTGTCATGGCATTGTATTCTAGTCTGCCTGTATTATCTCTCGGCAATGTGGTTGTATGCGTTTTATGTTGTCTGGTTATTCCAGGATATTCTGTGTTAGAGGGCATCCTCTCTACCATGTATCGTTCGGCCATTTATCTTGAGTTGTTTTCATTTAATAATAACGGGGCGAAAGTCTATTTCGAGTCCCTTACTTCAATTTATAGTGGAGCACACGCACATAGCGCTAGTGAGAGCAATTCTAGTAGACCCCGCAAAACACGCAAACCCGTAAAATTCTGGCAAGTATGCGGGCTCGGCCCATTTTTCCAGCCAGAACAGAGCCCGCATACTCGCCCGGCCCGCAAACCGCACGCCCCGACCGCTATAACTGCGGTTCCGCGACTCGTTTGCGGGTCCAAACTGATGCGGAGCATCCCTCGATTACCCGCACCGACACTTCATCACCACCGCAAGCACCAAGAGGGCCAATGACAAGAGCACGTGCACGCAACATCGAGAACGAGGTCACTTCCTTCCTTTCCGAGTTTCGTTCGGTTTCACATGAGAATGGGATTCTACCTCAAGAAGATACGCTATGCATTCTTAGGTACATCGAAGATGATCGTGGGAAGGAGAAGACGGAGGTTCGAGCATCCATGGAACAAGAGAAGGAAGAAGAGGTCGAGAAGATCGAAGGAGAGAAGCCCCTGGACACCCCGGGTGCCCGGAAGGAAGGACCCCGGGTGCCCGGACTCGAAGACGTGGGGAGGGCCGAACCCCCTGGACACCCCGGGTGCCCGGCCTCTGCCTGGGCTGCGCCCCAGCCGGCCCTGGGTGCCCGCCCCCCCACTTGGGCCTCGCCCAACCCACCCCGGGTGCCCGGCCGGCTCCGCCCCAGCCGCGCGCGGCTACCCCGGGTGCCCGGTACTCCCTCCTCCGGTTCCCCTGACCGGTCCGGGTGCCCGGCCGGTTCCACCCCGGGTGCCCGGACCCTTCCCCCGTGGCTACGCATTTTAGGGACATTTTGGTCCTTTGTACCCCTCTTTCCCCAAGTTTCGTCCCTAGCCTTTATATACTCTTTACCTAGCTCATTTGGAGGATTAGCAAAGTATTAGATAAAACATTGTGAGCTTTGCTCCTTGTATCCCCTCCTCTTGGAGATCAAGACCCCTCTTGGGAAGAATCCTTGTGGATTACAAGACCTCCAAAGGGAGTAGTGAAGGAAATATGCCCTAGAGGCAATAATAAAGTTATTATTTATTTCCTTATATCATGATAAATGTTTATTATTCATGCTAGAATTGTATTAACCGGAAACATAATACATGTGTGAATACATAGACAAACAGAGTGTCACTAGTATGCCTCTACTTGACTAGCTCATTAATCGAAGATGGTTATGTTTCCTAACCATAGACATGAGTTGCCATTTGATTAACGGGATCACATCATTAGGAGAATGATGTGATTGACTTGACCCATTCCGTTAGTTTAGCACTTGATCGTTTAGTATGTTGCTATTGCTTACTTCATGACTTATACATGTTCCTATGACTATCAGATTATGCAACTCCCGTTTACCGGAGGAACACTTTGTGTGCTACCAAACGTCACAACATAACTGGGTGATTATAAAGCTGCTCTATAGCTGTCTCCGAAGGTACTTGTTGGGTTGGCGTATTTCGAGATTAGGATTTGTCACTCCGATTGTCGGAGAGGTATCTCTGGGCCCACTCGGTAATGCACATCACTATAAGCCTTGCAAGCATTGCAACTAATGAGTTAGTTGCAGGATGATGTATTACAGAACGAGTAAAGAGACTTGCCAGTAACGAGATTGAACTAGGTATTGAGATACCGACGATCGAATCTCGGGCAAGTAACATACCGATGACAAAGGGAACAACGTATGTTGTTATGCGGTTTGACCGATAAAGATCTTCGTAGAATATGTGGGAGCCAATATGAACATCCAGGTTCCGCTATTGGTTATTGACCAGAGACGTGTCTCGGTCATGTCTACATAGTTCTCGAACCCGTAGGGTCCGCACGCTTAATGTTCGATGACGATTGGTATTATGAGTTTATGTGTTTTGATGTACCAAAGGTAGTTCGGAGTTCCGGATGTGATCATAGACATTACGAGGAGTCTCGAAATGGTCGAGACATGAAGATTGATATATTGGACGACTATATTCGGACACCGGAATGGTTCCGGGGGTTATCGGATATATACCGGAGTACCGGGGGGTTACCGGAACCCCCTGGAGGTTATTGGGCCTCATGGGCCCAAGTGGTGGAAGAGGAGAGGCGGCCAAGGGGCAGCCGCGCGCCCCTCCCCCCTAGGTCCGAATTGGACAAGGAGGGGGGCGGCGCCCCCCCATTTCCTTTCCCCCTCTCTCTCCTTCCCTCTCCTCTCCTACTCCAAAATGGAAGGGGGGAGTCCTACTCCTGGTGGGAGTAGGACTCCTCATGGGGTGCGCTAAGGGTGGCCGGCCCTCTCCCCCTCCTCCACACCTTTATATACAGGGAGGGAGGCACCCCCTAGAGACACAACAATTGATCCCTTGGATCTCTTAGCCTTGTGCGGTACCCCCCTCCACCATAATCCACCTCGGTCATATCGTAGCGGTGCTTAGGCGAAGCCCTGCGTCGGTAGAACATCATCATCGTCACCACGCCGTCGTGCTGACGGAACTCTCCCTCAAAGCTCGGCTGGATCGGAGTTCGAGGGACGTCATCGAGTTGAACGTGTGCTGAACTCGGAGGTGCCGTGCGTTCGGTGCTTGATCGGTCGGATCGTGAAGACGTACGACTACATCAACCGCGTTGTGCTAACGCTTCCGCTTTCGGTCTACGAGGGTACATGGACACACTCTCCCCTCTCGTTGCTATGCATCACCATGATCTTGCGTGTGCGTAGTTTTTTTTTTGAAATTACTACGTTACTCAACAGTGGCATCCGAGCCTGGTTTTATGCGTAGATGTTATATGCACGAGTAGAACACAAGTGAGTTGTGGGCGATACAAGTCATACTGCTTACCAGCATGTCATACTTTGGTTCGGTGGTATTGTTGGATGAAGCGGCCCGGACCGACATTACGCGTACGCTTACGCGAGACTGGTTCTACCGACGTGCTTTGCACACAGGTGGCTGGCGGGTGTCAGTTTCTCCAACTTTAGTTGAACCGAGTGTGGCTACGCCCGGTCCTTGAGAAGGTTAAAACAGCACTAACTTGACGAACTATCATTGTGGTTTTGATGCGTAGGTAAGAACGGTTCTTGCTCAGCCCGTAACAGCCACGTAAAACTTGCAACAACAAAGTAGAGGACGTCTAACTTGTTTTTGCAGGGCATGTTGTGATGTGATATGGTCAAGGCATGATGCTATATTTTATTGTATGAGATGATCATGTTTTGTAACCGAGTTAATCGGCAACTGGCAGGAGCCATATGGTTGTCGCTTTATTGTATGCAATGCAATCACCCTGTAATTGCTTTACTTTATCACTAAGCGGTAGCGATAGTCGTAGAAGCAATAGTTGGCGAGACGACAACGATGCTACGATGGAGATCAAGGTGTCGCGCCGGTGACGATGGTGATCATGATGGTGCTTCGGAGATGGAGATCACAAGCACAAGATGATGATGGCCATATCATATCACTTATATTGATTGCATGTGATGTTTATCTTTTATGCATCTTATCTTGCTTTGATTGACGGTAGCATTATAAGATGATCTCTCACTAAATTTCAAGATAAAAGTGTTCTCCCTGAGTATGCACCGTTGCCAAAGTTCGTCGTGCCCAGACACCACGTGATGATCGGGTGTGATAAGCTCTACGTCCACATACAACGCGTGCAAGCCAGTTTTGCACACGCAGAATACTCAGGTTAAACTTGACGAGCCTAGCATATGCAGATATGGCCTCGGAACACTGAGACCGAAAGGTCGAGCGTGAATCATATAGTAGATATGATCAACATAGTGATGTTCACCATTGAAAGCTACTCCATTTCACGTGATGATCGGTTATGGTTTAATTGATATGGATCACGTGATCACTTAGAGGATTAGAGGGATGTCTATCTAAGTGGGAGTTCTTAAGTAATATGATTAATTGAACTTAAATTTATCATGAACTTAGTACCTAATAGTATCTTGCTTGTCTATGTTGATTGTAGATAGATGGCCCGTGCTGTTGTTCCGTTGAATTTTAATGCGTTCCTTGAGAAAGCAAAGTTGAAAGATGATGGTAGCAATTACACGGACTGGGTCCGTAACTTGAGAATTATCCTCATTGCTGCACAGAAGAATTACGTCCTGGAAGCGCCGCTAGGTGCCAAACCTGCTGCAGGAGCAACACCAGATGTTATGAACGTCTGGCAGAGCAAAGCTTATGACTACTCGATAGTTCAGTGTGCAATGCTTTACGGCTTAGAACCGGGACTTCAACGACGTTTTGAATGTCATGGAGCATATGAGACGTTCCAGGAGTTGAAGTTAATATTTCAAGCAAATGCCCGGATTGAGAGATATGAAGTCTCCAATAAGTTCTACAGCTGCAAGATGGAGGAGAATAGTTCTGTCAGTGAGCATATACTCAGAATGTCTGGGTATAACAATCACTTGATTCAACTGGGAGTTAATCTTCCGGATGATAGCGTTATTGACAGAATTCTTCAATCACTGCCACCAAACTACAAGAGCTTCGTGATGAACTATAACATGCAAGGGATGGATAAGATGATTCCCGCGCTCTTCGCAATGCTAAAGGCTGCGGAGATAGAAATCAAGAAGGAGCATCAAGTGTTGATGGTCAATAAGACCACCAGTTTCAAGAAAAAGGTAGAGGGAAGAAAAAGGGGAACTTCAAGAAGAACAACAAACAAGTTGCTGCTCAGGAGAAGAAACCCAAGTCTGGACCTAAGCCTGAGACTGAGTGCTTTTACTGCAAGCAGACTGGTCACTGAAAGCGGAACTGCCCCAAGTATTGGGCGGATAAGAAGGATGGCAAGGTGAACAAAGGTATATGTGATATACATGTTATTGATGTGTACCTTACCAGAGCTCGCAGTAGCACCTGGGTATTTGATACTGGTTCTGTTGCTAATATTTGCAACTCGAAACAGGGACTACGGATTAAGCGGACACTGGCTAAGGACGAGGTGACGATGCGCGTGGGAAACGGTTCCAAAGTCGATGTGATCGCCGTCGGCACGCTACCTCTACATCTACCTTCAGGATTAGTATTAGACCTAAATAATTGTTATTTGGTGCCAGCGTTGAGCATGAACATTATATCTGGATCTTGTTTGATGCAAGACGGTTATTCATTTAAATCAGAGAATAATGGTTGTTCTATTTATATGAGTAATATCTTTTATGGTCATGCACCCTTGAAGAGTGGTCTATTTTTGGTGAATCTCGATAGTAGTGATACACATATTCATAATGTTGAAGCCAAAAGATGCAGAGTTGATAATGATAGTGCAACTTATTTGTGGCACTGCCGTTTGGGTCATATTGGTGTAAAGCGCATGAAGAAACTCCATACTGATGGACTTTTGGAATCACTTGGTACTTGCGAACCATGCCTCATGGGCAAGATGACTAAAACGCCGTTCTGCGAAACTATGGAGCGAGCAACTGATTTATTGGAGATCATACATACTGATGTATGTGGTCCAATGAATGTTGAGGCTCGTGGCGGGTATCGTTATTTTCTCACCTTCACAGATGATTTAAGCAGATATGGGTATATCTACTTAATGAAACATAAGTCTGAAACATTTGAAAAGTTCAAAGAATTTCAGAGTGAAGTTGAAAATCATCGTAACAAGAAAATAAAGTTTCTACGATCTGATCGTGGAGGAGAATATTTGAGTTACGAGTTTGGTATACATTTGAAACAATGCAGAATAGTTTCGCAACTCATGCCACCCGGAACACCACAGCGTAATGGTGTGTCCGAACGTCGTAATCGTACTTTACTAGATATGGTGCGATCTATGATGTCTCTTACTGATTTACCGCTATCGTTTTGGGGTTATGCTTTAGAGACGGCCGCATTCACGTTAAATAGGGCACCATCAAAATCCGTTGAGACGACGCCTTATGAACTGTGGTTTGGCAAGAAACCAAAGTTGTCGTTTCTTAAAGTTTGGGGCTGCGATGCTTATGTGAAAAAACTTCAATCTGATAAGCTCGAACCCAAATCGAAGAAATGTGTCTTCATAGGATACCTAAAGGAAACTATTGGGTACACCTTCTATCACAGATCCGAAGGCAAGACATTCGTTGCCAAGAATGGATCCTTTCTAGAGAAGGAGTTTCTCTCGAAAGAAGTGAGTGGGAGGAAAGTAGAACTTGATGAGGTAACTGTACCTGCTCCCTTATTGGAAAGTAGTTCATCACAGAAACCGGTTCCTGTGACGTCTATACCAATTAATGAGGAAGTTAATGATGATGATCATGAAAATTCAGATCAAGTTATTACTGAACCTCGTAGGTCAACCAGAGTAAGATCTGCACCAGAGTGGTACGGTAATCCTGTTCTGGAGGTTATGTTACTAGACCATGATGAACCTACGAACTATGAAGAAGCGATGGTGAGCCTAGATTCCGCGAAATGGCTTGAGGCCATGAAATCTGAGATGGGATCAATGTATGAGAACAAAGTGTGGACTTTGGTTGACTTGCCCGATGATCGGCAAGCCATAGAAAATAAATGGATCTTCAAGAGGAAGACGGACGCTGATAGTTGTGTTACTATCTACAAAGCTAGACTTGTCGAAAAAGGTTTTTGACAAAGTTCAAGGTGTTGACTACGATGAGATTTACTCACTCATAGCGATGCTTAAGTCTGTCCGAATCATGTTAGCAAATTGCCACATTTTATGAAATCTGGCAAATGGATGTCAAAACTACATTCCTTAATGGATTTATTAAAGAAGAGTTGTATATGATGCAACCAGAAGGTTTTGTCGATCCTAAAGGTGCTAACAAAATGTGCAAGCTCCAGCAATCCATCTATGGACTGGTGCAAGCATCTCAGAGTTGGAATACGCTTTGATGATTTGATCAAAGCATATAGTTTCATACAGACTTGCGGTGAAGCCTGTATTTACAAGAAAGTGAGTGGGAGCACTACAACATTTCTGATAAGTATATGTGAATGACATATTGTTGATCGAAAATAATGTAGAATTTTCTGGAAAGCATAGAGGAGTATTTGAAAGGAGTTTACAAAGAAAGACCTCGGTGAAGCTGCTTACATATTGAGCATCAAGATCTATAGAGGTAGATCAAGACGCTTGATAAGTTTTTCAATGAGTACATACCTTGACAAGATTTTGAAGAAGTTCAAAATGGATCAAGCAAAGAAAGGGTTCTTGCCTGTGTTACAAGGTGTGAAGTTGAGTAAGACTCAATGCCCGACCACTGCAGAAGATAGAGAGAAAATGAAAGATGTTCCCTATGCTTCAGCCATAGGCTCTATCATGTATGCAATGCTGTGTACCAGACCTGATGTGTGCCTTGCTATTACTTTAGCAGGGAGGTACCAAAGTAATCTAGGAGTGGATCACTGGACAGCGGTCAAGAACATCCTGAAATACTTGAGAAGGACTAAGGATATGTTTCTCGTCTATGGAGGTGACAAAGAGCTCATCGTAAATGGTTACGTCGATGCAAGCTTTGACACTGATCTGGACGATTCTAAATCGCAAACCGGATACGTGTTTATATTGAACGGTGGAGCTGTCAGTTGGTGCAGTTCTAAACAAAGCGTCGTAGCGGGATCTACATGTGAAGCGGAGTACATAGCTGCTTCGGAAGCAGCAAATGAAGGAGTCTGGATGAAGGAGTTCATATCCGATCTAGGTGTCATACCTAGTGCATCGGGTCCAATGAAAATCTTTTGTGACAATACTGGTGCAATTGCTTTGGCAAAGGAATCCAGATTTCACAAAAGAACCTCAAGAGACGCTTCAACTCCATCCGGGATCATGTCCAGGTGGGAGACATAGAGATTTGCAAGATACATACGGATCTGAATGTTGCAGACCCGTTGACTAAGCCTCTTCCACGAGCAAAACATGATCAACACCAAGACTCCATGGGTGTTAGAATCATTACTGTGTAATCTAGATTATTGACTCTAGTGCAAGTGGGAGACTGAAGGAAATATGCCCTAGAGGCAATAATAAATTTATTATTTATTTCCTTATATCATGATAAATGTTTATTATTCATGCTAGAATTGTATTAACCGGAAACATAATACATGTGTGAATACATAGACAAACAGAGTGTCACTAGTATGCCTCTACTTGACTAGCTCGTTAATCGAAGATGGTTATGTTTCCTAACCATAGACATGAGTTGTCATTTGATTAACGGGATCACATCATTAGGAGAATGATGTGATTGACTTGACCCATTCCGTTAGCTTAGCACTTGATCGTTTAGTATGTTGCTATTGCTTTCTTCATGACTTATACATGTTCCTATGACTATGAGATTATGCAACTCCCGTTTACCGGAGGAACACTTTGTGTGCTACCAAACATCAGAACGTAACTGGGTGATTATAAAGGTGCTCTACAGGTGTCTCCGAAGGTACTTGTTGGGTTGGCGTATTTCGAGATTAGGATTTGTCACTCCGATTGTCGGAGAGGTATCTCTGGGCCCACTCGGTAATGCACATCACTATAAGCCATGCAAGCATTGCAACTAATGAGTTAGTTGCAGGATGATGTATTACGGAACGAGTAAAGAGACTTGCCGGTAACGAGATTGAACTAGGTATTGAGATACCGACGATCGAATCTCGGGCAAGTAACATACCGATGACAAAGGGAACAACGTATGTTGTTATGCGGTTTGACCGATAAAGATCTTCGTAGAATATATGGGAGCCAATATGAGCATCCAGGTTCCGCTATTGGTTATTGACCGGAGACGTGTCTCGGTCATGTCTACATAGTTCTTGAACCCGTAGGGTCCGCACGCTTAAAGTTCGATGACGGTTATATTATGAGTTTATGTGTTTTGATGTACCGAAGGTAGTTCGGAGTCCCGGATGTGATCACGGACATTACAAGGAGTCTCGAAATGGTCGAGACATGAAGATTGATATATTGGACGACTATATTCGGACACTGGAATGGTTCCGGGGGTTATCGGATATATACCGGAGTACCGGGGGGTTACCGGAACCCCCCGGAGGTTATTGGGCCTCATGGGCCCAAGTGGTGGAAGAGGAGAGGCGGCCAAGGGGCAGCCGCGCACCCCTCCCCCCAGGTCCGAATTGGACAAGGAGGGGGGCGGCGCCCCCCTTTCCTTTCCCCCTCTCTCTCCTTCCCTCTCCTCTCCTACTCCAACATGGAAGGGGGGGAGTCCTACTCCCGGTGGGAGTAGGACTCCTCATGGGGCGCGCCAAGGGTGGCCGGCGCCCTCCCCCTCCTCCACTCCTTTATATACATGGAGGGAGGAACCCCTAGAGACACAACAATTGATCCCTTGGACCTCTTAGCCGTGTGCGGTGCCCCCTCCACCATAATCCACCTCGGTCATATCGTAGCGGTGCTTAGGCGAAGCCCTGCATCGGTAGAACATCATCATCGTCACCACGCCGTCGTGCTGACGGAACTCTCCCTCAAAGCTCGGCTGGATCGGAGTTCGAGGGACGTCATAGAGTTGAACGTGTGCTGAACTCGGAGGTGCCGTGCGTTCGGTGCTTGATCGGTCGGATCGTGAAGACGTACGACTACATCAACCGCGTTGTGCTAACGCTTCCGCTTTCGGTCTACGAGGGTACGTGGACACACACTCCCTCTCGTTGCTATGCATCACCATGATCTCGCGTGTGCGTAGAATGTTTTTTGAAATTACTACGTTACCCAACAAGTAGATCATCATCAAGACCCCACCTCTTCTAGAAGTGGGAAGAACTTTACCTTTGTGCTTGTTTCCTTGGATTGATCTTGTAATCTTGTGGGTCTCATGTATGCTACTCTAGTGGATGTGATATTTGGGTTTGTTTGAGTGATTTGTGCCTTTTGTTCTTGAGTGTTCTTCCTATTTTCCCCCTCCAAGTGTGAAAAGACCCCCTCTAGGGTTTCACCCTACAACATCTTGGTATCATGAGCAAGGTTGATTCACATCTTGGAGTCCCATCCCCCCATTTGCTAGCTTGATTTTGTTGTTTTTCGTCCAAATTCGAAAATCCCCGCAAAAAATACCCCAAAAAATTTTCTTGCAATTTGTTGGATCTTGTGAGATTTGATTGTTTTGGTCCATGGATTTGATGTTTGGCAAGTGGATCTAGCCCCTCCCCAACAATCCCCACCCTTCCCACCACGAAATCCACCGAATTTTGCTTTCCCCCCAAATTTTCCGCCCAAATCGTCGACCACCGGGTGCCCGCACCTCGAACCACCGGGCACCCGCACCCCCGGGCCATTTTCCCCTGACCACCCCGGGCACCCGCACCTCCCACCCCCGGGTGCCCGCACCCCCCCGAATCATCCCAACTACAACACCAATTTGACCATAACTTCCACCTCCCAAGTCCGTTTTTTGTGTTCTTTAGCTCGTTTGGAAGCTCTTGACATCCCCCATCCACTCATATCATTACCACCACCATTAACCTCCATCCAAAAATCATCACAAAAACACCCACCTTCCGCATTTGACCGATTTTGAGTTGCAATTTCCGTTTCCTAAGGTGTTTCGGCTACTTAGGAGCGTGTGACACCGACATCACCGCCAATCATCATCACCTCGGAGTCATCTTCACCGCTAACCGTAAGCAAGGATGGTAACATCGACGACACTCACCTTTGCTTTTGCATTGATAGCCCGAGCCATTTCACGTTGCTTACCCATCGAGACTAGCAAGTTGAGAATTGCCGGGCCACGCTATTGTGCACCGTAGTGACCGTGTTATCATCTTAGTGCCATAAGTCTCTCCCGTGCATATCTTACATACTTGTCTCATATCATACTTGGCTCGAGCATCAAGCATAGAAAAAAAGAGAAAGAAAGAAAAGCTTTTAAGCAAAAGAGGAGAAACAAAGAGCTTGTAAGCAATAGCATTGAGCCATTTTGCATACTCATATCATCTTGGTCACCGCATACATAGCATAGTTGGGATTGAAGACGACACGTTTCTCTTATAGGTTGGTGCACATGCGTATCTTGCCCATTTGAGCAATCGAGCTAACGTCTCTCTAGCATTCGCACAACAAGAGCATTTTCCGTGGTTGCACATTTTGAGCTCACCCCTTGGTTGTGCGGATCCCATCTATCTTCCGTGTGTGTGTTCCTAGTGATATCCTTGGGTTTGATCTATTTGCTTTACTTGCAATTTTGTGAACCTTCTCAACCTTATCGATATCTTGACTAAAATTTGCTTGAAATTTTTGCCACCATCCTAACCGAGCTCCTCCATAAGCCTTTTACTTGTAGGTGTGAGAAACAAACCCGGTTCCAATTCTACTATTGTGGCATTACATTGAGTGATACTTGTTACATCCTCAATCCTCGGAAAAGGTAACTTTGGCATTGTTCTCTCATTTTCCTACTCACCCCACTTGGTTATGATGGATAGGCCAAGTTCGTCGACGAACCCGCTCTTCGAGGAGCAAGGTGTTGATCCCGACTACGTCACCAAGGGCCACTTCTTCATCGCGCAACGAGCTCTCCATCAAGAAAGAGAGGCCTTGGGTGAACGCCTTGACCAACTCGCCGCCGACCTTCATCAATCGGAAGCAAGGAACCGCGACTACATCGACGACAAGTTCACTGCACAAATGGAAGAACTCCGCAACATGATCGTGCGGCACCCGTCTTCCTCATCATCATCAACAAGACGGCGCCACTCAAGCCACCGCTCAAGTCGGCCATCTTTGGCCTACTCATCTTATGATTCAAGTCCTCCCCGAGATCGGGTACCTCGACGTGATGCTCCCCAAGATCGCCAAGCTCCAAAAAATCCATTCCATGGCAATGGCTTACAAGACCAAGTTCGAGCACGTGAAAGGGCGCGACAACAAGCGCAAGAACCAAGGGAGGAAGAGCAAATGCCTCCACAAGTGCCATGGCAACAACCTCAAGATGATGACGCCATCCGTCAAGCACAAGCACTCGAAGCACAACGCGCACTCCGCGAGTCTACTAGAGCCGTGGAAGAGCGCAAGCGCCAAGTGCGAGAACAAGAGGAAGCTCTTCGTCGGGAAATACAAGAAGCAACCGCGCATCGCGAAGAACAACAAGAAAGGTGCAAACAAGCGCATGTTCCTCGTCCTCCTCCACGACAAGAACGACATCAAGTGGAACAAGTGCTTCAAGACCCTCCTCCACGCCAAGAGCGACATCTCGAGGAACGACCATTTGCATACCTTCCTCCACGGCAAGAGCGACATCAAGACCGCTACCACGATGAAGAACTCCGCTACGGCAAGCTCAAGTTCACCATGCCCAAGTTCTCCGGAAGCAATGATTCCCAAGTGTACCTCTCATGGGCCTTGAAGGTGGACAAGATATTCCGTCTTCACAACTACGGCGAGGAAAAGAAGATCGCCATGGCCTCCCTCGAATTTCAAGACTACGTCCTCATTTGGTGGGAACAAGTGATCGAGCGACGACATACAAGAGGCGAACCACAAATCACAACTTGGACGGAAATGAAGGATGTCATGAGAGCTCGCTTCATGCCTACACACTACACCCGTGATCTCTTCAAGAAGTTGCAACTCCTTAAGCAAGGCACGAAAACGATGGAAGAATACTACCAAGAAATGGAGATTGCCATGATACGAGCCAATGTCAAGGAAGACGACGAGCAAACAATGGCACGCTCCTTGAACGGCCTCAACCACCCAATCAAGCGGATTGCCGACTTCCAACCATACTCAAACCTTCTCGAGCTAGTTCATCAAGCGACCAAGGCCGAGCGACAAGTTCAAGATGACTTCAAATATGCCAAGTACTCGTCCAAGACCTACGGCTCCTACTCTCAAGCTCCCGCGACTTCGGCAACTCCTACCTCGACTAGAGCATCACCAAGTACCGGCGACAAGTCAAGTTCCAAGCAAGCTACGCCTTCCTCGACTTGTTCTCCGGCAAGCACCTACAAATCCAAGAATCCCTCTTCTTCGGTGCCACTGAATGACCCCGTCAAGACAAGTCCATTCAAGTGCTTCACATGTGGTGGCCGCGGTCACAAGTCCTTCGAATGCACCAACAAGCGGACAATGATCTTCAACGATGATGGCACATATGACTCGATGAGTGAAGAAGAAATGGAAGCCCTTGAGCACGTGGCCATGCACCAGCACGTGAACGAAGAGGAAGATGATTAAGTCTTTTGTGACAACGATTCAAGTCCCTCTCTCGTGGTCTCCAAGGTCTTGACGCTCCAACACCATCAAGATGAAGACCAACGATGCCACATCTTCCACACCAAGGCTGGCATCAATGGGCGTTCCATGAAGGTCATCATCGACGGAGGAAGTTGTCACAACTTGGCAAGTGAAGAGCTATGTTCCAAGCTGCAATTGGTCAAGAAGAAGCACCCTCGTCCCTACAAGGTGCAATGGCTAAGCGACTCCGGCACTATTCAAGTGGAGCATATGGTGCAAGTCTCTTTCAAGATCGGCGCCGACAAGGACACCTTGGAGTGTGATGTAGTTCCTATGTCGGTGTGCCACCTTCTCTTGGGACGACCTTGGCAATCTGACCATGGAGTCATCCAGAACGGAAGAACCAACCACTATAGCTTCAAGATGAAAGGCAAGGAATATGTGCTTCGACCAATGTCACCAAGCCAAGTGATCGCCGATAAGCAAGCATCAACCCACCATGGAGATCCTAGTGAGAGAGTGAATCACCAAAAAGAAAGTGAGCGCCACAAGCCAAAATTGAGCGACTCTTCGCCAAGAGAGAAAAACTTAGTCCTCCTAGCCACAAAAAGAGAGATGAGAGAAGTGTGTGAGAACCAATCAAGTGTCATCCACTTTGTCCTACTTTGCAAAGATGAGGTGGCAAAAACTAACACTCCTAATTCTCTACCTCTAGTGTTTTATAACTTGTTGCAGGAATTCGAGGATGTCTTCCCCGATGAGCTACCTCCCGGTCTTCCTCCTCTACGTGGCATTGAACATAGGATCGACCTCATCCCAGGAGCGCCTCTTTCGAACAAGGGCCCCTACCGCGTCAACCCCGAAGAAACTAAGGAGATCCAACGGCAAGTACAACAACTCATCGACAACGGCCATGTACGTGAAAGATTAAGCCCTTGTGGCGTTCCGGTTATACTTGTACCCAAGCAAGATGGTAGTTTTCGCATGTGCTCCGATTGTAGACCCATCAATGCTATCACCGTTACATATAGGCATCCCATACCTCGCCTAGATGATATGCTCGATGAGCTTAGCGGTGCCACCATTTTCTCAAAAATTGATATTAAAAGTGGTTATTATCAAATCCGCATACAAGAAGGTGATGAATGGAAAACCGCTTTCAAAACCAAATTTGGCTTGTACGAGTGGTTGGTTATGCCTATGGGTTTATCGGAAGCTCCCGGTACTTTCATGCATCTTATGCATTTTGTGCTTCGCCCTTACATTGGAGTGTTTGTTGTGGTCTACTTCGATGACATACTTGTTTTTAGCAAATCCATCAAAGATCATGTGAATCATGTTAGGGCCGTTTTGCAAACACTTCACAAGGAACGTCTTTATGCAAACATGAAAAACTGCACTTTTGGAGTTGACAAGCTTGTTTTCTTGGGTTTCATTGTTTCTTCAAAGGGTGTCCATGTTGATGAGTCTAAAACTGAAGCAATTAAAACTTGGCCCCAACCCACTAATTTGCAACAAGTGCGTAGTTTTCTTGGCCTTGCGGGTTTCTATCGTTGCTTTGTGAAAGATTTTAGCACTATTGCCGCACCTTTGCATGCTTTGAGTAAGAAAAATGCTCCTTTTGTTTGGGGACCTTTGCAATCTACCGCTTTTGATGAGCTCAAATCTTTGCTTACTCATGCTCCGATTCTTGCTTTGCCTAACTTTGACAAAACTTTTGAGGTCCATTGTGATGCTAGTGGTAACGGAATTGGTGGAGTTTTGATGCAAGAAAAATGAGCCATTGCATATTTTAGTGAAAAACTCTCCGGGGCTCAACTCAATTATCCCATCTATGACAAAGAATTGTATGCTTTAGTCCGTGTGTTGCATGCTTGGGAGCATTATCTTAGACCGCATGAGTTTGTCATACATACCGATCATGAGACACTTAAGTACCTTAAAGGTCAAACCAAGTTGAATAAACGGCATGCTAAATGGAGTGAATTTATTGAATCCTTCCGCTATGTGATCAAGTACATTAAGGGCAAAGAGAATGTTGTGGCGGATGCCCTTTCCCGCAAATGCATGTAACTTACTCAACTTGAATTGAATGTTGTTGGATTTGATCATATAAAAGATTTGTATGAGCATGATGTGACTTTTGCTATTCCGTATGCTAAGTGTGTGACGCATACTTCTTGGGAACGATACTATATCAAAGATGGTTATCTTATGAGAGCTAACAAACTATGCATTCCCGAGTCTTCTCTTCTTTGTTACTTTTGCATGAGGCTCATGGAGGTGGACTCATGGGACACTTTGGACGCGACAAGACTTTTGCCACGTTCTCCAAGAACTATTTTTGGGCTAAGATCTTTCGCGATGTCGCCCGCTTCACCAACCGGTGCTCTACATGTTGCAAAGCTAAGTCACAATCTCAATCCCATGGTTTACATATGCCTTTACCTATTCCACATCAACCTTGGGAAGATATTAGCATGGATTTTGTGCTTGGATTACCTAGGACTCAAAATGGCAAGGACTCCGTATTTGTTGTTGTGGACCGATTCTCTAAAATGGCTCATTTTATCCCATGCAATAAGATAGACGATGCTTCACATGTGGCCAATCTCTTTTGTAGGGAAATCTTGAGGTTGCACGGTGTGCCAAAGACAATTGTGTTGGATCGAGACGTCAAAATCTTAAGCTACTTTTGGAAGACACTATGCGCCAAGATCGGAATCAAGCTACTTTTCTCCACGGCGTATCATCCTCAAACCGATGGCCAAACGGAAGTCACCAACCGGATGCTTGCAACTCTCCTACGTGTGTTGATAAAGAAGAACATCAAGGAGTGGGAGGAGTGCCTTCCCATCGCCGAGTACGCCTACAACCGCCCAAGACACTCTACCACCGGCAAGTACCCCTTCGAGGTTGTCTATGGCTTCAACCCTTTGTCGCCATTGGACATTCTCCCTCTACCGCTTCAAGAACGAGCAAACCTGGATGCTAGCGCAAGAGCCACCTACCTCAAGAAGATGCATGAAGAAACACGTTCCACGATAGAGCGCCAAGTACAACGACTCGCCTCCAAGTTCAACATCAACAAGTCTCCGATGGTGTTCCAACCCGGTGATTGCTACCTCTTGAGCACTGCGTTGGTTTTCCCTTGAAGAGGAAAGGGTGATGCAGCAAAGTAGCGTAAGTATTTCCCTCAGTTTTTGAGAACCAAGGTATCAATCCAGTAGGAGGCCACGCACGAGTCCCTCGCACCTACACAAACAAATAAATCCTCGCAACCAACGCGATAAGGGGTTGTCAATCCCTACACGGTCACTTACGAGAGTGAGATCTGATAGGATAATATTTTTGGTATTTTTATGATAAAGATGCAAAGTAAAGAAAGTAAAATAAAAACGGCGCCAGAAATAGCTTGTTGTCGGGAAATTAAATATGATGGAAAATAGACCCGGGGAAAATAGGTTTCACTAGAGGCTTCTCTCAAGAGCATAAGTATTACGGTGGGTGAACAAATTACTGTTGAGCAATTGACAAAATTGAGCATAGTTATGAGAATATCTAGGTATGATCATGTATATAGGCATCACGTCCGAGACAAGTAGACCGACTCCTGCCTGCATCTACTACTATTACTCCACACATCGACCGCTATCCAGCATGCATCTAGAGTATTAAGTTCATAAGAAGAGAGTAACGCTTTAAGCAAGATGACATGATGTAGAGGGATAAACTCATGCAATATGATATAAACCCCATCTTGTTATCCTCGATGGCAACAATACTATACGTGCCTTGCTGCCCCTACTGTCACTGGGAAAGGACACCGCAAGATTGAACCCAAAGCTAAGCACTTCTCCCATTGCAAGAAAGATCAATCTAGTAGGCCAAACCAAACTGATAATTCGAAGAGACTTGCAAAGATAACCAATCATACATAAAAGAATTCAGAGAAGATTCAAATATTGTTCATAGATAAACTTGATCATAAACCCACAATTCATCGGTCTCAACAAACACACCACAAAAGAAGATTACATCGAATAGACCTCCACGAGAGAGGGGGAGAACATTGTATTGAGATCCAAAAAGAGAGAAGAAGCCATCTAGCCAATAACTATGGACCCGAAGGTCTGAAGTAAACTACTCACACATCATCGGAGAGGCTATGGTGTTGATGTAGAAGCCCTCCGTGATCGATGCCCCCTCCGGTGGAGCTCCGGAACAGGCCCCAAGATGGGATCTCACGGGTACAGAAGGTTGCGGCTGTGGAATTAGGTTTTTGGCTCCGTGTCTGATAGTTTGGGGGTACGTAGGTATATATAGGAGGAAGGAGTACGTCGGTGGAGCAACGTGGGGCCCACGAGGGTGGAGGGCGCGCCCTGGGGGGGTAGGGGCGCCCCCTACCTCGTGCCCTCCTGGTTGATGTCTTGACGTAGGGTCCAAGTCCTCTGGATCACGTTCGTTCCGAAAATCACGTTCCCGAAGGTTTCATTCCGTTTGGACTCCGTTTGATATTCTTTTTCTGTGAAACTCTGAAATAGGCAAAAAACAGCAATTCTGGGCTGGGCCTCCGGTTAATAGGTTAGTCCCAAAAATAATATAAAAGTGTAAAATAAAGCCCAATAATGTCCAAAATAGAATATAATATAGCATGGAGCAATAAAAAAATTATAGATACGTTGGAGACGTATCAAGCATCCCCAAGCTTAATTCCTGCTCGTCGTCGAGTAGGTAAATGATAAAAACAGAATTTTTGATGTGGAATGCTACTTGGCATAATTTCAATGTAATTCTTCCTAATTGTGGTATGAATATTTGGAACCGAAAGATTCAAGACAAAAGTTTAATATTGACATAAAAATAATAATACTTCAAGCATACTAACTAAGTAATTATGTCTTCTCAAAATAACATGGCCAAAGAAAGTTACCCTACAAAATCATATAGTATGGCTATGCTCTATCTCCACCACACAAAATATTTAAATCATGCACAACCCCGATGACAAGCCAAGCAATTGTTTCATACTTTTAGTGTTCTCAAACTTTTTCAATCTTCACACAATACATGAGCGTGAGCCATGGACATAGCACTATATGTGGAATAGAATGGTGGTTGTGGAGAAGACAAAAAGGAGAAGATAGTCTCACATCAACTAGGCGTATCAACGGGCTATGGAGATGCCCATCAATAGATATCAATGTGAGTGAGTAGGGATTGCCATGCAACGGATGCACTAGAGCTATAAGTATATGAAAGCTCAACAAAAGAAACTAAGTGGGTGTGCATCCAACTCGCTTGCTCACGAAGACCTAGGGCATTTTGAGGAAGCCCATCATTGAAATATACAAGCCAAGTTCTATAATGAAAAATTCCCACTAGTATATGAAAGTGATATCATAGGAGACTCTCTATCATGAAGATAATGGTGCTACTTTGAAGCACAAGTGTGGTAAAAGGATAGTAACATTGTCCCTTCTCTCTTTTCTCTCATTTTTTTATTTGGGCCTTTCCTTCTTTTTTTATGGCCTCTTTTTTTTTTGTCCGGAGTCTCATCCCGACTTGTGGGGGAATCATAGTCTCCATCATCCTTTCCTCACTTGGGACAATGCTCTAAAAAATGATGATCATCACACTTTTATTTACTTACAACTCAACAATTACAACTCAATACTTAGAACAAAATATGACTCTATGTAAATGCCTCCGGCAGTGTACCGGGATATGAAATGAATCAAGAGTGACATGTATGAAAGAATTATGAACGATGGCTTTGCCACAAATACAATGTCAACTACATGATCATGCAAAGCAATATGACAATGATGGAGCGTGTCATAGTAAACGAAACGGTGGTAAGTTGCATGGCAATATATCTCGGAATGGCTATGGAAATGCCATGATAGGTAGGTATGGTGGCTGTTTTGAGGAAGGTATATGGTGGGTGTATGATACCGGCGAAAAGTGCGCGGTATTAGAGAGGCTAGCAATGGTGGAAGGAGGAAAAGTGCGTATAATCCATGGACTCAACATTAGTCATAAAGAACTCATATACTTATTGTAAAAATCTACAAGTTATCAAAGCAAAGTATTACGCGCACGCTCCTAGCTAGGGGGATATATTGGTAGGAAAAGACCATCGCTCGTCCCCGACCGCCACTCATAAGGAAGACAATCAATAAATAAATCATGCTCCGACTTCATCACATAACGGTTCACCATACGTGCATGCTACGGGAATCACAAACTTTAACACAAGTATTTCTCAAATTCAAAACTACTCAACTAGCATGACTCTAATATCACCATCTTCATATCTCAAAACAATTATCAAGCATCAAACTTCTCTTAGTATTCAACACACTCATAAGAATTTTTCTTTACTAATCTTGAATGCCTAGTATTGTTAAAGCGAACTACCATGCTGTTTTGTAGGACTCTCAAAATAATCTAAGTGAAGCATGAGAGAACAATAGTTTCTATAAAACATATCCACCACCGTGCTCTAAAAGATATAAGTGAAGCACTAGAGCAAAACTATATAACTCAAAAGATATAAGTGAATCACATAGAGTATTCTAATAATTTACGAATCAAGTGTGTCTCTCTCAAAAGGTGTGTACAGCAAGGATGATTGTGGTAAACTAAAAAGCAAAGACTTAAATAATACAGGACGCTCCAAGCAAAACACATATCATGTGGTGAATAAAAATATAGCTCCAAGTAAAGTTACCGATGGAAGTAGACGAAAGAGGGGATGCCTTCCGGGGCATCCCCAAGCTTTGGCTTTTTGGTGTCCTTATATTATCATGGGGTGCCTTGGGCATCCCCAAGCTTAGGCTCTTGCCACTCCTTGTTCCATAATCCATCAAATCTTTCACCCAAAACTTGAAAACTTCACAACACAAAACTCAGCAGAAAATCTCGTGAGCTCCGTTAGCGAAAGAAAACAAAAGGCCACTTCAAGATACTGTAATGAACTCATTATTTATTTATATTGGTGTTAAAACTACTGCATTCCAACTTCTCTATGGTTTATAAACTATTTTACTAGCCATAGATTCATCAAAATAAGCAAACAACACACGAAAAACAGAATCTGTCAAAAACAGAACAGTCTGTAGTAATCTGTAACTAACGCAAACTTCTGGAACTCCAAAAATTCAGCCAAAATAGGAAGACCTAGAAAATTTGTTTATTGATCAGAAGAAATTGGAATCAATATTTTATCACATTCTGGTGATTTTTAACAATTATTTTCGTGAACAGAAAGTTTCTGCAATTCTCAGCAAGATCAAATAACTATCATCCAAGAAGATCCTATAGGTTAAACTTGGCACAAACACTAATTAAAACATAAAAACACATCTAACCAGAGGCTAGAACAAATATTTATTCCTAAACATAAGCAAAAAGCAAAAAACTAAAAATAAAATTGGGTTGCCTCCCAACAAGCGCTATCGTTTAACGCCCCTAGCTAGGCATAATAGCAAGGATAGATCTAGGTATTGCCATCTTTGGTAGGCAATCCATAAGTGGCTCTCATGATAGATTCGTATGGTAATTTTATTTTCTTTCTAGGAAAGTGTTCCATGCCTTTCCTTAACGGAAATTGGAATCTAATATTTCCTTCCTTCATATCAATAATTGCACCAATCGTTCTAAGGAAAGGTCTACCAAGGATAATAGGACATGAAGGATTGCAATCTATATCAAGAACGATAAAATCTACGGGCACATAGTTCCTATTTGCAACAATAATAACATCATTAATTCTTCCCATAGGTTTCTTAATGGTGGAATCCACAAGGTGGAAGTTTAAAGAGCAATCATCAAAATTACGGAAACCTAACAAATCACATAAAGTTTTTGGAATCGTGGAAACACTAGCACCCAAATCACACAAAGCATAGCATTCATGATCTTTAATTTTAATTTTAATAGTAGGTTCCCATTCATCATAAAGTTTTCTAGGGATAGAAACTTCCAACTCAAGTTTTTCTTCATAAGATTGCATCAAAGCATCAACGATATGTTTGGTAAAGGCTTTATTTTGACTATAAGCATGAGGAGAATTTAGCACGGATTGCAACAAGGAAATACAATCTATCAAAGAGCAATTATCATAATTAAATTCCTTTAAATCCAAAATAATGGGCTCATTAATATCTAGAGTTTTGACCTCTTCAATCCCACTTTTACCAATTTTTGCATTAAGATCTAAAAACTCCGAATTTTTGGAACGCCTTCTAGGTAAAGGTGGATCATATTCAGTTCCATCATTATCAAGATTCATATTGTAAAACAAAGATTTAATAGGGGACACATCAATAACTTTTAGATCTTCATCTTTATTTTCAAAGTTTTCCGGCTTAGCGGCCATCTTATTAACTAAGGTGGCCTGCTTATCCGAAATTTCAGCTATTAACTTCTCAAGATGAGCAATTTGGGATCTCAAACCATCAAATTCTTTAGACATATCATCGAGCTCTTTATTCATATAACTCATAAAGCTTTTTTGTTCCTTAATCTCATTTCTAAAGAAATTGTTATGTTCAAATTGTAAGACCATGAAACTCCTAACGTTGCTTTCAATCTCTTCTAGCCTTTTAAGGTGAGGATCACCAAATCTTGGTAGAGCCATCGAGACAAACAAGCAATCCAACACACGAGCAAACAAGAAGCAAGCGAAAAAGAGGCGAACAGAAAAGAGAGGGCGAATAAAACTGCAAGGGTGAAGTGGGGGAGAGGAAAACGAGAGGCAAATGGCAAATAATGTAATGCGAGAGATAAGGGTTTGTGATGGGTACTTGGTATGTTGACTTTTGCGTAGACTCCCCGGCAACGGCGCCAGAAATCCTTCTTGCTACCTCTTGAGCACCGCGTTGGTTTTCCCTTGAAGAGGAAAGGGTGATGCAGCAAAGTAGCGTAAGTATTTCCCTCAGTTTTTGAGAACCAAGGTATCAATCCAGTAGGAGGCCACGCACGAGTCCCTCGCACCTACACAAACAAATAAATCCTCGCAACCAACGCAATAAGTGGTTGTCAATCCCTACAAGATCACTTACGAGAGTGAGATATGATAGGATAATATTTTTGGTATTTTTATGATAAAGATGCAAAGTAAAGAAAGTAAAATAAAAATGGCGCCAGAAATAGCTTGTTGTCGGGGAATTAAATATGATGGAAAATAGACCCGGGGGCCATAGGTTTCACTAGAGGCTTCTCTCAAGAGCATAAGTATTACGGTGGGTGAACAAATTACTATTGAGCAATTGACAGAATTGAGCATAGTTATGAGAATATCTAGGTATGATCATGTATATAGGCATCACGTCCGAGACAAGTAGACCGACTCCTGCCTGCATCTACTACTATTACTCCACACATCGACCGCTATCCAGCATGCATCTAGAGTATTAAGTTCATAAGAAGAGAGTAACGCTTTAAGCAAGATGACATGATGTAGAGGGATAAACTCATGCAATATGATATAAACCCCATCTTGTTATCCTCGATGGCAACAATACTATACGTGCCTTGCTGCCCCTACTGTCACTGGGAAAGGACACCGCAAGATTGAACCCAAAGCTAAGCACTTCTCCCATTGCAAGAAAGATCAATCTAGTAGGCCAAACCAAACTGATAATTCGAAGAGACTTGCAAAGATAACCAATCATACATAAAAGAATTCAGAGAATATTCAAATATTGTTCATAGATAAACTTGATCATAAACCCACAATTCATCGGTCTCAACAAACACATCGCAAAAGAAGATTACATCGAATAGATCTCCACGAGAGAGGGGGAGAACATTGTATTGAGATCCAAAAAGAGAGAAGAAGCCATCTAGCTAATAACTATGGACCCGAAGGTCTGAAGTAAACTACTCACACATCATCGGAGAGGCTATAGTGTTGATGTAGAAGCCCTCCGTGATCGATGCCCCCTCCGGCGGAGCTCCGGAACAGGCCCCAAGATGGGATCTCACGGGTAAAGAAGGTTGCGGCGGTGGAATTAGGTTTTTGGCTCCGTGTCTGGTAGTTTGGGGGTATGTAGGTATATATAGGAGGAAGGAGTACGTCGGTGGAGCAACGTGGGGCCCACGAGGGTGGAGGGCGCGCCCTGGGGGGTAGGCGCGCCCCCTACCTCGTGCCCTCCTGGTTGATGTCTTGACGCAGGGTCCAAGTCCTCTGGATCACGTTCGTTCCGAAAATCACGTTCCCGAAGGTTTCATTCCGTTTGGACTCCGTTTGATATTCTTTTTTTGCGAAACTCTGAAATAGGCAGAAAACATCAATTCTGGGCTGGGCCTCCGGTTAATAGGTTAGTCCCAAAAATAATATAAAAGTGTAAAATAAAGCCCAATAATGTCCAAAACAAAATATAATATAGCATGGAGCAATCAAAAATTATAGATACGTTGGAGACGTATCAGTGATCAAGTATGGATACATCTCCGCAAGGACCGCTTCCCCAAGGAACGCAAGTCCAAGCTACTCCCGAGAGCCGATGGACCATTCAAGGTGCTAGCACGCTACAACGACAACGCCTACAAGGTCGACATCCCACGTGACAAGTACAACGTTAGCGACATCTTCAACGTCAAAGACTTGGCCAAGTACCATGGTGATGAAGAGCACGATCCATGGACGGATCTCTCCCAAGGGGGGAGATGATGTGGAGCATCCCTCGACTACCCGCACCGACACTCCATCGCTACCGCAAGCACCAAGAGGGCCAATCACAAGAGCACGTGCACGCAACATCGAGAACGAGGTCACTTCTTTCCCTTCCGAGTTTCGTTCGGTTTCACATGAGAATGGGATTCTACCTCAAAAAGATACGCTATGCATTCTTAGGTACATCAAAGATGATCGTGGGAAGGAGAAGACGGAGGTTCGAGCATCCATGGAACAAGATAAGGAAGAAGAGGTCGAGAAGATCGAAGGAGAGAAGCCCCTGGACACCCCGGGTGCCCGGATGGAAGGACCCCGGGTGCCCGGACTCGAAGACGTGGGGAGGGCCGAACCCCCTGGACACCCCGGGTGCCCGGTCACCGCGGCCCCGGGTGCTCGGCCTCTGCCTGGGCTGCGCCCCAGCCGGCCCCGGGTGCCCGGCCCCAAGGCACCGGGTGCCCGCCCCCCCACTTGGGCCTCGCCCAACCCACCCCGGGTGCCCGGCCGGCTCCACCCCAGCCGCGCGCGGCTACCCCGGGTGCCCGGGCCTAGGACCCCGGGTGCCCGGTCCTCCCTCCTCCGGTGCCCCTGACCGGTCCGGGTGCCCGGACGGTTCCACCCCGGGTGCCCGGACCCTTCCCCCGTGGCTACGCATTTTAGGGACATTTTGGTCCTTTGTACCCCTCTTTCCCCAAGTTTCGTCCCTAGCCTTTATATACTCTTTACCTAGCTCATTTGGAGGATTAGCAAAGTATTAGATAAAACATTGTGAGCTTTTCTCCTTGTATCCCCTCCTCTTGGAGATCAAGACCCCTCTTGGGAAGAATCCTTCTGGATTACAAGACCTCCCAAGGGAGTAGATCATCATCAAGACCCCACCTCCTCCAGGAGTGGGAAGAACTTTACCTTTGTGCTTGTTTCCTTGGATAGATCTTGTAATTTTGTGGATCTCATGTATGCTACTCTAGTGGATGTGATATTTGGGTTTGTTTGAGTGATTTGTGCCTTGTGTTCTTGAGTGTTCTTCCTCTTTCCCCCCTCCAAGTGTGAAAAGATCCCCTCTAGGTTTCACCCTACAACACAAACCCTATCCCTCGCCGCCGCCGAGCCACGCGATTCCCCTTCCCACTCTCCACATTTCTCACCGCTAGCGACCACCCGCCCCGCCTCCAGCCGCCATGTGGGGCCGAATGTGGAGCTCCGGACGCGGCTCCGGCAGCAGATCCGGCGGCGGAAGGGACCCAGAGCGCGAGCGGCGCGTCCGGTCCGACGGCGCGCGGAAGCGCGGGGCCCGAAAGTGGACCAATCGCGGCATGTCGCCGCCGGCGAGCTTCCAGCGGAGCAAGACGGCGGAGTACGACCGCCGGCGCGCGTCCTTCTCCTCCGCGAGGTCCTCATACGCCAGGAGCTCCTCCTCCTCCGACGCGGGCCTTCTCCCCGTGAAGAGGGAGTGGTCGGAGGACGAGGAGGAGCCAGAGGAGCCGGAGGAGCCGGACGCGTTTGCCTTCGCCCCCGTGAAGGAGGAGCCCGAGGAGCCCACTCCACTCGGCCGCCGCAGAGTCATCGGGCCGGAAGACTACGTCGCCGACTTCGACGCCGTTGCGGCCGCCATCGCCGAGGAGCTCGAAGCCCTCCAGTGGCGGGAGGCGGTCGCCGCCAACCTCGCCGCCAAGGAGAAGGCCGAGGAGTGGCGCCGCATCCACGTGGAGTAGGAGGCAAAGTACGTCGGCCTGTGCAGCTCCGGCGAGGACGATTGAGCGTCCGGCTCCTCCACGGCGTCGTCCATTTGCCACGACCTCGCCGCCGTCAGATCTGACCCCTCTAGTACTAGTTTAACGTAGTATGTAGTATAACTATGCTTGTAGTTTGTTGATCATGTGATGAACTATATAGTATGTGATGAACTATGTTTGTGCAATTTCTCCCGCGAAAGTGTTTTTTCAAATTATGCAGGTTTAGATGCGGGTTCTGTTCGGCCGCGCTAGTTTTCGACCCGCAAACGCGATCTTCGTGGAACCGCAAACGCGTTTTGCGGGTCAAATTTTTACGGGGTCTGCTAGAGTTGCTCTGACAGGACCGGGCCACCTTCGTTGTTTCGTTTCTGTTTTGTATCAAGGCAGCGGTTTTCTTTGTCACCTTTACATGTTTTTCACCCATCTTATGATTGGATTTTTTGTTTTCCAGTTAACTACTGTTTTTCATCTATATGTTTTGTTTTTCATATGTGAATATTTTCTTTTTCAAATTCATGAACATTTAAAAAAACATGAATATTCATATAAATCCTAACTGTTTTTACATTTATTCTCAAGCGGGTGTATTATTCTTCACCTCCTCATTTTTCTTGCTAACAATCCATTCTCACAAACAAAAGAGGTACTGCTATCAGAGAGAAGCAAAGAGAACACCTCCCTTCCTGTCTTCTTCCCTACAAGCTTGTTGTGATGAATCTGGGTTATTTCTCGACTCCCAAGGATCACTACTTTGAACATTTCTATATTAATGTTTATTTCAAAATCTGTGAGTACTTTTCTAATTCTGAACATTTTAAAAGTTCATAAAGATTTTAGAATCATGATGATTTCAAAAATTGTTGATCATTTTAAATCTTTTAAAAATATTTTGAAAAATTGACAATATTTATAAACTTTATTGAATATTTAAAAATCCCTTTAACATTTTTAAACTATGGAATATATTTTAATTTTTTGGTACATTCCATCAGTGAAGTATATTGACTTTAGAGCACCAAATTGATTTACCGGGAGGAGATTATATGTGCAAAGCTAGCTACACAAATTAAGCAGCTTGATTGATATTAGTACTTGCAGCTCCTCGTACATGAAGCTTTACTCTAGACCGCCTCTTTTTTTCCCAGCTGATCCCTTCTCTCTTTCTCTCTCTGCGGGAAAACATCCGATTTATTCATCTTCAGTCATGATAGTACAACGAACATCCGAAATAATAAAAATTACATCCAGATCCGTAGACCACCTAGTGACGACTACAAGCACTACAGCGAGCCGAAGTCGCGCCGCCGTCATCGCCCCAACCTCATTGGAGCCGGCAAAACTTGTTGTAGTAGACAGTCGGGAAGTCGTCGTGCTAAGGTCCCCTAGGACCAGCGCACTGGAACAACAACCACTGTCGATGAAGAGTAGGTTAGATCGGAAGGATCCAACCTGAAAACACGTGAACGTAGACAAACGACGAACAAATCTGAGCAAATCCACCAAGGACAGATCCGCCGGAGACACAGATCCACACGCCTACCGATGATGCTAGACGCATCACCGGAACGGGGGCTAGGCGGGGAAAACCTTATTCCATCTTCAGGGAGCCCCGCCGTCTTGCCTTTCGGAGCAGGACATGCCTGCCTGCGGCCCGCGGCGTGGCTGCGCTAGCAGGCCTGTACAGCACATCTTCGTCAACAAGGCTTTCAAGACCTTCGCGAGGGGCCAAGTCTCGCAAGGCGGACGCCGCAAGACCTCCTCAGGAGCGGCCTCACCAGGCTACCTCGCGAGGAGCGGAGATATCAAGGCAGGGCGAACCTCGCGAGGCTCTCGTGACGTGAGCCATGACGATCGGGATCAGGCGGGCGCCAGACGGGCGCCAGCGCGCACAGCGTCCTTCTTTCTTCTTTGGTGCTAAGGAGGCCAGCGCAAGCGTGGAGTACCGAGGCATCAGGCAAAGGTTTCCATATCAGTGCAACAAGACCAAGACCAGCAGGACGGCAGGATGGAGGTCACCGTGGAGCCCGAGACGGCGTCACCACCAGAGCTTTCCGCAGGCAAAGAGCACTTTTGTCAGGATAAGCTGTACTAGCTGTTCCCTTTCAAATTGGCCGTTGTTGGCTCCCTTCCCGCTTCACATTTGGGGAGAGGACCAGGGCCTATATAAGTAGAACTAGCCACCACAATAGGGGCAACTTGATCACATCTGATCGAGAGCCGATCCTTAGCCACACACCGAACACAAGAACACCTCAACCTCAGGAGGCTGTTCTTCCCCTTGTACTGTTCATCATCAGCCCAAGAGGCAATCCACCAGCACCACACTGGAGTAGGGTATTACACCACAACGGTGGCCCGAACCAGTATAAATCTTGTGTCTTTGTGTTGTGAGTTCGTCGAGTTCGTCCGCGAGATCTTAGCGAGCTAGGGCGTAGATCAGTAGGGAGGAAATCTCCGCGCGCACCCCAGTGTTCGAACCTTGAGGGTTTTGCCGGAACCCGTGATCCGACATTTGGCGCGCCAGGTAGGGGTGCGCCGGAGCTTCCTTTCCATCACTTCGCGTCCAGTTGCTCCATTGTCTCCATGGCGGACGCTCGCCGTGCTCGTGCTGAGCGTCGGGCTGCCCTGGCCACCCGCGTCGCTCGGACGGCTCCCGTCGATGGGCCACCTCGTCGTTCCCCGTCTCCTGCCGCCAACGCCGCCACCGGCCCGGCGGGTAATGAACAACAGGCGTCCTCGCTGCACCCCTCGGTGCGGCAGGACGGCCGCACCGCCACTCCATCGCTGACTCCTGCTGGTTCGTCGTCCCACGCTCGTCGCGCTCCCATGGACGCACGGGCCGCACTCCTCATGGCGCACGAGCTCCTGCGCTACCACCCGGTCGACGACCTCTACGAGGACTGGCTCGACCGCATCACCGAGCTTGTCCGCGCCACAGGGGGCTCTCCTGTGCCGTACCTCTCTCCGCCAGGCCCTCAGCCAGCTTCAGGCGACGCTGCTCATGCAGCACCACCGCCACCTCCGCCTCAAGATGGCGCCTTGGCGCCAAGGCGTGCAGCTCCACAACGCGATCCGCCGCGTCCGGCGCCCGCACGTGAAGAAGGAAGCTGTCATGAAGTCCCTCGACCGCAAGAGAACGCTCTGCCACTCCTCGCACCTCCGCGCCAGGATCGTCTGCCATGGCAGGCCCCCGCGCCACTTTTCATAGCGGCGCGTGGGCATCAAGACCAGGCTCCACCTCCAAGGCGGGCCCCAGCGACCACGGCCGGCTGCCGCGCCTTCACCCCTGAGCTGCGTAGCGTCGCCTGGCCGGGCAAGTTCAAGCCAGATCTGCCTCCTCGCTACGACGGCACCATCGACCCCGCGGAGTTCTTGCAGCTCTACGAGCTGAGCATCGAGGCGGCCAACGGCGATGAGAAAGTCAATGCGAACTGGTTCCCTATGGCCCTCAAAGACGGCGCCCGTTCGCGGCTCCTAAATCTGCCTCAAGGCTCGAGCTCCTCCTGGGACGAGATGCGCGACCTCTTCGTCGCCAACTTCCAGGGCACTCGCGACCGCCGGCCGGCCGCGGGTGACCTGCGCCGCATCAAGCAACAACCAGGAGAGACCCTCCAGAAGTACATCCAGCGCTTCAACAACACCCGCCTCAAGATCCCCAAGGTGACGGACGAGGCCATCATCTCCGCATTGTCCGACGGCGTCCGCGACGCCAAGATGAAAGAGGAGCTGGCTATCCATGAGGAGCTGTGCACATCTTAGGAGCTTTTCAACCTGGCGACCATGTGCGCAAGAGCTGAGGAGGGGCGCCTCTCCCTCCTCGAGCTGCCAGCTGCGGGTGAAGAGGAGAAGAAGGCCAAGGCCAAGGACGTGAAGCGCAAGAAAGCAGCCGTGCTCACAGCGGAGCCGGACACCAAGCAAGGCAGGGACCAGCCCGAGTCATCCAAGAGCAGCCGACCGTTCTGCGCCTTCCACATCCTGAACACCCACAACACCAGCGACTGTCAAGAGCTCAGAGCCATTCGCGAAGGATGCTTCGGTCGACGCCCCGAGCACAGCGACCGGGGCTACGGCCGAGGAGGAGGACGTGGAGGCGGATGTTGGGACGACCGTGGCCCGTGCCAGGAGTGGCGCGACAGGCCTCGTGAGGACCGCTGGCAGGATCATCCTCGCGAGGGCGCCTGGAGGGACCAGCCTCGTGAGGATCATCCTTAGGGAAACGCCGGTCTTCCCCCGCTGTCGCCACCGCCAAGAAGGAATGACGACCACCATCAAGACGAGGGGGCTGGGGGCTTCCAGGAGCCGCGTGCAATCGCCTGTATCTTGGGCGGTGCTCAGGCCCCAGCCTCGTAGCGTATCTTCAAACAGTTTGCTCGTGAGGTGAATGCAGTCCTCCCCAAGCTTGAGGCCACGCGCCCGCTCAGGTGGTCCCAGTGTGCCATCACCTTCAACTCGGCAGATCAGCTCAAGTGCGCAGCCACCGCTGGCGCTCTCCCAATGCTTTGTTCACCAGTCATCAGCAACGTGCAAGTTACCAAGACCCTCATAGATGGCGGCGCAGGGCTCAACGTCCTGTCCGTCGACACGTTCGACAACCTCCAAGTGCCATATGAGCAGCTTCAGCCTACCAAGCCTTTCTTAGGAGTGACCAACGGTTCCACCACACCGATAGGGCAAGTCCGCCTCCCAGTCACCTTCGGAGAACACAAGAACTACCGCACCGAACTCATCGACTTCGACGTCGCGCACATCCGTCTGCCATACAACGCCATCCTTGGGTATCCAGCCCTGGCCAAGTTCATGGCAGTGACCCACCACGGCTACAACGTCCTCAAGATGCCGGGAAGCGGCGGAATCATCACAGTCCCGCGCGAAGAAAGAGATGCGGTGTGCTCCCTCGAGCGCGCCTTTCAAGCTGCCGCAATAGATGATCCCGACAACAAGAGCGAGGATCCTCCCGAGGCCATCCCCAAGAAGAAGAAGCAGCTGCGCCGTGCCGGACCTCAGGAGGGTGGCGTCGCGGCTGGAACCTCGTCAGGATCAGCGCCCGCTCCAGGGGCGCCTCCCTCCATCGCATAGGAAGGCGCGCCCAGCGCCCTCCTCGGGCAGGGCTCGGGGGCTCTCTCCTGGAGGGCCTCAGACCTTGCCAACCTCACGAGGGAGGCGCTCGGGCACCACTTGGAGGCGTGCTTCGCGGCACGTTTTCCTCAGGAGAACACAGGGCAAGGAGCGCCCACCGCTCAGGAGTTCATCACCAAGACTACTCAGGAACTGCAAGATGCATGGGCCATGCGCGGCGACCGCCGCTCACGAGGCGCAACTCCCCATCCAGGCGAGGATGCGGGGCTGCACGTCTGCGTCGACGTACCAGGGCTCAACAGGGCCGCTTCTCAGGAGCTTTTCTGGCCTTCGCGCATGGGCCAATGCGAGGGTCCATCGCACAGCTACGTTCGCATGCCTTTTGGCTTGCCGAGCGTGTCATTCGTCTACCAGCGCAACTTGTGGCGCGCCCTGGCGGCTCAGGAGGCCAGGCACCGCGCCATCCTGGCAGAGATGGAGACGGTCCTCAAGGAACCGCCTGAGCCCCCAGAGCCTCCCGAGGCTAGGGGCCCTGGTGTCTCGTGAGGAACGACCCCTTCGCCGCGTGCCTTCAGCTGCCCCAGCATCTCTTCATCAACATAACCAGGTGAAATTTTACAAGTTCATTCAGCTGGGAGCGCCCCTCGGGCTACATCATTCCCAGGCCGCGTGGGTCCGTCCCTGTGGCATGTATCCCTTTTGCTTATGTCTTTAGCTTACCTCGCTGGGGGCGCCCCTCGGGCTGCATCATCCCCAAGCCGCTCGGGCCTGGCCCAGTGGCATGTATCTTTCCGCATTTACCCAAGCTGATTTGCCTTCCATGCTTAACCTACCTATGATTATCACCTGCTCGGCTACCACCTCCCACGGGGGCTACTCACACTGGCACGGTACTGGTGCACGGGTCCGTCCCTGCCACATTGACAAACCTGAGCGGTCGTGCTCTGGCTCGCGGCATGCCCCGCGCACGTCACCTCACCAGGCCCTCGGTGCCCTCACCTCTTCGCGGAACAACCAGTGGCAGGCTGGTAACGATATCAACAAACCATGTTTCTTCTTGTGCTAGTTCGCAGGGATCTCATGAGGAGGATAGATGGCGGCACCGCGAGTTTCCTTTTTCTCCCATGCAACCCGCTTGCGCGTTAAAAGGGGGGCTCCTGAGCATCGCGACTCAGGACCTCTTACTGGCTCTCCAGCCCTCACCCCCTGGCCTTGACCACGGCATCGCGACCTGGCATACCAGCGGCGGCTGAGCTCGCTCGAGGGCCGGGACCTGAGGACATAGAGCACTAAGGAGAGCACGGGAGGAGGGAAACTCGTATGGGTGCGACCTAGCTATGCTGCATAAGCTTGCGCGCAGGCCTAGCGCACCACAAGGAATCGTCACGGAATCGACAAGATAAGTCTCGCGCTCGGATTGGCTAATTGTTGGAGCCTAAGGGTCATGCACGCCGCAGCCCCGTTGCGGCCACGTCGCCTCCCTTTCTTGCCTTACCATGGCTGCTTGGGCGCTAAAGGCGACCTCCTGAGCATCGCGCCTCAGGGGCTCTTACTGGACCTCGGGCCGCACACCTCCTGGCCTTGACCACAGCACGCGACCTGGCATACCAGCGACGGCTGTAGCCTGCCTGGGGACCGGGACCTGTTAGCGTAGAGCAACAAGCTATCGCGAGGATAGAAAGGGGAGACCGAGCCTTAACGGGACATGCGTTTGCAAATTTTCATGACAAGGAGAACATACACAAAAGACATTACCGACCCTTTACACCCCTCACGGGGTACTCCGTGATTCTTCGCAGGGAACAAAAGACTAAAACTTAGAGGAATCCTATCTACACCCTCCCGTGGTGGACGCCATCATCAACAGTGGGCCACGGGAGGCCGGCGCCAACCTCATCCAGATCAGCGGCGGCTAGATGCCGCAGCCTGGCTCTGGGCGCGACGAGAGCTCGGGGGGACGTAGCTGTCGTCGCTCGTCTCCGGAGTCTCGTAGAGCTCGGGAAAACCGCTGGACTCCCAGGGGCTGCTGCCGCTGGAGTAGCCGCGAGCGGAGCGCACGTCAACCTGGCGCTCCTCTCCAGGGAAACACTCCAGGCGGCGGCCCTCCGCGCCGAAGACCTTGAAGAAAAGCGTGGAGGCGCCATCATACTCGAAGTGGATCGCAAGGGCACCCCTCGCACGGCAAACCCGCGCGACCTCGCCCCAGTCGCGGGTCATGAAGATCTTGCCGGTGGGGACCGCTTCGATCTCTGCTCCGGTCTCCGGAGCGTTGCAGTCGGAATGCTGCAGCCAGAGCTCGAGAGGCCCCCTCGGCGGCATCACGTCGGAGAAGAACCGCGGGAAGCGGATCCAAGAGCTTGGGGGCATCGGCGCCCATAGCACGAGCTCGCACGAGGAATCCGAGGCGTGGATTCCAGGGGCGATGGCGCGTGTCACCATGGCGCGGCGACCACGGGCGCGGCGCGGGCGGTGCCCGTCGCTCCGCCCTCCTGAGCCCTCGGCTCGGGCGTACAAGGGTAGCGGATACCCTGGAGGAGGCCGCTCGCACCAAGGCCTCATCACCACCTGCATCGCCACTTCATCGCGACGATGGACCGACCTCTTCTTCGGCGGAAGCGGCCCCGGATCATCGCGGGGGGCCTTTCCTTTCTCTTCAGCGGAGAACCTTCGGATGGGTGCCATTGCTGCTAGCGGTGGAGCAGGGAGGAAGAAGCGAGTGAACCGAGAAGGAATGGGCTACGGGGGCTCAGCCCCCCTCCCCATTTATAGCGAAAGAAGGCCAACCGACGCCTCCCACGATCACAGGTAATGATGGTTTTCCTTGCATGTCGCAGGGACTTGTCAAGTCGAGCAGTTGCCGAGGCAGCGTGGGGAAGCGGAGACGCCCACGTCCAATCAACCGCCACGCGTCGACCAAGGCCGCAGGCTTTTAGGGCCCGCGGCGCTCCGTACTTGACCTTTGGCTTCGCCTCGAAGCCAAGCCCGAGCGCACCTTGGGCCCGGGGGCTACTGTCGGCGTTCTGGGAATGGGGGTCCCCAGACTTGCCTGCCTACGGCCCGCGGCGTGGCTGCGCTAGCAGGTCTGTACGACCCATCTTCGTCAACAAGGCTTTCAAGACCTTCGCGAGGGGCCAAGTCTCGTGAGGCGGACGACGCAATACCTCCTCAGGAGCGGCCTCACCAGGCTACCTTGCGAGGAGCGGAGATATCAAGGCAGGGCGAACCTCGCGAGGCTCTCGTGACATGAGCCATGACGATCGGGATCAGGCGGGCGCCAGCGCGTGCAGCGTCCTTGTTTCCTCTTTGGTGCTAAGGAGGCCAGTGCAGGCGCGGAGTACCAAGGCATCAGACAAAGGTTTCCATATCAATGCAACAAGACCAAGACCAGCAGGACGGAGGTCACCGTGGAGCCCGAGACGGCGTCACCACCAGAGCTTTCCGCAGGTTAAGACCGCTTTTGTCAGGATAAGCTGTACTAGCTGTCCCCTTTCAAATTGGCCGTTGTTGGCTCCCTTCCCGCTCGATATTTGGGGAGAGGACCAGGGCCTATATAAGTAGAACTAGCCACCACAATAGGGGCAACTTGATCACATCTGATCGAGATCCGATCCTTAGCCACACACCGAACACAAGAACACCTCAACCTCAGGAGGCTGTTCTTCCCCTTGTACTGTTCATCATCAGCCCAAGAGGCAATCCACCACCACCACACTGGAGTATGGTATTACACCACAACGGTGGCCCGAACCAGTATAAATCTTGTGTCTTTGTGTTGTGTGTTCGTCGAGCTCGTCCGCGAGATCTTTGCGAGCTAGGGCATAGATCAGTAGGGAGGAAATGTCCGCGCGCACCCCAGTGTTCGAACGTTGAGGGTTTTGCCGGAACCCGTGATCTGACAAGGATCCACCACACTCCCATGACCCTTAGGCCATCGGAGACGAGGTGGACCGAAGGTGACGTCGGTGGGAGGCAGAGGAACCCTAATCGGGGAGGAGGCGGCTTTCCAGCACAACATCACATATGTGGGGTTTTGTTTTCAACTCATATATCTCTATGCCACTAGTAGAAAACAGGGCTTTGGTCCAGACAGGGTAGGCCCATTAATCCCGGTTCAGTCATTAACCGGGACCCATGGGGGCATAGGTCCCGGTTCGTGAGGCCAGGGGGCCGGCCGAGCCTCATGGGGCATTAGTCCCGGTTCGTCTGGACCCTTTGGTCCCGATTCCAGACACGAACCGGGACCAATGGGCCTCGCTCCTGGCCCACAACCATTATTTCCAGTTCATGGCTGGAACCGGGACCAAAGGGGGTCCTTTAGTCCCGGTTCCAGCCACGAACCGGGACCAATGAGATGCCTATATATACCCCCTCACCCGCGAGCAGAGCAGTGGAGTGCTCTGTTTTTTTGGCCGGCCGTGCGTGGGAGAGCTTTGTGGTGCTCTAGCTCACCTCCTATGCACATGAGGTGTTCGATGAAATGCCCGAGCCACACTTAAGCTTTCTCCTCTCAAAGCTCCTTGACCAAGCTCCATTTTTCTCAAGATTTGTCTAGGTTTGGCGGTCCGTCCTGTCCCGTCCCCGTCCTCACCGCCGTCGATAGCCCGTGCCGATCTTGTCGCCGACACCACCGTGGTGAGCCTCTTGATCCTATCTTCTTTCTAAAGAAAAGTTCTTACTTGTATGATTTAGATAGATACTTGTGTAATTTTCTTACTTTTATTATTGTTTGTTATTATATAGTGCGATGGTTTTGGTATCCGCCTCCGTCAGCCCTCGTCCTGTCTATGATTCGGATGTGATATATATTATATTTTATAACTATTTGGTTCATTTAGTGTTTATGACAATTATGCCGACCAACGTGACATAGTTTTTTTATCTCGGAGGTATATGAACCGGAAATTCCAACCGACCCTATTGTCGAGAGGTTAAATTTAGTTGAAGAAGAAAACAATTACTTGAAGGAAAAATTGAGGAGGAGAAGATGATATTGGAGTTGCATGTTGCGGATGTCGTCGATGATCACAATATCAAGATGGATGCAATGCGCTTGAAGATTAGAAAGATTAGAAAATATGACATTCATATTGAGGCTTGGTATCATTATGCCGTTGGATCAATTGTTACCTTAGTTGCGATTATGATCGCATTTGTTGTTGCATTGAAATGTTTTTACATAGTTTCAATGTATGGTTTAATTAGATGCTCTGGAGAGCTATATGTTGTTCAATGAGAACTATGTATGTACTTTGGTTTTAATGGGATGATGAACTTCTATTAATTTGGTCACTTATCTATTCATGATGTTCTGTAATGGTTTTTGACACACTTAATTATATATAATGCACGCAGATGAACTGGCAATGGATGTACGGTAATAGACGCACCTCCGAGTACATTGAGGGCGTGCATAATTTTCTCGCAGTGGCTGAGGAAAACAAGAAGAATGATTATGTGTTGTCCATGCCCTATATGTGGGAATACGAGGTCTTACTCTGACTCGAAAACCCTTCACACCCACCTGCTTTATAAGGGTTTCATGCCACACTATAATGTTTGGACCAAGCACGGAGAAACATGGGTTATGATGGAAGACAACAAAGAAGAAGCGGATGATGACAACTATGTGCCCCCTGAATACAGTGATGCTGCAATGGGGGAAGCTGAAGATCAAGAGGAACCAAACGATGTGCCTGATGATGATCTTCGCCGGGTCATTGTTGATGCAAAGAGACAGTGCGAAAGTGTAAAGGAGAAGCTGAAGTTCGATCGCATGTTAGAGGATCACAAAAAAGGGTTGTACCCCAATTGCGAAGATGGCAACACAAAGCTCGGTACCACACTGGAATTGCTGCAGTGGAAGGCAGAGTATGGTGTACCTGACAAAGGATTTGAGAAGCTACTGAAAATATTGAAGAAGAAGCTTCCAAAGGATAACAAATTGCCCTACAGTACGTACGCAACAAAGAAGGTTGTATGCCCTCTAGGATTGGAGGTGCAGAAGATACATGCATGCCCTAATGACTGCATCCTGTACCGCGGTGCGTACGAGGATTTGAACGCATGCCCGGTATGCGGTGCATTGCGGTATAATATCAATGAGATGACCCTGGTGATGTTGACGGCGAGCGCCCCAGGAAGAGGGTTCCTGCCAAGGTGATGTGGTATGCTCCTATAATACCACGGTTGAAACGTCTGTTCAGAAACAAAGAGCATGCCAAGTTGATGCGATGGCACAGAGTGGACCGTAAGAAAGACGCGAAGTTGAGAGCACCCGCTAACGGGTCGCAGTGGAGAAACATCGAGAGAAAGTACTGGGAGGACTTTGCAGGTGACTCAAGGAACGTATGGTTTGGTTTAAGCGCGGATGGCATTAATCCTTTTGGGGAGCAGAGCAGCAATCACAACACCTGGCCTGTGACTCTATGTATCTATAACCTTCCTCCTTGGCTGTGCATGAAGCGAAAGTTCATTATGAGGCCAGTTCTCATCCAAGGCCCTAAGAAACCCGACAACGACATTGATGTGTACCTAAGGCCATTAGTTGATGAACTTTTACAGCCGTGGAATGGAAACAGTGTACGTGTGTGGGATGAGCACAAACATCAGGAATTTGACCTACATGCGTTGCTGTTTGTAACGATCAATGATTGGCCCGCTCTCAATAACCTTTCAGGACAGACAAACAAGGGATACCACACATGCACGCACTGTTTAGATGACACCGAAATTATATACCTAGACAAATGTAGGAAGAATGTGTACCTGGGGCATCATCGATTTCTTCCGACCAACCATCAATGTCGAAAGAAAGGCAAGCATTTCAAAGGCGAGGCAGATCACCGGAAGTAGCCTTCCGTCTGTACCGGTGATCACATACTTGCTATGGTCAATGATTTACAAGTAATCTTTGGAAAGGGTCCCAGCGGACTATCTGTTTCGAATGACGCTGAGGGACGCGCACCCATGTGGAAGAAGAAATCTATATTTTGGGACCTACCCTATTGGAAAGACCTAGAGGTCCGCTCTGCAATCAATGTGATGCACGTGACGAAGAATCTTTGCCTGAACCTGCTAGGCTTCTTGGGCGTGTATGGAAGACAAAAGATACACCGGAGGCACGAGAGGACCAGCAACGTGTGCACGAAAAAGACGGCATGCCTCCAAAGCAGTATGAAGGTCCTGCCAGCTACACTCTTACCAAAGAAGAGAAGGAAATCTTCTTTGAATGCCTGCTCAGTATGAAGGTCCCGTATGGCTTCTCGTCGGATATAAAGGTAATAATAAATATGCCAGATAAAAAGTTTCAGAACCTAAAGTCTCATGACTGCCACGTGATTATGACGCAACTGCTTCCGGTTGCATTGAGGGGGCTTCTACCAGAAAGCGTTCGATTAGCCATTGTGAAGCTATGTTCATTCCTCAATGCAATCTCTTAGAAGGTGATCGATCTAGAAATCCTACCAAGGTTAAGGAGTGATGTGGTGCAATGCCTTGTTAGTTTCGACCTGGTGTTCCATCCTTCTTCAATATCATGACACACGTCCTAGTTCATCTAGTCGACGAGATTGTCATTCTGGGCCCTGTATTTCTACACAATATGTTCCCCTTTGAGAGGTTCATGGGAGTCCTAAAGAAATATGTCCGTAACCGCGCTAGGCCAGAAGGAAGCATCTCCATGGGCCATCAAACAGAGAATTTCATTGGGTTTTGTGTTGACTTCATTCCTGACCTTAAGAAGATTGGTCTCCCTCAATCGCGGTATGAGGGGAGTCTGACTGGAAAAGGCACGCTAGGAGGGGACTCAATAATATGTAGGGACGAGCATTCTTGGTCTCAAGCACACTACACAGTTCTACAAAATTCTAACTTGGTGCCCCGTGTCGATGAACACAAGAACATTCTATGCTCCAAACACCCGGAGCAGTGTGACGACTGGATTACATGTGAACACATCAGGACTTTCGGCAGTTGGTTGGAAACACGTCTCAGGGGTGACAACACTGTTTCTGATGAGTTGTACTCGTTGGCCAGGGGACCATCTTCGACTGTATTGACTTACAAAGGGTACGAGATAAATGGGAATACATTTTACACGATCTCCCAAGATCAAAAGAACACCAACCAAAACAGCGGTGCCCGCTTTGATGCAGCAACCAAGAGGGGAAATGACACATATTATGGTTACATAGTGGACATATGGGAACTTGACTATGGACATGATTTTAAGGTCCCTTTGTTTCAGTGCAAATGGGCAATCTGTCAGGAGGCGGGGTACAGGTAGACCCACAGTACGGAATGACAACAGTGGATTTGAACTGGGTACACAGACGAACCATTCGTCCTAGCCAATGATGTGGCACAGGTTATCTATGTGAAGGACATGTCTACCAAACCGAGAAAAAGAAAAAATAAGCAAGAGAATACATCATACGATGAGCCAAAGCGCCACATAGTTCTTTTAGGAAAAAGAGACATCGTGGGATTGGAGGGCAAGACATACATGTCTGAAGATTATGAAAAGTTTCATGAAATTCCTCCCTTCAAAGTCAAGGCTGGCCCAAGCACCCTGTTAAACGACGAAGATTATCCATGGTCACGGCACAATAAACAAAGGACACAAGCGAAGCAAAAGTGAAGACTTTCTCTCCACAACTATTATGATTATGCCTTTGATCTAGAATATCACTGCAGTTACATGTGAAGAAATGAAATCCCTTTTGTAACAGATGAGTTTCCGTATGAAACCCTGATACTTCGAAAGAGATTGTCCGTTTTGTACACGAAGTGCATCCATTTTTTGCCGTAACCCTCTCAACTTTTTAGAACATGCTATGTGGGTCAAATGATGATACCATGCCAACTTTCAACCTGTGTTCATTTGTACTGCTTTTCAATTTCAGAGTCATATAGCTAAAAAAATATCAGCAAATGCATGAAAAAAACCAAATGAAATCAGAAAGGGTTGAAAATTGATGATGTGGCTTTGAATGGTGCATTTTGAACACACAACAAGTCTGGAGTTCAAATAAGTTCAAAAAAATGAAATTCCTTTGTAACAGATGAGTTTTCGTCCGAAACCCTGATACTTCGAAAGAGATTGTCCATTTTGTACACGAAGTGCATCCAGTTTTTGCCGTAACCCTCTCAACTGTTTAGCATATGCTATGTGGGTGAAATGATGATACCATGCCAACTTTCAACCTTTTCAGAGTTCATTTGTAGTGCTTTTCAATTTCAGGGTCATTTAGCTTAAAAAATAGTAAATGCATGAAAAATACCAGATGAAGTCATAAAGGATTGAAAATTGATGATGTGGATTTGAATGGTTCATTTTGAACACACAAAAAGTCTGGAGTTCAAATAAGTTCAAAAAAATGAAATCCCTTTGTAACAGATGAGTTTTCGTCTGAAACCATGATACTTCGAAAGAGATTGTCCGTTTTGTACACGAAGTGCATCCAGTTTTTGCCGTAACCCTCTCAACTTTTTAGCACATGCTATCTGGGTGAAATGATGAGACCATGCCAACTTTCAACCTTTTTAGAGTTCATTTGTAGTGCTTTTCAATTTCAGGGTCATTTAGCTTTAAAAAATCAGTAAATGCATGAAAAATACCAGATGAAGTCAGAAAGGGTTGAAAATTAATGTTGTGGCTTTGAATGGTTCATTTTGAACACACAAAAAGTCTGGAGTTCAAAGAAGTTCAAAAAATGAAATCCCTTTGTAACAGACGAGTTTTCGTCCGAAACCCTCATACTTCGAAAGAGATTGTCCATTTTGTACACGAAGTGCATCCAGTTTTTGCCGTAACCCTCTCAACTTTTTAGCACATGCTATGTGGGTGAAATGATACCATGCCAACTTTCAACCTTTTCAGAGTTCATTTGTAGTGCTTTTCAATTTCAGGGTCATTTAGCTCAAAGAATGAAGTAATAGCAAAAAGAATGAACTAATAGCAAAAAGAATGAACTAAAAATAATCAATTAAAATATTCTGTTATGATCAACTAAAACAAAACTATAATATTCTTCAATAGCAAAAAGAATCAGCTAAAACTCTTTTATAAAACTCTAATAGCAAAAGAAGTCAACTAAAAAGCTTTTATAAACCTTTAGTATTTTTGGAACTAAAATTATATAAAATTTATGCGAAACTAAAATTATCAAAGTATTTTCTGTTCAAAACATTAATAGCAAAAAGAATTTTGATAAAGAAAATTTCTGTTAGAAACTTTAAGATCAAACTAAAATAACAAAATCTGTTTTTGATTAAAACAGATATTTAAAATAACCTAAAAATTACCAAATTGAATATAATGATAAAACAGAGTAATATTAAATAGCAGGAAAAAGAATCACTCAAAAATATTTTTTTATAGTAAACTTATTCACAAACTAGTGATTCACACAAATTTCAAAAAATTCAAATTTAAACTATTCAAATTTGAAAACTAATCGCACTAACAGAAAGTTTATAATCTTTGTGTCCTAACAGCAAAAAGAATCACTGAAAAACTGTAAGTAGAAACAAAAGAAAATAAGTAAAACAAAAAAATTGGAAAAGAAAATAAAAAATGCCACCTACTGGGCCACCATGGCCTGAATACGACTAGAAACCCAACCATGGGCCATGATTCAGGCCTGCAAAGGGCCAGATAGGCCCACAGGCAGATAAAGTGTGATTAGGCCCGTAAGCCTGCATTTGAGAGGAGCTCGAGAGGGCAGCGACCGTGTGGCTTATAAACCACTCCGAGCCCCTCTCAACTAGCGAGGTGGGACTAAACTTTTTGGCCGCGAGCAACACAAGGCCATTGGTCCCGGTTGGTAGCACCAACTGGGACGAAAGGTGTTCATTGGTACCGGTTCATGGCACCAACTGGGACCAAAGGTTCCTGTTTCCCGCCCTTTGGGCTGCTGAAAACTGACCTTTGGTCCCGGTTGGTGGCACCAACCGGGACAAAAGATGGAATTGGTCCCGGTTGGTGCCACGAACCGGGACCAAAGGTGGTTGCTATATAACCTGACACTTAGGAATTTTTTCCCCATCCGCCATTCTTCTCTCGATCGAACGCCGCCAGGCTGCTGCTGCTCCTCGACGCCGTCGCCGCCCCGAGGTCGCAGTCGCCGTCGCCGCCCGCTCCTCGTCACCATCGCCACCCGCTCCTCGTCACCGTCGCCCCGCGCCGATGGATAATTTATTCTATTTTTTCTTCTTCTCCTCTATTCCTTCTTCTTCTTCTTATCTTTTTTTTCTTCTTCTTCCTCTTCTTATTTTTTATCGGGAACGAGAGTGTCGAGGATCGCCGAGCGGTCAAGGGTCGGGAACTAGGGTAGAGGGTCGAGGGTCGCCAAGGGTTCGAGGTTCGAGGATCGCCGAGGGGTCGAGGGTCGTCGAGGGTCGAGATTTATCAAGAATGCCCCCATTATGGATGTGCACAAGTTGATCCAATTTTTTTCTGATCTCATATATATATATATATATATTCTTCTATATGTCACGTTTTGTCTGTCAAAGTATTGAAGAAATCCATGGCTACATCATTAGCCGGAAGTAACAGGCGTATGATGCTACGAAGCTCTTCAAAGTTGTTTTGGAACGGAGTTTCGGATAGAATAATTCGCTTTTTTTGTACGAATTTCAGCAAAGGCCTTCCAATTAGCGATATTCGGAAGGATCTTCCTGAACTTCGTACCAAAAAGCTAATTATCCTATCCGGGACTCTGTTCCATAACAATTTTGGAGAGCTTCGTACCATTATGTGCCTGTTACTTCTGGCTAATGATGAAGCCATGGTTTTCTTGAATCCTTTAACACTAGACAACGTGACATATAGAAGGGTAGATGTGATCAGGAAAAATATGGACCATTTTCTGCACATCCAGAATGGCGCCATTTTGTTAAATCCCTTGTTTGACATTCATGAGAGAGGCGGTCCGGACGTCGGACATTCATGAGAGAACTCCGGTAACTCTTCAACATGAGGGGGGACATCGATCAACCCCCTCTCGCCCGACCAAACCCTAGAAGCGTCGAGGCCATCCCAAACCCTAGAAGCGTTGCCGAGGCCACCCCAAACCCTAGAAGCATCGAGGACACTAATTAATATTCCTTGTTGTGATTAGCTATCTAGGTCTATGTTTTCCACTAATATATCCATCTCTCATGTTTGTATATTAATTGCCATATTATAATATTTGCAGAAACTATGGAGCAAAGAGACTTGGAAAAAGAATAGTTGTTGGGGGACATAATCCTCGGCGAAGTTGATGTCTTGTCGTTTCTCAACAACACTGATGGTCTGGAAGGAGAGGGTGAAGGCTCCAGTGATCGAACAATGGAGGAGGAAGGACATGATCATGATGGCTCAGGTGACCGAATGCCGGTGGAAGAAGGAGACCGTGATGACGGCTCCGGTGACCAAACGAAGGAGGGAGCTGTTGCAAAGTCCGGCGAGGTATATGAAGGAAATATGCCCTAGAGGCAATAATAAAGTTGTTATTTATATTTCCTTGTATCATGATAAATGTTTATTATTCATGCTAGAATTGTATTAACCGGAAACTTAGTACATGTGTGAATACATAGACAAAATAGAGTGTCCCTAGTATGCCTCTACTTGACTAGCTCGTTGATCAAAGCTGGTTGTGTTTCCTGACCATAGACATGTGTTGTCATTTGATGAACGGGATCACATCATTAGAAAATGATGTGATGGACAAGACGCATCCGTTAGCTTAGCATAATGATCGTTTAGTTTTATTGCTATTGCTTTCTTCATGACTTATACATGTTCCTCTGACTATGAGATTATGCAACTTCCAAAAACCGGAGGAACACCTTGTGTGCTATCAAATTCACAACGTAACTGGGTGATTATAAAGATGCTCTACAGGTGTCTCTGAAGGTGTTTGTTGGGTTGGCATAGATCGAGATTAGGATTTGTCACTCCGTGTATCGGAGAGGTATCTCTGGGTCCTCTCGGTAATGCACATCACTATAAGCCTTGCAAGCAATGTGACTAATGAGTTAGTTGCGGGATGATGCATTACGAAACGAGTAAAGAGACTTGCCGGTAACGAGATTGAACTAGGTATGATGATACCGATGATCAAATCTCGGGCAAGTAACATACCGATGACAAAGGGAACAACGTATGTTGTTATGCGGTATGACCGATAAAGATCTTCGTCGAATATGTACGAGCCAATATGAGCATCCAGGTTCCGCTATTGGTTATTGACCGGAGATGTGTCTCGGTCATGTCTACATAGTTCTTGAACCCGTAGGGTCCGCACGCTTAATGTTTGATGACGATTTGTATTATGAGTTATGTGTTTTGGTGACCGAAGTTTGTTCGGAGTCCGGTATGAGATCACGGACATGACGAGGAGTCTAGAAATGGTTGAGAGGTAAAGATTCATATATTGGAAGGTTGTATTCGGACATCGGAATGGTTCCGAGTGATTCGGGTATTTTATCGGAGTACCGAGGGGTTAACGGAACCCCCCGGGGGAAATCATGGGCCTCATGGGACATGGGAGAGAAGAGGCGGCATCCCACAAGGGGGAGGCGTGCGCCCCCCAAGGGGAGTCTGAATAGGAAGGGGAGGGGCCGCGACCCCCCTTTCCCTCTTTCTCTCCTCTCCTTCCCTCTTTCCCCCCTCCGTTGGAAGGAAAAGGTGGGGGGGGGGGAGAATCCTACTTGGACCAGGAGTCCAAGTAGGACTCCCCCCTTTTGGCGCGCCCCTCCTGTCTGTCGGCCTCCTCCTCCCCCCTTTATATACGTGGGCAGGGGGCACCCCAAAGGAGACCAAGATTTGTGTTAGCCGTGTGCGGTGCCCTCCCTCCACAGTTTACTCCTCCGGTCATAGCGTCGTAGTGCTTAAGCGAAGCCCTGTGCAGATCACATCACCAACACCGTCACCACGCTGTCGTGCTGACGGAACTCTCCCTCGACCCCCTACTGGATCAAGAGTTCGAGGGACGTAATCGAGCTGAACGTGTGCTGAACACGGAGGTGCCGTACGTTCGGTACTTGGATCGGTTGGACCGTGAAGACGTTCGACTACATCAACCGCGTTAACCTAACGCTTCCGCTTTCGGTCTATGAGGGTACGTGGACACACTCCCCCCTCTTGTTGCTATGCATCTCCTAGATAGATCTTGCGTGATCATAGGATTTTTTTAAATTGCATGCTACGTTTCCCAACAGTGGTATCAGAGCCAGGTCTATGCGTAGATGATATGCACGAGTAGAACACAAAGAGTTGTGGGTGATAATAGTCATACTGCTTACCACCAACGTCTTACTTTGATTCGGTGGTATTGTTGGATGAAGCGGTCCGGGCCGACATTACATGGCCGCATTCATGAGACTGGTTCTACCGACGTGCTGTGCACACAGGTGGCTGGCGGGTGTCTGTTTCTCCAACTTTAGTTGAATCGGGTTTGACTACGGCCGGTCCTTGTTGGAGGTTAAAACAACACACTTGATGAAAAATCATTGTGGTTTTGATGCGTAGGTAAGAACGATTCTTGCTAGAAGCCCGTAGCAGCCACGTAAAACTTGCAACAACAAAGTAGAGGACGTCTAACTTGTTTTTGCAGGGCTTGTTGTGATGTGATATGGTCAAGACGTGATGAGATATAAATTGTTGTATGAGATGATCATGTTTTGTAGAAGTTATCGGCAACTGGCAGGAGCCTTATGATTGTCGCTTTATTGTATGAAATGCAATCGCTATGTAATTTCTTTACTTTATCACTAAGCGGTAGCGATAGTCGTAGAAGCAATAGTTGGCGAGACGACAACGACGCTACGATGGAGATCAAGGTGCCAAGCCGGTGACGATGGAGATCATGACGGTGCTTTGGAGATGGAGATTAAAGGCACAAGATGATGATGGCCATATCATGTCACATATTTTGATTGCATGTGATGTTTATCTTTTATGCATCTTATTTTTCTTAGTACGGCGGTAGCATTATAAGATGATCCCTCACTAAATTTCAAGGTATAAGTGTTCTCCCTGAGTATGCACCGTTGCTACAGTTCGTCGTGCCGAGACACCACGTGATGATCGGGTGTGATAAGCTCTATGTTCACATACAACGGGTGCAAGCCAGTTTTGCACGTGCAGAATACTCGGGTTAAACTTGATGAGCCTAGCATATGCAGATATGGCCTCGAAACACTGAGACCGAAAGGTCGAACGTGAATCATATAGTAGATATGATCAACATAGATATGTTCACCGTTGAAAACTACATCTCACGTGATGATCGGACATGGTTTAGTTGATATGGATCACGTGATCATTTAGATGACTAGAGGGATGTCTATCTAAGTGGGTGTTCTTAATTAATATGATTAATTGAACTTTAATTTATCATGAACCTAGTACCTGATAGTTTTTGCATATCTATGTTGTTGTAGATCAATGGCCAGTGCTACCGTTCCCTTGAATTTTAATGCGTTCCTAGAAAAAGCTAAGTTGAAAGACGATGGTACCTACTACACGGACTAGGTCCGTAACTTTAGGATTATCCTCATTGCTGCACAGAAGAATTACGCCCTGGAAGCACCGCTAGGTGCAAGACCCACTGCAGGAGCAACTCCAGACGTTATGAACGTCTGGCAGAGCAAAGCTGATGACTACTCGATAGTTCAGTGTGCCATGCTTTACAACTTAGAATCGAGACTTCAAAGACGTTTTGAACATCGTGGAGCATATGAGATGTTCCAGGAGTTGAAGTTAATATTTCAAGCAAATGCCCGAGTTGAGAGATATGAAGTCTCCAACAAGTTCTATAGCTACAAGATGGAGGAGAATAGTTCTGTCAGTGAACACATACTCAGAATGTCTGGGTACCATAACCACTTGACTCAGCTGGGAGTTAATCTTCTTGATGATAGTGTCATTGACAGAGTTCTTCAATCACTGCCACCAAGCTATAAAGGCTTCGTGATGAACTATAATATGCATGGGATGGAAAAGACAATTCCCGAGCTCTTCGCGATGCTAAAGGCTGTGGAGGTAGAAATCAAGAAGGAGCAGCAAGTGTTGATGGTTAAGTAGACCACTAGTTTCAAGAAAAAGGGAAAATGGAAGAAGGGGAATTTCAAGAAGAACGGCAAGCAAGTTGCTCCCGGGAAGAAGCCCAAGTCTGGACCTAAGCCTGAAACTGAGTGCTTCTACTGCAAAGGGACAGGTCACTGGAAGCGGAACTGCCCCAAGTATTTGGCGGATAAGAAGGATGGCAAAGTGAAAGTATATTTGATATATATGTTATTGATGTGTACCTTACTAATGTTTGTAGTAGCGCCTGGGTATTTCATACTAGTTCTGTTGCTCATATTTGCAACTCGAAACAGGGGCTACGGATTAAATGAAGATTGGCTAAGGACGAGGTGACGATGCGCGTGGGAAATGGTTCCAAACTCGATGTGATCGCCGTCGGCACACTACCTCTACATCTACCGTTGGGATTAGTTTTAGACCTGAATAATTGTTATTTGGTGCCAGCGTTGAGCATGAACATTATATCTGGATCTTGTTTGATGCGAGACGGTTATTCATTTAAATCGGAGAATAATGGTTGTTCTATTTATCTGAGTAATATTTCTTATGGTCATGCACCCTTGATGAGTAGTCTATTTTTATTAAATCTCGATTGTAGTGATACACATATTCATAATATTGAAGCCAAAAGATTCAAAGTTAATAATGATAGTGCAACTTATTTGTGGCACTGCCGTTTAGGTCATATTGGTGTAAAGCGCACGAAGAAACTCCATGTTGATGGGCTTTTGGAATCACTTGATGCTGGCGAACCATGCCTCATGGGCAAGATGACTAAGACTCCGTTCTCCGGAACAATGGAGCGAGCAACTGACTTATTGGAAATAATACATACTGATGTATGCGGTCCGATGAGTGTTGAGGCTCGCGGCGGGTATCGTTATTTTCTGACCTTCACAGATGATTTGAGCAGATATGGGTATATCTACTTGATGAAACATGAGTCTGAAACATTTGAAAAGTTCAATGAATTTCAGAGTGAAGTGGAAAATCATCGTAACAAGAAAATAAAGTTTCTATGATCTGATCGTGGAGGTGAATATTTGAGTTATGAGTTTGGTCTTCATTTGAAACAATGTGTAATAGTTTCGCAACTCACGCCACCTAGAACACCACAGCGTAATGGTGTGTCTGAACGACGTAACCGTACTTTATTAGATATGGTGTGAACTATGATGTCTCTTACCGATTTACCACTATCGTTTTGGGGTTATGCTTTAGAGACGGCTGCATTCATGTTAAATAGGGCACCATCTAAATCCGTTGAGACGACACCATATGAGCCGTGGTTTGGCAAGAAACCTAAGCTATCGTTTCTCAAAGTTTGGGTCTGTGATGCTTATGTGAGAAAGCTTCAACCTGATAAGCTCGAACCCAAATCGGAGAAATGCGTCTTCATAGGATACCCAAAGGAGACTGTTGGGTACACCTTCTATCACAGATCCGAAGGCAAGATATTTGTTGCTAAGAATGGATCCTTTCTAGAGAAGGAGTTTCTCTCGAAAGAAGTGAGTGGGAGGAAAGTAGAACTTGATGAGGTAATTGTACCTTCTCCCGAATTGGAAAATAGTTCATCACAGAAATCAGTTCCAGTGATTCCTACACCAATTAGTGAGGAAGTTAATGATGATGATCATGAAACTTCGGATCAAGTTACTACCGAACCTCATAGGTCAACCAGAGTATGTTCCGCACCAGAGTGGTACGGTAATCCTGTTCTGGAAGTCATGTTACTAGACCATGACGAACCTACGAACTATGAGGAAGCGATGATGAGCCCAGATTCCACGAAATGGCTTGAGGCCATGAAATCTGAGAAGGGATCCATGTGTGAGAACAAAGTGTGGACTTTGGTTGACTTGCCCGATGATCGGCAAGCCATAGAGAATAAATGGATCTTCAAGAAGAAGACTGACGCTGACGATAATGTTACTGTCTATAAAGCTCGACTTGTTGCGAAAGGTTTTCGAAAAGATCAAGGAGTTGACTATGATGAGACCTTCTCACCCGTAGCGATGCTTAAGTCTGTCCGAATCATGTTAGCAATTGACGCACTTTATGATTATAAAATCTGGTAAATGGATGTCAAAACTGCATTCCTTAATGGATATCTTAAAGAAGAGTCAACCAGAAGGTTTTGTCGATCCTAAAGGTGCGAACAAACTGTGTAAGCTCCAGCGATCCATTTATGGACTGGTGCAAGCCTCTTGTAGTTGGAATATACGCTTTAATAGTGTGATCAAATCATATGGTTTTATACAGACTTTTGGAGAAGCCTGTATTTACAAGAAAGTGAGTGGGAGCTTTGTAGCATTCCTAATATTATATGTGGATGACATATTGTTGATTGGAAATGATACAAAATTTCTGGATAGCATAAAAGGATACTTGAATAAGAGTTTTTTATGAAAGACCTCGGTGAAGCTGCTTATATATTGGGCATCAAGATCTATAGAGATAGATCAAGACGCTTAATTGGACTTTCACAAAGCACATACCTTGATAAAGTTTTGAAGAAGTTCAAATTGGATCAGTCAAAGAAAGGGTTCTTGCCTGTGTTACAAGGTGTGAAGTTGAGTCAGACTCAATGCCCGACCACTGCAAAAGATAGAGAGAAAATGAAAGTCATTCCCTATGCCTCAGCCATAGGTTCTATCATGTATGCAATGCTGTGTACCAGACCTGATGTGTGCCTTGCTATAAGTATAGTAGGGAGGTACCAAAGTAATCCAGGAGTGGATCACTGGACAGCGGTCAAGAACATCCTGAAATACCTGAAAAGGACTAAGGATATGTTTCTCGTTTATGGAGGTGACAAAGAGCTCGTCATAAATGGTTACGTCGATGCAAGCTTTGACACTGATCCAGATGACTCTAAGTCACAAACCGGATACCTATTTATATTGAATGGAGGAGCTGTTAGTTGGTGCAGTTCCAAGCAGAGCGTCGTGGCGGGATGTACGTGTGAAGCGGAGTACATAGCTGCTTCAAAAGTAGCAAATGAAGGAGTCTGGGTGAAGGAGTTCATATACGATCTTGATGTAATACCTAGTGCATTGGGTCCAATGAAAATCTTTTGTGACAATACTGGAGCAATAGCCTTGGCGAAGGAATCCAGATTTCACAAGAGAACCAAACACATCAAGAGACGCTTCAATTCCATCCGCGATCTAGTCAAGGAGGGAGACATAGAGATTTGCAAAATACATACGGATCTGAATGTTGCAGACCTGTTGACTAAGCCTCTTCCACGAGCAAAACATGATCAGCACCAAGACTCTATGGGTGTTAGAATCATTACTATGTAATCTAGATTATTGACTCTAGTGCAAGTGGAAGACTGAAGGAAATATGCCCTAGAGGCAATAATAAAGTTGTTATTTATATTTCCTTATATCATGATAAATGTTTGTTATTCATGCTAGAATTGTATTAACCGGAAACTTAGTACATGTGTGAATACATAGACAAAACAGAGTGTCCCTAGTATGCCTCTACTTGACTAGCTCGTTGATCAAAGATGGTTGTGTTTCCTGACCATAGACATGTGTTGTCATTTGATGAACGGGATCACATCATTAGAGAATGATGTGATGGACAAGACCCATCCGTTAGCTTAGCATAATGATCATTTAGTTTTATTGCTATTGCTTTATTCATGACTTATACATGTTCCTCTGACTATGAGATTATGCAACTCCCAAATACCGGAGGAACACCTTGTGTGCTATCAAACGTCAAAACGTAACTGGGTGATTATAAAGATGCTCTACAGGTGTCTCCGAAGGTGTTTGTTGGGTTGGCATAGATCGAGATTAGGATTTGTCACTCTGTGTATCGGAGAGGTATCTCTGGGCCCTCTCGGTAATGCACATCACTATAAGCCTTGCAAGCAATGTGACTAATGAGTTAGTTGCGGGATGATGCATTAAGGAACGAGTAAAGAGACTTGCCGGTAACGAGATTGAACTAGGTATGATGATACCGACGATCGAATCTCGGGCAAGTAACATACAGATGACAAAGGGAACAACGTATGTTGTTATGCGGTTTGACCGATAAAGATCTTCGTAGAATATGTAGGAGCCAATATGAGCATCCAGGTTCCGCTATTGGTTATTGACCGGAGATGTGTCTTGGTCATGTCTACATAGTTCTCAAACCCGTAGGGTCCGCACGCTTAACATTCGATGACGATTTGTATTATAAGTTATGTGTTTTGGTGATCAAAGTTTGTTCGGAGTCCCATATGAGATCACAGACATGACGAGGAGTCTCGAAATGGTCGAGAGGTAAAGATTAATATATTGGAAGGTTGTATTCGGACATCGGAATGGTTCCGAGTGATTCGGGTATTTTATCGGAGTACCGAGGTGTTACCGGAACCCCCCAGGGGAAATCATGGGCCGCATGGGCCATGGGAGAGAAGAGGGGGCAGCCCACAAGGGGGAGGCGCGCCCCCCCCCCCCAAGGGGAGTCCGAATAGGAAGGGGAGGGGGCGCGGACCCCCCTTTCCCTCTTTCTCTCGTCTCCTTCCCTCTTTCCCCCTCCGTTGGAAGGAAAAGGTGGGGGGGATCCTACTTGGACTAGGAGTCCAACTAGGACTCCCGCTTTTGGCACGCCCCTCCTAGGCCGCCGGCCTCCTCCTCCCCCATTTATATACGTGGGCAGGGGGAACCCCAAAGGAGACCAAGATTTGTCTTAGCCGTGTGCAGTGCCCCCCTCCATAGTTTACTCCTCCGGTCATAGCGTCGTAGTGCTTAGGCGAAGCCCTGCACAGAGCACATCACGAACACCGTCGCCACGCTGTCGTGCTGACAGAACTCTCCCCTGACCCTCTACTGGATCAAGAGTTCGAGGGACATCATCGAGCTGAACGTGTGCTGAACACGGAGGTGCCGTACGTTCGGTACTTGGATCGGTTGGATCGTGAAGACGTTCGACTACATCAACCACGTTAACCTAACGCTTCCGCTTTCGGTCTACGAGGGTACGCGGACACACTCTCCCCCTCTTGTTGCTATGCATCTCCTAGATAGATCTTGCGTGATCGTAGGAATTTTTTTAAATTGCATGATACAGTTCCCAACAGTATATATATTAATTAAGCCTGTGCTGACTAGCTAATTGATGCATTACTTGTTTTGGTATGTACATATATTAACTCTTCTTTCTTCTTCTATAGCCCTCCGGATCGAGGCCCGAAGAAAAGGTTGCGCCAGGATGAAAGGTTCACGATCACAGCAATCTCGGACGATGGCCAACCGATTGAACCCAGGCGGACCAAGGAAGCATTTTCTGCTCAGTGCGGAGCAATTGTTAGGGACATCATCCCGATCAGCATCCAGCTATGGAATAAGCCTAAGAACGAAGACCCTCAAGTTTCTTATGTCACCGATAGACAGAAAGATGATCTTTGGACCTCGCTGAAGGCAAATTTCACCCTACCGCCAGAGGAGGATCTGAATAAGCCAGTTATAGAGCCACTGGTCAAGGCGTGTGCTCTTAAGAAGATGGCAGATTTATTCAGGAGGTGGAAGAATGAGTTGAAATCAACGTTTGCCGACAAAGGGAAGACTGCAGAATTCACTAGCCGATTTGAGAAGATAAGAGATCACTGGCCCGCATTTGTGGCCTACAAGACATCGGACAAGAGTAAGAAGATGTCAGACACAAACAAGATAAATGCTGCAAAGAAGCTGTATCACCATCGCACGGGGTCAGGCGGCTACTATTGGGGAACGTAGTAATTTCAAAAAAATTCCTACGAACACGCAAGATCTATCTAGATGATGCATAGCAATGAGAGGGGAGAGTGTTGTCTACGTACCCTCGTAGACCGAAAGCGGAAGCGTTATGACAACGTGGTTGATGTAGTCGTACGTCTTCACGATCCGACCGATCCTAGCACCGAACGTACGCTACCTCCGCGATCTGCACACGTTCAGCTCGGTGACGTCCCATGAACTCTAGATCCAGCTGAGGTCGAGGGAGAGTTTCGTCAGCACGACGGCGTGATGACGGTGTTGATGAAGTTACCGACGCAGGGCTTCGCCTAAGCACTACAACGATATGATCGAGGTGGAAATCTGTGGAGGGGGGCACTGCACACGGCTAAACAATCAACCTGTGTGTTCTAGGGTGCCCCCTACCCCCGTATAGGATCAAGGGGGAGGCCGGCCGGCCCTCATAGGGCGCGCCCCAAGTAGGATTCCTACTAGGAATCCTATTCCTAGTAGGTTTCCAACAAGGGAAGAGAGGGGGAAGGAAGGAGAGGGAGAGAGGGAGAAGGAAAGGGGGGCGCCGCCCCCCCTTCCCTAGTCCAATTCGGACCCAAGGCGGAGGGGGAGCGTGGCCTACCCTAGCCGCCCCTCTCTCTCTACACTAAGGCCCATGTGGCCCATTAGTTCCCCCGGGGGGTCCGGTAACCCTCCGACACTCCGGTTTTATCCGAAACTTCTCCGAAACATTTCCGGTGTCCGAATATAGTCGTCCAATATATCAATCTTTATGTCTCGACCATTTCGAGACTCCTCATCATGTCCGTGATCACATCCTGGACTCTGAACTACCTTCGGTACATCAAAACACATAAACTCATAATATCGACCGTCATCGAACGTTAAGCGTGCGGACCCTACGGATTCGAGAACTATGTAGACATGACCGAGACACTTCTCCGGTCAATAACCAATAGCTGAACCTGGATGCTCATATTGGCTCCTACATATTCTACGAAGATCTTTATCGGTCAAACCGCATAACAACATACGTTGTTCCCTTTGTCATCGGTATGTTACTTGCCCGGGATTCGATCGTCGGTATCTATATACCTAGTTCAATCTCATTACCGGCAAGTCTCTTTACATGTTCCGTAATGCATCATCCCGTGACTAACTCATTAGTCACATTGCTTGCAAGGCTTATAGTGATGTGCATTCCGAGAGGGCCCAGAGATACCTCTCCGAAACACGGAGTGACAAATCCTAATTTTGATCTATGCCAACCCAACAAACACCATCGGAGACACCTGTAGAGCATCTTTATAATCACCCAGTTACGTTGTGACGTTTGATAGCACACTAAGTGTTCCTCCGGTATCCGGGAGTTGCATAATCTCATAGTCATAGGAACATGTATAAGTTATGAAGAAAGCAATAGCAACAAACTAAACGATCATAGTGCTAAGCTAACGGATGGGTCATGTCAATCACATCATTCTCTAATGATGTGATCCCATTCATCAAATGACAACTCATGTCAATGGCTAGGAAACTTAACCATCTTTGATCAACGAGCTAGTCAAGTAGAGGCATACTAGTGACACTCTGTTTGTCTATGTATTCACACATGTACTAAGTTTCCGGTTAATACAATTCTAGCATGAATAATAAACATTTATCATGATATAAGGAAATATAAATAACAACTTTATTATTGCCTCTAGGGCATATTTCCTTCAGTCTCCCACTTGCACTAGAGTCAATAATCTAGATTACATTTTAATGATTCTAACACCCATGGAGTCTTGGTGCTGATCATGTTTTGCTCGTGAGAGAGGCTTAGTTAATGGGTCTGCAACATTCAGATCCGTATGTATCTTGCAAATTGTATGTCCCCTTCCGACACTTGATGACGGATGGAATTGAAGCGTCTCTTCATGTGTTAGGTTCTCTTGTGAAATCTGGATTCCTTCGCCAAGGCAATTGCTCCAGTATTGTCACAAAAGATTTTCATTGGACCCGATGCACTAGGTATGACACCTAGATCGGATATGAACTCCTTCATCTAGACTCCTTCATTTGCTGCTTCCAAAGCAGCTATGTATTCCGCTTCACACGTAGATCCCGCCACGACGCTCTGCTTTGAACTGCACCAACTGAGCTCCACCATTCAATATAAACACGTATCCGGTTTGTGACTTAGAGTCATCCGGATCAGTCTCAAAGCTTGCATCGACGTAACCATTTACGACGAGCTATTTGTCACCTCCATAAACGAGAAACATATCCTTAGTCCTTTTCAGGTATTTCAGGATGTTCTTGACCGCTGTCCAGTGATCCACTCCTGGATTACTTTGGTACCTCCCTACTATACTTATAGCAAGGCACACATCAAGTCTGGTACACAACATTGCATACATGATAGAACCTATGGTTGAAGCATAGGGAATGACTTTCATTTCTCTCTATCTTCTGCAGTAGTCGGGCATTGAGTCTCACTCAACTTCACACCTTGTAACACAGACAAGAACCCTTTCTTTGACTGGTCCATTTTGAACTTCTTCAAAATCTTATCAAGGTATGTGCTTTGTGAAAGTCCAATTAAGTGTCTTGATCTATCTCTATAGATCTTGATGCCCAATATATAAGCAGCTTCACCGAGGTCTTTCATTGAAAAACTTTTATTCAAGTATCCTTTTATGCTATCCAGAAATTCTATATCATTTCCAATCAACAATATGTCATCCACATATAATATTAGAAATGCTACAGAGCTCCTACTCACTTTCTTGTAAATACAGGCTTCTCCAAAAGTCTGTATAAAACCATATGCTTTGATCACACTATCAAAACGTTTATTCCAACTCCGAGAGGCTTGCACCAGTCCATAAATGGATCACTGGAGCTTGCACACTTTGTTAGCATCCTTTGGATCGACAAAACCTTCTGGTTGCATCATATACAACTCTTCTTCCAGAAACCCATTCAAGAATGCAGTTTTGACATCCATTTGCCAAATTTCATAATCATAAAATGCGGCAATTGCTAACATGATTCGGACAGACTTAAGCATCGCTACAGGCGAGAAAGTCTTGTCATAGTCAACTCTTTGAACTTGTTGAAAACCTGTCGCAACAAGTCGAGCTTTGTAGACAGTAACATTACCGTCAGCGTCAGTCTTCTTCTTGAAGACCCATTTATTCTTGATGGCTTGCCGATCATCGAGCAAGTCAACCAAAGTCCATACTTTGTTCTCAGACATGGATCCCATCTCAGATTTCATGGCCTCAAGCCATTTTGCGGAATCTAGGCTCATCATCGCTTCCTCATAGTTCGTAGGTTCGTTATGGTCTAGTAACATGACGTCAAGAACAGGATTACCGTACCACTCTGGTGTGAATCTTACTCTGGTTGACCTACGAGGTTCAGTAGTAACTTGATCTGAAGTTTCATGATCACTATCATTAGCTTCCTCACTAATTGGTGTAGGAATCACTCGAACTGATTTCTGTGATGAACTACTTTCCAATTCGGGAGAAGGTACAATTACCTCATCAAGTTCTACTTTCCTCCCACTCACTTCTTTCGAGAGAAACTCCTTCTCTAGAAAGGATCCATTTTTACCAACGAATATCTTGCCTTCGGATCTGTGATAGAAGGTGTACCCAACAGTCTCCTTTGGGTATCCTACGAAGACACATTTCTCCGATCTGGGTTCGAGCTTATCAGATTGAAGCTTTTTCACATAAGCATCGCAACCCCAAACTTTCAAAAACGACAATTTGGGTTTCTTGCCAAACCAAAGTTCATAAGGTGTCGTCTCAACGGATTTAGATGGTGCCCTATTTAACGTGAATACAATCGTATCTAAAGCATAACCCCAAAACGATAGCAGTAAATCAGTAAGAGACATCATAGATCGCACCATATCTAATAAAGTGCGGTTACGACGTTCGGACACACCATTACGTTGTAGTGTTCCAGGTGGCGTGAGTTCTGAAACTATTCCACATTGTTTCAAATGAAGACCAAACTCGTAACTCAAATATTCTCCTCCACGATCAGATCGTAGAAATTTTATTTTCTTGTTACGATGATTTTCCACTTCACTCTGAAATTCTTTGAACTTTTCAAATGTTTCAGACTTATGTTTCATCAAGTAGATATACCCATATCTGCTCAAATCATCTGTGAAGGTCAGAAAATAACGATACCCGCCGCGAGCATCAACACTCATCGGACCACATACATCAGTATGTATTATTTCCAACAAGTCTGTTGCTCGCTCCATTATTCTGGAGAACGGAGTTTTAGTCATCTTGCCCATGAGGCATGATTCGCAAGTATCAAGTGATTCCAAAATCCCATCAGCATGGAGTTTCTTCATGCGCTTTACACCAATATGACCTAAACGGCAGTGCCACAAATAAGTTGCACCATCATTATTAAACTTATATCTTCTGGCTTCAACACTATGAATATGTGTATCACTACTATCGAGATTCAATAAAAATAGACCACTCATCAAGGGTGCATGACCATAAAAGATATTACTCATATAAATAGAACAACCATTATTCTCCGATTAAATGAATAACCGTCTCGCATCAAACAAGATCCAGATATAATGTTCATGCTCAATGCTGGCACCAAATAACAATTATTCAGGTCTAAAACTAATCCCGAAGGTAGATGTAGAGGTAGCGTGCCGACGGCGATCACATCAACTTTGGAACCATTTCCCACGCGCATCGTCACCTCGTCCTTAGCCAAACTTCGCTTAATCCGTAGCCCCTGTTTCGAGTTGCAAATATGAGCAACAGAACCAGTATCAAATACCCAGGCGCTACTGCGAGCATTAGTTAAGTACACATCAATAAGATGTATATCACATATACCTTTCACTTTGCCATCCTTCTTATCCGCCAAATACTTGGGGCAGTTCCGCTTCCAATGACCAGTCCCTTTGCAATAGAAGCACTCAGTCTCAGACTTTGGTCCAGACTTGGGCTTCTTCACTTGAGCAGCAACTTGCTTGCCGTTCGTCTTGAAGTTCCCCTTCTTCCCTTTGCCCTTCTTCTTGAAACTGGTGGTCTTGTTGACCATCAACACTTGATGCTCCTTCTTGATTTCTACCTCCGCAGCCTTTAGCATCGCGAAGAGCTCGGGAATTGTCTTATCCATCCCTTGCATATTATAGTTCATCACGAAGCTTTTGTAGCTTGGTGGCAGTGATTGAAGAACTCTGTCAATGACACTATCATCAGGAAGATTAACTCCCAGTTGAGTCAAGTGGTTGTGGTACCCAGACATTCTGAGTATATGTTCACTGACAGAACTATTCTCCTCCATTTGCAGCTGTAGAACATATTGGAGACTTCATATCTCTCAATCCGGCCATTTGCTTGAAATATGAACTTCAACTCCCGGAACATCTCATATTGTCCATGACGTTCAAAACGTCGTCGAATTCCCGGTTCTAAGCCATAAAGCATGGCACACTGAACTATCGAGTAGTCATCAAAATGCGTCTGCCAGGCATTCACAATGTCTGCAGTTGCTGGCGCGGGTGGTACACCTAGTGGTGCTTCCAGGACGTAATCCTTCTGTGCAGCAATGAGGATAATCCTCAAGTTACGGACCCAGTCCGTGTAGCTGCTACCATCATCTTTCAACTTAGCTTTCTCTAGGAACGCATTAAAATTCAATGGAATAGTAGCACGGGCCATTTATCTACAACAACATAGACATGCAAAATACTATCAGGTACTAAGTTCATAATAAATTACAGTTCAATTAATCATATTACTTAAGAACTCCCACTTAGATAGACATCCCTCTAATCATCTAAGTGATCACGTGATCCAAATCAACTAAACCATGTCCGATCATCACATGAGATGGAGTAGTTTTCAATGGTGAACATCACTATGTTGATCATATCTACTATATGATTCACGCTCGACCTTTCGGTCTCAGTGTTCCGAGACCATATCTGCATATTGCTAGGCTCGTCAAGTTTAACCCGAGTATTCTGCGTGTGCAAAACTGGCTTGCACCCGTTGTATGTGAATGTAGAGCTTATCACACCCGATGATCACATGGTGTCTCGGCACGACGAACTGTCGCAACGGTGCATACTCAGGGAGAACACTTATACCATGAAATTTAGTGAGAGATCATCTTATAATGCTACTGCCGAACTAAGCAAAATAAGATGCATAAAGGATAAACATCACATGCAATCAATATAAGTGATATGATATGGCCATCAGCATCTTGTGCCTTTGATCTCCATCTCCAAAGCACCATCATGATCACCATTGTCACCGGCTTGACACCATGATCTCCATCGAAGCATCGTTGTCGTCTCGCCAACTATTGCTATCACGACTATCGCTACCGCTTAGTGATAAAGTAAAGCAATTACATGGCGATTGCATTTCATACAATAAAGCGACACCATAAGGCTCCTGCCAGTTGCCGATAACTTTTACAAAACATGATCATCTCATACAACAATTTATATATCATCACGTCTTGACCATATCACATCACAACATGCCCTGCAAAAACAAGTTAGACGTCCTCTACTTTGTTGTTGCAAGTTTTACGTGGCTGCTACGGGCTTAGCAAGAACCGTTCTTACCTACGCATTAAAAACCACAACGATTTTTTGTCAAATGTGCTGTTTTAACCTTCAACAAGGACCGGCGTAGCCACACTCGATTCAACTAAAGTTGGAGAAACAGACACCCACTAGCCACCTGTGTGCGAAGCACGTCGGTAGAACCAGTCTCGCGTAAGCGTACGCGTAATGTCGGTCTGGGCCGCTTTATCCAACAATACCGCCGAATCAAAGTATGACATGCTGATAAGCAGTATGACTATTATCGCCCACAACTCTTTGTGTTCTACTCGTGCATATAACATCTACTCATAGACCTGGCTCGGATGCCACTGTTGGGGAACGCAGTAATTTCAAAAAAATTCCTACGAACACGCAAGATCTATCTAGGTGATGCATAGCAACGAGAGGGGAGAGTGTTGTCTACGTACCCTTGTATACCGAAAGCGGAAGCGTTATGACAACGCGGTTGATGTAGTCGTACGTCTTCACGATCCGACCGATCCTAGCACCGAAAATATGGTACCTCCGAGATCTGCACACGTTCAGCTCGATGACGTCCAACGAACTCTAGATCCAGCTGAGGTCGAGGGAGAGTTTCGTCAGCACGACGGCGTGATGAAGTTACCGACGCAGGGCTTCGCCTAAGCACTATAACGATATGACCGAGGTGGAAATCTGTGGAGGGGGGCACCGCACACGGCTAAACAATCAACTTGTGTGTTCTAGGGTGCCCCCTGCCCCGTATATAAAGGAGCAAGGGGGAGGCCGGCCGGACCTCATAGGGCGCGCCCCAAGTAGGATTCCTACTAGGAATCCTATTCCTAGTAGGTTTCCAACAAGGGAAGAGAGGGGGAAGGAAGGAGAGGGAGAGAGGGAGAAGGAAAGGCGGGCGCCGCCCCCCTTCCCTAGTCCAATTTGGACCCAACGGGGAGGGGGCATGCGGCCTACCCTAGCCGCCCCTCTCTCTCTTCACTAAGGCCCATGTGGCCCATTAGTTCCCCCGGGGGGTTTCGGTAACCCTCCGGCACTCCGGTTTTATCCGAAACTTCTCCGGAACATTTCCGGTGTCCGAATATAGTCGTCCAATATATCAATCTTTATGTCTCGACCATTTCGAGACTCCTCATCATGTCCGTGATCACATCCTGGACTCTGAACTACCTTCGATACATCAAAACACATAAACTCATAATATCGACCGTCATCGAACGTTAAGCGTGCGGACCCTACGGATTCGAGAACTATGTAGACATGACCGAGACACTTCTCCGGTCAATAACCAATAGCTGAACCTGGATGCTCATATTGGCTCCTACATATTCTACAAAGATCTTTATCAGTCAAACCGCATAACAACATACGTTGTTCCCTTTGTCATCGGTATGTTACTTGCCCGAGATTCGATCATCGGTATCTCAATACCTAGTTCAATCTCGTTACCGGCAAGTCTCTTTACTCGTTCCGTAATGGATCATCCCGTGACTTACTCATTAGTCACATTGCTTGCAAGGCTTATAGTGATGTGCATTACCGAGAGGGCCCAGGGATACCTCTCCGAAACACGGAGTGACAAATCCTAATCTCGATCTATGCCAACCCAACAAACACCATCAGAGACACCTGTAGAGCATCTTTATAATCACCCAATTACGTTGTGACGTTTGATAGCACACTAAGTGTTCCTCCAGTATTCGGGAGTTGCATAATCTCATAGTCATAGGAACATGTATAAGTTATGAAGAAAGCAATATCAACAAACTAAACGATCATAGTGCTAAGCTAACGGATGGGTCATGTCAATCACATCATTCTCTAATGATGTGATCCCGTTCATCAAATGACAACTCATGTCAATGACTAGGAAACTTAACCATCTTTGATCAACGAGCTAGTCAAGTAGAGGCATACTAGTGACACTCTGTTTGTCTATGTATTCACACATGTACTAAGTATCCGGTTAATACAATTCTAGGATGAATAATAAACATTTATCATGATATAAGGAAATATAAATAACAACTTTATTATTGCCTCTAGGGCATATTTTCTTCAGCTACCTCAAAGCCCGGCCGTTGTGGGACAAAGCTGAGAATGACCTGATTGCTAAAGGGGTCGAACCAGAGACATTGAACTGGCCAGACCGTTCAAGGACTTGGTTCTTCGGGGTTGGGGGAACTTTGGACCCTGAAACAGGGAAGTGCGTTTGGACGGACGAGCAACTTGCAATGCCTGTCAAGAAGCTTCAGAAGTATATCGCCGCAGCGCAGGACGGGACGTTCATTCCCGACAGAGAGAAGGACGAGCTGACTAAGGCCCTCGGGAATCCTGAGCACCCTGGACGAACACGAGGCACGCCACGCTCCATTGCGTGGAAGGTTGGGTTTCCCGGCACAGGCGGTTACAAAACCCGGGAGAGGAAGAGGAATCAGGAGCTGAGCGAAATGCAGAAGCTCAATGCAAGAGTACAAAAGCTAGAGGAACAAGTTGAGAGCCAGCGAGCGGCCGGAGCTCCATCTCAGCGGCACGAAGCTACCCCGCCATCTCAGCAGAGAAGCAGCGTGGCTTCCACGCAGCTCATTCAGCATCCTGACTTCACGGCTATTAGCTACCCCATGGATGCTATCACGGAGACTCAACATTGCCAGCTTATGACGAAATGCCAGAACCTCACCTTGAAGGCGGCTGTCGGCTCTGTTGCACCTCCTCAACCCGACGGAACTTTTCACTGCCGTTCGATTCCACATGGCCATGCTGTTGTGATGGTGGATGAAGTAATGGAGGGATTTGAGGAGCTCGAGCTTGACCACCCTACAGGTGAAGGGGAGATTCAGCTGGGTCTTGCTCTGAAGACTCCATGTCTATGGCGGAAGGCGTACATCAAGCTTCCAAACTGGACGCCTCCGCCCCCTCCTCCTCCGACGAGTCAGGACACTCCGCCTCCTCCGGCGCGCCCGAGCAGTCCGCCTCCTCCTCCGCCTTGTCAGTAATGGCGAAAGACAGACGCGCCGCTCCGGCTCCTTCGGCGCTTTGGAGCACTCCGCCTCGTAAGCAACAGCGGAAGAGAGATGCCGCCGCTCCGACGGCTAGCAGTACAAGCAGAGGCGGGAGGAAATTCAGATACAGTCCATCTCTCAAGCCTCTGGAAAAGTTACCATATGAGAGGACCGAGAAGGAAAACGAGGACATCTGTCGTGCCCAAGTGAGGGACCATTTTGCAAAGAAACCTCCACCTCCGAAGGAGAGGATAGATCCGGTGAAAGCGAAGCACACTCTCGATGCCCTGAAGCGACCACCACCGCCTCCGCCGGATTCCAACTATGTCCGCGCTCTTGAAAGGACATATCAAGATGCGCGGCGGTCGGGAACTACTTCCAGTGATAGAAGGTTAGCAGAACGAAGAAGCGGGGAAAAAATTCCCCAACTCGGCGAACAGGAGAACCAATCGTGCCCCCCGCTCAAGGTGTCTAGCGATACCGTCGCTAATCTGCCGGGGATGGTGCCCAGTACCAATCCTGCTGATTACCTGGGTGATGATGTGGTGTCTAAAACAATGGAGGTGGACGAATTCAGGTACCAGTACGGGAAGCCTCTCGTCAAAGATGGAAGTCCTCCTCTAACAACGATGATGCGAAGATTCCATCAATGGTGCATGAAAACCTGCAGCGAGTGTGGGAAGGATGTTTTGACGATGAGAATTAAAGAGGAGCACGACCTCATTGGAACTGGTTTGTTCTCTGTTGAATTTGACGAGTTATTCCAGTTATACAATCAAAAGGCCATCGACAAAACACTCGTGACTTGCTACTGTCTGTAAGTACTACTTCTGTAATTAAGTCTCTATATATAGCTCAGGTCGATCATTGCATTTGTATATATAATTATCCTCACTATATTATGCAGATTGAAGATCGCCGAATGCAGAAAAGCAGAAATCTGGAACATTGGTTTCATTAACCCAAATATCATACATGAATGGACGGTTACACACAATGTCATAGAAACCGAGGACAACTTGCTACAATCGTTGCTCAAAAATCAAAACAAAGATAAAATACTCGTTCCTTACAACTTCAAGTGAGTGTTACTGTCTTATGCATTATTCGGTTTCCCTTATTACTTGAGGTTATAGTAATGTAATTGATGAGTTATGCAGGCGCGCGCAACTTCCACTATATTCTCCTAGAGATTAAGCTTGAGCAGGGAGTAGTAACCGTTTTAGACTCGAGACGAAAAGATCCCCGGGAGTATGCGGACATGACTGAAATGTTCTAGAAGTAAGTTCAATCGGTCATTATCGCACCATATCGGCAACTTTGTTCATTTCCTGATATCAAGTAATTATTTTCTTTGTCTGACAGGGTTTGGAAAGAGTTCACCGTAATTACTCCGGGACTGCCGAGCGAGCTGCGATTTACGTACCCGAAAGTAAGTACTACTAGCTAGTTCCGCGCATCTCCCATTGATTCTAGCTAGTTTCATCAATACCATTTATAATGCTTGCTTATCAGTTTGATTGACCTCTGTTTCTTGTAAAGTGGTTGTGGCAGGAAGGCGGGAATGATTTTTGTGGATACTACGTTTGCAAGTTCATCCGCCACATGACCTGTGAGCGGGGCTACTCTAAAAAACAATATGAAGTGCGTAAGCAAAAATATTCACAATTTTATTTTATTACCATCATTTGTGTTGAGTTTCATTCACATACATGTATTGACCCTCTTCTTCAATTTAGATCTGGCAGATGCGGGATGAACTCCTACCACAAGATCGCATATGAGAAATTCAAGAGGAATTGGCGGGATTCTTTCTTGACCATGTCATCAATAAAGCCGGAGAATACCATGTGGAAATTGATATAGACATAAGATGTTAGGGATTGTAAGAGATCTTATATTGTATATATGTAGCAAGTAGCGTCAGATAGATATATGGAAACTTGTTGTTCGTCCAATCTCTCGGAGAAAGAGAGGTCGATCACTTCTCTCTGTATATGTTCATGATGATCTTGTGTATTTAATGGTTCCTCATTTGCTTACTAGCTAGCGTGTCAAGTTCTCTCTATACGTATGGTAGCTAGCGTCGACCAAGCACGGAGATAAGAGAGGTCACTTCTCTCCATTAGCTAGCTAACACAATATATGAAACCCCTAAATTAACCCTCCAAAACCCCCTAACCCCCCCCCCCCCTCCTCTTCAAAAAAAACAAAAAACCCAGCTCCTGAGCTGCTGACACGTGGATGCCATTTGGTCCCGGTTGGTGTTACCAACCGGGACTAAAGGACCTCCTGCCTGGGCTCGCCGCAGCGGCCCCATGGAGCACCATTTGTCCCGGTTCGTAAGCGAACCTTTAGTCCCAACCCTTTAGTCCCGGTTCCGGAACCGGGGCTAATGGGCCTCTGGAACCGGGAAAATTGGGCCTCTGGAGCCGGGACAAATGGTCCGTTTTCTACTAGTGTGCCCACATCCTTGGCGATTTGATTTCTAGATCATCCTCTCAATTCCCACTTTTATTTCTCCCCGTTCACGGCTTGGATTGTCAATCGCTGCCTGGCCGAGACGCCAGTTGCTACATCTGCACACGGAATATCTTGTGCTTTTGCGCACCACTGCTAAAGTGACCAATCCACGATCACAAATGGGCCGAACTTGTAGGACGCAAGGAGCAAGATATATTCGTTTGACATGTAAATTTGTATGAGTCAGACCTATTTTCAAGGACATTTTGCTATTGGTTTAAATTTTGCACCCCGGCCCCCTTAATTTGTGTCATGCTCCGCCACTGCAGCCAAGCAAATAATTTGCACTTCTGGGGGAGCCCAGTTCTTGCACACCAACAGGGGCATATCCGTGTCCACCAGCCTAAGGAATCGGGCGCTATAAGGCGACGCCGCAGAATATTGGTCATCATTGTGAGCTTCCATGAAATTGTATTAGCCACGTCGAGCTTGAGGTGGCCGTATGATAGCTTCCCCCATGGTTGACGAGCTCAAATAGATGGTTAACAGTGAGGTTCCCACCAATATGCACTTGGGAAATCCAAAAAAATGTTGTGCAAGGCCTTCTGGGAGGAGCAATTTCTTCTTTTCTTCCTTTAGAAAGATCGAAAATATTTGGCGTGATGTATTCCAGCCAAGCAGATTCTCAGAATGAGGCCCGAAGACCGTCCCCAACCAAATCCTGGGTGGCAGCCACGGAAATATCTTTATCCTTATTATTGTAAGAGTAATGCTACACGTACAAACAAGTTACAAGGTTTTACGAAGAGGATTAATTTGATTGGTCAATAGGTGGGGAGGCGGCCCACCCCCCTGAAAATCGGGGGGGGGGGGGGGGGGGGGCAAGTTTGTGATTGGTTAGTAGAGGAAAAAATCAGCGTGTAATTGCGTGTAGCTCTTTATATGTTTAACATTATTGTTATTGTAAAGGGTTCCCCAAAATGACTCCTGGCTTTATCGGATCTGACCAAGCAGTCCACAAACAACGGATGTGAAGGGCAGCAACATTTTTGTCCAAATTGTGAATACCCAGGAAATATCTTTAATCATAACTACAGCCTCTAGACACCCGCAAAAAAAAAAAACCTACAGCCTCCAAACAATCACTCCATCAATAGGTAGATTAGAGCCAAAGAAACACCCTCAATGTTTGCAAGAATTTCAGCTTCCAAAACATCATTAAGCAGTTAAGCCATTGATACCATATATTCGCAAAAAAAAGCCATTGATACCGTAGTACACAAGTACTACGTACTACATACATCACTTAACCTCACACGTCACACGTATACAATTCAAAAGAAAGAAAGAAACTTCACTCACACGTACGGTAACACACACAAGCATCACGGCATGCACGGCGATTCCAACAGCGAGAACAATACACACACAAAAGCATGCGCAAATTATCTACGGTACACCACAGCAAATTATCCTGGCACGTACGGGCATATGTACTTGTCACGCGGTGGCGATGGGCGCGGCGTCCGCCTTCATGGCCTCGAAGCGCGGCTCCTTGGCCTCGAACTTGTGGCGCATGTACAGGTTCATGTAGTCCTCGAACACGAACCTCGGGTACACGGCGCTCCCGGCACGCTCCGCCTCCTCCGACGGCTCCTCGACGAGCGCCGTGGCCGGGAAGATGACGGCGTCGGCGCCGGGGTTGTAGAATGAGGCGATGGACATGCGGTTGCCGTCGGGTCGGGTGAGCACGCGGTGCATCACGCTCTTGTACCGCCCATTGGTGATCACCTCCAGCTGGTCGCCGATGTTGACGACTATGGCGTGGCGCATGGGCGGCACGTCGACCCATGCTCCGTCCTTGAGCAGCTGGAGCCCGCTGACCTGATCGTCCTGGAAAAGCATGATGACGCCGCCGGCGTCGGTGTGCGCGCGTAGGCCGTCCACCATGTCCGGCCGCGGGCACGGCGGGTAGCTGCTGACCTTGGTGCCGAACGTCGGGCCCCAGGAACCGGCGAAGGCCTGCTTCAGGTAGCCCAGCTCCAGACCCAGGTTCTCGCACAGCAGGTCCAGCACCTTCTCCGCCAGCTTCTCGATCTCCGCCGCGAATTCCTTCATCACTTGCCTGCAACGACGACACGGAAAAGGCAAAGTGTCACTTGCTAAAAAGATGATTCCATTCCAATCGCTTAAGTTCGTATACCTGTAGTGGTGGTCGAGGTCGGGCAGGGAGGTGGCGGACGAAGAAGGTGCTCTCCCAGTCCACGTCCTTCACGTCGGCGCCCTTCTCGCCGGCCTCCAGCGTCTTCGCCGCGAACTCCTTGAACTGCTCCTCCCGGCACGCCGCGTAGTGGGCCTTGCTCGCCCGCTCCACCTCGTCCAGCAGCTCGTGCGAGATGCCATGGTTCAGCAGCTGCAAACATATACGAGTATATCAAGAATCATCAAGCACTACGTTCATAAATCACTCTGCTATAAGAGAATTCTATGTGTGTGGGAGGCAGTGGCACCTCGAAGAAGCCCCAGTTCTCGCAGGCGTCGCCGATGACCCCCATGGCGGCGCCCCTCTCCTGGGTCTCAAGCTTCTCCATGTTGATCACCGGGAAGCTGAACGAAGCAGTAGCATTAGCAGGAATTCCCATTGCTCTCGATCTGATATCTCTCTCCGTCTTTCTATCTCACTCTCCCTATCTGTATGTGTTGTTCTGCTGGTAAGCTGAAGCAGAGAGTGTGTGTGCGCTCTGGGGCCGGCGGGAGCGCCCAATTTTATAGGCGCGCGAGAGAAGGCTATGACCTGGCCGGGGACATACTACGAGATTACGACACAGCTTATATGCTCCAGTTACATAGCAGCGTGCGCGCCGCAACAGCGTGTAGCTTACCGGCGGATCGACACACATACTCTAACCAAGTTGTCTCCAAGAATATCGCTTCTTGCTAATCAATATGCCCTGATGGAGACGCGGCAGTATATGATAAGTAGTCCTGCTAGCTAGCTCTATCATGATAGGCTCATGGTCTACGTTGGCATATTCTATAAGAGCATGGTTAATAGTATAGCCAGCTGTTGGCTATTATGATCTTGCCATGTCATCTATAATCAGTCTTATAACCGGCAAGTACAAAAAATGCATATAAATTTGTACTGCTTTGTTGATACATGGCCCACCTCCCTTTCTCACAAAATGTCTAGGAGCACGTGCTACAGCCGGCTGTTAGTGAGTAGTCCGCTTCTCTTCTCTCTCCTTTTCACTCTCCGCCAACTCATTAAAAATATAATATTTAAAGTCTTACAGCCCGTGTATATCATCCTATTGTACCTGCTTTAAGGGTGTGGCTAGGTCTCAGCCGACTGAGACATAACCAAGTATCAGTCAAGTGACATACTCCCTCCGTCCCATAATATAAGAGTGTTTTTGGCACCAAGTATCCATGGACGGAGGGAGTAGCATATAAGAAGAAAAAGGAAAACTAAAAAGATAAAATTGCACAGATCTCTATGAAAGATCAAACGAATATCGACTCAGACATAACTAAGTCTTAGTCGACCGAGATTTAGCAAGACTGATTCTGTAAATACCTAACCTAACTGGACGAGTAGTGTTGGTGAACTCTGTGACGTACGGATGGAGTTGTCCCTTACTTTACATGTGGACAATGACTGAGATTAGGCCTACACCTGATGGAGACGGAGCAGTATGTAGTAGCTAACCTAAGTAGTGTTGATGAGCTCTATGAAGTACGGATGGAGTTGTCTCTCACTTTACAGGCTGATAATGACAGAGATTAGGCATAGTACACCTGACCTGAGCCAGGCCACATGTAGTGGAGTTCTGCTGTCAACAAATATATGGCACTCCTCCAACTTTACATCGATCACTTTGACTGCTGCTTTCCGGGGACACCGGTCGATTCTGCTGAAACATGGCACGTAACTCGATCTATCCATGGATGGATAAGCAGCTAGAGCCTAGTAACTTCGAGCGCTTACCGGATGTCCTACTCAGCAACAGCCAGGAGCAGTAGCTAACTGGCATGTAGATCACTTATTGTCCAGACTCCTGTGTGCCGGTCGACACAAAGCGGGAATGGGAGCACAGCACTCCTGTACGCATCATGCTGCATGGTGCTTTGCAGCTGGACTACCAGACCCCGGCCATGTCCCAGATCGACCCATGGATGGACAGGTCGATCTAACCTCTTCGTCATCCCTGGTCTGATCTCCGCTATGATCAGCGTGTCCACCCCTCTCCCTTCTCCCTAGTGTAACCTTTCTTATCTCGTTTGTCCCTCATGGTAGGGGCCGGGTAAAAGTCCCTTTCTCCAGTCACCAGGACCCATGGCATTGTCCTAAAACTTATCTCCAGCAGTTCGAGAGACCATCCGATGGAGGCAGGGAAAAAGAAGGATCGAGTTCTATCACGAGCACATCATGACATGACTCGGGCACCTCTCGTGGGAATGTGTTTGGTCTGTAATCAAATTTGCAAGCCAACAGTTAGCTACTCCCTCCGGACTGGTATTTCAGTCGGGAGAACAACAGCGTTGCGGCCAAGACTCTTATTAACTCCCCTGAGAGAAGACAGACCCATGAAATTAGCCAACCAGCGCTGCGTAATCTTCCTCGCGTGCAGTTTTAGGTCATCAATTTTACTAAACCAAACACTATGTCTTATTCGTCATGAAAAGCATTTTTTTAATTTACGAAAATCTTTTTTTTGGATTCATATACAAATGTGGTTTCTAAACATATATTTTGTCACATATAACATGTATTTGCCGCGTGTTTATTTGTGTGTGCGCGTTTGTATTGACTGTGTGCATCCTACCTATGCGGAGGCTGGATGTGTACCCATTGTGTTTGTTTACACTTGATGCTTCATTCGGAGTCAATAAAATCCACCCTTCGTCGAAAAACTATAACACATATTTAGCTAGTTAAATTATCGATCTAGAACTACAAACATGCCCTTGCAGTTGGACGTATCTAGTATCTTGGCTTCCCTCCTCCCGCAAAGGATAGATGGGGCTGCCCTTTCCCTAAATAATAAAACCTCATAAAATAAATAGAAGGGGCTGCCCTTTCCCTAAAAAATAAAATAAATAGAAGGGGCCGCCCTTTCCCTCAAAAAAAAGAAGAAGAAGGGGCTGCCCTACGGCATGCAATGGTCCAGCTGTTTTACATGGACGACATGCGGGCCACGGGTGCGCATGCATACACGACGGGCGCTACTCTGCACCGGCGCACCGGCGGAACGATTCGGCCGGTCCACCTAGGCCCATAGGATTCCTAGCGATGCAATGATTGCTAGCCATTGGATATGCCTCCCCCCGCTTTGTCCTTCTTCAGCGAGCGCCGCACATCAGCGACAGGAGGCTGCGGCGCTATCGACCCCCCGCCATAATCCCACGCGAGGCGACCGAGTCCGAAGCATCGCCGCACGCCGGGCTCGCCGATGTTCGCCGCCACTTGTCACCCTCACGCAATATCCTCCTCCCGCTCAAAAAAATGATCCATGGAGGCACGATGTAACACCCCGAGAATCATGCTACAGTAACTCTCTGTGATTAAGCTAATCATGTTGCTAACCAGGGCTTAATCACATTTGAATCATTTCTTTTCAAACTCCTAATTCAAACTTCAATTAAATTTAAAATGGAAAATAAAAGTTTTCAAAAATTTAAACAAAAATGTTCGGGCCATGCCAGAAATTGCACTGATAATTATTGTGGAGAAAACACATTTTTATAAAATGTCTAAATACTTTTAAATGAAATAAAACAGAAAAGAAAATAAACAAATAAAAAGAAAATACAAAAGAGCACAGAACAAACAAACAAAAAAAAAGAAGGAGAAGGGCCCCCCACTGGACCCCTGGCCCAATTGGGCCGACCCCCGGCCCAGCCGGCCTAGCCCACCTCTCCCACTCGCCCTCCCCTTCCCTGTTCCCCCGACCGGGGTCGGAACAGGGCAGGTCCCCGCCGCACCCCCTCGCCGGCGACGGGGAGGATAAGGACGCCAGCGCCCCCCGCCTCCTCGGGCCCCTCTCCCACTCGCCCCCCCGCTCACCTCTCGGCCTCTGCGCCTCTCCCTTCCCCCCCCGATCCACGCCGCTCCCTCCTTCCCCACGCCCGACGCGGTCGCCGCCGTTCTCCGTCGTTCACGCGGCACCGAGCCCCGTTCCCCTCCCCGACGTGTCCCCGAGCTCCGCCGCGTCGAGCCCGTCCTTCCCGACCACCTGCTCGAGCCGGGACCCCCTACATCGGCCCCCAACGCCGTCGCCTTCTTCCTCGGGTCGCCGCCGTCTTCTTCGACTCCGGCGACTGCTGCTGCTACTAAGCCACCCACGGGCCTCCGTGTGCCGCGCGGTGAGCTTCTCCCCCTCCTCCCCTGTCCTTTCGCTCTCGCGCGCCCCCTAGTTGCCCCCCCCCCCCCCGCGCGCCCGAACACAGCGCCGCGGAGCTCGCCGCCGGCAAGGCTCCGGTGACCGTTTGGTCACGGGCTCAAGCCCGTTGCACTCCCCACCGCACGTAGATGCTCCCCAGCCCCTCCGCTTGCTCGATAGCACGCCGTAGCCCCGTTTCCGTCGGGCACCCGTGCGCGCCGCCGCCTCCGCCGCTCGCCGGCGCCGATTCCGGCCAAGTCCGGCGAAGCTACGGCCACCACTGGATGCGGCGCTGCGAGCTCCTTCGAATGAGCCTAGCCCCGCTCCTCCCCGAGCCCCGTAGCGCGATTCCGGCCAACTCCGGCGAGGGGCCGCCGCTGTTTTGGTCGCCGGCGTCGCTCCGGCGCCGGCCGCCGACGTGGCTGGCCTGGGGCCACCCCAGTGCCACTGCCAGTGGGCCCCGTGGGTCCCAGTTGACTGGGTTGACCCAGTCAACTGCTGACTGGGCAGGCCCAGCCACTGACATGCGGGCCCCGCCGCATAATTAACAAAAAAAATGTTTTTAGAAATAAAACTAATTAATTAATCTAATTAGGCACTGACAGGTGGGGTCCAGTAGTTAATTAATCTAATTTTAGTTATTTTAATCTTCTAATTAGTCCACTGTCTATGACAGGTAGGACCCACCTGTCTGGTTTGACTGGTCAGCCGACCTGTTGACCTGCTGACGTCAGCATTACCTCATGCTGACGTCATAATTCATTTTTGCTAAATTCAAATAATTCCAGAAATTCAAATAATCTTTGAAAATTCATATCTTTTAAACCGTAACTCGGATGAAAATGTTTTCTATATGAAAGTTGCTCAGAACGACGAGACGAATCCGAATAAGCAGTCCGTTCGTCCACCACACCTCCCTAACCTATCGAACTAGCAACTTTCCCCCTCCGGTCCGTCTGTCCGAAAACGCAAAACATCGGGAATACCTCCCGGATGTCCCCCCCCTTCGCCGGTACCACCTACTGTCGCGTTAGGACACACCTCGCACTGTTCATTGTCATGTCACGCATAGTCATGCTTATGACTGCATTGTATTTACTGTTTCTTCCCCCCTCTTCTCTCCGGTAGACTACGAGACCGACACTGCTGCTGCCCAGTTCGACTACGGAGTTGACGACCCCTCCTACTTGCCAGAGCAACCAGGCAAGCCCCCCCCCTTGATCACCAGATATCGCCTACTCTACTCTCTACTACTTGCATTAGAGTAGTGTAGCATGTTACTGCTTTTCGATATCCTATCCTGATGCATAGCCCATCCTTGCTACTACTGTTGATACCTTTACCTGCAATCCTACATGCTTAGTATAGGATGCTAGATTTCCATCAGTGGCCCTACATTCTTGTCCGTCTGCTGTGCTATACTATCGGGCCATGATCACCTGGGCGGTGATCACGGGTATATACTTATATACTATATACATGACACATGTGATGACTAAAGTCGGGTCGGCTCGTAGGAGTACCCGCAAGTGGATCTTTGTGGCGGAGCGACAGGGCAGGTTGAGACCGCCTAGGTGAGAGGTGGGCCTGGCCCTGGTCGGCGTTCGCGGGTACTTAACACGCTTAACGAGATCTTGGTATTTGATCTGAGTCTGGCCATTTGGTCTATACGCACTAACCATCTACGCGGGAGTAGTTATGGGTATCCCGGCGTCGTGGTATCAGCCGAAGCCTTCTTGACGTCAGCGACTGAGTGGCGCGCGCCGGATTGGACTGGAACGCCACTAGGCTAGGTCTGCTTCCGGCCGCGTACGCAACGTGCAGGTGTGCATAGGGCGATGGGCCCAGACCCCTGCGCACATAGGGTTAGACCGGCGTGCTGACCCCTCTGTTGTGCTTAGGTGGGGCTGCGACGCGTTGATCTTACGAGGCCGGGCATGACCCAGAAAAGTGTGTCTGGCCAAATGGGATCGAGCGTGTTGGGTTATGTGGTGCACCCCTGCAGGGAAGTTTATCTATTCGAATAGCCGTGTCCCTCGGTAAAAGGACGATCCGGAGTTGTACCTTGACCTTATGACAACTAGAACTGGATACTGAATAAAATACACCATTCCAAGTGCCAGATACAACCCGGTGATCGCTCTCTAACAGGGCGACGAGGAGGGGATCGCCGGGTAGGATTATGCTATGCGATGCTACTTGGAGGACTTCAATCTACTCTCTTCTACATGCTGCAAGATGGAGATGGCCAGAAGCGTAGTCTTCGACAGGACTAGCTATCCCCCTTTTATTCTGGCATTCTGCTGTTCAGTCCACGGATATGCCCCTTTACACATATACCCATGCATATGTAGTGTAGCTCCTTGCTTGCGAGTACTTTGGATGAGTACTCACGGTTGCTTCTCTCCCTCTTTTCCCCCTTTCCTTTCTATCTGGTTGTCGCAACCAGATGTTGGAGTCCAGGAGCCAGACGCCACCGTCGACGACGACACCTACGACACTGGAGGTGCCTACTACTACGTGCAGCCCGCTGACGACGACCAGGAGTAATTAGGAGGATCCCAGGCAGGAGGCCTGCGCCTCGTTCGATCTGTATCCCAGTTTGTGCTAGCCTTCTTAAGGCAAACTTGTTTAACTTATGTCTGTACTCAGATATTGTTGCTTCCGCTGACTCGTCTGTGATCGAGCACTTGTATTCGAGCCCTCGAGGCCCCTGGCTTGTATTATGATGCTTGTATGACTTATTTATGTTTTAGAGTTGTGTTGTGATATCTTCCCGTGAGTCCCTGATCTTGATCGTACACATTTGCATGCATGATTAGTGTACAGTCAAATCGGGGGCGTCACAAGTTGGTATCAGAGCCGACTGCCTGTAGGAATCCCCCTTTCCACACTCCTTGGCCGAAGTCGAGTCTAGACATTACAAAAACTTTTACTAACATGGCTGTGTGTCTTACGGGCCCACGTCGCCATTGGGTGGTACTAGGATCTTTTACTCCTCGACCTTTACTCTGGGACTCTGAACTCTCTTCTACTCGGGTTAAACGAATTTACTAACTCTAACACTAGGATCCCGTGACCGCATTCACCCCAAAGTTGGATAAGCCATAGTTGTTTCTTAGAATAGTATTTTGAACAATTCAGACACTGTCATTTGACTCCTTTGAAACGTCTTTGCTTTCAGATGGAACCCACGAGGCAGGTCGTTCGCCACACGATGGCCATTGGTGCCTCGGGATCACCTGCGGTGCTAGCTGAGATGATGACCTATCTGGGTTATCGTTGGCACCCTGAGTACACCGTCTACGAGGAGTACCAGGACTTTAACCAGGAGCAGTACCGTGCCATCGTCCACCTCTACTCTCGGGAGTACGACTCCACTACTGTGTTGCACACCGCACATGGTGTTGGTGTGACCATCGATATGGCTGTCCACGATGCTGCCTATGCTGCCCTGACACGTCTTCGTGGAGAGTATCGGGAGTTGGACACCTCCCCTTTCAGGCACATTGCTATCGCGTCTGATGTTGGTGCGGAGGGATACTATACTGCTGCCTACTCCACTGTCACCCGAGAGCCCTTCTACCATCAGAACCTGGTTCTGCATGTTGATGGGCTGGATCGAGCTAACCGAGCTCTTCGCCACGAGATGTACACCACCCGTCAGCACCTTTACCGTGCTCTGACGCTGCTGCACCCCTTTGTCCGATCTGGACAGGTACCGCGTACTGCGATCTACCCAGCCAGGACCGTGATGCCCCACGGTGTCGGTTGGCCAGAGGTGGGAGGCTACTCTCCCGCACTTGGTCCTCTTCTGCCACCTGAGCGTCGGGCTCTACACCTGAGTATCCGCGGCCCCCAGTCTGCTGACGTGGAGGGCTATCCGTTGCCTCACTACCAGCTGTCGGGCTACGATTACCTCCACAGTACCTCTTGGGACTGATGTAGTCTTGCTTAGTTAGTATTAGTTGCAGTCGCCGCGAGCCTGTGTGCCGCCTATGATGTTTTAGTCCATGTGCTGAACTCTGTGTACTGAACTCTATGCATGCCCCCTTTTGTAAGATATGCCGACTACTATGTAGTAGCTATCGTGCTCCTTTCATTATGCATGTTTCATCATGAATGATTCTTATCTTTGCAAAAATTTCTCAATGCTGAACTACCCCTGTTATATATTAGCAGGATGGTTAGACCAGGTGGTCGTGGTCGTGGTGGCAATGCCCCACCACCACCTGAGTACATGGCTGGTATGATCCAACAGTTTGAACTGAACCGCCAGTTCATGGAAAATATGATGGCTCAGTTTCCTCGCCCCAATATGAACCAGCAGCCAGCCCAAGTGACTCTGCAAGATTTCATACGCCTCAACCCAACCATCTACCGCGGCTCAACTCAACCTCTGGATGCTGATGACTGGCTCCGTGACATCACCTATGAGATGGAGTCTGCCGATGTAGCCCCTGCCAGCTATGTCAACTTTGCTTCCTTCTTTCTGAAGGGACCCGCAGCTCAATGGTGGGACAGCCACAGGCGTACTCTGCCAGCTGGAACAATCATCACCTGGCCAGACTTCCAAGCTGCTTTCCGTGCCCGCTTCATTCCTCAGGGAGTCATGGACCGGAAGAAGCGTGAGTTCCGCAACCTCACCCAAGGCAACAAAACTGTCGAAGCTTATCAGCGGGAGTTTCTGGACTTGTCCCGCTATGCTGAAGAAGACATTGCAACTGATGCACGCAGACAGGAGAAGTTCCGTGATGGCCTTCAAGCTGACATCAAGCTCGCACTTCTAGTGCATGACTTTGCTGATTTCGCCACCTTGGTGAACAAGGCCATCAATGTCGAAACTGGTCTGCAGGAATACCAGAGCTCTCACAGGCGCAACCGTGACACGGGCTCATCTTCGGGCCCGCCCTCACAGAAGCGTAAGATATGGATCCCGAACAGCCTGTACCGTCCAAATGCATCTACCCCAAGGCAGACCTATGCTGCACCTCGTCTGCCTCCACCACCGTCTAGGCAGTCAAGACTTCCAGCTCCACCATCCCAAGCTCCTGTTCCCACTCCGAATAATGGCTTGTGCTTCAGGTGTGGTCAACCAGGACACCGTGCTAAAGAATGCAACCAGAACCAGAATCAATTGGCCCTTCCAGCAACTGGCCGTGGTAACAATCAGCCCCGCAACAACAATGCTAAGTCTTATGGTCGTGCTCATGCCAACCACGTTGATCTCAACGAAGCTCAAGACCAGCCTGCTACTGTGATGGGTACACTCCTCGTAAATTCAGTACCAGCATCCGTTTTATTTGATACAGGTGCATCGCATTCATTCATGTCAGAAGATTTTGCATACAAGCACGACGTTAAATGTGAGGAGATGAACACTTCGGTACTGGTCAAAAACCCCGTGGGACAGTGTCAAACCTCCTTGGTTGGCATCGATGTCCCCGTGGAAATCGAAGGGCTGGAATTCTATGCCTCTCCCATTATCCTGAAGTCGTTTAACATCGACCTCATTTTGGGTATGGATTGGTTGAAAGCGCATACTGCTTCTATAGTTTGCGCCACTAAAACCGTCCATCTGCTACACCCTTCAGATGAAATAGTTGCTTACCAAGCTCATCTGGTGCAAAATGCCGAGGCAAGGCTCTATGCATTGAATGCATTGAACGCTGCACCACTCGAGGGCATTGAAAACATTCCCGTCGTGCGTGAATTCCTCGACGTCTTCCCTGAAGAACTTCCAGGGATTCCCCCTGCTAGAGCTGTCGAATTCATCATCGACTTGAAACCAGGCACCACTCCTATAGCCAAGCGACCCTAGAAAATGCCGCCGCATGAACTCCTTGAGCTTAAGGAGGAAATCGACAAATCTCTTCGCAAAGGATTCATTCGCCCAAGTTGCTCTCCTTGGGGAGCACCTTCTCTCTTTGTCAAGAAGAAGGATGGGACAAACCGGTTAGTTCAAGACTACCGTCCTATAAACCAAGCTACCATTCAGAATAAATACCCTCTTCCTCGGATCAATGATCTGTATGATCAACTGGCGGGTTCGTCAGTGTTCTCTAAGCTCGACTTGAGGTTGGGCTACCACCAGATCCGTGTTCGAGAAGAGGATATCCCAAAGACCGCCTTCGTGACTCGCTATGGTTCTTACGAGTACACCGTCATGTCTTTCGGTTTAACCAATGCTCCAGCCACCTTCTCTTGTCTGATGAACTATATATTCATGGATTACCTCGACAAGTTCGTCGTGGTTTATCTGGATGATATCCTGGTATTTTCCAAGAACGAAGAAGAACATGCTGAACATCTTCGACTTGTGCTGGAAAAGCTACGAGAGCATCAACTATATGCCAAGTTCTCCAAATGTGAATTCTGGCTACCGGAAGTAACCTATCTTGGGCATGTCATCTCTAAGGATGGTATTGCCGTCAACCCCGAGCGAGTTCAGGCTATTCTTGATTGGACTCCTCCCAAGAACGTTAAGCAAGTCAGAAGTTTTCTCGGTCTCGCCAGCTATTGCCGTCGATTTGTCGAGAACTTCTCTAAGATCGCCAGACCTCTGACTAACCTGTTGCATAAGGGCGTCAAGTTCCAATGGACAGACAAATGTCAGGAAAGTTTCCAGGCACTCAAAGACAAGTTGACTTCTGCTCCAGTTCTAGCTCCACCTGATACTAAGAAGGACTTTGTAATTTACTGCGACGCTTCCCGTCAAGGATTAGGCTGTGTCCTAATGCAAGACCGCAAAGTGATTGCTTATGCCTCTCGGCAATTGCGCCCTCACGAAGAGAACTACCCAGTTCACGACCTCGAACTTGCTGTTGTCATTCATGCGCTGAAGCATTGGTGACATTACCTTCTCGGTAATCGTTGCGAGATCTTCACTGACCACCAAAGTCTGAAGTATCTGTTTACTCAGCCAGACCTGAACCTCCGTCAGCAGAGATGGATGGAGCTTGTTGCAGACTTTGACTTGGGTATTTCCTATACGCCAGGCAAGGCTAATGTAATGGCTGATGCCTTGAGCCGCAAGTCTTACTGCAACCACCTCCAGGTTCACAAAGTTCAGCCCTCGCTTGTTGAAGAATTCAGGAAGCTGAACCTCCATATTGTTCCTCCGGGTGCACTCGCTCCCCCTCCTAAGGAGTTTGGCAAGGTGAATCTCCACGTTGTTACCCAGGGTTCCCTCAATACCCTAGTTGCTAAACCAGATCTCGAGGACAGCATCAAAAGGCTACAGAAGTATGACTCTGAAGCCCACAAGATTAAGCGCTACCTCGCAGAAGGAAAGCCCTCATTCTTCACCATTGCTGAAGATGGCACCTTATACTTCAAGGGCCGCCTAGTGGTGCCATGTGCAGAGAAAAACCTGGATATGACACAGGAAGTTATGAAGGAAGCTCATGATACGCCTCTATGTATCCATCCTGGTAGTACAAAGATGTACCAAGACATCCGTCAGAGATTCTGGTGGTCTAATATGAAGCAAGACATTGTCGTTATGTTGCTGAGTGTGACGTTTGCCGTCGTATCAAAGCATAACACCAAAGGCCTGCTGGAACTCTGCAACCTATCTCTATTCCTGAATGGAAATGGGACCACGTGGAGATGGACTTCGTCACTGGATTTCCCAAATCACAGAAAGGTAATGATGCTATTCTTGTCGTCATTGACCGGCTTTCCAAAGTTGCACATTTTCTGGCAGTCAAAGAAACGATCACTGCTAGCCAGTTGGCAACGCTCTATATGTCCAGGATTGTTTCACTCCACGGTATTCCATTGGTTATCAGCTCAGACCGTGGCAGCTTATTCACTTCAAGATTCTGGGCAAGTTTCCAGGAAGCTATGGGAACTCATCTGTCGTTCAGTACTGCGTTTCATCCTCAATCGCAAGGGCAAGTTGAACGCGTCAACCAAGTCCTCGAAGATATGCTTCGAGCTTGTGTTATTTCCTTCGGCAAGAAATGGGAGGAATCTCTCCCGTATGCTGAGTTCTCTTATAATAATAGCTATCAAGCTAGTCTGAAGATGGCCCCCTTCGAAGTGTTATATGGACGAAAGTGCCGAACCCCTCTAAACTGGTCAGAAACTGGGGAACGTCCACTCTTTGGCCCGGATATTATCCAAGATGCCGAAGAACAAGTCCGCATTATTCGCGAGAATCTCAAGACTGCTCAGTCACGTCAGAAGAGTCAGTATGACCGTCATCATAAGGACATGGTCTATCAACCTGGCGAAAAGGCTTATCTTCGAGTCACACCTATGAAGGGTGCTCACCGCTTCGGGATCAAGGGCAAACTAGCTCCTCGCTATATTGGCCCATTCACTATTCTCGAAAGGCGTGGAAAAGTGGCATACCAACTGGAGCTACCGCCGAACCTTTCTCAGGTTCACGATGTGTTCCATGTGTCACAGCTCCGCCGTTGCTTCAAGGACCCAATCCGAGCTGTGGATCATGAAGTGCTCGAATTGCAGCAAGACCTCTCCTATAAGGAGCATCCGGTCCGCGTTCTCGACCAAGCTGAACGCCGCACACGTCAGAAGGCGATCAAGTTTCTCAAAGTCCAGTGGTCGCACCATTCTGAAGATGAGGCCACTTGGGAACGAGAGGATCGTCTGCGCGAAGAATACCCCGCACTGTTTCCTTCTACCTCCTAAATCTCGGGACGAGATTTCTTGTAGTGGAGGAGATTTGTAACACCCCGAGAATCATGCTACAGTAACTCTCTGTGATTAAGCTAATCATGTTGCTAAACAGGGCTTGATCACATTTGAATCATTTCTTTTCAAACTCCTAATTCAAACTTCAATTAAATTTAAAATGGAAAATAAAAGTTTTCAAAAATTTAAACAAAAATGTTCGGGCCATGCCAGAAATTGCACTGATAATTATTGTGGAGAAAACACATTTTTATAAAATGTCTAAATACTTTTAAATGAAATAAAACAGAAAAGAAAATAAACAAATAAAAAGAAAATACAAAAGAGCACAGAACAAACAAACAAAAAGAAGAAGGAGAAGCCCCCCCCCCACTGGACCCCTGGCCCAACTAGGCCGACCCCCGGCCCAGCCGGCCTAGCCCACCTCTCCCACTCGCCCTCCCCTTCCCTGTTCCCCCGACCGGGGTCGGAACAGGGCAGGTCCCCGCCGCACCCCCTCGCTGGCGACGGGGAGGATAAGGACGCCAGCGCCCCCCCCCCCCGCCTCCTCGGGCCCCTCTCCCACTCGCCCACCCCCCCCCCCCCCCCCCCGCTCACCTCTCGGCCTCTGCGCCTCTCCCTTCCCCCCCCAGATCCATGCCGCTCCCTCCTTCCCCACGCCCGACGCGGTCGCCGCCGTTCTCCGTCGTTCACGCGGCCACCGAGCCCCGTTCCCCTCCCCGACGTGTCCCCGAGCTCCGCCGCGTCGAGCCCGTCCTCCCCGACCACCTGCTCGAGCCGGGACCCCCTACATCGCCCCCCAACGCCGTCGCCTTCTTCCTCGGGTCGCCGCCGTCTTCTTCGACTCCGGCGACTGCTGCTGCTACTAAGCCACCCACGGGCCTCCGTGTGCCGCGCGGTGAGCTTCTCCCCCTCCTTCCCTGTCATTTCGCTCTCGCGCGCCCCCTAGCTGCCCCCCCCCCCCCCCGCGCGCGCCCGAACGCAGCTCCGCGGAGCTCGCCGCCGGCAAGGCTCCGGTGACCGTTTGGTCACGGGCTCAAGCCCGTTGCACTCCCCACCGCGCGTAGATGCTCCCCAGCCCCTCCGCTTGCTCAATAGCACGCCGTAGCCCCGTTTCCGTCGGGCACCCGTGCGCGCCGCCGCCTCCGCCGCTCGCCGGCGCCGATTCCGGCCAAGTCCGGCGAAGCTACGGCCACCACTGGATGCGGCGCTGCGAGCTCCTTCGAATGAGCCTAGCCCCGCTCCTCCCCGAGCCCCGTAGCGCGATTCCGGCCAACTCCGGCGAGGGGCCGCCGCTGTTTTGGTCGCCGGCGTCGCTCCGGCGCCGGCCGCCGACGTGGCTGGCCTGGGGCCACCCCAGTGCCAGTGCCAGTGGGCCCCGTGGGTCCCAGTTGACTGGGTTGACCCAGTCAACTGCTGACTGGGCAGGCCCAGCCACTGACATGCGGGCCCCGCCGCATAATTAACAAAAAAAATGTTTTTAGAAATAAAACTAATTAATTAATCTAATTAGGCACTGACAGGTGGGGTCCAGTAGTTAATTAATCTAATTTTAGTTAATTTAATCTTCTAATTAGTCCACTGTCTATGACAGGTAGGACCCACCTGTCTGGTTTGACTGGTCAGCCGACCTGTTGACCTGCTGACGTCAGCATTACCTCATGCTGACGTCATAATTCATTTTTGCTAAATTCAAATAATTCCAGAAATTCAAATAATCTTTGAAAATTCATATCTTTTAAACCGTAACTCGGATGAAAATGTTTTCTATATGAAAGTTGCTCAGAACGACGAGACGAATCCGAATACGCAGTCCGTTCGTCCACCACACCTCCCTAACCTATCAAACTAGCAACTTTCCCCCTCCGGTCCGTCTGTCCGAAAACGCAAAACATCGGGAATACCTCCCGGATGTTCCCCCCCTTCGCCGGTACCACCTACTGTCGCGTTAGGACACACCTCGCACTGTTCATTGTCATGTCACGCATCGTCATGCTTATGATTGCATTGTATTTACTGTTTCTTCCCCCTCTTCTCTCCGGTAGACTACGAGACCGACACTGCTGCTGCCCAGTTCGACTACGGAGTTGACGACCCCTCCTAGTTGCCAGAGCAACCAGGCAAGCCCCCCCTTGATCACCAGATATCGCCTACTCTACTCTCTACTACTTGCATTAGAGTAGTGTAGCATGTTACTGCTTTTCGATATCCTATCCTGATGCATAGCCTATCCTTGCTAGTACTGTTGATACCTTTACCTGCAATCCTACATGCTTAGTATAGGATGCTAGATTTCCATCAGTGGCCCTACATTCTTGTCCGTCTGCTGTGCTATACTATCGGGCCATGATCACCTGGGCGGTGATCACGGGTATATACTTATATACTATATACATGACACATGTGATGACTAAAGTCGGGTCGGCTCGTAGGAGTACCCGCAAGTGGATCTTTGTGGCGAAGCGACAGGGCAGGTTGAGACCGCCTAGGTGAGAGGTGGGCCTGGCCCTGGTCGGCGTTCGCGGATACTTAACACGCTTAACGAGATCTTGGTATTTGATCTGAGTCTGGCCATTTGGTCTATACGCACTAACCATCTACGCGGGAGTAGTTATGGGTATCCCGGCGTCGTGGTATCAGCCGAAGCCTTCTTGACGTCAGCGACTGAGTGGCGCGCGCCGGATTGGACTGGAACGCCACTAGGCTAGGTCTGCTTCCGGCCGCGTACGCAACGTGCAGGTGTGCATAGGGCAATGGGCCCAGACCCCTGCGCGCATAGGGTTAGACCGGCGTGCTGACCTCTCTGTTGTGCTTAGGTGGGGCTGCGACGCGTTGATCTTACGAGGCCGGGCATGACCCAGAAAAGTGTGTCCGGCCAAATGGGATCGAGCGTGTTGGGTTATGTGGTGCACCCCTGCAGGGAAGTTTATCTATTCGAATAGCCGTGTCCCTCGGTAAAAGGACGACCCGGAGTTGTACCTTGACCTTATGACAACTAGAACTGGATACTGAATAAAATACACCATTCCAAGTGCCAGATACAACCCGGTGATCGCTCTCTAACAGGGCGACGAGGAGGGGATCGCCGGGTAGGATTATGCTATGCGATGCTACTTGGAGGACTTCAATCTACTCTCTTCTACATGCTGCAAGATGGAGATGGCCAGAAGCGTAGTCTTCGACAGGACTAGCTATCCCCCTTTTATTCTGGCTTTCTGTAGTTCAGTCCACAGATATGCCCCTTTACACATATACCCATGCATATGTAGTGTAGCTCCTTGCTTGCGAGTACTTTGGATGAGTACTCACGGTTGCTTCTCTCCCTCTTTTTCCCCTTTCCTTTCTATCTGGTTGTCGCAACCAGATGTTGGAGTCCAGGAGCCAGACGCCACCGTCGACGACGACACCTACGACACTGGAGGTGCCTACTACTACGTGCAGCCCGCTGACGACGACCAGGAGTAGTTAGGAGGATCCCAGGCAGGAGGCCTGCGCCTCGTTCGATCTGTATCCCAGTTTGTGCTAGCCTTCTTAAGGCAAACTTGTTTAACTTATGTCTGTACTCAGATATTGTTGCTTCCGCTGACTCGTCTGTGATCGAGCACTTGTATTCGAGCCCTCGAGGCCCCTGGCTTGTATTATGATGCTTGTATGACTTATTTATGTTTTAGAGTTGTGTTGTGATATCTTCCCGTGAGTCCCTGATCTTGATCGTACACATTTGCGTGCATGATTAGTGTACGGTCAAATCGGGGGCGTCACACACGAATCCTCGCCGGTTCCAGCATGAAAAATCCTCATGCACGCCACCAGATGCAGCTCCCTCCTCGTCGATGATTGCAGCTCCGTCGTCATCCCCTGCTTGCAGCTCAGCTCCGCCGTCGTCCCCTGCCTGCAGCTTCGACGCCGTCCCCTGCTTACAGCTTATCTTCGCAGTCAATGGACCGATGGAGACGACGAAGTAACTTGCAAAAAATCATTATATATGGTTCCAGCAACCAAATTTGCCGCTTGTAGCGTTTCAAGTCGCTGGTTGAAGCTCATTTTGCAATGGTCGAAGTATTCAGGCCACCTGGTTCCAGCATATTTTCCCGCAGGTTCCACATCGCGTCGTCATGGTCGCAGTACCATTGTGTCCGCTGTCTACCACCATCTTAGCAAACTCTGTTAGTAGCAAATGACATCTCTGGTAGTAGCAAAACTCCGATACGGTTGCAGCAACAAAAATCCATCGCCGCCGTCGAGCAACGCCGCCGTGGATGGAAGTAGCAAAATTTGACTTCAGTTCCAGCAAAATCAAACATGGTTGTAGCAAAAAATAATCGATCGGAAAAAACAGGGATGTAGCATCTCGTGAGAATGAATGTAGCAATCGTCAACACCCATGGTAACAAAAAAACTGACAAAAGGTTGCATCAAGAAACACAGTCCTGGGTCTCGCATGTCATGGAGATGGGATGTAGCAAAAATTCGACAAACACAGGCAGTAACAAAAAATCAAAATGGTTGTAGCAAAATCGTTCGCTGGTACCAGCAAAAAACACCGTGAGAGGAGATTTTGAGAGGGGGTGGGTGGAAGCAAAAACATGAGCCGGTTCCAGCAAAATCAAAACAAAGGTTGTAGCAAAAACTCGCCGTTGACGTGGTCAATTGCACCATGGCAGCTATGAAAATGGGTTGTAGCAAATTACAACACCGGTTGTAGCAAAAAACGAAGACATTTGAAGCAAAAAGTCGTCATCGTCATCGCGGGTCGCAACTAAGACATCAATGTTGAAGCTTTTTCCATTGCCGGATGTAGCTTTTGGTATAGCCGGTTGCAGCTTTTCATAGTAGTCCATAGCTTCTGTCATCTATGGTTGAAGCTTTTTTCGTCGCTAGATGAAGCTTTTTCATCATCGGTTGTAACTTTTCTTGCTCGCCCATAGCTTCCATCGTATACGGGTTAAAGCTTTTTGCATAGCCGGTTGAAGCTTTTGTCGTCACCGGTTGTAGCTTTTTTGGGCATCGGTTGTAGCACCGGGCATCTCTCGGATTCTAGCACACAAAAAATGGCTTCGCCGTCGCCGTCCCGCAGCAGCCCCCATGGCCACCAGCGCCTCCGCCTTCAGCACCAACTCGAGGGCCTCCCGGCGATGCGGCACCACCGGCGGAACCATGCAGCATCCGCTAGCGCGAGGGAGCGCGAGTGACATCGTCTCTCCACGGCGGCGATGAGCAGTTTGGCTGGGAGACGAGATGCTTGTAGAAGCACCGGGGAAGAAAAGTTGCTTGTGGCATCTGGTGGGCGTCCTCAACGACGGCGGCCGGTGGGCACCCTCCATGAACGAGAGAGGGAGAGGGAGAGGAGGAGGTCGCTCGGGGGAGAGAAGAAATCTCGCGTGTGGCCAGAAACTCCTGCGAGGGGATAAGGATGTGAGACGTGATGCGAGCCGCTTGATCTAGTCGCCATCAGATGGCGCGTGATGGACCGGCCGAGCGTTCGGCCGGTCCGCCGTATGCAAACGTTTCCCTTCTCAAAAACTTCTCAGTTTCAGTTTCTGAACTTGCTTCTCGCTTCACCTGCGCTGAGAATTCGTTCGGCAGCACATGAGCTTCTCGAGCGCTTGCTTCTAGCTACAGTACGCGTACAACCCAGTTCGTGGGCCTGCGGGCATGTTAACAGATTTTGTGGATTTATCTATCTCTTTGCTAGGTGGAGCTGCTGTTTGGCTTGGCGGTTCATGAATGATGGGTCAGCATGGCCGGCCGCAAGTGGGGGCGTGTCGCCTCAAATCTGCCCATCGGAACAGCTGCGCCTGCGTCGCCATCGCCGTCACACAAAATACGTCGCCGGACATGGTGCTTGCGGAGTCGAGCCAAGCAACGAGCTCGGCCGGCCGGCCGCTCTTGAGTCTAGCTCGCATCAGTGGGGGCATCGGAGTGGCGACGTTACGGAAAGCGCACTGGATCGCGTGTCCGTCCACTAACGTACGGCCGGCTTGCTTGGAAGTCTCTGGCCAGTTAAAGTTGTGCACGCGTGCGGAGAAGTGCATCACTGCACGCAGCGACAGATGCACGCAGCGCATCGACGGTGCGCAGCGCGTCGCGATGCGGGGCGAGCTGGCGTGCTACTTGGAGTATATAGAAAAGGTGGAGAGTGATATGGTGTGTATTGATGTATCCATGGACCAAGCTGACAGTTGAGTCTGACACGAATATACGGCTCTGCACACATACTGAGCCATCAATTCTGAAACGGCCCCAGCACATGCGTACGACTGCCATCAACACTTGTTCAAAAGGTAGGCACATATCATAATTTCAGATGACAAAATAAGCTTCCAACTATAGACGACCACACAGCGAGCTAGGATCTCACCTGGTTTTTTAAATCAAACTACCTCACAGCAAACCCATAGGAGCCCTAAGTAGCTGAATTGAACATCACTTGAAAAGTGAATAAATGTACAGCACGCCCAAAGGTGCCGAAACTAAGAGCGTCTCCAGCCGTTGAGCCCCCCAGAAGGCATTTTTTTCGCCGCCTCGGGGGCTGCCGGCGAAGATTTTGGCCCGGGGATGAAAATCTTTCCAGCCGTGTCCACCCCCAAGCCGCCCCGTCCTTCGAGCAGCGTGTCCTCGCCGCCTCCGCTGGCCGCTGCTGCCCCCGCCTGCTATGGCCGCCGCTGCTCGCGCCCGTGGCCGCGCCCGCTCGCGCCCGTGGCCGCACTCGCTCGCGCTCGTGGCCGCGCCCACGCGCGCCCGTGCCTGGCCGCGCGCGCCCTCCCTGACCGCCGCCGACGAGGATGGAGAGGAGGAGGAGGAGAAGGAGGTGGGGGGCGTGCCGGCCACGCCCCGGCCAGCCCGGCCGCCCGTGGAGCGCGCGAAGGAGTCGGGGTCGCCCGTGGCTCGTTGTGGCCGGGGCCGCCCGTGGAGCGCGTGAAGGAGTTGCCGCCGCCCTTGCCCCCAGAGCTGGCCGCCCTTGCCCCCGGAGCGACGGCGCCAAGGGCAAGAAGGAGAGCCTGCCGAGCCCGACGCTGGCCGCGCTCGCGTCGGCGCTGGCGTTCGCGGTGGGCGAGCTCCTGCCGCTGCTGGCCGGCGGGTTCGTGAGGCCGCGGGGCGCTAGGGTCGGGGTGGTGGGCTGCACCTTCTCCCTCGCCGGCAGCGGAGGACAACGGCCGGGGCACCAGCGCGGCGGTGCTGATGGACGAGATCCCCGCCTCCCTGCTCCGGCGCCCTCCCGCGGCGGTGTTGGAGGAGGGGATGGAGTCGTTTGAGCCGACGGAGGACGAGCTGGTGCTGCACTTCCTATGGCCGCAGCTGCGCGGGTTCTGCTGCTGTGGAGGCGGACCCGAGTGCGGCGCCGCCGTGGGAGCTGCTGGAGCGGCACGGCCTGTTGGGGCGCGGGCAGGGCTACTTCTTCGCGGCGCGGCGGCGCGGGAAGGTGCGGCGCGGTGGTGGAGGCGGACCCGTGCGCGGCGCCGGCCGGTGCAAGGAGCAGTGCGCGGCCCGAAGAATCTCGTTCGGCGTTTGGTGGATAGAACGAAAAGAGAGGGCATGCAAGTGGGTGGGACCCGGAGAAAAAGGGAGGAAAGAGAGAGTGGGAGGCTGACTGTGGGCCAAATGCATGCAAAATCTTCTCTCTCCGCCCCCAGGTGCTCCCCGATGGGCTGGGTTCTGCATGAGAGTGCCGGCGCTAGTTTTTGTGAAATCCGGCGAAAATCAAGAGTCTGAGGGCGTGGCTGGGACATATTTTTACTGCCGCGACTAAAAAGTGGTCCTGGGGGCCTTCTTGGGGGGGGGGGGGGGGGGGGGGGGGGCTAGTGGAGATGCTCTAAACCACTGAAAGAACAGCTAAAAAAGCAGTAAGCAACGTCCAGTCCCCCAAAGACAGGCACAACGTTTATTAGAATTACAAGTCAACAGTCTTAACAAGCAGACTACATAAAAATCTCGACTGATTCAAGAAAATTTTGCACCATAGTACAATGAACTGAACGTCACTCCACTGGTCCGTCGCGAGGCCTCTTCACAAACGGCAGCACTGGGCCCGGAGAACTCGACATCAGACAAAGGCCTCTGCGCCGCCGGCTGTGCCACCCCCTCATCCAACGGGCGACTATCAGGAGTGAACGGGCGCACGACCGAATCCGGCGAGCTTACTACTGACCCTGCCGCCCCGGGGCCGCCGCCGGCCGAAACGGAAGCCCCCGAACGCGCTGCCGGATCGTTGGCCGCCGACGCCGATCTGCAGTACCGGCGAGCGGAGCGAGCTCGTAAGTTACAGATTCCAACGAAGAACAATACAAAGGAGCCGAGTTTCACTCACCCGGATTCGAGCGCCGGCGCCGCCGCAGCTGAAATCTCCATGAGCAGAGCCTGACCGACCACGGGCGCGCACCACTGCCTCCGGCTCAGCGTTGTCTTTGCCCCAAAATCGGAAAAGGGATCTCGTGCTAGACGTAGGACGCGAGAGCGGCCGTACTGCGCCCAACCTGGGTACACGCCACCCAGCCGTATCGTACAGAAATTCTGTCGGCCAAAGCCAGGGCCCGGCTGCCCAAATGTATTACTCCCTCCATTCCACAATGTAGTGCTTCCTCTATCTCCGTGCTTCAACTTTGACCGTAAATTTAACTACCAAGACCGATTGCGGCGGGAGCAAAAATTATATCAGTGAATTCATATTCGAAAGAAGTTTTTAATTATGTAATTTTTTCACCCGCCGCAGTCGGTCTCGTTCGTTAAATTTATGGTCAAAGTTCGACCTCGGAAAGCGCGGGCGCACTATATTTTAGAATGGAGGGACCGGCCCTACGTACGGACCGGCCCTACGTACGTCAAAAATCGTACCGTGGCGAGCCCACTAGATGCGACTTGGGCGTTGTATTTGCTTGTATCCAGCTGTGTATTCACGTTTTATTGGCTTTGACGCTTTCATTGACACAGATCGCCTCGCGCGCAGCGGCCGTCGATGCGCTGCGTGCACCTGCCGCTGCGTGCAGGACCGCCGCACTCGTGCCACGCGTGCGTGGCTATTTTATGGTTCCGAAAATCATAGACCTACGCAAGCTTTTACGTGTCCCTACGTAACTCCCTTCCACCAAAACTAAACGCTCCCCCTGATTTTCAGAGGGTGGGCCGGCGCCCTCACTAATACCCAATTAACTGTTGCCAAATCATCCTTTACTTAAGATACGTAACAATCTGCCCGTAGATGTAGCATTGCTCTTTTATGTCGGCCGATCCAGTTCGTCGCTTTGGTCGTGAGCCATGACGCAATTTTCCACGCGCGCTTGACGAGCAGATTTGATTTCCTGGCACGATATCGATATGGATCGGATCCCATCAGCGTGCGCAGGAGTCAAAGATTCAGATCACGGGCTTCCGATCGCATGCAAACCAGTGTACGTACGTATATGACTGGAGCTGCCTGCCATTGCGCCTCAAGTGACTGCATCGTCTTGTGCAACAGATGGCCGGACGGTCTCCCTGGCTAGCTAGCTCAAGTGGGCATTGTATAATCCACTGCAAAAAACAAAGAGGAAGATCTAACTGCGACGACACTAGGTCTGGGAAGATCTTCCCTTGGGATCCACGGCAAGCTAGCGCCCAAGAGATCGATCGCAACCGAAAGAGGTCGGGATCGACGAGATGACAAGTGTTCAAAGCACGCTGCCGAACACGAACAGTATACATCGAGGACTCGAGGCGATGCCCTCGTCGATCTGTCGCATAGCAGAAGCACGCGCGAGGCCGCACAGTAGTGGAGGAGACCTGACGTACCCGAGGAGTTGGAACAGAGTGCTGTGCTTTCGGCAATGTGTGACACTATAAGTGGTTAGTAAAATAAAACCTCAACATTGCGATGAAACGGGTCCTGATTGTGTCCTTGTCGATTTGCATGTCATCAACATTGTTCGTTACGGCATCTTCAACGTTGACCTGCAAACCTCCGGATCGCGTGGTGCCTGCGAAAGCTATCCAACGCGGTTATGTATCCCCCACGGGGCGGTCCAGACATGATTTCCCCCACAAACCGAAGACAAAAATGGAGGAGATTTGCGAGAGTCCGGACTGATCTCAAACCCTCTTCTGACCACCTTGGCTCACCAAAAACCCCTCGCCCTCCCGCGCGTTTCCGGTCAGCACCGCTTCAGAGCGTCAGCACCCGCATTCATGCACAGTCAGAGCGGACGCGACGGCTCACTGGCGCCGGCAATGAAGCCGCGCGCCGGCTGAGAGAGCGCCGCCCTCGCCGCTTCCCTGTGTAGGCGACTGCCGCACATTCAAATGACACGACGACCGCCCGTCCGTCCTTCTGTCGCCCGCATTGATGGCATGCGGTTGCCGAGGTGTCTCCTCCGGCGCCACCTGTCCGTCCCTTTGCCGCCCATCGGTGCTATATAAACCGTTGCCCCGGCCATAGCCACATTCATCCTTCTCCGCACCAGTCCCCGCCATGGATCCCTCCGCATCCAAAGCTCTCTGGGACGGGCTGACGTCGGAGCAGAAGAAGGCCATGGACGCCATTGTTGCCGACTGGCAGGCTGGCAAGCAGCCGGAGGACACCTACGACGACGACGTGCATATGGAGGACGCCTCCTCCGACGAGCCAACACCACCGTCCTCTTTCTCCGTGGCACCCTCATCCTCCACTCCACCCTCGCTAGTGCATTGCATCATGGCCATCGACGAGGCTCGTGCCATTATATGGATATGGTGCAGGAGGAGCAGTTCCGGGAGGCGCAGGACGACACAGACTACAATCACAACCTCCTTCAGGAGCATCTGCAGGCGGAGGAGCAGGTCGCTGCCGGCAGCGGTCGCGCCGGATGCGGACCTGGCGGAGCAGGAGGCGCTGTTCGAGTCCTACCGGTCTGCCCGCGAGATCCGCCTCGCCCGCTACCTGTACCGGCAGCGGGTGGCGGAGGTGGCGGCCGCTGGCAAGGAGTGCGACAACGAGGCGGGCGATGTGTGTTTTTCGGCGACACCAATGATGATGAGGACGCGCCCCAGCGCCACGACTAGGAAGAAGCCAGCACGTCCGCGGGCGCCGACGGCAGCGAGGAAGAGTAGTGCACGGTAGGTCGCCGCCGCTTGTGTCCCGGGAAGGCCGTCGCTCCTCCCCTCCCGTCGACGCCAAACTTGGAGGCTGAGCATCTTCGGTCAATTAGTCGCTTGCCGACGACGTGGAGGCGGACAACTTCAGTTCCCGGGGCTCCGGAGGCGGAGGTTACGGAGGCGGAGCTGGAGAGCGCCGAGGCGGAACTCGAGACGGTGAAGGTTCAGTTCTCAGGGCTGATTGCTGGACACGGGAACCGGACGCCGGCGATCATTTAGATTAGGTATTAATTATACTCCAGAGCACGCCTAGCACCACTTTGATGTACTTGTAATGAAATCCGTCATGTTTATATAAAATCCGATGTGTTTATATGAAATCCGGTCATGTTTGCACGAATTTCGTTTGGTTGGTTCAAGTTATTATAAAAATATATACGGCTGCGGTTGGATGGCGTCCTCCCACATCCGTGTCCACAGACAGGTCCCCTTATCCGCGGACAGATGCGAGAGAAAATTTGCGGGTTGCTGTTGCAGATGCCCTTAGAGCAACTCTAGCAGACCCCGCAAAAGACGCGAAACCGCAAAATTCCGACGAGTATGAGGGCTCGGCCCAATTTTCCGGCCAGAACAGAGCCCGCATACTCGCCCGGCCCGTAAAAAAAATTGCCGCGGCCCGCAAACCGCACGCCCCGACCACTATATCTACGGTTCCGCGACGCGTTTGTGGGTCAAAACCCTATCCCCCGCCGCCGCCGAGCCATGCAATTCCCCACTCCTTCTCCACATTTCTCGCCGCCGGCGACCACCTCCCCGCCTCCATCCGCCATGTGGGGCCGCATGTGGAGCTCCGGCGGCGGAAGCGATCCCGAGCGCGAGCGGCGCGTCCGGTCGGACGGCGCGTGGAAGCGCGGGGCCCAGAAGTGGACCAACCGCGGCCCGTCGCCGCCAGCGAGCTTCTGCATCCGCGAGACGGAGGAGTACGACTGACGGCACGGCCGTACCCCATCCTCTGCCGCGTCCTTCTCCTACGCCGGGAGCTCCTCCTGTTCCGGCGCAGGCCTTCTCCGCGTGAAGAGGGAGTGGTCGGAGGAGCCGGAGGAGCCGGACGACTTCGAGTTCGTCCCCGTCAAGGAGGAGCCCGCTCCGCTCGGCCGCCGCGGAGTCGTTGAGTCGGAGGACTTCGTCGCCGACGTCGACGCGGTAGCGGCCGCCATTGCCAAGCGGAGCGTGCGCGAGGAGGCGGAGCGCCGGCGCCACGCCGAGGAGCTCGAAGACCTCCAGTGGCGGCAGACGGTCGCCGCCAACCTCGCCGCCAAGGAGAAGGACGAGGAGTGGCGGCGCATCCACGAGGAGCAGAGGGCGAAGTACATCGACCTCTGCAGCTCCGGCGAGGAGGATTGAGCTCCTCCACGGCGTCGTCCATGGCTGCGAGCTCGCCGCCATGAGATCCCCACCCCTCTAGTACTAGTATTGATGTAGTATGTAGTATGAACTAGTGTTTATAGTGTTTGATCATGTAAAATCTATGTAGTACGTGATGAACTACTCGCGTCCACGAGGTGCAATTTCTCCCGCGAAACTGTTTTTTTCAAATTATGCAGTTTGAGATATGGTTTCTGTTTGGCTGCTCTAGTTTTCGACCCGCAAATGAGATCTTCGTGAAACTGCAAACGCGTTTTGCAGGGTCTGCTAGAGTTGCTCTTAGCGATGTACATTATTCTACAAGTCATCAAGTGAGCAGTGGAGGATGACACAGCATACAGTGTGTATGCATGCAAGCTTTCACTAGGCTCTAGATAAATCCACACTAGCTATCTTAGCTAGAGGCACGAAATTTCGTCGTAGCCGTACGGCGTGTCAGCCTGCTGCTGGCCACATTCGAATCTAGCTGTGAGCTGTGTGTGTTCGGCTTCAGTGCGCCCAATATATTCTACAACCAACCAGCCAATCGATACTTGTAAAGCCAGACGGTCCAAAAACAAATTCGATCCCCTTTCAATTTATGCAGGCCAAGTATATATAAGCACGTGAGATTTCTGGGATTGTGATCTACTCCTATATATTTCTAGGTACATATGCCTAACTTTAGTCCAGGAAATGAAACGGCCGGGAATCCAAATCTAGTCCGTCCTGCCGGGCTGCTGCCGGCCTCGTTCCCAGACAGCGCACGCAAACCTTAATCGGTCAAGGTAACTTAAACGAATGTCATCTCCTGTTTCTATAACAGATCGCTTTACAAAAGCAGAATGCTAGCCCTAGTCGCGATTCCCTCCGGATAAGATCAATCGTTCCTCTTGTGAACAATCCCGGCAGCTTCATCGAGCATTGTTATCTGTGAGGCAAATGCATGCCAACACTTGCATGTTATGGTAGTGGTCGAATAACTTTGCCTTCTTGCACACGCATGCAGATAATATTTGCATATGTGCTCCTGTTAACTTCTTGGCGGGAATTCCAGATAGGAATCGAGGAAGTAATTAAGTATCTGATGACGACAGTAGAATCTGGCTTTATGCACCAATAGATATATGAGTTCTTTTATAAACACAGTCGCAACAAATGATTGGTTGGACATGACTGGGTCAGAACCTGCATGCACTAGAAAAACGCCCGTGCGTTGCAACGGGGGCCACATTAATTTTAAGAGTCCAATATTAATATTCTCATACATATCAAGTGACATTGACGACCTTTTTTACCATCAAATTCTCACACACACACTCTCTCCCTCCCTCTTCCTCACTCTCTCTCCCCTCTTCCTCTCTCTCCCACTAACACACACACACACATATCCATCTTATTGGGTACGGGACCATAATCCATTTATTTCACACACACACGCTAGTGCATAACAATATGGATTATGTGTATTATATTTGCCACCACAACTGAGGGAATTAATTTCATGTAAATCGGCCAGCCATAGCTCCAAGTATACGCAGAGGAGGTGGCCTGGGTCGGCGTCGGCGCCGTCCGGCGCGGGCCACGGGCCCGCTTCCAAGTGCGTCTGTGCGCCGGCCACCCACGCCGGGTCCTTCAAGTGCCGCTTCCACCGCACCAACTCCCAGGGCCACGCCCAGGGAAGCCGCCCTTCTTCGCCCCTTCACCGGCCGCGGCCAACGCAGTGCCGCGGCACCCGGCCTCGCCGTCCTCGTCCTCCGGCACCGTCGCGATCCAGTGACGCAGCCCAAGCATCGGCCTCGAGAATCAAGAACGCTCAACAACGGAGAGGGAAGGGAAGATCATATACATGTCATAGAAAGGGAGTTTATTTACTGCTCCCTCGATGTATTGTTTCCTTTGTTTGGAGATTGATTACCATCCGTGAGTTAAGGTAAGGTTAATGTGATTATGCGATTTTTCTGAAAATCAATTATTTATTTTCTAATTAATGTGATTGAGTTATTAAGATAAGGTTAATTAATTTAGATTTGATCTTTAGAGATTGTTCGTGATTGATTCTACATTACTAAATAATTTGCGCCAGTATGGAAAGTTCTGATCTGTTCAGATTTCTTTTGTTGTGTGAGAGGGTGACGCGAAAATAAACCGATGAAGTGGAGGGAGGGGACGAAAAAAAATCTACGAAAAAAACCAGCGAAGGTGGGAGGAAGTATAAAAAACCATGAAAGGTGAGACGAAAAAAAACCTAAAAGCGAGACTACCAACTGCTCCATTAGAAGTAGAGATTAACAACACATATGCCTGCTTTGGCCGCAAATCTCTTCAACATTTCCCATACACATCTGCAAACTTCAAAAGAAAAACTCAAAAAATAATCTGAACCAAACAATATGGAGTATATATTTGAGCAGTCTCATCATCTTATCCCTGCACCAACCAGCCTAACTTTCTCGGCATCTCCTTTTTTGGAAATCAATCATCGCTTCCATACCACTGTCATCCATCCATCCTCCGGGAAAGATGGAAGAGAGATGGCGGATCTGCGGCCCATGCGACGTTGGCGTGCAGCAGTAGGGCCGTTCCCCACGAGGAGGGCTCTGGAGAAGATACGAGAGCAGGGACACTACTGAGCCATGGCTCTACTACGTACTGTAGTCTGTAGCCCTCACACGAACACACCCAGTGGCCATGTGACATGCAGGGGCGCGATCCAAGTACACATGGACACACCCAGGACCCATGCATGGAGTGAGATTACGGTGGTACGGATATGATCGATACAGTGTCCTTTCGTCACGGGGTACTGCGTCGTTCATGTGCACGACAGGCGGCCATGCCTGCATACAATATCATGCATGCCTTGTGCACGTTTAACTGGTTCCCGTCTTCCAGTTGAAACGTGAATTTAGATGTAGTCGAATATACCACAAAAACACAGTGATTCTTCTTTTCTTTCAAAACGGATGCATTCTTCTTTTTTCGGGACACAAGAATTTACCTGCGCGTTGTTTCTATTGTGTATATGTTTACCGCCCAGATCTTCCGCTCTCTGCTACGAAGTGGACCACGGCGACGAGGTGCTGGCCTTTCTCGGACGAGGGCCAGCTGGTGACGCTGCAGTCCATGGCTTGATGGCGGATCTGTTCCCCTCCGGCGGCGGCCCTAGGGTTCTTCTTGCGCCAAGACGGTGTTTTGCTTGATGAGCGGCCCTCATTGATCTGGTCGTTGACGAGTTCCGGAAGGCTCCGCCGGAGATTTCTATTGGATGCTTGGCGCCTGTAGATTGCTGGATCAGATGAGATTCGACCGTGCGCACCCCTATTTCAGCCCGTGTAACTTCGGGACGGCGTGATGTGAAGCTTCGTTGTCCGTTGACATTATGAGACATATTGGTATTTCGATTTTCATGATGAAGATAGTGGCGGAGAACGTCATGGTGGCGGAGGTCTGAGGCCTAGTAACAGCGAATCGAGTCTTGGTGGCGATGAGGACTTTGCTTGGTCATTCGTGACTCGTTGCGGCGGCATCGGCAAGTGGAGGCGGTAGCACAGGCGGAGGAGTCTTACCTTTCAGGGTGAAAACCCAAGGCCTGGCCTTAATTGGTTGTGCCTGACAGTGACCTTGTTGAAGGCATTATTTCGAGAGCGTGGATCTTCTCCAGGATGAAAACCTAAGATCTAAGATCAGGCGATGACGGTGCTTGTGCACTGTTTCCTTGGAGGCGTCGCTTTTGGAGAATTTGGACTCCGGGTGTTGTCTAGGTGGTGGTTTGTGGTGCAACTACAAGGAATTGATCATTGTAGTCTTTCTTCTTCTTCTTCTTTTTGTCTTTTGTTTGTGTGCATCCGTAATATCTTTATGACATTACTTGTTGCAGAGGCCGGGTGTAATTGGCATCTCCATGATATTAATATATTCCCGTTGTTGTTTACCGTGTGCATAACAAGCAAGATATAAAACGGGAAAGCAAGATATAAAATGGGAAAAAGAAGAATATGACAATGTGCTTTCTACCAAAAATGCTAGACCTACGTAAACCTTACCGTTCCTTCCTGGGCCTCATTCGGTTTGAAGGAAACCAAAATGTAAGATTTAGGAATAGTAGAGGAAGTTGATAGGATGACACTTGTCATCCTAGGGAATTGTGTTGCCTTGTTCATACGCATAAAATAAGCTTTGAGTCGGTGTGTAGATTTCTTCAAAAACACGGGAAATGAATAGCATTCCTACAAAATTCATGTACGCATTTCCTATAAACCGAATGCATCTATAGAAAATTTTCCTCTGCGGTCTTTGTTCCCATGCTTTTCCTGTGAAAATCCTTCAAACCAAATGGGGCCCCTAAACTCCCCCCCCCTCCCCCCACCCACCCCACCCCTTCTGAATTTCACGGTGTGAGCTTGGGCCTTTTCTTTCTTCCAACCAAACCAGGCCAAGTCAGCCCCATCGTATGTTTCGTAAGAATTTTTAAGTAGGTGTAGCAAAGCTCACTTTGTACTAATCGCACACCTCGGGAAGTACACACATACTGATCACGACACACCACTCATTCTACTCGATCGTATATGATCATGATGCATGACTAGTTTCCAACAGTTGCATAGTACTTAGCACTCCTGCCTGCCGGCGTGATTCGACCTGATCGATGTCCACCTCATCGACATAGTTTTGTCACTTTGGGAAAAAGTAGGTGTGTCGGATCCCGTCAGTACCTACTCCATCGAGGATGGTGCGATAAATTGTTGCCATTGCATTGGCGGAGCCATGAATTTGCGCCTTGGTATTTATCGCGAGAAAAAGTGCAACAATTGATCAGTTGCTGGCATGCATAGTTAATAACTCATATTATATACCTATGTTCTTCATTTACTCGTAAACGATGTAATGATTTTGGACCGCAATAGCCAGCGAACGTTCTGGGTACAATTGCATTCGTGAATGTCTTTTACGGCAGGTTCTTCAAACACACGTGACAATTTCTTCAAAACCACATGGCAAATTCTGGCAGACAATGGATTTGTTGTGAAAATCGCCCTGTTCACTTGAAGTAGTTGTCATACTGCCGACATATCAATTGCCGTGAAAAACGTTCGTTTTGCCATGGGCAACCAGCGAACATTCGTTGAATAACATTACCCATGTTTTTCTAACATAAAATTTCTTTCTCGAATACGCAAAGCTTGCGTATCATTGCATTAATAGAAGAAGTAAGAATGGTTACAGGAGTTGGTACAACACATGACACGGAGGGAGCATGAACATGGTGCCCGAAGCGGAGAGATGAAAGATGCACGACCCAAACAAAGAAGAACACGGTTAAACTCTTCGACCAGAGAAGCAAACCAATCTACAACTAGACGACCAAAACTCCGAAGCCCGCACCGAGGACGCCGCGAGCAACCAAGACAACAACTTCAAGAAGGAGAACGACACCGAGATGCCGTCGTCGTCTGGTCCGAAAGCCCGGACCTAGGGTTTCCCCTGATGCTCGAAGAGGGGCACAGAACGGCCATGACAACGCCTCCAGGAAGGTGATGGCACCCGCGGGTGTCGCCGCTGCCAGCAAAAGATGCAAGGCTTTCGCCCTGGCCAATTCCAAGCAATCCCAAGCCGTCGGAACATGAGTCGAAGAGGAGGTCATCGGGTGTAGGTCAGTGCTGTGACTGTAGGAAGGGGAGCCACGCGCAGTGCCAAAGGAGGCACCGTGCATCGCCGGGCGCGCAAACTCCGGAGGAGGACGAGGATGCGTGGCTGCGTGGAATGAAGTGGGGATGGGACGGTGACCATAGCCCCAGATAAGCCAAGATCTGGAAGGAACGCATATCAGGGCCACTGGGACTGGAGCAGCAGGGAGGCCGGCGGGCCCAAGGAACCGGAAGGGGACGCAGCTCCCGGAGCATGCCGGTGACGAGGATGCACCGTGATGGATGGCCAACCAAGACACCGCAGGGTGGTGATGGTGCGGATATGCCGACGAGCCAAAGAGCCAAGAGAGCCAGAAAGAGCGCAACTTTCTAGGCTCGTCGAGTCCAAAGCCGCGCTGGCCGGCAATGGACGCAGGAAGGAGACGCGGGTCCATTGCCGCCGGGCCGAAGCCGCCCCTGCGGGGGAAGGTGGGGCGAGGTGGTGGTGTTGAAGTGGATCCGCGCGCAGCCAGGCCCGACTGGCGTGCCAAAGGAGGCAGGCACCGACGGGCACAACCGCAGCCAGCAGCCTCCACGGCCGGCCCCCGAGGAGGCGGACCTGGAACTCGTGGGGGGGGGGGGGAGGGGGAGGAGCCGCAGCTAGCCAGAGACGGCGTCCAGATCACGTCGGGGCGGACCAGAGCATCACCGCGGGGAACTGCGGCCGGGTCAGTCCACCCGCGCCGCCAGCGAGCAGGTGAGGCCGGGGGAGGCCGCCTCCGCCGCAGCCGACCCAGATCTGGTGCCGGGGGGGGGGGAGGGGGGCTGGGGCGGGAGGAGGAAGGACAGCCCCCCCACCGCCATCCCGGGGCCCGGCGCGGCTTCGGCGGCGGCGACGCGGGGGCGAGCGGAGGGCGGACGACGGGGCGCCAGCGGCTAGGTTTCCCCCGAGTCGCCTGGCTCGGGCGACGCGGGGGTCGGGGGTCGGGGCTCCTCCCTCGAAAACATAAAATTTCAATAACCAGAATGCTCAGCAGATCAACTCGCTAGCAACCATGTCAGAAACAAAAAGTTGTTTTGAACCTAGCCAAAACATAGTGGCTTCAACCATACAGCACCCGTATTGCGCAAGCGCATAGGCAACTGAATTACATGACCGAAGACATAAATTAAACTCAAACGTGTCAAACGTCCCCATGCAAACGCTCCTAACTTCACGTAACAGCATGCCATAATCGGCAAAATAGAAAGGTAAACGTTTACACCCGGCGCACAGGCCGAACATTCAGCCGGACGTACGCGGGACTTCGATCAGGGGCATCATGTGGCCAGAAGCTAGCGCGACCCCACCTTATCCCTTTGCTTCTTTCCACGTTGACTTCGTCTTCCCCTGCTGCTACCCCTTCGACTACCACTGCCCGCTGGCGAGCTGCTACCACACGTGGGCTGAGGACGAGCCAAAGTGTGCTCCGGCGAGCTGCTACCACACATGGCGGGAGGACGAGCCGGAGTTCGCGCCGGCGAGATGCTCCCCGCACGAGATGAAAACAAATGGCCAAGCTGCAACCATCGAGAGCTTCATGGGGGGGGGGGGGTAGCTGCAAACGGCGCATGGCCGTGTTGTGGTGGCGCGATGAGCGGCGCGTCAGTGGAGTTGAACGACGGACGGCGAGCCCGATTAATGGTGTGACGGTGGAGCGCGGTGGGGACACCACGACAATGTTGCAACCGGCGTCACGATTTGCTAGAATCGGCGTCGCGTTTTGCTGGAACCAGAGACCGCGGTTGCTGGAAGCACCCCCATCGCTAGATCGATAGAATGCCGCAACCAGCGTGGTGATTTGCTGGAACCATTGTCACGGTTTGCTGGAACCGGCTTTCCTCCCTCAATGGTGACCATGGTGACCACGGTGACCACGGGGGATGTTACAACCACATCTTTTTTAGCTACAACCACAGCCTGTTTTTGCTACCACCGCGACTTTTCTTGCTACATGCATGGCAGACGATGGGCGCTGATGCTTCAACCTCACATGGAAAAAAGCTTCAGCTGGCCTAGGAGAAGTTACAACCAGTGGCGGAAAATGCTTCAACAGGCATAGCGGAAAAAGCTTCAACCCCCATGGAAAAGCTTCAGTCAAGGAAAAAAGCTTCAACTGGCGTAGGAAAAGCTTCAACCGGGGACAAGTCTGTGGGCGCACGAGCAGCGACGGCGACGAGCGGAGATGGTGAGGGAGAGGACGCTGGTGCTGCGATGAGCGGCGACAGCGAGGGAGAGGACGTGGGTGCTTTCACGTCTCGAAGGTGCAAACGCACGTAGTGGCTGGGGCAGGGACACGTCGCGACGAATGGATGTGAAGCACGGGGAGGGAGGAAGAAGATGATGACTTGGGGGGGGGAGGGGTTGGGGGGTTGGACGGCTCCTGCCTGCTGGATGGCATGGCTGCATGCCGACAGACCCAAATTTGGACCCGGCACCGGCGCGTATCACTGCCCAAATAGAAATGCCCGGAATTTAGTGCTCGGACAAGAATCTGTGAGTCGGACTCGAAAATACATTACCCATGATTTTTGATAAGAAATAATGCTAACCGGATACATGGCACGCCCAAAAGAAAGTAAAACACGTCTCAAAATACTCTTGTCCGGGTCCGGGCACGTATCAGTTATCACGCGGTGGCGATGGGCGCGGCGTCTGCCTTCATGGCCTTGAACCGTGGCTCCTTGGCCTCGAACTTGTGGCGCACGTACAGGTTCATGTAGTCCTCGAACACGAACCTCGGGTACACGGCGGTGCCCTCCTCGCCCTCGTTCCTCTCAGCGGCGTCGGCAGCGCCCACGAGCGCCGGGGCCGGGAATATGATGGCGTCGGCGCCGGGGTTGTAGAAGGAGGCGATGGACATGCGGTTGCCGTCGGGGCGGGTGAGCACGCGGTGCATCACGCTCTTGTACCGCCCGTTGGTGATCACCTCCAGCTGGTCGCCGATGTTGACGACGATGGCGTGGCGCATGGGCGGCACCTCAACCCAGGCCCCGTCCTTGAGGAGCTGCAGCCCGCTGACCTGGTCGTCTTGGAACAGCAGGATCACGCCGCCGGCGTCGGTGTGCGCGCGGAGTCCGTCCACCATGTCCGGCCGCGGGCACGGCGGGTAGCTGCTGACCTTGGTGCCGAACGTCGGCCCCCTGGACCCGGCGAAGGCCCGCTTCAGGTAGCCCTGCTCCAGACCCAGGTTTTCGCACAGCAGGTCCAGCACCTTCTCCGCCAGCCTCTCGATCTCCGACGCGAATTCCTTCATCACTTGCCTTAACGACGACACCAAAAAGGCAGCTTTTGTTATGAGACAAACACAAGTGTCCCTTGCTAAAAAAAGCGATTCCAGTCGTGTTGGTTACTACTGTACTTAGTTAGGATTCTGATGTGCCCAAGCAATCTTATCTTCTGGTGATATCCTGGCAGCAATGATACTATATCTGCTGGATTATTTTTAGCTGCATTCTGCGCCAGGAATGACTTTGTGTACAAGACGAAATGTTCGGTCAATATATATAATCGGCTGCTTCGTCAGCAAAAAGCAAGCAAGTAGCAAAAACCACACTGGAGTTGAATCTGCGACTAGTTAATTTCTGTCGAAGCCGATGTTATTATTAGCCAGTGATCTAAGTAGCCGTAGTTCATTAATTAAGTAATCAGGCGTACGTGCGTGCGTGCGTACCTGTAGTGGTGGTCGAGGTCGGGCAGGTCGGCGAGGTTGGAGGCGGGGAGGTGGCGGACGAAGAAGGTGCTCTCCCAGTCCACGTCCTTCACGTCGGCGCCCTTCTCGCCGGCCTCCAGCGTCTTCGCCGCGAACTCCTTGAACTGTTCCTCCCGGCACGCCGCGTAGTGGGCCTTGCTCACCCGCTCCACCTCGTCCATCAGCTCGTGCGAGATTCCATGGTTCAACAGCTGCACACATATACCTTCAGTTAATCATGTCCAGAATTTTAAATATCATCAAGCACTGCGTTAATAAATCACTCTGCTATAAGAGAATTCTACTTCGTCATCAAGCACCTCGAAGAAGCCCCAGTTCTCGCAGGCGTCCTGGATGACCTCCATGGCCGCGCCCCTCTCCTCGGTCTCCAGTTTCTCCATGTTGATCATCGGGAAGCTCATCGAGGCGGCAGCATTAGCAGGAATTGCCATCGCTCTCGATCTGATGTCTCTCTCCTTCTTTCTCTCTCACTCTCCCTATCTGTATGTGTGCTTGTACTGCTAAGCTGAAGCAGAGTGTGTGTGCGCTCTGAGGCCGGTGTGAGCGCCCAATTTATAGGCGCGCGAGAGAAGGCAATGACCTAGCCGGAACGTACGAGATTACGACACAGCTTAACAATTAGTTAATCACTTTGGTCAATATGGAATAGGGAACAAAGCTGTAGGGACCAAAGCAAGCGAGATATGCCCCAGTTAGTAATCGGATCAGCGTATGCCTTTCATCTATAAAAAAAAAGTAATCGGATCAGCGTGAGCGCCACAACTTCGTGTTGCTTACCGGATCGACACACACCTACTCTAACCAAGTTGTCTCCAAGAATATCGCTTCTTGCTAATCAATATGCCCTGATGGAGACGGGGCAGTATGATAAGTACTAGCTCTATCATGATAGGCTGATAGTCTACGTAGGCCACTATTCTATGTACCTAACCTAACCTAAGTGGACAAGTAGCCAGTGTTGATGAACTCTATGATGTACGGATGGAGTTGTCTCTTATACTACTTTACAGGTCGATAATGACAGAGATTAGGCGTAGTACACCTGACCCAGGCCACATATAGTGGAGTTTTGCTGTCAACAAATATATGGTACTCCTTCAAAATCGATCACTTTGACTGCTGTGTGTGTGCTGTCTGAAACATGGCACGTACGTAACACGATCTATCCATGGATGGGGTGGCTAGAGCTAGTAATTTCGGGTGTCTACCGGGATCAGCGCTGTCTGTCCTACTCAGCGACAGCCACCGCTCAACTTTGAAGTAGCCTTAGTATAAAGTTAGTACAAAAGTGAGTCATTTATTTTGAGACGGAGGGAGTAGCATGTAGATCACTTGTTGTCCAAACTCCTGTGTGACGGTCGGCTTAAAGTAGGAATGGGAGCACCAGTTGCTGCACTCCTGTACGCATTAAAACTTCATGGTGCTTTGCAGCTGGACCACCATGGTAGGGGCTGGGGTTTTTTTTTTTTTGCAGAAGATTTGCCTCTTTAATTAAATAAGGGAGAGTAGAGTTTTACAACGCACTCACAAATCGCGGCATGACAATCAGTAGCGGAGCCAGGATTGGCTGACGCCCCAGGTGAGAAACTAAGGGCTAAAAACTACCCAAAAAAACTCAAGTTTCAAGGCATATGAAAGTCAATCTATGTTGCATAACTAATAAGAAACCAAACATAATATTCAATGTCAGCATTCGTTCTTTGATGGGTCAACTAATAGAGCAAGATAAATCAGAAGACAATATGTAGCATATATATAGAAGATACAAAAGATTGATTCCAAATCAAAGGATTGGTTGATCTGAGCCTCCCATGACTACATCTTGAATTGCAGAAGAAGCTAAACCTTCAATGATAAATTTTGAAATGCAAATCAGTGCATAATATAGCAGATAAAAAATAGTTAATAACAGACGCAAAATGTGAAAGCTTACGTCCAGGATGAGACAAAAGGCATTTGTGATTGCGATAACCTTGAAATCGCTCAATGATCTTTGATTCTTCAATACTCACAAATACATCTTGCTCAATGTAACATACCATTCAATGATTCATCGAATCATCACCTATTTTGTTCCTCAATCCAGTCTTGATAATGCTCATTGCTAAGAATATGCCTTTTCCGCTGTTGCGGTTGCAACAGCTAAAATCAATGCTAACTCCACAATAAATTAATCATGCAACATACTGAATATTTCATTTTTGAAATGATGGTTGTAAGCTACCAATTACCCACCCCAAGTCCTTGAACGCCCATTAGCAGTTCCTCTATCTTCCATATTTGGCGATACAATGTTGTATTTGACACAAAAGTTTGTTACCTCTTTACAAAACTCATCCCAACCATTCTGCCTTATATCCAATGTGGTTTTAATCAATCCCACAACATGTACAATATGCTGATTTTTAATTGCAAGCATTGTGAAAGATTGCTAGTCTTGCCCAGATCACAGGCCACCAAGTGGCAAGTGGATAACTGGATATATAGAAAGAAAATAGTACACTCCAAATTGTTGAAATTGTCATAATTTCGTTTGAAAATACTGTGAACGTACAAGGAACTCTACCTAATGAACCCGTTACATAGATGCACATAGGTCAAATACTAAACACGCACTGGATACACTTAGTAAGCTCGACCTAATTTCTTAACATTGTGGTTGAGATAAACAGTTTCAGTTGACATAAATCAATGTAAAACGCACGCAACAACAATGGAATGTAGGTTATCTAGTGAATCCTAAGTGAGGGGCCATGCTTACAAGATTAGGACTAATCTGGAGTAGCCTGCTACATGAGATACTGCTACATTCCTAGTTCCTAAAAGCTATACATCAGAGTTCAGAACAGAGCTCTACGCCTCCACCGAACAGAGCTATACATCAAAGAGAACTAGGAAGGGATACCTTTGCTCCTGCTCTGTTGTCTGCTCCGTGCTGCAGCTCGCCAGATGCCGGGCCGCCTGCCGCCTCGCCTGGGTCGCCGCCTCATCAGACAGGGCAGCAGCCCACAGCACCGCAGCGGCGCAACCTGATGCCACGGAAGGGGATCGGAGGGGAGGGAGCTGGCCGGTTGGGTAGGTACGACAGCAGGCGGCAGGCGGCGGCGGGGAGTTGCGCCGGCGGGCAGGGACGTAGGCCACGCAACCACCTGACGCCTAGGGTTCGTCCAGGTCGGTGGAACGGGCGGCGGGCAGCCGGTTGGTTTGTGTTCGTCCAAGACTCCAAGTCGACGCACAGACATGCAACTTTTTGAGAATGGGCCTCACGCCCCAGGCCGCCTTCGCTTTGCTACAGTATATTTGCTACAGTGTACAAGCAAGATGGGCCTCACATCCCAGGCAGCCGCCCGGGCTGCCTGGGGCCTGTCTCCGCCCATGATGACAACTACTCCTACAATATGATGTTCCTTAGTTTCCTTGCGCCGGCAGTAACCCAAAGTTTAGCGTCTTCTAAACTGTTTGTCAGGAGGACCGGCGGTGGCGCACTTTTCCGACGGAATACTCGGGCGTTTCTCTCATTCTAAATGGTCCAAGAAACGAGCATGGTGAGGGAAGCCATTGCGTGGCGGTGAGGGTTGTTGTCGTCGGTTCTTTTTTGCAACCACTCAATGACGGTTTCATCTAACTGCCATTCGGAGGTGTCCATGTGCGCGAGCCCAAGCTTCTCAATGATTGATCTCCAAAGTCTAAGCGTGTAGCGACACTTGACAAAGAGGTGTATACCCGTTTCTTGTTCCCTTTTGCAAAGCGGGCAAGGGCCACAGTTTGGCCAACCACGCTTCTCCAAGCGATTGGCGGTCCAAATCCTATCTTGCAGAGCCAACCAAGCAAAGAATTTAACCTTTGGAGGTGCCCAAGCCTTCCAGACCATGGGGTCCATGGGGGACAGGGTCAGGTCGAGAAATTGAGCTTTGTAGGCAGTGCTCGCTGTGTATATCCCATTGTTCGCGTGCTTCCAAATGATATCGTCTTCGGTTTGCTCATCAAGGTGGAAGTCATGCACAAGCATCCAAAGGTTAAAGAATTCGGAAATGTGGTTGACGGAGATGGCTGTGTCATGCTTGATTTTGAGGATCCAAGCGTTCCCCTTCAAAGCCTCACGCACCTTCCATTTCTTCCTCGCTGAGGCCTCATAGATTAGCGGTGCAATGTCCTTGGGCTTGCGCCCTAGGAGCCAAGGGGAGTCCCAGAACAGTGTTTTGGCGCCGTCACCGACAGTGATAGTCGTAGATGCATAGAAGAACTGGAGGTCCTCTTCAGTGGAGGGGTTGCCAGAGCCCACCCATAGTCTACGGGGCTCCTTCCATTCGTACCATAGCCAACGAAGCCGCAATGCCCGTGCAAACTTGTCGGTATTGAGCACCCCAAGACCACCGTAATCTTTTGGTCTGCACACCAAATTCCAATTGACCTTGCATTTGGCTCCCGTGGTCTTTTCCGCACCCGAACAAAGGAAGGCCCTCTCAATCTTGTTGAGTGTATCTAGAATGCCCGGCGGCACTATGAGAGGCATGATAGAGAAGACTGCTTGGGAGGAGATGACCGACTTGACGAGAGCTGTGTGTACGATAGCAGTAATGTTTTGCCCATCCCAAGTGTTAATTTTCCGGCCGCCTTGTCGACCAGATATTGAAAATCCACCGTCTTTAGCCGCCAAACTGAAAGAGGTAAGCCTAGGTATTTCACCGGGAAAGAAGCGCGGATCGTCGGCATATTCCGAAGGATGTGCTCGAGGTCAAGATGATTGCAACGAATTGGCACGACCGAGCTTTTTTGGAAGTTGGTGCAGAGGCCCGTCACGTCACCAAAGCCTTGTAAGATAGCAGCTAGGTTATCAATGTCCGTCTTGATGGGTGCCACAAAGACCACATCATCGTCCGCATATAGGGATGTTCTCATCACGGCTCCCCTACCACGAAGCTTATGGAGGAGCCCTTTCCGCGTGGCGAGGTCCAGAATCTTATGCAAAGGGTCAATCGCAAGGACAAACAGGAGGGGGGAGAGGGGGTCCCCCTGTCTGAACCCGCTCCCGTGCTTGATCGGAGGGCCGGGCACTCGTTTAGCATGATTCGTGATGAAGATGAGGAAAGAAGTGCAGCAAACCATGCCCGGAATTTATGCAGGAACCCTAGCCGTTGTAGGAGCTCAAGAAAGTATCCCCACTTGACCGGGTTGAAGGCCTTTTTGATATCAAGCTTGAGGAGGAAGGCGGAGGTTTTTCTCTTGTATAGGCGCCGGGCAAAATTCCGAACGTACATAAAATTGTCATGGATGCTTCTTCTCTTGATGAAGGCGCTTTGAGCGTTGGAGACAAGCTCATCCATGAGGGGCCGGGTTAAAGTTCCCTTCTCCAGTCACCAGTCCAGGACCCATGGAATTGTCCAAAAACTTATCTCTAGCAGTTCGAAAGACCATCGGATGGATGCAGGGAAAAAGAAGGATCGAGTTCTATCACGAATTCACGATCACATCATGACATGACTCGGGCACCTCTCATGGGAATGTGTTTGGTCTATAATCAAATTTGCATCCAAAAATTAGCTACTCCCTCCGGACTGGTATTTGCGACCAAGAGTCTTAGGCTACTCATAATGGGGAGTATCATATACTAGTATCATGCATGTGATATTAGTATATGATTCTACCTTCATAATGCATAGTACTATATATCATAGAGTAGTATCATCGATGATCATATTTATTGCGATGCATGACACAAAGTAGCATAACATTTAACATGATACGGTATCTACGTATGTTCCTTTAATCCTCTCTTTCTTCTTTAATTATTTGCCACATCAGCGTGCTTGCTATTCCCGAGTGCATAGATATCGGCTATAATACCACCACTATGGCCAGCCTTATTAACAAACCTGAGAGAAACAGCCTCATGAAATTAGTCAACCACCGCTGCCTAATCTTCCTCGCGTGCAGTTTTAGGTCACCAATTTTACTAGGGATAAGTATATTTTTCGTCCTCGAACTCTTCCGAGAGTTTAGAAATCGTCCCTCAACTCAAAACCGGATAGTTTTCATTCCTCGGCTACCAAAACCGGATAGTTTTCGTCCCTCACGCCGCCTCGGGCAGTTTTCGTCCGCATGAACAGTAAACCGATGAACAGTAAATTAAAAAAAATCTGAATAATTGTGGGATCAAAGTTCCTCGGATGCGCAAGGTGCACGAAATTTTTTGTGCTATTTAGACATTCCAGGAGCTCATGACAAAAGAAAAACCATAAATATATAAGTCGGTGAACAGTAAAATTGAAAAAATAGAAAACAAATTCAAAAACATATGAAAAATGTTGACATGCAAGATGCTCGGGTGCCCAATGTGCCTGCAAAATTTCATGGTGTTTGGAAATTGTGGGAGCTCGTGGCAAAAAAAAAACAAAAATTGGCTGCGAAAGAAAGTTTGAAGAAGTGCACTATTTGTTTTTTGGCTAGAGCTCCGCATATGTTATTTGAGCACGAAAATATGCACGCACCTTGCACACCCAAGCATCTTTGATGCCAAAAAATTTCATATTTTTTTTGCTTTTTTAATTTACTGTTCACCGACGTACATATTTACAATTTTTTCTTTGTCATGAGCACCTGGAATGTCCAAATAATATGAAAATTTGTATGCACCTTGCCCACCCGAGGAACTTTGATTCCACAAATTTTCAGTTTTTTTTAATTTTTCGCTATTTTTTTCCGAATTTACTGTTCATCGGTTTAATTGTTCATGATGGACGAAAACCGCCCGAAGCGGCGTGAGGGACGAAAACTATCCGGTTTTGAGTTGAGGGATGTTTTCTAAACTCTCGGAAGAGTCCGAGGATGAAAAATGTACTCATCCCATTTTACTAACCAAATATGTCTTATCCGTTACGAAAAGCATATTTTGGGATTCATATACGAATGTGGTTTCTAAACATATATTTTGTTACATATAACATGTATTTGCCGGCGTGTTTATTTGTGTGTGCGTTTGTGTTGGCCGTGTGCATCCTAACTATGCGGAGGCCAGGTGTATACTCATTGTGTTTGTTTTCACTTGATGCTTCATTCTGAATCAATAAAATACACCCTTCGTCGAAAAAATATAACACATATTTAGCTAGTTAAATTGTTGATCTAAAACTGCAAACATGCCCTTACAATTGGATGGATCTAGTATCTCGGCTTTCCTCCACCCGCCAAGGATAGAAGGGGCTGCCCTTTTCCCTCAAAAAAAAGAAGAAAGAACGGGCTGCCCTACCCCATGCGATGGTCCAGCCATTTTACATGGACGAGATGCGGGCTTTTTTTAGATTTAGCTACTCCCCTCTGTCCAAGATTTTTAGTCGGCTCACCAATCTTAAATCTTTATCTTTATCTTTATCTCTACTAATCTGGAGTACTGTTTCTGCCCGTTCACCGTCGTGGTAGTTTTATGAAAACATCCTTGTGCTTTTCACAAATTGAACCCGCAGTGCCTTTCTAAGTTATCTCAGAGAACGTTTCGTTTTTACAAAACAGCCCCTGCGTTTGTAAGAAATTCTGTCCGCGTTCCTCTGAGTCAGCACGAGCTGAACTCAGAGAGAGAGAGAGGTAAGGGAGGACATCCTTGCTGCACTTGATGGAGGATGGAAGGGTGAAGATGAACAGAGAAGAGAAGATGAAGGACATGAGAGAGAGACTCAGAGAGAGAGAGAGAGAGAGGTTGCCTTCTGCCGGTGAAGAAAACAGAGAAGAGAAGATGGACATGAGAGAGAGAGAGAGAGAGAGATTGCCTTCTGCCGGTGAAGAAAACAGAGAAGACGGAGCACATGAGAGAGAGAGAGAGAGAGAGAGATGAGAGCTGCAGATTCCAGGAGGCTGCTCCGGCAGTGCTTTGGCGCAATCATTGTGAAGCTATACAGCCGCGCTCCGGCGACGGCGCCCCTGAACCTAGCAGGGATATATACGGCACTAACGGCAGTGCTGCAGCGACCATTGCTAAGCTATTTACGGTGGTGCTCCGGCAACAGAACACCATGAGGGGGCAAGGTCCCGAGGAGCTGACCTCCGAAGGAACTAGAAACGAGCATATACGACATGTTCGTCATCTGGGAGAGAAAGGCCTGATGCCAAGAGGATCAGATCCAAATTGATCTGCTCATGCACCCAGACGAAATGATTTGGAGGAACCAGATCTAATGCATATAGCAGAGAACCCACCAGAGAAGAAGATGAAGACCGGTGAGTAGATCAAGCAGAGAAAAAGCAGGGGGATTTATTATTAGTAGGAAAAAAAAGAAACAAATCCACCAGCTCTAAAGAGGACACCACGAACCAGAATACCCATGGAGCAGTGGGTAGAGAAGCTAGGCTGCAGACGCCTCCACGCGCGGCGAGCGCCTCCTGCTAATTACTAGGGAAAGGCTGGAGGGAGAGAGATGAGAGGGGCAAACCGAGGAAGAAAAGAGGAAGCTTGGAGAGAGACTGGCGGAGAGCACAAGGAAGGAGGTCAGGGATCCGGCTTGCCTGCTCCCTCACCATGCTCCCATCCGTGCTCCCACTTCATCCTACGACTGTTCTTTTTTCTTTGTCTTTTCTAATCTAATCATCTCCCCCCTGATTTTCAGGGGTGGGGCCGGGCCCTATTTTCTTCCAATCAAATCAAGCCACGTATGCGGAAGCACGGATGGGAGCATGGGAAGGGAGCAGGCAAGTCTCGTCCGAAGGTCTAAAAAAATTCATTTGCCCACCGGCTTCTGCAGTTTATGCAGGCCAAGGCCAACTCCAACGCGCCGGCGCATTTGGTTCACACATGTCCGTTTGGGCTGAAAAGGACAAAAGTGATGGCCCAATGCGTCGACGCATCCGTAAATTGCATACGCTTGTCATCCTGGACGCATTTCTGACCTAAATTAACGCCGACGCATTTATAAATTGCGTACGCTTGTCATCCGTCTGGACGCATTTCTGACCCAAATTGGAGGCAGATTTGCGTCCACGCGGACATGAGACGGACGCCCATGCGGCCGCTGGCTGTCTGGTGCCGGTTCACTCTTTGACGTCCACCTACCGTCGCCCGTCATATTAAATGGACACGCGTGCGCCTGGGCCCGCGCATCAGTGCCTGCGTGGGGTCCTATTTTATCCGATGGGGGGAGGTGCCCGATGCAGTCCACTTTTTCTTCCCCACGCTTTCGTCTTTACTTGCCCCACTCGCCCGACAGCCAGCAATCCCTAGCCGCCCATTGGTATTTTCAGACGCAGTGGCAAGCCCGGCCATAGCAAGCATGACCGTGAGGTGGCGTCCGGCGAACTTCACCATTGCGCTGTCGATACTGGGGGCACGCCAACCTGAGCGCCCGCGCCTACGGCACTACCTCCCGGCCCACCAGTGTGTCTACCGCTGGTAGAACCGCATCCCGGCACCGTAGCCGAATGTCAACCTACCTCAACCCTGACAGGGCGACGGTGTCGGTGGTGCCACGTGTTGGAAATATGCCCTAGAGGCAATAATAAATTGGTTATTATTATATTTCCTTATTCATGATAATCGTTTATTATCCATGCTAGAATTGTATTGATAGGAAACTCAGATACATGTGTGGATACATAGACAACACCATGTCCCTAGTAAGCCTCTAGTTGACTAGCTCGTTGATCAATAGATGGTTACGGTTTCCTGACCATGGACATTGGATGTCGTTGATAACGGGATCACATCATTAGGAGAATGATGTGATGGACAAGACCCAATCCTAAGCATAGCATAATAGATCGTGTAGTTTCGTTTGCTAGAGCTTTTTCCAATGTCAAGTATCTTTTCCTTAGACCATAAGATCGTGCAACTCCCGGATACCGTAGGAGTGCTTTGGGTGTGCCAAACGTCACAACGTAACTGGGTGACTATAAAGGTGCACTACGGGTATCTCCGAAAGTGTCTGTTGGGTTGGCACGGATCGAGACTGGGATTTGTCACTCCGTGTGACGGAGAGGTATCTCTGGGCCCACTCGGTAATGCATCATCATAATGAGCTCAATGTGACTAAGGCGTTAGTCACGGGATCATGCATTGCGGTACGAATAAAGAGACTTGCCGGTAACGAGATTGAACAAGGTATTGGGATACCGATGATCGAATCTCGGGCAAGTAACATACCGTTTGACAAAGGGAATTGTATACGGGATTGACTGAATCCTCGACATCGTGGTTCATCCGATGAGATCATCGTGGAACATGTGGGAGCCAACATGGGTATCCAGATCCCGCTGTTGGTTATTGACCGGAGAGGCGTCTCGGTCATGTCTGCATGTCTCCCGAACCCGTAGGGTCTACACACTTAAGGTTCGGTGACGCTAGGGTTGTAGAGATATATGTATGCGGAAACCCGAAAGTTGTTCGGAGTCCCGGATGAGATCCCGGACGTCACGAGAGGTTCCGGAATGGTCCGGAGGTGAAGAATTATATATAGGAAGTTCAGTTTCGGCCACCGGGAAAGTTTCGGGGGTTACCGGTATTGTACCGGGACCACCGGAAGGGTCCCGGGGGTCCACCGGGTGGGGCCACCTATCCCGGAGGGCCCCATGGGCTGAAAGTGGAAGGGAACCAGCCCCTAGTGGGCTGGGCGCCCCCCCATGGGCCTCCCCCATGCGCCTAGGGTTGGGAACCCTAGGGTGGGGGGACTTTCCCCTTGCCTTGGGGGGCAAGGCACCCCTTTCCACCCCTTGGCCGCCGCCCCCCCCAACCCTAGATGGGTTTTTGGCCGGCCCCCCCTCCCAAGGGGGCCTATATAAAGGGGGGGAGGGAGGGCAGCAACCTACAGCCTTGGGCGCCTCCCTCCTCCCCTGCAACACCTCTCTCTCTCTCGCAGAAGCTTGGCGAAGCCCTGCCGGAGACCCGCTACATCCACCACCACGCCGTTGTGCTGCTGGATCTCCATCAACCTCTCCTTCCCCCTTGCTGGATCAAGAAGGAGGAGATGTCGCTGCACCGTACGTGTGTTGAACGCGGAGGTGCCGTCCGTTCGGCACTCGGTCATCGGTGATTTGGATCACGGCGAGTACTACTCCGTCATCCACGTTCATTGGAACGCTTCCGCTCGCGATCTATAAGGGTATGTAGATGCACTCCTTTCCCCTCGTTGCTAGTAGACTCCATAGATGCATCTTGGTGAGCGTAGGAAAATTTTAAATTATGCTACGATTGCCAACAGTGGCATCATGAGCCAGGTCTATGCGTAGTTACTATGCACGAGTAGAACACAAAGCAGTTGTGGGCGTTGAGTTTGCCAATTCTTCTTGCCGCTACTAGTCGTTTCTTGTTTCAGCGGCATTGTAGGATGAAGCGGCCCGGACCGACCTTACACGTATGCTTACGTGAGACAGGTTCCACCGACTGACATGCACTAGATGCATAAGGTGGCTAGCGGGTGTCTGTCTCTCCTACTTTAGTCGGAACGGATTCGATGAAAAGGGTCCTTATGAAGGGTAAATAGAAATTGGCAAATCACGTTGTGGTCATACGTAGGTAAGAATACGTTCTTGCTAGAAACCTACAAACCACGTAAAAACTTGCAACAACAATTAGAGGACGTCTAACTTGTTTTTGCAGCAAGTGCTATGTGATGTGATATGGCCAGAAGATGTGATGAATGATATATGTGATGTATGAGATTGATCATATTCTTGTAATAGGAATCACGACTTGCATGTCGATGAGTATGACAACCGGCAGGAGCCATAGGAGTTGTCTTTATTATTTTGCATGACCTGCGTGTCATTGAATAGCGCCATGTAAATTACTTTACTTTGTTGCTAAACGCGTTAGCCATAGAAGTAGAAGTAATCGTTGGCGAGACGACTTCATGAAGACACAATGATGGAGATCATGATGATGGAGATCATGGTGTCATGCCGGTGACGAAGATGATCATGGTGCCCCGAAGATGGAGATCAAAGGAGCATGATGATATTGGCCATATCATGTCACTATTTGATTGCATGTGATGTTTATCATGTTTTTGCATCTTATTTGCTTAGAACGACGGTAGTAAGTAAGATGATCCCTTATAATAATTTCAAGAAAGTGTTCACCCTAACTATGCACCGTTGCGAAGGTTCGTTGTTTCGAAGCACCACGTGATGATCGGGTGTGATAGATTCTAACGTTCGAATACAATGGGTGTTGACGAGCCTAGCATGTACAGACATGGCCTCGGAACACACGCAATACACTTAGGTTGACTTGACGAGCCTAGCATGTACAGACATGGCCTCGGAACACGGAGGATCGAAAGGTCGAGCATGAGTCGTATAGAAGATACGATCAACATGGAGATGTTCACCGATCTTGACTAGTCCGTCTCACGTGATGATCGGATATGGCCTAGTTAAACTCGGATCATGTTTCACTTAGATGACTAGAGGGATGTCTATCTGAGTGGGAGTTCATAATCAGATGAACTTCATTATCATGAACATAGTCAAAAAGGTATTTGCAAATTATGTCATAGCTTGCGCTTTAGTTCTACTGGTTAAGATATGTTCCTAGAGAAAATTTAGTTGAAAGTTGGTAGTAGCAATTATGCGGACTGGGTCCGTAAACTGAGGATTGTCCTCATTGCTGCACAGAAGGCTTATGTCCTTAATGCACCGCTCGGTGTGCTGAACCTCAGCGTCGTCTGTAGATGTTACGAAACATCTGACATACACGTTTTGATGACTACGTGATAGTTCAGTGCGGTTTAGAATTGTGGCACCCAAGACGTTTTTTAAACGTCGCAGAACATGTGAGATGTTCCGAAGACTGAAATTGGGATTTCAGACTAGTGCCCACGTCAAGAGGTATGAGACCTCTGACAAGTTTCTTAAGCCTGCAAACTAAGGGAGAAAAGCTCAATCATTGAGCATGTGCTCAGATTGTCTGAGTGCCACAATCGCTTGAATCGAGTGGGAGTTAATCTCCCAGATGAGATAGTGATAGTTCTCCATAGTCACTGCCACCAAGCTAGTAGAGCTTCGTGATGAACTATAACATATCAAGGATAGTTATGATGATCCTTGAGCTATTCGCGATGTTTGACACCGCGAGAGTAGAAATCAAGAAGGAGCATCAATTGTTGATGGTTAGTAAAACCACTAGTTTAAGAAGGGCAAGGGCAAAAGGGATACTTCATGAAACAGCAAGTCGTTTGCTGCTCTAGTGAAGAATCCCAAGGTTGAACCCAAACCCGAGACTAAGTGCTTCTGTAATGAGAGGAACGGTCACTGAAGCAGTACTACCCTAGATATTTGGTAGATGAGAAGGCAGGCAAGGTCGACAGAAGTATATTGGATATACGTTACATGAATGTGTACTTTACTAGTACTCCTAGCAGCACCAGGGTATTAGATACCGGTTCGGTTGCTAAGTGTTAGTAACTCAAAATAAAAGCTGCGGAATAAACGGAGACTAGCTAAAGGTGAGATGACGATATGTGTTGGAGGTGTTTCCAAGGTTGATGTGAGCAAGCATCGCATGCTCCCTCTACTATCGAGATTTGGTGTTTGCGTCGAGCATGATTGGATTATGTTTATCGCAATACGGTTATTCATTTAAGGAGAATAATGGTTACTCTGTTTATTTGAATAATACCTTCAATGGTCTTGCACCTAAAATGAATCTCGATCGTAGTGATACACATGTTCATGCCAAAAGATATAAGATAGTAATGATAGTACCACATACTTGTGGCACTGCCATTTGAGTCATATTGGTATAGAACGCATGAAGAAGCTCCATGTAGATGGATCTTTGGACTCAGTCGTTTTTGAAAAGATTGAGACATGCGAACCATGTCTATAGGTATATATGCATGAAGGAACTCCATGCAGATGGATCGTTTGGACTCACTTGATTTTGAATCACTTGAGACATGCAAATCATACCACATGGACAAGATGACTGAAAGTCCTCGTTTTCAATAAGATGGAACAAGAGAGCAACTTATTGGAAGTAATACATTTTGATGTATGCAGTCCAATGAGTGCTGAGGCATGCAGTGGATATCGTTATGTTCTTACTTCACAGATGATTTGAGTAGATGCTGAGTGTATTTACTTGATGAAACACAAGTCTGAATTATTGAAAGGTTCAAGTAATTTCAGAGTGAAGTTGAAGATCGTCGTGACAAGAGGATAAAATGTCTGTGATATGATCATAGAGATGAGTATCTGAGTTACGAGTTTGGCACACAATTAAGACATTGTGGAAAGTGTTTCACAATTAATACCGCCTGGAACACCATAGTGTGATGGTGTGTCCGGACATCATAGCTGCACCCTATTGGATATGGTGCATACCATGATGTCTCTTATCGAATTACCACTATCGTTTATGGGTTAGGCATTAGAGACAACCGCATTCACTTTAAAAAGGGGCACCACGCAATTCCTTTGAGACGACACCGTTTAGAGAAACCTAAGTTGTCGTTTCTTAAAAGTTTGGGGCTGCGATGCTTATGTGGAAAAGTTTCAGGCTGATAAGCTCGAACCCAAAGCGGATAAATGCATCTTCATAGAATACCCAAAAACAGTTGGGTATACCTCCTATTTCACATCTGGAAGCAAAAGTAATTGCTTCTAGAAACGAGTCCTTTCTCGAGGAAAAGTTTCTCTCGAAAGAATTGAGTGGGAGGATGGTGGAGACTTGATAAGGTTATTGAACCGTCGCTTCAACTAGTGTGTAGCAGGGCACAGGAAGTTGTTCCTGTGGCAACTACACCAATTGAAGTGGAAGCTTATGATAGTGATCATGAAACTTCGGATCAAGTCACTACCAAACCTCGTAGGACGACGAGGATGCGCACTACTTCAGAGTAATGCGTGATCCTGTCTTGGAAGTCATGTTGCTAGACAACAATGAACCTACGAGCTATGGAGAAGCGATGGTGGGCCCATATTCCGACGAATGGCTCGAGGCCATGAAATCCGAGATAGAATCCATGTATCAGAACAAAGCATGGACTTTGGTGAACTTGCCCGATGATCGGCAAGCCATTGAGATAAATGGATCTTTAAGAAGAAGACGGACATGGACGGTAATGTTACCGTCTATGAAGCTCGACTTGTGGCAAAGAGTATTTTCACAAGTTCAAGGAGTTGACTACGATGAGTTTTTCTCATCCGTAGCGATGCTTAGGTCCGTCGGAATCATGTTAGCATTGGCTGCATTTATGAAATCTGGCAGATGGATGTCAAAACAAGTTTCCTTACCAGTTTTCTTAAGGAAAGGTTGTATGTGATACAATCAGAAAGGTTTTGTCGATCCCAAGGATGCTAAAAGGTATGCTAGCTCCAGCGATCCTTCCATGGATTAGAGCAAGCATCTCGGAGTCAGAATATACGCTTTGATGGAGTGATCAAAGTTTTTGGGTTTATACAAAGTTTGTTAGAAACTTGTATTTACAATAAAGTGAGTGGGAGCGCTACAACATTTCTGATAAGTATATGTGAATGACATATTGTTGATCCGAAATGATGTAAAATTTCTGGAAAGCATAAAGGGTTGTTTGAAAGGAGTTTTTCAAAGGAAGACCTGGATAAAGCTGCTTACATATTGGGCATCAAGATCCATAGAGATAGATCAAGACGCCTGATGATATTTCAAAAGACAGCACACCTTGACATGATTTTGAAAGAGTTCAAAATAGATCAGCAAAGAAGGAGTTCTTGGCTGTGTTACAAGGTGTGAGTATTGAGTGAGACTCAAGACCTGACCACAACAGAAGATAGAGAAAGGACGAAGGTCGTCCCCTATGCTTTAGACGTAGGCTCTATAGTATGCTATGCTGTGTACCGCACATGTAGTGTGCCTTGCCATGAGTTGGTCAAGAGGGTACAATAGTGATCCGGGAAAGGATCTCATGACAGCGGTCGAACTTATCCTTAGTACCTAGTGGATTAAGGAATTTTCTCGATTATGGAGGTGGAAAGGAGTTCGTCGTAAAGGGTTACGTCGATGCGAACTTTGACACTAATCCGGATGACTCTGAGTAGTAAACCGGATTCGTATAGTAGAGCAATTATTTGAAATGGCTCCAAATAGCGCGTGGTAGCATCCACAAGATGACATAGATATTCGTAAAGCACACGGTTCTGAAAGGTTCAGACCCGTTGACTAATAACCTCTCTCACAAGCATAACATGATCAAACCAGAACACATTGAGTGTTAATCACATAGTGATGTGAACTAGATTGTTGACTCTAGTAAATTCTTTAGATGTTGGTCACATGGTGATGTGACCAGTGAGTGTTAATCACATGGTGATGTGAACTAGATTATTGACTCTAGTGCAAGTGGGAGACTGTTGGAAATATGCCCTAGAGGCAATAATAAATTGGTTATTATTATATTTCCTTATTCATGATAATCGTTTATTATCCATGCTAGAATTGTATTGATAGGAAACTCAGATACATGTGTGGATACATAGACAACACCATGTCCCTAGTAAGCCTCTAGTTGACTAGCTCGTTGATCAATAGATGGTTACGGTTTCCTGACCATGGACATTGGATGTCGTTGATAACGGGATCACATCATTAGGAGAATGATGTGATGGACAAGACCCAATCCTAAGCATAGCATAATAGATCGTGTAGTTTCGTTTGCTAGAGCTTTTTCCAATGTCAAGTATCTTTTCCTTAGACCATGAGATCGTGCAACTCCCGGATACCGTAGGAGTGCTTTGGGTGTGCCAAACGTCACAACGTAACTGGGTGACTATAAAGGTGCACTACGGGTATCTCCGAAAGTGTCTGTTGGGTTGGCACGGATCGAGACTGGGATTTGTCACTCCGTGTGACGGAGAGGTATCTCTGGGCCCACTCGGTAATGCATCATCATAATGAGCTCAATGTGACTAAGGCGTTAGTCACAGGATCATGCATTGCGGTATGAGTAAAGAGACTTGCCGGTAACGAGATTGAACAAGGTATTGGGATACCGACGATCGAATCTCGGGCAAGTAACATACCGTTTGACAAAGGGAATTGTATACGGGATTGACTGAATCCTCGACATCGTGGTCCATCCGATGAGATCATCGTGGAACATGTGGGAGACAACATGGGTATCCAGATCCCGCTGTTGGTTATTGACCGAGAGGCGTCTCGGTCATGTCTGCATGTCTCCCGAACCCGTAGGGTCTACACACTTAAGGTTCGGTGACGCTAGGGTTGTAGAGATATATGTATGCGGAAACCCGAAAGTTGTTCAGAGTCCCGGATGAGATCCCGGACGTCACGAGAGGTTCCGGAATGGTCCGGAGGTGAAGAATTATATATAGGAAGTCCAGTTTCGGCCACCGGGAAAGTTTCGGGGGTTACTAGTATTGTACCGGGACCACCGGAAGGGTCCCGGGGGTCCACCGGGTGGGGCCACCTATCCCGGAGGGCCCCATGGGCTGAAAGTGGAAGGGAACCAGCCCCTAGTGGGCTGGGCGCCCCCCCATGGGCCTCCCCCCATGCGCCTAGGGTTGGGAACCCTAGGGTGGGGGGACTTTCCCCTTGCCTTGGGGGGCAAGGCACCCCTTTCCACCCCTTGGCCGCCGCCCCCCAACCCTAGATGGGTTTTTGGCCGCCCCCCCTCCCAAGGGGGCCTATATAAAGGGGGGGAGGGAGGGCAGCAACCTACAGCCTTGGGCGCCTCCCTCCTCCCCTGCAACACCTCTCTCTCTCTCTCGCAGAAGCTTGGCGAAGCCCTGCCGGAGACCCGCTACATCCACCACCACGCCGTTGTGCTGCTGAATCTCCATCAACCTCTCCTTCCCCCTTGATGGATCAAGAAGGAGGAGACATCGCTGCACCGTACGTGTGTTGAACGCGGAGGTGCCGTCCGTTCGGCACTCGGTCATCGGTGATTTGGATCACGGCGAGTACTACTCCGTCATCCACGTTCATTGGAACGCTTCCGCTCGCGATCTACAAGGGTATGTAGATGCACTCCTTTCCCCTCGTTGCTAGTAGACTCCATAGATGCATCTTGGTGAGCGTAGGAAAATTTTAAATTATGCTACGATTGCCAACACCACGGTCGGCCCGCATGCGGATGGAGGAGATCCGCCTTCATCGTGCTACCCTAGATCCCGAACTGGGCACCCGGACTACGCCGAGGACTCCACCTATTGGGACATGGGGTTCACATTTTAAGATAAAGAGTGTTTCAAATTGTTCCTGCTTTAAGAAATTATTCACATTTTTAAATATGTCCGCGCTTTAAAAAATGCTCAAACTTTCCAAAAAATGTTCCATTTAAAAAACTATACATTGAAAATTGTTAACGAAATAAAAAAATCATATTTTTTTACAAAACATGTGTTAAAAAAATGTTCATCTTCAAAGCATGTTCTAATTTTAATAAAAAATTCAAAAATGAAAAATATTCAATTTTATAAAAAAAATAAAGAAATATTCGTGTTTTACAAAAAGTAAAAAGGCAGAACCGATTGACACAGTATTCCATGTCCATGCACCACTAATTTTTCATTAGATGAGGGATTAGGGTAGCTTCTTCACGTCCACATTCATGCTCTGAAAAGCCATAACAGTGTAGCCTTATCACCGATGTTTATCAGAATTGGTGTGAGAAATGGCATGTAATGCATATGGAGCAAGTTTTCTGATTTTCTTGCCCGTTGCAACGCACGGGCATTTGTACTAGTATTCCTAATTAACGCATGTATGCATGCCCTACCCCATGTGGGACTCCAACGTTTTGACAAGTTTTCAAAACTTCAGCAAGTTTTAAACTTGCATCTAGTTGGGTAGCTAGCGTAGAACGGAGGAGTTAGCTCATGCCGTGCCTTGTCCAGAGTTGTTCCGTTCCGAGTTTCCGGTAGGAACCGGAGACTCGAGCTCAAAGGTCAGGTGCTTCCCCTTTGCGCCGAAGTAGAAGATCAGGGACAGACCGTCAATCTCTGCCGGAGTGGGGCAGAGAATCTCAATGCGGGCGGGGCCATCATCCTCGAAGGACGCCAGGTCGGCAGTCACCAGCTTGCCCACCGGCTCAGAGATTGCCTTGAGGATGTGCGCAAGCTTGCCACCCCGCGGCGCTGACCTACCACCACGAGGCATGCCGTAGACAAGGACCCACACCTTAGCCAGAGGGGGCACAGGGTCAGGCTCCGCGGTAGCATCACGGACGCAGATCAGGAACTTGTTGATGGGGCAATGGATGACATCATGGGAACACACACGAAGCAACTCTGTGGAGGGGAAGGGGGCCGAGAAGATGAGAGGAGCCGTCTTGGTCACCTCCCAAGTGAAGTCGGAGTCGCAGAAGTCGTCGATGTAGGCGGTGAGCTCAGCCTGGATGAGGTCGGCCGAGATCACCACCCCAAACGGCAAGTCCTGCTCGGGGGCAAGAGTGACCATCGCCAAGTGCGGACTAACCGCCTCCTCCTCAATCTCAGCATCCACATAGTAGAAACCACCACCCTTAGTTCCGTACCCAAGATAGGCGAGGGTCGTGGGACATCAGGGAGGGCGCTCACACTCCGAGCAGAAGTGTCCCGCGCATCCACAGTTGATGCACATCGTCTCCTCGCGGGTCCTAGGGAAGCCGACACGAGAGGGAGGCTCCGGAGAAGCCTGCTCAGGAGCCCCGGACGGAGTTGGACAGCCGGCCACCGCAGGAGTCTTGTTCTTCTTATGCGTCTTCTTCTTCTTGGACTAGACAGCCGCACCCGGTGCCTCGCCGGACCAGCGAGCGGGAGAGACCCTAGCGGGCACCAAGCCATCCCGCCGCCGCTCCGGGTCGATGCCCCGAGGATCACGACGATCGTCCCGACGCCGGGGGCTGGGGGAGCGAGAAGCACGGGCCGAGTCCACCCAGCGCTCCCTCAGGTCAGCAGCATCCCCACGCAGCACACGGGAAGAACCGGACTCGGTCCTACGCCAGCGCCAATCGCCGTCCGAGGCACGCGACGAGGACACCCGCTGTTCCAGCACCCGCCGCTCCGGGTCATCCCGAACCCGATTCGCTGGAGGAGGCCAAAACTGCAACTCGGCCCGCAGCTCCACCTCCCTCGCAAGGTCCTCGGAGCGGCGGCGCTCGGCTCCCGGCGGCGAATGTCACCCGGGGAGCCCGGAATGGGCAGCCGCGGGTCCCTGGCCGGGTCGCGGGGAGGAAGGGAACGATGCTCCGACGAGCCGGCGTAGGAAGACGTGCCGCAGGCTGGCTAGACGGAATCCTGTCTGGGTCGGCCCCCGCAGCCACTCTGCCTCGGCCGGATGATGGGCAGGGTGGGGATGGGGGCTCGTCCAAGGGGAGCTCTTCTAGTCAGGAGGATGATGATGATGCGGTTCCCCCGGCTCCGTCTGTTGGGCGATGTGGCCCGGTGTCTGCTGGTGGTGGGTCTTAATGTCCAGCTGGGACGGCTTCTCTGGTGGCGTCAGAGGGTGGGACTATGGATGTGGCCTCCCTTCCCCCTGTGGTGATCCAGGAGGCTGGCCTGGAGGTCGTGGAGGAGGACATTGTGAGTGTGGGGATGGAGGTGCGCCCCTCGTCTTCGCCGCCTCTCGCCTGGGGTGGCCTGCTACACGCGTTCACCGGGGTCCCCCCTTCCCCAGCCTTGGGGTCCCTGGACTTGGAGCCACCTCTGTCCTTGGACTGGTAGCGGTGAATCCTACCGCGGCTGGCTCCAAGCTTCGGGGCAGGCCTTCTCTGGTGGTGGCCGCGCGTCAGAGTGCGAGGCTCAGCCAGTCCTGGGTCCTCCTGGATGGCCGTGTCCCAACGATCCCGGAGAAGGCCGCCATGCGGGCGGCTGCTCACGACTTGCCCTCTGGTACCCCAACCATCTCCTCAGACCCTTCTAGTTCTGGTTCTCGGTTTTCTGTGCTTGGTTCCGCTCCGTTGTCTCATTTGGCAGAGGTGGCCATCCATAGTGGCATTGTGTTTCGTGGTGAGAAGGGGCCCATCCTTGAGCAGATTTATGCTATTTGCGCCAAGGAGAGGCTCGATGGGGCCTTGGCTGAAGCCCGTGCTTGTGCTGCGCATGGTGAACCCAGCACCCCAGTGCACACTGACCCTGGTTATAGAGAGACTAGGGCTGGTGCGGCGCCCCTTGTGGAGACTGTGGAGGACATGCCCCTTGCAGTTCCTCCCTCGGTGAGGACTCTGCGAGGGCGTCCCCCCACACATCTCAACCCCACTGAACACTGGATAGAGGTGTGTGGGTCTAGTTTAAGGTCCGCTTCCCTTAGACCGGAGGCCTCCGTTTCCCCTGCTACGCGGGGGCGGCGTGGTCGTCCGGTGAAGGCATCCTCCCGACCCGCGATTGACGGGCGGGCTAGCTCGGCCCCGCTTGCGGGGCCTAGGGATTCCTCTGAGGTTACTAATGTTGGGGAACGTAGTAATTTCAAAAAAATTCCTACGCACACGCAAGATCATGGTGATGCATAGCAACGAGAGGGGAGAGTGTTGTCCACGTACCCTCGAAGACCGAAAGCGGAAGCGTTAGCACAACGCGGTTGATGTAGTCGTACGTCTTCACGATCTGACCGATCAAGTACCGAACGTACGGCACCTCCGATTTCAGCACACGTTCAGCCCGATGACGTCCCTCGAACTCCGATCCAGCAGAGTGTTGAGGGAGAGTTTCGTCAGCACGACGGTGTGGTGACGATGATGATGTTCTACCGATGCAGGGCTTCGCCTAAGCACCGCTACAGTATTATCGAGGTGGACTATGGTGGAGGGGGGCACCGCACACGGCTAAAAGATCAAACGATCAATTGTTGTGTCTCTAGGGTGCCCCCTGCCCCCGTATATAAAGGAGCAAGTGGGGGAGGTGTGGCCGGCCAGAAGGGGCGCGCCAGGAGGAGTCCTACTCCCACCGGGAGTAGGACTCCCTCCCTTTTCCTTGTTGGACTAGGAGTGGAGGGGGAAAGAGGAGGGAGAGAGGAAGGAAAGGGGGGGCCACCCCCTCTCCTTGTCCTATTCGGACTAGGGGGGAGGGGCGCGCGGCCCTGCCCTGGCCGCCTCTCCTCTCTTCCACTAAGGCCCACTATGGCCCATTAAGCCCCCGGGGGGTTCCGGTAACCTCCCGGTACTCCCGTAAAATTCCGATTTCACCCGGAACACTTCCGATATCCAAACATAGGCTTCCAATATATCAATCTTCATGTCTCGACCATTTCGAGACTCCCCGTCATGTCCGTGATCACATCCGGGACTCCGAACAACCTTCGGTACATCAAAACATATAAACTCATAATATAACTGTCAACGAAACTTTAAGCGTGCGGACCCTACGGGTTCGAGAACTATGTAGACATGACCGAGACACGTCTCCGGTCAATAACCAATAGCGGAACCTGGATGCTCATATTGGCTCCCACATATTCTACGAAGATCTTTATCGGTCAGACCGCATAACAACATACGTTGTTCCCTTTGTCACCGGTATGTTACTTGCCCGAGATTCGATCGTTGGTATCTCAATACCTAGTTCAATCTCGTTACCGACAAGTCTCTTTACTCGTTCCGTAATACATCATCCCGCAACAAACTCATTAGTTGCAATGCTTGCAAGGATTAAGTGATGTGCATTACTGAGAGGGCCCAGAGATACCTCTCCGACAATCAGAGTGACAAATCCTAATCTCGAAATACGCCAAACCAACAAGTACCTTCGGAGACACCAGTAGAGCACCTTTATAATCACCCAGTTACGTTGTGACGTTTGGTAGCACACAAAGTGTTCCTCCGGTAAACGGGAGTTGCATAATCTCATAGTCATAGGAACATGTACAAGTCATGAAGAAAGCAATAGCAACATACTAAACGATTGAGTGCTAAGCTAACGGAATCGGTCAAGTCAATCACATCATTCTCCTAATGATGCGATCCCGTTAATCAAATGACAACTCATGTCTATGGCTAGGAAACTTAACCATCTTTGATCAACGAGCTAGTCAAGTAGAGGCATACTAGTGACACTCTGTTTGTCTATGTATTCACACATGTATTATGTTTCCGGTTAATACAATTCTAGCATGAATAATAAACATTTATCATGATATAAGGAAATAAAAAATAACTTTATTATTGCCTCTAGGGCATATTTCCTTTAGTCTCCCACTTGCACTAGAGTCAATAATCTAGATTACACAATAATGATTCTAACACCCATGGAGCCTTGGTGTTGATCATGCTTGGCTCGTGGAAGAGGCTTAGTCAACGGGTCTGCAACATTCAGATCCGTATGTATCTTGCAAATTTCTATGTCTCCCACCTGGACTAAATCCCGGATGGAATTGAAGCGTCTCTTGATGTGCTTGGTTCTCTTGTGAAATCTGGATTCCTTCGCCAAGGCAATTGCACCAGTATTGTCACAAAATATTTTCATTGGACCCGACGCACTAGGTATGACACCTAGATCGGATATGAACTCCTTCATCCAGACTCCTTCATTTGCTGCTTCCGAAGCAGCTATGTATTCCGCTTCACACGTAGATCCCGCCACGACGCTTTATTTAGAACTGCACCAACTGACAGCTCCACCGTTCAATGTAAACACGTATCCGGTTTGCGATTTAGAATCGTCCGGATCAGTGTCAAAGCTTGCATCAACGTAACCATTTACGATGAGCTCTTTGTCACCTCCATAAACGAGAAACATATCCTTAGTCCTTTTCAGGTATTTCAGGATGTTCTTGACCGCTGTCCAGTGATCCACTCCCGGATTACTTTGGTACCTCCCTGCTAGACTTATAGCAAGGCACACATCAGGGCTGGTACACAGCATTGCATATATGATAGAGCCTATGGCTGAAGCATAGGGAACATCTTTCATCTTCTCTCTATCTTTTGCCAGGGTCGGGCATTGAGTCTTACTCAACTTCACACCTTGTAACACAGGCAAGAACCCTTTCTTTGCTTGATCCATTTTGAACTTCTTCAAAACTTTTTCAAGGTATTTGCTTTGTGAAAGTCTAATTAAGCGTCTTGATCTATCTCTATAGATCTTGATGCCCAATATATACGCATCTTCACCGAGGTCTTTCATTGAAAAACTCTTATTCAAGTATCCATTTATGCTATCCAGAAATTCTATATCATTTCCAATCAGCAATATGTCATCCACATATAATATCAGAAATGCTACAGAGCTCCCACTCACTTTCTTGTAAATACAGGCATCTCCAAAAGTCAGTACAAAACCAAATGCTTTGATCACACTATCAAAGCGTTTATTCCAACTCCGAGAGGCTTGCACCAGTCCATAAATGGATCGCTGGAGCTTGCACACTTTGTTAGCTCCCTTTGGATCGACAAAACCTTCCGGTTGCATCATATACAACTCTTCTTCCAGAAATCTATTCAGGAATGCAGTTTTGACATCCATTTGCCAAATTTCATAATCATAAAATGCGGCAATTGCTAACATGATTCGGACGGACTTAAGCATCGCTACGGGTGAGAAGGTCTCATCGTAGTCAATCCCTTGAACTTGTCGAAAACCTTTTGCAACAAGTCGAGCTTTATAGACAGTAACATTACCGTCAGCGTCAGTATTCTTCTTGAAGATCCATTTATTCTCAATTGCTTGCCGATCATCGGGCAAGTCAACCAAAGTCCACACTTTGTTCTCATACATGGATCCCATCTCAGATTTCATGGCTTCAAGCCATTTTGCGGAATCTGGGCTCACCATCGCTTCTTCATAGTTCATAGGTTTGTCATGGTCTAGTAACATAACCTCCAGAATAGGATTACCGTACCACTCTGGTGCGGATCTTACTCTGGTTGACCTACGAGGTTCAGTAATAACTTGATCTGAAGTTCCATGATCATCATCATTAACTTCCTCACTAATTGGTATAGGCGTCGCAGAAACTGGTTTCTGCGATGAACTACTTTCTAATAAGGGAGCAGGTACAATTACCTCATCAAGTTCTACTTTCCTCCCACTCACTTCTTTCGAGAGAAACTCCTTCTCCAGAAAAATTTCGAATTTAGCAACAAAAGTCTTGCCTTCGGATCTGTGATAGAAGGTGTACCCAACAGTCTCCTTTGGGTATCCTATGAAGACACATTTCTCCGATTTGGGTTCGAGCTTATCAGGTTGAAGCTTTTTCACATAAGCATCGCAACCCCAAACTTTAAGAAACGACAACTTTGGTTTCTTGCCAAACCACAATTCATAAGGCGTCGTCTTAACGGATTTTGATGGTGCCCTATTTAACGTGAATGCAGCCGTCTCTAAAGCATAACCCCAAAACGATAGCGGTAAATCAATAAGAGACATCATAGATCGCACCATATCTAGTAAAGTACGATTACGACGTTCGGACACACCATTACGCTGTGGTGTTCCGGGTGGCGTGAGTTGCGAAACTATTCCGCATTGTTTCAAATGAAGACCAAACTCATAACTCAAATATTCTCCTCCACGATCAGATCGTAGAAACTTTATTTTCTTGTTACGATGATTTTCACCTTCACTCTGAAATTCTTTGAACCTTTCAAATATTTCAGACTTATGTTTCATTAAGTAGATATACCCATATCTGCTTAAATCATCTGTGAAGGTGAGAAATAACGATATCCGCCACGAGCCTCAACATTCATCGGACCACATACATCTGTATGTATGATTTCCAACAAATCTGGTACTCTCTCCATAGTTCCGGAGAACGGCGTTTTAGTCATCTTGCCCATGAGGCACGGTTCGCAAGTACCAAGTGATTCATAATCAAGTGGTTCCAAAAGTCCATCAGTATGGAGTTTCTTCATGCGCTTTACACCGATATGACCTAAACGGCAGTGCCACAAATAAGTTGCACTATCATTATTAACTCTGCATCTTTTGGCTTCAATACTATGAATATGTGTATCACCACTATCGAGATTCAACAAAAATAGACCACTCTTCAAGGGTGCATGACCATAAAAGATAGTAATCATATAAATAGAACAATCATTATTCTCTGATTTAAATGAATAACCGTCTCGCATCAAACAAGATCCAGATATAATGTTCATTCTTAACGCTGGCACCAAATAACAATTATTTAGGTCTAAAACTAATCCCGAAGGTAGATGTAGAGGTAGTGTGCCGACCGCGATCACATCGACTTTGGAACCGTTTCCCACGCGCATCGTCACCTCGTCCTTAGCCAATCTTCGCTTAATCCGTAGCCCCTGCTTCGAGTTGCAAATATTAGCAACAGAACCAGTATCAAATACCCAGGTGCTACTGCGAGCATTAGTAAGGTACACATCAATAACATGTATATCACATATACCTTTGTTCACCTTGCCATCCTTCTTACCCGACAAATACTTGGGGCAGTTCCGCTTCCAGTGACCAGTCTGCTTGCAGTAGAAGCACTCAGTCTCAGGCTTAGGTCCAGACTTGGGTTTCTTCTCCTGAACAGCAACTTGCTTGCTGTTGTTCTTGAAGTTCCCCTTCTTCTTCCCTTTGCCCTTTTTCTTGAAACTGGTGGTCTTATTGACCATCAACACTCGATGCTCCTTTTTGATTTCTACCTCCGCAGCTTTTAGCATTGCGAAGAGCTCGGGAATCATCTTATCCATCCCTTGCAAGTTATAGTTCATCACGATGCTCTTGTAGCTTGGTGGCAGTGATTGAAGAATTCTGTCAATGACGCTATCATCCGGAAGATTAACTCCTAGTTGAATCAAGTGATTGTTATACCCAGACATTTTTAGTATATGCTCACTGACAGGACTATTCTCTTCCATCTTGCAGCTGTAGAACTTATTGGAGACTTCATATCTCTCAATCCGGGCATTTGCTTGAAATATTAACTTCAACTCCTGGAACATCTCATATGCTCCATGACGTTCAAAACGTCGTTGAAGACCCGGTTATAAGCCATAAAGCATGGCACACTGAACTATCGAGTAGTCATCAGCTTTGCTCTGCCAGACGTTCATAACATCTAGTGTTGCTCCTGCAGCAGGTCTGGCACCCAGCGGTGCTTCCAGGACATAATTCTTCTGTGCAGCAATGAGGATAATCCTCAAGTTATGGACCCAGTCCGTGTAATTGCTACCATCATCTTTCAACTTTGCTTTCTCAAGGAACGCATTAAAATTCAACGGAACAACAGCACGGGCCATCTATCTACAATCAACATAGACAAGCAAGATACTATCAGGTACTAAGTTCATGACAAATTTAAGTTCAATTAATCATATTACTTAAGAACTCCCACTTAGATAGACATCCCTCTGATCCTCTAAGTGATCACGTGATCCATATCAACTAAACCATGTCCGATCATCACGTGAGATGGAGTAGTTTCAACGGTGAACATCACTATGTTGATCATATCCACTATATGATTCACGCTCAACCTTTCGGTCTCCGTGTTCTGAGGCCATATCTGTTATATGCTAGGCTCGTCAAGCTTAACCTGAGTATTCCGCATGTGCAACTGTTTTGCACCCGTTGTATTTGAATGTAGAGCCTATCACACCCGATCATCACGTGGTGTCTTAGCACGAAGAACTTTTGCAACGGTGCATACTCAGGGAGAACACTTATACTCTGATAATTTAGTGAGGGATCATCTTATAATGCTACCGTCAATCAAAGCAAGATAAGATGCATAAAAGATAAACATCACATGCAATCAATATAAGTGATATGATATGGCCATCATCATCTTGTGCTTGTGATCTCCATCTCCGAAGCACCGTCATGATCACCATCGTCACCGGCGCGACACCTTGATCTCCATCGTCATCATTGTCGTCTCGCCAATCTTATGCTTCTACAACTATCGCTACCTCTTAGTGATAAAGTAAAGCATTACAGGGCGATTGCATTGCATACAATAAAGCGACAACCATATGGCTCCTGCCAGTTGCCGATAACTCGGTTACAAAACATGATCATCTCATACAATAAAATTTAGCATCATGTCTTGACCATATCACATCACAACATGCCCCGCAAAAACAAGTTAGACGTCCTCTACTTTGTTGTTGCAAGTTTTACGTGGCTGCTACGGGCTTAGCAAGAACCGATCTCACCTACGCATCAGAACCACAACGATAGTTTGTCAAGTTGGTGTTGTTTTAACCTTCGCAAGGACCGGGCGTAGCCACACTTGGTTCAACTAAAGTTGGAGAAACTGACACCCGCCAGCCACCTCTGTGCAAAGCACATCGGAAGAACCAGTCTCGCGTAAGCGTACGCGTAATGTCGGTCCGGGCCGCTTCATCCAACAATACCGCCGAACCAAAGTATGACATGCTGTTAAGCAGTATGACTTATATCGCCCACAACTCACTTGTGTTTTACTCGTGCATATAACATCAACGCATAAAACCAGGCTCTGATACCACTGTTGGGGAACGTAATAATTTCAAAAAAATTCCTACCCACACGCAAGATCATGGTGATGCATAGCAACGAGAGGGGAGAGTGTTGTCCACGTACCCTCGTAGACCGAAAGCGAAAGCGTTAGCACAACGCGGTTGATGTAGTCATATGTCTTCACGATCCGACCGATCAAGTACCGAACATACGACACCTCCGAGTTCAGCACACGTTCAGCCCGATGACGTCCCTCGAACTCCGATCCAGCCGAGTGTTGATGGAGAGTTTCGTCTTTCGTCAGCACGACGGCGTGGTGACGATGATGATGTTCTACCAACGCAGGGCTTCGCCTAAGCACCGCTGCAGTATTATCGAGGTGGACTATGGTGGAAGGGGGCACCACACACGGCTAAAAGATCAAACGATCAATTGTTGTGTCTCTAGGGTGCCCCCTGCCCCTGTATATAAAGGAGCAAGGGGGAGAGGTGTGGCCGGCCAGAAGGGGCGCGCCAGGAGGAGTCCTACTCCTACCGGGAGTAGGACTCCCTCCCTTTTCCTTGTTGGACTAGGAGTGGAGGGGGAAAGAGGAGGGAGAGAGGAAGGAAAGGGGGGCACCCTCCTCTCCTTGTCCTATTCGGACTAGGGGGGAGGGGCGCGCGGCCCTGCCCTGGCTGCCTCTCCTCTCTTCCACTAAGGCCCACTATGGCCCATTAAGCCCCCGGGGGGTTCCGGTAACCTCCCGGTACTCCGGTAAAATTCCGGTTTCACCCGGAACACTTCCGATATCCAAACATAGGCTTCCAATATATCAATCTTCATGTCTCAACCATTTCGAGACTCCTCGTCAGGTCCGTGATCACATCCGGGACTCCGAACAACCTTAGGTACATCAAAACATATAAACTCATAATATAACTGTCATCAAAACTTTAAGCGTGCGGACCCTACGGGTTCGAGAACTATGTAGACATGACCGAGACACGTGTCCGGTCAATAACCAATAGTGGAACCTGGATGCTCATATTGGCTCCCACATATTCTACGAAGATCTTTATCGGTCAGACCGCATAACAACATACGTTGTTCCCTTTGTCATCGGTATGTTACTTGCCCGATCGATCGTCGGTATCTCAATACATAGTTAAATCTCGTTACCGGCAAGTCTCTTTACTCGTTCCGTAATACATCATCCCGCAACAAACTCATTAGTTGCAATGCTTGCAAGGCTTAAGGGATGTGCATTACCGAGAGGGCCCAGAGATACCTCTCCAACAATCGGAGTGACAAATCCTAATCTCGAAATACGCCAACCCAAGAAGTACCTTCGGAGACACCTGTAGAGCACCTTTATAATCACCCAGTTACGTTGTGACGTTTGGTAGCACATAAAGTGTTCCTCCGGTAAACGGGAGTTGCCTAATCTCATAGTCATAGGAACATGTATAAGTCATGAAGAAAGCAATAGAAACATACTAAACGATCGAGTGCTAAGCTAACGGAATGGGTCAAGTCAATCACATCATTCTCCTAATGATGTGATCCCGTTAATCAAATGACAACTCATGTCTATGGCTAGGAAACATAACCATCTTTGATCAATGAGCTAGTCAAGTAGAGGCATACTAGTGACACTCTGTTTGTCTATGTATTCACACATGTATTATGTTTCCGGTTAATACAATTCTAGCATGAATAATAAACATTTATCATGATATAAGGAAATAAATAATAACTTTATTATTGCCTCTAGGGCATATTTCCTTCAATTAAATGAAGCTCCTATGTTGGAACATTAGGGGCTTCGTGTTGGAAAAATGCCCTAGAGGCAATAATAAAATAGTTATTATTATATTTCCTTGTTCATGATAATTGTCTATTGTTCATGCTATAATTGTGTTATCCGGAAATCGTAATACATGTGTGAACACATAGACCATAACATGTCCCTAGTGAGCCTCTAGTTGACTAGCTCGTTGATCAATAGATGGTTACGGTTTCCTGACCATGTACATTGGATGTCATTGATAACGGGATCACATCATTAGGAGAATGATGTGATGGACAAGACCCAATCCTAAGCATAGCACTAGATCGTGTAGTTCGTTTGCTGAGGCTTTTCTAATGTCAAGTATCATTTCCTTAGACCATGAGATCGTGCAACTCCCGGATACCGTAGGAATGCTTTGGGTGTGCCAAATGTCACAACGTAACTGGGTGGCTATAAAGGTGCACTACAGGTATCTCCGAAAGTGTCTGTTGGGTTGGCTCGGATCGAGACTGGGATTTGTCACTCCGTATGACGGAGAGGTATCTCTGGGCCCACTCGGTATTGCATCATCATAATGAGCTCAATGTGACTAAGTAGTTAGTCACAGGATCATGCATTATGGAACGAGTATAGTGACTTGCCGGTAACGAGATTGAACGAGGTATTGGGATACCTATGATCGAATCTCGGGCAAGTAACGTACCGATTGACAAAGGGAATTGTATACGGGATTACTTGAATCCTCGACATCGTGGTTCATCCGATGAGATCATCAAGGAGCATGTGGGAGCCAACATGGGTATCCAGATCCCGCTGTTGGTTATTGACCGGAGAGTCGTCTCGGTCATGTCTGCGTGTCTCCCGAACCCGTAGGGTCTACACACTTAAGGTTCGGTGACGCTAGGGTTGTAGAGATATTAGTATGCGGTAACCCGAAAGTTGTTCGGAGTCCCGGATGAGATCCCGGACATCATGAGGAGTTCCGGGATGGTCCGGAGGTAAAGATTTGTATATAGGAAGTCCAGTTTCGGCCACCGGGAAAGTTTCGGGGGTCACCGGTATTGTACCGGGACCACCGGAAGGGTCCCGGGGGTCCCCCGGGTGGGGCCACCTATCCCGGAGGGCCCCATGGGCTGAAGTGGGAAGGGAACCAGCCCCTGGTGGGCTGGTGTGCCCCCCATGGGCCTCCCCCTGCGCCTAGGGGTTGGAAACCCTGGGGGTGGGGGGCGCCCCACCTGAGTTGGGGGGCAAGTCCCCCCTTGGCCGCCGCCCCCCCCTTGAGATGGAATCTCCAGGGGCCGGCGCCCCCCAGGGCCCCTATATAAAGGGGGGGAGGGAGGGCTGCACACCCAAGCCCCTGGCGCCTCCTTTTGCCTCGTAACACCTCTCCCTCTCGCTAAGCTTGGCGAAGCCCTGCCGAGATCCCCGCTGCTTCCACCACCACGCCGTCGTGCTGCTGGATCTCCATCAACCTCTCCTTCCCCTTGCTGGATCAAGAAGGAGGAGACGTCTCTCCCAACCGTACGTGTGTTGAACATGGAGGTGCCGTCCGTTCGGCGCTAGGATCATCGGTGATTTGGATCACGACGAGTACGACTCCATCAACCCCGTTCTCTTGAACGCTTCCGCTCGCGATCTACAAGGGTATGTAGATGCACTCATCTCTCTCGTTGCTAGATGACTCCATAGATTGATCTTGGTGATGCGTAGAAAATTTTAAATTTCTGCTACGATCCCCGACACTTCGGCCTCACTGGCCGGCGTCGGCAGCTCATCGAGTATTTGCGGCAAGAAGAGATTGGCATTGTGGGACTTCAGGAGACGATTCGCCAAGACTTTAGCATGCATGAGCTCCAGGGGCTCTCCCGCCACCAGTTTGCCTGGCAGTGGTTGCCAGCTACGGGTCAATCTGGAGGCATCCTGCTCGGAGTCAGGGAGGATACTCTCTCGGTTGAGGATATGGACCGAGGGGAGTTCTTCCTGAGCATGTCCGTCACCGACTGACGAGTTCACCTCAGCTGGGAGGTGATTTTTTCTATGGTCCTGCGGATCATGGTCATTCTGCCGGCTTCCTTGCCAACCTAAAGAATAAGGTGGAGAGGTGCACCACTTCGGTGGTGCTGACCGGGGACTTCAACCTCATTAGATGGGCTTCAGATAAAAGCTCTCCTAATGTTGATCGGGTCTGCATGCGTCTATTTAACGACTGCATTGCAGACCTTGCTCTTTGTGATATAGCCCGCGTAGGGGCTAGGTTCACTTGGATGAATCAGCAGGTGGACCCCATTCGGAGTGTTTTGGATCGGGTATTTGTGTCGGCTCAGTGGGAAGTGATGTTCCCATTGTGCTCCCTCAAGGGTGTCACTCGTATTGGCTCCGACCATACCCCCTACTTTTCTCTTTGGGGGATGATGCCCCCCCAGAACCCGCCGCTTCCACTTTGAGGCATTTTGGTTGGAGCAACCGGGTTTCTTTGAGTTGGTTCGTGACCGCTGGTTAGAGGCTGTCGCGTCCCCGCCTCGAGTGTTTTGTGCTGGGGATGTCTGGCATCACTGTGCTAAAATGGCCCGTCAGGTCATGAAGGCTGGGGGCGAACCTTGGTGCTGATCTTCGGGCTCGTAAAGGGGCCAGGGTAGATCAGATTAAGGTGCTAGATGGCCTTGCGAACGGGCCGGGCCTGTCTCCTGACGACTAGATTAGGAGATACTGCCTCGAGGCCTCGCTCACGGACATTTACAAGAGCGAGGAGCTGTTTTGGCAGCGTCGAGGGGGCCAGAACTGGCTCCTTAAGGGGGATGCGAACACTACCTACTTCCAGGCGATAGCCAATGGCCGCAGGCGGAAATGTGCCATCCCTTTCCTCTGGGATGGGGATGTTCTTCTGAGGAGCCCAGATGACATCTCCACCCATATTTACTCCTTCTATAACGAGTTGTTTTTGGCTGAGCTGCATGGAGCCGTCACCCTCTGCGCTGACTTTTGGCCGCTTGCAGACCAGGTCTCCGATGCGGAGAATGCGGAGCTTACTCTCCCTTTCTCTCCCGAGGAGGTGGGACGGGCCATTGCTTCTATGAAAGCTTGCTCGGCCCCAGGGCCGCATGGCCTTCCGGTAATTTTCTTCCAGAAATTCTGGGAGATCCTGCATCCAGTCATTATGCCCATGTTCCATGAGTTCTAAAACGGAACTCTGGACATGGCTAGGATTAACTATGGTGTCATATCTCTGATCCCCAAAATAGTTGGGGTGACGGATATTCGGCAATTCCACCCCATCACGGTAATCAATGTGTTGGAGCGAATCTTTCTGAAGGTTTGTGTGACCTGTTTATCCCTTGTGGCGGAAAGGATTACCACCCCCTTCAGTCCGCGTTCTTGAAGGGCCGGCGGATCCCCTTCACGAGATTATCCACGAGGTGGCGTCGAAGGGTGTCGGGGGTGTGGTGCGACATATTCCAAAGGATGGCTTATCATGGAGGGGGCTAGTAAGACGTCGCCGGTGCCAGGAAACGGGATGAGGCGAAGACATGCACACCGGCGAATCTTACCCAGGCTCGGGGCTCTCCTAGGAGATAACACCCCTAGTCCTGCTCTGCGGGGTCACCGCATGATCACTCAAGCAACAATGGTGGCTACAAGCTTGCTCCTTGAGCTGTTTCTCTAGATGGGGAAGAAGAACAAGGCTAGCCCTAGCTTCCTCTCTCTATATGGGTGTGTAGATGAACTAAGGTCTGAACCCTTTGCATGGGTGCCCTGGGGGGTTTATATAGGCCTACCCCCTAGGGGTACAAAGGTAATCTGGCCGGGTGGTGGCCCCGGCCGTCAGTGTCTATGGTCGCCGGCTTCTCTGCTGGTGGCTGTCTCGTGCTTGCCCGACAGGCCGCGCCTGCCGCTCGTGGGTCTTGCCGGCTGCTCAGCACTGTAGCGATGCTAGTAATGATGCATGCTTTGTCGGGGGAGGCGTGGCTACAGTACTGCCGCCTGGCGGGCGTTCACTATAGCCACTCCCCGTCTCTTCTGGTTAATGGCGCACAAATTCCAACGAGGGGGAAGGCCGCCTGGTCAGAGGCCGGCCCTCCTACGAGCCGACTGGTCTGGGCTCACCGCCTTCTGGCTCCTTGTTGACAGGTAGGGCCCGCCGCTTGCGGGCCGTACCGACAGCCCGTCATGGGAGCATGGCTCCCTCTGACAGGGGTGATGTCATGGGCCGCGTGGCAACAGTGCCCTGCCGGATGGGAGATCTCCGTCTGGAACGACGCACGGTGGCCATGCTTGACCCCAGATTCGGGGGTGGCGAGGCGTGCTGTAACCACACCCTGTCTCATCGCACTTATGTGGGTGCACACTTTGAGGACGCGTAGGGCCGCCTGCTAGGAGATGGCCCACCTCGTGGCCGCCTGCTGGGCTTTGCCGTCTCCTGCAGCCGGCCGCTTGGACTAGCCGGCCGCGAGGAGGCGGCGCTTGGCTCCTTGAATCTTGAGGGAGCAGCCGGCCCCGATGTCTTGAAGCGCCATGGGGGGCCGATGAGGCTACCCATGGCCAATTACTCCGACAGTAGTCCCCGAAGCTGATGAGGCTCCGTGGCTGGCGAAGGGAAGGGGCCTCGGCAGCTTCCTACTCCGAGTGCTTTGTTTGATCTTGCTCCGTCCGTCTTCTGAAGCGCCGACTGCTAGGAGTCGGATATGACCAGGCAAGCCGTCTGGTGGTTTTTTAAATGCCTTGGCGGGAGCTGGGCGACGCGCCAGCCTGGCGCCAGTATTTCCGCCCGTCGGTTGCGCGCCACGTGTCACCAGCCGGCCAGACCGTCTGCCAGCCCACGCGCGCGTGATACATCCATTTTGCATCATGCTTTTATATCGATATTTATTGCATTATGGGCTGTTATTACACATTATGTCACAATACTTATGCCTATTATCTCTTATTTTGCATGGTTTACATGAAGAGGGAGAATGCTGGCAGCTGGAATTCTGGGCTGGAAAAGGAGCAAATATTAGACCTATTCTGCACAACTCCAAAAGTCCTGAAACTTCACGGAAGTCTTTTTTGGAATTTATAAAAAATACTGAGCGAAGAAAATACCAGAGGGGGCCCACACCCTGGCCATGAGGGTGGGGGCGTGCTCTACCCCCCTAGGCGCGCCCCTGCCTCATGGGCCCACTGGCAGGCCTCCGGTGCCCATCTTCTGCTATATGAAGTATTTCGTCCGAGAAAAAAATCATAAGCAAGCTTTCGGGAAGAAACTCCGCCGCCACGAGGCGGAACCTTGGCGGAACCAATCTAGGGCTCCGGCAGAGCTGTTCTGCCGGGGAAACTTCCCTCCGGGAGGGGGAAATCATCGCCATCGTCATCACCAACGATCCTCTCATCGGGAGGGGGTCAATCTCCATCAACATCTTCACCAACCCCATCTCCTCTCAAACCCTAGTTCATCTCTTGTATCCAATCTTTGTCCCAAAGCCTCAGAGTGGTACCTGTGGGTTGCTAGTAGTGTTGATTACTCCTTGTAGTTGATGCTAGTTGGTTTATTTGGTGGAAGATCATATGTTCAGATCCATTATGCATATTAATACCCCTCTGATTATGAACATGAATATGCTTTGTGAGTAGTTATGTTTTTTCCTGAGGACATGGGAGAAGTCTTGCTATAAGTAGTCATGTGAATTTGGTATTTGTTCGATATTTTGATGAGATGTATGTTGTCTTTCCTCTAGTGGTGTTATGTGAACGTCGACTACATGACACTTCACCATTGTTTGGGCCTAGAGGAAGGCATTGGGAAGTAATAAGTAGATGATGGGTTGCTAGAGTGACAGAAGCCTAAACCCTAGTTTATGCGTTGCTTCGTAAGGGGCTGATTTGGATCCATATGTTTCATGCTATGGTTAGGTTTACCTTAATACTTCTTTTGTAGTTGCGGATGCTTGCATTAGGAGTTAATCATACGTGGGATGCTTGTCCAAGTAAGGACAGCACCCAAGCACCGGTCCACCCACATATCAAATTATCAAAGTACCAAACGCGAATCATATGAACGTAATGAAAACTAGCTTGACGATAATTCCCATGTGTCCTCGGGAGCGCTTTTCTCTATATAAGAAATTGTCCAGGCTTGTCCTTTGCTACAAAAAGGATTGGGCCATCTTGCTGCACTTTATTTACACTTGTTACTTGTTAGCCGTTACAAATTACCTTATCACAAAACTATCTGTTACCTATAATTTCAGTGCTTGCAGAGAATACCTTGCTGAAAACCGCTTATCATTTCCTTCTACTCCTCGTTGGGTTCGACACTCTTACTTATCAAAAGGACTACGATAGATCCCCTATACTTGTGGGTCATCAAGACTCTTTTCTGGCGCCGTTGCCGGGGAGTAAAGCGCCTTTGGTAAGGAAAAATTTATATAGTGTGCTGAAATTTACTGTCACTTGCTACTATGGAAAGTAATCCTTTGAGGGGCTTGTTCGGGGTATCTTCACCCCGACTGGTAGAGCAAATAGTTGCTCCTCAACCTACTGAACCTATTGAAAATGTCTACTTTGAAATTCTTTCCGGTATGATAGAGAAACTGCTGGCTAATCCTTTTACAGGAGATGGAACATTGCATCCCGATTTACACTTAATCTATGTGGATGAAGTTTGTGGATTATTTAAGCTTGCAGGTATGCCCCGATGATGTTATCAAGAAGAAGGTCTTCCCTTTATCTTTGAAGCGAGAGGCATTGACATGGTATTGGCTATGTGATGATATGGGATCATGGAACTACAAACGATTGAAGTTGGAATTTCATCAGAAGTTTTATCCTATGCATCTTGTTCATCGTGATCGTAATTATATATATAATTTTTGGCCTTGCAAAGGAGAAAGCATCGCTCAAGCTTGGGGGAGGCTTAAGTCAATGTTATATTCATGCCCCAATCATGAGCTCTCAAGAGAAATGATTATTCAGAATTTTTATGCTCGACTTTCTCGTAATAATCAATCCATGCTCGATACTTCTTGTACTGGCTCCTTTATGATGAACACTATTGAATTCAAATGGGATTTATTGGAAAGAATTAAACGCAACTCTGAAGATTGGGACCTCGACGAAGGTAAAGAGTCAGGTATAACACCTAAATTCGATTGTGTTAAATCTTTTATGGATACCGATGCTTTTCGTGAATTTAGCACTAAATATGGACTTGACTCTGAGATAGTAGCTTCTTTCTGTGAATCATTTGCTACTCATGTTGATCTCCCTAAGGAGAAGTGGTTTAAATATAATCGTCCCATTGAAGTAAAGGTAGTTGCACCTATTAAAGTTGAATAAAAGACTATCACTTATGATTATCATGTTGTTCCTACTGCTTATGTTGAGAAACCACCTTTCCCTGTTAGAATACTGGATCATGCTAAAGCTTCACCTATTGTCAACAAAAGTAATATTAGGACACACAAACCCCCTGAGCAAGTTAAAGTTGAACCTAATATTGCTATGGTTAAAGATCTCTTGACTGATAATATTGATGGGCATGTTATTTATTTCTGTGAGGAAACTGCTAGAATTGCTAAGCCTGGTGCTAAAGATAAACATAGACCTGTTGTAGGCTTGCCTGTTATTTCTGTTAAAATAGGAGATCATTGTTATCATGGCTTATGTGATATGGGTGCTAGTGCTAGTGCAATACCTCATTCCTTATACAAAGAAATTATGCATGATATTGCACCTGCTGAGATAGAAGAAATTGTGTTCATAATTAAGCTTGCCAATAGAGATACTATATCACCGATTGGGATTGTTACAGATGTTGAAGTCTTGTGTGGGAAGGTTAAATATCCTGCTGATTTTCTTGTTCTTGGTTCCCCACAAGATAGCTTTTGTCCCATTATATTTGGTAGACCCTTCTTGAATACTGTCAATGCTAGGATAGACTGCGAAAAAGGATGTTGGTACTACTGGTTTGGGTGATATGTCTCATGAGTTTAATTTTTCTAAATTTCGTAGACAACCCCGTGATGAGGAATTTCCTAGTAAGGATGAAATTATTGGTCTTGCTTCTATTGTCATGCCTCCTAGTGATCCTTTAGAACAATATTTGCTTGACCATGAAAATGATATGTTTATGAATGAAAGAAGGGAAATAGATGAAGTATTCTTTAAACAGGGACCCATTCTGAAACACAATTTGCCTGTTGAAATCCTAGGGGATCCTCCTCCACCCAAGGGTGATCCCGTGTTTGAGCTTAAACCATTACCTGATACTCTTAAGTATGCTTATCTTTATGAAAAGAAGATATATCCTATTATTATTAGTGCTAACCTTTCAGAGAAAGAGGAAGAGAAATTATTGAAAACTCTGAAGAAGCACTATGCTGCTATTGGATATACTCTTGATGATCTTAAGGGCATTAGTCCCACTCTATGTCAACACAAAATAAATTTGGAGAAAGACGCCAAACCAGTTATTGATCACCAACAACGGCTAAATCCTAAGATGAAGGAAGTGGTAAGAAAGGAAATATTAAAGATCCTTGAGGCAGGTATAATTTATCCCATTTCTGATAGTCAGTGGGTAAGTCCTGTCCATTGTGTCCCTAAGAAGGGAGGTATTACTTTCGTTCCTAATGATAAAGATGAATTGATCCCGCAAAGAATTATTACAGGTTATAGGATGGTAATTGATTTCTGTAAATTAAATAAAGCTACTATAAAAAATCATTACCCTTTACCATTCATTGATCAAATGTTAGAAAGATTGTCCAAACATACACATTTTTGCTTTCTAGATGGTTACTCTGGTTTCTCTCAAATACCTGTGTCAACTGAGGATCAAGAAAAGACTACTTTTACTTGCCCTTTCGGTACTGTTGCTTACAGACGTATGCCTTTTGGTTTATGTAATGCACCTGCTACTTTTCAAAGATGCATTATGGCTATATTCTCTGACTTTTGTGAAAAGATTTGTGAGGTTTTCATGGACGATTTCTCCGTTTATGGATCCTCTTTTGATGATTGCTTGAGCAACCTTGATCGAGTTTTGCAGAGATGCGAAGAAACTAATCTTGTCTTGAATTGGGAGAAATGCCACTTTATGGTTAATGAAGGTATTGTCTTGTGGCATAAAATGTCTGAAAGAGGTATTGAAGTTGATAAAGCTAAAGTTGATGCTATTGAAAAGATGCCATGTCCCGAGGACATCAAAGGTATAAGAAGTTTCCTTGGTCATGCCGGTTTTTATAGGAGGATCATTAAGGGCTTTTCAAAAATTTCTCGGCCTCTGACTAATCTATTACAAAAATATATACCTTTTGTCTTTGATGATGATTGTGTAGAAGCATTTGAAATACTTAAGAAAGCATTGATTTCTGCACCTATTGTTCAGCCACCTGATTGGAATTTACCCTTCGAAATTATGTGTGATGCCAGTGATTATGCTGTAGGTGTTGTTCTAGGACAAAGAGTTGATAAGAAATTAAATGTTATTCAATATGCTAGTAAAACTCTAGACAGTGCCCAGAGAAATTATGCTACTACTGAAAAAGAATTCTTAGCAGTTGTATTTGCTTGTGATAAGTTCAGACCTTATATTGTTGATTCTAAAGTAACTATCCACACTGATCATGCTGCTATTAAATATCTTATGGAAAAGAAAGATGCTAAACCTAGACTTATTAGATGGGTTCTCTTGCTACAAGAATTTGATTTTCATATTATTGATAGAAAGGGAGCTGAGAACCCCGTTGCAGACCACTTGTCTAGGTTAGAAAATGTTCTTCATGACCCACTACCTATTGGTGATAGCTTTCCTGACGAACAATTAAATGTCGTAAATGCTTCTCGTACTGCTCCATGGTATGCTGATTATGCTAATTACATTGTTGCTAAATTTATACCACCTAGTTTCACATACCAGCAAAAGAAAAGGTTTTTCTATGATTTGAGGCATTATTTCTGTGATGACCCTCACCTCTATAAAGAAGGAGTAGATGGTGTTATTAGACGTTGTATACCCGAGCATGAATAGGAACAGATCCTACGCAAGTGTCACTCCGAAGCTTATGGAGGACACCACGCTAGAGACAGAACTGCGCATAAGGTATTGCAATCCGGTTTTTATTGGCCTACTCTCTTCAAGGATGCCCATAAGTTTGTCTTATCTTGTGATGAGTGTCAAAGAATTGGTAATATTAGTAGACGTCAGGAAATGCCTATGAATTATATGGGACCGTTTGATGTTTGGGGCTTCGATTATATGGGACCTTTTCCTTCCTCTAATGGGTATACACATATTTTAGTTGATGTTGATTACGTTACTAAGTGGGTAGAAGCTATTCCAACTAGTAGTGCTGATCATAACACCTCTATTAAGATGCTTAAAGAAATTATTTTTCCGAGGTTTGGAGTCCCTAGATATTTAATGACTGATGGTGGTTCACATTTTATTCATGGTTCTTTTCGTAAAATGCTTGCTAAGTATGATGTTAATCATATAATTGCATCTCCTTATCACCCATAGTCTAGTAGTCAAGTAGAATTGAGCAATAGAGAGCTTAAATTAATTTTGCAAAAGACTGTTAATAGATCTAGAAAGAATTGGTCCAAGAAACTTGATGCTGCTTTATGGGCCTATAGAACTGCATATAAAAATCCTATGGGTATGTCTCCGTATAAAATGGTTTATGGAAAATCATGTCAGTTACCTCTCGAATTAGAACATAAGGCATATTGGGCTATTAAAGAGCTCAATTATGATTTCAAACTTGCCGATAAGAAGAGGTTATTTGACATTAGCTCACTCGATGAATGGAGAACCCAAGCCTATGAGAATGCCAAACTGTTTAAGGAAAAAGTTAAAAGATGGCATGACAAAAGGATACAAAAGCGTGAGTTTAATGTAGGTGATTATGTGTTGCTATTCAACTCTCGTTTAAGATTTTTTGCAGGAAAACTTCTCTCTAAATGGGAAGGTCCTTACATTTTCGAGGAGGTCTATCGTTCCGGTGCCATAAAAATCAACAACTTCAAAGGCACAAATCCAAAGGTGGTGAACGGTCAAAGAATCAAACATTATATCTCAGGTAATCCCATAAATGTTGAAACTAATATTATTGAAACCGTAACCCTGGAGGAATACATAAGGGACACCTTCCAGAACGTTTCAGACTCCGAAAAGGAATAGGTATGTGGTACGGTAAGTAAACCGACTCCAAAACAGTTCTAATGGCAAGTTTTCTCCGTTTTGGAATATTTAAGAAAATAGGAAATTAAGAAGCAGTCCGGGAAGGACACGAGGCTTCCACTGTTGGAAATATGCCCTAGAGGCAATAATAAAATGGTTATTATTATATTTCTTTGTTCATGATAATTGTCTATTGTTCATGCTATAATTGTGTTATCCGGAAATCATAATACATGTGTGAATACATAGACCACAACATGTCCCTAGTGAGCCTCTAGTTGACTAGCTCGTTGATCAACAGATAGTCATGGTTTCCTGACTATGGACATTGGATGTCATTGATAACGGGATCACATCATTAGGAGAATGATGTGATGGACAAGACCCAATCCTAAGCATAGCACAAAGATCGTGTAGTTCATTTGATAGAGCTTTTCCAATGTCAAGTATCATTTCCTTAGACCATGAGATCGTGTAACTCCCGGATGCCGTAGGAGTGCTTTGGGTGTACCAAACGTCACAACGTAACTGGGTGACTATAAAGGTACACTACAGGTATCTCTGAAAGTGTCTGTTGGGTTGACATGGATCGAGACTGGGATTTGTCACTCCGTATGATGGAGAGGTATCTCTGGGCCCACTCGGTAATGCATCATCATAATGAGCTCAAAGTGACCAAGTAGTTGGTCACGGGATCATGCATTACGGTATGAGTAAAGTGACTTGCCGGTAACGAGATTGAACAAGGTATTGGGATACCGACGATCGAATCTCGGGCAAGTAACGTACCGATTGACAAAGGGAATTGTATACGGGATTGATTGAATCCTCGACATCATGGTTCATCCGATGAGATCATCGTGGAACATGTGGGAGCCAACATGGGTATCCAGATGCTGTTGGTTATTGACCGGAGAGTCGTCTCGGTCATGTCTGCATGTCTCCCGAACCCATAGGGTCTACACACAAAAGTTTTTCGGAGTCCCGGATGAGATCCTGGACGTCACGAGGAGTTCCGGAATGGTCCGGAGGTGAAGAATTATATATAGGAAGTCCAGTTTCGGCCATCGGGAAAGTTTCGGGGGTTATCGGTATTGTACCGGGACCACCGGAAGGGTCCCGGGGGTCCACCGGGTGGGGCCTCCTATCTCGGAGGGCCCCATGGGATGAAGTGGGAGGGGAACCATCCCCTGGTGGGCTAGGGCGCCCCCCTTGGGCCTCCCCCTGCGCCTAGGGTTGGAAACCCTAGGGGTGGGGGGCGCCCCACCTGACTTGGGGGGCAAGTTCCCCCCCTTGGCCGCCGCCCCCCCATGTAGATGGGATCCCCAGGGCCGGCACCCCCCCAGGGGGCCTATATATAGTGGGGGGGAGGAAGGGCAGCAGTACCCTAGCCCCTGGCGCCTCCCTCTCCCTCCCGTGGCACCTCTCCCTCCCGCTTGCGCTTGGCGAAGCCCTGCCGGGATCCCCGCTACTTCCACCACCACGCCGTCGTGCTGCTGGATCTCGATCAACCTCTCCTCCCCCCTTGCTGGATCAAGAAGTAGGAGACGTCGCTGCTCCGTACGTGTGTTGAACGCGGAGGTGCCGTCCGTTCGGCGCTCGGTCATCGGTGATTTGGATCACGACGAGTACGACTCCATCAACCCCGTTCACTTGAACGCTTCCGCTCGCGATCTACAAGGGTATGCAGATGCACTCCTTCCTTCTCGTTGCTAGTAAACTCCATAGATGGATCTTGGTGATGCGTAGAAAATTTTAAATTTCTGCTACGATCCCCTACATCCACGAGGGTGGGAGGCGCGCCGCCCTGCCTCGTGGGCACCTCGTGTGCCTCCGGACTCCGTTTTGTTGCACGATACTTCTTTTTGTCGGTAAAAACTCATTATATAATCTCCCGAAGGTTTTGACCACCGTACCACGCAAAGATCCTCTGTGTTTGTTTTGAGTTGTTTCTGTAGCAGATTTGGAGCAAGATGTCATCTCAGGATTCCGACGGAGAGAGCTATGTCTCACATCTCATTGCTGACCCAAAGACCTATGGGGATCTATCTCCTTGTGGTCGAACTACAGATAAGGAGGAGGATGCTCATTTGATGAGGATCAATGATTCAAGTTCGAAGGAGGAGGATGTCCCTCTACCTCAACCTGGGGATATGCACGTGAAGTTCAAGAAGTCTAGTCTTCCTAAGAGGGCTAAACTGTCTAACAACAGATCTATCCCTTCTCGTTTTCGGCAGAAAAGCAAAGGAGATGTATGTGACAAGATCTTGAAGCTGGAATCGGAGGTCGATGATTTAAAGGAGGAAATTGCTCTTCTCAATTACAATATGAAGAAGCTGAAAGCACAATTTACATCATCAGCAACTCCATCACCACCATCTTCTTCACCAGCAAAGGAGATATAATCACATGGGTATGGGCACTCCCCTTGGCAACTGCCAAGCTTGGGGGAGGTGCCTCGGTATCGTATCACCATCACACTCCTATCTTTACCGTTTTCTTAGTTCGATCCTTTTGGTAATATCTTGATCTAGCAGAATAAAGTTTTAGTATGATTTAGTTTTGAGTTCTGCTTTATGATCCCTCTATGTAATCGAGTCCGTGAGCTATATATAATAAAGATTAGTGTTGAGTCAAGGGCTTGATTATCTTGCTATGATCTTGAGTGAATAAAAGAAAGAGAAAGAATAAAAAGAAATAAAAGAGATCATATTGATCTTATGGAGAGTAATGACTTCACATATAAAGAGTATGATGAACAAAAGTTGTTGAGAGTTGACAAACATAGTTTTGGTCATCGTTGCAATTAATAGGAAGTAATAAAGAAAGAGAGGTTTTCACATATAAATATACTATCTTGGACATCTTTTATGATTGTGAGCACTCATTAAAATATGACATGCTAAAGAGTTGATGTTGGACAAGGAAGACAACGTAATGGGTGTTGTTTTCTTATATCCGAAATAAAATATATTGTCATGGATCATCCAACATGTTGAGCTTGCCTTTCTCCCTCATGCTAGCCAATTCTTTGCACCAAGTAGAGATACTACTTGTGCTTCCGAATATCCTTAAACGTAGTTTTGCCATGAGAGTCCACCATATCTACCTATGGATTGAGTAAGATCCTTCAAGTAAGTTGTCGTCGTTGCATGCAATAAAAATTGCTCTCTAAATATGTATGACTTATTAGTGTGGAGAAAATAAGCTTTATACGATCTTTGTGATGTGGAATAAATAAAAGCGACGGACTGCATAATAAAGGTCCACATCACAAGTGGCAATATAAAGTGACGTTGTTTTGCATTAAGATTTCGTGCATCCAACCAAAAGCACATGACAACCTCTGCTTCCCTCTGCGAAGGGCCTATCTTTTACTTTTATCTTCTACCCTTATGCAAAGAGTCATGGTGATCTTCACCTTTCCTTTTTACATTTTATCCTTTGGCAAGCACATTGTGGTGTAAAGATCCTGATATATATATATATATATATATATATATATATATATATATATATATATATAGTGTTACTATTCATCACTCAGGGTGCAGAATAAGTTATTCTTCACCCGAGGTAATCTTACGATTATTTCATAAATAAATTACATTTGAAATACAAATAGTTACATTCATATTGATTTACTGCATAAAATTTGGCATAACAAAAGAGATAGGTCAAAAATTGTATTTTATGTATATTTTACACTATGGTTTTACATTTGTAATTTTACGTAACATAAAATATTTTTTCGACGATTATAGGTTTTCTTACGTTCTCTCTTTATGTCTAAAATAAGACAAAATTTACGAAACGTAAAATTACGTTGCATAGATGTTAAAATAGAGGTGGGTGAAGAATAACTATTCCTCACCTAGGGTGACAAATAGTCAATCCCTCGAGGTAAGTTAGCATGAATTATTATTGTTGACATTACCCTCGAGGTAAAAGGTTGGGAGGCGAAACTATAAGCCCCTATCTTTCTCTATGTCCGAGTAAAACTCCATAACCACAAGTATTGCGTGAGTGTTAGCAATTGTGAAAGACTAAATGATAGTTGAGTATGTGGACTTGCTGAAAAGCTCTTATATTGACTCTTTATGATGTTATGATAAATTGCAATTGCTTCAATGACTGAGATTATAGTTTGTTAGCTCTCAATGAAGTTTCTGATTCATACTAGACATTGTGAATAGATTATTAATTGAGCATAAGAAATCATATGACAATATCTATATATGTTGTTGTTATAAGAATGATCATGATGCCCTCATGTCCGTATTTTATTTTATCGACACCTCTATCTCTAAACATGTGGACATATTTATCGTTATCGGCTTCCGCTTGACGACAAGCGAGGTCTAAGCTTGGGGGAGTTGATACATCCATTTTGCATCATGCTTTTATATCGATATTTATTGCATTATGGGCCCTTATTACACATTATGTCACAATACTTATGCCTATTCTCTCTTATTTTGCAAGGTTTACATGAAGAGGGAGAATGCCGGCAGCTGGAATTCTGGGCTGGAAAAGGAGCAAATATTAGAGACCTATTTTGCACAACTCCAAAAGTCCTGAAACTTCACGGAAATCATTTTGGAATTTATAAAAAATACTGAGCGAAGAAAATACCATAGGGGGGCCACACCCTGGCCACGAGAGTGGGGGGCGCGCCCTACCCCCCTGGGCGCGCACCCCTACCTCGTCGGCCCCCTGGCAGGCCTCCGGTGCCCATCTTCTGCTATATGAAGTCTTTCGTCGGAGAAAAAAAATCAGAAGCAAGCTTTCGGGAAGAAACTCCGCCGCCACGAGGCGGAACCTTGGCGGAACCAATCTAGGGCTCCGGCAGAGCTGTTCTGCCGGGGAAACTTCCCTCCGGGAGTGGGAAATCATCCCCATCGTCATCACCAACGATCCTCTCATCGGGAGGGGGTCAATCTCCATCAACATCTTCACCAGCACCATGTCCTCTCAAACCCTAGTTCATCTCTTGTATCCAATCCTTGTCCCAAAGCCTCAGATTGGTACCTATGGGTTGCTAGTAGTGTTGATTACTCCTTGTAGTTGATGCTAGTTGGTTTATTTGGTGGAAGATCATATGTTCAGATCCATTATGCATATTAATACCCCTCTGATTATGAACATGAATATGTTTGTGAGTAGTTACGTTTGTTCCTGAGGACATGGGAGAAGTCTTGCTATAAGTACTCATGTGAATTTGGTATTCGTTCGATATTTTGATGAGATGTATGTTGTCTTTCCTCTAGTGGTGTTATGTGAACGTCGACTACATGACACTTCACCATTGTTTGGGCCTAGAGGAAGGCATTGGGAAGTAATAAGTAGATGATGTGTTGCTAGAGTGACAAAAGCTGAAACCCTAGTTTATGCGTTGCTTCGTAAGGGGCTGATTTGGATCCATATGTTTCATTCTATGGTTAGGTTTACCTTAATACTTCTTTTGTAGTTGAGGATGCTTGCATTAGGAGTTAATCATAAGTGGGATGCTTGTCCAAGTAAGGATAGCACGCAAGCACCGGTCCACCCACATATCAAATTATCAAAGTACCGAACGCGAATCATATGAACGTGATGAAAACTAGCTTGACGATAATTCCCATGTGTCCTCGGGAGCGCTTTTCTCTATATAAGAAATTTTCCAGGCTTGTCCTTTGCTACAAAAAGGATTGGGCCATCTTACTGCACTTTATTTACACTTGTTACTTGTTACCCGTTACAAATTACCTTATTACAGAACTATCTGTTACCTATAATTTCAGTGCTTGTAGAGAATACCTTGCTAAAAACCGCTTATCATTTCCTTCTGCTCCTCATTGGGTTCGACACTCTTACTTATCGAAAGGACTACGATAGATCCCCTATACTTGTGGGTCATCAGCGCGATGGGACATCGCTGCAGGCCGGGGCGCACCACTACCGGGCCTCGGCCCGCGCGCGGATCCATTGTGGCCGAGGCAAGCGGTTGGGATTCCGTGGCGTGATTACTCCGCGCCGTTATTGCGCGGTAAATGAGGACTCATGGGGTCGTGGGCACAGTTAATCCCACAATCCCCACGCCCCATCCCCTCGGCTTCGTAGCCCAGGGCTATAAGTAGGGGGAGGAGGGGGTGACTCTGGCTCGCGCACCCTCCTCTCCCTTTGCTCTGTTCTTCCTCTTCTCTCTCTCTGCTGCCGCTGCACTCCCGTGACTTGCCGAAGCGCTGCCGCGGCCCTTCGTCACCAAGCTCGGCCTTTCCGCCGCGCCACCGCTCCATCGACCTCAAGCTTCCATGGCTCGTGCGCGAGCTGGCGACTGGGATGGCTCGAACGTCATTGAAGACCACATCGTCTACCTCCGCAACACTCGGCGGCTGCCCGGCGAGGGCTACGTCAGGGCACACGTCCCGCTGGCGAAGAAGATCTCACCGGCGCCGGAGGAAGGCGAGCGCGTCATCTTCCGCTCGCATTTCCTCTGAGGCTTCGGTCTGCCGGCGAGTGGTTTCCTCCGCGCCTTTCTTCAGTTCTACCGTCTCCAGCCGCACCACCTCACACCGACTACGATGGTGCTGCTGCCGGCCTTCGTCACGTTGTGCGAAGGCTACCTCGGCGTCCTCCCCACACTCGAGCTGTGGGGGGAGTTCTTCTACACCAAGCTTGGCGTCTCCGCCAAGGAGGAGGCGGCCCAGTGTGGCGCCTTCGTCGCGGTACGGCGCCCAGGAGCCGGCAACCGCTTCCCATCCATCACCTTGACCCAGTCCGTCAAGCTGTGGCAGAAGTCGTACTTCTATGTGAAGAACGTCAACCTGGCGCTGGACTTCGTCAACCTCCCGGACTACGAAGCCGGCCCGCCAGCCGAGCCGCGCACCAACTGGGCCTTCAAGTCGAAGCACCTGTCGCCCGCCTCCACCGCTAGGCTCAGGGAGATGACGGGCTTGGAGGGCCTCCAGGCGTTCGACTTGTTGACGGACTTCGTGGTGCGCCGGGTTCTCCCCCTCCAAGGCCGGCCTCACATGATCGGCCAGATGAGTGGGCACGGGGACCCATGCCGGCTGTCCACCCGTGAGATGCCGGTCGCAGAGGTGGCCCGCATGGTGAACGAGATCGCGAACCTCATGCTCTCGGAGTCGGAATGGCGGTTCGGCAAGCAGTCGTACTCCCGCGCACATCCGCCTCCCGTCGTAAGCTCCCGACTCTCCTTTCTTTCTTGGTTTTTTCTTCTTTTGCCGAGTTCCGTTTTGCCGACTGATCAGTCGGACGCGTCGCAGCTCCTCACAACCCAGCGGGCGGCCGATGCCCCGACGGAAGGCCAGGAGTTCCTGCCGGACCGAGCGGTGAGCGACGCGGACGACCCCGACTTGGGGGCGGCCACCTTGGAAGATGACGCCACAGGCGGTGGCGATGGGGCAGGCGGCTCCGGTGGAGGAGGCGGCCTCGAGACGTGGTCGGACGACGACGAAGAGAAAGCTGAGCTGCGCCGCCAGCCGGCAGCCAACAGGGGGAGGGCGAGCTCCTCAGCGGCGCCATCCGCACCGAAGCGTCGGTCCGGCACGCAGCTGCAAGGCGGACGGCCGAAGAAGCCCAAGGGCTCGGCCACAGCGACCAGGCGGGAGGAGGCCACCGTGAAGGCGGCCCGGTTCCAAAGGGCCCCGAAGCAGCCGCCGACAGTGTCCGCGTAAGTGCTTGTTCTTCTCGTGTTTTCCTTCGTCTTTTTGGAAATTTCTTCTGAGTTTGTCTTGTCTTGCTTGAATCAGAGCCCCACTCTCTCTTGAGCACCCGCCGCATAGACCCGCTCGCCGACCTCCGGGAGGCGACGGAAAAGAACACGCCGGAGGCGCGCGAGGAGAAGGAGAGGGTGGAGCAGGCGAAGGCGGATGCCGCCAAGGCGGCGCAGGAGGAGGCGGACGCGGCGGCCAAGGCCCAGGCCGATGCCGCGGCCAAGGCCCAGGAGGAGGAGGCGACCAAGGCCCAGGCGGACGCGGCCGCGAAAGCACAAGCAGGAGCAGCCACGGGTGGCCAAGCTCCACAGCAGGTCATTCCGCTGCGCTCCATGCCGCCGGCGACAGGGGTCCCGACGCCGACTGGAGGGGCCGGCAACGACCAGCCGGTCATGGAGAGGGAGGAAGGCGACGCCGTCGTCCTGAGGACGGAGGCGTTCCAGCAGGCGCCGGCTGCCGAGGCCCAGGGGAGTCGTCCTGACGCGCCGACGGCGCCTCGAGTCGGCGGCGAGCTGGTGGTGGGGGCGACTCCCATCGTCCGCACTCCGACGCGCCGACGTGTGACGAAGGTGACTTCAGCTCGTCGGTCCCGGAAGCGGAGGCCACTAGTGCCGTCCCGCGGGAGTGGATGTCTGGGGGCGGGACGGGCGTCTTGAACAAGGCTGCACAGGAAGTCCACTCCCTGCTTCAGGCCCAGGGCGACGCCCTCAAGGACTACATGGAGAAGTTCTTGGCGTCTCGAGCCGCCGTCCGGGTATTCTCCTTATGTTTTTGCTGTCAATCTTTGCAATCTTCTATGGGGCGCGCCAGCGCACCCGCTGGGTGTAGCCCCCGAGTTCCGGGCCGGCTGCTGAGCAGGTGGCTCGGAACTTAAAGGCAAGTTCCAAGTGCTGACCATTGATTCTGTGGCGGGACTACCACAACATTCGCGCGGCCGCCTACAGCTCCCATGTCAAGGAGCTCGCCAAGCGGACCGCTGAGCTGACGGACAGTCGGAGTAAGCACTCGATTCCTCATTCTCGCGGGGGCGCGCCAGCGCACCCGCGGGGTGTAGCCCCCGAGATTCGGGCCGACTTCTGAGAAGTCGGGTCGGATCTTCCGGCAACCACCTTTCCTTATTTCTTTGTTGAGTTGTTCAATCCTTCGCGGGGGCACATCAGCGCACCCACGGGGTGTAGCCCCCGAGATTCGGGCTGACTGTTGAGCAGTCGGGTTGGATCTTCCGGCAACTACTTCTTTCCTTGTTGATTTGCTGACTTCCTGCTTCTTCTCTCTCTTTCCTTCTGCAGGGCCAATGCCACCTTGCGGCAGCAAATGGGCGAAGCTCAAACCGCACTGCATGCCAAGGAGGAGGAGCGCCTCAAGGCGGAGCAAGAGCGCGACCGCCTGGCCAAGCAGCTAGCTGACCAGGCGGACAAGCAACAGGCAGAGCTGCAGGAGCTCAAAGACGTGGAGGAGGCGCTTCAGGCCGAGTTCGAGACTTGTCATTTGACCTGGGTTGACAAGGAGAAGGCCATGTCGGCTGGCTACGGCGAGATCGAGGACATGCTCGATGGTAAGTTGTTCTTTTCCTTCTTCTTCTTGTCGGTTTGTCCTGCAAGCCGACCTCCGACTTCTCACTTTTCTCTTCTTCTCTTGAGCAGAGTAATTCCCTGGCTACTCCGTTGCCGCCAGCCAAGCCGTCGAGGGTCATCGCGACGAGCGGAGGCTGGCTGGCGCGACGATCGCGCCCAACGCCCCTCGGACCCTTGCCGAGCAGATGCTCGCCATCCAGGCTCGTCTCCAGCCGGCGCATCGGGCACTCCGCCGTCTTCAGCGCGCTGGGGCCCAGGTGGCCTCCGCCCTCTGGCCGGGTACTCCCATCTTCGCACCGCCAGGCAGACCTCCGACTGGTTGGAGGTGGCCATCGGCCGCTTCGAGGCGTGGAAGGGCTCTTCCGCCCGGGCAGGTGCACGGCGAGCCCTGGAGTTCATCAAGGGGTGATACCCTGGGCTGAACTTGGACCAGCTGGCCACTCTCCGTGCCGAAGCCGGCGAGGAGTTGGAGGCGGTGGCGCCCCAGCTTTATCACCGCGCCGCGGCGATCGCTGAGTACACGGGCACCAGCGTCTTCCTCCCCGAGCTGGACGAAGTGGGCGCCGAGGTGTCGCCTAACTGGTTCGGGCTAAACCCACAAGGCGGCGACACTCGGTGGAGGAGATCGCCTCCAGCGATGAAGGCAAAGAGGAGGAGGATGAGGACGAGGACGGCAAAGACGATGCACCGGATGGTGAAGACGACGGCCGGCCTCAGCCTGACCAAGTCTCGACCAACGGACAAAGCGCCGGCGAGCCGACTACTGCCGACGATGACCAGGCCGAGACCCACCAGGTGGCCGCTCCACCACCCGGAGCCTCTACCTCTGTCGGCCCCTCCGATCCGGCTGCTGCTCCTCTGGCCTAGGCGGCCAAGTTATCTTTTCTTTTTCCTGTTTTGTAACCGCTTGAACAAAAATTGTTAAGTCCGCGCAGTTCCACCCACTAGGGGTGTATTCAAACTCCGTTGAATGCTGGCCAAGGGCCTTTTGCTGTAAAAAATTGTCTTTGCCGATTTTCGACTTGTCTTGCTTTTCTACTCCTTTGGCTTTTTCCTTTGCCGCCTTCCCTTGGCTGCCGCCTTGCTAGCCGGACAGCCGCTCTGCAGTCTGTGGCTGGGTCAAGTACTTGGCTGTTTTGGGGAGGCAAGTACTTTAGCCGTTTGGTAGAGTGTAGCAGATTAAGTTAGAAACCGGCCAGCCGACTGCTCAGCAGCCGGTCGGCGGAGGGAAGAGCCGACTTGGCCTATGCAAATGCTGTAGTCCTTAGCCATTTTTCGTGTGCGCACCGTTTCCTGCGTTTATCCCTTGCCGGCCGGACAGTCGCTCTGCGAGCTGTGGATTGTGGCAAGAGAGGGCTTAGGTGCCGGCACACTACTTGTCCGACCGCAGGTAGCATTGACATAGTACAAGGCGGCAAGCCCCCGGGCCGACTGGTCGAACCCGGTGCCAGGCAGAAGAATGCAATAACACATTCATAGGCATAGAACTTATCATATAGATAAAAGGGGTAGCCCCTGAGTGCTCCTCAAAGGGCCCCGATGTCTTGTACTCCATACAAAAGGTAGCGTGGTACATACTGAATCAACTATAAAATCTTCTAAGGAGATTCGCGTTCCATGGGCGCTCTGTTTCCTTGCCTGAATCGTCTCTCTTGCGTGCTCTTGGCTTCTGGGCGTCGATGAGGTAGTAGGAGTCGTTGCCCAATGCTTTACTGATGATGAAGGGGCCTTCCCAAGGGGCCGAGAGCTTGTGCTGGTCGGCTGTTCGCTGGATCAGCCAGAGCACAAGGTCTCCCTCTTGGAAGGATCTTGGCTTGACCTTTCGACTATGGTAGTGGCACAGACCCTGCTGGTAGATGGCGGACCGGCTGAGTGCCAACAGCCGACCCTCTTCCAGCAGATCTACGACGTCTTCTCGCGCCTCTTTTGCCTTTGCCTCTGTGTACATGGTGACGCGAGGTGAGTCAAACTCAATGTCAGTTGGGATGATGGCCTCTCGGCACCGTACACGAGGAAGAATGGAGTGAAGCTGGTTGGTTTGTTTGGAGTGGTGCGGAGGCTCCAAAGGACGGCCGGCAGCTCGTCGATCCAGCAGCCGGCCGACCGCTCCTGTGGCTCGACCAGTCGGGGCTTGATGCCAGAGAGGATGAGGCCGTTTGCTCGCTCGACTTGGCCATTTGACTGCGGGTGGGCAACGGACGCTAAGTCCAGACGAATGCCCTATGTCGCGCAGAAACGGGCCAAGGCTCCTTTGGCAAAATTTGTGCCATTGTCGGTGATGATGCTGTGTGGTACTCCGTACCGGGTGGTGATGTCTGCAATGAAGGTCACAGTAGTCGGACCATTCAACTTCTTGATTGGCTTTGTTTCAATCCACTTGGTGAACTTGTCCATGGCAACGAGCAGATGGGTCATGCTGCCGCGTGCTGTCTTGAATGGTCCCACCATATCCAACCCCCAGACGGCGAAGGGCCAGGCCAGGGGGTGGTCTTGAGTGCAGAGGCCGGTAGATGCTGCGGGGAGCTGAATTTTTGACACGCTTTGCAATGCTTGACCAATTCCTTGGCGTCTTCCAACGCAGTCGGCCAAAAGAATCCATGGCGGAAAGCCTTGGCAACAAGGGATCTGGAAGCCGCGTGGTGGCCACACTCGTCTTGGTGGATATCTTTGAGGATTGCTTGGCCTTTCTCTGGTTCTACACGGCGCTGGAAGACTCCAGTCGCACTGCGCGTGACGAGCTCTCTGTTTACTATCGTGTAGGCTCCTGCTCGACGCTACACCTGCCGGGCTGAGATCTCATCGGCCGGCAGCTCTCTATTCACCAGACACTTGAGGATGGGCTCTGCCCATGACGGTGCTTGAATTTCTTCTACTGTCACTACGGCCACTTGTACGAGGGCGGTTGGGTTGGGAGGCGGCGGGTTGGAATTGATTGCCGCTTGCTGCGTTGTAGAAGTCCCCGGGCCGACTACTGCAGCCCCCGGACCGGGTTGTGAAGTCCCCGAACCGGGTGCGACTGCTGCAGTCCCCAAGCCGCTTGGTGAAGTCCTCGGGCCGACTGCTGCAGCCCCCGGGCCGGGTTGTGAAGTCCCCGGGCCGGGTGCGGCTGCCGCAGTCCCCGCGCCGCCTGCTGAAGTCCCCGGGCCGGCTGCTGCAGCCCCCGAGTCGGATCCGACTGCTTCGGGAGGAGCCGGCACGAAGATGGACTCAGATTCTTGAGAAGGCTTGATCGACGGCTTGCGGAGGCATTAAAGGGAAACGCCGGCTGGTATTGCTTGACGGGTGGAGCCGATTCGTGCCAAGGCGTCTGCCTGCTCGTTGTCGTTTCGTGGCACGTGACGGAACTCACACCCTTCAAAGTATCCGCTGAGTTGCTGGACGAGGAAGCGGTAGCTCGCCATGTTTGCATCCTTGGCGTCCCAGTCGCTGGACGACTGTTGGACCACCAAGTCAGAATCACCGTAGCACAGGATCTGGCGGATGCCGATCTCTCTGGCCAACCGGAGGCCGTGTATCAGTGCTTCATATTCGGTTACATTGTTGGAGGCGGCAAAGTGGATTTGCAATGTGTATCTGAGCTTGTCGCCTTTGGGAGAGGTGAGAACGATGCCGGCTCCCAAGCCGGTGCACATCTTTGAGCCATCGAAGTGCATCCGCCAATGAATAGAGTCTGGAGTTGGCGACAGGTACTAGGTCTCGGCCCAGTCAACAAGGAAGTCGGCCAGTGCTTGGGACTTGATGGCGGTGCGTGGCTGGTAAAAGATGGTGTATGGGGCAAACTCGATGGCCCATTTGGCCACCCGGCCAGATGCATCTCTGTTGCCAATGATCTCGGCAAGTGGGGCAGTGCAAACAACCGTGATTGGGTGCTCTTGAAAGTATGGCTTCAGCTTCTTGGCGGCAAAGTGCACGCCGTAGCACATCTTATGGTAGTGAAGGTAGTTCTGCTTCGAGGCTGATAGCACCTCGCTCAAATAGTACATGGGCCTCTGGACGAGCTGGGCTCTGTCGTCTTCTGGGCGTTCTACCACCATAACAGTGCTGACCACCCGGCTGGTGGCGGCGATGTAAAGGTACATAGGTTCTTTAGCAGCCGGAGCCGCCAGGACAGGCGGCATGGTCAACATCTTCTTCAGCTGGAAAAAAGCTTCATCTGCCTTGTCATTCCACTCGAAATGTGTGGTCTAGTTCATGAGCTGGTACTGGGGAAGAGCCTTCTCGCCCAGCCGACTGATGAAGCGGCTGATGGATGCCAAACAGCCGGTGAACTTCTGGACGTTTCTTAGTCGGGTGGGTTTCTCCATCCTCTCGATGGCCTTGATCTTCACAGGGTTGTACTCGATGCCGCGCTCTGAGACCAGGAAGCCAAGTAGCTGGCCGGCTGGTACTCCAAAGACTCATTTCTCGGGGTTGAGCTTGATCTGAAATCGGCGCAGATTTTCAAAAATTTCCTTGAGATCTTCCAAGAGGGTACCGCGCTTCTCCGTCTTCACCACAATATCATCTACAAAGACGTGGGCATTTCTGCTGAGCTGCTTGAGGAGACACTTCTGCATGCAACGCTGGAACGTGGCATCGGCATTTCTCAAGCCGAATTTCATGGTCAGGTAGCAGAAGGCTCCGAATGGTGTGATGAAGGCGGTCTTCAGGCGGTCTGCCGGGTTCAGCTTGATCTGGTGTAACCTGAGTAGGCATCCAAGAGACTCAACAGCTCGCATCCGGCTGTGGAGTCTATTACTTGGTTAATCTGGGGTAACGCAAATGGATCCTTGGGGCAGGCTTTGTTGAGACTGGTGTAATCAATGCACATGCGCCACTTGTTGTTCTTCTTCAGTACAAGGACTAGGTTGGCAAGCCATTCTGGGAAGAAAACTTCCATGATGAAGCCGGCTGCCAACAGGCAGGCGATCTCTTCTCCTCCGACAGTCGGCGGAGTGGTTGTCTGACTGGTTTGGCGTCTGCTCTAACATGTAGCTTGTGCTCGGCGAAATCCGTCGGAACACCCGGCATGTCTTTGGGAGACCATGCAAAGATGTCCCGATTCTCACGGAGGAAATCGACGAGCTCGCTTTCCTATTTGCTATCAAGGTTGGCACCTATGACAGCGTGTCTCTCTGGGTGCTCTGGGTCCAAGGGGATCTTCTTTGCCTCTTTGGCCGGCTTGAAGGAGCCCTCAGTTTCTGACTCTTTGGGATCTGGTGACAGGTCCAGCTGCTTGCCGGCCATGGCCACCACCTGGTTGAGGAGCTTCTTCTCGGCCGCAATCACGAGGGACTCGGCCAGCCGGCTGCTGGCTGCAGCACAAGCGGATGACTTCTCATAATCTCCAATGATCGTGATAATGCCCTTGGTCCCCGGCATCTTCATCTTGAGGTAGGCATAATGAGGCACCGCCATAAACTTGGCTAGGGCAGGTCGGCCTAGGAGCACATGGTAAGGGCTCTCCAGGTCAACCACCTCAAACCAAATCGCTTCTCGGCGGAAATGATCCTTGTCTCCGAAGAGGACATCTATCTTGACTTTGCCATTTGGTGAGCAGGACAAGCCGGGCACAATGCCATGAAACACAGTCTGACTGGGGACCAACTGTTTCTCTTTGATCTTCAGCTTCTCCATGGTGTCGCGCTAAAGGATGTTGATGCTGCTACCGCCATCTATCAGAATCCGGGAGAAACGAGCAGCTCGTCTCTCCGTTGCAATGGTGGCATCCAATACCAATGCATAAGAACCTGGGGAGGGCATTACTTCCGGGTGGTCAGCCCGACTCCAACTGATAGGCCTCTCAGACCAGTGCATGAACTCTGGAGCAGTTGAGGCGACTGTGTTCACTTCTCGGTGCTGCTGTCGCCGGCTGTGTCTATCATTGGCAACGCTGGTGAAGACAACGTATGCACCATGCTCTTCGGGGTAATCATCTTAGATCGCGCCGACCGCTGGACGGGCGGCCGGCTGCTGGGGAGGCGGAGCCGGTGGGCCAGCAGGCGGTGGGGGAAGTCCTTCTCCCTTGGCGATGCGGACAAGCCAGTGGCATTTCCGAGTGGTATGGTTGGACGGCTTCGCACCGCTATGGAACTTGCAGGGGGAATCAAGGGTTTGCTCAAAGGAGAAAGCAGGTAACCAAACCGGCTTGCCGCCTTTCTGACGCTTGGGGGGTGGCTGCCCTTCAGGTTGTTGATCTTCGATTGTTGCCACCTACCGGCTGGTGGAAGCCGGCTGCTGGGCCTTGCGCTTGTTATCGTTCGGCTGCTGGCACCGACTGTTGTCTCCAGCCGGCGTCTGAGGAGCCGGAGGGAGTACCTTCCCAGAAGTATCCACGCGGAGCTCCGACTTCATGGAAGAGTCGGCAGTGGCGTACTTGTCTGCTATGATCAGTAGCACGTCGAGTGTGGCCGGCTTGTCGCAGAGGAGTCGGTGCTTGAGTAAAGTGCCCTCTCGGCACCCGACAGTGAAGGTACTCGATTGCTTGGACCTCGTGCACCCCTTCGCAGGAGTTGCGCAGTTCAGCCACCGCATCAGGTAGTCGGGGGTGGACTTGTTGGGGCCTTGGACGCACAACGAGAGCTGGCGAGGCTTGGGCGGCCGCTTGTAGGTGCTGGTGAAGTTGCGGACGAAGACTTCAGTGAAATCTACCCAGCTATTGATGCTGCGGGGCTTCAGGCTGTTTAGCCATGTCCGGGCCGTGCCCTGGAGCATGAGCGGAACGTACTTTACGGCAACGCGCTTGTTGTCGTTCGCTATGCTGACGGCTGTGGAGTAGTCGACAAGCCAGTCCTCCGGCTTCACAGAGCCATTGTACTTGGGCGTATCTCGTGGGAGCGTGAATCCTTTGGGGAAGGGCTCGTCGCGGATGCGGGGGCCAAAACAAGGCGGGCCCAGCGCGTCTTCTTCTTCTAGCGCCTGGGATCAATTGAGACGGTCGATCCGGTGGCGGGCGTCGTTTTCTCCGATTCCCTCCCAGCGGCCCAGCCGGTCGCCGAGAGTTGGGTGGTCAACAGGCGGCGGGGAAGCACGCCTCACCCTCCGAGGAGGAGGAGGAGGAGGCGGACGATCGTCCCGTCGCTCTACTTCTCGGAGGCGGCCATCTTGGTTGCGCTCGATGGTGATGTGCGTGCGGCTACGGCTAGCAGCCGGCTCTTTGTCTCGTTTGTCGCGGACGCCACCAGTCGGCGTCCGGGAGGTCGCGCCTTGATCTCAGCAAGGAGGCGGGTCGTCATTCCGCCGGTAGGGTTCTTCGGCGCGGCAGTCGGCTTCTTGCTGCTCGGCAGCCGCGTCAATGAGCCGTTGGACGCGCTCCGTCATGTGGCGGTGCTCGTCACCCTCGAGGTTGTCCAGCTCGTCTGCTGCCGCCTGGGCAGCTCGTATGTTTTCCATGGGCGTGGCGTAGACAGGGCGGTCTGCCCCGAACATGCTGGTGATGGCTGCGCCACGCTGCCGGACCGTGCCAAGGCGGCTGGGCCCGCCAGGAGCCGGCGTGCCGCCAACAGCGCGGTCCATCTCGCGCTGGTAGGCCTCCGAGAGGCGTCTCATGCTGGCCAACTTCTTGGCGCTCTCAACGAGCAAGACACGGCGAGCTTCCAGCGTCTCGGCATCGGCATCTTCGGCAATGGGTGCAGACAGGTCTTTTAGCGTCGCTTCGAGCGGGTCTTGGGTGCCGCTACCAGAAGCTCCATCATGGCTGATGACGAGCACCTCCGTGATGGTGCCGCTGCCGCTGTCGGCACGAGGGAGAGGGTCGTCGATGACCGCCACGTTGGTGGGGAAGGCGTCAAGGGACGAGGTGTCGGAGTCAACAAGCATCGGGTCGGTGGAGCCGATCGACTCCAGGTCGGAGGCGGGCTCGTTGGCGATGTCGAGCTTGCCAAGGAGATCGACGAGGCAGCTCTCAGAGCTGGCTACGCCCGCACCTGGCGTGGGCTCGTCGGAGAGGCAGATCTCGCCAACAAGGTCAGCGAGGCCAGCCGCTGCGCAGGCGATCTCCGCGCCCTGCAGCGCGTCGGCGCTAACGCCATCGGGCGTGCCGGGCTGGTTGTGCTTGCTGGGGAGGAAGAGGGTTCCCGTCCAGAACAGGTCTCCGGACGACGGTGCACCTAGCCCCATGGTGGGCGCCAAATGTCGGGGGTGTCGTGCGACATATGCCAAAGGATGGCTTATCATGGAGGGGGCTAGTAAGACGTCGTCGGTGCCAGAAAACGGGATGAGGCGAAGACATGCACGCCGGCGAATCTTACCCAGGTTCGGGGCTCTCCTAGGAAATAACACCCCTAGTCCTGCTCTGCGGAGTCTCCGCATGATCACTCAAGCAACAATGGTGGCTACAAGCTTGCTCCTTGAGCTGTTTCTCTAGATGGGGAAGAAGAACAAGGCTGGCCCTAGCTTCCTCTCTCTCTCTATATGGGTGTGTAGATGAACTAAGGTCTGAACCCTTTGCATGGGTGCCCTGGAGGTTTATATAGGCCTACCCCCCAGGGGTACAAAGGTACTGGCCGGGTGGTGGCCCCGGCCGTCAGTGTCTATGGTCGCCGGCTTCTCCGCCGGCAGCTGGGGCCCGCTGCCTGGTGGGCCCTACTGGCTGTCTCGTGCTTGGCCGACAGGCCGCGCCCGCCCCTCGCGGGTCTTGCTGGCTGCTAAGCACTGTAGCGATGCTGGTAATGATGCATGCTTTGTCGGGGGAGGAGTGTTGGTGTACAAAAGTAGGGGCTCTCCTTTTGACCCCTTTACTTGTGCGCGAGCAGTCAGAGCCGCGCGCGTGCCACGACCACACTCAGCAGGGCAAAGGAGGGGAGCCGAAGAGAAGCCGGAGCACAAGACAGTCAAGGCAACGCCAAGACCAGAAACACCAAAGAGCAAGAGGGCGAGGTGGACCTCCCCCGGCAGGACCACCCTTGAGCCCACGGGTTCTAAACGCCGCCAACGACTACGTTGGAACCAAGGCTCGGGAGGCACCTCTGCGGTGGCATGCAGATCTTTGTCAAGATCATAAACATGTGAGATCAGATGATGACCAGATGACGGCAACCCTCGGCGGGATCCCAGCCGAGGGAATCCACAAGACCCCTGGCAAGCGCCTTGCCGGGACGACTGCAACGCCACGGCAAGATCCTTGCTGGGCCCCCGGCAAGACCCTTGCCAGGGGCATCCGCGGGGCCACCGCCAGGCCCGCGCCGGCCAAGACTCCACTGTCGTCCCCAAGCAGCTGCTAGCTCAACCAGTTGGGCAGGCACCTGCGTGGCGACGGGCGGCTTCCAAGCCAACTCAGCAAGCACCTGCGTGGTGGCATGCAGATCTTCGTGAAGACCCTGTCACCGCGCTACCTCAGCTGCCTGCCTGCCTACATGGCACCACATGCATCGCTGTCCTGGGCGCGTGTGGAAGCAAGGCGAGGCAGCGACGGACGGGACGGGCCCTGTTCCGTCGCCGATAAAGCTAAGGGACACCTAAGCGATGCATTAAATGCGTCTTGTCCTGTAATACGGGCGACAAGCTCGCAGCACTGTAGACCTTTCCACCTCCTGTGTGCCACTGTGGCAGCCCCTTTCGACTATAAAAGGAGGCCCATGGCATACCGGAGAGGGATTCGGCTCTTTTGGGCAAGTTGCACCCCGTAGCTAGCTCAAGAACACAAGAACGCTCAATACATCCACCAAAGCAGGACTAGGGTATTACGCATCCTCGCGGCCCGAACTTGGGTAAACGATCCGTGTGCTTCCTGTTAGACCTGCTCTTCTCACGACCCCGCGCCCTGCCAACGGTAGTAGGGATTCTTGTGATCCCATAGGTGTCGCTTCCCACCGACATCTTTGGCGCGCCAGGCAAGGGACGCAGTCGTGAGAATCTGATCTAGCAGTTAGCCTAGCGATTCTTCATCGCCATGGCTCCCAAGAAGAAGACGATCACGACGATCGGCTCGTCAGGAACCGAACGACCCGTGCCGGTGCGGACGAGCAGCGGGCCGGTCGCGGACAGAACCCGAGCCGTGGCCCGCGAGCACCAACATCGCTCTGGCAGTCAGAGCCTGGCGAGCGGCGTCATTCGTGCGCCAGACGACGGGCCGCCAATCGCCAAATCCAAAGACGGGGCTGGACCCCCCGCAGGTGCCGCGGGGCCCTCCAGGAGTATCGCTGTGCCACCCAAGGGCGGCGCAACAACCTCCAAGACGCCTACGCCGGCGCCCACGACGCGCTCTTCCCAGGGTGCGCGCGACGAGCAGCGCTGATACGTCTCCAACGTATCTATAATTTTTGATTGTTCCATGCTATATTATATTCTGTTTTGGATGTTTAATGGGCTTTATTATACACTTTTATTGTCGGAGTAATGGGCCACGGGTAGCCTAACCCGAGCCCCTGAACCTTTCAAGACATCGGGGCCGGCTGCGCCCCTCAAGATGTCAAGATAGATCTCTGCCTTTTGGCGGTCGGTTGGCCGAACGGCCGGCTGTCAGGAGGCGGCCGAGTTCCAGAAGACGGCATCACAGCAGGCCGACTCCTGGTGGGCGGCCTCCAGAGAGGCGACCCCTAGCAGTCGGCCCGTGGTGCCCTCAAAGTCTGCGCCCTCATCAAGAAGACAAGACAGGGTGTGGCTACAGCATAGCCCATCCCCCCGAATCCAGGGTCGGGCGTGGCCACAGCGCCTCGTACGGGTGGAGATCTCCGCACGACGCGACACTGTTGCCACTCCCCCCTGGACGTCACTCCTGGCAGGCGGAGTCATGTTCCCACGACGGCCTGTCGGTACGGCTTGCAAGCGGCGGGCCCTACCGTGCAACGAGAGCCCTGGAGACGGAGGAAGCTAGGCCAGTCGGACCCGAGGGAGGCCGGCTTCCAGCACGCGGCTTGTCCCTCCCTCGGGCCCCGTGCGCCATCAACCAGATGAGACACGGTGTGGGTACAGTGATCGCCCGCCACGCGGCGGGACTGTAGCCATGCCCCCCGACCAAGCCTGCGTCATTAGCATCACGGCTACAGTGATCAGCAGCCGGCAAGACCCGCGAGCGGCGGGAGCGGCCTGTCGGCTCTGCACCAGACCAGTCGGCGGGGCCCACCAGGCGGCGGGCCCCAGCGGCCGGCGGAGAAGCCGGCGACCAGAGACACTGACAGCCGGGTCCTACACCTGGCCAGATTACCATTGTACCCTTGGGGGGTTAGGCCTATATAAAAACCCCAGGGCACCCATGCAAAGGGTTCCAACCTATTAGAATTAGACCAGCACCTAGGGGAAGAGGAGAGCTAGCCTTGCCTTCTTCTACCCCTAGCATACAGCTCGAGGAGCACCATTGTACTCACTAGTGCCTTAGTGATCATGCGGAGACCCCGCAGAGCAGGACCAGGGGTGTTATCTCCTAGGAGAGCCCCAAACCTGGGTAAAGTACGCCGGTGTTCGTGTCTACGCCTCATCCCGCTTCCAGGCACCGGCGACGTTCTACTCTCTCCCACCATGATAAGCCATCCATTGGCATATGTCGCACCCAACCCCCAACATTTATAATATTTTTGGGACTAACCTATTAACTGGAGGCCCAACCCGAATTGTTGTTTTTTGCCTATTTCAGTGTTTCACAGAAAAAGAATATCAAACGGAGTCCAAACGGAATGAAACCTTCGGGAACGTGATTTTCGGAACAAACGTGATCCAGAGGACTTGGAGTCTACGTAAAGCAATCAACGAGGAGAGAATGAGGCAGGGGGCGCGCCTACCCCCCCCCCCCCCCCCCCCCGCCGGGCGCGCCCTCCACCCTCGTGGGACCCATGTTGCTCTACCGACGTACTTCTTCCTCCTATGTATACCTACGTACCCCCAAACCATCAGGGGCATCCATGAAAACCTAATTCCACCGCCGCAACCTTCTGTACCCGTGAGATCCCATCTTGGGGCCTTTTCCGGGGCTCCGCCGGAGGGGGCATTGATCACGGAGGGCTTCTACATCAACACCATAGCCTCTCCGATGATGTGTGAGTAGTTTACCTCAGACCTTTGGGTCCATAGTTATTAGCTAGATGGCTTCTTCTCTCTCTTTGGATCTCAACACAAAGTTCTCCTTGATTCTTTTGGAGATCTATTTGTAATCTTCTTTTGTGGTGTGTTTGTCGAGACCGATGAATTGTGGGTTTATGATCAAGTTTATCTATGAGCAATATTTGAATCTCCTCTGAATTCTTTTATGTATGATTGGTTATCTTTGCAATTATCTTCGAATTATCAGTTTGGTTTGGCCTACTAGATTGATCTTTCTTGCAATGGGAGAAGTTCTTAGCTTTGGGTTCAATCTTGCGGTGTCCTTTCCCAGTGACAGCAGGGGAAGCAAGGCACGTATTGTATTGTTGCCATCGAGGATAACAAGATGGGGTTTATATCATATTGCATGAGTTTATCCCTCTGCATCATGTCATCTTACTTAAAGCGTTACTCTGTTCTTATGAACTTAATACTCTAGATGCATGCTGGATAGCGGTCGATGTGTGGAGTAATAGTAGTAGATGCAGGCAGGAGTCGGTCTACTTGTCACGGACGTGATGCCTATATACATGATCATACCTAGATATTCTCATAACTATGCTCAATTCTATCAATTGCTCGACAGTAATTTGTTCACCCACCGTAATACTTATGCTGTTGAGAGAAGCCACTAGTGAAACCTATGGCCCCCGGGTCTATTCTCCATCATATTAATCTTCCTAGACTTAGTTATTTTTATTGCCGTTTATTTTACTTTGCATCTTTATCATAAAAATACCAAAAATATTATCTTATCATATCTCACTATCGTAAGTGACCGTGAAGGGATTGACAACCCCTTTATTGTGTTGGTTGCGAGGTTCTTATTTGTTTGTGTAGATGCGCGGGACTTGAGCGTGGTCTCCTACTGGATTGATACCTTGGTTCTATAAAACTGAGGGAAATACTTACGCTACTTTGCTGCATCACCCTTTCCTCATCAAGGGAAAACCAACGTAGTGCTCAAGAGGTAGCAAGAAGGATTTCTGGCACCGTTGCCGGGGAGATTCGCGCCAAGTCAAGTCAAGTCAAGACATACCAAGTACCCATCACTAACTCTTATCCCTCGCATTACATTATTTGCCATTTGCCTCTCGTTTTCCTCTCCCCCACTTCACCCTTGCCGTTTTATTCGCCCTCTTTTCCGTTCGCCTCTTTTTCGCTTGCTTCGTCGTTATGGCTAGTCCTTTATCTACTCCTTTGTCCCCTGAGTTTGAGGTTCTTCACTTCAAGCAAAGACAAGGAGAAAACTTAAAAGATGCTTTGTTTAGGATGATGGAATCTTATCGTAACTGTACCTTAGAGGTGAATTTTAGAATTCTGCTTCGTAAGTTTTATGTTGGTTTAAATTTGTCTCAGAGACAACTTTTGGATTGCGTTGCTAAAGGAAATTTTATAGAAATTGATCCCAGTATTGCGCATGAAATCATAGAGGGGATAGTGGGAGCACTACCTCAACAAAAGGGGCCACATCATATCCAGGAAGAGACACAAGTCTTTGAGAAGATTTGCAAAGTAACGAAAATTTTACAAAAGTCTCTTGAACCTCTTAAGAGTGTTAGCGTGAATCTTAACCGCATGAATATGTTGATCACTCTTTGCAATAAACGGTTGGATTCTTTGGATCTCAAAATTTATGAATATGAAGGGAAACGTAAAGAACCTCCCGGATTCGAGCATAACTCCGCAAAAAGATCGCATGTCCAAGATGATAACACCTAGATCTATCCTCGCTTTTATGCCTAGCTTGGGGCGTTAAACGATAGCGCTTGTTGGGAGGCAACCCAATTTTATTTTAGTTTTTTTGCTTTTTGCTTCTGTTTAGGAATAAATATTTGATCTATCCTCTGGTTAGATTTGTTTTTATGTTTTCATTAGTGTTTGTGCCAAGTTAAACCTATAGGATCTTCTTGGATGATAGTTATTTGATCTTGCTGAAAATTCCAGAAACTTTCTGTTCACGAACAAATTGTTAAAAATCACCAGAACATGATAAAATACTGATTCCAATTGCAGTAGATTAATAAAGAAATTGTCTAGGCCTTCCTATTTTGGTAGAATTTTTTGAGTTCCAGAAGTTTGCGTTAATTACAGATTACTACAGACTGTTCTGTTTTTGACAGATTCAGTTTTTCGTGTGTTGTTTGCTTATTTTGATGAATCTATGGCTAGTAAAAGAGTTTATAAACCATAGAGAAGTTGGAATACAGTAGGTTTAACACCAATATAAATAAATAATGAGTTCATTACAGTACCTTGAAGTGGTGTTTTGTTTTCTTTCGCTAACGGAGCTCACGAGATTTTCTGTTAAGTTTTGTGTTGTGAAGTTTTCAAGTTTTGGGTAAAAGATTCGATGGATTACAGAACAAGGAGTGGCAAGAGCCTAAGATTGGGGATGCCCATGGCACCCCAAGATAATATAAGGACACCTAAAAGCCAAAGCTTGGGGATGCCGCGGAAGGCATCCCCTCTTTCGTCTTCGTCCATCGGTAACTTTACTTGGAGCTATATTTTTATCCTCCGCATGATATGTGTTTTGCTTGGAGAGTCTTGTATGATTTGAGTCTTTGATTTTTATCTTGCCACAATCATCCTTGCTGTACACACCTTTTGAGAGAGACACACTTGATTCGGAATTTATTAGAATACTCTATGTGCTTCACTTATATCTTTTGAGCTATGTAGTTTTTGCTCTAGTGCTCCACTTATATCTTTTAGAGCACGGTGGTGGATTTGTTTTATAGAAACTATTGTTCTCTCATGCTTCACTTATATTATTTTGAGAGTCCTACAAAACAGCATGGTAATTTGCTCTAATTATGATAGGCATCCAAGATTAGTAAAAAAAATCTTATGAGTGTGTTGAATACTATGAGAAGTTTGATGCTTGATAATTGTTTTGAGATATGAAGATGGTGATATTAGAGTCATGCTAGTTGAGTAGTTGTGAATTTGAGAAATACTTGTGTTAAAGTTTGTGATTCCCGTAGCATGCACGTATGGTGAACCATTATGTGATGAAGTCGGAGCATGATTTATTTATTGATTGTCTTCCTTATGAGTGGCGGTCGGGGACGAGCGATGGTCTTTTCCTACCAATCTATCCCCCTAGGAGCATGCGCGTAATACTTTGCTTTGATAACTTGTAGATTTTTGCAACAAGTATATGAGTTCTTTATGACTAATGTTGAGTCCATGGATTATACACACTCTCATCCTTCCACCATTGCTAGCCTCTCTAATACCGCGCACTTTTCGCCGGTATCATACACCCACCGTCTACCTTCCTCAAAACAGCCACCATACCTACCTATTATGGCATTTCCATAGCCATTCCGAGATATATTGCCATGCAACTTACCACTGTTCCGTTTACTATGACACGCTTCATCATTGTCATATTGCTTTGCATGATCATGTAGTTGACATCGTATTTGTGGAAAATCCACCGTTCATAATTCTTTCATACATGTCACTCTTGATTCATTGCATATCCCGGTACACCGCCGGAGGCATCCACATAGAGTCATATTTTGTTCTAAGTTTTGAGTTGTAATTCTTGAGTTGTAAAGAAAATAAAAGTGTGATGATCATCATTATTATAGCATTGTCCCAAGTGAGGAAAGGATGATGGAGACTGTGATTCCCCCTAAGTCGGGATGAGACTCCGGACTAAAAAAAAGGGAGGCCATAAAAAAGAGAAGAGAAAAGGCCAAAGAAAAAATGAGAGGAAAAGAGAGAAGGGACAATGCTACTATCCTTTTACCACACTTGTGCTTCAAAGTAGCACCATGATCTTCATGATAGAGAGTCTCCTATGATATAACTTTCATATACTAGTGGGAAATTTTCATTATAGAACTTGGCTTGTATATTCCAATGATGGGCTTCCTCAAAATTGCCCTAGGTCTTCATGAGCAAACAAGTTGGATGCACACCCACTTAGTTTCTTTTGTTGAGCTTTCATATACTTATAGCTCTAGTGCATCCATTGCATGGCAATCCCTACTCACTCACATTGATATCTATTGATGGGCATCTCCATAGCCCGTTGATACGCCTAGTTGATGTGAGACTATCTTCTCCTTTTTTGTTTTCTCCACAACCACTATTCTATTCCACATATAGTGCTATGTCCATGGCTCACGCTCATGTATTGCGTGAAGATTGAAAAGTTTGAGAACACCAAAAGTATGAAACAATTGCTTGGCTTGTCATCGGGGTTGTGCATGATTAAATACTTTGTGTGATGAAGATAGAGCATAGCCAGACTATGATTTTGTAGGGATAACTTTCATTGGCCATGTTATTTTGAGAAGACATAATTGCTTAGTTAGTATGCTTGAAGTATTATTATTTTTATGTCAATATTAAACTTTTGTCTTGAACCTTTCGGATCTGAACATTCATACCACAATTAAGAGAATTACATTGAAAATTATGCCAAGTAGCATTCCGCATCAAAAATTCTGTTTTATCATTTACCTACTCGAGGACGAGCAGGAATTAAGCTGGGGGATGCTTGATACGTCTCCAACGTATCTATAATTTTTGATTGTTCCATGCTATATTATATTCTATTTTGGATGTTTAATGGGCTTTAGTATACACTTTTATATTATTTTTGGGACTAACCTATTAACCGGAGGCCCATCCCGAATTGTTGTTTTTGCCTATTTCAGTGTTTCGCAGAAAAAGAATATCAAACGGAGTCCAAATGGAATGAAACCTTCGGGAACGTGATTTTCGGAACAAACGTGATCCAGAGGACTTGGAGTCTACGTAAAGTAATCAACGAGGAGAGCACGAGGCAGGGGGGCGCGCCTACCCCCCCCCCCCCCAGGCGCGCCCTCCACCCTCGTGGGGCCCATGTTGCTCCACCGACGTACTTCTTCCTCCTATATACCTACGTACCCCCAAACCATCGGGGGCATCCACGAAAACCTAATTCCACCGCCGCAACCTTCTGTACCCGTGAGATCCCATCTTAGGGCCTGTTCCGGAGGTCCCCCGGAGGGGGCATCGTTCACGGAAGGCTTCTAGATCAACACCATAGCCTCTCCGATGATGTGTGAGTAGTTTACCTCAGACCTTCGGGTCCATAGTTATTAGCTAGATGGCTTCTTCTCTCTCTTTGGATCTCAATACAAAGTTCTCCTTGATTCTTTTGGAGATCTATTCGATGTAATCTTCTTTTGCTGTGTGTTTGTCGAGACCGATGAATTGTGGGTTTACGATCAAGTTTATCTATGAACAATATTTGAATCTCCTCTGAATTCTTTTATGTATGATTGGTTATCTTTGCAAGTCTCTTCGAATTATCAGTTTGGTTTGGCCTACTAGATTGATCTTTCTTGCAATGGGAGAAGTGCTTAGCTTTGGGTTCAATCTTGCGGTGTCCTTTCCCAGTGACAGCAGGGGCAGCAAGGCACGTATTGTATTGTTGCCATCGAGGATAACAAGATCGGCTTTATATCATATTGCATGAGTTTATCCCTCTACATCATGTCATCTTACTTAAAGCGTTACTCTATTCTTATGAACTTAATACTCTAGATGCATGCTGGGTAGCGGTCTATGTGTGGAGTAATAGTAGTAGATGCAGACAGGAGTCGGTCTACTTGTCACGGACGTGATGCCTATATACATGATCATACCTGGACATTCTCATAACCATGCTCAATTCTATCAATTGCTCGACAGTAATTTGTTCACCCACCGTAATACTTATGCTCTTGAGAGAAGCCACTAGTGAAACCTATGGCCTCCAGGTCTATTCTCCATCATATTAATCTTCCTACACCAGTTATTTTTATTGCCGTTTATTTTACTTTGCATCTTTATCATAAAAATACCAAAAATATTATCTTATCATATCTATCAAATCTCACTCTCGTAAGTGACCGTGAAGGGATTGACAACCCCTTTATTGCGTTGGTTGCGAGGTTCTTATTTGTTTGTGTAGGTGCGCGGGACTTGAGCATGGTCTCCTAATGGATTGATACCTTGGTTCTCAAAAACTGAGGGAAATACTTACGCTACTTTGCTGCATCACCCTTTCCTCTTCAAGGGAAAACCAACGCGGTGCTCAAGAGGTAGCAAGCGCGACCACGCTGGAGACCCCGGACGCCGTCGTGGGAAGACCCACGTGCATCATCTACGGGACGAAGGAGTCCAATATGCCCGCCGAAGTGCTGGCGAAAATGGCACGCAGCCGCTGGGCCGTGATAGAGCTCCTTCTAACGTGGTTAGAAGTCGAAGCACGCCACGGTCCACGCAGCCGTCGCCACCACCCACGCTAGCAAAAGCTTTGGCGTGCGCGCAGCTGCTCCTTGACTTCCCTCCTGCTGCGGAGAAGCTCGATGAGTGGAGAGCCACCATCCGGAGCCTCGTCGTCGTCGCCAATAAAGACGATCTGTGGCCGGCGGGGCCCTCGGGTCGGTGCTCCGTCGAACCACCGCATGCCAGCGGTGGAGGGGCCGGGAGTGCTGCGGCCACGGTGCACTCTCCTCCTCCACGCCAGCCACCGCGGGTGTTGGTCCGTCGCAATGACGCTTGTGATAATATTTCCATAGCGTCGTCCGACCCACGGACCCACCGCGACCAACGCCAAGTTCTTCGAGAACGAGCCCACGAAGATGCTCGAACCACTATCGAGCGCCGGCGCGATACACGCCACCAGTCGGATAAACGGGCGGGACCCGCTATGGACCACCCAGCACCGGGGGCCTCCGGCGGCCTACCTTACGAGGTGGGTTGCCCGGCCTTTACCCGTGAGCTGCGGCAGTTCCAGTGGTCGTCCCACCGCACGTTCAAGCCCGACGTCGGCGAGAAGTACAATGGCAAGACCCATCCGTCAGAGTTCCTCAGCATCTACACCATCGCGATGCATGCTGCCGGAGCTCGCGAGGACAAGGTGCTTGCCAATTACTTCCCATTGGCACTGAAGCCCAACGTCATGTCTTGGTTGATGCACTTGCCGGCGGATTCCATTTCTTCTTGGTCGGATCTGTGCCATGAGTTCATTGGTGCCTTCACCGGGGGCCACCAAGCTCATGGCCAGGCCAGTGATTTGCATATCATTCCCCAGAAGGAAGGGGAAACCCTGCGCAAGTACATCCAGAGGTTCAGCCGGGTGCAGTACAACATCCCCAATGTTCATCCCGCCGCCGTGATTAGCGCGTTCCATCAGAACGTGCGCAACCGCAAGATGCGCGAAGAGCTGGCGATGAACAAGGTTAAGGATGTGGCCGAACTTTATGTTCTGGCCAATAGGTGCGCCCGGGCTGAAGAGGGAAGGAAGTACCCCGGCAAGGACGCCGGCGCGGAAACCGACTCTACTGATGAAGATGCCGCCGCCCCGACGAAGAAGGGCCAACATCGCAACAGGAAACGCAAGGGCAAGACCGTGCTTGCCGTCGAGGGATCCGACAGCACCGGCGCCGCCAAGAAGGCTAAGGCAGACGACCCCGGCAAGGAAATTGCCGGGTGCACCCCTTGCTGGGCCTTGGCGGCTACCAACAAGCCGGGGGGCTCCGACAAGCAGTATTGCAAGATCCATCGCACCAAGGGCCACGACCTCCAGAACTGCCGACAAGTCGAGCTGCTTGTTGAGAAGCAAAAGGCCGAGTATGAGAGGCGGGACAAGGAGAAGGGTCAGGATGGTGCCGAAGGACCCGGCAAGAAGCGTGGCGGCCAAGGAGGCCGCCGTGGCAAGGACAACCAACAAGAGAGGCCCGCTCGGGGCCGCGACAAGAAGCAAGAAGACGACGATCATGACGAGGACGATGAGTCCGGCGAGCAAGAGTTTCAGAAGGCTACAGAGGCCATGTGCGTCAACGGTGGTGCCTCCCTGCATACTTCTCGCCGCCAGCTCAAACAGTAGGCGCGTGAGATCACAGCAGCGGAGCCCTCGTTCGACGCTCAGAAGCCGCTGAAGTGGTCTAGCACGCCCCTCATCTTTGACGCCGAGGACCACCCTGACCGCACAACTGCGGTTGGGTGTTTGCCGTTGTTGGTCTCACCAACGATACGCAACCTCAAGGTGAACAAGATGCTGGTTGACGGCAGGGCCGGTCTGAACTTGATCTCACCCGTTGTGATCAAAAGGCTGCAAATTCCTGATGGGGACCTCGAGGAAACGGGCAAGTTTCAAGGGGTCAACCCGGGAAGGAGCCAGCCGAAGGGGAAGGTCGCATTGCCTGTGACGTTTGGAGGCGAATTGAACTACAGGATGGAGAGGATTGTCTTCGATGTAGCCGAGATCCCCTTGCCCTACAACGGGATCCTCGGCCACCCAGCACTAGCCAAGTTCATGGCAGCGTCGCACTATGCCTACAACACGCTGAAGATGCCTGGGCCGATGAACATCATCACCGTCCCCTTTGACAAGAAGGGCGCGCTGATCTGCGCCGTCCTACTCTACCGGGAAGCAGTTGCAGCAGCTGCCGGCAAGGCACTTGCTCCTGCCGCTGAAGCCCCGTGAGGGAAGAAGAAGACTGGCAAGACCTCTCGCACCGACTCCGGCAAGCGCACCTCTTCGGAGTGTTTTGCTACCGTCGAGGATGTGCCAGAGAGCTCCACCGGCAAGAGAAAGAAATCCAGAGCTGTGCCAACAGAGACCAAGAAGGTGTCCGTCAGGGAGGATGGCACGGGAGGGGCTTTCACCATAAGCTCCACCCTCGACAGCAAATAGGAAGGCGCGCTCGTCACTTTCCTGCGGGCGAATGTCGATGTGTTTGCGTGGCAAGCATCTGACATCCCCGGCGTTCCCGGGGAAGTGATTGAGCACCATCTTGCTGTCTGGCCCCATGCGCGACCCGTCAAGCAGAAGGTCAGGAAGCAAGCTTTGGAACGGCAGGAATTCATCACAGAGGAGATCAGGAAATTAGAAGCAGCAGGCTTGGTGAGGGGAGTGCTCCATCCGACATGGTTGGCCAATCCGGTGGTGGTGCGCAAGGCAAACGGGGAGTGGAGGATGTGTATTGACTACACATATATCAATAAAGTTTGTCCTAAGGACCCCTTCCCGTTGTCGCGCATCAACCAGATTGTTGACTCCACGGCCGGGTGTGATCTGTTATCATTCCTCGACGCCTACTCGGGCTACCACCAGATCTTCATGACAAGAGAAGACGAAGAGAAGACAACATTCATCACCCCATATGGTACGTATTGCTTTTTACGGATGCCTTTCGGGTTGAAGAGTGCTGGTTCAACATTTGCAAGGGCAGTCCAAATTGGTTTTGAACCCCAGCTACATAGAAATATGGAAGCCTATATGGATGACATAGTGGTCAAAACCAAGGACAGGGCAACTCTTGTACAAGACTTAGAAGAGACGTTTGCCAACCTGCGCAAGATCAACCTCAAGCTGAACCCTGAGAAGTGTGTCTTCGGCGTTCCGTCCGGCAAACTTCTCGGGTTCTTTGTGTCGCAGCGTGGGATCGAGGAAAACCTAGACAAGATCAAGGCTATCGAGCAGATTGAGGCGCCGAAGCAGATCAAGGATGTGCGTCGGCTCACTGGCTGCGTTGCCGCCATGAGCCGATTCATCTCCAAGTCTGCTGAGCGCGCCCTTCCCTTTTTCCAGATCTTGAAGAAGGCGGGCCAAATGGAGTGGACCCCAGAGGCCGAGGCGGCATTGCATGACCTGAAGAGATACCTTTCCTCTACACCGATACTAGTTGCGCCTAAACCACAAGAGCCGTTGTTGTTGTATCTGGCGGCAACGAATCAAGTGGTCAGTGTCGCGCTAGTGGCGCAGAGGGAGGTTGACGAAGAGGCAGAGGCAACGGCAGGACTGGCAGACAGCAAGTCAGAGACTCCCCCGGCAGGGCCTGGTGCCGGCAAGGCAAGGATCCCGGCAGAGTCTGACGCCATCAGGACAGAGCCCGCACAGTCAAGTGGAGTGGTGCAGAAGAAGAAGAAGATGCAGCACCTGGTTTACTTTGTTAGCTCCCTCTTGCAGGGGGCTAGGTCAAGATATTCCGGTGTGCAGAAATTGCTCTTCGGCCTCCTTATGGCCTCGAGGAAGCTGGGTCATTACTTCCAAGCCCACGAGATCACTGTTGTCACCCGCCTCCCGTTGCAACGGATACTGCACAACCCAGACGCAACCGGAAGGATTGTGGAGTGGGCCTTGGAGTTATCAAGTTTTGGGCTGAAGTTTGAAAGTACTTCAACAATCCATTGTAGAGTCCTGGCGGAGTTCATTGCAGAATGGACCTCAACGCCTGATGAAGAGATCCAGGAGACCACTCTCCCCAGCAAGGAAACAGCTCGCGACTGGATTATGTACTTTGACGGGGCTTTCTCGCTGCAAGGCACCGGTTGTGGTTTGCTGCACGTCGCACCCACCGGAGAGCACCTCAAGTATGTAATCCAGATGCACTTTCCTAGGGATATGTCCACCAACAACACTGCTGAGTACGAGGGGTTGCTTGCCAGTCTCAGGATCGCGGCAGACCTCGGAGTCAAAAAGCTCATCGTCAGGGTTGATTCGCCGCTTGTCGTCAGACAAGTCAACAATCATTATCAGAGCCCGTTGATGGAGGCCTACGTAGATGAGGTGAGGAAGCTGGAGGAGCGCTTTGACGGTATACAAGCGGAGCACGTTCCTCGAGCGGAGAACGACATCGCCGATTACTTGTCAAAGCGCGCTGCATTCAAGCTACCTGTGAAACCAGGTACCTTTTTGCTTCGGTTAACTAAACCATCCGTTGAACCATCAACGGAGCAGAACAAGCGAAGGAAATCAGGCCCCGGCAAGTACTTTCCTGCTGAGCCCCCAGGGGCCGCCGGCAAGGGTGTTGCCATGGACCCTGAGCCTGCCGAAGAGCTACCGACTCCAGCAGGCCGTCAAGCCTTGGTCGTAGAGACACCCGCTCCCATGGCAAAATAAATGCCTTTGGTCCTTGCCATCGAGCCCAAGGCTCCGGCGTGGGCACAGCATACCGTACGATTCCTCCAAACGGGGGAGCTTCCTGAGGAGTAGGAAGAAGCGGAGAAAGTAGCCCGTCGGTCTGCTATGTATCAGTTCGTCGATGACGTCCTGTACAATAAGAGACCGAACGGTGTGAAATTGAAGTGCGTTTCCCGGGAGGAAGGACTGGAGCTGTTGGCGGAGATACCCGAAGGCATATGTGGCTCCCACATAGGGTCGAGGGCCCTTGCTGGCAAGACGTTCCAGCAGGGTTTCCACTGGCCCAATGCCCTCCAGGATGCGACGACACTAGTAACCAAGTGTGAAGCATGTCAGTTCCATTCAAAGAAGCTTCATAAACCAGCTCAGGCCCTTCAAACAATCCCTCTCTCCTGGCCATTCTCGGTCTGGGGGCTCGACATACTGGGCCCCTTCCCCCATGCTGTCGGGGGCTTTGAGTACTTGTACGTTGCAATCGAAAAGTTCACAAAGTGGCCGGAGGTGGAAGCAGTGAGGAAGGTGACAGCACAGTCAGCCGTCAAGTTCTTCAAGGGACTAGTCTGCCGTTTTGGTGTGCCCAATAGGGTCATCACCGACAACGGCACGCAGTTCACAAGCCACACCTTCATGCAATACATCCAAGACCTCAGCAGCAAGGTCTGTTTCGCCTCCGTGGCACATCCACGGAGCAACGGCCAGGCAGAGAGGGCAAATGCTGAAGTGTTGCAAGGCATGAGGACAAAGACTTTTGATAAGCTGCACAAGAGCGGAAGGCGCTGGATTGATGAGTTGCTGGCGGTTCTTTGGTCGATCAGGACGACGCCAAATCAAGCCACCGGCCAGACACCCTTTGCCCTGGTATACGGGGCAGAAGCAGTTCTCCCCACGGAACTCATATACGGGTCACCTCGAGTGCTCGCTTACGACGAGCTTGGGCAAGAGCAATTGCGGCAAGATGACGCAACGCTCCTTGAGGAAGATCGTCTTCGGGCGGCTGTGAGAGCAGCACGCTACCAGCAAGCCTTGCGCCGCTACCATAGCCGCAAGGTTCATGCCCGAAGCTTTGAGGAAGGCGACCTTGTTCTTCGGCGCGTTCAGTCGGCCAAGTATTCCAACAAGTTGATGCCGAAGTGGGAAGGCCCTCATCGGGTAATACGAGTCACCAGGCCCGGCGCAGTCCGCCTGGAGACCAAAGATGCTGTCCCAGTGAGCAACTCCTGGAACATCGAGCATCTTCGCAAATTTACCCATAAGGCGCGGCTTGCCGGGCCTCCCAGCAAGCCACCTTTTGTACAAGCTTTGCCGACAAGGCATGTAACCCTCTGTACAGAGCCAGGCACATACCCTGATCATAAATAAACGAAGCGCTGGCGCCCTAAGTTATAGCATGCATGCTAGGTTGAGTCTCTCCCTCGGTTAGGGTTGATAGTGCTTAGCGGCGACTAACCCCTAGCCTAGAGGTCGAGTGTGCGTCTTTCTGCCCTCTTTGGTTCGCAGGGCACGTGGATACTTTTGCTGAGCCGCTTGGGAGAAAAAGAACAGACCGGCGCTCCGACCCCAGCAAGCCAAAACGACCGGGGGCTGAAGACACAAGGATCCGACCACGGCAAGCCAAGGTTGCCGGGGGCTGTGGATTCAGATAAGTCTTTCGTCCCCTGTTATACATTTTCGTATGGAACTGGGACAGATGAGACATCGTTTAAATCCGAAACCTCCGTGCTCCCCTTTCTTCTTGTACCCGAGCCACTGGGACAGAACCGGGTCGCAGACGCGGTGGCCAGGAAATACACAAGGGGCCTAACTCTACTTCGCCCCTGCCTCCGCAAAGAGCGCGAGAATGGTCGACTGAAGTGGGGGGACGGCAAGGCCTATTGCCGGACAAGAATGTTTATCATAGAATAACAAGGACTCGTTCCTTGGCATGGGCCTCGCTCACGCGCAAAGAACCCGGCAAGCTCCATTTTTCATTAAAAACGTCCCATACAGGTACAGTTCGTACAGAATAAGAAAACATGAGCAAGGGGATTACAAGTTTTAAATCTAACAAGTGCCCGGGGGCTTACGAACTAAAAAGAGATGAGATGCCCGTAATCCCTTTCTTGTCCCTCTCCTCAGAAGGTGGAACAAGACAGTAGGAGGGCAAAAAGAGTGCCTAGGCAAGGTACGAGGAGCAGAAGGCACCAAGAGAACATCTTGGTGCCGGGAAAGGAGCTGGAAGACGAGGCAGCGGGCCGGCAATACGCGAAGAAGGCGTCGGTGCCTGCGTACTCCGATTTGATGGCCGCCGCCCGCCTTCTTCGCCTTCTCCGGCCCTCCTACGCCAGCCGCCCAAGGAGACGACGGGGAGAGCCCCGATGGAGAGCTTGACGAGGAAGGCCCTCGGCAGGGCGCGAGGCCGAGGGAGGGGCGACGCGATCAGTCGAAATCGGAGTCGGCATCCTGCCGCTTGACTCCCTCGTCGTCGTTGTCGCTGTCCTCCTCGTCACTCCCACTCGAGGAGGAATCTTCATCGTCGGGGGAGCTCTCCATGCAGCACTTCAGGCGAGTTCCAAGATCTCCAAAGACCTTGACGGAGAGCAGGCCGTCCTCCGTTAACTTGAAGTAGTGGGCAAGCCCCGCCGTCAGGCTGTGGATGCTTGCGAACGTCTTCCATCCACGACGGAGGTACATGACTTGAGGAGCGGGGAAGTCGACGTCGACCCGCGTGCCGTCGCTCCCACAGCCCCTCATGTGCAGCCTGAGGGTCTGGGGCGGATCAAGCTCCATATCCTAAGCAAAAGGGGTGGGGAGGCGGAGACGACGACGCGGTGGCCGGCGTAGCCTGATGAAGAACTCGCGGGGCTGGTCCCCGACGTGGCCCTCCATCACGGGAGGTATCGCTGGCGGAGGCACGGCCACCGCGCCGCCTCGCCCCCTCTCCCCCGACCGCCGCGGTGACCTCGGCCTCGCCCCCTCCCCTTCCTCTCGTGGCCGGCTCTGCCGCCGCGGGCTCCTGGGAAGGGGGAACGCGCTGTCGTGCGGCGACCCTCGCCGCCACCGTCGAAGGCCCAACACCCCCTCTCGCCATGGTGGGTGGAAGAAAGGAGCGGAGGAGGAAGAGGATGGATGCAGAGAGAATGTGGGATGACATCCCCCTCCCCCTCCTTATAAAGGGGCGGGGTCGGGGCTCGGCCGCCCCATTCATCCAATCCAGCCATCGGGGGCGCGGGGAATCAGAACCGACCCGCTGCCCCAATCAGCGACGGTGTCAGGACCCCGGTTCCAAGTCACATCGATCTAGCCGGTAACACCTCATATCACTTTGCGGCCTCACACACGGTATTCCCACTGGTGTCGCCTTACCATGGCCCGGGACTGTTTGCGCCTTTTGGCTCACGTATATGATAGTGTCGCTAGCATCCATATGACAGAGAACCCGGGCCGACATGACTAGTCGTGAACCCAAAGTGGCACTAACTTACGGAGATAGGCATACAAGAATCAACATCGAGCATGTCAGTCAGCAGCATGCGAATCCGGGCTGTAGCACTGGGCTAACAGGACTCCGGTGAACCGGGCTGTAGCAAGCTAGGCAGGACTCCGGATGTCACCGTGTGACATTTCCCCGAAGGGACAGACACAGGAATGAAGTGAATCACATGCCGGCCAGTCAAGTGTTCCGGAGCAGTAGTGCTGGGCTAGTAGGACTCCGGTGAACCGGGCTGTAGCGGACTACTATGGCTCATGGAAGCACAAGGCTACATTTCCCCATAAGAGAGGTTACCAAGGATAAACAACTAGGTTGTCAGATCCCACACATACCAAGCATTTCAATCATACACACAATATGCTCGATATGTGTAAATACAACATGGAATCACAACAAAACTCTACGACTCAAAGTATTTATTCATTATGCTCCAAGGAGCGAGATATTACAAACATGGGTCTCATGACCCAACATCTAGAGCATACAAGTCAAAGCACATGCGGAAGCATAACATGTCTGAGTACAGACATCTACAAATGAAAAAGGCTGAGAAGCCTGACTATCTACCAGATCCTGCCGAGGGCACAAGATCGTAGCTGAGGTATCAAGCTAACATCGAAGTCCACACGGAACTACTAGCGAGACTGACGTCTCTCTGCAAAACATAAAATAGGCAAACGTGAGTACAAATGTACATCAGAACTAGCTACATATGCATCAGTATCAACAAAGGGGGTGGTGGAGTTTGACTGCAGCAAGCCAGCTTTGACTCAGTGGCTATCCTAAACTATGACTGCAAGTAACTCTTTTGAGGTGGCGCACACGAGTCCACATATTCACCATATCAATACACCACTATGGATCCGCTCCCGTCTCCCTACGAGAAGGCCATCCATAGCACTCACGCTTATCTTGCGAGTTTTAGAGTATCCACTTTCACTTGTCTATGAACTGTACAGGCAACCCAGAACTCCTTTACCGCGGACACGGCTATTCGAATAGATGATGTTAACCCTGCAGGGGTGTACTTCTTCACACATGCTCTCACCACTTATCGCCGTTTACACGAATGTACTCGGCAACCTTCAAGCGGAAGCCCGGCGAGGGTGTCGGCCATGGCCTACCTAAACACTCAAGTGTCTAGTCCAGGTTTATCGCCTATTCAGGTTCCATCCGCAGGGAGTCCGGCCGAGGTTTCCACATACGGCCCCGAACGATGTGTACAGGGTTCCGAGACACCAAACGGGCGCCCGGCATGCCCGGCGACGTGCCTACCGCATCACAGCCCACCCCTCGGGTCAGCGCTGCGCACGGCCTCCAGCATACTACAAACACCATAAACTACTTGCAACTCCTGGACAGAGGAGAAGGGTGGTTAAGAAGCCGAGAGAGTCAATTAAGGATCCCAATGTGTGGTAGTAGCTGATCATGGATCATAAACACAGAACTCAGTTCCTAAGGACGGCTTCAATGAAACAACCCACCATGTACTCCTAGATGGCCTCTCATCGATACCTTTACCAAATCGTGTTCACACACTTAGCTCTCAACAGTAATACATGTTCACACACCTCCAATTCATCCCCGATGAATCAGACCTGACTCAACTGTAAGCAGTAGCAGGCATGACAAACAAGCATGAATGAGTAGGCACATCAGGGCTCAAACAACTCCTACTCATGCTAGTGGGTTTCATCTATGTACTGTGGCAATGACAGGTCATGCAGAGGAAAGGGGTTCAACTACCGCAGCATGTAACAATTGAATCATTGTTGTCCTAATGCAGTAAAAGAGAGCAGAAGCAAGAGAGTGGGATTGTATCGGAATGAACAAGGGGGTTTTGCTTGCCTGACACTTCCAAAGATAGTATAGTTCCCCATCGGTGTCATCGATCACATCATCGAAGCAACGTCTACTGAGAGGGAAAAATTATCGGCAACAGAGAGAAAACACAATCAATGCAATGCAACAATATTATGCATGAATATTATATGGCAAAATGAGTGTGTTGGGCTAATGCATCTACAACCAGGGTGGTTTGAGCTCATTTGAATCAAAGATTCAAATACAAACTCAAGTTATGGGTTTATAAAGTTACTTAAACATGCATGAAACCAGTACAGATGGATATATTGGATTTTTCTGATCATTTTTCATATATAACTTATTTCATTCTGAGCTACGGTTGAATTTCTATTATTTTTAGAAGTTTAGGACATTTTCTGAAATTTCCTGAAATAAATTAAATCCAGAAAATAGCTTATTGCGTCAGCATGACATCAGTGTGACATCAGCAGGTCAACACGCCAGGTCCAGGACAAACTTGACCCGTGGGACCCGTTGGTCAGTGACCCAGGGCTGGTTAGGGTCGCTGACACGTGGGGTCGGTCAAAGGGCCACGTCAGTATGGTCAATGCTGACGCGTGGGGCCACTGTGATTAAATTAAACTAAACAGGAATTAACGATGGTTAATTAAGGGCGTGGGGCCCATATGTAAGTGGATTAGGGGGCTAATTAGCAGGGTCATTAGTGGTTAATGATGGGCCACATCGACATCGCCAGAGTTCGGCCGGCGGCGGCCAAAACCGACGACGGAGATGCTGCAGGAAGCCGCTACAGGGGACGGTTTCGAGCGCAGTTTGCGGCTATGGGTTGCTGGCGCTCGCGCGCATCTAGTGGTGGCAACAGGAGGGCGAGAGGTGGCCTGTGTCGAGCGCGGCGTCGACTTCGGCGGCGGTCGGAGTTCGGCCTCCAACGGGCGCAGCGTTGCAGCTGGGTAGCGAGCGAACGGAGGGGCGTGCGGCGTTCCTAGACGCTCCAGAGGGACTCTAGGCAGCACAGAGCGACTAGGGGAGCTCGGCGACGACGCGGCCGTCGGCCATGGAGGACGGTGGCGCGGGAGCTCGGTGTGCAGCAGCTACGGGACGAGCTAGAGCTTGGAGGCAAGGGGTAAACATAGAAGAGCTCACAGCAATCTCGAGGGTGTCGTTAGCGGGCTCGGGGAAGGTCTGGTGCGACCAGAACGACGACGGCGATCTCGGGCGGCCGACGATGAAGACGACGGCGGTGGCGACGTTCCAGGCCCTCTTGGCTCGCGTGGCTCGACGAGGACGAAGAAGACGACGTGGCGGAGCTCTCAAACACGACGGGCGGTCGAGGGGACGGCGGGGAGCGCGTGGCCAGCGAACGGTGGCGACGGCGACGTTCGGTGGTGCGTGCGAGAGGGACAGGGGAGGGAATGAGCACGGAGGGAGGAGTGAGAGGGGCTCGGGGTGGCGCGTGGCGTCGTCCAGAGGGGTCGGGGAGGCCAACCAAGCAGGAGGTGGCGCGCGCGTGTGCGCGCACGGGGGGCACACGCCCTCCTGCCCACTGGCAGGAGGTTGAAGACGGTGGAGGGCCTAGTGGGCTGGGTCAGCAGGAGTTGGGCCAGGTGGGCTGCACAGGTAAGAGCCTTGCCGGGGCGACTTGCCCAACACCAACAGAGCGGGTCACCCTTGAGCCCACGGGTTCCAAATGCCGCCAACGACTGCGTTGGAACCAAGGCTCAGGAGGCAACTCTACGGTGGCATGCAGATCTTTGTCAAGATCATAAACATGTGAGATCAGATGAGGACCAGAAGACGACAACTGTCGTGGTTTTGTCACGTCAGATGTCCTTAGTGTCAGGACTTAGTCGCGAGGCCAACGCATCTATGTCGTAGCTTGAGAGGGGTTGAGTGAGACGAGAGATGCAGGGCAGATCAACACACAAGACAAGGGTTTAGACAGCTTCGGCCCCCGGGAAACATCATCCGGTAACAACCCTACATGTTGTTTGTGGCTAGATCTCATTATCATCACGAGGGAGTCGTCGTAAACCGGCTCTTTGTGTCTAGCCCTAGAGATTGTTTCTTTTTGCTTGTCCCTCTTGGGGAGCCCTGCCCCTCCTTATATATGTTGAAGGGGCGGGTTACATGTGGAGTCCTATTAGGATTAGGACTAGTCTATCTCTAATACAAACCGGATACAAGTCCAGGTCTTAACTCCTTGTAAGACAAATATTCCTCACGCCTTTCCTCTTAAACCGGCCCACCATAACATGAGCCGGCCTTCTGGGCCTTGGGCCTTGCACCGTCTGTCCTGCCCGCCGGGTTACCAGTGAATTGTAATGTTCAGTCAGGTTGCTTGTAAACCGTCTGGTCTGTGCGGGTCGCCGGTGAATCGCCAAGTGTCAGCGGGGTCTCAAATAAACCGCCAAGTCCGGTCGGGTTATACTTCCGGCCGGTTTACGCCGCGGGGTATATCCCCGACATTAGCCCCCAGTTTAATTTGGATTTATCCATGTTAAACTGATCTTGCAACATAAACACAAGAACGAATTTGACAGGTTCTGCTCCGGGTTAAATATTCTTGTAAACCGGCATCTGATCATCCTTAAGTCCTTGTTATTTCTTCCTTCTGAAAAATCCGAGTCAATAGACCGGCTTCATAATCAATTTGCTTGCAGAAGATATTTTGTAAATAAAGAATCCATTTGAATCGGCCTTCAATGCTCTGATTTGACAAAAATATTGGTCTTCAAATATTCAACTGATATCCGCCGGTTTGAAAATGTCGAACTTGCCGGTTTATCATTGCCAAAATTGTCGGGTTATAAAAACTGATGATCCCGGGTCATGATTGTTGCCAACGCCGGTTCATGATTGTTGCCAACGCAGGTTCATGATTGTTGCCAACGCCGGTTCATGATTGTTGATGAAGCCGGGTTATGATTATTGCAAACACCGGGTCATAATGATAGGTGACGCCGGGTCAATAATTGTTGGTGACGCCGGGTCATAATTGTTGCAGACACTGGGTCAATCTGGTTAGCTCAAAACTGAATTTTGGAAGATATTTCTCCCTTATATCCATATTACCTGTAGCCCCCAAGTCTTGAACAGAACAAAGTGATGATTTGAGACTTGTTTCCATATAATTATTGCCACTTTGAAGAAATCTATGTTGTTCATCTCCGTCACTAGTAAAAACTGAATACTCCATATATGTAGCCCCCAAGTGCCGAGTTGTCAAGCTTGCAACAACCTGGGACTTGTAATTGCCTTATACTCATAAAAACTTCAACCAGTGTAGCCCCCAAGGGCCGGGTCATTATGCAATAATGAGCAGGGACTTTATAAATATGATCATGTAGATTGAACAGCAACTAGTAGCCCCCAAGGGCCGGGTCAGTAAGATAATATTGAGCTGGGACTTTGTATATACTTCTTTGATAAGAACATCATATGATGTAACCCCCATCATGGGGCTTGAACCCACGTCCACAAGGTTAAAAGCTTTGTGCTTTACCAACTGAGCAGTGGACCCTTCAATATAATGGATTAAGGCTTGTATACCTTGAATGTTTGACAGGAGCAATTGGTAGCCCCCAAGGGCCGGCTCATTATGATATGATGAGTCGGGTCTTCAATAAGGCCAATAAAAATGACTTTGCATTAGCCCCCAAGTGTCATGGTGCATGCTTGCAGCGACATGAGACTTGCATGTAATCTCAATTTGAATAATGTAGCCCCCAAGTGCCGGGTCGTAAGCCTACAGCGACTCAGGACTATTCCTTCCACTGTAGAATAAATCATATCCTTTGATAAAATAATATCCATTGCGCTAAAGCGACTTTGAAAACCTCAATAATAACGGTTATTAATAACCATGATAAAAATCCAGCCATGTCGGCTATTCAAGATAATATAATCCGGTATGAAAACCTTATTCATTCAATATCATAATGAAAATTCAGCCAAGTTTGGCTATTTGAATAATATAACCCAATGATTTATAAGCACATGATTCCAATGGCGCAATCCAAATATATACTGGCGACTTATAGTCCAAAGCCAGGCCGGGTTAACAAACACCTGATAATTTCTCATCATATACTGGCGACTTATCGTCTTAAAGTCAGGCCGGTTTAATAAACACCGGTGATTTATAATCATGCTTTATTCAACTTGTTTCTGCATACAACAAGTTTAAAGTGTCCTGGCGGTTTACCGCCGGACGGGTCATAATGCCCAACATATAACCCGGGTTTATAACCAAGGCTGCACTTAAGAATAATCAAATATGAAATATATCATACCTGTGGCATTGAATCACATCGTTGGTTTACCAACTCTTTGTAGTAAGGGTGATACCCAAATTTTGAGTACTGATAACTCCTCCCATATTGTGCCGGTTTATGATTAAACCGTTTCGGGTTGTGATAAACACCGGTTTATCCATATTCAATTCTGGCGACTTATAGTCAAAACCAGACCGGGCTGGTAGTCTCTGGATTATAACGGATCATATACTGACAACTTGTAGTTGAAAGTCAAGCCGGGTTGACGAACACCGGTTTGAAAATATCACAAATCTTGTCAAAAGAAAGAAAAACTTAGCAAAAGGCAAATAAAAACCATTGTAGTCGAGGCTTTTCACGGGCTGCCAGGCCCCAAATTTGATCAAGAGGTGTAGCTATGGTTCGGGTTCGACCAAGCCCCCAAGTGATGCTGTGGCATTACGCCGATCAAGAGGTGTAGCTATGGTTCGGGTTCGACCAAGCCCCCAAGTGATGCTGTGGCATTGCGCCGATCAAGAGGTGTAGCTATGGTTCGGATACGACCAAGCCCCCGAGTGATGCGGTGGCATTGCGCCGATCAAGAGTTGTAGCTATGGTTCGGATACGACCAAGCCCCCAAGTGATGTTGTGGCATTGCGCCGATCAAGAGGTGTAGCTATGGTTCGGATACGACCAAGCCCCCAAGTGATGTTGTGGCATTGCGCCGATCAAGAGGTTTAGCTATGGTTCGGATACGACCAAGCCCCCAAGTGATGTTGTGGCATTGCACCGATCAAGAGGTGTAGCTATGGTTCGGATACGACCAAGCCCCCAAGTGATTAATAATATGATAAGCCAATAAGGCAGGATACCCATGTTTGAACCGCGCATCATGGCAGCAGGTCCTCTTCGGCAACCTTTAACTTTTTGCAAGAGGTAAATTCTTCTTGAACCGGGATTTTGAACCGGATATTGAGAGCTTCAAGCTTTGTGGGAGACATCTTTCCCTTGAACCGGATTGTAAACCGGAATCGTCATTTTCAGCCGGAAATTTTCTGACGGCCTTTAAACTCGAACTTGCGAGAAGTTAATTCCTTTTTGAACTGGACATTGCTAAACCGGATTTGAGCGCTTCGGAGGTTTGTGGGAGAATAGATTTCCCTTGAACCGGATTGTAAACCGGATATTGAGAGCTTCGGTGAGACTGACTTCCCTTGAGCCAGATTTTAAACCGGAATCCTTCTGATGACCCAGAACTTCTTCATTGAGCCGGAATTTTGTAACTGTCATATACTTTCTAAGCCGGAAATTTTCTGACGGCCTTTAAATTTTCATCAATATAGCAGTAGCCACCGGGACCGGGTTATCTATCCCTCCATCGTCCTGGGGTTCTTAAATTTGCTGAAACTGGCAAGATTTGCTGAATCATGTCATCGTAGCCCCCGAGTCTAAAAGGTGACTCGAGGAGTTGGCTTGAGATTCTCCATATTTTGACCGTGATATAAACCGGCATAACCTATATATCATTGGTGTTGATAGCACGATGTGAATCCACAGAAGGTTGAGGTGACTGCGGCGGGTTGTAAATGATCCCGTATGAGCCGTGTCAGCAACTCGGCCAATGGTTCCTTCCAACTGGTGATTCAAAGTTAACAAAACTGTAGTGGCGGCGACTTGTGCGCCTACCCATTGAACCACCTAGTGCAGACGGCGGTTGATAGTATATGATAATTTGCCTCCATTTTGTTGAAAGAAAACCGGGCTACCCAAGCTGTGACGTGCTCATACTCAATAAACAGCTCATGCAGACATGTGCGGCCCAGTGTGTTGATGTAGGCCAGGCCGCGAGAGACGGACGACAAAGACGACCGCGGCTTCAGAGGCAGCTTAGATGAATCGGCCGCGACATTGTAAGCCAACGCGGACGGGGAAAATCGGCACCAGTGTTGTAAACCGGCATAGACAGGCGAGTTAATCACAGGCGTGGTCCCGGCAAGCTGATGTAAACCAGGCCACAGGGACGGCGACTTGCTCACGTTCATTCATCGTGTAATGTGACACGGACGAACACCGGGCAGGACGTTGCCAGTGCGTGCTCCGTAACCACGTTTTATAATGAATAATTGTCCTGCATATCAAAATATACGGTCCAAAGTAATTGTTCTTTTGACAAAAAACAATGTGTCAAAAATAGACTTAGATAGATGTCACCTGATATGTTAGGCCGGAAATTATCCGCCATGGAGTTGATGGTCACCACGGTGAAGCTAAAATCAACCACGGATGAGTCACCCGAAGGAGCAAACGGATGAGTCGGCCGTAGCGTTGTAAGCCGGTGCGGACGAGCAAATTGTTCTCCGCGTTGTAAACCGGCGTGGACGCGTGAACCGGCCGCGAGGGCGGACGGGCGACTCGTCCGTGGTGTTGTAAGGCGGTGCGGACGGGCGAGTTGGCCGGCGCGTTGATGTAAACCGGACCGCGATACGCGTGTCCGTGAAGCTGCGTGGCACAGCCGAACGTGCCTCCGCGGTATAATACCACCCATTTTCTTTTAATAGCCGTCCTGCATAAAAATATTACAGGCCAGAGTAATTGTTCTCAAACAATTTAATATATACTGAAAATAAATAGGGCGAATAGCACCTGAAACTTTTGTCGGATGAACACAGACGCTGGTTGCAACGTATGCATGTACATGCTCTCCGATGATGGACGCAGCGTCTGCTAGATCGCGGCCATGGATTTGACTGGCCGTCACACTACTTGTTGCAGACGATTGTCTCTTCTTTGGACTTCAGTTGGCCTTGTGTGATAGTACATGGTCTTCCACATAATTAGGCTTGTTCTTCCAAAGCAATTTTCACCGGCCTAGTGGCCGCCCGTGGCACATGCACCCATGACGCTTTGGCCAGATACGCCATCGTGGCACACTTTATTTTTGTTTTAATCCAGTCGATGGAACTACAATAGGAGGTCTCCTCTTTTCCTTTAATTTACTCAGGGCTTGAGTAGACAGAATGTATCTCTTCCACGTAGAGCGTAGCAATTGTCCAGACGTGTGCTGCTGCAATTTTTCTCAGGAGTAGTAGCGGCCACGAATACGTAGAAAACAACAGCAACAACTTGCCGCTAGTAGATCGATGTATAGGGCTTAGTTGGAAATCTTCTCTGAACTCTTTAAACACTGGGCACACCAGGTACGACATTTTAAAACTGAAAACTGACGTGAGAAACCACTTGGGCTACAGCAAGGCGTCAAACTCTCTCAAAAATCTGACCTCATCAATATTGTGAACTCCCTGGACAAATTCCAACTTGCCTTGCTGGGTAGCGCCGTCGTGTTGACCGGAGCATAGACTGTTATGCGTGGATCTTTGAGAGAGCTTGATTCATAGCAGAGGGGCGCTGAGTTTCCATGGGCACAACCGAGGCGAATCCTTCTTTGGACGGGGGGCGGCTCTGCAATGGTGCGGGACGGCCGGCTCGGCAACTGACGGCCGCTTTATCGGGTGAGGGCCGGCTCGGGACCTGACCGTGGCGGATGCGTGAGGCTGGTCGGCGACTCGAGGCCGCGGGAACAGCTTGCAGGCGCCGCTGTGTTGAAGCGGCCAAAACGGCGGAGATAGCCGGCGCTCGAGACACGCTAAGACGGCCGGCGGCTTAGAGACGGACTCCGGCGGGAGCGACGACCCGAGGCGAGGCGGCGCTGCAGCCAGGGACAAGCACAGGGCGGCGCCAGCGACTCACGGCGATGGGCTGACTCATACAGGGTGGCCTCACGGCAGGAGCAAGGTGCTCAGGCGGCGGCGCGACGCGGGAGCAACAAGGCGGAGGCGGGTTGGCGGATGAAGCGGAGGCGCGCCGGCGGCTCGCAGCAGAGTGAAGGCCGTGGGAACGGCGGCTCAGAGGCGAGGCCGGCTCTAACACAGCCGGCAGCGGCAACTTGGGAGCAGGCCAAGGCGGAGGCTCAACGGCAGCTGCGGGCGGCTCATTACGAGGCGCGACGACGGAGGCTCGAGGCGGGGCGGACGGGGCGTCAGCCAAAAACGGCAAAGCCGGCCCGATGCAGCGGCGGGTCGACCTACGGCCGGCTCGGAACGAAGCCACGACCGCGGAGTCTGAATCCAATCTCGTCCACGTCCTCGTCCGGGTCGCTCTTGGTTTGACTTTTTCTCTCGTGCTGACGGATCATTGGATGGATCACTTTTTGCCTTCACATCTGAAATCGGTAGTATTAGTCGGCCGGCGGCTTTCTTGCGAAGGAATTAATACCAAACATGAGTCGACGCCGTCTGGACTCAAGACAACGTAATAGTGCACGGGCAGCAAAACTTTGATCCCAGTCGAGGGAATCCACAAGACCCCCAGCAAGCGCCTTGCCGGGGACGACTGCAACGCCACGGCAAGATCCTTGTCGGGCCCCTGGCAAGACCCTTGCCTGGGGCATCCGTGGGGCCACCGCCAGGCCCGCGCCGGCCAAGACTCCACCGCCGTCCCCAAGCAGCTGCTAGCTCAACCAGTTGGGCAGTCACCTGCGTGGCGACGGGCGGCTTCCAAGCCAACCCAGCAAGCACCTGCATGGTGGCATGCAGATCTTCGTGAAGACCCTACCACCGTGCCACCTCAGCTGCATGCCTGCCTACATGGCGCCACATGCATCGCTGGCCTGGGCGCGTGTCGAAGCAAGGCGAGGCGGCGACGGACGGGACGGGCCCCGTTCCCTTCCTCGATAAAGCTAAGGGACACCTAAGCGATGCATTAAATGCGTCTTGTCCTGTAATACGGGCGATAAGCTCGCAACATTGTAGACCTTTCCACCTCCTGTGTGCCACTGTGGCAGCGCCTTTCGACTATAAAAGGAGGCCCATGGCATACTGGAGAGGGATTTGGCTCTTTTGGGCAAGTTGCACCCTGTAGCTAGCTCAAGAACACAAGAACACTCAATACATCCACCAAAGCAGGACTAGGGTATTACGCATCCTCGCGGCCCGAACCTGGGTAGACGATCCGTGTGCTTCCTGTTAGACCTGCTCTTCTCACGACCCCGCGCCCCGCCAACCATAGTAGGGATTCTTGTGATCCCATAGGTGTCGCTTCCCACCGACAAGGTGTGGCTACAGTACCGCCGCCTGGCGGGCGTTCACTGTAGCCACTCCCCGTCTCTTCTGGGTAATGGCGCACAAATTCCAAGGAGGGGGAAGGCCGCCTAGTCAGAGGCCGGCCCCCCTACGAGCCGACTGGTCTGGGCTCGCCGCCTTCTGGCTCCTTGTGGACATGTAGGGCCCGCCACTGGCGGGTCGTACCGACAGCCCGTCGTGGGAGCGTGGCTCCCTCTGACAGGGGTGATGTCATGGGCCACGTGGCAACAGTGCCCCGCTGGACGGGAGATCTCCGTCTAGAATGACGCACTATGGCCATGCTTGACCCCAGATTCGGGGGGGGGGGGGGGGGGCGAGGCGTGCTGTAGCCACGCCCTGTCTCATCGCACTTAAGTGGATGCACACTTTGAGAACGCCTAGGGCCGCCTGCTAGGAGCCGACCCACCTCGTGGTCGCCTGCTGAGCTTTGACGTCTCCTGGCAGCCGGCCGCGAGGAGGCGGCGCTTGGCTCCTTGAATCTTCAGGGAGCAGCCGGCCCCGATGTCTTGAAGCGCCATGGGGAGCCGATGAGGCTACGCATGGCCAATTAGTCCGACAAAGGGGCTTAAGGGGGTCTTCCTCAAATTGGATTTCCAGAAGGCATATGACCGCCTAGACTAGTCCTTTTTGAGGTTGGTGATGCAGCGATGAGGATCTGACGAGCGGTGGTTCTCCTGGATCATGAAATTGGTTAGATCTGGAAAGACGGCGATCAACATCAATGGCAAAGTGGGACCCTTCTTCCAGGCCTCCAGGGGGTAAAGCAAGGGGATCCTGTCTCCCCCTTGCTTTTCAACCTTGCAGTTGATGCCCTTGCGGGCATCCTAGATAAGGCCAAGCTAGCCGGCCACCTTAAGGGTGTGGTTAGTCATCTCATTCCGGATGGGGGGTTACCCACTTGCAGTATGCGGATGACACCATGATTATGGTGGAAGGCTCGGATTCGAACATTGTTAATCTTAAGTTCCTTTTGCTCTGCTTTGAGGAAATGTCTGGACTTAAGATTAACTCTGATAAGAGCAAGGTTGTGGTCCTTGGCTACTCGGAGGCTGAGCAGCACAGGATCGCGGATAACCTCAATTGTAGGTTGGCTTCATTCCCCATACCTTACTTGGGGATGCCCCTGGCTGAGTCCAGTATTTTGGTGAGTGGGTATGGTCCGCTTGTGGGGCGAGTAGCATCCCGTGCGGAGCCCTGGTGCAGTAGGTTCACATCTAAAGGAAGCAAAATTGTCCTCATTAGCTCTAACCTTGCCAGCCTCCCCATGTATATGATGGGGATGTACATCTTGCCCGAAGGTGTGCATAGTTCCTTTGACAAGGAGCTGGGTAGGTTTTTCTGGAAGGCAGGGGATGGTCGGCCTAAGTACCATATGGTGAAATGGGCTCACATCTGCTTGCCGAAGGACCGAGGTGGGTTGGGCATCCCTGCGCCTTGTCGTATGAACGTTGCGCTCATGCTTCATTGGGTTTGGCGGATCTTGCGGGGAGATGGAGGTTTGTGGCTGCAGCTGATTGAGTCCAAGTACTTCAGGGCCAGCCCCTCTTGGCTTGTTCGCACTCGGCTGGGTCCCTGTTTTGGGAATCTGTCCAGGCCATCAAGGATGAGATTAGGCTGGGTTTGCGGTTCTCGGTTGGCAATGGGTCTGGGACCCAATTTTAATTGGACCCCTGGCTTGATGGGGAGCCTCTCCGCATACGGTTTCCGAGGCTCTTTGCGATTTGTGACGACCCGGCTATTCTTGTATCTGTGGCTGCTTTGGATGAGGGATGGAACATTACGTTCCGCTGCTCATTCAGACCAGCTGAGGTGCAGGAATGGGGCAGACTTGAGGGAAGTAGTCCCTCTTCCTCTGTCCCAGGATCCTGACTCTGTTTCTTGGAGTCTTTCTCCTTCGGGAGAATTCTCCGTTAGTTCGGCTTATCAGGCACTATGCCGGCGCCGGTTCTCCAGTGGTTATCCCCATTGTGGAAGGCGCTGACGCCCCTGAAGATCAAGATTTTCGTGTGGCAGCTTCTCAGAGATCGTTTACCTTTGGGGACCGAGGTGTTGAAACGCCATGATCCCGGCAATGGCCTTTGGCCCCTTTGCCTCATCTCGGAAACGGGAACGCACATTTTGTTCTCGTGCGTAGCAGCACAGGCACTTTGGTGCTTTGTTCGTGAAGCTCTCGGACCGGAATGGGAGGCCCATGACCTTGCAGAGTTTCTGCAGGTAAGGGCCACTCAGGTTGGCCGTAAGCGCCGACTGTTTTGGCTCATCTTCACGGCTATGATGTGGACTCTTTGGACTATTCGTAATAAGACGGTGATTGAGCGGGTGTTCCTGCGGCGTGCTTTTGACTCGTTCTTCAAATTTATTGCCTTCTTGCAGCACAGGCTTCCGCTCGCTACGCCGAGAGATTGTGGCCGGCTTCAGCTCTATCTGGACGCTCTGCTGTCTTCCGTGCGTCGGCTCTCCGACCGTTCGCCTGCTTCGTAGCTTGCCCCTGGTGGCCTTTTATGTTTCTTTTTCTTTCGTTTGGGCGTGTTTGTGATGTGGCCCCAACAGTTTCCTTTTATGACTATGGTTGGGACGTGGTTGTATGGATGTATGCTTTATCTATAAAGCGGGGCAAAAGCCTGTTTCGAGAGTTTCTGGTAGGAAGGCCGTCGCCATCTTAGGCTATCAAGCTATGCATTTTAACGAACTTTATGGGTTTATCTATCTACTTCGCTAGGTGGAGTACCTAGGATGCGTTTGATTACCTACATCGATTTTAGCTAGTGTGCATACTTGTCCCAACTGGATCAGACTGAGCATATACAGGTAAAAAATCAACATCTGCATGTTGATTGGTTGTCTGCATCCCCTCTAGCCTGCATGTGCCACTGAGGAAGGCCTGCTGTTTGGTTGCGGACTTGTTTTAGGGGAAACACAAGTCTGGTTGTTTGGTTACATCCAGGACAGTTGTATGGTAACCTCCTCCTCGATGTAGTGAGGTTACCAGAGGCACACATGAACAACTAAGAACTAAACTAGAGCAACAAAACAAACTCAGGCACAAACACAAGTCTTAACCATGCATCACAAGTTCTAAGACAACATAGTACAATAAGTTTTAAACGAAACCCAAGTCTTAGACGGGCAACAAGAGCTCAGGTGGTCACGACGAAGGCGTTGTTGTGCTCCTTGCACTTGGTGACCACCTCCACGCCGTCGTTGTTAAAGACAATCACCTTCATGGTATCGGGGGTCAGCAGCTTGAACGTCAGCATGTACCCAATCATGATCTGGTGAACGGCGGCGAAGGTGGCCCAACCCTGATCAAGGGTCACCCTATCGTTGATCACCCTCACCGTCACCCTCCATGCGTAGCCGGTGTTCGTCTTTAGTTTAAATTCTGTAGGGACGGTGGGGAAGTGCTTCGTGAAATCCAGAGGCAATTGCAGACTCTCCAGCTTTGGAGCAAGGATAACCTTGCAGAAGTGGCTTTGTCCTGACTCCTGATGGTAGTGGCCATAGTTCCTCCGCTTGGTGCTTGGGTGATCCTGCACCGGCACGTCGACCAATGGCGGCATGACCTCCTTGCCCCTCTTCAATAGTGGCACAATCTCCTTGCCCTTGTCCATCTGCATTATGAATAACACACAGGTCAATGGTCAACATTCATTCTTATCGGCCTAATGCTCTTATATTAACCCACCCTACTAACCCAGCACCACACTCAAACCCCCTCTGTTTCACCACCTCTCCTCTTCCACCTCTCTGTTTCACCACCTCTCCCTCGCCATGAACTCCAACTCCAACCCTTTCCCCTGGGGTATTGGATGGAGCGCCTTCTTCCTTTGGGTGCTCGCTCGGTGACATGACATGCACAAGGAGGCCGACGTTGTGATGAAGAAGGCTACGCCGGACGAGCTGAAGACACCGATTCCCGACCCAGCCAAGAGCGCGATGTCAGCAGACATCCTGCGCTGGGCCATGAATCAGGCGGACTCCGACGACGCTGGACAACGGGCAAGATGGGCCAAGTACAGCCAATACAAGGTGCCTCAAGACCAGGTGGCCGACAACGACGTAGTGCAGATGGTGGCCAGGGCGCCGGCGGCAGGCGCCCGTGCAAGACTCATCGTTCTTGAATAAGGCGATGAGGAAGAAAAGAAGATGGCTACCCCCCCCCCCTGCCGATCGACGTGACTCCAGGGACAAGAAAGTTTGTACACCCAATCCCCACCCCCGATGTAATCGAAAAATAACCTATGAAAACTAGAAGTCGTCGGTGCAGAATCGATGGATGGTAATCCTCCACTCCCCATGTGTTCAATCCCCTCCCTAACTCTCCAATCGCGTGCTCAAATCTAATCTAGCACAAGTCGAAAGCAGTAAATCAACAGAGAGGGCGAGGACTTATCGCCATGGCCGATGCGCTCTGGTGGAGGTCTGCAGTCGCTCCAGTGGTAGCCGCCGTCTTGGATCGCCCTGGTGTCGCTCCGCTGGTCGCCGACGGCGGTGTAAGTGGGTAAAAGGGGAGAGAGCGGTGAAGCAGGGAGGTGAGGGTAATTATGACGACGCGTCTAGAAACAACACGACTTATCGGGACCGCACCCACATGTGCAACCGCCCATGCCCACATGCCTAGGGTTGCATCGCTCGGGCCTGGCTCCACAAAAACTGCTGATTTAAGTGTTCTCCTGGATACAGGCCCAAAGATGATTTAATGTTCGTACTATGCAAACCCAACAATGAATGCGGGTAATCAAACGGGTCATTTTCTTCTCACGCGGGCCCGGCTGAGATTTACGCAGCCTACCAAACACGTACTTACTGTTTGGGTTGCCGGTTCATGAATGATGGGCAGGCATGGCCGGCCGCGAGTGGGCTCGTGTCGCCTCGGCTCTGCCCATATGAACAGCCGGTCGCCTGCGCCGTCGCGTCGGCGTCGGCGTCAAACAAAATACATCGCCGACGGTACTTGCGGAGGACACGTAGTAGTCGAGCAAAGCAGCTAGGCAGTATGCTAGTGGGGGAATCGGAGTGGCGACGTCGCGGAAAGCGCACTCGCCATTCGCTACTCGTGAACGGCCGGCTGCACGTACGGCCAGCCGAAGAGAAGAGTTGTTGGCTGGCTTGCCTACTTGGAAGTCTCTGGCCGGTTAAAGTTGTGCATGCGTGCATGGCTATTTTTTATTGGTCGATCGAGTTCGTCTTGTATCCGCTTTGGTCGTGAGCCCTGACGCAATTTTCCACGCGCGCATGCTCAGCAGGGGAAGCGATCGAGCGAGACGTACGAGCAGATCTGATTTCCTGGCACGATATGGATCGGATCCCATCAGCGTGCGCTGTTGTCAAAGATTCATATCACGGGCTTCCGATTGCATGCAAACCGGCGGCATCCGTAGTACTACTAGTACGTACGTATGACTGGAGCTGCCTGCCATTGCGCCTCAAGTGACTGCATCGTCTTGTGAAACGGACGGCCGGGCGGTCTTGATCATTTCCATCTTGGAACCTAGCAAGCCAGCTCACGTGGGCATTGTATAATCCAGTGCAAAAAACAAATAGGAAGATCTAACTGCGACGACTCCCGGGGAAGATCTTCCCTTGGGATCCACGGCAAGCTGGCGCCCAAGAGATCGATCGCAGCCGAAACAGGTCGGGTTCGACGAGACGGCAAGAACAACCCAAGGAAGATTATGTTGCTCCACTATTACAGTCGGTCCCCTTTAATATCCAATTCAAAAGATCTCTAGTGGGAAAACGCTGGAACTCACACCATACACTGGAAATTATCTACGACTGGTAGTTTTTTAGTGAAATCTATATATTTGAATTTAATTGGCTCTGGGCCAATTTCGAGATCCCTTCATATCTGAAAGAGTAAAAGTTTCCTTTAGAATTAAAATCTTCATATGGTTTGTCCACAAGGGAGTTATTTTGACAAAAATAACTTGGTAAAACGAAGGTGGGTAGGTAGCTCCAGATGTTGTGTTTGTGACCAGGATGAAACTATACAACATCTCTTTCTCGAGTGCCCGTTGGCAAAATTACTATGGCGCACAATACATATAGCCTTCAACATTAGCCCTTCAACTTACATTAACACGTTATTTGGGACGTGGCTAGATGGAATGAAACCAAATATGGCGAGACATATTCGGATAGGGATATGTGCACTACGTTGGGCTATATGGAACAAAAGAAATGATGTAATCTTTAACCGGAAAAACTTTGTCAACTTTTTGCATGTTATTTATAGAGCCAGTACTTGGATCTGTACGTGGTCGTTACTCACTCATGCGGACTCCAGGGAGCTTTTGGTTACTAGTTGCAACTGGTGGAAGACGGTAGCACGGGTTATTTTCAACCGATTTGGATGGCGAGCTAATAATAGGCTAGGTGTATAGGCATCGTAGCCTGTTGCTATCTTCGCTGGTTGTGGCTTCTTTTATTTTCCTTTTTGTTAAGCTCCGTTTGTGAGCCAGATTTGAATTTTAGACTTTGTTCCGCACTTTATTTAATAATATGGTTGCATGCATCTTTCTGATGTAGAAGCCGGGGGTTATTCTCCTTTTCCAAAAGAAAGTGTCCAAAGCATGCTGACGAACAATACAATATATTTCTTGCGAGTGGATGAACAGTACACATCAAGGACTCGAGGCGATGCCCTCGTCGATCTATGCTAAGACAGAGACCTGACGTACCCGAGGAGTTGGAAGTGAAAATGGACGAAACTGGCCCTTTTTCGAAACTTCAACACAAAATGGCCCTAATCTGAAAATATTTTCGAAACTGGCCTTTTTGCATGACGCCCGGGGCTAGGGCGCCATGCTATTTGGCATGATGCCCTAGCCCGGGGCGCCACGCTACACGTCGCTACCATGGCACCATAGGCCGGGGCGTAATGCTATCTAGCATGGCGCCCCAGCCACGAGCGTCATGCGAAAACGGGCCAGTTTTAAAAATCTTTCAGATTGGGGTCATTTTGTGTTAAAGTTTTAGAAAAGAGCCAGTTTCATTGATTTTCACGAGTTGGAACAGAGTGTTGTGCTGGCAATGTGTGACACTATAAGTAGTTATAGTAAAATAAAACCTCAACATTGCGATGAAACGAGTCCTGATTGCGAATGTGTGACACTATAAGTGGTTATAATAAAATAAAACCTCAACATTGCGATGAAACGAGTCCTGATTGCGTCCTTGTAGATTTGCATGTCATCAGCATTGTTCGTTAGCGATGTATATTGTTCTACAAGTCATCAAGTGGGCAGTGGAGGATGACACAGCATACAGTGTGCATGCATGCAAGCTTTCACCAGGCTCTAGATTGATCGGCACTAGCTATCTTAGCTAGAGGCACGCAATTTCGTCGTAGCCGTACGGCGTGTCAGCCTGCTGCTGGCCACATTCGAATCTGTTCCTTCCGTTTCAAAATAGAGGACTCCTATGTATTTTAAAACGGAGGGAGTAGCCGTGAGCTGTGTGTGTTCGGCTTCAGTGCGCCTAATATATTCTATAACCAACCAACCAATCGATTATCGATACTTGTAAAGCCAGACGGTCCAAAAGAAAATTCGATCCCCTAGGAACTTACGCCTTTCAGTTTATGCAGGCCAAGTATATATAAGCACGTGAGATTTCTGGAATTGTGATCTACTCCTATATATTTCTAGGGACATATGCCTAGCTTTAGTCCAGGAAAAACTTTTGCAAACGGCCGGGAATCCAAATCTAGTCCGTCCTGCTGGGCTGCTGCTGGCCTCCTTCCCACACAACGCACGCAAACCTTATTAGTCGGCAAGGTACCTTAAACGAATGTCCGTCTTGCTGGGCTGCTGCTGGCCCTCTCGCGTCCCTCTCGCGTTGCCTCCCCCGCGGGTGACTCGGGAGGGCTCAGCCGCCGCCGCCTAGTCCCTTCAGCGCCCCTCTCCTCCAGTGGCGGATCCAGGATTTGAAGTTACCCAGGGCGGAGTTTAAAGCAAACGAAAAATCGAAGCCACAATATTATGTAGGAGTAATAACACAATCAAGAAAATTAATTGACCAAGACTATGCATTCAGGCAAGACGATGAACAAATGAATTGTTCAATATAGTTTCATTCTCAAGAACTAGGCGAAAAATATATTTAAACGCAAAAAAACATATAAAGTTTAACTTGAATTGCCGCCGCTGAATCTTCCATGATTTAATCCAAAATCGTTAATCTTCAAGTCCCTTAGGTACCTGTAACATGTAAAAACAATTAGATTAATCTAAATCATAGGATAATATGACACTTGTAAGTTGTTCAAACAAAATATAAGACACGTCTGTACCACTAAGTTGTAGTTATACATCAGGGATTTGGTAGATGGACTGTATGACCCTTTAGGCCATGAAAATGGTCTATAATCTGATCCTTGGTGCAGACCTAGATCGCGCTGGCGCCCGGCGCCACATCAAGGCGGCGAGGCGGCAGGGTAGGGCTGGCGTGATCGCGTGAGGTGGGGCGGGACGAACTGGATGGAACTGCGTACAACAACTAATGGGCTCATCTATTGTTTTTCATTGGGCCATCTCACGTGTACAAGAAGAATGGGCTGCGTACAACAACTAATGGGAACTCGACTGGCCCATCTCCAAATTTTTAACGAATCGTTACCTGGGCTGTCTCCTGATGAATCGTTTCTTTCTTCTTCCCTCGTCGTGCCTACCTCACGAGACCTTCGAAGTTCGCTTTCATGGTGGCCACCGGCCGGAAAAAGTACGGGGGTACCCTAGGTTCTCAAAATTTACCCAGGGCGACCGCCCCTACATGACCCCTCGCTGGATCCGCCCCTGCTCTCCCCCTCCGTCGCTGCCGATGGTCGGCGCCGAGCAAAACCCGTGCGTGCGACGGCGGCGGCGGAGGGTCTCTCCTCCCGGTCCCGGATCAGCAACGGCGCGGGCATCCTGATCCGCAGGGTGCGGCCCTCCCGACGGTGTGGCGGATTCTGGAGGCGGCGGACTCGCGGCGGTGCACGAGTGCCCAGATCCATGGGTGTGGGACTCCCGGCAGCGTGCGGGCTCCCGATGGCGGCGGGATCGATCGACGGCGGGCTTGGGGGATGACGTCGGCCGCGCGGTGCCGGATCTCGTCGCTCGTGGCGGATCTCGCCACTCCGGTCTTCGTGGAGGAATCTGGACCGGGGGCGGCGGCCCCGCTAGGCATGGCGACGGCGCCCTCGGCTGGCGACGTTCGCGGGGGGTGGATGGACGGCGTCTTGACCGCGTGGTCGGTGAGTCGCCGGTGGATCTCCTCCGCGCTGCAGGCTCTCTCCCGCTGCACTTGGTGGCTTACAATCGCGGTCGTCGGCCTCGGTGCGTTCCACTAGTAGAAAAAGGGTCAAATGTCAAGCACATTAGTGCCGGTTTGCTTTTGAGCCGGCACTAATGTATGCATTAGTGCCGGTTCCAACGGCTAGCCGGCCGCTTTCATTAGTACCGGTTCGTGGCCGACCTTTAGCACCGGTTCGTGCCACGGACCGTTACTAAAGTGAGTGGTGGCAGGATGTTGTCAGTCCGGGGCCCCTCCAGCACCTTTAGTACCGGTTCGTGGCACGAACCGGTGCTAAAGGTCGTCCTACATAAACCCTTCGTCCACCCGAGCTCGCTCTGTTCTTCCCCTTTCCCCTCTCCTCTCTGTTCTTCCCCTCTTCCTCTCGAGTTCATCACATATTTTGCCCAAAATTTGTCAAGATTTGAAGGCCCTCACCCATTCAAATGATCACAAAGGTTAGCAACTTTGTCCTTTCATCTCTCATTGCTAGATTAGCTCTTGCAATGCTTTGTATAGTGATTAATTTATGAGTTTAGTAATTTGGGAGGAAATATATGTGCTAGTATTTGATTTATATGCAATTTAAGGTCAAAAATAACACTTAGTTTGCATATGTAGGTGTGGTTTACTTAGTGCCTTCTAAATCTCCGTCGTAACCACAGTCGATCACCCGCACCGTTCCGTCGCCGGCACCAGCTTGTGGTGAGCCTCTTGTTCATGAATGTTTTACATTACCAAATTGATGTTTGTGTGATTTGGATATATAGTTACTCGTATAATTATCTTACCCGTACGTTGTTTGTTATACATAGTGCCATGGTTTTGATATCCGTCCCTGTCGGTCCTCGTCCTTGTTATGATTCAGATGTGGTATATTCTCTTTTAAAACTAGTTGTTGCATTTCGTGTTTATGATAAATTATGCCCATCAAGTTGACATAGATATTTTTGTCTAGGAGGTTTGTGAACCGGAAATTCCAACCGACCCTATTGTCGAGAGGTTAAATTTAATTGAAAGAGAAAACGAGTATTTGAAAGAAAAATTGAAAAGAATTGAGGGGGAGAAGATGGAATTGGAGTTGCATGTTGCCGATGTCGTCGATGATCACAAGATCAAGATGGAGAAAATGCGCTTGAAGATTAGAAAGATTAGAAAATATGCCATTGATAGTGAGGCTTGGTATCATTTTGCTGTTGGATCAATTGTTACCGTAGTTGCGATCTTGATCGCATTTGTTGTTGCCTTTAAATTCTTTAGTTAGAGAGTTATTTGTTTGTTGCATTTAAGTCTTGTATGAACTTCATGTATGAACTTTATGAAGGAAATATGCCCTAGAGGCAATAATAAAGTTATTATGTATTTCCTTATTTCATGATAAATGTTTATTATTCATGCTAGAATTGTATTAACCGGGAAACATAATACATGTGTGAATACATAGACAAACATAGTGTCACTAGTATGCCTCTACTTGACTAGCTCGTTAATCAAAGATGGTTGAGTTTCCTAAACCATAGACATGAGTTGTCATTTGATTAACGGGATCACATCATTAGGAGAATGATGTGATTGACTTGACTTGACCCATTCCGTTAGCTTAGCACTTGATCGTTTTAGTATGTTGCTATTGCTTTCTTCATGTCTTATACATGTTCCTATGACTATGAGATTATGCAACTCCCGTTTACCGGACGAACACTTTGTGTGCTACCAAACGTCACAACGTAACTGGGTGATTATAAAGGTGCTCTACAGGTGTCTCCAAAGGTACTTGTTGGGTTGGCGTATTTCGAGATTAGGATTTGTCACTCCGATTGTCGGAGAGGTATCTCTGGCCCCACTCGGTAATGCACATCACTATAAGCCTTGCAAGCATTGTAACTTATGAGTTAGTTGGCGGGATGATGTATTACGGAATGAGTAAAGAGACTTCCCGGTAACGAGATTGAACTAGGTATTGAGATACCGACGATCGAATCTCGGGCAAGTAACATACCGATGACAAAGGGAACAACGTATGTTGTTATGCGGTTTGACCGATAAAGATCTTCGTAGAATATGTGTGAGCCAATATGAGCATCCAGGTTCCGCTATTGGTTATTGACCGGAGACGTGTCTCGATCATGTCTACATAGTTCTCGAACCCATAGGGTCCGCACGCTTAAACGTTCGTTGACGATGTAGTATTATATGAGTTATGTATGTTGGTGACCGAATGTTGTTCGGAGTCCCGGATGAGATCATGGACAAGACGAGGACCTCCGGAATGGTCCGGAGGTAAAGATTCATATATTGGATGATATGGTTAGGCCAAGGGGTCAGGCCCACGGGGCTATAAGTCGGTGCAAAAGGAGTTTTGCGGAGGCCAGGGGGTCAAACGCCGGAGACCCTGGCGTCTGGCCCTGGGCCAGACGCCGAGGCCCATGGCGTCTAGATCGACGGCATGTGATGTTTATCTTTTATGCATCTTGATTTTGATTGCATGTGATGTTTATCTTTTATGCATCTTATTTTGCTTAGATCGACGGTAGCATTAGAAGATTATCTCTCACTAAATTTCAAGGTATAAGTGTTCTCCCTGAGTATGCACCGTTGCGAAAGTTCTTCGTGCTGAGACACCACGTGATGATCGGGTGTGATAGGCTCTACATTCAAATACAACAGGTGCAAAACGGTTGCACACGCGGAATACTCAGGTTAAATTTGACGAGCCTAGCATATGCAGATATGGCCTCGGAACACTGAGACCGAAAGGTCGAGCGTGAATCATATAGTAGATATGATTAACATAGTGATGTTCACCACTGAAAACTACTCCATCTCATGTGATGATCGGACATGGTTTAGTTGATTTGGATCACGTGATCACTTAGATGATTAGAGGGATGTCTATCTAAGTGGGAGTTCTTAAGTAATATGATTAATTGAACTTAAATTTATCATGAACTTAGTTCTGGTAGTATTAGCATATCTATGTTGTAGATCAATAGCTCGCGTTTAGCTCCCCTGTTTTATTTTTGATATGTTCCTAGAGAAAAACTATGTTGAAAGATGTTAGTACCAATGACGCGGATTGGATCCGTGATCTGAGAATTATCCTCATTGCTGCACAGAAGAATTATGTCCTTAATGCACCGCTAGGTGACAGACCGATTGCAGGAACAGATACAGACGTTATGAACGTTTGGCAAGTTCGATATGATGACTACTTGATAGTTTAGTGCACCATCCTTTACGGCTTAGAATCAGGGCTTCAAAGACGTTTTGAACGCCACGGAGCATAAGAGATGTTCCAAGAGTTGAAATTAGTATTTCAGACTCATGCCCATGTCGAAAGGTATGAGACCTTTGACAAGTACTTTGCCTACAAGATGGAGGAGAATAGCTCAGCTAGTGAGCATGTGCTCAGAATGTCTGAGTACTACAATCACTTGAATCAAGTGGGAGTTAATCTTCCAGATAAGATAGTGATTGACACAATTCTCTAGTCATTTACTAGAACTTCGTGATGAACTATAATATGCAAGGGATAACGGAAATGATTCCCAAGCTCTTCGTGATGCTGAAATCGACGAAGGTAGAAATCAAGAAAGAGCATCAAGTGTTGATGGTTAACAAGACCACTAGTTTCAAGAAAAGGGCAAAGGGATATAAGGGGAACTTCAAGAAGAATGGCAAGCAAGTTGCTGCTCAAGTGAAGAAGCCCAAGTCTGGACCTAAGCCTGAGACTAAGTGCTTCTACTGCAAAGGGACTGGTCACTGGAAGCGGAACTGCCCCAAGTATTTGGCGGATAAGAAGGATGGCAAAGTGAACAAGGGTATATTTGATTACAGGTTATTGATGTGTACCTTACTAGTGTTTATAGTAGCCCCTGGGTATTTGATACTTGTCCGGTTGCTAAAAATTAGTAACTCGAAACAGGAGTTACAAAATAAACAGAGACTAGTTGAGGGTGAAGTGACGATGTGTGTTGTAAGTGGTTCCAAGAATGATATGATCATCATCGCACACTCCCTATACTTTCGGGATTAGTGTTGAACCAAAATAAATGTTATTTGGTGTTTGCATTGAGCAGGAATATGATTTGATCATGTTTATTGCAATACGGTTATTCATTTAAGTTAGAGAATAATTGTTATTCTATTTACATGAATAAAACCTTCTATGGTTATACACCCAATGAAAATGGTTTGTTGGATCTCGATCGTAGTGATACACATATTCATAATATTGAAGTCAAAAGATGCAAACCTAATAATGATAGTGCAACTTATTTGTGGCACTGCCGTTTAGGTCATATTGGTGTAAAGCGCATGAAGAAAATCCATGCTGATGGGCTTTTGGAATCACTTGATTATGAATCAGTTGATGCTTGCGAACCATGCCTCATGGGCAAAGATGACTAAAACTCCGTTCTCCAGAACAATGGAGCAAGCAACTGATTTATTGGAAATAATACATATTGATGTATGCAATCCGATCAGTGTTGTGGCTCACGGCGGGTATCGTTATTTTCTGACCTTCACAGATGATTTGAGCAGATATAGGAATATCTACTTGATGAAACATAAATCTGAAACAGTTGAAAAGTTCAAAGAATTTCAGAGTGAAGTGGAGAATCATTGTAACAAGAAAATAAAGTTTTTCTGCGATTTGATCGCGGAGACGAATATTTGAGCTACAAGTTTGGCCTTCAATTAAAACAATGTGGAATAGTTTCACAAACTCATGCCACCTGGAACACCACAGCATAATGGTGTGTCCGAACGTCATAACCGTACTTTATTGGATATAGTGCAATCTATGATGTCTCTTACCGATTTACCACTATCGTTTTGGGGTTATGCATTAGAGACAGCTGCATTCACGTTAAATAGGGCACTGTCTAATCCATTGAGATGACACCATATGAACTATGGTTTAGCAAGAAACCTAAGCTGTCGTTTCTTAAAGTTTGGGGTTGCGATGCTTATATGAAAAGTTTCATCCTGATAAGCTCAAACCCAAATCGGAGAAATCTGTCTTCATAGGATACCCAAAGGAGACAGTTGGGTACACCTTCTATCACAGATCCGAAGGCAAGACATTCATTGCTAAGAATGGATCCTTTCTAGAGAAGGAGTTTCTCTCGAAAGAAGTGAGTGGGAGGAAAGTAGAACTTGATGAGGTAACTGTACCTGCTCCCTTATTGGAAAGTAGTTCATCACAGAAATCTGTTCCTGTGACTCCTACACCAATTAGTGAGGAAGCTAATGATGATGATCATGTAACTTCAGATCAATTTACTACCGAACCTCGTAGGTCAACCAGAGTGAGATCCGCACCAGAGTGGTATGGTAATCCTGTTCTGGAGGTCATGTTACTAGACCATGACGAACCTACGAACTATGAGGAGGCGATGATGAGCCCAGATTCCGCATAATGGCTTGAGGCCATGAAATCTGAGATGGGATCCATGTATGAGAACAAAGTGTGGACTTTGGTTGACTTGCCCGATGATCGGCAAGCCATAGAAAATAAATGGATCTTTAAGAGGAAGACGAACGCTAATAGTAGTGTTACTATCTACAAAGCTAGACTTGTCGAAAAAGGTTTTTGACAAAGTTCAAGGTGTTGACTACGATGAGATTTTCTCACTCGTAGCGATGCTTAAAGTCTGTCCCAATCATGTTAGCGAATTGCCACATTTTATGAAATCTAGCAAATGGATGTCAAAACTACATTCCTTAATGGATTTCTTAAAGAAGAGTTGTATATGATGCAACCAGAAGGTTTTGTCGATCCTAAAGGTGCTAACAAAATATGCAAGCTCCAGCGATCCATCTATGGACTGGTGCAAGCATCTCGGAGTTGGAATATACGCTTTGATGAGTTGATCAAAGCAGATAGTTTTATACAGACTTGCGGTGAAGCATGTATTTACAAGAAAGTGGGTGGGAGCACTACAGCATTTCTGATAAGTATATGTGAATGACATATTGTTGATCGGAAATAATGTAGAATTTTTTGGAAAGCATAAAGGAGTATTTTAAAGGAGTTTTTCAAAGAAAGACCTCGGTGAAGCTGCTTACATATTGAGCATCAAGATCTATAGAGATAGATCAAGACGCTTGATAAGTTTTTTCAATGAGTACATACCTTGACAAGATTTTGAAGTATTTCAAAATGGAACAGTCAAAGAAAGAGTTCTTGCCTGTGTTACAAGGACTGAAATTGAGTAAGACTCAAAGCCTGACCACAACAGAAGATAGAAAGAGAACGAAAGTCATACCCTATGTCTCAGTCATAGGTTCTATAAAGTATGCCATGCTGTGTACCAGATCTATTGTATACCCTACACTGAGTTTAGCAAGGAAGTACAATAGTGATCTAGGAGTAGATCACTGGACAACGGTCAAAATTATCCTTAGTGGAATAAGGATATGTTTCTCGATAATGGAGGTGACAAAAGGTTCGTCGTAAAGGGTTACGTCGATGCAAGTTTTGACACTGATCCAGATGACTCTAAGTCTCAATCTGGATACATATTAAAAGTGGGAGCAATTAGCTAGAGTAGCTCCGTGCAGAGCAATGTTGACATAGAAATTTGCAAAATACATACGGATCTGAATGTGGCAGACCCGTTGACTAAACTTCTCTCACAAGAAAAAACATGATCACACCTTAGTACTCTTTGGGTGTTAATCACATAGCGATGTGAACTAGATTATTGACTCTAGTAAACCCTTTGGGTGTTGGTCACATGACGATGTGAACTATGGGTGTTAATCACATGGTGATGTGAACTATTGGTGTTAAATCACATGGCGATGTGAACTAGATTATTGACTCTAGTGCAAGTGGGAGACTGAAGAAAATATGCCCTAGAGGCAATAATGAAGTTATTATGTATTTCCATATTTCATGATAAATGTTTATTATTCATGCTAGAATTGTATTAACCGGGAAACATAATACATGTGTGAATACATAGACAAACATAGTGTCACTAGTATGCCTCTACTTGACTAGCTCATTAATCAAAGATGGTTGAGTTTCCTAAACCAGAGACATGTGTTGTCATTTGATTAACGGGATCACATCATTAGGAGAATGATGTGATTGACTTGACTTGACCCATTCCATTAGCTTAGCACTTGATCGTTTTAGTATGTTGCTATTGCTTTCTTCATGTCTTATACATGTTCCTATGACTATGAGATTATGCAACTCCCGTTTACCGGATGAACACTTTGTGTGCTACCAAACGTCACAACGTAACTGGGTGATTATAAAGGTGCTCTACAGGTGTCTCCAAAGGTACTTGTTGGGTTGGCGTATTTCGAGATTAGGATTTGTCACTCCGATTGTCGGAGAGGTATCTCTGGGCTCACTCGGTAATGCACATCACTATAAGCCTTGCAAGCATTGTAACTAATGAGTTAGTTGTGGGATGATGTATTACGGAATGAGTAAAGAGACTTGCCGGTAACCAGATTGAACTAGGTATTGAGATACCGACGACCGAATCTCGGGCAAGTAACATACCGATGACAAAGGGAACAACGTATGTTGTTATGCGGTTTGACCGATAAAGATCTTCGTAGAATATGTGGGAGCCAATATGAGCATCCAGGTTCCGCTATTGGTTATTGACCGGAGACGTGTCTCGGTCATGTCTACATAGTTCTCGAACCCGTAGGGTCCGCACGCTTAAACGTTCGTTGACGATATAGTATTATATGAGTTATGTATGTTGGTGACCGAATGTTGTTCGGAGTCCCGGATGAGATCACGGACATGACGAGGAGCTCCGGAATGGTCTGGAGGTAAAGATTCATATATTGGATGATATGGTTAGGCCAAGGGGTCAGGCCCACGGGGCTATAAGTCGGTGCAAAAGGAGTTTTGCGGAGGCCAGGGGGCCAAACGCCGGAGGCCCTGGCGTCTGGCCCTGGGCCAGACGCCGAGGCCCATGGCGTCTAGGCCAGATGCCAAGGATTGTGGCGTTTGGTGCTGGAGTCCGAGTGGGACTCTTGCCTTTCGGGCAAAACCGACTTTGAGGAGGCTTTTACTCCAAGTTTCGACCCAGGGCTCAACATATAAATAGAGGGGCAGGGCTAGCACCAAAGACACATCTGTTGGGGATCGTAGAAGAATTTTAAAATTTTCCTACGCTCACCAAGATCCATCTATGGAGTGTACTAGCAACGAGGGGAAGGGAGTGCATCTACATACCCTTGTAGATCGCGAGCGGAAGCGTTCCAATGAACGGGGTTGATGGAGTCGTACTCGCCGTGATCCAAATCACCGATGACCGAGTGCCGAACGGACGGCACCTCCGCGTTCAACACATGTACGGAGCAGCGACGTTCTCCTCCTTCTTGATCCAGCAAGGGGGAAGGAGAGGTTGATGGAGATCCAGCAGCACGACGGCGTGGTGGTGGATGTAGCGGGGTCTCGGTAGGGCTTCGCCGAGCTTCTGCGAGAGGGAGAGGTGTTGCAGGGGAGGAGGGAGGTGCCCAAGGCTGTTGTTGCTGCCCTCCCTCCCCCCCTTCATATAGGCCCCCTGGGAGGGGGGGCGCCGGCCTAGAACCCATCTGGAGGGGGGCGGCGGCCAGGGGGTAACTTACCCCCCAAGTCAAGTGGGGCGCCCCCCCACCCTAGGGTTTCCAACCCTAGGCGCAGGGGGGAGGCCCATGGGGGGCGCCCCAGCCCACCAAGGGCTGGTTCCCTTCCCACTTCAGCCCATGGGGCCCTCCGAGATAGGTGGCCCCACCCGGTGGACCCCCGGGACCCTTCCGGTGGTCCCGGTACAATACCGATAACCCCCGAAACTTTCCCGGTGGCCGAAACTGGACTTCCTATATATAATTCTTCACCTCCGGACCATTCCGGAACTCCTCGTGACGTCCGGGATCTCATCCGGGACTCCGAACAACTTTCGGGTTTCCGCATAATCATATCTCTACAACCCTAGTGTCACCGAACCTTAAGTGTGTAGACCCTACGGGTTCGGGAGACATGCAGACATGACCGAGACGCCTCTCCGGTCAATAACCAACAGGGGGATCTGGATACCCATGTTGGCTCCCACATGTTCCACGATGATCTCATCGGATGAACCACGATGTCGAGGATTCAATCAATCCCGTATGCAATTCCCTTTGTCAATCGGTATGTTACTTGCCCGAGATTCGATCGTCGGTATCCCAATACCTTGTTCAATCTCGTTACCGACAAGTCTCTTTACTCGTACCGCAATGCATGATCCCGTGACTAACGCCTTAGTCACATTGAGCTCATTATGATGATGCATTACCGAGTGGGCCCAGAGATAACTCTCCGTCATACGGAGTGACAAATCGCAGTCTCGATCCGTGCCAACCCAACAGATACTTTCGGAGATACCCGTAGTGTACCTTTATAGTCACCCAGTTACGTTGTGACGTTTGGCACACCCAAAGTACTCCTACGGTATCCGGGAGTTGCACGATCTCATGGTCTAAGGAAAAGATACTTGACATTGGAAAAGCTCTAGCAAACGAAACTACACGATCTTTTATGCTATGCTTAGGATTGGGTCTTGTCCATCACATCATTCTCCTAATGATGTGATCCCGTTATCAATGACATCCAATGTCCATAGTCAGGAAGCTTACTAGGGACATCTTGTGGTCTATGTATTCACACATGTATTACGATTTCCGGATAACACAATTATAGCATGAACAATAGACAATCATCATGAACAAAGAAATATAATAATAACCATTTATTATTGTCTCTAGGGCATATTTCCAACAGTCTCCCACTTGCACTAGAGTCAATAATCTAGTTACATTGTGATGAATCGAACACCCATTGCGTCCTGGTGTTGATCATGTTTTGCCCTAGGGAGAGGTTTAGTCAACGGATCTGCTACATTCAGGTCCGTATGTACTTTACAAATATCTATGTCTCCATTTTGAACACTTTCACGAATGGAGTTGAAGCGACGCTTGATATGCCTGGTCTTCCTGTGAAACCTGGGCTCCTTCGCAAGGGCAATAGCTCCAGTGTTGTCACAGAAGAGAGTCATCGGGCCCGACGCATTGGGAATCACCCCTAGGTCGGTAATGAACTCCTTCATCCAGACTACTTCATGTGCTGCCTCCGAGGCTGCCATGTACTCCGCTTCACATGTAGATCCCGCCATGACGCTTTGCTTGCAACTGCACCAGCTTACTGCTCCTCCATTCAAAATATACACGTATCCGGTTTGTGACTTCGAGTCAACCAGATCTGTGTCGAAGCTAGCGTCGACGTAACCCTTTACGACGAGCTCTTCGTCACCTCCATAAACGAGAAACATATCCTTAGTCCTCTTCAGGTACTTCAGGATATTCTTGACCGTTGTCCAGTGTTCCATGCCGGGATTACTTTGGTACCTTCCTACCAAACTTACGGCAAGGTTTACATCAGGTCTGGTACACAGCATGGCATACATAATAGACCCTATGGCCGAGGCATAGGGGATGACACTCATCTTTTCTATATCTTCTGCCGTGGTCGGGCATTGAGCCGTGCTCAATTGCATACCTTGCAATACAGGCAAGAACCCCTTCTTGGACTGATCCATATTGAACTTCTTCAATATCTTGTCAAGGTATGTACTCTGTGAAAGACCAATGAGGCGTCTTGATCTATCTCTATAGATCTTGATGCCTAATATATAAGCAGCTTCTCCAAGGTCCTTCATTGAAAAACACTTATTCAAATAGGCCTTTATACTTTCCAAGAATTCTATATCCTTTCCCATCAATAGTATGTCATCCACATATAATATGAGAAATGCTACAGAGCTCCCACTCACTTTCTTGTAAACACAGGCTTCTCCATAAGTCTGTGTAAACCCAAACGCTTTGATCATCTCATCAAAGCGAATGTTCCAACTCCGAGATGCTTGCACCAGCCCATAGATTGAGCGCTGGAGCTTGCATACTTTGTTAGCATTCTTAGGATCGACAAAACCTTCCGGCTGCATCATATACAACTCTTTCTTAAGGAAGCCGTTAAGGAATGCTGTTTTGACGTCCATCTACGATATGTCATAATCATAGTATGCGGCAATTGCTAACATGATTCGGACGGACTTCAGCTTCGCTACGGGTGAGAAATTCTCATCGTAGTCAACCCCTTGAACTTGTCGATAACCCTTAGCGACGAGTCGAGCCTTATAGATGGTCACATTACCATCCGCGTCCGTCTTCTTCTTAAAGATCCATTTGTTTTCTATGGCTCGCCGATCATCGGGCAAGTCAGTCAAAGTCCATACTTCGTTTTCATACATGGATCCTATCTCGGATTTCATGGCTTCTAGCCATTTGTCGGAATCCGGGCCCGCCATCGCTTCTTCATAGTTCGAAGGTTCACCGTTGTCCAACAACATGATTTCCAGGACAGGGTTGCCGTACCACTCTGGTGCGGAACGTGTCCTTGTGGACCTACGAAGTTCAGTGGCAACTTGATCCGAAGCTTCATGATCATCATCATTAACTTCCTCCCCAGTCGGTGCAGGCACCCCAGGAACATCTTCCCGCGCTGCGCTACTTTCCGGCACGGAAGGGGTGACTATCACCTCATCAAGTTCCACTTTCCTCCCACTCAATTCTTTCGAGAGAAACTCCTTCTCCAGAAAGGACCCGTTCTTGGCAACGAAGATCTTGCCTTCAGATCTGAGGTAGAAGGTATACCCAATAGTTTCCTTAGGGTATCCTATGAAGACGCATTTCTCCGACTTGGGTTCGAGCTTTTCAGGTTGAAGTTTCTTGACATAAGCATCGCATCCCCAAACTTTTAGAAACGACAGCTTAGGTTTCTTCCCAAACCATAATTCATACGGTGTCGTCTCAACGGATTTCGACGGAGCCCTATTTAAAGTGAATGCGGCAGTCTCTAAAGCATAGCCCCAAAATGAGAGCGGTAAATCGGTAAGAGACATCATAGATCGCACCATATCCAATAGAGTGCGATTACGACGTTCGGACACACCATTGCTCTGAGGTGTTCCAGGCGGCGTGAGTTGTGAAACTATTCCACATTTCCTTAAGTGTGTACCAAACTCGTGACTTAAATATTCTCCACCACGATCTGATCGTAAGAATTTTATTTTTCTGTCACGTTGATTCTCAACCTCACTCTGAAATTCCTTGAACTTTTCAAAGGTTTCAGACTTGTGTTTCATTAGGTAGACATACCCATATCTACTTAAATCATCAGTGAGAGTGAGAACATAACGATATCCTCCGCGAGCCTCAACACTCATTGGACCGCACACATCGGTATGTATGACTTCCAATAAGTTGGTTGCTCGCTCCGTTGTTTCGGAGAACGGAGTCTTGGTCATCTTACCCATGAGGCATGGTTCGCACGTGTCAAATGATTCGTAATCAAGAGACTCCAAAAGTCCATCTGCATGGAGCTTCTTCATGCGCTTGACACCAATGTGACCAAGGCGGCAGTGCCACAAGTATGTGGGACTATCGTTATCAACTTTACATCTTTTGGTATTCACACTACGAATATGTGTAACATCACGTTCGAGATTCATCAAGAATAAACCATTGACCAGCGGGGCATGACCATAAAACATATCTCTCAAATAAATAGAACAACCATTATTCTCGGATTTAAATGAGTAGCCATCTCGAATTAAACGAGATCCAGATATAATGTTCATGCTCAAAGCTGGCACTAAATAACAATTATTGAGGTTTAAAACTAATCCCATAGGTAGATGCAGAGGTAGCATGCCGACGGCGATCACATCGACCTTGGAACCATTCCCGACGCGCATCGTCACCTCGTCCTTTGCCAGTCTCCGCTTATTCCGCAGTTCCTGTTTTGAGTTACAAATATGAGCAACGGCGCCGGTATCAAATACCCAGGAGCTACTACGAGTACTGGTAAGGTACACATCAATTACATGTATATCACATATACCTTTTGTGTTGCTGGCCTTCTTATCCGCTAAATATTTGGGGCAGTTGCGCTTCCAGTGACCACTTCCCTTGCAATAAAAGCACTCAGTCTCAGGCTTGGGTCCATTCCTTGGCTTCTTCCCGGCAACTGGCTTACCGGGCGCGGCAACTCCCTTGCCGTCCTTCTTGAAGTTCTTCTTACCCTTGCCCTTCTTGAACTTAGTGGTTTTATTCACCATCAACACTTGATGTTCTTTTCTGATCTCCACCTCCGCTGATTTCAGCATTGAATATACCTCGGGAATGGTCTTTCCCATCCCCTGCATATTGAAGTTCATCACAAAGATCTTGTAGCTTGGTGGAAGCGACTGAAGGATTCTGTCAATGACCGCGTCATCCGGGAGATTAACTCCCAGCTGAGACAAGCGGTTGTGCAACCCAGACATTCTGAGTATGTGCTCACTAACAGAACTATTCTCCTCCATTTTACAGCTGAAGAACTTGTCGGAGACTTCATATCTGTCAACCCGGGCATGAGCTTGGAAAACCATTTTCAGCTCTTCGAACATCTCATATGCTCCATGCTTCTCAAAACGCTTTTGGAGCCCCGGTTCTAAACTGTAAAGCATGCCGCACTGAACGAGGGAGTAATCATCAGCACGTGATTGCCAAGCGTTCATAACGTCTTGGTTCTCTAGGATTGGTGCTTCACCTAGCGGTGCTTCTAAGACATAATCTTTCTTGGCTGCTATGAGGATGATCCTCAGGTTCCGGACCCAGTCCGTATAGTTGCTGCCATCATCTTTCAGCTTGGTTTCTCTAGGAACGCATTGAAGTTGAGGACAACGTGGGCCATTTGATCTACAAGACATATTGTAAAGATTTTAGACTAAGTTCATGATAATTAAGTTCATATAATCAAATTATTCAATGAACTCCCACTCAGATAGACATCCCTCTAGTCATCTAAGTGAAAACATGATCCGAGTTAACTAGGCCGTGTCCGATCATCACGTGAGACGGACTAGTCAAGATCAGTGAACATCTCCATGTTGATCGTATCTTCTATACGACTCATGCTCGACCTTTCGGTCCTCCGTGTTCCGAGGCCATGTCTGTACATGCTAGGCTCGTCAAGTTAACCTAAGTGTATTGCGTGTGTTCCGAGGCCATGTCTGTACATGCTAGGCTCGTCAACACCCGTTGTATGCGAACGTTAGAATCTATCACACCCGATCATCACGTGGTGCTTCGAAACAACGAACCTTCGCAATGGTGCACAGTTAGGGGGAACACTTTCTTGAAATTATCATAAGGGATCATCTTACTTACTACCGTCGTTCTAAGCAAATAAGATGCAAAAACATGGTAAACATCACATGCAATCAAATAGTGACATGATATGGCCAATATCATTATGCTCCTTTGATCTCCATCTTCGGGGCACCATGATCATCTTTGTCACCGGCATGACACCATGATCTCCATCATCATGATCTCCATCATTGTGTCTTCATGAAGTCGTCACGCCAACGATTACTTCTACTTCTATGGCTAATGCGTTTAGCAACAAAGTAAAGTAAATTACATGGCGTTATTCAATGACACGCAGGTCATACAAAATAATAAAGACAACTCCTATGGCTCCTGCCGGTTGTCATACTCATCGACATGCAAGTCGTGATTCCTATTACAAGAATATGATCAATCTCATACATCACATATATCATTCATCACATCTTCTGGCCATATCACATCACATAGCACTTGCTGCAAAAACAAGTTAGACGTCCTCTAATTGTTGTTGCAAGTTTTTACGTGGTTTGTAGGTTTCTAGCAAGAACGTTTTCTTACCTACGTATGACCACAACGTGATTTGCCAATTTCTATTTACCCTTCATAAGGACCCTTTTCATCGAATCCGTTCCGACTAAAGTAGGAGAGACAGACACCCGCTAGCCACCTTATGCAACTAGTGCATGTCAGTCGGTGGAACCTGTCTCACGTAAGCGTACGTGTAAGGTCGGTCCGGGCCGCTTCATCCTACAATGCCGCCGAAACAAGAAACGACTAGTAGCGGCAAGAAGAATTGGCAAACTCAACGCCCACAACTGCTTTGTGTTCTACTCTTGCATAGTAACTACGCATAGGCCTGGCTCATGATGCCACTGTTGGGAATCGTAGCATAATTTAAAATTTTCCTACGCTCACCAAGATGCATCTATGGAGTGTACTAGCAACGAGGGGAAGGGAGTGCATCTACATACCCTTGTAGATCGCGAGCGGAAGCGTTCCAATGAACGTGGATGACGGAGTCGTACTCGCCGTGATCCAAATCACCGATGACCGAGTGCCGAACGGACGGCACCTCCGCGTTCAACACACGTACGGAGCAGCGACGTTCTCCTCCTTGTTGATCCAGCAAGGGGGGAGGAGAGGTTGATGGAGATCCAGCAGCACGACGGCGTGGTGGTGGATGTAGCGGGGTCTCGGCAGGGCTTCGCCGAGCTTCTGCGAGAGGGAGAGGTGCTGCAGGGGAGGAGGGAGGCGCCCAAGGCTGTTGTTGCTGCCCTCCCTCCCCCCCTTTATATAGCCCCCCTGGGAGGGGGGGCACCGGCCTAGAACCCATCTGGAGGGGGGGCGGCGGCCAGGGGGGTAACTTACCCCCCAAGTCAAGTGGGGCGCCCCCCCACCCTAGGGTTTCCAACCCTAGGCGCAGGGGGGAGGCCCATGGGGGGCGCCCCAGCCCACTAAGGGCTGGTTCCCTTCCCACTTCAGCCCATGGGGCCCTCCGGGATAGGTGGCCCCACCCGGTGGACCCCCGGGACCCTTCCGGTGGTCCCAGTACAATACCGATAACCCCCGAAACTTTCCCGGTGGCCGAAACTGGACTTCCTATATATAATTCTTCACCTCCGGACCATTCCGGAACTCCTCGTGACGTCCGGGATCTCATCCGGGACTCCGGACAACTTTCGGGTTTCCGCATACTCATATCTCTACAACCCTAGCGTCACCGAACCTTAAGTGTGTAGACCCTACGGGTTCGGGAGACATGCAGACATGACCGAGACGCCTCTCCGGTCAATAACCAACAGCGGGATCTGGATACCCATGTTGGCTCCCACATGTTCCACGATGATCTCATCGGATGAACCACGATGTCGAGGATTCAATCAATCCCGTATGCAATCCCCTTTGTCAATCGGTATGTTACTTGCCCGAGATTCGATCGTCGGTATCCCAATACCTTGTTCAATCTCGTTACCGGCAAGTCTCTTTACTCGTACCGCAATGCATGATCCCATGACTAACGCCTTAGTCACATTGAGCTCATTATGATGATGCATTATCGAGTGGGCCCAGAGATACCTCTCCGTCATACGGAGTGACAAATCGCAGTCTCGATCCGTGCCAACCCAACAGATACTTTCAGAGATACCCGTAGTGTACCTTTATAGTCACCCAGTTACGTTGTGACGTTTGGCACACCCAAAGTACTCCTACGGATCCGGGAGTTGCACGATCTCATGGTCTAAGGAAAAGATACTTGACATTGGAAAAGCTCTAGCAAACGAAACTACACGATCTTTTATGCTATGCTTAGGATTGGGTCTTGTCCATCACATCATTCTCCTAATGATGTGATCCCGTTATCAATGACATCCAATGTCCATAGTCAGGAAACCATGACTATCTGTTGATCAACGAGCTAGTCAACTACAGGCTTACTAGGGACACCTTGTGGTCTATGTATTCACACATGTATTACGATTTCCGGATAACACAATTATAGCATGAACAATAGACAATCATCATGAACAAAGAAATATATTAATAACCATTTATTATTGCCTCTAGGGCATATTTCCAACAACATCAAGAAACACCAAGCCGTATGCCGGCAACCCCGTCCCCTCTAGTTTATCCTCCATCATAGTTTTCGTAGTGCTTAGGCGAAGCCCTGCGGAAATTGTTCTTCACCAACACCGTCACCACGCCGTTGTGCTGCCGGAACTCATCTACTACTTCGCCCGTCTTGCTGGATCAAGAAGGCGAGGACATCATCGAGCCGAACGTGTGCAGAACTCAGAGGTGCCGTGCGTTCGGTACTTGGATCGGTCGGATCGTGAAGACGTACGACTACATTAACCGCGTTGATAAACGCTTCCGCTTTCGGTCTACGAGGGTACCTAGAAAATACTCTCCCCTCTCGTTGCTATGCATCACCATGATCTTGCGTGTGCGTAGGATTTTTTTTTGAAATTACTACGTTCCCCAACACTTTATGTATGAACTTGTATTAATTTGGTCTTTTGGGTGTTGTGTAATGAAGATGAGCCGACAATGGATGTACGATGACCAATGCTCTCCCGAGTTCATTAATGGTGTGCAAACTTTTCTGCTTGCGGCTGAGGCAAACAAGCGGGCGGATGGTTTTATGCCTTGTCCATGTTTAGTCTGTAAGAATGATCACAATTACTCTACGTCAAGAACCATTCACGTCCACCTATTAAGTCCAGTTTCATGCCCCACTATAATGTTTGGACCAAGCTCGGAGAAAGAGGGGTTATGATGGAAGACAATGAAGAAGAAGAGGACGACGACAACTATCCTGGCCATGGGTTCCCTGAATACGATGATCCAACAATGGGGGAAGAAGCTGAGCCGGCAATGCGGGAAGAAGCTGAAGAAGAGGCATCAGATGAGCCCACTGATGATCTAGGTCGGGCCATTGCCGATGCAAAGAGAAACTGCGCAAGTGATTTGGAGAAGAAGAAGTTGCAGCGCATGTTAGAGGATCACAAGAAATTGTTGTACCCGAATTGCGAAGCTGACAAGAAAAAGTTGGGCACCACACTAGAATTGCTGCATTGGAAGGCAGAGAATGGTGTATCTGACAAGGGATTTGAAAAGTTGCTGGTAATGATAAAGAATATGCTTCCAAAGGACAACGAATTGCCCGAGAGTACGTACGAAGCAAAGAGGGCTGTCTGCCCTCTAGGGTTAGAGGTGCATAAGATACATGCATGCCTTGATGACTGCATCCTCTACCGCGGTGAGTACGAGGATTTGAACGCTTGCCCGGTATGCGGTGCATTGCGCTATAAGATCAGGCGCGATGACCCTGGTGATGTCGAGGGCGAGCGCCCCAGGAAGAAGATTCCTGCCAAGGTGATGTGGTATGCTCCTATAATACCACGGTTGAAACGTTTGTTCCAAAACAAAGAGCATGCCAAGGCGATGCGATGGCACAGAGAAGACCGTAAGAAAGACGGAAAGTTGAGAGTACCCGCTGACGGGTCGCAGTGGAGAAAAATTGAGAGAAAGTACGGGAAGGAGTTTGCAGATGATGCAAGGAACGTATGGTTTGGTCTAAGCGCAGATGGCATTAATCCTTTTGGGGAGCAGAGCAGCAACCATAGCACCTGGCCTGTGACTCTATGTTTGTATTACCTTCCTCCTTGGTTGTGCATGAAGCGGAAGTTCATTATGATGCCAGTGCTCATCCAAGGCCCTAAGCAACCCGGCAACGACATTGATGTGTACCTAAGGCCATTAGTTGAAGAACTCTTACAGCTGTGGAATGGAACAGGTGTACGTGCGTGGGATGAGCACATGGGGGAAGAATTTGACCGAAAGGCCTTGCTGTTTGTGACCATCAATGATTGGCCTGCTCTCAGTAACCTTTCAGGACAGACAAACAAGGGATACCGCGCATGCATGCACTGTTTGGATGATACCGACAGTATATATTTGGACAATTGTAGGAAGAATGTGTACCTGGGACATCGTCGATTTCTTCCGAGCAGGCATCCCGTAAGAAAGAAAGGCAAGCATTTCAAAGGTGAGGCGGATAACCGAACGAAGCCTCGCCACCGTACTGGTGCTGATGTACATGATATGGTCAAGGATTTGAAGGTAGTCTTTGGAAAGGGTCCTGGCGGACAACCTGTTCCGAATGACGCTGACGGACGCGCACCCGTGTGGAAGAAGAAATCTATATTTTGGGACCTGCCCTATTGGAAAGACCTAGAGGTCCGCTCTGCAATCGACGTGATGCACGTGACGAAGAATCTTTGCGTGACTCTGCTTGGCTTCTTGGGCGTGTATGGGAAGACAAAAGATATACCTGAGGCACGGGAGGACCAGCAACGTATGCATGGAAAAGACGGCATACATCAGGGTCATGCCAGCTACGCTCTTACCAAAGAAGAGAAGGAAATCTTCTTTGAATGCCTGCTCAGCATTAAGGTACCGTCTGGCTTCTCGTCGAATATAAAGGGAATAATAAACATGGCAGAGAAAAAGTTCCAGAACCTAAAGTCTCATGACTGCCACGTGATTATGACGCAACTGCTTCCGGTTGCATTGAGGGGGCTTCTACCGGATAACGTTCGATTAGCCATTGTGAAGCTATGTGCATTCCTCAATGCAATCTCTCAGAAGGTAATCGATCCAGAAATCATACCAAGGTTAGAGAATGATTTGGTGCAATGTCTTGCCAGTTTCGAGTTGGTGTTCCCACCATCCTTCTTCAACATCATGACGCACGTCCTAGTTCACCTATGTGAAGAGATTAACGTTTTGGGTCCTGTATTTCTACACAATATGTTCCCCTTTGAGAGCTTCATGGGAGTCTTAAAGAAATATGTTCATACCGTGCTAGGCCAGAAGGAAGCATCTCCAAGGGCCATGAAAATGAGGAGGTCATTGAGTTTTGTATTGACTTTATTCCTGACCTTAAGCCGATTGGTGTTCCTGAATCACGGCATAAGGGCAGACTGGATGGAAAAGGCATGCTAGGAGGGAATCAAAAAATATGTATGGACGGATATTCTCTCACTGAAGCACACTACACAGTTCTACAGAATTCCGCCTTGGTGGCTCCATATATGGACGAACACAAGCATTTTCTACGCTCCAAACAGCCGGAGCGGTCTGATGACTGGATTACACGTGAACAAACTAGGAGTTTCGCCGGCTGGTTGCAGACACGTACTATGCATGACGCCTCTATTGAAGATGACCTGTACTCGCTGTCCCAGTTACCATCTTCGAATATAATGACTTTCAAAGGGTACGAGATAAATGGTAATACATTTTACACAATCGCCCAAGATAAGAAGAGCACCAACCAAAACAGTGGTGTCCGCTTTGATGCAACAACCAAGACGGGAAAGGAAACATATTATGGTTACATAGAGGAGATATGGGAACTTGACTATGGACGTGGTTTGAAGGTCCCTTTGTTTCGGTGCAAATGGGTCAATATGACACGAGGCGGGGTAACGGAAGACCCGCAGTATGGAATGACAACAGTGGATCTCAACAATCTTGCGTATGCAGACGAACCATTCATCCTAGCTAATGATGTGGCACAAGTTTTCTATGTGAAGGATATGTCTACCAAGCCGAGAAAAAGAAAAGAAAAGGAAGCGAATGCATCATACGATGAGCCAAAGCGCCACATAGTTCTTTCTGGGAAGAGAAACATCGTGGGAGTGGATGACAAGACAGACATGTCAGAAGATTATGAAAATTTTGATGAAATTGCTCCATTCACAGTGAATATTGATCCGAGCATCCAGTTAAATGATGAAAAATTTTCCATGGCTACGGCGCAAAGGGACACACGCGAAGAAAAAGTTTCACACCCAAAGATCTGGGATGTGATCGGCTTCACTATCATCACTTTCTTCTGTGTTTCACACCCAGGAGGGAATCTCTGTAATAGTTAGGGTAGTTATGTGTTTTGGCATTTGAAACGCGGAGAAATTTTATGTGCAAACAAATTCTTTCATCCATTTACTGATTTTTTCCAGCTAAATGACCCTGAAATATAAAAGCATTTCGAATGAACTCAGAAAAGGTTGAAAGTTGGCATGGTATCATAATTTCACCCACATAGCATGTGCAAAAAAGTAGAGAGGGTTACCGCAAAAACTGGATGCACTTCGTGTACAAAATGGACAATCTCTTTCGAAGTATCAGGGTTTCGGACGAAAACTCATCCGTTACAAAGGCATTTCATTTTTTTAAATAACCTAAGCATTACCAAATCAAATATAATGATAAAACACACTAATATTAAACATAAGGAAAAAGAATCACTGAAAAATCTATTTTCAAAGTTAAGTTATTCACAAACTAGTGATTCACACAAATTTCAAATAATTCAAAATGTAAACTATTCAAATTTGTAAACTACCGGCACTAATAGAAAGTTTGTAATTTTTTGTACCTAAAGCAAAAATATTCACAAAGAAACTCTAAATACAGCAAAAAACAACTCAAAAATAAATAAAACAAAAATAAATAAAGCAAAAAATAAGAAAATAAAAAAGCCCGCCTACTGCGCCACAGCGGCCTGCATACGACTAGAAACCCAACCTGTTGTTGGGCCCGGATGCAGGCCCGCAAAGGCCCAGTAGGCCCACAGGGTAGCACAGAACATTTAAGCCCAGTAGGCCTGCTTTGGAGAGGAGCTCGAGAGAGCTACCGCACTGGGGCTTATAAACCAGTGCGGACGCCCCTCGGCTAGCGAGGTGGGACTAAACATGACGCACCGCACCTGTGCCAGCGCACCACCTTTAGTACCGGGTGCTGGCTCAAACCGGTATTAAAGGGAGGGTATTTAGTATCGGTTGGAGCCACCACCCGGTACTAAAGGTGGGCGCTTCCCGCCGCTTGGCCTGGCCAAAATTGACCTTTAGTACCGGTTGGTCGCTCCAACCGGTACTAAAGGCCCATCCTATAGAAGAAAACACTGCAAAAAATTTAGTTTCTCATCTGCTTCTTCTCCTCTGCCCCGTCGCCCACCGCTCCCCGTCGCCGCCCCCGTCGCCGCCCCGTCCCCGTCGTCGCCGCCCCGGCCGTCCCCGTCGTCGCCGCGCCCCGCCCCGTCGTCCCCGCCCGGCCCGTCACCGCCCCGTCCCCATCCCCATCGTCGCCGCCCCCCGTTGCCTCGCCTCGCCGGTGAGCTCCTGCCCCGGCCGCCATGTCCACACACACACACACATTGTTTTTTAGTTTTTTAGTTATAAATTTTTTCTGTTTTTTAGTTATAGAAATGTTAGAAATTTTCATGTTTTTTAGTTATAGAAATATTAGAAATGTTATAGAAATGTTAGTTATATAGAAATGTTATAAATTTTTCTGTTTTTAAGTTATAGAAATGTTAGCAATTTTTCTGTTTTTTAGTTATAGAAATATGAGAAATGTTATAGAAATGTTAGTTATATATATAGAAATGTTAGAAATTTTAGAATTAGTTTTAGTTAGATGAATTAGATTAATGTCAAATTGTTAGAATTTGCATATAGAATTTTAGTTATCACAATCCAATCATTTAAAAAAATGTTACTTTTTACGGGTATATAGTATTTGTTCTCGACGATGCCCGGCCCGCATCCTCGCCGTCGACCCGTTCGCGACGACGTCCGGCTGACCCATGTCCGGCATTGGGCTCCGCCAGGCTGGCACTGGGAGGTGCTACCTGAAGGGGCGCGCCGCTTGGTGAGGAACCCGGCCTCGGGTCCCGTCGTCGACCCTGATCTCCTTTGGTGGCGTTCGTGTGGGAAATCCTGAACACCCAGGAAGAACACGAGGCAAGGGCGTTATTCCCTAGTATGAGGGCTTTTCGGAATGGAACGACGACTACAGGACCCGTGCAAGAAAGAAGATGGAGGAGGAGAAGAAGAGGAAGCTAGAGGAGGAGCAGAGGAAGCAGGACGCGGAACGCCTTCAAGGCCTAGAAGCAAGGCACGCGGACTTGGCACTCAAATTCCAGCAGCAGCAGCAGATCGACTCACTTAGCCAGGAAAGGGGGTCTCAGCAGCGGCAGCAGCAAGCGGATGATCATCCAGCATTGGATAGCACCGTCCCATCCATGCCGAGAAGCAGCGTTGGTTCCGCCCCGGGCGACGCACTGCTGGATACATACCCTGTGGATGACATCATAGAGAACACTAACTGTGAGCTACACTTCAAAAATGAAGAACATATCCATGAAGGTGGCGGACGCCATTGCTTTTACAGTTACACCCGAAGCAACTTTCCATTGCGCCCCGATTCCAGCGGGCAATGCTCGTGTCTTGGTTGATGAGGTGGTGGACCCATATTCGGGGCTAGAGCTTGACATTCCTGGAGGTGACGACGAGCACACACTGGGAGAGGCCATACATCGTATCATCCTATGGAGAAAGGATTGCATCATCTTTCGAAGTCCACCGACACCGTGTCTGCCGACTCCTCCTCGAAGTCCGCCACCGTGTCAGCAGACTCCCGCTCCTCCAAGTCCATGAACGTGTGAGCAGACTCCTGCTTCAAGTCCGGCACAGCGTCAGGCCACTCCTCCTGTTTCAAGTCCGACACCGTGTCAGGCCACACCTCCTGCTTCAAGTCCGGCACAGCGTCAGGCCACACCTCCTGCTTCAAGTCCGACACCGTGTCAGGCCACACCTCCTGCTTCAAGTCCGGCACAGCGTCAGGCCACTCCTCCTACTCCAACTAAGCCACGTCAGCCGTCTCCGCCGCCTAAGCAATCGCAGAAGAGACACGACGCAGCTATGGTGCGTAGCGGTACGAGTCGAGGTAGTACAGGAAGTACAGGCGGAGACAAGCGATATAAATATGGTCCAAGCAGCCTCGCTCCTCTTCCTCAGAGGCCTTACGACATGACCGAGGAGCAAAACGATGCAATAGTGCGGGCCGAAGTGGACGCTCATTTTGGACCGAAACCAGCAACGCCGCCGAAGGAGAAAGTGCCTGAGGAAAAGATTGACCACTTCATTCGTATGGCTAGACCACCAGCTCCCAAGCCTGTTGACTCAGACTATGAGCGCCAAATCAGGAAGGCACATCGAGCATGACTACAGAAAGAAGCGAGCTCGAGCTCGAGCCAACAAGCAGCTGTCAAAAAATGCGGGAAAACCGTTCCCCAGCTGGGAGAACAGGCGGCGCAATCGACCCCCCCCCCCCCCCCGCTTGTTGTGCCAACAACACATGAGAGTACGCGCGTCCAATATTATTGTGGGCAAACCGTTTACGTTCCCGAGCAGGGCGATGTGGTAATAACCGAGCAGCATATAATGCAGGCTGAAATGATCAAGATCACTGTTGGACAACTCCTTGATATCGAGCCCATGTCTCCGCTTAGAGAGGAGGAAATAAAACAGAAATATGTCCGGGGCCAACCTTTGGTCGAGCCCAAGGAGGTCAAGAACCTCCCAACGAGAATGTATGAATTGCATGATTGGTACATGAAAATTACCAAGATTTCCAATCGAGAGTCCCTCATGTTGCAAGTCGAGGAAGATCATTACTTCAATAAGAAAGCTCTGTCCGTTGAGTATTCAGAACTATTTCAGTTATTCAATCAAGATGCACTCGACAAATCTATCGTCAGTTGCTATTGTCTGTAAGTGATTTCTTTTTGTAATTTAAGTCTCAAGCTAGCTCTAGTGCTCATTGATTGATCATTAATTACCTATAATTATATATCCTCACTATTTATTCTTTTCTGTGGTATTATGCAGGATGAAGATGTATGAAATGGAAAAAGCTGGACGCTATGGCATTGGGTTCATTGACCCAAATACCGTTAATGAATACACATGGAAATTGGAATGGTGTAGACAAGATGTAGAAAAAAACATGGTAGAGTTCTTGAAGCGCCTCAATAGCAATGAAGATATACTACTTTCTTACAACTTCGAGTGAGTCACACTGTCTTGTACTACAAATTCTGTTTTTGCTTACTAGCTAGATGTTAATAAGTGTATAGGGTTTAGGGTTATAGTTGATTAGTGTTATGCACATGCCCGCTTAATTTATACATGCAAACGTATGCGCATGCAGCTTCCACTGGATCTTGTTAGACATTAAAGTTGACGAAGGAAAAGTCGAAGTACTGGACTCACTACTTAAAAAAGATAGTGACTACAGCATCGTGAAGGGGATAGTCGACAGGTTATTTCAATCATTATTAACTATATCTCGGCCTATTTAGTTCGTCATTTCCTGATATGAACTTTTTTAATAACCCCTTTATTAATTTTCTTTGTCGGCGGGCAGGGCTTGGGCAAAGTACATCAAGGTGACTCCAGGAAAATGGCGACAAAAGCTATGTTAGTATCGACCCAAGGTAAGTAATTAAGTAGTACTAGCTAGCTAGCTACCATCTCTTTAATTCTTGTTTTAATACCATTAATTAATTAACATGCTTGATTAATTATTATCTGATTAAATTCTATTCTCGTAAAGGCCCTAAAGCAGGCGCCGGGGACTGAAGTGTGTGCATACTACGTTTGCGAGAACATTCGCATGATGACGTCCGAAAGGAGCAGATCTGATAGACAGGACTGGGTACATTTGCCAGAATACTATTCACAAATCTTACATGATTGTCGATATCTAGTCGCACAACTAATACACATGCATATTGATCTCCTTCTTAACAGTTCAAAGATGTGCGGGACCAGCTCCTACCAATAGAGCGCATACGAGCACTTCAAGAGAAATAGTGGGATTTTTGCTCGACCAGGTCATAGATCCCAAAGGAGAATACTATTACCCGCTACCGCCCCCATGAACCACTTGTCATCGTGCTCCGAAGGCACCAAGGCAACATGTAGGAGAAATTGTAAATATATACATGTGTATGTGTGAATAATTAATGGTGGTTGTGAGACATTCGATTATATATATATGATCGGTTCTACGATTTATATATATGCATAACGTGTACAATATGTAGTATCGTAAAATACCAGCAAAAAAAAGAATTAAATGGAAAACACAAAATTAATGGAAAAATTAAAATTAAAACCAAACCCCCCCCCCCCCCCCCGCAACATTTAGTACCGGTTGGTGCTACCAACCGGTACTAATGGTCTACCAGCACCCGGGCCTGGCTCGTGCCACGTGGTGGCACTTTAGCGCCTGTTCGTGCCGAACCGGTAGTAAGGGGGGGGGGGGGCTTTAGTCTCCAGTCTTTAGTGCCGGTTGCAGAACCGGCACTAAAGGCCCTTACGAACCGGCGCTAAAGCCCGGTTCTGCACTAGTGTTCGCGGGGGCTGGTAGAGGTGACATCGGACCGGAGGAAACTCTGAATGACTCATTCATCCCGACGGTGGAGACGACCAGGGTCGCCGTTCTCCTCCTTGCAGGCGCCGTCGAGGTCCTTGCCCTCCACCCCGATCCCATGCCCGGTTGAAAACCCTAAATCTCCTTAGATTGGGCGGCGGCGGCACTGTGTGTGTCGTACCCTTCTTGGAGGCGCCGTCTGGGGCGTTTGGGTGCTCGGTTTGAGGAACTGCAGGCGGAGGGGATGGGACCAGTGGCAACAGGTGGTGTTTCGCGTCGGAGGAGCGGCGTGGCATCTGGCGCGTCGACAACGGCGGGTCTCAGCGGCATGGAGCAGCGGGGTCTCGCCGGTGGGCGTGTGATGATGGACGAGCGCGGGATGGTGGCGTTGTCTGGTGTCGTGGTGGCGTCGACGACAGCTAGACCGGGCAAGGTAAATGCAGCAGTGCAGCACTGAAGATAGATTGGTGGCAGGTGGCTGCGGCGGCCTCATACCCGGCAGGCGTCCTGGTTGAGGAGTGCGCTGGACTGGTGGGTGCCCTATACCCGGCAGACGTCCTGGTTGGGACCTCAGGTCTTAGATATTAACTTTGGCTGCGAGGTTTGTTTGGTATTAGGCGCAGACTATCGGCATCCCTACATCAACTGGATAGGAGTAGCGACAGATGTTGTCTAAACGGTGACCTGTTGTATGACTTTATAAGGTCTTGTGTGAATAATTAATAAAGTGATTGCATGCATCGTCGAGATGCAGAGGCCCAGGGTCGTCCTTCTTTTCTAAATAAAAAATAAAAATCTCCTGTTTCTATAACAGATCGCTTTACAAAAGCAGAATGCTAGCCCTAGCCGCGATTCCCTCCGGATAAGATCAATTGTTCCTCTTGTGAACAAGCCCGGCAGCTTCATCTAGTATTGTGTTAGCTGTGTGGCAAATGCATGCCAACACCTGCATGTTATGGTAGTGATCGAATAACTTTGCTTTCTTGCAGACGCATGCAGATAATATTTGCATATGTGTGCTCCTGTTAACTTCTTGGCGGGAATTCCAGATAGGAATCGAGAAAGTAGTTAAGTATCTGAGGACGACCGTACAATTTGGCTTTCTGCACCAATAGACATATGAATGCTTCTTATAAACACACTCGCAACAAATGATTGGTTGGACATGACTGGGTCAGGGACTACATGCATTAGTACCATATATGCCCGCTTTGGTCCCGCAAATCTCCTCAACATTTCCCATGCACATCTGCAACTTCAAAAGAAAAAAAATCTCAAAATAAAATCTGAACCAAACGATATAGAGTATATATTTGAGCAGTCTCATCATCTAATCCCTGCACCAACCAGCCTAACTTTCTCGGCATCTCCTTTTTTGGGAAATCAATCATCGCTTCCATACCACTGTCATCCATCCATCCTCCGGGAAAGTTGGAAGAGAGACGGCCGAGGAGACAAGAGCCATGCGCCGTTTTGATGGTGGATCTGCGGCCCATGCGCCGTTGGCGTGCAGCAGTAGGGCCGTTCCCCACGAGGAGGGCTCTGGATAACCAAGCCACTATATCTAACGAAGTTTACCCTTCCAGGTTTCACCACTTGTTTGAAAGTGACTTCAAAGTGTGTGGCTCGCAGGCACGTGTATTTTGTTTGGGATGGGGGGTGTAGAAATTCACTGTGAGTTTAGTTTCCCAGCCTAAATTTTTTGAACGTGATTTGTTTTTCGTTGGGTGTGCATAGCGATTTTGCCCACGATCCTGTCGGGGTGGACGAGTTCGTTACGTGCATGTGTAGAGTTGTGGTTGCATGCACTGCCTTCTTTAGTTGAGATCCTGATTTGTTGGCTGCTGCATGTGGACCGGACACGTGATGGGACCACGTGTTTGCATGCAGATTTGCGTGTGATATGGAAGTCCATCGCCACTAAAATCGTTCGTCCTCGATGTTTCTCGACGCTGCTTGCTGCGAAATTTCTGGAGCCATTCTTCGGCTATAAATAGGCCGCTGAGCGTGCAATCAATGGACCTGCACAGGCCTCCTCGCTCGCCTTCCCGCGCGGCTCCTTGACGCCTGGATTCTACCTCTTCAGGCGCATCCAGGGCTGAACTGGCCCGCCCTCGGAGGCGGCGGAGAGCGGGGAGGCCGGCGCAGTTTGGCAGGAGAGGTCGGTCGCCGGAGGTGGAGCGGCGCGTAAACATGAGCGACTTCTCTCGCCGTCAACATGGAGTGCGCCGGACCACGCGCCGCGCGGGGGCACGGTGGGCCGGGGCAGCGCGACGAGGAAGTAGTGCCGCCCTGGCCGGAGCAGCACGTCGTGCTCGAGCGGGTGTGCGCGGACGCCGAGCTGCTTGACCTGCTCGGACTCGAGCAGCTGGAAGCCCGGGTGGTTGCGCAGCATCGCGCCCGTGTACGCCGGCGGAAGGCGGTGCCGTCCAGTTGTGTCTCCTTGGCGCCATTACGCCGGCCGCCGACGCTGTTGCCCATTGCCTACAGGCTGCTGCTCCTTCCTCCCACGCCACGCTTTCCTCCCGGCGGCGTCTGTGTTCTTTGTTGTCTTTCGACGCCTTCTCTCTTCTTCCCTTCCCTTGGTGGTGTGTGAGGTGAGGTGAGGCAGGGCGTTCGTTTGGCTCGCGCATTGCTCTTTGCGGTGTTCGTGCGTGTGGGGTGTGGGAATTTAAAACGGGCGAGCGAAAAAGGGTCTGGTTAGTGGAAGGCTTAGCTAGCCGACCTCCATTCCCGAAGAAGCTATTCTGTCTGTGCGCTGGCTCAGGACTCCATGGCCGAAGCGCGTGCACTGCGACCTATGGCTCAGGACTCCATGGCCGAAGCAAGCTACCGCCCGCAAAGTGTTATTGATTTTCCCAGACGCCTTCTTTCTGATCTATTTAGCAGGATTACTAGACTAGAACGGAAAAGTTTCATGCACTACTCACACAAATCCCATCAGCTAAATTTTTTTGTTTTGTCAAGGTGAGTACGCAGATAATAATGTGCTCTTAGCTGGGGTCTTTCTCTTCCGGTGATTTTTTTTTTGGCTTACATACTAGATTTTACCATTAATGGTGACCGTATGCAGATTGTTAGCGTTGTATCACTAGCAGTGTATGATGTTTTTTCTTTTGTTTGGTCGACAAGATGAGTAGATGATACGCATAAGCACCGCGTTCTTAACTAGGGCCTCTCTCTCGACATGCAAACAATCTTTGACCAACACATGCAAACCAATTTTTTAAAGCAAACCAACGGGCGAAGAACAAGACCACCGCATGCAAAGTGTAATCCAAACAGCAAAGGAAGCAGACCACCGCATGCATGCAGAGATAAAAGCCAAACAGAACACTGCCAAGGACGTAGGCAAATCAGACAGCAACCATGCAACCCATGTACAATCAGAAGGAATGTCCCGAATCTAATAATAATCGTTGCAGCCACCCATGAAGCGTATATCCCCTATTTTTCCAAACTATGCACGTGTTCATATCCAATTAGCTGATTTTTTTTTAAACGGAGGCAAAAGCTTTGCCTCATCTCATTAATAAAGAAGAAGAGAGTAACCAGGTCACAAGAGGGTCATTACTCCTCCACAAATGAAAGAAAACAGAGCTACTCTCGCGGCATCAATGATCCCAAGTGTTTAGCCCCGACCAAGACCCAATTTTGGGCCTCTACTTTGATGCCCGCGAACACGGTTGTTGGCATAGAAGATTTCTTCTGGAACACCCTCGCATTTCTCTCTTTGCAAACCTCCCAGGATACAAGCGATATAAGTGAGGATATGGCCTTTTTCCGATTAGCTGATTTAAGGCTGTTCAAGTTGGCCCTGCAGGGAGCACATCTGGAGTCACCACAAAATCACCATCAACGACCATAACTATTATGTACTTGGAAGTGGCAGAAGAGAAACTCCTTACATCACAGGGAAAGGCACGAACAAGAACACGGCAGTTTAACATGACACGCCAACAGGTAACCACCTACCAGAATGAATTTGCAAAACAAGTTAACAAGAATTCTAGCAAAAATATGTGAGAACTTCTTCGATGTGATACCGCTCTACATGTACCCCTAGCGCCCACATAGTAAAGATCCTATTATTACATACACAAGGCGCCAAGCCACCTGTGGGCCGGAGGCAACAATTCGCAAAAGCTCTTTATCACTTCATCATGGGCATTAATCCTGCGGGAGACTATGGATGATCTAATCAAGCAATAATAATCAATGTTTCTTTCATCTTACTGCAGTAGAGTCGTGCCATGTTTGGCAAGAATAGATGATCCCTATCAACAGATGTATGGGCATGTGTTTCGCTCTTTAGCAACATCCAACATGCATGATGCCAATAAATTCATTTCTTCCTACTTATTTTCCTAAGTCCACATTTTTTTACGTACAATGATCTGCTATCTTAAATTGATAATATTAATTATAAATAGTAAACTCAATCCATACGACCACACCGTATCAATGGGCGCGGCGTGCCGCCGCGCGGGCTATGCTAGTAAGATACGAGAGCAGGGACACTACGAGGAGCAATGGCTCTACTAAGGCCAACTCCACCGCGCGACCCCAAACGGACGTTCGTTTTGTCCGGTTTCTGTCCGTTTGGATAGGGCAATGGGGTCGTGTTCGGGCATGTCCTGGGATGCGGTGGCCGTGCGCCCAGCGCGCTGCCGCATCCGTTTGCCCCATCCTGTCCGTCAGGGCCAAAAAATGCCCATATTTTCATCAAAACTAGTTTGCACGTCCAAATATTTGTCTGAAAATTAAAATAGTTTTACAACCCAATTGAAATTTTCTTTAATAAAATAGTTTTACAACCAAATCGAAATTGTCTTGACTGAACATAAAATGAATCAATATATCTATTGGTTGCCAATGTGATCCCACACGTGCTCAACCAAGTCATTTTGAAGATTCAAATGAGTGTGCCAATCACGCATCTCACGGTGGAATTGGACAAACTGTTCAAATGTGGCCGGGTCTTGGTGCAGGGGCTCAATATTTTCACCTTGATAATCAAATCCTTGGTCAAAGATACTCTCATCACGCTCGTCCTCGACGATCATGTTGTGCATGATCACACAAGCAGTCATCACCTCCCAAAGCTTCCTTTCATCCCATGATAGTGCAGGGTTTCGAACGATACCCCACCAGGATTAAAGCACACCAAAAGCACGTTCCACATACTTTCTAGCACTCTCTTGCATTTGGGCAAATCTCTTTCTCTTCTCACCTTGGGGTTTCGAGATTGTCTTCACAAAAGTTGACCACTGAGGATATATATACCATCAGCTAGATAGTATCCCTTGTTGTACTGGTGGCCGTTGATCTCAAAGTTGACAGGTGAGGAGTGGCCTTCTGCAAGCCTTGCGAAGACTGGAGAATGCTGCAGCACGTTGATATCATTGTGAGAACCTGCCATGCCGAAGAAAGAATGCCATATCCAAAGATCCTGCGAAGCCACCGCTTCTAGTATGACAGTGCACGCCTTGACATGCCCCTTGTACTGGCCCTGCCAAGCAAATGGACAGTTCTTACACTCCCAGTGCATACAATCTATGCTGCCAAGCATGCCTGGAAAGCCTCTAGCTGCGTTGGTCGCCAACAGTCTCTCTGTATCAGCGGCAGTTGGCTGCCTCAAGTACTCTGGGCCAAACACCTCGATCACAGCCTGGCAGAACTTGTACATTGGCATCAGACATGTTGTCTCACTCATACGCACATACTCATCCACCAGATCGCCTGGAATTCCATATGCAAGCATGCGGATGCCCGCGGTGCATTTCTGGTAAGAGGAGAATCCAAGCTTGCCAAGGGCATCCGTCTTGCACTCGAAGTATGGGTCATGAGCAACCACTCCCTCTCGGATACGATTGAACAGATGCCTTGCCATACGAAAACGGCGACGAAATTTATCCGGCTTGAAAAGCGGGGTGTTCGCAAAGTAATCGGCATAGAGCAGGGCGTGGCCTCTCTCCCTGTTGCGGTTCAGGTTGGGAGCACGGCCAGGGACTGACCCCCTTTACCGAGGAAGCTGCCGTTGAATGTGGTCGTGAACGACCAGTGCAGCCACCACAAGATCATCATCCGACGACGAATCATCCGATGAACAAAGGAAGTGATCGAAGAAAAACTCGTCTCCATTGTCCATACCTTTGTGGGCAAAATGTCGAACACCATGCGGTCGTGGTGGCGAAGAGGCCGCGATGATCACCTCGACGCACCAGGGGTGGTTGCCGGCCGGCTACTGGCCGCTCTGGAGCTCTTGTCGGAAGCTGTCGCGGCTGCCGTGGTACGTCGCGGGCGATCGTGTCCCCTCTGCCACCGGCAAAGACGGCGACGGCCAAACCTCCTCCGATCGACGGCCAAAACTACGGCGAAAGCGCGGGCGTGGTGGCGGCCATGTCGAGACGTGATTTGGTATGAACGGCCGGGGGCTGCGCAGTGAGGAGGCAGCTGGAGAATAGCGGCGGCGCCGGCGGCGGGGCGGGGCGGGAAGAGAGGGTGGAAGAGTTGGGAGCGGATGGACTGCTAGTGTCCCCGACAGGCGGGCCACGGGGGGGGGGGGGGGGGGGGGGGGACAAGGGCGTGCGTCGAGGCCGTCCGCGCGCGTCCGTTTCACCCCAAACCGAGTGCAAGTTTGTTCCGGGGATGGGTCGAAAACGGACGAAATCCGGACATTTGTCTGTTTGAGGCCGCGCGTCGGGCTGCGCTATTCGTCCGTTTTATCCCAAACGGACGCACCCGAACAAGATGGGGTCGCGCGGTGGAGTTGGCCTAAGTAGGAGTACGTACTGTAGCCTGGCATGTGGTCGCGCACTACGTACGTACTGTAGCCTAGCATGTGGTCTTACCGTAAGCCTAGCACTGCAGCCCTCACACGAACGCACCCAGTGGCCATGTGACATGCAGGGGCGCGATCCAAGTACATGGACACACCCATGACCCATGCATGATGGAGTGAGTGAGATTACGGTGGTACGGATATGATCGATACAGTGTCCTTTCGTCACGGGGTACTGTGGCGTTCATGTGCACGACGGGCGGCCATGCCTGCATACAATATCATGCATGCCTTGCGCACGTTTAGCTGGTTCCCGTCTTCCAGTCGAAACGTGAATTTAGATGCAGTCGAATATACCACAAGAACCACAGTGATTCTTCTTCTTTTTTCGGAACGGATGCATTCTTCTTTTTTCGGGACACAAGAATTTACCTGTGCGCCATTTCTATTGTGTATATGTTTACCGCTCAGATCTTCCGCTCTCTGCTACGAAGTGGTCCACGGCGATGAGGTGCTGGCCTTTCTCTGACGAGGGCCAGCCGGTGACGCTACAGTCAACGGATTGATGGCGGATCTGCTCCCCTGCGTCGGCGGTCTTAGGGTTCTTCTTGCGGCAAGACGGTGTGTTCAACTTGAGTTTCGGAAGACTCCGTCGGAGATTTCTATTGGGTGCTTGGCGCCTTTAGATTTTTGGATCGGATGGGATTCGATTGTGTGTAGGGATGAAAACGGCACGGAAACGGACGGAACTGGGTGCTGCCATATTTGTTTTCATATTTTTTTTGCGGAAGCGGAAACGAATACAGAAACCCCAGAAACAAATACGGAAACAAATACTACCGGAAACAAACCCGAAGCGAATACAGAGCGGACACGGAAACAAAACTGTGTGTTGACCGAAACTTAAAGCCCCCTTGAATCATGGAGAAATACAAACAAAAAACAAACAAATTGATGAAATTGTTAACATGGCTACAAAATAATATGGTTGTGTTGGTAACATTTGGTACTATTGTAGTAGTACATGACAATTCCGTATAGGGCTAGCTGAGTATGTGTGTGGTAGTAAAAGTTGGTAGTCAAATGATTCATTTTGCTCGTTCTACTCATTGTGTCATTGCGTGTTGTTTGGTAGTTGAGCTACAAAGTAGCCATGGGGGCCTATATATAGTAGAAACGGAAATTCCATATAAACGGAAACAGAAAGTTCCGTTTCCACGTGTGTTTCACCGGAAAACACCGTTCCGTTTTTGTTTCCGTTTCCACATTAAAATTTCCATTTCCATTTCCGTGTTGCAAATTTCCATTTCTGCTTTCATATTTCCTCCCCGTTTCCATTTTTCCTCTGGAAAAGCGGAAACTTTCCACTCTATTTTCATCCCTAATTGTGTGCACCCCTATTTCAGCCTGTGTGGCTTCAGGACGGCGTGACGCGAATCTTCGTTGTCCGGTGACATTATGAGACATTTTGGTATTTCAATTTCCATGATGAAGATAGTGGCGGAGAACATCATGGTGGCTGAGATCCGAGGCCTAGTAATGGCGAATTGAGTCTTGGTGGCGATGAGGACTTTGCTTGATCATTCTTGACTCGTAGTAGCTGTATCGGCAAGTGGGTGCGGCAGCATAGGCGGAGTACATAGTTTTAGCTTTCAGGGTAAAAACCAAGGTCTGGCCTTAATTGGTTGTGCCTTGCAGTGACCTTGTTGAAGGCATGATTTTGAGAGCGAGGATCTTCTCCAGGGTGAAAATCTAAGATCTAGGATTGAGCGATGACGGTGCTTGTGTATTGTTTCCTTCTTGGAGGCATCACTTTTGGAGAATTTGGACTCCGAATGTTGTCTAGGTGGTGGTTTGTGCTGCAGCTACAAGGAATTGATTACTGTAGTCTTTTTTTCTTCTGCTTCTTCTTCTTTTTGTCTTTTGGTTGCGTGCATCCGTAATATCTTTACGACATTACGTTATTGCAGAGGCCCGGTGTAATTGGTATCTTCGCGGTATTAATATATTCTCGTAGTTATTTACCATGTGCATAACAAGCAAGATATAAAACAAGAAAAAGAAGAATAATAAGACAATGTGCTTTGTACCAAAAATGGTAGATCTACGTAAACCTACGGTTCCTTCCTGGGCCTCATTTGGTTTGGAGGAAACCAAAATGTAGGATTTAGAAATAGTAGAGGAAGTTGATAGGATGACACGTGTCATCCTAAGAAATTGTCTTGCCTCGTTCATATGAATAAAATAAGCTTTGAGTGGGTGTGTAGATTTCTCCAAAAACACAGGAAATGAATAGCATTCCTATGAAATTTTCATACGTGTTTCCTACAAACCGAATGCATCTATAGAAAATTTTCCTCTTCGGTCTTTGTTCCTATGTTTTTCCCGTGAAAATCCTTCAAACCGAATGAGGCCCGCGCGTGGGCGTGGGCCTTTTCTTTCTTCCAACCAAACTAGGCCAAGTCAACTCGATCGTAAGTTACATAAGAATTTTTTATGTAGGTGTACTGAAGCTCGCTTTGTACTAACCGCACGCCTCGAGAAGTACGCACATACTAATCACGACACACCACTCATTCTACTCGATCGTATATGATCATGATGCATCAACTAGTTTCCTACAGTTGCATAGTACTTAGCACTTTTGGTCCCGGTTCAATGCACGAACCGGGACCAATGCGCCTCGCCCCTGACCCATGACCACTAGTCCCGGTTTGTGCCACAAACCGGGACTAAAGGATTGGTCCTTGTTGCGGCCACAGTTTAGTCCCACCTCACCAACCGAAGGACGCTCACACCGGTTTATAAGCCCGTCCCTCTCTGCCTTGTTGAGCTCCTCTCAAAATGAAAATAGATGCCCTTATACAGGGAATTTGACCTAAATTCATAGTGAGTTTCTCTGAAATTCATAGAAATTTATTACGAATTTAGGTTGAATTTTCTCTATAGGCGCATTTATGCTCATTTTTTTATGTTGGGGTTGGCGATCTTTACAGACTTTTTGTGTGTTGAATATGCACCATTCAAAATCAGTCTTTGCTTTGAATGGTTCATTTTGAACACACAAAAAGTCAGGAGTTCAAATAAGTTCGAGAAAATGAAATCAATTTGTAACAGATGAGTTTTCGTCTGAAACTCTGATACTTCGAAAGAGATTGTTCATTTTGTTCACGAAGTGCATCCACCTTTTGCCAGGACAACCATTTTGTTAATTTTCAGAGTTCATTTGAAATGCTTTTCAATTTTAGGGTCTTATAGCTCAAAATAATTAGTAAATGCATGATAAATAACAAATGAAGTCAGAAAGGATTGAAAAATGATGATGTGGCTTTGAATGGTGCATTTTGAACACACAAAAAGTCAGGATTATTGAAATATATAAGTAGAAACAAAACAAAATAAAATTTAATAAAATTTACGAAACTAAAATTAACAAAATATTTTCTGTTCAAAACATTATAAGAAACCTCTAGTATTATTGAAACTAAAATCATATAAAATTGATGCAACTAAAATTATCGAAGTATTTTCTGTTCAAAATCATTAAAAGCAAAAATAATTTTCATAACAAACTTTTTTTGATAGAAACATTAATAGCAAAAAGAATTATCATAAAGTAAAATAAATAAGTAATTAGAAACAAAATAAAATAAAATAAATAAGTATTTTGTTGTAAGTAGAAACAAAAGAAAATAAATAAAGAAAAAAGAAAACAAAATAACTTGGAAAAAATAAAAAAATGCCACCTACTGGGCCACCACGGCTTGAATACGACTAGAAACCCATCCATGGGCCAGGATTCAGGCCCGCAGAAGGCCCAGCAGGCCCACAGGCATAGCAGTGCAAGATTAGGCCCAGAGGCCTGCAGTTTAGAGGAGTTCAATGGAGATGGCGGGGCAGGGCTTATAAACAGGTCATGCCGCTCCTCAGCTAGCGAGGTGGGACTAAAAATCCCACCGCACCGCGGCTTTGGCAGGCGCAGGACATTGGTCCCGGTTGGTGCCACGAACCGGGACCAATGCCCACCTTTGGTCCCGGTTCGTGGCACTAACCGGTACCAATGCCCACCCTTTAGTCCCGGTTGGTGCAACCAACCGGGACCAAAGCCCTCTGCTTCCCTTTGGGCTGCTGAAAAGAGGCCTTTGGTCCCGGTTGGTGGTACCAGCCAGGACCAAAGAGGTGCATTTCTCCCGGTCCGTGACAAGAACCGGGACTAAAGCTTCATGTATATAAGGCACACTTGTGAAATTTTTGTTTTGCATCTTGCAGTTCCCCCCCCCCCGACGACGCGCGCGGAGAGGACGCCACCAGGCTGCCGGACGCCGTCGCCGTCGCCCACGCCGACGCCGTCGCCGTCCGCCGCCCCCGCCGTCGCCGTCGCCCCGCCCCCGCCCCGGTGCCCACGCCGGCCGTCCGCCGCCCATGCCGTCGCCGTCGCCCGTGCCCTGTTCCGCGCGCCCGCCCGGATCCTCTGCACGCCGACGCCGTCTGCCGCCCCCACCGTCGCCGCCCCCGCCGTCGCCCTAGCCGGCCGGCCCCGCTGTGAGCCGCCGCCGTCCCGAATCCTTTTTTTTTCATTTTTTTTGTATATGTATTTTTTCCATGTATATATAGTAGTACGTGTTTAATAAAATTAGTTAGATTAGTTGAATTAGATGTTTTTTCATGTATTTTAGATTAGTTGAATTAGATGTTTTTTTGTCAATTTATGTATATATATGTTCATATTTAGAAAAAAATTGTGTTGAACTAGTTAAATATAATAGAACTAGTTAAACAAGTTTATTTTTAGTAAGTGCTTAGTAGTTGAACTAGTTGATTTAATAAAACTACTTTATTTTACTATAGAAGTAGTTTATTTTAGTAAGTACTACTTTATTTTATTTATAGTAAGTGCTTAATTAGTAGTTGAACTAGTTGATTTAATAAAACTACTTTATTTTACTATATATAGAAGTACTTTATTTTTAGTAAGAACTACTTTATTTTATTTATTTATAGTAAGTGCTTAGTAGTTGAACTAGTTGAACTACTTTATTTTATCAAGAAAATTAATAGAACTAGTTTATTTTTTAAGTTCAAGCAATTAATCCCGCATCGACGTCGACGATGCCCATCCTGCATCCTCGTCGTCGACTCGGCGGAGGAGGTCGGCTTGATCAGAGGGGCCATGTCCGGGACTGGGCTTCGCCGGGCTGGTTTTGGGAGGTGCTACTTTCCGGTGGGCGTAGGTTGGTGAGGAGCCAGCCCGTCGTTAACCCGATCCTTGTTTGGTGGCGGTCGCATGGGCCAGTGACGGTGCCGAGGCTTCCGGACACCGCGGAGGTGGTACGTCACCGTGTCAACGAGGAGGACCAGCACGTCCGTCGCTACATGGTTGCGTTGAAGGGCAGGTTCGACTATACCTGGCAGGTTCTTCAGGGATCTCACTGGAGCTATGATCCTGTGATGGTTCCGTCCCTTTGGGTGTCCACCGCCCGCGCCAATACCCGTCGGGCACTACTGTTCTAGCTGTACTAGCGATGCTATATGTATGATAGTATTCGAGGTGTATTAGTGATAATATTCGACGATGTAAGGACGCATGGAGATGATGTAGTTTTGCTTATAATTGAATGCATCCTAATTTGAATACTACTTTATTTTGTGATTTGATTTTGCTTATTGAATGCTCAAAGTGGAAAACTACTCCTACTTTGAATGCTAAAATTGGAGAGCACTATGCAAGGCGTATGCATATGATTAGTTGATAGCTTATAGGGATTTTGTTTTCGCAGAAATCTAGGAGCCCCCGGCCCCTCCATCATCCCCGCCGTCGTCCCCGTCACCGCCCCCTCCGACATCGAGGTGAGACTAGCCAAATCCTCTTTTAGAAAGATAATTAAACGATATTTCGGGTTGACTGTAAGTCTGTCGAGTCTCCACCATATATGAGAGGACGAAGAATCCCGACTGTTGTCGTCGGGGTAGCTTCTCCTTCGTTCCCGTGTGCTAGACAATTTGGTGTAATGCACTCGAGAACGAAAGGAGGAGCTACCATACCATCACCGACGGTCGCAAATGTCAGAGAGGAATCAGTGAGGTAGAGTTTCACCATATATATATGAGAGGACGAAGAATCCCGACTGTTGTCGTGGGGGTTGCTTCTCCTTTGTTCCTGTGTGCTAGACATTTTGGTGTAATGCACTCGGGGACAAATGGAGGAGCGACCATCACCAACGGTCGAATATATACACCACGTGAGCTGAGAGTTTTCAAGAAAAGACTCGACAAACCGATAGTCAACCCGTGATGAATAATAATGATCTAACTTAGGTTTTTTAGTACATATATTTAATTGTAGACGTTTAATATTTGAATTATGAACATAGGAAATGTCGTATTCGTACGACGAAAGTCTCCGGGGGGAGTGCGACTGGTGCCACGACGACCGAGGTCAGTGCGACAGGCCTCACCTGGACGAAGATCGGCGCTTCAGTATTAAGCTGGAGGAGACCTTCGATGTTGAAACGGTACGCAACGACGACAAGTGTTATTTTTTCATAATTAAGCACGACTTCAACTATTTCAACGTGTACTTTTCATCTTTTACAATTCGGCTAGCTTATCCCATGCCAAGCAAGACGCTGCGTCATGGAGAGGATGGGTTTTGAAGACCATGAAAGTATGGAAACAAAGAAAATTCACCTAAGGACCCATCATGATATAGATTTTGAAGTAAATCTGTATAATTCTGAGAGCGTAACCCATTTTGGTTGCAAAAATTGGGAAGCATTTTGCAAGATGTATGGTTTTGATGAGGGTATGCTTGTCACCATGGATCTTGGTGATCCTGACATCGAGCAAGACAATATGGACATTTGGGTCCTTGTTGATACGCCTCCAATTCTACCGCTATGTGAGTTTCTCAAACATAGTTATTAGCTAATTTATATTGTTCATTTCAAAATAGTTGACAGCTTATTTTCATTGACAGCTTATTTTGATTATTCAAACAATGTGCGGAACATGGTAGACAGAACCTACTACACCGATGGCTCTGAGTTAACTTATAATGAGAAAACTCATCTGGTAGGATTTTGTACTGATCTTGAGAATTACAATATCTATTGTAAAACTCCTCCACATTATGGTCAATACGTGCCACTAGTGCACGTGTTGAACTACGGTAACTACTATGGAGATACCCTGGTAAGATTTCTTACTATTACGACATCCGTGCATCTTTTGCATACTTCTAAAACTAGTACATCATTGCTAACTATGAAGTTATTACTATGTTTTTTAACAGATAATCCCAGAGGATTGTGTGCCTCATTTGATGTATCAGAATGGTAGGCTTGATGTTTTGAACATACAACCAGGTCATCCTACGAATCTCAACTGTCCATACCGGATTTCTAAAAGAAGTGGAGACATGCAAATCAAAGAATGGAAAAAATGTATGGACAGTCGCAAGGAGGTTCTTGGAAGCAAAAGGAAGCGAAGCACAAGAATTGAAGACAGGATGATCTCCATTCTCCATAATGGAGAGTCAGGGTCTATATTGTTTTATGCTATTTTACCTTAAAGAGGGTATTTCGGTCCTACCTAATACTGATGATCATGTGCTAAGAACAATTAAGTAGGGTTGGTTCGATGACTATGAGGATGATGATCGTATGACTGGTTATTAATAACGAGTAGAAGTTGTATGATGATGATTAGTAGGACTTGTTATTATATATGATGATGCATGATGCGCGCATGAAGAGTTATTATATATCAGCGGGTGAATGAACATGGATTGGATTGAAGTGAAGCCAACATGCATGTGGTGCATGTCGAAAGCAGTACAATCCAAACTTGATCAAGTTAGGATTAGTATTACTTTCAACATGCACCACATGTTGCCTTCACTTCAATCTAAGCCATGTTTAGGCATAGCAATACGTAGCGTTGGTAAACCAAGCACGGAGATATAAGAGAGGACACTTCTCTCTAATAGCTACCTAATAACAACCTAAATTAACCCCAAAACCCCTAAATCAGCCCCTTTAAAAAAACAAACACCTCAGCTCCAGCCAAATGCTGACGCGTGGATGCCTATTGGTCCCGGTTGGTGTCACCAACCGGGAACAAAGGCCCCCCGGCCTGGGCTGGCCGCAGCGGCCACGTGGAGGCCCATCTGTCCCGGTTCGTGTAAGAACCGGGACTAAAGGGTTAGGGCATTAGTAACGACTCTTTAGTCCCGGTTCAAAAACGGGACAAAAAGGCCCTTACCAACTGGGACAATAGGCCCTTTTTCTACTAGTGTAGCACTCCTGTCTGCCGACGTGATTCGACCTGATCAACGTAGTTTTGTCACTTTGGACAAAAGTAGGTGTGTCGGATCCCATCAGTACCTGCTCCATCGAGGATGGTGCAATAAATTTTTTCCATTGCATTGGCGGAGCCATGAATTTGTGTGTTGGTATTTATTGTGAAAAGAAAGTGCAACAATTGTTCAGTTGTTGGCATGCATAGTTAATAACTCATATTGTATACGACATCCATCTAGGTGAATAAGTCATTCGCTTAGTGTTAGGTCATCGATTTAAGGAATTAAATATGTGTTATATGTCATGAAAAGTATATCACTAGATTTCTACATGAATGTAGTTTCTAAATATATATTTTTGTCATATATAATACATATTTAGATAGTCAAATCGTTGACCTAAAACTACGCGAATGCCCTATTCACCGAGACGGAGGTACCTATGTTCTTCATTTACTCGTAAACGATGTAACGATTTTGGACCACAATAGCAAGCGAGCGTTCTGGGTAGCATGGCATCTGTGAATGTCTTTTACAGCAATTTCTTCAAGCACACATGACAATTTCTTCAAAACCACATGGCAAATTCTGGCAGACAATGGATTTGTTGTGAAAATTGCCGTGTTCGCTTGTAGTTGTCATACTGCCGACATATCAATTGCCGCGAAAAATGTTCGTTTGCCATCAACAGCCAGCGAACATTCGTTGAATAACATTACCCATGTTTTTTTTCGAAAACATAAAATTTCAGTAACCAGAATGCTCAGCAGATCAACTCGCTAGCAACCATGTCAGAAACAAAAAGTTGTTTTGAACCTAACCAAAACATATAGTGGCTTCAACCATACGGTACCCGTATTGCGCAAGCGCATGGGCAACAGAATTACATGACCGACGACAGAAAATAAACGTAAATGTGTCAAAAGTCGCCATGCAAACGCTAGCTCCTAGCTTCACGTAACAGCACGCCATAATCCGCAAAAGAGAAATCCCCGGAATTTAGTGCTCGGACAAGAATCTGTGAGTCGGACTAGAAAATACATTACCCATGATTTTTGATAAGCAATAAAGCTAACCGGATACATGGCACGCCCAAAAGAAAATAAAGCACGTCTCAAAATATTCTTGTCCTCGATCGGCGCGGCGTTATCACGCGGTGGCGATGGGCGCGGCGTCTGCCTTCATGGCCTTGAACCGTGGCTCCTTGGCCTCGAACTTGTAGCGCACGTACAGGTTCATGTAGTCCTCGAACACGAACCTCGGGTACACGGCGGTGCCCTCCTCGCCCTCGTTCCTCTCAGCAGCGTCGGCGGCGCCCACGAGCGCCGGGGCCGGGAATATGATGGCGTCGGCGCCGGGGTTGTAGAAGGAGGCGATGGACATGCGGTTGCCGTCGGGGCGGGTGAGCACGCGGTGCATCACGCTCTTGTACCGCCCGTTGGTGATCACCTCCAGCTGGTCGCCGATGTTGACGACGATGGCGTGGCGCATGGGCGGCACGTCCACCCATGCCCCGTCCTTGAGCAGCTGCAACCCGCTCACCTGGTCGTCCTGGAACAGCAGGATGACGCCGCCGGCGTCGGTGTGCGCGCGGAGTCCGTCCACCATGTCCGGCCGCGGGCACGGCGGGTAGCTGCTGACCTTGGTGCCGAACGTCGGGCCCCTGGACCCGGCGAAGGCCCGCTTCAGGTAGCCCTGCTCCAGACCCAGGTTCTCGCACAGCAGGTCCAGCACCTTCTCCGCCAGCTTCTCGATCTCCGACGCGAATTCCTTCATCACTTGCCTGCAACGACGACACGAAAAAAGCAGCTTTTGTTATCAGGAATAACTTGCTAAAAAAAGTGATTCCAATCGTGTTGGTCACTACTGTGCTTAATTTAGGATTCTGATGTGGGCAAGCAATCTTATCTCCTGTTGATATCCTAGTAGCACTACTATATCTGCTGCATTTTTTCTTTTTGAGCTGCTGTGTCAGGAATGACTTTCTGACAGTACAAAATGAGAGGGTGTTTGTTTTCAGGGACTTATTGGTTTAGGGACTTAAAGAAGTCCCTATAAGTCCCATCTAAACCAAACAGAAGGGACTTATAGGGACTTAAAGTGGGCATTTGAGACTTATCAAATAAGACTCTTAAGGAGAGTCTTATAGGGACTTGTAGTTGTAATATGGTCTTATAGGGACTTATAAGTCCCAATAACCAAACATGTAGAAACTTTTTAGGGACTTCAAACTTATAAGTTGGGACTAAAAAAAGTCCTAGGACTTGTGAACCAAAGAGGGCCTGAATCGTCTCTGTACTTTTTCGACTAATACTACTAGTTATTCTGTCCAATCTGGTGCTATCTCTTGGTCTCTTATGTTATTATTAGTTAGTTAGTGACCAAGTAGCAGTAGCTAATTGGAGTACTAAGGAATCAGGCGTACGTGCATACCTGTAGTGGTGGTCGAGGTCGGGCAGGTCGGCGAGGTTGGAGGCGGGGAGGTGGCGGACGAAGAAGGTGCTCTCCCAGTCCACGTCCTTCACGTCGGCGCCCTTCTCGCCGGCCTCCAGCGTCCGCGCGGCGAACTCCTTGAACTTGTCCTCCCGGCACGCCGCGTAGTGCGCCTTACTCACCCGCTCCACCTCGTCCATCAATTTGTGCGAGATGCCATGGTTCAGCAGCTGCAACCAGAATTTATAAGTGCGCCGGTCAGTTAATCATGTCAAGAATCGTACTTATGCCTGCTTTCTATAAATCATACATATATCAAGAATAATGAAGCAGTGTGATGTGAGTGGCAGTGGCACCTCGAAGAATCCCCAGTTCTTGCAGGCGTCGTGGATGACCTCCATGGCCGCGCCCCTCTCCCCGGTCTCAAGCTTCTCCATGTTTATCACCGGGAAGTTCAACGAGACAGCAGCATTAGCAGGAATTGCCATAGCTCTCGATCTGATGCCTCGCTCCCTCTCTCAGTCTCGCGCTGTATGCGTGTTTGTGCTGCTTAGCTGAAGCAGAGAGTATGTTGAGTGTGCGCTTTGAGGCCGGTGTGGAGTGCCCAATTTATAGGCGCGCGAGAGAGAAGACCCGCCGGATGCCACCTAACTGCAATGACCTAGCCGGGACGTAGGAGATTACGACACAACTTAATTAATTATAATTACTATGGAGTACTACTTTGGTCAATCAATATGGAACGGAGAACAAAGCTGTCTGGACGTACAAAGCAACTGGGGACGAAAGCAACCGAGATGTTAGCAAATCGGATCAGCGTGCGTGCGCGCCGCAACTTCGTGTAGCTTACCTGATCGACATACATACTCTAACTAAGTTGTCTCCAAGAATATCGCTTCTTGCTGATCAATATGCTCTGATGGAGACGGAGCAGTATGATAAGTACTAAGTGATAGGCTGATAGTCTACGCTAGCCATTATTTCATGTATACCTAATAACCTAACCTAAGTAGTGTTGATTGATGAACTCTATGCCGTACGGACGGAGTTGTCTCTTACTTTACTTTACAGGTTGATAATGACAAGATTAGGCGTGGTGCACCTGACCCAGGGTACATATAGTGGAGTTCTGCTGTCAACAAATATATGGCACTCCTCCAACTTAACATCGATCACTTGACTGCTGCTGTCCGGGGACACCGGTCGATTGTGTCTGAAACATTGCACGTACCGTGATCTATCCATGGATGGCTAGCTAGAGCTAGCAAACTTTCGGGTGTTTACCGGATAGGCGCTGTCTGTCCTACTCAGCGACAGCCAGCAGCAGTAGCTAAATGGCATGTAGATCACTTATTGTCCAGACTCCTGTGTGCCGGTCGACTTAAAAGTGGGAATGGGAACACTCCTGTACGCATCAAGCTGCATGGTGCTTGGCAGCTGGACGACCAGACCCCGGCCCTGTCCCAGATCCACCCATGGATGGACAGCTCGAGCTAGCGCCTTCCTCTTCATCGTCCCTGGCCTGATCTCTATTCTCATCAGCGTGTGCGTGTCCATCACTTTTCCTTCTCCGTGCGTGTAATCTTTCCTTTCACCTTTTTCCCTCATGGTAGGGGCCGGGTTAAAGTTCGGTTCTCTTGTCCACTACGACCCATGACATTGTCCGAGAACTTGTCTTGAGCGGTTAAAAGAAACAGATTTGCTAATTCTAATCTAGATGAGAACTAACAACTTCTCATGTAGATGAGAATTAACAAAATCTCATATAACTCGTACATCCACTAGTTAACCCAGATGCAGAGGCCGGGGGTATATCTTCCTTTTAAAAAAAAAACCATTATTAGTTAACCAAACAAGAAAAAGAAAATAAAAAAACTCCATCAATATCTGCATAAAATCAAATGTTGTACGACTTAGATGAGACTTAGTCAATTTTATCTAGATGTGAGCTAGTCACACCCTAAAAAAAACAGTAGAGGGAGGGGGAAGGATCAAGTTCTACTCATCACCAAGAAACCCACCACGAGAACATGACTTGGATACCTCCGGTGGGATGGGAGTGTGTTTGGTCTCTGGCCAAGTTTACCGTGCCAAAAATTAGCTGGCAAAAAACATGTTGCTAACATTGGCTAAAAACATGAATTATAGTTACCATGACATGCCACACAACTGGTATCATCCAAACAAGGATCACATTTTGGTCATGTACAAAAAATGTTTTTTTTATAAACGACATTTTTATTCACTCAAAATGGATCATTAAGAGGATACAAAACATGATGAGTACATATCCGACCTTTGCACTACTATAATGCACACAGCCAATAGTAATGCACACAGACAAAAGTATAACGTCGATAAAAAAGCAAAGTCATACTAAACCGAAGACAAGCAGAGAAAAAAGTAAAGAAGATCTACCCCCGAACAGTTGTTGACACAACGAAGATGTTCAAGTGCACACAATTCGGACGTGGACACAACCATACTAACTGAAAGTCGTGCAAACATGAAGCAGACAATCTGGTCGCCGAGAGCCGTCTTTGGAGCCAAGAGCATCCATCGATGCATGATCGCGATTAAACTGGTGAGAAAATGGACCACCTAAACCCCCATTGGGAACGTGTTGGCAATCTCATGCTTACATCACTAGTGTACATCCATGGTAAATCTGGACATTGCAACTTGCCCCTAGACAATATACCACGAGTCATCACTTCATCGCCATGGCCACTACCAACTCTGTAAAGCATGTGGCTCATTACCTAGCTATCCGCATAGTCCACTTGCATCACCAGCACAGCCGTCGCGCACCACCTCCTCAACACCACACCGCCGCGATGGATTGCCACTACTTGCTACCAAGCACCACCTCCATACAGCAGCCACCCAAAACAAGGCACCGGAGAGACGGGGAAAGCCGCACGTTGATAGTGTAAACTATGGTGGCAATCCAAAAAAATACAACATGCATCTCCTTTCCACCGTTGTCCTTTGTCCGAATACCATCTCTTGGAAGTACCATGCATTCGACATATAGGGCGTGTTTGGATGCTAGGGTCGCTTCAGGCTGCATCGTATCTAGCATGCTGGCTGAGCCTGGCCTGGCTGAGCTAATGCAATGAGAAACAGAGATGTGTGTTTGGTTTGCTTGTATGCCATGGGACTGGTTGAGTTGAGATTGTGTTTGACAGGCTGTACGAGAAACCTGCGAGCTACTTCCCAAGGCACGACGGCGACTAAAATTTTCAGGCCAAGCCGGCACCAGCGCGTCTCCAATGGTGGGCGCCGCTCCTGCCAAGCATGCACATCATCCATGCGAGCTCCAGCACCACCAGTGCCCTGTGATGCGCGAGTCGAGCCAAGCAGACGCATTGGATGCGTGTTCACCATCCGGGCGCTGACGAGCGGAGGATCTCGAGCAGGCGGAGGAGCACAGAGCCATGGAAGTCCGGTGGAGGCCCTGGAGCGCGTACGGGCGGAGGAGCACAGAGCCGTGAGAATCCAGCGGAGGGCCTCGAGCACGTACTGGCGGAGGAGCTCGAACTAAGGGAGGAGCATGGACGTCCGGCGGCGGGCCTCGAGCGCGTACGGGAGCATAGACGGGCGAAGGAGCACGGGCGGCGGCGGTGGCCCGCGGCGTGCTAGATCTGATCTGATGCGTGAGAGAGAAACAGAGAGGAAAGGGAGATACAGGAGGCTGCGGTGGCAATTTCGAAGTAATTCCAGAAAATATCAGGGGCAACCAGGTATACCGCTTCGTTTGAAGTGTCGATGCGGGTGCAGGCGCGGGCTTGGCTCCGGGAAACGCTCGATACCTGCGTTCCTCTCAGCCTGGCTGAGAGGCCTTGTTTTGCATCTAGCGGGCCAGGCCGAGGATGTCACGCAGGAAACCAAACACATCGAATTTTACATGCGGGATGTGAGCCAGGTGCGACCCAGCCATCCAAACACATAGTGCTTGGCTGGGGTGATTTATTCCCCTTCCCGTGCATCTTTTTGTTGGCGTATCCTTGTTGTTTGTGCAAATCTCCCCCCTACAAGTTGTGCATTAGCTGCATGAGTGCCGAAGATAGAGACTGCTTTGCTCTTTCTTACAAATAGAGATAAGGAGCATCAAACGGTTGCAGGTATTTGGTAGCATTTTTTTTTTTGGAAAATTCCAGTGCACCGCTGTTTTTTTTTTTGCAACAAGCTACTTCGTAAGTGTGAAACTCGCACAAGTAGACAGGAGCAAGTTGCTTAACTTAGCTGGCTAGCCTACCAATTCTAAAAACTAGATAATGCCTCTCACATTGCGGTGGAAACCGTATTAAACAAATGCATAAACATATGCTTTAAAACAACAAAAACTAATGGAAAATCAAATGCAAGATTATTCTTCCTTTACAATTGAAAACAATAAATTTATAAAGTATGTGACTGACTGTTGAACATGACATGTATGTTGCATGCACCCCATGCATGTACAAATCTCCCAACCGATCTCTCTCTTATCTCTGGCCATGTATATCTTAAGTTCTAGAGATTTGGTAGGATTAGTTGGATTGCCATGCAAGACTGGCCTTGAATCTATTGTAAACGACTCCAATGAATATACGTGAGTTGCATCTCATCTATTCTCCTTCCTTCAACAGTGACAAATATTAAAAAGAAAAAGTTTAACGTGACACCAACTTTTGACAAATATGTGAAGCTTGAACTTTTTTTTGCTCCAAGCGTTCAACACATATATTATTCGTTATCAGAAAAAATGCAAAAGAAAAACTTGTAACCGACATGCATGACTTGATTCCGCTTGAGAAAAACACATACTATCATGATATAGGTTAGGTACATAACTTGCATGAGATGGTACGGTTTGCATATGAGTACTTGCATGACTTTTGATGTCATGCAATTTCAATTGGATGGCTATCTGTAATTGAGATGGTGTGGAAGGATTTATGTTCAGAAATTTACTAGTGGGGGCAATCTATTTAAATATAGAATAGTTGCCTCATGTTTTTAGCATATGGTATTTTGCGAAATAAGTGATAGTATGAAACCATTACTTATAAGTGAGTGCTCGATCTTTGCATAGCAAGATGCATACATCCACCAAATACCAAAAAGGAAAAATGTCTTACTAAAAAGTTAAAATAAAGTGTTACTCTAATCCCGATCACAAATGCACCCGTACGAACAGTGCATTACAAAACTAAAAATGAACATCAACAAGTGCTCTAACATCCTGCAAAACTTAGCCACGAAAATACATCCGTAGAGGTGTGTGTGCGCCAAAAAAAGGTGCTCCAAAATGCATCTTTTTGATCCCTCCTTTTTTTTGTACAGGCCTTCATGGATGTCTAGTCATGGTGATTTTTTACAGGATATTACAACATTTGTTGATTTTATCCAAGAAAAAATTCAGATTTCATTTACTATTTTTTATCAGAATTTACAGTTCATAAGGGAGTATTTGAGTTCTTATGCAGATAATCCATATCCCAAACAACCGTCTTACACTTTCTCGTCCCTATAACGCTAGAAACGCGACACATATATGTGCACGCAAGCGCACCGCGGCCGCATATACCACTTTGGAATGTTCTTCGCAACATGCACCAACTCTTAGTCATTATGTATACGCAATTACACAATGATTGATTTTACGCGTAAACTTTCGATGGCAGTACGACGAACACCAGAAATAATAAAAACTATATTCAGATTCATAAACCATCTAGCGTCGACTAGAAGCACTGAAGCAAGCAGAAGGCACGGCGCCATCATTGCCCCTCCCTCGCAGGAACTGGGCAAAATTTAGACAGTCGGGAAATCGTCGTACTAAAATCTCATAGACCAGCGCACCGGAATAGCAGCCGCCGTTGAAGAGTAGCGTAGATTGGAAGGATCCAATTTAAGAGCAACTCCAATGAGGCGACCCATTTCGTCTGCCGCCGCCCGTTTGGGTCGGTGCGGACACAAAAGGCGGCCCAACGCGCCGACCCAAACGAACGCGCGTCCGCTTTTCGTCCGCGGGCGACCCATTCCCAACCCATTTTTTAGCCGGATTTGCGTCGGCGCAGACACGAGATGGACGCGCGCGCGCTCGCCCTCTCCCCTTCCCGGGCCCGCTGGTCGGTGGCACAATGCCCTCTCCCCATCCAACAGCGCACCCTCGCCCGCCTCCTTCGTCGCCGACGCCACCGGCCAGTTCAACATAGATAGTACCAAGGATCAACTGTTAAAAGAAAAGATGAACTACTCGTCGCGGTGGCCGGATAATATAAGGATACATAGATAGTTCATAGCATAGACTGTTAAAAGGAAAGATCAACTACTCGTCGTTTTCTGACTCCGACTCGGTAATGTCCTCCTCCGACGTCTGAATGTAGGCGTCAGCATACCGCTCGTCCTCAAAGTCCCAGGAGGACGCTTCTCCTAGCTTCATTTTCAATTGAGCGGCCTGCTTTCAGGCACGCTTGTCGTCCCGATAGGCGGCTCGCTCTGTCCTCCTCGCCTCCCTCTCCGTCCTCCTTTTCTTGTAGAACTGGCGCTTGTTGACGATGTCCTGCGGGAAGCGTTCGCACCACACCGCCATGGCTTTCACGTCCATCTCGGCGATGGCGAGGCGACGCTGCCGCCTCCGTTGGTCACGACGATCCTTGTCGGTGAAAAGCCGCGGGAGAGGCGTGAGATCCTGCGCCTGCTGGCTCCTCGACACGTGGGAAAATTCATCTCCCGACGAGGCCGCCAGAGGCGCCACGCCGCGTCGTACGCGCGGGCCGCCTCCTCTGCGGTGTCGAAGATGCCGAGAATGAGGCGTTTCTCGCCAAACCAGATCTCAGAGGAGAAGGCGCCGGAGCGGCGCTCGCAGACTCCACAAAAATCCGAAGCGCCCAGGCGGCGCATCGACATGGTGGCGCAGAGGCGGCGAGGCTAGTGAGAGGGGACGAGACGAGTGAGCGGCGGACAGAGTGTGGAGGGAGCACCTTCTTAATAACGAGCGCCGGCTGCGGCGCGCCAAAACCAGCGGGCGAACCTTTCCCGCGCGCTGGAGCGCCAAAACCAGTGCGCGCTAGGCCGATTTTCCCCCGCACGCGCGAACCTTCCACACGTGCTGGAGCGTCAAAACCAGGGCGACGACATGACCGTTGGACACACTGCCGACCCAAATTTAAAAAGGGCGGACGCCGGACGGGCGGCCGACCCAAACGGACAAAAGCGCCGTCATTGGAGTTGCTCTAGAGACACACACGTAGACGAACTGCACAATGAATTAACTGACGGATTGGGTCTTCACGCGCCCAGATATGTGGATCAAATGGAATCCAGCTTCAAACTTGGAGCTAGCTAGGTAGCTAGCATATAAGAACAGAGCAGCTAGCTCACGCCAGGTCTAGTTCAGAGCTGTTCCGTTCGGAGCTTCCCGTCGAGCCGTTGCCATCTAGCTAGGCTATCAAGCTTAGGCATTTTAACGGAGGGTCTATCTCTTGGCTAGGTAGCTCTACTGTTTGGCTTGCCGGTTCATGAATGATGGGGGTGTCATGCACGCACAAGCATGGCCGGCCGCAAGTGGGCGCTTGTCGCCTGCGCCGTCGCGTCCGCGTCCGCGTCACCAACGGATCACACAAAATACGTCGCCGGCATTGGCATCTGCACGCAGAGACTGTACTTGCGGAGGACACGTAGTGGTCGAGCACAGCAGTGAGCTCGGCTGGCCGCTTTGGAGCCTAGCTCGCATCAGTGGGAAAGCGCGCTCGCGTGTCTGTCCACTACTCGTGAGCGGCTGGCCGAAGAGGGCTGGCTTGGTTTGGAAGTCTCTGGCCGGTGAAAGTTGGGCACGCGTGCATGGCTATTTTAGAGCATCTCGCTACGTGCCGCGCGCAAAACCTTACTTTGCCGCGCGTTCGTCTGGTTTTGCGCGGCCGGCAGCGCTGGCTTCAACAGCCGCGCTAAAATGCAGCGCGCCGCTCCAGCAGCGTGCAAAAAATATAGCGCGCGACTCGTCGGGGCATTGCATATGTTACATTTTGGACACAAAATGGATTTGAAACCTTCAAAATGCAATGAGCATGACATATAAATTTCACGCAAAACAAGTTGATGAATAAAAGTTCATGCACACAAGTTCAAAATCATGCCCACAAGTTCATCCAACCAAGTTCAAAATGCAAACCAAGTTCATGACACAAACGAAAGACACATCAAGCCTCGTCCTCGTCTTCGTCCTCATCTTCGGAAGACGATTCTTCCTCCTCCAAAGATGATTCTTCCTTCTCCTCCTCATCGCGCACCGCATCACGTGAAGCTCCGACGGTGTTGGCAAGATCTTCAACGGCATCTTCATGAGAATGTGTGTGAGGAGGCACACCGAAAGACATTCCGCCCATGGCGGCCAGAGGTGCACCCATGCCTACAATGAGAGAAGCAAAACAAATGCCTCCCATGGCGGCCATAGCGTCGGGGGATGCTCCAAAGCCACCCATTCCTCCCATGGTCTCCATGGTAGCTCCAAAGCTACCCATGGCACCTAAACCGCCCACGGTACCTTCGAAGCCACCCATGTCTCCCATGGCGCCAAGGCCACCGCCACCCATTGCACGAATCATGGCTCTTTTTTGGATCAAGACTTCTTCACGGGCAAGATTGACATACTCCTTTTGCGCCTCATTGAGGTTAGATGTGTCCAAGAAGAACAAGTGCTTCTCCCATTCCAACAATCTAATTCGCTCCTCATTGCTCACATTCCTCTCCTCCAAAGCCACCTTCCTCTCCTCGGCCGCCACCCTCCTCTCCTCGACCGCCAACCTCCTCTCCTCGGCCGCCACCCTCCTCTCCTCGACCGCCAACCTCCTCTCCTCGGCCGCGGCATCTTGGTTCCTTGCCATTTTCCTCATCTCGTTGGCTTCTTTTCTTGCCTTCACAATAGCTTCCATAGCATTTTTTAGCTCATCATCTCCTTTCCTCTTCTTCTTTTCTGTTTTGTCTTTCTTGCACCCATCCGGTCGTTTTGGCTTCGAGTATGAAACCGAGTTGGGTGTGGGGCTTCTCTTGCCGTCATCACTTGATGCATCATCCTCCTCATCATCATCATCATCATTCAACTCAATTGTTCGCTTTCGTTTGTTGCTCAAATGCAAATCATCCAAATCTTCACGCTTCTTCCATTTCTCATCATCCTTCAACACTTCATAGCAATGAGGCAAGGTAAACATCCTTCCTTTCTTGATCTTCCCCTTCTTGGTTTTCCTCTCCTCTTCTTTGAACAAGTTTTGTGCAATGTGGTACTAGATGAAAACAAAGCAACTTAGCACTTCGAACACCAACAACAAGTATGATGAACATGTATGAAATGCCACTTACTCTACCGTCCTCATTTGTGCCACTTGGGTTCAACTTGTCAACCGCCTTTTGACAGGTCGCCCACCTTTGACAATCCGAGTTGATTGTCGACCACCGGGACCGAAGTGATCTCTCGGAGCGGTCAATTCCACTCACGTTGCGAACATCAAAGTGTTCTTTCATCTGCCCCCAATAAGCATCTCTACTTTGATCACCTCCAACGGATGGATCCCTCGACACTTGCAACCAAGTATTGCATAGTAAGATGTCATCGGTGTTGGTGTAATTGCCCGCTCTGCCTTTCGGCGCGTCGACCATGCCCTCACCATCCTCGTCCACCTCGAACTCATGGTCTTCGAAATGCATGTCATTGGTTTGAGACCAATGCGAATTGTTGGAGCCAACACCCATAGTTGACATGTATGCATCATCGTTGACACTACAAAATATATAGAACAATGCAAATAAGCTATCTGTATGGATGCATTCAAAAAATAACAAGAAAAGAAAAGTTGGAAAAAATTTCTACCTTTGGGGCATATCGTCGAACACGTTGTGCGCGTCGGCCGCCGGCTCAACGAGTGAGCTCGCCGGCGCTTCGGTAGCCGCCGCGCCCGTCACACGCCCTGCAAGCTTCTTTCTCCTCGCCTTCGAGGTGCCGGAGCCGTCCGCCGCCTTGTTCTTCTTCGCGGATGTCTTGCCCTTCTTCGGCCGCACCGCATTGGGGAGCTTCGGGGGGGGGGGGGGGCACATGGCTGCGCCGGCGCGACGCCACCCGCCGCCGTGGTCATCCGCGGCGACATGAAGAGGCCGCGCGCGAGGCCGATGGTCGGAGGAGCTCCGGCGGTGGCGAGGCCAACGCTCCCCGCGCTAGGGTTTCCGGCGGCGGAGGAGGAGGGGTCGCGGCTGTAGGATGAGGTGAGAGGGGTGCTGGCGCGTGCGTCCATCGGGTCAAGTTCGCCGGCGCCGGCGCGCGCGGGGCGAAGGTGGCGGGGAGGAGAGAGTGCGGCGCGAGCGCTCATGTGTGCCGCGCGCGGAAGCCGGCGCCCGAAATACACAGCGCGAGTTGGCGTTTCGGACCGCGCGCCCAACTACATATACCGCGCGCGCGGTTATTGCACACCCGCTGGAGCTTGTCTACAGGTTACGCGCGCGCTAAAATGATAAAATTTGCGGCGCGGCCCTTATTTAGCGCGGCTGTTGAAGATGCTCTTATATTGGCCGGTCGAGTTTCTCTCGAATCCGCTTTGGTCGTGAGCCCTGACGCCATTTTCCCACGCGCGCATGACCCACCCAGTTTTTTTGCATGACCCACCCAGTTGATCAAGCGATCGAGCAAGACGAGCGTACGTGCAGATCTGATCTCGCAGCACGATATCGGATCGGATCAGCGTGGCGCAGGAGTCAAAGATTCAGATCTTGGCCGCTAGCTAGCTAGCTCAAGTGGGCCTTATCATTACAATTCCAATGCAAGAAAACAAAGACGCAGATCTAACGACGACGCCGGGAAGATCTTCCCTTGGAATCCACGGCAAGCTAGCCGGGGAGATCGCAGCCGAAAGAGATCGAGATCAACGAGATGACAATTGTTCACGGCACGCTGACGAACAGTAGACATCGAGGAGCGCCACACGTACAGTCCGACAGCAAAACCAGATGAAGAACGACAAATGGTTTGCGGCCATTGTTGACCGCTTCCTCGGCGGCTCGTTCATACCACCACGACGATGATGATCGTACAGGTCCGTGCGTTTGATGGGATGGCTGGTACTATACTGTTGTACACCGTGTGTAACTTAATGTAAAATATTTTTGCAGTTTAAATAGGTTATACTTAAATACTCTTAAAGTAATGATCTAAACGCTCTTATATTTCTTTACGAAGGAAGTACATAACAGATGCAGACGTAAACATTAAGATGGAGACCTGTGTGACCGAGAGCATGCTTGTACGCTTGATGTGACCGAGAGCTTGATGTGACCGAGAGCTGGATAGAAGAACCTCTAACTTCCTGATCAATAGCCTTTTGACTGACTGCTTGGCGAATGCATTCGTTGAGTAAAACTCTCAGAGATTCCTTGCCAAACAAAGAGAGTCCTCATCCGAGGGCGAGGAGTATTATTCATTTGCCTTGCTGTCGGCAAGGTATAAGCGACAAGTTAAAAAAAACTATTTTTTTGGTGAAATAAGTTCCCTCAACATATATGTGTACTGCTGTTCTTTCGGGAAATGCTAGCTTCTTGTGCATTGGTGATTCCATCCTTTTCAATTTGCACGTCAGCATTGTTCGATACCGATCTATAAGTAATCAAGTGGACAGTGTACATACGACAATTATTGCATGCAAAATTTTGCTAGGATCTAGAATCGATTGACACTAATGCCTTTTTTGGTTCATAGGGTAGGAAAATCATAGAAATAGGAAAGTCGTAGGAAATGAGATGACATGTATCTTAAATCCTATGAGTAGGAATAGGAAAGGAGATGCCCTTTGATTTTTTTTCATTGAGTTTGCCTAATGTTTATTTTTCTATGAAATATGAAGGATAGAAAAAGTTTCTCCATAGGAATAGGATTCCATTCCTACAAATTAACCAAAGGGCCTCATTCGGTTTGGAGGAAATCAAAACGTAGGAATTAAGAGTAGTATAGGAATTTGATAGGATGGCACTTGCCATCCTAAGGAATTGTCTTGCCTCGTTCCTACGCACAAAATGAGCTTTGAGTGGAGATGTAGATTCCTCCAAAACACAAGAAATGAATAGTATTCCTATGAAATTCCCGTACGCGTTTCCTACAAACCGAATGCATCTATAGGAATTTTTCCTTTGGAATCCTTGTTCCTATGTTTTTCCTATAGAAATCCTCCAAACCGAATGAGGCCTAAAGGAATTTTTTTTCTATAGAAATCCCATCCTATGAAATTCTTACAAGATTCCTCTAAACCAAAGGAGGCCTAAGGGCCTCTTTGATTCTTAGGATTTCCAAAACGCGGGAATAAAAAAACATGAGATTAGAGTGGAATGTCGTCTTGAATCCTACAGGATTGTACGAGTGTTTGATTGTGCATAGAAAAAACGTAGGATTCTTTCAAAGAGGTTTGAGTGGATGGAATGTTTCCTATGAAGTCTAGAGCAAATGAATCCTATGAAAAAATTCCTATGATTTGCAATCCTACGAATCAAACAACCAAGATAGGAAAAATTCCTAAGGACTAGAATCCTCCAAAATTTCTCTGAGAATCCTTTGAATCAAAGAAGCCCTAAAATTGTTAGCAAGGCATCTCAAAAGCAAAAATCCAAACACTCATTTGTCTGCAAACACAATTCGGATAGGTTCACGAATGCCCTGCCAGAGCCTGCACATCGGTATCTTTTGATATTCAGACGATTCAAATGTGATTCAAACTAGATTCGAGTATATTACAACAAATTAGATATAATTTATTTAAAACTTAGCCTAATCTACGTAACTAGGCGGACACTAATCCGTTGCGGGGCTTCTTCTTGACCAAGGAGGATGCCTGCGCGTAGGAGCACGACAGCCACACGGATAAGGCAGAGGGACTCGGTGACAGCGGCAACACGGACAGGAGCCCTATCTGCTATCAGGAGCGTCATCATGTCGGGACGTCAGCTGAACGGTTTTGTACCTGCCGAGAAACCACCATAGCTCGACAGCCCACGCGCTCCTCTCCACGGCTGTATTGCAAGCCATCGTGGCACGGCTACAATGGGGAAAAGGTGGTGAGCAATGACTATTTTTTGGATAGGTGGCGGAGAGCAGATAGCGGAGAGGCAGAGAGTGGACGGTTAAAAAGAGGGGAACGACCTATTGGGTCGACGTGGCAGATATCCAGGACTCCCCTACCCCTCCCCTCGCTTTGAGCGAGGTGTGGGGTAGCTTTGGAGATGCCCTTAGCTAGTTGCCGTACTTCTTGGTAGCTTGATGGTGGCCACGTTCATGTTCAAACTTCAAACACCTCTTGCACGAATGAGCTGTATGTGTTCTCCTTCAGTGCGCCTAATATATTCTTAACCAACCCACTTACTTTTTTCTGTCTAGCTATCTCGCGTTCGCTGGGGTGAGATCCCAACGAACACCTCTCACCCCAGCAAACGCCCCCTAGAACTATCCAATTTGTATCTCACGGTGGCAGTTTTTGTCAAGAAATCCGTGTAAATTAAACAAACAACCATGGCAATTTTGTAAAATGCCATGCCGACCACATAAATTGCCACCCCAGCGTTTGCAGTTGCCAGCCTTGCTGGCGCCTTTTTCTTTCGCAAGAAACCCACTCGATGTACAGCCAGATGGTCCAAAAAAACATATTCGATCCCTACGAACCAACGCACGCCTTTCTATTGGTTGGTTGCAGGCCAAGTATATATAAGCACGTGAGATTTCTAGGATTGTGATCTATATATTTCTAGGTACATATGCTTTCCAGGGAAAACTTTGGCAAACGGCCGGGAATCCAAATCTAATCCGTCCTGCTGGGCTGCTGCACACACAAACCTTAATCGGCCAACGTACCCAGAACGAATTTCTTCCCCTGTTTCTATAACAGATCGCTTTACAAAAGCAGAATGCTAGCCGCGATTCCCTGAAGATAAGATTATTCCTCTTGTGAACAAACCCGGTAGCTTCCTCTGAATTTTAGCTGTGTGGCAAATGCTAACACTTGTATGTGCTATAGTATTTTTTTTTTTTGCGCATATTGTATGTGCTAGAGTAGTGGTCGAATAACTTTGTCTTCTTGCAGGCGCATGCAAATAATATTTGCATATGTGATCCTGTTAACCTTTTGGCGGGAATTCCAGATTGGGATCGAGAATTTTGGCCTCTGCACCACTACAGACATATGCGATTCCTTTTTTTTGTAAAAACAATGGCAACACAATATTTATCGCCAAAGATGGCTTGACGTGATTGGACAAATGCATTAGCACATGAGACATGGCCACTTTTTCTCAAAAAAATAAAAAATAAACATGAGACATGACCAATACTTTTTTTCGCGGGTGACATGACCACTACTTTTTTTTGCGGGGACATGACCACTACTTTAGCCGCCTAGTACTTCGCAAACACACCTGCAACTTTTCAGCCGGCCATGACAAACTAGGGCTCATCAGGAATGAGAATCTGAATGCGTGGCAATTGTAACTTCAGGAAACATCTAAAATGAAGTCCAAACAAAACCGAACGAGCGAGATATATATGTGACCAGTCTCATCATCTTATCCATGCACCAACCAGCCTAACTTTCTCTACGTCTCTCTTTCTTGGGAAATCAATCAACGCCTCCTATGTCTGTACTCGGGCAAATTTATATAGTCTCATAATACTGTCTCGATCCATCATCCGGGAAAGCTGGAGGAGAGACGGCCGAGGAGAGAAGAGCACTACGCTCGACTACTAAAAAAAGGGAGAGGAGATCAGGTACATGGCGGATCTGCAGCCCATGCGCCGCTCCCGTCCCGTGCAGTAGGGCCATTCCCCACGAGGGCTCCAATAAACCGGGCCCATCAATGAGTGAGCGAGATTACGGTTGATACAGTGTCCTTTTGTCACTGAATGAACACTGTGGCGTTCATGTGCACGACGGGCGGCCATGCCTGCCTATAGTATCATCCATGCGTACTGCATGTGCGTGCAAATATGTTGGACCTGGTTCCAGTCATCCCGTTGAAACTTGAAATTCGCAGTCTGAGACCAGTTTAAGCACGGGATTTTTTACCTGGACGCCTTTCCTCTTCGTGCAAAGCAAATGAAGCACTCCGTATGAATGAACTTAAAGAGAAGAAGATGTGGTTGTGCTCTGTAGTACATCCGAGAGCAAAGCATACGTGTGTCATATAACTGGTTTACAAAAGTTGGACATCGTAGTACTTGGCACTCCTGCCTGCCTGCCTGCCGGCGTGATTCGGCCCGATCGATCCACGTCCGCCTGATGGACATGGTTTCGTCACTTCGGGCAACAGTAGGTGCGCCGGTCCCCGGAATGGATCAAATCAGGACCTGATCGATCGAGGAGGGTGCGATGAATTATTGGCGCTTCTGGCGAGCATCCACCCATGTGGCCTTCTCTAGAGGTCGCGCAAGTGCGTGACGATCAGGTGCGTTCCAGGTTTTCTTTCTTTTCGAGACATCTAGTTTTTTTTTGAGACAATAGTATTTTTAGAGAGAGAGAAATGTGCGTACTCGAAATGTGCATTCTCCTATATGGCGCTGTCTGCGCCAAATTGACGGAGAAACCCACAAGGCGCTCGACTGGGCTAGCCCAGTCGCTCGTTGCAGGCCGTCGACACCCAGCTGTTTTTCGTTACTTATATACGGTTTTCTTGTAGCGAACGACTCAGAAAACTGCAGCTACCCGTAAAAAAAAAACTGCAGCTATCCGGGGAGTAGCTAAACAGAACCGTAGCATGTCCTAAAGCGTGGTGGACTCAGTCCGTCCCACGTAGGGTGACGGTTCGCGTATCTGTCTGGCGATTGCGGAGGCGATCGCGTGACGGGGGCCTCTCTGCCTAGGGTTCGTTGTTCCTTCGCCAGATTGGATCGCTCCGGTGATCAACAGGGGTTCCGGCGTCCCCATTCCCCGCGTCTTTCTTCCTTGTTCCCTCTCCCATCCACCATAGGCCTTCTACGCGCTCCCTAGGGCGTGTGGTCGTAATACACCTAAACCCTAGGAGAAGTTTGGGGGTTGAAGGAAGGGGCGATGGAGGGAGTAGCCGGGATGTTGAGGAACCTGAAGTTGTCTAAGGAGGAGAAGAAGGGAGTAAAGATCCGGATCACGGCAAGGGAAAGGGGGAAGGAAGCGGAGGTACATGCGGTGGGCAAGGTGATGTCGGAGAAGATGGCTCATCCTGATGCGATTTGCCTGTCGCTTGGGAGGGTCTGGTGTCCGATCAAGGGCATTAGCTACAAGGAGGTTGGGGTCAATCGGTTCCTGTTCACCTTCCATCAGGAGTCGGGGAAAAGGAAAGCGCTGGAGGACGGACCGCGGATGTTTGATAAGGAATTGGTAGTAGTGGAGGACTATGTTCCGAGGAAACGCCCTGAGGACTACGCGTTCAATGACATCCCCATCTGGGTTAGAGTCTATAACCTACCGTTGGGCATGATGAATGAGGATTCTGCAGAGGAAATTGGCAACATCATCGGTCGGTTTGTAGAGTCTGACACTGGAGCAGACGGAAACACCATAGGTCGCTTTTTGCGGATCAAGATCAGGATGCGGATAGATAAACCCCTCATGCGTGGCTTTACTCTCGATGAGGAAGAAGATGGGCAAGGTACACAGAAGGAGAAGGAGGCAGTGGGAGGTAAGGAGGAAGACACGGAGGAGAGAGGCTGGTACAGGTTTGAGTACGAATACCTACCGGATTTCTGTTACAGCTGTGGGGTTATTTGTCATTGCGACAAAGATTGTTCAATCAGAATCAAAAAGGGAGAAAAGCAGCAGTTCGGGAGGTGGCTGAAGGCGGATATGGGGCAGAAGCGAGGAGGTTTGGAGAACGGGGTTTGGAGAAGGAGCGGGCGAAATTCGGGAGGCACCCGCAACTATGGATACAGCCGGTCTTCCGGCCGATCTGGTGGAGGGAGCGACAGATCATCGTGGAGGAAAACAGATGGCAGGGCGAGTGGGGGTGATGATGAGAAAACACACAAGGGAGAAGAAGTAACAAGCCCGCCTAAAGCCTTACCTGTTGCTCGTAGTACGGGCAATCCAAAGAGGCTGGAGTTGGGAGGCGCTGATGGGAAGAACAAAGGCGGACCTGAGACGCAGACTACCGTGGGCCACGACACTGTGATGTTGCACTCGGAGAAGAATGGGGAGAAGATGCAGCAAGACAAGAGCCAGGTCTCGGGTAGGAATGGAAAGAATCCAGGTGGTAAAAGGTATAGGAAGAAGGGTCAGGACCGATCAGTGACAGAGGGGAAGGTGGAAATGGAGGATGTTCTTGGGCAGAAATGGGGAAGGTTGGAGGAGGACGACGAGAAGGTAGAAAAGAAGGGAAGGGTGGAGACTAAGGATGCAGTAGGAGCTTCGGACGCCACGATCAACACTGTGGTCTCACAAAATGACATATCGGTCGGGCTGCATGAGCAGCCCCACCGGGCGCAATGAAACTTATTGGATGGAACTGCCGAGGACTCGGGAACGGCCCGGCAGTTCGTAGCCTCCTCGATCTGGGGAGGGTGGAGGATCCTGATGTGTTGTTCCTGGCGGAGACAAAATTGACAGAGAAGGAGCTGGAGAGGTTCCGATGGACGCTCGGGCTTGCTCACATGACAGCCTGGAATCCAGAGGGCCGGAGTAGAGGAGTAGCTTTATTTTGGAAACGTGGAGTGGATGTGGCGTTGAGATCGTATGGCCGGAGGCATATTGATGTCGATGTGACAGAGGAGGACGGCAAGGTGTGGAGACAAACTGGAGTGTATGGCTTGGAGGACATTGAAGATCTTAGGGCAGCAACATCAACAGGGGCGTCCTTGGCAATGCCTGGGCGATTACAATGAAATTCTATCTGGTGATGAGAAGATTGGAGGAGCAGTGCACCCACAAAGGCTTATGAATAATTTTAGAGAAGCGTTGGAAGCTTGTGAACTCTCAGATCTCAGGTATGAGGGGGGCAAATTTACTTGGAGAAATCACAGCTCTGAAGTGGACACATACAATTGCGAGCGTCTTGACAGAGCAACAGCAAATGCCACTTGGTGTGAGATGTTCCCAGATTTTTCAGTTCTAAATGGAATACCGCGTCATTCCGATCATAGACCGGTGATTGTATGCACTCAAGGGGAAAGCAGAAGGAGGATGGGGGTGATAGGGGATTCCATTTTGAAGCATGGTGGTTGAAGGAAGAAGGATGCAGTGCTGAGGTACAAGGAGCATGGGAAGAGGGATGCTTGGCGGGGAATGGAGATGTGGCCACTGCTCTTAAATGTGTGGCGAGTCGTATGAGAAAGTGGGGGAAGGAGGTGGCGGGTTAGCTAGAGGGGAGGTTGAAGAAGGCGCAAGGCGCGTTGGAGAAATGTATGCGTGCTCCAGTTTCAGAAGAGAAGGTCAGGGAGGAGGCGAGGCTGCGATGTGTTGTAAACGACTTGGAGAGCAAGAAAAACACCAAAGCAAAACATAAATCTCATGTTACGTGGTTGAGGGATGGGAATCGGAGCACGCGGTACTTTATGGCTGTGGCGTCTGCTAGAAGGATGGCAAATTGAATTAAAATGCTGAGGAAGGAGGATGGGGTGGAAGTGAAGGAAGGGGAGGACCTCACTAATTATGTATGTTCCTTTTTTCAGGACCTGTTCACGTCTGCGGGGAGCACCAGAATGGCTGAGCTTATCAATAAGGTTCAACCCCGTGTAACGAGTGCGATGCGAGCAGTCCTTGAGGCCGAAGCAACAAGGGAGGAAGTTAAAGCTGCACTTGATCACATTGGCGACCTCAAGGCGCCCGGCCCTGACGGCATGCCCTCAATTGTCTACAAACAACATTGGCACTTCATGGGAGACAAAGTGGTAGACGAGGTTCTATCGGTTCTCAATGGTGGTTCGATCCCGGAAGGTTGGAATGACACAATGGTGGTGCTCATACCCAAAGTTAAAAATCCAAGCAGAATCAAGGATCTCCGGCCTATTAGCCTTTGCAGTGTCATATACAAGCTAGTCTCTAAAGTGATTGCAAATCGCTTGAAGTTGGTCCTTCCTGATATTATATCAGATAATCAAAGTGCCTTTGTTCCGGGGAGGATGATCACCGACAATGTGCTAATCGCCTATGAATTGTCACACTACCTCCTCAACAAGAAGAAAGGGCAAGAAGGGGTTGCCGCGGTCAAGGCAGACATGAGCAAAGCGCATGACAGGGTCGAGTGGGACTTTTTGAGGGCTATGCTTCACAAGATGGGATTCCACACAAGATGGATTGACTTAGTCATGAGTTGCGTCACGTCAGTACGCTACTAGATCAAGGTAAATGGAGTGCTTACCGAACAGTTCATGCCCTCACGAGGCCTCCGACAAGGCGATCCTCTGTCTCCTTATCTCTTCGTGATCTGCGCAAAAGGACTTTTGGCCCTTCTCCATGATGCAGAGAGGACCGGGAAATTGTCAGGTATACGGATCTGCCAAGGTGTGCCTGTGGTTTCGCACCTACTGTTCGCGGGCGACTCAGTTTTGTTGCTCAAAGCCAAGCATGAGGAGGCTCAAGCTCTTCGGGAAATACTGGACTTGTATGAGGTTTGCTCTGGCCAATGTATTAACCTTGAGAAATCAGCTATTATGTTCAGCCTAAATTGAAGGGAGGAGGTGAAAGCTGCTGTTAAGAATGCCCTCCAAATCCAGAGTGAGAACTGGAACGATAAGTACCTCGGTTTGCCGGTTCATGTTGGCAAATCAAGGAAGAAAGCATTTTCCTTTGTTAAGAATGCCATTGCAGGGCGAGTATATGGATGGAAGGAGAAGCTAATTGCGAAGGTGGGAAAAGAAATGCTGGTTACAACAGTAGCCCGGGCTATACCCACCTTTTCCATGTCTTGTTTCTACCTCACAAAGTCCTTTTGCGACGAGATAAGCTCTCTTATTGGCAACTATTGGTGGAGTCAGCAAGACAAAGAGAACACGACTCACTGGATCAGCTGGAAGAAACTAACTGAACCTAAGTGCCATGGTGGGCTCGGTTTCCGGGATATGCACGGCTTCAACCCGACGATGTTGTCATGGCAAATCTGGAGATTAATTCAATGCCTAGATTCCCTATGTGCTAGAATCCTGCAGGCCCGGTACTACCCAAACAAGCACATACTAGAGGCGGAGCTGAAGGATGGTATCTCCTATTGATGGCGCAGTCTTCTGCACGGACAAAAGTTGTTCAAGGAGGGTTATGTGTGGAGGATCGGGGATGGTACTGGAGTTAAGATCTGGTCAGATCCATGGATACCTCGCCCGTGGTCATTACACCGTGCCGGCACCACCTGTTGGAGAGAGTTAGTGACCTCATGGATCCAACATTTGGCACGTGGGATGAACAGCTAGTGAGGGAGACCTTTTGGACTGATGATGTCAAGCACATATTACAGATTCCATTGCAAGAAGGGGTACAAGACTTCATTGCCTGGCACTATGACAGTAAGGGCTTGCACTCGGTTAAGAGTGCGTATAAGCTTCAAGTCCAGCTGGAGGAATTACGGAGATTTGAAGGACAAGGCATGAGCACGAGAGCACCTAGGAACTTTGATAGAACGGATGACGATTCATGGAAAAGACTCTGAAAGATTCCATGCCCAAGGAACATTCAAATGTTTACCTGGCGGCTCAAACATGAGTCTTTAGCCCTCCGTAAAAATGTTGCACGTAAAGGGATAACCATCCAGGACACTAGCTGTTTATTTTGCGGTACAACTGCTGAGGACGGGGCACATCTCTTCATAAAATGCAAAGCACTCAAGGAGGTTTGGAGAGATCTGGCTATGGAGAAGGAACACTAGCCCTTGAAGAGATCACGTCCGTGCATGCTATGCTGGACTTTTTGTGGGGACTAGATGAGAAAAAACGCCTTCAAATCCTCACCTTCTGGTGGCAGTGGTGGTCCAACAGAAACAAGCTTCGCGAAGGAGCAATGCCGCTGTCGGCCGCGGAGGTGGCACGAACCACAAGGAGCCGGGTGATGGAATACGGGCAAATCTTTGGCTGTGTCCGTACCAAAACCCCAGTTGACAAATGGCACCCTCTAGCGGATGTTGTCTATAAGATCAACATTGACGACTCCTTTGTACCTGGGCAATCACATGCTGGCTGGGGCGTGGTCGTCCGGGACAGTGATGGCACCCTAGGCATTGCTAGAGCGGGAAGACAGGAACACATCTACGACGCCTTTGCTGCCGAGATTTTTACCATGTCACATGCTATAACCACAGCCGCAGAGATTGGCCTAACCCAAGTGGGGTTTGAGACGGATTCCCAATTGGTATCTGAAGCCCTCGACTTGCGAAGAGTCGACTTATCAGCCTACTCTGTTGTCATTGAAAGACATGAAGTATCAACTCAAGCTTTGGTTTTCCTAGTTTTCTGTTTCTGTGTGTAGGCGTAATGCCAATTCTGTAGCTCATGAGCTCGGCTCTCTAGGGCGTGCGTTTGAACCTCACCACTTCTCAGAGTGGGTGTCAGATGTTCCAGCCTCAGTGGCTGAGTGTGTATTGGGTGATATGCCCAACCACCGTTGATTAATAAAGCTTTGCTTTGCCTTAAAAAAAGAACTGTAGCATGTCTTTTTCCCTCTAGATAGGGTTTTCCTCCTCTCGAGGCGATCTTGATCGCCGTCGTTGAGATCGTCTTCTTCCCTACCTCTGTCGTGTCTCCCGGCCTCCTCTCTTCGAGCGGGGGTGCCGCGACGTCCCTGGTCCTGGCGGGACTGGGGAGGGGGAGGCTCTAGGGTTATCTACAAGGCCCGATGTTCTAATCGGGTTAGGGTTTGAGGTTTTCCATGGCGTCGGACGGAGCTTCGGGGTCGCATTCAACGGGGCCCTCCGAGACGGACGACGTAACAACACTGACGATGGAGCTAGGTCTTCGAGGGGAGGACCTTGACGATGTGGTGTTCGATGAGAAGGAGGCGCCGCCGGAGTTGGCGCGATGGGTCGCGCTGGTCAGGGTGCACTTGCCCAAATCATACAGCCAATATTAGTTCTTTAAGAATATGAGAGCGGCATGGGATCTAGCACAGGAGGTCCAGTTCAAACCGCTTGAGGACAAGCTATACACAGGCCAGTTCTCATGTTTGGGAGATTGGGAGAGAGTAAGACGTGATGGTCCATGGCACTTCCGGGGAGACGCTGTTATACTTAAACCATATGATGGTTTGGCTAAACCGTCAACAGTTCAACTTGATACTATCGAGATCTGGTTGCAGATTCATGATGTCCCGCCTTTGTATGCTCATCGGGTGCCATCTCTAGCTCAAAAGGCCGGAGAAGTTTTATATGCAGAACCCCAATCGCATGACTTTGTGGGGAACTTCCATCGGGTTTGGGTCCGCATTGATGTCAACAAGCCTTTGAAGAATGCAGTTTCTATGATAAGGGACGGAAAGCGCCAAATATACCAGGTTAGATATGAGAAGCTTCTAGACTGGTGTGCGGTCGGCGGTAAGCTGGGCCACCTATTCAAAGAACATGGCAGTGGAATCCACCCTCCAACAGCCTTGGTTTTCAAGGACCTTAGAGCTTCCTGGGCCATGCACACTGGACAGGGTCCCGAAGGGGGCCGTGGCCGGACGGGAGGCCGAAGAGGAGGCCATGGAGCTCGGGGAAATGTGTAACGCCCATGATGCGGCTATATCTCCCACGTGTCGAGGCACGACTTAGAGGCATAACCGCATTGTGGTTTTGTCGCAAGAAGGGTCATCTTCACAATATCCCATGTAATTAACAAGAATGGGATAACGAGAGTTGGCTTACAATCGCCACTTCACACAATACATAAATATAATTCATACATCATCCAAAATCCACACATAGACCGACTACGGTCAAATCCAAATGAAAATAAGATAACCCCAAATGCTAGATCCCCGATCGTCCCAACTGGGCTCCACTACTGATCATCAGGAAACGAAACATAGTAACGGCCGCGTTCCTCGTCGAACTCCCACTTGAGCTCGGTTGCGTCATCTGCACTGGCATCATCGGCACCTGCAACTGTTTTGGTAGAATCTGTGAGTCACGAGGACTCAGCAATCTCACACCCGCGAGATCAAGACTATTTAAGCTTATAGGAAAAGAAGGTGTAATGAGGTGGAGCTGCAGCAGGCACTAAGCATATATGGTGGCTAACATACACAAATGAGAGCGAGAAGAAAAGCAGCGTAATGGTCGCGAAGCTAGAAATGATCAAGAAGTGATCCTGAAACTACTTACGTTCATGCATAACTCAAACCGTGTTCACTTCCCGGACTCCACCGAGAAGAGACCATCACGGCTACACACACGGTTGATGTATTTTAATTAAGTCAAGTGACAAGTTCTCTACGACCGGACATTAACAAATTCCCATCTGCCTCATAACCGCGGGCACGGCTTTCGAAAGATAATACCCTGCAGGGGTGTCCCAACTTAGCCCATTATAAGCTCTCACGGTCAACGAAGGATAAACCTTCTCCCGGGAAGACCCGATCAGTCTCGGAATCCCGGTTTACAAGACATTTCGACAATGGTAAAACAAGACCAGCAAAGCCGCCCGAATGTGCCGACAAATCCCGATAGGAGCTGCACATATCCCGTTCTCAGGGCACACCGGATAAGCGAAGCGTACAGGTACCAACGTAATCCAAGTTGCCAAGGGACGGTCCCGCACAGTGCTCTAGTTTGGACCAGCACTCAGAGGAACACTGGCCCGGGGGTTTAAATAAAGATGACCCTCGGGCTCGCGAAAACCCAAGGGAAAAGGCTTAGGTGGAAAATGGTAAAACCAAGGTTGGGCCTTGCTGGAGGAGTTTTATTCAAGGCGAACTGTCAAGGGGGTCCCATAAATCACCCAACCGCGTAAGGAACGCAAACTCAAGGAACATAATACCGGTATGAGGGAAACTAGGGCGGCAAGAGTGGAACAAAACACCAGGCATAAGGCCGAGCCTTCCACCCTTTACCAAATATATAGATGCATTAAATAAATAAGAGATATTGTGATATTCCAAAATATCCATGTTCCAACATGGAACCAACTTCAACTTCACCTGCAACTAGCAACGCTATAAGAAGGGCTGAGCAAAAGCGGTAACTTAGCCAAACAACGGTTTGCTAGGAAAGGAAGGTTAGAGGCTTGACATGGCAATATGGGAGGCATGATATAGCAAGTGGTAGGTAGCAAAGCATGGCAATAGAACGAACAACTAGCAAAGCAAAGCTAGAAGTGATTTCGAGGGTATGGTCATCTTGCCTGCAAGGTTCTCAGAGTTGTGGAAAGCTTGATCCTCGTAAGCGTACTCAACAGGTTCCTCGTTCACGAACTCGTCTCCCGGGTCTACCCACAACAAGATCACAAGCAAAGGAACCACAATCAATCACGGAAAATGCACAAGCAACATGATGCAAAACATGTATGATATGTGAGATGTGGTATGCGATGCATATGCGTGCTCTGGAAGAAAAAAGGGTGAACAAGGCAGTAACTTGGCAAACCAAGTATGCCACTGGAAAGATGAGATGATTTCGGTCGAAATCGATATAAAGATCACCGGAAACGGATGCACGGTTTGCAAATGGCAAGCAAAACAAGAATGACACGATTCTGCGATTAACAGCATGATAGCACTAGGGCTCGGGCAAAATTTCGGGGGAAGGAAGAAGTCAACCGTCGCGGATCTAGGGCTCGGGCTCGCCGGAGCTCGCGCCGGAGCAGAGGCGGCGGCCGGAGGAGGAGAGGAGGGAGACGGCGGGGCCGGCGACCGGAGCAGGGGGCGCGGGCACGGGCGGCGCGGGCGCGGCGACGGAGGAGTGGCGAGGCGGCGGGGCGCGGGGACGCGCGGCGGCGCCAGCGGGACGACGGCGAGGACGGCGAGGCGGCCGCGCGGGTGGAGGGCGGCGGCGCCGGGCGCCGGCGCGGGGCGCGGGGCTCGGGCGGGCGACCGGGCCGCGGGGGCCGGCCCCGGGCCTGGCGGGCTTCGGCGGCGGCGCGCGGTGGCTAGGCCACATGGCAGCGCGGGAGAGGCCTGGCGCGGCGGCGGGTTCGTCCGGCGGCGGCGGACGCGTCCGGTGGCGGTGGGGGCGATTTGATCTAGGGTTAGGGGTGGTTTTGCCCGCAATTTCGGAGGGGGAGGTGTTTTTATAGGTAGAGGGAGCTAGGAGACTCCAAATGGAGCACGGTTTTCGGCCACACGATCGTGATCGAACGACCTAGAGCATGGAAGTGACTTAGATGGGTTTTGGGCTGTTTAGAGGGGGGTTTTGCTGCAACACACAAAAGGACTTTGCGGTTACCCGGTTAACCGTTGGAGTACCAAACGACCTCCAAATGGAACGAAACTTGACAGGTGGTCTACTAGTGGTATAACAAGGCCACTTGGAAAAACTCGGTCCATTCCGAGAACGTTCAGCACCCGCTCATGAAAAGAAACAAGAGGGGTGCGCCGGTGCACGTGGGAGTGTCGGATTGCAAAACGGACAACGGGGAAAAAGCTCGGATGCATGAGACGAACACGTATGGAAATGAGATGCACATGATGACATGATATGAGATGCATGGCATGAACAAAATGCAAAACGAAAAACAAAACCCGACCACGAAGGGAATATCATAACACATAGCCGAAAATGGCAAGAGTTAGAGTTACAAATATGGAAAGTTACATCCGGGGTGTTACAACACTCCACCACTACGAGAGGATCTCGTCCCGAGATCTAGGACTGAAAGAACTCCGGATATTCGGAACGGAGGTGGTCCTCGCGTTCCCAGGTGGCTTCTCAGTCGGAATGGTGCGACCACTTCACTTTCAGGAATTTGATTGACTTGTTGCGAGTCTTGCGCTCAGTTTCTTCAAGAATAGCAACGGGGTGCTCATGATAAGACAGATCTTCTTGGAGATCAATCTCTTCGAAGTTGATGGTGCGCTCAGGAGTCTTGAAGCACTTGCGAAGCTGTGACACGTGGAACACATCGTGCACGTTCGCGAAGTTGGAGGGAAGCTCGAGTTGATAGGCGAGGTCGCCTCTTTTGCCAATGATCTTGAAAGGACCCACGTATCTAGGGGCAAGCTTCCCTTTGATACCGAAACGACGAGTGCCTTTCATTGGAGAGACGCGGAGGTAGACATGGTCTACGATCTCGAAAGCCAAATCACGGTGCTTGCTATCATAGTAACTCTTCTGGCGCGATTGCGCGGCTTTGAGATTTTCGCGGATGACTTTACACATTTCTTCAGCCTCTGTGATTAAGTCATTGCCAAGAAGTTGGCGTTCACCAGTCTCTGACCAATTGAGAGGAGTACGGCACTTTCTGCCATAGAGAATCTCGAATGGGGCCTTGCCCGAACTCGCTTGGAAGCTGTTGTTGTAGGAGAACTCGGCATATGGAAGACAATCTTCCCATATAATGCCAAAAGAAATGACACAAGCCCTGAGCATATCTTCAAGAATTTGATTGACTCGCTCGACTTGGCCACTAGTTCAAGGATGGAAAGCTGTGCTGAAGCGAATGTTGGTGCCCATGGCCTTCTGGAAGGAGTCCCAGAACTTAGAAGTGAAGATGCTTCCACGATCTGAAGAAATCAATTGTGGAATGCCATGCAAGGAGACAATCCTGGAGGTGTATAGCTCTGCCAACTGAGCTGCTGTGATAGATTCTTTGATTGGAAGGAAATGAGCCACTTTAGTAAGCTTGTCGATGACAACGAAGATAGCATCATTTCCACGCTTGGACTTTGGAAATCCAGTCACGAAGTCCATTTCGGTATGATCAAACTTCCATTCTGGGATAGCAAGAGGTTGGAGGAGACCAGCTGGTCGATGGTGTTCTGCTTTCACTCTTCGACAGACATCACATTCGTTCACGAATTGAGCGATTTCTCGCTTCATTCGAGTCCACCAATACGACTGCTTGAGGTCATGGTACATCTTCGTACTTCCAGGATGAATGGAAAGAAGGGATTTGTGCGCCTCGTTCATAATGACTTTCCTTAGATCACCTTTAGGAACCACAATCCGGTCCTCAAAGAATAAAGTGTCTCTGTCATCAATGCGATAGCACTTGTATTTGGAAAGACCCTTGTCGATACCACGTTTCACCTTCTTCACCATGGCATCAAGAAGTTGTGCCTCATGAATTTGATCTTCCAAAGTAGGAGAGACTATGAGGTTGGCAAGAAAGCCTTGAGGAACAACTTGGAGATTCAGCTTGCGGAAAGCTTCACAAAGATCCGGTTGGAATGGCTTGAGAATTAAGCTGTTGCAATAAGCCTTCCTGCTCAAAGCATCTGCAATGACATTGGCTTTGCCTGGAGTATATTCAATACTCGGATTGTACTCTTGAATCATTTCGACCCATCGAGTCTGCCTGAGATTGAGGTTGGGCTGAGTGAAGATGTACTTGAGACTCTTGTGATCGGTGAATATGTCCACTTTTCTTCCCAACAAGAGATGTCTCCATGTTATTAATGCATGGACAACTGCCGCCAACTCAAGATCGTGAGTGGGGTAGTTCTTTTCGTTGGGCTTCAACTGATGAGAGGTATAGGCCACAACTTTCTTCTCTTGCATTAACACAGCACCGAGACCTTGAAGAGAAGCATCACAGAAAACTTCGAATGGCTTGGATTAGTCAGGAGGAGTTAAGACAGGAGCTGTGACGAGTTTCTCTTTGAGAGTGTTGAAAGCAACGTCACACTCAGGCGTCCAGACATACTTCACATGCTTCTGGAGGAGGTTGGAAAGAGGCTTTGCAATCTTAGAGAAATTCTCAACGAATCTTCGGCAATAGCTTGCAAGACCAAGAAAACTGCGGAGCTGCTTGACATTCTGAGGAGGTTCCCAATTCACAATTGCAGACACCTTCTCGGGATTAACAGCGATGCCCTTGACAGAGATGATATGACCAAGGTAAAGAACTTCATCGAGCCAAAACTCACATTTGGAAAACTTCGCATAGAATTGATACTCTCTGAGCTTGTCGAGCACCAATCGCAAATGTTTGGCATGATCCTTCTTATTCTTGGAGAAGACCAATATATCATCGAGATACACCAGGACGAATTCATTGGTATACGGGTTGAAGATGAAATTCATCATCCGAGAGAATGTTGGAGGAGCATTGACAAGGCCGAAAGACATGACAGTATATTCATAAGAACCAAAGCTTGTTCTGAATGCTCTCTTGGGAATATCTTCTTCATGAATGCGAATCTGATGATAACCCATACGAAGGTCAAGCTTGGAGAACTCTTTGGCACCTTTAAGTTGCTCGAATAGCTCATTGATGTTGGGAAGTGGATACTTGTTCTTGATTGTCTTCTTGTTCAATGGACGGTAGTCAACACAAAGTCGGTCCGTGCCATCCTTCTTCTGGACAAAAAGAACACCACAACCCCACGGAGATGAACTCGGTCTGATCAAACCCAGACGCTCTTGTTCATCGAGCTGTTTCTTCAATTCCTTCAGCTCCTTGGGTCCAAGCTTGTAAGGACGCTTGCAAACGGGTTCCGTGCCAGGCTCTAGATCGATAACGATCTCAACTGGCCGGTCAGGAGGCATACCCGGAAGCTCTTCTGGAAAGACATCTTGGTACTCACAAACGACTAGAATTTGAGAGATAGCATCCAACTCGCCCTTCTCATTGAGAGAAAACAACCGAATGGTTTCATCACGAGCAGCATAGATGATCACATCCTCAGAAGAGTGTGTCAATTGAATTTCCCTGGCAGCACAATCAAGTTGAGCCTTGTGCTTAGAAAGCCAGTCCATCCCGAGAATAAGATCAATATCCGAGTCACCAAGGACAATTGGAGAAGAGAGAAATTTATAATCGCCCATCTTGATAGAGACATCAGGAACTATCGAGTTGGCTCTCATTGACTTCCCCGGAGAAACAACACCCAATGGTTTACCCAGGTAAGACCAAGTAAAATCATTCTTTGCAAAGAACGATCTTGACATGAAACAATGCGATGCACCAGTGTCAAAAAGAACTTTTGCAGGAAAGTCATTAACAGGAAGATTACCCATTATCACATCAGTAGATTCCTCCGCTTGAGCTGCATTCATCATGTTCACCTTTGCAGACTTAGGATTATGCTTGACCACTGCATTGCTGGAAGATCTCACAGGAGGAGGAGGCGGAAGGCGCCTTTGATTGAAGCACTTGTTAGCATAGTGACCTTTCTGCTGACACTTGTTGCAAGTCACCTCTGAGAGTGGACGATGATAAGGAGCATTCGACTTTGGAGCTTGATTCTGAGACTTGTTCTGATAGCCAGGGTTGGGTGGGTGGGAAGATCCATGGCCACCTTTGTTCTTCTGCTGGTAAGGCTGACGAAACGGAGGAGGAGGAGGCAACCAGAACTTCTGTTGCTTAGCAGCCACTAGTGAGGAAGAAGAAGACTGAACTGCGTCCCTGACTCTCTTCTTAGAAGCCTCACACTTGAGCTGAGCAGCCTCTTGCTTCAGTGCCATATTGTAGAAATCATCATACTTGGTCGGCTCAAAAAGCACGAGAGGTAATTGCAGATCTTCTCTGAGGCCACCTCTGAATTGATAGATCATGCTCTTTTCATCAGGAACGTCTTGCTTAGCGAAGCGCGCGAGTTTCTGAAACTGAGTATTGTATTGATACACGGACATGCTGCCTTGCTTGAGATTGCGGAACTCCTCACGCTTGCTCTCAACAACACTTTGTGGAATGTGGTGAGCTTTGAAGTCTCAGCGGAAATCATCCCAGGTAATCACACGACCTCCTCTGGAATCTTTGTATTGTTGATACCACTCGGCAGCTTGATCCTTGAGTTGAAAAGAAGCGAACTTGACAAAGTCCTCAGGCCTGACATTGCTACATTCAAAATGCTTGTTGATGTCCACGAGCCAATGATCGGCATCTGTGGCCTCGGCACAGTAGCTAAAAGACTTGGGCTGATTTGCGAGGAACTGGTTGAGGGTACCGAAGTGAGGCTGATTTTTGCCTTGGCCTTGATTTCCTTGATTGCCTTGCCCTTGGGTGCGTTCTTGCAAGAGTTGCAAAATCATCTGAGCATTGGCGTTGGTGGCTGCCATGATAGCTTGCCATGCCTTCGGAGGCGGAGATGGTGGCGAAGGGTTCGCCTAACTCCCTTCATTGCATTCCGGATTCTGACACGTTGGCGGAGCCATCCTGAAGAGGGTGACTTCCGTTAGCATCTTGATAGACAAATAGACAAGTAGAGTCAACGGATAGAAATTGCAACATATAGTCTTCACAATAAACATTCGAACGAGGATGAACGAATGAATTCCATAGTAAAACATCACACTTCCATTAAGGTGAGAAGCCACTTGAAAAGAGATTGATGAATAAAATAAAAAGGTACGAGTGGAACAAATAAGTGGTAAGGATTACCCAATCACAAACCAAATATCTGCGGGAAGAAATGCTAAGAGCTACATGAATCCCACCTATAAACTCCCGAAACTTTCTGGTTATGCAATCTGGTGTTGGGGATACAGGACACAAAATATATCACCCAAACTAGCAATCCCTAGATCCAGCTGTATCCATCCGTCAACACATAACCAAGAAACCTTCGGAAATCGTGTACCTCAACCTTCGAAAAGCATCCGTTATACGAGTTATGGCAATACTCCCGAACTCCCGCCCCAGTACTGGGTGGCGTCGAGGTGATCTCACCAACAACTGCATAAAAGAGATTTTCGATGTCGGTGAAACTCAGGTATTCCAGAACTGCAACGATAAAATTGTGACGACAACACCTCGGAGCTCAACTCCCCGGGACACTGCCACAACCCCTAAATGTCAGGAGGCACCAAGAACAATGTTCTCGTCACAAAACCATCGGAACAATTCCGAGATACCCGCGTGATACTAATTTTTTTTAGTGAAATTTGAGGAGAGAAGAGTCAAAACTTCTACATCAGGAGGCCTCACCAGAGCGACGAAGGGACTGAGGAGTAAAAAGAATCCTACTCTCCGATATATATAATCCTAAGACTCAAAACATTTTTGTTCTAGACTCAACAACGCCAGTGATTCGATCAAGCAGGGGGCTCCTAAGTCGGGGATGGCTCTGATTACCAACTTGTAACGCCCACGATGCGGCTATATCTCCCACGTGTCGAGGCACGACTTAGAGGCATAACCGCATTGTGGTTTTGTCGCAAGAAGGGTCATCTTCACACAATCCCATGTAATGAACAAGAATGGGATAACGAGAGTTGGCTTACAATCGCCACTTCACACAATACATAAATATAATTCATACATCATCCAAAATCCACACATAGACCGACTACGGTCAAATCCAAATGAAAATAAGATAACCCCAAATGCTAGATCCCCGATCGTCCCAACTGGGCTCCACTACTGATCATCAGGAAACGAAACATAGTAACGACCGCGTTCCTCGTCGAACTCCCACTTGAGCTCGGTTGCGTCATCTGCACTGGCATCGTCGGCACCTGCAACTATTTTGGTAGAATCTGTGAGTCACGAGGACTCAGCAATCTCACACCCGCGAGATCAAGACTATTTAAGCTTATAGGAAAAGAAGGTGTAATGAGGTGGAGCTGCAGCAGGCACTAAGCATATATGGTGGCTAACATACACAAATGAGAGCGAGAAGAAAAGCAGCGTAATGGTCGCGAAGCTAGAAATGATCAAGAAGTGATCCTGAAACTACTTACGTTCATGCATAACTCAAACCGTGTTCACTTCCCGGACTCCACCGAGAAGAGACCATCACGGCTACACACACGGTTGATGTATTTTAATTAAGTCAAGTGACAAGTTCTCTACGACCGGACATTAACAAATTCCCATCTGCCTCATAACCGCGGGCACGGCTTTCGAAAGATAATACCCTGCAGGGGTGTCCCAACTTAGCCCATTATAAGCTCTCACGGTCAACGAAGGATAAACCTTCTCCCGGGAAGACCCGATCAGTCTCGGAATCCCGGTTTACAAGACATTTCGACAATGGTAAAACAAGACCAGCAAAGCCGCCCGAATGTGCCGACAAATCCCGATAGGAGCTGCACATATCCCGTTCTCAGGGAACACCGGATAAGCGAAGCGTACAGGTACCAACGTAACCCAAGTTGCCAAGGGACGGTCCCGCACGGTGCTCTAGTTTGGACCAGCACTCAGAGGAACACTGGCCCGGGGGTTTAAATAAAGATGACCCTCGGGCTCGCGAAAACCCAAGGGAAAAGGCTTAGGTGGCAAATGGTAAAAACAAGGTTGGGCCTTGTTGGAGGAGTTTTATTCAAGGCGAACTGTCAAGGGGGTCTCATAAATCACCCAACCGCGTAAGGAACTCAAACTCAAGGAACATAATACCGGTATGACGGAAACTAGGGCGGCAAGTGTGGAACAAAACACCAGGCATAAGGCCGAGCCTTCCACCCTTTACCAAATACATAGATGCATTAAATAAATAAGAGATATTGTGATATTCCAAAATATCCATGTTCCAACATGGAACCAACTTCAACTTCACCTGCAACTAGCAACGCTATAAGAAGGGCTGAGCAAAAGCGGTAACTTAGCCAAACAACGGTTTGCTAGGAAAGGAAGGTTAGAGGCTTGACATGGCAATATGGGAGGCATGATATAGCAAGTGGTAGGTAGCAAAGCATGGCAATAGAACGAACAACTAGCAAAGCAAAGATAGAAGTGATTTCGAGGGTATGGTCATCTTGCCTGCAAGGTTCTCAGAGTTGTGGAAAGCTTGATCCTCGTAAGCGTACTCAACAGGTTCCTCGTTCACGAACTCGTCTCTCGGGTCTACCCACAACAAGATCACAAGCAAAGGAACCACAATCAATCACGGAAAATGCACAAGCAACATGATGCAAAACATGTATGATTTGCGAGATGTGGTATGCGATGCATATGCGTGCTCCGGAAGAAAAAAAGGGTGAACAAGGCAGTAACTTGGCAAACCAAGTATTCCACTGGAAAGATGAGATGATTTCAGTCGAAATTGATATAAAGATCACCGGAAACGGATGCACGGTTTGCAATTGGCAAGCAAAACAAGAATGACACGATTCTGCGATTAACATCATGATAGCACTTAGAATACATCAAGTAACTATACTACAGCACTCCAACATAGCAACAAAGCATATGACAGTAATCTGGAGATGCTTGACAAAATATGAACACTGAGCTACGGCTAGATCACAACATAACAGGTTCAAACAAGCATGGCAAAAGTGCAAAAGATATCAGGTTCACAGACTTGGTGAAATTACTAGACATGGCAGAAACAGCATCAAGTAGCAAAGTTCAGAGCAAAAACAACACATGCTACAGGAACTTAACATAGGAAAACAAGGCATGGCATGAATCTACTAAATGCATAGAACAAAAGTCCCTTACTGACCATGAGCCAAAAAGGATCAGAAGATATGATGGCCACCATGTAAACATAGCAAGTTTCGTTAACAGGTTTCAGACTTAGCAGAAAACAGAGCATGGCAGTAATAGAAATTAGGAGGGCATCTTGGTGAGCTTGAATCACTCAACACAAAGCAATGCATGACAAAACAAGCATACCTACAGCAAGATGGCATGTTTATGAAGCTAACCATGGCAAGATCAAATACATAGCATGAAAGGATCAACTACAACAAGCTTGGCAAAATTGAATAATATGTAAACAATCTGCCAGGAATATTTTATAGCAAAAGTAGAGCAAGATTAAGACATGCTATGTCACTCCATAATTGCAAACAGAGGCATGGATGGATAGATCATAATTATATCTACAAAACATCCTTACTGAACATACTCAAAATAAGTATGTATCTCTCTGTAGCCACATGGATACATAGCAATAAAATAACAGCAGACAAAGACTTGGTGAAATTACTATGTCCCTGAAAACAGAAACATCATGAAGCCTAGTTTGCATGCTTGTGCTCTTCACTACAGAGATCACAAAAATAGATGTCATACACCTCTGTAAAGATGGCATGGCATAAATCAAAACACATGTAGAGCTCCTACTCATAAGAGGCACACATCAAATGCAACAAAAATAACAAATCACCAAGTTCTGATAAGTAACAGCAGTTAACATCATATAGCACTCTTGCACCAGAGATTTGGGCATCAAGATGGACTCAAATGAGCATAGCATAATGGAACAAAATTAAGAGCATCTCGATACGAACATTTTGATATATTACACGCACGAAGCGGAGCTATATGCAGAGAGTTATGATGCGATGAACATGAGCATATAATGTAAAATACACGGGACAGCAAAATTTCGGGGCGAGGAAGAAGTCAACCGTCGCGGATCTAGGGCTCGGGCTCGCCGGAGCTCGCGCTGGAGCAGAGGCGGCGGCCGGCGGAGGAGAGGAGGGAGACGGCGGGACCGGCGACCGGAGCAGGGGGCGCGGGCACGGGCGGCGCCGGCGCGGGCTCGCCCGGGCGGCGACGCGGGCGCGGCGACGGAGGAGCGGCGAGGCGGCGGGGCGCGGGGAGGCGTGGTGGCACCGGCAGGAACGACGGCGAGGACGGCGAGGCGGCCGCGCAGGCGGAGGGCGGGCGACCGGGCCGCGGGGGCCGGCCCCGGGCCTGGAGGACTTCGGCGGCGGCGCGCGGTGGCTGGGCCACGTGGCAGCGCGGGAGAGGCCGGGCGCGGCGGCGGGTTCGTCCGGCGGCGGCGGACGCGTCCGGTGGCGGCGGGGGCGATTTGATCTAGGGTTAGGGGTGGTTTTGCCCGCAATTTCGGAGGGGGGGTGTTTTTATAGGTAGAGGGAGCTAGGAGACTCCAAATGGAGCACAGTTTTCGCCCACACGATCGTGATCGAACGACCTAGAGCATGGAAGTGACTTAGATGGGTTTTGGGTTATTTAGAGGGGGGTTTGTTTGCAACACATAAACGGACTTTGCGGTTACCCGGTTAACCGTTGGAGTACCAAACGACCTCCAAATGGAACAAAACTTGACAGGTGGTCTACCGGTGGTATACCAAGGCCACTTGGCAAAACTCGGTCCATTCCGAGAATGTTCAGCACCCGCTCACGAAAAGAAACAAGAGGGGTGCGCCGGTGCACGTGGGAGTGTCGGATTGCAAAACAGACAACGGGGAAAAAGCTCGGATGCATGAGACGAACACGTATGCAAATGAGATGCACATGATGACATGATATGAGATGCATGACATGAACAAAATGCAAAACGAAAAACAAAACCCGACCACGAAGGGAATATCATAACACATAGCCGAAAATGGCAAGAGTTGGAGTTACAAATATGGAAAGTTACATCCGGGATGTTACAAAACGGGACCTCTTCTCATCAAGATGTGGGCAGCGAAGGGAGGGAGGATTATACCTCCAAAACTGATACAGATATGACAGATGCAAACTATGTTAGGAAGAGGACGCAGATGCAACAAGTGTCGCAACCAAGTCAGAATGTGCCCGGTGCAGGAGGCCAGGGGGCAACCCTAGCGCTGCCACCATCCCCTACTGATCCCTTGAGCCCGAGAAGCAAACAGGTCCTGAAGAGGGCCAAAACACATAAAGCGACAGAGGAGCAGGATTTGCAGAAGAATGGCGATCTTGGCAGGGTTGTCTCATTGTTGGCGGGCTCCTTCGAGGAGCGCCACCGGGCCCAATGAATATCTTCTGTTGGAACTGTCGTGGTGCGGGTAAAGCTACGACAATCCGTGACTCACGATTTCGCGAGGCAATTTACCCCTACCCTGTTGTGCGTTGTTGAAACTCAAATTGAAGGTGCTAGGGTAGAAGCATTAGCTGGAACATTGGGCTTTGACAACTCTTATGTTGTTAGTAGTCAAGGTAGGAGTGGTGGAATAGGCTTGTTTTGGAATAATTCAATAAAGGTTGAAATTCTTGGTTATTATGTTTATCATCTCGATGTGTCTGTTGAGGAACAAGATGCAGAGAAGTGGAGGATGACTTGCGTTTATGGGGAGGCACAAACACACATGAGGCATCAAACATGGACAACCTTGAAAAACATTAGCACTTTGAGTTGTCTTCCCCGGCTCTGTTTGGGGGATTTCAACGAGGTTTTACATCCAGATGAACATCAAGGAGTTGGCCAGCGCAGCAATGCCTAGATCCAAACCTTTAGAGAAGTCCTTGATGTTTGCATGTTGCTTGAGCTAGGATACAAAGGCAATTTTTGGAAATTTGAGAAGAAGGTAACAGGGGGGAGCTATACGAGGTGTAGACTTGATAGAGCTCTCGCTAATGCGTCATGGCTGGCCAAATTTCCGCTGGCTGCGTTCACACACTTATCGGGGGTAACATCAGACCATGCCCCCCTACTGCTAGAACTAGATGCAGGGACACACGAGCGGGTGCAGAAACCCTTCAAGTATGAGCTGATGTGGGAGGCGCATGAAACCTTCCATGACACGATATCGTATGGATGGGGGGCCGGACCTCCATGCACTTCAGTGTCAGAAATGCACCACAAAATGCAGGATCTTGCGAACAATTTGCAGAAGTGGAGTCGGGATACGTTTGGGAGTGTCAGAAACGAGATAAAAAAACTCAAACAGATGCTAGAGGAACTCAAGAACGACTCGGCGAGATCAGGTCCTTCCCATGTCGAGCTAAAAATTAATGAGAAGCTCATAGAGAGTACTACAGGGAGGAGATTATGTGGCGTCAGAGAGCTAGGGTTGAGTGGCTTTTGGTAGGAGACAAAAACACAAATTTTTTCCATCTTCGAGCTAGTCTTCGGCGCAAGAAAAATATGATCAAAGCACTACAGAACTCTATAGGAGTGGAGATCTCCGATCCAGCAGAGCTAAAGGTATTAGCTAATGATTTTTATAAGTCCTTATATCTCTCTGAAGGGGTCCAGAACATGGATGCGGTGCTCGACCATGTTCCGAGGAAGGTGACAGCCGAGATGAACTCTAACCTGTGTGCCCTGTTGATGACCCACAAGTATAGAGGATCTATCGTAGTCCTTTCGATAAGTAAGAGTGTCGAACCCAACGAGGAGCAGAAGGAAATGATAAACGGTTTTCAGCAAGGTATTCTCTGTAAGCACTGAAATAATAGGTAACAGATAGTTTTGTGATAAGATAATTTGTAACGAGCAACAAGTAACAAAAGTAAATAAAGTGCAGCAAGATGGCCCAATCCTTTTTGTAGCAAAGGACAAGCCTGGACAAACTCTTATATAGAGAAAAGCGCTCCCGAGGACACATGGGAATTATCATCAAGCTAGTTTTCATCACGTTCATATGATTCGCGTTCGGTACTTTGATAATTTGATATGTGGGTAGACCGGTGCTTGGGTGCTGTTCTTACTTGAACAAGCATCCCACTTATGATTAACCCCTATTGCAAGCATCCGCAACTATAAAAGAAGTACTAAGGTAAACCTGACCATAGCATGAAACAAGTGGATCCAAATCAGCCCCATACGAAGCAACGCATAAACTAGGGTTTAAGCTTCTGTCACTCTAGCAACCCATCATCTACTTATTACTTCCCAATGGCTTCCTCTAGGCCCAAACAATGGTGAAGTGTCATGTAGTCGACGTTCACATAACACCACTAGAGGAGAGACAACATACATCTCATCAAAATATCGAACGAATACCAAATTCACATGACTACTAATAGCAAGACTTCTCCCATGTCCTCGGGAACAAACGTAACTACTCACAAAGCATATTCATGTTCATAATAAGAGGAGTATTAATATGCATAAAGGATCTGAACATATGATCTTCCACCAAATAAACCAACTAGCATCAACTACAAGGAGTAATCAACACTACTAGCAACCTACAGGTACCAATCCCAGACTTAGAGACAAGAATTGGATACAAGAGATGAACTAGGGTTTGAGAGGAGATGGTGTTGGTGAAGATGTTGATGGAGATTGGCCCCCTCCCGATGAGAGGAGCGTTGGTGATGACGATGGCGATGATTTCCCCCTCCCAGAGGGAAGTGTCCCCGGTAGAACAGCTCTGCCGGAGCCCTAGATTGGCTCCGCCAAGGTTCCGCCTCGTGGCGGCAGAGTCTCGTCCCGAAAGCTTGCTTATGATTTTTTTCGGACGAAAGACTTCATATAGCAGAAGATGGGCACCGGAGGGCCAACAGGGGGCCCATGAGGCAGGGGGCGCGCCTAGGGGGGTAGGGCGCGCCCCCCACCCTCGTGGCCAGGGTGTGGGCCCCCTCTAGTATTTCTTCCGCTCCGTATTTTTTATTATTTCCAAAAATAACTTTCGTGGAGTTTCAGGACTTTTGGAGTTGTGCAGAATAGGTCTCTAATATTTGCTCCTTTTCCAACACAGAATTCTAGCTGCCGGCATTCTCCCTCCTTATGTAAACCTTGTAAAATAAGAGAGAATGGGCATAAGTATTGTGACATAATGTGTAATAACTGCCCATATTGCAATAAATATCGATATAAAAGCATGATGCAAAATGGACGTATCAACTCCCCAAGCTTAGCCCTCGCTTGTCCTCAAGCGGAAGCCGATAACGATAAATATGTCCACATGTTTAGAGGTAGAGGTGTCGATAAAATAAAATACGGTCATGAGGGCATCATGATTATTCTCATAACAGCAACATAAATGGAAAATGTCATATGATCTCTTATGCTCAAGTAATAATCTATTCACAATGCAAATTATGAATCAGAAACATTATTGAGAACTAACAAACTATAATCTCAGTCATTGAAGCAATTGCAATTTATCATAACATCAGAAAGGGTCTATATCAGAGCTTTTCGGCAAGTCCACATACACAACTATCATTTAATCTTTCACAATTGCTAACACTCACGCAATACTTGTGGTTACGGAGTTTTAACCGGACACAGAGAAAGATAGGGGCTTATAGTTTCGCCTCCCAACCTTTTACCTCAAGGGTAATGTCAACAATAATAGCTCATGCTAACCTACATCCAATTAGATATATATATATATATATATATATATATATATATATATATATATATATATATATATATCAGGATCTTTCCAACATCCTGTGCTTGCCAAAGGATAAAATGTAAAAAGGAAAGGTGAAGATCACCATGACTCTTGCATAAGGTAGAAGATAATAATAAAAGATAGGCCCTTCGCAGAGGGAAGCAGAGGTTGCCATTCGCTTTCAGGGTTGGATGCACAAAATCTTAATGTGAAAGAACATCACTTTATATTGCCACTTGTGATATAGACCTTTATTATGTAGTCCGTCGATTTTATTTCTTCCACATCACAAGATCGTATAAAGCTTATTTCCTCCACACCAATCAGTCATACATATTTAGAGAGCAATTTTTATTGCTTGCACCGATGACAACTTACTTGAAGGATCTTACTCAATCCATAGGTAGATATGGTGGACTCTCATGGCAAAACTGGTTTAAGGGTATTGGGAAGCAAAAGTAGTTTCTCTACTTGGTGCAAAGAATTTGGCTAGCATGAGGGGGAAAGGCAAGCTCAACATGTTGGATGATCCATCATAATATACTTTATCTCAGATGTAAGAAAACATAACCCATTACGTTGTCTTCCTTGTCCAACATCAACTCTTTAGCATGTCATATTTTAATGAGTGCTCCCAATCATAAAAGTGTCCAAGATAGTATATTTATATGTGAAACCTCTTTTTTTCTTTATTACTTCCTATTAATTGCAACGATGACCAAAGCTATGTCTGTCAACTCTCAACAACTTTTAATCATCATACTCTTTCTATGTGAAGTCATTACTCTCCATAGGATCAATATGATCTCTTTTATTTCCTCTTATTCCTTTCTCTTTTCTTTTATTCACTCAAGATCATGGAAAAATAATCAAACCCTTGACTCAACACTAATCTTTATTATATAGCTCACGGACTCAATTACATAAAGGGATCTTAAAGCAAAACTCAAAACTAGATCATACCAAAAACTTTATTCTACCAGATCAAGATACTACTATTAGGATCGAACTAAGAAAAACGGTAAAGATAGGAGTGTGATGGTGATACGATACCGGGGCACCTCCCCCAAGCTTGGCAGTTGCCAAGGGGAGTGCCCATACCCGTGTGATTATGTCTCCTTTGCTGGTGAAGGGGTTGTTGATGATGTAGGCTTGTCGTCCATCTTCCAAGGCATAGGCTCACCATCATAGAAGGATGATAGAGTCTCCGGGATCCTTAAATCTGCAGCCAAACTCATCCTCTTGAATCTATATTCATACTCACAGTTTTGGTTTTGCAGGTCATAGATTTGGGCTTGGAGGTGCTCGATTTTCTCGTGAAGCTTGAAGATGGCCTCCCCAATGTCCTTGGCATCCAGCTTGTGGTTGTTGGTGAACTCCGCAATCATCATGTGATTGGAGTCAAGTCCATGCTCCACCATCTCCTGGCACTTGAAAACTTGTTGCTCCATTGCCTCGAGCCTCGCTTCCACGCTTCCGGTCCTCCGTGGTCCCTCAACATCGCGGATGTGCAGCAGCCCCTCACGCATCTCAATGGTTTGAGGGTGTTGCAGCACCTCCGCGAGGTAGGGGTTGATGACCTTCTCGAAGAACTTGTCCTTGGGGGCACTTGGAGACGTCATGATGATCTAGATCTGTCAGAAAAATAGCTCGAAACAAGAACAGAGGACAATTGCGTGATACAGGAGTCAAAATCTTTGGGAGATTATATAATGAATTTTTATCGACCAAAATACGTATCGTGCAAGAAAACGGAGTCCGGAGAGCGCACGAGGTGCCCACGAGGCGGAGGGGCACACCCAGAGGGGTAGGGCGCGCCCTCCACCCTCGTGGAGGCCTCGTGTCCTTCCCGGACTGCTTCTTATTTTTCTATTTTTCTAAATATTCCAAATCGGAGAAAAATTGCCATTAGAACTGTTTTGGAGTCGGTTTACTTACCGTACCACATACCTATTCCTTTTCGGAGTCTGAAACGTTCCGGAAAGTGTCCCTTATGTATTCCTCCGGGGTTACGGTTTCAATAACATTGGTTTAAACATTTATAGGATCGCCTGAGATATAATGTTTGATTCTTTGACCGTTCACCGCCTTCGGATTTGTGCCTTCGAAGTTGTTGATTTTTATGGCACCGGAATGATAGACCTCCTCGATAACGTAAGGACCTTCCCATTTAGAGAGAAGTTTTCCTGCAAAAAATCTTAAACGAGAGTTGTATAGCAATACATAATCACCTACATTAAACTCACGCCTTTGTATCCTTTTGTCATGCCATCTTTTAACTTTTTCTTTAAACAATTTGGCATTCTCATAGGCTTGGGTTCTCCATTCATCAAGTGAGCTAATGTCAAATAACCTCTTCTCACTGGCAAGTTTGAAATCATAATTGAGCTCTTTAATAGCCCAATATGCCTTATGTTCTAGTTCGAGAGGTAAGTGACATGCTTTTCCATAAACCATTTTATACGGAGACATACCCATAGGATTTTTATATGCAGTTCTATAGGCCCATAATGCATCATCAAGTTTCTTGGACCAATTCTTTCTAGATCTATTAACAGTCTTTTGCAAAATTAATTTGAGTTCTCTATTACTCAATTCTACTTGACCACTGGACTGTGGGTGATAAGGGGATGCAATTCTATGATTAACATCATACTTAGCAAGCATTTTACGGAAAGCACCATGAATAAAATGTGAACCACCATCAGTCATTAAATATCTAGGGACTCCAAACCTCGGAAAAATAACTTCTTTAAGCATGTTAATAGAGGTGTTATGATCAGCACTACTAGTTGGAATAGCTTCTACCCACTTAGTAACGTAATCAACAGCAACTAAAATATGTGTATATCCATTAGAGGCAGGAAATGGTCACATATAATCAAAGCCCCAAACATCAAATGGTTCAATAACAAGTGAGTAATTCATAGGCATTTCTTGACGTCTACTAATATTACCAATTCTTTGACATTCATCACAAGATAGGACAAACTTACGGGCATCCTTGAAGAGAGTAGGCCAATAAAAACCGGATTGCAATACCTTATGTGCAGTTCTATCTCCAGCGTGGTGTCCTCCATAAGCTTCGGAGTGACACTTGCGTAGGATCTGTTCCTGTTCATGCTCAGGTACACAACGTCTAATAACACCATCTACTCCTTCTTTATAAAGATGTGGGTCATCCCAAAAGTAATGTCTCAAATCATAGAAAAACTTTTTCTTTTGCTGGTATGTGAAACTAGGTGGTATAAATTTAGCAACAATGTAATTAGCATAATCAGCATACCATGGAGCAGTACGAGAAGCATTTATGACATTTAGTTGTTCATCAGGAAAGCTATCATCAATAGGTAGTGGGTCATCAAGAACATTTTCTAACCTAGACAAGTTGTCTCCAACGGGGTTCTCAGCTCCCTTTCTATCAATAATATGCAAATCAAATTCTTGTAGCAAGAGAACCCATCTAATAAGTCTAGGTTTAGCATCTTTCTTTTCCATAAGATATTTAATAGCAGCATGATCAGTGTGAATAGTTACTTTAGAATCAACAATGTAAGGTCTGAACTTATCACAAGCAAATACAACTGCTAAGAATTCTTTTTCAGTAGTAGCATAATTTCTCTGGGCATTGTCTAGAGTTTTACTAGCATATTGAATAACATTTAATTTCTTATCCACTCTTTGCCCTAGAACAGCACCTACAGCATAATCACTAGCATCACACATAATTTCAAAGGGTAAATTCCAATCAGGTGGCTGAACAATAGGTGCAGATATCAATGCTTTCTTAAGTATTTCAAATGCTTCTACACAATCATCATCAAAGACAAATGGTATATCTTTTTGTAATAAATTAGTTAGAGGCTGTCGCGGATTTGTCACGGCAGATGTCCTAGGGTGAGGACTTAGTCGTGAGGCCAGCGCATCTATGCAGTAGCTTGAGAGGGGTTGAGCGGAATCAAGAGACGCAACACAAGATGAGGATTTAGACAGCTTCGGGCCCCGGGAAACGTCATCTGGTAATAACCCTACATGCTGTTTGAGGCTAGATCTCATTATGCTCATGAGGGAGTCGCCGTAAACCGGCTGTCCTCTAATTGTGTCTAGCCCTAGAGATTATTGATTGTTGCCTGTTCCTCTTTGGGGAGCCCTGCCCCTCCTTATATATGTTGAAGGGGCGGGTTACATGTGGAGTCCTATTAGGATTGGGACTAGTCTATCTCTAATACAAACCGGATACAAGTCCAGGTCATAAAAACTTGTAAGACAAATATTCCTCACGCCTTTCCTCTTAAACCGGCCCACCATAGTATGAACCGGCCTTCATGAACCACCCGTTGGGCCACCGGCTCTTGTCGCTCCTCTGACCCGCCTGCCGGATTACCAATGAATCGTAAACCGCTAGGTCCAAACGGGTCGCCAGTGAATCGTTAAGTCTCAGCCGGGTCTCAAGTAAACCGCCAAGTCCGGCCGGGTTAGACTTCCGGCCGGTTTACGCCGCGGGGTATATCCCCGACATTAGCCCCCAGTTTAATTTGGATTTATCCATGTTAAACTGATCCTGTAAAACAAACACAAGAACAAATTTGACAGATTATGCTCCGGGTTAAGAATTCTTGTAAACCGGCATCTGATCATCCTTAAGTCCTTGTCATTTCCTCCTAGAAAATCCGGGTCAACAAGCCAACTTCATACTCAATTTTCTGACATTGGTTTCTCACAGAGAAATATTGTGAAGAATAATCCACTTGAGTCGGCTTCCAAAGCGCCGGTTTAAGAAATATGGGTCTTGAAATACTTATCTGATATTCAGCCGGTTTGAAGATGTAAAACTTGCCGGTTTAATATTACCAAAATTGCCGGTTTATAAATATTGATGGCACCGGGTCATAATTGTTGTCGACACCGGGTCATGTAATTGATCTTCCTGATTTGCTCAAAACTGATAAACTGAAAACGTTCCTCCTTTATATGCATAATACGTGTAGCCCCCCAAGTCTTAAGAGGAGAACATAGTGATAACTTAAGACTTGCTCCAATAAGTGTTTTCAACCTTGAAGAAATCCGGTTTGTTCATCTCAATCATATAAACTGAATACTCCATATATGTAGCCCCCAAGTGCCGGGTTGTCATGCTTGCAGCAACCTGGGACTTGTAATTGCTTATAAAAACTTCAATCAGTGTAGCCCCCAAGGGCCGAGTCATTATGCAATAATGAGCAGGGACTTTGTAAATATAATCATGTAGATTTTAGCAGTGATGTGTAGCCCCCAAGGGCCGGCTTAGTAAGATAATATTGAATCGGGACTTGATATATACTTCAATGAAAATAACATCTTATAATGTAGCTTCCATCGTAGGGCTTGAACCCACGTCCACAAGGTTAAGAGCTTTGTGCTTTACCAACTGAGCAGTGGATCCTTCAATATAATGGACGAAAACTTGTGTACCTTGAATTGTTGACAGGAGCAATTGGTAGCCCCCAAGGGCCGGCTCATTATGATGTGATGAGTCGGGTCTTCAATAAGGCCAATAAAAAATGACTTTGCATTAGCTCCCAAGTGTCATGGTGCATGCTTGCAGCGACATGAGACTTGCATGTAATCTCAATTAGAATAATGTAGCCCCCAAGTGCCGGGTCGTAAGCCTGCAGCGACTCGGGACTATTCCTTCCATTGTAGAATAAATCATATCCTTTGATAAAATAATAGCCATTGCGCTAAAGCGACTTTGAAAACCTCAATAATACTGGTTACTAATAACCATAATAAAAATCCAGCCATGTTGGCTATTCAAGATAATATAATCCGGTATGAAAACCTTATTCATTCAATATCATAATGAAAATTCAGCCAAGTCTGGCTATTTGAATAATATAACCCAATGATTTATAAGCGCATGATTCCAATGGCGCAATCCAAATATATACTGGCGACTTATAGTCCAAAGCCAGGCCGGGTTAACAAACACCGGATAATTTCTCATCATATACTGGCGACTTATCGTCTTAAAGCCAGGCCGGTTTAATAAACACCGGATAATGACTGATCATATACTGACAACTTGTAGTTGAAAGTCAAGCCGGGTTAATGAACACCGGTTTAAAAACATCACAAATCTTATCAAAAGAAAGAGAAACTTAGCAAAAGGCAAATAAAACCGTTGTAGTCAAGGCTTTTCATGGGCTGCCAGGCCCAAATTTGATCAAGACGTGTTGCTATGGTTCGGGTGCGACCAAGCCCCCAAGTGATGCTATGGCATTACGCCGATCAAGAGGTGTTGCTATGGTTCGGGTTCGACCAAGCCCCCAAGTGATGTTGTGGCATTACGCCGATCAAGAGGCGTAGCTATGGTTCGGGTTCGACCAAGCTCCCAAGTGATGCTGTGGCATTACGCCGATCAGGAGGCATAGCTATGGTTCGGATACGACCAAGCCCCCAAGTGATGCTGTGGCATTACGCCGATCAAGAGGTGTAGCTATGGTTCGGATACGACCAAGCCCCCAAGTGATCAATAATATGATAAGCCAATAAGGCATGACACCCATGTTTGAACCGCGCATCATGGCAGCAGGTCCTCTTTGGCACCCTTTTAGTTTTTGCAAGATATAAATCCTTCTTGAACCGGGATTTTGAACCGGATATTGAGAGCTTCAAAGCTTTGTGGGAGACATCTTTCCCTTGAACCGGATTTTAAACCGGAATCTTCATTTTCAGTCGGAAATTTTCTAACGACCTTTAAACTCGAACTTGCGAGAAGTTAATTCCTTTTTGAACCGGACATTTTCAACCCGGATTTGAGAACTCGAACTTCAGAGCTTTGTGGGAGAACAGATTTCCCTTGAACCGGATTGTAAACCGGATATTTCATAGCTCCAGAGCTTTGTGGGAGAACAGATTTCCCTTGAACCGGATTGTAAACTGGATATTTGAGAGCTTCAGTGAGACTGACTTCCCTTGAGCCGGATTTTAAACTGGGATCCTTTCTGATGACCCGGAACTTCTTCATTGAGCCGGGATTTTGTAACTGTCATATACTTTCTAAGCCGGAAATTTTCTGACGGCCTTCAAATTTTCATCAATATAACAGTAGCCACCGGGACCGGGTTATCTGTCCCTCCATCGTCCTGGGGTTCTTTAAATTTGCTGAAACTGGCAAGATTTGCTGAATCATGTCATCGTAGCCCCCGAGTCTCAAAGGTGACTCGAGGAGTTGTTGAGATTCTCCATATTTTGACAGTGATATAAACCGGCATAACTTGTATATCATTGGTGTTGATAGCACGATGTGAATCCATAGAAGGTTGAGGTGACTGCGGCGGGTTATAAATGATCCCGTATGAGCCGTGTCAGCAACTTGGCCAATGGTTCCTTCCAACTGGCGATTTGAAGTTAACAAAACTGTAGTGGCGGCGACTTGTGCGCCTTCCCATTGAGCCATCCAGTGCAGACGGCGGTTGATAATATATGATAATTTTCCTCCAATTTGTTGAAAGAAAAACTGGGCTTCCCAAGCAGTGACTTGCTCATACTCAATAACAGCTCATGCAGATAGGTGCGGCCCGGTGTGTTGACGTAGACCAGGCCGCGAGAGACGGATGGTAAAGACGACCGCAACATCTGAGACGGCACAGACAGATGAACCGCCCGCGGCATTGTAAACCGGTGCGGACGGGCAAGTTGTCCTCCTTGTTGTAAGCCGGCGTGGTCGCGAGAGACGGACACGGCGTTGTAAGCCGGTGCGGGAGTCCATTGACTAACGACGACCACCTGTGCCATTGTTGGCGTGCCTCCATCTCTGCGGTATAATATCACTTTTTGTCATAAATAATTGCCTTGCATAAACAATATTGCAGACCAAGGCAAAGACAAACTTGTTCTTTGAGAAAAACAACATGTGCTAATAAAACAAACTTGGATGGATATCACTTGATTTGTTTGGACGAAGGATGACCCGTTTATTGCGACAGAGGTAGCTCAGGCAAACCAGCGACTCAATATTGTTCCGTCGGCTCAGGCAGTCCGGTGACTTAATATAACCCCGGCGGCTCAAAAGCGGCAAGGGTGGCTCACCGCAGCTCCGGCGGGTTGATGTAGATTAAGCTGCACGGGCGGCGACTTGAGCACACCTGATATGTTAGGCTGGAAATTATCCGCCGCGGAGTTGATGATCACTACGGTGAAGTTGAAACCAATCACGAGCGACTCAACCGCGAAAGCAAACAGATGTGTCAGCAGCGGGGTTGTAAGCCGGCACGGACGGGCGAGTCAATCGCAGTCACGGTAAGCCGCACGGACGGCGACTCAATCACGACATTTTTATAAGCCGGTGCAGACGCACGAATCAGCCGCAGGTACGGATGGATGCAATCCGAACAGCGGGGCGACGACTTGCACGTGTATCCGTCGAGCATCATGACACGGACAAGCACTAGTGCAAAAGTGATGTTTACGCGCACCCCTTATGCGACCCCTTTTTGTAAGGAATAATGGTCCTGCGGAAAAGTATCATAGACCAGAGTAATTGTTCTTAAACAATTTAATATGTACTGATAAAATACAAAGAAAGGATAGCACCTGATATTATTTGTCGGATGAACGTGCATACTAGGGATAAAAAACATAATCTGATGTAGCCCTAGCACCGTAGCCCATGTTCCTTTACCCACTGCCACGTTGATTTTCACGTGCAGATACAGAAGTCTTCTGGTTGAAAACAATCAGAGAAATAGTGCCATGCTGGCTCAACACAGGAGTGACGGTGACTCCTTGAATCGGTGAGGACTCAAGGCAGCAGGGCCAGCATGACCCGGGGCGGCTCAACACAAGCCGGCTTAAAATGAGGGGCAGCAGCAGCGGCCGGCCATGGTGGAGCCGCGGTAGAGGCGCAACACAACGGGTTACGGTGGAGGTAGCGACAAGCCGACAACTTGGCGCATGGCGGCGGTTTGAGTAGAGGCTGGGGCAGCTAGAAACAGGCGGCCTAGGCAGCAGTTCGCCGCAGCAGAGTCAACTCGTCATCCTGGGCGGTTCGATAGCGGCGGAAACCAATCAAAGCTTGGTTGGAGACGGGATAGCTGAAGCCTGGCACAATGGCGGAGAGTCGCCTGTGAGGCGAGGCCGTAGCCGAGGCGGAGGCCACGTCCATCCCCACTTCCGAATCGTAGTCTCCTTTTTTATCACGATTTGCTTCCTGATGATGCCAACTTGGCTTTGCTACTTGGACTCTTCATGTGAGGTTGTACCAACAGTACAGAAGGGTATTAATCCATCACTTGTTAGCGAAACGTGCTCCAACTAGCACTTTTTTTCTTGAGTAATCTTGAGGCTTCAAATACTGATATTTATTCTGGTGACCTGACAGACTCATCAGCGGCTTATCTTGGTTGACTGCCCGTGACTTGCTTCACATGAGATGTAGTAGTAGTAGTACTTGATGACTGTTTCTATTTGACTTGGTCCTCCCGCCAGAAATTAACAGCGACGTAGTACCACTGTTTGCATCGGGACTTGGCAGATCGCGTGTGGAGGCGTGGAGCAGCAAACGCAACTTGACGGTTTATAGATAGAATAACTGCAACAGAGATTTCCCGTCCGCCTTTGCATGACCAGCGATTGACAGATTGTCTCGCCTTGGCGGCGAACCGGACGCGAAACCCTAATTTCTTTAATCTCAATCTCATATCTCCCTCCGATTGCTTGCCACGGAGACGTTGTATCTTCTTCTGCGCCGGTTCTTCTTCATCCAGCACATCGCGAGCTTTTCGATCCCTGTAAAGATCCCTTCAAGAACTCATCACCACTGTGCGCAGGCCCCATGGTGGGCGCCAACTGTCGCGGATTTGTCACGGCAGATGTCCTAGGGTGAGGACTTAGTCGTGAGGCCAGCGCATCTATGCAGTAGCTTGAGAGGGGTTGAGCGGAATCGAGAGACGCAACACTAGACGAGGATTTAGACAGCTTCGGGCCCCGGGAAACATCATCCGGTAATAACCCTACATGCTGTTTGAGGCTAGATCTCATTACGCTCATGAGGGAGTCGCCGTAAACCGGCTCTCCTCTAATTGTGTCTAGCCCTAGAGATTATTGATTGTTGCCTGCTCCTCTTTGGGTAGCCCTACCCCTCCATATATATGTTGAAGGGGCGGGTTACATGTGGAGTCCTATTAGGATTAGGACTAGTCTACCTCTAATACAAACCGGATACAAGTCCAGGTCTTAACTCCTTGTAAGACAAATATTCCTCACGCCTTTACTCTTAAACCGGCCCACCATAGTATGAACCGGCCTTCATGAACCGCCCGTTGGGCTACCGGGTCTTGTCGCTCCTCTGACCCGCCTGCCGGATTACCAATGAATCGTAAACCGCTAGGTCCAAACGGGTCGCCAGTGAATCGTTAAGTCTCAGCCGGGTCTCAGGTAAACCGCCAAGTCTGGCCGGGTTATACTTCCGGCCAGTTTACGCTCTGGGGTATATCCCCGACAGAGGCCGAGAGATTTTTGAGAAGTTCTTAATGAACCTCCTATAAAATCCAGCATGACCAAGGAAACTTCTTATGCCTTTGATGTCCTTGGGACATGGCATCTTTTCAATAGCATCAACCTTGGCTTTATCAACTTCAATACCTCTTTCAGAAACTTTATGCCCCAAGACAATACCTTCATTAACCATAAAGTGGCACTTCTCCCAATTCAAGACAAGGTTAGTTTCTTCGCATCTCTACAAAACTCGATCAAGGTTGCTCAAGCAATCATCAAAAGAGGATCCATAAATAGAGAAATCATCCATGAAAACCTCACATATCTTTTCACAAAAGTCAGAAAATATTGCCATCATGCATCTTTGGAAGGTAGCAGGTACATTACATAAACCAAAAGGCATACATCTATAAGCAAAAGTACCGAAAGGGCAAGTAAAAGTGGTCTTTGATTGATCATCGGCTGACACAGGTATTTGAGAGAAACCAGAATAACCATCTAGAAAGCAAAAATGTGTATGTTTGGATAATCTTTCTAGCATTTGATAAATAAAAGGTAAGGGGTAATGATCCTTTTTAGTGGCTTTATTTAATTTGCGGAAATCAATTACCATCCTATAACCTGTAATAATTCTTTGCGGAATCAATTCATCTTTATCATTAGGAACGACAGTAATACCTCCCTTCTTAGGGACACAATGAACATGACTTACCCACTGACTATCAGCAACGGGATAAATAATACCTGCCTCAAGAAGCTTTAGTATTTCCTTTCTTACCACTTCTTTCATCTTAGGATTCAGCCGTCGTTGGTGATCACAAACTGGTTTGGCATCTTTCTCCAAATTTATTTTATGTTGACATAGAGTGGGACTAATGCCCTTAAGATCATCAAGAGTATATCCAATAGCAGCGCGGTGCTTCTTCAGAGTTTTCAATAATCTCTCTTCCTCATGCTCTAAAAGGTTAGCACTAATAATAACAAGATATATCTTCTTTTCATCAAGATAAGCATATTTAAGGGTATCAGACAATGGTTTAAGCTCAAATACAGGATCACCCTTGGGTGGAGGAGGATCCCCTAGGATTTCAACGAGCAAATTGTGTTTCAAGATGGGTTCCTGTTTAAAGAATACTTCATCTATTTCCCTTCTTTCATTCATAAACATGTCATTTTCATGATCTAGCAAGTATTGTTCTAAAGGATCACTAGGAGGTACGGCAATAGAAGCAAGACCAATAATTTCATATTTACTAGGCAATTCCTCTTCACGGTGTTGTCTACGAAATTTAGAGAAATTAAACTCATGAGACATATCACCCAAACCAATAGTAAAATCATGTTTTTCGCAGTCTATCTTAGCATTAACAGTTTTCAAGAAGGGTCTACCAAATATAATGGGACAAAAGCTATCTTGTGGGGAACCAAGAATGATAAAATCAGCAGGATATTTAGTTTTCCCACACAAGACTTCAACTTCTCTAACAATTCCCATTGGTGATATAGTATCTCTATTGGCAAGTTTAATTGTGACATCAATATCTTCTAACTCAACAGGTGCAATATCATGCAAAATTTCTTTGTATAAGTCAATAGGTATTGCACTATCACTAGCACACATATCACACAATCCATGATAACAATGATATCCTATTTTAACAGAAATAACAGGCATGCCTACCACAGGTCTATGTTTATCTTTAGCACAAGGTTTGGCAATTCTAGCAGTTTCATTACAGAAATGAATAACATGCCCATCAATATTATCAGACAAGAGATCTTTAACAATAGCAATATTAGGTTCAACTTTAAATTGCTCAGGAGGTGTATAAGTTCTAATATTGCTTTTATGTACCACAGTTGAAGCTTTAGCATGATCCTTTATTCTAACAGGGAAAGGTGGTTTCTCAACATAAGCAGTAGGAACAATAGGATCATTATAAGTGATAGTTTTTTCTACAACTTTGATAGGTGCAGCTACTTTTACTTCTATGGGAGGATGATATTTAAACCACTTCTCCTTAGGGAGATCAACATGAATAGCAAAAGATTCACAGAAAGAAGCTACTATCTCAGAGTCAAGTCCATATTTAGTGCTAAATTTACGGAAAACATCGGTATCCATAAAAGATTTAACACAATCAAACTTAGGTGTCATACCTGACTCCTTACTTTCGTCGAGGTCCCAATCTTCAGAGTTGCGTTTAATTCTTCCCAATAAATCCCATTTGAATTCAATAGTCTTCATCATAAAAGAGCCAGCACAAGAAGTATCGAGCATGGTGCGATTATTATCAGAAAGCCGAGCATAAATATTTTGAATAATTATTTCTCTTGGGAGCTCATGATTGGGGCATGAGTATAACATTGATTTAAGCCTCCCCCAAGCTTGAGCGATGCTTTCTCCTTCGCGAGGCCAAAAATTATATATATAATTGCGATCACGATGAACAAGATGCATAGGATAAAACTTCTGATGAAATTCCAATTTCAATCGTTTGTAGTTCCATGATCCCATGTCATCACATAGCCTATACCATGTCAATGCATCTCCCTTCCAATATAAAGGGAAGACCTTCTTCTTAATAACATCATCGGGCACACCTGCAAGCTTAAATAATCCACAAACTTCATCCACATATATTAGGTGCTCATTAGGATGCATTGTTCCGTCTCCTGCAAAAGGATTAGCTAGCAGTTTTTCTATCATAGCCGAAGGAATCTCAAAATAGATATTTTCATTTTTAGTAGGTTCAGTAGGTTGAGGAGCAACTCTTTGCTCTACTGGTCGGGGAGAAGATACCCCAAACAAGCCCCTCAGAGGATTACTTTCCATAGTAACAAGTGACAGTAAATTTCAGCACACTATATAAATTTTTCCTTACCAAATTCCACCTACCAAAGGCGCTTCACTCCCCGTGAACGGTGCCAGAAAAGAGTCTTGATGACCCACAAGTATAGGGGATCTATAGTAGTCCTTTCGATAAGTAAGAGTGTCGAACCCAACGAGGAGCAGAAGGAAATGATAAGCGGTTTTCAGCAAGGTATTCTCTGCGAGCACTGAAATAATAGGTAACAGATAGTTTTGTGATAAGATAATTTGTAACGAGCAACAAGTAACAAAAGTAAATAAAGTGCAGCAAGATGGCCCAATCCTTTTTGTAGCAAAGGACAAGCCTGGACAAACTCTTATATAGAGAAAAGCGCTCCCGAGGACACATGGGAATTATCATCAAGCTAGTTTTCATCACGTTCATATGATTCGCGTTCGGTACTTTGATAATTTGATATATGGGTGGACCGGTGCTTGGGTGCTGTTCTTACTTGAACAAGCATCCCACTTATGATTAACCCCTATTGCAAGCATCCGCAACTACAAAAGAAGTATTAAGGTAAAACTAACCATAGCATGAAACAAGTGGATCCAAATCAGCCCCTTACGAAGCAACGCATAAATTAGGGTTTAAGCTTCTGTCACTCTAGCAACCCATCATCTACTCATTACTTCCCAATGCCTTCCTATAGGCCCAAACAATGGTGAAGTGTCATGTAGTCGACGTTCACATAACACCAGTAGAGGAGAGACAACATACATCTCATCAAAATATCAAACGAATACCAAACTCACATGACTACTAATAGCAAGACTTCTCCCATGTCCTCAGGAACAAACGTAACTACTCACAAAGCATATTCATGTTCATAATCAGAGGAGTATTAATATGCATAAAGGATCTGAACATATGATCTTCCACCAAATAAACCAACTAGCATCAACTACAAGGAGTAATCAACACTACTAGCAACCTACAGGTACCAATCCCAGACTTAGAGACAAGAATTGGATACAAGAGATGAACTAGGGTTTGAGAGGAGATGGTGCTGGTGAAGATGTTGATGGAGATTGGCCCCCTCCCGATGAGAGGAGCGTTGGTGATGACGATGGCGATGATTTCCCCCTCCCGGAGGGAAGTGTCCCCGGCAGAATAGCTCTGCCGGAGCCCTAGATTGGTTCCGCCTCGTGGTGGCGGAGTCTCGTCCCGAAAGCTTGCTTATGATTTTTCTTCGGACGAAAGACTTCATATAGCAGAAGATGGGCACCGGAGGGCCAACAGGGGGCCCATGAGGCAGGGGGCGCGCCCAGGGGGGTAGGGCACGCCCCCACCCTTGTGGCCAGGGTGTGGGCCCCCTCTAGTATTTCTTCCGCTCAGTATTTTTTATTATTTCCAAAAATAACTTTCGTGGAGTTTCAGGACTTTTGGAGTTGTGCAGAATAGGTCTCTAATATTTGCTCCTTTTCCAGCCCAGAATTCCAGCTGCCGTCATTCTCCCTCCTTATGTAAACCTTGTAAAATAAGAGAGAATAGGCATAAGTATTTTGACATAATGTGTAATAACAGCCCATATTGCAATAAATATCAATATAAAAGCATGATGCAAAATGGACGTATCAACTCCCCCTAGCTTAGACCTCGCTTGTCCTCAAGCGGAAGCCGATAACGATAAATATGTCCAAATGCTTAGAGGTAGAGGTGTCGATAAAATAAAATACGGTCATGAGGGCATCATGATTATTCTCATAACAGCAACATAAATGGAAAATGTCATATGATCTCTTATGCTCAAGTAATAATCTATTCACAATGCAAAGTCTGAATCAGAAACATTATTGAGAAGTAACAAACTATAATCTCAGTCATTGAAGCAATTGCAATTTATCATAACATCAGAAAGGGTCTATATCAGAGCTTTTCGGCAAGTCCACATACTCAACTATCATTTAATCTTTCACAATTGCTAACACTCACGCAATACTTGTGGTTACGGAGTTTTAACCGGACACAGAGAAAGATAGGGGCTTATAGTTTCGCCTCCCAACCTTTTACCTCAAGGGTAATGTCAACAATAATAGCTCATGCTAACCTACATCCAATTAGATATATATATATATCAGGATCTTTCCAACATCCTGTGCTTGCCAAAGGATAAAATGTAAAAAGGAAAGGTGAAGATCACCATAACTCTTGCATAAGGTAGAAGATAATAATAAAAGATAGGCCCTTCGTAGAGGGAAGCAGAGGTTGCCATGCGCTTTCAGGGTTGGATGCACAAAATCTTAATGCGAAAGAACATCACTTTATATTGCCACTTGTGATATAGACCTTTATTATGCAGTCCGTCGCTTTTATTTATTCCACATCACAAGATCGTATAAAGCTTATTTCCTCCACACCAATCAATCATACATATTTAGAGAGCAATTTTTATTGCTTGCACCGATGACAACTTACTTGAAGGATCTTACTCAATCCATAGGTAGATATGGTGGACTCTCATGGCAAAACTGGTTTAAGGGTATTGGGAAGCACAAGTAGTTTCTCTACTTGGTGCAAAGAATTTGGCTAGCATGAGGCGGAAAGGCAAGCTCAACATGTTGGATGATCCATGACAATATACTTTATCTCAGATATAAGAAAACATAACCCATTACGTTGTCTTCCTTGTCCAACATCAACTTTTTAGCATGTCATATTTTAATGAGTGCTCCCAATCATAAAAGTGTCCAAGATAGTATATTTATATGTGAAACCTCTCTTTCTTTATTACTTCCTATTAATTGCAACGATGACCAAAGCTATGTCTGTCAACTCTCAACAACTTTTAATCATCATACTCTTTCTCTCTCCATAGGATCAATATGATCTCTTTTCTTTCCTTTTATTCTTTTCTCTTTTCTTTTATTCACTCAAGATCATGGCAAAATAATCAAACCCTTGACTCAACACTAATCTTTATTATATAGCTCACGGACTCAATTACATAAAGGGATCTTAAAGAAAAACTCAAAACTAGATCATACCAAAATTTTTATTCTACCAGATCAAGATACTACTAATAGGATCGAACTAAGAAAAACGATAAAGATAGGAGTGTGATGGTGATACGATACCGGGGCACCTCCCCCAAGCTTGGCAGTTGCCAAGGGGAGTGCCCATACCCGTGTGATTATGTCTCCTTTGCTGATGAAGGGGTTGTTGATGATGTAGGCTTGTCGTCCATCTTCCAAGGCATAGGCTCACCATCATAGAAGGATGATAGAGTCTCCGGGATCCTTAAATCTGCAGCCAAACTCATCCTCTTGAATCTATATTCATACTCACAGTTTTGGTTTTGCAGGTCATAGATTTGGGCTTGGAGGTGCTCGATTTTCTCGTGAAGCTTGAAGATGGCCTCCCCAATGTCCTTGGCATCCAGCTTGTGGTTGTTGGTGAACTCCGCAATCATCATGTGATTGGAGTCAAGTCCACGCTCCACCATCTCCTGGCACTTGAAAACTTGTTGCTCCATTGCCTCGAGCCTCGCTTCCACGCTTCCGGTCCTCCGTGGTCCCTCAACATCGCGGATGTGCAGCACCCCCTCACGCATCTCAATGGTGCTTTGAAGATGGACATGATGAAGGCATATGACAGGCTGGAGTGGGCTTATTTGATAGGTCTCATGACTAAACTGGGATTTGATCATCATTGGATAGATGTGGTCATGGGCATGGTCTCTTCAGTCTCATTCTCTGTTTGTTTTAATGGCGAGAAGCTTGACTCTTTTATACCCACACGCGGTATCTGGCAGGGAGACCCAATCTCCCCCTACTTGTTCTCGATTGCAGCAGAGGGCCTTTTGTGCCTCCTTAAATCAAGTTCTCAGTCATCTCTTACAGGTATCCAGGTGGCTCCCACGGCTCCCACGGTTAACCACCTCTTGTTTGCAGATGATAGCCTGTTGTTATTCAAGGCAAGTGGGGAGAGTTCAACTACAGTGCCAAACCTACTTGATACATATTGTAATGCATCTGGACAGCGGATCAACAATGAGAAATCCTCATTTCTTCAGCAAGGGATGCCCGGTGCAGGTGAGAGAAACTGTCAAGAACAATCTGCAGGTACACAATGAGTCTTTGAGTGAGCGCTACCTGGGCATGCCGACTGATGTCGGCCACTCAAAGAATGGTACGTTCAAATATCTTCGGGATCGTGTTTGGGAGAAGATCAAAGGGTGGATGGAGAAATTACTCTCAGCTGCTGGTAAAGAAGTTTTGATCAAATTGTTGCACAAGCTATACCAGTGTATTCCATGTCTTGCTTCATATTGCCACGAGGTCTATGTGAGAGCATAATGTCTATCATCCGACAATTCTGGTGGGGCTCCAAAGATGGAAAGAGAAAGCCCAGTTGGGTGGCATGGGATATAATGACTCTACCGAAGCACTTGAGGGGCCTAGGTTTCCGTGACATGAAGATTTTTAACCTTGCCCTTCTGGCAAGGCAGGCATGGCGCACCCTTACAGATAGCATATCGCTGAGTGCCCGTATTCTCAAGGCAGTATACTTCCCACATTGCTCTCTCCTTCAAGCCGAACTGGGATCACATCCATCCCAGATATGGCGGGCGATATTGGATGGACGTGACATCCTTGCACAAGGGGTCATTAGGCGCATTGGAGATGGAGAGACAACGGATATCTGGCTGCATAACTGGATTCCACGTGACGGCCTCAAGCGACCCATCTGCGCACGTGTTCAGAACCCTCTGGAGAGGGTGGTGCGGCTGATAGATGCAACGTCGGCAACATGGAATGAGAATTTGGTACGTTCAGTGTTCACTCATTTTGATGCGGAAGAGATCCTACGGATTCCTTAGTGCACACATCGTGTGGGAGATTTTTGGGCCTGGCATGAGGAACCTCGAGGAATTTTCAGTGTTCGCTCGGCTTACCGAATGATACTAAAGACGAAACACAGCAGGGAGGCGTGGTTATATGAGGGGGATGGAACATCCTATGAGACCAAGAAGTGGTCCATGATGTAGCACATGCAAGTTCCATCCAAACTCAAGGTTTTCGTGTGGTGGCTAGCTCGTCATTCCATGCCGACGGGTTCGATTCTCAAACGCCGTCACATGGCAACAGAGGATACTTGCTTGATATGTGGGGCTGTTGACACATGGAAACATGCTCTTATTTCTTGTCCGATGGCGGCGAGTGTTGGGCGTTGGCCCCAGAGGAGTTGGTGCAGCATATGCTGGATCGCGAGGAAGAGGGCCCGAAGGAGTGGCTGTTTTCAATGCATGAAATATTGACGAAAGAGCTCTTCGATCGACTAGTGGTGACGCTTTGGGCACTATGCATGGGCTTCCAGAAGGAAGGCAATTCACGAGAACATATTCCAGCCACCTTATTCTGTCAATAGCTTTATAACTAAATATTTGGGCGAGCTACAAGTGATCAATACCATGCAATCATCGACGGCCACTCCAACCAGTGCTAGACCAAAGAGATGGCTAGCCCCGCCCTCAGGTGATGCGAAGTTCAACGTCAACGCGGCGGTAACTAGTTATGGTGGAGCAGTCGGGGTCATTTGCAGAGATGACAGATGTATGTTCATGGGAGCGTCGACTCTTTCTTTCAGATACATTGTGGGTCCCCCGACTTTGGAAGCTCTAGCCATCAGAGAAGCGCTTGCCTTGGTGGATGACCTCTATTTGAGACGCATTCAAGTCGCATTGGACTGCAAAACGGTGGTGCAGGACATACAGAAGGAGAATTTGGCGAGCTATGGAGCAGTTATTCATGAAATAGTAGAACATTATTTAGCTTTTGATTTTATTAATTTCAGTCATGAGTTTAGAAGCTCGAACTTTGAAGCTCACAAATTAGCAAAGCATACTTTATCTCCCGGTGGTGGCCGCCATGTTTCGTTAGGACATCCCGGGAACTTACCATCCGTCCCTGTAAACATTGTGGCGAATCAATAAAAGCTTCGTGACGTTGCCTAAAAAAAAGCTATCCGGGGAGTACTCTAGCTCCGTCCTTTCGGTCAGTTATGGAAAAACAATTTTAAATTTTTTTGGACGATTTCTGGAATAGGATTTTTGTTTTTGTAAAACACAAATAGTTTTGAAAATGCGGACCAATTTTGTAATTCAATTTTTTTTTTTGAAAATATGACTTTTTTGAAAGTCCTAATTGTTTTTGAAACGCAACCATCATTTCAAAGGGTGAATATTTTTTAATTTTCCAAACATTTTTCAAAAATGCCTAAATTCTAGATAAAAGGAAAAAATAAATCAAAATATGGTTATTTTTAAAATGATAGAACGTATTATAGAAAAGAAAGCTAAACTTGAAAAAGGGTTAGAGAACCACAAGGAAACAATGTCGGAACCTTGTGGAAGGTTCCCAAAACCAAGAATATGGAAACGGAAAACCTAGCTAAAATGGGCTGGCCCAGTTAATGTTGTGCGCTCCCTTCCTCATTCAGTGGTCATTTGCCGCAATGAATAGGAATTGCCGGCCTTCAGGGCCGTCGAGCCAACCACACACGTTGGCATGAGTGGGACCCAACGCCTATTCAGTGTCCTAAGCGCCCATTATAGCCCATCCTACAAATGGGCGCACACCTCCACCCTTCCTTCGATACTAATGTTCCGACACATATAGGGTTGCAGCGGAGAGAACTCTTCCCAGTTTTGGGAAGCTTCTGGAAGCTCTTTATTTTTTTCTTTTTTCACTTAGGTTTTCCTTGACCGCTTTTGTTCATCTTTTTCTATTCCTTTTCTTTTCCTTTTTCTTTTTTCTTTTTATTTTCAGTTTTCCATTTGTTGTAAAACAATTAGTGAACTTCTTTTCAAAATGTGCGAACATTTTCTAAATCTAGGAAGATTTTTTATAAATTGATTAATTTTTTGAAATTTGCAATTTTTACTTGAAATCCGTGAAATTTTTTGAAGTCATGAGTTTTTACAAAATCAATGAAAATTTTCAAATTAGGGAACTTTATTTATCAAAATCACCGAAAAAAATTGAGTTCATGAACTTTTTTATGAAATTAATGAACTATTTTGGATTTGCGGATTTTTTTAATGTCGTGAACTTTTTCTCGAAATCAATGTACTTTTTCAAATAAGTTGTTTTTTATACTAAAATCAATGGACTTTCTTCAAATCCACAAACTTTTTTCCAAAATTGATGAACTTTTTTAAAATCCATGACCTTTTATTCAAATTCATGATTTTTTTCTAAACTATTTTGAAACTCATAGTTTTTCAAATTCGTGTTTCATTTATTAAATAATGAGATTTTCTCAACAGGTCAACAATCAACAAGTCAATGCAAACCAGCGAATCGGAAATACCGACGCGCCACACGCAAGATGCTCGCCTCCTGTGTTGGGTCGGGCCACATTGTGGGTCGTGCGGGTGCTCCCTTTGCTCCCTCACGCTTTAGGCGCTGATAAGGAGCTCTCATAGTGGGACGCCTACATGCGTCTCTAGCTTCTAGCCAGACGGACCTTCACGTCGCCTCGATGAGCCTTTAGTGGCTAGTCTATTAATTATTATGTTTGCAAAAGTTTATGTACATTTGCTTAGTCCCTTGTTCAAAGTTGTGAACATTTGTAAAATTACGAACTTTTTTCCAAATCACAAACATTCTTTGAATTCGCCGCCATTTTTATGAATCCAAATAGTTTTCCAATTCGCCAACATTTTCTGAAATCACAAACATTTTTTGAATTAACAAAAAGGTATAAATCCATGGACATTTTTTAACTGTGAACACTTTTTTAATTCGTGAACATTTTTTGAATTCAAGAACAATTTTTGTGTTGGGAAACATTTTTGTATTTGGTGAACATTTTTTGTATTCATGAACAATTTCCAAATTTGTAAAAAAAATCTATTGGCAAACATGTTTTTTATATTCGCGGCCATTTGTTGAATTCAGAAAAAACAATCACCTTTGCGGACAATTTTTGAAGTCTCACAAAAAAATTCCAATTCATCATCATTTTAGGAAATATCAAACATTTTTTGAAAAAAATTTCATATCCATCAATAGTTTTTGAAATCCTGAAAAAAAAAACAATTTTGAGATTCGTGAACAGTTCTCGAAGTAGAAAACGAAAACCGAAAAAAGAGGTGCCCAGACCACTCGTGGGCTGGCCCAGAATGCACGCAGTGGGAGCCCATAGCAGGAGCGGGTGCACGTTTCACTGTTTTTGGCCCGGAAGTAGCCAAGCCCACGGCAAGTGAACTGATCCATCAGCACTAGGCACTCCAACCCGAAACCACACGAGCAGAAGGAAACTACGCGAACCGATGAGTTCATTCACAGTCTAAGGAAGAGTGTGACCAGTGAGCATGTGCGTCGTACACGTCATCTGGTTGGGCCACAGCTTCTAAAGACCAGGAAGACATGGGAAAACGCACTAGCCGGCCAGCCACAACGGTCAAAGCCCTCGTAGACATGCTGAAACACGTCGTCCGACCAGACCCTGTCGCTCAAAGACTGGGCTCGCACCCCAAAACACACCACAAGTGGATGGTTGTTAAATAGCCAGCATCGTCGATTAATAGGATAGAGCAAAGGGTGTCCTGTCGGTTTTATTATCACGGGCCACCAAGCCAGCAAACATAACTTTTAAACAGGATGCAGAACAGACCAACCATCCTAGGGAATTCTAGGGATGTACGAGTCGGGCATCCAGGTACAACAGAACAATCCCTGCAACCATTGTTGGATGGTTGAAACTATTTTTTGACAAGCGGCTCGTCATCTCTGGTGCCCCAAATGGCATCGACATGTAGAGGCCGCTGCGAGAATCGAGGAGGAGGCCATCAGACATATGATTTGATACCTAGATGAAGGATATCTCTGTCGTCCCGACGGAGGTTGTCTACATAACATCTAAGGAAAGGAGGTTGCGGCAATCACTTAAAGAGGAGTCGTGTGAGAACCCATGAAGCGGGGTCACCCTGGTTAATGGTGAGCCTATCACTCTACACCAGACTTCTAGGACCACACTATCCGGGCAGATCCATCAGACCACACCGTCATAAACTTCTTGAAACGAAAAGCAGCACCGAGCATTCCTTAAAGCATTCAAACAATTTCCCTAAGGCTTCGTGTGGAAAACCCCAATCTTTAGTCCATTTCCACAACTGACTACTACGAGTACTTGCTTCATACGTTACATATATAAGATGGTTTCAGGAAATTGACAAAATAGAGATTCATGCACAAGGTTCGGCTAGTGCCTTTTCATTCAGGCCTCCTTCGTCCAGTAGTAGATCCCGCAGGCGACTAGCCCGTCCTCATCCTCATCCTCGTCGTTGCCACACTAGTACTGATGCATCACCCACCTGGTCTTCTTCCTCTCATCATCAGACCAGATGTACAACACCAAGATCATTTTCCACCCTGTCTGCCGACCATTGACTTTAAACGCCATTGTATTGTAGCTCATGTGCCACACTATATATGCTTACGAAGAGATATGTCTTTGTATTGTGACGCTTTCTCAGTCTAGTTGGGTACACCTTTGAAGGAAGGAAGAAGAAATATTTGCTCATGCCATCCATTGTAACTTGTAACAACCTGCAAAAGACATAACCACACGCAACAAGTAACTTGGAGTGAGGACCATCATGCCTGCACAAAGTCAGCAATTTTTACCAATGCCTGGCCTGAAAGGTGCTGAGGATGGGCGTAGCATATTCCTTGTTTGACGGCTATGTTGGCTATGAAATGATTGATTAGAAGACGAGATCTCACTCTGCTGCCCCTAACCTTGGCTTCGAGGTGTTCCATTAGCTCCTTACCCGCGAGATCGAACATGAAGCCATTATACGTCTCAAACATATCTATAACTCTTCGATTGTTTAATGTTATTATGTTATCACTTTTATGTGCTTTTTATATCACTTTATATTATTATCCTGGATTAACCTATTAATTTAGTGTCCAGCGCCAGTTCCTATTTTTTACTTGTTTCGTTTTCGTAGAAAAACCATAGGAAGGTCCAAGTACGATGCCAATTTTTGAAGATTTTTTCTGGACAATGAAGGACCCTAGAAGCTTGAGGAGACCACGAGAGGACCCACTAGCCAACCATAAGGGTAGGTGGTGCGGGCAGGGGGTGATCGCGCCACCTGGGCTAGTGGCTCCCCTAAGCCTCCCTTTGACCTAATTCCTCCGCCTATAAATTCCATAAACCTTCAAAGAGACAAATGAGAGAATTTTATCGCCGCTGCAAGCCTCTGTTCCAACGCGATCCCATCTGGAGCCCTGTTTCGGTGCTCTGTCGGAGGGTGAAGCCACCACAGGAGGCCTCTTCACCAACCTTGTTACCTCCATGATGATGTGTGAGTACTTCTCTCAAAAGCTACGGGTCCATAGTAGTAGCTAGATGGCTTCTCTCTCTCTTTTGGATCTTTAACAAAATGATGTCCTCTGATATCAATCCTATATAACTCTTATGATGTATTTGTTGGGATCCGATGAATTATGGATTTATGATCAAATTGTTCATTGAATACAATTGAATCTTTTGAAGTTTCTTTGATGTCTAATTGAGTAGCTATGTATGTTTTATGTGTTATTTGTCTTGTCTGGCCAAGATAGATGGGTAAATCTTCAAAGAGAGTGGTGCATAGTTGTGGGTTCAATCTTGCGGTGTTCTATATCCCAGTGACAGAAAGGGACAAGACAGGTATTTGTATTGTTCCCACTGTGGATAAAATGATAGGTTTAATTTTATTGCTGGATTTCTTTCTGTCTACATCATGTCATCTTGCTTATAGCGTTACTCTGTTTTCATTAAATTTAATACCTTGAGATGCATGTTGGATAGTGGTTTCGGTGTGGAGTAATAGTAGTAGATGTAGTTGGACTACGGTCTAATTATTACGGACGTGATTCCTATACAAGATTATGCCATGAATGATCATAGTTGTGAATGTTGCTTTTCTGTCAATTGCCCAACGGTAATTTGTCTACCATGCCATTAGCTGATTTTTAGAGAGATGCCACTAGTGAACCTATGGGCCCCGATCTATTCCTATCAATCCTTGCATTCACACAATTGCTCTTTTATGTACTCTCCATTATTTTGCTGCTCCCCTATATTATTATCATCAACTATTTTTGCTTTTAACCTTGCAAGTAGCAAGACAAGGGGATTGACAACCCCCTTGCCAAGTTGGGTGCAAGCATTTATTTTGTTTGTGTGTAGGTGATGCTTATCTTGTTAGCTTGTGGACTCCTACTCGTTCGATTAAACCTTGGTTCTTAACTGAGGGACATACTTTCTTCTGCTATGCTACATCACCCTTCCTCTTCAGGGAAATCCAACAACTCCTACGGGAGTAGCAAGCCAGGAAGTAGAAGTGATTGATAACCCACATCCGTCGGGGATAAATCCTAGCCTTTTAGATAGGTAAGCGTGTCGAACCTAATGAGGAGCAAAAGGAATCGGTTTGTGGAAACTATCAAAAGATCACAATAAAAGCTGCAAAGACCGTTTTATGGATTGTTCAAAAGCAAGAGTGATTGCAAGAAAGTAAATACCAGGAAGAGTTGGAAAGGTGCAACAAGTGGCCCAATTCTTAATTGTGCTAAAGACAAGCCGGTTGTATTACTTATACGGATGAATGTGTTCTTGAGGACACACGGGAATTTCTTCTAGTTACTTTCATCAAGATTCATCGAGTTACCGTTTATTATTTTGATAATTTGTTCTGCAGTGAAACCTATGATAAGGTGTTGTTCTTACTTGAACAAGCAACCTACTTTTCATTATACCTCTATGCAGGTATCCAAAAATACGAGAGAGTAAATAAGATAACAATCTAACCATAGCAGTAAATTATAGGGTTTATAACCCTCATGCAAAAGTTCATAAACTTAGGGTACGGTAATATCTGTCACTCCGGCCACCTAACCATAAAAAAACTAATCACACGGTGCTCTTATTTAGGCCTTAGAGGTGAATTGTGTAACACCCCAATTTTTGGTGCTTTCTTTTTCTTTTGGATTTCTTTGGTTTTTACTTTGTTTCCTTTTTGGGGTGGTTCTGTGGACTTGAAACCTGGGAAGATCGTTTCTTATTCTCCCTAGTGGTTCACCATTCTCATATATTTCCCAAGATCACATCATTTCCATTCTAGCCCAACCCCAATCTTAATTTCTTGGGAATATTCCTTTTTTTATTAAAGACATAATCCTATTTGACCTAGGTTGTGAAGCAACCTATATTTCTGTCTTCCCCAAAATTCTCATAAATTACTTGGATCATATCTTCCCCAAATATTACAAAACCCCTCCCTTCCTAGTTCAAAAATACTTCAGGAATATTCATTTTCCACTCTGTCCAGAATGGCACTTTGTGAAGGAAGTGCTAAGTATCTTCTCTTAATTTCCCTCAAACTTTTTGATCCCTCTTTCATATACAAATAATTGCTGCATGCCAAAATTATGCTCCATTTTCCTAGCCAATCTTCCTCGACAAATTCCCAAAGTTTCCGTCCAAAGAGAACCACTGTGAAGGAAGAACTATTTTGGCATGTCCAAATGGCATGAAATTTTTACAGTGCCTCAATATGCTCAAATCACCATCCTCCAGCAAATTTCAACACAATCCAAGACTCTACGTGAGTGCAGCTTCATGAATTAGTTTCTAGACGAGATTTGCAGTTGTGAGGCAACTATATTCAAAGTTGGTACAAATCCTCCAAATTCCACCATATCATAGTCCTTCCTACGCCTAATCCCTGTGGCAACATGTTTCTCTATTTAACCATTCCATTTTACCACAGCATCCAGTCCAAGTTTACTGCAGCAAACTTCAGTTGAGGCTCCCCATCAGCACAAAGGTGCTTTAATCAAACCAAGGCCATAGTGGAGTTGCAGGGTGAAGAGACTACACGCTAGACATCCTTCTCTAGGCCTACGTGCCCTCCTCTTGCCAATCCATGCGGTGACCACGCGGATGGCATTGCCAGAAGTGCACTTTGCCTGCTGTAGTCGCGCTCCGTGCGTCGGCTAGCCACGGGCTCGCTCCCCTTGGCCGTTCCTGCATGTCCCCTGGTGTTGTTCACCCTCCTCCTGCTCCCACGTAGCCCCATGACTCGTCTCCCACTCCTGGGGCTTCCTCGCCGGAGCCAGCCGTCGCGCCCGCGGGTACACAGTGCGCTGAGTGATCGACCGCCCCCGTGCTCTCTCCATCTCCTTCCTCCGCATCCGTAGCTCCACCTTATTTTTCTTTGGAAGGATATTGTTATGACTTGGATCATAGTTGTTGTATGATATTGGAGTAACAGTTGGCCCAAATAGGGAACTCGAATCCATAAAAGCGGGCACACAGGTGGCGGATCATAGCCGCCACCTTTGCATCATATTTTGGCCACGACGGTGGCGGCCACAAAGGTGGCGGATGTAACGAGCTGACATCGGGGCCACCCATGGCATAGCCCAAAGGGGAGTTTGTCGGAGTGGCCGGGAGAGTGTCATGCAATAGATTGGTTTTTTTGGAACATCGTTGGTCCACCCGAATGGGAGCATGAGGCCATGAGTTCCATGGTGTGGGTACAGTGTGCTAACCTCTGCAGAGTGTATAAACTATCGATAGCCGCGTCCTCAGTTATGGACAAAGTAGGTTATAGGTCACACCGTTCGATCAACACTCACAATGATGGAATGACTTATATTTATATGTGAGCAAGTAACAGTTTGGCAGGAAGCCGATGATGATATTGGGATGATCTTGAGGATGATCATTCGGTTCGTGATGTGATCACGTGGTGATCACCATGATATATTGATCATGAGGTGATCAAGAGGATATATTGATTGGCCAATGTTCCAGGTCACCCAAGATGAGGGTTCATTAGTAATTCTAGCATATCATGATTCATATTTACTACCACATCGTAGTAGTTGTTAATAACTTAACCTATTAATGCTATGTTGTTGTCTTGCCTTGATGTTGTTGGTTGTTGTGAGCTTGCGAGTACATTCAAAGTACTCACTTGGCGTGTCATGCCAGATTGCAGGTGATGCCGTGATTGATTGCTTGTCGAGGATCCCGAGTCTGCAAGCTAGGCCGTGTCCCCGCCAGAGTCCCTGCGGAGTGGAGTCCATCACCGTCGTCATTGTTTCGCTTCTAGAAGTTATTCTGGTGCTACGAGTTTTTCTTCTGCTAGCATAGAGCTACCTTAGCTGGCGTAGTGTCGTCGTGCCAATGTAATCCTTGTAATATCTGAACCCTTGTACCCTTATTATTTGTAATAAGAGTTGATTTCTTCTATTCCAAGCAGTGTCGTATTACAGAAGACTTGATCTCTAGGCTGGAATATGGGGTGTTCCGGTTCCTCTGAGCCGGGGTGCCACAAATTGGTGTGCAGTCAACGTTTGCACAACACCACTAGAGAATTACACCACAACACAATAAACTAGATTCACCTTCACAAGATTACTAGTAACAAGGTTTATCCCATGTCCTCATGAACTTAACGAAGTACTCACAAGACATCATATGAATCCTGATCAGTGAAGTTGAATATATGATTAACAATCTAATCAAAAAATTCTTTCACCAATAAAACTTTTAATTATCAATTATAAATAGCAACCAACTCTAGAAACTACTCTCAGCAAGAGATCTGAAAGAAAGTTCATACACCAGAAAGATGGGATGAAGGGGGATGACGGAGATTTACGGTGTTGATGAACATGTTGATGGAAATATGCCCTAGAGGCAATAATAAAATGGTTATTATTATATTTCCTAAATCATGATAAATGTTTATTATTCATGCTAGAATTGTATTGATTGGAAACTTAAATACATGTGTGAATACATATACAAATACCGTGTCCCTAGTATGCCTCTACTAGACTAGCTCGTTGATCAAAGATTGTTAAGGTTTCCTAACCATAGACATGTGTTGTCATTTGATAACGGGATCACATCATAAGGAGAATGATGTGATGGACAAGACCCATCTGTTAGCTTACCATAATGATCGTTCAGTTTTATTGCTATTGCTTTCTTCATGTCAAATACATATTCCTTCCACTATGAGATTATGCAACTCCCGGATACCGGAGGAATACCTTGTGTTCTATCAAACGTCATAATGTAACTGGGTGATCATAAATATGCTCTACAGGTATCTATGAAGGTGCTTGTTGAGTTGGCATAGATCAAGATTAGGATTTGTCACTCCGAGTATCGGAGAGGTATCTCTGGGCCCTCTCGGTAATACACACCATAAGAAGCCTTGCAAGCAAAGTGACTAATGAGTTAGTTGCAGAATGATGTATCACGAAACGAGTAAAGAGACTTGCCGGTAATGAGATTGAACTAGGTATGAATACACCGACGATCGAATCTCGGGCAAGTAACACAAAGATGGACAAAGGGAATTATGTATGTTATCATAAGGTTCGACCGATAAAGATCTTCGTAAAATATGTAGGAGCCAATATGGGCATCCAGGTTCCGCTACTGGTTATTGACTAGAGAGGTGTCTCGGACATGTCTACATAGTTCTCGAGACACATCAAGATACACCAAGTCGTGTGCCGGCAACCCCGACCCTCTAGTTTATCCTACGTCTAGTTTCTGTAGTCCTTGGTGAAGCCCTGCAGAGATTGTTCTTCATCACCAACCGTCACCACGTCGTCGTGCTGCCGGAACTCATCTACTACTTCACCTCTCTTGCTGGATCGAGAAGGGAAGGACGTCATCGAGCTGAACGTGTGCTGAACGCGGAGGTGCCGTACGTTCGGTACTTGATCAGGACGGACCGTGAAGGTGTACGACTACATCAACCGCGTTGATAAATGCTTCTGCTTAGCGATCTTCAAGGGTATGAAGATGCTCGCCCCCTCTCATTGGTATGCATCTCCATGGATAGATCTCACGTGTGCGTAGAATTGTTTTTGTTTTCCATGCAACGTTCCCCAACAGTGGTATCAGAGCCAGGTTTACGTGTAGATGATATGCACGAGTAGAACACAAAGAGTTCTGGGCGGTGATAGTCATACTGCTTACCACCAATGTCTTATTTTGATTTGGTGGTATTGTGGGATGAAGCGGCCCGGACCAACCTTACATGTCCATGCACATGAGACCGGTTCGACCGACAGACATGCAACTAGTTTTGCATAAAGGTGGCTGACGGGTGTCTGTTTCTCCTACTTTAGTTGAACCAAATTTGACTGCGGCCGGTCCTTGAAGAAGGATAAAACAGCAAACTTGATAAATCACCGTTGTGGTTTTTGCCGTAGGTAAGAACGGTTCTTTCTAGTAGCCCATAGCAGCCACGTAAAACTTGCAACAACAAAGTAGAGGACGTCTAACTTGTTTTTGCAGGGCATGTTGTGATGTGATATGGTCAAGATATGATGTGATATATGTTGATGTATGAGATGATCATGTTTTGTAATATTGACAACCGGCATGAGCCTTAGGGTTGTCTCTTTGTTGTATGAAGTGCAAGCGCCATGTAATTGCTTTAGTTTATCACTATGCAGTAGCGATAGTTGTAGAAGCAATAGTTGGAGTGACGACCTCGACACAACGACGCTATGATGGAGATCAAGGTGTCAAGCCGGTGACGATGGAGATTATGACGATGCTTTGGAGATGGAGATGAAAAGCACAAGATGATGATGGCCATATCATGTCACATATTTTGATTGCATGTGATGTTTATCTTTTATGCATCTTATTTTGCTTAGAACGGTGGTATAATTATAAGATGATCCCTTCACTTAATTTCAAGATAAAAGTGTTCTCCCTGAGTATGCACTGTTGTTACAGTTCGTCGTTTTGAGACACCACGTGATGATCGGGTGTGATAGACTCTACGCTCACATACAACGGGTGTAAGACAGTTTTGCACATGCAGAATACTTAGGTTAAACTTTACGAGCCTGGCATGTACAGACATGGTCTCAGAACACTGGAGACCGAAAGGTCGAACGTGAATCATATAGTAGATATGATCAACATAGAGATGTTCACCATTGATGACTACCCCATATCACGTGATGATCGGACATGGGTAGTTGACTTGGATCACATATCACTTAGATAACTTGAGGGATGTTTATTTAAGTGGGAGTTCATTGGTAATTTGATTAATTGAACTTAATTATCATGAACTTAGTCTTGATAGTTTTGCATATATATGTTGTAAATCAATAGCTCGCGATATAGCTCCTATATATTTTTGACATGTTCCTAGAGAAAACTAAGTTGAGAGATGATAGTAGCAATGATGCGGACTGGGTCCGTGATCTGAGGATTGTCCTCATTGTTGCATAGAAGAATTTTGTCCTTGATGCACCACTAAGTGACAAACCTGTTGCAGGAGCAGATGCAGACGTTATGAACGTTTCACAAGCTCAATATGATGACTACCTAACAGTTTAGTGCGCCATGCTTTACGGCTTAGAACCAGGACTTCAAAAACGTTTTGAACGCCACGGAGCATATGAGATGTTCCAAGAGCTGAAAATTGGTATTTCAGACTCATGCCCGTGTCGAGAGGTTTGAGACCTCTGACAAGTACTTTGCCTACAAGATGGAGGAGAATAGCTCTGCCAGTGAGCATATGCTCAGAATGTCTGGGTACTACAATCGCTTGAATCAAGTGGGAGTTAATGTTCCAGATAAGATAGTGATTAACAGAGCTCTCCAGTCACTATCACCAAGTTACTAGAACTTCCTGTTGAACTATAATATGCAAGGGATGACGAAAACGATTCTCGAGCTCTTCGTGATGCTAAAATTGGCGGAGGTAGAAATCAAGAAAGAGCATCAAGTGTTGATGGTTAATAAGACCACTAGTTTCAAGAAAAAGGGCAAGGGAAAGAAAGGGAACTTCAAGAAGAATGGCAAGCAAGTTTCCACTCCCGGGAAGAAACCCAAAGCTGGACCCAAGCCTGAAACTGAGTGCTTCTACTGCAAAGGGAATGGTCACTGGAAGTAGAACTGCCCCAAATACTTAGCGGATAAGAAGGATGGCAAAGTGAACAAAGGTATATTTGATATACATGTTATTGATGTGTTCCTTACTAGTGTTCGTAGTAGCCCCTGGGTATTTGACACCGGTTCAGTTGCTAAGATTAGTAACTCGAAATAGGAGTTGCAGAATGAACAAAGACTAGTTAAGGGCGAAGTGACGATGTGTGTTGAAAGTGATTGCAAGGTTGATACAATCACCATCGCACACTCCTTCTACCTTCGGGATTAGTGTTGAACCTAAATAAATGTTATTTGGTGTTTGCGTTGAGCATGAATATGATTAGATAATGTTTATTGCAATACGGTTATTCATTTAAGTCAAAGAATAATTGTTGTTCTGTTTACATGAAGAAAACCTTCTATGGTCATACACCCAATGTGAATGGTTTATTGAATCTCGATCGTAGTGATACACATATTCATAATATTGATGCCAAAAGAGGCAAAGTTGATAATAATAGTGCAACATACTTGTGGCACGTACTGCCGTTTAGGTCATATTGGTGTAAAGCGCATGAAGAAACTCCATGCGGATGGACTTTTGGAATCACTTGATTATGAATCATTTGATACTTGCGAACCATGCCTCATGGGCAAGATGACTAAAACTCCGTTCTCTGGAACAATGGAGCGAGCTAATGACTTATTGGAAATAATACATACCGATGTATGGTGTCCGATGAGTGTTGAGGCACGCGACGGGTATCGTTATTTTCTGACCTTCACAAATGATTTGAGTAGGTATGGATATATCTACTTGATGAAACAAAAGTCTAAAACGTTTGAAAAGTTCAAAGAATTTCAGAGTGAAAGTAGAGAATCATCGTAACCAGAAAATAAAGTTTCTACGATCTAATCGCGGAGGCAAATATTTGAGTTATGAGTTTGGCCTTCATTTAAAACAATGTGGAATTGTTTCACAACTCACGCCACCTGGAACACCACAGCGTAATGGTGTATTCGAACGTCGTAACTGTACTTTATTGGATATGGTGCATTCTATGATGTCTCTTACCGATTTACCACTATTCTTTTGGGGTTATGCATTAGAGACAACTGCATTCACGTTAAATAGGGCACCATCTAAATCCGTTGAGACGACACCGTATGGAATATGGTTTGGCAAGAAACCTAAACTGTCGTTTCTTAAAGTTTGGGGTTGTGACACTTATATCAAAAGGCTTCAGCCTGATAAGCTCAAACCCAAATCGGAGAAGTGCGTCTTCATAGGATATCCTAAGGAAACAATTGGGTACACCTTCTACCACAGATCGAAGGCAAGATCTTTGTTGCCAAGAATGGAACATTTTTAGAGAAGGAGTTTCTCTCAAAAGAAGTGAGTGGGAGGAAAAGTAGAACTTGATGAGGTAATTGTACCTTCTCTCGAATTGGAAAGTAGCTAATCACAGAAAATCATTCCAGTGATGCCTACACCAACTAGAGAGGAAGCTAATGATGATGATCATGAAACTTCAGATTAAGTTATTACTGAACCTCGTAGGTCAACCAGAGCACGATCCACACTAGGGTGGTACGGTAATCCTGTCCTGGAAGTCTTGTTACTAGACCATGGCGAACCAATGAACTATGGAGAAGCTATGATGAGCCCAGATTCCGATAGATGGCTTGAGGCCATGAAATCTGAGATAGGATCCATGTATGAGAACAAAGTGTGGACTTTGGTGGACTTGCCCGATGATCGGCAAGCCATTGAGAATAAATGGATCTTCAAGAAGAAGACGACAGACGTTGATGGTAATGTCACCATCTACAAAGCTGGACTTGTCGCGAAAGGTTTTCAACTAGTTCAAGGGGTTGACTGCGATGAGACCTTCTCACCCATAGCGATGCTTAAGTTAGTCCGAATCATGTTAGCAATTGCCGAATTTTATAATTATGAAATTTGGCAAATGGACGTCAAAACTTCATTCCTTAATGGATTTCTTAAAGAAGAGTTGTATATGATGTAACCAGAAGGTTTTGTCGATCCTAAAGGTGCTAACAAAGTGTGGAAGCTCCAACGATCCATCTATGGACTGGTGCAAGCATCTCGGAGTTGGAATATACGCTTTGATGAGGTGATCAAAGCATATGGTTTTATACAGACTTATGATGAAGCATGTATTTACAAGAAAGTGAGTGGGAGCTCTGTAGCATATCTGATATTATATGTGGATGACATATTATTGATTGGAAATGATATAGAATTTCTGGATAGCCTAAAAGGATACTTGAATAAGAATTTTTCAATGAAAGACCTCGGTGAAGCTGCTTATATATTGGGCATCAAGATCTATAGGGATAGATCGAGACGCTTAATAGACTTTCACAAAGCACATACCTTGATAAAGTTTTGAAGAAGTTCAAAAATGGATCAGTCAAAGAAAGTGTTCTTGCCTGTGTTACAAGGTGTGAAGTTGAGTAAGACTCAAAGCCCGATCACGGTAGAAGATAGAGAGAGAATGAAAGTCATTCCCTATGCCTCAGCCATAGGTTCTATAAAGTATGACATGTTGTGTACCAGACCTGTTGTGTGCCTTGCCATGGATTTGGCAAGGGGGTACAATAGTGATCCAGGAGTGGACCACTGGACAGCGGTCAAAATTATCCTTAGGTACCGGAAAAGGACTAAGGAAATGTTTCTCGATGATGGAGGTGATAAAGAGTTCATCGTAAAGGGTTACATCGACGCAAGCTTTAACACCAAACTAGATGACTCTGAGTCTCAATCTGGATATGTATTGAACGTGGGAGCATTTAGCTAGAGTAGCTCCATGCAGATCATTGTGGACATAGAAATTTGCAAAATACATACGGATCTGAATGTGGCAGACCCGTTTACTAAACCTCTCTCGCAAGAAAAACATGATCACACCTTAGTACTCTTTGAGTGTTAATCACATGGCGATGTGAACTAGATTATTGAGTTTAGTAAACTCTTTGGGTGTTGGTCACATGGCGATGTGAACTACGGCTGTTAATCACATGGCGATGTGAACTAGATTATTAACTCTAGTGCAAGTGGGAGACTGGTGGAAATATGCCCTAGAGGCAATAATAAAATGGTTATTATTATATTTCCTAAATCATGATAAAGGTTTATTATTCATGCTAGAATTGTATTGATCAAAAACTTAAATACATGTGTCAATACAAAAACAAACACCGTGTCCCTAGTATGACTCTACTAGGCTAGCTCGTTGATCAAAGATGGTTAAGGTTTCCTAACCATGGACATGTGTTGTCATTTGATAACGGGATCACATCATTAGGAGAATGATGTGATGGACAAGACCCATGTGTTAGCTTAGCATATTGATCGTTCAGTTTTATTACTATTGCTTTCTTCATGTCAAATACATATTCCTTCGACTATGAGATTATGCAACTCCCGGATACCGGAGGAATACCTTGTGTTCTATCAAACGTCGCAATGTAACTGGGTGATCATAAATATGCTCTACATGTATCTCTGAAGTTGTTTCTTGAGGTGGCATAGATCAAGATTAGGATTTGTCACTCCGAGTATTGGAGAGGTATCTCTGGGCCCTCTCAGTAATACACATCATAAGAATCCTTGCAAGCAAAGTGACTAATGAGTTAGTTGCAGAATGATGTATTACGGAATGAGTAAAGAGACTTGCTGGTAACGAGATTGAACTAGGTATGAAGGTACCGACGATCGAATATCGGGGAAGTAACATACCGATGGACAAAGGGAATTACGTTGTTGTCATATGGTTTGACCGATAAAGATCTTCATAGAATATGTAGAAGTCAATATGGGCATCCAGGTTCTGCTATTTGTTATTGACCGGAGGTTTGTCTCGGTCATGTCTACATGGTTCTCGAACCCATAGGGTCCGCACGCTTAACGTTCGTTGACGATATAGTATTATATGAGTTATGTGTGTTGGTGACCGAATGTTGTTCGGAGTTCCGGATGAGATCACGGACATGATGAGGAGCTCCATAATAGTCCAGAGGTAAAGATTAATAAATGAGATAATAGTGCTTCATCTCCGGAAAGGTTTTGGAATTCACCGGAAGGGGTTTCGGATGTTTCCCGAAATGTCTGGGTACGATAACACTTTATTTGGGCCAAGGGGAAAGCCCACGAGGTTTTTGGAAAGTGCAAAAAGGAGTTTTGCGGAGACTAGAGGCCATACGCCAGGGACCCTGGCGTCTCCGAGAAGGACTCTTGCCTTTCGGGCAAAACCGACTTTGAGGAAGCTTTTACTCCAAGTTTCAACCCCAGGGATCAACATGCCCTAGAGGCAATAACAAAGTTGTTATTTATATTTCCTTATATCATGATAAATGTTTATTATTCATGCTAGAATTGTATTAACCGGAAACTTAGTACATGTGTGAATACATAGACAAAACAGAATGTCCCTAGTATGCCTCTACTTGACTAGCTCGTTAATCAAAGATGGTTAAGTTTCCTGACCATAGACCTGTGTTGTCGTTTGATGAACGGGATCACATCATTAGAGAATGATGTGATGGACAAGACCCATCCGTTATCAAATCATTTAGTTTTATTGCTATTGCTTTCTTCATCTCTTATACATGTTCCTCTGACTATGAGATTATGCAACTCCCGAATACCGGAGGAACACCTTGTGTGCTATCAAACACAATGTAACTGGTTGATTATAAAGGTGCTCTACAGGTGTCTCCGATGGTGTTTCTTGAGTTGGCATAGATCGAGATTAGGATTTGCCACTCCGTGTATCGGAGAGGTATCTCTGGGCCCTCTCGGTAATGCACATCACTATAAGCCTTGCAAGCAATGTGACTAATGAGTTAGTTGCGGGATGATGCATTATGGAACGAGTAAAGAGACTTGCCGGTAACGAGATTGAACTATGTATAAATACACCGACAATCGAATCTCGAGCAAGTAACATACCGGTGACAAAGGGAACAACGCATGTTGTTATGCGGTTTGACCGATAAAGACCTTCGTAAAATATGTTGGAGCCAATATGAGCATCCAGGTTCCGCTATTGGTTATTGACCGGAGATGTGTCTCGGTAATGTCTACATAGTTCTCGAACCCGTAGGGTCCGCACGCTTAACGTTCGATGACGATTTGTATTATGAGTTATGTGATTTGATGACCGAAGTATGTTCGGAGTCTCGGATGAGATCACAGACATGACGAGGAGTCTCGAAATGGTCGAGAGGTAAACATTCATATATTGGAAAGTTACATTCGGACACCGGAATGGTTTCAGGAAGTTTCGGATAAGTTCCAAAGTACCGGGAGGTTACCAGAACCCCCCGGGAAGGTAATGGGCCAACATGGGCCTTAGTGGAGAAGAGAGGGCCGGCCATAGGAGGTGGCGCTTGCCCCCCTTGCCAATCTGAATTGGACAAGGGGTGGGGGCGGTGCCCCCCTTTCCCTCTCCTACTCCTTCTCTCTTTCCCCCTTTGCTACTCCGGAAAAGGAAAAAGGAAGGGGAATCCTACTAGGACTAGGGAGTTCAAGTAGGACTCCCCACACTTGGTGTGCCCCTAGGGGGCCGGCCTCCTCCTCCTCCCCTGCTTTATATAAGGGGGAGGGGGGCACCCCAGAGGCACACAAGATCAATTGTCTTAGCCGTGTGCGGTGCCCCCCTCCACAGTTTAACACCCCGGTCATATCGTCGTAGTGCTTAGGTGAAGCCCTGCGCCGGTAACTTCATCATCATCGTCGCCACGCCGTCGTGCCAACGGAACTCTCCCTTGTCCTCAACTGGATCAAGAGCTCGAGGGACGTCATCGTGTTGAACGTGTGCTGAACACGGATGTGTCGTACGTTCGGTACTTGGATCGGTTGGACCCTGAAGACGTTCGACTACATCAACCGCGTTACTAAACGCTTCCGCTTTCGGTCTACGAAGGTACATGGACACACTCTCCCCGCTCGTTGCTATACTTCTCCTAGATATATCTTGTGTGATCGTAGGATTTTTTTTGAAATACTACGTTCCCCAACAGTGGCATCCGAGCCAGGTCTATGCGTAGATGTTAGATGCACGAGTAGAACACAATGAGTTGTGGGCGATAATATTCATACTGCTTACCACCAACGTCTTACTTTGATTCGGTGGTATTGTTGGATGAAGCGGCCCGGACCGACATTACATGACCGCGTTCATGAGACTGGATCTACCGACGTGCTTCGCACACAGGTGGCTAGCGGGTGTCTGTTTCTCCAACTTTAGTTGAATCGAGTTTGACTACAGCCGGTCCTTGTTGAAGGATAAAACAACACATTTGACGAAAAATCGTTGTGGTTTTGATGCGTAGGTAAGAACGGTTCTTGCTAGAAGCCCATAGCAGCCGCATAAAACTTGCAACAACAAAGTAGAGGATGTCTAACTTGTTTTTGCAGGGCATGTTGTGATGTGATATGGTCAAGACGTGATGAGATATAAATTGTTGTATGAGATGATCATGTTTTGTAACCGTTATCGGCAACTGGCAGGAGCCTTATGGTTGTCGCTTTATTGTATGAAATACAATCGCCATGTAATTTCTTTACTTTATCACTAAGCGGTAGCGATAGTCGTAGAAGCAATAGTTGGCGAGACGACAACGATGCTACGATGGAGATCAAGGTGTCAAGCCGGTGACGATGGAGATCAAAGGTACAAGATGATGATGGCCATATCATGTCACATATTTTGATTGCATGTGATGTTTATCTTTTATGCATCTTATTTTGCTTAGTACAGCGGTATCATTATAAAATGATCTCTCACTAAATTTGAAGGTATAAGTGTTCTCCCTGAGTATGCACCGTTGCTACAGTTCGTCGTGCCGAGACACAAAGTGGTTATTGGGTGTGATAAGCTCTACGTTCACATACAACGGGTGCAAGCCAGTTTTGCATGTGCAGAATACTCGGGTTAAACTTGACGAGCCTAGCATATGTAGATATGGCCTCGTAACACTGAGACCGAAAGGTCAAACGTGAATCATATAGTAGATATGATCAATATAGTGATGTTCACCATTGAAAACTACTCCATCTCACGTGATGACCGGACATGGTTTAGTTGATATGGATCATGTGATCATTTAGATGACTAGAGGGATGTCTATCTAAGTGGGAGTTCTTAAGAAATATGATTAATTGAACTTTAATTTATCATGAACTTAGTACCTGATAGTTTTTGCATGTCTATGTTGTTGTAGATCAATGGCCCGTGCTATCATTCCTTTGAATTTTAATGTGTTCCTAGAGAAAGCTAAGTTGAAAGATGATGGTAGCAATTACATGGACTGGGTCCGTAACTTGAGGATTATCCTCATTGCTGCATAGAAGAATTACGTCCTGGAAGCACCGCTAAGTGCAAGACCCGCTGCAGGAGCAACTCCGGACGTTATGAACATATGGCAGGGCAAAGCTGATGACTACTCAATAGTTCAGTGTGCCATGCTTTATGGCTTAGAATCGGGACTTCAATGACGTTTTGAACGTCACGGGGCATATGAGATGTTCCAGGGGTTGAAGTTAATATTTCTAGCAAATGCCCGAATTGAGAGATATGAAGTCTCCAATAAGTTCTATTGCTGCAAAATGGAGGAGAATAGTTCTGTCAGTGAACATATACTCAGAATGTCTGGGTACCACATCCACTTGACTCAACTGGGAGTTAATCTTCCTGATGATAGTGTCATTGACAGAGTTCTTCAATCACTACCACCAAGCTACAAAAGCTTCGTGATGAACTATAATATGCAAGGGATGGATAAGACAATTCCCGAGCTCTTCGCAATGCTAAAGGCTGCGGAGGTAGAATCAAGAAGGAGCATCAAGTGTTGATGGTTAACAAGACCACTAGTTTCAAGAAAAAGGGCAAGGGGAAGAAGGGGAACTCCAAGAAGAACGGCAAGCAAGTTGCTGCTTAAGTGCAGAAGCCCAAGTCTGGACCTAAGCCTGAGACTGAGTGCTTCTACTACAAAGGGACTGGTCACTAGAAGCGGAACTGCCCCAAGTATTTGGCGGATAAGAAGGATGGCAAAGTGAAAGGTATATTTGATATACATGTTATTGATGTGTACCTTACTAATGCTCATAGTAGCGCCTGGGTATTTGATACTGGTTCTGTTGCTCATATTTGCAACTCGAAACAGGGGCTACGGATTAAACGAAGATTGGCTAAGGACGAGGTGACAATGCGTGTGGGAAATGGTCCCAAAGTATATGTGATCTCCATCGGCATGCTACCTCTTCATCTACCTTCGGGATTAGTTTTAGACCTGAATAATTGTTATTTGGTGCCAGCGTTAAGCATGAACATTATATCTAGATCTTGTTTGATGCGAGATGGTTATTCATTTAAATCGGAGAATAATGGTTGTTCAATTTATATGAGTAATATCTTTTATGGTCATGCACCCTTGATGAGTGGTCTATTTTTGTTGAATCTCGATTGTTGTGATACACATATTCGTAATATTGAAGCCAAAAGATGCAAGGTTAATAATGATAGTGCGACTTATTTGTGGCACTGCCGTTTAGGTCATACTGGTGTAAAGCGCATGAAGAATTCCATGTTGATGGGCTTTTGGAATCACTTGATGCTTGCGAACCATGTCTCATGGGCAAGATGACTAAAACTCCATTCTCCAGAACAATGGAGCGAGCAACAGACTTGTTGGAAATAATACATACCGATGTATGTGGTCTGATGAGTGTTGAGGCTCGCGGCGAGTATCATTATTTTTTGACCTTCACAGATGATTTGAGCAGATATGGGTATATCTACTTGATGAAACATAAGTCCGAAGCATTTGAAAAGTTCAAAGAATTTCAGAGTGAAGTGGAAAATCATCGTAACAAGAAAATAAAGTTTCTACGATCTGATCGTGGAGGTGAATATTTGAGTTATGATTTTGGTCTTCATTTGAAACAATGTGGAATAGTTTCGCAACTCACGCCACCTGGAACACCACAGTGTAATGGTGTGTCTGAACGTCGTAACCGTACTTTATTAGATATGGTGCAATCTATGATGACTCTTACCGATTTACCACTATCATTTTGGGGTTATGCTTTAGAGACGGCTGCATTCACGTTAAATAGGGCACCATCTAAATCCGTTGAGACGACACCATATGAAGTGTGGTTTGGCAAGAAACCTAAGCTGTCGTTTCTTAAAGTTTGGGGCTGCGATGCTTATGTTAAAAAGCTTCAACCTGATAAGCTCGAACCCAAATCGAAGAAATGTGTCTTCATAGGATACCCAAAAGAGACTGTTGGGTACACCTTCTATCACAGATCCGAAGGCAAGATATTCGTTGCTAAGAATGGATCCTTTCTACAGAAGGAGTTTCTCTCGAAAGAAGTGAGTGGAAGGAAAGTAGAACTTGATGAGGTAATTGTACCTGCTCCCGAATTGGAAAGTAGTTCATCACAGAAATCAGTTCCAGTGATTCCTACACTAATTAGTGAGGAAGGTAATGATGATGATCATGAAATTTCAGATCAAGTTACTACCGAACCTCGTAGGTCAACCAGAGTAAGGTCCACACCAGAGTGGTACGGTAATCCTGTTCTGGAAGTCATGTTACTTGACCATGACGAACCTATGAACTATGAGGAAGTGATGATGAGCCCAGATTCCGCGAAATGGCTTGAGGCCATGAAATCTGAGATGGGATCCATGAATGAGAACAAAGTATGGACTTTGGTTGACTTGCCCGATGATCGGCAAGCCATAGAGAATAAATGGATCTTCAAGAAGAAGGCTGACGCTGACGGTAATGTTACTGTCTACAAAGATCGACTTGTTGCGAAAGGTTTTCGACAAGTTCAAGGAGTTGACTACGATGAGACCTTCTCACCTGTAGTGATGCTTAAGTCTTTCTGAATCATGTTAGCAAATGCCGCATTTCATGATTATGAAATTTGGCAAATGGATGTCAAAACTGCATTCCCTAATGGATATCTTAAAGAAGAGTTGTATATGATCCAACCAGAAGGTTTTGTCAATCCTAAAGGTGCTAACAAAGTGTGCAAGCTCCAGTGATCCATTTATGGACTGGTGCAAGCCTCTCGGAGTTGGAATATACGCTTTGATAGTGTGATCAAAGCATATGGTTTTATACAGACTTTTGGAGAAGCCAGTATTTACAAGAAAGTGAGTGGGAGCTCTGTAGCGTTTCTGATATTATATGTGGATGACATATTGTTGATCGGAAATGATATAGAATTTCTGGATAGCATAAAAGGATACTTGAATAAGAATTTTTCAATGAAAGACCTCGGTGAAGCTGCTTATATATTGGGCATCAAGATCTATAGAGATATATCAAGACGCTTAATTGGACTTTCACAAAGCACATACCTTGATAAAGTTTTGAAGAAGTTCAAAATGGAACAGTCAAAGAAAGGGTTCTTGCCTGTATTACAAGGTGTGAAGCTGAGTCAGACTCAATGCCCGACCACTGAAGAAGATAGAGAGAAAATGAAAGTCATTCCCCATAACTCAGCCATAGGTTCTATCATGTATGCAATGTTGTGTACCAGACCTGATGTATGCCTTGCTATTAGTTTAGCAGGGAGGTACCAAAGTAATCCAGGAGTGGATCACTGGACAGCAGTCAAGAACATCCTAAAATACCTGAAAAGGACTAAGGATATGTTTCTCGTTTATGGAGGTGACAAAGAGCTCATCTGAAATGGTTACGTCGATGCAAGTTTTGACACTGATCCGGATGACCCTAAGTCACAAAACAGATACATATTTATATTGAATGGTGGAGCTGTCAGTTGGTGCAGTTCCAAGAAGAGCATCGTGGCGGGATCTACGTGTGAAGCGGAGTACATAGCTGCTTCGGAAGCAGCAAATGAAGGAGTCTGGATGAAGGAGTTCATATCCAATCTAGGTGTAATACCTAGTGCATCGGGTCCAATGAAAATCTTTGTGACAATACTTGAGCAATTGCCTTAGTGAAGGAATCCATATTTCACAAGAGAACCAAACACATCAAGAGACGCTTCAATTCCATCCGTGATCAGGTCAAGGAGGGAGATATAGAGATTTGCAAAATACATACGGATCTAAATGTTGCAGACCCGTTGACTAAGCCTCTTCCACGAGCAAAACATGATCAGCACCAAGACTCCATGGTGTTAGAATCATTACTATGTAATCTAGATTACTGAGTCTAGTGCAGGTGGGAGACTGAAGGCAATATGCCCTAGAGGCAATAATAAAGTTATTATTTATATTTCCTTATATCATGATAAATGTTTATTATTCATGCTAGAATTGTATTAACCGGAAACTTAGTACATGTGTGAATACATAGACAAAACAGAATGTCCCTAGTATGCCTCTACTTGACTAGCTCATTAATCAAAGATGGTTAAGTTTCCTGACCATAGACATGTGTTGTCATTTGATGAACGGGATCACATCATTAGAGAATGATGTGATGGACAAGACCCATCCGTTAGCTTAGCATAATGATCGTTTAGTTTTATTGATATTGCTTTCTTCATGACTTATACATGTTCCTCTGACTATGAGATTATGCAACTCCCGAATACCAGAGGAACACCTTGTGTGCTATCAAATGTCACAACGTAACTGGGTGATTATAAAGGTGTTCTACAGGTGTCTCCGATGGTGTTTGTTTGTTGAGCTGGCATAGATCGAGATTAGGATTTGTCACTCCGTGTATCGGAGAGGTATCTCTGGGCCCTCTCGATAATGCACATCACTATAAGTATTGCAAGCAATGTGACTAATGAGTTAGTTGCGGGATGATGCATTACGAAACGAGTAAAGAGACTTGACGGTAACGAGATTGAACTAGGTATTATGATACCGACGTTCGAATCTCGGGCAAGTAACATACCGATGACAAAGGGAACAACGTATGTTGTTATGCGGTTTGACCGATAAAGATCTCGTAGAATATGTAGGAGCCAATATGAGCATCCATGTTCCGCTATTGGTTATTGACCGAAGATGTGTCTCGGTCATGTCTACATAGTTCTCGAACCCGTAGGGTCCGCACGCTTAACGTTCGATGATGATTTGTATTATGAGTTATGTGATTTGATGACCGAAGTTTGTTCGGAGTCTCGGATGAGATCACAGACATGACGAGGAGTCTCAAAATGGTCGAGAGGTAAAGATTCATATATTGGAAGGTTACATTCCGACACCGGAATGGTTTCGGGAAGTTTCGGAGTACCGGGAGGTTACCGGAACCCCCCCCCCCCCCAGGAAGGTAATGGGCCAACATGGGCCTTAGTGGAGAAGAGAGGGTCGGCCATAGGAGGTGGCGCGCACCCCCCTTGCCAATCTGAATTGGACAAGGGGTGGGGGCGCCCCCCTTTCCCTCTCCTACTCCTTCTCTCTTTCCCCCTTTGCTACTCCGGAAAAGGAAAAAGGAAGGGGAATCCTACTAGGACTAGGGAGTCCTAGTAGGACTCCCCACACTTGGCGCGCCCCTAGGGGGTCGGCCTCCTCCTCCTCCCCTCCATTATATACGGGGGAGGGGGCACCCCAAAGGCACACAAGATCAATTGTCTTAGCCGTGTGCGGTGCCCCCCTCCACAGTTTAACACCTCGGTCATATCATCGTAGTGCTTAGGTGAAGCTCTGCACCGGTAACTTCAACATCACCGTCGCCACGCCGTCGTGCTGACGGAACTCTCCCTCATCCTCAACTGGATCAATAGCTCGAGGGACGTCATCGTGCTGAATGTGTGCTGAACACGGAGGTGATGTAGGTTCGCTACTTGGATCGGTTGGACCGTGAAGACGTTTGACTACATCAACCGCGTTACTAAACGCTTCCGCTTTCGGTCTATGAGGGTACATGGACACACTCTCCCCGCTCGTTGCTATACTTCTCCTAGATAGATCTTGCGTGATCATAGGATTTTTTTTGAAATACTGCGTTCCCCAATAGCTAGCACCCAAGACACATCAAGATACACCAAGCCATGTGCCGGCAACCCCGCCCCTCTGGTTTATCCTCCGTCTAGTTTGTGTAGTGCTTGGCGAAGCCCTGCGGAGATTTTTCTTCATCACCAACCGTCGCCACGTCGTCGTGCTGCCGGAACACATGTACTACTTCGCCTCTCTTGCTGGATCGAGAAGGCAAGGACGTCATCGAGCAGAATGTGTGCTGAACGCGGAGGTGTCGTATGATCGGGACGGATCGTGAATGTGTACAACTACATCAACCGCATTGATAAACGCTTCCGCTTAGCGATCTTCAAGGGTATGAAGATGATCTCCCCCTCTCGTTGCTATGCATCTCCATGGATAGATATCGCGTGTGCGCAGAATTTTTTTTGTTTTCCATGCAAAGTTCCCAACACATGTTGATGGAGATGTTGATCCCAATGATGATCGGAGTGTTGGTGATGATGATGCTTCGAATTCCCCCTCTTGTAGGGATGGATCTCTCACAAAATCTGTCTGCTAGAGGGCAAAAGTGCTCCACCACGGTTCTGCCTCGCAGATGGTGGTGGAAAAATCCCAGAAAAATCCATGGTTGCTTTAGGTCAGAAGTGAAAATATAGAAAAAGGGCATCGGAAGGCAGTGGCAAGGGGCCCACACGCCCAATGGGGGCGCATGGAGGCCGTGTGCCCCCACTGGCCCATCTTATGTGCCATGGCTCCATTTCTTCGAGAAAAAAATTAGCAACATTTTCAGGTCTTTTGGAGCTCCAGAAAAATATTTTTTCTTTTGTCCTTTGTTTTGCCCCTGTTCAACATTTTTTTGACAATTTCCCTCTCCGTGTGTTACATGCAAATTGAAGGGAAATGCTTTAGAAATGAGCAATAATTTGCAAAATATCATTAATAAAGAATAAATTATTGTGAAAATTTAGTGATGCAAATAGGCATATCAGCTAAATTTAATATCCTTCCAAAGAATAATATAAATTTTTAGTATAATTTATCTTAGTAAACATGACCACATGTTTATGAAGTGAGGAGTCAATAATTGAAATTATAGAAATGAAATCATCACTATTTACTTTCATGATTAAACATTCTAAATAACAATCCCTTGATACGTCTCCAACGTATCTATAATTTATGAAGTATTCATGCTGTTTTATTATCATTCTTGGATGTTTTACAATCATTTTATAGCAACTTTATATAGTTTTTTGGGACTAACCTATTGACCCAGTGCCAGTTGATGTTTTTTGCTTGTTTTTTACATCGCAGGAAATCATTATCAAACGGAGTCCAAACACCGCGAAACTCCACGGAGATTTTTTATGGACTAGAAGGAACCCAATGGGCCAGAGCTGCACCTGGGGGGTGCCCCGAGGGGGCACAACCCACCAGGGCACGCCAGGCCCACCTGGCGCGCCCACGTGGGTTGTGCCCACCTCGGTGGCCTCCCACACCCCTTTTTTGCACTATAAATTCCCAAATATTCTGAAACCCATCGGGGTTAACCTAGATCAGAAGTTCCCCGCCGCAAGGTCTCTGTATCCGCAAAAACCAATCTAGACCCTGTTCCGGCACCCTGCCGAAGGGGGGAATCATCTCCGGTGGCCATCTTCATCATCTCGGCGGCCACCATGATGAGGAGGGAGTAGTCCACCCTCGGGGCTGAGGGTTTATACCAGTAGCTATGTGTTTTATCTCTCTCTCTCTCATGATCTCTATCATGGGCTTTGTTATATAGTTGGATCATATGTTGTTTCTACCTTCTATACTCTTGGTATGATGAATTGAATCTTTACCCTTTGAAGTTTTGTCTTGTTGGATCGAATATTCAGAGATGAGAACACATGATATATGTCTTGCGGTATGAATACTTGAGGTGACAATTGGGGTATCTTATTGATTCACTTGACACATGTTATGGCATTCAACTCGCGGATTCCCACGGTGATATTGGGGTAATCTATGCATAGGGGTTGATGCACGTTTTTCTCCTGTAGAAACTTCGGGGTCTCTTTGTAGTTCTTTGTGTGGATTGAGTATTATGAATATGAATTTGCTTTGGTGTTATCTTAGTACGAACTCTTGATTAGATCGATCGGAAAGAATAGCTTGCATTATTCTAGTACGAACTCTAGGATAGATCGAACGAAAAGAATAGCTTTGAGATGGTTTCGTACCCTACAAAACAATTCCTATCTTTTGTTCTCCGCTAATAGGAACTCGGGAGTGATCCTTTATTACACTTTGAGGGATAATCATATGATCCAACTAAGTTAGCACTGTTGAGAGATTGCACTAGCGAAAGTACAGACCCTAGGCCTCATTTTAAAGCATTGCAATACCGTTTTTGTGCCCGTTTACTAATTGCTACCTTGCTGTTTTTTATTTATTCAGATTATAAAAATATATTTCTACCATCCATATTACACTTTTATCATCATCTCTTCGCCGAACTAGTGCACCTATACAATTTGCCATTGTATTGGGTGTGTTGGGGACACAAGAGACTTCTTGTATTTGGTTGCAGGGTCATTTGAGAGAGACCATCTTTATCCTACACCTCCCGCGGATTGATAAACCTTAGGTCATCCACTTGAGGGAAAATTGCTACTGTCCTACAAAACTCTGCGCTTGGAGGCCCTACACGAGTCTACAATAATAAAGTTGCATAGTAGACATCAAGCTCTTTTCTGGCGCCGTTGCCGGGGAGGTGAGTGCTTGAAGGTATATCTTTAGATCTTGCAATTGAATCTTTTAGTTTCTTGTTTTATCACTAGTTTGGTCTATAAAAGAAAACTACAAAAAATGGAATTTAGGTTACATCATATTATTGATCATCTTTATAATATCTTTCTTGAAAATGATGGTTCGGAAAATTGTGCTCAATTGTTAGAATAAGAAGTCAATAAAATGTTTTGCACAAAATATTTGAATGATGAGCATGATTGCAATGTTGTTAGTATGAATTCTTTGAATATCCTAAATGCTAATGATGATTGCACAAGTCATGACAAAAATGTTTCTTATAAGCATGTCACTTTTTGCGGAGTGAATTGGGAGTGCCTTTGCACACCAAAAAGGGAAGATAGATTTTGTAAGAAGCATAAATATTTAGAAACGAGAAAGTTGCAAGAGAGGCTAGATGATTGTGCTGAAAGATTTAATTTTTTCCACCATCCTTGTGAACTTTGCAATGAACATGGTCATTTAAATCTTCAATGCAGATTCTTTCATGATCAAATAGTGTCCAAAAATTGTGATAACTTGATTACCTTGAGCATCATAAAGAGCTTAGTCTCCTTTTGGGGTATGAAGAAATGAAACGTATAACTGAGGGTATTCCAAAATTTAATCTCAATAGGTTTCTTGATTTTGATCTAGAAGAAATTTATATGTTTTGTGCGGTAAATTGCATTGAGAATCCTTATATTGCCAACTATCTAAAGTCAAGAGAACAAATAGAATATGGAGAGAGTACTAATGGAAGGGAAAATATTCCCCAAAACCCTCCTAGTGTTTATTATGATGAATCAGGTAACGAGGAGGAGCTTCCTATCCAACCAATCTCATCAATAAGAAGCTTGAAAAGATTAATTAAACCCACACGTGATGTGGTGAAGAAGAAGAAAAAGAAGAAAGAAGAGAGGTAAAAAGGTATCTCTCCCAAATAATGTGGCTCCTATTATTGTTGTGCCTCATGAAAATGAATCAAAAATAATTGTGGAGGATGATGCACTTGATGATGATTTTGCTATGCCTATTGCTTGTTATGATGATTATGATTGGGAGGATAATGATGCCTCTTATAATATTGGAAATCTTTTTGGCACCAATTTGGGAAATTATGATGATAGCAATTGTTATACCGTTGGTGCTATTCATACTATTAATGATGAGAGTGATTATGCTTATGATATGCCAAGCCACAAGCTTGGGGATGCTATGTTTGATGAGAATGACATGTTTGAGAATTTATTTGTTGCAATTAATGTTTGTCCCAAGCTTGTGGAGGCTATGTTTAATGAAGATGATCTTTTTAGTCCCCCTACTTTGATTGATCAAACTTATTTTGATGATAGCATGCCTCCTATTTATGATGATTACATTGATAAAAGTGGGTTTGGAAGAGTGTGAACTCTAGGTAGTAGTGATCCCACTATTTTGTAGGGTGTTGAATCTCATTACAATATTGATACATCCACTATTTTGGAAGAGGTTTCAATTGACTATGGCAATAAAGTTGCTTTCTATGATGATTATTATGATGACATGTATGCCATAGAGAGTAATGAATTTTCTATGCTTGTGGATCATGAAAAGAATGCTTTATGTAATGATTATATCGATGAATCTATTCATGATGCCACTGAAAATTATTATGAGACAGGAACTTATGATGCATAATGTTCTCTTTGTGTTTCAATTCTTATCTTTTATGTGAGCATCATTGAATCATCATGCCTAGCTTGAAAGGAATTAAAGAAAAGCGCTTGTTGGAAGACAACCCAATACTTTTACCTACTGTTTTTATGTGTTCACATGATTAGGCTACTGTAGTAATCATGTTTTACAGGTTTTGTTTCAATAAAGTGCCAAGTAAAGCTCTTGGGGTAGTGAGGATGATAGTTGACTTGAATCTGTGCAAAAACAGAAACTTTTGCCTCCAGAAACAGAATTGTTTAAATTCACTGGAGCGTCAAAAAATTCTGAATTTTGTACAGATGATCGATATAGAAATTGTCTACGTTGTCCTAGTTTTCAGAATTTTTGGAGGTGCAGAAGTATGACTAATATTCAGATCTTTACGTACTGTTCTGGTTTTTGACAGATTCTGTTTTCAATGCATAGCTTGCTTGTTTTCTAGTTTCTATGGCTTATATTGCTCAATATAAATTGTGGAAATGATATGCTATAGTAGGCATTGTGTGGGAACAATTATGAATCTTGTCTTTGACAGTACCAAAAGTGAAATGGTTTGCTCTTTATCATACTAACCTATCTCACAAAGTTCCGTTAAGTTTTGTGTGATTGAAGTTTTCAAGTTTTGGGTAAGACGTTGATATGAGGAGAATAAGGAGTGACAAGACCCTAAGCTTGGGGATGCCCAAGGCACCCTAAGGTAATATTCAAGTAATATCCAAGAAACTAAGCTTGGGGATGCCCCGGAAGGCACCCCCTCTTTCGTCTCCAACATTATCGGTAACCTCACTTGAAGCTATGTTTTCCTTCGTCACATGATATGTGTTTTGCTTGGAGCATCAATTTATTTTGTTAGAATTTTCTTGCTGTTATTTAGAATAATGTTTTGCATCTTTTATTTCAATAAAAGTGGCATTGATAGCCTTTGCCATGCTTATCTTGCAAGTATACATGTTGCTGTTTGAAAACAGAAAGTTTATCGATGTTGCAAAAATTCCCGAGGAAAGTCAGAATGTGATACAATGTTGAAACTTTTTGCATAATAAGATTTGATAATTTTTTTACAGTGTGGTAGAATTTCATAATGTTTGGAGTTAGGGAAGTATTGATACTCTTGCATTCTTTACAGACTGTACTGTTTTGGCAGATTGCTGTTATATTTGCATTGTTTGCATATGTTTGCTTGTTTAATGATTCTATTTGAGGATAGGAGTATTAAATATGCAGAGGCATTTAGTATGCAATGTCTAATAATAATTTTTGTGATTTGCTACAGTAGAGTATGATAAGGTTTTTGCATTGGTTTATACTAACTTATCTCACGAGTTCCTGTTGAGTTTTGTGTGGATGAAGCTTTTAATATTTAGGAAAACCGTGATATGAGAGGAATTAAGGAGACGCAAAAGCTCAAGCTTGGGGATGCCCAAGCCACCCCAAGATAATATTTCAAGAAGTTTCAAGCATCTAAGCTTGGGGATGCCCCAGTGAAAGATCGTGGATGTCGCCTAGCGGGGGGGTGAATAGGCGCTTTAAAATAATTACGGTTTAGGCTTGAACAAATCTGGAATAAACCTAGCGGTTAATTTGTCAAGCACAAAACCTACAACAACTAGGCTCACCTATGTGCACCAACAACTTATGCTAAGCAAGATAAACAACTAGGTGATAGCAATATATATGACAAGAAACAATATGGCTATCACAAAGTAAAGTGCATAAGTAAAGGGCTCAGGTAAGAGATAACCGAGGCACGCGGAGACAACGATGTATCCCGAAGTTCACACCCTTGTGGATGCTAATCTCCATTTGGAGTGGTGTGGAGGCACAATGCTCCCCAAGAAGCCACTAGGGCCACCGTAATCTCCTCACGCCCTCGCACAATGCAAGATGCCGTGATTCCACTAAGGGGCCCTTCAGGGCGGTCACTGAACCCGTACAAATGGCAACCCTTGGGGGTGGTCACCGAACCCGTACACTTTGGCAACCCTTGGGGCGGTCACCAGTGCCCGTCAAATTGCTCAGGGCGATCTCCACAACCTAATTGGAGACCCTGACACTTGCCCGGAGCTTTACACCACAATGATTGAGCTCCGAACACCACCAACCGTCTAGGGCGCCCAAGCACCCAAGAGGAACAAGCACCCAAGAGTAATAAGCTTCTCAACTTGTAAGTTCCACGTATCATCGTGGAGAACTCAAACCGATGCACCAAATGCAATGGCAAGGGCACACGGAGTGCCCAAGTCCTTCTCTCCCAAATCTCACCAAAGCAACTAATGCTAGGGAGGAAAATGAGAGGAAGAACAAGAAGGAGAACACCAAGAACTCCAAGATCTAGATCCAAGGGGTTCCCCTCACATAGAGGAGGAAGTGATTGGTGGAAATGTGGATCTAGATCTCCTCTCTCTTTTCCCTCAAAAACTAGCAAGAATCCATTGAGGGATTGAGAGTTAGCAAGCTCGAAGAAGGTCAACAATGGGGGAAGAACACGAGCTCGAAGGATAACATTTATTGGGGAAGAAGACCCCCTTTTATAGGAGGGGGAAAATCCAACCGTTATGCTCACAGCCCGCACAGAGCGGTACTACCGCTCCTACGAGCGGTACTACCGCTAGGGCGGCAGAAGCCCAATGAAACAACACTGAAAAAGGGCAACAGGGCGGTGCTACTGCAAGAGCGGTACTACCACCTGCCCTTGCAGTAGAAACCGCGTGACCACAGTTGTAAAAAATAATGGACGCGCCTACAACCGCTGGAGCTAGCTACGAGAAAAAGTCGGTACGGTACTACCGCTCACAGGGAGCGGTACTACCGCGTAAGGGTGGATGTAAAAAATTACATCCGCGCCTACTACCGCACGCAACAGCGCCAGGACATGAGGCAGCGGTACTACCGCTCACCAGGAGCGGTACTACCGCGTAGGGCGCGGAAGTAGCCTACTTCCGTGCGCGCCAGCGTTCTGGGCTAGAGGCAGCGGTACTACCGCTCACCAGGAGTGGTACTACCACTGGCCCCTGTGGTACTACCGCTCCCTTGAGCAGTACTACCGCATGCCACAGAGGCTTTAGCACTTGCATGCCTTCAAAATGCAGCTAAAGACAACAGACGGATCCAATAAAACCAGAACTGCCATAACTTCTGCAAATGAGCTCCAAATTGAGAAAACTCAAGCATGTTGGATACAAGACAACGAGTAGCATCAAAAAAGCAAAGAAACCTCCAATAGAAAGAGGAGAGAAACCTCCAACAGAGAAGAACCGGCAGAACCTCCAACATCGAAAACATTATAGAAGATGCATGTGAACTCCGTTTTCGATGAACTCGAGCTTGTCATCAAGATGAGCATAAGCTCCAAATCTCACAAAGAGAACCAAACAAGAACCAAGAAAGATGATGCAAGGATGCAATGGTTTGATCTCTCTACGAACAATACGATCAAACTACTCATCAAGAGCCCCCCTTGGTAGTACGGCAATCGATCCTATAAACCGGTCTCGCAACTACCACCATGAGACTGGTAAAATAGAAAACCTATCAAGGGCAAACCTTTGCCTTGCACATGGTCCACTTGAGCTAGATGATGACGATCTTGACTCCCTCAAGTTGGACCACCTTTCTTGATTGCGTTGGCTCGATGAAGACTAGTTGATTGCTCCCCCATACTCCACTATGGGTGAGCCACTCTTCCGCACATCTTCACAAATCCATTGTTACCAAAATGGACGGCAAGCTTCAAGCATTTGATCTCTTCGTGATGCTCCACTTGAAATTGCACACCGCAACCTAACGCCACAAAGAACTCTCACGAATACCATGGGTTAGCATACAAAGCATAATGGACAATGCTTACCATACCATGGGATCACTTGATCCCTTGGTACATCTTGTACGCTTTGTGTGTTGATCACTTTCATTTACTCTTTGACTTAGTCTCGACCAACCTCTCACATGACCAATCTTTAGGTAATTCCTTGAATAGCACCTTGGTCATCACAAACTCTCCTTGAAACCAACAAAAGGACTCCAAGAAAAGCCTATGGACAAATCCTTCAAATATAACTCAAGGCAACCATTATTCCATAGAGATTGTCATCAATTACCAAAATCAAACATGGGGGCACTGCATGTTCTTTCACCCGGTAGGCATCCCACCTTTCTTCTTCGACAATTATCGGTTAGTATCGGTTGAGCCTAAGTTTTTGCTTCTTCACATGAGTTGTGCTATCCTTGGAATGTCATTTTATTTTGTTTTGCTTGCTGTTTTAATAAAGTACTTAGATCTGAAAGTTTTAAATAACAGAGAGTCCACACATAGCTATCTATTTACTTAACTACTCATTTGATCTTCACTTATATCTTTTTGGAGTAGCTTGTCATTTACTCTTGTGCTTCACTTATATCCTTTGAGTAAATTGTTGAATAAATTGGATGTCATGAAGTTGAAATCATATCATGCCTAGTGGTAGCTTCACATTGAGTTTAGAAAATGAAACCTTTTGAGGCTTGACAATCACAATTTTGGTCATACAAGCAATTCACAAATAATTAGTATAAGAAAGAGAACTTCACATATAAATACACTATCATGGAAATCTTTTGTGATTGTGAGCCCCCATCAAAATATTATATGCCAAAATTGTTGACGTTGGACAAGGAAGACAACGTAATGATTTATGTTTATTCATATTCACATAGAAGTCATATTCTCATAGATCCTTCAACATGTGGTGCTTGCCCCCCATCTTTGCTAGCCAAAAATTCCGCACCAAGTAGAGATACTACTTGTGCATCCAGAAACCCTTAAACCCAAATCTTATTTTCAAGAGTCCACCATACCTACCTAAGGATTGAGCAAGATCCTTCAAGTAAGTTGTCATCGGTGCAATAAGGCAATAAAAATTGCTTCTAGAAGTGTTAGATCATTTAGTGTAAGAGAAAATTGAGCGTTGTACAAACTTATGATGGCAAAGCAATAAAAGTGATGGACTGCATAATAAAGGTTGCTATCATAAGGGGCAATATAACGTGATGTTCTTTTGCACTAAGGGATTGAGCATACAAACAAATAAGCGCATGGCAACCTCTGCTTCCCTCTGCGTAGGGCTTATCTTTTAGTTTTCAGTATTTATTTTTATGCAAAGAGTCAAAATTATTCTCTCTATTCCTTTTTATTTTTTCTCTTTTGGCAAGTATCATGTAGTGAGGAAAGATCTAGGCACATATGTCCAGTTGAATATGGGTAGCATGAGTTATTATTGTTGACATCACCCTTGAGGTGAATACGTTGGGAGGCAAAACAATAAGCCCCTATCTTTCTATGTGTCCGGTTGAAACGATTTGCTCATGAGTATGCGGTGAGTGTTAGAAATCATAGAAGACTATATGATGGTTGAGTATGTGGAGCTCTTACTTAAACTCTGTTGAATAAGTTAAATTGCAATTGCTTGGTGACTAAGAACACAGGTTGTTGAGTTTCAAGAGAGTTCATTGTTTGAACCTTAGCATGTGAATTGGTTGCCACTATAACATGAGCAGTTTCATAAGAAAGAATTGATGTTATGATGCTAAGAAAAGTGATTGAAATTTTCATTGATCAAACTTATGCACTTTGCTAGCATTCACACTTCATAAATTATTTATTTTATCATTTACCTACTCGAGGGCAAGCAGGAATTAAGCTTGGGGATGCTGATACGTCTCCAATGTATCTATAATTTATGAAGTATTCATGTTGTTTTATTATCATTCTTGGATGTTTTACAATCATTTTATAGCAAATTTATATCATTTTTTTGGACTAACCTATTGACCCTGTGCCAGTTGCTGTTTTTTGCTTGTTTTTTACATCACAGGAAATCATTATCGAACGGAGTCCAAACACCGCGAAACTCCACGGAGATTTTTTATGGACCAGAAGGAACCCAATGGGCCAGAGCTGCACCTGGGGGATGCCCCGAGGGGGCACAACCCACCAGGGGGCGCTAGGCCCACCTGGCGCACCCAGGTGGGTTGTGCCCACCTCGGTGGCCTCCCGCACCCCTTCTTTGCACTATAAATTCCCAAATATTCCGAAACCCATTGGGGTTAACCTAGATCAGAAGTTCCACCACCGCAAGGTCTCTGTATCCGTGAAAACCAATCTAGACCCCGTTCCGGCACCCCACCGGAGAGGGGAATCATCTCCGGTGGCCATCTTCATCATCCCGGCGGCCACCACGACGAGGAGGGAGTAGTCCACCCTCGGGGCTAAGGGTTTGTACCAGTAGCTATGTGTTTTATCTCTCTCTCTCTCTCGTGATATCTATCATGGGCTTTGTTAATATAGTCAGATCATATGATGTTTCTACCCTCTATACTCTTGTTATGATGAATTGAATCTTTACCCTTGGAAGTTTTGTCTTGTCGGATCGAATTTTCAGAGATGAGAACACATGATATATGTCTTGCGGTATGAATACTTGAGGTGACAATTGGGGTATCTTATTGATTCACTTGACATATGTTATGGCATTCAACTCGCGGATTCCCGCGATGATATTGGGGTAATCTATGCATAGGGGTTGATGCACGTTTTTCTCCGGTAGAAACTTCGGGGTCTGTTTGTCGTTCTTTGTGTGGATTGAGTTTTATGAATATGAATTTTCTTTGGTGTATAAACAATACACCCTAATGGCAAAAATACACCCTAATGGCAAAAATGCTCTTATATTATGGGACGGAGGGAGTAGTGCATACTCACTCCAACAAGACCACCCTATACATATGTACAAGAAATATAAAAATTAATCAGTTGTACGTAAAGTATGAATCAATGTGATAATTCTTTCTTCAGAATCCTGACACCCTTCCAGCGGGACTCCATGTAGGTGGAGTCGAGGTTCTGTGTGTACACGTTGAACTTGAAGTAGTGTGAGTCGCCGCCCTGGCCGTCAATGTACACGGTGAGTGTCGACGCCTCCACATCATGGACCACGTTTAGCCAGAACCACCTGTCATAGATGGCATCCTCAACAATATGACGGTCGTAGTACCGCACCGCGCCATCGTAGACGTGCAGGATGAGTGTGGTAGCCGTCTCGCCGACGCCGAACAACTGCATGATGGACACCCAGGTCGTGCCCGAGGGGACATACCCATAGCCTTCGAACTGCCACACATTGGTGTTGTAGTCGTATCCCTGTCAGTAGAAGCAATCATCTATAAGATCACCCAAATTATATGTCAGCAACCAGCCAAATCATGAGCGGGAAGAAGAAAGGATTTCAAACAAGTGTCCCATGCGCAAGCCTCGCCTCCCATCTTGGCTAGCAGGCCCAGAATGGGCCTTAGGCCTAACACGTATCACATGTATAAAGCCTCCCCTATCCCCTCCTGCATGAGGTGGATGTAGGCAACAACTAGAAGCTTGGACAGAAAGTATCTAGGCTCCATTCCTTCCTCGATCCCCTCCTCCTTCTGTAATTTGAACTCCAATTCATGGTGAACTAGATCAAGAGTTGGCAATCTGGCATCAGAGCCAATCGATCCACCGGTCCTGTTGATCCCCAACCGCCACACCAGGCTCACCGACAAGCTGCACGCCGCCGCCATGGATAGGATCTCGCCGGAGATGAAGGCTATCTATGACCTCCTTCGCGCTGACTTCGATCAGGCCAACCGTGACCGCGTCGACTCCACCGGACAAGCTATAACCCAGCTCGACGCAAAGCTCGACCTCCTTTCGGGCCTGATGACCCACAAGTATAGGGGATCTATCGTAGTCCTTTCGATAAGTAAGAGTGCCAAACCCAACAAGGAGTAGAAGGAAATGACAAGTGGTTTTCAGCAAGGTATTCTCTGCAGGCATTGAAATTATCGGTAACAAATAGTTCTGTGATAAGATAATTCGTAACGGGTAACATGTAACAAAAGTAACTAAGGTGCGGCAAGGTGTCCCAATCCTTTTTGTAGCAAATGACAAGCCTGGACAAACTCTTATATAATGCAAAGTGCTCCCGAGGACACATGGGAATTACTGTCAAGCTAGTTTTCATCATGCTCATATGATTCACGTTCGTTACTTTGATAATTTGATATGTGGGTGGACCAGTGCTTGGGTGCTGCCCTTCCTTGGACAAGCCTCCCACTTTTGATTAACCCCTCTCGCAAGCATCCGCAACTATGAAAGAAGAATTCAGATAAATCTAACCATAGCATGAAACATATGGATCCAAATCAGCCCCTTACGAAGTAACACATAAACTAGGGTTTAAGCTTCTGTCACTCTAGCAACCCATCATCTACTTATTACTTCCCAATGCCTTCCCCTAGGCCCAAATCATGGTGAAGTGTCATCTCGTCGACGTTCACATAATACCACTAGAGGAAAGACAACATACATCTCATCAAAATATCGAACGAATACCAAATTCATATGATTACTTATAACAAGACTTCTCCCATGTCCTTAGGAACAAACGTAGATACTCGCAAGGCATATTCATGTTCATAATCAGAGGAGTATTAATTATCATTAAGGATCTGAACATATGATCTTCTACCGAATAAACCAACTAGCATCAACTACAAGGAGTAATCAACACTACTAGCAACCCGCAGGTACCAATATGAGGTTTTGAGACAAAGATCGGATACAAGAGATGAACTAGGGTTTGGAGAGGAGATGGTGTGGGTGAAGATGTTGATGGAGATTGACCCCCTCTCAATGAGAGGATCGTTGGTGATGATGATGGCTTCGATTTCCCCCTCCGGGAGGGAAGTTTCCCCGGCAGAACAGCTCTGCCAGAGCCCTAGATTGGTTCTGCCCAGGTTCCGCCTCGAGACGGCGGCGCTTCGTCCCAAAAGCTTCCTTCTGATTTTTTTTCTAGGCCAAAACACACCATATAGCAGAAGATGGGCACTGGAGGCCTAACAGGGGGCCCACAAGGTAGGTGGCGCGCCCAGGGGGGTAGGGCGCGCCCCCCACCCTTGTGGATGGTTGGTGCCCCCCCCCCCTCTGGTGCTTTCTTCGCCCAATATTTTTTTTATATTCCAAAATAATTCTCTATGAAGTTTTAGGACTTTTGGAGTTGTGCAGAATAGGTCTCTAATATTTGCTCCTTTTCCAATCCAGAATTACAGCAGCCGGCATTCTCCCTCTTCATGTAAACCTTGCAAAATAAGAGAGAAAAGGCATAAGTATTGTGATATAATGTGTAATAACATCCCACAATGCAATAAATATCGATATAAAAGCATGATGAAAAATGGACGTATCAACTCCTCCAAGCTTAGACCTCTCCTGTCCTCAAGCGAAAGGCAAAATCGAAAAATATGTCCACATGTTTAGAGATAGAGATGTCGATAAAATAAAATACGGTCATGAGGGCATCATGATCATCTTTAGAACAGCAACATATAATGTCATATAATTTCTTATGCTAAAGTAACAATTCATTCACAAGGTAGAGTATGAATCAGAAACTTCATTGAAAACTAACAAACTATCAATTGCTAACATCAAAATCTTTTCAGTCAATTGAAAACTAACAAACTATCATCGGCAACAGTCAAGTCAAGAGCTTTTCAGCAACATATAATGTCATCGAAGCAATTGCAATTTATCATAACATCGGAAACAGTCAATTCAAGAGCTTTTCAGCAAGTCCATATACTCAACCATCATTTAGTCTTTCACAATTGCTAACACTCATGAGATACTTATGGGTTCAAAGCTTCAATCGGACACAGAGAAAGATAGGGGCTTATAGTTTCGCCTCCCACCCTTTTACCTCAAGGGTAATGTCAACAATAATACTTTATGATAACCTACATCCGAGTGGATATATATATATATATATCTCTATCTCTCCAACACATAGTGCTTTCCAAAAGAAAAAGTTTAAAAAGGAAAGGTGAAGATCACCATGACTCTTGTATAAGGGTAGAAGATAAAAGTAAAAGATAGGCCCTTCGCAGAAGGAAGCAGAGGTTGTCATGCGCTTTTATAGCTGGATGCACAAAATCTTAGTGCAAAAGAACATCACTTTATATTGCCGCTTGTGATAAAGAACTTTATTATGCAGTCTGTCGCTTTTATTTCTTCCATATCACAAGTTCGTATAAAGCTTATTTTCTTCACATATAATAGATCATACATATTTAGATAGCAATTTTTATTGCTTGAACCGATGACAACTTACTTGAAGGATCTTACTCAATCCATAGGTAGGTATGGTGGACTCTCATGGAAAAATTGGTTTAAAGGATGTTTCGAAGCACAAGTAGTATCTCTACTTGATGCAAAGAATTTGGCCAGCATAAGAGGGAAAAGCAAGCTCAACATGTTGGAGGATCCATGACAATATAACTTCTATTCAGAAATAAGAAAACATAACCCATTATGTTGTCTTCCTTGTCCAACATCAACTTTTTAGCATGTCATATTATAATGAGTTCTCACAATTATAAAAGATGTCCAAGATAGTATATTTATATGTGAAGCCTCTCTTTCTTTATTACTTCCTATTAATTGCAACAATGACCAAAACTATGTTTGTCAACTCTCAACAACTTTTATTCATCATACTCTTTATATGTGAAGACATTACTCTCCATAAGGTCAACATATGATCTTTTTATTTCTTTTTATTCTTTTATTCCTTATTTTATTCCCTCGAGATTATAGCAAGAAAGCAAAGCCCTCAACTCAAAACTACTCTTTATTATATATAACTCATGGACTCGATTACATAGATAGATCTCAAAACAAAACTCAAAGCTAGATCACCTAAAGACTTTATCCTACTAGATCAAGATATAACCAAAAGGATCGAACTAAGAAAACGATAAAGGTAAAGGTGTGATGGTGATACGATACCGGGGCATCTCCCCCAAGCTTGGCAGCCGCCAAGGGGAGTGCCCATACCCAAGTGTTTATGTCTCTTTCTTCGGAGGTGGTGATGATGGAGTTGTTGATGTAGTAGGCTTATCATCCATCTTCCAAGGCATAGGCTCACCATCATAGAAAGATGAACGAGTCTCCGGGATCCTCAAATCTGCAGCCAAACTCATCCTTTTAAGTCTGTATTCATACTCACAGTTTTGGTTTTGCAGGTCATAGATCTGGGCTTGGAGATGCTCGATTTTCCCATGAAGCTTGAAGATGGCCTTGTTGGAAATATGCCCTAGAGGCAATAATAAAATAGTTATTATTATATTTCCTTGTTCATGATAATTGTTTATTGTTCATGCTATAATTGTGTTATCCGGAAATCGTAATACATGTGTGAACACATAGACCATAACATGTCCCTAGTGAGCCTCTAGTTGACTAGCTCGTTGATCAATAGATGGTTACGGTTTCCTAACCATGGACATTGGATGTCATTGATAACGGGATCACATCATTCGGAGAATGATGTGATGGACAAGACCCAATCCTAAGCATAGCACTAGATCGTGTAGTTCGTTTGCTGAAGCTTTTTTAATGTCAAGTATCATTTCCTTAGACCATGAGATCCTGCAACTCCCGGATACCGTAGGAATGCTTTGGGTGTACCAAACGTCGCAACGTAACTGGGTGGCTATAAAGGTGCACTACAGGTATCTCCGAAAGTGTCTGTTGGGTTGGCTCGGATCGAGACTGGGATTTGTCACTCCGTATGACGGAGAGGTATCTCTGGGCCCACTCGGTATTGCATCATCATAATGAGCTCAATGTGACTAAGTAGTTAGTCACGGGATCATGCATTACGGAATGAGTAAAGTGACTTGCCGGTAACGAGATTGAACGAGGTATTGGGATACCGACGATCGAATCTCGGGCAAGTAACGTACCGAATGACAAAGGGAATTGTATACGGGATTGCTTGAATCCTCGACATCGTGGTTCATCCGATGAGATCATCGTGGAACATGTGGGAGCCAACATGGGTATCCAGATCCCGCTGTTGGTTATTGGCTAGAGAGGTGTCTCGGTCATGTCTGCATGATTCCCGAACCCGTAGGGTCTACACACTTAAGGTTCGATGACGCTAGGGTTATAAGGAAGGTTTGTATGTGATTACCGAATGTTGTTCGGAGTCCCCGATGAGATCCCGGACGTCATGAGGAGTTCCGGAATGGTCCGGAGGTAAAGATTTATATATAGGAAGTCACCATACGGTCACCAGAAATATTCGGGGGTATACCGGTATTGTACCGGGACCACCGGAGGGGTTCCGGGGGTCCACCGGGAGGGACCACCTGCCCCGGAGGGCCTTATGGGCTGTAGGTGGAAGGGAACCAACCCTTAGTGGGCTGGGCGCCAACCCCCCCTAGGACCCATGCGCCTAGGGTTTGGGGGAAACCCTAAAGGGCCCCCCCTTGCTTGGGGGGCTAGCCACCTCCCCCTTGGCCGCCGCCCCCCCTCTAGATCCCATCTAGAGGGGCCGGCCCCCTTCCCCCTTGTCCCTATAAATAGAGGGGTGAGGGGAGGGCTGCAGCACCACATCCAAGGCGCAGCCCCTCCCCTCCCCAACACCTCTCCTCCTCCGCGTGTGCTTGGCGAAGCCCTGCCGGAGAACTGTCACTCCACCACCACCACGCCATCGTGTTGTTGGAGCCTTCTTCCTCAACCTCTCCCTCCTCCTTGCTGGATCAAGGCGTGGGAGACGTCACCGCTCCGTACGTGTGTTGAACGCGGAGGTGCCGTCCGTTCGGCGCTTGGATCATCGGTGATTTGGATCACGACGAGTACGACTCCATCAACCCCGTTCTCTTGAACGCTTCCGCTCGCGATCTACAAGGGTATGTAGATGCACTCCTCCCCTCTCGTTGCTATTAAACTCCATAGATTGATCTTGGTGATGCGTAGAAAATTTTGATTTCTGCTACGATCCCCTACAGTGGCATCATGAGCCAGGTTTATGCGTAGTTTCTATGCACGAGTAGAACACAAGTTGTTGTGGGCGTTGATTTTGTCAATTTACTTGTCGTTACTAGTCTTATCTTGATTCGGCGGCATCGTGGGATGAAGCGGCCCGGACCGACCTTACACGTACGCTTACGTGAGACAGGTTCCACCGACTGACATGCACTAGTTGCATAAGGTGGCTAGCGGGTGTCTGTCTCTCCCACTTTAGTCGGATCGGATTCGATGAAAAGGGTCCTTATGAAGGGTAAATAGAAATTGGCATATCACGTTGTGGTTTTGGCGTAGGTAAGAATCGTTCTTGCTAGAAACCTATAGCAGCCACGTAAAAGTTTGCAACAACAATTAGAGGACGTCTAACTTGTTTTTGCAGCAAGTGTCATGTGATGTGATATGGCCAGAAGGATGTGATGAATGATATATGTGATGTATGAGATTGATCATGTTCTTGTAATAGGAATCACGACTTGCATGTCGATGAGTATGACAACCGGCAGGAGCCTAGGAGTTGTCTTAATTTATTTATGACCTGTGTGTCAACTGAAACGTCATGTAATTACTTTACTGTATTGCTAACCGTTAGCCATAGTAGTAGAAGTAATAATTGGCGAGACAACTTCATGAAGACACGATGATGGAGATCATGATGATGGAGATCATGGTGTCATGCCGGTGACGATGATGAACATGGCGCCCCGAAGATGGAGATCAAAAGGAGCAAAATGATATTGGCCATATCATGTCACTATTTGATTGCATGTGATGTTTATCATGTTTTACATCTTATTTGCTTAGAACGACGGTTGCATAAATAAGATGATCCCTCGCTAAAATTTGAAGAAAGTGTTCCCCCCTAACTGTGCACCGTTGTGAAGGTTCGTTGTTCCGAAGCACCACGTGATGATCGGGTGTGATAGGTTCTAACGTTTGCATACAACGGGTGTAAGCCAGATTTACACACGCAATACACTTAGGTTGACTTGACGAGCCTAGCATGTACAGACATGGCCTCGGAACACAAGAGACCAAAAGGTCGAACATGAGTCGTATAGCAGATACGATCAACATGAAGATGTTCATCGATGATGACTAGTCCGTCTCACGTGATGATCGGACACAGCCTAGTTGACTCGGATCATGTATCACTTAGATGACTAGAGGGATGTCTGTCTGAGTGGGAGTTCGTTAATAATTTGATTAGATGAACTTAATTATCATGAACTTAGTCTAAAAACCTTTACAATATGTCTTGTAGATCAAATGGCCCACGCTAATGTTGCCCTCAACTTCAACGCGTTCCTAGAGAAAAGCAAGCTGAAAGACGATGGTAGCAACTACACAGACTGGGTCCGTAACCAGAGGATTATCCTCATAGCTGCCAAGAAAGCATATGTCCTTGAAGCACCGTTAGGTGATGCACCTCTTTTCCCAGCAACTCAAGACGTTCTGAACGCCTGGCGGTCACGTAGTGATGATTACTCCCTGGTTCAGTGCGGCATGCTTTACATCTTAGAACCGGGGCTCCAAAAGCGTTTTGAGCAGCACGGAGCATATGAGATGTTCCAAGAGCTGAAAATGGTTTTCCAAGCTCATGCCCGGGTCGAGAGTATGAAGTCTCCGACAAGTTCTACAGTTGTAAGATGGAGGAGAATAGTTCCGTCAGCGAACACATACTCAAAATGTCTGGGTTGCACAACCGCTTGTCTCAGCTGGGAGTTAATCTCCCGGATGACGCGGTCATTGACAGAATCCTTCAGTCGCTCCCACCAAGCTACAAGAGCTTTGTGATGAACTTCAATATGCAGGGGATGGAAAAGACCATTCCTGAGGTATATTCAATGCTGAAATCAGCGGAGGTGGAGATCAAAAAGGAACATCAAGTGTTGATGGTGAATAAAACCACTAAGTTCAAGAAAGGAAAGGGCAAGAAGAGCTTCAAGAAAGATGGCAAGGGAGTTGCCGCGCCCGGTAAGCAAGCTGCCGGGAAGAAGACAAAGAATGGACCCAAGCCTGAGACTGAGTGCTTTTATTGCAAGGGAAACGGTCACTGGAAGCGGAACTGCCCCAAGTACTTAGCGGATAAGAAGGCCGGCAATACCAAAGGTATATGTGATATACATGTTATTGATGTGTACCTAACCAGCGCTCGTAGTAGCTCCTGGGTATTTGATACCGGTGCGGTTGCTCATATTTGTAACTCAAAGCAGGAGCTGCGGAATAAGCGGAGACTGGCGAAGGACAAGGTGACGATGCGCGTCGGGAATGGTTCCAAGGTCGATGTGATCGCCGTCGGCACGCTACCTCTACATTTACCTACGGGACTAGTTTTAAACCTCAATAATTGTTATTTAGTGCCAGCTTTGAGCACGAACATTGTATCTGGATCTCGTTTAATGCGAGATGGCTACTCATTTAAATCCGAGAATAATGGTTGTTCTATTTATATGAGAGATATGTTTTATGGTCATGCCCCGCTGGTCAATGGTTTTTTCTTAATGAATCTCGAACGTGATGTTACACATATTCATAGTGTAAATGCCAAGAAATGTAAGGTTGATAATGATAGTCCCACATACTTGTGGCACTGCCGCCTTGGTCACATTGGTGTCAAACGCATGAAGAAACTCCATGCAGATGGACTTTTGGAGTCTCTTGATTATGAATCATTTGACACGTGGGAACCATGCCTCATGGGCAAAATGACCAAGACTCCGTTCTCCGGAACAGTGGAGCGAGCAACCAACTTATTGGAAATCATACATACTGATGTGTGTGGTCCAATGAGCGTTGAGGCTCGCGGTGGCTATCGTTATGTTCTCACCCTCACTGATGACTTGAGTAGATATGGGTATGTCTACTTAATGAAACACAAGTCTGAGACCTTTGAAAATTTCAAGGAATTTTAGAGTGAGGTTGAGAATCAACGTGACAGGAAAATAAAGTTCTTACGATCAGATCATGGAGGGGAATATTTGAGTCACGAATTTGGCACACACTTAAGGAAATGTGGAATTGTTTCACAACTCATGCCGCCTGGAACACCTCAGCGTAATGGTGTGTCCGAACGTCGTAATTGCACTCTATTGGATATGGTGCGATCTATGATGTCTCTTACCGATCTACCGCTATCATTCTGGGGTTATGCTTTAGAGACTGCCGCATTCACTTTAAATAGGGCTCCGTCGAAATCCGTTGAGACGACACCGTATGAATTATGGTTTGGAAAGAAACCTATGCTGTCGTTTCTTAAAGTTTGGGGATGCGATGCTTATGTCAAGAAACTTCAACCTGAAAAGCTCGAACCCAAGTCGGAAAAATGCGTCTTCATAGGATACCCTAAGGAAACCATTGGGTATACCTTCTACCTCAGATCCGAAGGCAAGATCTTCATTGCCAAGAACGGGTCCTTTCTGGAGAAAGAGTTTCTCTCGAAAGAAGTAAGTGGGAGGAAAGTGGAACTTGATGAGATGACCCCTCTCGAACCGGAAAGTAGCGCAGCACAAGAAAATGTTTCTGTGGTGCCTGCACCGACTAGAGAGGAAGTTAATGGTGACGATTATGATCAAGTTACCACTGAACTTCGTAGGTCCACAAGGACACGTTCCGCACCAGAGTGGTACGACAACCCTGTCCTGGAAATCATGTTGTTCGACAACGGTGAACCTACGAACTATGAAGAAGCAATGGCGGGTCCAGATTCCAACAAATGGCTTGAAGCCATGAAATCCGAGATAGGATCCATGTATGAAAACGAAGTATGGACTTTGACTGACTTGCCCGATGATCGGCGAGCCATAGAAAATAAATGGATCTTAAAGAAGAAGACAGACGCGGATGGTAATGTGACCATCTATAAGGCTCGACTTGTCGCTAAGGGTTATCGACAAGTTCAAGGGGTTGACTACGATGAGACTTTCTCACCCGTAGCAAAGCTGAAGTTCGTCCGAATAATGTTAGCAATTGCCGCATTCTATGATTATGAGATATGGCAAATGGACGTCAAAACGGCATTCCTTAACGGCTTCCTTAAGGAAGAATTGTATATGATGCAGCCGGAAGGTTTTGTCGATCCTAAGAATGCTGACAAAGTATGCAAGCTCCAGCGCTCAATCTATGGGCTGGTGCAAGCATCTCGGAGTTGGAACATTCGCTTTGATGAGATGATCAAAGCGTTTGGGTTTACACAGACTTATGGAGAAGCCTGTCTTTACAAGAAAGTGAGTGGGAGCTCTGTAGCATTTCTCATATTATATGTGGATGACATACTATTGATGGGAAATGATATAGAATTATTGGAAAGTATAAAGGCCTATTTGAATAAGTGTTTTTCAATGAAGGACCTTGGAGAAGCTGCTTATATATTAGGCATCAAGATCTATAGAGATAGATCAAGACGCCTCATTGGTCTTTCACAGAGTACGTACCTTGACAAGATATTGAAGAAGTTCAATATGGATCAGTCCAAGAAGGGGTTCTTACCTGTATTGCAAGGTGTGCAATTGAGCACGGCTCAATGCCCGACCACGGCAGAAGATAGAGCAAAGATGAGTGTCATCCCCTATGCCTCGGCCATAGGGTCTATTATGTATGCCATGCTGTGTACCAGACCTGATGTAAACCTTGTCGTAAGTTTGGTAGGAAGGTACCAAAGTAATCCCGGCATGGAACACTGGACAGCGGTCAAGAACATCCTGAAGTACCTGAAAAGGACTAAGGATATGTTTCTCGTTTATGGAGGTGACGAAGAGCTCGTCGTAAAGGGTTACGTCGATGCTTGCTTCGACACAGATCTGGATGACTCTAAGTCACAAACCGGATACGTGTATATTTTGAATGGCGGGGCAGTCAGCTGGTGCAGTTGCAAGCAAAGCGTCGTGGCGCGATCTACATGTGAAGCGGAGTACATGGCAGCCTCGGAGGCAGCACATGAAGCAATCTGGATGAAGGAGTTCATTGCCGACCTAGGAGTTATTCCCAATGCATCGGGGCCGATGACTCTCTTCTGTGACAACACTGGAGCTATTGCCCTTGCCAAGGAGCCCAGGTTTCACAAGAAGACCAGGCACATCAAGCGTTGCTTCAACTCCATTCGTGAAAATGTTCAAAATGGAGACATAGATATTTGTAAAGTACATACGGATTTGAATGTCGCAGATCCGTTGACTAAACCTCTTCCACGGGCAAAACATGATCAACACCAGAACTCTATGGGTGTACGATTCATCACAATGTAACTAGATTATTGACGCTAGTGCAAGTGGGAGACTGTTGAAAATATGCCCTAGAGGCAATAATAAAATAGTTATTATTATATTTCCTTGTTCATGATAATTGTCTATTGTTTATTCTATAATTGTGTTATCCGGAAATCGTAATACATGTGTGAACACATAGACCATAACATGTCCCTAGTGAGCCTCTAGTTGACTAGCTCGTTGATCAATAGATGGTTACGGTTTCCTGACCATGGACATTGGATGTCATTGATAACGGGATCACATCATTAGGAGAATGATGTGATGGACAAGACCCAATCCTAAGCATAGCACTAGATCGTGTAGTTCGTTTGCTGAAGCTTTTCTAATGTCAAGTATCATTTCCTTAGACCATGAGATCGTGCAACTCCCGGATACCGTAGGAATGATTTGGGTGTACCAAACGTCACAACATAACTGGGTGGCTATAAAGGTGCACTACAGGTATCTCCGAAAGTGTCTGTTGGGTTGGCTCGGATCGAGACTGGGATTTGTCACTCCGTATGACGGAGAGGTATCTCTGGGCCCACTCGGTATTGCATCATCATAATGAGCTCAATGTGACTAAGTAGTTAGTCACGGGATTATGCATTACGGAACGAGTAAAGTGACTTGCCGGTAACGAGATTGAACGAGGTATTGGGATACCGACGATCGAATCTCGGGCAAGTAACGTACCGAATGACAAAGGGAATTGTATACGGGATTGCTTGAATCCTCGACATCGTGGTTCATCTGATGAGATCATCGTGGAACATGTGGGAGCCAACATGGGTATCTAGATCCCGCTGTTGGTTATTGGCTAGAGAGGTGTCTCGGTCATGTCTGCATGATTCCCGAACCCGTAGGGTCTACACACTTAAGGTTCGATGACGCTAGGGTTATAAGGAAGGTTTGTATGTGATTACCGAATGTTGTTCGGAGTCCTGGATGAGATCCCGGACGTCACGAGGAGTTCCGGAATGGCCCGGAGGTAAAGATTTATATATAGGAAGTCACCATACGGTCACCAGAAATATTCGGGGGTATACCGGTATTGTACCGGGACCACCGGAGGGGTTCCGGGGGTCCACCGGGAGGGTCCACCTGCCCCGGAGGGCCTTATGGGCTGTGGGTGGAAGGGAACCAGCCCTTAGTGGGCTGGGCGCCAACCCCCCCTAGGACCCATGCGCCTAGGGTTTGGGGGGAACCCTAAAGGGGGCGCCCCCCCCCCCTTGCTTGGGGGGCAAGCCACCTCCCCCTTCGCCGCCGCCCCCCTCTAGATCCCATCTAGAGGGGCCGGCCCCCTTCCCCCTATAAATAGAGGGGTGAGGGGAGGGCTGCAGCACCACATCCAAGGCGCAGCCCCTCCCCTCCCCAACACCTCTCCTCCTCCGCGTGTGCTTGGCAAAGCCTTGCCGGAGAACTGTCACTCCACCACCACCACGCCGTCGTGTTGTTGGATCCTTCTTCCTCAACCTCTCCCTCCTCCTTGCTGGATCAAGGCGTGGGAGACGTCACCGCTCCGTACGTGTGTTGAACGTGGAGGTGCCGTCCGTTCGGCGCTTGGATCATCGGTGATTTGGATCACGACGAGTACGACTCCATCAACCCCGTTCTCTTGAACGCTTCCGCTCGCGATCTACAAGGGTATGTAGATGCACTCCTCCCCTCTCGTTGCTAGTAAAATCCATAGATTGATCTTGGTGATGCGTAGAAAATTTTAATTTCTGCTACGATCCCCTACAGGCCTCCCCAATGTTCTTGGCATCCAGCTTGTGATTGTTGGTAAATTCTACGATCATCAAGTGATTGGCGAAGAGTCCACGTTCCACCATCCCTTGGCACTTGAAAACTAGTTGCTCCATTGCTTCGAGTCTTGTCTCCATGCTTCTGGTCTTCTTTGGCCCTTCAACCTCGCGGATGTGCAGCACCCCCTCGCGCATCTCAATGGTTTGAGGGTGTCGCAGCACCTCCGTAAGGTAGGGGTTGATGACCTTCTCAAAAAATTGGTCCTTGGGGCACTTGGAGACGTCATGGTGATCTAGATCTGTCAGGAAAAACAGCTCGAAACAAGAACAGGAGATATTGCCGTGGTACGGTGGTCAAAACCTTCGGGAGATTATACAGTGAATTTTTACCGACCAAAAGAAGTATTGTGCAAGAAAACGGAGGCCGGAGGGTACACGAGGCGACGACAAGGATGGGGGCGCGCCCTCCTGCCTTGCCGCTTCCTCGTGTACTCTTCGGACTACTTTTAAATTTCCTAATTTTTTAAATATTCCAAAATGGAGAAAAATTGCCATTAGAACAGTTTTGGAGTCGGTTTACTTACCATACCACATACCTATTCCTTTTTGGAGTCTGAAACATTCTGGAAAGTATCCCTTATGTACTCCTCCGGTGTTATGGTATTAGTTATATTGGTCTCAACATTTATGGGAGTACCTGCGATATAATGTTTGATTCTTTGACCATTTACCACCTTCGGTGTTATGGTATTAATTATATTGGTCTCAGTGTTGTTGATTTTTATGGCACCGGAATGATAGACCTCCTCGATAATGTAAGGACCTTCCCATTTAGAGAGAAGCTTTCCTGCAAAAAATCTTAAACGAGAGTTGTATAGCAAAACATGATCACCTATATTAAACTCACGCTTTTGCATCCTTTTGTCATGCCATCTTTTAACCCTTTCTTTAAATAACTTGGCATTCTCATAGGCTTGGATTCTCCATTCATCAAGTGAGCTAATGTCAAATAACCTCTTCTCACCGGCAAGTTTGAAATCATAGTTGAGCTCTTTGATCGCCCAATAAGCTTTATGTTCTTTTTGAGAGGTAAGTGACATGCCTTCCCGTAAACCATTTTATACGGAGACATACCCATAGGATTTTTATAGGCAGTTCTATAAGCCCATAATGCATCATCAAGTTTCTTAGACCAATTCTTTCTAGATCTATTAATGGTCTTTTGCAAAATCAATTTAATCTCTCTATTGCTCAATTCTACTTGACCGCTAGACTGAGGGTGATATGGAGATGCAATTCTATGGTCAACATCATATTTAGCAAGCATTTTGCGGAAAGCACCATGAATAAAATGTGAACCACCATCAGTCATTAAATATCTAGGGACTCCAAACCTCGAAAAAATAACTTCTTTAAGTATCTTAATAGAAGTGTTATGATTAGCACTACTAGTTGGAATAGCTTCTACCCACTTAGTAACGTAATCAACAGCAACTAAAATATGTGTATATGCATTAGAGGAAGGAAAAGGTCCCATATAATCAAAGCCCCAAACATCAAATGGTTCAGTAACAAGTGAATAATTCATAGGCATTTCCTGACGTCTACTAATATTGTCAATTCTCTGGCATTCATCACAAGACAAGACTAAGAGCATCCTTGAAGAGAGTAGGCCAATAAAAATCAGATTGTAATACCTTGTGTGCAGTTCTATCTCCAGCATGGTGTCCTCCGTAGGCCTCGGAGTGGCACTTGCGTAGGATCTTTGATATCTTTAGGACACGACATCTTTTCAATAGCATCTACTTTAGCTTTATCAACCTTAATACCTCTTTTAGAAATTTTATATATGCCCCAAGACAATACCTTCATTAACCATAAAGTGGAACTTCTCCCAATTCAAGACAAGATTAGTTCTTCACATCTCTGCAAAACTCGATCAAGGTTTCTTAAGCAATCATCAAAGGTTCCGTAAATCGAGAAATCATCCATGAAAACCTCAACAATATTTTCACAAAAGTCAGAGAATATAACAGTCATACATCTTTGAAAGGTAGCAGGTGCATTGCATAAACCAAAAGGCATACGTCTATAAGCAAAAGTACCGAAAGGGCAAGTAAAAGTGGTCTTTTCTTGGTCCTCTTTTGACACAGGTATTTGAGAGAAACCAGAATAACCATCTAGAAAGCAAAAATGTGTATGTTTGGATAGTCTTTCTAGCATTTGATCAATAAAAGGTAGAGGGTAATGATCCTTTCTAGTAGCTTTGTTTAATTTGCGAATTACCATTCTATAACCTGTAACAATTCTTTGTGGAATCAATTCATTTTTATCATTAGGGACAACAGTAATACCTCCCTTCTTAGGGACACAATGAACAGGACTTACCCATCTACTATCAGCAATAGGATAAATTATACCTGCCTCCAGAAGCTTTAGTATTTCATTTTTTACCACTTCCTTCATCTTAGGATTCAACCGTCGTTGGTGATCAACAACTGGTTTAGCATCAGACTCCATATTAATTTTGTGCTGCCATAGAGTAGGACTAATGCCCTTAAGATCATCGAGAGTATATCCAATAGCAGCACGATGCTTCTTCAGAGTTTTCAATGATTTCTTTTCTTCATGCTCTGAAAGGTTAGCACTAATAATAACAGAATATATCTTCTTTTCATCAAGATAAGCATATTTCAAAGTGTCAGGTAATTGTTTAAGCTCAAACATGGGATCACCCTTGGGTGGAGGAGGATCTCCAAGGATTTCAACAGACATATTGTGTTTCAAAAAAGGCCCTTGATTAAAGAATATTCATCTAATTCCTTTCTTTCATTCATAAACATATCATTTTCATGGTCTAGCAAATATTGTTCTAAAGGATCAGTAGGAGGCACGGCAATAGAAGCAAGACCAACAATTTCATCCTTACTAGGCAATTCTTTATCATGGGGTTGTCTACGAAGTTTAGAGAAATTAAAATCATGAGACATATCCCCAAAACTTACAGTAACAATTTCTTTCTCACAGTCTATCTTAGCATTAACAGTATTCAAGAAAGGTCTACCAAATATAATGGGACAATAATCATCTTGTGGGGAACCAAGAACAAGAAAATCAGCAGGGTATTCTATTTTCCCACACAAGACTTCGAAATCTCTAACAATCCCAATTGGTGATATAGTATCTCTATTGGCAAGCTTAATAGTAACATCAATATCTTCTATCTCAACAGGTGCAATATCATTCATAATTTCTTGATATAAGGTAAAAGGAATTGCACTCACACTAGCACCCACATCACATAAGCCATGATAACAATAGGTCTATGTTTATCTTTAATATCGGGTTTAGCAATTCTAGCAGCTTCCTCAAAGAAGTAAATAACATGCCCATTAATATTATCGACCAAGAGATCTTTAACCAAAGCAATATTAGGTTCAACTTTAATTTGTTTAGGGGGAGTAGATATTCTAGTATAACTCTTATGAACCACAGTTGAAGCTTTAGCATGATCCTTTATTCTAACAGGAAAAGTGTCGGAGTAAATGGCCACGGGTAGCCTAACCAACTCCCCCTGGCTCTTCAAAAAATTATCAGGCCATTCGAGCCTTCAAGCATCCAGAGCATTGGGGCCGCCTTCCTCCGGCCGGCTATCCCCAGGGCCGACTACCAGAAGGCGACCCGGCCTCAAAGACGTTCCCGAAGAAAGCTACAAGATGGCCGACTCCAGGAAGCCGGCCCCAAGAGGACCGACTCCCAGAAGCCGGCCATGAAGAGAGCCGACTCCCAGAAGCCGGCCAAGACTGCACCCACCAAGACTGCATCCACATAACGGTGATAAGACGGGGCGTGGCCGCAGTACAACCCACTACCCCCCAATCCCGGAACAGGTATGGCCACAGGGCGCCGTACGGGTCAGCCATCCCCCGTCCGGCGCGGCACTGTAGCCATGTTGACCTTGATGTCACCCACGACAGGCGCCAGTACGGCCCGCGGGCGGCGGGCCCCTTTAGCCAGAGAGACGCTCGAAGGCGGCCCGGCCTCCCCTAGTCGGCCTGGGGCGTAGCCGGCTCCCAATAGCCGGCTACCTCCCTCCCTCGAAACATGTGCCTCATTAAGGAGACAAGACGAGGTGAGCCTACAGTGAGAGCCCACAAGGCGGCGGCACTGTAGCCACGCTTACCTCGGCAAAGCCCTCGTCATCAGGGGCGAGGCAACACAGCCGCCGACAAGGCCCCCAAGCGGTGGGGCCGGCATGTCGGCCAAGAGGCCGGCAGCCGGCGGGACCCACCAGTCGGCGGGCCCCAATGGCTGGCGGAGAGGCCGGCGAGCACAGACACTGACGGCTGGGACCCGCGCCCAGCTGGATTACCATTGTACCCCTGGGGGTAGGCCTATATAAACCCCCCGGGGCACCCATGCAAAGGGTTGATCTCACATAGTTTCACACACCACATAGAGAGAAAAGGAGAGCTAGCCTTGCTCTTCTTCTTCCCCTAGCCAAACAGCTCAAGGAGCACTTGTAGCTACTTGTATTGATCTAGTGATCATGCGGAGACCCCGCAGAGCAGGACTAGGGGTGTTATCTCCACGGAGAGCCCCGAACCTGGGTAAGATCCGCCGGCGTGCATGTCTTCGCCTTATCCCGTTTCCAGGCACCGGCGATGTGTTACTGGCTCCCACAATGATAAGCCACCCGTTGGCATATGTCGCGCCTACCACCCGACATTTGGCGCCCACCGTGGGGCCAGGTGCACCGTCGTCCGGAGACCTGTTCTGGACGGGAACCCTTTTCCTCCCCCGCGAGCGTAGCCAGCCTGCTACGCCCGATGGCGCTTGCCCTGACGCGCTGCAAGGCGTCGACGACGCCTGCGCGGCGAGCTGCCTCGCCGACCTTCTTGGCGAGACTTGCATGTCCGACGAACCCGCGTCCGACGCGGGCACAGACTACCCCGAGAGCCGCCTCGTCAGCCTCCTCGACCAGCTTCACGTCTCCAGCGAGCTTGCTGTGGACTTGGAGTCGGTCGGCTCCACCGACCCGATGCTTGTCGACTCCGACATGGCATCGCTTGATGCCTTCCCCACCGATGTGGTGATCTTCGACGACCCTCTCCCTCGAGCCGGCAGTGGGAGCAGCGCTGTCACTTAGGTGCTGGTCATCAGCCACGGCGCCGACTCGAGCGAGAACGCCCACGACGCCCTCCAAGCGGCGCTGCACGACTTGTCCGTCCCCATCCCGGCCGACGCCGACGCCGAGACTCTGGAGGCACGCCGCCTCGCCCTCCTCGCGGAGGGCCAGAAGATAGCCTCCATGAGACGCCTCACTGAGGCTCACCAGCGCGAAGTCGACCGCGCCGCCTTTGGTACGCCGCCTCATGGCGGGCCGAGCTGAGCCGGCCTTGTCAAGAAGCACGGCGCGGCCATCGCCAGCATGCTGGGGGCATACCGCCCAGTCTACACCACGCCGCTCGAGAACCTGCGCGCCGCTCACGCGGCCGCAGAAGAGCTGAACGGGCTGGGGGCTGATGAGCTCCCCTACATGACAAGGCGCATCCAGCAGCTGATCGACGCGGCAGCAGAACGGCATGAAGCCGGCGCCCGCGCTGAGAGTCCTCCCCCACGCCGAGAACACGCCCCGACATCCCGGTCGCCGACTGCGAGCAGTGCCCGCGCGAGGAAAGACAAGGAGCCGGCTGCTAGCCGCAGCCGGACTCGAGTCACCATTGAGCACGACGCAGAAGGCCGCCCCCGAGCGGTGGTACGACAAGGCAATCCGCCTCCCCCCCCCCCCCCGCCTCGTGGGGAGAGATATTCCACCCCGCCGCCTGTCACGCATCCAACTCTCGGTGGCCAACTAGGCCACCGCGAAGGAGTCGGCGAGAATGATGCCCGCCACCGGATCGACCGCCTAGCGCGATCCCTGGCGTTAGAAGAAGAAGACGATGTCGGCCCGCCTTGCTTCGGCCCCCGCATCCGCGACGGGCCCTTCCCCAAAGGGTTCTCACTCCCCAGAGACACGCCCAAGTACAACGGCTCCGTGAAGCCGGAAGATTGGCTGATCGACTACTCTACCGCCGTCAGCATAGCGAACGGCAACAGGCGCGTTGCCGTGAAGTACGTCCCTCTCGTGCTTCAAGGCACGGCACGCACCTGGCTGAACAGCCTCAAGCCCTACAGCGTCAACAGCTGGCTAGACTTCACGGAAGTCTTCGTCCGCAACTTCACCAGCACATACAAGCGGACTCCCAAGCCCCGCCAGCTCTCCTTGTGCGTCCAAGAGCCCAGCGAATCGACTCGCAACTACCTCACGCGGTGGGCCGAGCTCCGCAACTCCTGCGAGGGAGTGCACGAGGTTCAAGCCATAGAATACTTCACCGCCGGGTGCTGAGAGGGCACCCTCCTCAAGCACCGACTCCTCTGCGACGAGCCGACTACCCTCGACGAGCTGCTGGTCATAGCAGACAAGTACGCCACGGCCGACTCCTCGATGAAGACTGAGCTCCGAGTGGACACCTCTGGGAAGGTGCTCGCTCCGGCTCCCAAGACGCCGGCTGGCGACTCCAACCGACGCCCCTACCAGAACGACCACAAGCGCAAGGCCCCTATGCCGCCTTCCACCAGTCGGCAGGTGGCCACCGTCGAAGATGAGCAGCCCGAAGAGCAGCCCGCTCCCAAGAAGAAGGGCGGTTGGCCGGCTTGGCAGCCGGCCTTCTCCTACGAGCAAACTCTCGATGCCCCCTGCAAGTTCCACAGCGGCGCGAAGCCGTCCAACCACACGACCCGGAAGTGCCATTGGCTCACACGGATCTGCAAGGGCGAGGGGCTGGCGCCGCCTCCGCCACCCGGCCCGCCGCCTCCAGCCCCTAGCAGCCGGCTGCTCGACCAGCAGTCGGAGCCATTCAGGATGAGTTCCCAGATGAGCACGCCACCTACGTCATCTTCACGAGCCAGGTTGAAGACAAGCGCAGTCGGTGCCGACAACACCAAGAGGTCAACGCAGTCGCCTCCAGCAACCCCGAGTTCATGCATTGGTCTGAAAGGCCTATCAGCTCGAGCCGGGCCGATCACCCAGAGGTGATGCCGTCTCCCGGCTCCTACGCATTGGTGTTGGACGTCACCCTCGCGACGGAGAGGCGAGCTGCCCGATTCTCCTGCGTGTTGATTGATGGCGGAAGCAGTATCAACATACTGTACCGCGACACCATGGAGAAGTTGAACCTCAAGGCGAAGCAGCTCATGCCAAGCTGGACTGTGTTCCATGGCATCGTACCCGGCCTGTCCTGTTCCCCAATCAGCAAGATCAAGATGGATGTTCTCTTCGGAGACAAGGATCACTTTCGCCGAGAAGCGATCTGGTTCGAAGTAGTGGACCTAGAAAGCCCTTACCACGCCTTGCTTGGCCGACCTGCCTTGGCCAAGTTCATGGCCGTGCCCCACTATGCCTACCTCAAGATGAAGATGCCGAGTTCAAAGGGGATCATCACTATAGCCGGCGACTACAAGAAGTCCATTGAGTGCGCTGCAGCCAGCAGCCGACTGGCCGAGTCCCTCGTGGTTGCAGAAGAGAAGAAGATGCTGGAGCGAGTCGTGGCCATGGCCGGCAAGCTGCCGGCCCTATCCCCCAACCCCAAGGAATATGATGCCCAGGGCTCCTTCCAGCCTGCCAAGGAGACAAAGAAGATACCTCCTGCCAAGGAGACAAAGAAGATACCTCTGGACCCAGAGAACCCGGACAGGTTTGCTGTCATTGGTGCAAACCTGGACAGTAAATAGGAAGGCGAGCTCGTCGACTTCCTCCGTGAGAATCGAGACATCTTTGCATGGTCCCCAAAGGACATGCCGGGTGTTCCGAAGGATTTCGCCGAGCACAAGCTACACGTCCTAGCGGACGCGAAACCAGTAAAGCAGCCTCTCCGCCGACTGTCGGAGGAGAAGAGAAGAATCGTAGGAGAAGAGATAGCCCGGCTCTTGGCCGCCGGCTTCATTATGGAAGTGTTTTTCCCAGAGTGGCTTGCCAACCCGGTCTTGGTGTTGAAGAAGAACAACAAATGGCGTATGTGTATAGACTACACCAGCCTCAACAAAGCCTGCCCCAAAGATCCGTTTGCCCTACCACGGATTGATCAAGTGATAGACTCCACAGCTGGATGCGAGCTGTTGAGTTTCTTGGATGCCTACTCAGGATACCACCAGATCAAGTTGGACCCAGCCGACCGCCTGAAGACCGCCTTCATCACACCATTCGGAGCTTTCTGCTACCTGACTATGACATTCGGCTTGAGAAACGCCGGTGCCACTTTTCAGCGTTGCATGCAGAAATGCCTCCTCAAGCAACTCGGCAGAAATGCTCGCGTCTATGTAGTCGATATTGTGGTGAAGACGGAGAAGCGCGGCACCCTGCTGGAAGGCCTCAAAGAAACATTTGCCAACTTGCGCCGATTCCAGATCAAGCTCAACCCCGAGAAATGCGTGTTCGGAGTACCAGCCGGCCAGCTTCTAGGCTTTTTGGTCTCCGAACGCGGCATTGAGTGCAACCCTGTGAAGATCAAGGCCATTGAGAGAATGTAGATTCCCACCAAGTTGCGATACGTTCAGAAGTTCACCGGGTTCCTGGCCTCCCTAAACCGCTTTATCAGCCAGCTAGGGGAGAAGGCTCTCCCCCTGTACCGACTCATGAAGAAATCCACCCACGTCGAGTGGAACGACCAAGCAGACCAAGCCTTCCACGAGTTGAAGAAGACGCTGACCACTCCACCTATCCTGGCAGCGCCGACTGAGAAGGAGCCCATGCTCCTCTACATTGATGCGACTAGCCGAGTGGTCAGTACAGTCATCGTGGTCCAGCGCCCAGAAGAAGGCCGAGCTCAGTTGGTTCAGAGGCCGGTATATTATTTAAGCGAAGTACTGTCCACCTCAAAGCAAAACTACCCGCACTACCAGAAGATGTGCTATGGAGTGTACTTCGCCGCCAAGAAGCTGAAGCCCTACTTTCAAGAGCATCCCATCACGGTCGTATGCACCGCCCCGCTTGCCGAGATCATAGGCAGCCGAGATGCATCCGGCCGGGTGGCTAAGTGGGCCGTTGCACTGGCTCCTTACACAATCTTCTACCAGCCCCGCACCGCCATCAAGTCCCAAGCATTGGCCGACTTCCTTGTCGACTGGGCCGAGACCCAGTACCTACCGCCGGCTCCCGACTCCACTCATTGGCGGATGCACTTCGACGGGTCCAAGATGCGCACCGGCTTGGGAGCTGGCATCGTCCTCACCTCTCCCAAAGGCGATAAGCTCAGATACACATTGCAAATTCATTTTGCCGCCTCCAACAATGTTGCTGAGTACGAGGCGCTCATACACGGGCTCCGGCTAGCCAAAGAGCTCGACATACGCCGGATCCTATGTTATGGCGACTCGGACTTGGTGGTCCAGCAGTCATCTGGCGACTGGGACGCCAAGGACGCAAACATGGCGAGCTATCGATTCCTCGTCCAGCAGATCAGTGGATACTTTGAAGGGTGCGAGTTCCTCCACGTGCCACGGGCCGACAACGACCAAGCAGATGCCCTGGCATGGATCGGCTCCACCCGACAAGCTATACCAACCGGTGTCTCTCTCCAGCGCCTCCTCAAATCGTCTATCAAGCCGTATCCAGAATCAGACTCTATCTTCGTACCGCCTGCCCCCGATGCAGTCGGATCCGACTGGGGGAACCCAGCAGGCGGCTCGGGGACTTCGACAAGCGGCCCGGGGACTGCCGTAGTCGCACCCGGCTCGAGAACTTCAGAACCCGGCCCGGGGACTGCAGCAGTCGGCCCGGGGATTGCAGCGACACAAGAGGCGGTGGCCGACTCCAACTCTCCACCACCCAACCCACCCACCCGGGTCACAGTGGCCATACTGACAATAGAAGAAGTCACAGCTCCATCATGGGCCCAGCCCATCCTCAACCTCCTAGTCGACAGAGAGCTGCCGACTGATGAGATCTCGGCAAGACTAGTTCAACGCCGAGCCAGAGCGTATGCAATAATAAACAGAGAACTTGTTAAGCGTAGCGTCACTGGAGTCTTCCAGCACTGCGTCGAGCCAGAGAAGGGCATAGCAATCCTCAAGGACATCCACCAAGGCGAATGCGGCCACCACGCAGCCTCAAGATCACTTGTCGCCAAAGCTTTCCGCCATGGTTTCTTCTGGCCGACTGCTTTGGAAGATGCCAAGGAATTAGTCAAATGCTGCAAAGGATGCCAAGTCTTCAGCTCTAAGCAACACCTACCGGCTTCTGCACTCAAGACCATCCCCCTCACCTGGCCCTTTGCCGTTTGGGGGCTGGACATGGTGGGCCCATTCAAGACAGCCCGCGGCGGCATGACACATCTGCTTGTCGCCGTGGACAAATTTACCAAGTGGATTGAAGCGAAGCCAATCAAGAAGCTGAACAGGCCGACTGCCGTGACATTCATCGCAGACATCACTACTCAGTATGGTGTACCACACAGCATCATCACCGACAACGGCACGAATTTTGCCAAGGGAGCACTGGCACGTTTCTGCGCAACACGGGGCATCCGACTGGACTTAGCGTCCGTTGCCCACCCGCAGTCAAACGGCCAGGTCGAGCGAGCAAACGGCCTCATCCTCTCTGGCATCAAGCCCCGACTGGTCGTACCACTGGAGCGTTCGGCCGGCTGCTGGCTCGATGAGCTGCCGGCTGTCCTCTGGAGTCTGCGTACTACCCCGAACAAGTCAACCGGCTTCACTCCGTTCTTCCTTGTATATGGTGCCGAGGCTGTCATCCCAACTGACATCGAGTTCGACTCGCCTCGGGTCACCATGTACATGGAGGCGGAGGCCAAGGAAGCGCGAGAAGACAGCGTCGACCTGCTGGAAGAAGGCCGGCTGTTAGCACTCAGTCGGTCCGCCATCTACCAGCAGGGTTTGCACCGTTACCACAACCGGAAGGTCAAGCCAAGATCCTTCCAGGAGGGCGATCTTGTGCTCCGGCTGATCCAGCGAACAGCCGGCCAGCACAAGCTCTCGTCCCCTTGGGAAGGCCCTTTCTTCGTCAGCAAGGCCCTAGGCAACGACTCCTACTACCTGATCGACGCACAGAAGCCAAGAGCATGCAAGAGGGATGATTCCGGCAAGGAGTCGGAACGACCATGGAACACCAATCTCCTGAGAAGATTTTACAGTTAAAAGCAGTATGTATCATGCTACCTTTTTGTATTAAGTACAAATCAACGGCCCCCCCGAGGCGCACTCGGGGACTGCCCCCCTTTATCTACGAATGACGAGTGTCATACCCATGAATGTACTATTACATTTGATTATCTATCTAGCACCGGGTTCGACTAGTCGGCCCAGGGACTGGCCGCCTTAAGTTATATTAAAAGTTCTACCTGAAGTCAGACAAGTAGTGTGCCAGCACCCGAGCCCTCTCTTGTTGTAAGTCGCAGCTCGAAGAACCGACTGTACGACTGGAAAGAGCCAAAGGCAGAACGGATGCCCACACGAAAAACGGCTAAGGACTAAACGAACTTATATAACACAAGCCGGCCTCCAACCACGCCTGCCGGCTGTCAAAACAGCCGGCTGACCGGCTTCCAAGTCACTTCGCTACAATCCAACAAAGCTAGAGTACTTGCCCTCCCAACCGGCCAAGCACTTCTCCAGCCACAGACTGCAGAGCAGCTGCCCGGCTGGGAAGGTGGCAACCAAGGGAGGGCGGCAAAGGAAACAGCCGAAGGATGAAAAGCAAAGAACAATGGGAAGCCAAACACATGCATGATTATATTTACACGTAAGGCCTTCAACAGGCCGGCAGTCAATATAGTTCGAATACACCCCCAGTGGGTGGAACTGTGCAAACTTAACAAAATACTGTTCCAAGAGTAATAAAACAGGAAAGTAGAGGCAGCAGATTAGACTAAGGGCGCAGCAGGGGAGCTGGGCTGGTCGGTGGAGACGGCAGCGCCGGCTGGAGGAGTGGCCGGCTGGCAAGTCTCGGCTTGATCATCGCCGGCTGCAGGCGGTGCGCTCGCACGCGCCTTGTTGCTGGAGGCACGGTCAAGCTGAGGCTGACCGGCTGCTCCACCATCTGGCGCGGCGCCTTCACCCTCCTCCTCCTCCTCCTCCTCGCCCTCGTCGCTGGAGTCGATCTCCTCCGCCGAGTCCTAGCCCTCTACCGGGTTCAGCCCGAACCACTCCTCCGGCTGGGCAACGCCGTTATCATCCACCTCAGGAGCAAAGGTGCTGGTGTCGGTGTAGTCGGCGATCGCCGAGGCTCGCTGGATGATAGCCGGCCGCACCGGCTCCAGCTCCGTGTCGGCCTCCTGCCGCCAGGTGGCCAGCTGGTCCAAGCTCAGCACAGGATACCAGGCCTTGACGAACTCCAGCGCCCGCCTGGCGCCTGACCGAGTGGCAGAAGCCTTCCAGGCCTCGAAGCGGCCGGCCGCCACATCCAGCCAGTCGGCAGTCCGACTGGGGGTGCGGGGAATCACCTCGTCGGGCAAGAGAGCGGCCAGCACCTGCGCCCCAACACGCTGAAGCCGGCGGAGCATGCGGTGGGCCAGCTGGAGGCGGGCTTGAATCGCCAGGAGCTGTTCCTCAAGCGACCGACGAGCGTTCGGCGCGATCTTGGCGCCAGCCTACCTTTGCGCCTCGCGGTGGGCCTCGACGACCTGGTTGGCGGCAGTAGAGTAGCCAGGGAAGTACTCTGCACAAGAAAGAAAGAAAGAGAAAGAAGAGAAAAATACCAAGTCAGAAAGTGAACCAAACGGCAAGCGGCAAGCAAGGGACGAAGAAGAGGGCGGCCTACCGTCAACCAAGTCTTCAATCTGGCCGTAGCCGTTGATCAACGAATGCCTCGCCTCAGCCCAGCTCGCCGCCTCCGTCTCATATTCAGCTTGGAGGGCGGCCTCACTATCCTGCACCGCCTTCAAGGCCGCCTTGTGGCTCTCCTCCTGGTCGGCTAGCTTCTTGACCAGGCGGTCACGCTCCTGGGCCAAGGCGTCAAACTCGGCTTCCTTAGCACGAAGGGCGGCCTGAGTCCCACCCAGCTAATCCCTCAGTTTGGCGTTGGCTGCTGCAGACATGGCAGAGAAGAAAAGAGCAATAAGAAAGAAGTCGTCAAGAAAGATCCGACCCGACTACTCAGCAGTCGGCCCGAATCTCGGGGACTACACCTAGTGGGTGCGCTGACGCGCCCCCACATGAGATAAAAGATGAAGCACTTACCCCGGATCTCAGATAGATCAGCATTCTTCTAGGTCAGCTCCCGAGCCTGGGAGTTGAAGGCAGCTGCACGGAGGTTGTGGTAATCCTGCAAGTCAGACCGAGAAGCGAATGAGAACAAGATAGCAAACAAAGCCCACTAAGAAGTTCCAAGCCGCCTGCTCAGCAGCGGACTCTGAACTCGGGGACTACACCCAGTGGGTGCACTGACGCGCCCCCACGGAAGAAACCAAGATCAAGAAGCAAAAACGGGAAGGCTTACCCGAATGGCCGCCCGCGTCGCGAGGAACTCGCCATTATATTGCCTCAACGTCGCGGCCTGGGACTGAAGCCGGTTCCGGACTTCTTGCGCCACCACATTCACCACGGCCATCCCTCCACCCGGCGTCCACCCCGACCTGGCGTTGGCCGCCTCCATGTCCTGGGCCGACGAGCTGGAGCCCGCGGCCTTCTGTGGGTCCGGAGCCGAAGTGGCCTTCCCCGCGCGCTGGCGTGATGGCGACTGGACCACCATGTCCGTCCTCGCAGCCGGCTCGCCCCCAGCCGATTGCGCAGGCGGCACGTTAGGCCGGCTGCCTTGGGCCGCCCCAGTCGCTGAGGACGGTGCCGCCTTCCTCGCTGGGACGACGACGTCGTCCTCCCTCTCCAACCCCGGCAGGTCGCCGCCGGCTCCCTCCGGCGGGGGCTCCGGAACCTCGGGCGCTGCGACACGCAGAGGGGTGACGAGCAAGGCCCCCTCCGCTGTCGCTGCGGCTGCAGCCTCCGCCTGGGCCTTGGCCGCCGCGTCGGCACGCGCCTTCGCCGACTCCTCTTCCTCCTGTGCCGCCTTGGCGGCAGCCGCCCTCAGCTCCTCCGCCTCCCGCGCCTCCCGCGCATTTTGCTCCGTCACCGCTTGAAGCTCGGCGCGGGGGTCCACACGGTGGGTGCTCCCAGATCCTCCCGGCGATCCAACCATGGAGGCAGCAGCAACCCGCTCAAGAGAAAGCAGAGCCCTGATTTTTGAGAAAAGACAAGGATTCAGAAATCGACAAGAAAAGAAGAAATAGTATGCAAGAGAATCTACACTTACGCCGACACCGTCTACGGCTGCTTCACCACCTTGCGGAAGCGGGCCGCCTTCGCGGCCGCCTCATCCTGCCTGGTCGCCGTCGCCCCGCCCTTGGGCTTCTTCGGCCGACTTCCGAACAAGCCCGACGCGGCCCGGCGCTTCTGCCCGCCGCCCCGAGCAGGCGGCGCGGCAGAGGAACCCGCGCCATGACCGGACGCCAGCTGGCGGCGTGGGACGATTTCCGCCTCGTCGTCATCCGGCCAGTCGTCGAAGCTGGCTCCAAGCCCAGAGCCGCCTGCTTCGCCGCCGGCTTCGCTGCCTCCCGCCTCGGTGTAGTCGTCCATGGCGGCCGCCCCCAAGTCGTGGTCCTCCAAGTCATGCTCCGCCCGGTCGGGGAGAAATCGGCGATCCGCCCCTGACCCGACCGCAGGTCGAAGGAGAGGGCTCTGCCAAGACGTGCCGATTGGTCAGAGTCGGCCAAGAAAAACTCGGCGACAAAACTAAGAGAAGAAAGGATAAAGAGAGCATACCGAAGGCGGGGGATGAGCACGGGAGTACGGCTCCTTGCCAAACCGCCACTCTGCGGAGAGCTTGCAGTTCGCAAGGTAATTCACCATATGAGCCACCTTGTCGTGAGGCATATCCTTGGTGCACATCCGACTCGGATCGAGTTGGCCGCTCATCTGACAGATCACATGAGGGCGGCTTTGAAGCGGAAGCACCCGGCGTGCGACGAAGGCGGCCAGCAAGTCGGACCCAGTCAGGCCCTCCGACTGGATCATTACCTGGAGTCGGGCGACGGTCGCGGCTCCAGCCGGCGATAGCGTCACGGCCCGATAGGACCACTTGGGCCGCCTCCCAGCCGGCGGGCCGGCTACATAAGCCGGCAAGTTGACGTAGTCGCCTTGCGGGGCGACGTTCCTCACGTAGAAGTACGACTTTTGCCAAGGCTTTACCGACTGGATCAGCGTGATGACGGGGAAGGGGTTGTCGGCTGCCGGCCTCCGCATCGCGATGACGGCGCCGCTCTGAGCCGGCACGCCCTGCATGCGGGTGCCGAGCTTGGTTTGGAAGAATTCCCCCCAGAGCTCGAGGGTGGGGAGAACGCCAAGAAAGCCCTCGCACAGAGTGACGAAGGCGGACAGCAGCACCACCGTGTTCGGGGTGAGGTGGTGCGGCTGGAGTTGATAGAACTCGAGAAAGGAGCGGAAGAAGGCGCTCGCTGGCAGGCCGAGGCCACGCAGGAAGTGCGAGCGGAAGATTACCTGCTCGCCTTCCTCCGGCGCCGGCGTGATCTCCTTCTCCGGCGCGAGACGGACCCGCGCCTGGTCCTTGCCAGGCAACCGCCGCATCTTGCGGAGGAAGTCGATGTGGTCCATATGGACGTTGGAGCCGTCCCAGTCCCCGCCATACTGCATGATGGCGAGAAGCTGGCGAGAAAGGGTGCGGCGGCGGAGAAAGCACGGCCCTGCAGCGGCAAAGCTACGGGGTGGAGTGAAGATTGGTGGGACGGCGCGGCGGCGAGGCGCTGCTGCGATGGAAAAGAGGAGGAAGAAGATGGCGGAGAGAAGAGGAGCGTGCGAGCGACTGCCGCTTCCCCTCCTCCCCCTACTTATAGCCTCGTGCGGCGAAGCCGAGGAGGCGAGGCGTGGGTGGAACGTGGGATTAACTGCGCCCACTCCCCCACGTCCCACGATTATTGCACCCTAACGGCGTGCGGAAACCGCCACCGGAAGGCGTGCGGACAGCTTTGGGCCACAGAGAATCCGCGCCTGGGCCTAGGCGTAGGAGTGGTGGGCCCTCAGCCTGCGGCGACGTCCTGTCGCGCGCGTGGGTTGGCAGGCTTTTTTCAGCCGAAGGATGCCACGTGGTTCGCGGGTTGTGAGCGGCCGGCCTGCAGCCTGGCGCGCGCACCAACTGACTCCCGCCTTCCGACTTTAGAAATTTCGCCAAGACGGCACGCCCAACCGAAGCCGGCTCCCAACTGCCGGCTCATCAAGATAAGAAGCTGACCAAACTTCTCGACCTCCTCTCAGCCTCGAAGCCCAACCAGTTTCGGGGACTACTGTCGGAGTAAATGGCCACGGGTAGCCTAACCGACTCCCCCTGGCTCTTCAAAAAATTATCAGGCCATTCGAGCCTTCAAGCATCCAGAGCATGGGGCCCCCTTCCTCCGGCCGGCTATCCCCAGGGCCGACTACCAGAAGGCGACCCGGCCTCAAAGACCTTCCCGAAGAAAGCTACGAGATGGCCGACTCCAGGAAGCCGGCCCCAAGAGGACCGACTCCCAGAAGCCGGCCATGAAGAGAGCCGACTCCCAGAAGCCGGCCAAGACTGCACCCACCAAGACTGCGTCCACATAACGGTGATAAGACGGGGCGTGGCCACTGTACAGCCCACTACCCCCAATCCCGGAATAGGTATGGCCACAGGGCGCCGTACGGGTCAGCCATCCCTCGTCCGGCGCGGCACTGTAGCCATGTTGACCTCGATGTCACCCACGACAGGCGCCAGTACGGCCCGCGGGCGGCGGGCCCCTTTAGCCAGAGAGACGCTCGAAGGCGGCCCGGCCTCCCCTAGTCGGCCTGGGGCGTAGCCGGCTCCCAATAGCCGGCTACCTCCCTCCCTCGAAACATGTGCCTCATTAAGGAGACAAGACGAGGTGAGGCTACAGTGAGAGCCCGCAAGGCGGCGGCACTGTAGCCATGCTTACCTCGGCAAAGCCCTCGTCATCAGGGGCGAGGCAACAGTAACCAGCCGCCGACAAGGCCCCCAAGCGGTGGGGCCGGCCTGTCGGCCAAGAGGCCGGCAGCCGGCGGGACCCACCAGTCGGCGGGCCCCAATGGCCGGCGGAGAGGCCGGCGAGCACAGACACTGACGGCTGGGACCCGCGCCCAGCCGGATTACCATTGTACCCCTGGGGGGTAGGCCTATATAAACCCCCCGGGGCACCCATGCAAAGGGTTGATCTCACATAGTTTCACACACCACATAGAGAGAAAAGGAGAGCTAGCCTTGCTCTTCTTCTTCCCATAGCCAAACAGCTCAAGGAGCACTTGTAGCTACTTGTATTGATCTAGTGATCATGCGGAGACCCCGCAGAGCAGGACTAGGGGTGTTATCTCCACGGAGAGCCCCGAACCTGGGTAAGATCCGCCGGCGTGCATGTCTTCGCCTTATCCCGTTTCCAGGCACCGACGATGTCTTACTGGCTCCCACAATGATAAGCCACCCGTTGGCATATGTCGCACCTACCACCCGACAAAAAGGTGGTTTCTCAATATAAGCAGTAGGAACAATAGGATCAACATTATAAGTAACAGTTTCTTCTTCAACTTTAATAGGTTCCACTACTTTTACTTAAATGGGAGGATGATATTTAAACCACTTCTCCTTAGCGAGATAAACATGAGTAGCAAATGATTCACAGAAAGAAGCTACTATCTCAGAGTCAAGTCCATATTTAGTGCTAAAATCACGAAAAGCATCGGTATCCATAAAGGATTTAACACAATCAAACTTAAGGTTTATACCTGACTCATTACCTTCATCGAGTTCCCAATGTTCAGAGTTGTGTTTAATCTTTTCCAATAAATCCCATTTGAATTCAATAGTCTTCTTCATAAAGGAACCAATACAAGAAGTATCGAGTATGGATTGATCATTACGAGAAAGCCGAGCATAAAAATTCTGAATAATAATTTCTCTTGAGAGCTCATGATTGGGGCATGAATATAACATTGAATTCCCCCAAGCTTGAGCGATACTTTCTCCTTCACAAGGCAAAAAACTATATTTATAATTCCGATCACGATGAACCAAGTGCATAGGATAAAACTTCTGATGAAATTCCAATTTCAATCGGTTGTTGTTCCATGATCCAATATCATCACATAGCATATACCATGTCAATGCCTTTCCCTTCAAAGATAAAGGGAAGTCCTTCTTCTTAACATTATCCTCGGGCAAACCTGCAAGCTTAAATAATCCACAAACTTCATCCACATAGATTAGATGCATATCAGGATGTAATGTTCCATCTCCGGCATAAGGATTAACTAGCAGTTTCTCTATCATACCCGAAGGAATTTCATAATAAATATTTTCAGTAGGGTGAGGAGCAACACTTTGCTCTACCGGTTGAAGTGAAGATACCCCGAACAAGCCCCTTAAAGGATTATTTTCCATAGTAACAAGTGACAGTAAATTTCAGCACACTATATAAATGTTTCCTTACCAAATTCCACTCACCAAATGCGCTTCACTCCCCGGCAATCGCGCCAGAAAAGAGTCTAGATGACCCCAAGTATAGGGGATCTATCATAGTCCTTTCGATAAGTAAGAGTGTCGAACCCAACGAGGAGCAGAAGGAAATGACAAACGGTTTTCAGCAAGGTATTCTCTGCAAGCACTGAAATTATCGGTAACAGATAGTTCTGTGATAAGATAATTCGTAACGGGTAACAAGTAAAAAAGTAACTAAGGTGCAGCAAGGTGGCCCAATCCTTTTTGTAGCAAAGGACAAGCCTGGACGAACTCTTATATAATGCAAAGCGCTCCCGAGGACACATGGGAATTACTGTCAAGCTAGTTTTCATCATGCTCATATGATTCACGTTCGTTACTTTGATAATTTGGTATGTGGGTGGACCGGTGCTTGGGTGCTGCCCTTCCTTGGACAAGCCTCCCACTTTTGATTAACCCCTCTCGCAAGCATCCACAACTATGAAAGAAGAATTAAGATAAATCTAACCATAGCATGAAACATATGGATCCAAATCATCCCCTTACGAAGTAACACATAAACTAGGGTTTAAGCTTCTGTCACTCTAGCAACCCATCATCTACTTATTACTTCCCAATGCCTTCCCCTAGGCCCAAATCATGGTGAAGTGTCATCTCGTCTACGTTCACATAATACCACTAGAGGAAAGACAACATACATCTCATCAAAATATCGAACGAATACCAAATTCAGATGATTACTTATAACAAGACTTCTCCCATGTCCTCAGGAACAAACGTAGCTACTCGCAAAGCATATTCATGTTCATAATCATAGGAGTATTAATTATCATTAAGGATCTGAACATATGATCTTCTACCGAATAAACCAACTAGCATCAACTACAAGGAGTAATCAACACTACTAGCAACCCGCAGGTACCAATATGAGGTTTTGAGACAAAGATCGGATACAAGAGATGAACTAGGGTTTGGAGAGGAGATGGTGTTGGTGAAGATGTTGATGGAGATTGACCCCCTCTCAATGAGAGGATCGTTGGTGATGACGATGGCTTCGATTTCCCCCTCCGGGAGGGAAGTTTCCCCGGCAGAACAGCCCTGCCAGAGCCCTAGATTGGTTCTGCCCAGGTTCCGCCTTGAGACGGCGGCGCTTCGTCCCAAAAGCTTCCTTCAGATTTTTTTTGTAGGTCAGAACACACCATATTGCAGAAGATGGGCACTGAAGGCCTGATAGGGGGCCCACAAGGCAAGGGCGCGCCTAGGGGGTAGGGCGCGCCCCCCACCCTTGTGCATGGCTGGTGGCCCCCCTCTGGTGCTTTCTTCACCCAATATTTTTTATATATTCCAAAATAATTCTCTGTGAAGTTTTAGGACTTTTGGAGTTGAGCAGAATAGGTCTCTAATATTTGCTCCTTTCCAATCCAGAATTCCAGCTGCCAGCATTCTCCCTTTTGATGTAAATCTTGTAAAATAAGAGAGAAAAGACATAAGTATTGTGATATAATATGTAATAACAACCCATAATGCAATAAATATCGATATAAAAGCATGATGCAAAATGGACGTATCAGGGCCGCATCGACGAGGTCAAGGTGTCGATTGGAGTTGACATCGAGGAATTGCGGCAGGGGCTTGAACGATCTACGCAGTGTTCATCGGGTACCACCCAGGGCGCGCCAGCCACACCATCTCATGCGCTGAGCGGCGGCCCTACAGGCCCAGATGGGCACCGCATTGACAAGGAAAACAGGAGGCAGGGACATAGAATATATTTTCTGCCTCTAGAGCTCTGTTCGATCGAGAACTTTCGGCAGAATTCAACTGATGTTTTCGCCCCCAGATCACGCATCGAGTTGCCTCACTTTGATGGTTCCAACCTCAAGCTGTGGCAAACGCGTTGTGAGGACTATTTCAGGTTTTGGAGCACACTGTCAGTTTAATAGATATCTCTGGCAACATCGTTGTTCGAGGGCACAGCTGCACGTTGGCTTGAGTTTGTTTGCCATAGGGTACCCAATGCCACCTAGGATGAGTTCTGTTGCCTGCTACAGTCCATGTTTGGCTGACAACTTGCACCAAACAGTTCTCGGAAAAAAATTCGGTATCCAGCAAACAGGACAGTAGAAGATTATGTGGAACGTTTCTCTGAGATGTATGATCATTTAGCTGCCTATGAGAATTCCCCCAATACTGTGCATTATGTTACCCGATTCATGGAGGGTTTGAAATCGTCAGTCAGATTGGCAGTTGGTATACAACAACCCACCGATTTGGATACTGCTTATCAGTTGGCATTATTGCACGAGGAATTAGGACTAAATTCAATTGCTTCTTCTTCTTTTATTCAAAGTAGTCGTAGGTCATTAGCAATGCCCTTACCACCCCCTCCATCTATTACTATTGTAAGTTCGTCAGTACCAAGAGTGTCTGATGACAGGAAAACTTTGGACAATTCTAGATGAACCTAGTCTGACGATAAGTGGGGAGCCTTGAGATCTTATCACAGAGCAAAGGGGCTCTGTTTTGTCTATGATGAACGTTGGGGTAAGGATCATATCTGCAAGCAAGAGGTCCAACTCCATGTTGTTCAAGAAATGGTAGAATTCCTACAGAATTCTGAATTTTCTCAATCAGATGACAGTGACCAACAACTAGAAGCTCATCTTATTACCATCTCTGTAGCTGCACTGGGAGAAAACAGAAAGTTCAGTCAAAACTATGCAACTCAGTGTACATTTACAGGGGATGAACCTAGTATTTTTGGTGGATTAAGGTAGTTCTCATTCCTTTCTTGATGTTTCTATGTCTAACAAACTCCAAGGCCTGTCAAATATGTAGAAGGTGCTGGTAAAAATTGCCAATGGTGATAAAATTCCATGTTCTCGGCAGTTGCTTGATGTTGTTTGGTCCTGTGCTGGTCACAAATTCCTCGCAACATTCAAAGTTTTCCCTCTCGGCAGCTGTGATGGAATTGTTAGTATTGATTGGCTCTCCAAATATAGTTCAATGCTAGTTGATTGGGAACACCATTGGATGTCCTTTGAGCATTTGGGCAAGGAGGTTACACTTCTAGGTATTGCAGTTGTTGCTCCTGAGCTGACAGTATTGGAAATTTGCTCATTACTGACAACTGAAGATATATCCCAGTTCCACCAGAAGTGCAGGAAATCTCGGACCAATTTCCACGGGTGTTTGCACCTCCTACTGAACTTCCTCCCCCATCATGCTTATGATCATACAATTCCTCTTATCCCCGGAGCCACTTCACTGTCCATGAGGCCCTACCACATTGCACCAGCGCTAAAAATAGAGCTTGAACGCAAAATTAAAGAGATGTTAGCCAGTGGGGTTATCCGTTTGAGCAATAGTCCATTTTCTTCCCCTTTACTCATGGTCAAGAAAAAGGATACACATGGAGGCCTGTGATCGACTACCGATATCTTAATGCAATGACTCAAAAAGGAAAATTCCCCATTCCCGTCGTCGATGAACTGCTGGATGAACTCTCTGGGCCAGTTCGTTTACCAAATTAGACCTCCCCTCAGTTTATCACTAGATCTATCTGGCACCAAGTGAAGAGTACAAAACAACATTCCAAACTCATCTTGGTCACTGTGAGTTCACTGTTGTTTCCTTTGGCTTGACGGGAGTGCCCAACACTTTCTTGTTTGCCATGAATGACACGTTGTCACCTAGAAACCGCAAGTATGTGATCGTCTTCTTTGATGATATCTTGGTCGTTAGTGCCACCTTCAGAGAACATCTGCTGCATCTGAGATTTGTCCTGCAACTGCTTGCAAGACATGTATGGCGAGTTAAAATGTCAAAATGTGCCTTCGCACAACGACAAGTAGGTTATCTTGGACACATCATCAGCGAAGCGGGTGTGTCTACCGATCCCAGTAAGATTACAACCCTTGAGACGTGGCCTACACCGACATATGTGAAAGAGGTCCGTAACTTCTTGGGGCTAACAGGTTATTATTGCAAGTTCATCAGGAACGGTGGCACCATTTGCAGTTCTTTGACAGCTCTTCTGAAGAAAGGAGTGGTGCTTTGTTGGTCTACTATAGAGGATCAAGCATTTCAGTCACTTAAACATGCTCTAGTGTCTGCGCCAGTTCTTGCCTTGCCCAATTTCTCCAAAGCCTTTGTCATTGCTACTAACGCCTATGATGTGGGGCATAGGTGTCATTCTGATGCAGGATTACCATCCCCTAGCCTATGTTAGTGATAACCCACAAATATAGGGGATCGCAACAGTTTTCGAGGGTAGAGTATTCAACCCAAATTTATTGATTCGACACAAGGGGAGCCAAAGAATATTCTCAGTATTAGCAACTGAATTGTCAATTCAGCCACACCTGGATAACTTAGTATCTGCAGCAAAGTGTTTAGTAGCAAAGTAATATGATAGTAATGGTAACTGTAGCAAAAGTAATATTTTTGGGTTTTGTAGTGATTGTAACAATAGCAGCGGAAAAGTAAATAAGCGAAGAACAATAGGTGAAAAGCTCGTAGGCATTGGATCGGTGATGGAGAATTATGCCGGATGTGGTTCATCATGTAACAGTCATAACATAGGGTGATATAGAACTAGCTCCACTTCATTAATGTAATGTAGGCATGTATTCCGAATATAGTCATACGTGCTTATGGAAAAGAACTTGCATGACATCTTTTGTCCTACCCTCCCGTGGCAGCGGAGTCCTAGTGGAAACTAAGGGATATTAAGGCCTCCTTTTAATAGAGTACCGGACCAAAGCATTAACACATAGCGAATACATGAACTCCTCAAACTATGGTCATCACCGGGAGTGGTCCCGATTATTGTCACTTCGGGGTTGCCAGATCATAACACATAGTAGGTGACTATAGACTTGCAAGATAGGATCAAGAACTCACATATATTCATGAAAACATAATAGGTTCAGATCTGAAATCATGGCACTCGGGCCCTAGTGACAAGCATTAAGCATAGCAAAGTCATAGCAACATCAATCTCAGAACATAGTGGATACTAGGGATCAAACCCTAACAAAACTAACTCGATTACATGATAGATCTCATCCAACCCATCACCGTCCAGCAAGCCTACGATGGAATTCGCACGGCGGTGAGCTTCATGAAATTGGTGATGGAGGATGGTTAATGATGACGACGGCGATGGATTCCCCTCTCCGGAGCCCCGAACGGACTCCAGATCAGCCCTCCCGAGAGAGTTTAGGGCTTGGCGGCGGCTCCGTATCGTAAAACGCGATGAATCCTTCTCTCTGATTTTTTTTCTCCCCGAACATGATATATGGAGTTGGAGTTGAGGTCGGTGGAGCTCCATGGGGCCCACGAGGCAGGGGGGCGCGCCCCCCACCCTCGTGGAAAGGGTGTGGGCCCCCTGGCCTTGATTCTTTCACCAGTATTTTTTATTATTTCCAAAAATAATCTCCGTGAAGTTTCAGGTCATTCCGAGAACTTTTGTTTCTGCACATAAATAACACCATGGCAATTCTGCTGAAAACAGCGTCAGTCCGGGTTAGTTCCATTCAAATCATGCAAGTTAGAGTCCAAAACAAGGGCAAAAGTGTTTGGAAAAGTAGATACGACGGAGACGTATCAACTCCCCCAAGCTTAAACCTTTGCTTGTCCTCAAGCAATTTAGTTGATAAACTGAAAGTGATAAAGAAAAACTTTTACAAACTCTGTTTGCTCTTGTTGTTGTAAATATGTAAAGCCAGCATTCAAGTTTTCAGCAAAGATTATGACTAACCATATTCACAATAACACTTAGATCTCATGTTTAATCATATCAATGGCATAATCAACTAGCGAGCAATAATAATAAATCTCGAATGACAACACTTTCTCAAAACAATCATGATATGATATAACAAGATGGTATCTCGCTAGCCCTTTCTGAGACCGCAAAACATAAATGCAGAGCACCTTTAAAGATCAAAGACTGACTAAACATTGTAATTCATGGTAAAAGAGATCCAGTCATAGTCATACCCAATATAAATTAATAGTAATGGATGCAAATGAATGCAGTGCTCTCCAGCTGGTGATTTTTAATAAGAGGGTGATGACTCAACATAAAAGTAAATAGATAGGCCCTTCGCAGAGGGAAGCAGGGATTTGTAGAGGTGCCAGAGCTCGATTTTAAAATAGAGATAAATAATATTTTGAGCGGCATACTTTCATTGTCAACATAACAACCAAGAGATGGCGATATCTTCCATGCTACACACATTATAGGCGGTTCCCAAACAGAATGGTAAAGTTTATACTCCCCCTCCACCAACAAGCATCAATCCATGGCTTGCTCGAAACAACGAGTGCCTCCAACTAACAACAGTCCCGGGGGAGTTTTGTTTGCAATTATTTTGATTTGATTTGCATAAAGCATGGGACTGGGCATCCCGGTGACCAGCCATTTTCTCGTGAGTGAGGAGCGGAGTCCACTCGTCTTGAGAATAACCCGCCTAACATGGAAGATACGGACAGCCCTAGTTGATACATGAGCTATTCGAGCATTCAAAACAGAATTTCATTTGAAGGTTTGGAGTTTGGCACATACAAATTTACTTGGAACGGCAGGTAGATACCGCATATAGGAAGGTATGGTGGACTCATCTAGAATAACTTTGGGGTTTAAGGGATTGGATGCACAAGCAGTATTCCCGCTTAGTACAAGTGAAGGCTAGAAAAAGACTGGGAAGCGACCAACTAGAGAGCGACAATAGTCATGAACATGCATTAAAATTAATAAACATTGAGTGCAAGCATGAGTAGGATATAATCCACCATGAACATAAATATCGTGAAGGCTATGTTGATTTGTTTCAACTACATGTGTGAACATGTGCCAGGTCAAGTCACTCGAATCATTCAAAGGAGGATACCACCCCATCATACCACATCACAACCATTTTAATAGCATGTTGGCACGCAAGATAAACCATTATAAACTCCTAGCTAATTAAGCATGGCATAAGTAACTATAATCTCTAATTGTCATTGCAAACATGTTTATTCATAATAGGCTGAATCAGGAACGATGAACTAATCATATTTACAAAAACAAGAGAGGTCAAGTTCATACCAGCTTCTCTCATCTCAATCAGTCCATCATATATCGTCATAATTGCTTTTCACTTGCACGACCGAACGATGTGAATAATAATAATAGTGCACGTGCATTGGACTAAGCTGGAATCTGCAAGCATTCAATAAACAGGAGAAGACAAGGCAATATGGGCTCTTGGTTAAATCAACAATAATGCATATAAGAGCCACTTCAACAATTTCATTATGATCTTCTCCTATTGACCCCCAAAGAAAAGAAATAAAACTATTTACACCGGAAAACTCCCAACAAACAAAAGAAGAACAAGAAATCTTTTTGGGTTTTCTTTTAATTAATAGTACTACAGCATGGAAAGTAAACTAGCTAAAAGCTACTACTAATTTTTTTTTCTTAAGGTTTTTCGAACACACAAGAAGAAAGCAGGACAAAGGAAAATAAGCTAGCATGAATATTACAGTGAAAGAGTATGAGCACCGACAACTAGCAATGAGTGTGTGAACATAAATGTAATGTCGGTGAGAAATACATACTCCCCCAAGCTTAAGCTTTTGGCCTAAATTGGTCTATTGCCACAGCTGGCCTGGCGGATATCCAAAGTTGTAACCGGAGTCATACTAAGAAGAAGCCTCGGATTGCCACTGGTTAGCAATCGCCTCCGGATCCCACTGGTAATCAGACTTTCGTGGAGGATCAAATTGTGGTTTTGGCTCTGGCTCTGTAGCTAATGTAGGGTTCCGGTAGGCGTGGATGGCCGCCAGCGGAACGAGATACTGGCCTGTAGATAAATCAATTAAGGAAGGAGCAGGCAAGGTAATAGTCTCAGGGTGATTTTTATCAAATAACAGTTTGTATTTAAGCGCCCTCTCCCTATTCTTAACAATAAAATCATGCGCTACCGTACTCTTATAGTCTAGAAAAACAGTAGGCAGCAATTTTTCTTCTTTCTCATAATGCCTAATAGGTATGTTATAGTATGCAGCGAGGCGCGAGGCGAAGATGCCTCCCAAGATGGGGACCTTAGTACGGTTAAGGTTTAACCGCTTGCAACAATAGCGCTCATACTAAATGTGTCATCACGAAATAAGGCATGGAACAAAATAACAATGTTAGGGGCACTCAGGTTTCCACAGTTTCCGCGACCAATTAAGCACTTACTACCAAATATAGCAAAGTAACGTAGAACAGGAAAATGTATGCTAGTAATTCTCGCATCGGAAACCTTCCTCGTTTCCCCTACAGCAATTGTATCAATAAACCCCTCCACATCGTCACGATGTGGTTCCTCTATGATGCCGCAAAAGGGCAACTTGCAAACCTCACAAAATTCAGAGAGGGGCATCTCCTTATACTCATCATATAAATAAAAATCCACCGAAGGTGGTGACCTCCTAGAATGGAAATGAAAATTTTGCACAAAGATATTAGTGAGTAAGAGATATTGTTCGTGTTGGTCGCGGAGGAAGTCGGTGAGGCCTGCATTCTCAGCTAACTCATAAAAAACATCATAAATCCCGGCTGCTCTCAAGAAATCATCACAAGGCCATTCACACGGCCGAACCTCCGCGGTGCGAGGCAGATTATATTTGGGCCTCTCCTCTTCTTCGCTTTGTTTATCCTTCGAGCTTCGGCTCGAAGAGCCCCTCAAAAATCTCTTCATCATTTTCTGAAAATTTCTGAAATTTTTAGTAACTTCAAATAAAAGTGAACCAAACTCAATAAAATTGGTAGCAACTACTCCTACAAGTGCCTAGAGACTATATCATGCATTAGAACTACTTGGGACCATATAAATTTGACATGCAAGCTCAAGAACATGGTCACCTAGGCAGCAAAAATTTGCAATGAATAAAGCACTAGAACAAAAACTAATTGGACCATTGGAGGAGTCACATACCAAGGAACAATCCCCCAAAGCAGTTTTGTGAGAGGTGCTTTGAGCAAGGAGAACGAAAATCGCGGCAAAATGAGCTAGAACTCGTGCTTGAGCTGGTTGGTGATTTTTTTTGGGAGGAAGAAGGAGTGTATGGGTGCAGGAATAAGTGGAGGGGAGCCACCATGGGCCCACGAGGCAGGGGGCGCCGCCCAGGGGCGGACCCAGGATGAAAACTGAGAGGGGGCAAAGATGTGTAGTATTTTTTATGGGAAGATTTGTAGATACTAATGGTTAGACCATTTACACAAACTACCCACACAACTACACAAGCATACATATAGGGACTAAGAATAATTAGCAATAAAATCTTATATTTCCTTATTATAGTATAAGTTCATTATACACATATTTATGACAAGTTTATTGCAAGAGTAAAAGTAAACTGACCATTTAAGACACAATGACTTGAGAAGTAGCAATATGTTGTTCCTAATCTTCTTGAATAAAATTTCTAGCCCGTGACCTGAAAGAAAAAAGTACATGTTAAGGGAGAATGTAAACATATAATGAATAAATTAATTTAAACCCATTTCCTCCTCCCGTTCATTGCACACCATTTTTTTCATGGAAGCGTTTAACTATCACTTCATTGGAGGTGATATCCAAGATTTCTCTTTCACAAAGCAAATGTTACATAAAGCATTCTTCACAAATTTCATGTAATTTTCTTACTTTTAGATGGATCCGGAGGAAGCTTGTTCAGATCAATTAACTGAGACATGTTGTGAATTGTAGATTTTACAACAAACATAGGAAAACCCTCCATTAGCTCCCCTGCCAATGTCAAAAGGTTGAGACATTAAATAAAATATTATACATGAAGGCAGATAGTACCTACAGATTTATTCCACTCTCACATATTCAACTTATTTTGTACTGTACAAGTTATTCCGTGAAGCTACACTCAGTTAACCTAATTATCAATTAGTATATTGTACATAAGGTTGATATTTTGAATAAAACTCACCCAATTCCTAACTCAGAAATCGAAAAGGAACAACAATTTGGAAATGAGATCTGAAATTAGAAAAAAATGAACTTATCGTAGGGCTTATCTCGATTGATCAACCACACGCAGAAGCAGCGTCGCAGATAAATTGAGAGGGCCATAGATCGGCAAACCGGCCGGGCGTCCGGCGCGCACAACGCAGATCGAAGGCATTTGCCGGAGACCGGAGATAAACTGGCGAGGGCGCGCCGCCAGGCGGCAAGTTGCGCCTAGGACTCCCTCCGTCCGTACTCTGTGCAATACGAGCGTGATGGTTTCTCGTATGTGAAAGGCCATGTGCCTGGGTGGGCTCGGCTGTCAATCATGCATGGGCTTTGGAAAGTTAACCAGAAAAAAGAAACAAGTGGGGGCAAAGATGACGGGCCAAGAGGGGGCAAAGTTGTATACTAGAGGCCAAGTAGAAGAGAGCCCAAAAATCGAGTGGGGGCATCTGCCCCCACAGCACTATACGTGCGTCCGCCCCTGGGCGCGCCCAGGGGGGTGGGCGCGCCCTGGACCCTCGTGGCCAGGTGCTTGCTCCCCCTACTATGTTCTCAGTGCCAGATATTCTCAAATATTCTAGGAAAAGTCATATTTCAATTTCGGGGTATTGGAGAACTTTTATTTTCGGGGTATTTTTTATTGCACGGATAATTCAAGAAACAGACAGAAAATACTATTTTTACTTTATTTCAACTAAATAATAGAAAGTAAAAGGAGGGTACAGAAGGTTGTGCTTTCTAACTTCATCCATCGCATGCTCATCAAAAGGAATCCACTAACAAGGTTGATCAAGTCTTGTTAACAAACTCTTTTCAAATAACATGAAGCCGGAGAAATTCCGAATAACACTAAGTTACCTCAATGGGGATATGCACGCCCCCAATAATAAGAATATCATATTACTTTTTGACAGTAGGAAGAGGAAATTCAAAGCCTCCAATAATAATTGATGGAATTTTTTCAATAGAGTTTATACTATGAACTTGAGGTTGTTTCCTCAGAAAGTGTACCGTATGCTCATTGCCATTAACATGAAAAGTGACATTGCCTTTGTTGCAATCAATAACAGCCCCTGCAGTATTCAAAAAGGTTCTTCCAAGAATAATAGACATACTATCGTCCTCGAGAATATCAAGAATAACAAAGTCTGTTAAAATAGTAACATTTGCAACCACAACAGGCACGTCCTCACAAATTCCGACAGGTGTAGCAGTTGATTTATCAGCCATTTGCAAAGATATTTCAGTAGGTGTCAACTTATTCAAGTCAAGTCTACGATATAAAGAGAGACGCATAACACTAACACCAGCTCCAAGATCACATAAAGCAGTTTTAACATAGTTTCTTTTAATGGAGCATGGTATAGTTGGTACTCCTGGATCTCCAAGTTTCTTAGGTATTCCACCCTTAAAAGTATAATTAGCAAGCATGGTGGAAATTCAGCTTCCGGTATCTTTCTTTTTTTAGTAACAATCTCTTTCATATACTTAGCATAAGGATTTATTTTGAGCATATCAGTCAAACGCATACGCAAGAAGATAGGTCTAATCATTTCAGCAAAGCGCTCAAAATCCTCATCATCCTTTTTCTTGGATGGTTTGGGAGGAAAAGGCATGGGTTTCTGAACCCAAGGTTCTCTTTCTTTACCGTGCTTCCTAGCAATAAAGTCTCTCTTATCATAACGTTGATTCTTTGATTGTGGGTTATCAAGATCAACAGCAGGTTCAATCTCTACATCATTGTCATTGCTAGGTTGAGCATCATCATGAACATCATTATTAATATTAACACTAGGTTCATGTTCATTACCAGATTGTGTTTCAGCATCAGAAATAGAAATATCATTGGGATTCTCAGGTGTGTCAACAACGGGTTCACTAGAAGCATGCAAAGTCCTATCATTTTTCTTTTTCTTCTTTTAGAAGGACTAGGTGCATCTACATTATTTCTCTGAGAATCTTGCTCAGTTCTCTTAGGATGGCCTTTAGGATACAAAGGTTCCTGAGTCATTTTACCAGTTCTAGTAGCCACTCTAACAGCAAAATCATTATCCTTACTATTCAATTCATTGAGCAAATCATTCTGAGCCTTAAGTACTTGTTCTACTTGAGTGGTAACCATAGAAGCATGTTTACAAATGAGTTTAAGTTCACCTTTAACTCTAGACATATAATCACTCAAGTGTTCAATCATATAAGCATTGCGTTTTAATTCTCTACCAAAATAAACATTGAAGTTTTCTTGCTTAACTATAAAATTATCAAACTCATCTAGGCATTGGCTAGCAAACTTAGTAGGAGGGGTTTCAGCTTTATCATATCTATAGAGAGAATTTACCTTTACTACCTGTGTCGGGTTATCAAGACCATGTGTTTCTTCAACAGGCGGTAAATTAAGACCATGTATTTCTTCAACAGGAGGTAAATTCTTAACATCTTCAGCTTTTATACCTTTTTCCTTCATAGATTTCTTTGCCTCTTGCATATCTTCAGGACTGAGAAATAGAACACCCCTTTTCTTCGGAGTTGGCTTAGGAGTTGGTTCAGGAAGTGTCCAATTATTTTCATTGGTCAACATATTATTCAATAGAATCTCAGCTTGATCTGGTGTTCTTTCCCTGAAAACACAACCAGCACAACTATCCAGGTGGTCTCTGGAAGCATCGGTTAGTCCATTATAAAAGATATCAAGTATTTCATTTTTCTTAAGAGGATGATCAGGCAAAGCATTTAGTAATTGGAGAAGCCTCCCCCAAGCTTGTGGGAGACTCTCTTCTTCAATTTGCACAAAATTATATATATCCATTAAAGCAGCTTGTTTCTTATGAGCAGGGAAATATTTAGCATAGAAGTAATAAATCATATCCTGGGGACTACGCACACAACCAGGATCAAGAGAATTAAACCATATCTTAGCATCACCCTTTAATGAGAACGGAAATATTTTAAGGATATAAAAGTAGCGGGTTTTCTCATCATTAGTGAACTGGCTATATCATTTAATTTAGTAAGATGTGCCACAACAGTTTCAGACTCATAGCCATAGAAAGGATCAGATTCAACCAAAGTAATTATATCAGGGTCGACAGAGAATTCATAATCCTTATCAGTAACAAAGATAGGTGAAGTAGCATAAGCAGATCATATTTCATTCTAGCATTCGAAGTTTTTTGTTTTAGCTTAGCTAATAATTTCTTAAGATCACTTCTATCATTGCAAGAAAGAAAGTCTCTAGCAGTTTCTTCATCCATAACATAGCCCTCAGGCACAACAGGCAATTCATATTTAGGGGGAGAATCTTCATCATCACTTTCATCAATATTAGCAGGTTCAATAATTTCATTCTCTCTAGCCCTAGCAAGTTGTTCATCAAGAAATTCACCAAGTGGCACAGTAGTATCAATCATAGAAGTAGTTTCATCACAAGTATCATGCATAGTAGAAGTGGCATCATCAATAACATGCGACATATCAGAATTAATAGCAGAAGCAGGTTTAGGTGTCGCAAACTTACTCAAAACAAAAGGTGAATGAAGTGTAGAGCTAGATGGCAGTTCCTTACCTCCCCTCGTAGTTGAGGGATAAATTTTTGTTTTCTCGTCTTTCAAGTTCTTCATAGTGACCAGCAGATATAAATCCCAAGTGACTCAAAGAATAGAGTTATGCTCCCCGGCAACGGCGCCAGAAAATAGTCTTGATAACCCACAAGTATAGGGGATCGCAACAGTTTTCGAGGGTAGAGTATTCAACCCAAATTTATTGATTCGACACAAGGGGAGCCAAAGAATATTCTCAAGTATTAGCAACTTAGTTGTCAATTCAGCCACACCTGGATAACTTAGTATCTGCAGCAAAGTGTTTAGTAGCAAAGTAATATGATAGTAATGGTAACGGTAGCAAAAGTAATATTTTTGGGTTTTGTAGTGATTGTAACAATAGCAGCGGAAAAGTAAATAAGCGAAGAACAATATGTGAAAAGCTCGTAGGCATTGGATCGGTGATGGAGAATTATGCCGGATGTGGTTCATCATGTAACAGTCATAACATAGGGTGATACAGAACTAGCTCCAATTCATCAATGTAATGTAGGCATGTATTTCGAATATAGTCATACGTGCTTATGGAAAAGAACTTGCATGACATCTTTTGTCCTACCCTCCCGTGGCAGCGGGGTCCTAGTGGAAACTAAGGGATATTAAGGCCTCCTTTTAATAGAGTACCGGACCAAAGCATTAACACATAGCGAATACATGAACTCCTCAGACTATGGTCATCACCGGGAGTGGTCCCGATTATTGTCACTTCCGGGTTGCCAGATCAAAACACATAGTAGGTGACTATATACTTGCAAGATAGGATTAAGAACTCACATATATTCATGAAAACATAATAGGTTCAGATCTGAAACCATGGCACTCGGGCCCTAGTGACAAGCATTAAGCATAGCAAAGTCATAGCAACATCAATCTCAGAACATAGTGGATACTAGGGATCAAACCCTAACAAAACTAACTCGATTACATGATAGATCTCATCCAACCCATCACCGTCCAGCAAGCCTACGATGGTATTACGCACGCACGGCGGTGAGCATCATGAAATTGGTGATGAAGGATGGTTGATGATGACGACGGCGACGGATTCCCCTCTCTGGAGCCCCGAACGGACTCCAGATCAGCCCTCCCGAGAGAGTTTAGGGCTTGGCGGCGGCTCCGTACCGTAGAACGTGATGAATCCTTCTCTCTGATTTTTTTCTCCCCAAACACGAATATATGGAGTTGGAGTTGAGGTCGGTGGAGCTCCAGGGGGCCCACGAGGCAGGGGGCGCGCCCCCCACCCTCGTGGAAAGGGTGTGGGCCCCCTGGCCTTGATTCTTCCGCCAATATTCTTTATTATTTCCAAAAATAATCTCCGTGAAGTTTCAGGTCATTCCGAGAACTTTTGTTTCTGCACATAAATAACACCATGGCAATTCTGCTGAAAACAGCGTCAGTTCGGGTTAGTTCCATTCAAATCATGCAAGTTAGAGTCCAAAACAAGGGCAAAAGTGTTTGGAAAAATAGATACGACGGAGACGTATCAGTTAGCAAGGCACTTGGTCCCAAGAATCGTTCTCTCCCAGTTTATGAAAAAGAGTTTTTGGCAATCCTCTTAGCTATAGAACATTAGTGACAGTATCTCCTTTTTGCAAAGTTTATCATTGAGACTGACCAACACCGTCTCACTAGTTTGCCTAACCAACGACTTCACACTGCCTGGCAACAGAAAGCATTGACTAAACTCATGGGCCTTCAATACACCATTCAGTACAAGAAAGGGATCGAGAACAGTGTGGCAGATGCATTATCGCGTCGACCTCATACTGCAACATAATTGCAAGTGATTTCCAGTGCACAACCAGGATGGATTTCAGACATTGCAAACATCTATGACAGGGATGCATTATGTGTTAAGAAGTTGCAGAAACTCGCAGGCGATCCTACTTCTGACAAGAACTTTGTACTGAAAAATGGACTGCTTTAGCATTAATGGTTGCATTTGGGTAGGGAATGACATTGGCATACAACATTAGATTATGATGGCCTTCCATGACACTCCTCTTGGTGGGCACTCCAGCTTACCTATCACTTATAAGTGTGTGCATCAATTGTTTTCGCTGGGTAGGGGTGAAAACAATCATCAAAAACTTAGTGCAGCACTGTATTGTCCATCAGGAAGCTAAAACAGAGTGAGTGGCTTATCCTGGTCTCCTACAACCCCTGTCAGTCCGTTCTCTTCCTTGGAAAATGGTTATGATGGATTTCACTGAAGGACTGCTGGTGTTAGGGTGCTATAACTGTATTTTGGTGGTCATCGATAAACTGTCCAAATATGGCACTTCATTCCTCTTCAGCACCCCTTGACGGCTCAAACAGTGGCTGAAGCATTCCTCAATTCCGTCTGCAAACTCCATGGCATGCCCGCACCTATAGTTTTTGATCGAGACAAGATCTTCACTAGCTTGTTTTGGAAGGACCTCTTCCAACACACTCAAGGCACCCAATGCGCATGAGTTCAGCATGCCACCCTCAGTCGGATGGGCAGACTGAACATATCAACCAATAGATAGAGTGTTATTTGTGTTGTTTCATCAGTACCCACCCCTCCAAATGGGCGAAATGGTTATCCCTCTGTGAGTATTGGTATAGCACAAATTGGCATTCGGCGACGACAAAAAGTATGTTTGAGATTGGTTACGGTCACTCTCCGCGCCATTTTGGTTTCAGTCCTGAGTGTGCAGTGGCTTTTGAACATCTTTCCCTATGGCTTGAGCAGAGGAAAATGGTCTTTGTGACAGTTCGACAACAGCTATTGCGATCCCAATAACGTATGAAGACACAGGTAGATAAGTACCACACCAAGCGCTCATTTGCTGTCGAAGATTCAATTTTCCTCAAATTGCAACCCTACTTGCAGTCTTCATTCGCTCCCCGGGCAAACCATAAATTAGCATATACTCCCTTCGTCCCAAAATAAGTGACTCAACTTTGTACTAGCTTTAGTACAAAGTTGAGACACTTATTTTAGGGCGGAGGAAGTAAATTATATGGCCCTTTTGCTATGCTCGAGCGCATTTGCGAGGTGGCCTATCGTCTGGATCTCCCTGCCACCAGCAAGGTACACCCCGTGTTCCATCCATGTATCTCTCCTCCGAAAAGTTCGCAAGCCAATCCAACAAGCCCTAGCCCAGCTGGGAGTTCTGCGCCACCACGCTTGACAATGCGGTGTTGTAGAACTTGTTCCGGTACTAGAGGGGCCATGTTAGCCGGGAGTTTCGCTGGGAGTTCTAGTTCAACCGTCGAAGATGGCGGCAGAGCTTGCCGAAGCAACAAGACGTGGAAGGTAGGATGAACAGACTCGCCTCTAGCAGATTGAGCTTGTAGGTGATATTTTCGACCTTGGACACATGACAAGTTTTGAAATAACGGAAGGACAGTTAGAATATCTCCTTATATTGAGCCACAACTATCGTTGTCAAAAAGAACGTGAGAAGTCAAAATGGCGCTCGCACGTACGATTACTGGGTCGCGGCCCATTAGCTAGATGTTTTCTTCGCTCACTCTCTTTTGTCAGCAGTTCACGATGTTGCCCGTTTGACCTTTTTCCACTTGTCCTTCGACCAATGAACATTGATCGTTGACAACAAACCATTGGCCATTGACTTTAAAAACTGAAAGAATTCAAAATGGTTCATGCATTTATAAACCATAAATTTATAAAAAAAATGTAGGAATTTGTAAAAGTTCACAAATTTGAGAAAAAATTCATAAAATTCAAAAATATTCACGAACACAAAAAAGTTTACATATTTGAAAGGAGTTCATTAAATTTAAATTTTCATTCATTTGAAATCATTTTCATATCCCTGAACCAAATTTCTAAACCTTTTAAAATCAATGAAATATTTCGAATTCACAAAATTTGGAAAAAATCACTGAAAATACCTCACAAATTTGGGAAAAGTTCGTACATTTGGAGAAAATTCATTAATTTGTGAAAAAAAATCACTCATTTGTGAAGAAGTTCGTTGATTTCAAAATACAATCATGAATTTGAAGAATGTTCATGGATTTCATAGATTCAAAAAATTTTAGGGATTTGGAAAAAGTTCATGAATTTGAAAATTAACATCGATTGCAAAAAGCAAAACATAAAAACATAAAAATAAAACCAAAGCCAAAAAAGAGAACTTGCCTAACAAATAAATAGAAAACCAACGGAGAGAAACAGAAATAACCGACTGGACGAATAAATGTACTCGCCCATAGAAAACTCACGTGGCCACCGGGTACCGTTTACATGCAGTAAGCGGCACTTAAGCGCAAACGATGTGATACATATTGTAGGATCGGTCGCTAACCTACGAAGGTTTCGTCCGGTTCTAGGAACCCCTTGTTTTGGGGTTTTTCACTATTCTTTGAATTATAACCAGTTTTATCTGAGTTTTTTGTATCTTTTTCTTTTCTATATATCCTTATTTTCTTCTTCATTTTTTAAAACTTTTAATTTCGCAAATATTTTTTAAATTCTTGAACCTTTTTGAATTTCATGAACTTTTTGTATTCAAAAACATTATTCAAATATGTGAACTCTATTTGAATTCAAGAACAATTTTCATATTGATGGAAAAACATTAATCCATAAACTTGTTTGAATTCATGAACATTTGTTGAATTCATTAACTTTTTCAATTCCGTTTTACATTTTTTTTGCAATTGTGAAAAAAATTCAATTGCGTGATTTTTTTGAATTCATGAACTCTCTTTAATTCCGAGAACTGTTTTTCAATTCTATAAAATTTAATCAAATCTATGAACTTTATTTGAATTCACATTTTTTCAACAAATCATGAACATTGTTTGAATTGCAAATATCTTCTGAGTTCTTGAACTTCTTCTAATTTGGCGGTCCTTTTGTTGAATTCATGGATATTTTTCTAATTTGAGAACTTTTTGCAAACATTTTTAAGTGTCATGAACATTTTCTTCATTTGTGAATATTTTAAGAATCTCATGAACAAATTTTCAAATTTGCGAAGCTTTTTTGAATTTCTAGATGATTTTTTAATTCATTATTATTTTTTTACCTCACAAACATTTTCTCAGTTTTGTGAATTGTTAATTCCAGATATATTTTTTCATAATCTTTAATATTTTGTTGAATTTCCTCAAAAACAGGTTTATAAATGGGAAAACATTGTGGTAACTAGACGCACAGTCACTAATATGCGTTCCTTTTTTTATTTCATTAGTAATAAAAACGCAGATTGTAATTTTGTATTGAAGCTTGCATCACTCAGATTTACAAATTAGAGAACAAAATGAACTAACACATGGTCATGCATTCATGCGCTCGCTCTTGGTTGGGCCATGTAGGAGAGCGACACCCGAGGGCACGAGGATGCGAGCGATAGAAAAAGGAGGCAAGCGATGTGTGTGAGCAACGCAAGGAGTACGGGTTGCAGCAGGCGATACATATCACTCCCCACGCTTAAGGCGCCAAATAGGAAATGGCTTGGCAGATGATTTGCGGCTTTGGTTTTTTTTAAGAAAATTTTGCGGCTTTGGGATGGCAGGGATGCTCTGCAGGGCCATTCCTATTCAACGGGTAGGTCGACGTTTGTCGGTCGCTACACAGGTATATGGGCCGGCCCTAGTAGGCATGTTCCGTGACTCCCTGTTCCGGTTTTGGGAAGGTTCTAGTGGTTTCTTTTTTTCTCCTATGTTTCTCACTTTTGTTTTTCAGATATTTTTCATTTTTTTTATTTTTTCATTTGAGTTTTATTTTTTCCAATTTTCCAATTTCTTAAAAATTAAAATAATTGCACCCATGATTCAAATTCGTGAAGATATGTAGATATATGCGAACTTTCTTTCAAATTTGTGAAAATTTTCTGAAATCTGGTAATATTTTTAAAATTTGGGAACATTTTTTGAAGGTCGGAGCATTTTTAATTAGTGATTTTTTTTAAATTCGTGACCATTTTTTGTTAATTTGAGAATATTTTTTGAAATTTAGAACATTTTTTCTTGCACCCTGGAACGCCGTCGTGTCGCAAGGCCTTGTTTTTTGCAGAAAACACCCTCCTTTTTCTTGGAATAAACCTGTGCCCCCAGATGGGTCCTAGCTTTCTGCCTCACACCACGCTGATTTTGTGAGTTAACATTCAATTAATGATTTTACACCTATTTAGCAATGATATCAAACAGATATGATCATGACATGAACTAACGGCTATAGTGCAGAACCCCTTATAGAATTTTAGAACTACCAGCGTTTGGCAAAACTGGAACGCCGCCGCTAACTTGGCCAACTACTAGCGGCATTCAGTTTATACATGGGCGTTACTCTTGGTATACTACTAAGAACGTCCCGGAGTTAAGCACGTCGTTAGAGGTGAAGCTCAAGTAGCCTTCGAAAATTTGAAGAAGATGATTTCTACAAAGCCAGTGTTAGTCGCTCTGAATGAAAAGGAACATGTTCTGTTCTCGGAGATCTGTGACCAGCACTACTCTCGGACTTCTCATAAGCGGACTCGTTGTTCACTTCGAAAATCGAAGAATGCAAATCTTGGAAGGCCTCTAATGACAATCGGACTACACGTTAAACCAATTAAACCAATCAAACAAACAAAACAGAATTGCCAGAACTGCAGTCAAACCACAAATTTAGAAGCTTACCTCTAGCGGGAGATGCTCAGAGTCATAAGGTGACATGCTCCCTTTAGCTCGGATTGTCACGTTCAACAGTAATTCACATCAATTGAGTTTCTATATCATCCATGGTGATTGACCTATTGCTCACCCAAGTCGGATCTTGCAACACGATGTACAAGTACATTGGCCTCTCTCTTTCCTGAAGCTGCTGGATACGATGACTAATGAAGGCTGACAAAATAGGAATGAAGATATCCACTTCGATTTTTTCGGCTTTAGTAACTCTTAAGCTATTCAACGAGTGGCTACGACTCGGTCTAGGGAGAAAGGAGGAAGACCGGTGGCACATCCGGATGCTGGTATGTCTTTGTAGTAAAACCAAGTCCCTTGCCACCCTTTAATATCCTCTGGAAATTTTATCACGGGATAAGTTCCTGTTCTCTTGACATGGACTCCTAAACCACCACTCAGTTGGACCGGATTCATCTTCTAATCACTCGAATACGCTTTCATTATAGTTTTTGGACGACAAGAAGATGTGCTTGGAAACCCCCAATGGGGGTCGGTGCCAAAAAAATCTCGCAAAACAACATGAAACTAGTGAGGTATGTAACAACATTGGGTGGGAGATGATGAAGTTGAGCATCAAAGTAGTTCAAGAAAGCTCGAAAGAAAGGATGCCGCGGCATGGAATATCCCCTATCTATGTGGGATGCGAGAAGTGCCTGCTCATTTGTATTTGGAGTTGGCTCGACTTTGCTCGCATTGGGTTGTCTCCATCCCTCTTTGAGCACGAGTCTGTAGGTGACGAGATCTCGCACCTCCTTCTCCATCACCCACGACGGCTGCCAATCCCCTTGGATCCAGCCGAGAGGCGCCGCGAAGGAGGAAGAGGATCCCCTCTGTGCCCACTTCGGCTTCTCCTTCTTCTCAAGGGGAGAAGCTTCGGCGAAGATTTCCGTGTGAAATGACAGATGGGGATGGTAACTTTTGATTTACCCCCTCCTACCTCTTATTTATAACTAGGAGGTGTTTCGCAGGAACGAATCATAGCCACAAATCGTTTGAACCGACGGCCCCCACGATTCCCACGTCGAAGCGGTTACATGGCAAGTCGCATAGTGGGGCACACAAATTGAGGCGTCCCCAATGCGCCTCATTATTACCTCTATAGTAACCTAAGATATGCGTAGGACTCTAGAATCCCGCATGTGTCTATCAGAAAAATACTAGTATCCCATTTGACCACTCAAACAAACCCCCGATGAAGTGACAAGGAATTGGGAGATGTTGTGATACAAAGGTAGATCACATAAAGAGTTGAAATATGGTGAATTGGGCATTCCTACGTCGATCTATCTGGACCTTCTTCTAGGACCCAAAACACAAAATTGACAAGTTTGGATCTGGAGTTGATAGAAATTGACGTTCCTCTGGGATAATGAATGGCATCTCTCTGAGAGAATGAGCCCATGCATCAAATTTGCCACTCGGGTTTTATGATACATCCATATTCGGATAACTAGTCGGCCTCCCCTAGGGGACGAATGAGTATCACCAAACTTCTCTTGAAATTTAACTCTCAAGCTCGAACCCTCAAAATTTTAGCTCTAAAAATCCATTGAGATCTTCATACGAGCAAGTTTTATGAAGATCCCTTTAACAACAAAACAATCGGGGTACTGACCCATTCAGACATTCGGCTGAAACCCGCACTCTACAAAACCACGCGCAAAGATCCCGACGGATTCGGGGGCTAATGATGGGGTTGCCTATTCGGGATAGGCCTATGACAACCTAAGATATATATAGGACTACTGAGCCTACACCTTAAAGTATTAAGGCCCTGATGGGGAAGCGTCAATGTGAAGGGCACTCAGACCACTTCATGGCATCGCTTGACTTAGAAACTTCCCGACATCTATTCACTTGAATGACTAACGAATGATCACTCGGCCGTATCTATACTCGAACGTAGGAAGTGGAACAGTCAGGAAGAATATCTGAAGCGGTACAGGTCATACTTGAAATGTAAGTTGTGTAATTAAACTGCCTCTTTCATCTCCTAGTGGGCATAACAGAACGCCCAAGTTAAACCCTTGTAATAGAGAGAAGGAGGAGGACCGACGCACTCCTTATAAGCTGCCCTCTTCCTCTTAGGGAGGGGTTCACACTTATTGTTATCCATATGCATACGCAGAGAGAAAGCTCCCGGAGCACACGACGTAGGGTCTTTACCTCTACCATGAGGGGCATGAACTTGCCAAAACTTCTCTGTGTCACACAGCCTGGCGAGATCCAGCTATTTCCCTACCTCTGTCTCGTGCTGTCACGATTTCCCACACGGCTGGCGGCACGTGGGGGGGGGCAGGTTTATTCCGGTAAAGACGAGGTGGTTTTCCGCAAAAACGGAGGCCACGTGGCATCTTAAATTTGTAAATTCTTAATATGTCACTTTCAAATTCACGTTAACTTTGGTTATTATCGTATATATTGAAATCATACCAAAATAATTTTGTATAACCAAAACCTAAATGTATCTTAATTTTGTATTTATCAAAGTATTAGTATCATATAAAACAAAAAACCATATAAAACTGAACTATGTAAACCGAATAAATCAAATATCATGCAAAAAAACCGAATAAATCAAATACACAAAGTTAACGGCAGCGCTAACATACGTGCAAGGGCTGTATATATAGTGGACCATAGATGCTAAGTATTTCCTTTTTTGCGGGTAAGATGCTAAGTATTTCCGTATGTAAAAACCATATTAAAGTGTTCCTAAGGGGCAATAATCTCATGTGTCAGCGAGTTGAGGCATGAAACGTGTAGTTTTCTCGCCCCTTCACATCCAACTCGTCCCTCCCGTCCCGGTGGCCGTAAATGGAGAGAGGAAGCTCTGAAGTATTATTTGTAAGGCTAATGTTCCTAAAAAATTAGTTACTTGGCAGGCTGCCTCTAACAGTCTAGATGTACAAGTTAATAGAGTAAAACACCACCGAGCTATCTTAGGTACGTGCTCGATCTGTGGTGTTGAAGATGAGTCTATTTTCCATGCTTTGGTCTGTTGCACTAAGCCTTATGCTCTGCGCATGGCGTTGAGGGAGGTTTGGAATTTACCGGCTGAAGAGATCTTGAAATACTCGGGGCCGGACTGGTTTCTTATTTTATTGGATCAGTTAAGTTCTTCGGTGCGCGAGCAAACTATATTCATGTTCTGAAGAGCTTGGCACTTGAGTAATGACTTGACATTTGGTAAAGAAAAGGAATCTATCTCAGTCTCAATGAGTTTTGTTCAAAATTATTGGGCTTCATTCTCGTCTTGTCATGCAAACATATCGGTTGAGGTGAGTAGGAAAGGTAAGGAAGTGGTGGATGGAGTACAACCCATTAATAATAAAGAGAGGGATTGTGTTCCTTGGCAGCCTTCCACCTCATAATTCTTTAAGATTAATGTTGATGCAAGTTTTGTGGAGGACCTTAGCGCTGCGAACGTGGGTATAGTTGTCAGAAATCATACTTGAGAAGTTATCATTTCCTCTAGGGATTATATTGGTGCTTGCTTTAGCGTTGAGGAAGAGGAACTTATAGCGACCCTCTCTGGCCTTTAGATCGGTATCACTCTTAACAAACCCATAATCTTGAAAACTGACTGTTCTTTTGTGGCTTCCTTTCTTGCGCATCATATTATAGACAGGTCAAGCTTGGTTGATCTAAGGAAAGAAGCATTGGGTATCGCCAAGATGATGATGAATTTAAAATATCTAAGATTAATAGGAAGGCTAATATGGTGGCGCATAAGATCGTGAAGTTTAGTTTTGATAATATGTATGATTGTATTCTTATTAATAGTGTTCCGCCCTGTGTGGCAAATGCTGTAACGAACGATTGTATGAATGTTTTAATTATTTAATATATGGGTGGGGGTTTCTAAAAAAAACTCATCCCTCTCGTGTGTCAGTGCATGCCATAGTAAGGCCAACTCCAATGCGGGGCCCCATTTGGTCCGGCCGCGTTAATTTTGATCAGAACGGACACAAATCATTGCTCAATGCGTGATCGCAAATCTGGGCCGCGTTTGCGTCGAAACAGACAGTGCGCGGACGCACGCGGGCGCTCTCTTTGTCCTCCTGCTAGCTCGCCTGTCAGTGAAACATACTCAACCCCCCCCCTTCCTACATGGCTTGCACCTCTCCCTCGCCCCGCCATAGTCGCCGCCGCCCATTTTCCGGCCGCTTCGTCGCTGTCTAGGCTGGCCTCCCAAAAGCCTCATCGTATCCACACAAATATCCTTGTCGTCCGCCTACTTTCGGAGGATTTCTTGCCGGCGTTTGTGGGATTTCGTAGCCACCTCCGGTACTAGAAAAACCACAGCCGCCCGCGACGCCCATTGGCCGCAACACCGTCTGCCTCGCGCTGCAAGGCTGCCTGCCGCCCTCGTGTTCGTTTCTACGGGCTAGCTGTCTGTACATGGAGGCCGAGGTGCTCTTCACCGGCCGCGTCTCCAGCACGACCGCAAAGTGTTCACACTTTGCTTGCAAGGTACCATGAATAGTGGACTAGTATTTTTTCAACAACTTCATTTGTTCATCGGATGATTCATCATCGGATGACGAAGAGCTTGTGGTTGCTGCATTATTCGTCAATGACATAATTGCTAGGCAGCGACCTAGGTTCAGGGGATCAACAGGCCATGCTCTGGCGTTGAACCACAATAGAGAGAGCGGCCATGCCCTCATGTATGCTGATTACTTTGAGAATTCCTCGCTATTCAAACCTCGTCTTTTTTGGCACTGCTTTCTGGATTGCAAAGCATGTGTTCAATCATATTCAGGGGAGGGGGAGTGGTGGCATATGATAATTGCTTTGAGTGCAAGGAGGATGTCCTTGGCAAGGTTGGCTTCTCCTCTTATCAGAAACGCACTGCCCCTATTCGTATGATGGCATATGGAATTCCCGGTGATTTTATGGATGGGTACGTCCACATGAATGAATCCACATGTCTCACATCAATGTACAGGTTCTACAAGGCCGTGGTGGAAGCGTTTGGCCCTGAGTACCCGAGAGAGTCAAATGGTGCAGATACAACCCGGTTGTTGGTGATCAATGCAGATAGAGGCTTTCTAGGAATGCATGGCAGCATAGATTTATGCACTGGAGGGTGGTTTTAGTAATTAATAACAACATATACATCATTGATCTAATATTCATTTCAAATAGATTTTAGAAAAAGGTCAATGATTGGCATGGAAAGGACTAATGGATGTGGACCCCTCAAAATGCCAAGGACAAGAATTGGCTACCCCAAGACTCTACATTTTTTGTTTAGTGATCCAAGGTCACATTGAGTCCCTTAGGAAAGCAAATACTATTAAAAGGGGATGAGGTATTGTTGATGAGATTGTTGCTCAAGTGCTTAGTGATATTGCTCCAAAAACCCTCAGTCATTTTCTCAAAACACATTTGTCCAAAACCCTAATTCCCTATCTCGGTCCCACCAAAATCTTCCATCCGGACCAAGAGATAACCACTACCATTGCCACTGCCAAACCCTAGTAATTCAGTTAGACCAAAATGGATCTCGGTCCCACCGAGATGGCATTGCCAAGTTTCTGTGATGACATTGTTTCACTTCGGAATCACCGAATTGAAACAAACGGAAATTCTGAGATTGAGTTCTACTCTATCCATTGCACTTTGGTCCCACTGAGTTGTTCCATTTCGGTCCCACCGAAAATCCTAACGTTCATATCTTTTACACTAATCGGCACGGAGTTTTATATTTGGTCTCACCGATTTAGGTCAAAAGTGTGTAACGGTTGAATTTTGGGTGAAAGCTATTTGTACCCTTCCATCCCCGCCTACTCTCTAAGAGAGCCATCAGAAGTAAACACAACTTCCACCATTCATTTTCTGAGAGAGAATCACATACTCATGTGTTGATATCAAGAGATTCCATTCCTACCATTTGAACCTTGATTTCTAGCCTCTTCAAATTGTGTTCCACTCCAATACTTCTCCTACCCAAGCGAAATCTGAGAGAGAGAGAGAGAGAGAGAGACTGAGTGTTGAGGAGACTATGATTTGAAGCACAAGAGCAGGGAGTTCATCACCAACACAACATCTATTACTTTTTGGAGAGTGGTGTCTTCCAGATTGGGTAGGTGTCACTTGGGAGCCTCCAAGATCATGTGGAGTTGAACCAAGGAGTTTGTAAGCGCAATGAGATCGCCTACTTCTTGAAGATCTACCCGAGTGAGGCTAGTCCTTCATGGACAGAACCCATGGTGGAATAGACAAGGACTCGTGGATGGAGCCCTCCATGGACTCGCACAACCGTTACCCTCCGTGGGTTGAAGTCTGCATTAATGTGGACGTACGATAGCACCACCTATCGGAACCACGCCAAAAATCATCGTGTCTTCATTGCGTTTGAAATCTCCAATCGCTCCTTTACGTTCATATGCAAAATCTTTACTTTCCGTTGCACAACTCTTAGACTTGCATGTGTATGGTGTATTTGAATTGGTAGAATTGCTAAAACTTGCTCACAACTAAAATTGGGAAAATGATAAGTTTTTATTTGGTCAAGTAGTCTAATCACCCTCCCCCTCTAGACATACTTTTGATCCTACAGATATGGCACTCTTTTTTGGCATGGATGATTCTCACAATGACATCAACATGTTTCATCGCTCTCAAGTGTTTGAAGGAAATATGCCCTAGAGGCAATAATAAAGTTGTTATTTATATTTCCTTATATCATGATAAATGTTTATTATTCATGCTAGAATTGTATTAACCGGAAACTCAGTACACGTGTGAATACATAGACAAACAGAGTGTCACTAGTATGCCTCTACTTGACTAGCTCGTTAATCAAAGATGGTTAAGTTTCCTAGCCATGGACAAGAGTTTTCATTTGATGAACGGGATCACATCATTAGAGAATGATGTGATTGACTTGACCCATCCGTTAGCTTAGCACTATGATCGTTTAGTTTATTGCTAATGCTTTCTTCATAACTTATACATGTTCCTATGACTATGAGATTATGCAACTCCCGAATACCGGAGGAACACTTAGTGTGCTATCAAACGTCACAACGTAACTGGGTGATTATAAAGATGCTCTATAGGTGTCTCCGATGGTGTTTGTTGAGTTGGCATAGATCGAGATTAGGATTTGTCACTCCGATTGCCGGAGAGGTATCTCTGGGCCCTCTCGGTAATGCACATCACTATAAGCCTTGCAAGCAATGTGACTAATGAGTTAGTTACGGGATGATGCATTACGGAACAAGTAAAGAGACTTGCCAGTAATGAGATTGAACTAGGTATTGAGATACCGACGATCGAATGTCGGCCAAGTAACATACCGATGACAAAGGGAACAACATATGTTGTTATGCCGTTTGACCGATAAAGATCTTCGTAGAATATGTGGGAGCCAATATGAGCATCCAGGTTCCCGGAGATGAGTCTCGGTCATGTCTACATAGTTCTCGAACCCGTAGGGTCCGCACGCTTAACGCTCGATGATGATCGGTATTATGAGTTTATGTGTTTTGATGTACGAAGGTTGTTCGGAGTCCCGTATGTGATCACAGACATGACAAGGAGTCTCGAAATGGTCGAGACATAAAGATTGATATATTGGATGACTATATTCGGACACCGGATGAGTTCCGGAGGTCACCGGATATATATCGGAGTGCCGGAAGGGTTATCGGAACCACCGGAGAAGTAATGGGCCTTATTGGGCCTAGGGGAGAGAGAGGGGCTGCCAAGGGCTGGGCCCCCCCCCATGGGCCTACTCCGAATTGGACTAGGGGGAGGGGCGGCGCCCCCTCCTTCCTTCTCTTTCCCCCTCCTTCCTTCTTCTCCTAGTAGGACTAGGAAAAGGGGGAGTCCTACTCCTACTAGGAGGAGGGTTCCTCCCCCCTTGGCGCGCCTATGAGGGTCGGCCGGCCTCCCCCTCCCTCCTTTATATACATGGGGAGGGGGGCACCCTAGAACACAAGTTGACAGTTGTCTTAGCCGTGTGCGGTGCCCCCCTCCACAGATTTCCACCTCGGTCATATCGTTGTAGAGCTCAGGCGAAGCCCTGCGTCAGTAACTTCATCATCACCGTCACCACACCGTTGTGCTAACGAAACTCTCCCTTGGCCTCAACTGGATCAAGAGTACGAGGGACGTCACCGAGCTGAACGTGAGCAGATCGCGGAGGTGCCATGAGTTCGGTACTTGGATCGGTTGGATCGTGAAGACATTCGACTACATCAACCGCGTTACTAAACGCTTCCGCTTTCGGTCTACGAGGGTAAGTGGACACACTCTCCCCGCTCGTTGCTATGCATCACCTAGATGGTTCTTGCGTGTGCGTAGGAAATTTTTTAAAATTACTGTGTTCCCCAACAGTGTCATCCGAGCCAGGTCTATGCGTAAATGTTATATGCACGAGTAGAACACAAATAGTTGTGGGCGATAATAGTCATACTGCTTACCAGCATGTCATACTTTGATTCGGCAGTATTGTTGGATGAAGCGGCTCAGACCGACATTACGCGTACGCTTACGCGAGACTGGTTCTACCGACGTGCTTCGCACACAGGTGGCTAGTGGGTGTCTGTTTCTCCAACTTTAGTTGAATCGAGTGTGACTATGCCCGGTCCTTGTTGAAGGTTAAAACAGCAAACTTGATGAAAAATCGTTGTGGTTTTTTATGCGTACGTAAGAACGGTTCTTGCTAAGCCCGTAGCAACCACGTAAAAATTGCTACAACAAAGTAGAGGACGTCTAACTTGTCTTTGCAGGGCATGTTGTGATGTGATATGGTCAAAACGTGATTATATAAATTGTTGTATGAGATGATCATGTTTTGTAACACAGTTATCGGCAACTGGCAAGAGCCATATGGTTGTCGCTTTATTGTATGAAATGCAATCGCCATGTAATTGCTTTACTTGATCACTAAGCGGTAGCGATAGTCGTAGAAGCAATAGTTGGTGAGACGACAACGATGCTTCGATGGAGATCAAGGTGTCAAGCCGGTGACGATGGTGATCATGATGGTGCTTTGGAGATGGAGATCAAAGGCACAAGATGATGATGGCCATATCATATCACTTATATTGATTGCATGTAATGTTTATCCTTTATGCATCTTATTTTGCTTAGTTCGGCGGTAGCACTATAAGATGATCTCTCACTAAATTTCAATGTATAAGTGTTCTCCCTGAGTATGCACCGTTGCTACAGTTCGTTGTGCCGAGACACCACGTGATGATCGGGTGTGATAAGCCCTACGTTCACATACAACGGGTGCAAGCCAGTTTTGCACATGCAGAATACTCGGGTTAAACTTGATGAGCCTAGCATATGCAGATATGGCCTCGGAACACTGAGGCCGAAAGGTCGAGCGTGAATCATATAGTAGATATGATCAACATAGTGATGTTCACCATTGAAAACTACTCCATCTCATGTGATGATCGGACATGGTTTAGTCGATATGGATCACGTGATCACTTAGATGATTAGAGGGATGTCTATCTAAGTGGGAGTTCTTAAGTAATATGATTAATTCAACTTTAATTTATCATGAACTTAGTCCTGATAGTATTTGCATATCTATGTTGTAGATCAATAGCTTGCGATGTAGCTTCCAGTTTATTTTTGATATGTTCCTAGAGAAAAATAAGTTGAAAGATGATAGTAGCAATGATGCGGACTTGGTCCGGGATCTGAGGATTATCCTCATTGCTGCACAGAAGAATTATGTCCTTGATGCACCGCTAGGTGACAGACCTATTGCAGGAGCAGATGCGCACGTTATGAACGTTTGACAAAGCTCGGTATGATGACTACTTAATAGTTTAGTGCACCATGCTTTACGGCTTAGAACCGGGACTTCAAAAACGTTTTGAACGCCACGGAGCATATAAGATGTTCTAAGAGTTGAAATCGGTATTTCATACTCATGCCCGTGTCGAGAGGTATGAGACCTCTGACAGTACTTTGCCTACAAGATGGAGGAGAATAGCTCAACCAGTGAGCATGTGCTCAGATTATCTAGGTACTACAATTGCTTGAATCAAGTGGGAGTTAATCTTCCAGATAAGATAGTAATTGACAAAGTTCTCTAGTCACTATCACCAAGTTACTAGAACTTAGTAATGAACTATAATATGCAAGGGATGACGAAAGTAATTCCCAAGCTCTTCGCGATGCTGAAATCGACAAAGGTAGAAATCAAGAAATAGCATCAAGTGTTGATGGTTAACAAGACTACTAGTTTCAAGAAAAGGGCAAAGGAAAAGAAAGAGGAACTTCGAAGAAGAATAGCAAGCAAGTTGTTGCTCCCATGAAGAAGCCCAAAGCTAGACCCAAGCCTGGAACTGAGTGCTTCTACTGCAAAGGAAATGGTCACTGGAAGTGGAACTGCCCTAAATACTTGGCGGATAAGAAGGATGGCAAAGTGAACAAAAGTATATTTGATATACATGTTACTGATGTGTACTTTACTAGTGTTTATAGCAACCCCTCAGTATTTGATACTGGTTTAGTTGCTAAGAGTAGTAACTAAAAACAGGAGTTGTAGAATGAACACAGACTAGTTATGGGCAAAGTGACGATGTGTGTTGGAAATGATTCCAAGGTTGATAAGATCACCATCGCACACTCCCTCTACCTTCGAGATTAGTGTTGGACCAAAATAAATGTTATTTGGTGTTTGCCTTGAGCATGAATATGATTGGATCATATTTATTGCAATACGGTTATTCATTTAAGTCAAAGAATAATTGTTGTTCTGTTTACATGAATAAAATCTTCTATGGTCATACACTTAATATAAATGGTTTATTGAATCTCGATCGTAATGATACACATATTCATAGTATTGATGCCAAAAGATGCAAAGTTGATAATGATAGTGCAACATATTTGTGGCATTGCCGTTTAGGTCATATTGGTGTATAGAGCATGAAGAAACTCCATGCTGATGGGCTTTTGGAATCACTTGATTATGAATCACTTGATGCTTGCGAACCATGCCTCATGGGCAAGATGACTAAGACTCCGTTCTCCGGAACAATGGAGCGAGCAACAGACTTGTTGGAAATAATACATACTGATGTATGCGATCCGATGAGTGTTGGGGCTCGCGGCGGGTATCGTTATTTTCTAACCTTCACAGATGATTTGAGCAGATATGGGTATATCTACTTGATGAAACATAAGTTTGAAACATTTGAAAAGTTCAAAGCATTTCAGAGTGAAGTGGAAAATCATCATAACAGGAAAATAAAGTTTCTACGATCTGATCGTGGAGGCACATATTTGAGTTACGAGTTTGGCAACTCACGCCACCTCGAACACCACAGTGTAATGGTGTGTCCGAATGTCGTAGCCGTACTTTATTAGATATGGTGCGATCTACCGATTTACCATTATTGTTTTGGGGTTATGCATTAGAGACAGCTGCATTCACGTTAAATAGGGCACCATCTAAATCCGTTGAGACCACACCGTATGAACTGTGGTTTGGCATGAAACCTAAGTTGTCGTTTCTTAAAGTTTGGGCTTGTGATGCTTATGTGAAAACGCTTCAACCTGATAAGCTCGAACCCAAATCGAAGAAATGCGTCTTCATAGGATACCTAAAGGAGACTGTTGGGTACACCTTTTATCATAGATCCGAAGGCAAGATATTCGTTGCAAAGAATGGATCCTTTCTAGAGAAGGAGTTTCTCTCGAAAGAAGTGACTGGGAGGAATGTAGAACTTGATGAGGTAGTTGTACCTTCTCCCGAATTGGAAAGTAGTTCATCACAGAAATCAGTTTTAGTGATTCCTACACCAATTAGTGAGGAAGCTAATGATGATGATCATGAAACTTCAGATCAAGTTACTACCGAACCTCGTAGGTCAACCAGAGTACGGTCCGCACCAGAGTGGTACGGTAATCCTGTTCTGGAAGTCATGTTACTAGACCATGACGAACCTACAAACTATGAGGAAGAGATGATGAGCCCATGTTCCGCGAAATGGCTTGAGGCCATGAAATCTGAGATGAGATCCATGTATGAGAACAAAGTATGGACTTTGATTGACTTACCCGATGATCGGCGAGCCATTGAGAATAAATGGATCTTCAAGAGGAAGACGGACGCTGATAGTAGTGTTACTATCTACAAAGCTCGAATTGTCGCAAAAAGTTTTTTGACAAGCTCAAGGTGTTGACTACGATAAGATTTTCTCACTAGTAGCAATGCTTAAGTCTGTCCGAATCATGTTAGCAATTGCCACATTTTATGAAATATGGCAAATGGATGTTAAAACTACATTCCTTAATGGATTTCTTAAAGAAGAGTCGTATATGATACAACAAGAAGGTTTTGTCAATCCTAAAGGTGCTAACAAAGTGTGCAAACTCCAGCGATCCATCTATGGACTGGTGCAAGCATCTCGGAGTTGGAATATACGCTTTGATAAGGTGATCAAAGCATATGGTTTTATACAGACATTTGGTGACGCATGTATTTACAAGAAAGTGAGTGGGAGCACTACAGCCTTTCTGATAAGTATATGTGCATGACATATTGTTGATCAGAAATGATGTAGAATTTTCTGGAAGCATAAAGGAGGTTTTGAAAGGAGTTTTTCAAAGAAAGACCTCGGTAAAGCTGCTTACATATTGAGCATCAAGATCTATATGTTGGGGAACGCAGTAATTTAAAAAAAAATCCTACTCACACGCAAGATCTATCATGGTGATGCATAGCAACGAGAGGGGAGAGTGTAGTCCACGTAACCTCGTAGACCGTAAGCGGAAGCGTTATGACAACGCGGTTGATGTAGTCGTACGTCTTCACGATCCGACCGATCCTAGCACCGAAAGTACGGTACCTCCGTGATCTGCACACGTTCAGCTCGGTGATGTCCCACGAACTCTTGATCCAGCTGAGTGTCGAGGGAGAGCTTCGTCAGCACGACGGCGTGATGATGGTGATGATGAAGCTACCGGCGCAGGGCTTCGCCTAAGCACGGCAACGATATGACCGAGGTGGACTATGGTGGAGGGGGGCACCGCACACGGCTAAGACAATGTCAACTTGTGTGTCTCTGGGGTGCCGCCCTCCCCACGTATATAAAGGAGGGAGAGGGGAGGCCGGCCGGCCTCTCTAGGCGCGCCAAGGGGGAGGAGTCCTCCTCCTAGTGGGAGTAGGACTCCCCCTTTCCTAGTCCCACTAGGAATAGAAGGAAGAGGGGGAAGGAGAAAGGAAGAGGGGGGCCGGCCCCCTCACCCAATTCGGATTGGGCTTGGGGTGGGCGCGCCCACTCCTAGGCTGCCTTCTCTTCTCTCCCACTAAGGCCCATTAAGGCCCATATGCTCCCCGGTGGGTTCCGGTAACCTCCCGGTACTCCGGTAAATGCCCGAACTCACCCGGAACCATTCCGATGTCCAAACATAGTCAACCAATATATCGATCTTTATGTCTCGAACATTTCGAGACTCCTCGTCATGTCCGTGATCATATCCGGGAATCCGAACTACCTTAGGTACATCAAAACACATAAACTCATAATACCGATCGTCAACGAACGTTAAGCGTGCGGACCCTACGAGTTCGAGAACTATGTAGACATGACCGAGACACGTCTCCGGTCAATAACCAATAGCGGAACCTGGATGTTCATATGGGTCCCACATATTCTACGAAGATCTTTATCGGTCAAACTGCATAACAACATATGTTGTTCCCTTTGTCATTGGTATGTTACTTGCCCGAGATTCGATCGTCGGTATCTCAATACCTAGTTCAATCTCGTTACCGGAAAGTCTCTTTACTCGTTCTGTAATGCATCATCCCGCAAATAAATCATTAGTCACATTGCTTGCAAGGCTTATAGTGATGTGCATTACCGAGAGGGCCCAGAGATACCTCTCCGACAATCAGTGACAAATCCTAATATCGATCTATGCCAACTCAACAAACACCATCGGAGACACGTGTAGAGCACCTTTATAATCACCCAGTTACGTTGTGACGTTTGGTTGCACACAAAGTGTTCCTCCGGTATTCGGGGGTTGCATAATCTCATAGTCATAGGAACATGTATAAGCATGAAGAAAGCAATAGCAACATACTAAACAATCAAGTACTAAGCTAACGGAATGGGTCAAGTCAATCACATCATTCTCTAATGACGTGATCCCGTTAATCAAATGACAATTCATGTCTATGGCTAGGAAACTTAACCATCTTTGATTCAACGAGCTAGTCAAGTAGAGGCATACTAGTGACACTCTGTTTGTCTATGTATTCACACATGTACTAAATTTCCGGTTAATACAATTCTAGCATGAATAATAAACATTTATCATGATATAAGGAAATATAAATAACAACTTTATTATTGCCTCTAGGGCATATTTCCTTCAGTCTCCCACTTGCACTAGAGTCAATAATCTAGTTCACATCGCCATGTGATTGAAAACCAATCGTTCACATCACCATGTGATTAACACCCATAATTCACATCACTATGTGACCAATACCCAAAAGGTTTACTAAAGTCAATAATCTAGTTCACATTGCCTATGTGATTAACACCAAAAGCGTACTAAGGTGTGATCATGTTTTGCTTGTGAGAGAAGTTTAGTCAACGGGTCTGCCACATTCAGATCCGTATGTATTTTGCAAATTTCTATGTCTACAATGCTCTGCACGGAGCTACTCAAGCTAATTGCTCCCACTTTCAATATGTATCCAGATTGAAACTTAGAGTCATCCAGATCAGAGTTAAAGCTTGCATCGACGTAACTCTTTACGATGAACTCTTTATCACCTCCATAACCAAGAAATATTTCCTTAGTCCTCTAAGGATAATTTTGACCAATTTCCAGTGACTTACTCCTAGATCACTATTGTACTCCCTTGCCAAACTCAGTGCAGGGTATACAATAGGTCTGGTACACAGCATGGCATACTTTATAGAACCTATGGCTGAGGCATAGGGAATGACTTTCATTCTCTTTCTATATTCTGCCGTGGTCGGGCTTTGAGTCTTACTCAACTTCACACCTTTCAACACAGGCAAGAACTCCTTCTTTGGCTGTTCCATTTTGAACTACTTCAAAAATTTGTCAAGGTATGTACTCATTGAAAAAACTTATCAAGCGTCTTAATCTATTTCTATAGATCTTGATTCTCAATATGTAAGCAGCTTCATTGAGACCTTTCTTAGAAAAACTTCTTTCAAACACTCCTTTATGCTTTCCAGAAAATTCTACATCATTTCCGATCAACAATATGTCATTCACATATACTTATCTGAAATGTTGTAGTGCTCCCACTCACTTTCTTGTAAATACATGCTTTATCACAAGTCTGTATAAAACTATATGCTTTGATCAACTCATCAAAGCGTATATTCCAACTCCGAGATGCTTGCACCAGTCCATAGATGGATCGCTGGAGCTTTGCACACTTTGTTAGCACCTTTAGGATTGACAAAACCTTCTGGTTGCATCATATACAACTCTTCTTTAAGAAATCCATTAAGGAATGTAGTTTGACATCCATTTACCAGATTTCATAAAATATGGCAATTGCTAACATGATTCAGACCGACTTAAGCATCGCTACGAGTGAGAAAATCTCATCATAGTCAACACCTTGAACTTTGTCAAAAACCTTTTTCGACAAGTCTAGCTTTGTAGATAGTAACACTACTATCAGCGTCCGTCTTCCTCTTGAAGATCCATTTATTCTCTATGGCTTGCCGATCATCGGGCAAGTCAACCAAAGTCCACACTTTGTTCTCATACATGGATCCCATCTCAGATTTCATGGCCCCAAGCCATTTTGCGGAATCTGGGTTCATCATCACTTCCTCATAGTTCGTAGGTTCGCCATGGTCTAGTAACATGATTTCCAGAACAGGATTACCATACCACTCTAGTGCGGAACGTACTCTGGTTGACCTACGAGGTTTGGTAGTAACTTGATCTGAAGTTTCATGATCATCATCATTAACTTCCTCACTAATTGGTGAGGCAGCACTGGAACTGATTTCTGTGATGAACTACTTTCCAATTCGGGAGAAGGTACAATTACCTCATCAAGTTCTACTTTCCTCCCACTCACTTCTTTCGAGAGAAACTCCTTCTCTAGAAAGGATCCATTCTTAGCAACAAAGATCTTGCCTTTGGATCTATGATAGAAGGTGTACCCAACATTTTCTTTTGGGTATCCTATGAAGACGCACTTCTCCGATTTGGGTTCGAGCTTATCAGGTTGAAACTTTTCCACATAAGCATCGCAACCTCAAACTTTAAGAAACGACAGCTTAGGTTTCTTGCCAAACCATAGTTCATACGGTGTCGTCTCAATGGATTTAGACGGTGCCCTATTTAACGTGAATGTAGTTGTTTTAATGCATAACCCCAAAACTATAGTAGTAAATCGGTAAGAGACATCATAGATTGCACTATATCCAACAAAGTACGGTTATGACGCTCGGACACACCATTATGCTGTGGTGTTCTAGGTGGCATGAGTTTGTGAGACTATTCCACATTGTTTTAATTGAATGCCAAACTCGTCACTCAAATATTCGCTTCTGCGATCAGATCGTAGAAACTTTTATTTTCTTGTTACGATGATTCTCTACTTCACTCTGAAATTCTTTGAACTTTTCAAATGTTTCAGACTTACGTTTCATCAAGTAGATATACCCGTATCTGCTCAAATCATCTGTGAAGGTCAGAAAATAACGATACCCGCCGCGAGCCTCAACACTCATCAGATCGCATACATCAGTATGTATTATTTCCAATAAGTCAGCGGTTTGCTCCATTGTTCCGGAAAACGGAGTCTTAGTCATCTTGCCCATGAGACATGGTTCGCAAGCATCAAGTGATTCCAAAAGCCCATCAGCATGGAGTTTCTTCATGTGCTTTACACCAATATGACCTAAACGGCAGTGCCACAAATATGTTGCATTATCATTATCAACTTTGCATCTTTTGGCATCAATATTATGATATGTGTATCAACACGATCGAGATTCAATAAACCATTTATTTTGAGTTTATGACCATAGAAGGTTTTATTCATGTAAATAGAACAACAATTATTCTTTGACTTAAATGAATAACCGTATTGCAATAAACATGATCCAATCATATTCATGCTCAACGCAAACACCAAATAACATTTATTTTAGGTTCAACACTAATCCCGAAGGTAAAGGGAGTGTGCGATGGTGATCTTATCATCTTTGGAATCATTTCCAACACACATCATCACCTCGCCCTTAACTAGTCTTTGTTTATTTTGCAACTCCTGTTTCGAGTTACTACTCTTAGCAACTGAACTAGTATCAAATACCGAGGGGTTGCTATAAACACTATTAAAGTACACATCAATAACATGTATATCAAATATAACTTTGTTCACTTTTCCATCCTTCTTATCCGCCAAGTATCTAGGGGCAGTTCCGCTTCCAATGATTAATCCCTTGCAGTAGAAGCACTCAGTTTCAGGCTTAAGTCTAGCTTAAGGTTTCTTCACGGGAGTGACAACTTGCTTGCCATTCTTCTTGAAGTTTCCCTTTCATTCCCTTTGCCCTTTTCTTGAAACTAGTGGTCTTGTTAACCATCAACACTTGATGCTCTTTCTTGATTTCTACCTTCGCTGATTTCAGCATAGCGAAGAGCTCGGGAATTACTTTCGTTATCCCTTGCATATTATAGTTCATCACTAAGTTCTATTAACTTGGTGATAGTGACTAGAGAACTTTGTCAATCACTATCTTATCTGGAAGATTAACTCCCACTTGATTCAAGCAATTGTAGTACCCAGACAATCTGAGCACATGCTCACTAGTTGAGCTATTCTCCTCCATTTTGTAGGCAAAGTACTGTCAGAGGTCTCATACCTCTCAACACGGGCATGAGTATGAAATACCAATTTCAACTCTTGGAACATCTTATATGCTCTGTGGCGTTCAAAACATTTTTGAAGTCCCGGTTCTTAAGCCGTAAAGCATGGTGCACTAAACTATCAAGTAGTCATCATACCGAGCTTTGTCAAACGTTCATAACGTCTGCATCTGCTCCTGCAATAGGTCTGTCACCTAGCGGTGCATCAAGGACATAATTCTTCTGTGCAGCAATGAGGATAATCCTCAGATCACGGACCGAGTCCGCATCATTGCTACTATCATCTTTCAACTTAGTATTCTCTAGGAACATATCATAAATAAAAACGGGGAAGCTATATGCGAGCTATTGATCTACAACATAGATATGCAAATACTATCAGGACTAAGTTCATGACAAATTAAAGTTCAATTAATCATATTACTTAAGAACTCCCACTTAGATAGACATCCCTCTAATCATCTAAGTGATCGCGTGATCCAAATCAACTAAACCATGTCCGATCATCACGTGAGATGGAGTAGTTTTTAATGGTGAACATCACTATGTTGATCATATCTACTATATGATTCATGCTCGACCTTTCGGTCTCAGTGTTCCGAGGCCATATCTGCATATGCTAGGCTCGTCAAGTTTAACCCGAGTATTTTGCGTGTGCAAAACTAGCTTGCACCTGTTGTATGTGAACGTAGAGCTTATCACACCCGATCATCACGTGGTGTCTCGGCACGACGAACTTTCGCAACGGTGCATACTCAGGGAGAACACTTGTACCTTGAAATTTAGTGAGAGATCATCTTATAATGCTACCGCCGAACTAAGCAAAATAAGATGCATAAAGGATAAACATTACATGCAATCAATATAAGTGATATGATATGGCCATCATCATCTTGTGCCTTTGATCTCCATCTCCAAAGCACCGTCATGATTACCATCGTCACTAGCTTGACACCATGATCTCCATCGAAGCATCGTTGTCGTCTCGCCAACTATTGCTTCTACGACTATCGCTACCGCTTAGTGATAAAGTAAAGCAATTATATGGTGATTGCATTTCATACAACAAAGCGACAACCATATGGCTCCTGCCAGTTGCCGATAACTCTGTTACAAAACATGATCATCTCATACAATAAAATTTAGCATCATGTTTTGACCATATCACATCACAACATGCCCTGCAAAAACAAGTTAGACGTCCTCTACTTTGTTGTCGAAAGTTTTACGTGGTTGCTACGGGCTTAGCAAGAACCGTTCTTACCTAGGCATCAAAACCACAACGATTTTTCGTGAAGTGTGCTATTTTAACCTTCAATAAGGACCGGGCGTGGTCACACTCGATTCAACTAAAGTTGGAGAAACTGACACCCACCAGCCACCTGTGTGCGAAGCACGTCTATAGAACCAGTCTCGCGTAAGCGTACGCGTAATGTCGGTCTGGGCCGCTTCATCCAACAATACCGCCGAATCAAAGTATGACATGCTGGTTAGCAGTATGACTATTATCGCCCACAACTCATTTGTGTTCTACTCGTGCATATAACATCTACGCATAGACCTGGCTCGGATGCCACTGTTGGCGAACGCAGTAATTTCAAAAAAAAAACCTACGCACACGCAAGATCTATCATGCTGATGCATAGCAACGAGAGGGGAGAGTGTAGTCCATGTACCCTCGTAGACCGTAAGCGGAAGCGTTATGACAACGCGGTTGATGTAGTCGTACGTCTTCACGATTCGACCGATCCTAGCACCGAAAGTACGGCACCTCCATGATCTGCACACATTCAGCTCGGTGACATCCCACGAACTCTTGATCCAGCTGAGTGTCGAGGGAGAGCTTCGTCAGCACGACGGTGTGATGACGGTGATGATGAAACTACCAGCGAAGGGCTTCGCCTAAGCACTGCAACGATATGATCGAGGTGGATTATGGTGGAGGGGGGCACCGCACACGGCTAAGACAATGTCAACTTGTGTATCTCTGGGGTGCCCCCCTCCCCACGTATATAAAGGAGGGAGGGGGGATGCCGGCCGGCCTCTCTAGGCGCGCCAAGGGGGGAGGAGTCCTCCTCCTAGTGGGAGTAGGACTCCCCCTTTCCTAGTCCCACTAGGAATAGAAGGAAGAGGGGGAAGGAGAAAGGAAAAGGGGGCCGCCCCCCTCACCCAATTCGGATTGGGCTTGGGGGGCGCGCCCCCTCCTAGGTTGCCTTATCTTCTCTCCCACTAAGGCCCATTAAGGCCCATATGCTCCCCGGGGGGTTTCGGTAACCTCCCGGTACTCCTGTAAATGCCCGAACTCACCCGGAACAATTCCGATGTCCAAACATAGTCATCCAATATATCGATCTTCATGTTTCAAACATTTTGAGACTCCTCTTCATGTCCGTGATCATATCCGGGACTCCGAACTACCTTCGGTACATCAAAATACATAAACTCATAATACTGATCGTCACCGAACGTTAAGCGTGCGGACCCTACGGGTTCGAGAACTATGTAGACATGACCGAGACAAACCTCCGGTCAATAACCAATAGCGGAACCTGGATGTTCGTATTGGCTCCCAAATATTCTACGAAGATCTTTATCGGTCAAACTGCATAACAACATATGTTGTTCCCTTTGTCATCGGTATGTTACTTGCCTGAGATTCGATCGTCGGTATCTCAATACCTAGTTCAATCTCGTTACCGGCAAGTCTCTTTACTCGTTCCGTAATGCATCATCCCGCAACTAACTCATTAGTCACATTGCCTGCAGGGCTTATAGTGATGTGCATTACCGAGAGGGCCCAGAGATACCTCTTCGACAATCGGAGTGACAAATCCTAATCTCGATCTATGCCAACTCAACAAACACCATCGGAGACACCTGTAGAGCACCTTTATAATCACCCAGTTACGTTGTGACGTTTGGTAGCACACAAAGTGTTCCTCCGATATTCGGGAGTTGCATCTCATAGTCATAGGAACATGTATAACTCATGAAGAAAGCAATAGCAACATACTAAACAATCAAGTGCTAAGCTAATGGAATGGGTCAAATCAATCACATCATTCTCTAATGATGTGATCTCGTTAATCAAATGACAACTCCTGTCTATGGCTAGGAAACTTAACCATCTTTGATTCAACGAGCTAGTCAAGTAGAGGCATACTAGTGACACTCTGTTTGTCTATGTATTCACACATTTACTAAATTTCCGGTTAATACAATTCTAGCATGAATAATAAACATTTATCATGATATAAGGAAATACAAATAACAACTTTATTATTGCCTCTAGGGCATATTTCCTTCACTATAGATATAGATCAAGATGCTTCATAAGTTTTTTCAATGAGTACATACCTTGACAAGTTTTGAAGTAGTTCAAAATGGAACAGTCAAAGGAGTTCTTGCCTGTGTTGCAAGGTGTGAAGTTGAGTAAAGACTCAAAACCCGACCACGGTAGAAAATAGAAAGAGAATGAAAAGTCATTCCCTATGCCTCAGTCATAGGTTCTATAAAGTATGCTATGCTGTGTACCAGACCTATTGTATACCTTAGCATGATTTTGGCAAGGGAGTACAATAGTGATCTAGGAGTAGATCACTGGACAACGGTCAAAATTATCCTTAGAGGACTAAGGAAATATTTCTCGGTTATGGAGGTGATAAAAGATTTCGTCGTAAAGAGTTACGTCGATGCAAGCTTTGACACCGATCTAGATGACTCTATGTCTCGATCTAGATACATATTGAAAGTGGGAGCAATTAGCTAGAGTAGCTCCGTGCAGAGTATTGTAGACATAGAAATTTGCAAAATACACACGAATCTGAATATTGCAGACCCGTAGACTAAAATTTCTCTCACAGGCAAAACATGATCATACCTTATTACTCTTGGGTGTTAATCACATAGCGATGTGAACTAGATTATTGACTCTAGTAAACCTTTTTGAGTGTTGGTCACATGGCGATGTGAACTATGGGTTAATCACATAAAGATGTGAAATATTGGTGTTAAATCACATGGCGATGTGAACTAGAGTACTAACACTAGTGCAAGTGGGAGACTGAAGGAAATATGCCCTAGAGGCAATAATAAAGTTGTTATTTATATTTCCTTATATCATGATAAATGTTTATTATTCATGCTAGAATTGTATTAACCGGAAACTTAGTACATGTGTGAATACATAGACAAACAGAGTGTCACTAGTATGCCTCTACTTGACTAGCTCGTTAATCAAAGATGGTTAAGTTTCCTAGCCATGGACAAGATTTGTCATTTGATGAACGGGATCACATCATTAGAGAATGATGTGATTGACTTGACCCATCCGTTAGCTTAGCACTATGATCGTTTAGTTTATTGCTAATGCTTTCTTCATAACTTATACATGTTCCTATGACTATGAGATTATGCAACTCCCGAGTACCGGAGGAACACTTAGTGTGCTATCAAACGTCACAACGTAACTGGGTGATTATAAAGATGCTCTACAGGTGTCTCCGATGGTGTTTGTTGAGTTGGCATAGACCGATATTAGGATTTGTAACTCCGATTGTCGGAGAGGTATCTCTGGACCCTCTCGGTAATGCACATCACTATAAGCCTTGCAAGCAATGTGACTAATGAGTTAGTTACGGGATGATGCATTACGGAACGAGTAAAGAGACTTGCGGGTAACGAGATTGAACTAGGTATTGAGATATCGACGATCGAATCTCGGGCAAGTAACATACCGATGACAAAGGGAACAACGTATGTTGTTATGCGGTTTGACCGATAAAGATCTTCGTAGAATATGTGGGAGCCAATATGAGCATCCAGGTTCTGCTATTGGTTATTGACCGGAGATGAGTCCCGGTCATGTCTACATAGTTCTCAAACCCGTAGGGTCCGCACGCTTAACGTTCGATGATGATCGGTATTATGAGTTTATGTGTTTTGATGTACGAAGGTTGTTCGGAGTCCCGGATGTGATCACGGACATGACGAGGAGTCTCGAAATGCTCGAGATATAAAGATTGATATATTGGATGACTATATTCGGGCATTGGATGAGTTCCAGAGGTCACCGGATATATATCGGAGTGCCAGAAGCGTTATCGGAACCACCGGAGAAGTTATGGGCCTTATTGGGCCTAGGGGAGAGAGAGTGGGGCTGCCAAGGGCTGGCGCACCCCCCCCCCCCCATGGGCCTAGTCCGAATTGGACTAGGGGGAGGGGCGGCGCCCCCTCCTTCCTTCTCTTTCCCCCTCCTTCCTTCTTCTCCTAGTAGGACTAGGAAAAGGGGGAGTCCTACTCCTACTAGGAGGAGGATTCCTCCCCCCCTTGGCGCGCCTATGAGGGCCGACCAGCCTCCCCCTCCCTCCTTTATATACGTGGGTAGGGGGGCACCCTAGAACACAAGCTGACAGTTGTCTTAGCCGTGTGCGGTGCCCCCCTCCACAGATTTCCACCTCGGTCATATCGTTGTACAGCTTAGGCGAAGCCCTGCGTCGGTAACTTCATCATCACCGTCACCACGCCGTCGTGCTGATGAAACTCTCCCTCGGCCTCAACTGGATCAAGAGTACAAGGGACGTCACCGAGCTGAACGTGTGCAGATCGCGGAGGTGCCGTAAGTTTGGTACTTGGATCGGTTGGATCGCGAAGACGTTCGACTACATCAACCGCGTTACTAAACGGTTCCGCTTTCGATCTACGAGGGTACGTGGACACACTCTCCCCGCTCGTTGTTATGCATCACCTAGATGGATCTTGCGTGTGCGTAGGAAAATTTTAAAATTACTGCGTTCCCCAACAGTGTTCGCAAGGCTTGCAGAAGGCCACTGCCCAGAGGTCAACTTTGAGATCAATGACCACCAGTACAACAAGGGATACTACCTAGCTGATGGTATTTATCCTCAGTGGTCAACTCTTGTGAAGACAATATCCAATCCGAAAGGAGAAGAGGCGGAGATTTCCCCAAACATAAGAGAGTGCTAGGAAGGATGTGGAGTGTGCTTTTGGTGAGCTTCAATCTCGATTGGCTATCGTTCGACACCCTGCACCGACATGGTGCACCAAAAAGCTTTGCGACGTGACGCTTGCTTGTGTGATCATGCACAACATGATCGTGGATGATGAGCGAGATAACAACATCTACGACCAATTGTTTGAATATCAGGGTGAAAATGTTGTGCCAGAGCACCAAGAACCGGCAATGTTTGGACAGTTCACCCGATTTCATTGTGAAATGTGTGATTGTCATACTCATATGCAACTCCAAAATGACTTGGTTGAGCACATGTGAAATCACATTGGCAACTTGTAGATGTATCGGTTTATTTTCTTTCGATGTATTCGTGACAATTTAAATTTGGTTGTAAACTTCGTGTTTTTGGAGGAAAGACCATACCCCTTGTACCCCCTCGTGTCGCCTCCCCTTGGGAGAGGGTTCCCCAAACCCTAGTCGCCAGACTCCTTCGACCCTTCCCCTATCGTCGCGGGGGCGGCGGGCCGGCGCATAGGCTCCTGGGCGGGTAGTTGCGGCGGTTCTCCCGTGAGGCGGACGGGGCGCTTCAAGCGGGGAGACTGGGGGCGGCAGTTAGGGAGGCGTCCTACCGTGAGGCGGCGATCGAAGCACCATGGCCGGCGGAATGTTTGACCGGATGGGTGGTGGCGATGGCGACCCTCCATTCAGCGGGTGATTGCTCTGCGTGCTGACGGGTGGCAACCGTGGTTGCGGATCTGGAGTCCTGCCCAGATCCGTCGCTGGGTGGCCTTGGCTGGCCGGTGGCGCGAGGAGGGACCGGCGAGGGGCGGCTGGAGGCTGCGTGTCAGCATGCTGATGGTTGTTTCGTCTTCACAGCGAGGCTCCGTACGATTCCAGTCAACTGCGAGATCGAGGGGACGTGACTTCTGGTGAAAATCGCGTCGACTATGGTCATGGCAGACGATAGCGGCGTCTATGACATCGTTGCCTTCTAGAGGCGTCATTGTTGTAGATCGCAACACCACGCTCGGGATGCTCTCGGAAAAACCATTGGAACGACCCAGTGGTGGAGCGGGGGTTTCATCTTCCGCATCGACGACGGCGAATCTCGGTGGCGTGGCGCAGTGGAGTCTCGGCATCTGATGCGGGTTGAGGGACTCGCACATGAGGACGGCGTTGCCTGGCGTCGTGGTGGCGTCGATGACAGGCATGGCAAGGTCGATGCGTCGGTTTCTGTTTTGAAGATGGATTGGTGGAAAGTGGCGGCGAGCGCCTCTGAGAGTGCGTCGGACCGATGTGTGCCCCAGACCCGGCATTGTGCCTTGGTTGGGTCTCCAGCTTTAGAAGTTAGGCTTTGGTGGGAAGACTATTTGGTATTCGGCTCGAACTATCGACACCCCTTCATCAAGTGCATAGAAATAGTGACAGATGTTGCCGAGATGATGACTTCAGACTGATTGATGTGTTGCTTTATAAGGTCTTCGTGAATAATTAATAAAGTGATTGCATGCATCACCCCGATGTAGAGACCGGAGGTCATCCTTCTTTTCTAAAAAAACGTGTTTTTTATTCGGTTGTGAAATTATTTAATATTATGATACTATGTGATTTATTTGATTGTAAACCATATGCAAAGTTTCTTTTTAATTAAAAAATTATCTACATTTGGCCGCAGGCCAGCTGGCGATGGACTGGCAACTCACCTAAAATAGAGGCCACACGGCGCTTTCATTGGCTGATTCAAACGGACAAAAATTGCAAAACAGACGTCCGTTAAAGGTCCCGTGTTGGTGTTGGCCTAGTGAAGCCCCTACTGGCTTGTAACGCGATGGGGCGTTGTGAGTGAGACCGACCGCCGATCAATTGCTGAGATTTCTCGTCTCGTCGTGCTTCCGTCGTTCCGTCCGTCCCGTGATCGATGATGATCCCGTCGCGGAAAGAAAGCACCCGTGGCCCGTGCACCAACTGTTGCATTCGACCTCGCTTCAGTTCACGCCTTCTCCAGCTCCGTCTCTCACCACAGGCCACAGTCCCTCTGCCAATTAACCGAGGAGCCAGACAAATCACAAGCCGACTCGTACCACTCTACCTACCAGCTCTGAAAGGCCGCATATTCGCAGCTGCAAAAGCGACCAACCAATCAAAAAGCTCTTTTTTTTCGAAAAAGGGGACTAGGGTTTGGGGAGTACGCCAATAGTGTACATTATCTTTATAAAGGGAAGGTCTTCAAGTTTTTTTTTCGAGAGTACGCCAATAGTGTACATTATCTTTATAAAAGGAGAAAGACAGTTTACAAGATTCGTGCGATTGATGCGAACATCATCACCCGAGCACCCACTCACACCCACCTACAAGAAAATCAAGTGTGATCTCTGACAAAACGGTCTAATCCACCCGCATCCACACCTGCATTATACCACTCGTGGATTTCATCAAGGATGGCTCTAGCTAGCTCACTATAGTCTTTAACTTCTATAAAGAGAGCTCACCAAGGTCTTCAAGTTTGAAAACGAAAAATAAAGGAGAGCTCACCAAGAGCTAAAAAAGGCGAAAACAAACTCGCCAGAAAAAGCCACAACCGGCTGACATAATAAGGATAGAAAAACTAATTGCCTATCCTATTACATGACCGCCATCCAAACCGGTTGAATATATCCCGTGCTACCATCTCCCAGCGGATAGATCCAGTAACCAAACGCTCCCTGGCCTCCGTCGGAATAAGTAGCGACCACATACGGATGAACGCAGTGGCTCGGAAGATAACCTGCAAAAAATAAATATTTGTTGTTCTGTTAAAAACCAAGTCATTTCTGCAGTTCCAGACTGCCCACAGTAAAGCACAGACTCCAACGCGAATGTGACTCGCTGTTTCGGGTCCTATCCCGTTAAGCCACGTTCCAAATAACGTGTTGACAGACCGCGGTGGAGAAATGTTAAAAGCAATATGAACTGTCCGCCAAAGAACTTTGGCTAACGGGCAATCAAGAAAAAGGTGTTTGATAGTCTCATCCCGATCACAGAAACTACACCTAGTAGGTCCTGTCCAATTACGCTTTGCCAAATTGTCCTTGGTTAAAATTACTTGTTTATAGACAAACCACATAAACACTTTGATTTTTAACGAAACTTTGACAGCCCAAACATGTTTGGAACTAGGAACTGAGCTTGAATTGATAACATCAACATACATTGATTTAACAGTAAACTCTCCAGACCTAGTAAGTTTCCAGCGTAATGCGTCGGGCCGTTGAGATAGTTGAACCGCCATCAGTCTACCTACTAGATGGAGCCATTCTTCCCAACGGTTGCCAATTAGCGTCCTTCTGAACTGCATATTAAGTGGAGTGGATTAAAGTACCGTTGCAACGAATACCTCACGTCGTTGAACAATACGATATAGCGACGGGTATTGAATGGCAAGGGGGTCTCTCCGAGCCAAGTATCCTCCCAAAATCGCGTGCTAGCGTCATTGTCAATAATAAACTTTATCCTGTTAAATAAGATTACTTTGACTTTCATAAGCCCTTTCTAAAAGGGCGAGTCAGACGGCCTTGTTGTCATCTGGGACAAAGTTTTGAAAATCGAAAAAGCTCTGAAAGGCCTATTTCTTTTAAAATCACAAGGGGTTACCCCCCAATTTCAGAATTTCATCACTGAAACTGATAAGACGTGCACACTTTGAGGCTGGTTAACAATGGAAATCCTCTAAAAAAGGCTAACAAAGAGGGGGGAAAGCGCGCGCGAGGGCGCCAATCTTGGAGCAGCAGAGGTTGGTTTCGTGCTTGCAGCGATGGATGTCGCAAAAGCGGAGCACCCGAATGGACGTAGGCTGCGCCATTGGAGGACGCAGTATAGATAAGGTTGTTGGAAATGGCCGCCGAGCCGAGAGAGATAATGTAGGATACATACGGCCACTAATTTAAGATGCCCTATATGGAGCAGCACCGGCACTCTTTAGTTTCTCTTCAATTTTTCCCATTCGTTCAACGGACCGAAAGCTCGCTCCTTAAAGAAGGTGGCCCGGCGACGAATGCCGGTGCTTGAGCGTGAGCAGCGACTTGGGATTGGATAAATCGCGTCGGTTGACACCATAGCCTGCATTTCGTTCAGTGGCACTGGACTGGAGCAATCATCCTCTCGTGTCGTGGATGCTACTGTGGCAATCACTCTGTCACTGCAGGATGCGCCCACTCGCCTCTGCTTTCTCTACTGTCGCTTGCTTCAGACCGAACCCACGCACGCACCCGATTTGCCCCGTCCGGCCACCGGGATATCGCTTTTTTCAGGGGACATTACAAGCTGTGGCGCAACGGCGCGTCACACTCGCTGCTCTGTTGTGCACTTTCATGCAGTGGTGATTTTTCTTTTCAGTGTCATCAAAATATAACTCTGCACAAAACAAATTTGTCAAGACAATCAATACAATATATTAATTGGTTTATTATAAAACCTGTAGTTAAAAACATCATATTGTAACGCCTCGGCTATATCCATCAGTTCCGTTACGTTTGGCGGGATCTAGACTGGCCCATAGACCAACACTAGTCTTTCTAGCACACTTTGCCCTCACCCATGCAGACCCGGAACCAACTGCCGGGTCGGTCAACCATCCTCAAATCGCTCCAAGCCAAGCACGTCTAACTTTAAGGTTCTTTCCGATGGGCTCCAAAAAAAGTAGGAATTACTTATTGATATGAGTAGTCTATATTATTTTTATTAAGCTAGGCTCTCACATATACCGCGGCGTGGCGCAACAGCAGCCGGACACATCTAATGGCGATGCACGAGTTTGAGGATTAGGGTAACGGCCCTGGTTCTTCGACAGCAGCGAGACCGTGGTCATGTGGACGATCCGACAGTCAGATATGAAGATGGTGGTGGCCTTCTTCGAGGCCGACGGCGGTATGTGACGCCCCCTTCAAATCAGGATCGGGTTCAATCCGGCTTGGTAGGTGCTACATATGGCGGCTCTTGCGGGTGCGCCATGTCATGCATGTCGCCGGCAGGTCCTTCGCATGGTGACTCATACGAAGGCTTCAAGTTATGCCTGCTACTGGCAGGTGCTACGCATGGTGGCTCCTGTTGTTGTTAGATCGAAGTGGTGTGACAGTGACGGGAGGCAGGCAGTATGAGACGTCTTTATCTTCCGGTATCTCCTTCGGAGGTATCCGGTTATCAATAAGTTGGTAGCCAAACAAGGATGATGGTAGTGGTGTCGTTGTTGGTAGCCAAACAAGGATGATGGTAGTGGTGCCGTTGTTGGTAGCCAAACAAGGATGGTGGTAGGGGCATAGCTGGCCAAACGGGCCGGCCCGGCCTAGCACGGCACGGCCCATCCTAATCGTGCCTGGCACGGCCCGGCCCGCCGAGGCATGATTATTATACGGGCCGTGCCGTGCCGGCCCGCGTGCTGCAGCCTGCAGCCCAGGCACGGCCCAGCTGCTAATCGGGTCGCCCCACCGGCACGCCAGGCCCACTAGTCTGCCTGCTATTTGGCGCACTGGGCGTTTTTAGCCTATTTTTTACCTGTTGGGCCATATAGAGATATATAAAAAAATAAAAAAAGATAATCGGGCTGTTGGAAATATGCCCTAGAGACAATAATAAAATGGTTATTATTATATTTCCTTGTTCATGATAGTTGTCTATTGTTCATGCTATAATTGTGTTATCTGAAAATCATAATACATATGTGAATACATAGACCACAACATGTCCCTAGTGAGCCTCTAGTTGACTAGCTCGTTGATCAATAGATGGTTACGGTTTCCTAACCATGGACATAGAATGTCATTGATAACGGGATCACATCATTAGGATAATGATGTGATGGACAAGACCCAATCCTAAGCATAGCACAAGATCGTGTAGTTCGTCTGCTAAAGCTTTTCTAATGTCAAGTATCTTTTCCTTAGACCATGAGATTGTGCAACTCCCGGATACCGTAAGGGTACTTTGGGTGTGCCAAACGTCACAACGTAATTGGGTGGCTATAAAGGTACACTACGGCTGTCCCCGAAAGTATCTGTTGGGTTGGCACGAATCGAGACTGGGATTTGTCACTTCGTATGACGGAGAGGTATCTCTGGGCCCACTCGATAAGACATCATCGTAATGAGCTCAATGTGACTAAGGGTTGGTCACGGGATGATGTGTTACGGAACGAGTAAAGAGACTTGTCGTAACGAGATTGAACAAGGTATCGGTATACCGACGATCGAATCTCGGGCAAGTGCTATACCGGTAGACAAAGGGAATCGTATACGGGATTGATTGAATCCTTGACATCGTGGTTCATCCGATGAGATCATCGTGGAACATGTGGGAGCCAACATGGGTATCCAGATCCCGCTGTTGGTTAGTGGCCGGAGAGATGTCTCGGTCATGTCTGCATAGTTCCCAAACCCGTAGGGTCTACACACTTAAGGTTCGGTGACGCTAGAGTTGTAATGGGAATTGTATGTGTTTACCGAAAGTTGTTCGGAGTCCCGGATGAGATCCCGGATGTCACGAGGAGTTCCGGAATGGCCCGGAGATGAAGATTTATATATGGGAAGTCCAGTTTCAGTCACCGGAAAAGTTTCGGGGTTTATCGGTATTGTACCGGGACCATCGAAGGGGTTCCGGGGGTCCACCGGGAGGGTCCACCTGCCCCGAAGGACCTAATGGGCTGTAGTTGGGTGGGAACCAGCCCCTTAGTGGGCTGGTGTGCCCCCCAAGGGCCTAGGGTGCCTAGGGTTGGAAACCCTAGAGCTCCGCTGCCCCCCCCCCCCCGAGGGCGGGCGCCCCCTAGTTGGAAACCCTAAGGGGGCCGCTGCCCCCCCCCCCGAGGGGCCGCCGCCCTAGGGCCCCCCCTCTGGATGGATCTAGGGGGCCGGCCCCCTCTCCCCTCCCCCCTTTAAATAGTGGGGGTGGGAGGGCAACCGCACCCCTTCTCCTGGCGCAGCCCTCCCCCTTCCTACACCTTCTCCTCCGTAGCGCTTAGCGAAGCTCTGCCGGAGAACCACGAGCTCCACCGCCACCACGCCGTCGTGCTGCCGGAGTTCTCCCTCAACTTCTCCTCCCCCCTTGCTGGATCAAGAAGGAGGAGACGTCCCCGGGTTGTACGTGTGTTGAATGCGGAGGCGCCGTCGTTCGGCGCTTAGATCGGAATCAACCGCGATCTGAATCGCTACGAGTACGACTCCTTCATCCGCGTTCTTGTAACGCTTCCGCATCGCGATCTTTAAGGGTATGAAGATGCACTCCCCTCTCTCTCGTTGCTAGTCTCTCCATAGATTGATCTTGATGATGCGTAGAAAAATTTTAATTTCTGCAACGATCCCCAAAAGTGGCATCATGAGCTAGGTCTATGCATAGTTTCTATGCACAAGTAGAACACAAGTTGTTGTGGGCGTCGATTTGTCAATTTACTTGCCGTTACTAGTCTTATCTTGATTCGGCGGCATCGTGGGATGAAGCGGCCCGGACCGACCTTACACGTACACTTACGTGAGACAGGTTCCACTGACTGACATGCACTAGTTGCATAAGGTGGCTAGCGTGTGTCTGTCTCTCCCACTTTAGTCGGATCGGATTCGATGAAAAGGGTCCTTATGAAGGGTAAATAGAAATTGGCATATCACGTTGTGGTTTTGGCGTAGGTAAGAAACGTTCTTGCTAAGAAACCTATAGCAGCCACGTAAAAATTTGCAACAACAATTAAAGGACGTCTAACTTGTTTTTGCAGCATATGCCGTGTGATGTGATATGGCCAAAAGGATGTGATGAATGATATATGTGATGTATGAGATTGATCATGTTCTTGTAATAGGAATCACGACTTGCATGTCGATGAGTATGACAACCGGCAGGAGCCATAGGAGTTGTCTTAATTTATTTATGACCTGCGTGTCAACATAAACGTCATGTAATTACTTTACTTTATTGCTAAACTGTTAGCCATAGTAGTAGAAGTAATAGTTGACGAGAGAACTTCATGAAGACACGATGATGGATATCATGGTGTCATGCCGGTGACGAAGATGATCATGGCGCCCCGAAGATGGAGATCAAAAGGAGCAAAATGATATTGGCCATATCATGTCACTATTTGATTGCATGTGATGTTTATCATGTTTTTACATCTTATTTGCTTAGAACGACGGTAGCATAAATAAGATGATCCCTCATTAAAATATCAAGAATTGTGTTCCCCCTAACTGTGCACCGTTGCTAAGGTTCGTTGTTCCGAAGCACCACATGATGATCGGGTGTGATAGGTTCTAACGTTCGCATACAACGGGTGTAAGCCAGATTTACACACGCAATACACTTAGGTTGACTTGACGAGCCTAGCATGTACATACATGGCCTCGGAACACGGAAGACCGAAAGGTCGAACATGAGTCGTATAGAAGATACGATCAACATGAAGATGTTCACCGATGATGACTAGTCCGTCTCACGTGATGATCGGACACGGCCTAGTAAGCCAATAAGCCAGTTGTCGTGCCCGGTAAGCCAGTTGCCGGGAAGAAGCCAAAGCATGGACCCAAGCATGAGACTGAGTGCTTTTATTGCAAGGGAAACGGTCACCGGAAGCGGAACTACCCCAAGTACTTAGCGGATAAGAAGGCCGGCAATACCGAAGGTATATGTGATATACATGTTATTGATGTGTACCTAACCAGCGCTCGTAGTAGCTCCTGGTTATTTGATACCGGTGCGGTTGCTCATATTTGTAACTCAAAACAGGAGCTGCAGAATAAGCGGAGACTGGCGAAGGATGAGGTGACGATGCGCGTCGGGAATGGTTCCAAGGTCGATGTGATCGCCGTCGGCACGCTACCTCTACATTTACCTACGGGATTAGTTTTAAACCTCAATAATTGTTATTTAGTACCAGCTTTGAGCATGAACATTGTATCTGGATCTCGTTTAATGCGAGATGGCTACTCATTTAAATATGAGAATAATGGTTGTTCTATTTATATGAGAGACATGTTTTATGGTCATGCCCCGCTGTTCAATGGTTTATTCTTATTTAATCTCGAACGTGATGCTACACATATTCATAGTGTGAATGCCAAAAGATGTAAGGTTGATAATGATAGTCCCACATACTTGTGGCACTGCCGCCTTGGTCACATTGGTGTCAAACGCATGAAGAAACTCCATGCAGATGGACTTTTGGAGTCTCTTGATTATGAATCATTTGACACGTGCGAACCATGCCTCATGGGCAAAATGACCAAGACTCCGTTCTCCGGGACAATGGAGCGAGCAACCAACTTATTGAAAATCATACATACTGATGTGTGCGGTCCAATGAGCGTTGAGGCTCGCGGTGGTTATCGCTATGTTCTCACCCTCACGGATGACTTAAGTAGATATGGGTATGTCTACTTAATGAAACACAAGTCTGAGACCTTTGAAAAGTTCAAGGAATTTCACAGTGAGGTTGAGAATCATGTTGGGGATCGTAGCAGAAATTTAAAAATTTCTACGCATCACCAAGATCAATCTATGGAGTCATCTAGCAACGAGAGAGAGGAGTGCATCTACATACCCTTGTAGATCGCGAGCGGAAGCGTTCAAGTGAACGGGGTTGATGGAGTCGTACTCGTCGTGATCCAAATCACCGATGACCGAGCGCCGAACGGACGGCACCTCCGCGTTCAACACACGTACGATTGGGAAGACGTCTCCTCCTTCTTGATCCAGCAAGGGGAAAGGAGAGGTTGATGGAGATCCAGCAGCACGACGGCGTGGTGGTGGAAGTAGCGGGATTCCGGCAGGGCTTCGCCAAGCGCAAGCGGGAGGGAGAGGTGTCACGGGAGGGAGAGAGAGGCGCCAGGGGCTAGGGTGCGGCTGCCCTCCCTCCCCCCTCCTATATATAGGCCTCCTAGGGGGGCGCCCGCCCTGGGAGATCTGATCTCCAAGGGGGGCGGCGGCCAAGGGGTGGCTTCCCCCCAAGCCAAGTGGGGGGCGCCCCCCCCCCCCCCAGGGTTTCCAACCCTAGGCGCAGGGGGAGGCCCAAGGGGGGCGCACCAGCCCATCAGGGGCTGGTTCCCCTCCCACTTCAGCCCATGGGGCCCTCCGGGATAGGTGGCCCCACCCGATGGACCCCCGGGACCCTTCCGGTGGTCCCGGTACAATACCGGTAACCCCCGAAACTTTCCCGGTGGCCGAAACTGGACTTCCTATATATAATTCTTCACCTCCGGACCATTCCGGAACTCCTCGTGATGTCCGGGATCTCATCCGGGACTCCGAACAACTTTCGGGTTACCGCATACTAATATCTCTACAACCCTAGCGTCACTGAACCTTAAGTGTGTAGACCCTACGGGTTCGGGAGACATGCAGACATGACCGAGACGACTCTCCGGTCAATAACCAACAGCGGGATCTGGATACCCATGTTGGCTCCCACATGTTCCACGATGATCTCATCGGATGAACCACGATGTCGAGGATTCAATCAATCCCGTATACAATTCCCTTTGTCAATCGGTATGTTACTTGCCCGAGATTCGATCGTCGGTATCCCAATACCTTGTTCAATCTCGTTACCGGCAAGTCTCTTTACTCGTACCGTAATGCATGATCCGTGACTAACTCCTTAGTCACATTGAGCTCATTATGATGATGCATTACCGAGTGGGCCCAGAGATACCTCTCCGTCATACGGAGTGACAAATCCCAGTCTCGATCCGTGTCAACCCAACAGACACTTTCAGAGATACCTGTAGTGTACCTTTATAGTCACCCAGTTACGTTGTGACGTTTGGTACACCCAAAGCACTCCTACGGCATCCGGGAGTTACACGATCTCATGGTCTAAGGAAAAGATACTTGACATTGGAAAAGCTCTAGCAAACGAACTACACGATCTTTGCGCTATGCTTAGGATTGGGTCTTGTCCATCACATCATTCTCCTAATGATGTGATCCCGTTATCAATGACATCCAATGTCCATAGTCAGGAAACCATGACTATCTGTTGATCAACGAGCTAGTCAACTAGAGGCTTACTAGGGACACGTTGTGGTCTATGTATTCACACATGTATTACGATTTCCGGATAACACAATTATAGCATGAACAATAGACAATTATCATGAACAAGGAAATATAATAATAACCATTTTATTATTGCCTCTAGGGCATATTTCCAACAGTCTCCCACTTGCACTAGAGTCAATAATCTAGTTACATTGTGATGAATCGAACACCCATGGAGTTCTGGTGTTGATCATGTTTTGCTCCAGGGAGAGGTTTAGTCAACGGATCTGCTACATTCAGGTCCGTATGTACTTTACAAATATCTATGTCTCCATTTTGAACATTTTCACGAATGGAGTTGAAGCGACGCTTGATATGCCTGGTCTTCCTGTGAAACCTGGGCTCCTTGGCAAGGGCAATAGCTCCAGTGTTGTCACAGAAGAGAGTCATCGGGCCCGACGCATTGGGAATCACCCCTAGGTCAGTAATGAACTCCTTTATCCAGATTGCTTCCTGTGCTGCCTCTGAGGTCGCCATGTACTCCGCTTCACATGTAGATCCCGCCACGACGCTTTGCTTGCAACTGCACCAGCTTACTGCCCCTCCATTCAAAATATACACGTATCCGGTTTGTGACTTAGAGTCATCCAGATCTGTGTCGAAGCTAGCATCGACGTAACCCTTTACGACGAGCTCTTCGTCACCTCCATACACGAGAAACATATCCTTAGTCCTTTTCAGGTACTTCAGGATATTCTTGACCGCTGTCCAGTGTTCCATGCCGGGATTACTTTGGTACCTTCCTACCAAACTTACGGCAAGGTTTACATCAGGTCTGGTACACAGCATGGCATACATAATAGACCCTATGGCCGAGGCATAGGGGATGACACTCATCTTTGCTCTATCTTCTGCCGTGGTCGGGCATTGAGCCGTGCTCAATTGCACACCTTGCAATACAGGTAAGAACCCCTTCTTGGACTGATCCATATTGAACTTCTTCAATATCTTGTCAAGGTACGTACTCTGTGAAAGACCAATGAGGCGTCTTGATCTATCTCTATAGATCTTGATGCCTAATATATAAGCAGCTTCTCCAAGGTCCTTCATTGAAAAACACTTATTCAAATAGGCCTTTATACTTTCCAATAATTCTATATCATTTCCCATCAATAGTATGTCATCCACATATAATATGAGAAATGCTACAGAGCTCCCACTCACTTTCTTGTAAAGACAGGCTTCTCCATAAGTCTGTGTAAACCCAAACGCTTTGATCATCTCATCAAAGCGAATGTTCCAACTCCGAGATGCTTGCACCAGCCCATAGATTGAGCGCTGGAGCTTGCATACTTTGTCAGCATTCTTAGGATCGACAAAACCTTCCGGCTGCATCATATACAATTCTTCCTTAAGGAAGCCATTAAGGAATGCCGTTTTGACGTCCATTTGCCATATCTCATAATCATAGAATGCGGCAATTGCTAACATTATTCGGACGAACTTCAGCTTTGCTACGGGTGAGAAAGTCTCATCGTAGTCAACCCCTTGAACTTGTCGATAACCCTTAGCGACAAGTCGAGCCTTATAGATGGTCACATTACCATCCGCGTCTGTCTTCTTCTTTAAGATCCATTTATTTTCTATGGCTCGCCGATCATCGGGCAAGTCAGTCAAAGTCCATACTTCGTTTTCATACATGGATCCTATCTCGGATTTCATGGCTTCTAGCCATTTGTCGGAATCTGGGCCCGCCATTGCTTCTTCATAGTTCGAAGGTTCGCCGTTGTCTAACAACATGATTTCCAGGACAGGGTTGCCGTACCACTCTGGTGCGGAACGTGTCCTTGTGGACCTACGAAGTTCAGCAGTAACTTGATCCGAAGCTTCATGATCATCATCATTAACTTCCTCCCTAGTCGGTGTAGGCACCACAGGAACATCTTCCCGCGCTGCGCTACTTTCCGGTTCGGAAGGGGTGACTATCACCTCATCAAGTTCCACTTTCCTCCCACTTCTTTCTTTCGAGAGAAACTCTTTCTCCAGAAAGGACCCGTTCTTGGCAACGAAGATCTTGCCTTCGGATCTGAGGTAGAAGGTATACCCAATAGTTTCCTTAGGGTATCCTATGAATACGCATTTTTCCGATTTGGGTTCGAGCTTTTCAGGTTGAAGTTTCTTGACATAAGCATCGCATCCCCAAACTTTCAGAAACGACAGCTTAGGTTTCTTCCCAAACCATAATTCATACGGTGTCGTCTCAACGGATTTTGACGGAGCCCTATTTAAAGTGAATGCGGCAGTCTCTAAAGCATAGCCCCAAAATGAGAGCGGTAGATCGGTAAGAGACATCATAGATCGCACCATATCCAATAGAGTGCGATTACGACGTTCGGACACACCATTTCGCTGAGGTGTTCCAGGCGGCGTGAGTTGTGAAACGATTCCACATTTCCTTAAGTGCGTACCAAATTCGTGACTTAAATATTCCCCCCCACGACTGATCGTAAGAACTTTATCTTTCGGTCACGTTGATTCTCCACCTCATTCTGAAATTCCTTGAACCTTTCAAAGGTCTCAGACTTGTGTTTCATTAGGTAGACATACCCATATCTACTCAAGTCATCAGTGAGAGTGAGAACATAACGATAGCCACCGCGAGCCTCAACACTCATTGGACCGCACACATCGGTATGTATGATTTCCAATAAGTTGGTTGCTCGCTCCATTGTTCCGGAGAATGGAGTCTTGGTCATCTTACCCATGAGGCATGGTTCGCACGTGTCAAATGATTCGTAATCAAGAGACTCCAAAAGTCCATCAGCATGGAGCTTCTTCATGCGCTTGACACCAATGTGACCAAGGCGGCAATGCCACGAGTATGTGGGACTATCGTTATCAACTTTACATCTTTTGGTATTCACACTACGAATATGTGTAACATCACGTTCGAGATTCATTAAGAATAAACCATTGACCAGCGGGGCATGACCATAAAACATATCTCTCATATAAATAGAACAACCATTATTCTCGGATTTAAATGAGTAGCCATCTCGCATTAAACGAGATCCAGATACAATGTTCATGCTCAAAGCTGGCACTAAATAACAATTATTGAGGTTCAAAACTAATCCCGTAGGTAAATGTAGAGGTAGCGTGCCGACGGCGATCACATCGACCTTGGAACCATTCCCGACGCGCATCGTCACCTCGTCCTTCGCCAGTTTCCGCTTATTCCGCAGCTCCTGTTTTGAGTTACAAATATGAGCAACCGCACCGGTATCAAATACCCAGGAGCTACTACGAGTACTAGTAAGGTACACATCAATTACATGTATATCACATATACCTTTGGTGTTGCCGACCTTCTTGTCCGCTAAGTTTGGGGCAGTTCCGCTTCCAGTGACCACTTCCCTTGCAATAAAAGCACTCAGTCTCAGGCTTGGGTCCATTCCTTGGCTTCTTCCCGGCAACTGGCTTACCGGGCGCGGCAACTCCCTTGCCGTCTTTCTTGAAGCTTTTCTTACCCTTGCCTTTCTTGAACTTAGTGGTTTTATTCACCATCAACACTTGATGTTCCTTTTTGATCTCCACCTCCGCCGATTTCAGCATTGAATATACCTCAGGAATGGTCTTTTCCATCCCCTGCATATTGAAGTTCATCACAAAGCTCTTGTAGCTCGGTCGAAGTGACTGAAGGATTCTGTCAATGACCGCGTCATCCGGGAGATTAACTCCCAGCTGAGACAAGCGGTTGTGTAACCCAGACATTTTGAGTATGTGCTCACTGACAGAACTATTTTCCTCCATTTTACAACTGAAGAACTTGTCGGAGACTTCATATCTCTCGACCCGGGCATGAGCTTGGAAAACCATTTTCAGCTCTTCGAACATCTCATATGCTCCGTGTTTCTCAAAACGCTTTTGGAGCCCCGGTTCTAAGCTGTAAAGCATGCCGCACTGAACGAGGGAGTAATCATCAGCACGTGATTGCCAAGCATTCATAACGTCTTGGTTCTCTGGGACGGGTGCGTCACCTAGCGGTGCTTCTAGGACATAATCTTTCTTGGCAGCTATGAGGATGATCCTCAGGTTCCGGACCCAGTCCGTATAGTTGCTGCCATCATCTTTCAGCTTGGTTTTCTCTAGGAACGCGTTGAAGTTGAGGGCAACGTGGGCCATTTGATCTACAAGACATATTGTAAAGATTTTTAGACTAAGTTCATGATAATTAAGTTCATCTAATCAAATTATTCAATGAACTCCCACTCAGATAGACATCCCTCTAGTTATCTAAGTGAAACATGATCCGAGTTAACTAGGCCGTGTCCGATCATCACGTGAGACGGACTAGTCAACATCGGTGAACATCTTCATGTTGATCGTATCTTCTATACGACTCATGCTCGACCTTTCGGTCTTCCGTGTTCCGAGGCCATGTCTGTACATGCTAGGCTCATCAAGTCAACCTAAGTGTATTGCGTGTGTTCTGAGGCCATGTTTGTACATGCTAGGCTCGTCAACACCCGTTGTATGCGAACGTTAGAATCTATCACACCCGATCATCACGTGGTGCTTCGAAACAACGAACCTTCGCAACGGTGCACAGTTAGGGGGGAACACTTTCTTGAAATTATTGCGAGGGATCATCTTATTTAAGCTACCGTCGTTCTAAGCAAATAAGATGTAAAACATGATAAACATCACATGCAATCAAATAGTGACATGATATGGCCAATATCATTTTGCTCCTTTTGATCTCCATCTTCGGGGCGCCATGATCATCTTCGTCACCGGCATGACACCATGATCTCCATCATCGTGTCTCCATGAAGTTGTCACGCCAACGATTACTTCTACTTCTATGGCTAACGCGTTTAGCAATAAAGCAAAGTAATTTACATGGCGTAATTCAATGACACGCATGTCATACAAAAAATAAAGACAATTCCTATGGCTCCTGCCAGTTGTCATACTCATCGACATGCAAGTCGTGATTCCTATTACAAGAACATGATCAATCTCATACATCACATATATTTCATTCATCACATCCTTTTGGCCATATCACATCACAAGGCATATGCTGCAAAAACAAGTTAGACGTCCTCTAATTGTTGTTGCAAGTTTTTACGTGGCTGCTATAGGTTTCTTAGCAAGAACGTTTCTTACCTACGCCAAAACCACAACGTGATATGCCAATTTCTATTTACCCTTCATAAGGACCCTTTTCATCGAATCCGTTCCGACTAAAGTGGGAGAGACAGACACCCGCTAGCCACCTTATGCAACTAGTGCATGTCAGTCGGTGGAACCTGTCTCACGTAAGCGTACGTGTAAGGTCGGTCCGGGCCGCTTCATCCCACGATGCCGCCGAAACAAGATAAGACTAGTAGTGGCAAGAAAATTGACAACATCTACGCCCACAACAAGTTTGTGTTCTACTCGTGCATAGAAACTATGCATAGACCTAGCTCATGATGCCACTGTTGGGGATCGTAGCAGAAATTTAAAAATTTCTACGCATCACCAAGATCAATCTATGGAGTCATCTAGCAACGAGAGAGAGGAGTGCATCTACATACCCTTGTAGATCGCGAGCGGAAGCGTTCAAGTGAACGGGGTTGATGGAGTCGTACTCGTCGTGATCCAAATCACCGATGACCGAGCGCCGAACGGACGGCACCTCCGCGTTCAACACACGTACGGTTGGGAAGACGTCTCCTCCTTCTTGATCCAGCAAGGGGAAAAGAGAGGTTGATGGAGATCCAGCAGCACGACGGCGTGGTGGTGGAAGTAGCGGGATTCCGGCAGGGCTTCGCCAAGCGCAAGCGGGAGGGAGAGGTGTCACGGGAGGGAGAGAGAGGCGCCAGGGGCTAGGGTGCGGCTGCCCTCCCTCCCCCCTCCTATATATAGGCCTCCTGGGGGGGCGCCGGCCCTGGGAGATCTGATCTCCAAGGGGGGGCGGCGGCCAAGGGGTGGCTTCCCCCCCCCCCCCCAAGCCAAGTGGGGGGCGCCCCCACCCCTAGGGTTTCCAACCCTAGGCGCAGGGGGAGGCCCAAGGGAGGGCGCACCAGCCCACCAGGGGCTGGTTCCCCTCCCACTTCAGCCCATGGGGCCCTCCGGGATAGGTGGCCCCACCCGGTGGACCCCCGGGACCCTTCCGGTGGTCCCGGTACAATACCGGTAACCCCCGAAACTTTCCCGGTGGACGAAACTGGACTTCCTATATATAATTCTTCACCTCCGGACCATTCCAGAACTCCTCGTGACGTCCGGGATCTCATCCGGGACTCCGAACAACTTTCGGGTTACCGCTACTAATATCTCTACAACCCTAGCGTCACAGAACCTTAAGTGTGTAGACCCTACGGGTTCGGGAGACATGGAGACATGACCGAGACGACTCTCCGGTCAATAACCAACAGCGGGATCTGGATACCCATGTTGGCTCCCACATGTTCCACGATGATCTCATCGGATGAACCACGATGTCGAGGATTCAATCAATCCCGTATACAATTCCCTTTGTCAATCGGTATGTTACTTGCCCGAGATTCGATCGTCGGTATCCCAATACCTTGTTCAATCTCGTTACCGGCAAGTCTCTTTACTCGTACCGTAATGCATGATCTCGTGGCTAACTCCTTAGTCACATTGAGGTCATTATGATGATGCATTACCGAGTGGGCCCAGAGATACCTCTCCGTCATACGGAGTGACAAATCCCAGTCTCGATCCGTGTCAACCCAACAGACACTTTCAGAGATACCTGTAGTGTACCTTTATAGTCACCCAGTTACGTTGTGACGTTTGGTACACCCAAAGCACTCCTACGGCATCCGGGAGTTACACGATCTCATGGTCTAAGGAAAAGATACTTGACATTGGAAAAGCTCTAGCAAACGAACTACACGATCTTTGCGCTATGCTTAGGATTGGGTCTTGTCCATCACATCATTCTCCTAATGATGTGATCCCGTTATCAATGACATCCAATGTCCATAGTCAGGAAACCATGACTATCTGTTGATCAACGAGCTAGTCAACTAGAAGCTTACTAGGGACACATTGTGGTCTATGTATTCACACATGTATTACAATTTCCGGATAACACAATTATAGCATGAACAATAGACAATTATCATGAACAAGGAAATATAATAATAACCATTTTATTATTGCCTCTAGGGCATATTTCCAACAAATCAACGTGATAGGAAAATCAAGTTCTTACGATCAGATCGTGGGGGAGAATATTTGAGTCATGAATTTGGCACGCACTTAAGGAAATGTGGAATTGTTTCACAACTCACGCCGCCTGGAACACCTCAGTGTAATGGTGTGTCCGAACATCGTAATCGCACTCTATTGGATATGGTGCGATCTATGATGTCTCTTACCGATCTACCGCTATCATTTTGGGGTTATGCTATAGAGACTGCCGCATTCACTTCAAATAGGGCTCCGTCGAAATCCACTGAGACGACACCGTATGAATTGTGGTTTGGGAAGAAACCTAAGCTGTCGTTTCTGAAAGTTTGGGGATGCGATGCTTATGTCAAGAAACTTCAACCTGAAAAGCTCGAACCCAAATCGAAAAAATGCGTCTTCATAGGATACCCTAAGGAAACTATTGGGTATACCTTCTACCTCAGATCCGAAGGCAAGATCTTTGTTGCCAAGAATGGATCCTTTCTAGAGAAAGAGTTTCTCTCGAAAGAAGTAAGTGGGAGGAAAGTAGAACTTGATGAAGTATTGCCTCTTGAACCAGAGAGTGGCGCAGCTCAAGAAAATGTTTCTGTGGTGCTTGCACCGACTAGAGAGGAAATTAATGATGATGATCATGAAACTTTAGATCAAGTTGCTACTGAACTTCGTAGGTCCACAAGGACACGTTCCGCACCAGAGTGGTACGGCAACCCTGTCCTGGAAATCATGTTGTTAGACAATGGTGAACCTTCGAACTATGAAGAAGCGATGGCGGGCCCGGGTTCCGACAAATGGCTTGAAGCCATGAAATCCGAGATAGGATCCATGTATGAAAACGAAGTATGGACTTTGACTGGCTTGCCCGATGATCGGCGAGCCATAGAAAATAAATAGATCTTTAAGAAGAAGACAGACGCGGATGGTAATGTAACCATCTATAAGGCTCGGCTTGTCGCTAAGGGTTATCGACAAGTTCAAGGGGTTGACTACGATGAGACCTTCTCACCCGTAGCGAAGCTGAAGTCTGTCCGAATCATGTTAGCAATTGCCGCATTCTATGACTATGAGATATGGAAAATGGACGTCAAAACGGCATTCCTTAATGGTTTCCTTAAGGAAGAATTGTATATGATGCAGCCGAAAGGTTTTGTCGATCCTAAGAATGCTGACAAGGTATGCAAGCTCCAACGCTCGATCTATGGGCTGGTGCAAGCATCTCGGAGTTGGAACATTCGTTTTGATGAGATGATCAAAGCGTTTGGGTTTACGCAGATTTATGGAGAAGCCTGTCTTTACAAGAAAGTGAGTGGGAGCTCTGTAGCATTTCTCATATTGTATGTGGATGACATACTATTGATGGGAAATGATATAGAACTCTTGGAAAGCATAAAGGCCTACTTGAATAAGTGTTTTTCAATGAAGGACCTTGGAGAAGCTGCTTACATATTAGGAATCAAGATCTATAGAGATAGATCGAGACGCCTCATTGGTATTTCACAAAGCATGTACCTTGACAAGATATTGAAGAAGTTCAATATGGATCAGTCCAAAAGGGGTTCTTGCCTGTATTGCAATGTGTGAGATTGAGCACGGCTCAATGCCCGACCACGGCAGAAGATAGAGAAAAGATGAGTGTCATCCCCTATGCCTCGGCCATAGGGTCTATTATGTATGCCATGCTGTGTACCAGACCTGATGTAAACCTTGCCGTAAGTTTGGTAGGAAGGTACCAAAGTAATCCCGGCATGGAACACTGGACAGCAGTCAAGAATATCCTAAAGTACCTGAAAAGGACTAAGGATATGTTTCTCATTTATGGAGGTGACGAAGAGCTCGTTGTAAAGGGTTACATCGATGCTAGTTTCGACACAGATCTGGATGACTCCAAGTCACAAACCGGATACGTGTATATTTTGAATGGTGGGGCAGTCAGCTAGTGCAGTTGCAAGCAAGGCGTCGTGCCGGGATCTACATGTGAAGCGGAGTACATGGCAGCCTCGGAGGCAGCACATGAAGCAATCTGGATGAAGGAGTTCATTACCGACCTAGGAGTTATTCCCAATTCGTCGGGCACGATGACTCTCTTCTGTGACAACACTGGAGCTAATGCCCTTGCCAAGGAGCCCAGATTTCACAAGAAGACCACGCATATCAAGCATCGCTTCAACTCCATTCGTGAAAATGTTCAAGATGGAGACATAGAGATTTGTAAAGTGCATACGGACCTGAATGTCGCAGATCCGTTGACTAAACCTCTTCCACGTGCAAAGCATGATCAACACCAGAACTCTATGGGTGTTCGGTTCATCACAATGTAACTAGGTTATTGACTCTAGTGCAAGTGGGAGACTGTTGGAAATATGCCCTAGAGGCAATAATAAAATGGTTATTATTATATTTCCTTGTTCATGATAATTGTCTATTGTTCATGCTATAATTATGTTATCCGAAAATCGTAATACATGTGTGAATACATAGACCACAACATGTCCCTAGTGAGCCTCTAGTTGACTAGCTCGTTGATCAATAGATGGTTACGGTTTCCTAACCATGGACATAGGATGTCATTGATAACGGGATCACATCATTAGGATAATGATGTGATGGACAAGACCCAATCCTAAGCATAGCACAAGATCGTGTAGTTCGTCTGCTAAAGCTTTTCTAATGTCAAGTATCTTTTCCTTAGACCATGAGATTGTGCAACTCCCGGATACCGTAAGGGTACTTTGGGTGTGCCAAATGTCACAACGTAACTGGGTGGCTATAAAGGTACACTACGGCTATCCCCGAAAGTATCTGTTGGGTTGGCACGAATCGAGACTGGGATTTGTCACTCCGTATGACGGAGAGGTATCTCTGGGCCCACTCGGTAAGACATCATCGTAACGAGCTCAATGTGACTAAGGGGTTGGTCACGGGATGATGTGTTACGGAACGAGTAAAGAGACTTGCCGTAACGAGATTGAACAAGGTATCGGTATACCGACGATCGAATCTCGGGCAAGTGCTATACCGGTAGACAAAGGGAATCGTATACGGGATTGATTGAATCCTTGACATCGTGGTTCATCCGATGAGATCATCGTGGAACATGTGGGATCCAACATGGGTATCCAGATCCCGCTGTTGGTTATTGGCCGGATAGATGTCTCGGTCATGTCTGCATAGTTCCCGAACCCGTAGGGTCTACACACTTAAGGTTCGGTGACGTTAGAGTTGTAATGGGAATTGTATGTGGTTACCGAAAGTTGTTCGGAGTCCCGGATGAGATCCCGGACGTCACGAGGAGTTCCGGAATGGTCCGGAGGTGAAGATTTATATATGGGAAGTCCAGTTTCAGTCACCGGAAAGGTTTCGGGGTTTATCGGTATTGTACCGGGACCACCGAAGGGGTTCCGGGGGTCCACCGAGAGGGTCCACCTGCCCCGAAGGACCTAATGGGTTGTAGTTGGGTGGGAACCAGCCCCTTAGTGGGCTGGTGCGCCCCCCCCCCCAAGGGCCCAAGGCGCCTAGGGTTGGAAACCCTAGGGGGCCGCTGCCCCCCTCCCCCGGGGGGCGGGCGCCCCCCTAGTTGGAAACCCTAAGGGGGCCGCTGCCCCCCCCCCCCGAGGGGCCGCCGCCCCCCTCTAGATGGATCTAGGGGGCCGGCCCCCTCTCCCCTTCCCCCTATAAATAGTGGGGGGGTGGGAGGGCAACCGCACCCCTTCTCCTGGCGCAGCCCTCCCCCTTCCTACACCTTTTCCTCCTCCGTAGCGCTTAGCGAAGCTCTGCCGGAGAACCACGAGCTCCACCGCCACCACGCCGTCGTGCTGCCGGAGCTCTCCCTCAACTTCTCCTCCCCCCTTGCTGGATCAAGAAGGAGGAGACGTCCCCGGGCTGTACGTGTGTTGAACGCGGAGGCGCCATCGTTCGGCGCTTAGATCGGAATCAACCGCGATCTGAATCGCTACGAGTACGACTCCTTCATCCGCATTCTTGTAACGCTTCCGCATCGCGATCTTCAAGGGTATGAAGATGCACTCCCCTCTCTCTCGTTGCTAGTCTCTCCATAGGTTGATCTTGGTGATGCGTAGAATTTTTTTAATTTCTGCAACGATCCCCAACACGGGCCGTACCGTGCCGGCCCGCGTGCTCAGCCTAGCAGCCCAAGCACGGCCCAGGGTGTGCCGCGTGACGTGCCTGGCCCATGGCGGGCTGTGCCGGGCGTGCTCGCGGTTCGGCCTGGTTGGCACGACCCATTTGGCCAGCTATAGGTAGGGGTGGCATCGACGACGAGTATGCACACTTTGATGTAAACACAAGATCTCTGATCAGACTATGTCGGCGTGCACCTACGTCGTGCCTTTGCTGAAGGTGGTTGATCGAAACTTGACTTTGAGGATGAAAATCCCGAGACTGGCCTATGGTTGGACTTGTCACCATCGGCGCACGCAACGATTCTTTATTGAAGGCCTAGCCTAGGAGTTGTGTGCTTTTCGTTTGTTTTTGTCTTCTACCATAGGGTTAATGGTTGGCTAATAGGGCCGGAGGGAGCATCTTTTTTTGAACACAGTACAGATGCGGACGCTTATACATACGCACATACACTCCCACACCCTACCCCTATGAGCACCTTTCAGAGACTGAACAAGCACATCATCATGAATTGACAGAGCCGCCACAGACGCCTTCGTAGTCGACTTGAACATCTTCTCCCACTGTACGCAAATCGTCAGAACAGGGGCGGAGCCAGGATTTGATCATGGGGGGGCGAAGAGGACAATGCACGTGCAAGAAATGCAGCACCAAAGTATATCATTTTTTAAATATAGCGTCCATATCAAGCGAACAATGACAATATTTATTTTGCAATCAAATTGAAATAGCTACATATTTTAATGGCTTAGATGGATATCTACGCACAACAGGCACATGAAACCATCAAACGTCAAGCTTGTAGTGATTTCACTCCTGAAACATATACATGTCGCTCTGCATTCTTATCAGTAGAGTGGGTGGTTAAAACAAATGGCTTCAATTGTTAGTTATTGGTGGTCTCTTCCTCTTCATGCTTTATGCAATTATAGACTTATAGTCAGTACAAAAATAGGTGTATCCTTTGTAATTGATTCTAACCAGTTGTAGTAATTGTAAAATAATACATCTATGTAGCATACCTTAGGATGAGATTAGATAGACCCACAAGCCGTCTGTGAGAGCCGAGAGGCGGAGATGTTTGCCAATTAGATCAGCTTGTGGTAGACTGGCGGAATCCGCACCTTCATCAGTCAGTTCACCAGTGATGTTGATGGTCTGCGCTCGATTAAGCCCTAGCTCCGCGGCGGCGGCGGCAGAAACGATCGAGGATGGAGTCGAGCCAACAGATGGCAAAGCGATGTATTGTGTCCAATCGATAAGTAATACTCAGGGCGTGCAGACCAGCAGATCGGCCCAATTCTAGCACGTGGTCTGTGGGCTAGCAATTTTGGGCTTGGCTATTCAACACCACATACCGTAGAGGTCAGGCCAGGCCTACGTGTTTGCTAATGGCTAGATATTTAGACAAAAAAAATTCTAATGGCTAGGCAACTAATTCTCCTATTCCATCGCTAGTCCCCGCTGAGTATCCTTGAGGGGGGCCGATCGATAGGGGGGGGGTCTGGCCCCCGCTCGCCCCCCCCCCCCCCCCCCCCCTGGCTCCACCACTGCGTCGAAAAGCCTGAAATAAATCAAAAAATGCGATCACAAATGCCATGTCTAGCACGTGAATCCTGGTGGGTTTGGTTCCACCACAAGGTAACTAACCATCTGAGATGCTTAGTTCGCGGTTGGCTGGTGGACCTACTGTTGCAAGGGACGCGGCTTGAGGATTTTTTTTGGGGTCAATTTTGTTTAGCTGATGGATTTTGTTTAATGATATGTGAATGTGTGCATCTTTGGATGCAGTGGCCGGGATTATCCTCCTTTGCTTTTGAAATTTCAAAAAAAATGGATCTGCGTTTTAGTTGATCATTAAGGCTTTCCGCTGCTCTATGGGCAACATCACTCTTTAGTTCAACTGGGCGGCAGGTCGGCCTCTTTAGCGAGGCGTCGTAGGTTTGATCCGTCGGGGTTGCAATCTACTCCCTCCGTTTCTAAATAATAGTCTTTTTAGACATTTTAAATGGACTATAACATACAGATATATGTAGACATAGTTTTTAGTATAGATTCACTCATATTGCTCCGTATGTAGTCACTTGTTGGAATCTCTAAAAAGACTTATATTTAGGGAATGGAGGGAGTATTTTCTTGGATCGCTAACGTACTAGCCTCGCTCGCTCTACCTTTCATCGCTAAAGTACTAGCCTGTGCGTTCAGCCGACAATCTACCGCAAAGAGCTGGTTTTGCCCCTCACCACTACTCCTAGAACTTGCACAAAATGTGATGCTTTAGTCCAGTACTTGCAAAAGTTACGGTAAGTGGCGCCAGGTGGCTGAGCCGGCCCTAGGGCATGGCAAAAGGTGTGGTGGCCTAGGGTCTATCTTAAATAAGGGACCAATATATCTACAGACTTAAATAAATTACAAAAGAACATAAAATCAACGCGGACAAGGGGCAATTGAATCCCCCCCCCCCCCAGCGCGCGCACTTTACCACGTTGCATTTATTTAATATTTATTTATAATTGAGTACATGTATCATATAATCATTATTTGCATCATATAATCACATATAGACGGTGTACTCAGACTTTATTTGCTAACTAAAATCATGTTTTTTTAATGTTTACGCCTTTATATTATCCAGTTAAGGTTTATTGTGTCTCAGTCGCACTAGGGCCTCCATAATGCTATGGTCGGCCCTGCCTACTTCATGAAGATTGCATATTTCATTTTAGTGTTTATGTGTTTGGAGTTGTCGATTATCACTTTGTGAAGCATCTTTGACAATGTTTCATAATTAGTTGTGTGCACTGCACTTGTCTCGATGTAGGCAGCCACTAACACCAGCTAGTTAGAATCTTGGATTATTAATTATAGGCCAGGTTGAGTGAACTACATCATATTTGTTCGCAGCCTCAAGTAAAATAGTTACACTACTCTTACCTTCATATTGGGAAAATGAATTAATTGAATGAACCTCTACATAACACTACGATAACACTTGAACGGATGGGTGATACGTCTCCAACGTATCTATAATTTTTGATTGCTCCGTGCTATTATATATTCTGTTTTGGATGTTTAATAGGCTTATTTATACACTTTATATTATTTTTGGGACTAACCTATTAACCCAAGGCCCAGTGCAAATTGCTGGTTTTTTGCCTATTTCAGGTGTTTCGCAGAAAAAGAATATCAAACGGAGTCCAAACGGAATGAAACCTTGGGGAGCGTGATTTTTGAAACAAACGTGATCCAGAGGACTTGGAGTGGATGTCAAGCAATCAACGAGGAGGCCACGAGGCAGGGGGGCGCGCCCTCCACCCTCATGGGCCCCTCATGGCTCCACCGACCTACTTCTTCCTCCTATATATACCTACGTACCCCGAAACCATCGAGCGGCACCACGAAAACCTAATTCCACCTCCACAACCTTCTGTACCCGTGAGATCCCATCTTGGGGCCTTTTCCGGCGCTCCGCCGGAGGGGCATCGGTCACGGAGGGTTTCTACATCAACACCATAGCCTTCGGGTCCATAGTTATTAGCTAGATGGCTTCTTCTCTCTCTTTGGATCTCAATACAAAGTTCTCCTCGATCTTCTTGGAGATCTATTCGATGTAACTCTTTTTGCGGTGTGTTTGTCGAGATCCGATGAATTGTGGGTTTATGATCAAGATTATCTATGAACAATATTTGAATCTTCTCTGAATTCTTTTATGTATGATTGGTTATCTTTGCAAGTCTCTTCGAATTATCAATTTAGTTTGGCCTACTAGATTGATCTTTCTTGCAATGGGAGAAGTGCTTAGCTTTGGGTTCAATCATGCGGTGCTCGATCCCAGTGACAGTAGGGAAAACGACACGTATTGTATTGTTGCCATCGAGAATAAAAAGATGGGGTTTATATCATATTGCTTGAGTTTATCCCTCTACATCATGTCATCTTACCTAATGCGTTACTCCGTTCTTATGAACTTAATACTCTAGATGCATGCTGGATAGTGGTCGATGTGTGGAGTAATAGTAGTAGATGCAGGCAGGAGTCGGTTTACTTGTCACGGACGTGATGCCTATATACATGATCATGCCTAGATATTCTCATAATTATGCACTTTTCTATCAATTGCTCGACAGTAATTTGTTCACCCACCGTAATACTTATGCTATCTTGAGAGAAGCCACTAGTGAAACCTATGGCCCCCGGGTCTATTTTCCATCATATTAATCTTCTATCAACTAGCTATTTCTTTCGCCGTTTATTTTGCAATCTTTACTTTCAATCTTTATCATAAAAATACCAAAAATATTATCTTATCATCTCTATCAGATCTCACTTTTGCAAGTGGCCGTGAAGGGATTGACAACCCCTTTATTGCGTTGGTTGCAAGGTTCTTATTTGTTTGTGTAGGTACAAGGGACCTGCGTGTGGCCTCCTACTGGATTGATACCTTGGTTCTAAAAAACCGAGGGGAATACTTACGCTACTTTGCCGCATCACCCTTTCCTCTTCAAGGGAAAAATCAACGCATGCTCAAGAGGTAGCAAGAAGGATTTCTGGCGCCATTGCCGGGGAGTCTACGCACAAGTCAAGACATACCAAGTACCCATCACAAACTCTTATCCTCGCATTACATTATTTGCCATTTGCCTCTCGTTTTCCTCTCCCCCCACTTCATCCTTGCCGTTTTATTCGCCCTCTCTTTCCGTTCGCTTCTTTTTCGCTTGCTTCTTGTTTGCTTGTGTGTTGGATTGCTTGCTTGTCATGATGGCTCAAGATAATACTAAATTGTCTGACTTTACCAATACCAACAACAATGATTTTCTTAGCACTCCAATTGCTCCTCTTACCGATGCTGAATCTTGTGAAATTAATGCTGCTTTGCTGAATCTTGTCATGAAAGATCAATTCGCCGGCCTTCCTAGTGAAGATGCCGCTACCCATCTAAATAGCTTTGTTGATTTATGTGATATGCAAAAGAAGAAAGATGTGGACAATGATATTGTTACATTGAAGATATTTCCTTTTTCGCTTAGTGATCGTGCTAAAACTTGGTTTCGTCTTTGCCTAAAAATAGTATTGATTCTTGGAATAAGTGCAAAGATGCTTTTATCTCTAAGTATTTTCCTCCCACTAAGATCATCTCTCTTAAAAACGATATTATGAACTTTAAGCAACTTGATCATGAAAATGTTGCACAAGCTTGGGAGAGAATGAAATTAATGATACGTAATTGCCCTACACATGGTTTGAACTTATGGATGATTATACAAAAAATTTATGCCGGATTGAATTTTGCTTCTAGAAATCTTTTAGATTCGGCCGCGGGAGGCACTTTTATGGAAATCACTTTAGGAGAAGCTACTAAACTCCTAGATAATATTATGGTTAATTATTCTCAATGGCACACTGAAAGATCTACTAGTAAAAAGGTGCATGCAATTGAAGAAATTAATGTTTTGAGTGGGAAGATGGATGAACTTATGAAATTGTTTGCTAATAAGAGTGTTTCTTCTGATCCCAATGATATGCATTTGTCTACTTTGATTGAGAATAATAATGAATCTATGGATGTGAATTTTGTTGGTAGGAACAATTTTGGTAACAACGCTTATAGAGGAAACTTTAATCCTAGGCCGTATCCTAGTAATGCCTCTAATAATTATGGTAATTCCTACAACAACTCTTATGGAAATTTTAATAAGATGCCCTATGATTTTGAGACTAGTGTTAAAGAATTCATGATTTCTCAAAATAATTTCAATGCTTTGCTTGAAGAAAAATTGCCTAAGATTGATGAACTGGCTAGGAACGTGGATAGAATTTCTCTTGATGTTGATTCTTTGAAACTTAGATCTATTCCTCCTAAGCATGATATCAATGAGTCTCTCAAAGCCATGAGAATTTCCATTGATGAGTGCAAAGAAATAACCGCTAGGATGCGTGCTAAGAAAGATTGCTTTGTAAAAGCGTGTTCTTCTAGTTTTCATGATAATAAAGATAAAGATCTAAAAGTAATTGATGTGTCCCCTATTAAATATCTGTTTTGCAATATGAATCTTGATAATGATGGGATTGGAGATGAGTCAACTTTAGTTAAAAGGCGTCCCAATGATTCGGAGTTTTTAGATCTTGATGCAAAATTTGGTAAAAATGGGATGGAAGAGGTCAAAACTTTAGATAGCAATGAACCCACTATTTTGGATTTCAAGGAATTTAATTATGATAATTATTCTTTAATAGATTGTATTTCCTTGTTGCAATCCGTGCTAAATTCTCCGCATGCTTATAGTCAAAATAAGGCTTTTACTAAACATATTGTTGATGCTTTAATGCAATCTTATGAAGAAAAGCTTGAATTGGAAGTTTCTATCCCTAGAAAACTTTATGATGAGTGGGAACCTACTATTAAAATTAAAATTAAAGATCATGAATGCTATGCTTTGTGTGATTTGGGTGCTAGTGTTTCCACAATTCCAAAAACTTTGTGTGATTTGCTAGGTTTCCGTGAATTTGATGATTGTTCTTTAAACTTGCACCTTGCGGATTCCACCATTAAGAAACATATGGAAGAATTAATGATGTTCTTATTGTTGCAAATAGGAATTACGTGCCCGTAGATTTCATTGTTCTTGATATAGATTGCAATCCTTCATGTCCTATTATTCTTGGTAGACCTTTCCTTAGAATGATTGGTGCAATTATTGATATGAAGGAAGGAAATATTAGATTCCAATTTCCGTTAAGGAAAGGCATGGAACAATTTCCTAGAAAGAAAATAAAATTACCTTATGAATCTATCATGAGAGCCCCTTATGGATTGCATGCCAAAGATGGCAATACCTAGATCTATCCTTGTCTTTATGCCTAGCTAGGGGCGTTAAACGATATCGCTTGTTGGGAGGCAACCCAATTTTATTTTAGTTTTTTGCTTTTTGGTTCTGTTAAGTAATAAATAATCCATATAGCTTCTGGTTAGATGTGGTTTTATGTTTTAGTTAGTGTTTGTGCCAAGTAAAACCTATAGGATCTTCTTGGATGATAGTTATTTGATCTTGCTGAAAATTCCAGAAACTTTCTGTTCACGAAAACAATTGTTAAAAATCATCAGAACGTGATAAAATACTGATTCCAATTGCAGTAGATCAATAAACAAATTATCTAGGTCGTCCTATTTTGTTAGATTTTTCTGAGTTTTAGAATTTTGCGTTTGATACAGATTACTATAGACTGTTCTGTTTTTGACAGATTCTGTTTTTCGTGTGTTGTTTGCTTATTTTGATGAATCTATGGCTAATAATGGAGTTTATGAACCATAGAAAAGTTGGAATACAGTAGGTTTAACACCAATATAAATAAAGAATGAGTTCATTACAGTACCTTGAAGTGGTGTTTTGTTTTCTTTCGCTAACGGAGCTCACGAGATTTTCTGTTGAGTTTTGTGTTGTGAAGTTTTCAAGTTTTGGATAAAGATTTGATGGATTATGGAACAAGGAGTGGCAAGAGCCTAAGCTTTGGGATGCCCAAGGCACCCCAAGGTAAAATCCAAGGACAACCAAAAGCCTAAGCTTGGAATGCCCCGGAAGGCATCCCCTCTTTTGTCTTCGTCCATCGGTAACTTTACTTGGAGCTATATTTTTATTCACCACATGATATGTGTTTTGCTTGGAGCGTCTTGTATGATTTGAGTCTTTGCTTGTTAGTTCTCCACAATCATCCTTGCGGTACACACCTTTTGAGAGAGACACACATTAATCGGAATTTATTAGAATACTCTATGTGCTTCACTTATATCTTTTGAGTTAGACAATTTTGCTCTATGTGCTTCACTTATATCTTTTAGAGCACGGTGGTGGTTATATTTTATAGAAATAATTGATCTCTCATGCTTCACTTATATTATTTTGAGAGTCCTTTAGAACAGCATGGTAATTTGCTTTGGTTATAAAATTAGTCCTAATATGATAGGCATCCAAGATAAAAACTTTTAAGTGCATTGAATACTAAGAGAAGTTTGATACTTCATAGTTGTTTTGAGATATAAAGGTGGTAATATTAAAGTTTTCTAGTTGAGTAGTTGTGAATTTGAGAAATACTTGTGTTGAAGTTTGCAAGTCCCGTAGCATGCACGTATGGTAAACGTTATGTAACAAATTTGAAACATGAGGTGTTCTTTGATTGTCATCCTTATGAGTGGCGGTCGGTGACGAGCGATGGTCTTTTCCTACCAATCTATCCCCCTAGGAGCATGCGCGTAGTGCTTTGTTTTTGATGACTTGTAGATTTTTGCAATAAGTATGCGAGTTCTTTATGACTAATGTTGAGTCCATGGATTATACGCACTCTCAACCTTCCATCATTGCTAGCCTCTTCGGTACCGTGCATTGCCCTTTCTCACCTTGAGAGTTGGTGCAAACTTCGCCGGTGCATCCAAACCCCGTGGTACGATACGCTCTATCACACATAAACCTCCTTATATCTTCCTCAAAACAACCACCATACCTACCTATTATGGCATTTCCATAGCCATTCCGAGATATATATTGCCATGCAACTTTCCACCGTTCCGTTTATTATGACACGCAACATCATTGTCATATTGCTTTGCATGATCATGTAGTTGACATCGTATTTGTGGCAAAGCCACCTTTATAATTCTTTCATACATGTCACTCTTGACTCATTGCTCGACAGTAATTTGTTCACCCACCATAATACTTATGCTATCTTGAGAGAAGCCATTAGTGAAACCTATGGCCCCGGGGTCTATTTTCCATCATATTAATCTTCTATCAACTAGCTATTTCTTTCGCTGTTTATTTTGCAATCTTTACTTTCAATCTTTATCATAAAAATACCAAAAATATTATCTTATCATCTCTATCATATCTCACTTTTGCAAGTGGCCGTGAAGGGATTGACAACCCCTTTATCGCGTTGGTTGCAAGGTTCTTATTTGTTTGTGTAGGTACAAGGGACTTGCGTGTGGCCTCCTACTGTATTGATACCTTGGTTCTCAAAAACTGAGGGAAATACTTACGCTACTTTGCTGCATCACCCTTTCCTCTTCAAGGGAAAAACCAACGCATGCTCAAGAGGTAGCAATGGGAACCGTCTGTTGTTGAGAATGTATCTTCAAATGTTGTGCATTTGGTGTAGAACTATAAAGAATGCCCTCATGTTCATCAACAAAATGTTTCGTCGACTGATTTTAACACTGCTCTTATAGTGATGGGTTTTTCTTTGCTGTCAAAGAAGTGTCATTAATTGACCAAGGAATCAATGCAAAACTATTTAGCAACAAGCATGTAAGCTTGTGGGTTTTGACGTGCTTGATCAGTTGTCTTGCTTACACTGCTTCAAACGTTATGTTTGTTGACACTCAGTCATGTTTATATTTACCCAAATGATAAGGGCGACACGTCAGGTGCGTGGCACTCCGGCCCTGACGTTTTTCGATGGCAATTTTAGTCACGCAAGGATGGCCATTTCCAGTGACACACGATAAGTTTCTGTCAAAAATATACCAAGCACGAAACTTGCCATGCTTGACAATTAAAGATGTCATACTCGCGTAACTAAACTTGCCGTCGAAAACGTCAAAAACACTCGAAGTTGCCATGTGCTTGTACTTGCCATTCGGTACTAATCAGGGTCCTATATTTAACATTCAACCATGCAAATTGCAGAGCACAACAGGAGGACAAATAGGGTTTCAGCAAAGAGGAATCCCTTTGCCTAGCCAGAAGCTTGCATGGAGGTTGGTTCTATCTGCTGTGCACTATACTGGAACGCCACTGGCAACACACCCATCCTCCTCACTTGGCCTAAACCTAACCTAACAAACGGGAAACTTTGATTGGTCGTGCAATAGCTTAGCGCTTATTAGAAGGAGCCGTGCAATAATGCATGTTTAGCCCGTTGCTTTGCCTGATTATGGTATGCAGATTGCAGATGCCCTTTTCTGGAAGTGGTTTCCATATACCGTAAAGAGATTAGACAACACACCAAAGACAAATCATGCTCTGTCAGTCGTCATAAGATATTGTATTATTGTGTCCTCTAGAATTTTTGGCTGGTGGAACTTGTAACAGCAATGCCGCACAGAAAAGCTTGTCTTGCCATAGGTTTTGGCACAATAATTCAATGATGTCTCGTTTTGAAATGCCCGAGCTTTGTAGGGGGGGAAAATAGTGGGTTTCTCTGCTCCCAATTCAAGTGAATTAATTGGTTCTGATCACACACATTTTTATTGCTTCTGGTCACAAACTTAGCGGCTAAGGTTTTATGTCTCTCTTCAAGAACTAACCCCGCAAGCCACAAACACGTGTGGGTCGTACCCAAACTAGACGAAGAAGAAATGCTTAAAGCAAAATGAATTTCTCAATGTACATATATCTACTTGTGTTTTATCTGGAAAAAAATTAACCCAGGAAACGACGGTTCAGCGAGCAGTCAAAAATACCATAATTTTCTTGAATATCTGTGGTTGTTTTAGGGCATCTTTGATTCAAAGAATTTTAATAAGAATTTTGAAGGATCAAAATCCTTAGGAATTTTTGTTGTGTTGATTGCTTAATTCGTCGGATTGAATAGATTTTTTTCTGAAGATTCCTTTGTAGTGCATTTCATAGGAATTTTCGCATTCGCTCAAACCTCTTGGAAAGGATCACATATTTTCTCATGCAGTCAAGCAAACCAAAATTTTGTAGGATTCAAATGGTCATGACATCACAATCCTAGGTTTGTCCTATCCTACATTTTTTTTAAATCATGCAAATCAAGAGGCCCACGGAGGATTTGGTTTGTCCAACTTCAAGGGATCGGAACAGAAATATCAGAGCTTTGACAACTTCTTACTCAAGGTCCAAATGTATTTAGGCTCGCAAAGCAATGTATTTGAGGAGTGCGTCAAACTGATGGGTGCCCCATACCCGGCAGGCGTACTGGTTGGGACCTCAGGTCTTAGATATTAGGTTTGGCTGCGAGGTCTGTTTGGTATTAGGCCCAGACTATCAACATCCCTACATCATCGGATAGGAGTAGCGATAGATGTTGCCCAGACGGTGGCTTTAGTCTTACTGTTGTATGACTTTGTAAGGTCTTGTGTGAATAATTAATAAAGTGGCTGCATGCATCGTCCAGATACAGAGGCCGGGGGTCCTCCTCCATTTCTAAAAAAACAATGTATTTGCTAATTCCCGTGACTCAACTATGATAGGCATACAGAGGATCTATCAAAGGTTGCATGAAGGAAAAAAGGGGAATTACAACAATTTTATTAGCGCATTCAACAAAACAATCACTATAATATAGCCAACGAGGGCAACTCGGGGGTTCCCCCTCAGCCTTCCCCTCCCCGCGCCACCGTCGGAGGAAGCTTCCAGGTGAAGCTCGTGCGGCTGAAGGCGGCGGCGAGGACCTTTCTCGTGACACCTAGGGACCTGTGGGCGATAGATCTCGGTGCCGACTAGAGGTGCTCTCATGCGCGAAGAGGCTGGGCTCAGCGAGCGGAGGTCTGGCACGTGTGGCGGGGATTGTGGCTCGACCGCCGCATGAGGCGGTGGTGTGGTTTCGTCTCGACCGCGAAACGGATTGTTTAGATGTGGCGGGATGGACGACGAAGGTCGTGCTCGGATTTTTTTTGGGCCGATGATGGCGACGCTTTGGGTGTTGTTACTTTGTTAAAGAAGTCGTCGATGTCGTTCTCGCCTACCTGCTTATTGATCTGGGGGAAACCCTAGGTCCGAGTGATATCGGATCGGGCGATATTGTCAATGATGTCATTTCTCTCTGTTGGGAGCCTTGTTTTGGTGTTGCATTTGCTAGGGGATAAATGGATGATGGCAGGTTCTCGATGCGGCTGACGCTTCCATGTCTCGTCGGTCCCATGTATTGGGTGGCCAAGGCATCAAGGCAGAGCATGGCGGGGGGGGGGGGGGGGGGGGGATTCCTCCGTTGTGACCGCGCGTTACGAAGATGGTGTGCGGCAATTTGTCGTGATAATCGCAACCTTCAGGGACATTGACAACACGTGGTGTTTTGTCGGGGGTGCCCAGATTTACCACTGACAGATACTTGCCATGGAAGTGTTTTTTTTTTAAAAAAGGAGGAAGACCCCCGGTCTCTGCATCTGGGCGATGCATGCAGCCATTTTATTAATTATTCAAAAAAGATCTTACAAAGAAATACAACAGTAAGTCTGAAGCAACCGTCTAGGCAACAACTGTCGCTACTCCTTTCCAGTTGATGAAGGGACGCTGATAGTCCGGGCCTAATACCACAGACCTCGCCTAACATTTAAGACCTGAGGCCCCAACCTAGCCACTTGCCGGGTCTGGGGCACACACCGGTCCAGCGCACTCTCAGAGACCGCCGCCGTCAACTGCCACCGCTCCATCTTCAGAGCTGTACTGACGCATCAATCTTACTCGGTCTAGCTGTCGTCGACGCCACCACGGCGCCCAACGTCACCACCTCCCTGCGCGCAAACAGCTGAGCACGTCACGGTCGCCACCGATACACCTCAGCACCATGCTGTCAAGTACCACCAGCCGACACAGCTTGAAGTCTTTGAAAGATCTGTCGTACGTAGCACCTGCCGACCAGGCATGACAAAGTGTAGCACCTGTCGGTCAGGCATGACTTGACATCTCCACTGAAGCTCCGTGCAAGACGAAGCCGCTCCACCTCCTGCCTCTGACTTCCAGCGCTGCTCCACAAACGATGCTCCCAAGAGAGAAACGACACCGCAGTGCCGCCATCGTCTGATCTGGAACACCAGATCCTAGAGTTTCCCCCATAGCAACACGAGTGTGTCGACAGTAGTTACACGACGATGCCTTCATAAATGTAACGGCGTAGAACGCCGCCATCGTCTACCATCGGCTCGGTTTTCACCGGCAACCATGTCTCCCTAACTCGCAGCCGGGACTAGATGATGGATCTCGAGATCCGATCACCAAGCCTCTGGCCGACCACCTCCGACGAAGAAGATGACCACCACCACTGGCTACACCGGCCAAAACAGATCTGCCAGAGGTGCCGTCGAGCAGTCCACCAGGCCCTCGACACCGTTGCTGATCTAAAGCCAGATGACGTGCCGCCGAAGACCGCATCGCGTCGCCGCCCGATCCAGGCCAGCCGTCGCAGGCAGGCAGCCGCCCGTGGCCCGAGGTAGGGCCGACCACCGCCGCCGTCGTCGAAGCCATCGCCGCCGCTTCTAGATCGTCTCCACTTGCGACGAAAGTGTGGGATCGCCGGATCGTCTCCACCGTGGGATTTCGATTGTGCTGTCTTTCTCTCGCCCCGCGCTCAATGACTCCGCTCAGCTTTGGGTGACTCGCTATTTTGCTTGGTGTGTGCATGATTTTCAGCTCGTGTGGCTAAACTTCTACTATTTCTATCAATACCTTGAATTTCTAGGTCACCGGATTTCTTACCATCAAGTTAGTAAAAAAAGGCCTGGATCTATTGGCAATAGACTTTGCGCTTTTTTTCTCGAAAAGAGAAGTTTAACATTGCCTCCCCCGTCATCCTCTTGGCTGCTCCTGCCGGCCGCGATCGTTGAACAGGACCTTATCGAAGAACGAAACCGGAAGTTCTTGGCTTGCACACCGAGAACATTGACCTGCTGGACGGGATCATTTCCTATACGGCTATACGTGCTCCCCGTTACACCCGCAGGGCACGTATGTCGCTTTCCTGTCGGTACCAAACCACGACCAGCCGGCAGCGAGATGGCCCGGAATCCCGATCGACCACGCTACAACAGGATCCAGAGCCCCGGATCGACCACGCCACGGCGGCATGCATGATGGGCAGAAGTATCGAGTGTCACTCCATGCCATAGATCCTACAGCACATTTTTCTGAAATCTTGGTGTTTGAACTGAACTTTGCAAACGTCATCACTGACTGTCAAACAAACAAACGTTTACGGCCAGCCTCGTCTCATCCGGTGAAAATCTGGCTCCGGCCACCAATTATCGTCGCACATCGGACGGATCCCGTCAGCAAGCGCTAGATCATCGATGGATGGATCCGTGTCGCTTTCACCTAAAATTTCTCCTCGCCAAATCAAATCACCGTCGATCACATGGCAGCCCTGATGCTCCTCGCCCTCTACAAGTAACCTGCCGTATCGCGGTCTCCTTCCACACGCGCACACAGCACACTCTCGCACTCAACTGAGGCTGAGGCTGACACTTCCCGCCTCTGCCGCGACACCACGGGCCATGAAGCTGGAGGTGTCGCCGAGGCAGAGGACCCAAGAAGCAGAGCAGAACGAGGGCCTTGAGGCATGGAAGCACCCGAAGCAGCTCTGCGCTAGTCTGGGCTACGGGGAGGAGGAGGAGGAGGAGGTGACACGGATGGTGCCGCCGCTCAACTTCGGCATGGTGGACGACGGCGTCTTCCGGTCGGGGTTCCCCGACGCGGCCAACTTCCGGTTCCTCGCGTCCCTCAACCTGCGCTCCGTCGTGTGAGTCCCCTTCCCTACCGTACCATGCCGAAATCGTTGGCCACCATGCACCCACGCTTCTCTCTTATGTTCTCAACGCCCCGTGCTGCTTGCTTGGTTGCTCCAGGTACCTGTGCCCGGAGCCGTACCCGGAGCAGAACGCGCGGTTCCTGGGGCGCAGCGGGATCAAGCTCCACCACTTCGGAATCCAGGGCCGCAAGGTATGAACAATTCAGCCTTTGCTTCGTGCATTTCCCAGGACGGGGAAACCATCTTTGCATCGACCTGCATTTTTGCATATAAACGTGGCAGCAGTAAATGATCTTTGGATTCAGAGTAGCCGTGAGCTGTGGCGTGGATGAGCATGCCACTTTCGGCAGCATTTGCCTTTTCTACCACTACTACTTTGCTTGGGCAACTGTCTTACTGGCTCTTTGCAAAGTCTATTTATTTACCAGTCTCTTTCATGAGAAACAGTACATATATCCGACCACTTTCACTTCCATGTTTTCCATCAGAGGCATTACATGATCGACCAGCTCACCTTTTCACCTGCCATGCTACCCTCTGCATTATTGCTATATACATGTCTGCATACACATGGAAAAACGGATGTTGCTACTGCTTGGTGCTTGCCTATCTATCTTCACGTGTCAACAGCTCTAAATTCTATCTGGTATCTACTGCAACGGTGACTCGACGAGAACATATTCCACTGTCGGCTCTTCACTCATCCAGCTACGACCTGCTAGTTAGTGGAAGGCTAAAGGCCGTCGACGCTGCCAAGTTGACGTTCGGTCACAGCTTATTCTGTCGGCGATTAACAATGCATGCATCCTATGGTGGAGCTCACCAACTTTAGTTCAGAATCATCCATGTTTGCACTGCAACTGCAATGCAAACTCTCTTTTGAAAACCTATACGATGTCTGCGAAATGCCTACAAATAACTGAAACCTTGTTGCGACTGCAGGAACCGTTTGTCGGCATCCCCGAAGAAATGATCCGCGAGGCGCTCAAAGTCATCCTTGGTACTATTTCACACATTCACTTACAAATATTTTCACCGATCGAAGGCCGCAAAATCACCCACATAACCGCTTGAAATCTCTCGTTCTCTAACTAACACTTCTCCCTGTTTCCATGGATTCAGACGTAAGAAACCACCCGGTGCTCATCCACTGCAAGAGAGGCAAGGTAGGCCTCCATTGATCATCCATATATTTTGCACCCTACACCTCATACAACACTTTGTAATGAAAATCATAACCATGTGCTTCTTCCAGCACCGTACCGGCTGCGTGGTGGGCTGCCTGAGGAAGCTGCAGAAGTGGCGCCTGTCCTCCGTCTTCGACGAGTATCTGCACTTCGCGGCGGCCAAGGCGAGGAAAACCGACCAGAGGTTCATGGAGCTCTTTGACACGTCAAGCTTGGTGCATCTCTTGGCCTCACAGTGTTGATGAGAGCGAGCGTTTTTCGTTTCTCTTTTGGCTTGTCCCGATCCTGCCACCATGCGGCTGCGACGACCTGTGTTTTCCCGCGGTGATTTACAGAGAATAATGTTACTAGAACAATCATGGGCCATATCTATGAGAGATACGAGGGGACCAATGAGAGATGTACTCCTTGAATGACCAAAAAATGTATTTTTTTTCCAGGTGTATGACACAATATCGTTACTCTCACAAAAATGGTAGATCGATCTGATAGGATTTCCGAGATGTTATTTCAAAAATTCTGGGCTGGACTGAATGTTTACTGATGCCATTTGACAACTAATTACTTCTCCAGCTTCTGAGTGAGTCTAGTTTTTTGTTTATCTTTTTGCCTAAAAAAACAGTGAGTCTAGTTTTTGTTTTTTTGGAGCTGTGGGTGAGTCTAGCCAGAAAGATGAATGATGGACCGTATAAGGCCATGAGGCCCAAGTGGACATGGGCCTGCTAAGCCCGAATGCCTCACAGGAGAGAAAGGGTTATCGTAGGGAGTACGCTGATATTTTCCTTCCCCTAAATAAACCCCCAAATTGCGAGAGCAAACCACCGAGTCCGCCGCCGCCGCCGCCCACCTTTTTTCCTCTCCCAAACCCTAGCTAGTCTCCGGCGATGGCCCCCAAGCGCGCCGCGAAGAAGGCGGCACCCCCGCCTCCGCCTCCACCTCCGGCTGCCTCCTCCGAGGAGACCGACTCCCGCTCGCGCTCCGAGGAGTCGGACGAAGACGCCGAGTCCCCTCCCCCTGCCCCCACCCCGGCCCCCAAGAGCACGCCGGCGCCCCCGCAGGAAGGCGAGGAGGAGGAGGAGTCTGAAGAGGAAGAGGAGGAGGAGGAGTCTGATGAGGAGCCCGCCCACGCGTCCCCGGCCGCCGCCGCCACCCCCAAGAACAAGCCTCCTCCGCCGCAACAGGGAGGTGACTCCGATTCTTCCGACGAGGAGGAGGAAGAGGAGGAGGAGGAGGAGGTGCCCACCAAGGCGGCCCCTCTCTCCGCCCTGAAGAAACAACCCCCGCCCCCACCGCCGCGGCAGAGCGAGGAATCGGACGCCTCCGACGAGGAAGAAGAGGAGGGTGAGTCCGAGGAGGAGGCGCCGCCGCCGCCGCCGAAGCTTGCTCCAAAGCAGGCGCCAGAGGGCCGGAAGCCCCAGGCAGCGGCCGAGACCAAGAAGCCGGCCGCTTTCAGCCGCATCTGGTCCACCGACGACGAGGTGCGTATCCTCGAGGCCCTCGCGGCTCACCAAAAGCAGCACGGCACGCTGCCGCAGCCCGACGCCCTCGTCGACGCCCTTGCAGGAAAGCTCGACAACCGTGCCTACGGCAGCAAGGAGCTCCAGGGGAAGGTCGCAGCCCTGAGGCGTCGGTACCTCCTTCTCAGCAAGAAGGGCGAGCTCCCGAGCAAGGAGCATGACCGCCGGGTGCTGGAACTTTCCAAGATGGTCTGGGAAGGTGGCGACATGGCCAGCGCCGCAACTGCCTCTGCGAAGGTGGCAAATGGCCAGGAGCCAAAGGGGTTCGAGGAGATGTGTGAGATGTATCCGTACCTGGCGGAGCAGGTGAGGCAGCTGGATGCGGCGAACCCGGGCATGTTCAAGAGGCAGTTCGGGATGATGGATGAGGAGAAGGCGCGCGCCATGGACGAGAAGATCAAGAAGCAGAGGGTGGCGCAGATGAAGGTGGAGCTGCGCCGCCACGACCTGGTAAGGGAGGTGACCAAGGCCATCATCGATCTGGTCGACTGATGGGAGCGTCATGAGCTTACCTGAAATTGTACCGGTGATCACAATGTGGCGATTTGGTGGAGCAAGAAGGTTTCTGAAATTATGAGCTATAATCTGCAAATTTTGGTGTCTCAGATGGTCTTAAGCATGAAACCTATGCTGGAACTGCAAATTGTGCCTGGTGTTGTAAGAATGCTTTTTTCCTGTGACCAGAGCATGCTAGAATTAGCAAATTAGGGGTGTCTTTATGGTGTAAGCATGATGAGACATGTGCTGGAACTGCAAATCGTGCTGGTGGATTAAGAATGTCTTCTTGTGTGGCCAGAGAAGTAAGTACGTATGCTAGAACTGGCAAACTGTAGCGTGCTGTTGGGTGCGCGAATCTTTCTTGCAACTGGTTCCATCGATTGTGTGAGGTTACGAATGAAATGGTTTGCTGAATGTGTAGTTGGTTTAGTAAATCTTTTTCTGTTTTTAGTTTTGGCAGCTCGTTTGTGCAGAGGCTGGTCTTGCTCTTCTGGCTGTTTCAGACTTTGGGTGCAGGCTGGAGCCGTAAGTCTGAAGTATATAAAATGCTTGAGAGGTTGCTCTGAATATCCAAAAATATTCTCTCCTTCCTTGATGTTTCCAGTTCTCTATAGGAGTGTTTTTCCTAAGTTAGGCACATAATCTGTTCTCTGTATCCTTATGCAATGATATATGTTCCCGCTTAGTATTTTTTTCCAAGATGAAAGTTCAAGGCCTATGCAAGGATCAAACTGCAGATTGGTTATAGGTTTTTAAATTATATATGGTTTCCCATTCGGTTCTACATTTAGAGATGAATCTGAAGGAGTGCAGTGAGCATACGACAGATATTGCATCTTCATGCTTATGATGTTCTATTATGTGCAGGCGGCGTGGATATATACGGCTTACAAATTTGTAGTGGTGGTTGAATTGTACCAACCACATCTTATGTTGCCACCAGATATATAATATTAATGTGACTATATAGAAATGGAGAAGGGTCAAAGGTGTTCGATATCATACATTCACGACTACTACTACTTCTGTACCATGGTATGATTCTTTTGTATGTAGTTTTTTGCTTGCAGCATAGACTGTATACATGCCAGATCATGACTGAACTACTGAAGAATTGGCTCCTGAGCAAGCTATACTTTGCATGCTAAAAATTAAATTAATAAGCAACAAAGGGAAACTACAAGTGTTTTTTTCTGCAAGAACCCACAGATTTTTTACTAGATCCTTTTTTGTTTTCAGCAGGTCCTACTACATCTCCTCTCATTTTTTCGCAGGGGCCAGGGCCAGGAATTAAAAAGCAAACAAAAGCAGGGGCCAGGGCCAGGAGTACATCTCCTCTCAGATATTGACTGTATATTCATTGTGTATACACAATTATTCAAAGGTACAGTGACCTCTCAGATATTGACTGTATATTCACAATTGTTCAACGGTACAGTGGCTGCATATGTTCAAAATTGGGTGATCTGCTCTAATTCCACAATGTTAGCAATAATTAATAAAGGATCAGTCAGTCAGTTAGGAGTATCAGGAAAGATATCTTCCGCGTTTGGGTCGGCGCGTGCGCCCAACGCTGGCCCGACCCATTTTGACGCCGCTAGAAAAAAAAAAGAACGCATGCATATTAAAAAAATCAACATTAATTAAACATTAAAGCCGGCCATGAAGGCCGGCGAGAGTCCACGAGTCCACATTTGCATTTAAGAAAAATAAAAACAACCTAAACTACGAGGCGTGCGTTGCCCTAGGCGTCGCCGTCGTCATCCTCAGGGTCCGTGAGGTCGATGAGCGTCGACGCCGGACCGGCCTAGGGGAACGCCGTGTTCCAGAGCGCGTTCATGTCGGGCGCAGGCTGTGCCGGCGCGGGGGGCTGTGCGGCCGCCTGTGCAGCCGCGGCCTGGCGCGCCTCCTCCTCGGCCTCGCGCTGCTCCTCCTCGAGGTTGTGCTCGAGCATCTCGAGGTACTCGTCGTCGCGGCGCTCCTCGGCCACCCGGATCTGGCGCCAGTGCTCGTGGTATGCCGCTTCCTGCGCTGACGTCGCCCCACCCAGACTGGCGGCGCGCGGACCCACTCGCACATTACTCCCGTCCAGGAGTAGCGCTCGATGGGGACGGCTCCGGCTCGGGCTTGACGCAGCGTCGAGGAGGGGACGGCGGGGCCACCGGCGGCAGCACGCAGTCGCGCGCCGCGGAGAGGGCAATGGCCTGCGCCATTGCCGCCTCGTACCGAGCCTCCTCTTCCTCGGCCCTGCGTCGCTCGTCTTCCTCGCTCTCCCGGTAGACGGCCGCAAGGGTGGCCTGGTAGGCGTCCTCCGCCGCCTGGTCCTCCTCGCGGACGACGAGCGGTGGCGGCGGCACGCTGCGGTCGACCTCGCGCACGCCTCGTCGCCTCGCCTCCTCGTGCTCGAAGGCGAACCACCTCGCCCAGTTGGGCGAGTCGGCTGTGTAGGCGGCCTCGCGGCGCTGCTCCGCGTCAGCAGCGCCTCGCCGGTGCCCCACCTCCTCCGCGTGAGCCCTAGCCGACCCCGGCGCCGCCGGCACTGGGATCCTATCCGGATCCAGATGCCAGTCGTGCGGCAGGGTGGCGTCGGGGTACGGGAGAGGCATGCGGTGCTGCCAGTGCCACTCCGCCTGGTGCACTGGCACGTTTACGCGATGCCTCTGCCGGCGAGGCGCCGGCGCCGGCGGAGGCGGGAGGAACTCCGAGGGGAAAGGGATGGCGGGGGCCTTGCCCTTGGCCTTGTTGCTGCTGGCGCCGAGAAGAGCCCCATCTCACTGTGGTGGTGGTGGTTAGGGTTTGCCGGCGACGGGGGAGCAAAGCTTGCTAGATGTGGACGACGAGTTTGGATGAGGACGGCCCCGCCGCACGGTCAGCTTAAAAAAGGACGACCGCCGTCGCTAACGCGTGGGCCCGTGGTCATAAATTAAGATGACCGCGTGGGCAGCGGGTAGTTGGACGGCCGACAGGTGGGGACGCGGCAGACAGCGAGAAGGCGCGCGTGGCGTCCGTTCGGCGTCCGCGCCGACGCATTTGGGGCGCAAATTTGGGCCGCAAATGCGTTGGCGCGGACGCGAAGCAGACGTGATTTGGGTTTGGGTCGGCGCGTTGGGCTGCCACTTTTGTCCGCGCCGACCCAGATGGACGCAGGCGGACGAAATGGGTCGGCCCTTTGGAGTTGCTCTCAACGGACTATGATTGAAATTGCTTCTTCAGAGAGGAACAACAGCAGCAGAAATGGATACAGCGGCAACAGTACCTCCTTCAGAGGGGATCAGCAGCAACACGAAGGCATGCAACATGACGAGCTCCACCCATGAGCATGGAACGTGGGCTCTGGCGGCAACACAAGGAGCAGGGCAGAGGAGCAAGACCTCGTCGGCGGGCTTCTTGCCGCGCGCCCAGTCCTCGGCGCCGGGGGCGAGGGGCGGGGCGGGGTCGGGCTCCTCGATGCCGCAGGTGGCGCTGGAGGTGACGTTGTTCCCCCCGCTCGCCGGCGTAGCAGCTGCTGCTGGGCTGGGCGGACCGGCATCGCCGTAGCCGCCCTCCTCCTCCTCGAGCCCCCTGGAACTCCTCCCTCCTCCGGGATGTGGCTGTGCTGCTCCCGCCTCTAGACGCGGCCGTCACGTACCCCTCGTCCTCGTCCTCCTCGACGATCTCGTGGCCGGCGGCGGCAAAGTCCGCGGGCAGGTCGGCGGCGCGGAGGGAGAGCGCGGCCAGGGCCTCGCTGGCAGGGGCCGGATCGGGGGCCAGTGCCTCGCTTCAGTTCTTCCCAATGAACAGGGAGCAACAGGAGCTTGAGCAGCCTCCGTGTGGCCGGCGCAGGTTGGCCGTCGTCGAGCTCTGGGCCCGACGACTGGTGCCGACGGTGGCTGTGGCGACCATGGTGTGGGCGGGCGACGGGGGAAGGAGGAAGAAGCAGTGGAGGGTTGATTAGTAACAATTTAAAAGGTGGAAGTTTTTTTTTGCAAAATTACAAATGAACTAAGGTGCGGACAACTTTTTCTGGACGAAGGGAGTATTATACATAGAATTAAAGTAACTTAGTACTTTAAGAAATAGTCATGTAATTTTAAAAATATTCAAGTATTAATTTTAAAACATTCATATAATTAAAAGGGAAACACTATTGCTCAACCGGCGGATGTTTGTGCGCGGGTCGACCTCTTCCATGGCCGTTGGATTTGATTTGGATCTAACAACTCAGAAGCAATCTCTATCCTAGTATTGTTGCAACTCGCCCCTTGTTTCAGTTGGCTTGACCGGAACAAATGGTCTGTTGCAAACCGAGCACCCACGACCAGCAGCCAAGTCGAGCGCCTCTGCCTGTAGGACGTCATCGCCGCCGAGCACCGCCGCCTGTAGGTCTTCGTCGTCGAGCGCTGCTACCTGTAGGCGCCGCCGCCTGGAGGTTATCGTCGTCGCCGAGCGCTGCCGCTTGTAGGTCGTCGTCGCGAGCACATCCATCCGAGATCCACCGCGCTAGTGTTGAGCGCCATCAACCTCACCACTGTCTTGGCACCACCAGTGCTAGTAGGAACCACTTCACCACGCCGTACGTCCAAGTCCACTCCAAGTTTCGGCAAGAACAACGTTGTTGCAGAACGGTGACGGCGAAAGATGACTATGTTAGTGCGCGAGGTGGCCGGATATGTTGTTGCAATTTTTGCAACAAGGGTCTTGTTACAAAAATTAGACGCGGCGGAAGATCTGTTTGCAATTTTTACAACAAGTGTCTTGTTGCAGAAAACTAGAGAAGACTGAAAAAAGGGACTTGTTGCAGGAAATTAAAGAAAGAGGAGGATTCGTAACAAGAGTATTGTTGCGGAAAATTAGAGAAGTGAAACTAATGGCTCGAGTCACAGAATTGGACGGCTCGCGAGTCGGCGGATCTTTTAGCCGACGTGTAGCATGCTCCTAAGTAAAATAGTATTTATGACAAACGTTTTATATAATTTAAAATAGCACAAACATTTCTAAAATCACAATTCATATTTTTTTATTTTAATTATATAAACATTTGATTAATCATATGCACATTTTTATAGTTCATAAGTATTTTGTTTAAGTAAATATTATATAATTTAAAGATATTCATATTTTAAGATTTAAAATGTTTTTGCGAGTATTCACTTGTGGCTTATATTCTAAATACATAAACTGCATGAATATAAGCCACGACTGAAAATTATACACAATTGAATATTCATAAATATTCAGTGAAGGTTTGTATCCATATATTTGTATAACTTAAATATATGGGACGAGGGTATAAAAATGTTTGTATTCACTAAACATTTGAATTGTTTGTATTACTAAACATTTTTTCTAATATAATAATACATGAGTGCATGCTTTAAGTGTTTGCATTTACTAAACATTTTTAGACAACCTTTTTATTTATACTCTTGCGTGACTGCTTTGCCCCAACTTGGCGACCGGATACCGAACCACAGTTATTTTACCCTCGGCCGAACCCGAGCAGTGGCCATCGGTGGCGACGTGCCTGCCCACCGAGCACCAGCAGCGGAGCAGCATCTGGTCATGCATGCAGATACACACACCTAGGCTAGGCAGCGCACACACACGCGCGGTCACGTCGACGGGGACACGCCGTCCACCTAATATCTTTCACCCTTTTTCTGGCACCATGATGCAGCTGCATCGTGGCTAGTCTAGACTCCACACCACTCCACCGTGCCAACTTTCGTCGCGTGTGGCATTCGCTCTGCAGCCGCTTCCTCCTCAAATTTGGTATTTTGACCCTTCTGCGAAAGTAAAGCTAGATCTGACCATGATTTAATTTTTTTTCGAGATCTGATATTTTTCCACCGCCGGAGACAATGTTTTTTTGCGGGGGAAAGCATTCATTCATCAAGTGGTAACAGTTTTACAATCATCTGTAATGATAGTGCTTATCTACTGCTTAGGATATAACAACCTACTACCGAGGTCCTTGACGGTAAGGATGCACGCCCTGTAGTAATTTTTTTTTCTACGTATCAAATACAGTGCTTGTACTCATCTATTGCTGGGCACCTCGGTGAAGGGTTGCACAGGGTACCGTCAGCCTATTTGGCGGTAGGGCTGCATCGCGGACGTGGATAAGTTGCCTACTGTCAGGGGCTTCGGCGGTAGGCTGGTATACCCTATCACTATCGGCCCCGATGGCAGGAAAAGGACCAGATCCTGATTTTTTTTCTGAAATATAGTCAGATCTGGCTCAACTTTCGCAAAAAGAACTAAATACACCAAATCTGGCCCCCGCGAGCGTGAGTGATTTTGAGCTAGATTTGACCCTGATTTAATTTTTTTCGAGATCTGACTCTTTTTCACTGCCGGAGACGATGGTGGTAAGGTATAACACCGTACCGCCGAGGCCCTTGGACTGTAGGGACGCACGCTCTACCGTGAAAAAATTCTAAGAATCAAATACAATGCTTGTACTCACCTACCGCTGGGCACCTTGGCGGTAGGGTTGCACATGCTACCGTTAGCCTGTTTGGCGGTGGGGCTGCATCGCGCTGACGTGGATAAGTTGTCTACCGTCAGGCCTTGACGGTAGGCTGGTATACCCTACAGCCATCGACCTGACGGTAGGAAAATGACTAGATCCTAATTTTGTTTTTTAAACAGAGTCAGATCAATGCACCAAATTTGCCTCCGCGAGCGTGAGCGATTTTGATTTGGTTGGGTTGGGCTGCCGTCCTGTCGCCGTGGGCCTCGCGTGCAGGCGGCGAGGAAGCGGCGGCACGGCCGGGGCCGGGGTGGGGGGTGGGTCGGTCTTCTCTTCTCTTCCCCGACGTGGTCTCCTCCCACCCATACGCGCCGCTCCCACTCCCGGGTCTCGCCGCCCACAGAACCAAATTCCCTCCACCTCCTCCTCCCTCCCTCCCTCCACACATCCCACCACCGCCACCACCACCCGCCTCCCTCCGTACGCACGCAATTATTCATTCCCCCCTCGCACGCACCCGGCCGCGGCGCCACCACCACCACACCCCCCATGGGCGACTCCTCGGTGGCCCCCGCCGGCGCGCTCGTGCCGTCGGTGCCCAAGCCGGAGCACGCACCGTCCGCGGGCGACGCGGCGGTCCAGCTCCAGGCCCTGGCGGCGGCGGCGGCGGACGACGAGTGCGCGGGCGCCTCGCCGTCGTCGTCGCCGGGGGAGGGGGAGGGGGCAGGGGCGGCGGCGGAGGGGGCTGATGCGGCGGGGGACAGGGACCTGCTCTGCCCGATCTGCATGGCGCTCATCAAGGACGCCTTCCTCACCGCCTGCGGCCACAGCTTCTGCTACATGTGCATCGTCACGCACCTCAACCACAAGAGCGACTGCCCCTGCTGCGCCAACTACCTCACCAAGGCGCAGCTCTACCCCAACTTCCTCCTCGACAAGGTCAGCTCCTTGCTTCTTCTTCCCGAGGCCCGCGCTACTGCGCCATCAAATTGGCCGACCGATTTGGGCTGCGTCCTTTGGTCCCCAAGTGTGGCACAATCTTTGTTTGTGTAATTTAGAAATGTTAGGCTTCTAATGTCCTTACATTTGGATGTGATTTGGGCTGTGAGGCTAGTCGGGTTTAATTTCAGTAGAATGCCTATAATGCCCTCTTTGAGTTTTGTGTAAATCACGAGGTTTTAGCTGTGTAAGGAGCAATCATCAAACAGTATCAACTGCACATCGAATAGTATCAAGTGCGTGGGACTGAGATCCAGTGACTTGCCCAAGTTTGACACTTACTGTTTGGTGATTGCTCCATACAATGCCCTCTTAGTTTTGTGCAAGTCACTGGATCTCAAGTGTGATGCATTTTTTTTTAACTAAACTTGCTGGTACTTCTGCAGATATTGGTAAAAGCCCTGGTCAGATAGTACTGTTTATTTGACTTGTGTGATGCATTGCAGTTTATTGTAGATGTCAGATTTGATCAGTAGTAAATGTGTGTGTGCATTACTTGGGTTTGCTCTGCTTGTCAACAATGCTTGTTATGTGTACTATTGCTATGGCTTTGATGGTTTTCTAGTTTTGTTACAGTTGAATAGTATGTCTCCTTTTTCTAGGGAAATTGAATATGTCTCTCTGTATGGTTCCCTAGGTACATTCAAGCTATCAATCATGTTATGCCTGTTCATGCTTATTGAAACTGCCATTACATAGAAAATCACTAAGTTCTGGGTTTTTAAACTTATGGCTACATAGGTCGTGAAGAAAATGTCGGCCCGGCAAGTTGCAAAAACAGCATCTCCCATTGATCAATTCCGACATGTTGTGCAACAGGTCAGTCACTCCACGTGTTGCTTTCCTGTGTAATGTTTGGCCACTCCGGACATATAGTTGCAAATTTCAGCTTCTTTAATTTTCATTGCAGTATGTGGATAATGACTATACACATTATTCTGAGCAAATATAGTTACTAGAATGTTTGCCTTGTTTGCGCCTTTAGCTGTATCTTCGGGTTGCAACTACTTTTGTGGTGAACAGGCTATCTTCCTGCGTCTACTATCAAATGCTCGAATCTAAGTAGCTGCAATGCAATCCTTATTTAAGTATCACATACTAAGAACTCGATCAAGTTAGTTAGTTTTAAACTTTTAGCATAGGAGCATCATATATTCATGCTTTTATTTTCTGGCTTTTGCATTGTGCAACACGCCATTTTCCCTTATCAACATAACTTCCATAACTCTTAAACCCCTTATCACGCTCTTATTTGTACACACACACACTAAAAAGAAGTTACCGAGGAATCATGACATATCACTAGTATGTTGAGTTGAGTTTTAATTCATCTTATTTACAGGGAAACGACATGACAGTTAAAGAGCTAGACAGCCTTATGACTTTGATTGCTGAGAAGAAGAGGCAAATGGAACAACAAGAGTCAGAGACAAATATGCAAATATTGCTAGTCTTCTTGCACTGCCTTAGAAAGCAAAAGCTTGAAGAGTTGAATGAGGTTTGTCCTGACTACATGCTAATTAAATCTTATATCACAGATTTTTTTTCATCTTGCTATTTATTGAAAAATGTCTACTTACTTTTTGTTGTTAATAATGTTGGTTCCTTTTAAACAGATTCAAACTGACCTGCAGTACATCAAAGATGATATAAGCAGTGTGGAGAGACATAGGTTAGATCTGTATCGAACAAAAGAAAGGTACTCCATGAGGCTGCGCATGCTTTTGGATGAACCTGCTGCATCAAAGATGTGGCCTTCGCCTATGGACAAACCTAATAGTGCCTTTGTTCCCAACTCTCGGGCACCACCTAGCACATCATCTCCAGGGGGTTTAAATAATAGGAGGTTTGATTTGAGAGCTCCAGCAAGCCATCAAGGACATCAAAGAAGAGATGCCCTTGCTAGCTCAGACCCTCCCAATCCCCCTATACAGTCGGGTAATGTTATTGCTCGGAAGAGACGAGTTCAAGCGCAGGTTTGTCTCTTTCTTTAAGAAAATGTGTACTCTTCTATGTCTAAACATTATTGTTGTTTGTTGCACTTGCACACACCAAGTAGGTTATTACCATATGCAAAATAGTAGTCGAGAACATAGACTAGTGGTAGGCACACGTTCTTTTTATAACGTGTTAGATGAAACGATGCATGCTAATCCCATGCTATTTGTTATTATCTAATGCAATGACTTAAAATTGCAGTTTAACGAGCTTCAAGAATACTACCTGCAAAGACGGCGTACTGGAGCGCAGTCTCACAGGCAGGAGGATGTTGTTGCGATGAATAGAGAAGGTTATCATGAAGGTCTTGAAGATTTTCAGTCTGTGCTTACAACATTCACTCGATATAGGTCTGCTGATTATTTGTTCTTAGTAACATAATATGCTCAGAGTAATTTTTATAGTGTTCATCGAGCTTATCATGTTTTTGTCCTGTTTCATGTATGTTTCAGTCGCTTACGTGTAATTGCGGAACTTAGACATGGAGATCTGTTCCACTCAGCAAATATTGTATCCAGGTGAGTGTTTAAAAAAAATTCAGCATCGGTAATTTTACCAGAGTATAATTTTCTGTGCATAGTTTTATCTGAGGCAGGTAGTGCTGTAGCAGAGCTCCAAAGCTGGCATAGGGGTAGAGCGAGGGATTTATAGGCTCCTATTCATCAACTTTAAGGGTGTTCAGTTAGCAAAAAAAAAACATCTACCAATGTTTATTGCTGATCATTACATTGTACAACAAGGGACAAATCTACCAAAAAATTGATTGCTGACATCATTTGAGTATTTTCCTGGCTTAAGGATCCACAAGTCACTGCATTTGTTATCATTGTAGTCCTTAATGTTATGCATTCGCCTGCTTTACATGAAAAACGAAGACAATATTAATATTCTTTAAACGCAGTATCGAATTTGATCGTGATGATGAGCTATTCGCTACTGCTGGAGTCTCGAAGCGTATTAAAGTCTTCGAATTTTCTACAGTAAGTAAACTTTTGCACATAAGCATGTAGCCAGAATTTGGAGTTAGTCAAATTTGACTTATCCTGCTTCTTAGGTTGTTAATGAGCCATCAGATGTCCACTGTCCAGTTGTTGAAATGGCTACCAGATCTAAACTGAGCTGCCTTAGCTGGAACAAGTACTCAAAAAATGTTATAGCAAGTAGTGATTATGAAGGCATAGTTACTGTTTGGGATGTTCAAACCCGCCAGGTAACCTTGCTCGTCTCCAAAGTTTATTTTGTAAAATGCTGTGTAGTTCTCAGTAATTTATGTTATCTGCGTACTGCTTTTGACAGAGTGTAATGGAGTATGAAGAGCATGAGAAAAGAGCATGGAGTGTTGATTTTTCACGTACAGAGCCCAAGATGCTAGTATCTGGTAGTGATGATTGCAAGGTATTTCAGAGCCAAAATGGTTCAGTTATTTTTCTATTCCCATAAGGAAGAAAGCTTGATTGTAACCTTCCTTGGTTGGGTAATAATGGGATATTTTGTCATCAGGTTGAAACCTCTGAATGTTGCATATCTGCACTGCAGTTCTATAGTGATTTTGTAATAACTGACCGGAATCTACTACTGTGTATGCCAGGTCAAAGTGTGGTGCACAAATCAGGAAGCGAGTGCCATTAACATTGATATGAAGGCAAATATTTGCTCTGTTAAATATAATCCTGGATCGAGCTACTATGTCGCAGTATGTTGCATCCATCTCCTTGACTTGTATTATTATTAGTAATAAATAAAAAGATTTTTTTACTCATAGGATGCTACAATATTTCAGGTCGGATCTGCTGATCACCATATTCATTATTTTGATTTACGAAATCCAAGTGCACCTCTCCATGTTTTTGGTGGGCACAAGAAAGCTGTTTCTTATGTGAAATTCTTATCTAATAATGAGCTTGCATCTGCATCGACCGATAGCACGTTACGGTTATGGGATGTCAAGGACAATTGCCCAGTAAGTGAGATCATCCGAGCCTTGCTTTTATTATATTATTGCCTTTGGCGGTTGTATAGCATAGGGATAGTTCCATGTTTGGATGTACTCTTTTATCTTAGAAGTAATAAAAGTGGAGATATATAGTATTTTGAACTTCTCCATAGCTCATGGGTCAAATCCAGAATTATATGTCGTATTATCTTTTGCTCTGGGAAAATGATAAAAGAATAGCAGTGACATGCATAGGAAATGTCAACTTTGCAAATTGAATTTTCATGCGACATCGGGGCATTTTTCTTTGGATTTGCAATTAGCTTGCTGTGTTCATTACTCATTGGCCCCATTTTAAAGTGAATTCCTTTGTCGAGTGATTGATCATAGTATGTGTTTTCACTGTTGTCTCTTAGCTTTGTCCAATGGCCTTGTTCAGCTATTATTTCGTGCTAGGCTTGAAAGAAAATGTTACTCTGTAAATAAATATAAGACGTTTTAGGTCACTGAAGTAGTGACCTAAAACGTCTAATATTTGTTTACAGAGGGAGTACTATAAAATAGTAGTATGTTGTAGTTGACCTTGATGTTAAACTGGTAATGTCTTGCAGCTAAGGACTTTCAGAGGGCACAAAAATGAGAAGAACTTCGTCGGACTATCTGTAAATAACGAATATATTGCTTGCGGGAGTGAAACAAATGAGGTTTTTGTTTACCACAAGGTAATTGCGAGCTTCTGACATGTTTCTTTTTTCCTGTCACGTGCTTCATATGCCGCGCTATTGCTTAACTGAGCAGCTAGATCATTCTTTCTCTCGGTCTAACTTGAAGCCACTCCGCAACAATTGCAGGCTATCTCAAAACCTGCTTCCAGCCATCGGTTTCTATCCACGGACCTGGACGACGCAGAAGACGATCCCGGGTCTTATTTCATTAGCGCTGTCTGCTGGAAGAGCGACAGCCCTACTATGCTAACTGCTAACAGCCAGGGAACCATTAAAGTTCTTGTGCTCGCCCCTTGACGTGATAGGGGAGACCTGTAGCTAGCTTGTATATCCTATGTATCCCGTCGTTTCATTGTTGTGCCATTATATGTCCCGAAGTGGGAAGTGGAGGCATATTGATCTCCAGCCTAGGGCGCGAAATTTTTGTGGAGGTGATCGTCTGACGTAGGGTTCCAAGGGCTCGGCCTCGGAATGTGCATAGTGGTGATCCTGTTGTATAGGCGCAATGCAGTCGGCTTGTCTATTATAGTATAACATCTGTAACGTGAGAAAATAAACCTTAAATAAAGAGTCCGGCTTGGTTTCTGAGTGACTGACTGTTCATACTGGAGCCTGGGAACGCATGCCTTGCTGAGCTGAATTGTGCCCCAAATAAATATATGAAAACGTTGCCAATTCAACTCAGTAGTACTGAATTGGATTGGGAAATTTCTCTACTTGCATTACATTGGTTTGTCACACTTCTTTTTGACATGGTGGTTTGTCACACGTTTTTTTTCACATGGTCACGGGATCAAAATAATTGGTGTAGCTTCGAGGTTCGGACTGCTGTTGCTATTTTTTTCTTCCATGCGCCTCTCAAACTTGGGAGCCGGGTTGAACAGATGATGACCATGTAGTGTGCTTGCATTGGATTCTACTAGCCGTTTCTATCTGCCGTAGCATTCCATTCCTCGTGTGTTGCGTTGCGCTTGCACTTGCACACTTGCACGGTCGATCGTATCTGCTCCAGCTTAGACGTGGCAAGCAGGACTCCAGTGGTAAGGAAGAGTTGTTTTAATTTGGCCCAAGGAATGGAATGCATATAACTGATCAATCTGAAACTATAACTGACATGTATATCCATCTATCTGAAACTAGTATAATTGATCAATCTGAAACATCTCTTCCTAAACAACATGCATGGCATATATAACTGATGTCTCATACATCCAATACTGACCAGGATCCAGGCTAATTATACAGCCCAAATAGAGTAACTAGTATAGTCGAACGGTCCAATATAATTAACACCACAGACCACACTGCTGCTAGCAGATCGATTCACACATATGGCACTCGATCATAATGCATACTACGAAATCGATTCACACATAAGTACGTACTTATTATCACTTAGAACTACCCGCAGTACTTCATGGGCATGATCCTCACTTGTCAGTTGTCACCTCCACGGAGAAAGTGCACGAAGTTGGCGACGTCGTGCGCTGCGAAGCAGAAGGTGAACCCGGTGCAGATCCTGCCGAAGAGGTATCCTGGGTTGGCGGCGAGGAGGAGGAGGAGGCCGGCGCGGGCGCACATGCGGTGGCGGACCATGGTGACCTCGAGCTGGAGACAGGCGAGGGCGCGGCGGCGGCATGGGAGCCGCAGCGCCAGCGCCGCCACGGCCGCCTGGAGCACCGCGCAGCAGAGCATGGCGAGCCAGAGGGTCCTCCACTCGGCGGCCGCCGCGGCCGTCACCCTGACGCAGCGCAGGAGGAAGAAAGCCTGCACTCAGACGGCCGGGATGCCAGTTTGGCGTGTGATCTGATGATCGTCCGGAAAGTCTAGCATGCATCTAGCCTAACAGCAGAGTAGACAGGTTAGGTTGGTATCTGGCTGCAGAGGTGGTAGCAGCCGAGTGCGTACTGGGCCGCTGTGGCCAAGGCGTAGGCGACGACGGTGATGCAGGCGGTGACGAGCGCCGTTACGCTGGCGCGCCTGACGGCAGTCCCCATGGTGGGCGGAGCTGCGATGAGATCAACAACAACGCAGGTTAGTTGATACGCCTGTTTAACTCCCCGTCGGAAAAAGGAACGATCGACACTAGCTTAATTTCAACCGGAAGGAAGAAGAAGAAGAAATTTTCCAGCGAGATGATAAAGCACACGCTACAACTAGCTAGTTCCGGCGAGATGATAAAGAAACGATTGACTGCCGTGCCGGAGGCTTGGGGGAGACGGCCGGAGCGGGAGGGGCTCACCTTCTCCGGTCGTGGTCGGTCGGATCCGAGGACGAACGGTAGATAGCTCGGTCTTGGTGTGCTTCTACGTGAAGGCAGGGTCGAGGCGAGGTGGAGGGCAATGGCTCACGGTGGGTGGGGCTGTTTAAGTAGAGCGAGCCCGTGGGCCGTGTTGCAAAGTCGATGATGTGCGGGGAAACGACGTACGTGTCGAGCAGGACAGTGGACTGCCGGTGATGAGACGATCTCAGCCGCTGGCATGGCCATGGGAAGCTGCGTGCACCCGTCGACCTTTCAACTGGATGTGCATGCATGTGATGTGCAGTGTAGCTCCACACAGGCACACACGTGAATGCATGCACAAGAATGGAAGGTGGGGCTCCAATTCCCTACTACACGGTTTTGCCTTCCACAAACAAAAATAAAGCACACACTCCAAACTCCAAAGGCGCGTGAAAAGAAGAAAAAGCTGACGACGATGAACGATGGAATTGTAGCACGTACGTCGCCATCGTCTATCTCACCTTAATTACCCCCGGGAGAAATTAACCAAACCAATGCAAACCTATACTCAACTATTCAGGAGGACTGGATGGTACTACATGTTGGTGTGTGTGGTGTGATTCCATGACCACCAGGGTGCTGCAGCATATTATATGAAAACGTTGAGCTGAATTGCGCCCCAACATGAAATATTTGAAAACGTTGCCAATTAAGCTCAGTAGTAGTACTGAACTGAGGAATTTCTGACTACGTAACATATGTGGTAAGCAATCCAAACAATTAATAAAAAGGACTGGGAAATTTTTGTGCTTGCATTACATTGGTTTGGCACATTTTTTCAAGAAAACTATGCATTGCATAAAACCAAAGAGAAACTACAGGAACCTACATACATGGAAACAAAGAAACACACAGGAACGAACATCTATCCTGGAAATCTTGCACGATGAAGCCCAATAGAAAACGAAGAAACAATCAAATCCTAGGGGCTCCTTGCTCATGTCGAAATTGTCGACCATCTCCAACCTCCAACACCGTCGAGACGCTTGCCGGAGATAGAGGCGAAAGGCCTCCATCTTTGCCATAGCCAGGGAGGCACCATCGCCGTTTGGGATTTGTGAACCGAAGACCAGGCCCGCAGCACGCGGCAGGGCACATAATGTTGTGGCATGTCGGTCGGGGGTCATCCCCGTGCCGTCCCGACCACGGATCTGGAACTCCCCCTCGACGCCATCGAGGAAGACCACCAGACCTGCCATCCACGGACCTCTTCTCTTGTTCAAGATAGGCCATCATGTTCCGCACACTGACGCCACAACCAAAGGTAGTAACCGCCAGCCACCTCCTGAACAAGGACACCCTGCTCACTACAACAAAACATGTCAGTAGGTACGCTTTTTCTAAGACGCTTTTATATTCGTCTCTACATTAGGAAGTACCTATTATGTAGAGACGCTTTTTAGGACGATGTGCATAGCGTCACAAATTTCACCTTTAGAGGTACATCACATTCATTATTATTTTCATGTGTAGATATGTAGCCACGATTTTTGAGACGTTTTAAAAGACGACGCTATGGCTTAGAGAAGAATTTAACAATAATCCATAATCTTTTCTAAGAGTAATAACATGTAATCTTGTAATGGTAGGCTGTAAATAAAATCAAACTAATAAAATTGACAAAACACTAACCGGAAACGACCTGCCCATCTCTGCCAACAAATGAAACCGAAATCTCTTGACAAAACTCAGTTTTTTTGGGTTGAAACACGGAACAGAAATCTCTTCGCGCGCACCTCCCAGACCTAGGAGCCCCTATTTGACGCCCTTTGCGTCAAATTGTCAGCGTGACGCACAGAGAGGGAGCCTGACTGGGCAAGCCCATCGAGTTCTTACCGCGTGACGAAAGAGAGCAGAAAAAGGAAACGTGCGCGACCCAGGATTCGAACGGGAGACCAACTATGTACTATAACGCGCTCCAAGCCAATCTAGCTAACCAATTTTTTTTTTGAGGGAATCCAGCTAACCAATATTATTATTAATAAGGCAGTGCATATCTTAAAGAACTAAACATCGATGTAGAACCGGAATGGTGTACTGTAGCGAACCGGAACTAGTACTGTAGCGAACCGAAAGTAGCTATTGTAGTGAATCTGAATTAGTCTCTGGGGTGAACTTTTCTTAATGTATATTTTGAAAAAGTACCAACATGTCTTCAATTCCTGAAAAAAACCCGGAGATAAGAACATTTTTTGAATATGTGAACAACTTTTTTTGAAAAGGCAGAAAAATTGAATGGAAAATATTGCTTTAAAAACATAAACCATTTTTTTTAATTTGTGAACAAATTATGAAATTTTTAACAGCTGTTGAAACCACGATTTTTTTTGAAATTTTTAAGAAATATTTGAAAAGTGGAACATTTCATGATATTTGGAGCAAAAATTTCAAACCGCAATTTTGTTTTTGAATTTGTGAACAAAAAATTTAAAATGGAACATTTCATGAAATTCCAAATGATTTGAAATCGAGAACATTTTCTAAACTTCCTGAACATTTTCTGAAACGCGGAAATTTTTCAATTTTGGACCAAAATTCGTAATCCCGGAAAATGGAACATTTCATGAAATTCGAACAGAAATTTAAAATCATGAACATTTTTTGATATTCTTGGATATTTTCTGAAATGCGGACATTTTTTTTTAGTTTTCGACCAAATTTGAATTCACCTTCTGAACAATAAAAATAAAAATAGAGAAACATATTTTAGAGATCCTGAACATTTTCTCAACTTGTGGACAAAGTTTAAAGATAGGAACATATTTTTAAAATTCCTCTACATTTTTTGATAACAGAATATTTTTTGAAAAACCTGAACAAAATTTTAACAAAATTTGAACCTTTCGAAAGAAATATTAAAAAGAAAGTCAACTTGAAAAAGAAAAAGAAAAAAGGAAAGTAAAAAATGGAACAAAAAATTGAAAAGAAAAAAGAAACATAGAAGGAAAAAGAAACAAATAAACGAAAAATCTAAAAAGGAAAAATACGAAAAATCAAACAAAAAGAGAAAACCAGACAAAATTGTTCAGGAACCTTAAAACCGGAGCTTGAACCTTCTCAAAGCCAGGATCTGTGTAGACGCACATGGTTAAGACTACTGGGCCGGCCCACCAGGCGCAATGCGATTTTGTTTAACGCGCGACCTATAAATCCCAAAAAAGGAGTGACCTAGCGAACTTGAACTCAAAACCTAGCACAGCTGGACTCCGCTGCTTGCCAATGGAACAGATAACTCTTGGTGAATGTTACCAAGTGCAAAATATTTAATAACACACTGCAGCGTCGAGATTCGGAAACATTTCTGATTATTTTCGAAAACTGCCAAAAAATTTAAATCTCAAATATTAAAGAAAGCAAATTTCATTTAAAATTCTAGTTTTATTAAAAAAATGTGAACTGAAAATCTGACATTTTTTGAAAAACATAAATAAATTTTGAAATCCCCCCAAAACATTAAAATGCAAACACTTTTTGAATATTCTATTCCTTAAAACAAGAGCAATTTTTTAAATGTCGAATTTTTTAAAAAGTGAACATTTAATTTAAAAGGGTACAAGTTTTGAAAACATGAACAAAATTTAAAAAATGCCAATCATTTTTTATATTTTCGAACATTTATTGAATATTGTGAAGAAAATATGAAATTCTGAATTTTTTGGTTTTGAAAATGTGAGCATTTAATTTTTTTTTGGAAAACGTGAATGAAATTTTGAATTCCAGGAACAGTTTGGAAAGAGTTATAAAAAAACAAATTCTAAATATTGTTGAATTAATGAAAAAGAAGTGGAAAATGAAATAGAAAAAAAAGTAAAATAAAAATAAAAATAAGAAAATAAGATGAAGACACAAAACTTTTTCAAAATTTTAGGTAGTTGTTACGTGTGCAAACCCACACACCACGCATGGGTACCCGTGGGATGGATGCGCTCTCTTCTAGCATAAGAAGAAACAAAACTTTATTCCATGTAGCCGCTTGTCTCGTGTTCATCACCGCGCTCACACCAAGTCGCCCCAATTTTAGTGAGCTCATTGTGCCACCATGCCCTTCCTCCTTATGGTCGACATTGTACATCGGAACATTATAATTATATTTTGATATAATTATTGTTTTTCTTTAGAAAACAATCACTGACAATATGTAAGCGATAAATAAATTTTTTCTTGAGACGATAGGATTCCCGCATTCATTAAAAAAAGTTGCTCAGTTAATTGGAGAAAACCAAGCGAGAACAAAATAGTCCGGTTAATTATGAAGAACCGGGAAAAGCAAACACAATCGTTGAGCGACACACAAAAGATACCCCACCGCACACTACTCCAAAGAGAGACTCGTTGAGACAACACCTATGTGTCATCATCATCACTATTCTCCTAGAGGCGTCCTCGCCATTCCTGAACTCTGAGCAAATCTTCAAATCCGCCGTAGGTGATCGTCGACCCAATCCACACTGTACAGGCCGTGTGAAGATGTATGAAGATCTGCACCAGAACTTAGTCACCTATGACTAGACATCGCAACTCCGACGCTCACGGAGAATCATGAAGAAGAACTAGGCACAACTAGTGCCGCATAAGACCGTTGAACGAACCACCTGATTCCGTCATCGTATGCCATCGAGACCCCACCATCACAACTTCGACTCCACAGGAACAAACAAGCCGTCGGAGAAGAGCCGACTACGCCCCAACCATTGCCACGTCTTTGATATTGCTCCCCTCATTATCGTTGCCAGAGAAAGTCTCGACGCCAACACCGTCGTCTTCCACTGACCCCGCTCGCCAATATCCAACTCCAAAGAAAAAGCCCCATGGGAGGGGGATGTGACACTAAGACGCCGCCATCGTCTCATAAATCCAAGCTAAACTATGGGCTAATGTTGGGGTTATTCCCCATGATGAGACCCGGCACTAGTGTGACCCGGTTTTCGAGCTTACAGGTTTGAAGAGTCACACCGCTTCCGGGGACGCCTGCTCCCTCAAGAAGAAGCCCGCCGCTGCCGCTGCCACACAAGCTTTTTCCGGCGGCGCACCACGACAGCGGTGAGGGGGAAGACGATGGAGGAGGCGGTTATTTGTGGTGGCTAGTTCATCGCTGTGTGGAGCGACGCGGGCCCTGATGTGTGCTTCTTAATGGCATATGTGCAAAAAATAATAACAGAGCAAGTGTATGACCACCGGCCCATTCGTTCCTTTATTTGAGGTGTATTTGTTTTTTCAAAAGTCAAACAAATGTATGTTTGACCATGTTTTAGAAAATATATCAATATCTACAACACGAAAATTATATCAGTACGTAATGGAAATAAATTGTCATTTCCCTAAATGATTACAATTAAGTTTTCCTGCATTTCGTTTGGAGGAAATTATTTTGGCCCTTGGCGCTCCTATTTTTCTTTTGCCGCCAGAAAATATCTCCCCGTGTATATTCTCTCTCACCCACGCCGCCATCTCCCCACTTATCTCCTTCAACCACCAAATTCATCTAATGGGATCCCTCCCTGGCCGGTGATGTGCATTGCCTCCACACAGGAGCGGCGATCGATTCGCTTGGTGGCGGACTGAGGGAGACTCGGTGGGCGGCGAGCGATTGGATGCGGCGGAGGTTGGGGGACAGAGACCGGCCGGCGGTTGCCCCGGGGGCGGGGGCGGCGGTGATTGGGCGGCAGATCGGAGGAAGCATCTGCTGCGACGTATAACTTCGTCTTCAACCTATAGGTGGAATATGCAGAGCAAGCACGGAAGTACATCTGTGCCGCCTAGGATAGCCACCCCAGATTCGTCGTTCCCCTGCCCATTGTGATCTGATCGCTCAAGCTATGGTACTGAAAATCTTCAAATTCTTCTAGTATCTCATACTTATGTAGTAAATTGATTTCCTGCTTAATCGCTGTAAATTTTAGTTGTTCAAATCTGCAAACTGAAGGTGCTCTGGTCCGTGGTAGCCTGGTAGGAGTCACATCAATAGAAAAATCTTCTGAACATTGGGCGTACATACAGTTTGCATGTTCGCTCGGTTTGATTGCTTCTCGGTTGGGTTGCTTGTTGTTTACAGATCGTGGGGAGAGATGAAAAACTACCAGCCTGGACGGCGCTCGTCGTGTCTGGCGTACAACCTGTTGCGTGTCAATGACGGCTTTGCAAGGCGGCAGTGTTGGCGCCGGGCGCCGGCGACCACCTTTGGCTCCGCTCCTTGTCACCATTTTGCCATCCGTCCTCGCGCGTGGCCCTCGTGGCAAAACTCTAGACATCAGGTGGGGATTGGTGACCATCGGCGTTGTTGCCTTGGAGCTACCAGCGCACGATTCCACCTCTGACGTTTCATGCCCGGGTGCTATTTATTGGACTCACTCCACTTGATCTCAAGTGATGCGATCATACAGGTCTGTCTAGCCGCCTCCCTTGTCTGTTTGTAGTTGCTGCTTTCTGGCAAGTAGTACAAATTGGTCTAGCCACAACCCACAGCCGCACCTGTGCCCCTGCATTCAAACAAATGGAATTAAGATTCGAAGTTAGTAGAAAACTGATAACATGTTCAGAATTTTCACATCACACAACCAAGTAAACTCCGATAGACAGGGGACACGAAAATGGCGCATCCATGTTTTGATTGCATCCGTGTATTCAACAATCACATAGCATGTTACGTTTCACCCGGAAAATAAAAAAATAAAAGATCACAGAACATATTTTACTTGAAGTTTCTTTATTACCTTAGTGAATTAGAGAATAGAACAATAATGTATCTTTTGTTATGAGAATGATTGCATGAATAGTACATCTAGTTCAGGAAAAAAAAGATCGGGAGAAAATATTTGATAGTTGGAAACCAACTATATCAGTTATAATATTCTAATATGCTAATTATTTCCTTAATGAAATGCTCACTATATATATTCAGAAGTATAACAGAGTTACATAGGTGTTACTCTGCTGATTTGGCTCTGCTTCTCCTGTTTGCAAAGAGGATTTTCTTATTTCTGCTATCTGGCAGTTCTTATCTAATAATGGTTATCATTTGCCATTGATAATATTATCTCGTAGTTTAATTCTGCCTATAGCGCAGGATTTGATTTCATTCACCGTCCATTATTTAGCTACTTCAACGTCCTACTAGCCTTGCTATCTCTAAGGAGAAACATAAATGTCGAATGATGTTGCCATTCTTGACACTGAAAAATGGTCATGTTTTTCAGGCCCAACAAGTGATAAAGCATGCAGATCATTTACTATCTCTTTGTCCATTTCAGGGGAGAGCATTTCAAAGGAATCATGGACTGGAGGTGTAAGGTTACATGACAAGCTATTTTGCTCACGCAGTTTGATAAAAAAATTCATGAAGTCCACTTCCTTGTTTATTTGGCTCATGATTAATGTTTTTTCTAACTTCCAAATGTTGGCTAGCAATTGATATTCTATGATTAAACATGTCATAATCCATTGATTTACGGTCACTGTTACATTTGATAATTTATAATCACATAAATGAACTTAAATTGTTCCGGGCCTGGCATGTTTAGCATTTATTTACATTATAGTACAATGAATATATGATGGAAACAACGTCGCAAGATCACTCAGCACTATTGGCCGGCACAACAAAACATGAATACACTTCTAGTTTACATGACGAGTAATTCATTTGTTTGCATCATGCATGCATGTTTAGCTTTCAAAATAAATTATTATGTTGTAACAAAATCTTAATGTAATCAGACCAAAAGTATGTGTAGAATAAGGCTACTTAGTGCATTCCTAGTACATGATATCGGAACTCCTGAAAATTATCATTCTTGAGCTGATTATGTGTCTCCATTCACACCTCTTCTTATTTAATTGCAGAATGCTCATACTGAAAATAGCAATGCAACCAAGTTAGGTGGTCTTCACCAAGTCACTAAGCAGGTACATATATGCTAGGTATCCAAACAGTTGTATAATTATGGTTGGTCTAATTCTCTATGAAATTGTCCTTCTTTGCGTAAAGTGAAATCTTCCCAGTTTTATGAATAACAAATGTTTCATTTCTTGCAAAAATGGGATAAAACTGAAGTCCTGTTCTTTTCAATCAATTTGAGAAGCTAAAACAAACCCGTGACCAATGCAATTTTAGGGGGTAAAGATAGAACATATGTGGTTGAAGGAGACATGCTTGGAGAGCAGTATGGTGCAATCTTTGTCTGTGGCTCTACAAATCTAGGTGATGTGAACTAGTTAGACCATATGAAAAATTCCAAACAGTAGGAGATGTTTGTTATGTTTTTGCTTGGCCTTGCTCACATGTAAGTATGTTTCCATACAAGCATCGAGTGTGCTCCAATATCCACATTTAAGATACTTTAGTTATCAAAATCTTTGTGGCTTTAGGTACAAAAAACTAAGCCAACCATTCAAACAAAGCATTTGTATGATACACTTCTTATAATTTATCAAAGAACATCTTATCTTGCACTTGCCTAAAACATTGTTCATTTTCATTTTCAGGGTGGTTGAGGATTTGAAAAGAGAGTGCATTAAGGGAGCCATGAGTAATTGGGTAGTTGAGGATTTGAAAAAGGAAGTGCACTGAAGGAGCTAGGATCAGTTGATGGACCAGTCTGTGAATGAACAAGTATTGTGGCTTATGTTATATTTTAGCTTAATTGAGAACTATAGTTCTAGACTATAGGATATTTTATTATTTATTTGCATGTTCTGTATGAATATCTGTTAATATTCAGTTGTGAACTTTGGTGTAATTATCTGTTCGGGCTGCTTATTCCACTCAGCCCTTTTTTTTGGAGGGGAACTCAGCTTCTCAATTTTGATAACGTGAAGTTTGCAAATGCGATCTATGACGTGGAATCGTGCCTTCATATGATGATATTATTTGATTAATCTGCATGTGCGGCTATGTCATGATAAAATGATCATTTGAAATGATGAAATACAAATTCAAAATAAATCAAACCATATTTAAAGTAAAATATTCCATTTGTATCGAGTCGCTTATGTATATTTAAAGATAAATATAACGTCTCTAACGTGTATAAGTATCGAGCCCATGATTAATGTATTTATAGAAGCGCCTCAATGGTATTGAGACACAAATGAAACGTGTCTATGTGAGTAGAGACGTGATATGAGCGTGTCTATCATAACGCCTCTACCTGTGTAGACACGATGTTGAACGTTTCTATATAGCGTCCCATGTCATCTAAAGACGCTTCACAAGCGTGTCTACATGGTTTGAGACAGTCCGTGGGAAGACGCTCCAAAGACGCTTTATTAAAACGACTCTACAGTTGCCTAGAGGTGAAATAACACGTCCCTAGGTATGAAATTCGACGTCTCTACTGGCAGTTTTTGTTGTAGTGGCTCCTCGACGATGCTGGAGGGAGCGTCGCATCGACGAGGACGACGCAGGAGGACACAAACTTCCGGTGGAGACGTCACCACCGCCGTCTCGTCGATGTCAACAAGGAAACCTAATCCCGACGATCTGAAGGGTCGACGAGCATTAAACCCATTAAGAGGCGCTAGAATGGTGGCCAACCAGCTACGTCATGTGGTGCATACTGGTTGGTCACGGTGAGAAGTATTTTTTGGAGTTTTTTTAAATGGTAGGGAGACATTTTTTGAGAGAAATTTTTCTAAGTTTTTTCTTTTTTCTTTTAAGATGGTTGTGATGTTCAGGTGACACAAGAATATTTTTAAAATTTTTTGACATGATGATGAGATGCGCATAACTTTCTCTCAAGCGGTCCGCAATGACGGGCCCCAACCACTAGTACATGACAAAGAGCTCCGAGACGTCGTCCTTGAATACAACGCCAGTGTGCGAAAGGAGCCGATAAGGATTTATTCTCCTGGACGCCGCACCCACCACCCCAACAGCGCCGCAGAACATACTACCGCTACGAACTATTTACAAGCCAGGAGAGAACCGGGATCCCGCCCCCCTCCCGTCGTCGGAGCGACAGACAGAGAGGAGAGGGAACCGCGGCCTCGCCGGCGCTCGTGGTCAAACTGCCTCTCCTAACCGCCCGTGGATAGAGAAGAGAGCGGGGGAGAAGGAGAAAGGAACAGATCCGCGACACACTTCTTTTTGACATGGTGGTTTGTCACGCACATCTTTTTCACATGGGTCAGTGGTATGGATCAAAATCACTGGTGTAGCCTCGAGGTTCGCGCGGACTGCTGTTGCTGTTTATCCATGCGCCTCTCAAACATGGGAGACGGGCTCCATAACGGAACAGGGTTTCTTGTAAAACGAAAACTACACATTTTGAAAGCCTAAATAAAGATCAAAAGAGAAAAACAGCGACAGTCGCACGGAGTGCGCAAAAACCAAAAGGGCCTTGCTTGTCATCTCGCCATAGATCGGAAGTTTTTCTTGCAAATAAAATAAAATAAATCAATCAACCATCATGATGTTGCACTTCCGCCTCCCCCAGACCCCCAAAAGGGTCTTGTATTTCACTAAAAAGGTAGAGAAGTAGAAATGCCGGTGATGCATCTCCCACAGTCACCGACCCCCTCTCCCCTTTGATTCAATGGCGTTTCTACAAATGCGCTCAACAGCTCTGCCGCGCCAGCCATGGACGCTTTCGCTCGTTTGGAAACTCGATTTGGCAGCGTCTGCTGTGCTGCACATGCTGCATGCTCGCCGGGCAAATTCATTTCAGTTCCGGAGTAGATGATGGCCATGAAGTACTAGCCGTTTCTATATATCGACCATAGCATTCCATTTCCTCGTGTGTTGCGTTGCACTTGTGCACATTGTACTAGCTAGGCTCCCCTTTGATTCAATGGCGTTTCTACAAATGTACTCAACAGCTCTGCCGCGCCAGCCATGGACGCTTTCGCTCGTTTGGAAACTCGATTTGGTAGCGTCTGCTGTGCTGCACATGCATGCTCACTCGCCATTCATTTCGGCTCCGGAGTAGAATAGATGATGACCATGAAGCAGTGTGCTTGCATTCTACTACAAGTTTCTATATCGACTAGCATTACATTCCTCGTGTGTTGTGTCGCACGCACTTGTGCACACTCGCACGGTCGACGTATGTGTTCCAGCCTAGACGTGGCAAGCAGGACGTACTCCAGTTATTATAAGGAAGAGTTGCTTGCATTTGACAATTTTTTTCTTCACAAATGCAACGTGTCAATGTACTGTACTATAGTACAATCTGAAACCCCGGCTCGACAGGGGGTTCAGCATGTATGTGCAGAGGTTGGACCCCAACGAGTGGCCTCTCCCAACTTGGAACGACAGAGAGACTGAGAGAGGAGAGAGACCGGTTGGCTGCGAGAATGAACGCAAAACAATGGCTCACGTACTGACTCATACAGATAACTGATGTCTCATACAGTACATCCAAGACTGACCAGGATCAAGGTGAGTGTGGATTTTTAACTCCCGGGAGTCGGGGCACCCTGCTATCTTGTCCGTTCGGTGGTCTTTGCTCACCTAGCGATCCGAGCCGTGGTCTGCGAACGTGTTTTGATTTGCAGGTCTACCTGTACAGTAATACCAAGAGGCAGAGCCAGCCCGTGACCGTGATGCAAAGGTGGTCGATGATGTGCGGGGAAACGACGTACGTGTTGAGCAGGACTGTGGACAGCCGGTGATGAGATGATCTCAGCCGCTGGCCATGGACAGTGGACACACACGCGTATGCACGCAAGCTACATGCACAAGAATAGAAGGTGGGGCTCCAATGCTCTACTACGCGTACGGTTTTGCCTTCCACAAACAAAATTAAGGGACTGGCTATGTACCAGTCGAGTGACTTTCAACAAAAAACGGTCAGTTGACAGAAAATTACACGGAGAACTGAGATTGACTGACCCCTAAAATAGAGTCAGTCGATTCCTCAGGTCAGCAGCCCAACCCAGAATTCTTGGCTGTATACTTCTGGACTCTTGCTTTCTTCTTCTGGGCCTTCTCCTTATGTTTTCTCTGGATGGACCCGTGACCCGGTAACACTGAACCCACACTGCTTTCCTTCCTTCTTCCACCTTCGAGTCCTCCCTCTACCCTAACAGCGCCGCCATGGAGAAACCTGGAGCCGATCCAAATCAAGGCATCAAAAGACTAAGAAAGAAGAAGAAAAAATCTGGATCCGATCTCCCTACCTGTCCGCTTCCTATGTTTCTTCCATCTCCCCTGATTTCCAGTTCTAGATCATATCATTTCGGATCAGAAAGAAAAGGAAAAAAAACTATTAACACGTAATTTTTAGATCTTTCTACATGCCACAAAGAAATGAAACATGTTGAACTACTTAACTGTTAAATCTGCATCAGCTGGCAGAATTTTAGTTTGCAAAAATCCTCAGCCATTTCATTTTTATGGAGTGGTGGTTCGTGCGGGCTGTTTTTTTGGAGTGCGTGCATGGGGTGGGGGGGGGGGGGGAGTGGACGAAAAAACCGGACGAGAATGAAGGATGTAATCCTACCAACTGCTCTATTAGAAGTAGAGATTAGTATTTTCGTCCCTAAGTTCTTTTTTTCTTCCGTACACCTGCCAAACTTGGGAGCCGGGACCATAGGGGAACAAAGTTTCTTGCAATACGAAAACGAAACATTTCAAAGCTAATAAAGATCAAAAGAGAGAAAACGACAATTGGACAGGGTCTTGCTTGTCAGCTCGCCATAGATAGTAAGTTTTTCTTGCAAAATGAAAACAAATAAATAAATCAACCATCGTAATGTTGCACCTTCCCTAGACCCCCAAAAGGGTATTATTTCATTAAGGTAGAGAAGTAGAAATGCCGGTGATGCATCTCCCCCAGACCGACCCCTCTCCCCTTTGATTTAATGTCCGTTTCTACAAATGCGCTTGCATTTCAGTTCCGGAGTACTATCTCCGTCCTGGTTTATTGGCTCTCTTTATAGTTTGTGCTAAATTCTGACCAAATTTAACCGAGAAAGTGTTAGCGCATATAAAAAAAATTATCGTTGAATTCTTATTCGAACATAGTTTTCAATGATATGATTTTTAGTGATATGCATGAATATTTTGTTAGTTAAACTAGTACAAATGCCCGTGCGTTGCACCGGGCGAAAAAGGAGCACAACCTGCTTCATATGCCATTACGCACCATTTTTGTATCTAATTTTAATATACATCAATAATATGGTTAAACTGATTAGTTCTTTATGTAGCATGAAGTTGAGACATGAAGAAGCCACCTTAGCATTCTTCAACAGTTTTTTTTGGAAGAGTAGTTTTTCATGGAATAGATTGTCAGTCAATTTTTTTTGCTTTTATGAAAAATGCGGAAATTTCCTTATTTTTAATAAAATTTAACATTTTCATAAAAACTGGAACGCCTTTTTTAAGAATAGTCATTTTTTATGAAAATTAGTGCATTTATTTGAAGAAGAACATTTTTTAAGAGCTTTGTTTGAAAATGATTTTTTTGTTGTACATTTCTAAATGGAATTTTTTTAGTAATTCTTTTTTTGTAATTTATAACCTTTTTAAAAAGTGCAGACATATTTTTTGAAAACAAAAAAAGTGTGAACACATGTAAAACCCTGACTATTTTTAAAAATATTTTTAGCGCGTTGATTTTTTTTACATATGGTTAGGTTTTTTTTGAAGGGTTACAATGGTTAGTTGTTTTGTTGGGAAGAGTATATTCTTTTTTTTAATTATCTGGGCTTGGCCCAAACAAATCACTTCACCTAGACAGAAGGGACGCATGAACTCATCTTCCTTATCGTACTTCTCAAAAGAAAATCTTTGTACCCCTCAAAAAATTTCTTCCTTATCGTTCCCCATTCTCAAGTCCGTTCTCGTTCCTTCATGTTCCCTCCCACCCACCATGGTGCCGGGCCTCGGGGGGGGGGGGGGGGGGGGGTCGGGCGAGTAGCCGCCATTTCCGCCGCGTTGTCCCTGTCCACCACGACCTACCAGCTGTAGTTGCAGTTGATTCACCTATAATGGGTGTTGGTGCTGCATTAGTATCTGTACAACAGTGAAGGACACGGGTTTTAAAGATGTTGACATTTTCATATTAATGAGGTATACTTCCATTTATTTCTTCAATTAGATACTCCCTCCTTTCCGGTTTATAAGGCTCAATTCAAAAATCTCACCAACCAAGGTAGATGGTGAGTGGTGGAATACTTTTTGTATTTTGCAAAAGCACCCAATTAATGCTCTTGTTTTCCTAAAAAAGTATGTTTATCAATGCATTAATTGCAATGCATGCATGCATAAATTACATGCATTGGTCAATTTTCTCGTAATACTTGTATGCAATGATTTAATGCATCTTGGAATCTGAACATGTGATGGGAAACAACCAAATTGAGCCTTATAAAATGGAAAAACTAAAATTTTGAGATAAGCCCTATAAACCGGAAAGGAGGGAGTATACTATCTGTATTGGATTATATTCATCTGCTCCTTTACATAGGCTTTTGCGTCTCTGTTTCTTACCGGTCAAAAAAGTTGGGTCTCGAACCGGTGAAAGTCAATATTAACGGAAGTTTGCATTTTTTTTTCATGGACAACCATTGGGTGTCAGAGGTACGTATCTATTAGAACCTTTCTAACATTTGCATATATATATTTTTCGGGGGAGGTAGAGAAAGTAATGTTTAGAAAATTCAGTGCAGCTGCAACAGCTCAAAAGCTAGTAATATGTTCCTATTTTTTGACTGGTAAGTCTATGTTTCCTTTAGTTACAGATTTTGGTATAGGTTGTACAAACATAATCGGGATCATTAGAGCTATGAAATTTCTAAATAACCATGAATGATACTTAGGGATTCCGAGGGGGAGGTTATCTTCTCGGCTTATCGGTACCTGTTCAACTGCAAAGATGCCCTTGAAGCAGAGATTAGCGCTATTCTTGAAGGATTGTCAATGAGTATACAGCGGTCAGAATTGCCAATTGTGATCCAATCCGATAACACGGCCGTTGTTGCTGCATTGACTGATGACTCGTTGGACCGTTCTGCATACGGTCATCTCATGTTGGAGATCAAGAAAACTCTGGACTCGCGTGGGTTTATTCCGTTGAAAATTGAGCGTCATCAAAATAGAGTTGCTCATAGTTTAGCTAGTATAGGAAGATCTGGTGGTAGCACCGCTTGTTGGTTGCGCCGTGTGCCAGACATCGTTACTCATGATGTACTAGCAGACAGTAATTCTGTTTCTAAGGAATAAAACCCACATTATCCCGCAAAAAAAAAGAAGGATGAGCAGAGTGATCAAATTTTTTAAATAACTTTAAATGATGTATTGAACACATTAGCTCTTTTTTCATAAACCAAAACAAAACCGTGTAAGCCCGGTGTGTACTTACCTCGTGTAAGCCCGGTGTGTACTTGCCTCTTTTTTCAAAACCAAACTGTGTAAGACGTGTTTGTACTAACATGTACTCATATTAGTCAAACGATGTTGGATATTGCTTCGGATTTGCTCTTTTTTTAGAGATCTGTGTAACCTGGGCGTGTACTAACGTTGCCTATACTTCTATATTAGTCCAACCTTTGCCAGTCCTACTTGGTGTATGGATTGCTTCCGTTTGCTTTTCATCTTCCACATCCAGGAATCCGTTTCCTTCTTAGTTTGTGATCAATATTATTCCGTGTGGATCCATGAAGGGCACAAACATCACCAAATCCTCAAGTCCATCCTGCCTTCACGAACGTACAAATCCATGAGGTCTTTTCCTTTCCTTTTTTCTGTTATCCTTTGTTCCCCCCTTTTTTCTTTTGCTGTTTTCTTTCTTTTTCTTTATTATCGCTTTCTGTTTAATTTTTCCTGTTATTTCCTTTTTTGAAATTTCCTTGAAATATTTCAAATTTAGGATTTCTGGCCGCCGTTGGAACCCCATATCGCTAGCCGCCTAGCCAAAGTTAGCACCACCTAGTAAATCAACCTTGGAAAAAGAATAAAGTAAATCAACCTTGGAAAAAGAATAAAGTTTTCAGATGAGCTTACATAATCAATTTGCACAAATGTATGTCATATCTTTTCTTACAGATCCATATTGTAGAATAAAGTTGTCCTGGAATCAAGAAAATGTTGAGATTTTATGAAGACTGTCAATTCCTGTTAATATGACACCTTCTGAATTGTATTATCAAACGCCAATCTTGTCATGAGGATCAATATACTCTTTGCATGTCCTAGGCGCTGCTTGGCCGCAGCGTGTCATCAGGATCAATATGACTTTTTTGGCTAGCTTCGTGTTATGTTTACATGCGTCTTCTCGTCTAGCTAGACAGCATTACGGTAGACCACAACTCCTCGTTTGAACTTGTCAATTAGCATGCTAGTTCGTCCTTGCTTGCACATGTATGTGCTAGTCCTGTTTGATGCGTTTTATCTGTCTGTCTGTTGATTCCCAAAGCAGCTGGTTGATATTCCAGACAAATTCATAACGTATTTGAACATGTGAGAATCATTCTAAGGAGGCGAGGTGGGACTAATAAAGCAAATATCCTTTCCATTGTCAAACCGACGCGCTAGCCGAGTTGGTCGCTGCCTTAGCACATGGCTCGTGAGGTTATGGGCTTGATCCCCACAGCAAGCAATATTTTTTGACTGGTGGCCCATAAGAGAACGTATCATCTAGCCCGTATAAGAGAAAAGCACGTTTGTCTGTGCGTTGCTCTATGGCCTAAATTCGTGAGCAACGTACCATCCTTTATTAGTACCACCTCGGATATTAAAAAAACTTGATGGGTTGAACGGACGAAAAACAGATGAAATTATAGGGATAAGAAGCGATAGCCCTTTTTGCAACGGGATACACTATTAAAACATAACTGCCGTGAAAACTGATAGGAGAAAACATGGAAGGATTATGTATATTTTTACCTCTCACCGTGTCGTGGTTTGGCGGTTGACACCATTCCCGCCCTGCATCGTGTACATCGACATGGCATCACATGCATAATTGCTTAAGATCCTGCCAGGGATCCACCTCAGCCTCGTCGTGAATTCCGGTCGTGTACTATCACCATAGTGGCCCCACACGATGGGGATCATGACCAATACCTTCACTATCTTTTCCACTACATTCTTGGTGACCTTGATGCAGGTGAGTGTAATGTCCGGTCATGGGCTGACGAGATGATGAATCCTGTCCACTCTTGAACCGAAGATTCGGACAACCATATGTCGACGGATCCTCTTCTTGTAATTTTGTCTCTTTTGTGGTAGATGGAAATAATCGGACATAACATGTTTAAATTAGAGGTACATGTGCTATTATGTTCATCTCTCAAATAGATTAACTACACAGATAATTTGACCCGCTTAAAAGTGTAATCACTATGTGCAGTTTACGTAATCTGACCATACTAATTAAGTGTAAGTGTAACTCATGCAAACAAAAGGGAAATTCACTATGCCCACAAAGATCTAACTTTGTTGATCATTACGTAACAAATAGTGGGAAACTTCAGTAAAATATCTGAGTAAAAGTAGACTGTAATTTAAACCGCCCACTGAAGCAATCGTGATACAGGACTGATTGAATACCAGATACCAATCTGGTGTTGCATCATCATACACTCACCGACTCACCTTGAGTGGATATACTATTCACAAGGTTTCCCAAACCTGGTTTTGCTCTCTCGCACACAGATGGACCAGGCTCGAGTTTTCAGTTCCTTCCCTTTTTTAACGGGGTTTTCAGCTCCTTCATGCAGCCCTCAAAAAGACATGGCGCATATTTATTTTCACCATCCCTGCTACTACCAACAGCCATCAGAATAACCCATATAATCCCTTTATCTCCCTGTCTCGTTTTTCTTTATAATGGAGCTCGCTTCTTCTCACGGATCCATCATTCGTTCCTTGCCTGTCTTGCTCCCTTTGTCCTCAGTTACTCATCCATCGAGTCCACAACTCCCCATACAGCCAGCGGCCAAGCAGGCCTGGCCTGGGTCGAGGCATCACAGGCGCCGTGGAGGAGATTGGCCTAGAGGATTAGGACGTCCGTGCGTCCCCTTCCAGCCGGTGGCCAAGTAGGCATCGGTAGTACCGCAGGTGCCGACGTGTCGTTAAGGAGCTCGGCCGGGAGGAGCAGGACGTCCACGCCGGTCCCCTTCCAACCAGCGCCAAAGCATGCCCGCGTCTCAGCCGGGGTGCCGTGGTCTCTGAAGCCATGAATGTTGCGGCGTTGTACGAGTGAGGGCAGGCACGAGCGATGATGGAGCAGAGCGTGGCTGTGTGGAGCCTGGGGAGTGGGGATGGGCGGCCGTGGTGCGGCTCCAGCCGTTGAAGCCCAGATGCGGGACTGTGGATGGCAACGTTGCTCCGTCCGTAGCCGAGACCCAAAGCTTGCGTACAGCTGCGTATATACATATCTGTAGCTCTCACTACGAAGATCCAGCAAGGTCGGAACGGCAAGATCCTGGCAAGGTTGGAAGAACCACGACACATCAATGTTGAGCACGGCGCAACGACAAGATTGAAACAGCTTTAAGCACTCGAAGAAATCGAGCAGGGGTTCGATCGAGGGAGTTGAGGCGTCTTTATACATGCCTACATCGGCCTGTGGAACGGAAAAAGGAGTACGGTTACCCCATGGGCGTGTGCTCGACTCGGAATAGGAGTTTGTCTCGGGGTAGAAGATGGGCGACAACAGCAAAAAGGAAAGAGAGAATCAAAGAAGGGATCAACGGAAGAGGACATCGTGTCGGCCTCGGTGGGGCATCGTGCTCATGGAGATCGCACGAGAGGAGTTTTTTTTTCTTAGCATTAGAGGAGAGATTTTTCCAGGCCCACCAGTCTTGGTCCATGGGCTAAGATGGGATAGAGACGATCTAGGCCTACAAAATTAAAAATAGCCACGCTAACAAAAATGGTATGGCCGTGCGTGAATCGGAGGAAACGCTTGCGATGCGTACGTACCTAAATTTTTACCACGGACCGAACTAAGAAGACCAAACCAAGAATATCACCTCCTTTTAATAATAGGTATAGATATAGATATAGATTTATGATCAAAATTTGGCACAGAATATAATGGAGACTAATAAACCAGAACGGAGATAGTAGATGCGATGAAGTACTTGGCTTGCATTGTAGTAGCCGTTTCTATCTACCGCATCATTCCATTTCCTAGTGTGTAGCGTTGCACTTGTGCACACTTGCACGGTGGACGTATGTGTTCGTGCCTAGACGTGGCAAGCAGGACAAGTTGTTTTTGGCCCAGGGTTGGTCATCACCATCATTACCGCAACAATCCACGTTCATCTCATCTTTATAGCCGACGCCACCATCATTACCGCAACAATCCACGACTAAGTTAGCCATATTTGTAATCGTGTATCACCGGCACTTATTGTACGACATATTATCCATAAAATATTCTTCTTCATTGAGTTCATCTTGCGATCGGATCATCATGTGTGAATAATTCGGTAAGGCAATGCGTTAACGCATCACCTTGCAAGTCGATGTATTTGTACAAGGGAACAATGAAATGACTTTGAGTATTTAACGTCAACTATGTGTCCGATTACAGCAGAGTTGTCTCTTGTCTTCTTCTTGATCCGCCATGTAGGTACCCAAGATCCCTAAGATCGATCGAGAAGGAGGTAACGAGCGAGGAGGACGCGAAACGCTAACCCGAACAACAGTGAGCGTAGGGGTCAGTAAGGTAGTGGAAAGCCAATCCTTGGGAATGAATAAGGTGTAGGCATTAAAAGCTCAATGTTTTTGTCTGAATCTTTATTCTTAATAACGGAGGTAACCCTCCGAGATGGTAAGGGCTTACGGTTGACAACTGACTCTTAATGCAGATCGAGCACCAGTCAAGACATACTTGGAATACACCCCCCACATCTTCGCGTCACAAGCACATCATAGTGTTGTTTTGCAGGGCACACATTAATATCATGATGATCCCAAGTATAAATATAAGGTTGTGAGAGTAAGATCAGAAATTCGCAGGGGCATGCACCTGCCAAGCCCCGCTCGGCCTCATGATTCGCAAAGTAGGTGGACCCCGCATGAGTGCACAGTAAGTTTTCAATTTCAATCATTGAAACTTATGAGTTTTCATCTAAAACTTGCGATTTTCTCGCTCGCTCTTACCAAGTTCCATATATATATACTTTTAAAGCATTTTTTCGTTGGTCATTGGTAAAAAAATTGTGACTTTATCGGTTACTCGTACTAAGTTTCAAGAGTTAAACCTTAATATTTATTTTTAAAATTCGTCAAAACATATTCAAAATGGATCTTATTTAAAGTACCCCGATAGCGCCCAAACGTTTGTTTTTTTACCATGGCAAATCGAACATTTTCATGGAAATTTTAGTGATGCAAAGATGACAAGTTTAGTTGATTCGCATGGCAAATCCGTGATTAGTGTATTTTTTCCAGGAAATTGCCGTGCGTGTTAATTAAACTTGCCATCCTCGCGTTACTAAAATTTCATCGAAAACGTTCGATTTACCATGGTCAAATTCCGAATGTTCGGTATTTATCATTTTCGTTTTTAAAAGCCCTTGATGCGAGAAACATGAATATGAAAATAAAACTTAGTTTGGCCCTTTTATTCAAAAGATATAAATCTTTGACAATCGAAAGCAAAAAGGAAAAACACGAGCAAGACTCGGTGCCCCACACCCACGTGCCACAAATGCTCTTCCAGAGTAAGCCCTATGCTTTTATAATACTAGTATTTTTCATCCCTTAGTTCTTTTTTTCTTTCATACGCCTGCCAAACTTGAGAGCCGGGGTTCAAAACGGAACAGAATTTCTTCCTAAACGAAAACAACACATTTCAAAGCCCAATAATAAAGATCTAAAGAGAAAAAACAACGACAATTGGACGTGACGCCCCAAAACCAGAAGGGTCTTGCTTGTCAGCTCGCTTAGTGCAGCCATGGGTTTAAGAGGAACGGGTGTGGAAAGTTTAAAATTAATTATCCAATTTAACTATATGATGGCCAAGAAAAAACTAGGGGGTGTTTGTTTCCAGGGACTTTTTGATATAAGGACTAGAAAAAGTCACTCATAGAGACTTTTTAACCAAACAGAAGGGACTACTAGGGACTAAAAGTTGTTTTTTGAGACTAAATGAAGAAGACTCTCAAGGAGAGTCTTTTTTGGGACTTTTTCAACAATGCCCCTCCCTGCACCCATTGCCCCGCCGTCCCATGGTGTTGTTTGGTTGTTATTTTTCTGTATACTAGAGGTAACATGGTCTTTTACATGTCATTTAATAACTTCTAGGGAGGGACTAGGGACTTTTTACTCCCTGAAAACAAACAGGAAGGGACTTTTTAAAGACTAGGGACTTTTCAGTTGGGACTAGAAAAAATCCTAAGACTTATGAACCAAACAGGGCCTAGGTTTAGTGCAACCATGCCTCGCTTCAATGCTATGACCTAGATAACTTCTGTCCCCGCAATCGACATATACTTTATTGAATTTAATGGTCTCCAACATGTACATGTGTACACATGGGTTCCGCTTCGGTACACAACCTGTCCCATACATCTTGACCATTGAATATTGCACGAATCTCATCATTGTACCATGTCGCATCCGCGTACCCGGTAGAAACCCGGACCGCTAGAAAAACCACTCTCTGTAAACGTGGAGAAAAAGGAGAAAAAAAGAAAAGAAAAAGAGGGCATGACGATGGTCCTTGGTACAACCTTTTTGAGAGCGTCTTGATGTGATCAATCCTGTGACAAAAAGCCAACACAGACTACTGATGCGAGGCTCCACACAGGTACACACGCACAAGCATATACTACAAGAGATTGGCTGCCACAAATATACCCCTATACATTGGATGTGGGCCACCATAGCACGAATCATGGAGTAATTGACCGGTGGATGTTTCACCGCTAGTTGCCGGAACCGTTAGAGTGCTTTGCGGTGTGATGCATGCTAGGTGAGTGTCTTGCCTCCACCATAGGCGCGGCGCTGTAGGCCTTTTACGGTCATCGAGTGCGTGTTAGGTTGCCTGCATTAGGTCTAACCAGGACGCGCGATGTAAAATTGGCCCGTTTGGTAGCATGCACTCACTGTTTGGTTTGCATAGCACGGGCCCGCTAGGAACGACTGAATCGGCCGTTTAGACTCAGGCATTGCAGGGGAGGGGAACGTGGCGCCGAGCTCATGCGAGCAGGGAGATGGCGCGAGCTCTCATGCATCCCCGAAAATGTGGTGGGAGGAATTGGGGCAACCTCCGCCTAATCGGTCACCCCATATAGCCACACTCGGCTCATGGCCCAAACACCCGCCGCCACCACCCCCCTCAAGCTCTCCGTTGATTGCTATTCCTCTTCTCCGACCTGTTGCGCACCTCCATCGGGCTTCATCGATGGCTGTAAGTTTGATCAGTCCATCTTCCCTGCTCGTTCCAGCTTAGATCTGTGAGCATGTGGTAGGAGTAGATCTATGAGCATGTGGTAGAATTGTATACCATTGATCTGTGAGAATGTGATGTTGTGGTAGCTAGTGGTGATGGATTGGTAGCTCGCTAGGTATTGTTGTAGGCTTTGATGATGTTCATGTTGTTTTCCATGTTGGCAAGGATGATAATATGGTAGATATGGTACTGGCCTGTGAATCAGAGCATGTGTACTATGCTAGTTTGCAAGTACGTGGGTGTGGTAGTGTATTGAACTACATGGAATGCTATGAGTTTGAAGATCAATCATAGGGTGGTGTGTTGAGCTTCGTGATACTTGTGTACTATGCTTATTGTCCATGTGTAGTGGCATTTCTTACTGTTCATGTGTAGTGTGTTCCACCAATTATGATGCTAATGTTTGTAGGAGATGAGCACCCAAGAGTTTAGTCAGGCAATTGTCTTGTCCGAGAGCCAATTGTCATCGTCCTATGTTGAGAACTCCCAGCCTATGACCGAGGAGCAGATGCCTCCAGACTAAGATGTCTTATAGGGGTCTGTTAGGCCTCTAACATACGTGGTTGTGCCTAATGCTGTTGCTCCTGCTGCACATAAGGCAGCCATCAAGGCTGGGAAGAAAAAGATGGTTGGGATGGGGAACTCGATGAAATGGTAGTCATTCATGTCCACCTTCGTTCTTAAAAGGATGTGTGAGATCATAGTCAGTGGGGTGAGAACTAACAAGGGCTTCAAAGAGGTGCACTTGAATTCTGTTGCCAAGCAGGTGCTTGAGTTCTGTGGCCAAGAGTTCACTTCAACCCATGTCTACAGCAACCTCAGGAAGTTGAGAGTCAGATGGATCCAAGTGTCCAAGCTCAGAGACCTTAGCTGTGCGTCATGGGGTAAGGACACCTACATGATCCTGCTGGAGGCAAATCACTATTAAGGCCACATCGTGGTTGGCTCACATACCACTTGTTTAAGCCTGTCTAGCATGACACTCACACCATTATTTAAAACAGATAATCCTAGAAAGTTTGAGAAAATCACTCTGATATTGCCACTAATGAGTAATAAATGCGAGAGATAACAAATCCTTTGTTTAATGTGACTTTGAGTATTTAACGTCAAACTATGTGTCCAATTGCAACTGAGTTGTCTCTTTTCTGCTTCTCGATCAGCCCTGTAGGTACCCAGGATCCCTAAGATCGATCGAGGAGGAGGCAAGGTGCGAGGAGGACGTGGAACGCTAACCCAAACAATAGTGAGAGAAGGGGTCAGTAATTAAGGTAGTGCAAAGCCAATCCTTGGGGATGAATAAGGTGTAGGCATCAAACGCTCAATATTTTTGTCTGAATCTTTATTTTAATAACCGAAATAACCCCGTGAGACAGTAAGGGCCTGGGATTGACAACTAACTCTTAATGCAGATCGAGCATCGGTCAAGACGTACTTGGACCACATTCCCCACATCTTCGTGTCACAAGCACATCATAATGTTGGCACAAATTAGTATCATGATGATCCCAAGTATAAATATAAGGTTGTGAGAGTAAGATCGGATTCGCAAAGTACTTGGACCCCGCACGAGTGCACAGTAAGTTTTAAGTTTCAATCATTGAGATCTACGTTTTTTATCTGAAACTTGCAATTTTCTCGCTCGCACTTACCAAGTTTCATATATATAATTTTAAAGCATTTTTGTCGATCGTAGGCAAAAATATCATGATTTTATTGGTCGCTCGTAATAAGTTTCAAGAGTTCATACTTAATATTTATTTTCAAAATTCGTCCAAACATATTGAAAATGGATCTTATTTAAAGTACCCCGATAACGCCCGAACTTTGTTTTCTTGCCATGGAAAATCAAACATTTTCGAGGGCAACTTTAGTGATGCGAAGATGGCATATTTAGTTGATTCGCATGGCAAATCCGTTGGTGAGTGTTTTCTTTTCTAGAAAATGACCGTGCGTGTTAACTAAACTTGTCATCCCCGCGTTACTAAAATTGTCATCGAAAACGGTCGATCATGGTCAAATTCCGAATATTCGGGATTTACCCTTTTCATATTTAAAAGCCCTTGACGCGAGAAACATGAATATGAAAACAAAACTTAATTTGAATGTTTGATTCAAAAGATATGAAACTTTGTAAACCGAAAAAGAAAAGAAAAAGCACGAACGAGACTCGGTGCCCCACACCCGCGTGCCACAAATGCTCTTCGACAGTAAGACCCCGTACCGATGCCTTTTTAATGCTAGTATTTTCTGTTGGAAATATGCCCTAGAGGCAATAATAAAATGGTTATTATTATATTTTCTTGTTCATGATAATTGTTTATTGTTCATGCTATAATTGTGTTATCCGGAAATCGTAATACATGTGTGAACACATAGACCATAACATGTCCCTAGTGAGCCTCTAGTTGACTAGCTCGTTGATCAATAGATGGTTACGGTTTCCTGACCATGGACATTGGATGTCATTGATAACGGGATCACATCATTAGGAGAATGATGTGGTGGACAAGACCCAATCCTAAGCATAGCACTAGATCGTGTAGTTCGTTTGTTAAAGCTTTTCTAATGTCAAGTATCAATTCCTTAGACCATGAGATCGTGCAACTCCCGGATACCGTAGGAATGCTTTGGGTGTACCAAACGTCACAACGTAATTGGGCGGCTATAAAGGTGCACTACAGGTATCTCCGAAAGTGTCTGTTGGGTTGGCTCGGATCGAGACTGGGATTTGTCACTCCGTATGACGGAGAGGTATCTCTGGGCCCACTCGGTAATGCATCATCATAATGAGCTCAATGTGACTAAGTAGTTAGTCACGGGATCATGCATTACGGAACGAGTAAAGTGACTTGCCGGTAACGAGATTGAACGAGGTATTGGGATACCGACGATCGAATCTCGGGCAAGTAACATATCGATTGACAAAGGGAATTGTATACGGGATTGCTTGAATCCTCGACATCGTGGTTCATCCGATGAGATCATCGTGGAACATGTGGGAGCCAACATGGGTATCCAGATCCCGCTGTTGGTTATTGGCTAGAGAGGTGTCTCGGTCATGTCTGCATGATTCCCGAACCCATAGGGTCTACACACTTAAGGTTCGATGACACTAGGGTTATAAGAAAGGTTTGTATGTGATTACCGAATGTTGTTCGGAGTCCCGGATGAGATCCCGGACGTCACGAGGAGTTCCGGAATGGTCCGGAGGTGAAGATTTATATATGGGAAGTCATCATACGGTCACCGGAAATATTCGGGGGTATACCAGTATTGTACCGGGACCACCGGAGGGGTTCCGGGGGTCCACCGGGAGGGTCCACCTTCCCCGGAGGGCCTTAGGGGCTGTAGGTGGAAGGGAACCAGCCCTAAGTGGGCTGGGCGCCAACCCCCCTACTGCCCATGCGCCTAGTGTTTGGGGGGAACCCTAAAGGGGGGCGCCCCCCTTGCTTGGGGGGCAAGTTCCCTCCCCCTTGGCCGCCGCCCCCCTCTAGATCTCATCTAGAGGGGCCGGCCCCCTTCCCCCTTCTCCCTATAAATAGAGGGGTGAGGGGAGGGCTGCAGCACCACATCCAAGGCGCAGCCCCTCCCCTCCCCAACACCTGTCCTCCTCCGCGTGTGCTTGGCGAAGCCCTGCCGGAGAACTGTCACTCCACCACCACCACGCCGTCGTGCTGCTGTTGGAGCCTTCTTCCTCAACCTCTCCCTCCTCCTTGCTGGATCAAGGTGCGGGAGACGTCACCGGGCTGCACGTGTGTTGAACGCGGAGGCACCGTTGTTCGGTGCTTGGATCGGATTCTGCCGCGATCTGAATCGCTACGTGTACGACTCCCTCATCCGCGTTCTTGCAACCCTTCCGTCTCACGATCTTCAACGGTATGAAGATGCACTCTCCTCTCTCTCGTTGCTAGTTACTCCATAGATTGATCTTGGTGATGCGTAGAAATTTTTTTAATTTCTGCTACGATCCCCAACAGTGGCATCATGAGCCAGGTTTATGCGTAGTTTCTATGCACGAGTAGAACACAAGTTATTGTGGGCGTCGATTTTGTCAATTTACTTGCCGTTACTAGTCTTATCTTGATTCGACGGCATCGTGGGATGAAGCGGCCCGGACCGACCTTACACGTACGCTTACGTGAGACAGGTTCCACCGACTGACATGCACTAGTTGCATAAGGTGGCTAGCGGGTGTCTGTCTCTCCCACTTTAGTCAGATCGGATTCGATGAAAAGGGTCCTTATGAAGGGTAAATAGAAATTGGCATGTCACATTGTGGTTTTGGCGTAGGTAAGAAACGTTCTTCTAGAAACTTATAGCAGCCACGTAAAAGTTTGCAACAACAATTAAAGGACGTCTAACTTGTTTTTGCAGCATGTGTCATGTGATGTGATATGGCCGGAAGAATGTGATGAATGGTATATGTGATGTATGAGATTGATCATGTTCTTGTAATAGGAATCATGACTTGCATGTCGATGAGTATGACAACCGGCAGGAGCCATAGGAGTTGTCTTAATTTATTTATGACCTGCGTGTCAACTGAAACGTCATGCAATTACTTTACTTTATTGCTAACCATTAGCCATAGTAGTAGAAGTAATAGTTGGCGAGACAAATTCATGAAGACACGATGATGGAGATCATGGTGTCATGCCGGTGACGATGATGAACATGGCGCCCCGAAGATGGAGATCAAAAGGAGCAAAATGATATTGGCCATATCATGTCACTATTTGATTGCATGGGATGTTTATCATGTTTTACATCTTATTTGCTTAGAACGATGGTAGCATAAATAAGATGATCCCTCGCTAAAATTTCAAGAAAGTGTTCCCCCTAACTGTGCACCGTTGCGAAGGTTCGTTGTTCCGAAGCACCACGTGATGATCGAGTGTGATAGGTTCTAACGTTCGCATACAACGGGTGTAAGCCAGATTTACACACGCAATACACTTAGGTTGACTTGACGAGCCTAGCATGTACAGACATGGCCTCAGAACACAAGAGACCGAAAGGTCGAACATGAGTCGTATAGCAGATACGATCAACATGAAGATGTTCACCGATGATGACTAGTCCGTCTCACGTGATGATCGGACACGGCCTTGTTGACTCGGATCATGTATCACTTAGATGACTAGAGGGATGTCTGTTTGAGTGGGAGTTCATTAATAATTTGATTAGATGAACTTAATTATCATGAACTTAGTCTAAAATCTTTACAATATGTCTTGTAGATCAAATGGCCCACGCTAATGTCAACCTCAACTTCAACGCGTTCCTAGAGAAAACCAAGCTGAAAGACGATGGTAGCAACTATACGGACTGGGTCCGGAACTTGAGGATCATCCTCATAGCTGCCAAGAAAGCATATGTCATTGAAGCACCGCTAGGTGAAGCACCCGTCCCAGCAAACCAAGACGTTATGAACGCCTGGCAAACACGTATTGATGATTACTCCCTGGTTCAGTGCGGCATGCTTTACAGCTTAGAACCGGGGCTCCAAAAGTGTTTCGAGCAGCACGGAGCATATGAGATGTTCCAAGAGCTGAAAATGGTTTTCCAAGCTCATGCCCGGGTCGAGAGATATGAAGTATCCGACAAGTTCTACAGTTGTAAGATGGAGGAGAATAGTTCCGTCAGCGAACACATACTCAAAATGTCTGGGTTGCACAACCGCTTGTCTCAGCTGGGAGTTAATCTCCCGGATGACGCGGTCGTTGACAGAATCCTTCAGTCGCTCCCACCTAGCTATAAGAGCTTTGTGATGAACTTCAATATGCAGGGGATGGAAAAGACCATTCCTGAGGTATATTCAATGCTGAAATCAGCGGAGGTGGAGATCAAAAAGGAACATCAAGTGTTGATGGTGAATAAAACCACTAAGTTCAATAAAGGCAAGGGTAAGAAGAACTTCAAGAAATACGGCAAGGGAGTTGCTGCACCCGGTAAGCAAGCTGCCGGGAAGAAGACAAAGAATGGACCCAAGCCTGAGACTGAGTGCTTTTATTGCAAGGGTAACGGTCACTGGAAGCGGAACTGCCCCAAGTACTTAGCGGATAAGAAGGCCGGCAATACCAAAGGTATATGTGATATACATGTTCTTGATGTGTACCTAACCAGCGCTCGTAGTAGCTCCTGGGTATTTGATACCGGTGCCGTTGCTCATATTTGTAACTCAAAGCAGGAGCTGCGGAATAAGCGGAGACTGGCAAAGGACGAGGTGACGATGCGCGTCGGGAATGGTTCCAAGGTCGATGTGATCGTCGTCGGCACGCTACCTCTACATTTACCTACGGGATTAGTTTTAAACCTCAATAATTGTTATTTAGTGCCAGCTTTGAGCATGAACATTGTATCAGGATCTCGTTTAATGCGAGATGGCTACTCATTTAAATCCGAGAATAATGGTTGTTCTATTTATATGAGAGATATGTTTTATGGTCATGCCCCGCTGGTTAATGGTTTATTCTTAATGAATCTCGAACGTGATGTTACACATATTCATAGTGTGAATGCCAAGAAATGTAAGGTTGATAATGATAGTCCCACATACTTGTGGCACTGCCGCCTTGGTCACATTGGTGTCAAACACACTCCATGCAGATGGACTTTTGGAGTCTCTTGATTATGAATCATTTGACACGTGCGAACCATGCCTCATGGGCAAAATGACCAAGACTCCGTTCTCCGGAACAATGGAGTGAGCAACCAACTTATTGGAAATCATACATACTGATGTGTGCGGTCCAATGAGCGTTGAGGCTCGCGGTGGCTATCGTTATGTTCTCACCCTCACTGATGACTTGAGTAGATATGGGTATGTCTACTTAATGAAACACAAGTCTGAGACCTTTGAAAAGTTCAAGGAATTTCAGAGTGAGGTTGAGAATCAACGTGACAGGAAAATAAAGTTCTTACGATCAGATCGTGGAGGGGAATATTTCAGTCACGAATTTGGCACACACTTAAGGAAATGTGGAATTGTTTCACAACTCACGCCGCCTGGAACACCTCAGCGTAATGGTGTGTCCGAACGTCGCAATCGCACTCTATTGGATATGGTGCGATCTATGATGTCTCTTACCGATCTACCGCTATCATTCTGGGGTTATGCTTTAGAGACTGCCGCATTCACTTTAAATAGGGCTCCATCGAAATCCGTTGAGACGACACCGTATGAATTATGGTTTGGGAAGAAACCTAAGCTGTCGTTTCTGAAAGTTTGGGGATGCGATGCTCATGTCAAGAAACTTCAACCTGAAAAGCTCGAACCCAAGTCGGAAAAATGCGTCTTCATAGGATACCCGAAGGAAACCATTGGGTATACCTTCTACCTCAGATCCGAAGGCAAGATCTTCGTTGCCAAGAACGGGTCCTTTCTGGAGAAAGAGTTTCTCTCGAAAGAAATAAGTGGGAGGAAAGTGGAACTTGATGAGATGACCCCTCTCGAACCAGAAAGTAGCACAGCACAAGAAAATGTTTCTGTGGTGCCTGCACCGACTAGAGAGGATGTTAATGATGACGATCATGATCAAGTTACCACTGAACTTCGTAGGTCCACAAGGACACGTTCCGCACCAGAGTGGTACGGCAACCCTGTCCTAGAAATCATGTTGTTGGACAACGGTGAACCTTCGAACTATGAAGAAGCAATGGCGGGCCCAGATTCCAACAAATGGCTTGAAGCCATGCAATCCGAGATAGGATCCATGCATGAAAACAAAGTATGGACTTTGACAGACTTGCCCGATGATCGGCGAGCGATAGAAAATAAATGGATCTTTAAGAAGAAGACGGACGCGGATGGAAATGTTACCATCTATAAAGCTCGACTTGTCGCTAAGGGTTATCGACAAGTTCAAGGAGTTGACTACGATGAGACCTTCTCACCCGTAGCGAAGCTGAAGTCCGTCTGAATCATGTTAGCAATTGCCGCATTCTACGATTATGAAATATGGCAAATGGACATCAAAACGGCATTCCTTAAGGAAGAATTGTATATGATGCAGCCGGAAGGTTTTGTCGATCCTAAGAATGCTGACAAGGTATGCAAGCTCCAGCGCTCAATCTATGGGCTGGTGCAGGCATCTCGGAGTTGGAACATTCGCTTTGATGAGATGATCAAAGCGTTTGGGTTTACACAGACTTATGGAGAAGCCTGTGTTTACAAGAAAGTGAGTGGGAGCTCTGTAGCATTTCTCATATTATATGTGGATGACATACTATTGATGGAAAATGATATAGAATTCTTGGAAAGTATAAAGGCCTACTTGAATAAGTGTTTTTCAATGAAGGACCTTGGAGAAGCTGCTTACATATTAGGCATCAAGATCTATAGAGATAGATCGAGACGCCTCATAGGTCTTTCACAAAGCACATACCTTGACAAGATATTGAAGAAGTTCAATATGGATCAGTCCAAGAAGGGGTTCTTGCCTGTATTGCAAGGTGTGAGATTGAGCACGGCTCAATGCCCGACCACGGCAGAAGATAGAGAAAAGATGAGTGTCGTCCCCTATGCCTCGGCCATAGGGTCTATTATGTATGCCATGCTGTGTACCAGACCTGATGTAAACCTTGCCGTAAGTTTGGTAGGAAGGTACCAAAGTAATCCCGGCATGGAACACTGGACATCGGTCAAGAACATCCTGAAGTACCTGAAAAGGACTAAGGATATGTTTCTCGTTTATGGAGGTGACGAAGAGCTCGTCGTAAAGGGTTACGTCGATGCTAGCTTCGACACAGATCTGGATGACTCTAAGTCACAAACCGGATACATGTATATTTTGAATGGTGGGGCAGTCAGCTGGTGCAGTTGCAAGCAAAGCGTCGTGGCGGGATCTACATGTGAAGCAGAGTACATGGCAGCCTCGGAGGAAGCACATGAAGCAATCTGGATGAAGGAGTTCATTGCCGACCTAGGAGTTATTCCCAATGCAACGGGGCCGATGACTCTCTTCTGTGACAACACTGGAGCTATTGCCCTTGCCAAGGAGCCCAGGTTTCACAAGAAGACCAGGCACATCAAGCATCGCTTCAACTCCATTCGTGAAAATGTTCAAAATGGAGACATATATATTTGTAAAGTGCATACGGATTTGAATGTCGGAGATCCGTTGACTAAACCTCTTCCACGAGCGAAACATGATCAACACCAGAACTCTATGGGTGTACGATTCATCACAATTTAACTAGATTATTGACTCTAGTGCAAGTGGGAGACTGTTGGAAATATGCCCTAGAGGCAATAAGAAAATGGTTATTATTATATTTCCTTGTTCATGATAATTGTCTATTGTTCATGCTATAATTGTGTTATCCGGAAATCGTAATACATGTGTGAACACATAGACCATAACATGTCCCTAGTGAGCCTCTAGTTGACTAGCTCGTTGATCAATAGATGGTTACGGTTTCCTGACCATGGACATTGGATGTCATTGATAACGGGATCACATCATTAGGAGAATGATGTGATGGACAAGACCCAATCCTAAGCATTGCACTAGATCGTGTAGTTCGTTTGCTAAAGCTTTTCTAATGTCAAGTATCATTTCCTTAGACCATGAGATGGTGCAACTCCCGGATACCGTAGGAATGCTTTGGGTGTACCAAACGTCACAACGTAATTGGGGGGCTATAAAGGTGCACTACAGGTATCTCTGAAAGTGTCTGTTGGGTTGGCTCGGATCGAGACTGGGATTTGTCTCTCCGTATGACGGAGAGGTATCTCTGGGCCCACTCGGTAATGCATCATCATAATGAGCTCAATGTGACTAAGTAGTTAGTCACGGGATCATGCATTACGAAACGAGTAAAGTGACTTGCTGGTAACGAGATTGAACGAGGTATTGGGATACCGACGATCGAATCTCGGGCAAGTAACGTATCGATTGACAAAGGGAATTGTATACGGGATTGCTTGAATCCTCGACATCGTGGTTCATCCGATGAGATCATCGTGGAACATGTGGGAGCCAACATGGGTATCCAGATCCCGCTGTTGGTTATTGGCTAGAGAGGTGTCTCGGTCATGTCTGCATGATTCCTGAACCCATAGGGTCTACACACTTAAGGTTCGATGACGCGAGGGTTATAAGAAAGGTTTGTATGTGATTACCGAATGTTTTTCAGAGTCCCGGATGAGATCCCGGACGTCACGAGGAGTTCCGGAATAGTCCGGAGGTGAAGATTTATATATGGGAAGTCATCATACGATCACCGGAAATATTCGGGGGTATACCGGTATTGTACCGGGACCACCGGAGGGGTTCCGGGGGTCCACCTGCCCCGGAGGGCCTTATGGGCTGTAGGTGGAAGGGAACCAGCCCTAAGTGGGCTGGGCACCAACCCTCCTAGGGCCCATGCGCCTAGGGTTTGGGGGGAACCCTAAAGGGGGGCGCCCCCCTTGCTTGGGGGGCAAGTTCCCTCCCCCTTGGCCGCCGCCCCCCCTCTAGATCTCATCTAGAGGGGCCGGCCCCCTTCCCCCTTCTCCCTATAAATAGAGGGGTGAGGGGAGGGCTGCAGCACCACATCCAAGGCGCAGCCCCTCCCCTCCCCAACACCTCTCCTCCTCCGCGTGTGCTTGGCGAAGCCCTGCCGGAGAACTGTCACTCCACCACCACCACCACGCCGTCGTGCTGCTGTTGGAGCCTTCTTCCTCAACCTCTCCCTCCTCCTTGCTGGATCAAGGTGCAGGAGACGTCACCGGGCTGCATGTGTGTTGAACGCGGAGGCACCGTTGTTCGGTGCTTGGATCGGATTCTGCCGCGATCTGAATCGCTACGTGTACGACTCGCTCATCTGCGTTCTTTCAACGCTTCCGTCTCGCAATCTTCAACGGTATGAAGATGCACTCTCCTCTCTCTCGTTGCTAGTTACTCCATAGATTGATCTTGGTGATGCGTAGAATTTTTTTTAATTTCTGCTACGATCCCCAACATTTTCATCCCTAAGTTCTTTTTTTCCTTTCATACGCGTGCCAAACTTGGGAGCCGGGTCCATAGGGGAGCAGAGTTTGTTGCAATACGAAAACAACACATTTCAAGGACGCGGACGTTTGGTCTATGGAGACATCTATACCCTATATGGATTTTTTTAGTAATTCAAAAGTCAAAAAATTATGAAAATATTTTTGACTTGACCTTCCATTGTACTTGTGAAAAATTTTCACAAAAAGAAAATTACCCTTTGACTTCTTTTCAAAAAAGACAAATTTTTGGCCAAAATAGTGTGAACAGTAACCTATAACAGCAAATAAAATTTGTCTTTTTCACTATGAAGTCAATGTTGGTTTTTTCCCTGAAAATTTATATACTAGTGCAAAAGTAAGTCAAGTTTATTGTAAAAAAAAATTCTAAACCATTTTGAAATTTTGTTTAATTATTAAAAAACACCACATATAGGGTGTATATACAACCAGGAACCAAAGTGTATTTCCCCATATTTCAAAGCCTAATAAAGATCAAAAGAGGAAAAAACAGCGACAGTTGGATGTGGCGCCCCAAAACCAGAAGGGCCTTGCTTGTCAGCTTGTCATAGATAGTACTCCCTCCGTCCCACAATGTAAGACGTTTTTGCAAGCTAGTTTAGCTTGCAAAAACATCTTATATTATGGGACAGAGGGAGTAAGTTTTTCTTGCAAAATGAAAACAAATAAATCAATCAACCATCGACCGTGATGTTGCACCTCACCTAGACCACCAAAAGGGTCTTATCTCTACTATTAAATGAAAATCGAATGTTGTGATGGTTCGACCTCCTCTATGGGTATCGATATGCCTTCCGCCCGCCACTTCTTTCCGTCCCCGCTCAAAACACACACAAAAAATCCCACGTGTCCCACGTCCCACGTCCCACTCTTCCCACCCCCTCGCCTCCGATCCCATCTCTCTCCCGCCCCCACGCGCGACACTTCGCGATCCGCTGTTGGGTGCCGGGAAGGGGCCTTCCGCCCGCAGAGAGGGAGAGAGGGAGGGAGGGAGCAGCGGCGGTGCTGTTGGCCGTTCACCCGCAGAGAGAGGGAGGGAGGGGAGGAGGAGGAGGAGCGCAGCGGCGGTGCTGGCCGATCCCGTGCCGCTGGATCCGGATCCTCGGGAAAAGCTGATGCGACCGACGTCTATGTATGCAGTTCAGCGCGCCTGTCCTCCGCCCTCCTCAATTTCCTCGACAAAATGGAGGTCAGTAGGGATGACATGGACAGGGACCTCGCTAACAGGCTCCGCCTCGCACCCATGAGTCTTGCATCACCACCATGATGGCCAGAGCCTCCTCCGACGGACACCGAGTGGGGATGAGCTGAGGCCAAGAACACATCGGGATGGACGAAGAGGTAAATGGTTTACTACTACCTGTTATTTTCTTGTGCAAATCATTGTCGGTAGTTTCTTTAGTCCATGGGAAGTGAGTGCGTTGTGCTCAGATGGTTATCTTGAGGAATTCACGTCTATACGTGAGTTACTTTGGGCAAATGGGGACTATGAGGCATTTTGACTGATCAAAAGCAAGGGTCCACTGGTGCACTGTTGGGGAGGATGCGTTGATGCAGAAGGTCATCGTACCTTTAATAGTAGAGATTTTCAAGCATGCCAAATTATGATGGATTTTTTGCCATAAAGTTCAGAAATAGCATCACAGTTACAAACTCTTTTGAAGCATACCGAATTATATAAGTTTGTGGGCATCTATTAGTATTAGGTGTATGTTGTCCTTTCAGGGGGTTAGGCATACTGCAGACACACATAGTTCGTAGGCAAATGAACATGTTATGGCTCATCACTGTAAGTACTGTATGCAAGATGAATTTGCATCATGTGGGTAGTGAATACTGAATTCATGATCAAGTTCTCCAAGCACTTCTTGTAGGAGTATTCTTTCAAGGAGCTATTTGGTGACATAATGTACATGCACCATCTGCTATGAAATCTTTAGAGGAATTGTTTGATGACACAATGTACAAGCACCATGTGAGTCACCGAGCGAAGAACGCTAGCGCTAGCGGCTACTGTGAGCCGCAACGGACAGCGGCGGGCAGCTAGACAACGTAACGTCGGTGCCAGGCAGATAGTTGCAAGCAGCCCTAGCGTTAGCTGCTGCTGTGAGAAGAACTGGTGACTAGAGCCTTTTGTCTTTCCATTAACTATTCAAACAAAAATGATTCCATTATTAGGGAGCTCTCTACTTTGTGATCTACTATTTGTTGGGGAACGTAGTAATTTCAAAAAATTTCCTACGCACACGCAAGATCATGGTGATGTATAGCAACGAGAGGGGAGAGTGTTGTCCACGTACCCTCGTAGACCGAAAGCGGAAGCATTAAGACAACGCGGTTGATGTAGTCGTACGTCTTCACAATCCGACCGATCAAGTACCGAATGCACGGCACCTCCGAGTTCAGCACACGTTCAGCTCGATGACGTCCCTCGAACTCCGATCCAGCCGAGTGTTGAGGGAGAGTTTCGTCAGCACGACGGCGTGGTGACGATGATGATGTTCTACCGACGCAGGGCTTCGCTTAAGCACCGCTACGATATTATCGAGGTGTAATATGGTGGAGGGGGGCACCGCACACGGCTAAAAGATCGTTGATCAATTGTGTGTCTAGAGGTGCCCCCCTGCCCCCGTATATAAAGGTGCAAGGGGGAGGCCGCCGACCAAGGGAGGAGAGGCGCGCCAGGAGGAGTCCTACTCCTACCGGGAGTAGGACTCCCCCCCTTTTCCATGTTGGACTAGGACAGGAAGGGGGAAAAGGTGGAGGGGAGGAAGGAAGGGGGGGCGCCGCCCCCCTCTCCTTGTCCTATTCGGACTGGGGAGGAGGGGCGCGCGGCCCTGCCCTAGCCTCCTCTCCTCTCTTCCACCTAGGCCCAATAAGGCCCATTAAGTTACCGGGGGTTCCGGTAACCTCCCGGTACTCCGGAAAAATCCCGATTTCACCCGGAACACTTCCGATGTCCAAACATAGGCTTCCAATATATCAATCTTTATGTCTCGACCATTTCGAGACTCCTCGTCATATCCGTGATAACATCCGGGACTCCGAACAACCTTCGGTAAATCAAAACATATAAACTCATAATAGAACTGTCATCGTAACGTTAAGCGTGCGGACCCTACGGGTTCGAGAACTATGTAGACATGACCGAGACACCTCTCCGGTCAATAACCAATAGCGGAACCTGGATGCTCATATTGGTTCCCACATATTCTACGAAGATCTTTATCGGTCACACCGCATAACAACATACGTTGTTCCCTTTGTCATCGGTATGTTACTTGCCCGAGATTCGATCGTCGGTATCTCGATACCTAGTTCAATCTCGTTACCGGCAAGTCTCTTTACTCATTCCGTAATACATCATGCCGCAACTAACTCATTAGTCACAATGCTTGCAAGGCTTATAGTGATGTGTATTACTGAGTGGGCCCAGAGATACCTCTCCGACAATCGGAGTGACAAATCCTAATCTCGAAATACGCCAACCCAACAAGTACCTTTGGAGACACCTGTAGAGCACCTTTATAATCACCCAGTTATGTTGTGACGTTTGGTAGCACACAAAGTGTTCCTCCGGTAAACGGGAGTTGCATAATCTCATAGTCATAGGAACATGTATAAGTCATGAAGAAAGCAATAGCAACATACTAAACGATCGAGTGCTAAGCTAACGGAATGGGTCAAGTCAATCACATCATTCTCCTAATGATGTGATCCCGTTAATCAAATGACAACTCATGTCTATGGCTAGGAAACATAACCATCTTTGATCAACGAGCTAGTCAAGTAGAGGCATACTAGTGACACTCTGTTTGTCTATGTATTCACACATGTATTATGTTTCCGGTTAATACAATTCTAGCATGAATAATAAACATTTATCATGATATAAGGAAATAAATAATAACTTTATTATTGCCTCTAGGGCATATTTCCTTCAGTCTCCCACTTGCACTAGAGTCAATAATCTAGATTACACAATAATGATTCTTACACCCATGAAGTCTTGGTGCTGATCATGTTTTGCTCGTGGAAGAGGCTTAGTCAACGGGTCTGCAACATTCAGATTCGTGTGTATCTTGCAAATTTCTATGTCTCCCACCTGGACTAAATCCCGGATGGAATTGAAGCATCTTTTGATGTGCTTGGTTCTCTTGTGAAATCTGGATTCCTTTGCTAAGGCAATTGCACCAGTATTGTCACAAAAGATTTTCATTGGTCCCGATGCACTAGGTATGACACCTAGATTGGATATGAACTCCTTCATCCTGACTCCTTCATTTGCTGCTTCCGAAGCAGCTATGTACTCCGCTTCACACGTAGATCCCGCCACGACACTTTGCTTAGAACTGCACCAACTGACAGCTCCACCGTTCAATGTAAATACGTATCCGGTTTGCGATTTAGAATCGTCCGGATCAGTGTCAAAGCTTGCATCAACGTAACCATTTACGATGAGCTCTTTGTCACCTCCATAAACGAGAAACATATACTTAGTCCTTTTCAGGTATTTCAGGATGTTCTTGACCGCTGTCCAGTGATCCACTCCTGGATTACTTTGGTACCTCCCTGCTAAACTTATAGCAAGGCACACATCAGGTCTGGTACACAGCATTGCATACATGATAGAGCCTATGGCTGAAGCATAGGGAACATCTTTCATCTTCTCTCTATCTTCTGCAGTGGTCGGGCATTGAGTCTTACTCAATCTCACACCTTGTAGTACAGGCAAGAACCCTTTCTTTGCTTGATCCATTTTGAACTTCTTCAAAACTTTGTCAAGGTATGTGCTTTGTGAAAGTCCAATTAAGCGTCTTGATCTATCTCTATAGATTTTGATGCCTAATATATATGCAGCTTCACCGAGGTCTTTCATTGAAAAACTCTTATTCAAGTATCCCTTTATGCTATCCAGAAATTCTATATCATTTCCAATTAGCAATATGTCATCGACATATAATATCAGAAATGCTACTGAGCTCCCACTCACTTTCTTGTAAATACAGGCTTCTCCAAAAAGTCTGTATAAAACCAAATGCATTGATCACACTATCAAAGCGTTTATTCCAACTCCGAGAGGCTTGCACCAGTCCATAAATGGATCGCTGGAGCTTGCACACTTTGTTAGCTCCCTTTAGATCGACAAAACCTTCCGGTTGCATCATATACAACTCTTCTTTCAGAAATCCATTCAGGAATGCAGTTTTGACATCCATTTGCCAAATTTCATAATCATAAAATGCGGTGATTGCTAACATGATTCGGACAGACTTAAGCATCGCTACGGGTGAGAAGGTCTCATCGTAGTCAATCCCTTGAACTTGTCGAAAACCTTTTGCAACAAGTCGAGCTTTATAGACAGTAACATTACCATCAGCGTCAGTCTTCTTCTTGAAGATCCATTTATTTTCAATGGCTTGCCGATCATCGGGCAAGTCAACCAAAGTCCATACTTTGTTCTCATACATGGATCCCATCTCGGATTTCATGGCCTCAAGCCATTTTGCGGAATCTGGGCTCACCATCGCTTCTTCATAGTTCGTAGGTTCGTCATGGTCTAATAACATAACCTCCAGAACAGGATTACCGTACCACTCTGGTGCGGATCTTAATCTGGTTGACCTACGAGGTTCAGTAATAACTTGATTTGAAGTTTCATGGTCATTATCATTAACTTCCTCACTAATTGGTGTAGGTTTCGCAGAAACTAGTTTCTGTGATGATCTACTTTCCAATAAGGGAGCAGGTATAGTTACCTCATCAAGTTCTACTTTCCTCCCACTCACTTCTTTCGAGAGAAACTCCTTCTCTAGAAAGGATCCATTCTTAGCAACGAATGTCTTGCCTTTGGATCTGTGATAGACGGTGTACCCAACAGTCTCCTTTGGGTATCCTATGAAGACACATTTCTCCGATTTAGGTTCGAGCTTATCAGGTTGAAGTTTCTTCACATAAGCATCGCAACCCCAAATTTTAAGAAACGACAACTTTGGTTTCTTGCCAAACCATAGTTCATAAGGCGTCTCTCTACGGATTTCGATGGTGCCCTATTTAGAGTGAATGCAGCCGTCTCTAAAGCATAACCCCAAAACGATAGCGGTAAATCAGTAAGAGACATCATAGATCACACCATATCTAGTAAAGTACGATTACGACGTTCGGACACACCATTACGCTGTGGTGTTCCGGGTGGCGTGAGTTGCGAAACTATTCCGCATTGTTTCAAATGTAGGCCAAACTCGTAACTCAAATATTCTCCTCCATGATCTGATCGTAGAAACTTTATTTTCTTGTTACGATGATTTTCAACTTCGCTCTGAAATTCTTTGAACTTTTCAAATGTTTCAGACTTATGTTTCATTAAGTAGATATACCCATATCTGCTTAAATCATCTGTGAAGGTGAGAAAATAACGATATCCACCACGAGCCTCAATATTCATCGGACCACATACATCTGTATGTATGATTTCCAACAAATCAGTTGCTCTCTCCATAGTTCCGGAGAACGGTGTTTTAGTCATCTTGCCCATGAGACACGGTTCACAAGTACCAAGTGATTCATAATCAAGTGATTCCAAAAGTCCATCATTATGGAGTTTCTTCATGCGCTTTACACCAATATGACCTAAACGGCAGTGCCACAAATAAGTTGCACTATCATTATCAACTCTGCATCTTTTGGCTTCGACATTATGAATATGTGTGTCACTACTACCGAGATTCATTAAAAATAGACCACTCTTCAAGGGTGCATGACCATAAAAGATATTACTCATATAAATAGAACAACCATTATTCTCTAATTTAAATGAATAACCGTCTCGCATTAAACAAGATCCAGATATAATGTTCATGCTCAACGCTGGCACCAAATAACAATTATTTAGGTCTAATACTAATCCCGAAGGTAGATGTAGAGGTAGCGTGCCGACGACGATCACATCGACTTTGGAACCGTTTCCCACGCGCATCGTCACCTCGTCCTTGGCCAGTGTTCGCTTAATCCGTAGTCCCTGTTTCGAGTTGCAAATATTAGCAACAGAACCAGTATCAAATACCCAGGTGCTACTGCGAGCTCTGGTAAGGTACACATCAATAACATGTATATCACATATACCTTTGTTCACCTTGCCATCCTTCTTATCCGCCAAATACTTGGGGCAGTTCCGCTTCCAGTGACCAGTCTGCTTGCAGTAAAAGCACTCAGTTTCAGGCTTAGGTCCAGATTTGGGTTTCTTCTCCTGAACAGCAACTTGCTTGCTATTCTTCTTGAAGTTCCCCTTTTTCTTCCCTTTGCCCTTTTTCTTGAAACTAGTGGTCTTACTGACCATCAACACTTGATGCTCCTTTTTGATTTCTACCTCCGCTGCCTTTAGCATTGTGAAGAGCTCGGGAATTGTCTTATTCATCCCTTGCATGTTATAGTTCATCACGGAGCTCTTGTAGCTTGGTGGCAGTGATTGAAGAATTCTGTCAATGACGCTATCATCCGAAAGATTAACTCCCAGTTGAATCAAGTGATTATTATACCCAGACATCTTGAGTATATGCTCACTCACAGAACTATTCTCTTCCATCTTGCAGCTGTAGAACTTATTGGAGACTTCATATCTCTCAATCCGGGCATTTGCTTGAAATATTAACTTCAACTCCTGGAACATCTCATATGCTCCATGACGTTCAAAACGTCATTGAAGACCCGGTTCTAAGCCGTAAAGCATGGCACACTGAACTATCGAGTAGTCATCAGCTTTGCTCTGCCAGACATTCATAACTTCTGGTGTTGCTCTTGCAGGAGGCCTGGCACCCAGCGGTGCATCCAGGACGTAATTCTTCTGTGTAGCAATGAGGATAATCCTCAAGTTACGGACCCAGTCCGTGTAATTGCTACCATCATCTTTCAACTTTGCTTTCTCAAGGAACGCATTAAAATTCAACGGAACAACAGCACGGGCCATCTATCTACAATTAACATAGACAAGCAAGATACTATGAGGTACTAAGTTCATGATAAATTTAAGTTCTATTAATCATATTACTTAAGAACTCCCACTTAGATAGACATCCCTCTAATCATCTAAGTGATTACGTGATCCAAATCAACTAAACCATAACCGATCATCACGTGAAATGGAGTAGTTTTCAATGGTGAACATCACTATGTTGATCATATCTACTGTATGATTCACGATCGACCTTTCGGTCTCAGTGTTCCGAGGCCATATCTGCATATGCTAGGCTCGTCAAGTTTAACCTGAGTATTCTGCGTGTGCAAAACTGGCTTGCACCCGTTGTAGATAGACGTAGAGCTTATCACACCCGATCATCACGTGGTGTCTGGGCACGACGAACTTTGGCAACGGTGCATACTCAGGGAGAACACTTTTATCTTGAAATTTTAGTGAGAGATCATCTTATAATGCTACCGTCAATCAAAGCAAGATAAGATGCATAAAAGATAAACATCACATGCAATCAATATAAGTGATATGATATGGCCATCATCATCTTGTGCTTTGTGATCTCCATCTCCGAAGCACCATCATGATCACCATCGTCACCGGCGCGACACCTTGATCTCCATTGTAGCATCGTTGTCGTCTCGCCAACTATTGCTTTTACGACTATCGCTACCGCTTAGTGATAAAGTAAAACAATTACATGGCGATTGCATTGCATACAATAAAGCGACAACCATATGGCTCCTGCCAGTTGCCGATAACTCGGTTACAAAAACATGATCATCTCATACAATAAAATATAGCATCATGTCTTGACCATATCACACCACAACATGCCCTGCAAAAACAACTTAGACGTCCTGTACTTTGTTGTTGCAAATTTTACGTGGCTGCTACGGGCTGAGCAAGAACCGTTCTTACCTACGCATCAAAACCACAACGATAGTTTGTCAAGTTGGTGTTGTTTTAACCTTCGCAAGGACCGGGCGTAGCCACACTCGGTTCAACTAAAGTGAGAGAGACAGACACCCGCCAGTCACCTTTAAGCAACGAGTGCTCGCAACGGTGAAACCAGTCTCGCGTAAGCGTACGCGTAATGTCGGTCCGGGCCGCTTCATCTCACAATACCGCTGAACCAAAGTATGACATGCTGGTAAGCAGTATGACTTATATCGCCCACAACTCACTTGTGTTCTACTCGTGCATAACATCAACGCATAAAACCAGGCTCGGATGCCACTGTTGGGGAACGTAGTAATTTCAAAAAAATTCCTACGCACACGCAAGATCATGGTGATGTATAGCAACGAGAGGGGAGAGTGTTGTCCACGTACCCTTGTAGACCGAAAGCGGAAGCGTTAACACAACACGGTTGATGTAGTCGTACGTCTTCACGATCCGACCGATCAAGTACCGAACGCACGACACCTCCGAGTTCAGCACACGTTCAGCTCGATGACGTCCCTCGAACTCCGATCCAACCGAGTGTTGAGGGAGAGTTTCGTCAGCACGACGGCGTGGTGACGATGATGATGTTCTACCGACGCAGGGCTTCGCTTAAGCACCGCTACGATATTATCGAGGTGTAATATGGTGGGGGGGGGCACCGCACACGGCTAAAAGATCGTTGATCAATTGTGTGTCTAGAGGTGCCCCCCTACCCCCGTATATAAAGGTGCAAGGGGAGGCCGCCGGCCAAGGGAGGAGAGGCGCGCCAGGAGGAGTCCTACTCCTACCGGGAGTAGGACTCCTCCCCTTTTCCATGTTGGACTAGGAGAGGAAGGGGGAAAAGGTGGAGGGGAGGAAGGAAGGGGGGGCGCCGCCCCCCTCTCCTTGTCCTATTCGGACTGGGGGGGAGGGGCGCGCGGCCCTGCCCTAGCCTCCTCTCCTCTCTTCCACCTAGGCCCAATAAGGCCCATTAAGTTACCGGGGGGGGGGGGGGGTTCCGGTAACCTTCCGGTACTCCGGAAAAATCCTGATTTCACCCGGAACACTTCCGATGTCCAAACATAGGCGTCCAATATATCAATCTTTATGTCTCGACCATTTCGAGACTCCTCGTCATGTCCGTGATCACATCCGGGACTCCGAACAACCTTCGGTACATCAAAACATATAAACTCATAATAGAACTGTCATCGTAACATTAAGCGTGCGGACCCTACGGGTTCGAGAACTATGTAGACATGACCGAGACACCTCTCCGGTCAATAACCAATAGCGGAACCTGGATGCTCATATTGGTTCCCACATATTCTACGAAGATCTTTATCGGTCACACCGCATAACAACATACGTTGTTCCCTTTGTCATCGGTATGTTACTTGCCCGAGATTCGATCGTCGGTATCTCGATACCTAGTTCAATCTCGTTACCGGCAAGTCTTTTTACTCGTTCCGTAATACATCATGCCGCAACTAACTCATTAGTCACAATGCTTGCAAGGCTTATAGTGATGTGTATTACTGAGTGGGCCCAGAGATACCTCTCCGACAATCGGAGTGACAAATCCTAATCTCGAAATACGCCAACCCAACAAGTACCTTTGGAGACACCTGTAGAGCACCTTTATAATCACCCAGTTATGTTGTGATGTTTGGTAGCACACAAAGTGTTCCTCTGGTAAACGGGAGTTGCATAATCTCATAGTCATAGGAACATGTATAAGTCATGAAGAAAGCAATAGCAACATACTAAACGATCGAGTGCTAAGCTAACAGAATGGGTCAAGTCAATCACATCATTCTCCTAATGATGTGATCCCGTTAATCAAATGACAACTCATGTCTATGGCTAGGAAACATAACCATCTTTGATCAACGAGCTAGTCAAGTAGAGGCATACTAGTGACACTCTGTTTGTCTATGTATTCACACATGTATTATGTTTCCGGTTAATACAATTCTAGCATGAATAATAAACATTTATCATGATATAAGGAAATAAATAATAACTTTATTATTGCCTCTAGGGCATATTTCCTTCACTATTGTCTTTGTTCTCTGTTCAGACTAACAATTGGATATAGTTCTTTATGTATTTATTACTGCGATCTTCTGGTCACTCTTTTAAAGCTTGCATATGTATATGTGTGACTAGAGGCTATGCCTTATAGGTGTTTTCGTTGATTCAGGAAATGCAAGTAATGTACATGTTAGTTTGCAAGGTTCGTTGTAATTTCCTTGTCTTGAACGTAATTTAGATATGAGATATTGGACTTTCATTTTGCATTGAATTTATTAACACTCTAGAGTCCGCCCTACCTAAAACAATTGTCCTCCGCCACTGATGTACATTACAACTATCCCTTAAAAGTATATATGAGTATGGTATACAATGCACACAAACGAGGGCTATGGCCTATGGAACAGGTGTTCCTGGACCTGCTGCCATGTCAAGTCGTGCAAGATTTGATCAAAATGTGTTTCAGGTATATTCACCGTGGAATTTTTTGTTGATTTGATGAGCTTGATTTCTGCTGCTACCATTTGATTATGTAGGAAGGATCCATGCGGTGTTTTTGCTAAGTCGATGGAATCTGGAGGAGATGGGGGTATTTGATGTGTCATGCTCGTTAAAGAGCCTCATTGCTCATTCCACAGAGAGCCAAATGAGAGTCCTGTCTATTCCCAGGACTATGGGGCATTCTATTGATTACCATGGACTATCGGGCATTTTGACTGAGTTAAAGCAAGGGTCACATATTCTATCAATTAGTCCGGATAAGAGTGACAAACTGAGGGAGAGAGATATGAGCACATTTAAAGTTAAATTGCTAAAAAAATTGGGCGGACATGAAATACCTTAATAAAAGTGTCCATAACAGTTTGTTTAAATTGATATTTTTGTACTATCTAATTTTTTTTCTCGTGGCAACGCATGATCGTTCTCAGGGGCAACAAGTTGGCCAGGGGCGGGTGGTGGAGCTGCCACGCGGGCTGACGCCGGGGTCATACAACAAGTATGTCGCACACCTCGAGCGGGGATGAGCTGTAGATGGTGTCGCGTGGTTCATGATGGAGCTGCAGGGGATTAAGACCGTGGAGATCCTCCACTTCAACCCGTATGGGCATATGGGTAAGAGTTCATGACATCAAGATTTGACCAATGTACCCATTTTCACTTTAGCCGAGTTCTAATCAATGTTCAGTGCACCTAAAACTGCTTTGGTGCAGTAGAAAGAATGAGAAACTGGGGCCCAGTGAACCAAAGGAAAAGTGTAACAGAAATTAGAGAGCTGGAGGCTTAGTAGATTATCAGGGAATAAAAAGCCCCAAGGATAAGAAGCATTTGGAGCTGCAAATGTGACATTTATTTCTTGAAATATTCACATCATGTATTGTGACTGATTGTTCTTTTTGCAGGAACCAGTGACTATTTACAATTCGATGTAATCTTGATATATAGGTATCCCAACAGAGGTTGCTGGATGTCAACAGCTAATCACGATATCTCAGTATTAATTTATTACAAACTCTACTTTTCTTGGACTAACTAGCATTTTGATGGAAAGACAATACAATGTGTGTCTCCAATGAAATCAATTTGCATCACTGCTACCATCCCAACTAGAGACTATTCTAGAATGAGTGAACTGCTACCATCCAACATTGTGAAGGTGAGACTTGTTTCTTTGCTTTGTAGGCATTGTGTAAAAATTATTTATTGCAACTGGAATCTGTGTGTATGGTGCCTTTTTGAATTGCCATGGAATTTGTACTAAATGTCTATTAAAAATGATTTTTCTGCTGAGTAGCACCAACCAAATCCAAATATAGTTATTGGAAATTATCAGTACTTTGCAAAGTCTGCAAGGAATTGTATTAACTAGGAACTCGACGTTGATTAGCAAAATTATCAGGTATGTGCTATTAATGTTGGTTGTACTAAAGGTACTAGGAGGACTTCAGGAAGGGTCCATTTTTAACCTCATAATGGGACAAATTAACAAAGTTGGTCTTTGGTTGTTTGAAGATATAGTAAATGGTCTAAGTGCGGCCTGCCAAATAATTAGTCAAGCCTTCTGTTCAGTTCCATGTTAATAGGAAACCCTTCCAATATTTCATTAGCTAAGTTGCATTTTGGTCAAACCATCCAAGTGAATTTCTTATAGTATCCCCTGCTTACCTTGTGTTCTGTCCCATTGCCATGGTGCTTGGATACCAGTGCACCTGGATGAGAAGAAAAGGATGATTCATGAGCTCCGAATTTGGTATGAATATGATGCAGTGCACCTTACTATTTTGTTCAGTTAGTAAGTGTAAGACAGTAAATTCACTTTGGACTTCCTGTAGCGGTGCCAAAATTATTATTTCAAAAGTCTCCATTTGTAAAAAAACACCACAAAATTCACACATGTAGTATTCTACATGTTATTTGAGCTTATAAAACTACAACAATTTAAATGAATGCAGCATGTGCAAAAATAAGAAGGTTTGTTGTGTTTCTACAGATTTCTATTTGCATTTCGTTCCCTCTGCTTGTTATTTTTGTACAGGATGCAAATATCAGTACTATTATTTTTAACCTTTTGAGATGATAAATAACATTCATATGTAGTGATTTTGTAGCGTGGACACGAGCGCCGGTGCTCAAGAGGCAAAAGGCTGTGTTTGTATAAGATAATATTTGTTTAAACAAGCTCATAAGCTGCATACGACATACATGATGCATAGTATTGTGATGATTTGATAAATGTCTTTTTGTGTAAGTTTGTTGTCCCGCGGCAACGCACGGACGTTCAACTAGTTTCATTTAAGGTAGAGAAGTAGAAATGCCGGTGATGCGTCTCCCTCAGACCGACCCCCTCCCCTTTGATTCAATGGCGTTTCTACAAATGCGCTCAACAGCTTTGCCACGCCAGCCGTGGATGCTTTCGCTCGTCTGGAAACTCGATTTGGCAGCGTCTCCTGCACAAATGCGCTGAACAGCTTTGCCACGCCAGCCATTTCGGTTTCTGGAGTAGATGATGACCATGAAGTACTAGTTGGCTTGCATTTTACTGGCCGTTTCTATCTACCGTACGTAGCATTCCATTCCTCGTGCACGGTCGACGTATGTGTTCGAGCCTAGACGTGGCAAGCAGGACTCCGGTTATAAGGAAACGTTGTTTTGGCCCACCATTTGACATTTTTTTTACACATACGTGTCAATGAACCAGTGCAATCTGAAACCCAGCTTTGTGCACAGGCTCGACCCAAACGAGTGGCCTCTCCCAGCTTTGAACGAGAGAGACCGCTTGGCTGCCAGAACGAATGCAAAACAATGGCTCAAGAGCGGAAACAGCATGCATGCAGATATCTGATGTCTCATACCGTACATCCAAGACTGACCAGGATCATCAAGGCTAATTATACAGCCCAACATTGGAGTAACCAGCTAGTATAGTCGATAGGTCTAATTAACATCACACTGCTAGCAGATCGATTCACACATACGGCACTCGATCATAAGTTCATAATGCATACTAGAGTACTAGATCGATTCACACATACAGTACTTATTATCCCTTGGAAGTTAGAACTAGTCGCAGTACCTCATGAGCTGATCCATGGGCATGAGCATGATCCCCTGCATGCATGCAGTGCAGGCGCAGCTAGCTGAACTCCTCACTCCTCGCCTCCATGGAGAAGGTCCATGAACATGAAGCTGGTGACGTCACCCGCGAAGAAGTGTTAACAGCACTCTTCTCACAGAGATCTATTCCTCATCAATTAGAACTACAAGCCATGGATTCACCAAGGTCTAGCCATTACAAAGGAGAGGAACACAAGAGGGAGGAGATACAGAAGCAGAGGAGGCCGAAGCCGTCCAGTTCCTAGCCAAGTTGTTCGTAACTCTATCCCTTGTATTTGTAGTTGCCGTGTTGCCTGGCTACCGAGCAGCCCAAGCCCAGTAGTTATGGCCCATTGTCGATCCCATGCGAGAGCAAGGGAAGTCGCTAACAAGAAGGTGGAGATGCTCCCGATGCAGAGCCCGCGGAGGTGGTCTCCTGGGTCGGCGGCGAGGAGGATGCAGACGGCGCGGGCGTACATGTAGTGGCGGACGACGGTGAGCGCGAGCTGGAGGTAGGCCAGGGCCAGGGCGCGGCATGGGTGCCGCAGCGCCAGCGCCGCGACGGCCGCCTCGAGCACCGCGCAGCAGACCATGGCGAGCCAGAGGGCCCTCCACTCGGCGGCCGCCGCGGCCGTCACCCTGACGCACGGCAGGATGAAGGAAGCCTGCACGCAGACGGCCAGTTTGGCGTGTGATGATCGGATCGGAAAGTCTAGAAGGCATCTAGCTGCTGCAGAGGTGGGGTGGGGAGGGCAGAGGTGGTACCTGGCTCTGGCTGCTGCAGAGGTGGTAGCGGTCGAGCACGTAGTCGGCCGCTGTGGCCAAGGCGAAGACGACGACGGTGCCGCGGGCGATGGCAAACGCCCGTACGCTGGCTGGCCGGGTGGCAATCTTGTTGCCATCCATGGTGGATGGAGTGGAGCTAGGGCAAGGCAAGGCAGGCAAGCAGCACACGGTCAGTTCAGTTGGTTCGCTTGGTCTTGGTGTGCTTCTACGTGAAGGCAGGGTTGGAGGCGAGGTGGAGGGCAATGGCTCACGGTGGGTGGGGCTGTTTAAGTAGAGCGAGCCCGTGAGGCCGTGATGCAAAGGCGATCGATGATTTGCTGGGTAACGACGTACGTGTCGAGCAGGACAGTGGACAGCCGATGATCAGACGATCTCAGCCGCTGGCCATGGCCATGGCCATGGGAAGCTGCGTGCGTGCGTCTACCCTTCAACTGGGATCTACAGACTAGGTAAAGACATGTGATGTGAGTGTAGCTCCACACACGCGCATGCATGCATACATGCACAAGAATAGATTAGGTGGGGGTTCCAAAGCTCTACCACACGGTTCTGCCTTCCACTGACAAAAATAAAGCACTACTACTCCAGAGAGGCGTGAATGAAAAGAATAAAAAGGTGACGATGAACGATGGAACTGAAGCACGTACGTCGCCATCGTCTATCTAACCTTAATTACCCCCGGAAGAACTTAACCAAACCAATGCAAACATATAACGAACTGTTCAGGGGGAGGGTGTCGTGGCTATGGTACAACATGTTGGTGTGTGCGGTGTGGTTCCATGATCAGGGTGCTGCGGCATAGCGTTCCTTAATTTGCTGCAGGTGCGATGCATGAGTGCCGTGCGTCCTCCATCGACTACCGGTGAAGATCTCAGCCGCGTCCGGGGAGCCCGCATGTATGCCATCTTTGGCGATGCTCAATTTTCCTTGCAATTGGACGTACGTACAGGTACAGGCATGTGATGTGAGTGAAGCCCAACACACTCACATGCATAAGACATGTATACATCGCAGTAAAAAGCTAGCTACTGATGCCAGCTACCCCACGGGCCAAGGCCATTCCATTGGCGGTAGCAGAGTTGCTTCCCCCAACACCGGCTCATACCCACTCTGACGACCGGTGCTCCGTCCAGCATTTTGGACAGGTTTACTCAGGCAGGTAGCCAGGACAACATCTTGACTGCATCATTTGGTTCATTTACTAATTTTAGTTTTCAGCCTCAGCTTCGAGTTACATTGTTGCGTATTACGTTGCTGACCATGGATTAGGTTCTGACTAGATCGATCTTGAGAACCATTCATCAACTTATTACTTGATCGCCTGCTAGTGGTTTTTTCCTTCGAAAAATAGGTTACAATCCTTGGTCTTCGCATCATTGTGACGCATGTAGCCATCTTTATTAAAGTTGATGCAAGACAAAGCAATGTGTGTTCTATCCTTGCCAAGAATAGGGGGTGGCCTCCGAAGCTCTTTGCGGTTTTTCCTTTCACAAATATAAAAGACTACACACATTCATCTTCTCCAAAGACCGATGGAGAGGCCGGTGGTTATCCTCCTTTTCAAAAAGAAAAAGACTACACGATTAATGTGTGAACTGCTGAATCAGTGATGTAAAGCTGCATCATTTGTACTTTTCATGTATTAATATGCATCTATATATTATGATTTTCCACTTAGTGCCCTATAGATGGTCAACCCCTTCCATTGAATTTTCTATTTGCTTTTCATGATTCTTAGCTATGGTAGAAGCCCCAGATATAGGAAGAAAATCAAAAGGTCATGCTTCTGTATGGTGTTTATTGCTACGATGTTTACCGTCGCTGGTACCTTTAGATTGTTGACTATATTTGTTTTGTACTCTGTTCTTCCAGGGTGAACTTTGCTGTGATTTCCGTCTGTTCATCCAGAGGAAGTAGATGATTGATAGAGATTCAGAGGAAGCAATTGATATATAGAGTTATTGTGGTTCCTATTTTTTCAGGTACATACTTTTCTTGGAGTGTCCCTGCTAGTTACGAGCTACCTCTGCCAGTATAGTTATTTCTTCATTTTCATTACTAGTCCCTGTTGACTACAATGTAACCATGCATTGCCAGCTTAAATGGCAGCAGATCTTAATCAGTTAGAAAAAGGCAACCCGATAAATCTTGCTTCAGATTATGTTTCTACTGCTATTGTCCACTCTTCGTTTGTGTTACTGCTTTTTGGACATGTCTGGAACAGGTAACAAGTGGCAAGCCGCTCTTCAACATTGTCGATAACAGCCAAAGAGCTTCTGAATATGAACGTCGTCGATAACAAGATAGCTAACTATCTATAGTAAAATTCAGCTACATTTTCTCAGTTGGTCCATTAGTTACTTCCTTGCTCTTCCTGATTGCCGTTCAATAGATTATTGTTTTTAGTTTTTGTTTTCCTCAGGCCTTATTGCTCAAGCTTGAGTGATATCTTTGTGATTCACTTTAGTTGCATTGATTTTAATGCATGCCTTCCCTTTTATTGTCAATGCAAGCTATACTTCAACTAAGTGAAAAATAATTCTCGAGCACTTCCTTCCATTGTGTATGTGGACTCCTTATTGTCCTTGATTAACAAAGGGAAAACTAAATGCAACAAATGAATAGAAAATAATTTTCAGAGTTAGAGTTTTTTAGTATTGTAGGCTTTTCTTATCAAATTGCAATTGTTTATGGTGCTTTTTTATAATATATGTTTCTGAAATCTAATCTCTTTGTGCTGAATTAGTTGTTGTGGTCACGAGTTAATCTTTTTGCACGTCTTCATTGAAGGGGGCTTGCGGGTTTATCTTAAGCATCTTATCTTAAACAAGGGTCAACAATAACTATTCAGTTAAGCACCCAGTAGAGGTTTGCCTCTCATTGTATCAAAGAGTTTACTATTTCCATTTGCTCAGCAAAGTTTTGAGACATTCCATCATAATTATCTAATTGTATTGCTTTTATGATTCAGGAATAATATCTTGTGATGTGGCTTTCTTGCATCCCATTTGCCCAGCTGCTGCTCCTGAAAGAGATATCATTTGGTGGCGTTTACTGGTTAATCTTTTTGCATATGTTTATGAATGGATACTCGGTGTGCTCGGTTCATAACGTTGCTGATACTTGCCTTCTCTTGCTGATTTACCCAAATCATGCACTTACCTATTTTATTATGGGTTAGGCAATCTCCCTCTGAAAATGTGTGTGTGTGTGCGCGCGCGCGTGTGTGTATGTATGTCACCTTTTGTGTGAGTGAAATATCCACCAGCATTGTATTGGACCATATGCTCCGAGGATGTCATATTGACAACGCATCATAGATTTACAATGAAGGTTAGCGTAAAACTTGATAAAGATGGTCACTCCTATTTTAATGCGGACCTTTGGAGAAAAATGTCTAAGTGTTATGAACTGAAAGCTGGCAACAAAATTCTAGTGCGTGCACCACAGCCTGGTCTAATTAACATGGATGTTTACTTCCCCAACGTCACCAGCCGATCAAAGTCTGATCGAGCTTACTGTTCTTTCAACTTTCTCCATGCTGTCATATTACTTAGCAAAATCGGGGTATTTGTTCTGACTAATTGATCACTATTTAAGCAACCAATTGTGATTTCAAATTCTGACTCCGTTCTTAGGCAGTAACAAATTCTATTTACCAATTTATACGCACTATATATTTTTCGGCTATGTTCTGAATAAATAATACATTTCCACCATTTAAGCAGGATATATTGGATGCATAGTGAACGATCTGTATGTTATTAAGCATACCAAATTTCACTGGAAGGACTTGAAGCATGTCATAAACTTTGTTGGTAATTTGACAGAGATAGCACAACATATAAACGCTGGATTTTGGATGGGATTAATTAGACCTATGGTATACACATTGAACAAGACCAATTATGTGCACAAAACGCTGGTAAAAAGTCTTATTTTAATGTTGATGCTCATAAACTATATAAATATCTTCAACGATATGTTACAATTGGTTTTTATTCTACATGTCAACAGAAATTGCTCGCTGTAGCAGTTCCTGGATCGATTTCCCGGCGTGGTCGAATTACACTTGTTCCTGCTAATAACGCCAAAGTGATTTCAAGGTACTGCATTTCCCGCAGAAATGGAACCATTCGAATTAACAAGTTCTCGCTTGTCGTGGCAATGCATCCATATTGGAAAAAATTGGAGATATTGTTCTACTCATGCTCTACCAAGGCACATGAGGGCTCTTCCTTTTCATTGACGAGATGCCGAGTCGCCGTGATTAAGCTGCTTCCAGCGGATAGTTGTGGTTGTTGGCCCTCGGCCTCTTAAAGTGTGCTAGTTGTTACTATGTTAAGTATGTAGATATGGACCATATGGTTGTTGGCCCTTAGCCTCTTAAAATGTGATAGTTGTTATTATATTAAGTATGTAGATATGGACCATATGGTTGTCAAAACCGTGTTACAAAGATCCTCCTTTTGTCGAATAGTGTAACCACTATATATATGTTACTCAAATGTTGTTACCCAAGTTCTTAAATTTTCATGGAAAATATTAGTATCATACATAGTTCATTGAGTTTAAGCATGTGCCCGATGTCCAGAAGGCATTTGCATATTAACTGTCATATTGCAAATTCACACACATGTTAACATAAGGAAACGTATATGTAACTTACTAATCATCGCACACGAGTACTCGCAGACGCCTCGTGTGCGAGACTCCTAGCCACCGCAAGCAACTAGTTTGCATTTTTCAAAGTTTTTTGTACACATAGAATCGCACACGAACTAACTGTATCAACCGTCTGTGTTGTAATTTCTCATCGCAAACAGATCATCCGAGTCGGCTATTTGCCACGTATCACACACATCTTGTTTACACGACTCGTTTGTGTTCTTTTGGCTCATCGCAAACAGTTTATCCATGTGAACTGTATCGGCATATCACACACATCTTGTTAAATTGAACCGTTTCTGTTGTGTTTCCTAATCGAAAACAGTTCGTCCGAGTGAACCGTATGCCGTATATCGCACACACATTGATATGGCTGCCCGTTTCTGTTGTTCTGCCTATTGCAAATAGTTCGAATGGATTATCCGTGTGCCCCGCATCGCACACGCAACTAAAATCTGAACCGTGTTTGATGGCTCCGCCATCGCAAATGTTTTGCACCTTTTTTGACGTTTTTACACCACCATTTGTGATTATTGCATCGTACACAGTTTCATCAAAAGGTCTCTGATCGTAGTGTCGCGTTAGCAGTATCCTGCAGTAGTGTCAACTGAAACCTTATACTGCACCTCTAGCATATATAGGCATCCGCCATGGGCTCAATATGTGGGCCTCGTACCGATCCTAAAGCACAAAGTCTGTTCGGCATGGATCCGAGTCCGAGTAGGATCATGTGACTCGTGGAGTAAAATCTGACCTCACAGGTTCCTTCCCTTAAGCACGCTGTTGGGGAACGTAGTAATTTCAAAAAAATTCCTACGCACACGCAAGATCATGGTGATGCATAGCAACGAGAGGGGAGAGTGTTGTCCACGTACCCTCGTAGACCGAAAGCGGAAGCGTTAGCACAACGCGGTTGATGTAGTCGTACGTCTTCACGGTCCGACCGATCAAGTACCGAACGCACGACACCTTCGAGTTCAGCACACGTTCAACTCGATGACGTCCCTCGAACTCCGATCCAGCCGAGCTTTGAGGAGAGTTCCGTCAGCACGACAGCGTGGTGACGATGATGATGTTCTACCGACGCCGGGCTTCGCCTAAGCACCGCTACGATATGACCGAGGTGGATTATGGTGGAGGGGGGCACCGCACACGGCTAAGAGATCCAAGGATCAATTGTTGTGTCTCCAAGGGGTGCCCCCTCCCCGTATATAAAGGAGTGGAGGAGGGGGAGGGCCGGCCCACTTTGTGGCGCGCCCTAGGGGAGTCCTACTCCCACCGGGAGTAGGATTCCCCCCCTTCCACGTAGTAGGAGTAGGAGTTAAGGAAAGGGGAGAGAGAAGAGAAGGAAGGAGGGGGCGCAGCCCCTCCCCCTAGTCCAATTCGGACTAGGCCTTGGGGGGGGGGGCAGCCTCTCCTCTCTCTTTCCCCTAAAGCCCAATAAGGCCCATATACTCCCCGGCGAATTCCCGTAATTCTCCGGTACTCCGAAAAATACCCAGATCACTCGGAACCTTTCCGATGTCCGAATATAGTCGTCCAATATATCGATCTTTACGTCTCGACCATTTCGAGACTCCTCGTCATGTCCCCGATCTCATCCGGGACTCCGAACTACCTTCGGTACATCAAAACACATAAACTCATAATATAACCGTCATCGAACTTTAAGCGTGCGGACCCTACGGGTTCGAGAACAATGTAGACATGACCGAGACACGTCTCCGGTCAATAACCAATAGCGGAACCTGGATGCTCATATTGGCTCCCACATATTCTACGAAGATCTTCATCGGTCAAACCGCATAACAACATACGTCGTTCCCTTTGTCATCGGTATGTTACTTGCCCGAGATTCGATCATCGGTATCTCAATACCTAGTTCAATCTCGTTACCGGCAAGTATCTTTACTCGTTTCGTAATACATCATCCCGCAACTAACTCATTAGTTACAATGCTTGCAAGGCTTATAGTGATGTGCATTACTGAGTGAGCCCAGAGATACCTCTCCGACAATCGGAGTGACAAATCCTAATCTCGAAATACGCCAACCCAACAAGTACCTTCGGAGACACCTGTAGAGCACCTTTATAATCACCCAGTTACGTTGTGACGTTTGGTAGCACACAAAGTGTTCCTCCTGTAAACGGGAGTTGCATAATCTCATAGTCATAGGAACATGTATAAGTCATGAAGAAAGCAATAGCAGAATACTAAACGATCGTGTGCTAAGCTAACGGAATGGGTCAAGTCAATCACATCATTCTCCTAATGATATGATCCCGTTAATCAAATGACAACTCATGTCTATGGCTAGGAAACATAACCATCTTTGATCAACGAGCTAGTCAAGTAGAGGCATACTAGTGACACTGTTTTTCTATGTATTCACACATGTATCTGTTGGAGATCGTTGCAGAAATTAAAAAAAATTCTACGCATCACCAAGAACAATCTATGGAGTCTTCTAGCAATGAGAGGGAAAATAGTGCATCTACATACCCTTGTAGATCGCGAGCGGAAGCGTTCAAGTGAACGGGGTTGATGGAGTCGTACTCGTCGTGATCCAAATCGCCGATGACCGAGCGCCGAACGGACGGCACCTCCGCGTTCAACACACGTACGGTTGGGGAAGACGTCTCCTCCTTCTTGATCCAGCAAGGGGAGGGAGAGATTGATGGAGATCCAGCAGCACGACGGCGTGGTGGTGGAAGCAGCGGGTATCTCGGCAGGGCTTCACCAAGCTCAGCGAGAGGGAGAGGTGTCACGGGAGGGAGAGGGAGGCGCCAGGGGCTTGGGTGCGGCTGCCCTCCCTCCCCCCTCTTTATATAGGGCCCCTGGGGGGCGCCGGCCCTAGGAGATCCAATCTCCAAGGGGGGGCGGCCAAGGGGGTGGCTTGTCCCCCAAGCCAAGTGGGGCGCCCCCCACCCCTAGGGTTTCCAACCCTAGGCGCAGGGGGAGGCCCAAGGGGGGCGCACCAGCCCACCAGGGGCTGGTTCCCCTTCCCACTTCAGCCCATGGGGCCCTCTGGGATAGGTGGCCCCACCCGGTGGACCCCCCGGGACCCTTCCGGTGGTCCCGGTACAATACCGGTGACCCCCGAAACTTTCCCGATGGCCGAAACTGGACTTCCTATATACAATTCTTCACCTCCGGACCATTCCAGAACTCCTCGTGACGTCCGGGATCTCATCCGGGACTCCGAATGACTTTCGGATTTCCGCATACTAATATCTCTACAACCCTAGCATCACCGAACCTTAAGTGTGTAGACCCTACGGGTTCGGGAGACATGCAGACATGACCGAGAATACTCTCCGGTCAATAACCAACAGCGGGATCTGGATACCCATGTTGGCTCCCACATGTTCCACGATGATCTCATCGGATGAACCACGATGTCGAGGATTCAATCAATCCCGTATACAATTCCCTTTGTCAATCGGTACGTTACTTGCCCGAGATTCGATCGTCGGTATCCCAATACCTTGTTCAATCTCGTTACCGGCAAGTCACTTTACTCGTACCGTAATGCATGATCCCGTGACCAAACACTTGGTCACATTGAGCTCATTATGATGATGCATTACCTAGTGGGCCCAGAGATACCTCTCCGTCATACGGAGTGACAAATCCCAGTCTCGATTCGTGCCAACCCAACAGACACTTTCGGAGATACCCGTAGTGCACCTTTATAGCCACCCAGTTACGTTGTGACGTTTGGCACACCCAAAGCACTCCTATGGTATCCGGGAGTTGCACAATCTCATGGTCTAAGGAAATGATACTTGACATTTGGAAAAGCTCTAGCAAACGAACTACACGATCTTGTGCTATGCTTAGGATTGGGTCTTGTCCATCACATCATTCTCCTAATGATGTGATCCCGTTATCAATGACATCCAATGTCCATAGTCAGGAAACCATGACTATCTGTTGATCAATGAGCTAGTCAACTAGAGACTCACTAGGGACATGTTGTGATCTATGTATTCACACATGTATTATGATTTCCGGATAACACAATTATAGCATGAACAATAGACAATTATCATGAACAAGGAAATATAATAATAACCATTTTATTATTGCCTCTAGGGCATATTTCCAACAGTCTCCCACTTGCACTAGAGTCAATAATTTAGTTACATTGTGATGAATCGAACACCCATAGAGTTCTGGTGTTGATCATGTTTTGCTCTAGGGAGAGGTTTAGTCAACGGATCTGCTACATTCAGGTCCGTATGTACTTTACAAATATCTATGTCTCCATTTTGAACATTTTCAAGAATGGAGTTGAAGCGACGCTTGATATGCCTGGTCTTCCTGTGAAACCTGGGCTCCTTGGCAAGGGCAATAGCTCCAGTGTTGTCACAGAAGAGAGTCATCGGGCCCGACGCATTGGGAATAACTCCTAGGTCGGTAATGAACTCCTTCACCCAGATTGCTTCTTGTGCTGCCTCTGAGGCCGCCATGTATTCCGCTTCACATGTAGATCCCGCCACAACGCTTTGCTTGCAACTGCACCAGCTTACTGCCCCACCATTCAAAATATACACGTATCCGGTTTGTGACTTAGAGTCATCCAGATCTGTGTCGAAACTAGCATCGACGTAACCCTTTACGACGAGCTCTTCGTCACCTCCATAAACGAGAAACATATCCTTAGTCCTCTTCAGGTACTTCAGGATATTCTTGACCGCTGTCCAGTGTTCCATGCCGGGATTACTTTGGTACCTTCCTACCAAACTTACGACAAGGTTTACATCAGGTCTGGTACACAGCATGGCATACATAATAGACCCTATGGCCGAGGCATAGGGGACGACACTCATCTTCTCTCTATCTTCTGCCGTGGTCGGGCATTAAGCCGTGCTCAATTGCACACCTTGCAATACAGGCAAGAACCCCTTCTTGGACTGATCCATATTGAACTTCTTCAATATCTTGTCAAGGTACGTACTTTGTGAAAGACCAATGAGGCGTCTTGATCTATCTCTATAGATCTTAATGCCTAATATATAAGCAGCTTCTCCAAGGTCCTTCATTGAAAAACACTTGTTCAAGTAGGCCTTTATGCTTCCCAAGAATTCTATATCATTTCCCATCAACAGTATGTCATCCACATATAATATGAGAAATGCTACGAGCTCCCACTCACTTTCTTGTAAACACAGGCTTCTCCACAAGTCTGTGTAAACCCAAACGCTTTGATCATCTCATCAAATCGAATGTTCCAACTCCGAGATGCTTGCACCAGCCCATAGATGGAGCGCTGGAGCTTGCATACCTTGTTAGCATTCTTAGGATCGACAAAACCTTCCGGCTGCATCATATACAATTCTTCCTTAAGAAAGCCGTTAAGGAATGCCGTTTTGACGTCCATTTGCCATATCTCATAATCATAGAATGCGGCAATTGCTAACATGATTCGGACGGACTTCAGCTTCGCTACGGGTGAGAAAGTCTCATCGTAGTCAACCCCTTGAACTTGTCGATAACCCTTAGCGACAAGTCGAGCCTTATAGATGGTCACATTACCATCCGCGTCTGTCTTCTTCTTAAAGATCCATTTATTTTCTATGGCTCGCCGATCATCGGGCAAGTCAGTCAAAGTCCATACTTCGTTTTCATACATGGATCCTATCTCGGATTTCATGGCTTCTAGCCATTTGTCGGAATCTGGGCCCGCCATTGCTTCTTCATAGTTCGAAGGTTCACCGTTGTCTAACAACATGATTTCCAAGACAGGGTTGCCGTACCACTCTGGCGCGGAACGTGTCCTTGTGGACCTACGAAGTTCAGTAGGAGCTTGATCCGAAGTACCTTGATCATCATCATCATTAACTTCCTCTCTAGTCGGTGCATGCACCACATGAACATTTTCCTGAGTTGCGCTACTTTCCACTTCAAGAGGCAGTACTTCATCAAGCTCTACCTTCCTCCCACTTACTTCTTTCGAGAGAAACTCTTTCTCCAGAAAGGATCCGTTCTTAGCAACAAAGATCTTGCCTTCGGATCTGAGGTAGAAGGTATACCCAATGGTTTCCTTAGGGTATCCTATGAAGACGCATTTCTCCGACTTGGGTTCGAGCTTTTCAGGTTGAAGTTTCTTGACATAAGCATCGCATCCCCAAACTTTTAGAAACGACAGCTTAGGTTTCTTCCCAAACCATAATTCATACGGTGTCGTCTCAACGGATTTCGACGGAGCCCTATTTAAAGTGAATGCGTCAGTCTCTAAAGCATAGCCCAAAAATGAGAGCGGTAGATCGGTAAGAGACATCATAGATCGCACCATATCCAATAGAGTGCGATTACGACGTTCGGACACACCATTTCGCTGAGGTGTTCCAGGCGGCGTGAGTTGTGAAACTATTCCACATTTCCTTAAGTGTGTGCCAAATTCGTGACTCAAATATTCCCCTCCACGATCTGATCGTAAGAACTTTATTTTTCTATCACGTTGATTCTCAACCTCACTCTGAAATTCCTTGATCTTTTCAAAGGTCCCAGACTTGTGTTTCATTAGGTAGACATACCCATATCTACTCAAGTCATCAGTGAGAGTGAGAACATAACGATAGCCACCGCGAGCCTCAACACTCATTGGACTGCACACATCAGTATGTATGATTTCCAATAAGTTGGTTGCTCGCTCCATTATTCCGAAGAACGGAGTCTTGGTCATCTTACCCATGAGGCATGGTTCGCACGTGTCAAATGATTCGTAATCAAGAGACTCCAAAAGTCCATCTGCATGGAGCTTCTTCATGCGTTTGACACTAATGTGACCAAGACGGCAGTGCCACAAGTATGTGGGACTATCATTATCAACCTTACATCTTTTGGTATTCACACTATGAATATGTGTAACACTACGTTCGAGATTCATTAAGAATAAACCATTAACCAGCGGGGCATGACCATAAAACATATCTCTCATATAAATAGAACAACCATTATTCTCGGATTTAAATTAGTAGCCATCTCGAATTAAACGAGATCCTGATACAATGTTCATGCTCAAAGCTGGCATTAAATAACAATTATTGAGGTTTAAAACTAATCCCGTAGGTAAATGTAGAGGTAGCGTGCCGACGGCGATCACATCGACCTTGTAACCATTCCCGACGCGCATCGTCACCTCGTCCTTTGCCAGTCTCCGTTTATTCCGCAGCTCCTGATTTGAGTTACAAATATGAGCAACCGCACCGGTATCAAATTCCCAGGAGCTACTACGAGTGCTGGTAAGGTACACATCAATAACATGTATATCACATATACCTTTGGTGTTGTCGGCCTTCTTGTCCGCCAAGTACTTGGGGCAGTTCCGCTTCCAGTGACCACTTCCCTTGCAATAAAAGCACTCAGTCTCAGGCTTGGGTCCATTCTTTGGCTTCTTCCCGGCAACTGGCTTACAAGGCGCGGCAACTCCCTTGCCGTCCTTCTTGAAGTTCTTCTTACCCTTGCCTTTATTGAGCTTAGTGGTTTTATTCACCATCAACACTTGATGTTCCTTTTTGATCTCCACCTCCGCTGATTTCAGCATTGAATATACCTCAGGAATGGTCTTTTCCATCCCCTGCATATTGAAGTTCATCACAAAGCTCTTGTAGCTCGGTGGAAGCGACTGAAGGATTTCGTCAATGACTGCGTCATCCGGGAGATTAACTCCTAGCTGAGTCAAGCGGTTGTGTAACCCAGACATTTTGAGTATGTGCTCACTGACAGAACTATTTTCCTCCATCTTACAACTGAAGAACTTGTCGGAGACTTCATATCTCTCGACCCGGGCATGAGCTTGGAAAACCATTTTCAGCTCTTCGAACATCTCATATGCTCCGTGTTGCTCAAAACGCTTTTGGAGCCCCGGTTCTAAGCTGTAAAGCATGCCGCACTGAACGAGGGAGTAATCATCAGCACGCTGCTGCCAAGCGTTCATAACGTCTTGGTTCTCTAGGATGGGTGCGTCACCTAGTAGTGCTTCTAGGACATAATCCTTCTTGGCAGCTATGAGGATGATCCTCAGGTTCCGGACCCAGTCCGTATAGTTGCTGCCATCATCTTTCAATTTGGTTTTCTCTGGGAACACGTTGAAGTTGAGGGCAACATTAGCGTGGGCCATTTGATCTACAAGACATATTGTAAAGATTTTAGACTAAGTTCATGATAATTAAGTTCATCTAATCAAATTATTCAATGAAATCCCACTCAGATAGACATCCCTCTAGTCATCTAAGTGAAACATGATCCGAGTCAACTAGGCCGTGTCCGATCATCACGTGAGACAGACTAGTCAACATCGGTGAACATCTTCATGTTGATCGTATCTTCTATACGACTCATGTTCGACCTTTCGGTCTCTTGTGTTCCGAGGCCATGTCTGTACATGCTAGGCTCGTCAAGTCATCCTAAGTGTTTTCCATGTGTAAATCTGTCTTACACCCGTTGTATGTGAACGTTAGAATCTATCACACCCGATCATCACGTGGTGCTTCGAAACAACGGACTTTCGCAACGGCGCACAGTTAGGGGGAACACTTTCTTGAAATTATTATAAGGGATCATCTTACTTACTACCGTCGTACTAAGCAAATAAGAAGCAAAATATGATAAACATCACATGCAATCAAATAGTGACATGATATGGCCAGTATCATATTGCTCCTTTGATCTCCATCTTCGGGGCGCCATGATCATCTTCGTCACCGGCATGACACCATGATCTCCATCATCATGATCTCCATCATCGTGTCTTCATGAAGTTGTCACGCCAACGATTACTTCTACTTCTATGGCTAACGTGTTTAGCAATAAAGTAAAGTAATTTACATGGCGTTATTCAATGACACGCAGGTCATACAAAAATAAAGACAACTCCTATGGCTCCTGCCGGTTGTCATACTCATCGACATGCAAGTCGTGATTCCTATTACAAGAACATGATCAATCTCATACATCACATATATTTCATTCATCACATCCTTTTGGCCATATCACATCACAAGGCATATGCTGCAAAAACAAGTTAGACGTCCTCTAATTGTTGTTGCATGTTTTTACGTGGCTTCTATAGATTTCTAGCAAGAACGTTTCTTACCTACGTAAAACCACAACGAGATATGCCAATTTCTATTTACCCTTCATAAGGACCCTTTTCATCGAATCCGATCCGACTAAAGTGGGAGAGATAGACACCCGCTAGCCACCTTATGCAACTAGTGCATGTCAGTCGGTGGAACCTGTCTCACGTAAGCGTACGTGTAAGGTCGGTCCGGGCCGCTTCATCCCACGATGCCGCCGAAACAAGATAAGACTAGTAGTGGCAAGAAAATTGACAACATCTACGCGCACAACAAGTTTGTGTTCTACTCGTGCATAGAAACTACGCATAGACCTAGCTCATGATGCCACTTTTGGAGATCGTTGCAGAAATTAAAAAAAAATCTACGCATCACCAAGAAGAATCTATGGAGTCTTCTAGCAACGAGAGGGAAAAGAGTGCATCTACATACCCTTGTAGATCGCGAGCGGAAGCGTTCAAGCGAACGGGGTTGATGGAGTCGTACTCGTCGTGATCCAAATCACCGATGACCGAGCGCCGAACGGACGGCACCTCCGCGTTCAACAAACGTATGGTTGGGGAAGATGTCTCCTCCTTCTTGATCCAGCAAGGGGAGGGAGAGGTTGATGGAGATCCAGCAGCACGACGGCATGGTGGTGGAAGCAGCGGGGATCTCGGCAGGGCTTCGCCAAGCTCAGCGAGAGGGAGAGGTGTCATGGGAGGGAGAGGGAGGCGCCAGGGGCTTGGGTGCGGCTGCCCTCCCTCCCCCCTCTTTATATAGGGCCCCTGGGGGGGCGCCGGCCCTAGGAGATCCAATCTCCAAGGGTGGGGCGGCCAAGGGGGTGGCTTGCCCCCCAAGCCAAGTGGGGCGCCCCCACCCCTAGGGTTTCCAACCCTAGGCGCAGGGGGAGGCCCAAGGGGGGCGCACCAGCCCACCAGGGGCTGGTTCCCCTTCCCACTTCAGCCCATGGGGCCCTCCGGGATAGGTGGCCCCACCCGGTGGACCCCCCGGGACCCTTCTGGTGGTCCCGGTACAATACCGGTGACCCCCAAAACTTTCCCGGTGGCCGAAACTGGACTTCCTATATACAATTCTTCACCTCCGGACCATTCCGGAACTCCTCGTGACATCCGGGATCTCATCCAGGACTCCGAACGACTTTCGGATTTCCGCATACTAATATCTCTACAACCCTAGCGTCACCGAACCTTAAGTGTGTAGACCCTATGGGTTCGGGAGACATGCAGACATGACCGAGACGACTCTCCGGTCAATAACCAACAGCGGGATCTGGATACCCATGTTGGCTCCCACATGTTCCACGATGATCTCATCGGATGAACCACGATGTCGAGGATTCAATCAATCCCGTATACAATTCCCTTTGTCAATCGGTACGTTACTTGCCCGAGATTCGATCGTCGGTATCCCAATACCTTGTTCAATCTCGTTACCGGCAAGTCACTTTACTCGTACCGTAATGCATGATCCCGTGACCAAACACTTGGTCACATTGAGCTCATTATGATGATGCATTACCGAGTGGGCCCAGAGATACCTCTCCGTCATACGGAGTGACAAATCCCAGTCTCGATTCATGCCAACCCAACAGACACTTTAGGAGATACCCGTAGTGCACCTTTATAGCCACCCAGTTACGTTGTGACGTTTGGCACACCCAAAGCACTCCTATGGTATCCGGGAGTTGCACAATCTCATGGTCTAAGGAATTGATACTTGACATTTGGAAAAGCTCTAGCAAACGAACTACACGATCTTGTGCTATGCTTAGGATTGGGTCTTGTCCATCACATCATTCTCCTAATGATGTGATCCCATTATCAATGACATCCAATGTCCATAGTCAGGAAACCATGACTATCTGTTGATCAACGAGCTAGTCAACTAGAGGCTCACTAGGGACATGTTATGGTCTATGTATTCACACATGTATTACGATTTCCGGATAACACAATTATAGCATGAACAATAGACAATTATCATGAACAAGGAAATATAATAATAACCATTTTATTATTGCCTCTAGGGCATATTTCCAACAGTATCATGTTTCTGGTTAATACAATTCTAGCATGAATAATAAACATTTATCATGATATAAGGAAATAAATAATAACTTTATTATTGCCTCTAGGGCATATTTCCTTCACACGCGACCCCTTAGGTTGAAGTCGGCTTCGTCGTAGGTCAGATCACATCCGGCCTGCTCGGTTGGTAGGGCCTATAGGAAGGCGTGCCGACCACCATGTAGACAATGAAGCTGGTTGGCGAATCTGTACAACATGTCACACTTCGGGCTCAAGGTGAGTTTGTCATCCTTGTGCTATCCCAACCTCTTTCGGGTTCTAGTGATGCCAACCACAAACCGTATTATCTCATAATCCTTGTTGCATGAACATGCTTATCTTGGTCGAATAACACGAGGGCCCTAGAGTATATCTCTCCTGATCGGAGGGGCAAATCCCATCTTGCTCGACCATGTTTCGCAACATGGGTCTGGACAAGTCCAAAACCTACCTTTATAACTACCCAGTTACATAGTAGCGTTTGGTCTGCCCAAAGCAGGTACGTCACCATCCAGAGTACATGCGCCAGCTCAGGTCTTAGACATAGAACTTATGTTGTACTAGAGACTCACAGATGACCTATCACTACGTCTCATAGTCGGGTATGTCCGACTCAGACCTTATCTGGACTTGGGTCCGATTATGTCGATCTGACCAAATCTTTCCGAGTCCATTTTATCCGGCTAGCATCCAATGCTACATGCTAGTGAGTCCATATTATCCGGTTGTTATTGAATATTTTTGCAGTGAAGGTGTGTTCTTTGCTGGTAAGGAAGTATCTTTGCTTGACAAAGGACACAATTCACATCAATCTATTCTTTCACTTGAACAGGTTAACTGTTGCTCTTGATTAGTTTTGTGATATCAACTATTGTCTATGCACATTTCACATGCTCTAACATCTTCTGAAGCTATATTCTTCAATTTTCATTGCCTGGTTTTATGTTCTTTTTGTTTCTTAGGAAATTCCTCTCCTTAGTCAGTTTGAACATCAAAATATAGTCCAGCATTATGGAACTGACAAGGTATTCCACACTCCTTTTTATTGAAACAATATTCCACACTCTTTTTGATGTTCCTAGGTTATGCATTGCGATTCAAGATCTTTTGTTTTGTTTAAGCAATCCTTATGTCACTACAGAAATTGATTTATTTATGTATAATGATGTTCACACCTTAAATGCGGGGAGATTCTAAACTCTACATTTTTATTGAGCTTGTTACACAGGGTTCTCTTTCATCCCTCTATCCGAAGTATAAACTGCAAGACTTACAAGTCTGTGCGTACACACGGCAGATTATCAATGGATTGGTTTATCTCGATGAGAGGAATGTGGTCCATGGGTATAATTTACTTCTCTTATGATTTATCTTGAAAATATCAGTGCTTATGAGCCAATAATCAGTGCGGAGGCTAGGCTATTTAGCTGAGAGGACCATTGCCCCCCTCTCTTGTTTTAACCAATCTATGAAGAATTTATTCGTGGGAGGGTTTAGGTGGGAAAATTTAGCCTTAGCCTTTAATTGAGACATTTCTTTCTACTCACAGGTATCAAATGCGCCAATATATTGGTTCATGCAAATGGATCGGTAAAACTTACAGATTTTGGGTTTATGAAGGAGGTGATCCTTGTTTCTTCTTTGAGGTTATTTGCACGTCTTCAAATGGCAGATTGGTACTTTCTTTTAATTTCAGGTGTCTAAAATTAATATGCTGAGATCATGCAAAGGAAGTGTTTACTGGATGGCACCTGAGGTAATAGTCATACTTTAGCGGTTTAGCCCATGCTAATCAGGTTCAAAGTATTCGACTTTGGTGTTATTTTGATATATTTCATGAATATTGTGGTAACTTTTAATAAGCGCCCAAGATCTAAGTGCACCTTCCCACTTTCAGGATGTTAATCATAGAAAAACATATGAGCATGCAGCTGACATGTGGAGCTTGGGTTGTACCGTGTTGGAAATGCTAACCTGCCAAATACCATATCCGAATGCTGAGGGGTAAATTTAGTTTTTGCCACTCCAGTTTTGCCAGTTTCCCTTATGCCACTCTAGATTTTGACATTTCACTTTTGCCACTCTTAGTTTTTGACAATATCAAAATTGCCATTCCCGTGACAAAAGCAAATTTTTCAGAGTGGCAATTGTGATTTACAAAAGCTAAGATTGGCAAAAATGAAATAAAGTTGTTTTGCTTTTCCTACGGAATGGCAATTGTGATACTTGTCAAAACCAAAGAGTGGCAAAAGTGAAATGTCAAAATCTAGAATGGCATAAGGAACATTGGCAAAATCTAGAGTGGCAATTTTTTTCCTTGCGTAAGTCATATTTTCAACTTCACATGTTTTAGTTCTCTGGTATTGACTTGCCACACGAAAAATTAAGTATGTTGCATGTTAAATTTATTATGCATTACACCTTCGTTATCTAGGATATTGCCTATTTGACTTTGTAATAAAAATGTGATAAGATGCCAACATATATTGTCCTTTTTCTTTAAACTAATCGATATTGTAATATTGGAACTATCCATGTACTTGCTGAGGCATAACATGGGGAAATCATCACCCCCCTCCTCCAACCCTGAAATCACCCTTCCAAGCCTGAGTTTTTTTTATCAGATATGAGTTTTAAGAAATAATTTATCAGATATAGCTCTTCTAATTCGCATTCGGTGCACATATACTATGCTTTCAAAAAATGGTGTTCTTCTCTTCTTTTTTCTATTTTTCTATTATAACGGTGAAAATAGCACATTATTATTGTGACGGTTTTGTTTCTTAAAAAAGTGTGATTATTTTTCCATGGGAGTTCTTCTTACAAAATAATATTCTATGTAACTCGTTCGAAATTGAGCCTACTTGGTGTTAATTGCCGGCTCCCAACTAATGTTTCTCTGCTACTTATAGATAAATGCTTTCTTTATGATTGGAAAAGGAGAACAACCTCCCATTCCCAGTTATTTGTCTATAGAAGCTCAAGATTTCATGCGCCGGTGTGTAAGAGTCGATGCAGACAAGCAACTTTCCGCATCACAACTTTCGGTGCACCAATTTGTTAACAGGCCACTTCGAGCTTCTTTTGATTCTTGGTATCCTCCGATCAATAGGTCGTAGTACTGATAGCGTGGTTTCTCTGTTCATGCAACCATGGTCCATGGCTCATCTCCTGATTTGGTAAGCTGTCTATTTCTCTACTTATGCATCCTACGTGTTTGCTTTCTCATTTATTCAGTCAACACCAATTTTTCACACCATTTTTACATTTATATAGCCTATTGTTTTGCAGATCTTCGTGATCTCCGCTATGGGGGACCATACTTTAGGAGGACATAGTTGAGCACGTGCAGTCAAATAGGATGGGTGAGCTTTAGCACCGACCATGTTTGCTGGATTGTTTGTGCATTTTCTTGATATGCAAAGTTTTCAATAGATTGTTGTACAACTTAGTGGAGGAGAGTTGGAATTGCATGCTTCTAGGGAGACATGATGCTTTGTAAATGTTTGACCACTGATTATTATTCTTTATCCCATGGCTTGCTGCTCCTAAATCAATCGGAGCAATATATCGCATGGTATAGCGGTATTCTTTTTCTTAAGTGAGTGGAGATTTTCATTTTGGTGGTGTTTATCACTTATGAACTATAAATTTGTTTGGCAATTACCCGATGTACCGTACGGGGAAAGGGAGTAACTGACATTGATCTTGTTAGGTTTATTCAGGTCGCATTCCATTTGCTGACTATGTCATCAAATGAGATGCCAACGTAGACTACCTGCCCTGGGAATGAGATTTAGGTCTCATTCAATTTATACTATGATTAACTTGCACATGGTGGTCAGATGCTAAATAATTGCAGTTTGACTAAATAGCAGACTGTACCGTATCGGTTAATTCCTTTCATGTGAGTACAGTGCGCTTTACCCTACTAGATTACCGTGTTGTGCCGATGGCGCAAGAAGCCAGTTAGAAGTGATGTTAGTAGTGAGTAAGTAGAATATGTAAATGGAAAAATAATGTAATGTGGATTGTATTACAAACAACGCTAAGAAGAATTGTATATAAAATTGCAGGTGATGTGCACAGGGTCTTCACATTCTTTGAGTGCAAATGTAATAACAGATGCATACGTGGCTTCCTTGTAGCGATGAGACGCCTCAAATTTATGAGTTCTTTCTTATATAGCCTCACTTTGTTTCCCCATTTGCAATGACCATCAAAACTTCTAAAGTAGGTAGTGCCGGGTGCCCCTATGCAATGGTATATAAACTGGTTGGTGCCAGCATATGCATGTACTGGTATTAGAAGAGCAAACGAAAACATCATTTGCCTGTAAGGGTTATGTAGGTCTTTGTGTTCAGCCTTCTTCTATTTTATGGATTCAATTGTAGGTGAGTATGATGATAACCATGAAGAGAGTTTGAGAGATTACTATGTACATGAATACAAATCAAATTATGTATAATGACAATACAATGGTAATGGTAGATGGTTGTGTACCATGTGACGTGTGCTCATTTTTCTTGTTTTTCTTGGTTTTCATGCGACGGTGTGAAGGGCCTACACAGTTATAAACTATAAGCGACTTAAAAGGTAAGTATAAGCAGTAAGTTTTAAAAGTAATTTGGCATGGTGTGCTTACCGACATCATTAGAAATGTTGATAACAGCTGATTTGTGGGCCACATTGTTATGCCGAGGAAGTGATCCAGAAGATCCGCTATCATCAGTGGTGCAAATAACATTACAATTTTTTTTGAAGAAAATGCCTAAATCATTTTTTTGGCTTAACTACGGCCTTTCTTAAACGCTACACCCTCCTAAACTAATATAGGAGTGTTTAGAATACTAATATAGTGATCTCATAACTACTACTAATGGTTGACTGGGTGAAAACATACTATTTGTATCTCACAATACACCGTCTCTTAACACGTTATTCTAGAAGATATAAAAACTTAAGAGACAACTAGCCCAATGCATTGTTTTTTAGAAGTTGTATCTAAATTTAATGATTTTTTAAATGGTAGGATTCCTGCGTCTATTGAGAAGAAAAGAGTTGCTCAGTTAATTAGAGAAAACTGAGCGAAAACCGGATTGCCCAGTTAATTACGGAGAAATGGGCTAAAACCATCATATTCGTTAATCGACGCACATAAGAAACCTCATGCACACCACTTTAAAGAGGGCCTTGTCGAGACAACACGCATGCGTCATCGTCATCATTCCTCCCCTAGAGGCATCCTCGACATCTCTAAACTATGAGCAAATGACTCAGACTTCTTCGGCACCGATCCTCGACTCAACCCACACCATAGCGGATGCGTGAAGCTGCATTAAGATCTATGCCAAAGCTCAGCCACCTGCGTCCAGAAAGCACAGCTCCGACTCTGACGGAGAACTCCGAAGGACAAATCCAGGCACGACTGGCGCCGCGGAAGATCACCAAACTGGCCACCTGCAACCAGTCATCGTACACCATAGGGCCCCGTTGCTGCAGCTTCAACTCCACAGAAACAAACAAACCGAGGCAATATCGCGGGCACGCCGGAGAAGAACCGATTACCGCAACCATTGTCGCGTTGTCGATATTGCTCCCACCATCATCGTTGCCATAGAAGTCTGGACGCCAGAACCTCCGCAAACCACCAGTGCCGCTGTTGGGGAACGTAGTAATTTCAAAAAAAATCCTACGCACACGCAAGATCATGGTGATGCATAGCAATGAGAGGGGAGAGTGTTGTCCACGTACCCTCATAGACCAAAAGCGGAAGCGTTAGCACAACGCGGTTGATGTAGTCGTACGTCTTCACGATCCGACCGATCAAGTACCGAACGCACGGCACCTCCGAGTTCAGCACACGTTCAGCCCGATGACGTCCCTCAAACTCCGATCCAGCCGAATGTTGAGGGAGAGTTTCGTCAGCACGACGGCGTGGTGACGATGATGATGTTCTACCGACGCAGGGCTTCGCCTAAGTACCGCTACGATATTATTGAGGTGGATTATGGTGGAGGGGGCACCGCACACGGCTAAGAGATCGAAGAGATCAATTGTTGTCTCTATGGGGTGCCCCCTGCCCCCGTATATAAAGGAGCAAGGAAGAGGCCAGCCCTAGAGGGGCGCGCCAAGTGTGGAGAGTCCTACTAGGACTCCCAAGTCCTAGTAGGATTCCCCTTTCCTTTCCGGAGTAGGAGAGAAGGAAAGAGGGGGGGAGGGAGAAGGAAAAGGGGGCTGCACCCCTTGTCCAATTCGGACCAGAGGGGGGGCGCCTCCTTCCTTTTGGCCTCTCTCCTCTATTCCCGTATGGCCCAATAAGGCCCAATACTTCTCTCCGGCGAATTCCCGTAACTCTCCGGTACTTCGAAAAATACCCGAATCACTCGGAACCTTTCCGAAGTCCGAATATAGTCGTCCAATATATCGATCATTACGTCTCGGCCATTTCGAGACTCCTCGTCATGTCCCCGATCTCATCCGGGACTCCGAACTACCTTCGGTATATCAAATCACATAAACTCATAATATAACCGTCATCGAACTTTAAGCGTGCGGACCCTACGGGTTCGAGAACAATGTAGACATGACCGAGACACGTCTCCGGTCAATAACCAATAGCGGAACCTTGATGCTCATATTGGCTCCCACATATTCTACGAATATCTTTATCGGTCAAACCGCATAACAACATACGTTGTTCCCTTTGTCATCGGTATGTTACTTGCCCGAGATTCGATCGACGGTATCTCAATACCTAGTTCAATCTCGTTACCGGCAAGTATCTTTACTCGTTCCGTAATACATCATCCCGCAACTAACTCATTAGTTACAATGCTTGCAAGGCTTATAGTGATGTGCATTACTGAGTGGGCCCAGAGATACCTCTCCGACAATCGGAGTGACAAATCCTAATCTCGAAATATGCCAACCCAACAAGTACCTTCGGAGACACCTGTAGAGCACCTTTATAATCACCCAGTTATGTTGTGACGTTTGGTAGCACACAAAGTGTTCCTCCGGTAAACGGGAGTTGCATAATCTCATAGTCATAGGAACATGTATAAGTCATGAAGAAAACAATAGCAACATACTTAACGATCGAGTGCTAAGCTAACGAAATGGGTCAAGTCAATCACATCATTCTCCTAATGATGTGATCCCGTTAATCAAATGACAACTCATGTCTATGGCTAGGAAACATAACCATATTTGATCAACGAGCTAGTCAAGTAGAGGCATACTAGTGACACTCTGTTTGTCTATGTATTCACACATGTATCATGTTTCCGGTTAATACAATTCTAGCATGAATAATAAACATTTATCATGATATAAGGGAATAAATAGTAACTTTATTATTGCCTCTAGGGCATATTTCCTTCAGTCGCTTGCCGATGCCGAGATCCGAGACAAGGTCCCCAAGAGGGAAAATGACATACCAAAGTGCCGCTATTGTCCGATCACAAGATCAATGGTTTCCCTTGGAGAGGTCACGATGGACGGATCCGTGCAAGAGGGGTGCGGCAACAAATCCGCGATGCTCCTAATGAGGTCAACAACAGCCACATCCGCCACCATCTCTTGTTGCGGCTAAAGGCATAGACAGGGTCTTCACCCGAGCTCCCACACCACCTTGATCGCACATCATCCCTCACCGGCGTCAGCAAGCCCACCAACCGCCACCACCATCAAAGTTGCCCATCGCTGAAGAGGCACCGATACCATTGCAACCAACCGCACCTCATGGAGCCCATCGATGGTCAACCTCCAACACGAGGGCCTACAACACCACCCATGCCACCACCACCAGACATGCCACATCGCGACCAACGCAGCCACCCGCACCTCATGGAGGCCGCCGGCGGCCCACGTAGGTCAGCAGAACCGTTGAAGCAGGACCATCAGACGAAGCACGAGCCACAGCGCCATAGCGAGCACCACTAGCGGAGCTTCAGCAAGGCTGAATGGGCCCTGGCCCGCCCAGCCTATGGAATTTTATACACTATATCTCTACTCCTAATGGACGACTTGGTGAATAGTCTCCGTGGTTTATTTTCGCTGGTTTTTTTCGTCATCCTCCCACCTCCGGTTTTTTTCACCATCCTTCCACCTCCATTAACTCGCAACCATCCCGCGAAAAAAACCCATGCCAAAAAAACCCTACGATCGATGCCTCGTGCCCACAGCAGATCGTTCTCCGCCGCCAACCAGCCCTTCGCACACCCGATCCACCCCTTCGCCCCCGCCGGACATCTATCCCTGTGCCGCGGCCGATCCTAACCTTCGCCGTCGCCCTCGCACATCAAAGCCGCCGCCCGTCCATCGTACGATCTACTTCAGGATCGCTTCAGGATCGTTTCAGGAGACGGCGCCGCATTCCCTCTGGTCCATGGCCTCGACCAGGTACGAATCCCTCCTCCACTTCTTCTGGTTTGGTTATTTCCGCATCTTGATCTGATTTGGGCGTGTGTGCAGTTTGCTATGATCTGGTGACGGGGATGCAAGGAGAAGCTGCTGCTGTTTCAAGGGGCCGTGAGGATGCCCACCATGAAGGCGTGTCTGGGATGATGGAGGTGATATCGGCCAGGTCCCCGTTGCCGTCGACTGGCGGCGGCCACCGTGTCCTCTTCCATGGCGTCGGCGGGGCCTTCCCCTGCCAAGCGCGACGGCTCCTTGGCTGGATCACCGTCGCACACCTCGCCGGCGTGGTCGGCAAGATCTGCATCTCAATCCTCGCCACTCTCCATCCTCTTGCAGCTAATAGGCTTTCCGCCCCCTCTTTTATCTCCCGCGTTCTCGTGCGCACGGATTGTGAGCGTGAAGGAATATTTCTCTTCTATTTCATGGTGCTGATGTGATCCTTCTGCCTTCACACTGCACATATATAGATTCTTCAAAGGAATTGGATGCTGATAATATCAACTTAGTTCCCTCGCTTTGAATTGATTGCCCCAAACAATATATCTCTGGTTGACAGTCATGGCCTATTATTATTGTTCTTAATTTACAACACTCTGTGTTGTATTGTCCAATCATGGTCCAAACTTAAACCTTGGCCGTGGATTCATTGTATGTACCATATGCTGTTCATAGCTACAAAATTGCAATCTCTTGAAAATGTTCTTCAATATAGTAATTTTTTTGTCACATAACCCATATGCTGATGATAAAGTTTGTTGTATCAGCTTGTGGCATACTGATTCGACAGGTGGCAGGTATGCATTCAGATGTTGCAGCTCTAAGGAAGGGTAGTATATGGCACATGGCTTCATGGGTTGTTTGACAAGAAGTGTTTTGGGCATATTCGAAAGGCAATCTTGTGAAAATTGTACATCGATTTTCTTATTCCGCCATCAGCTTCTATTGATATGAGCGATACAAAAAGTTTAGCACTGAATTTTAGTATGTTAACTTGCAAAATTTCTCGTGACTATGTTTTTTTGTTATAGGTTTATAAATTTCGAAATATAGTTGCAGCTTCACGGAATGGACGGCCCAAATTATGTTAGTGTCTATATGTTTACTTGGTGGTGGTCTAGCGTGAGTGACACCTGCATCTGTAACTTGCCCATTGGATGTTGTTCGAAATCACCTGACAACACAGGTGATGCTTTTCTTCCTTTTGTGATTTGTGAATAACACTAAGCCAACCAATCAATCAATATAACTTCCAGTTAGAACTTAGAGCATCTTTACCTAACGCTTTCATGCAATGCAGCTTTACGCACCAAAGGAACAGGTTTTAGTAAGCTAAACTTTCGTGTCTATAAAATTCTGCAGAAAACCACTAGGTATTACAAGGGCATCTTTCACACGTTGTCTACAATTTGTAGAGAAGAGAGTGGTAGAGGATTGTATAAAGGCCTTTGGTCCACCTTATTGGTAAGCCGTATGCTTCTACTGAGAATTGTTTTTTAGTTGACTTCCAGTAACTTTTATGAGTTACAGGGAGTTGGACCTGATATATCAATCAACGTTTATGTATATGAATCCCTGAGGTCTCATTGGCAAATGGAAAGTTGAATGTCAAACTGTGCGACCAATGATTTGCTATGGTACCTCCCGCTTCTCTCTTCTATGAACCCTATAACACACGTTTCAAATCTTAATTTCTTTTATCCTATTGCAGGTTAATTCCAGTTGGGTGTGTTAACCTACAGTAATCAATCAAGTCAACAAATATAACAATGATACTTTGTCTTCTGATTTTTGGTGGTGATTTTTTTTGTGACTGAACTAACAGGAGCTGAAGCATGTGTTCTTATTTTTTTATATGACTAGATGCATATGAACTGAAGCTCCATAATTTTCTTTTTAAGTCGACATTAGTGGCAACCAATACAATTAGCGTTATTTACAACCAATGAAGTCTTATAATTTTCTTTCTTAGAAATATACAGTGACACTGACTATCATTTAGTAGCCAAAAACAATAATGTTTATTTATTTAACCACCAAATAGAACAATAGGTTATTCTGCATTATGGGTACACAAATCACAACACTATATTTCAGCTGTAGAAATCTGTGTGGATGCCTGCTGATATTTTAAGCCTAAATATTGCCGATTTGGTTTGAGGAATGCTTGAAGCATAATTTACTTCCTAATGTGCAAATAGCAGTATCATTTTTTGTCAAGAAACTGAGAAGACGGAAGAGAGTTGGTGTTGTCAGTGTGGTGAGCCTATGCGGCAACCACAAGGACGAAGTCTGCTTTGATCGTTGTTCAAGATTTGAGCCTTGGCTCCGGTTTTGATAGCTCTATATCAATGAGTTTAGTCCAGTAACTATTTTAAGTATCTTTACTGTGCATAGTTGCATACATTTTATTCATGGATTAGTCTTGGTAATATTAACATTTGAAAAGCAATTTTTGTGTGACCATTTTTTCATCTTAGTATCTCCATCTACCAGCAAAAGGCAACGTGCACAAACCTGTATTTAACATGCAACATGAGATAGTGTGCATCGAAACTATGCTTATGTTTGTGACATTCATGTGGCATCTCATGCAGATAGATTTTATTCTCCATTTCTGTAGCATGCAATGTTTATTTTCTTCTTTTGGTCCATAATCCCTCCTCAAAGAAATATAAGAGTGTTTAGATCACTAAAGAAGTGATCTAAATGCTCTTATATTTCTTTACATAGGGAGTACATGTCATGATTGTTGGATACACATGCAGACTTTCAGCGAGTTTTTGTTCTCGGACTTGGGATCCACAGTCCAAAGTTGATTGGTGGATCAAGTGAACTTGGTGCATCTCCATTCAAGCTGGAGTACAATTACCAGCTTGCTTGTTTAGCGCAGTCTCCACAATCATACAAGCAAATGAGCATCTGTGGTGGCTTAGGGCGCGTGTTTGAGGCTGGTCCGGTATTTAGATCAGAAAAATCAAACACTCACAGGCATCTGTGTGAGTTTATTGGGTTGGATGCAGAAATGGAGATTAAGGAGCACTACTTTGAGGCAAGGAAGATTTGGAGGAAATAATTCTTTAGTTTGTCTATTGAAGCGATGCTGACCAAGTACTGATTTTTGTTTTCAGGTTTGTGATATCATAGATTGCTAATTGTAGCAATATTCAAACACCCAAATGAAAATTGTCAGAAGGAACTCGAGACAATAAATAGGCAGTATCCATTTGAACCTCTGAAGGTAAGACATTACTCCTTACTGTTTTGTGTTGTTATATGTGTGCTTTTGCTTAATTTACTGTCTCAACTTCTTCTAATTTATATATAGTACCTAGAGAAAACGTTGAAGCTAACGTACGAGGAAGGGATTAAAATGCTCAAGGTACTAACATGTACTTTTATGTATGTCTATGATATCATTATTGTGGCGTTGTATACAATATGCTCTTTTTTGTTGTTCTCACAGTATGATCGATACTAGAACTTAATAGCCCAATTATATTGCATGAAAGGCCTTTGTTGGAAATGATAAAACAGCTAGACAGCGAAATGCCGACCAGCCCCATTTCACTCGATCCCCATGGGTGACCCTAAGCCCGGCGACCCCCATCCTCCTCCTCCCCTCACCGTCGCCGAGCAGGCGGCGGCGGGGACGGTTCCTTTTCTCCGCGGTTGTGTCCTCCATGAGTTGGGGAGCTCATGGGGCGGGCGGCAAGCGGAGGGTGACGGCCAGCGCGGTGTCGTGCCTCTTGCGTCGGCGGATGTGGTGAGGTGGGTGGCCTAGGAGGCGTGGGCGACTCAGTTGCTGGGGCAGCTGCCCAGGAGCGGGCTCGAAGGCTCAGATCATGGCGGTCCCGATCTGTCTGCTGCGGCCATGGGGCTGGCCGTTGGATACTGTGACATGGGCATGGTTGGGCTGCGTCCGGGCCGTGCTTACTGCGTGAGCTTTGGCTTTGGTGGTGTATCTGAGGCTCGGTTGTGTTGTGTTGTGCGTTGGTGTTGACTCGCCTCCATGTTGGTCGTGCGGATCGATCGAAGGGCTCTCGGAACTGGTGGTCATGGTTTGCTGCTGCCCGTATAGCGTGGTCTTGGCTTGCTTTCGATCGGCGGTGGCTGAGTTCCTTCCTCGGGGCTGGGTTAGGTCGAGGGGCTTAGGGCGAAAGTCTTGGTTTGATGGGCAAGTTGGTGGTATAGTTTCGAGTTGGCTGATGTCGGAATTGTTGTTTCCTTTTTGTTTCCCTTCTTTTTTCGGGGCTTTGCACAATTTTCCCTTATAAATCACGTGGTTTTCGGCCTTGTTTTCCCCATTCCTTCCCAAATTAGAAAAGGTATAATTAAGTTCGATGACATGTGGGTTTACCAAGGTAACCGATCAAGCTAAACTGGATTAGCATTTTTTTCTACTCCCTCCGTCGTAAAATATAAGAGCGTTTTTGACACTATACTAGAGTCAAAAACACTCTTATATTATGGGACGGAGGGAGTAACTTCTATGAATGCCACACAAATTGTAATGGTAATTTCTATACGTGTGCGTGATTTTGCAGCATACCAATGAAGCCTTAAAAATAACTTGGATTGGTAAAAAGTAAAATTAGACGGTGGGAGATGTGTGAGTACACAGGTTGTACCTTGTCGGTTTTGATGACAAGAAGTCTCTCTATGAGGGCATCCATAGCTTGATGATTTTGCACCTCTAAGATTGCCTTTAATGATTTTTGGTTTGCCTTTATATATTGCAGGTTTCATTCTGGCATCCTCTAGGCAGGGTGCTTGCAATCCCCTACATCTCGGCTGCAACAAAAAAGACCCAACGAGGCTGATGTTTCAAGCTCAGACCCTCTTCATTGCACGCGGTGCTAGAAGGAGAACTAGGTTGTGGTGGTGTTGCTGGTCGTTTTCCTTTTTACTTTTGCACTTTGGCCGTCATCAACGACACATGTTTGCTCCCCGGATGGATCTCTTTCTCTCCCTGGATCTTTTAAACAAGTGTTGTGATTAAAATTATGATAAATCAGTGTTCATCACTATTCTTTTTGGACTTGAATAGATCTATGTCTAAATTACACACAATGTGTAGGAGAAAATTACTATAGCTGGACTTTCATGTCTTTCTTGAATCCATGGCAAAGCATAGTCACCTTAGTACTATGTTGCTTTGCACATGTCTTCTCATGGCCTTATTAAAGATCTTGTTTCTATGGCTTTAAACACAAGATGATATTTTTTTTAGCATATTTCATATAAGTTTTCCTCCTATAAGGCTATAATTTCAAATCCAAGCCCACCCAACACACAAAGTTTCTATCTTCTTATTTTCTATACAAGTAGTAGCTGGCGCAGCGGTGGTGTTGATGAACGACACCCAATGCAGAGGCGGCAATTACCATAGGGAAGAGGTCAAGAACATCTAGCTCTTGTGGTGTTCCTCCTCATTGTTGTCATCACCATCAACAGCAACAATGACGACCGGCTCATGAGACGGCTACTAGAGAGGGAGCGAGGAAGGGGGATACAGATCTTCCAGGTACAATGGTACGACAACCATGTTCTGAAATATCAATGAGATTTGGTTCTAAGTCAGCATCGTGTTTTATCCAATCTATCAAACACCATAAGTTTCATGTCGAATGTGTTGTAGAAATGTTCTTCCATAAATATGGTTTTAGTCCTTCATATTTTAGTATCGTTGTAAATTTATCCATTCACATATCACTCTGAGAAACATTTTTAATTGGGGGAAGGAAGAATGGAAGAAAAGAAGAGTGCTTTGACGTAAAAAAAAGAAGAAGTCAATATAGCCCGTTGCAATGCACGGGCGTTCTACTAGGAGATGCAAGTGAAGTGGAATAATGAAAATACATTGCATCAAGTACATTTTTCGATTGTTACAGTAAAAAATTTCTGTACATGTGAAATTGGAAGTGCATTATACTTATGTATGCAATCAGAAAAAAAATTAAAAGGCCCGTGGCAACGCACGGGCATTGTACTAGGGAAACAAGTACTTGCATTGTACTAGGGAAACAAGACGAATAGACATGCAGACTAAGCTCCATAGCAAAGGGATTTTGGTAGTACATGCCATGTTTATGCTCACTGTTGTATAGTCTGTATATAACTATTTATGCAATACTTGGACCATAGGAGCAATTCATTCTGTATATTTTGCTGGGGATTGTGCCTTGCAGTCAATTTATAGAAGGGTAAGATGTATCGCAATATCTTTGACTTGCATTCTCTGTGATGTCAAGTAAGAAAATAGAATATATACTCTTTGGATTATCTTTTCTTTCTTCCGTGTCTCTATCTTACTTATTTAATCCAATTGGCATTCACTGGAGTTTCTGTTGATGAAACATTTGTTTTGTGATGTGTGGAGGTTCTGTTTGTGACTTTGCAATCAATATTCGTAGATACGGTTCGTAGATCATGATATCTGCACAATCTCAATCTACTTCCTATGACCCTATATTGTATTAATGGGTCGTGTCAGGGTTATTTTATCAACTACTGGGTTGTTGATCTACATTACGGTTTAATTCTTACATGAATTAATGTTGACTCGATTCCCTGTAGTAGGTTGAGAGGCTTCTTGAAAGTGCATTATATCGACTAGAGGGGGGTGAATAGGCGATTTTTATGAATTCTTCACTGAGGAATTTGCGGGTGAGGAAATTCCTTAGCGAAGAACTACTTGCAGCGGAATAAGTACTCAAGAGTAAGCATAGCAGAACGTAGGCATGGTCATCATGATGAAATGAAGACAAACACAGAGTACAGAAAGCGTAAACATAGGATAGCACAGGATGAAGACAAACAGACTGAAGAAATTGAACTGTGGAAATTGAGAAAGTCTTCAAACACAGATATGACAAGCACACAACATAGTAATGAGGAAATGAAAGAGTTGAGGAAATAGAACCAGTAAGCTTGGTGAAGACAATGATTTGGTAGACCAGTTCCAACTGCTGTCTCAGTTGTACATCTGGTTGGAGCGGCAAGGTATTTAAATCTGAGGACACACAGTCCTCACCGTATTCTCCTTGAACTAAGGTCACACAGACCTCGTCCAATCACTCGTGGTAAGTCTTCAGGTGACTTCCGAACCTTCACAAACTCGGTCACTCGGCGATCCACAATTCCTCTTGGATGCTCTAGACCATGACGCCAAACCGTCTGGAAGAAGCACAGTCTTCAAAGGTAACAAGTGTCGGATCCACGCAGGATCAATCTCTTCAGTGATGCTCAATCACTTTGGGTTTGTAGGTGTTTGGGTTTGAGTTTTCCTCACTTGATGATTTTCGCTCAAAGTCCTCGGAGGATGGGATGCTCTCAAATGACAAATGTCAGTTTCTCTCGGAGCAGCCAACCAGCTAGTGGTTGTAGGGGGCGGCTATTTATAGCCTAGGGAGCAGCCTGACATGATAAGACATAAATGCCCTTCAATGATATGACCATTAGGTATATAAGATATTTTGGGACAGCTGGCGCGTAGCACAACAATGGTCAGAAAATATGAGGCTCAAATTCCTCAGGGCTATCATGTTCCTCACTGTGTAGGCAATCCGCACTGGCGAATTCCTAACTCCTCAGTCAGAACAAATTCCTCAGAGACCAGAAGATCTTCGTCTCTGTTACTGAAGAATATGACTGAACTGTATGAGATTTCCAATGGCTTCACTCGAAGGGATTGGTAGGTGTAGGATTTTGAGTTGAGCATCACATGGAAATTTTTCCTTAGTATTTCCTCGACCCCCTTTAACAGTACGGTGTTTCCTATGACTCAAGAAAGAGAAAATGAAACTACGAAAACAAAAGTCTTCACACTTCATGTTCCTCAAATGAATACCAAGTCTTCAAGGTCACACCAATTTCTTCACTTTCAAAGTCTTCAGAAAGTCTTCAGAAATCCAAAGTCTTCAGTCGAAGAACTTCATTTTTAGGGGTCGACTTTCTCTGTAAATATCAAACTCCTCATAGACTTATAGACCTGTGTACACTCATAAACACATTAGTCCCTTAACCTATAAGTCTTCAATACACCAAAATCACTAAGGGCCACTAGATGCACTTACAATCTCCCCCTTTTTGGTGATTGATGACAATATAGGTTAAGTTTTCAACGGGGATAAACATATGAAGTGTAAATACTGATATTGAGGAATTTGATTGCAAGATATAGAAGAACTCCCCCTGAAGATGTGCATAGTGAGGAATTTGCTTTTGAAGCAATGCACACTTGAAGAGTTGAATCATGGAGATCTCCCCCTATATCTTGTAATTCATACACGCATTTGACATAATATATGAAGAATTTGAAATGCATGATGAAATATGGTGACTGATGTAATTCAGCATGCGTGCAATAACATTAACGAGGAATAAGCATGCAGAAGAAATAGCAAAAGTATCAGGCCACCATAGAGTTTTAAGTTTACAACTCGATCCAACAAAGTCATCAGAAGAACGAGAGTTGTAACTTAGAAAAAACGCCCATATAAGATAGGCCCGCTTGAAGACTAACTCAAATTTCTCCCCCTTTGTCATCGAATGACCAAAAGGTTTGAAAATGAGGACTAACGCGCCCTGAAGAATATCAAGTTGATGAAGGAGCGCCAGCGTTGTTGGGGTCGTTTGTTGATGTAGGGCATGCCGCAGTGTCGTCCAAGTCTTCATGCTCATCAGTTTCGCGTGATGAAGAATAGGAGCTGGCCACCAAGGAAGGAACCTTGACCTTCTTGTATTTCTTCGGTGGAGGTGCAGACCAGTCAAAGTCCTCCTTGAGACCCATGTTCTTCAGATCTTCTTCGCTGTAAATGTGAGACAGAATAGCCCAGGTGCCACCGAAGACTTCATGGAGGTAGTAATGGTTTTTCTTCACTGCATTATGTGTAGCAGTCATGTTGTGAAGAATTGAACCAAACTGACACTTAACCCATTTATGGTTTCGATCCACCTTCTGGTGAAGACTTAGCAGAAGTTCACGGTCAGTCATCACACGAGGAGCAGTAGCTTGAGGATTTGGCTTGCAGGCATGGGCAGCAGAATCATGAGTGGCAGGGTCATCATTGGTGGAATAAGATGCAGCCTTGCGAAATTGACCATCCCATGGACGAATGCCTTCATCTATAACAGCTGGTGCCTTGCCCTTGTCATCAGCTGAGGAAAATGTCTGTTTGAGGACTTCAATCGGGGGCAAGTAGCTGCAATGGTTCAGTGTATCAGCTTTGTAGTTGAGTGAAGACCTTGTTCTGATGAATCTCATAATCCACGGTGCATAAGGCTTCAGCCCAAACAGTGAAAGTGCAACATTTGCCAGAGTCCTCATGAAGAAATCGTGATAATTGACAGGAATGCCATGAATGATGTTGAAAACCAGATTCTTCATGATGCCAACAATTTCCTCATCAGATGAGTCGTGGCCTTTGATTGGACTCATAGTCTTCGTCAGAATGCGATAGACTGTCCTTGGTACATACTGCAATTCCTTCACGAGGAATTTTGTCCTTGAGGCTTGACCTGGTTTCAATGGCTTCATCAGCACTTGCATATAGTGATCAGTAAGCTCAGGCTCTTGGTACATGCAACGAGCTCCTTCAGGTGGAGGACTGATGGGCAGGGCGTGAAGTAATTCAGTGGCCGGTGCCTTATAGTGAGTATTTTCAGTCATCCAGTCCAAAACCCAGGAGTTCACATCGTCAGGATCTCCTGTGATGTGCAAAGTTGCGTAGAATTGAAGAATGAGTTCTTCATTCCAATCAACTATGTCTATGCAAAAGTTGAGGAGGCCTGTGTCATGAAGCACACTGAGGACAGGAGTGAAGCATGGCAGTGATTCCATGTCCACATGAGGAATATGCTCGTGATCGAAGACTTTGTCCTTATTTAAAAGTAGTGAAGAATAGAAGTTGGCCTGGCTGGCGGTCCAAAAGCGCTTCCTTCTAAGATGAGCAGAATCATAGGGATTGTAGTCAGTGAAGAACACGTGCTCGCCAAAGAAATCATCAGCCTTTAATTTCTGCTTCTTTGAGAATGGATCCTTTGGCTTGGGCTGAGGAGTGTCAGTCAATTGCATTATCACCTCAGGAATCGCAATCTCAGGTTCTTCAGGCTGAGGAATTTCAGCTTCTACTCCAGTGACAGCCTGGGTCTTCAATTCTTCATGTACATTTTCTTCAGCACTAGTGGCTGGAATTGCTTCATGGACAGATGGGGTTGCACGAGGTTCTTCAGATCCCATTTGTACTTCAGTAGCAACAGGGGACTGAGGAATTTGCTGTAAAGGTGTGAAGAGTGGAGAGTTGGGGTGCTGACTTTCCCAAAAGTCATCATTCATCACTGGTGTGGTGCAGCCAATGTCCACGTCTTCATCTTCTATTTCTTCAACGCCGGCCTCTTCAGCAGTAAATTGAGGCATAGGCGAGGAAACAGCTGGAGTTGAAGGGATTTCATCCACTTCAATTTCTTCATCCATCTGCTCTGACGAAGCAGCAGAAGGACTTTCTTCATCAGATCCGCTAGGGATCACATATTCTTCATCAAAAGGAACAAGGTCCTTTGATGGCATGGTTGAGATCGGAACAACATCAATGGGGTTTGCAACTGAGCTGGTCAATTTCTTCATCTTCTTCGGAGCTGAAGAATCTGATGAAGCTGATGCTTTCCTTTTCTTCACTGCTGCACGCTCTGCAGCCTTGGTCTTCTTCACATCTGATGCAGATGAAAGAATTGGAGTTGGGGTAGGCGCAGGAGGAGCAGAGGAATGTGGTTGAGTTTCTTCAGGCACAACTGATGCAGTTGCCCTGACCTCTTCATTTTCTTCAGGCGCACCACTAGTGGAAGCCCTGGCAATTTCATCAGCGGCTGGAATGCAGTCATCAGCCCTGGAACTCACATTTTCTTCAGCAGCCTGAATGTCATCAGCGGTGCTGGCATGTTCTTCAGTTGGCTGAGCAGATGCTTCAGTCTAAGGAATTTCTTGTTGCGATGGGGCTGCAACATTGGAGGTGAACTTCTCAGTCAGTTTAACAAACCTAACCTTAGCTCCTTGCCAATCAGCATAGTAAGCATTGAAATCATCACTGAGGACTTTGATTTCAGAGTGGATCTTCACAAGATCATCAGTTGTCATAGAGACAATGTTGTTCTTCAGGAATTTCTCCTTCCTGTGCTGCGCTTTCTTGATCTGCCTGGCCTTCTCAAATTTCCATTTCTCTTCTTGGATGAAGGCAGTCAGCATATGATTTTGGCCAGGAGTCAGCTTGAAGTCAGGCATAGGAGTGTTTGGGTCCTTGTGCCAGAGATCAATGTAATCGAGGATCAACTTTGGATCCAAAAGCAGAGGCACATTTGTGCCCTTGGCTCTAGCGGCCCTGACTTGCCTATCTCTGATGATTTCAGCAAGTTCTTCATCATCAGCTTCGTCTTCTTCAGACGGCACTTGGAAGGCGACCTCCTTCTTGTGAAGACTTGGGCGAGAACCTCGTCCAGCAGTGGTCTTTGTCTTCAGCAGAGAGGATCCTGTTGAAGAATTTGGAGCAGCTGAGGAACTAGCTGAAGCTCCCGAGGCAATAGAGATGCATGTAGTCCTTTGGCACATGGCAAGATGCACAGGTGCTGAGGATTTAGTCGGAGTAGCTGAGGACTTATGCGAAGGAGCTGAGGATTTTGAGGAGCAGGAGCAGCGTGAGGAATTGGCCGTGAGGGCTTTGAGGATTCTGGCCGTGAGGGCATTGCTGAGGAACTTGGCCTTGAGGGCATTGAAGGTGAAGGACTTGGCTTACGCGCGGGCTTCTTTGCCATGGATTTCTTTGGCTTGACAGAGGCCTCAGCGGCAGCAGCAGCAGCAGAGTCTTCATTGAATTTCCTCACTGCTTCTCTGGCTTGTCTAGCCAGCTTGGCCTGGCGCTTGGCCCATTCATCAGGATAATCCTCACCACGCTTGAGGCTGGTGGGATCAGCTTCTTGGCCAGGTGCCAACGGAGGTCTTGGGCATGGAGGATTGAGTGTGAATTTCTGCATGTACTTGGGAGTCACATACGTGTACTCCCTCCGCTCTCTTGCCCATCTCCTCTCTATCTTCTTAATGTGCACCTTGCGCTGATTTTTATCTTCCTCAGGGGGTGTGCAGTACCCAGCATAGATGTCCTCAGGGATTTCAAATGCCGTGTTGACCTCAGGCCTCTTTCCTCCTTTCTGTGGCTTCTTTGCATCAGCCATTTTCTTCAGATGAGGAATTTGAACAATTGAATTCTCTGAAGAAGTATGCAACTTTTCTTTGAGGAACGCTGCAAATGAGTTAAGTTGATGAGAACCTAGAGATTCAGCAGCGGACATGAGTACCTGTGAACAGAGTATAGTTGCGAGGAATTTGGAGAGGTCATATGCGTTCTCAGAAGGTTTTTCAAAAAGAACAAGTTTGAGGAATTTGACCAGATGAGTCTTGAAGAATTTCACTAAGCATTCTTTGTCTTAGGTTCCAGAGTTGTATAGATCAAAGATCCACACAATTGAGGAATCTTGAAGAAAAATTATTGCTTAGAGAAACGAATCAAGAACAGATGACATGTGAGGTGTTTAGTGTTTGAAGAATTTGAAGAATAAACACCTTTGAAGATTTTTTAGAAATCATTTGAATCAAAGAGGGCAGTAAAAGTAACTTTTAATTACCCTGGACGAAGAACACGACGAACTGTGAGGTAGAGATGAGAAGTTCGTCTGTGCAAATCTTCCACGCCCTAACTCGGCGGAGGAAGACGGCTACGGTGGGGGCGGAGTGAGGATTTCCGCGGCCGGCGCGAGTACGGCGGCGACGAGGTCGAGGCAGTGAAGCGCTTCCTCACCGACGACGATGAAGTAGCGGTGGCACTAGGGTTTGAGAAGCTCGAGCTGGAGAGAGGTCGAGCGGAGTAAAGGAAGTGAGGAAGGGGAGAGGGGGTATTTATAGCCACGGTGAAAAAATGTTCGCCCGAAGATTTTGGATGAACGTGCCCCTGACCCTTCTCATTCCCTTGACATGTGTCACCCACGTACTGAGAAGTGGAGATCGTGTTAGATCGTGGGTGAATAGATAAGTATTTCATGGGATGTGGAACGGTTTGAGCGGCAAAGCCGAAAATTTGGATAAGATAAGTTAAAAGTTCCGTTCGCAAATTCTTCAGCTGACAAGGACACACACTACCAAAAAAAGACACATCCGTGACATTTTGGGCCGAACGAAAAAAAATTCTGTCATACATATGACACTTCTATGACGATAATTGTGACAAAACCCGGTATCATCATAGATGTGGTGGGCTCCTACTTCTATGACAAAAAATCATGACAGAAAATGGGTTTTTCGTCCTGGGCGGGCCGGAGACGCAGCTGCATGACATTCTTTGGGCCGTCCATGACGGAAAAAACCGTGGTAGAAGCGAGGGCGAGGAAAATTTTGGAGAGTTCCCGGTTACGGTGGGAGGTCGGGGGCCGAGCGATGCATGTTTCTCTCGTACACGTACGTGCGTGTGTGCGAGGCGTTGGCTCTAACTGAACCCGAGCGAAGCGTTGGGCTCTAACTGAACCCGAGCGATTGCACTGCAGGCTACGCGTTACTGAACCCAAGCGATCGATCGATGGCTGTTAACTGAACCCGATCGAACGATTCCTTCGCTACTGCTGCTAACTGAAGCCGATCGATGCTGCCTCTGCATGAACAGTGAGCGTTGCTGGGGGGTTGGATGAACAGTTCCCGGTGAGGGTGGATGAACAGGACCCCGTGGTGTTGCCTCTGGATGAACAGGACCCCGATCAATCGAGCCGGTTGGGGCTGGATGAATAGGACCCCGTGGAGGGCAGGATGAACAGGACCACCCCGTGGAGGGCAGAATGAACAGCAGACGGTGGAGGGCTGGATGAACAGTAGCCCGTGGAGGGGTGGTTGAACAGGAGCCCGTGGAGAGGGCTGGTTGAACAGTAGCCGGTGGAGTAGCGCGTGGTGGAGGCTGGATGAACAGGAGCCCGTGGATGAACAGTCGCAGGTGGAGGCTGGAGGAGGTTGACGGTGGATGAATAGTAGCCCGTGGAGGCTGGAGGGGGTTGACGGTGGAGATGAACAGTATCCCGTGGAGTCCCGTTTTGCGGTACGCCACACCCCTCCCGATGAACAGGACCCCCGTTTCGACCGTAGCGCTCCAACACAAGTCCGTTTCCTCCGTTTTGCGGTACGCCACACCCCTCCCGATTAACAGGACCCCCGTTTCGACCGTAGGAGGTCCGTTTCCTCCGTTTTGCGGTACGCCACACCCCTCCCGATCAACAGGACCCCCGTTTCGACCATAGGAGGTCCATTTCCTCCGTTCTGCGGTACGCCAGGCCTCGTTTCCATCGCCTGTTCCGTCCAAGCCCTCCCGATGAACACGACCACGCATTCCGTTTCAACCCAGCCGGTTGGCTCCCCATGAGCACGACGACGACGCTGTTTCTCCGTTCGGACCCAACCATGTACACGAGCCCTGGCCATACGTATGCGCGAGTAGGCGTTCGAGACCCTGCCCGTATACGTACGTGGCCGTATTTTCTTTCTTGCACACTGGCCGCTGTACGTACATGTAAATGCTACGTGCGCGCCTCTACATCCACTATATATATGTACGTACACGTTCGCGACCAGAATGACAACGCTACGTACGCTTCGACCAGGTGGGTCCCGACTGTCAGGCACTTCCTTGCCTGCGAAGATGTAGCTGGTGGGTCCCAGCAGTCAGGGGGGCGAATCGTTTTTTTGCCCGGACGCACTTCCTTGTGTGCGAAGGGTAGCTGGTAGGTCCCAGCAGTCAGGGGGAAACGTTTTTTTCGTGAAATACAGTGGCCCGTCTGGTGGGTCCTAGTTGTCAGGTGGAGGAATCATTATTTTCCGCGTAATAAGGAGGCACTTCCTTGCTGCGGCCGTGGACCCAGCTGTCAGCCTCTCCACGTACAGTCCACGTCCGATGGAAGTCGTTTCTTGACCATGTTGACCATGCCGCGCTGAGAGCACCAGGGCGGTGGACGACGGCGAGGCCTAGGAAGGGGACGACGGCGAGCCAGGGAAGACGCGGCAGTGGAAGTCCGCGCGGAGAGGAGTACGAGGGTTCACTGGTTCGGCTGCGATGTGAGGCTGCCGTCGCCGCACAGCCTGGCCAGCGGTGGGAATAGTAGGGGGCGATGAGGCCTCCGCGGCAGCACAGCCAGCCACGAGAGGTAGGAGCATGCGGCATGACCGGCGCTGCTTTGGGCGGCTGGAGCAAGAAGACCAGAGGTTGAAGAAGCACTACGGCCGTTGGATGGACATCGTACGGTCACTGGAGCTAGAATCGTTCATATTGACTAAAGTTTACAAAGGCCCCATCCCAGTCAACTTAGTAGGCCCACAAGTCAGCCTCCCACCATGGTGGGTCCCAGCTAGCAGGGGGGTATTCATTTTTTTGTGCGTAATAAGGAGGCACTTCCTTGCGTGCGAAGATATAGCCGGTGGGTCCGAGCTGTCAGCGGCGGTAACGTTTTTTTTGTGAAATACAGAGGCCCTTTCGGTGGGTCCCTGATGTCAGGTGGAGGAATCATTATTTTGCGCATAATAAGGAGGCATTTCCTTGCGTGCGGCCGTGGACCCAGCTGTCGGCCTCTCCACGTACAGTCCACTTCAGATGCATGTCGGTCGTTGACCACGTTGACCAGGCTGCGCCGAGAGCACCAGGGCGGTGGACGACGGCGAGGCCTAGGAAGGGAACACCAAGGAGGCAGGGAAGACCCGGCAGTTGTTTCCCACGCGGAGGGGAGTACGACTGTACGAGGGTTTACTGGTTCGTCTGCCGTCGCCGGAGAATAACAGCAGGTGTGGGTGAGTAGAGGGATGGCTAGGCCAGCGATGGGAGTACGGTGGGGCGTTGAGGCATGTGCGGCAGCACAGCCGGCCGCGGGGTGGAGGGAGCAGGCAGTCCCGCCGGCGCTTGTTTGAGCGGCTGGAGCAGGAAGAGCAGAGATTGAAGAAGCACGACGGCCATTGGATGGACATCCAACAGTCAGTGCTTGTGCGTCAACCTTTTTTTAGGAAAGCCTAAAATCTGTGGAAAACAGCATACAACCCATCTGCCATTATTTCTAATAATTTACAGCCCATTTGCTAATTCTTAAGGTTTTTTTTGGAGCCCATATTCTTTTTGTTAGCATTACAACCCATATTGTGGCCACGGTTAAAAAATTATACGAAATTTTGCATATTTCGATGCGGTCCGAACTGTTTTAAATCCCGAAATTTCGACTCACATTCAAACTGATTTTAAAAATAAATGTATATCAATATAAAATACAACAAATTCTCCACGCATAAAAATTAATGTAATTTAAAATCTTGAAATGAAAAAAAAGATATTTGAAACTAATTGCCGGTTTGATGTGTTTAAAAAAATGTACAACCCATTTCTCATTACTGATGGGCCATTTTCTCGGCCAGCCGAATGAAAGCTCTCCTCGTCTTGAAAGATTCGCAGCCCAACAGGCCTGACAAAGCGACTTACTTGGCAAATCACAAAAAAACTGGGCTGTGGCCGTGGACCCAGCTGTCAGCCTCACCATGTACAGTACTCTTCCGATGGAAGTCGTTCCTTGACCACGTTCACCACGCCGTGTGGAGAGCACCACGGCGGTGGACGACGGCGAGGCCTAGGAAGGGGACGACGCGGAGCCGGGGAAGACGCGGCAATGGAAGCCCGCGCGGAGAGGAGTACGAGGGTTCACTGGTTCGGCTGCGGTGTGAGGCTGCCGTCGCCACAGGGCCTGGCCAGCGGTGGGAATAGTAGGGGCGGTGAGGCCTCTGCGGCAGCACAGCCGGCCATGGGAGGCAGGAGCATGCGGCACGACCGGCGCTGCTTTGGGCGGCTGGAGCAAGAAGACCAGAGGTTGAAGAAGCACTACGGCCGTTGGATGGACATCGTACGGTCACTAGAGCTAGAATCGTTCATATTGACTAAGTTGACAAAGCCCTTCGTCCCCGTCAACTTAGTAGGCCCACAAGTCAGCCTCCCACCAAGGTGGGTCCCAGCTAGCCGGGGGAGTATTCATTTTTTTTGTGCGTAACAAGGAGGCACTTCCGGTGGGTCCGAGCTGACAGCGGGGGGAACGTTTTTTTTGCGAAATACGGTGGCCCGTCCGGTGGGTCCCAGCAGTCAGGGGGAAATGATTTTTTTCGCAAAATACTGGTGGCCCGTCTGGTGGGTCCCCGCTGTCAGGTGGAGGAATAATTATTTTCCGCGTAATAAGGAGGCACTTCCTTGCGGCTGTCGTGGACCCAGCTCTCAGCCTCTCCACGTACAGTCCACATCCGATGGAAGTCGTTGCTTGACCACGTTGACCACGCCGCGCCGAGAGTACCAGGGCGGTGGACGACGGCGAGGCCTAGGAAGGGGACGACGCGGAGCCGGGGAAGACGTGGCAGTGGATGCACACGCGGAGAGGAGTACGAGGGTTCACTGGTTCGGCTGCGCTGCCGTCGCCGCAAAATAACAGGGGGTGTGGGTGAGTGGAGGGATGGCCTGGCCAGCGGTGGGAGTAGTAGGGGGCGGTGAGGCCTCCGTGGCAGCACAGCCGGCCACGGGAGGCAGGAGCAGGCGGCACGACCGGCGCTGCTTTGGGCGGCTGGAGCAAGAAGACCAGAGCTTGAAGAAGCACGACGGCCGTTGGATGGACATCGTACGGTCACTGCAGCTAGAATCGTTTATATTGACTAAGTTGACAAAGCCCTTGGTACGGCAACTTAGTAGGCCCATAGGTCAGCTACCGAAACGGTGCGCCCCAGATGTCAGGGGGAGGAATCATTTTTTGGGCGGGTGAAGCTAGAATATCCGAGATTGAAGAAGAAGCACGGCATCCGTTGGATGGACATCCAACGGCCACTGCTGCTAGAACCGTGTGTTGACTATAAGTTGACAAAGCCTTGCATACGCGTCAACTCTGTTTTTTAGGGGACGCGTCAACTTAGTAAGGCCAGAAGTGTGTGGCAGAGAACTTATAGCCCATTTGAGATTTGTAAGAATGTGTAGCCCATTTTTGAATTCTAATGGAATTTACTACAGCCCCTTTACAGTTTGTTAAAAGTACAGCCCATTTCAACCAACCGTTCAAAACAGAATTCAATAAAATTTCCCACATTTTGATGGGATCTGAAATATTTTTATCCCGAAATTTCTAGTCAGATTAAATACAATTTCAATATAAATTTATATTACGTAAAAATCCAACGAAACATTGCGCTCGCAACAATTAATGAAATTAAAATTTTCAATATCCAAAAATAATATTTTATAAAGTAATCACGTGTTTGGTGCATTTTTTTATAGTTACTGCCCAATTTTTATAGTTACATCCCATTTATTATTTCTTAAAGCCCATTTTCTTGTTAAGCCTAATGCATCCCTCCTAGGAAAGATTTGCAGCCCAGCGGGGCGGAGAATAACAACTTGACCTTGCCTGGGTATTCCTAAAAAAAGTATAGCTGGGCTAGCCATTTTCAGCTTGAAAAAAATTAATATCTGGCCTGGGCTAGACGGGCCATAGCCCGCCCAGTTAATACCTGCAGCGATGTTTTCATTGTTGTTCAGAGGAGAAATATTAATATCTGGGCTAAACATCAAAAAACTCTACAGTGCTCACACCTCAAAAACACAAATACTGCTCGAGCTGCTTGGTCCCAGCTGTCGGCCGCTTCTTGTGCAATTCTCTCGTTTATTGACTACTACATAGGTTGACAATGGTGTGGGACCGTGATGTCAGGAAACTAGGAGGAAGCAAAATAAATTATAGTTATATATATATATATAATAATAAGGAGGCACTTGCGTACGTTAGGCTATGGACCTGGTGGGTCCCCATTGTCATCCTCTCCAAGTAAAGTCATCTCCTCGCCCGCGCGCGCTTTCCGCGCGAAACAGTCAGCGCCGCCCGCCCCGCTTCCCGGTGCAGGCGATTGCTCCGCCTTCAAATGACACAAGTGTCGTCCGTCCGTCCATCTGCCGCCCACAATAATGATACGCGGTTGCCGAGGCGGCTACTCCGGCGCCACACGTCCGTCCCTCCGCCCGCCCACCATTGCTATATAAACTGCTGCGCCGGCCATAGCCGCAGTCATCCGCATCCGTTCCCTTTCTCCTGTCCACACCACTACTGCCCACCATGGCTTCCTCGCGCTCCAGCGATCTTCAGGACGGGCGGACGACGGACCACAAGGGGATGGCAGCCATTGCTGCCGACCGGCTGGCCGGCAAGCAGCCGGAGGACGATGACGTCCCAATGGAGAACATGGTAGTCGACGATCCGGCGCCAACCCCCTCCTCCGCGCCATCCTCGCCGGTGCATTGCACCATGACCATCGGCGAGGCCCGTGCCCAATATATGGACAGGGTGAGGCAGAAGCGTGAGGAGCAGTTCTAGGAGGCGCAGGCCGACGCCGCCTACAACCACCATCTCCTCCAGGAGCACTGCTGGCGGAGGAGCAGATCGCCGCGGAGCGGGCGGAGCAGGAGGCGCTGCTCGACTCGTACCGCTCCGCCCGCAAGGGCCGCCTCGAGCGCTGGCGGTACCGCATGCGGGTGACGGAGGCTGCGACCGCCTACAAAGAGGCTAGCAAAGAGGGCGATGAAGCGGGCGAGGCGCTGTTTGGCGAGACCGAGGACAAGGCAGAGGACAATGCCGGCTCCGGCGAGTCCTCGCTCTGCTGGCGTCGACGAGGCCCTGCTTCGCCGAGGCCCCGCGGCGCCAACAACGAGGCAGAGGACACCGCTGTTGGGGAACGTAGTAATTTCAAAAAAAATCCTACGCACACGCAAGATCATGGTGATGCATAGCAACGAGAGGGGAGAGTGTTGTCCATGTACCCTCGTAGACCGAAAGCGGAAGCGTTAACACAACGCGGTTGATGTAGTCGTACGTCTTCACGATCCGACCGATCAAGTACCGAACGCACGGCACCTCCGAGTTCAGCACACGTTCAGCTCGATGACGTCCCTTGAACTCCGATCCAGCCGAGTGTTCAGGAGAGTTTCGTCAGCACGATGGCGTGGTGACGATGATGATGTTCTACCGATGCAGGGCTTCGCCTAAGCACCGCTACGATATTATCGAGGTGTAATATGGTGGAGGGGGGCACCGCACACGGCTAAGAGATCAATGATCAATTGTTGTGTCTATGGGGTGCCCCCTTGCCCCCGTATATAAAGGATGAAAGGGGGGAGGTGCGGCCAGCCTTGGGGCGTGCCAGGAGGAGTCCTACTCCCACCGGGAGTAGGACTCCCCCCTTTTCCTAGTTGGATTAGGACTTGGGAGGGGGGAAAGAGGAGAGGGAGAAGAAGGAAGGGGGGCGCCGCCCCCTTCTCCTTGTCTTATTCGGACTAGGGGGGAGGGGCGCATGGCCCAGCCCTAGCCGCCTCTCCTCTCTTCCACCTAGGCCCACTAAGGCCCATTATGTTGCCGGGGGGTTCCGGTAACCTCCCGGTACTCCGTTAAAATCCCGATTTCACCCGGAACACTTCCGATATCCAAACATAGGCTTCCAATATATCAATCTTTATGTCTCGGCCATTTCAAGAGTCCTCGTCATGTCCGTGATCACATCCGGGACTCCGAACAACCTTCGGTACATCAAAACATATAAACTCATAATATAACTGTCATCAAGACGTTAAGCGTGCGGACCCTACAGGTTCGAGAACTATGTAGACATGACCGAGACACGTCTCCGGTCAATAACCAATAGCGGAACTGGATGCTCATATTGGCTCCCACATATTCTACGAAGATCTTTATCGGTCAGACCGCATAACAACATACGTTGTTCCCTTTGTCATCAGTATGTTACTTGCCCGAGATTCGATCGTCGGTATCTCAATACCTAGTTCAATCTCGTTTCCGGCAAGTCTCTTTACTCGTTCCGTAATACATCATCCCGCAACAAACTCATTAGTTGCAATGCTTGCAAAGCTTAAGTGATGTGCATTACCGAGAGGGCCCAGAGATACCTCTCTGACAATCGGAGTGACAAATCCTAATCTCGAAATACGCCAACCCAACAAGTACCTTCGGAGACACCTGTAGAGCACCTTTATAATCACCCAGTTACGTTGTGACGTTTGGTAGCACACAAAGTGTTCCTTCGGTAAACGGGAGTTGCACAATCTCAGAGTCATAGGAACATGTATAAGTCATGAAGAAAGCAATAGCAACATACTAAACGATCGAGTGCTAAGCTAACGAAATGGGTCAAGTCAATCACATCATTATCCTAATGATGTGATCCCGTTAATCAAATGACAACTCATGTCAATGGCTAGGAAACATAACCATCTTTGATCAACGAACTAGTCAAGTAGAGGCATACTAGTGACACTTTGTTTGTCTATGTATTCACACAAGTATTATGTTTCCGGTTAATACAATTCTAGCATGAATAATAAACATTTATCATGACATAAGGAAATAAATAATAACTTTATTATTGCCTCTAGGGCATATTTCCTTCAGTCTCCCACTTGCACTAGAGTCAATAATCTAGATTACACAGTAATGATTCTTACACCCATGGAGCCTTGGTGCTGATCATGTTTTGCTCGTGGAAGAGGCTTAGTCAACGGGTCTGCAACATTCAGATCCGCATGTATCTTGCAAATTTCTATGTCTCCCACCTGGACTAAATCCCAGATGGAATTGAAGCGTCTTTTGATGTGCTTGGTTCTCTTGTGAAATCTGGATTCCTTTGCTAAGGCAATTGCACCAGTATTGTCACAAAAGATTTTCATCGGACCCGATGCAATAGGTATGACACCTAGATCGGATATGAACTCCTTCATCCAGACTCCTTCATTTGTTGCTTCCGAAGCAGCTATGTACTCCGCTTCACACATAGATCCCGCCACGACGCTTTGTTTAGAACTGCACCAACTGACAGCTCCACCGTTCAATGTAAACACGTATCCGGTTTGCGATTTAGAATCGTCCGGATCAGTGTCAAAGCTTGCATCAACGTAACCATTTACGATGAGCTCTTTGTCACCTCCATAAATGAGAAACATATCCTTAGTCCTTTTCAGGTATTTCAGGATGTTCTTGACCGCTGTCCAATGATCCACTCCTGGATTACTTTGGTACCTTCCTGCCAGACTTATAGCAAGGCACACATCAGGTCTGGTACGTAGCATTGCATACATGATAGAGCCTATGGCTGAAGCATAGGGAACATCTTTCATGTTCTCTCTATCTTCTGCAGTGGTCGGGCATTGAGTCTTACTCAACTTCACACCTTGTAACACAGGCAAGAACCCTTTCTTTGCTTGATCCATTTTGAACTTCTTCAAAACTTTGTCAAGGTATGTGCTTTGTGAAATTCCAATTAAGCGTCTTGATCTATCTCCATAGATCTTGATGCCCAATATATACGCAGCTTCACCGAGGTCTTTCATTGAAAAACTCTTATTCAAGTATCCCTTTATGCTATCCAGAAATTCTATATCATTTCCAATCAGCAATATGTCATCCACATATAATATCAGAAATGCTACAGAGCTCCCACTCACTTTCTTGTAAATAGAGGCTTCTCCAAACGTCTGTACAAAACCAAATGCTTTGATCACACTGTCAAAGCGTTTATTCCAACTCCGAGAGGCTTGCACCAGTCCATAAATGGATCGCTGGAGCTTGCACACTTTGTTAGCTCCCTTTGGATCGACAAAACCTTCCGGTTGCATCATATACAACTCTTCTTCCAGAAATCCATTCAGGAATGTAGTTTTGACATCCATTTGCCAAATTTCATAATCATAAAATGCGGCAATTGCTAACATGATTCGGACAAACTTAAGCATCGCTACGGGTGAGAAGGTCTCATCGTAGTCAATCCCTTGAACTTGTCGAAAACCTTTCGCAACAAGTCAAGCTTTATAGACAGTAACATTACCGTCAGCGTCAGTCTTCTTCTTGAAGATCCATTTATTTTCAATGGCTTGCCGATCATCGGGCAAGTCAACCAAAGTCCATACCTTGTTCTCATACATGGATCCCATCTCGGATTTCATGGCCTCAAGCCATTTTGCGGAATCTGGGCTCACCATCGCTTCTTCATAGTTCGTAGGTTCGTCATGGTCTAGTAACATAACCTCCAGAACAGGATTGTCGTACCACTCTGGTGCGAATCTTACTCTGGTTGACCTACGAGGTTCAGTAACAACTTGATCTGAAGTTTCATGATTATCATCATTAACTTCCTCACTAATTGGTGTAGGCGTCACAGGAACCGGTTTCTGTGATGAACTATTTTCCAATAAGGGAGCAGGTACAGTTACCTCATCAAGTTCTACTTTCCTCCCACTCACTTCTTTCGAGAGAAACTCCTTCTCTAGAAAGGATCCATTCTTAGCAACGAATGTCTTGCCTTCGGATCTGTGATAGAAGATGTACCCAACAGTCTCCTTTGGGTATCCTATGAAGACACATTTCTCCGATTGAGGTTCGAGCCTATCAGGTTGAAGCTTTTTCACATAAGCATCGCAGCCCCAAACTTTAAGAAACGACAACTTTGGTTTCTTGCCAAACCACAGTTCATAAGGCGTCGTCTCAACGGATTTCGATGGTGCCCTATTTAACGTGAATGCAGTCGTCTCTAAAGCATAACCCCAAAATGATAGCGGTAAATCAGTAAGAGACATCATAGATCGCACCATATCTAGTAAAGTACGATTACGATGTTCGGACACACCATTACGTTGTGGTGTTCCAGGTGGCGTGAGTTGCGAAACTATTCCGCATTGTTTCAAATGTAGACCAAACTCGTAACTCAAATATTCTCCTCCACGATCTGATCATAGAAACTTTATTTTCTTGTTACGATGATTTTCAACTTCACTCTGAAATTCTTTGAACTTTTCAAATGTTTCAGACTTATGTTTCATTAAGTAGATATACCCATATCTGCTCAAATCATCTGTGAAGGTGAGAAAATAACGATATCCGCCACGAGCCTCAATATTCATCAAACCACATACATCTGTATGTATGATTTCCAACAAATATGTTGCTCTCTCCATAGTTCCGGAAAACGGCGTTTTAGTCATCTTGCCCATGAGGCACGGTTCGCAAGTACCAAGTGATTCATAATCAAGTGATTCCAAAAGTCCATCAGTATGGAGTTTCTTGATGCGCTTTACACCGATATGACCTAAACGGCAGTGCCACAAATAAGATGCACTATCATTATCAACTCTGCATCTTTTGGCTTCGACATTATGAATATGTGTATCACTACTATCGAGATTCATTCAAAATAGACCACTCTTCAAGGGTGCATGACCATAAAAGATATTACTCATATAAATAGAACAACCATTATTCTCTGATTTAAATGAATAACCGTCTCGCATCAAACAAGATCCAGATATAATGTTCATGCTCAACGCTGGCACCAAATAACAATTATTTAGGTCTAATACTAATCCCGAAGGTAGATGTAGAGGTAGCGTGCCGACGGCGATCACATCGACTTTGGAACTGTTTCCCACGCGCATCGTCACCTCGTCCTTGGCCAGTGTTCGCTTAATCCGTAGTCCCTGTTTCGAGTTGCAAATATTAGCAACAGAACCAGTATCAAATACCCAGGTGCTACTGCGAGCTCTAGTAAGGTACACATCAATAACATGTATATCACATATACCTTTGTTCACCTTGCCATCCTTCTTATCCGCCAAATACTTGGGGCAGTTCCGCTTCCAGTGACCAGTCTGCTTGCAGTAGAAGCACTCAGTCTCAGGCTTAGGTCCAGACTTGGGTTTCTTCTCCTGAACAGCAACTTGCTTGCTGTTCTTCTTGAAGTTCCCCTTCTTCTTCCCTTAGCCCTTTTTCTTCAAACTAGTGGTCTTATTGACCATCAACACTTGATGCTCCTTTTTGATTTCTACCTCCGCAGCCTTTAGCATTGCGAAGAGCTCAGGAATCGTCTTATCCATCCCTTGCATGTTATAGTTCATCACGAAGCTCTTGTAGCTTGGTGGTAGTGATTGAAGAATTCTGTCAATGACGCTATCATCTGGAAGATTAACTCCCAGTTGAATCAAGTGATTGTTATACCCAGACATTTTGAGTATATGCTCACTGACAAAACTATTCTCTTCCATCTTGCAGCTGTAGAACTTATTGGAGACTTCATATCTCTCAATCCGGGCATTTGCTTGAAATATTAACTTCAACTCCTGGAACATCTCATATGCTCCATGACGTTCAAAACGTCGTTGAAGACCCGGTTCTAAGCCGTAAAGCATGGCACAGTGAACTATCGAGTAGTCATCAGCTTTGCTCTGCCAGACGTTCATAACATCCGGTGTTGCTCCTGCAGCAGGCCTCGCACCCAGCGGTGCTTCCAGGACGTAATTCTTCTATGCAGCAATGAGGATAATCCTCAAGTTACGGACCCAGTCCGTGTAATTGCTACCATCATCTTTCAACTTAGCTTTCTCAAGGAACGCATTAAAATTCAACGGAACAACGGCACGGGCCATCTATCTACAATCACATAGACAAGCAAGATACTATCAGGTACTAAGTTCATGATAAATTTAAGTTCAATTAATCATATTACTTAAGAACTCCCACTTAGATAGACATCCCTCTAATCATCTAAGTGATCACGTGATCCAAATCAACTAAACCATAACCGATCATCACGTGAAATGCAGTAGTTTTCAATGGTGAACATCACTATGTTGATCATATCCATTATATGATTCACGCTCGACCTTTCGGTCTCAGTGTTCCGAGGCCATATCTGCATATGCTAGGCTCGTCAAGTTTAACCTGAGTATTCTGCGTGTGCAAAACTGGCTTGCACCCGTTGTAGATGGGCGTAGAGCTTATCACACCCGATCATCACGTGGTGTCTGGGCACGACGAACTTTGGCAACGGTGCATACTCAGGGAGAACACTTTTATCTTGAAATTTAGTGAGAGATCATCTTATAATGCTACCGTCAATCAAAGCAAGATAAGATGCATAAAAGATAAACATCACATGCAATCAATATAAGTGATATGATATGGCCATCATCATCTTGTGCTTGTGATCTCCATCTCCGAAGCACCGTCATGATCCCCATTGTCACCGGTGCGACACCTTGATCTCCATCGTAGCATCGTTGTCGTCTCGCCAACTATTGCTTCTACGACTATCGCTACCGCTTAGTGATAAAGTAAAACAATTACATGGCGATTGCATTGCATACAATAAAGTGACAACCATATGGCTCCTGCCAGTTGCCGATAACTCGGTTACAAAACATGATCATCTCATACAATAAAATATAGCATCATGCCTTGACCATATCACATCATAACATGCCCTGCAAAAACAAGTTAGACGTCCTCTACTTTGTTGTTGCAGGTTTTACGTGGCTGCTACGGGCTGAGCAAGAACCGTTCTTACCTACGCATCAAAACCACAACGATAGTTTGTCAAGTTGGTGTTGTTTTAACCTTCGCAAGGACAGGGCATAGCCACACTCGGTTCAACTAAAGTTGGAGAAACTGACACCCGCCAGCCACCTCTGTGCAAAGCACGTCGGAAGAACCAGTCTCGCGTAAGCGTACGCGTAATGTCGGTCCGGGCCGCTTCATCCAACAATACCGCCGAACCAAAGTATGACATGCTGGTAAGCAGTATGATTTATATCACCCACAACTCACTTGTGTTCTACTCGTGCATATGACATCTACGCATAAAACCTGGCTCTGATACCACTGTTGGGGAACGTAGTAATTTCAAAAAAAATTCCTACGCACACGCAATATCATGGTGATGCATAGCAATGAGAGGGGAGAGTGTTTTCCATGTACCCTCGTAGGCCGAAAGCGGAAGCGTTAACACAACGCGGTTGATGTAGTCGTACGTCTTCACGATCCGACCGATCAAGTACCAAACGCACGGCACCTCCGAGTTCAGCACACGTTCAGCTCGATGACGTCCCTCGAACTCCGATCCAGCCGAGTGTTGAGGGAGAGTTTCGTCAGCATGACGGCATGGTGACGATGATGATGTTCTACCGACGCAGGGCTTCGCCTAAGCACCGCTACGATATTATCGAGGTGTAATATGGTGGAGGGGGGCACCGCACACGGCTAAGAGATCAATGATCAATTGTTGTGTCTATGGGGTGCCCCCTGCCCCCGTATATAAAGGATCAAAGGGGGGAGGTGCGGCCAGCCTTGGGGCATGCCAGGAGGAGTCCTACTCCCACCGGGAGTAGGACTCCCCCCTTTTCCTAGTTGGATTAGGACTTGGGAGGGGGGAAAGAGGAGAGGGAGAAGAAGGAAGGGGCCGCCGCCCCCTTCTCCTTGTCGTATTCGGACTAGGGGGGAGGGGCGCGCGGCCCAGCCCTAGCCGCCTCTCCTCTCTTCCACCTAGGCCCACTAAGGCCCATTATGTTGCTGGGGGGTTCTGGTAACCTCCCGGTACTCCGGTAAAATCCCGATTTCACCCGGAACACTTCCGATATCCAAACATAGGCTTCCAATATATCAATCTTTATGTCTCGACCATTTCGAGACTCCTCGTCATGTCCGTGATCACATCCGGGACTCCGAACAACCTTCGGTACATCAAAACATATAAACTCATAATATAATTGTCATCGAAACGTTAAGCGTGCGGACCCTACGGGTTCGAGAACTATGTAGACATGACCGAGACACGTCTCCGGGCAATAACCAATAGTGGAACCTGGATGCTCATATTGGCTCCCACATATTGTACGAAGATCTTTATCGGTCAGACCGCATAACAACATACGTTGTTCCCTTTGTCATCAGTATGTTACTTGCCCGAGATTCGATCGTCGGTATCTCAATACCTAGTTCAATCTCGTTTCCAGCAAGTCTCTTTACTCGTTCCTTAATACATCATCTCGCAACAAACTCATTAGTTGCAATGCTTGCAAGGCTTAAGTGATGTGCATTACCGAGAGGGCCCAGAGATACCTCTCCGACAATCGGAGTGACAAATCCTAATCTCGAAATACGCCAACCCAACAAGTACCGTCGGAGACACCTGTAGAGCACCTTTATAATCACCCAGTTACGTTGTGACGTTTGGTAGCACACAAAGTGTTCCTCCGGTAAACGGGAGTTGCATAATCTCATAGTCATAGGAACATGTATAAGTCATGAAGAAAGGAATAGCAACATACTAAACGATCAAGTGCTAAGCTAATGAAATGGGTCAAGTCAATCACATCATTCTCCTAATGATGTGATCCCGTTAATCAAATGACAACTCATGTCAATGGCTAGGAAACATAACCATCTTTGATCAACGAGCTAGTCAAGTAGAGGCATACTAGTGACACTTTGTTTGTCTATGTATTCACACAAGTATTATGTTTCCGGTTAATACAATTCTAGCATGAATAATAAACATTTATCATGATATAAGGAAATAAATAATAACTTTATTATTGCCTCTAGGGCATATTTCCTTCAACCGCCGGCTCCGCCGAGGCCCCGCCCCGCCAACAACGAGGCAGAGGACATCGCCGGCTCAGCCGAGGCCCCACCCTGCCGGCAACGTGGGGGAGGATTTCCACCGCTCCGCTGAGGCGCCGCCCGCCGGCAACGAGACAGAGGACATCGCCGGCTCCGCCGAGGCCCCGCCCCGCTGCCAACGAGGCCGCGCCACACAGAAAACGAGGAATAGTAGAACACGGTAGGTCGCCGCCGCTCGGGTCCAAGTAAGGCCACCGCTGCTACCCTCCGGTTGAAGCCAAGCTAGGCGGGTTGACCATTGACGGCCGGTTAGCTTCTTGGCGGCGACGTGGAGTCGGAGAGCTGCGCTGGAGAAGAACGCTGCTTCTACTTAACTGCTGGTGCAGTTGGCTGACTGACATGTGGGCCCAACAGGCCACATGTCAGTTACGCAACTGCACCTGCAGTTAAGTCACTGAAGCTTCTGTTCGGCTCAGCGGGACACAGGTGGGTAGCTTCGGTTAATTAATTATACCTCCAGCGCACCCCTTTTTAGTTGAAGAATGTATGAAATGTAATGAAATCCGGCATGTTTATATGAAATCCGACCGTGTATGAATGAATTTATTTCGATTAGTTCGAATTCCTGTATCACTGGCATTGGATGAACATGCAAAACAATACGTAATAGCATTATTCCCAGGGTGATCACCTCGTTTGCAGCAGTTTCACATGTACTCCCTCCGGTCCTTTCTAGTCTGCATACAAGTTTTGTCTGCAGCCAAAGTATCTCTACTTTGACCAATCTTATACAAAAAAGTATGCACTTTCACAATGTGCAAAGTAAAAAGGAACAGAAGGAGTACAAAGAGTTTGAGCAGCTTTTTAGCGTTTCTGTACATTGCAATCAAACACACAGGCCTGGCAATTCATAGAGAACATTCAAAACAATCGATGATTATGCATCTCAGCGACTCACATGTCAGAGGCAATATTAATTCACAACTAAAGAAAAAAGAAAAAATTGATCGACGCTGCTGACAGCAAAGGGCGTCCCATTCGAAAATATCAAACGCATGTCTTGCTAAAATCAATGAGCAAAATTTGACAAGGTTCTCCCATTCCAAAATATCAAATGCCTACGATTGTGGAATGGGCAGGGTTTTCCATCAGTTCGGACATTGACATGGCACCTCGTGCTAAATAAACTAGCTGTTCTTTTTGTGCAGTTCCACCAAAATCAACCAAATTCGCGCGTAGCTTGTATGATTTCGCCCTCATATGTTGCAACGCCTTGAACTTATCGGCACCTCCTTTCTTGTGGTGGAAATGAATGATTCGATGTATTCATGAACATTTTGTGCAGTTCCCATTGAAATCAAGCTGAGCACCCCTGTTTGCACAAATACAAAAAAGTGATTAGTATAAAGCAAACCGTACTATGAATTGACAGTTTCAACAGGCACATACATGGTCCATGTAGAGCACACTTTCAGAAAAATGGAACTCACCAGAAAGAATCCTAGAACAACATTGTACTCGCGCATCACAGCCAAAAAATGGAGATTTGTTAGTCCTTCTGAGCTGAAGTTAGTTTGGTCTTGTGGGGAGTAATGTAACCATCCTTCAACTGCTCCTTCTGATGAGAAGATAGGCAGGGCTTCTTCATCCTGGCATAATCGGAACTAGTCATTTCACGTACTCCATATTCTTCTTTAGAGGAAGATGATCCTATTGTGCAAAGACAAGAGGACTACTAAATGCTAGCATCCCTGTTTGCTCGAAAAAAGGAAAGGAAATATTTAAAACAGCACAGATGAAGCACTTCTCAAGGACAATACCACTTTTTCATGACAGTATCTAAACAGTAGCACAACACCAATAGAGATGACAAAGCTCAATCATATGGATGAAATCAGTGGGTGAGTACCAACCTTTGTCAGGAGGCTTATTGTGTAGAGCATACAGATGAAGCACTTCTCCGGAACCATCTGTTGCTATCTATGGTGGTGGCCATGCTTACTATATACTCCTCGATTAGTTTAATGTTTCCAACATCTTCTTGTGCAGTTCCACTAAAATATATGGTATCTTCAAAGAAGATCCATGTTTGCACAAGTAGAGATAATTACATATTACATTAAGAGTGGCATCAAATCAGTGGCAAAACAATTGCTCATTCCAGCCATAGCAATAAACCATGTTTGCACAAGTAGAGATAATTACATATTACATTAAGAGTGGCATCAAATCAGTGGCAAAACAATTGCTCATTCCAGCCATAGCAATAAATTAAGATGCAAAACTATATCATTACTTGTGTCATCACAGTTCCAGTGCTTCATTATAGCACCGGGAGTTGATTTTTGTTTTTCTTCCGCTTGTTCTTCCCCTTCATCACTTGGTTCAATAACAGACAAGCTTCGCCTTCAATGTAAGATTTGGCATGTCAATTAGGGAGCACAAGTATAGTACTAAAATTAATTTTCTGATGAAAGTGGCAAAATACAGGCCAGCAGTTGTGAAATATCCTTATCTTACCTCAATGGGATATTACGGTGCACATACAAATTGGAAGTCTTGTCTCCATTTGTGCAGTTCACTAAAATCAAGCAACATTATCGTACAAGTAGCACAACATATGAAAGCACACTGTAGAATCATGTGAAAGAAGGCTAGTACTGACCTCTCATGATGCGGAATTCAAACAACTCACAAGAAGAAGATCTGAACCAAATTCGCCTTAACGGATAGGAAGTAAGATCTCCTCTTGTGCAGTTCCACTAAGATCAAGCAATCAAGCAACATTGTCGGTGTGACATTTTGGTTGAACTGCACAAAACACTCTTAAAACAAAAGTGTTTTGTGCAGTGCAACAAAAGGTCACAATGGCAACGAGGTGAAGTAGATAACCCTGTTTACACAGAGGTGCAAAGGAAACAATTAGTGGTCAATAACGGTGGATGACACGGAAGCCAACAAAAAGAAGCATCTACCTTATCTAAATGGGAAAGAAAGCAAGACAGTAGCATTTCTCAAACTGTGGCATTGATTAATATTAACATAGAGATTATATTAACAATAAAATTCGTTAAACATGTAATTTGCTTTTAACTGTGGCATTGCATCAATTTTTCAGCGGCATTATTAGAGGGTGTTTGTTTACAGGGACATTTTGGTGTAGGGACTAAAAAAACTCCGTGTCAGTCCCATCTAAACCAAACAGGAGGGACTTTTAGGAACTAAAAGTGGGCATTTGGGACTAAAGAAAGAAGACCCCGAGGGAGTCTTTTTCGGACTTTTTCCAACAGTTGACCCTGCCACGCATCGCACCTTGTTTCTATTACTCCCTCCGTCCCATAATATAAGAACGTTTTTGACACTAGTGTAGTGTGTCAAAAACGTTCTTATATTTTGGGACAGAGGGAGTAGTTCATTACTAGGGGTAACATGGTCTTTTAGCATGTCATTTAATAACCTCTAGTCCATGTTTTGTCCCTGGAACCAAGCAGGTAGGGACTAGGGAGTTTTTAACCAAACAGGGCCTTAGATTAACAACAGCTAAGGAGTTGCACGGGACAGTGGACGCACCAGCACCATGTGCATCTACCGATGTACTGTGGTCATGCACAGTCTGTTGCAACAAAGAACAAACAACCAAGGAGCATATTTGTGTTGGTCCCAGTTTTGTTATCTTTAGACACCTTTCCCTATGTGAGCGCAGCAAATCTAGTCCTGCTCAAACTCTACAGCCTTGCCCCTTCCTTTCCTTTTTGAACTAGTACTTTCGCCCCTTCCTTTCCTCTTTGAACCACGTCCTAGATTTATGCGATACAACTTTCCCCACTACTTTCCCCCATTCCTTTCCTCTTTGAACCACGTCCTAGATTCATGCTATACAACTTTCCCCCTTCATTTCCTCTTTGAACCACGTCCTAGATTCATGCTATATACAACTTTTCCCACTACTTTCCCCCACTCCTTTCCTCTTTGAACCACGTCCTAGATTCATGGTATACATGCAGCTAGAGCAATGCATGTGGAGTAAGTAAATTATACCTTAAGGTTCTTGGGGTGTGGTTCGGTCGGCGACGGGACGGCGGCGAAGAAGAAGGGGTCGGAGGCCCTCCCGCGCCGCCGTTGGGTAGAAAGTGAACAGCTGCACCGGTAGTCCCTCGCCGACGGCGACAGCATTAAGCCTCCTTCCCTTCCCGGCGGACGGATCCTGCCGGCTCTTTGAGCAGCAGTGAGGGGAGAGAGAGGCCAACGAAGTCTTGTTTAGATCTGGAGAGGGCGAGAGAGTGTGAAGAGAGCAACTACAAGCGCTGAGGCTCCAGCGGGAGAGGGCGAGGGAGTGTGAAGAGAGCAACTACAAGCGCTGAGGCTCCAGCGTGTATATATATACTGGAGAGAGAGTGTGAAGCGTGCAAACCCTAGAAAACATTTTGACCAGTCAAAGAATCCACCCGAGACCTCAAGTTTGATGAGCGAACAGGCTAACCAGCTACACAACCCTCCCGTTATGTTCAACGAGAGGGAAATAACCTTTTATACATTCCTGCATTCGTGTGACAAGCATGCCGTGTTTTTTTGTGTGTGTGGGAGTCATTGGGATTTCAATCATAATCGTGTCATGTGGCTTTGGTGGTAAGACTATCCATAGTGATGCAGAAATAATGCAGCCTTAGTCACCTTACCTCTCTCCACGTAGTACGTTGGGTCCCACCAGTCAGAGGGTGAAACAAACAAATTAATAAGAAAAATTAAAAGCGCCAGCGGTGTATCTTACCTCACACATCTTGCTACTGCTCGGGAACACTGTCCAATTGATCCCTCTGTTCGCTCACGTACTATTTTAAGTGAATCCTTATTATAACATGCACACAAATTTTGGGCACTTGTATTCGACTTAAGTCAGTGTGCCACCGTATCTCGTATACTTACTACTCCCTCCGTCTAGGTGTAATAAGTCACGTTAGAAGGTGCAACGGGACCAAGGTGCGTGCGTGTGCGTGTGTGTGTGTGTGTGTGTGTGTGTTTAACAACATGTGTGTGTTAGAGAGAACGACAGATCGACCTACTCCTACAGAGAGATGTTGTGTAGTGGAGTACGATTTTAGCCGCGAGAGTCGGTGCATCCTCTCGTTTCCGGGCGTGTCCAGTAGGGAGATGTGGACAGCTGCCACACCCGCTCCTGACCAGCCTGGCCCACCCAAAGCCCTTCCATTGCCCGCGCGCGCTTCCCGCCTGAAACGGTCAGCGCCGCTCCAAAGAATCGGTGCCGCATTCATGCCTGGGCAGAGCGGACGCGACCTCTCACTGGCGCAAGAGTGATGGTTGCTTCGTCCGTCCAACTTACTGCTGGGTCTATGTGATTTGACGGCTCATTGGTCTTTATTACTGAGGTGGTAGGACTGTTGGATGTCCCACGCTTTCGGCGAAAGGAGGTACTACTACTAGATTACAATTTTCTCCATTCTTACAGCGGAGGCGTGCAAGAGCAGTGAAAACACATAGGCTCAGTGATTACATGGCCCACCTCACACTATCACCGTGCGACACCTAACTCTTTACATAGTACTCCCTCCGTTCCTAAATATTACTAGATGAGTCCCCGCGCGTTGCCGCGGAACAGTGGTATATCTCTCTGTGCAAAATTATCGATTTCATAGAACTAAAAAAACTCTATAACCGCATGACAAATGTGGTAGCCAAACTAAATAAACTCCCATCATCATTTAGAACATCCCACGTAAGGAAAAAAGATCAGCCAACTCCTACTGCATAATGGGATTATATTTTTCTTTTTGACATGTTAATGGGACTTAAAAGCTCACTTACATGCATGCTACCGGTGCATGCTTGCATGCAGACATGTTGATGTGATTTAAAACCCACTCACATGCATGTGCCACAGTATTTCTGCATGCTTGCATGTGGCTTAGTGCGGAGCCTCTCAACGTCTAGATCAGATGGCTATTATGGACTGATTTACTTCATCTAACGGCTACATCAATTTTGATGATGTGGCTCAAGGAGAGGATAGAGAATTCCTAGTAGTGGGGGCTAGCTATTACTAGTAGATAAGTATTTGTAGAGATTCCACTACATACGGAACAAAATGAATGAATCTACACTTAAAATGCATCTATATACATCTGCATGTGGTTCATGGTGAAATCTCTACAAAGACTTATATTTAGGAACGGAGGAAGTACTAGTATAGTACATACTGTAATTTATCAGCGAGATAAATTTGTACATTGCAATGAAACTTCCAGCTTCTGTTACATGTATCTTGCGTCCAAGGTTGCCCGTTGCAACATTTCATCAAATACAAAGGAGACTAACATGCATGCTATTGCATCTCAATGATTGACAGATCATAGCAAATATGTACTCCCTCCGTTCCAAAATAAGTGTCTCAACTTTGTGCAAACTTTAGTACAAAGTTGTACTACTACTAAAGTTGACACTTATTTTGGAACAGAGGCAGCTAAAGAAAAAAACGATCCATGCAGTCCCTAGCCCTTGAACCGTGAACCCTGACCAGGCTTCAATTTGCTGGCAACGTTCGAGCTTCCTAATAAATGAAGTTTGCAACCTTTTGACCATCGGATCATTTTGTGCAGTTTCACCAAAATCGAGATGAGCATCCCTATGGCAAAGAAATTGAAGAAGCGTGATTAGAATAAGATTACTGGGACTAGTTGATGAGACATAAACTCATCACAAATACAGTACGTAGAAGCCAGTAGAGGTATGTGCGGGGCAAAGAAGTAGAGAAATATCCACAGGGAGTGATGTGGGCAGCTGGAGCAGTGGTGCAAGCCGGCTGTAAAGGGAGTTGTACCTGAGGGACGTAGCTCAACCTTGAGGAGGGCGGCGGGAGGCGGCAACTTCCCACGTCGCGGCAGTGAGCAAGGGACGAAGGCAACCTCACCGGCTTTGTGAGAGAGAACGGTGGGGACCCCTGATCGGCACGTGTCGACAGTGGGTTTTCGCCGTCGGCGATGGCCACCGCATCTACACTAAGCATCCACCCTTTCCCCAAGGGGACGTGATCCGCCGGGATGTTAGAGATGTGGCCACAGTCGTTTTGTGCGAGAGAGTGTGAAGAGAGCAACCCCAGCAAGCAACCATGTAGGCTGGCCCGTCCTGACTATGTATATAGTGGAGCGGTTTCCTTTTCTCTCCATATGAACCTATCATATTGCGTACGTGCCACTGAAGAAAAAAAAACTTTATTTATAAATGACGCGGCACCTACTACTCGTTCTCCTATAACCTTGTGCTTGGCATCTCCAAAATATTAACCTTGGGATTGGATCTTCGCCTCTTCGGGAAGTCGAGCAATAATGGTAGTGCAGTATATATCGTTCTGGCTATATGAGACTGAATGAATTGCTGCACGTCCACCAGATGGGCGAGGGTCGAGGGGCGAGGGAGAGTGCTACATACGGAGAAAAATGAGTGAATCTACACTCTAAAATACGTCTATATACATCAGTGTTTGGAGTATGTACTAGTAGTTCATATTGAAATCTACTAAAGGACATATATATTCCAAACAATATGATATAATCTCTAGAACCAAGGTAGTAGGGACGAGGAGTAAACGGAGGGAGTAGTAAATTTTTCTCCTCGTCCTGTGAGCCACCGCGCGCATGGGCGAGGGAGCGGGCGTAAGGCGGAGCAAGCTTCACCTCATCCTGCGAGCCACCGCGCCCGTGGGCGGGGGAGACAGCGTACTAAGCAAGCTTCTCCTCGTTCTGCGAGTTGACAGGACACATCAAAAGTACTCCAGTGTATAGAGCCTTGCCTCTAAGGTAGGCCCCACATGGTTTGCCTCTTTTTTTAACATAACATGTCAAGTCGCAATTTGTTTGTTCACCCGTGGTAGACGATCCTCCCTCCACCATGTGGACAACCAGTACACGTGCCAAATTACCACGTGGGCTGCCTTTTTCGTACACAAATGAGCTCCACCGTGTACCCGCGCGGGTGTGGTTGGGAAAGAGACGGGAGTACATGCGCCGTGCATGCACCTCTTCTCTTCGTGCATGTCCCCCACCTACGTGGGTGTGTGTGAGAGATACAAACCGCGTTTGTGAGTGTTTTTTGTTTTGGGGTGGGGGTGGGGTGGGGGGTTGATTTCGTGAATTATTTGTGGGAATATGTGTCGATGACATCTCAAACAAATTTTTGCATGCAATGTGTGTGAAATGGAGGCCTATCCATATCATACATAGAGGGTCGGGCAATCCACGAGAAGAGAGGGAGGGGTCATAGCTATCGATAGAGTCGAAGAGAGGATCAAGTGGGTGGGTGCGAGATCGATGAAGAGAGCCATCGAAATTGTGTGTGTGTGCAAGTCAAAGATATAGGGCGACTGGCCTACCAGAACGTTAGAGGGCACATGTCAAGTTTGTGTGTGGCAGGGAGACATGACTAGAGCGCTCGATGTATCGGTGTGTGGGGGGGAGGGGGTGGGGGAGGGGTAGGCAGAGGCCTAACTATAGAGGTAGAACGACTCGTATATGTGTTGAGAAGGAGAGACCCAGCTATGTCTTGAGGGAGATCGGTCGACATCCATACATAACTGAAGGACGGGAAATATGATGGGACATAGAAAGAGAGGAGAGAGAGAGAGGGAGGGAGAGGGAGGGAGAGGGGTAGAGTGCTGGATGGGTGATGGAGTTGCTCCTCGAAGATGGTGGGAGAGGCCTACTAGACAAACTGAGGGTGGAACTGCAATGTTATCAATAAGAGTGGGGATGTGTTTCTGTGTGTGCCTGTGCGTGATAGATCTGTCGGGACGCATCCAAGGATGATGAAGGGGAACCATGTGTTTGGTAAGCAAACCTAACTAGATCGGTAGATCAATTGTTGTTTGTCGGAGGAAGAGAGAGACACAACTAATGAGTTAGATTGATTGACGTGTGGGTAAAAACGAGTTATAAGGACCTAGCTAGCTATATGTATAGCGAGAGATCGGTCGGTGTACGTCCATTTGTTAGAGGCAAATAAGGCCCAGCGAGACGGATAGACAGAGAGAATGGAGCTAGGAGGTGGTGCGAGAGGCCCAACTACTAGCTAGATAGGGGGAGGAGTGTGCGGTTGTGAGATCGATGAAAAGAGGGGCGAGAGTTTACACGTGTGTCTGACCGTATGAGAGACACGAGGCAAGGACACATAAAGGAGGAGATTGAAGGTGTGTGTGTATGTTGTAGGCAGGCATCGCTGGAGAGGTTAATCGATCGGTGTGTGTCGGAAAGGAGTTGTGGAGACTCTGGGAGAACGACCTAAAGAAAAAAATGAATGTGCCCGGTGGATAGAATGCCGAGGGAGGGGGAGGGCGAGGAGGGCATGTGCATGCACGAGAGAAAGTTAGTGGTAGCTACAAAGGTTAGAGGATTGTGTGGGTGTAAGAGACTATCAAAGATCATAATTTGATATGAAAGCGGATTCATATATTTGAATAGGAGATCATAGTGTTTTAAACATTGCATGCATGAATATAGCGGTGATACACGTGATGTGCACATGTTATACCATAATGTGATAATGCATGGCGTATGCAACTCACAGCTAAATGCCGAACAATCTAAACCATACTATACATCAAACAATCTCGCATTTTATTTGAATTTGTGATAATGTGTGGCGTTTGCAGCTTACAACTAAATATCGAACAATCTAAACAATACTATATATCGAACATTCTCACATTTTATTTGAATTTGTGGTAATGTGTGGTGTTTGCAACTCACATCTAAATACTTGTAGGCGTAGGGGGCGGGGCACCATACATAATGTGATAAACACATTATACAGATGAGACATGGTTTAGATTATGAAGATCTAGCTAGAGCTAGAAATGTAATGTGATTTGAAATCAAAATAAAGTGGATTCAAAAAATCTAGTTCGAGTTCATATAGTACACATAGTTCATATGTAACTCGAGACTAATCATGTGGTGTGCTGTGAAGATAATACACAAACGATGGTTTAACTTGACAATAATGATGATTGTAGATCTTATTAAAACAGAGAAACGAATTCAAATGCTTTGACTTCACAACAATCATTACTGTAGATCTTATTCAAATAGAGAAACGAATTCAAATTTAGTTCATATTGAAGCGGTAGTATATACGTTTGGAATGCACTAAAACGTTCATTTGAGTAGTAGGTTGCATGCATTATACACGTAGCGAAATATTTTAATTGAACATAACATGAATTCAAAGTTTTGAATGACATTTGTAGTGTGCATTGATTTGGTATAGTACACGTTAGGCTTGTCCGGAAATTTCAACCCGCGCCTTGTTAGCCTGAAATATTTAAGATATATCTTTGTCTCGTGCTCCGACAACTCCCTCCATCTCAACCCGCCCTTGCTATTCCGAAATTACAACGCACGCGAAAACTCCCACCTCCTGTGAAATCCCGACACGCGAAATGCCCGTGGTACCCCTGAACCGAAAGAACCGCCTCAAATCGGCGGGGGTACTTTCGTAATTTACCCCACATTTCGTACAAGCGCGTCTCTAAGCCATGGTTCCCCAGTGCCATCCCATCCGCCCGCCCATTCGTACACCGAGGGCGCGAAAACCTGCGACGAAACCCCACACCCTGCTCCGTCCGCCACCCAGCCGGAGCCTCTTCCCTGACGACGTCGTCCACAACAACACCTCGACGTCCCTCATCCACCGTACTGGATGAGGATCCGTCGTCGATCTCATCGTCCCGCCGGTTCAGCCACCCCGTCCTCCACCTCCAAGGAGCTGCCCCGACGTTCCCCTCGTCTTTCGCGCCACCTCCATTCCCACACCGTCGTCTTCACCTGCACCACCAGAAGAGCATCATCATCACCGTTTCCTCGGATGAAGCTGCGGCCTAATCGGCGCCACCAAAGAGGTTGTACACTAATCGCCGCATTTTCTTCTTGATTCGCTCTCACGGTGCTGCCGGCGCTCGGTCCCGAGCCGACACGGCGCGGCTCCATCCACGGCGGCGTCGCCGGCCACTTCCTCCACGGCGTCGCTCCCTCGGCGGCGACGTCCACATCAGTAGGAGCTGCTGCTGCTTTAGCTCTCGCTCGCGCTACTGCTCTGTTCTTGCTCTCGGTCCCCTGCCTGGTCTGCTCTTGCTATTGCTCTTGCTCGCGCTGCTGCTCTCGCTCTTGCTCTTGCTCTTGCTTGCAATGCTGCTCCGATTTAGCTACACTTCAGTCGACTGAATCAACTTTTGGGTTAGTCGATTTTCAGGGGGTGGGGGGCTCGCCGGGGTGAAGGAAGAACCAGCCGCAGCGGGGAGGGGGGCTCGCCGGAGAGGTACCTCACTATCTATCTTAGGGTTCAGGATGGGGGCGGTGGTCGCCGGCGGTGGCGGGGCGTTGGCGGGGCGGTGGCGTGGGGATCGCCGGAGAAAAAGCTCGGCACGGGGGGGCAGAGGGATGGCCGGGGCGGCGGCGGACCGGCGGTGGGGAGTGTTTTCGGGGCGGGCGGGGCGGCGCACCGCCGGCCGCGGGCGGCGGGGGGCTGCTGTTTGGCCGGTGGTGGCTGGCGGCTCAGGGGGGTGGAGGTTGAAGATGAACCGCAGGCCCTTGATTTCATATCCAACGGCTGCAAAATCGACTGACCAGAGATGAAAAAGTCAGTCGACCGACGTGTAGCCTCTTGCTAGTGCGTTCAGTTTCGACAGCAAAATTCAGTTTCGACAGTTAAGTTCAGTTTCGACAGTTAAGTTCAGTTTTGACAGTTAAGTTCAGAGATGAGCGGCTGATGTATTTTACATCTAGTACTTTGTGGTTATGTATTTTACGTCATGTATTGGAGATGCTATTAGAATTCCACTCAGGTTAACGTTGTTCGTTGTCTCTCTTGTCCTGCTTCAGCCTCGGCGTCGTACAACTCACCAGAGCTGCTCTAACGACGAAACCCTCCATCACAGCGGAGCAGTACCTCGGGCTCCATCTCTAGACGCCTAAGATCTTCTTCCCCTCCTTCGATAGCAAAGTCAGTCGGAGCAACCTCACCGGCCAACCCAATCACGCTGAGATCGACATGGCTTCGCCAAAGAGGTTGTACACTTGTTGCATCTCTTTTTTACTCTACATGTTATATATATTGTCCACTGAGCACACGGATTTGTTCCTTTAGTGTCTCCTTGAAAGAAAAAACGTAGGAATTTTAATTTTCACTTGTCCTCCTTTTCAAATTCCTATTCATGAAGCACAAGACTAAGAGATAGTAGCATAATAGCATTATAACCGTACATTTTCTTGTGGTTTGACTTAATCTCACCATGCTTCTTTGCATCCTGTGATCTTCCAATTGTTGTGAATCAAACACCCAGATTGGCAGAAATCCTGTGTTTTTAAATTCTCTGTTTTGCACGTGCATTCCTATCCTATTCCTGTCTATTTCCTATCCCTGCATTGTTGGAATCCTCCAATTCAAACGAGCCCTTACAGAATTACTTCTCTTACAGATAGTTGTAAAAGAAAACCTTGTGTGGTTTGTCCTGCTCGTGCTGCGTCGTCGTCCACCCCAGCTCAGCTGCTCCAACGATAGAAGGGTCCAGCACAGCAGGGATCCGGCCTCCAGACTGTCTTTCGCCGCCTCAGATCTTCTTCCCCGCCGCTGGCAGCCATGAAAGCTGCATTACCATCATCAACTGAGCAGATGACCTCGAGGACTACATGGGTCCGCAAGAGAGGTCGCACTCTTTCGTGTCTGCTTACGTTATGCATCGCTTAATATTACATGCTACTTTATCGTCCTGTTCACCGATTAGACTCTGAGTCAGCTCCAAACTAATGGTCAAACTTGAGTTTTAAATGGTTGTGGGGTACATATCGGGGCCGCTATCAATAGTATCTATCTACTATCTGGTTAATCTCCAGTGTCTACTATGAGTTTCATGTTGGGTGGGAAACAAACAGTAAAGAAGCCATTATCTGTATTTTTTAACTGAAGCCATTATCTACCTGCTATTATTGGTTTTGGGTCTATCCACAGGTTGCTACCATCACTCTGGATTTCTGCATGCACTCCTTACATAATCTCACTATGTTTTATTCCTATGCATGACAGTTATTGTAAACAACGGAACTGAACATGTAGAGCAAAAGAGACGAGCCTTGCGTGGCAATAAAATTTCATGCAGACGTCGCTCCATGGTAGGCGCAAAGGCAGCCCCCCCTCCACGCATTTCGGATTGTAATCGAGAGGAAGATATCTGTTCTGAGGGGGATTCAGAAGGAGAAGACAACTCCTATTTACCCCCTGAGGTCTTCGCTCTAACTTGGCATGCTGATGTTGGTTATATCATGCATATGGTGTCTTACATTGCTTACTTTATACATCAAATATGTCATCTGCTTAGTTTAGACATCCTTTGTGCGAATGCCATCTGTTTAGTTTATTCATCATTTATGTGAATTATGCAACGCCATCTTGTTTAGCCAGGCATCATATATGTGAATTTTGCAACGCCATCCTGCTTAGCCAGTCATCTTATATGTAAATTATATCAGGCCATCCTTTTTTTTCGTTACATATTACATTTGTCAACAATGTTAGTACATTCAACTGCTCTTCGTGTGCATCAGCCATTTGACACGGTGATGGCAAATTCTGGAGTGAAAACAAGGTCTTCAGAGCAGACTATGCTATCTGACGAAGCGCATATCTCGCTGGTTACGGATAGCTCCTCAGAGGAGGATTCAGAGACAGATGACCAGTCCTATCCCCCCCCCCCGAGGTGTATGCTCTAACTTGGCAGGGTTATGTTGCTCATATCGTGCGTATGGTGTCTCGCATTGCTATGTCATTTGATTAGTTTAGACATGCTTTGTGTGAATGCCACATGTTCAGTGTCTAATTACCATATATGTGAATTATGCATTGCCATCTTGTTGCAAGACATTATATATGTGAATTATACAATGCTATCTTGTTGCAAAGGCATTATATATGTGAATTATGCAATGCCATGTTGTTTAGCCAATCATCATGTATGTGAATTATATCATGCTATCATTTTTTTGTATTACGTGTTCCATTTGTCGACAACGTTTGTATATTCAACTACTCTTCATGTGCATCAGCCATTTGAAGCGGTGATGGAAGTATCTGGAGTGAAAACAAGGTATTCAGAGCAGACAATGCTTCCTGCTGAAGCAGACATCTTGCTGGTTACAGAGAGCTCCTCAGAGGAGGATTCAGAGACTGATGACCAGTCCTATTTCCCCCCTAAGGTCTATGCTCAAACTTGGCAGGGTTATATTACCCATGTCATGCATGTTGTCTTGCATTGCTTAGTTTTTACATCATATATGGATTGCCATCTGCTTACTTGCTTACTATATAAATTATATATTTGAATTATATCATGCCATCATGTTTATATAGTACATACACATCATCTATCTGAGTTATGGCATGGAAACCCATTTAATAAAGACATCATATAGTTATATCATCTCATCCTGTTTAGTGTTTACAGTCATCATATTTTGAATTATGGCAGTCTATCCATGAATGTATGTGAATTATGGCATGCCAACCTATTTAATAAACACATTATATAGTTATGTCATGTCATCCTGTTTACATAGTCTCATATTTTGAACTATGTCTTTCCATCTTTTTTAGTTAGCCATCATAATGTGAAATTGTGTCATGCTATCCTGTTTAGTTAGGCATCATATATGTGAAATTGTGTCATGCTATCCTGTTTGGTTAGACAACATAAATATGAATTATTTCATGCCCTCTTTTATTCCCCACTATCCATTGCACCTGTCTATCATACAATGTCTATACTTTCAATTACTTTTCTTGTTTATCAGCCATTTGAATTGAAGAGCGTGATGGCAGTATCTAAGGGAGTAACAACACGGTCTTCAGAAAATATAGTGCTACCAGTTGATGCAGATAGAACCACGGTTGTACTTGCCCAAGGACCAGATCCACCACACATAACCCAGACTCTCGCAGATTGTACCCCTACCCAGTTGGACAGAGAACCAGCTACACCCCTTTTAACCCCAACCCCGGCAGATAGTAACCCAGTTCCAGTTGACACAGCACCGTCTCCACCACAGAGCACCCAAACACGAGCAGTTAGTAAGGGAACTGTAGTGCCCAAAGCACGAGGACCACCACTCCGAATCCCAACTCAACGCTTAAAGGAGAAGAAGATTTGTTCTCAGGTCAGGATCTGTAGCTATGGTTCATACTCCTTTGCTCTTGCATTATTGTATTTACTCATACCAACTATTTTCAAATTTGAAGGATGGAATTGAAACTCCAATGGCGCAACAGGTATGTTTTAAACCTGTTTTTTTAACTGGTTTGCTGTTGTAACCTGCTCTATGTTGATTTCAATTTCAATTGAATAAACAGTTATGTTCTCATGGCATGCACATTACAAGTGTTGTTATTGCTCTATAGTTACCCACACTTATATTCTGTCTATTTTGCTTTGTCTTGAACAAATATTATTTGAACTGTGTCTCTATCTTGATTTGGCAACAAAAACTAGAATGATATAGACCTTAAAGTGACCATGGTACATAGATATATGTTTGTTTCATGCTGTTATCCTGTCCACTTTACTACTGAACTCATTTACCAAAATGAGTTTCATATACAACATGGTAAACATGTGATGTGTCTGCTTGTTTCTCTTTTAGAATGCGGACAAAATATTGGAGAACAGTACCGCGTTATCCAATGGTAAAGGAAGTAATGCAGATAAGGTTCAAGATAGTGAGACATCCCTGTTGGTCTCCAAGAAAGCTGATAAAAACTATCTTGACGACAGTGAGGGAACCCAAAAGTCCTGTCTTGATGTAGTGTTCGAGTTACTGGCCACTACTGCTGGCACAAGCTCTTCGAACTCGCTGCCTGAATCAGTTCGTCTTCTTGAGTCTCAACTTCAAGTTGAAAGACATCGATCAGATGTGCTGCGACAGGAAGCTGAAGGACTGAGGAAGTCCCTGCAGAACTCAGATGCATATTTTCTGGTGCAACAGCAAGCGCTGGAGGATTTAAGCGCCAAACAAGAGAAAGTTAATAAGCTTGCTAAGCATCTTGCCAGCATTATGGGTACCCAGGATATTGTTTCTTGAGATCTTCTGAAGTGGTTTCAGTTCTGGATTTGTTTTGCTGCGGCGTTTATTTGCGCTGGTCGCCAACTTTGACAACTAGTGTATATGATATGCTGCTTTATTCCCTATATTTGCACTGGTGGCGAACTTTGATGCCCAGTGGATGTAATATGTGTAATAGCCGTGATAGCCTGGCGTTAGTTGCTTGCTTATTTATTTCCTTGTTGTCTTGTTTATTTGTTTGCTTGTAGTAATTGCAGTTCTTTTTCCGCGGTTAGCTAGTGGCTGCAATAACCTATTTTTTAAAACTAGGCCACAATAACCATGGGCTAATATTTACTGTAGTGACACTAGGCCTCCTACTGGCCGTAGAAACAGTGGGCCTTCTACGGGCCGTAGAAACAATGGGCCTTCTGCGGGCCGTATCATCAATGGGCCTTATACGGGTCGTATGATCGATTGGCCAAACATGGGCCAAACAGACCGCATTATGGCCGTAAACGGGCTAGAGTTGGAATCGTCCGTTCATGGGCCGACCATAACGGGCCATCGTTAATAGGTCGTATTTGATGACGCTATGAAAACGGCCCAACGTATTAACGGACCACAAACGGGCCGACTGTAACCACGGGCTGAATTTGGCCCACAAGCAGAAAATGACAGTAACGGGACGTAAGTAAACGAATGCTGGAAATGAGCCCAAGAATAAATGGGCTCTGAGAAGGCCGAAAGATAACATGGGCTGGAAACGGCCCAACGGAATAACGGGCCGTTAATGGGTATAAAGTGATACACTGTTCATTACGGGCCAGTTTCACCACGGGCCGTTAATGGGTGTAAAGTGATACACTGTTCATTACGGGCCAGTTTCACCACGGGCCGTTAATGGGTGTAAAGTGATACACTGTTCATTACGGGCCAGTTTCACCATGGGCCGTTAATAGGCCAAGAGTTATATAGGGACTCATATGGGCCGAAAGACGTCATGGGCCATACATGGGCCAGAAGTGAAAACGGGCTGGAATCATATTGGATGGCCCAGATGACGCTACTGGGCCTAATTCGGATAGGGCGTAACGGGCCTTGGGTTAGCGGGCTGTAAATGGGCTATATGCGAGCAGGCCGTTAACAGGCTTTCCATGGGCCGGCCCGCCACCTTTTGACCAAGTCAAATGGGCCGGCCTTTTCACAGGAATGGGCCTCTGTTGGGCCGTGCCACGTGTCGACGTATCATAGGCGCCTTCTGTCCAATGAGTGGATGGCATCTGTCCCAACGATGAGCCGACACGTGTTTCCTCCAGCCAATGATGATTTTACACGTGGAAAATCCTCATTGGTCGGGGCTGTTAACGGGTTATCGGATCCAAAACCCGACCCGATAGCTTAACGGCGTTCCGTTACGGTGGATGCCACGTGTCGGTCACCCTTGATGAAAGCACTTCTGTGACGCGCGATTTATCGTCATGGAAGTGGACACTTTCGTGATGATAATTTTGGTAATGTCATGGAACACTTCTACGACAGCACAGGTATGACTATCTTGATTCTGTCATAAATTTGTCATGGATGTACATGCATGACAAAAAACGCGACCTACTGTGACAAACACGTATCATCACAGAAGTGTATTTTTTTGTAGTGACAGCGAAGATTTTGAACGAGTTTCAAATAGAACGCACATGAAGAATTTGCGAATAGATTGGGTTGAGTATAGCATAGAGGGCGAAGGGTCCGATCACATTCACTTAGCAGAAAAACCAACTTGAAGAATTAGCCATAAGTGAATGCTGTAGAGGACATAAATAAATATATATATAGCCAATGAAGAAAAATGACGGAAACAGTGAAGACAATGCAAAGTTGAAGAAAATGAACAACTGAGGAATTTCACTGAGGAAAAACTCAAATTGAAGATTTTCAACTTTTGGTGGTGGCGTGACCCACCGTATAAGAATGATGATTTCAGACACCGCGTACAATTGTCGTAGAGTTCTGAGAATCAAATTCTTCGTTAATTTCTTCACACTTAGAGTGTTATTCTTCATTGATTGAAGAAAAACGTTTCTTCATGTATTGCACATCTAAGTCATCAATTTTGCATAAGTGTTAGGATGAGTGTCCTTTTCAAAGAACATTCGAAGATTCTAAGATATTTAGCTCACACCGCAACTTGCTAAATCTCTTCTCATCCAAGGGCTTTGTGAAGATATCGGCTAGCTGTTCTTCAGTCTTCACATGCTCAATAGAAATGTCGCCCTTCAACACATGATCACAAAGAAAATGATGACAAATCTGAATGTGCTTTGTCTTCGAGTGCTGAACTGGGTTGTGAGCAATCTTGATGGCACTCTCATTGTCACAGTAGAGAGGCACATTCTTCATGTTGACGCCGTAGTCCTTGAGAGTTTGCTTCATCCACAGCAATTGAGCACAGCAAGAACCAGCAGCAATGTACTCACCTTCAGCAGTAGACAGTGATACGCAGTTCTGTTTCTTCGAGGACCAACAGACCAAAGATCGTCCGAGGAAATGACATGTACCAGATGTTGACTTGCGGTCCACACGATCACCGGTATAGTCAGAGTCAGAATATCCAATGAGATCAAAAGCCGAGCCCTTGGGGTACCATAATCCAAGTGTTGGTGTGTGAGCTAGATATCGAAGAATATGCTTCACAGCCTTATGGTGTGATTCCTTCGGTGTAGCTTGAAATCGGGCACACATGCAAACACTAAGCATAATATCTGGCCTAGATGCACATAAAGACAATAAAGAACCAATCATGGAGCGATATACCTTTTGATCGAAGTCAATACCATTTTCATCAGTGCACAGATGGCCATTTGTGGGCATCGGAATTTTGACGCCTTTGCAATCTTGCATGCCGAATTTCCTCAGTACATACTTGAGGTATTTCTCCTAAGATATGAATATGCCATTGCGCTATTGACGAATTTGAAGACCATGCCCGAGGGGCCTGCTTGAGGCCATAGAGGGCCTTATTGAGTCTGAAGACTTTGTCAGGATGCTTTGGATCTTCAAAACCTGTGTGTAGCCTTGAGCTACAAGCCGTGCCTTATTCCTCACCACAAGGCCATTTTCATCTTGCTTGTTGCGGTAGATCCACTTTGTGCCAATGATATTGTGCTTGCGAGGATCTGGACGTTTAACCAGTTCCCAGGCGTTGTTGAGCTCGAATTGATGTAATTCTTCTTGCATGGCCTGAATCCACTCAGGCTCCAGAAATGCTTCATCTACCTTAGTGGGCTCTGTGATAGAGACAAAAGCATAGTGCCCACAAAAGTTAGATAAATGTGAAGCTTTTGAGCGTGTGAGAGGACCTGGTGCTTCAATGTCATCGATGATCTTTTCAACTTGCACTTCTTTTGCAACGCGGGGATGAGCTGGTTGTCGTCGAGGAATTTGATCAGTATTTTCTTCAGCATTTTCTTCAGGTGCATTAGCTCGACGTTCTTCACGTTCTGGAATGAATTCTTTAGCAGATTCTTCGGTAGGAATGACATCCTCAGTAGCCTTGAACTTGATAGTTTCCTCAGGTGCTGGTTCATCTATCACAGAGGGTAGGTGCTCTCTTTGAGAGCCATTAGTTTCATCGAACCGCACATCTACAGTTTCAACAACCTTGTGAAGAATGTTGTTGAAGACTCTGTAGGTGTGCGAGTCCTTTCCGTAACCAAGCATAAAACCTTCATGTGCTTTCGGTGCAAATTTAGCATTGTGATGAGGATCTCTAATCCAACATTTAGCACCGAAGACTTTGAAATAACTCACATTGGGTTTCTTGTGAGTGAGGAGTTCATAGGCAGTCTTCTTGAAGAATTTGTGAAGATATACCCTGTTGATGATGTGGCACGCAGTATAAATTGCCTCAATCCAGAAGTGACGAGGCGTCTTGTACTCATCAAGCATAGTGCGAGCCATCTCAACAAGAGTTCTGTTCTTGCGCTCCACGACGCCATTCTGCTGAGGAGTGTAAGGAGCAGATAACTCATGAGTAATACCAAGTTCATCAAGATAGTCATCAAGACCAGAATTCTTGAACTCAGTTCCATTGTCACTTCTAATGTGCTTGATTTTCACACCGAAGTTGGTTGAAGCCCTCGAGGAAAAACATTTGAAGACTTCCTGCACTTCATGTTTGTAAGTGATAATATGTACCCAAGTGTAACGAGAGTAATCATCAACAATAACAAAGCCATAGAGAGATGCATCATTTGCGACTGCTGAGTAATGGTTAGGACCGAAGAGATCCATATGAAGCAATTCAAATGGTCGAGTAGTGGTCATGATAGTCTTTGCTGGATGCTTAGCCTTGGTCATCTTTCCAGCTTCACAGGCTCCGCATAAGTGATCCTTGAGGAATTTGACATTCTCAATGCCAATGACGTGCTTCTTCTTCGCAAGCATGTGCAAATTCCTCATGCCTGCATGATCAAGTCGTCGATGCCATAGCCAGCCTTCTGAAGCTTTTGCAAGTAGGCACACGGCTGGTTGCGGTCCTGTAGAGAAATCAACAATATACAAGTCTCCTCTCCTAAAGCCTTCGAAGACTTTGGAATTGTCAGCTTCCATAACCACAACACAACGATACTTGCCAAAGACAACAACCATATCAAGATCACAAAGCATTGAGACAGACACGAGGTTGTATCCTAAGGACTCGACAAGCATGACTTTGTCCATGTGTCGATCCTTTGTGATCGCAACCTTACCTAGACCCAATACCTGACTTTTGCCTTTGTCAGCGAAGATGATATGCTTCAGATGCGATGGTGATAAGGGAGCATCCATAAATAGATTCTTGTCACCAGTCATGTGATTTGTACATCCACTATCGAGGACCCACTCAGTGGCTTTGGGTTGGTCATCCTGCAGATGAATTAGTGCAGCTTACGAACTTTATATACTTCATCAGTGAAGAATATGACATCACAATTCATCAGACCAATTTCATCAAGCAATGCAACAGTTAAAACAGTATGAGGACGTGAGAAATGAAAGTTCATTTCTTCATGATTAGCCTGCATCCTTCCAGGCACTTTTCAGGTCTCCAGCAAATTCTTCAGACGTTTGAGCACGTCTAGAGACCTGACCCTGCATAAGAGATTAGTCCTTTTTCTTCACCATCCACATCTGAAGGGGTGGCAAAGAGTTCATCACTCTGCGAGCTCCATACGAGAAAGGTGGCATAGAAGCCAATCCATTTTGTTTCACATAAGAGGAGTTAGGGTAAGCATATGAATAAGCAGAGAAATTCTTCGAGGACTTACGAACATAATGATTAGAAGAACAATGCTCATCTTCATAGCCCTTAGCTCTTCCCTGCGAAACAGAGTTGTTAGCACGATGATGTTCATATGAGGACTTTGATCCTTTTGAGTAATATGATCCACGTGAGGAATTCGATCCGTATGAGGACTTGGATCCATATGAAGAATTTGGTCCATATGAAGAATTTGATCTGGGGTTCCTATTCTTCACAGCTGATGTCATGAGGACATTCACCTGAAGACTTTCAAGGCACCTTTTGGGAACCCAGATTTTCTTCATAGGAGAACTGTTCCTGCAGTTAGTGCCAACATATCTAGCAAATACTTCACCATTCTGATTTTTAAACAGTTTATAGTTGGAGTCAAATGACTCATCAGATGAATGAGAAGATTCACATGTAAAGCCAGATAGATTAGATGGATCAACTGGAGGTCCCTTTGCAGCAACCCATGAGGTTTTGGGGTACTGCTCAGGCTTCCAATATGTACCATCAGCATTGAGTTTCCTCTCAAAGGCAATGCCCTCTTTTCTAGGGTTCCTGTTGAGGATCTGCTTTTTAAGCACATCACAAAGAGTCTGATGCCCTTTGAGGCTTTTGTACATGCCTGTCATGTACAATTCCTTCAGCCCTGCATCGTCAGTGATACTAGCAATGTCCTTAGATGAGGAATTAGTGATAGCAGAGACAGTTGAAGAATTTGTAGCATTAGAAGCATTTGAACATTCAGGTGAAGAATTAGCAGATTCACGTTCAATGCATTTCAAACATGGAGGAACAAATTCTTCCTGAGCAGCGCTGATTTGTTGAGCAAGTAATGAATCGCGCTCCTTCTGAAGATCTTCATAACTCACTCTTAGCTTCTCAAGATCTTGCTTTCTTTGAAGAAATTCATAAGAAAGCTTCTCATGATCAGATAAGAGAGTGTTATGATGACCTTGAAGGTTGTCAAACCTAGTCTGAAGTCTCTGAAGATTTTCAGTCAAGGTTTTAGTGCGATCCATTTCTTCACCCAACATATCATCACTTTTGTCTAGCATGTTTTGAACCTTTTCAAAAGCCCTTTGTTGTTTCACAGCAATCTTAGCAAGTTTAGAGTAGCTGGGCTTGAGGTTTTCATCAGATTCATTCTCACTAGATTCAGAGGAGGTATATTTGAGTACCTTGGCACCCTTTGCCATGAAGCAATAGGTGGGAGCGTAGTCATCATTGCCTTCATCAGCCTTGTTGTTGAAGCCATTTTCTTCAGAGTTGAAGATAGACTTGCTGACGAATGCAGTAGCGAGAGCTAGACTCGCTACTCTAGACTCGGACTCCTCAGATGCCTCCTCTTCCTCATGTTCCTCAGATTCAGCTTCAGAGTCCATTTCCTTGCCAATGAATGCCCGAGCCTTCTTGGAGTTGCTCTTCTTGTGAGATGAAGACTTTGAGGATTTTGATGATGAAGATTTTGAGGATTTCTTCTTTTTCTTCGCATCATCAGAACTATAATCCTTGTATTTCTTCTTCTTTGATTCCTTTTCCCACTGAGGACAATCTTGAATGTAGTGTCCACGTTTCTTGCATTTGTGACAAAGCCTCTTCTTGTAGTCACTGGATGAGGAATCATTGCTCCTTGAGGATCTTCCAAAGCGACCACGTCTTGAGAACTTTTGAAATTTCTTCACGAGCAGTGCTAGCCCGTGGCTCAGTTCTTCAGGATCACCAAGGCTGCTGCCAGAGTCTTCATCTTCGGACTCAGAAACTGCCTTGGCCTTCAGTGCACGTGATCTGCCATAGCTTGAACCATAGAGGTCTCTCTTTTCAGCAAGCTGGAACTCATGAGTATTTAGCCTTTCGAGGATATCAGCGGGGTCAAGTGACTTGTAATCAGCACGTTCTTGTATCATCAATGCCAGAGTATCAAATGAGGAATCAAGCGATCTCAACAATTTCTTCACCACCTCATGGTCGGTGATGTCAGTGGCACCAAGCGCTTGAAGCTCATTTGAGATGTCAGTGAGGCGATCGAAGGTTTGTTGAACATTTTCATTGTCGAGTCTTTTGAAGCGGTTGAAGAGATTGCGAAGAACATCAACTTGAGAGTCACGCAGAGTTGAGACTCCTTCATTCACTTTGGACAGCCTATCCCAGATAAGCTTAGCAGTTTCCAAAGCACTCACTCTTCCATACTGTCCTTTGCTCAGATGGCCACATATGATATTCTTCGCTTGAGAATCGAGTTGCTTGAATCTCTTCACATCGGAAGCGTTCAGTGAGGGTGAGACAGAGGGAACACTATTTTCCACAACATACCAGAGATCGTTATCAATTGCCTCAAGATGCATTCGCATCTTATTCTTCCAGTAGGGGTAGTCCATCCCATCGAAGGTGGGACACCCAGTAGAGACCTTGATCATACCTGCGGTCGACATAACTAAAACTCCAGGCGGTTAAACCAAAATCACACAGAACAAGGGAGTACCTTGCTCTGATACCAATTGAAAGTGCGGTATATCGACTAGAGGGGGGTGAATAGGCGATTTTTATGAATTCTTCACTAAGGAATTTGCGGGTGAGGAAATTCCTTAGCGAAGAACTACTTGCAGCGGAATAAGTACTCAAAGTAAGCATAGCAGAACATAGGCATGGTCATCATGATGAAATGAAGACAAACACAGAGTACAGAAAGCGTAAACACAGGATAGCACAGGATGAAGACAAACAAACTCAAGAAATTGAACTGAGGAAATTGAGAAAGTCTTCAGTCAAAGGCTTCAAACACAGATATGACAAGCACACAACACAGTAATGAGGAAATGAAAGAGTTGAGGAAATAGAACCAGTAAGCTTGGTGAAGGCACTGATTTGGTAGACCAGTTCCAACTGTTGTCTCAGTTGTACATCTGGTTGGAGCGGCTAGGTATTTAAACCTGAGGACACACAGTCCCGGACACACAGTCCTCACCGTATTTTCCTTGAACTAAGGTCACACAGACCTCGTCCAATCACTCGTGGTAAGTCTTCAGGTGACTTCCAAACCTTCACAAACTCGGTCACTCGGCGATCCACAATTCCTCTTGGATCTCTAGACCATGACGCCTAACCTTCTGGAAGAAGCACATTCTTCAAAGGTAACAAGCGTTGGATCCACGCAGAATCAATCTCTTCAGTGATGCTCAATCACTTTGGGTTTGTAGGTGTTTGGGTTTGGGTTTTCCTCACTTGATGATTTTCGCTCAAAGTCTTCGGAGGATGGGATGCTCTCAAATGACAAATGTCAGTTTCTCTCGGAGCAGCCAACCAGCTAGTGGTTGTAGGGGGCGGCTATTTATAGCCTAGGGAGCAGCCCGACATGATAAGACATAAATGCCCTTCAATGATATGACCGTTTGGTGGATAAGATATTTTGGGACAGCTGGCGCGTAGCACAGCAACGGTCGGAAATATGAGGCTCAAATTCCTCAGGGCTATCATGTTCCTCACTGTGTAGGCAATCCGCACTGGCGAATTCCTAACTCCTCAGTCAGAACAAATTCCTCAGAGACCAGAAGAGCTTCGTCTCTGTCACTGAAGAATATGACTGAACTGTATGAGATTTCCAATGGCTTCGCTCGAAGGGATTGGTAGGTGTAGGATTTTGAGTTGAGCATCACATGGGAATTTTTCCTTAGTATTTCCTCGACCCCCCTTTAACAGTACGGTGTTTCCTATGACTCAAGAAAGAGAAAATGAAACTATGAAAACAAAAGTCTTCACGCTTCATGTTCCTCAAATGAATACCAAGTCTTCAAGGTCACACCAATTTCTTCACTTTCAAAGTCTTCAGAAAGTCTTCAAAAATCCAAAGTCTTCAGTCGAAGAACGTCATTTTTAGGGGTCGACTTTCTCTGTAAATATCAAACTCCTCATAGACTTATGGACCTGTGTACACTCATAAACACATTAGTCCCTTAACCTATAAGTCTTCAATACACCAAAATCACTAAGGGGCACTAGATGCACTTACACTTCTCCTCACATGATTTACTCTGATTAGTTTGCTTGGCTACATGCTCCTCATGATTTCTTTGAATTTTTCTGTAGGAGCTCGATCAAAAATCACCTAAGGAAAATATGTCGTTCTTCTCTACAAGGGTTGCATGTGGAATTTGAGGAGAATCTGTGCACCAGCATCCGACTCCTTGATGTTGCTCTGATCATATTGTGTAAATATATTTCTAATAAAGCAATCGCCCGATGGTGTACATGTTATAAATAACAAGATGTAATCATCAAGTGTGAGAGATGGCAACATCATGATGGGATGGTATGTACTGTTGTGCTCATCAATAGAGTTAGATCACTTTTTTGTCTGAGAGTCGATTTTTTTGTGCGTTAGATGGATTGACAAGTACCAAAGATTGATGCCAAGCAGAACTAAAACATGTCCATGGATCACCTTCAGTCCCGCATTCCAATCAACAACATTGGGCCGAGCGAGCGCGCGGGTGGCGCAAGAGGCAATGGGCATCCGGTGGAGACTGAATGGTGAGCGGCGGTGGCGAGGTCGAGCGGTTGGCACCAGCGGCGAGTAGGCAATTACCGTGATGGGCGAGCGAACGGGGCGTGTAGGTGTCACGATTGCATCACAATTGGAATAAAGTAAACAATGCATACGTGTGACCATTGACTGATTTTGTGTTTTGTGTGCTTGTGTTAACAGCCAGCCAAATCAATCAGCCAAGGGCCATTATGTACGTGAGTGTGTTAGCAGTGGGTATATTTGAAGATTATTTCTCAACTCGGCATGTGGATAGACACTAAAAAGACGATGCCATGGTAGCATGGTAGACCTGGCAAGTGCCACGAACATCATGATATTCTTCCTTTCCTTAATTCCTTGATTTGAAAAATAATTTGCTCTGCGTGTATAGGAACATAGCAGTCGGGCAAACGACACTTTGGCATCTTTATCTATCAAGGGAAATATACTTTTTACTTTAGAAAATGTGGGTTCGGATTGGTCTGTTGAGTTATGGCTGGCTGATCGGAATAATTTTTCTATTTAAAAAATGTAGCAAATAGCATTTCATTAGAGATTGGTCTGTTGAGTTATGGCTGGCTGATCGGAATAATTTTCCTATTTAAAAATGTAGCAAATAGCATTTCATTAGAGATGGCTTTGCAGCAAATTGCAAATCACGCAAACCAAGCCATCGCCGCCTCGTCGCTCTCGCCGGGAGCGACAACAACCGCCGGTTTCTTCTTCGCCTTCTTAGCCGGCATCTCCTCCATCCGGATGCCCTGCGGCACGAGCCACTCCACCACCGCCTGGGACTCGGCCTCCAGGAAGTTTAGGTCCGTCTTCGGCCGTCCGGCACGCCACACCGCCATGTCATAGGCACGAGCGGCCTCATCGGCGGTGGGATACGTGCCGAGCCACCAACGCTGCCCGACATCGGAGACCTCCAGTCTGAAGTTCCCGGAGGGCTTCGCCCTCATGCCGAAGAAACCGGACTTTCCCTTCGGCGTCTTCTTCGGCGCCATCGGGGAGCGGGCGGCGGCCGAGCGGGGAGCGGGGCGGCGACGTGCGGCACGGGGCGGAGGTGGACGGAGCGGGGCGGCGGCGTGCGGCGCGGGGCGGAAGCGGACGGAGTAGGGTGGCGGACGGACCGGAGAGGAGGCGGACGGAGCGGGGCCGGGCGGAGGATGGACCGGAGGCGGAGGCGGCCGGAGAGGAGGCGGGCGGGGTCGGGGCGGCCGGAGCGGAGGCGAACGCGATGGGGCAGCGCGGCGGCAGGCGGCGACCTAGGCGGGGTGGAATCAGTGATGGGGGTCTGGATCTACGGCGGGGCGAGACCTTAAAAAGTTAACATGTAACTCTTGCAAACTATTTCAAGAGCCCGTGACAACCCACGGGCAGTCTACTAGTATATCTACTTTTGGACCTTAAAACAACAGCCCACGGGTTTTTTTTTATTTGGCCCGCCCACCTTTGGGCTGGAAGCTCCGCCACGGCCGAGCACCATGACGACAAGGCACGAAGAGGAGAGCCGCCCGAGGCCATTGACCACCACGTTTCCTGGCCGTAGTCCATGCGCCTGCCGGTGACGGCAGAAGCAAGCACCGGTTGAAGATTCGTTTCATCCAATTTTCAGGCACAAGCTACTCACTGAAGATTATTATTTTCTGCAAATGATTCTTCATTTTTATTGCTCTAATAGTGTCATCAATTCACACAAAAAGGACAACGGGCTGCACTCCCATGGCCGATTTGGCCATCAGCATCCCGTCGACCACCTCCACTAGTATTATGTACTACCAGAATTCAAGAGAATTCCGACTCCCGCGATTCTACTATCCTAATAAGTTGCAGGATGATGCAACTACGTGTCTACTACTGTACGTGCTATGTACAGCCGAGCATTATCGCGCGCGGCGGCCTCTGCTTAGAAGACGAGGCAATCCTTGTCGAGGTCGTACCCCATCTTCTCCAGCCCCGGGCGCACCGTGCACTCGAGCATCGCCGGCGGCCCGCACACGAGCGCGAGCGTCTCGCCGTCTCCGCCCAAAGGCAGGTGCTCCCGGAGCACCTGTTCGTCGACCCTACCCACGCCGTATTCCCATGCGTCCTCCGGCCGGGCCACCTTGCTCACCACGTACCACACCTTGAGCCGCGCCGGGTGCGCGGCCGCCCACCGGTCGATCTCCTCCCGCAGGAGCATGTCGTCCTCGGTGCGGTTCGCGAACACCAGGTGCATCTCCGTGGTGTCATCGGGCTGGTCCCTCAGCACGGCCTGAATCACCTGGTACACCGGCGTGATCCCCGTCCCGCCGGCCACCATGGCGAGCCGGCGCGCGAACCGGCGCTCGCCGCCCACCGTGAACGCGCCGCGGCCGGCGTACTCGATGTGGCCCACGGGGCCCTTGATGTCGACGGGTGCACCGAGCGGCAGCGAGTCGAGGTACTGCGACATGAGCCCGCCGGCGGGGAACTTGGGGTCCTCGTCCTTGAAGTATATCTTGATGAGGAGGTCCACATGGCCGACCTCCTCGACGGAGCTGGTGGGCGTGTACGCGCGCATGCAGAGCTTGCCGCCGGTGGACGCGCACACGTACACGTGCTTGCCGACGGGCAGCCCGAGCTTCTGGTCAGGCGACGGCAGCGCGAACCGGAACAGGCGCACGTTGTCGGACATGCTCTTCTTGTCGACGAGCCGGCAGCGCACCTTCTCCCGCGGATTGGCGAGCGCAACGGTCGTCGAGACCGGCGGCAGCACCAAGGGCTCAACACCAGCAGCAGGGGCCTCGACGATGGCGGCGAGGTCGGCGCTGCTGCTCTGCGGCGAGTAGTCGGTGCCGGTGGCGATGAGCTCGCCGACGCGGTACATCTCAAGGAGGCCGCGGGCCTTGGCGGAGTGGATGGCGTCGAACTCCTCGGTGCAGTCGGAGCCGGCATTGATGAGGATGCTGTCGGCGCCGCCGGGGTGGTCCTTGAGGAAACCCGTGCAGTCGTAGACGTGGCCGTGCACGACGATCCACGCCGACTCCTTGGACGCGTGGCGGCGCACCTCGGACATGGTGTACTGGGCTGACGCCGTGGACATGAAGGGCGTGGAGGTGCTCCGCTTGAGCGTGCCCTGCGTGGTCTCGGACGTCTCGATGTGCTTCTGCCGCGCCATCCAGCCGCCGGACTGGTTCCCGGGCTGCGTCGGGTGGTCGAAGACGAGGCCGATCTCGCCCTTGTGCGGGCGGCACACGTTGATCTTGACCCGGAACCAGCAGTTGTTCATCATGCCCATGAGGTTCCAGATGAGGCGCTCGGGCTGGGTGTTGAGGGCCTCGTCCCAGGCGCGGACGGCGATCTCCTTGGCGCCCAGCAGGTCGAGCACCTCGACGTCGACAGACCAGAAGCACCAGCACCAGTACTTGCCGTACTTGGTCGGCCGCTCCGGGTGGTCCAGCTCGCACACCTGCCATGTCTCGCCGCCGTCCAGGGTCACCTCCACCCTCGTAACTTTCCGGCCACCGCCTGGTTAAAAGCAACACCGCCAATGTTAGAATAGTCAACCGAGGCCCAAATACAACGAACAGGCTGGAAGTTACGAGGCTTCTCTGTATCGAGCAGGCCCAAGCAAGCCCAAAATGAATAGCGACACGACATGTATCAGACAGCGCCGAGATTTATACTACGACAGGGGTGAGTGTTGTCAGTTGGGTGACGACGGAGATGAGATGTGGGTCGGAGGAGGGGGGACTCACCGGAGTAGGCATATCCCTTCATCGTATACGGCTTCTGCGTCGTCAGCGCGTTGATGGGCAGCACCTCGTCGTGTCCCGGCGTGGTGATCACCGAGTTGATGTTGAGCTCGTTGATCATGCACTCCGGCTTGTACCACCAAGCTGAAACATCCAGACAACACAGGCACCGTCAGGCTCGCCGTCGTCGTCACCTGGCATGTCGGCATGCACGCGACGTACTACATACGCGGCTAGCTAGGAGAAGGAGAGAAGGCAAATCGAAAGTACCTTCGGCATTGGCGAGCTCGGCGTCGACATGTGATGGCAGCACGCGGTTGTCGCGGTAGTGGTAGTAGCTCTCCGACTCGTTGCAGGCCACGACGATGCGCTTCAGCCACTTCACCATGCGCCCGCCGATGAAGCCCGGCACGATGACGCGCACGGGGAAGCCATGGTCGGGCGCCAGCGGCTCGCCGTTCTGCATGTAGGCGAGGATGACGTCGCGGGCCGGGTCCATGGCCACGGACCGCCGGAGGCTGGTGCCGTACTTGCACCCGCCGCCGCCGGGGAGGTCCTCGGCGCCCTCGAAACACACGTTCGAGGCGACGCCGGCCCCCATGACGCCGCACCGGCGCAGCACGTCGCGGAGGCGCACGCCGCGCCACACGGTGGTGGAGACGGCCCCGGGGCCCCAGTTGAAGCCCGAGGACTGGCGCACCATGTTCTGCTCCTTGCGGCGGTTGCCGGCGCACACGAGCGTGACGGGGAACTCCACGGCCTGGAACCCCGTGACGAGCTCCTCCATGGTGAGCCTCACCGGGCGCTTGACGAGGCCGGTGACCTCGACGGTCCAGGTGGACCAGTCGGCCTTGGGCACGGCGCCGTGGTTGCGCACGTAGTGGAGCGGGACCGGGGTGATGAAGCCGTGGGACATGAGGCGCGGCAGCGGGGGCTCGGAGTTGAACGGGTGCTTGCCGGTGAGGCGGACGAGCGCCGGGTGGCGCTTGACCCAGGCGTCGGAGGTGGCCTCGTCGCGGGGGTCCTTGACCGACGGCTCCACGTCGAGCCGCGGGCTGTAGAGCGACCGCCAGTCCGGCGGGATGCCGTCCTCGTCGTCCGAGTCGGAGTCGGCGCCCGAGCGGCGCCTGCCGCCGGAGGAGGAGGAGGAGAAGAGGTCGAAGGCGGCCTTGGGCTGCGCATTGGTCGGCCACGGGTGGGCCGACACCTGACGGTTGTACTCGACGGAGGCCGCCATTGTTAAGTGGTTGCAGACAGGCGAGGTGGCACAAGTCTCGGGATCGGTGTGCGGGTCGAAGACAAGCTCAGAAGCTCAGGATGGCTGGCGGTGCGCTCTTGGAAGGTGTGGAGTGGTGGCGCGCGGCTTATATAGGGACGGAAACGGGAGGGAAGAGGCGTTCCGTTCGAGTATAGCAATAGCACACTACTGCGTTGCGTGGTGCCAAATTGCAAGGATTTTTTTGACATGTGGTGCCAAATTGAAATTGCCAGTGCTGATGCATGCACGCGTACTGGTACTGGGTGCAACAAGAGTAAGTAATCTATGCATCAATCAACACGAGTTGACGTCACCACACGCGCAGGCGAAACGCAGCCAGGATTTCCTCTGGATCTTCTCTTGCATGGGGCATTTCTTTTCCTGATCCGTACTTGCATGGTTAGAGGGACCGTGGTATCCCCAATTCATCAGGCCTGGTGCTCGCATTTATTTCTAAATTTATTTCAGGATTTTCGGCGATGCGCATTCAGTAGGAGGAGACGTTCCCGTCGACGACCAGGTGCCTACGGTGACTTCGTAAATTTCAAGATGATATGCCGGCTCAGCCTTTCGGAGGTGCTCATAGGGATAGGGTGTGCGCGTGTGCGTTCATAGGGGTGAGTGTATGCGCATGTATATGAGCGCTTGCGTCTGTACTGTGTTCAAAAAAACTTGGTTAGAGGTTAGAGTTAGTTTCTAACTTTGGACTAACCTTGAACTAACTCTAGCCTTTGGTGGTGTTTGGATGAGAGGGTAAGCTTGACAATAAATGCACTTTTTTCAATCATTTGACTCTTTTAACCAGGATTTGCTATGGGCGGCTCTTGTGTGACCTCCGCCGCTCACAAATGACATAAAGAAATCATCTGTGCAAATCAAGTATCCAAAATATGATAAATTTTATTTTGTCCATACACGTCGAAGCCGTCTCCGTCCATCGCAGGGTGGGGGCGTGGGGGTGACCGATGCCGCGGCCGGCGAAGGTCGCGTCGGAGATGGGGCGGATGGATGGGAACGGGAGGGGCGACGGGATGGAGGCGGACGGGGCCGGCGGGGGCGGGCGGACTGATGCGGCGGGATGGAGCCGGACGGGGCCGGCTGGGGCGGGCGGACGGACTGGTGCAGCGGGATGAAGGCAGACGGGGGCAACGGGGGTGGGAGGACGGGGGCGGGCGGACGCGGTCGGCGATGCAGGGCGACAGGGGCCAGCGGGAGGAGGAGAACGAGAGGCAGCGGGGATGAATGGATAGGATCCGGTGCGGCTGCATGCGGCAGAAAGAGAATTTTTTTTTAGGGCCCCACCACAACTAGCTCCAATTAGCACCTCTCCACAGGGATAGTTTTTTCGGTGGGTTAGTTCCAATCTAACTCAAACTAGCACATGTGTTTGGATATTTTAAGGGTTAGTTCAGCCCCAACTAGCTCAAAGTCAAGTGACCTTATCTTTTCATCTTTTCTCTATCTCTTTCTTCATATTTATTGTATCTACCTAGAAGCGTGCATATAGCTAGACTCTTATATGAGAGCTAACTACCCTCATTTTTTCATATCTCTCTTCTTTATATAGACAAAATTGCCATGTAAACGGGCTGTAAGCCCACTATTGCACTTGTACTACTTTTGGCGTGGAAAAATAGCCTCCCCCATGGTCCCTGCTTTGGGTGCAAGAAGAGGACCGAGACGGTGTCGGGTAGGTGCAGCTGGGCTGAAGAGCCAACCCCCGTCCCCGAATGCAGCTCGCCCTGGAAGTGACCTTGCCCAGGTGAATCCATATGCACGGGCCCGACACCATGCACGCAAAGTGTCGGCCTCTCGCCCTCTCGTGTGGCTTCTCCTCTTCTTCCTTTTCCCTTCTTCCAATGATCATACCAGTAATATATTCGGCTAATCTGCAGCACTGGTTCCATGGTGGACGCAACGTAGATGGGCGGATCCAACCAGCCGACCACCATTAGCTACGATGTTTTGGACTTTCCGTTTGAAATGAAAATAAGAAGAAAAATGCATGATTGGTGGAGTTCATGATTATATATGGCACGTAAACGACAGCTGCTGATCTGCGTGTTGGCGCGTTGGCAGTGCCAAGCGTACGTGCAACTCGTTACGTCTACACGTACGGCGACGCCCTGGATGTTTCCATGGCGATCGCGTCTCGAGTCAAGTGACCTCTAGGCTCTACAGAGCAGACACCATCTACCCTTTTAAACAACCGTAAGGGCAGCATCCATCTATATGTGCATATACTTTTCTCAGGCCGAGAAAGACAAAAACGAAGTGGAAAGTCAAACCACAAAGTCATATTCATTTTTCTCACAGAAAAAGCTCACAGGCACATCAGTACTCCATCGACAACCTGGCAACAAACACCATTACTTACACCAATGCTCGAGCTAATTTAAGCATGATGCAAACCGTATCTTATCGCAAGGCATAGGATATTAGGGAGATACTTTCCACTCCCAAAGTATGATTAATTGACTAAGCACGGAAAGCAAGTTAATGAGTAGTAGTAGTACTACTAGTCCAGCATAACAGCAGCAGAGGGCCAGCGGTAATTGTTAACGAGTCGCTGGCGCATGGCATTTTCCAATGGCCAGGTAGCAACCGGCCGCGAGGAGCCAGCCCAGCCAGGACGGATGATCCACGCTCTCTCCCTGCGGCTGCGGGCAGGGTCCAGCACGCAGCAGTGGTCAGTACTACTAGTTGAATAGTGGCCAGCTCCTGGTACGCATGCACGCATCTTCTCAGGATCCCGGAGCCGGGAGGGGCTGACTCTCGCCGTCGCCAAGGGCCAGGGGCAGGGCCGGGGATGGCCAAGGTAGCACGTACGCACGCGATGCGTCGTAGCGACCTGCGAGGGAGGTGCACTGTGCGCTCGCGACCGATGGACCGATGGCTGCTTCCGGAGTTCCAGCCTTCCCCAGTTGGCCACTGCCTCGCGTTGCCAGATCTCGAGCTTTTCATGCACGCCTTCTCTTGTTGTTTTCCTAGCTAGCTGCAACAACCACATCTCCCGGCCGGCCGGGTCCTGCCCGAGGCTGACCTTCATGTCAGCTCTCGCCATCACCATCCAGAAACGTGGTGCCGGTCGTGGTTTTGCCTGTGCGGCTGAGAACTTCGGGCGAGCGATCACGGTGATGGCTATATGCTGCGCGGAATCGTGTCGTGGTATTGGTGGAATCTGCTTGGCACTTCAGAGAACACGTCGTTTAAGCACAGAGAAAACGTCCCAGCTGAGTTCTTGTCGCACCTTTTGAAATGAAGGCAAAAAATTCACCTCATTCATTAGTTAAGATGGTAATAGAGTTTGTTTTACATGACCCCGAGTTACATAATAGTGTTACTCTGCTGGTAAAATATTTCCCAATTTCTCGGCGCCTGCGATAACCCATAACTTAGCCTCGTATTTATGCCAGTGAGGAAGATTCATGGTGACGTGCTCTTATGTCCAAACACACAGCCATTCCTCGTATTCCAAATAATCTAGACCTGTTTACGGAGGTGTGTACACGATTGAAGGCTATACGAGGGATACTTTTACCTAACATGTGTGGCAGCATGATCTTAGGGTTGTCCCCCCTCCGGTTTAGGCGTTATACAGACTCTACATGTTTCTTTGTATTTTGGCTTTTTTTTTCTCTTTATTTTATGAGAGGACACTGTTTGGCTGTGTGCATCTTAATTATGCAGAGGCCGGGTGTAATGCTTAAATCATTTAAGTAATAAAGTGCTCCTTATCGAAAAATAGTCCAGCTAATGGGCGTTGTGAGAGATGTCATGGCCTTTCTATTGGGGGTAATGGTGCCGGAAAAATTGACCCACCACTCTTTGATGGATCGCTCGAGGTGCCAAGAGGAAGTGTCAATGTGTTTAGAGGTGAAGCAGCTTGTTAGCCAAATTCCATAAACGAAGGGCGAAACAACACTTGAAAAGAGGTGCATCCCATGCTCTTGCACCCTCATGCATAGGGAAAAAGACCGCAATTTGACCATCCTCGCTTGGCCAAACGGTCGGCGGTCCAAATCCTATCTTCAATGATCAACCAAGTAAAGAACTCGACCTTTGGAGGAGTATAAGCCTTCCAAACCGTCTGCTCCATCGAGAGAGTAGAAAGTTCCCATGAATTGTGTCAAATAAGCGGAGGTCGTCGAGTAATGAACATTGTCTGTGTGCTTTGAACGTATGTCATCCCTGGCGTGCTCATCAAGGTGGAAACCACATATGAGAATCCAAACAACAATGAATTGACGAAGGTGGGTCATGGATAAGTTGATGGAAATCTTGATTTTGGAAACCCAAGCATCTGCATGGAGGGGCTCCTTCACCTTTAAATATTTCCTTTTGCGCACCTCATAGATGAGGGGTGGGTTCTCCTTGGGTTCCCGGTCATGTCCCAAGGTGCATCCCAAAAGGGGGTCTTGGCACCGTCCCCACAGTGTTGGTAGTGGAGGCATATAAGAGCTCAAGGTCCTTCTCATCATAATGATTTCCCATGCCAACCCACAACTTTGTTTGCTCGTATCATTCATACCATGGCATTCTCAATCTCAAAGCTCTCGCGAAATTCTCGGTGTTGAGCACACCAAAAACCCACATGCTCATATGGCCAACACATCATACCCCAATTTACTTTGCATTTCACCCCGGTAGTCTTGTCCAAACAGACCAAAGAAAGGCTCGCTGAAGCTTGTTGGTGTTGTGGAGAGTGCTCGCTGGAAATGAGCACAGTCATGTAGCACACAGCCTGGGAGGAAAGGATGATTTTAACAAGAGCGGTGCGCTCAATGGCGGTGATGTTATTTCCCTCCCAAAGGACAAGCTTGGCTGCCACCTTACCTTGAAGGAATTAAAAATCACTTTCTTTAGTTGCCATACCAAAAGCGGGAGGCCATATATCATCAGGAAGCAAATTTTGGAGGATATATCCAAGGTTGAGGTGAGCACACCTAATAGCAACGATCGATCTCTTATGAAAGTTGGCGGAGAGCCCTTTGACCTCCCCAAAACATTTGAGGACGCCAACAAGATTGCCAATATCTCTCTTGATGGGCACCATGCACCATCCGCGTCTAAGGATGTTCTCGCAAGGGTGCCACAACCTCTAATCTTGTGCAGGAGGCCCTTCTTGTGGCCAATTTAATAAGTTGCCGGAGCGGGTCAATCACAATGATAATAGAAAGGGGTGAAAGGGGGTCCCCTTGATGGGGACCATCCCCATGCTCGATGGGGGGCACATTGTTTAAAAGAATCCGAGATGTTGAAGTGCAAAGAAGGGGCAGTGATCCAATTTCTAAGCTTGCTTGGGAAGCCCCTCTTTTTTGGAGAGGATCGATGATGTCTTCCCACTTCACCAAGTTGAATGCTTTGTGAATGTTGTGAATGTCAAGCTTGAAAAGGAGGGATGAAATTTTGCTCTTGTTAAGCCGGCATGCAAGATTCCTCACATACATAATGTTGTCATGGATACTACTTTCTTGGTGGAGGCACTTTTGGCGTTGGTAACAAGGGTGTCCATGTGTGAGCTTAGACGGATGCTGAGAACCTTTGCAATGATTTTTGGGATCGCATCGATGAGGCTTATAGTCCTATAGTCGGAGATTCCTTCCGACCCTTCTTTTTTGACAACAACATGACATTTGTGGAGTTGAGCCAATCAAGGCTGCCCCATAGAGATAGAGGTCTTCAAATATATGTATGACTTTCATGATATCATCTTTGACAATGCCCCATCACTTCTTGAAAAAACAACCACGAGAAGTTGTTCGGGTCGGGAGCCTTATCACTTGGCATCTCGTTGATGGCCGCCTTTACTTCCTCCTCGATGATTTGGTCCTCCGATTCGGACAAGTCACAAGTCTCAGTGTTAAGCTCTCCCAAGTTTAGGTCCTTTGTTCTTGAGATCCCCTTTCCCATTACCTCAGAGAAATGATCATGACTTTGCCCCTCTTTTAGCTTGTGTGCGATGATCCAACCTTGGTTGTTCGAGACAATGGATGTGATTCTTTCTTATTCTAGCATTGATTCTTTGGTGAAAATTTTTGGTGTTTGCGACCCTTTCCTTAGGGGTGTCATTCTTGTTGGGAATCGTAGCATAATTTTAAAATTTTCCTACGCTCACCAAGATGCATCTATGGAGTCTACTAGCAACGAGGGGAAAGGAGTGCATCTACATACCCTTGTAGATCGCGAGCGGAAGCGTTCCAATGAACGTGGATGACGGAGTCGTACTCGCCGTGATCCAAATCACCGATGACCGAGTGCCGAACGGACGGCACCTCCGCGTTCAACACACGTACGGTGCAGCGACGTCTCCTCCTTCTTGATCCAGCAAGGGGGAAGGAGAGGTGGATGGAGATCCAGCAGCACGACAGCGTGGTGGTGGATGTAGCGGGTCTCGGCAGGGCTTCGCCGAGCTTCTGCGAGACGGAGAGGTGTAGCAGGGGGAGAGGGAGGCGCCCAAGGCTGTAGGTTGCTGCCCTCCCTCCCCCCCCCCCCCTTATATAGGCCCCCTGGGAGGGGGGACGCCGGCCAGATCCCATCTAGGGTGGGGGGCGGCGGCCAAAGGGGGGAAAGGGGTGCCTTGCCCCCCAAGGCAAGTGGGAAACCCCCCCACCCTAGGGTTCCCAACCCTAGGCGCATGGGGAAAGGCCCATGGGGGGGGGCGCCCAGCCCACTAGGGGTTGGTTCCCTTCCCACTTTAGCCCATGGGGCCCTCCGGGATAGGTGGCCCCACCCGGTGGACCCCCGGGACCCTTCCGGTGGTCCCGGTACAATACCGGTAACCCCCGAAACTTTCCCGGTGGCCGAAACTTGACTTCCTATATATAATTCTTCACCTCCGGAACCTCTCGTGATGTCCGGGATCTCATCCGGGACTCCGAACAACTTTCGGGTTTCCGCATACATATATCTCTACAACCCTAGCGTCACCGAACCTTAAGTGTGTAGACCCTACGAGTTCGGGAGACATGTAGACATGACCGAGACGCCTCTCCGGTCAATAACCAACAGCGGGATCTGGATACCCATGTTGGCTCCCACATGTTCCACAATGATCTCATCGGATGAACCACGGTGTCGAGGATTCAATCAATCCCGTATGCAATTCCCTTTGTCAATCGGTATGTTACTTGCCCGAGATTCGATCGTCGGTATCCCAATACCTTGTTCAATCTCGTTACCGGCAAGTCTCTTTACTCGTACCGCAATGCATGATCCCGTGACTAACGCCTTAGTCACATTGAGCTCATTATGATGATGCATTACCGAGTGGGCCCAGAGATACCTCTCCGTCACACGGAGTGACAAATCCCAGTCTCGATCCGTGCCAACCCAACAGACACTTTCGGAGATACCCGTAGTGCACCTTTATAGTCACCCAGTTACGTTGTGACGTTTGGCACACCCAAAGCACTCCTACGGTATCCGGGAGTTGCACGATCTCATGGTCTAAGGAAAAGATACTTGACATTGGAAAAGCTCTAGCAAACGAAACTACACGATCTTTTATGCTATGCTTAGGATGGGGTCTTGTCCATCACATCATTCTCCTAATGATGTGATCCCGTTATCAATGACATCCAATGTCCATAGTCAGGAAACCATGACTATCTGTTGATCAACGAGCTAGTCAACTAGAGGCTTACTAGGGACACGTTGTGGTCTATGTATTCACACATGTATTACGATTTCCGGACAATACAATTATAGCATGAACAATAGACAATTATCATGAACAAAGAAATATAATAATAACCATTTATTATTGCCTCTAGGGCATATTTCCAACAGTCTCCCACTTGCACTAGAGTCAATAATCTAGTTACATTGTGATGAATCGAACACCCATTGCGTCCTGGTGTTGATCATGTTTTGCTCTAGGGAGAGGTTTAGTCAACGGATCTGCTACATTCAGGTCCGTATGTACTTTACAAATATCTATGTCTCCCTTTTGAACACTTTCACGAATGGAGTTGAAGCGACGCTTGATATGCCTGGTCTTCCTGTGAAACCTGGGCTCCTTCGCAAGGGCAATAGCTCCAGTGTTGTCACAGAAGAGAGTCATCGGGCCCGACGCATTGGGAATCACCCCTAGGTCGGTAATGAACTCCTTCATCCAGGCTGCTTCCTGTGCTGCCTCCGAGGCTGCCATGTACTCCGCTTCACATGTAGATCCCGCCACGACGCTTTGCTTGCAACTGCACCAGCTTACTGCTCCTCCATTCAAAATATACACGTATCCGGTTTGTGACTTCGAGTCATCCAGATCTCTGTCGAAGCTAGCGTCGACGTAACCCTTTACGACGAGCTCTTCGTCACCTCCATAAACGAGAAACATATCCTTAGTCCTTTTCAGGTACTTCAGGATATTCTTGACCGCTGTCCAGTGTTCCATGCCGGGATTACTTTGGTATCTTCCTACCAAACTTACGGCAAGGTTTACATCAGGTCTAGTACACAACATGGCATACATAATAGACCCTATGGCCGAGGCATAGGGGATGACACTCATCTTTTCTATATCTTCTGCCGTGGTCGGCCATTGAGCCGTGCTCAATTGCACACCTTGCAATACAGGCAAGAACCCCTTCTTGGACTGATCCATACTGAACTTCTTCAATATCTTGTCAAGGTATGTACTCTGTGAAAGACCAATGAGGCGTCTTGATCTATCTCTATAGATCTTGATGCCTAATATATAAGCAGCTTCTCCAAGGTCCTTCATTGAAAAACACTTATTCAAATAGGCCTTTATACTTTCCAAGAATTCTATATCATTTCCCATCAATAGTATGTCATCCACATATAATATGAGAAATGCTACAGAGCTCCCACTCACTTTCTTGTAAACACAGGCTTCTCCATAAGTCTGTGTAAACCCAAACGCTTTGATCATCTCATCAAAGCGAATGTTCCAACTCCGAGATGCTTGCACCAGCCCATAGATTGAGCGCTGGAGCTTGCATACTTTGTTAGCATTCTTAGGATCGACAAAACCTTCCGGCTGCATCATATACAACTCTTCCTTAAGGAAGCCATTAAGGAATGCCGTTTTGACGTCCATCTGCCATATCTCATAATCATAGTATGCGGCAATTGCTAACATGATTCGGACGGACTTCAGCTTCGCTACGGGTGAGAAAGTCTCATCGTAGTCAACCCCTTGAACTTGTCGATAACCCTTAGCGACAAGTCGAGCTTTGTAGATGGTCACATTACCATCTGCGTCCGTCTTCTTCTTAAAGATCCATTTGTTTTCTATGGCTCGCCGCTCATCGGGCAAGTCAGTCAAAGTCCATACTTTGTTTTCATACATGGATTCTATCTCGGATTTCATGGCTTCTAGCCATTTGTCGGAATCCGGGCCCGCCATCGCTTCTTCATAGTTCGAAGGTTCACCGTTGTCTAACAACATGATTTCCAGGACAGGGTTGCCATACCACTCTGGTGCGGAACGTGTCCTTGTGGACCTACGAAGTTCAGTAACTTGATCCGAAGCTTCATGATCATCATCATTAACTTCCTCCCCAGTCGGTGTAGGCACCACAGGAACATTTTCCCGCGCTGCGCTACTTTCCGGTTCGGAAGGGGTGACTATCACCTCATCAAGTTCCACTTTCCTCCCACTCAATTCTTTCGAGAGAAACTCCTTCTCCAGAAAGGACCCGTTCTTGGTAACGAAGATCTTGCCTTCGGATCTGAGGTAGAAGGTATACCCAATAGTTTCCTTAGGGTATCCTATGAAGACGCATTTTTCCGACTTGGGTTCGAGCTTTTCAGGTTGAAGTTTCTTGACATAAGCATCGCATCCCCGAACTTTTAGAAACGACAGCTTAGGTTTCTTCCCAAACCATAATTCATACGGTGTCGTCTCAACGGATTTCGACGGAGCCCTATTTAAAGTGAATGCGGCAGTCTCTAAAGCATAACCCCAAAATGAGAGCGGTAAATCAGTAAGAGACATCATAGATCGCACCATATCCAATAGAGTGCGATTACGACGTTCGGACACACCATTTCTCTGAGGTGTTCCAGGCGGCGTGAGTTGTGAAACTATTCCACATTTCCTTACGTGTGCACCAAACTCGTGACTTAAATATTCTCCACCACGATCTGATCGTAAGAATTTTATTTTCCTGTCACGTTGATTCTCAACCTCACTCTGAAATTCCTTGAACTTTTCAAAGGTTTCAGACTTGTGTTTCATTAGGTAGACATACCCATATCTACTTAAGTCATCAGTGAGAGTGAGAACATAACGATATCCTCCGCGAGCCTCAACACTCATTGGACCGCACACATCAGTATGTATGATTTCCAATAAGTTGGTTGCTCGCTCCATTGTTCCGAAGAACGGAGTCTTGGTCATCTTACCCATGAGGCATGGTTCGCACGTGTCAAATGATTCGTAATCAAGAGACTCCAAAAGTCCATCTGCATGGAGCTTCTTCATGCGCTTGACACCAATGTGACCAAGGCGGCAGTGCCACAGGTATGTGGGACTATCATTATCAACTTTACATCTTTTGGTATTCACACTATGAACATGTGTAACATCACGTTCGAGATTCATAAAAAATAAACCATTGACCAGCGGGGCATGACCATAAAACATATTTCTCAAATAAACAGAACAACCATTATTCTCGGATTTAAATGAGTAGCCATCTCGAATTAAACGAGATCCAGATACAATGTTCATGCTCAAAGCTGGCACTAAATAACAATTATTGAGGTTTAAAACTAATCCCGTAGGGAGATGCAGAGGTAGCGTGCCGACGGCGATCACATCGACCTTGGAACCATTCCCGACGCGCATCGTCACCTCGTCCTTCGCCAGTCTCCGTTTATTCCGTAGTTCCTGTTTTGAGTTACAAATATGAGCAACCGCACCGGTATCAAATACCCAGGAGCTACTACGAGTACTGGTAAGGTACACATCAATTACATGTATATCACATATACCTTTGGTGTTGCCGGCCTTCTTCTTGTCCGCTAAGTATTTGGGGCAGTTCCGCTTCCAGTGACCACTTCCCTTGCAATAAAAGCACTCAGTCTCGGGCTTGGGTCCATACTTTGACTTCTTCCCAGTAACTGGTTTACCGGGCGCGGCAACTCCCTTGCCGTCCTTCTTGAAGTTTTTCTTACCCTTGCCCTTCTTGAACTTAGTGTTTTTATTCACCATCAACACTTGATGTTCTTTTCTGATCTCCCCTTCCGCTGATTTCAGCATTGAATATACCTCGGGAATGGTCTTTTCCATCCCCTGCATATTGTAGTTCATCACAAAGCTCTTGTAGCTTGGTGGAAGCGACTGGAGGATTCTGTCAATGACCGCGTCATCCGGGAGATTAACTCCCAGCTGAGACAAGCGGTTGTGCAACCCAGACATTCTGAGTATGTGCTCACTAACAGAACTGTTCTCCTCCATTTTATAGCTGAAGAACTTGTCGGAGACATCATATCTCTCGACCCGGGCATGAGCTTGAAAAACTAATTTCAGCTCCTCGAACATCTCATATGCTCCATGTTTCTCAAAACGCTTTTGGAGACCCGGTTCTAGGCTGTAAAGCATGCCGCACTTAACGAGGGAGTAATCATCAGCACGTGATTGCCAAGCGTTCATAAAGTCTTGGTTCTGTGGGATTGGTGCATCACCTAGCGGTGCTTCTAAGACATAATCTTTCTTGGCTACTATGAGGATGAGCCTCAGGTTCCGGACCCAGTCCGTATAGTTGCTGCCATCATCTTTCAGCTTGGTTTTCTCTAGGAACGCGTTGAAATTGAGGACAACGTTGGCCATTTGATCTACAAGACATAGTGTAAAGATTTTAGACTAAGTTCATGATAATTGAGTTCATATAATCGAATTATTTAATGAACTCCCACTCAGATAGACATCCCTCTAGTCATCTAAGTGAAACATGATCCGAGTTTAACTAGGTCGTGTCCGATCATCACGTGAGACGGACTAGTCAAGATCGGTGAACATCTCCATGTTGATCGTATCTTCTATACGACTCATGCTCGACCTTTCGGTCCTCCGTGTTCCGAGGCCATGTCTGTACATGCTAGGCTCGTCAAGTCAACCTAAGTGTATTGCGTGTGTTCCGAGGCCATGTATGTACATGCTAGGCTCGTCAACACCCGTTGTATTCGAACGTTAGAATCTATCACACCCGATCATCACGTGGTGCTTCGAAACAACGAACCTTCGCAACGGTGCACAGTTAGGGTGAACACTTTCTTGAAATTATTATAAGGGATCATCTTACTTACTACCGTCGTTCTAAGCAAATAAGATGCAAAAACATGATAAACATCACATGCAATCAAATAGTGACATGATATGGCCAATCTCATCATGCTCCTTTGATCTCCATCTTCGAGGCACCATGATCATCTTCGTCACCGGCATGACACCATGATCTCCATCATCATGATCTCCATCATCATGATCTCCATCATTGTGTCTTCATGAAGTCGTCACACCAACGATTACTTCTACTTACATGGCTAACTCGTTTAGCAATAAAGTAAAGTAAATTACATGGTGTTATTCAATGACACGCAGGTCATGCAAAATAATAAAGACAACTCCTATGGCTCCTGCCGGTTGTCATACTCATCGACATGCAAGTCGTGATTCCTATTACAAGAATATGATCAATCTCATACATCTCATATATCATTCATCACATCTTCTGGCCATATCACATCACATAGCACTTGCTGCAAAAACAAGTTAGATGTCCTCTAATTGTTGTTGCAAGTTTCTACGTGGTTTGTAGGTTTCTAGCAAGAACGTTTTCTTACCTACGTATGACCACAACGTGATTTGCCAATTTCTATTTACCCTTCATAAGGACCCTTTTCATCGAATCCGTTCCGACTAAAGTAGGAGAGACAGACACCCGCTAGCCACCTTATGCAACTAGTGCATGTCAGTCAGTGGAACCTGTCTCACGTAAGCATACGTGTAAGGTCGGTCTGGGCCGCTTCATCCTACAATGCCGCCGAAACAAGAAAAGACTAGTAGCGGCAAGAAGAATTGGCAAACTCAACGCCCACAACTGCTTTGTGTTCTACTCGTGCATAGTAACTACGCATAGGCCTGGCTCATGATGCCACTGTTGGGAATCGTAGCATAATTTTAAAATTTTCCTACGCTCACCAAGATGCATCTATGGAGTCTACTAGCAACGAGGGGAAAGGAGTGCATCTACATACCCTTATAGATCGCGAGCGGAAGCGTTCCAATGAACGTGGATGACAGAGTCGTACTCGCCATGATCCAAATCACCGATGACCGAGTGCCGAACGGACGGCACCTCTGCGTTCAACACACGTACGGTGCAGCGACGTCTCCTCCTTCTTGATCCAGCAAGGGGGAATGAGAGGTTGATGGAGATCCAGCAGCACGACGGCGTGGTGGTGGATGTAGCGGGTCTCGGCAGGGCTTCGCCGAGCTTCTGCGAGACGGAGAGGTGTAGCAGGGGGAGAGGGAGGCGCCCAAGGCTGTAGGTTGCTGCCCTCCCTCCCCCCCTTTATATAGGCCCCCTGGGAGGGGGGGGGGGCGCCGGCCAGATCCCATCTAGGGTGGGGGGCGGCGGCCAAAGGGGGGAAAGGGGTGCCTTGCCCCCCAAGGCAAGTGGGAAACCCCCCCACCCTAGGGTTCCCAACCCTAGGCGCATGGGGAAAGGCCCATGGGGGGGGGCCAGCCCACTAGGGGCTGGTCCCCTTCCCACTTCAGCCCATGGGGCCCTCCGGGATAGGTGGCCCCACCCGGTGGACCCCCGGGACCCTTCCGGTGGTCCCGGTACAATACCGGTAACCCCCGAAACTTTCCCGGTGGCCGAAACTTGACTTCCTATATATAATTCTTCACCTCCAGACCATTCCGGAACCTCTCGTGACATCCGGGATCTCATCCGGGACTCCGAACAACTTTCGGGTTTCCGCATACATATATCTCTACAACCCTAGCGTCACCGAACCTTAAGCGTGTAGACCCTACGGGTTCGGGAGACATGTAGACATGACCGAGACGCCTCTCCGGTCAATAACCAACAGCGGGATCTGGATACCCATGTTGGCTCCCACATGTTCCACGATGATCTCATCGGATGAACCACGGTGTCGAGGATTCAATCAATCCCGTATGCAATTCCCTTTGTCAATCGGTATGTTACTTGCCCGAGATTCGATCGTCGGTATCCCAATACCTTGTTCAATCTCGTTACCGGCAAGTCTCTTTACTCGTACCGCAATGCATGATCCCGTGACTAACGCCTTAGTCACATTGAGCTCATTATGATGATGCATTACCGAGTGGGCCCAGAGATACCTCTCCGTCACACGGAATGACAAATCCCAGTCTCGATCCGTGCCAACCCAACAGACACTTTCGGAGATACCCGTAGTGCACCTTTATAGTCACCCAGTTACGTTGTGACGTTTGGCACACCCAAAGCACTCCTACGGTATCCGGGAGTTGCACGATCTCATGGTCTAAGGAAAAGATACTTGACATTGGAAAAGCTCTAGCAAACGAAACTACACGATCTTTTATGCTATGCTTAGGATTGGGTCTTGTCCATCACATCATTCTCCGAATGATGTGATCCCGTTATCAATGACATCCAATGTCCATAGTCAGGAAACCATGACTATCTGTTGATCAACGAGCTAGTCAACTAGAGGCTTACTAGGGACACGTTGTGGTCTATGTATTCACACATGTATTACGATTTCCGGACAATACAATTATAGCATGAACAATAGACAATTATCATGAACAAAGAAATATAATAATAACCATTTATTATTGCCTCTAGGGCATATTTCCAACAATTCTAGCACATTGGTTTTTGTCCTCTCAATAACCGAAAGTTTACTAACTCTCTTCTTGAGCCTCGCTCTAAGGTCATGCTCCTCGTTGGAGAGTAACCTCCTTTCCTGAGCAACGTCAAGGTGAAGGATCACCAAAAGAGCGGTGTGAAGGTGGTTGTATCGAAGAAAAATGAGAGATTGTCATTTAGCTACTATTATCGACCCATAGTCCAAGGAGGACTACTCAGACATGGACATGGTGGCAACAAGATTGATGTAGACGATCTCAGTGATGCTTTCTCCCTGAAACATTACCACAACAGGCATCTAGACTGGATCGCCACGGAACGGAGAGGCCCACACGGCCCTAGCTTGCACCCCTGGCCGCGGCCTGGGAGTGCGCGGGGCCCATAAGCACCGATGTCTGTCCCTCGAGTGCTTATTGGAATCTTCTGGTGCTGAAACTTCACGACATATTTTTTCTTGATTTTTCTATCTTTGGAAAGTTAAATTTCTGAAAAGTTTAAAAACAACAACTCACTCTAGGCATTGAATTAATGGGTTAGTCTAGAATAATGATAATAATTGGTGCCAAAACTATATGCCATTATGATATCTTGATAGCATGAAATAAGCAAAAAAAAAGAGATACGTCTAGGACGTACCAGAGTGATGACCCTGAACATGTCTACAGACTCGACGATGTGTCTTCTCGGTTGTTAGCGTGGTGTATCTGTTGTGAGTTGTGATCTAGGTCGACCATGTATGCCTAGGGGCTGGCATGTTCCATGATGTCGTCGGCGTTTGTATCGGTTCCGCCTAATATTCCACTAGTTTACCAGTCATATTTCTTCTTAGTCAATGCAATTGTATAAATAAAACATTTGTAATCCATCAACCGATCATACAAACACGTCGGGCGCCTCCATCCTTCGATACGTGGCCCCGTGGGCCCCACACCACGCATCCCTTTTTCATGAAATGTCTCGTAGCATCTCGCCCCCTTCCTCTGTCTCTCTCCTCTCTCACACACACATCCATCATTTTGCACGCGTGCCGTCACACCAACAAAAGTAACAATCGTCGTTGGTGCTGCTACAAAAAAGAGCCATGTTGTTGCTGCACGGTGCTCACCAAGGACAATGTTGCATGGTCGCGAGCGGCGCGGTGTTTTTGGGTGGCCTCACGCCGGGGAGGCCACTTCCTAGTCGCCACGCTGCTGCTGCGTGGGGCTCGCCGGTCGCTGTTGTAGGAACAAAGCTGGGTGTTGCACTTAGGGACACTACTGATCTCTATTGTGACTAGCGATGTTGTGGTTGCGACGAGCGAGACAACGATGTGGACCGCGAAGTTTGCGCAACACGACTGATGCTGCAATGAGGGGTCGGCGGCGCTTTTTCATAGATGAATGGTGCAACGAGTTGACGATGCGCTATCTGTGGACACTTTCCCGGTGGGCCGCAACTTGACTGGTATTGCGCTCCTCGGGTCACAGCATCACCAATGTTAAGACTGGCAGAGATGTCAATGACAAATCCAACGCAACATCAATGGTGTTGCGTGAATGACAAATCCAACGCAACACCACCGGTGTTGCGCTCTTTGGGTCGCGACATCACCAATGTTGCGACGGGCGGGAAAGGCAACGGTAGATGCAACGCTCCGAACACTAGATCGAACGGCTGCCGACCTGGTCGATCTTTGCAGAAAGATCAGCCGGATGACGCTGAGCGTGCGCCATTGTCTAATCCAATGCTTCTGCCTCTTGTTAAAATTAATAATTCTTGTTGGGTCTCTGGAACCTCATGCCAAACCGAGCACGGACATGAAATGATCGGGGTGCATGCACGCACCAGGCACATCGAGCGGGCACAGCTAGCACGCCATTATTTATAGAATACATGCATCAGTATTCTAAAGAAAGAAGAAGAAGAATACATGCATCACTGTTGTTGGGCTGGACAGATGCACCAGTCAGTACATCACATTCACCGTTGATCGAGCACGTCCGTCCAATGTCCGCAACTGACCGATTCCACTCGAGCCAGAGGTTCAGAGTAAGCGAAACATCCCCACAACTCACCAACTCGCACCAAGGAAAGCTCAGCGTCGCTTAACAAAACGCCCCGCCCTTTGGCGCAATTTATACACCCACCTATTCCATCACGATCGCCGAGCCGAGCTAGCTATACTTGTCTAGTTGATTCCTCTTTTATACGATGGAGAGGACTAGAATATTCTCGCTTTTCACTATTTAGAAAAGATCTGAAGAGAACAAAAGAGCGATGACGTCCAGACGAATCATAGATCTGGCTGGACCTGGACTGGAGCAGCCCTGAAAGCGGCGTCTCGGTGGAGCACGCACGGCGGCCTCTCGGAGCGGCTGTGAACCGCAGCTGCCCGGGAGGGATCACGCCGCAAAGGGCATCCAGAGTGATAAAGCGCAGCTTAAATATGGATCCAAGTAGCTGATCTGTTCCGTGAGATCCATCCGAGCTAGAGCTAATCTAATCAATCAAGGGCATGTTCACCTCTGAGGCTCTGAATGTTCGAATGATTGTTTGTTTCTCACCGCGGGTCAAGCAGGGGAATGGACGGACACGACCGGAGCACAGGTACCGATGCATGCCGGAACATACAGCGTGAGCCAACCCGTTGAACCCAAGGCTGGGAATGGAGCACGTCGGGCGTGTAGGCCGGACCCGACCTAATCGGACGCGCCAATGAAAAATCTCAGCCAAGGATATGAAGCGTGCGTTGTCGTTCAGTGCCGTCCTTCTGGCCGTCGCGGGCGCCGCCGTGCTCCGCGGCGCGGCGGGGCAACATGAGAGTTACGGCGAGACACGGCGGGCAAAACGAGGACGCAGGGACCATAGAACTCATGCACACCGCACCCAGGCCACCACACGCTGGAAAACAATCCCATGAACACGGCCACTGCATACGTCGTCTCGCCTTTCCTTGTTGGGGTAACTCGTATCCGTCGAGCCGTGACAGGCCGACAGCGACGCGCCCGTCTGTCGAGCCGAAATGAAATGCTCATTGTGTTTTTTACTCGAAAAAAAGTGGCACGACCACACGAGCCACGAGCCGACTAGTTTTTTTTTTTTTTTTTTTTTTATGATGAAGGCCGACCAGCTGGTCCGTTGGTTCGGCCGCTCAAACCCCGTAGGCCGTTGGGCGCCCGAAAGGCCACCCCCGGCTCTCCCGTCCCTGGCTTGGCTTGCCTGCGTACGATTGGTGGGAGCTGCGACGCGGCACACTGCCCACCATGCACCGCGCCGTGTGACCTTTTTCCGCCCGGTGATTGGCTGGAGCTTCTCAGCTCAGATCTGTGGGTGAAAGTCTGAAAACCGGAGGCGGTTGGCTGCCCGTGCGGGAGAGCGCGGCCCAAGGCCCTTCGGCGCCTCGGGGCAGGAAGGTGGCCCAGGGGAGTCTGCTGTTCGGCGCGGCCTGGTCGCGTGAGCTGGCCCGGCCGCTGGGGACACGCGCGACAGCAAGAATGGCCATCGGAAACGCCTCCCGGCTCCGGGCTTACAATACGTTTACGTGGGAACATTTCCTTGACACTTGCCAGCCATTTTTATGCACGTACTGCATTTCTGGAGTGCAGAAGCAAATTTCCAATATTTAAATATTTCTTTTCCGTAAGATACATACCATGAATTTACTTCGGGGAAACTTATTGGGAGGGAAATTTGGTGGTCGCAAAGAAAGCGTTGGACTTTTTTTTTAGACTGCGAAAAGAGACCGAACATTCTTTTTAAAATTATTATTTGGCGTAACATACATACTGTCATTATTTTGGGAAAAACATTTTTCGTGTAACATGAACAGTTTTTTTTTAAAGTAATTTGTTGGAGCATAAATTTATGAGCTAGGGAAAAGTTTTTTTTTTTGCAAGAAAAATGTGAAAAATCCTCTTTTTATTTCCAAGAATTGTCTTCACAAACAAGTAAAGTTTCAGTAATACATGTATCAAGAACTTTGTTTGAAAAAAAAAGTAAGTTTAGCATGAACATATTTCGGGACAGGAAAATGTTTCTGTCGCACTAATAGTGTGGGATATTATTTCAATGCTTTTTTGACTATTTTTTAAGGGACAAGTACATTTGAGTCCTTAGTTGTGTCACACACGTTTGATTTGCCCCTAAATTCAAAAAACCGTTGTTTCTGTCCAAGCTCGTTTGCTCCTCTTATGCTTTTGCCCTTTGATTGTTTGACCCACAGTTTGAAAACTTCATAACGAATTCATATCCTAACTCCGAAAAATGCAAATAAGATATGAAATGCTCAGAAAAACATCACCTATATAAGCATGCCATTTGCATTCATGAAAAAAGTGCCCATCTCAGTTTGAGCTCATATGATCACAACATGAACAATAAAATCCAAAAAAATGATAACGGAGGTGGTTGGCTGTCCGAGGCCCTTCGGCGCCGCGGGGGAAGGAAGGTGGCCCAGGGAGTCTGCTGTTCGGCGCGGCCTGGTCGCGTCAGCTGGACCGGCTGCTGGGACACGCCCGACAGCCAGCAAGAATGGCCATGGGAAACGCCTCTCGGGTCTCGGCTCCGGGCTACAATACGTGGGAACTTTTCCTTAACGCTTGCCAGCCATTTTTATGTATGTAGTGTTGGTACGGAACCAGGCACAATGGCATGCGTCAACACGTCTCGCGACAGAATAGGCGACGCGCATGGCGACACGGGAGTTGACCCTCACCGGTGTCGGGGTGTGTGGTTTCTACCGGACTTGCTGTCAGCGGCCACCCTCAAGTACCGCCGAGGGTTCGTGACGGAGCGGGGCCGGATTTGGCACCTCGTCAGCGCCGAGGGGGTGGAGGTAGACCGCTGCACACGGGAGCAAGGTACAAATCTCGCTGATACAATGCTAATTCGCTTTCCTTGTCATGTTGCGCGTGTGTTTGGTGCGACTGGCCATACGGTTCAGCACACCTCAGACGGCGCGCATGGCGGCGAGTGGGTGTAGTGATCCGACCCCAAACGGTCAAATCTCTGTGCATAAGTGTCATCCTTGGATCGGTAATACTGACCACACACAATACTTGAAGTATTTATAGCAGAGTGCAATCACACATTTATTACATCGAATGTCTCAAAACAGAACTTATTACAATAATATGGCTTAAGGTCATCTAAATAAGATAACAACGGAAGGCTTGGAAGATAAAGTGAGTCCATCAACTCCAACGGCATAGCTGAGTGCACGACAATGACCTAGCGCACCTTATTCTTCGTCTGAAAAGTCTGCAACATGATACGTTGCAGCCCGAAACGGATCAACACATGGAATATGCTGGCAAAATAACACCGTAGAGCAATGAACATAATAAATGCTAACACTACATGCATATATGGCTGTTGCAGGCTCTACGGTTAACATGTTTTTGCGAAAATCCAAATTTTCCCTACAACAAAGGAATATATTTTGTTTAACTATCATGGTAGTTGATAAAATATTGAGAATGGAAACCCCATCTCAATCCCAATTAAATAGTTAACATCCCAACAAATTAATTTAGAGTGATGAGATCAAATCAATAATTCAAGAACCAGATACTCAAGATGTCCATAACCGGGGACACGGCTAACCATGATTAGTTTGTATACTCTGCAAAGGTTTGCGCACTTTTTCCACAAGACTCGATCTCCTCCGTTGGATTTCTCGCACTACATGATCTTTGAGAAACGGATGACCGAGACACATTAACTCTTTCGACGGGTAGACCGTACCACCTACATCCCCTACATCTGTTAGTCTACCACTGAAAGAGGGCACACAACATACTCAACTATGCCAGAGCCCATAATGGCTTGTGGCTGTACACGGAAGTTTCTAGCATGAATAATCTTATGATCCCTTTGAGCCTGGGTGGCGAACCATAGGATGATCACACGGGTTCCCCGGGATCTCCTTGGACAACAGTGGATTCCCCAGGTGCCCACAAACAATCCACCCAGAGGTGTGTTAAAGTAGCCACCTTAAATAAACCCTTAGTTCATAATGATCTCACATTTTTCATGAATCACTCAACCAATCCACATCTACGAGCATAGTATAGCAGTATAAGCATAACGTAGAAGTAACTCCCAGGTTTGAATAAAAGGGCAATAGGTACTACCTCAACTACTACTTCCCAATACCCACATGTTATCAATCCTACTCATGCAATGTTTGAGGGTTGAAACTAATGCATAAAAACTGGGTAACAAAGGGGTATGATCAAAGTGTTACTTGCCTTGCTGACGATCCGCAAACCCTAGAGACTCGTAGTAGCATGCTTTGCACTCCGAAAATTCCATCGCAAAAAAACAATAACATACATAAGCACTCAAACATAGATGCAAGGGTAAAACTCAGATGAGAAAGTCCAAACTGAAAGTTCAACTGAAGTGCTTCGATCTGCAAAAGGAATCAATCAAATCGGAGCTACGAAACTCAAACTACGATAAAAAAAAATCTGAATTCAAATATGCTTGAAACCAAATTTTAAATTGTCAAAATCATGTTCAAGTTGATTAACTGGAAAGAGGGGTTCGAGACGAAGATTTTGGCGTTAGTTTCACTGGATTTGGACGAACAGTTAAAAAGTTACGAGGGTTTGAAGATCAGAGCTAATCTGCGATAAAAATAATCGCCGATAGGTCCCTGGCCGAAAATAAAATAAAAAGAAAAAGACTAACGAACGAACGTTCGGTAACAGAACTAAACGAACGAATTCGTTCGTTAGAGAAACTAATCTAACGAACGTTCGCTAATAGATCTTATCCGACGAAAACCGAGAAAACCCTAATACTAAAAAAACGATCTAGACCTAAACCGAAAAAAACCGGGGTGGTTTTTATACCGGTCAACGGCGGCGGCGGCGAGGCTCCGCGACGGCGGCGGCGGCGGCGCGGCGGAGCAGCGGCAGCGGCGGCGGCGGGACGAGGGGCAGAGGGGGGTCGGGGCCGCCCTTTTAAAGAGATGGGGGCGTCCCGAGACGGTGACGGCGTCGCGGAGTCCTTCGGGACTCCGGCGGTGTGTCCGCGCCGGACTCCGAGCGGGAGGAGGCGGTGGCGGCGCGATGGGCCGGCTGGGCTTCGGCCCAGTCGGTCCGCAGACCCTTTTTTTAAATAAATTCCACCGAAGAAAATCCTAATAAAAATATAAAGAAAATTCTAAAAAAATGCCAAAAATAATTTTCACCGTCTAAATAGAATATTTATAACAAAGTGAACATTTTTCTGGCCTAAAAATGCAATATTGAAAAATGCATATTTTTCTAATTCAAATAAAAATCTCGAATAAAATCCAAATAAAATATCTATTTGATTTTAACATTTTTCCTCCAATATTTAATTTATTTTGGAGAAGTCATTTTATCTCCTCTCATTTATTTTGGATATTTAAAATATTTGGAGAGAAAAATATTAAAACCAAAATGATCCTCTTTTCAAATTTGAGAAAAATTCAAATATGAAAATAAATGAAATCCCCAACTCTCTCCGTGCGTCCTTGAGTTGCTTAGGATTTTCTAGGATCGCAAACGAAATGCAAATAAAATATGATATGCATATGATGACCTATGTATAACATCCAAATTGAAAATTGGGATGTTACAAACCTACCACCTTAAGATGAATCTCGCCCTCGAGATTCGGGTTGGCTAGAAAATAGGTGTGGGTGGTCTTTCCGTAGGTCTTCTTCTCACTCCCAGGTGGCTTCATCCTCGGTATGGTGGCTCCACTGTACTTTACAAAACTTGATAACCTTGCTGCGTGTAAGTCGGCTGGCGAACTTGAAAATCTTGACTGGTTTCTCCTCGTAGGTCAAATCACTATCCAACTGAATTGCTTCCAGGGGCACTGTATCTCTCAGAGGAATCTCGGCCATCTCTGCATGACACTTCTTCAATTGGGAAACGTGAAATACATCATGAACTCCTGACAATCCTTCGGGTAACTCCAACTTGTAGGCCACTTCTCCCATACGCTCCAAAACTCGGTATGGTCCTACAAATCTCGGGGCTAACTTTCCCTTAACTCCAAAACGTTTAATTCCTCGCCGAGGTGACACACGAAGATAGGCTCTGTCTCCAATTTCATAGACTACCTCATTGCGCTTTGTATAGGCATAACTCTTCTGCCCGGACTGAGCTACCTTTAGTCTGTTGCGAATCAACTTAACCTTCTCTTCAGACTCTTTGATCAAATCTGGTCCAAACAACTGACGGTCGCCAATTTCATCCCACATTAATAGTGTCCTGCACCTCCTTCCATATAAGGCTTCGAAAGGTGCCAACTTCAAACTGGCTTGATAACTGTTGTTGTATGAGAACTCCACGTAAGGCAAATTATCATCCCAACTAGATCCATAATCTAGCGCACAAGCTGTCAACATATCCTCCAGAATCTGATTGACCCTCTCGGTCTGTCCATCTGTATGCGGATGAAAGGCTGTACTGAACTCTATCCTGGTACCCAAAGTCTGGCGCAGCTGGTTCCAAAACTTCGCGGTAAACTATGTTCCTCTATCTGATATGATGGTCCTCGGAACTCCATGCAGACATACGATCTTGGTCATATATATATCTTAGCCAACTTCGCACTCGTATAGGTGGCTTTCACAGGGATAAAGTGAGCCACTTTGGTCAAACTATCCACTACTACCCAGATAGAATCATATCCTGATCGGGTCCTGGGTAGTCCAGTGATAAAATCCATGCCAAGCTTATCCCACTTCCATTCAGGTATCGGCATAGGCTGCAGTAATCATGCTGGCTTCTGATGTTCTGCCTTCACTCTTTGACATACATCACATACTGCTACATACTCTGCAATATCCTTCTTCATACCAGTCCACCAGAAACGTTGCTTCAAATCCAAATACATCTTGGTGTTTCCGGGGTGGATCGAGTATGGCGAGTCATGTGCTTCTTGAAGTATTAGTTTCCTGATCTCCGCATTATTGGGTACAAATACACGGTCCTAAAACCATAAGGTCATGCTCATCCTCACGAAAACCTTTGGCTTTTCCTTTGCTCATCTTCTCCTTTATCTCAGCAATCTCCTTATCATCCTTTTGAGCTTCTCGAATCTTTCCCAATAATGTTGACTGAACTTCCATTGCTGCAACAAAACCTCTAGGGACTATCTCCAAACGAAGCTCCCTGAGATCATCGGCTAACTCCTACGGTAATCCTCCGCTTACGAGGTATTGACATAACTCTTTTGGCTCAAAGCGTCTGCTACGACATTGGCCTTACCGGGATGATAATGTAACTTCATATCATAATCCTTTATAAGCTCCAACCATCTCCTTTGTCTGAGATTCAGCTCCTTCTGCATGAAAATGTACTTCAAACTCTTGTGATTCGTGTACACATCACAGCGGTTTCCAATAAGAAAATGTCTCCAGGTCTTGAGCGCATGCACTACGGCTGCTAACTCCAAATCATGCGTGGCATAATTCAACTCATGAGGTCGAAGCTGACGTGAGGCATATGAAACCACTCTTCCGTCTTGCATAAGTACACCTCCAAGTCCTAAGCGAGAAGCGTCGCAATACACTTGGAATCCTTGCGTATATCCAGAAGAATTAGCACTGGGGCTGTAACCAAGCGTTTCTTCAACTCCTGAAAACTGGCCTCAAATTCTTCGGTCCACTTAAACTTGGTGTCCTTCTTCAATAACTCCGTCATGGGCTTCGCAATCTTGGAAAAATTCTCAATGAATCTCCGATAATATCCCGCGAGTCCTAGAAAACTGCGGATCTCTCCAACTGAGGTGGGTGCCAACCACTCAGTGACTGACTGGACCTTGGTAGGGTCTACTGCTATACCTTCTCCTAATATAACATGTCCAAGGAATGCAACTTCCTTCAACCAAAACTCACATTTGCTGAACTTGGCATATAACTGATGTTCCCTAAACTTCTCGAGAACTAAACGCAAGTGCTCCTTGTGCTACTCTTCATTCTTCGAGTATACCAAAATATCATCAATGAACACCACAACAAACTTATCCAAGAACTCCATGAACACCTTATTCATCATACTCATGAAATAGGCAGGGGCATTGGTCAATCCAAATGACATAACCGTGTACTCATATAGCCCGTACCTTGTGGTAAAGGCTGTCTTAAGTATATCATGTTCTCGAATCTTCAGCTGGTGGCATCTTGATCGTAGGTCGATCTTGGAGAATACTTTAGCTCCTTGTAGCTGGTCAAACAAATCATTGATCATCGGCAGCGGGTACTTGTTCTTGATCGTCACTTCATTCAGTGCACGATAATCAACAACCATTCTCAAGGATCCATCCTTCTTCAACTAAGAGCACTGGGGCTCCCCACGGTGACGAACTTTGTCGAATATAACCTTTCTCCAATAACTCCTTAATCTGCTTCTTAATTTCCTCCAGATCATTTGCGGGCATCCGGTATGGTCTCTTTGATATTGGTCCGATGCCTGGCAACAGCTCTATCAAAAACTCTATATCACGATCTGGTGGCATGCCTGGTAACTCCTCTGGAAATACATCTGGGTAATCCTTCACAATAGGCACTTCCTCTTGAACAACTCCCGAGAGAGAGAGAGCGTTTACTTGAGTCCTCCTGGAAGCATGTCTGGATACATACTTGATCCTCTTTCCCTCCGGGGTGGTGAGCAGAATTGATTTACTAGCACAATCAATGTTTCCTCCGTACTTCGATAGCCAATCCATGCCTAGTATTATATCCAATCCTTGTGACTCCAAACTTATTAAATCCGAGGGAAACATGTGGCTACCAATGGTTAGGGGTAACCGATCACACCATCGACTGGCCATATACTCTGCACCTGGCGAGCTTACTAACATGTGTGACCTAAGGGCTAAGGTGGGTAACTTAAACTTGTGCACGAATCCCCTTGATATGTATGAATGCGATGCACCAGTATCAAAAGAAGGAGAGCAGTAAATGACTTAACCAAAAACTTACCAATCACTGCGTCAGGCTGATCTTCAACCTCCTCCACGTTGATGTGGTTCACCTGACCTCTGGTGAAGGGATTGGGCTTCTTCCCAGAGCTTCCATTGCCGTTGCCATTCTTCAACTAAGAACAATCGTTGGCGTAGTGCCCAGTCTTCCCGCACTTGTAGCAGGTGACATGGCTCAGATCCTTCTTGGCGGGCGTTGCTGGGTTGGAACGGTTCTGGTTACTGCTTGCTCCATTCCCATTTCCATTCTTGGGGCCACTGTGGTAATGCGAACTTCCTCCATTGTGAGTGTGTCCTCCATGGTTATGGGTATATCCTCCCGAGTTCAGGGTAAAACGAGGCTTCTGCGATGCTCCACAATTATACTTCCCTTGTCCATACTTCCTTTTGCGGCTCTCTATCTGCTGTTGCTTCCCTTCAATCGTAAGAGCCCTGTCTACCAACTCCTGGTAGTTAGAAAATGTAGCTACCATCAACTGCATACTCATCTCATCATTCAATCCTTCCATAAACTTCTCCTGCTTCGCAGCATCTGTGGCCACATCATCTGGGGCATAGCGAGCTAGCTTACTGAACCCATCCACGTACTGCCCCACAGTACGATTTCCCTGGTGTAAGTTGCGGAACTCACGCTTCTTCATGCTCATAGCTCCAGTAGAGACATGTGCAGTGCGGAATGCTTGCTGAAACTGATCCCAAGCACTACAAAAAAAGACACATCCGTGACATTTTGGGCCGAACGAATTTTTTTCTGTCATACATATGACACTTCTATGACGATAATTGTGACAAAACCCGGTATCATCATAGATGTGGTGGGCTCCTACTTCTATGACAAAAAATCATGACAGAAAATGGGCTTTTCGTCCTGGGCGGGTCGGAGACGCAGCTGCATGACATTCTTTGGGACATCCATGACGGAAAAAACCGTGGTAGAAGCGAGGGGGAGGAAAATTTCAGGGAGTTCCCGGTTACGGCGGGAGGTCGGGGGCCGAGCGATGCGCGTTTCTCTCGTACACGTACGCGCGTGTGTGCGAGGCGTTGGCTCTAACTGAACCCGAGCGAGGCGTTGGGCTCTAACTGAACCCGAGCGATTGCACTGCAGGCTACGCGTTACTGAACCCGAGCGATCGATCGATGGCTGTTAACTGAACCCGATCGAGTGATTCCTTCGCTACTGCTGCTAACTGAAGCCGATCGATTGGATGAACTGTGAGCGTTGCGGGGGGGGGGGGGGTTGGATGAACAGTGAGCGGTGGCGTTGCCTCTGGATGAACAGGACCCTGTGGTGTGGAGGGCTGGATGAACAGTAGACGGGGGAGGGGTGCCCGTGGAGGGGTGGTTGAACAGGACCCCGTGGTGTGGAGGGCTGGATGAACAGTAGATGGTGGAGGGGTGTCCGTGGAGGGGTGGTTGAACAGTAGCCGGTAGAGTAGAGTGCGGTGGAGGCTGGATGAACAGGAGCCCATGGAGGCTGGAGGAGGTCGACGGTAGCCCGTGAAGGATGGAGGAGGTCGACGGTGGAGATGAACAGTATCCCGTGGAGTCCCGTTTTGTGGTATGCCACACCCCTCCCGATGAACAGGACCCCCGTTTCGACCGTAGGAGGTCCGTTTCGTCTGTTTTGCGGTACGCCACTCCCCTCCCGATCAACAGGACCCCCGTTTCGACCGTAGGAGGTCCGTTTCGTCCGTTTTGTGGTACGCCACACCCCTCCCGATCAACAGGACCCCCGTTTCGACCGTAGGAGGTCCGTTTCCTCCGTTTTGCGGTACGCCACACCCCTCCCGATCAACAGGACCCCGTTCCGAACGTAGGGGGTCCGTTTCCTCTGTTTTGCGGTACGCCAGGCCTTGTTTCCATCGCCTGTTCCGTCCAAGCCCTCCCGATGAACACGACCACGCATTCTGTTCTGACCCAGCCGGTTGGCTCCCACGCGTTCCGTTGCCTCCCGATGAACACGACGCATTCCGTTGCCTCCCCATGAACACGACGCATTCCGTTGCCTCCCCATGAACATGACGACGACGTTGTTTCTCCGTTCCGACCCAGCCATGTACACGAGCCCTGGCCGTACGTATGCGCGAGTAGGCATTCGAGACCCTACCCGTATGTACGTACGTGGCCGTATTTTCTTTCTTGCACCCTGGCCGCTGTACGTACGTGTACATGCTACGTGCGCGCCTCTACTACGACACGTACGTGCCTCTACTATGACACGTGCGCGCCTCTACATCGACCAGTATATATGTACGTACATGTTCGCGACCAGAATGACAACGCTACGTACGCTTCGACCAGGTGGGTCCCGACTGTCAGGCACTTCCTTGCCTGCGAAGATATAGCTGGTGCGTCCCAGCAGTCAGGGGGGCGAATCGTTTTGTTTTTTTTGCCCGGACGCACTTCCTTGCGTGCGAAGGTGTAGCTGCTGGGTCCCAGCAGTCAGGGGGGAATCGTTTTTTTTTGCCCAGACGCACTTCCTTGCGTGCGAAGATGTAGCTGGTGGGTCCCAGCAGTCAGGGGGGCGAATCATTTTTTTTCGGACGCACTTCCTTGCGTGCGAAGATGTAGCTGGTGGGTCCCAGCAGTCAGGGGGGCGAATCGTTTTTTTCGGACGCACTTCCTTGCGTGCGAAGATGTAGCTGGTGGGTCCCGGCAGTCAGGGGGAAACGTTTTTTCATGAAATACGGTGGGCCGTCCGGTGGGTCCCTGCTGTCAGGTGGAGGAATAATTATTTTACGCGTAATAGGGAGGCACTTCCTTGCTGCGGCCGTGGACCCAGCTGTCAGCCTCTCCACGTACAGTCCACGTCCGATGGAAGCCATTCCTTGACCACGTTGACCACGCCGCGCCGAGAGCACCAGGGCGGTGGACGACGGCGAGGCCTAGGAAGGGGACGACGCGGAGCCGGGGAAGACGCGGCAGTGGATGCCCACGCGTAGAGGAGTATGAGGTTTCACTCGTTCGGCTGCGGTGTGAGGCTGCCGTCGCCGCGGAATAACAGGGGGTGTGGGTGCGTAGAGGGATGTCTTGGCCAGCGATGGGAGTAGTAGGGGGCGGTGAGGCCTCCGCGGCATCACAACCGGCCACGGGCGGCAGGAGCAGGCGGCACGACCGGCGCTGCTTGGGCGGCTGGAGCAAGAAGACCAGAGGTTGAAGAAGCACTACGGCCGTTGGATGGACATCGTACGGTCACTGGAGCTAGAATCGTTCATATATTGACTAAAGTTGACAAAGGCCTCCGTCCCAGTCAACTTAGTAGGCCCACAAGTCAGCCACCCACCAAGGTGGGTCCCAGCTAGCAGGGGGGTATTCATTTTTTTGTGCGTAATAAGGAGGCACTTTCGGTGGGTCCGAGCTGACAACAGGGGGAACGTTTTTTTTCACGAAATAGGGTGGCCCGTCCTGTGGGTCCCAGCAGTCAGGGGGAAACATTTTTTTCGCGAAATACTGGTGGCCCATCCGGTGGGTCCCTGCTGTCAGGTGGAGGAATAATTATTTTCCATGTAATAAGGAGGCACTTCCTTGCGGCTGCCGTGGACCCAGCTGTCAGCCTCTCCACGTACAGTACTCTTCCGATGGAAGTCGGTCGTTGACCACATTGACCACGCCGCGCCGAGAGCACCACGGCGGTGGACGACGGCGGGGCCTAGGAAGGGGACGACGCAGAGCCGGGGAAGACGCGGCAGTGGAAGCCCGTGCGGAGAGGAGTACGAGGGTTCACCGGTTTGGCTGCGGTGTGAGGCTGCCGTCGCCGCAGAATAACAGGGGGTGTGGGTGAGTAGAGGGATGCCCTGGCCAGCGGTGGGAGTAGTAGGGGGCGCTGAGGCCTGCGCGGCAGCACAGCCGGCCACGGGAGGCGGGATTAGGCGGTCCCGCCGGCGCTGCTTTGGCGGCTGGAGCAAGAAGATCAGAGATTGAAGAAACACGGCGGCCGTTGGATTGACATCCAACGGTTACGTCTGCTAGAATCGTTTGTTGACGTATATAATAACTAAAAAAATCTTGCATACGCGTCAACTAAACAGGCCCACAAGTCAGACCACTCCCTCTTTTTTTAATAATTTATATATAGCTCATGGGAACTTCTTATGCAATTTATTGCAGTCGTTTTCTGGTTGGCCAGGGCCAATTTCGCATATTTCTGTGGGTTCCAAACTATTTTTAATATCGAAATGTCGAGCCAGATTTAAAGTACTTTGAAGATATATTTAAATTAGGTTAATGCCCAGTGAAATAGGAATCTGAAAATGTGAAAAAATTCAGAAATTATAATTTGTCATTTGTTTTTATATTTACAACCCATTTCATATTACTTTCAAGATTTGCAGGCGTCTTGAAAGAGTTGCAGCCCATCAGGGCGTAGAAAAATATGTAGGCCTGGATTGGGTATTCTTTAGAAAAAATAAACTGGACTCATTTTCACAAAGAAAAAATAGCTGGGCTGGTCACATGGTGAACATAAAATATAAGCCTGGGCTAGACGGGCCACGGCCCAGTTCAAACCCTGCTCCGTCTCAACAATACCAAACAAAAAAAAATACTGCTCGAGTAGCTACGTCCCAGGTGTCAGCCGATCTTGTGCTGTTCTCTTGTCTATTGACTATATACGCTCACAATGTCATGGGTCCCGGATGTCAGGAAAACACTAGGAGGAAGCATTTTATTTTTCCGTACGCTGACGTGGTGGGCCCCTACTGTCATCCTCTCCACGTACTTCTGCCGATTCCTGTTGTTTGTTGACCATGTTGACAACGCGAGAAGGCGGCGCCACGGCGAGTGCACCAAAGCGCGCGGAGGACGTCGGCGTTAACGATTTAGGAGACGGTGGGGTGGCGATGCGTGCGCTGAGGTGCAGCCAGCCGTGGGAGGCGGAAGCAGGCGGCCCCGCCGGCACTGGTTTGGTTTTGGCGGCTGGAGGAAGACAGGACTGAAGAAACACGACAGACTATAAAAGCAGCAGGAGTACTTAACAACCTTAACTGAAACCAGCAGGGGCACTTAACAACCAAAGCTGAAAGCAGTATGAGTACTTATACAGGTTCAACCGTACAAAGCATGCCTCGAACAGTGCTACTTTGCCTACAGTTAACCAAGGGTGAGGCCGCCAAGCCCCAGGACAAGGCCCAGGCGCCACCCCGCGCATCCACAACCTTCTGAAAGTGGCTTCATCTTGCAACGTGGTCAATAAATAGGATATTCGCTTTAGAGGCATGGAAACGCATGAACATAATCTTCTGTCCTATTCTCCAATGGACGGGCCTTCATTATTTGAGACCACCCATGAATAAGTATCTTTTCACCTCCAAGGGGAATTGAGTAGGTCGACATAAACATCATGTTGTGACCAAGCGCAAGTCTGACCCGACCATGGTTAGGCATCTGTATAGGAACAATAGAACTCGGCAGTTCCTGTTTCAAGAAGATCACATCTGTAAAACTGTGTATAAGCAATAGTTTATGAACAATATATATAACAGAAAACAGCTCGTACCATAAGTTTCTCGACATAGTTGGACCTGTTCAATGAGTGCAGCAATGGCACACATATCCCACGTGGCCTTCCACCATTGAAACGCCCCACAAGGACCTCAAGACGATCCATAAAGTGTAGGAACTTGTGGATGTCGATCCAGTCAACTTCAGTGCCATTAGTAACAGCCGAGTTATTACAAAGTAACAAACGAGCAGACTGCTTAAATTTGAAAAAACCTACACGTGCCACCAATTATAAGAAAATATTAGTTAGAAGTAGCATCTTCGCGAGAGATTCGTTGCTACTTCTAAAGTTAAATTGTGATTAGTTAGACAGAATAGGTGGATTAAGAAGTAATCGAGGCAACAAGCAAGAACCAGATACAAAACTAACATGGATGAACAATTGGAACGACGTCGGGGTGGAAGATCGCAGTGAAGATGAGACCAGGTTCTGCTATTTCCATCAACATTCGCGCGCCAACTTTCAGTCCGTAACACTTGAGAAAGTTTATCCAAGTTCGGCCATAAAAAAAGCAGCGATCTTCTTGGTTCATGAACCCAACTCGGAACTTATATCCATGGCTTGTCTTCACTGTGACCATTAAACTAGTGTATTCAGTTATGGCAAGGCAGAGCAAATAATACACTGCAGGAAAAATAATATGAGAACACAGCATGTTCAAAAAACCCCCACCCTCCCGGATAGAAAAGAGGATTCTAGGAACATACTGTGCGTGTTTCAAAATGCTGTGTTAGGATGAGAAGGAACAAGTGTGGCGTCTCGCCGAGGGCGCAGAAACCTGTAGGGTACTCGCACTTTGGGCACTGCAAATGAAACACACTAGATTCAGTAGGAAGAAAAATGCATCAACGGCGGCGGCTGCCATCCTAAGATTACCTGCGACCAAGGGACTTGGATTTATCGGGGATGGATGGAGAATTCCTACCTGGTTCTCCATGAGAAAACCCTATGCAATCGCCGAGAGGGGGTTTTCTCTGAACAAGCAGACGAGGGAGAAGGGGATTCAGGCCCAGTGAAATATTGCCGCTTTGTCCGTCCAGCTTACTGCTAAAGCTGGAAAGGGGGGTTGTGATTTGACGGCTCATTGGGCATTACTGCGGCGCTACGACCGGGGTGTGTCTACCGTGAAGTTGTGCACTCTAATTTGTGCATATGGGACGTACACCCCGTTGCCGGTTACCCCACATATCAGCGAAAGGAAGTAGAAAGATAGGAGTAACTAGTTACACATAAATATATTTTTTGACAGAGAGATACTCCCTCTGTAAAGAAATATACAAATCTTTTATATCACAGGCACACCTTGCCGAGAAATATACTCCCTCTGCAACGCACGGGCATTATGGGGGTTCAGATTTTTTATGGGGGTTCAGCTGAGAATATAATACTCAGATAGGCTCACGGTTCTGGACTTTGGGCCGCAGGCCGACCCTGCATGTTTGGGGGCCCATGTGTTCTACCTCAGCGCTTTTCATATTGCAAGCAATCGGTACGGCGCTGGTTTTAGATGCTGTCGCAAGGCGAATACACAAAATTGAATAAAGCACGGCAGCTGTTGGAATGAAATCGAACGACAGTTCCTAACCAGCAATCAGAGTTGCAATTCTATCAACGATATACCATGTGATAAATAATACTATCGTACTACTTATACACACAGGACACTTGTTTCACCATGCTAGATTATTACATCAAAATCTCTCGGAGGATAGATCAGTTCGGCAGTTGCGTGCTGCTACTGAAGAATTTCAAAGTTGATTTGGACCAGCTCTCCTTGTCGAGAAAGTTCGATTTTGACATCATTCCCTACCACAAGATATGATTTAGATTTGAACCTTGACCATCCTTTAGCATCAATCATCATGCGACCATCCTTTGTACTTACGGTATATTGAGCAGGTTCATTCACACCAAGGTTGCGCATGGTAAGAGAAACTTGGCCACGGTCGCCCGGATTGTTGAACGACTCCCTCGTTGCTCTAGGAATACTCTGTTTGCAAACAAGAAGACATACCCAAACAGTTAGATCAACACAGTGAATCATGTGAAACAACATGGAAAGAAAAAAGAACGAAGCACTTGGGCGGCCAATGCTCACCAAGAAGGTGGACATGTCGGTTTTTGTAAGGACTTTGGTATATGAAGTGCAAACTGCAGCCCAGTCTGTTGCCGGTGCAACTGCACGGGCCGGAGCAGATGCAAGTGCAAGTGTTGGTGCACGTGCCGAAGCCACCGCTGCTGCCGGAGATGGTGCTCCTTGTAGAGCTGGTGCCAGTGTCGGAGCAGGTGCCGGTGTCGATGCCCGATCCTCCGGTAGATCAGACTGATCCGCTGACGCGGTCGGTGCCCAATCCTCAGCTGGATTAGACTGAGCTGCTGCCGCTGTCAGTGCTAGAGCAACTGCCGATGCTCGATCTGTGCGAGAGAGCGGCGATCGTGTCTGGTCTGCTATGATCAGCTTTCTAACTTGACTAGGATCCGTGACCGTGATCCAGTTTTTTTCTTCATTTCTTTTAAACGCGAGAAGGACAAATTGTGGCATTTTTGTTAAACCAAACTGCAGTTCATCATAGGGATTCAGCTTGTACTCAGACAACAGACTGATCCAATTTTTTCCAGTAATAGAAGTGATGGACAGTGCCTTCGTTACTGATACGACATAAGAAGTGAAACCTGCAAAAATAGCCATCGTAGAGCAAACCAAACGGTTTATTCCGTGATGAATGTCACATGGCAAAACCTGCATCGTAAAATTGCAGGAAAATAAAGAAAACATGACATTAAATCAATAAGATTTAGACAGTAAATCAATAAGATTTACTTGATGTGACACGAGTGAATCCTTACCAGGAAATCACTATGTTGAAGTACTAAATAGAAGATTGATCATCCAACTACGCGTGGCATGCAGGGGCCCCGCCTACTCCCACAAGCAGGACAGTCCAAAGGTCGTGACAAATCGTATGGACCGAACATCCATGGGAGTGGAAATCCTGGTGGGTGCGATAAACCCTGCAATGCATACAGATATTGGAGTGTAACCATAATTGATAAACCGTCCTCACAAAAAATATGATCTGGATACTTCAAAATATACAGACTATATTGAGTGGACAGACATTAACATAGACCGTTCACACACCAAAAGCGGCAGTACTAATGAACAATACAGGGTTCACAAACACAAATCAAGTACTGAACAATAGTACTGACTACAAACAAGCAAAGTTGCACTAACTAAACTCTGCAGACTATTTCTTGCCACCGACCTACGGGATGAACACCGCATAACTGACTAGGCCATGGACTTCGTGTGAGATGTCTACATGCACCATCACCATCTTGTCAACCTTGGAGAACCTAACAAAGTGGTCTTTCCACTCATAAACATGATGATGAAGACAGGCCGCATCAGATTTGTTGGGAAGCTTTACAAGAACCACACCCTTCGTCATCGAAGGCACAACCAGGAAATTGTTGTGGTCAACTACAGCCTCGAGAACACGCCTGACAACAATGCTACAGGAAAACACTAGTTCAGGACACGTGGCGACAAGGACACAGCAGCTGGATAGTTCAGCAGTAGAACTCATCATCAGGTCTTCCAGTTCACACGGCATGACTTTGAGAACTTCATCTCCACCGCGGACCTGGTTCTAATTCAAACAGAAACCATATTTTATTACTACATCCGTTCAGAAATATAAGATGATTTTCGATATTATACTCCATATATGACTACATATACGCACAGAAATGAGTGAACAAAGACACTAGAACATGTCTTCAAAGGCATGAGAGTAGAGGGATTACATGCAATATCCATAACACAAGTTACTGAGGCAAATATACCCTCTTAAAAGGTAGCATTGATGTTCATAAAGTACTCCCTCCGTCCCAAAATTCTTGTCTTAGATTTGTCTAGATACGGATGTATCAAGTCACATTTTAGTATTAGATACATCCGTATCTAGACAAATCTAAGACAAGAAATTTGGGACAGTGGGAGTAGTTGAAAGTAATCTATAGGAAATCAGTGTTAACCTCTCGCATGTTTTGGTAAAAAGAGGAATTTAGAACCGTCATTTGGCACACTAAAATCACATGCAAGATCACCCAGAAAGTTGTACTACCAGTACTAGTACTGCGTGTTAGATGAAAAAACACGATCAAGATCGAGAAAAAGATCGTCAACAAGAGACATTACCTGGACTTGCTTAATGAGGGATCCCGGAGAGGGGGGCTTGGACAAGGCGATGGTTTTGAGCTTGTCTGCGGTAGTCTCGGCGGGGTGCTTGCGCTTCTTCATACCATGAGCCTCGACGGTTTTGGCCAGAGCCATAGACATCACATCGGCCGGTGCTCCGGCGTCCATCCAAGAGAGGAAGCTGAGAGAGAAGAGTGAAAGGAGGTACGAGATGAGGGAGAAGCGAAGCGAGTGGGGGTTTTCTTCAAGAGAGGAAGCTGAGAGAGAAGAGTGAAATGATGGTTGCTTCGTCCGTCCAACTTACTGCTGGAAAGGAGGGGGTTTTGTGATTTTACGGCTCATTGGGCATTACTGCGGCGGTTCGATCGGGGTAGTCTACCGTCACTCTACTACGGAGTAATTTAGTGCATGGCTGGTGGACCCAGGTGCTGGCTGTCCCACACGTCGGCGAAAGTGAGTAATTTAGTGCATGGCTGGAGGAGGATCCGCACGGTAGAGCGTGTCCACTGTTTTTCTGAAGAAAAAAATGATTACAGCAAGCGTTTCCACTCTTACGACGGAGGAGTGCGAAACACGGCAGTCACTTGAACATACACAATGCTCCTACTACTAGGCATGTGCAGTGGTTCATACGTCAGTACTACACAATCTTGTTGCTAGTGTAGTAAGATATGACGATAACAAATGATGTTGTGCGCATGTCAACTACTCCTATATGTAACATAGTACCGCTTTTTCGACTGTCCGGTCGAGAATGAACGGTGAAATAAATGTTAACAAAACTAGGTCCACAGTGCACGGAGAGTACGGTGCTACAGTACTCCACGAAACATGAACCATATGAAGCACGAATAGTGTTAGGCAGGGTGTATGAAGGGCGCACGGGATGGGAGCAAAAGTTCCCTTCTCGACCCACTTTTGGGTGTTTGGCAGAGTGCATGAAGGGTGCATGAGTCCACACTAGTAGGTTGACAAAAATACACAAAGAGGAAACAACTATATTGAGATGAGAATGCAACCAAACACACCCACACGTTTTGTACTACTGTGACTGATCTGCACCGTCTGAGTTTGATCCAACGGTCATGTTGCGCCGAGACATGGACATGCCCATGCAGAGGGCGCCTAAACACCACCGAAGTCCCTCTGCTTCTCGAGGCGCACGACGTTGGTGATGCAGGGTGCAACCGCCCGCAGAGCCCGCTCCCGGTCGACGGGAGCCAGCTCGTCAAAGACGGCGTCCAATGGCACGAATGGATTCCGGTGACGGAGCCCTGAAAGGATTCGCCCGGGAACGGCGATGGCAGCCCGCAACCCCTCCTTGTCCAGCTCAGCCCCACCATCGCGCGGAGATGACTCAGCTCCTCAGAGATATAGGTGAACAAGGAGACAAGGTCAGGAAGCCGCAGCTTGTTGAAGTCGACCGGGTGATCGAATGGGTTTAGCCCGACGGCCGGCATCGTCGCGCTGGCACGACGGTGTTGGGGAACGTAGCAGAAATTCATAATTTTCTACGCATCACCAAGATCAATCTATGGAGTAATCTAGCAACGAGAGGGAAGGAGTGCATCTACATACCCTTGTAGATCGCGAGCGGAAGCGTTCGAGAGAACGGGGTTGATGGAGTCGTACTCGTCGTGATCCAAATCACCGATGATCCTAGCGCCGAACGGACGGCACCTCCGCGTTCAACACACGTACGGAGCAGCGACGTCTCCTCCTTCTTGATCTAGCAAGGGGGGAGGAGAGGTTGATGGAGATCCAGCAGCACGACGGCGTGGTGGTGGAAGTAGCGGGATCCCGGCAGGGCTTCGCCAAGCGCAAGCGGGGAGGAAGAGGTGTCACGGGAGGGAGAGGGAGGCGCCAGGGCTTGGATTGCTGCTGCCCTCCCTCCCCCCACTATATATAGGGCCAAGGGAGAGGGGGGGGCGCAGCCTTGGCCCTTCCTCCAAGGAAGGGTGCGGCCAGGGAGGAGTCCATCCTCCCCAAGGCACCTCGGAGGTGCCTTCCCCCTTTAGGACTCTCCCTTTATCTTATCTCTTGGCGCATGGGCCTCTTGGGGCTGGTTCCCTTGGCCCATATAGACCAAGGCGCACCCCCCACAGCCCATGTGCCCCCCCGGGGCTGGTGGACCCCCGGACCCCTTTCGGCACTCCCGGTACAATACCGATAAAGTGCGAAACTTTTCCGGCGACCAAAATAAGACTTCCCATATATAAATCTTTACCTCCGGACCATTCCGGAACTCCTCGTGACGTCCGGGATCTCATCCGGGACTCCGAACAACTTTCGGGTTACCGCATACTAATATCTCTATAACCCTAGCGTCACCGAACCTTAAGTGTGTAGACCCTACGGGTTCGGGAACCATGCAGACATGACCGAGACGTTCTCCGGTCAATAACCAACAGCGGGATCTGGATACCCATGTTGGCTCCCACATGTTCCACGATGATCTCATCGGATGAACCACGATGTCGGGGATTCAATCAATCCCGTATACAATTCCCTTTGTCTATCGGTTTGTTACTTGCCCAAGATTCGATCGTCGGTATCCCGATACCTTGTTCAATCTCGTTACCGGCAAGTCTCTTTACTCGTTCCGTAACACATCATCCCGTGATCAACTCCTTGGTCACATTGTGCACATTATGATGATGTCCTACCGAGTGGGCCCAGAGATACCTCTCCGTTTACACGGAGTGACAAATCCCAGTCTCGATTCGTGCCAACCCAACAGACACTTTCGGAGATACCTATAGTGCACCTTTATAGCCACCCAGTTACGTTGTGACGTTTGGTACACCCAAAGCATTCCTACGGTATCCGGGAGTTGCACAATCTCATGGTCTAAGGAAATGATATTTGACATTAGAAAAGCTCTTAGCAAACGAACTACACGATCTTGTGCTAGGCTTAGGATTGGGTCTTGTCCATCACATCATTCTCCTAATGATGTGATCCCGTTATCAACGACATCCAATGTCCATGGTCAGGAAACCGTAACCATCTATTGATCAACGAGCTAGTCAACTAGAGGCTTACTAGGGACATGGTGTTGTCTATGTATCCACACATGTATCTGAGTTTCCTATCAATACAATTCTAGCATGGATAATAAACGATTATCATGAACAAGCAAATATAATAATAACCTATTTATTATTGCCTCTAGGGCATATTTCCAACAGTCTCCCACTTGCACTAGAGTCAATAATCTAGTCCACATCACCATGTGATTAACACTCATAGGTCACATCACCATGTGACCAACATCCAAAGAGTTTACTAGAGTCACCAATCTAGTTCACATCACTATGTGATTAACACTCAATGTGTTCTGGTTTGATCATGTTATGCTTGTGAGAGAGGTTATTAGTCAACGGGTCTGAACCTTTCAGATCCGTGTGTGCTTTACGAATATCTATGTCATCTTGTGGATGCTACCACACGCTACTTGGAGCCATTTCAAGTATCTGCTCTACTATACGAATCCGGTTTACTACTCAGAGTCATCCGGATTAGTGTCAAAGTTCGCATCGACGTAACCCTTTTACGAAGAACTCCTTTTCACCTCCATAATCGAGAAAATTCCTTAGTCCACTAGATACTAAGGATAAATTCGACCGCTGTCATGTGATCCTTTCCCGGATCGCTATTGTACCCCTTGACCAACTCATGGCAAGGCACACTTCATGTGCGGTACACAGCATAGCATACTGTAGAGCCTACGTCTGAAGCATAGGGGACGACCTTCGTCCTTTCTCTCTCTTCTGCTGTGGTCAGGTCTTGAGTCTTACTCAATACTCACACCTTGTAACACAGCCAAGAACTCCTTCTTTGCTGATCTATTTTGAACTCTTTCAAAATCATGTCAAGGTGTGCGTTCTTTGAAAGTATCATCAGGCGTCTTGATCTATCTCTATAGATCTTGATGCCCAATATGTAAGCAGCTTTATCCGGGTCTTCCTTTGAAAAACTCCTTTCAAACAACCCTTTATGCTTTCCAGAAATTTTACATCATTTCGGATCAACAATATGTCATTCACATATACTTATCAGAAATGTTGTAGCGCTCCCACTCACTTTGTTGTAAATACAAGTTTCTAACAAACTTTGTATAAACCCAAAAACTTTGATCACTCCATCAAAGCGTATATTCTGACTCCGAGATGCTTGCTCTAGTCCATGGAAGGATCGCTGGAGCTAGCATACCTTTTAGCATCCTTAGGATCGACAAAACCTTTCTGATTGTATCACATACAACCTTCCCTTACGAAAACTGGTAAGGAAACTTGTTTTGACATCCATTTGCCAGATTTCACAAATGCAGCTAATGCTAACATGATTCCGACGGACTTAAGCATCGCTACGGATGAGAAAATCTCATCGTTGTCAACTCCTTGAACTTGTGAAAGTACTCTTTGCCACAAGTCGAGCTTCATAGACGGTAACATTACCGTCCATGTCCGTCTTCTTCTTAAAGATCCATTTATCTCAATGGCTTGCCGATCATCGGGCAAGTTCACCAAAGTCCATGCTTTGTTCTGATACATGGATCCTATCTCGGATTTCATGGCTTCTAACCATTTGTCGGAATATGGGCCCACCATCGCTTCTCCATAGCTTGTAGGTTCAGTATTGTCTAACAACATGATATCTAAGACAGGATTACCGTACCACTCAGGAGTAGTACATATCCTTGTCGACCTACGAGGTTTGGTAGTGACTTGATCCAAAGTTTCATGATCACTATCATAAGATTCCACTTCAATTGGTGTAGGTGCCACAGGAACAACTTCCTGTGCCCTGCTACACACTAGTTGAAGTGACGGTTCAATAACCTTATCAAGTCTCCACCATCCTCCCACTCAATTCTTTCGAGAGAAACTTTTCCTCGAGAAAGGACCCGTTTCTAGAAGCAATTACTTTTGCTTCCAGATCTGAAATAGGAGGTATACCCAACTGTTTTGGGTTTTCTATGAAGATGCATTTATCCGCTTTGGGTTCGAGCTTATCAGCCTGAAACTTTTTCACATAAGCATCGTAGCCCCAAACTTTTAAGAAACGACAACTTAGGTTTCTCTAAACGGTGTCGTCTCAACGGAATTGCGTGGTGCCCCTTTTAAAGTGAATGCGGTTGTCTCTAATGCCTAACCCATAAACGATAGTGGTAATTCGATAAGAGACATCATGGTATGCACCATATCCAATAGGGTGCAGCTATGATGTCCGGACACACCATCACACTATGGTGTTCCAGGCGGTATTAATTGTGAAACACTTTCCACAATGTCTTAATTGTGTGCCAAACTCGTAACTCAGATACTCATCTCTATGATCATATCACAGACATTTTATCCTCTTGTCACGACGATCTTCAACTTCACTCTGAAATTACTTGAACCTTTCAATAATTCAGACTTGTGTTTCATCAAGTAAATACACTCAGCATCTACTCAAATCATCTGTGAAGTAAGAACATAACGATATCCACTGCATGCCTCAACACTCATTGGACTGCATACATCAAAATGTATTACTTCCAATAAGTTGCTCTCTTGTTCCATCTTACTGAAAACGAGGCCTTTCAGTCATCTTGCCCATGTGGTATGATTTGCATGTCTCAAGTGATTCAAAATCAAGTGAGTCCAAACGATCCATCTGCATGGAGTTTCTTCATGCATATATACCAATAGACATGGTTCGCATGTCTCAATCTTTTCAAAAACGACTGAGTCCAAAGATCCATCTACATGGAGCTTCTTCATGCGTTCTATACCAATATGACTCAAATGGCAGTGCCACAAGTATGTGGAACTATCATTACTATTTTATATCTTTTGGCACGAACATGTGTATCACTACGATCGAGATTCATTTTAGGTGCAAGACCATTGAAGGTATTATTCAAATAAACAGAGTAACCATTATTCTCCTTAAATGAATAATCGTATTGCGATAAACATAATCCAATCATGCTCAACGCAAACACCAAATCTCGATGGTAGAGGGAGCATGCGATGCTTGATCACATCAACCTTGGAAACACTTCCAACACATATCGTCTTCTCACCTTTAGCTAGTCTCCGTTTATTCCGCAGCTTTTATTTCGAGTTACTAACACTTAGCAACCGAAGCGGTATCTAATACCCTGGTGCTGCTAGGAGTACTAGTAAAGTACACATTCATATAACGTATATCCAATATACTTCTGCCGACCTTGCCTGCCTTCTCATCTACCAAATATCTAGGGTAGTACTGCTTCAGTGACCGTTCCTCTCATTACAGAAGCACTTAGTCTCGGGTTTGGGTTCAACCTTGGGATTCTTCACTAGAGCAGCAAACGACTTGCTGTTTCATGAAGTATCCCTTTTGCCCTTGCCCTTCTTAAACTAGTGGTTTTACTAACCATCAACAATTGATGCTCCTTCTTGATTTCTACTCTCGCGGTGTCAAACATCGCGAATAGCTCAAGGATCATCATAACTATCCCTGATATGTTATAGTTCATCACGAAGCTCTACTAGCTTGGTGGCAGTGACTATGGAGAACTATCACTATCTCATCTGGGAGATTAACTCCCACTCGATTCAAGCGATTGTGGTACTCAGACAATCTAAGCACATGCTCAACGATTGAGATTTTCTCCCTTAGTTTGCAGGCTTAAGAAACTTGTCAGAGGTCTCATACCTCTTGACGTGGGCACTAGTCTGAAATCCCAATTTCAGTCTTCGGAACATCTCATATGTTCTGCGACGTTTCAAAAACGTCTTTGGTGCCACAATTCTAAACCATTAGAACTATCACGTAGTCATCAAAACGTGTATGTCAGATGTTTCGCAACATCTACAGACGACGCTGAGGTTCAGCACACCGAGCGGTGCATTAAGGACATAAGCCTTCTGTGCAGCAATGAGGACAATCCTCAGTTTACGGACCCAGTCCGCATAATTGCTACTACCAACTTCCAACTAAATTTTCTCTAGGAACATATCTTAAACAGTAGAACTAAAGCGTATGACATAATTTGCAAAGACCTTTTGACTATGTTCATGATAATGAAGTTCATCTGATTATAGAACTCCCACTCAGATAGACATCCCTCTAGTCATCTAAGTGATACATGATCCGAGTCAAACTAGGCCGTGTCCGATCATCACGTGAGACGGACTAGTCATCATCGGTGAACATCTCCATGTTGATCGTATCTACTATACGACTCATGTTCGATCTTTCGATCTCTTGTGTTCCGAGGCCATGTCTGTACATGCTAGGCTCGTCAAGTCAACCTAAGTGTTTCGCATGTGTTCCGAGGCCATGTCTGTACATGCTAGGCTCGTCAACACCCGTTGTATTCGAACGTTAGAATCTATCACACCCGATCATCATGTGGTGCTTCGAAACAACGAACCTTCGCAACGGTGCACAGTTAGGGGGAACACGTCTCTTGAAATTTTAGTGAGGGATCATCCTATTTAAGCTACCGTCGTTCTAAGCAAATAAGATGCATAACATGATAAACATCACATGCAATCAAATAGTGACATGATATGGCCAATATCATTTTGCTCCTTTGATCTCCATCTTCGGGGCACCATGATCATCTTTGTCACCGGCATGACACCATGATCTCCATCATCATGATCTCCATCATTGTGTCTTCATGAAGTTGTCACGCCAACGATTACTTCTACTTCTATGGCTAACGCGCTTAGCAATAAAGTAAAGTAATTTACATGGCGTTATTCAATGACACGCAGGTCATACAAAAAATAAAGACAACTCCTATGGCTCCTGCCGGTTGTCATACTCATCGACATGCAAGTCGTGATCCCTATTACAAGAATATGATCAATCTCATACATCACATATATCATTCATCATATCTTCTGGCCATATCACATCACATAGCACATGCTGCAAAAACAAGTTAGACGTCCTCTAATTGTTGTTGCAAGTTTTTACGTGGCTTGAATAGGTTTCTAGCAAGAACGTTTCTTACCTACGTAAGACCACAACGTGATATGCCAATTTCTATTTACCCTTCATAAGGACCCTTTTCATCGAATCCGTTCCGACTAAAGTGGGAGAGACAGACACCCGCTAGCCACCTTATGCATCTAGTGCATGTCAGTCGGTGGAACCTGTCTCACGTAAGCGTACGTGTAAGGTCGGTCCGGGCCGCTTCATCCCACAATGCCGCCGAAACAAGATAAGACTAGTAGCGGCAAGAAGAATTGGCAAAATCGACGCCCACAACTACTTTGTGTTCTACTCGTGCATAGAAACTACGCATAGACCTAGCTCATGATGCCAATGTTGGGGAACGTAGCAGAAATTCAAAATTTTCTACGCATCACCAAGATCAATCTATGGAGTAATCTAGCAACGAGAGGGAAGGAGTGCATCTACATACCCTTGTAGATCGCGAGCGGAAGCGTTCAAGAGAACGGGGTTGATGGAGTCGTACTCGTCGTGATCCAAATCACCGATGATCCTAGCGCCGAACGGACGGCACCTCCGCGTTCAACACACGTACGGAGCAGCGACGTCTTCTCCTTCTTGATCTAGCAAGGGGGGAGGAGAGGTTGATGGAGATCCAGCAGCACGACGGCGTGGTGGTGGAAGTAGCGGGATCCCAGCAGGGCTTCGCCAAGCGCAAGCGGGGAGGAAGAGGTGTCACGAGAGGGAGAGGGAGGCGCCAGGGCTTGGATTGCTGCTGCCCTCCCTCCCCCCCACTATATATAGGGCCAAGGGAGAGGGGGGGCGCAGCCTTGGCCCTTCCTCCAAGGAAGGGTGCGGCCAGGGAGGAGTCCATCCTCCACAAGGCACCTCGGAGGTGCCTTCCCCCTTTAGGACTCTCCCTTTATCTTATCTCTTGGCGCATGGGCCTCTTGGGGCTGGTTCCCTTGGCCCATATAGACCAAGGCGCACCCCCCACAGCCCATGTGCCCCCCCGGGGCTGGTGGACCCCCGGACCCCTTTCGGCACTCCCGGTACAATACCGATAAAGTGCGAAACTTTTCCGGCGACCAAAATAAGACTTCCCATATATAAATCTTTACCTCCGGACCATTCCGGAACTCCTCGTGACGTCCGGGATCTCATCCGGGACTCCGAACAACTTTCAGGTTTCTGCATACATATATCTCTACAACCCTAGCGTCACCGAACCTTAAGTGTGTAGACCCTACGGGTTCGGGAGACATGTAGACATGACCGAGACGCCTCTCCGGTCAATAACCAACAGCGGGATCTGGATACCCATGTTGGCTCCCACATGTTCCACGATGATCTCATCGGATGAACCACGATGTCGAGGATTCAATCAATCCCGTATACAATTCCCTTTGTCTATCGGTATGTTACTTGCCCGAGATTCGATCGTCGGTATCCCTATACCTTGTTCAATCTCGTTACCGGCAAGTCTCTTTACTCGTTCCGTAACACATCATCCCGTGATCAACTCCTTGGTCACATTGTGCACATTATGATGATGTCCTACCGAGTGGGCCCAGAGATACCTCTCCGTTTACACGGAGTGAAAAATCCCAGTCTCGATTCGTGCCAACCCAACAGACACTTTCGGAGATACCTGTAGTGCACCTTTATAGCCACCCAGTTACGTTGTGACGTTTGGTACACCCAAAGCATTCCTACGATATCCGGGAGTTGCACAATCTCATGGTCTAAGGAAATGATATTTGACATTAGAAAAGCTCTTAGCAAACGAACTACACGATCTTGTGCTAGGCTTAGGATTGGGTCTTGTCCATCACATCATTCTCCTAATGATGTGATCCCGTTATCAACGACATCCAATGTCCATGGTCAGGAAACCGTAACCATCTATTGATCAACGAGCTAGTCAACTAGAGGCTTACTAGGGACATGGTGTTGTCTATGTATCCACACATGTATCTGAGTTTCCTATCAATACAATTCTAGCATGGATAATAAACGATTATCATGAACAAGGAAATATAATAATAACCTATTTATTATTGCCTCTAGGGCATATTTCCAACAGACGGTAGGCATCGCGCAGCCGCAACACGTGCGTGGCAACTTGGTTCACCAAGTGGCTGAGGCGATCCTGGACCTCGTCACGATCGGCCCGCTCGCGCTCCAGCCGGCTCCCCTGACAGCCTATCGTATCTCCCGCTTTCTCCAGCAACGCCGCCGACGCCTCGAGCATCTTTGTGGTGGACGCCTGCCGCTTTTGAAGCTCCATGAACTCCCGCATATAACGGAGGAGCATGGCACTCCTCTCCTCCTTGAGCTCACGGAGCTCCATGTCCTTGGCCCTGAGCTCCGCATCCCTGGCATGGAGCTCCTGTGTCAGGTGCCTCACCTCGGACTCCATGATCTGCTGCGCCGCCATGGCACCAGGTAGAAGCAATGGGGAGAGGAAGCAAAGGGGGCGAAACGGCTCAAAGGCAATGCAATCTACGGGAAGGCGGAGGGAGCGGGGAATCTTTTGGTTTTCACCATGGTAAAACACCAGTCGACGACTTCTCACATCAGGGAGCAGTGGGTTTTTACAGGCGTAGTCATCGTGACTAATTGCTGCCGCGCCTGCTCCTGTCAATCAAAAAATTAAAAATCCTGCCGCGCCTGCTCCCGTCAATCAAAAAATTAAAAATCCTGCCGCACCCAAACACCAGAGCAACGCCGCGGTGGATATTTAAATTTACCTGCCGGCAAGTAGATAAAAAAGGGGTGAAAAAACAAATGTGGCGGCGGCCTAGCTAATCGGTCGAACTAGCCGAACTAGCTAGCCACCGTGCTTCACTGATGTACTCGGCGGAAAAGGTGGTCTTTCGTGATTTCACGGCTCATTTACTTGCTTCGGCGCTACGACCGAGGAGGACCCAGAAAACGCGCGGTAAGGCATCCCACGTCAGGAAGAATATATGCGTGCACCACCCGGGAAGACCCCGAAACCGCGCGGTAGGGTGTGCCACGTCTCGGCACGGAGGAAAAATGTGCGTGTAAAAATATACTGTATCAGACGTAGTACCTATGGTTTGACCTCGGGACCCAGCCAGTCGGTCGAAAACACCCCACTAGCCACACAACTTCATCATGCAAACGTGGCACGGATGATAGATGTGGTTAGCTCCGTCTCGACCAGCCACAACGTCTCTTGTTCTAGGCGATTCTTCTATTTTCCAAGCTTTTTTTAGTTGTAATAACACCATGGCAAGCTAGCGCCGCTCTTCGTGTGTGCCCGTGCAAAGGTTAGACGATGGAGAGAAGAGAGATTGAGATCGCAGATCTGGGACCCACCAGTAAGTGAGACAACGGTCATGCACGTGTTGACGAGGCACTCCCTCTACTCTACTCAACGCAAGTACTGTATAAAATCAAGTTATGGGACAAAGCCAACAACCGTTCGTTTTTTTAGGCTATCGACTTACGCTTTGTAGTCCAGGTTGTCAGTTCGAATCTCGTCTTTCAGATTTGTTAGTTTTAGGTCCAAATTTGATTAACTACAAGTGGGACCCCCATGTGTTGTTCCGATATTTCAGTGTAGGATGGTTTTTTTGAACAAACACTTTCCGCGGTTAGACAAGTAACGGCACGAGTTACACGTATTTTGCAAGTTTACGAACAAAAATGACAGCGGCATAGAATATCACATCCACCTCGCAGCTTAGATACTATGGTGATACGAGTTTTTACACCGTTGGAAGTGAGATCCAATGGCTTGGGAGTAGTCTTTGTAATTATGCGCAATTTCCAAACTCTCCAAAGGTTTTTTTTGCAAATAAAACATTCAGGCCTCGTGTGTGCCGCTGCATCTTCGATCCAACGGCTCCCCGGTGCTCATATTAGGTGCTCCCCGTAGCTTAATTACCCGCTACGGTGATATGAGCATCTAGGTCGTATGATCAGTGATCAGATGGCACATGCGTAGTACTTGTACTTTCTGCGCATTTCCCAAACTCTATCAACCGTATATTGCAAAAACATTCAAACCTCCTACTGTGGGCCGTTAGATCTCAGTGAACTCGTATCACCATAGAATCTACGGTGCGGGAGCACCTCATACTCTCCCGTGCGAGAAAACATAAGGTGCTATCGCAGCTTGGATGCTACGGTGATACGAGCTTGGAGGTCGTTTGATCTAAGATCCAATGGCATCCGAGCAGTCTTTGTGCTTGTAAGCAGTGGCCGAACTCTTTTGGGGCTTTTCTGCAAAAAACCATTCGAACCACCGAGGAGGTGTTGGGTCACAAATCCAACGCCTCCGAAAAGCTTGTATCACCAAAGCATCTAAGGTGTGGTAGCACATGATATTCTTACATACAGGAGAATATGATGTCCTCCTTCACCTTAGATGCTACGGTGATATGAGCTTCGAGGTCGTTGGATATGGGATCAAAGGGCATCTAAGTAGTTTTTGTACAAATTGTGTGCAATTCTCAAACTCATCAAGGTTTCCTGCAAAAATATTAAGACACATCATGTGAGCTGCTATATCTCAGATCTACAAGCTCCAAGCAACTCATATCGGCATATAGCATCTAAGGTATGGGGGCACATGATATTCTCCCGGGGAGGAGGGGTGGGGGGTGCACAACCAATCGGTGGTTGGGAGGGTGGGGACAAATATAATCTAAACAACCCTAAACAGAGCTCCACAATTTTATCTAAGGTCGAGGGGTTGACCCCCGACAATCATAGCTCCGCCTAAACACAACATTTGCATGTACTGTAGTACTAGACTTAATATTCATGTTTCAGTTTCATGTTCATTTTAAATATTGAACTGAGGACCATGGATGTCTTACATTTTACTCCCTTCGTTCCTAAATATTAGTCTTTTTAGAGGCTTCAAATGGACTGGCACATACGGATGTATATAGGCATATTTTAGAGTCTAGATTCACTCATTTTGCTCCGTATGTAGTCACTTGTTGAACTCTCTAAAAGACTAATATTTAGGAATAGAAGGAGTATTTTTGAATTCGTGTCATACATGCATGGTTTGGAAAAATAGATGCACTATACTTATTGGATTGTTGTTGTGTTCGTGCGTGTGTGTCTCTGTGTGTGTGTGTGGTCATATGCTTGATACATACAAAGTTTTCTCACCTCCATATTGTTCATCTTTTAAATTTGAATTTGCATTGGAAAACTTACTAGGGATACCATGAAATGTGAAATCCACGTTGAGATCACTATATCACAAACTCACTCTAATTCATCAACTCGTCATAAATCAATTACCACGTTGAGATTAGTATTTGCAAGGAAAATACGGGTATTGTAATACACATAGATTCGTTCGGTAATTTAAAAGGTTCCTTTCGTATTCTTGAATGGTAGGACCCAACGGCGTACCAGCCAGACCTTGGCTCGTGTTGATCCTAAAAAAACCGGGCTCGTGTCCTTCGGTGGCGTGCGTGGTACGCACATTAGGCAACCCCAACCAGTCGAGCCTCAGCGTTTCAAGTCAAAATATCTGGCAGCCAGAATTCCAGCCCTAGGAAATTCCCCTCATGTCCCCGGTCCATAATGACTACCGATGAACAACGGAGGGATGCTTTAGTAACTAGACAACGTTACCTACCGTGCCGAGCACGGTTCAATTCCCTCGGTCGCCGCTCATCAAGGTCACCCGTCAACTGCATTGCCTAGTACTACTACTACACCAGGATGAGCACAGAATTGAGCCCGTTTGTTCGTGCCTAGTACTTGAGTTAATATATCAGGCAATGCACTGGTACAGAGGGATTATCCTTTTACTCTGCATATATAACTTGTCTGAAGTCTAACTAAGCAAAATGTTTGACCAAATCCTTTCTTAAGAAATACAACAGGACAGATGTACGGCTTGAAAATTTATTGCATGATGCAGGTTATGATATTGTTTCAAATCCTGGATCTTAAATTTCAGAAAATCCAAAAGTGAGCATACATTCTTGAAACTAAGCATGGTCACGTGATATGGCACAAATATTACTTCGTAAGTTTTTTCTTCAATTTGAGACAAGCTGCTTATGAGAAGTTGCACAAATGAAGAGCCAAGGTATTTTGGAACAAAGACCTGTCACGTTAAGGCGAATGCTTTCACTATTGAAACCGTGGGCGTTTACGTGCCGCCACGAGTCCCCGCTTCTCATCGGCAGGTGCCGTCCGAGCAAGCATGTGAGTCGACGGGAGGCGTGCGAGCAGACCGCTGCGCCGACTGTCAGGGAGGCGTGCGAGCAGACCGCTGTGCAGGCTCACTGCGAGGCGAGCCCTTTGACCAGGCTCCGCCGCCCACCGTCGTCCCAACTGCTCCCACTTTTAATGTCGCCGGCCCCGCAGTTTAAAATCAACCCCGCACTACCCGGTATCGCTACAATCCTCTCTCTTCCTCTCCGATTCTCCTGTCGTCTACCTCCAACTAGCCTGACCTAAACGTACGCCATGCCGCATCACGATGGTCTGCCCTTAGTGTTCCAGTTTCCTGAGGAAGACACCCAGCCGGAGTCTCAAGAACATAAGGCGCTTTGGGACGAGCTTGAACGGGCCTTGCGGGAAGACGCCGCGCCTGTCCCCGCTCCTGTTCCGGCTCCCGTCGCCCCGACTGTGCCAGCGCCCATCCCCGTGGCATTGATGGGCTGGGAGCCGCACAGCTTGATCCCACGGGGTTCCACAAGGTCCCAGCCGACTTTCAAGGGCCCGTGCACCTGCCAGCGCATGCGCCTGCGCATGCACTGACGCGCACGCCCGTGCCGGTGCCCGTGCACCTGCCAGCGCATGCGCCTGCGCGTGCACTGACGTGCGCGCCCGTGCCGGTGCCCGTGCACACGAATGTCTCCGCCGCGCCGTTGACAGCGCCTGTCCCCGCGCGGGTGCCAGTGCCGCCCTCAGCGGCATGGATGGCCGCCGTCGACCGCTTCCTTGCACCAACGCCAGTCGCCTCCTCCCGCCAGTTGACTCGCTCCGAAGTCCAGAACATTTTGGCCTTCCTTGAAGCTAGGCCAACGTCCAGGAGTACGCCAACAACGGCGCAAGACGCCGCCGTCGCCGTCGGTCAGTGGCCCGACGACACACAGAGCACGGTAGAGGAGCCGCTTCCCACCGCGAGACGCCCCGCCGTCGCCGCGTAATCTAAATTTGCCATGAAAAACGTTCGGATTGCCATGCTTAAAATCCGAACGTTTATCATTTACGTTTATTTTATATCGATCGTCGTATAATTTAAAGTCGGAGTCAGACTGAACGAAATGTATGGTTTGATCGATTGAATGTTCTGCTAGAGCCGTATCAAATTAAATATAAAACGTCATCAAGCCACATGTATTCCTTGTCATCCAACGACCTAGACTGCTTCAATGTCGAGCGCTCAACACGTTTAGCGTGCAGTTAATTTCATTCCAAAAATAGTGCTAATCACATGACAACACGCAAATAATATCCTAGTAGTTAATATCCGCATGCACTTAATATACTTCCAAATTAACGTGCATTGCACGTACACACTGACTAGTGCTGCTAGTACGTGAAACTGGTGTCGTGACTTGTGAACGCGTCCAGATATGGTCAACGGCAACATCGCCCGCGTGTTCTTCCTGTTTGCCCGTGCGTCTAAACGCAGAAGGGGAGGAGAGAGAGAGAGCACACATGGAACCCACCAGTAAGTGAAGGCGAATAGTACTAAAAATAATATTACATGTTATCCATTAATTAGGCTGTGGTAATATAAAAACATTATGTGAACAAAGGGGGTACAACAAACATTGCTATTCTACATATGTTGCCTATTGACGTGCGGCTTGAAGGCCCGGTCGCATGTTCGATCCTCGTCCTTTAATTTTTAATTTGTATATGGGTCCAAATTTGTTTCATGGCATGTGGGCCCCTCGGTGTGTAGTTTGTAGCACTTTAATTTGTGGGTCGAAATTTGTTCCATTCCAAGTGGACTATCGGTGTGTAGTTTTGTAGCTTATTTATAATAATTAAGAGAACAACATAGTTTTTTCAATAATACCATGGTCAGACGTTGAAGGCGGGAAAGGACATGCGAGAGAGCGATGACCGAGCCAGAGGGAAATCAACTAGGGTAGTTGCGTGGGTTGCAACGGTGTTTGGAGTAGTTGTGGGCCGAATGCTACGAAAATATAATCTAAACCGACCAGAATAAATGCCTACACAAATTAATCCAAGGTTGGAGTGCCCCTCGCAATGTAAATAGCTCTGGCTTTGCGAGGGATGGAGAGGTAGTAGCTTCAATGCGTGGAAGATACGGTGTGAGAAAGCGAGGTCAATCGAGAGACATATAGATAGAGAGACAAAGTGAGTGTGGTCTGACATTCATTGAACAAATATATATGCTTTGGAGAGATATTGTCTGATTGAGCTTTTTGGCAAGGGTGAGGGCTGTAAGATAGAGCTTGAGAGATGATCCAGTCGCAGACGTGTAGATATATTTTGTGCGTGGGAGGAAGCAAGGTCAACCGATCACATAGGGTCGTCGTGCGATCGAAAGAGTGAGACGGGTTGGAGAGAGTGACCTAGATAGACGATGTGCGTGAGATAATATACAATGTGAATAGGTCGAATTGGGCTCAAACATGGTGATATATCGTTTTTTCTGAGAAAGAGCGAGGTCAATCGAGACATACGGAGAGAGAGAGAGAGAGAGAGAGAGATTGAGTGAGCGTGGCCCACCATGAGGTCGAAATCGAAAGAGTGGTGGCGGCTTGGATGGACTGACCTAGATAGACAATCTGCGTGAGAGAGCATAGAGTGTGTCGATCGAGGCCCGAACAGGGAGATGTATCATTTGTGTGTGAAAGAAAACGTGGTTAAACGAGACTCAGATAAAGAGAGCGAGATTGAGCGAGTGTGGCCCGCCGTGCGGAAGAAAGAGTGAGACAGTCTCGAGGGAGTGACCTAGATATACAACGTGCGTGCGTGCGCACGAGAGGTTGGGGGGGGGGCTAGATAGGCAATGCATGTATTTAGCGCGAGAGGGTGAGAGGGAGAGGGGAGAGAGAGAGCTCGGCATGGGGTGCAATGGCGGGTGTGTGAGGTAAATACATTTGGTAACAGAGTGGAAAAAGGGGTTGTGTAGTTGATAGACTTAGAGATCGAAACATGGAGAGAAATAATGAACGTGTGTTGGAAACCGATAGCTTCCTAAGGTGGTTAGGAGAGGAAGATTGACCGATACAGGAAGTATGTACCGTTTGTGCGGGGGGGGGGGGGGGGCTAAAAACAACATTTGAATGTACATAGTACGAGACTTAATATCGATGTTTCAATTCGGTGTACATTGTAAGATTTGAACCGAGGACCAGGCATACAGGTAATTATTTCGAATTCGTGCCATACTAAGTTTCGAAAAGTTGACATCGACTCAGTTTGTTGTGCTATTTTGTAGGTCATATGTTTGAATCCATCCAAAAGTTTTCTCACTACCATGGTGTTCATCATATACACATGAATTTGTATTAAAAAAGTAGCGTGGATACAGTGAAATGCGAAATCCACGTTAGAATTGGAGATCGCTACGTGACACACACTCTAATTCAAATAACTAACTACGTGACACACACTCTAATTCAAATAACTAATTATGTGACACACACTCTAATCCACGTTAGCGTGGGTACCGTTTCGATTTTTTTTCAAATAACTCCTCATTAATTAATTTATAGTACTCCCTCTGTTCACTTTTATAAGACCTTGAAGACATTTCAGACAATGTGCAAAACAGTTCATTTTAAGTTGTCTGAAACGACTTACAAAAGTGAACGGATGGAGTATCTCGTTTCGAATGACTAATTATTGCAAGGAAAACACGGGCATGGTAATACATACAGATTCGTTTGCAAATGAAAGAAGATTCGTTTGCATTCTCAAATGTAGGCGCACCAGGCAGACCAGGGTCGTGTCGAGGTGGACGCTGCTTCGGTGCCTTAAAGGCAACTGCCTTTGGGTCACTGACATGTGGGCTAGCCACCTGTTGGGCCCACATGTCATGGACACAAAGGCAGGTGCCTTAAGGCACCGAAGCATAGTCCTGTCGGGGTGGTCGCGTGTGTCGGACGGACGCGTAGCACCCAGCCACACACCCCCCTCCCCCCAAAAAAAGGACGACGACAATATAAGTTCGCGCTTCCACGTTTCGGATTGAAATATCTGGCGGCCCCAATTCCAGCCCTGCAAAATCTCACTTCTCCACCGTCCCCTTCCACGCCCAGATTGCTCAAATCCCTAATTCGCCGCCAACCCTCGAATCGCCCCTCGTCTCGTCTCTTTCCCCACCGTTCCCCACCTCTGTGCCGGACGACGACGACGAAGACGACGGTCGCGCTTCACCACCGCACCGTAGCTACCTCATCTACGCCCTCGTCCACCGCACCGGGTGGTCCACCGACAACGTCGGCCGCCGCAACCGATGTGCCTCACAGACACCGAGTTCCACCGCATCAGGTGCGCTTCACCGACGCCATCTCCCAGCTCACCGGGGCTACTTTACCGAGCACATCGTCGCACCTCCGCCCCCCGAGGCCGTTGGGGCGTCACCAACGGTCTCGTCCACGGCATCGTAGCGCTCTGTTGCCACTCAAGATCTGCATCCGTGCGCGGCCAGCCAACGCCAGCGCATCACCCTCAACGGCTCTGAAGTGACCCGCACTCTAGCTAGGCGAGCATGCCCAAACGTCGGCCTGAACTAGGTATCCACACATCACTCCCTTGTGCACTGTTCCGACGATGTTTGGATATCCTTTCACTTCTCTCTTAGCTTACACACCTGTGCAACTCTGACTTTAACTCTTATTTCTTCTGGAGATATCATCTGAAACAAGCAAATCCATTTTTTTGCGAAGCATGACGGCGCTACGGGATCTGGTACACATCCTGCACACCCGTATAACCTTGTAAGTATCTGTCCTCCGGTACAACATCAAGGTCGATTCCTCTTATTTGATCAACCATTCGCCGTGTCAAAAATGCAGAGGGGGATGCAAGGAGCACAAGGCATGCACATCCAAGCAAGTGGTAACATGGACTTGTACATGGAACATCCCAAGCGCAAGCAGAGCTGCAGTGAGCCTGTACAATGAGCTAGCGTAAGTCTCTGCATTTCATTTAATTCGTACTGGCATTCGTGTATGATTTGTGTGCAGTGGCTGATCCACGAATTCAAGTTACCAGGGGCGAACATTTAACTTAAAAAATACGAAGGCACTTGCACTCCGGAAATCAACATAACTTGAGAAATGTGAAGCTACATGCACTTTGAAAACCAGCTAATGATCCAAAGTAGTTCAGATTATAAACACTAAATGATGCAAGCACCAAAAAACACAAAATGCAACATGGTGTACAAGGACTACAAACATGGTCTGTACCTGCTTGAATTATTCGTTCTCTGGCTGAAAATATCGAAGTGTAATTGCACGTATAACCAGTGCGCAAACTGCATATCAATATATCTATCCTGCACAAGTATGCCAATAGTTTCAAACAACAGATTAGAAAAGTATTTATGCTATGTTGTCATGATACGGGGACTTTCTGGTAGATGGCCTCGACGTTTCCTCAAGCTATGAAAATGCACTATAATTTGCTTGTCATCAATGCCTGCAAATCTCTGTCTCTCTCAACATAGTAGATCATCATTAGACACTAAATCCTTCAATGAGCTTGCAAAATGCTTGCATTAGATCCCTCATTAGACACTATATGTTCATCACCAGGAGCATGTAAAATGTTTGCATCAAATCCTTCATTAGCAGTCTGTTCATTAGACACTTCAGGCTCAAGAACAACATGAGCTTGTATGTTTGCACCGGAAACTTGATTAGATACATCAGATTCAGTCACTTCAGTATTGATTGGGGGAGTTATAAAATAAGTAGAAATTGGTTTCATTTTCTCATAGATTCCCTACATACAAGCAGTTTTACAACACCGTCAGGTTTAACTATTGGCCAGAAATTGAAGAGTTGAATTAGATATAATCAGGGATGTGATGTACCTGCTGGTTGCGCATGCTACTCTTGCAACCTGCGACTGTCCATTTGCGCAAGCTCGATGCCATGCCCGTGCTGCCGCCGCTGCCTCCCACGTAGGCTACACCCAGGGTTGGATCTTCATCTTCTTGTCCTTCCGTTCGCTTGAAGCCCGGCGACCGCCCTCCAACGAGGGCGCGAGGAAGTGCTGTGTCGGTCTGTCCAGCAGCGGCTAGGTTAGGAGCCAACTAGACTGGAGGCTGGAGCGAATGAATTGGGATTTTTCCTGGTGTCGATCGATATGGGAGGCGCTCGTTTGGGCCGCGAGCCTGCTATAGGGCCTGCCTTGCACTTATGTTATTGGCCCATCCAAATTGAAACATTTTTCTTTATTTTTTACATTGCCTGCTCGTGTGTTGGGACGAACAAAACTAGCATGGGCAACCTGGACGACTCAAACTAGGTGCACACTTTCCAGCCACCTGAGGCGGCCGCCCATACCAGCCCCTATGGTGGCGTCGCCCCTTTTTGCGTGTATGATTGGATAGTGAAAAATATTCCAGTAGCTCTTTTGATTTACCCATAGAATGGTTGAATTGCTTGTTTCTATGAACTGAGTTCGCCAATAATGTGAAGGATGCCAGTCTTTTCATCCTATTGTAGATTGCTTAGATCTCGATATGCCAAAAGTAATCGCATGAAATATACAGTAAAAGCCAGTGTGATGTGTTTGGCTACAACTAGTCTGACTACACGCCCTCATATAACACATCAAGGACGCACCATCTTACCAGATTAACCATTCGACTTACCCATGCAGTGTGGGAAGAAAGAAGTATTGGGACTGCGTATCCAAGCAATTGATGCCATGGACTCCTTCGTACAACCTTGTAAGCGAAAAAGAAGTTGCAGTGTGTCTGTACAAAGAACTAGCGTAAGTTCAGTTACCTGCTTCTCGGAATTTTAGTTAGCCACTTATTGCAAAATTGTTCAATTACGTTGCTTGGCTTAATTTAGTTTGCTACTGATTACATAATGGCATAGCCTGTTAATCATATTGTAGACTGTGCCTATCTATGTGTTTGATACTTACTGTTAAGAATTACCTGTTTGCCTTAACTTAAATATCTACTTTTTTGTTTAACTGCTTTGCTGCTGCAACAACGGGTTACAATGATGTTAATAACTACTTTTCAGCATCCAACTGAAACTCTTTAATTCCTTGTTTGTTTAACTGGTTTGCTGTTATAACTCCCAGTTGAGATGTTTTGCTAACTTCAACTTTTCTGAATCCAATCGAAACTTTAATGGCAAAACAGGTTAGCCCAAGATCAAGAGCGAGGTCCCCATGGACGTCGCATCATCCCACATCAGTGGCACCGGCCCAATCGTGCATTATGAATTACCAACTGCTGATGCTCTAGAGGCTAAACTAGTGGTAGAAAGAGATTCTGCTTCTGCACTTAGAGATGAAGTTGACATGTTGAGGAAGCAAACAGCACAATCACAAGCAGTACTCAAGACAACCATTAAATATTTGTGGATTTCAAAACGAAGCAAGCTGAGACTGACCAGATTGTTAAGGTCCCGAAGGAAAAAAGGAAATTAAATTCCTACTTGGTAAATCATAGGTGAAATGTTCTTTCCATAGTTGAATAACCTTTGTGTTGTCTGTTCATGTAATCAATCAAACCATTTGTTTTAGAGATCATGTAATAATTGTTTTTTTTTTGTTTTTTGGTTTGTAATTTTATTTGAGCACAAGTATGTATTAATTGATAAGACTCGGAGACATTTCATTTGGATTGTTGTGCCAGACCTACAAATATGCCAATCGGGCTGAATGTGCATTCAGCAATAGTAGTAGTATAGATGGACCATAAGTGGCACGCATCGGAAAGGGCCAAGATGCTGGCTAAAAAAAGGATGCTGTTGTAGCCAAAAAAAGTACAACGGCCTGGCTTATGTATGCTAGTTGATTATTGATCCATATACTCTATAAGTGTTTATATGTCTGTTAGTTCTGTACATTCTTGGTTGATTGACTCGGTATTTGAATCTTGATACATCGCTTGTGTACATATCTAAATGGGAGTACACATTATGCTGCGTGTGACATTTGAGTTGGACATGAAGTGTTCCAAATATTCGAATTCACCTTAAACTGGATTCTAGTTTCTGAATTTGAGTATCGGCATTTGTAAACCATATTCATATATGACAGTGGAATACATCTTTGTCGTCCTTCTGAAGATATATAAAAACACATAGAATGATTTATAAAGATTCATATAGGAATACAAAATGGATTCGAATTTAGTTGCCAGGGTAAACGTGGATGCTTATTGTCCCAAAATTCGAAAGAAGCAGCAAAATGTCCACTCCCACGTCGGCTGCCCGAAGCCAAGTGTTTGGGAGATGGAAATTACTGTCAACCCATTACACGGACAATCCATCGGCCCGATTTCCACTGCTCTAAATAGGGGTAGGTTAGTAACTTCAATTAGACATGACACGACCGCCTCTGAGCCCATTCCGACACGCTGGGCGTCAAACATGGGTGGCAAAACTCATTTGATTCAAGCCCGTCCGAAAGACCTCTGTTTCTCCCTCCATTCCCCATTCATACACGGTGGGCGGCAAAACAAACTCGACTCGGCTGAAATCGATGTAGGCAAATATTTTTAGGGGCAGGTTTGTAACTTCACTCAGACGTGACACAACCGCCCTACCTGTCAGCCCCGTTCATACACCGTGGGCGCCAACCATGGGCGCCAACCACCCTCTCCTCGCCCAAAATCGCTCTGGGCAAATATTGGCGAGATGCGAGATTACCGTCCTATCCCCAACCGACGAGACGTCCAAATTTTAAACGGGAGCTAAGTTCATAACTTTCCCATATTTCAGACAGGCGCGTCCCAAAAACATGGTTCCCCGTACCTCTCCCTCCATTTTCCCATTCATACACCGTCCGCGCTAGAACACCCCATCCCCACACCAGCCTCCGTCCGCCACCCCATCCATCGCCGCCGTCCTCCACCACATCAATCGCCACCGTCCTCCACCATGCCGGAGCGCCTACCAAGACCGCGCCGTCCACTGCTAGAGATGGACGTTTCTTATCCACGGCGACGGACCAATAGCCTTGCATCGCGTCCTCTCGCTTCATCGGCGCCGTCGTCCTCTTTGCCGGGGCCGCTCACACGACCTTCTCTTCCATCGCAACGGGACTTATCCCCCGATGCACCCGTCTACCGTCGCAGATCTGCTTCAACGCCACCGACAGCCATCGCACCCCCGATGCCTACACGGCGCCGCAAGAGAGGTGGTACTTCATATCTCCTCAACTTTTTGATCTCAACCAGAAAATAGATTTTAACTTGGTTACTCTACTTTCTTTTCAGCTCTTAGAATATAGTTCTTAGTTCGAAGCAAACAATGGATGCTAAATATCATTTCTCCGGTTTGCAGCTTCAAATCTGCCATGGCACAGCCATAATACGGTTTAATTGATCATGCTTAGGGTTTAATTGATCATGTTGGTTCCATGGTGGTTTCTTTAATAGAAAACGGAGGGGAAACCCTCTTTTGCTAAAAAAATATGCTTAGAGTTTCCCCCTTTTATGATCACTATACGATCAGAATACGTGCTTCGTGTCATAATAACACTGCTCCACCCATCAAGCTAAACAAGCATAGTTGTTCAAATACGAATCTGATATTATTAAAACAGAGTTTTTTAATTGGTCAGCTAAATGTTCCTAAATTAGTTTCGAAAATGCATGTTCGCCGCTCGGGTGTGTATCTCTACAGGGTGCCCACGGTGGGCCGGCCCACCCTGGGATTTTGGGTCGTCCCAGGCCCCGATTCCCCTCTGTTCTGCTGCGCGCTTCCGATCTCTACTCGCCCCCAGCCGCCTGCCTCGCCGGCGGCTTGCCGTCCCCGGACGGCATGACTCTAGGAGGAGACGCCGGACTAACAGGAGGCCAGGAGCCGCTCGCCCAACAGCGTCACCGCTGCCCGGGCGCGCCGCCGTGCCTACCTTCCCAGTCCGTTCAGGCTCAGGCGTGCAGCACCCACCAAGCCAACCCAATTTATCCTAAGATACGTCCTCAACACTCAGCAGCCACTCCTCATCACCCATTTTCTAATTGATTCATTACTCATTAGGCAGGACTGTCATTAGGGTTTGTTGTGTGCTCAGTGTTGGGGAACGTAGTAATTTCAAAAAAAATTCCTACGCACACGCAAGATCATGGTGATGCATAACAACGAGAGGGTTGAGTGTTGTCCACGTACCCTCGTAGACCGACAGCGGAAGCGTTATCACAACGCGGTTGATGTAGTCGTACGTCTTCACGATCCGACCGATCAAGTACCGAACGTACGGCACCTCCGAGTTCTACACACGTTCAGCTCGATGACGTCCCTCGAACTCCGATCCAGCCGAGTGTTGAGGGAGAGTTTCGTCAGCACGACGGCGTGGTGACGATGATGATGTTCCACCGACGCAGGGCTTCGCCTAAGCTCCGCAACGGTATTATCGAGGTGTAATTTGGTGGAGGGGGGCACCGCACACGGCTAAGAGATCTCAAGGATCAATTGTTGTGTCTATGGGGTGCCCTCCTGCCCCCGTATATAAAGGAGCAAGGAGCTGGGAGCCGGCCAAGGGAAGAGGCGCGCCAAAGGGGGGAGTCCTACTCCCACCGGGAGTAGGACTCCTCCTTTCCTTGTGGGAGTAGGAGAAGGGAAGGGGAAAGGAGAAAGAAGGAAGGGGGCGCCCCCCCTCCCTAGTCCAATTCGGACTAGCCCATGGGGAGGGGTGCGGCCACCCTTTGGGGTCTTTCTCTCCTTTCCCGTATGGCCCATTAAGGCCCAATACGAATTCCCGTAACTCTCCGGTACTCCGAAAAATACCCGAATCACTCGGAACCTTTCCGAAGTCCGAATATAGTCGTCCAATATATCGATCTTTACGTCTCGGCCATTTCGAGACTCCTCGTCATGTCCCCGATCTCATCCGGGACTCCGAACTCCTTCGGTACATCAAAACTCACTAAAACTGTCATCGTAACGTTAAGCGTGCGGACCCTTCGGGTTCGAGAACTATGTAGACATGACCGAGACACCTCTCCGGTCAATAACCAATAGCGGGACCTGGATGCCCATATTGGCTCCCACATATTCTACGAAGATCTTTATCGGTCAGACCGCATAACAACATACGTTGTTCCCTTTGTCATCGGTATGTTACTTGCCCGAGATTCGATCGTCAGTATCTCGATACCTAGTTCAATCTCGTTACCGGCAAGTCTCTTTACTCGTTCCGTAATACATCATCCCGTAACTAACTCATTAGTCACAATGCTTGCAAGCCTTATAGTGATGTGCATTACCGAGTGGGCCCAGAGATATCTCTCCGACAATCGGAGTGACAAATCCTAATCTCGAAATACGCCAACCCAACAAGTACCTTTGGAGACACCTGTAGAGCACCTTTATAATCAACCAGTTACGTTGTGACGTTTGGTAGCACACAAAGTGTTCCTCCGGTAAACGGGAGTTGCATAATCTCATAGTCATAGGAACATGTATAAGTCATGAAGAAAGCAATAGCAACATACTAAACGATCGGGTGCTAAGCTAACGTAATGGGTCATGTCAATCACGTCATTCTCCTAATGAGGTGATCCCGTTAATCAAATGACAACTCATGTCTATGGCTAGGAAACATAACCATCTTTGATTAACGAGCTAGTCAAGTAGAGGCATACTAGTGACACTCTGTTTGTCTATGTATTCACACATGTATTATGTTTCTGGTTAATACAATTCTAGCATGAATAATAAACATTTATCATGATATAAGGAAATATATAATACTTTATTATTGCCTCTAGGGCATATTTCCTTCAGTCTCCCACTTGCACTAGAGTCAATAATCTAGTTCACATCGCCATGTGATTTAACATCAATAATTCACATCACCATGTGATTAACACCCATAGTTCACATCTCTATGTGACCAACACTCAAAGGGTTTACTAGAGTCAATAATCTAGTTCACATCGCTATGTGATTAACACCCAAAGAGTACTAAGGTGTGATCATGTTTTGATTGTGAGATGATTTTAGTCAACGGGTCTGTCACATCCAGATCTGTAAGTATTTTGCAAATTTCTATGTCTACAATGCTCTGCATGGAGCTACTCTAGCTAATTGCCCCCACTTTCAATATGTATCTAGACCGAGACTTAGAGTCATCTAGATTTAGTGTCAAAACTTGCATCGACGTAACCCTTTACGACGAACCTTTTGTCACTTCCATAATCGAGAAACATATCCTTATTCCACTAAGGATAATTTTGACCGCTGTCCAGTGATCTACTCCTAGATCACTATTGTACTCCTTTGCCAAAATCAATGTAGGGTATACAATAGATCTGGTACACAGCATGGCATACTTTATAGAACCTATGGCCAAGGCATGGGGAATGACTTTCATTCTCTTTCTATCTTCTGCCGTGGTCGGGCTTTGAGTCTTACTCAATTTCACACCTTGTAACACAGGCAAGAACTCTTTCTTTGACTGTTCTATTTTGAACTACTTCAAAATCTTGTTAAGGTATGTACTCATTGAAAAAACTTATCAAGCGTTTTGATCTATCTCTATAGATCTTGATGCTCAATATGTAAGCAGCTTCACCGAGGTCTATCTTTGAAAAACTTCTTTCAAACACTCCTTTATGCTTTGCAGAATAATTCTACATTATTTCCGATCAACAATATGTCATTCACATATACTTATCAGAAATGTTGTAGTGCTCCCACTCACTTTCTTGTAAATACAGGCTTCACCGCAAGTCTGTATAACACTATATTCTTTGATAAACTTATCAAAGTGTATATTCCAACTCCGAGATGCTTGCACCAGTCCATAGATGGATCGGTGGAGCTTGCATATTTTGTTAGCACCTTTAGGATTGACAAAACCTTCTGGTTGCATCATATACAACTCTTCTTTAATAAATCCATTAAGGAATGTAGTTTTGTTTATCCATTTGCCATATTTCATAAAATGCGGCAATTGCTAACATGATTCAGACAGACTTAAGCATAGATACGAGTGAGAAACTCTCATCGTAGTCAACATCTTGAACTTGTCGAAAACCTTTTTGCGACAATTCTAGCTTTGTAGATAGTGACACTACTATCAACATCCGTCTTCCTCTTGAAGATCCATTTATTCTCAATGACTCGCCGATCATTGGGCAAGTCAATCAAAGTCCATACTTTGTTCTTATACATGGATCTCATCTCAGATTTCATGGCCTCAAGCCATTTTGCGGAATCTGGGCTCATCATCGCTTCCTCATAGTTCGTAGGTTCGACATGGTCTAGTAACATAACCTCCAGAAGAGGATTACCGTACCACTCTGGTGCGGATCTTACTCTGCTTTACCTACGAGGTTTGGTAGTAACTTGATCTTAAGTTACATGATCATCATCATTAACTTCCTCACTAATTGGTGTAGGAGTCACAGGAACAGATTTCTGTGATGAACTACTTTCCAATAAGGGAGCAGGTACAGATACCTCATCAAGTTCTACTTTCCTCCCACTCACATCTTTCGAGAGAAACTCCTTCTCTAGAAAGGATCCATACTAAGCAACGAATGTCTTGCCTTCGGATCTGTGATAGATGGTGTACCCAACTGTCTCCTTTGGGTATCCTATGAAGACACATTTCTCCGATTTAGGTTTGAGCTTATCAGGATGAAACTTTTTCACATAAGCATCGCAACCCCAAACTTTAAGAAACGACAACTTTGGTTTCTTGCCAAACCACAGTTCATAAGGCATCATCTCAACGGATTTTGATGGTGCCCTATTTAACGTGAATGTAGCTGTCTCTAATGCATAACCCCAAAACGATAGTGGTAAATTGGTAAGAGACATCATAGATTGCACTATATCCAATAAAGTACTGTTATGACGTTCGGACACACCATTATGCTGTGGTGTTCCAGGTGGCGTGAGTAGTGAAACTATTTCACATTGTTTTAACTGAAGGCCAAACTCGTAACTAAAATACTCTTCTCCACGATCAAATCGTAGAAACTTTATTTTATTGTTACGATGATTTTCGCTTCACTCTGAAATTATATGAACTTTTCAAATGTTTCAGACTTCTGTTTCATTAAGTAGATATACCCATATCTGCTCAAATCATCTGTGAAGGTCAGAAAATAATGATACCTGCTACGAGCCTCAATATTCATCGGACCACATACATCCGTATGTATGATTTCCAACAAATCTGTTGCTCTCTCCATAGTTCCGGAGAACGGCGTTTTAGTCATCTTGCCCATGAGGCACGGTTCGCAAGCATCAAGTGATTCGTAATCAAGTGATTCCAAAATCCCATCAGTATGGAGTTTCTTCATGCGCTATACACCAATATGACCTAAACGGCAGTGCCACAAATAGTTTGCACTATCATTATTAACTTTGCATCTTTTGGCTTTAATATTATGATTATATGTATCACTACGATCGAGATCCAACAAACCATTTTCGTTGGTGTGTATGACCATAGAAGGTTTTTATTCATGTAAACAGAACAACAATTGTTCTCTAACTTAAATGAATAACCGTATTGCAATAAACATGATCAAATCATATTCATGCTCAACGCAAACACCAAATAACACTTATTTAGTTTCAACACTAATCCCGAAAGTATAGGGAGTGTGCGATGATGATCATATCAATCTTGGAACTACTTCCAACACACATCGTCACCTCTCCTTTTACTAGTCTCTGTTTATTCTGCAACTCCCGTTTTGAGTTACTACTCTTAGCAACTGAACCAGTATCAAATACCGAGGGGTTGCTATAAACACTAGTAAAGTACACATCAATAACATGTATATCCAATATACCTTTGTTCACTTTGCCATCCTTCTTATCCACCAAATAGTTGGGGTAGTTCCGCTTCCAGTGACCAGTCCCTTTGCAGTAGAAGCACTCAGTCTCAGGCTTAGGACCAGACTTAGGCTTCTTCACTTGAGCAGCAACTTGCTTGCCGTTCTTCTTGAAGTTCGCCTTCTATCCCTTTGCCCTTTTCTTGAAACTAGTGGTCTTGTTAACCATCAACACTTGATGTTTTTCTTGATTTCTACCTTCGTCGATTTCAGCATCACGAAGAGCTTGGGAATTACTTTCGTCATCCCTTGCATACTATAGTTCATCACGAAGTTCTACTAACTTGGTGATGGTGACTAGAGAATTCTGTCAATCACTATTTTATCTGGAAGATTAACTCCCACTTGATTCAAGCGATTGTAGTACCCAGACAATCTGAGCACATGCTCACTAGTTGAGCGATTCTCCTCCATCTTTTAGCTATAGAACATGTTGGAGACTTCACATCTCTCAACTCGGGTATTTGCTTGAAATATTAACTTCAACTCCTGGAACATCTTATATGTTCCATGACGTTCAAAACGTCTTTGAAGTCCCGATTCTAAGCTGTTAAGCATGGTGCACTAAACTATCAAGTAGTCATCATATTGAGCTAGCCAAACGTTCATAACATCTGCATCTGCTCCTGCAATAGGTCTGTCACCTAGCGGTGCATCAAGGACATAATTTTTCTGTGCAGCAATGAGGATAATCCTCAGATCACGGATCCAATCCGCATCATTGCTACTAACATCTTTCAACATAATTTTTCTCTAGGAACATATCAAAAATAAACAGGGAAGCAACAACGCGAGCTATTGATCTATAACATAATTTGCAAAATACTATCAGAACTAAGTTCATGATAAATTTAAGTTCAATTAATCATATTACTTAAGAACTCCCACTTAGATAGACATCCCTCTAATCATCTAAGTGATTACGTGATCCAAAGCAACTAAACCATGTCCGATTAACACGTGAGATGGAATAGTTTCAATGGTGAACATCACTATGTTGATCATATCTACTATATGATTCACGCTCGACCTTTCGGTCTCTGTGTTCCGAGGCCATATCTGTACATATGCTAGGCTCGTCAAGTTTAACCTGAGTATTCCGCGTGTGCAACTGTTTTGCACCCGTTGTATTTGAACGTAGAGCCTATCACACCCGATTAACACGTGGTGTCTCAGCACGAAGAACTTTCGCAACGGTGCATACTCAGGGAGAACACTTTTGTCTTGAAATTTTAGTGAGAGATCATCTTATAATGCTACCGTCAAACAAAGCAAGATAAGATGCATAAAGGATTAACATCACATGCAATCAATATAAATGATATGATATGGCCATCATCATCTTGTGCTTGTGATCTCCATCTCCGAAGCACCGTGCTCGTGATCTCCATCTCCGAAGCACCGTCATGATCACCATCGCCACCGGCTCGACACCTTGATCTCCATCGTAGTATCGTTGTCGTCTCGCCAACTTTATTGCTTTTACGACTATCGCTACCGCTTAGTGATAAAGTAAAACTATTACATGGCGATTGCATCTCATACAATAAAGCGACAACCATATGGCTCCTGCCAGTTGCCGATAACTCGGTTACAAAACATGATCATCTCATACAACACATTATATCACATCATGTCTTGACCATATCACATCACAACATGCCCTGCAAAAACAAGTTAGACGTCCTCTACTTTGTTGTTGCATGTTTTACGTGGCTGCTACGGGCTTAGCAAGAACCGTTCTTACCTACGCATCAAAACCACAATGATAGTTTGTCAAGTTGGTGCTGTTTTAACCTTCGCAAGGACCGGGCGTAGCCATACACGGTTCAACTAAAGTGAGAGAGACAGACACCCGCCAGTCACCTTTAAGCAACGAGTGCTCCGAACGGTGAAACCAGTCTCGCGTAAGCGTACGCGTAATGTCGGTCCGGGCCGCTTCATCTCACAATACCGCTGAACCAAAGTATGACATGCTGGTAAGCAGTATGACTTATATTGCCCACAACTCACTTGTGTTCTACTCGTGCATAGCATCAACGCATAAAACCAGGCTCGGATGCCACTGTTGGGGAACGTAGTAATTTCAAAAAAAATTCCTACGCACACGCAAGATCATGGTGATGCGTAACAACGAGAGGGGAGAGTGTTGTCCACGTACCCTCGTAGACCGACAGCGGAAGCGTTATCACAACGCGGTTGATGTAGTCGTACGTCTTCACGATCCGACCGATCAAGTACCGAACGTACGGCACCTCCGAGTTCTACACACGTTCAGCTCGATGACGTCCCTCGAACTCCGATCCAGCCGAGTGTTGAGGGAGAGTTTCGTCAGCACGACGGCGTGGTGACGATGATGATGTTCCACCGACGCAGGGCTTCGCCTAAGCTCCGCAACGGTATTATCGAGGTGTAATTTGGTGGAGGGGGGCACCGCACACGGCTAAGAGATCTCAAGGATCAATTGTTGTGTCTATGGGGTGCCCTCCTGCCCCCGTATATAAAGGAGCAAGGAGGAGGGAGTCGGCCAAGGGAAGAGGCGCGCCAAAGGGGGGAGTCCTACTCCCACCGGGAGTAGGACTCCTCCTTTCCTTGTGGGAGTAGGAGAAGGGAAGGGGAAAGGAGAAAGAAGGAAGGGGGCGCCCCCCCTCCCTAGTCCAATTCGGACTAGCCCATGGGGAGGGGTGCGGCCACCCTTTGGGGTCTTTCTCTCCTTTCCCGTATGGCCCATTAAGGCCCAATACGAATTCCCGTAACTCTCCGGTACTCCAAAAAATACCCGAATCACTCGGAACCTTTCCGAAGTCCGAATATAGTCGTCCAATATATCGATCTTTACGTCTCGGCCATTTCGAGACTCCTCGTCATGTCCCCGATCTCATCCGGGACTCCGAACTCCTTCGGTACATCAAAACTTAATAAAACTGTCATCATAACGTTAAGCGTGCGGACCCTTCGGGTTCGAGAACTATGTAGACATGACCGAGACACCTCTCCGGTCAATAACCAATAGCGGGACCTGGATGCCCATATTGGCTCCCACATATTCTACGAAGATCTTTATCGGTCAGACCGCATAACAACATACGTTGTTCCCTTTGTCATCGGTATGTTACTTGCCCGAGATTCGATCGTCGGTATCTCGATACCTAGTTCAATCTCGTTACCGGCAAGTCTCTTTACTCGTTCCGTAATACATCATCCCGTAACTAACTCATTAGTCACAATGCTTGCAAGCCTTATAGTGATGTGCATTACCGAGTGGGCCCAGAGATACCTCTCCGACAATCGGAGTGACAAATCCTAATCTCGAAATACGCCAACCCAACAAGTACCTTTGGAGACACCTGTAGAGCACCTTTATAATCACCCAGTTACGTTGTGACGTTTGGTAGCACACAAAGTGTTCCTCCAGTAAACGGGCGTTGCATAATCTCATAGTCATAGGAACATGTATAAGTCATGAAGAAAGCAATAGCAACATACTAAACGATCGGGTGCTAAGCTAACGTAATGGGTCATGTCAATCACGTCATTCTCCTAATGAGGTGATCCCGTTAATCAAATGACAACTCATGTCTATGGCTAGGAAACATAACCATCTTTGATTAACGAGCTAGTCAAGTAGAGGCATACTAGTGACACTCTGTTTGTCTATGTATTCACACATGTATTACGTTTCCGGTTAATACAATTCTAGCATGAATAATAAACATTTATCATGATATAAGGAAATATATAATACTTTATTATTGCCTCTAGGGCATATTTCCTTCACTCAGTGCTACCTACACTTAATGGTTCAGATGTATTTCGGTAATCTTTAGTACCTCTAAAGTTCACAAGGTTTTCAAAATTCCGGCCCTCGGAACAGAAACTAGTCATTTTGAATTGTTGGTCATAGTGACATTGACCCAGATTACTACTGCAAGCCAGGTTTGTTGACAATTTTACTTGTCTTTCTTACTCATTCGATATAATATCCAATTATTCACGTCGGTTAGTTGCAAACTATAAGTGCTAGACAAACTTCTTCATTCAGATTTTGGACGGTCTCTTACTGCAGTTACAATTCTGCATACTTGTCCTAGTAAGCTCACAAGTAAATGATTGATTCACTACATCTATGCTTGCCTTGTCATATTTGTTGTCAATATTCTTTTAGGGTGGACCACCCTGTTTCTAAATACTGGAACCGTAGACATGAGTGAATAGTATTTCTCTATGTGATCTCTTCCATCATGTGTGGGTAACGAACACTGCATTGTATAGAAAGAAAGTGTCATTTTCAGCTTTTACATAGGTTTCGATCTTCTACATGGAATACAATCTGCTTACTTGCTTTGTGTCGCACTACCAACACTCCACCCTTGAAGCTAAACATTACGCCACTCATAATTGCTTAGTTTATTTGTTCAAATACGAATTTCATATGATTCTAATGTTCCTACTTCAGTTTTGAAATGTGTGCCTGCCTGTTATAGAGACATAAGGGGTTTGTATTTCTGTGTGTGGTCTGGTCAGCACGGTTGGGGAGGTGAACTTTGCATATGCAGGGGTTTATAGGGAGACACTCTCCGAGTTGAATCCGCAATGCATTCCATGGATAATCTGACTACTTTTTATGTTTTCATGAATCTCAGATTCTGAACAGCATCATAATGATTATGAGCTTGCGCGCATGAAAAGAATAAAGCAGAACAATGCCATGGCTGTCAAACTTGGCATTAAGGGACTGAAATCAAGTCTGGATGCAATGCAATGCAAACACTCTCCACCTACAGATGCATGCCCAGAATATGGTCCTAAGAGTGATTCTAAGCTAGAGGGAGACCTAAGTCAATGTAGCTCCCTAGTGGAGGAGTCAGAGGAAGATGCCCTATCTTATTCACCCATCAAGGTACTTGCTCTAACTTTCCAAGGTTACATTGCTCGCACATATCTTGCAACTGATGCTTTGCATTGCTTCTACTTTGTTGAACCGCCATTAGCTTAGTTTACACATCGTGTATGTGAATACGCCCTGCCTATCCATTTTCAGTACATATTCCATCTATCATCATACCATATTTATCCATTCAAATGTTGTTCTTGTGTATCAGACGTTCAAAAGGAAGAGGGTGATTGCTGATCGTGGAGGAGCACAAGCAAAGTATTTGGAAAAGGTAGTGGCACCTGATAAATCAAATAGCCCATTAGGTGTAGTTGCAATATCACCTGACCCACAAAATACCCCAACTCTAGCAGACTCTAGCCCTACTACACTGGTCATTTCTGATGCCCCAACTCAGCAGACCCCAACTGCAGCAAACAGTATGATTATGCCAGTTGACATAGCACTAGCTGTACGACGCAAAACCCCCATTCCAGCAAAGAGTACACCAAATCCAGTTGCCAAATCCCTTTTCGAACTAGAGAGAGCCCCAATTGCAGCAAATAGGACCCCTGTTCCATTTCTTCCCAGTTTAGAAGACGAAGCTTATGTTGTTGTCAGGAACTTTGTGCGCACCTTTCCTTCATGGAAAGATTATACCGCAGACACAGAACAATTTCCAGTCTTCCTCCGCAACTTACGCGTAAGTAATGTACTAATGTTATTCATGGTCATTACTGCATATGTTTCTGCTGACAGAAGACACAAGATTTCATTCTTTTAAATAGGCGAGGAGCAAACTGGGTTGTGATGACGAGCATGGGTTGGTTGCGCTTTTCAAGCACTCGTTGATGAAGTATCGTTCCTACCTGAGGCAAGCGCACTTCGATGGCAAGCCTCTGAACGAAATTTCTGTAAAGTCTCCGGTGCTACATTTATCCAACGGTGACTGGAATAATCTTGTTACACATTGGTCTCGGCTGAAGCGTAAGGTACTGTCTATGATATCACATCACAATTTGAACTACATTTCTGCATTTGCCTTAATGTCTCACTTGTACGAAAACTGTTAGCAGAAGAACATTCGTTCTCAAGGGACCACAGAATCTCGCAACTATACTGCACACTGCATTGCTCTTGTGAGTACCTCTTGCCCTGTATGACCATACTTACTTTCATAGCTGTTTGATTATGTAGCATCACTGCACATGATAGCCTCGTAATCGTCCATTTGGTGGACATTATAAGATCCGTATGGACCCTTACATAAATTTAGAATCAACCCAATGCTTTTGAAGAGGTTTAGCTCTGCAGTCCTCTTGTAAGGACTGAACGTGGTATAAGAACGTTTTGTACAGTACACCAGTGTTCAAAACACTCTTGTATTATGGGAAGAGGGATTGGTTCATTTTGTAGCATTCTGCATCTTATCTCCCTCGCCCACCATTTACTAAAAAAGATCAGATCTATATTTAATCTTACCAACAAGTAGAATACACAGACAATGCCAGTGCAGAAGTGTAGCCCATTGCTCTTGTCAGTACATTTTGTCCTGTAACGCTTGTACTTCCAGGGATTGGTAGTTCATTATGTAGCATCAATCTGCATCTTATTTTCATTATCCTCTATCCCTTCCAGTATTATCATATCTATAATTACTCTCTATAAAATGTAGAGTACAGGCAATGCTTATGAAGAAGATTCTGTGCTGAAATTCTTGAGTTATCCTTCCCTTGACATGGAGAAGGACATTATAAAGCCGGTGTTAACTGTTAATGTAAGTCTGTCCTTCTAAAGCTTTTATCCTCAACTGCTGTTTAATTTTCTCATACTCCCTATCATTTACTGCTGTTTAGTTTGCTGTTTCTACCAAAATGCATGTTCGTAAGAACCGTAAGTTCTAAGTTTTACTTGTAAAACCAAATTCCTTATTCATACCATGCACATTACTTAATACTCCCTATATGTATGCTTGTTTTTGTGGATCTATAATCCAGTGTGTGGTGAAGCAGCCCACGTTTGCACCTTGTCATCTCCTGTTTTATCTTACTGATGTGGCTGATGATATGAACAACATGCCATGCACATTATCCAAAATAGATACAATGATTTTCTTTGCCCTTCATCTATGCTTGTTATGTTGACATGGTAATCCAGTAGTGTGGTGAAGCTCCCCGCATTATGAACAATGCCAAATTATGCTATTGATATTTTGAACTTACTCTTTATTTTATAATTTGAAATTGGATAGAATTGACAGAACAATTATCATCTTTGTTTATACACGTGCAAAACCTGTCATCTCTCTGCTTTGTTTCAGGGTGATATGCCTGATGGCATGCACAAGTATGCTGAAGGCGGTGAGACAAACCCAACATATATTGCAGCAAAGAAGGCAAAACATCTTGAAGATAGCGAGACAACCCCAAAGTCTTGTCTTGATGGAGTGTTCAAGTTACTTGAGACTAACAGTCAGACAAGCTCACAGAATTCGTTGTCTGAATCAGTTCGACTTCTTCAGTCCCAAGTTCTAGCAGAAAGGCATTCTGTAACTCAACTTCGACTTGAAGTCCTATCTCTAAGAAAGATTGCGGAGAACACAATGAGAACCTCATCGCTAAATAGCTACACCTGGAAGCTATGACCAACATGCTAGGCCGGTCTCACAGCCTTGCTCAGCAGCTTGCGCAGCAGTTCCCCCACAAGGCTAACCTTTCTTGAACTGTCTTGGAAGTGGTCTCGGTTCAGTATTATTTTGTTACGCTGCAATGGTGCCCAGTTTTTGTAATCTGCTTCTTCGTTGCGCTTTATGATCACTGGTGACGAACTTCGATGCCCAGTGAATGTAATATACCTTAAATCCTTTATTGTATAGTGTAGATTTATTCTTAGTTACTATGCCGTAATTTCTTTATTGTATAGAGTAGGTTTGTTCTTAATTCCTACTAGTTACTACCATCATTCCCTATCTGAAAAAAAATCAGATGTAGTCGACCGGACCGAAACATTCGACTCTAACATGCCAGGTTTTTAGCGGGCCACAATTGGGCCGGCCTGCGTCTTTCTTGGGCCCGAATGATTGGGGCCTTCACACATTGCGCCAGGCCCAAACTTACACCGGCCTATATTTTAGTTGGGCCTTTTGTCGACCCAACACTTAGTTTGGCCCAGGTAGCGTTAGGCCATTAACAGGCTGAATATTGTACTGGCCTGTTACGGCCGAGATGAAACCACGGGCCTTTAGTAGGCCAAAATGCATGTTGGGCCTCAATTTTCACTAGTCGTCGACGGGCCTTCAGCAAGCCGAAATGTAGACCGGGCCGTTTTCGGCCCAGTTAGCTCACGGGCCATTACCAAGCCAAAACATATCTCGGGCCTTAGTTGGCCCACTGATATCATGGGCCTTTAAGAGGCCGAAAGCTTAGCACAGGCATCAACGGGCCGAATTACGCGACAGGCCTTTAACAGGCCCAAAGTCACGTTGGGCTTAATTGTTGCCACCTTTAGCACGGGCCGTTAGTGGGCCCGATGTCCCGTCGGACCATATATGGCCCATGGGCAGCACGGGCCATTCCCAGGCCGAAAGTCACACCGGGCTGAAATGGGCCCATGTCTACATCAGGCCTCTAACATGCCGAAAGTCACTGGGCTGTAGTTGGGCCCAAATATTCAGCGAACAATTAACGGGCCAGATCTGGCTTCGGGTCGCAAATGGGCCCAAATATTGGGCGAACAATTAACGGGCCAGATCTGGCTTCGGGCCGTAAATGGGCCCAAATATTGGGTGAACAATTAACGGGCCAGATCTGGCTTCGGGCCGTAAATGGGCCTTTATTAAGCAAGCCGTTATTGGGCTGGCCCACTAGTACCTGATTAAGTTCTACGAGCCTTTGACTGGGCCAGCCTTTTTAACCTATATGGGCCTCTGTTGGGCCCAGCCACGTGTCGACGTATCATAGGCATGTCTCCTCCAATGGACGGGCGACATCTGGCCCACTGACGAGCTGACAGGTGTTCCCTTCAGCCAATCAGAATTTTACACGTGGAAATTTCCCATTGGTCAGGGCTGTTAACGGGTTATCGGATCCAAAATCCGACCCGATAGCTTAACGGCGTTCCGTTACGGTGGATGCCACGTGTCGGTCACCCTTGACGAAAGCACTTCTGTGACGCGCGATTTATCGTCATGGAAGTGGACACTTCCGTGATGATAATTTTGGTAATGTCATGGAACACTTCTACGACAGCACAGGTATGACTATCTTGATTCTGTCATAAAATCGTCATGGATATACATGCATGACAAAAAACGCGACCTACTGTGACAAACATGTATCATCACGGAAGTGTTTTTTTTGTAGTGAAGTGACATTGGCTATAGGGAAAGTGGTTGTGTAATTTTCCCACCATGAGGCTGCGGGTCCATGCATCCAGTTGGTGTGCGGCAAAACGCACCTTCTCAACATCTGTGCAACCTGCGGTGGTCAAGTCCCTTCCAATCCTGCGTAGCCAGTCATCAACAACAATCGGCTCGGTGCTACTGGAAAACACCGGCGGATTCAACCTCAGAAAACGAGCTAGGTTGTCAACTGGGGGTGGTGGTGGTGGGTTGTTGTTGTTATTGTTGTTGTTGCCTTGGTTCTGGACTAGTAGCTGCATCAAGGCATTCTGCTGTTGGATCAACTGAGTGAGCTCCGGTGGGAAGACAAATCCGGGGTCACGTCTCGGAGGCATCTGACGGGTTTAGAGGGGAGAGATTAGAATAGAATGAGGTCTAAAGAGAAAACACTACCCATATGCACATGAGACAAACACAATCATATCACACCACTCAATTCAAAACAAGGGCATACAAACGATCTAACTACCTTTACAAAAATACTCGGACTACTACTATATACATGGGGGAATACTACTGATAATATGGTGGTCAACTAGAAATTTTGATCGATGGAAGACTCCATGATATCCGCTCCAGCTTCGTCTTCGTAGTCATCATCACTACTGTCGGGGTCGGAGTCGGTATCGTTGATGATGATGTAGTCCTCGTGATGGTGGTCATCTCCTCCTGGCGCGGGGTCTCCCATGAATACTCCTAGCTTCCTTATCAGGTCGTCATTCTTTTCTAGTAGTATTGCGATTTCCTCCTCATATCTGTCGCGTGTAGACTTCAGTTCTTCTTCAAGCTCCATGTTCCTGGTCATCACCTTCTTCAGATCTATCATGCTTGCGCACGTTTGGTTCTCCTCGCGACGAATGTGCTGGTTTAACTCCTGGATGAAGGATGTAATGGACCTGTCCCTCCTAGTGCTGATCATCTCCCATTGCTCATCTCGGCGCCCACATATCTGGTAGATAGTGTCCTTAAGATCCTTGTGATAAACTTCGCTGATGCGTCCCATGGCCATGTGAGCTGCCATGCTCTTTCCTAGACTCCAGGTGGGTGCATCAAAGGAAAACTCTATGGGCTCAATAACTGGCGTGAATGTCCTTCCTGGAACTTGAACTCGAATCATCCAATGCTCCTCTTCTGGTAAAGTGGTGGTGTAGGTCCCGGTGAAGCTTGGCATTCCGATGTTCAGGTACCTAGTGACTTCCTTCAAGTGTCGACCAAAAGGTGTGTCTTCATCCGGTTGAGCAAACTTGTTCCTTGGATCCGCCATCTATAGAGTGGAAAATGGAGAGCAGTCAGAAATGAATAGAGAAGAGTGACCTATGGCTTATCTTAAGGGTCGTGTCCTACAATCAACGTGTGCTCTGATACCATTTTGTAGTGATCCGACCTCAAACGGTCAAATCTCTGTGCATAAGTGTCATCCCTGGATCGATAATGCTGACACACACAGTACTTAAGGATTTATAGCAGACTGCAATCACACACTTATTACATCGAATGTCTCAAAATAGAAATTATTACAATAATATGGCTTAAGGCCATCTAAATAAGATAACAGCGGAAGGCCTGGAAGATAAAGTGAGTCCATCAACTCCAACGGCATAGCTGACTGCACGACAATGACCTAGCGCACCTTACTCCTCATCTGAAAAATCTGCAACAAGATAAGTTGCAGCCCGAAACGGGCCAGCACATGGAATATGCTGGCAAAATAACACTGTAGGGCAATGAACATAATAAATGCTAACACTACATGCATATATGGCTGTTAGAGGCTCTACGGAACATGTTTTTGCGAAAAGCCAATTTTTCCCTACAACAAAGGAATATATTTTGTTTAACTATCATGGTAGTTGATAAAAAATTGAGAATGGAAACCCCATCTCAATCCCAATTAAATAGTTAACATCCCAACAAATTAATTTAGAGTGATGAAATCAAATCAATAATTCAAGAACCAGATACTCAAGATGTCCATAACCGGGGACACGGCTAACCATGATTAGTTTGTACACTCTGCAGAGGTTTGCGCACTTTTCCCCACAAGACTCGATCTCCTCCATTCGATTTCTCGCACTACATGATGTTTGAGAAACGATGACCGAGACACAGTCTTTCAGAAGCATTAACTCTTTCGACGGGTAGACCGTACCACCTACATCCCCTACATATGCTAGTCTACCACTGAAAGAGGTCACACAACATACTCAACTATGCCAGAGCCCATAATGGCTTGTGGCTGCACACGGAAGTTTCTAGCATGAATAATCTTCTCATCTCTTTGAGCCTGGGTGGTGAACCATAGGATGATCACACGGGTTCCCCGGGATCTCCTTGGACAACACTGGATTCCCCAGGTGCCCACAAGCAATCGACCCAGAGGTGTGTTAAAGTAGCCACCTTAAATAAACCCTTAGTTCATAATAATCTCACATCTGTCATGAATCACTCAACCAATCCACGTCTACGAGCATAGCAAAGCAGTATAAGCATAACGTAGAAGTAACTCCCAGGGTTTGAACAAAAGGGCAATAGGTACTACCTCAACTACTACTTCCCAATACCCACATGTTATCAATGCTACTCATGCAATGTTTGAGGGTTGAAACTAATGTATAAAAACTGGGTAACAAAGGGGTATGATTAAAGTGTTACTTGCCTTAGAGATTCGTAGTAGCACGCTTCTCACTCCAGAAATTCTATCACAAACAAACAATAGCATACATAAGCACTCAAGCATAGACGCAAGGGGAAAACTCAGATGAGAAAGTCCAAACTGAAAGTTCAACTGAAGTGCTTCGATTTGCAAAAAGAATCAATCAAATCGGAGCTACGAAACTCAAACTACGATCAAAATAAATTCGAAATCAAATCTGCTTGAAACCAAATTTTAAATTGTCAAAATCATGTTCAAGTTGATTAACTGGAAAGAGGGGTTCGAGACGAAGATTTTGGCGTTGGTGTCACTTGATTTGGACGAACGGTTAAAAACTTACGAGGGTTCGAAGATCGGGGCTAATCTGTGATAAAAATAATCGTGGATAGGTCCCTGGCCGAAAATAAAATAAAAAGAAAAAGACTAACGAACGAACGTTTGCTAACAGAACTAAACGAACGAATTCGTTCATTACAGAAACTAATCTGACGAACGTTCGCGTAGATCTAATGTGAGGAAAACCGAGAAAACCCTAATACTAAAAAAACTGATCTAGACCTAAACCGGAAAAAAACCGGGGTGGTTTTTATACCGGTCAACGGAGGCAGGTCAACGGCGGCGCCAGCGAGGCTCGCGCGTGACGGCGGCGGCGGCTGCGGTGCGGCGAAGCAGCGTCAGCGGCGGCCGCGCTAGGCGGCGGGGCGAGGGGCAGAGGGGGGGGGGGGTCGATGCCGCCCTTTTAAAGAGGGGGCATCCCGAGGCGGTGGCGGCGTCGTGGAGTCCTTCGGGACTCCGGCGGCGTCGTGGAGTCCTTCGGGACTCCGGCAGCGTGTCCGCGCCGGACTCCGAGCGGGAGAAGGCAGTGGCAGCAGGATGGGCCGGCTGGGCTTCGGCCTAGTCGGTCCGGAGACCCTTTTTTGTTTTTTAAATAAATTCCGCCGAAGAAAATCCTAATAAAAATATAATGAAAATTCTAAAAAATGCCAAAAATAATTTTCACCATCTAAATAAAATATTTAGAACAAAGTGAACATTTTTCTGGCCTAAAAATACAAATTTTAAAAATTCATATTTTTCTAATTCAAATAAAAATCTCGAATAAAATCCAAATAAAATATTTATTTGATTTTAACATTTTTCCTCCAATATTTAATTTATTTTGGAGAATTCATTTTATCTCCTCTCATTTATTTTGGATATTTAAAATATTCGGAGAGAAAAATATTAAAAACCAAAATGATCCTCTTTTCAAATTTGAGAAAAATTCAAATATGAAAATAAATGAAATCCCCAACTCTCTCCGTGGGTCCTTGAGTTGCTTAGGATTTTCTAAGATCGCAAACGAAATGCAAATAAAATATGATATGCATATGATGACCTATGTATAACATCCAAATTAAAAATTGGGATGTTACAGTGGGTGGATGGCAATAAGTACGGGGGAGGGGGGAGGGGAGCGGAGTCGACACCTTCTCTTGCTATTTTCCCCACCCCTGACCACGGCGATCGGCGACCTCTGAGAGAGCACTTCGACGGAGATGGTGGAGATCTCGGAGGCGCGACTGGCGGAGTTTGGCGGGCGAGATCACCGCAAACGCGCGCGCCTGATGGAGATCGGGACCTAGTTCCAATCCAAGGCGGAGATGCGGGTGGAGGCACAGGCGGTGATAGATGCACTCTCGATCGAGGCGGGACGGGAGCTGAGCGCCACGAAATGGGGGCACCACCCCTTGGAGGTGCTTCTGTGGGCAGTGGCCCAGGCGAAGTCAGCGGATGCGAAGAAGGCGGCCAAGTGGGCCCCGTTCCTCTCCTTCGCCACCGCGAAGCTGAAGCCGATGATGGATCCAACAACGCTCGGGGGGGCGAGTTGGTGCTGGGGCTCCCGGCACTATGATCAATGATGGCCCCGATCGAGATCGACGGGGAAGGCAGCAGGCGCGGGAGGGCGATGGCGAAGGAAGACAAGACGACGACGGCCCCAAGGCGTTCCCCTCGCCTGAATCCAGTGCCAGTCAAGCAGCCGTGTCGCTCCGCTCGCCTGCTCAGGCGAGAAATCTGAACTCTCCCTCACATAGCAACCGCTTTTGGTTGCTGATGGGGGAGGGGGGTCAGATTCTGACTCTGAAGATGCTACTAGTAAAGGTATGAATAGCTTGTATAATCCCTCTTCATATTTACCACCTGATTCACTAGATGATAGTGGGGGTATGGATAGCAGATTGGATTAAAAAACTTCACCGAATTGAGCGAATTAATCGTAGGAAAAAACCGAGATGGATAAATATGTCAGGAGCATGTTGATTGATACAGACGAGGGGTGCGAGATATTTAGAAAGAATAAAGATGTTGTTAAACAGAAATTTCAGATACATTACCCTGATATGGATTCTCCCAATTGGGGGAAATATCATGACAGGGGAATAGATTTAGCCTTGATAAAAATGAGACCATTGATACCTAAGTTTGAAGATTTACAACCAATCCCTAGTTGGCTAGAAGGAATTGAAGGTGATGACGAGTTTGAAATCCAACACGAAGATATGGATCAGGGATGTGTGGGTGCGGAGAATGATACAAATGTCAACAGAAAAAATGTGAAATGCCTGAGAATATTTTTTTAGAAAATTTTGTAGACAGCTTAACAGATTGGGGGGAAGATATGGTGATTACAGAAATTGATAAAGATAAAAGAGATAGGTTGTCTAGTGGGCCTAAAAGTGCACCCGCTGGGCCGAATAAAGCCCATAACACGGAGGAAAAAGGAGAGGGTTGCGGGGGCGAAACAGGTATAAAACCTAGTCACATCCCTCCCCTAGGGTTTATGACCCCTTTTTCCTCCACCTCTTCGATAGTGAGGTGGCGGAGGAAGGCTCAGAAGCCAAGGAAGGGGAGATGGCTGGAAGAGCTGGCAACTGGCAGATGGGAGCAGGAAGAGGAGGCTATGGAGGGCGAGGTAATTTTTCATCTGGCAGAAACAATTCTCCCCCTGGTAGAAACTTTGGAAGATTTGAGGATAGGAATCAGAGTTTTGGAAACAGGAGAGAAGGGAACTTCATATTTGGAGAGGGAGGAGGAAGAGGTAGTGGGGGAGATAGATCATATGTCAGCTATGGGAGGGGAAGTGGATTCGAGGACAGAAGAGATGTTGGGGCTGCTAATTCTGGTGGGAACAAAGGGAGATTCAAAATATCAGGGCGAGGAGGGGATAGATCTGAGGGTTCTGGGTCTGGACACAGAATAGGTGAGCCTGATCACAATCTAAAAGAAGGTAGTCAGGGGAACCAAGGTGAGGGGAAGGAGGTGCCTATGGTATCTACACAGAACTTTCCCCAGATCATGCCTGTGGGCCTAGGGCTAGGCCAAATGGGGTTCCTGCCACCAGAGCAGATGGCACAACACTACCAATACTTATTGGCAAATGTGCCAAAAGGAGGGGTGCCTGCAGTCCCACATGGAGAAAAAGAAACTAGTGACAAAGGAAGTGGAAATAGAAATGAGGGAGGACATGGAAAAGAGGCTATCTATGGCAAATGCAAAGAAAGTGGACATGTTAGCAAGGATTGTAGAAATAATGTGTTCTGTGTGGTTTGTCAGAGAGGATCCCACCAAACTGAAGATTGCACTATTCTCAAACAACCAAAGCCAGTGGCAAAATATGTGGGATATGGTTCGAAGGGCCTGGGATCTCTGCTGGTACAAAACACTAAGGAAATATCTGCTGTAGAGCATGCTAATCCAATGGCCATAATCACAGTTTCCTCTGGAGTGTTAAATGAGACAACCTTGGTACAAGGCCTGGCTAGAATGTTGGATTGGTGATGGACTTGGAGGGCCAAATTTCAAAGCCCCAAGACTTTCTTGGTCAGATTCCCCAACAAAGCCAAACTAGTGGAATTGAAAAACTTTGGTGCAAAAGCAGTAATAGAAGTGGATTTTTGGAGTCCTGATGATAAGGCTAAGGGTAAATTACATTCCATTTGGATCCAGATGCATGGGGTTCCTGATTCTTTGAGGCATTTCCTGGGAATAGCTCTGGGCCAGTTGTGGAGGTGGATGTGGAACACATTCATAGCAGAGAAGAAATTAGACTAAAAGTTGGGGTCAGAGACCTACATAAGATCCCATCTGGAACTGAGATCACTACAAAGGAACTGCTCCTATATGATATTGAATTCTCCTTAGAATCAGTGGCAGAACAAGGATGGTACAAAATTGAAGAAGGAAAGAAAAGGAAAGTCTTTGATTATATTAACCTAGAGGAGTCTATTGACAAGAAAGATAGTGAGAAGAAGCTGAAGGGTGAACAAGAAGATAATAATAAATCAGGTGTGTCTTGGGGGGAGTGTCCTTAACTCAATATGAAAAGGTGGTTACCAATGAAATCACAAAGAAAAACAATGGAGGGGAATGCAGTTACAGCAAACAACAGGAGGAAGAGAAGATGTCAGAAGGGGAAAAACTGCTTGCTAGGCTGGAAATTCTAAAGGAGGTGACTGCTAGACAGACTGCTCAACTGGCTGCTGAAGAGAGGAAAAGGGAAGAAGGAGAAAATATCAAAACAGCTTTGGAGATGGAGATTAAGAGACAACATGATCTGCTTCAGGAAAAAGTGAGCAGGCTTGGGACTGAGGAGGAATCACAACCAGTGACTGAAGATGGAGAGGAAGAGAAGATGAAAATTTTAACTGTGGGAGTGAATTTGGAAAAGATGGACACGCTGGAAGATATTGACAAACAATTGGAAGCTTTGGGAGGGGAGGAAGTGACATATGGGTACATAGAACCAATAGATTTCTCTGCTAGTCAGGATCCAGATTTCTTCGAACACATGGTCAAGAAAGCAGAGAGGGGGGAGCTGGATGAGAAGAGTATGGATATGTATAGAATAAGTGAAAGAAATAAGGGAAAAGAAGACTGCAATGTTGAAGAGATGGCAAAAAACAGGGCTGTAGGCAAGGACAATTATGGTATGGAAAAAATCTCAAACATATTACATTCATCAAATACAATCCTTAATAAAGTTGCTAATACAGTGGGGGTTAGATTGGGAGATGACATTGATAAGATTGAACATAATATCAATCTGATTAAACTGGTTGAAAAAGCCAGAATTGATTGATGGCTTGCTAATAATAATAAAAAAGAGGATGAGGATAGAGATAAAAAACAAGATGAAAGTAACAATTCTCACTTGGTGGACACAGGGGAGCACAATATTGAGGACCTGTTAGAGGATGATTTGGAAAGTGGAGAAGAAGAAGAAAGAGAAGGGTGGGATGAATTTAGATTAATGTTCTCTGGTGGAAAGAGCAAAAATAATGACAGGTCTTCCAGAAGTTATGTGAAGAAATCTGCCATCAAAATCAAAAATAAAAAAGGGTCGGGAAAAAAAGAAGAGGAAATGAGAGGAGTATTTTGGAACATGAGGGGTTTTGGGGGGAGGCACTAAAAAAAGATTTATGAGAGAAATGGTTATGGATATGAAGATAGACTTCATAGGTCTACAAGAGACTATGAGAGATCATTTTTCTAAAAATGACTTACATGGGATCTGTGGAGGAAGAGATTTTCACTGGCATCATGTGCCATCTAGTGGAAAAAGGGGGTTTGTTGCTTGGAGTCAACTACACCGCCCTAGATGTTATTACACAGGAGGATGGGGAGTACTTTATAAAAAATGAGAGTACAAGATATAAAAACCAAGTTCATTTGGGACTTGGTGGTGATATATGGTGATGCTCAGCCATCTGGAAAAGCAAGATTCCTTGCTGAATTGGCTAGGATATTTCAGAAAAGGGTGAACCCTATCTTGATGGGGGGGACTTCAATATTATTAGGAAAGCGTCTGAGAAAAATAAACCTGGTACCCCAGGACATTGGAGTTTCTTGTTTAATGTGATTATAGAACAGGCTGGGGTGAGAGAGTTAGATATGCATGGGAGAAAATATACTTGGGGCAACAATTTACCCCATCCCACTTTTGAAAAGTTGGATAGAGTGTTGTGTGATGTAGAATGGGAAGAGAAATACCCCCTGACAGAAATCTCTGCGATGTGCAGAGAAAATCTGACCATGTACCTTTATTTTTAGATACTGGAGATGTGGTAAAAAATGATCCTTTGTTTATATTTGAAAATGCTTGGCTCATGAGAGAGGGGATAGATGATTTGGTAAGTAATACCTGGAGGAAAAAGAGGTCAAAGGAGTCTAGTATTGAGAACTGGCAATGCAAAATGAGAAATTTGAGACCTGTCCTGAAGGGGTGGAACAGAAACATGAATGCATGGTATAGTGAGCTTAAGAAGGAAATTTTGATTAAACTAGATACCATTGATAAAAAAATGTGAAAATTATGGTCTGAATATGGAAGACAGAAAAGAGTAACTAGAACTTAGAGCTCAACTTGACAGGTCTTTGGGATAGGAAGAGGCTAAATGGAAACAGAGGGCGAAGGTGGATGAGCTGATTGGGGGAGATAGTAATACTAAATACATCCATGCAAAAGAAAATGGGCGTCGTAGGAAAAACAGAATCACAACTCTTGACCAGGAAGATGGGACGATAGAAGGGGGAAAAATCTGGTAGATTACATCACAAATTTTTACAAAACCCTGTTTGGAGAGGCAGATACTTCCAGTATTTCCTTATGTGTTGAAAACTCTGAAAAAATTCTCCCAGATCAAAAAGAAATGCTGACCAAGGAATTTTCCTTAGATGAAATTAAGGTAGTTGTTTTTCAAATGGCCCATAACAAATCCCCAGGCCCAGATGGGTCTATTGCTGAATTTTATCAGCACTTTTAGGACTTGATCAAAGATGATCTCAAACTTATGTTTGATGATTTATATAATGGGACACTTGACATTAAAATACTGAACTATGGCATTAATACCTTGATACCGAAAACTAAAGAAGCCAATCAAATCCAGAAGTTTAGGCCTATTTGTCTATTAAACGTTAGTTTCAAATTTTTTACAAAAGTTTTGATGAATAGACTTAATATTGTGGCTGGGTCCATTATTTCTCCAATTCAGACAGCTTTCATCAAAGGTAGATATATCATGGAGGGGGTCCTGGTATTGCATGAAGCACTCAACAGTGTACATGTCAAAAAACAGAGTGCTCTGCTGTTGAAAGTAGATTTTGAAAAAGCATATGACAAAATTAAATGGTCATTTGTGATGCAAATGCTAAAAGGGAAAGGTTTCCCTGATAAATGGATAGATTGGATGATGAGTACTATAATGGGTGGTAGCGTGTGTATCAAGGTTAATGAAAACTATGGGCCTTATTTTCAGACCCATAAAGGATTGAGACAGGGGGATTCTTTATCTCCTTTAATGTTTAACCTTGCAGCTGATGCTCTAGCTATTCTGATGGATAATGCACGAAAAAGGGGCTAATCAAAGGTTTGTTGGCTAAAAATATAGAAGGGGGATTAATATGCTACAATACGCAGATGACACCATTTTTCTGTTGCAAGATGATTATGAAAGTGCCTGCAACTTAAAATACATTTTATGTCTGTTTGAACAAATGTCTGGTTTGAAAATTAATTTTCACAAAAGTGAGATCTTCTTATTTGGGGCAGCCGAAGACAAAAAACAGGAATACTCCAGAATTTTCACATGTCATGTGGGTGAGTTGCCAATGAAATATTTAGGACTCCAATTAATAAGAAAAGGATTAGAAATAAGGACTAGAAACCTTCGGAAAATAAAATGGAAGGAAAATGTGGGACCTGGTAGGGGAGGCTTTTAGCTAGTGCAGGTAGACTGACTTTAATCCAATCCTCATTGACTGGGATTCCATACTTTATGATGTCATTTTATGGGTTGCCAGTGGGTGTTGAAAAAATAATGAATTTTTTTAGAGCTAGGCTGCTGTGGCAGGAAAATAATGATAAGAAAAAGTATCACCTGGTGAAATTGGGAGAGGTATGTAAACCGAAGGATATGGGTGGTCTTGGGGTCCATAATCTAGCTTTTATGAATAAAACTCTGTTGTGCAAATGGTGGTGGAAGCTTTATAAGACAAATGGAGTGTGGCAGGAGATTCTGAGGAAAAAATATATTAAAAAGAACTGCCTTACTCTCACAATTCTGGGGGGAAATGTTGAAACACAAAAATTTCTTCTTCTCCTTGTGTAAATTTGAAATAGGCAATGGGGAAAATACCAGGTTCTGGGAAGACTGGTGGATTGGCCCAAAAGCCTTGAAAGATAGTTATCCACGCATTTATAATATATGCTTTGATAAAGAGAAATATGTGGATGTATGTTGAAAAAAGGATTAGACAATATTAGCTTTAGAAGATCACTGTGTGGGGAATCTTTGATGTTGTGGGGGCATATAAAAGATGCATGTGAGAGTGTGACGCTTGATGACTCCTCAGACAGGATAAAATGGACCTGATCTGGGGGTGGAAAGTATAATGTCAAAACATGCTATAGGCACATGATCCAAAATGAAATGCAATACCCTTATAAATTTCTGTGGAAAGTGAAAATGCCCCCTAGGGTTAATTTTTTTATTTGGTTAATGCTGAGAAGAAGTATTCTTACCAAACATAATCTTACAAAAAGAGGATGGCAGGGAGACACAAAATGTTCCTTTTGCGGGAGAGAGGAAGATATTGAGCATTTATTTGTACATTGTTCTGTGGCAAAAATATCATGGATGGTTTTGAAATGTTCCTTTAATATACATGATGTTCCAGAAAAAACTAATGACATTTTTGGCAAATGGCTGATCAAATTTGAGAAAAATGACAAGAATCTTATGATAGTTGGTATTTCGGCAATGCTTTGGACAATGTGGAAATTGAGAAATAGATTAGTCTTTGATAATCATAGGGTTACTGATCCCTGTGTTCCTGTAAATTTGATTATTAAGAACTTGCATGAATGGTGTGTGTTGCAGAAAAACCAAGAAAGAATAGATCGCATGAAGGAGGGCGTAAATCAAGTTGAGCGGGTGGCCACGGAGATCTTCGGAGTGACGCGTGGATGGGCGATGGGGGTTCCAAGACTTGGAGGCTCCTAATGATCAACTATGTTGAAGCTTCATCTTCTCCGTGCCTGCTTTTTAGCTCCTCTGCTTTTCTCCCTTCTTCTCATTTTGGGGCTGTAATCTGAACTTTTGGCTCTGGTGGCTTCGAATACTTCCCTTTTATGTAATAGCTAGCAGTAATCTTGGAGTCTAGTTTGTTCTGGGTATCCTCAGCGTGGTCTTTCGCTAGGGTCTACCAATAATCCTGACAAGGGATGATGTGTGGGAGGGCGGCAGGGATGGCTCCCCTCTTCAACATATCATTGTCAGAATTGGCTCCCACCTGTTACTTGTGTAAGTCCTGGCGTCTGTGAACGGTTGATTTCTTTATATGAAATCGGAGAGGCGAGCTCTCTTTTATCAAAAAAAATGTATGTAGTGTATTTTTGGAGTGCAAAAGCAAATTTCCAATATTTCAATATTTTACTTCGGGGAAACTTATTGGGAGGGAAATTTGGTGGTCGCAGAGAAAGAGTTCGACATTTTATCCCAATGTTTTTTAGACTGCGAAAAGAGATTGAACTTTTCTTAAAATTATTATCTGGCGTAACATACATACTGTGATTATTTTGGGAAAATCATTTACGTGTAACATGAACAGTTTTTTTAAGTAATTCATTGGAGCATAAATTTATGAGCTAGGGAAAAGTTTTTCTTTGCAAGAAAAATGTGAAAATCCTCTTTTTATTTCCAAGAATTGTCTTCACAAACAAGTAAAGTTTCAGTAATACATGTATCAAGTACTTTGTTTGAAAAAAAGTAAGTTTACCATGAACATATTTCGGGGTAGGAAAATGTTTCTGTCGCACTGATAGTGTGGGATGTTATTTCAATGCTTTTTTTTACTACTTTTTAAGGGACAATTACATTTTAGTCCTTAGTTGTGTCACACACGTTTGATTTGCTCCTAAATTTAAAAAATCGTCGTTTCTGTCGAAGCTCGTTTTCTCCTCTTATGCTTTTGCCCTTTAACCGTTTGACCCACACTTTGAAAACTTCATAACGAATTCATATCCTAATTCCTAAAAATGCAAATAAGATATCAAAATGCTCAGAAAAACATCACCTATATAAGCATGCCATTTGCATTCATGAAAAAAGTGTTGGAAATCCCCATCTCAGTTTGAGCTCATATGATCACAACATGAACAATAAAATCCAAAAAATGATAAATTCCATGAACATAAATTCCATGGAAGAACCTACTGCCTGGGTGGTGCTCCTCGTCATATGGCCTGCCCGAAGAACCTATGGCGCCGTGCAGCGGTCATGAATTCCATGGACACCACCCAGGCAGGCGCTGGATGATTTCGAGGATGCATCAACATGGCAGGTCGACCCGACACCTTCGGCACGTGGTCCGTTACAAGAAGTATCTACGACGACGACATACGCGGTATATGGGCTAGTTTGGTTCGAGACCTGGTAAAAATTTGCCTGGTCTGGACCTTGCCTAAGACCTACCTGAAAATTGTTTGGTTGGTACCTGGAGAGTGAAACACTAGCAGTCAAGTAGACCCTGTATTTGAGCAAGCCAGCAAGGCGCCTTTTTGAGGGTACCAGTCCAAGGGTCAAGTGTTTACTTGCTCTGATGTAGATAATCTAAAATGATGATGGTGAACGAATTAGTTGCTCTATTCCTAACAGGTTGTGCCTCATCGATCATTGTTGTGTTCTTTGTTGGCTTCACAATCCCAAACTACAGTACAGAGGATACTCATATAAACCATGTAATGCACTGATTTTTTTTAATTATTCAAAAAATCAAACTCCGCATTCTCACCCTTCCACGTGACCCAAAATGAACAAAAAGAAGATAGAGCAAAAGAGCTTTATTTGCTTATGAACCAAAAGAACCCACTTAACCTCCACTAGTATATGGTGGATGCCACCTTAAGAAGGTGGAGCAGGTACTAGCTTTTTGAAAGCAAACTTGCTCCGTATGTGCTATTCACATTATAAGAGCATAACACATGAGATCAAAAACTCATTATTCAATACTAGAAAAGAGGTTCAAAGGACAAAATGTATTGGCTCATAAGCACTGATTATTTTCAAGATAAATCATAAGAGAAGCAACATTATACATGTGGACCACATTCCTCTTATGGAGATAAACGGATCCATTGAGAATCTGCCTTGTGTACACACAGACTTGTGAGTCTTGCAGTTTATACTTTTGACAGAGGGATGAAAGAGAACCTTTTTTAACAAGCTCAAAACTGTAGAGTTTAGATTCTTCTTGCATTTAAGTATTGAACATCATTATACACAAATAAATCTTTTTTGTATGTGACATAAGGATTGATTAAACAAACAAAAAATCTAGAATCGCAATGCATAACCTAGGAACATCAAAAGGAGTGAGGAATAACTTGTCAGTTCCATAATACTGGACTATACTTTCATGATCAAACTGACTAAGGAGAGAAAAACCATGTTCTCCAAACACTGAAATGTAACTAGTCAAATGACCGTGTGTTGCCTTGGAACAATAAGCTAAGATACAGAGACATTTATTGGCTCAAACTTGGGGGAGGGGGCATTGGCCCCCTCAGCTAAATAGCTTGCCCTCTACTAGTATGTTGGTATGTTGTATTCGTGGTGTAAACGTTTTACATATCAACTGGACCACCCTGACCCAAAATCCTCGTTACGCCACTGCGAGTCTGGGTCGACTCTTACACACCGGCGTATGAAATCTTGAGCTTCTATAGATAAATAGCTGGGAATGGGAGGTTGTTCTCCTTTTCCAATCATAAAGAAAGCATTTGTCTACAAGTAGGAGAGAAAGATTAGTTGGGAGCCGGCAACCAACACCAAGTAGGTCAAATTTCGAACGAGTTACATAGAATATTATTTTGAAAGAAGAACTCCCATAGAAAAATAATCACAGTTTTTTAGAACCGAAATCGTCACACTAAATGTGCCATTTTCACCGTTATAATATAAGATAGAAAAAAGAAGAGAAGAACAAAAATTTTGAAAGCACATTATATATGTACCGAATACAAATTATAAGAGCTATAGCTAATAAATTGCTTTTTTAAACTCATATCTGAGAAGAAATTCGGGCTTGGAAGGGTAATTTCAGGGTTGGAAGGGGGCAAGGTGATGATTTCCCCATGTTCTGCCTCAACAAGTACATGGGCAGTTCGCAAATCCCAATATTGATTAACTTAAATAAAAAGTGCAATATTGCTACTTGTGAACTACGTTGGCATTTCCCCGAAGATAAGAGGATGATGCAGTACAGAGATAAGTACTTCCCTCAGTTAAGAACCAAGGTTATCAATCCAGTAGGAGAATCAAGCAACACCTCGTTAGCAGCACCTGCACACAAACAACAAATCCTTGCAACCCAACGCGAACAAGGGGTTGTCAATCCCTCGATGGTTACGAGCAAGATTAAATTGTATGGTATTTGATAGATAGATTGGACAAAAATACAAAATAAAATGAATAAAGTAAAATTGCAGCAAGGTATTTTTAGATTTTTATATCATAAAAGATAGACCCGGGGCCATAGTTTTCACTAGAGGCTTCTCTCGAGAAAATAGCATACAGTGGGTAAACAAATTTCTGTTGGGCAACTGATAGAAAAGCAAATAATTATGATGATATCCAAGGCAATGATCATGTATATAGGAATCACGCCCGAGACAAGTAGACCGAAACGATTATGCATCTACTACTATTACTCCACACATCGACCGCTCTCTAGCATGCATCTAGAGTATTAAGTTCATAAAGAACGAAGTAACGCCTTAAGCAAGATGACATGATGTAGACAAGATAAACTCACGTATGAATAAACCCATCTTTTTACTCTTAATAGCAACGATACATACGTGGCATGTCCCCTTCTGTCACTGGGATTGAGCACTGCAAGATCCAACCCATTACAAAGCACCTCTTCCATTGCAAGATAAATCAATCTAGTTGGCCAAACCAAATCAATAGATCGGAGAAGAAATACGAAGTTATAACAATCATGCATAACAGAGGTCAGAGAAAACTCAAATGATATTCTTGGATAGATCTGATCATAAACTCACAATTCATCAGGTCCCAAAAAACACACCGCAAAAAAGAATTACATCGGATAGAACTCCAAGAACATCAAGGAGAACATTGTATTGAAGAAGATCGAGAGAGAAGAAGCCATCTAGCTACTAACTATGGACCCATAGGTCTGTGGTAAACTTCTCACGCATCATCGGAGGGGCGGCAAGGTTGATGAAGAGCCCCTTCGTGATTGATTCCCCCTTTGGCAGAGTACCAGAAAAGGTCCCGGATGGTATCTCTCGAGAATAGAGTCTTGTGGCGGCAGAAAAAGATTTTCGTGGACTCCCCTGTTGGTTTCCTGATTTTTGAGAATTTATAAAGGCGGAGTTAGGTCAAAAGGAGCCACGTGGGCCCCACAGGCCACCAGGGTGCGCCCTTGTGGGCCACTGCTCCATCTTCTCATCCCCTGATACGTCTCCAACGTATCTACTTTTTCTCACGCTTTTCCTCTTATTTTGGACTCTAATTTGCATGATTTGAATGAAACTAACCCCGGACTGACGTTGTTTTCAGCAGAACTACCATGGTGTTGTTTTGTGGAGAAATAAAAGTTCTCGGAATGGAACGAAACTTTGCGAGGATTTTTTATTCCAGATTTTTTTCACAAACAAGTTAAGTTTCTGTAATACATGTATCAAGAAGTTTGTTTGAAAAAAAAGTAAGTTTACCATGAACATATTTCGGGGTAGGAAAATGTTTCTGTCGCAATGATAGTGTGGGATGTTATTTCAATGCTTTTTTGACTACTTTTTAAGGGACAATTACATTCGAGTCCTTAGTTGTGTCACACATGTTTGATTTGCTCCTAAATTTAAAAAATCGCCGTTTCTATCCAAGCTCGTTTGCTCCTCTTATGCTTTTGTCCTTTGACCGTTTGACCCACACTTTGAAACTTCATAACGAATTCATATACTAACTCCGAAAAATGCAAATAAGATAACAAAATGCTCAGAAAAACATCACCTATGTAAGCTTGCCATTTGCATTCATGAAAAAAGTGTTGGAAAGTCCCCATCTCAGTTTGAGCTCATATGATCACAACATGAACAATAAAATCCAAAAAATGATAAATTCCATGGAAGAACCTACTGCCTGGGTGGTGCTCCTCGTCATATGGCCTGCTTGAAGAACCTACGACGCCGTCACTACTAGAAATCCCCATATTTCCAACGATGAAACCTAATAGCCGACGGGTCGTCAGTTATTACAGTAATAGCCGACGGTAGTTGCAATGGCCGACGGTTAGTGTCGACTCACAAGTATTACCACTAATACCCGACGGTATACTAGAATGCCCGACGGTGAAAATCCACCCCTCGGGTATCCAACTTAATGCCCGACGGTTCATTGTAAAGCCCGACGGTTTTTCCTACAAACACGGGGATTGCACGTAATGCCCGACGGGTTTCCCTACACCCACGGGGATTACATGTAATGCCCGACGGTTAATTGTAATATCCGACGGTTTTTGGTGTCCCCCTCAGGGATTACATGTAATGCCCGACGGTTTTTGCCACACCCACGGGGATTAGATGTAATGCCCGACGGTGAAATTTAATAGCCAAAGGTGAAAAGAAAACTCTCACCTATCAGTGAAAATGGCCAACGGTACATGTGTGCCTCTTGGTTATTTGAGAAAATACCCGACGGTGTATAGTAATAACCGACGGTTAACTTTTCCTTTCGATGATATGTTTCAATGGACAACATCGGTAAATGTAGAATGACAGATGTTATATTCCATATAATTCTGTATAAGAAGATTCCAATTGGAGGCACGGAGCCGCAAGGGAGCAGCGCTAGGAGGTTTGGCGTGTGTGCGGGAAGCTGGGACAATGGTCCCGAGTGGTCGGTAGTGGCGGCTGGTACTACTACCATGCATGCATGGGGTACAGATCTGATGCAACACGTGTGGTTCTAGTGCCGGCTGACGCGGTTTTTCTTTCTGGCTTGTGGTGCTACAATGGAGTGTCGTGTGGCGGTGCAGGAGCACGAGGCGCTCAGCGGCATGGATCTGCCGTCGTGGGGTCACGCGATGGCAAAGTGAGGGACTACAGCTCGGGCGTAGTGGGTCATGATATTCTTGGTGGAGCAAAACAAATTTAACACAATATACAAGTTACCATTCACACGTTCTGTACTAGAAATATTGATATTTTTTCTCTAATGTCCACGGGAGCTTTGCCTTCACGAAACTTTTTATACGAGTGAAAGAAGGTCAAGTTTATTTTAAAAAAAGTTTCCCATTTTTTTGACTTTTTAAGTTACTACAAAATTTCCATGTCACATGTATATACACTTTAAATGAACAACTTTGAATATTTGAATATATACAAGTTACTATTCAAACTTTTTAGTCCTTGAATTTTGTTTCACTGAAGTCAATGGTTGTTTTTCCTTCTTGAAACTATTTATACGAGTATGAAAGAAAGTCAAGATTATTTTCAACAAGTTTCAGTTTTTTTTTACTTTTCTGGTAATCACTAAATAGACGAGCCAACCATGCCACTAAAAATATAGATAGTTTACATTGTTGGAATTGAATGATAGGCAAGAAATATTAATAAAAATCACATCAACAACTAAACATTTTGATATAGCTTTACTACCGAAAATGATTTAATTGAGCTTTAAAAGTTTGTTTTGTCTTATCAACGTTCAGAATTCTGGAGGGATACGCCCCTCATCGTAGCCACCTTGGAACAGGAAGAGGCGTGTGTCAATAGAGCAGCATTTATGCATCAACATAATGGAATTATTGCATGAAAACACGCCTCGTCCAAGCCTGTCCTTCTGAAAGTATACACTTTGGCAGCTGTATATAACGCGTTTTGGCACAGCAGGAGCCTGCCCGTATTTTCTACTCCCTCTGTTCCATAATGTAATGTAGTTCCTATAGATTTTTACAAAAGTCAAACATTACAAATTTTGACCATATTTATAAAGAAAAGTAGGTACATCTAGAATAACAATTCACTGGTAGAAAAAAGGCCTTTAGTCCCGGTTCGCAAAGGCCTTTAGTCCCGGCTGTGCAACCGGGACTAAATATGCGCGACTAAAGACCCCCCCCCCTTTAGTCGCGCCTCTTACGAACCGCAACTAAAGGCTTTAGTCCCGGTTCTCGTGGCTAACCGGGACTAAAGGCCTCCTCCGCAGGTTTAATTTTTTTTGCGAATTTTTTTTATTTTCAAATTTCTGAATTATTTTAACCTCTAATCTCTAATCACCACCCCTCATCACTGCTCAATTTATCCTCTAATCTCTAATCACCCCTCATCATTCCAAATCATCTAACTTCCCGAACGGTCACCCATCCTCCCACTCCCCCAGCCTGAGCACGCTTAACTTCCGGGTTCTATTCTCCCTCGTTTCCAAGTCTGCACTTGTTGTTTTCCTGACAATAGTAGGATGTCAATTCTATTAACCCTCAGGTATTTAGCTTGAGCATGAAGTGACACATTTCACTGTTTGAGTTTGTCCCATGCGTCAGTTTGTGGATCGCGGTCTCACGCACTAATCCCTACAGGTGCCCATAGTAGGCCGGCCCGATCTAAATCGAGCAGGTTTCCATGAAGAAGATCTTGTTCAGCGGTAGCCCTCCCATTAACTACTTCATTTTCATTTATGAATTTCATAGTAATAGAAATCCGCTTTTTCTTGTGCCGATTCTTCTTGTATCAAAATAAGAATCCTTTCCGCAATTCCAATTATATCAATACTTTATTTAATTTACTCCTGGTGGCTCACTTTTTCTAAGTAATGGGGAAGAGGACTGAAACATGCCACTGCGGAATCCCTTTTTGACTCTGTACCCTTGATTCCACTATGATTATTGATCAATAGGACTCTAGGGATACTACTAATTGATTAAGTAATCAAATTGATTGGTTTGAGGAACGTCTTGAGATTCAGGCAATTGACCCGCGGTAGCAATAGAACGGGGAAAGTATACAGAAAAGACAGTTCTTTCGGAGATTGGATGCAGTTACTAATTCATGATCTGGCGTACTTCGATCGAGATATTGGACATAGAATGCCACTCTTTAAAAAGGAAAAAAGGAGTAATCAGCTTGTTCTTAGTTCTATTGAACTTTTTTCATTCTTTTAAACAAGAATCTAATAAACTAGAATTGAGTCAGTGGAAAAAAGGAGAGAGAGGGAGGGCAGAGGCCTTTGGTGTCCCTTTCAGTCAAGAATTGGGCTCTCCCAATTGGTTGGATCGTAGGGGCGATGATTTACTTCACGGGCAAAATAAGCATAGATCCGGAGATTCCCAAATAGGTCAACCTTTTAAACTGCCGCTTTCAACTTTCATTTCAAGAGAAATAAACGATTCCCGTTGTACTGCGCTCTTCAAGTGTGCTTCTTCCCCCTTCTCCCTCTTACCATGGCAAGTCCTAGATTTTGTTCTCTCCCTATCCGTTGACAGGGTAGAGGATCTATTTGCACAAATACCTCGACGCTTTCCAATCGTTAGTATTCTCGTAAGATGATACACGCTAGCTAAAGATCCACCGGGCTCCGGATCTATGCTTATTTTCAACTCCCCGAAGCGAACTTGAGTCTGATTCTATTTTTCTATTCGAGCCCTTTTTCCAGTGCACTGGAACTCGTGGTTATGGACCCGAATCCTTTAGTGCTCTTTGGAGAGCACAGTACGATGAAAGTTGTAAGCTGTGTTCGGCAGATTCAAAATCTTTTTTCTTCGGACTTTCCCAAACACAAAATACCTTCTATTTTCTATTAAATCGAGGAAAACACGAATTTAGCGGAGTGGAAGAAGGGCGGAGACTCTCGAACGAGGAAAAGTAGACGTTGAGGCGGACGGACACTAAGATGGAATAAGCCCGCTCCAATATCTCGATCGAAGTACGGAGGTCAGAATAAATAGAATAATTTCCCCAGGGATCCCAGATGAGGGAAGCCTAGGAGAGCCGCCATTTGTCTCATACACTATGGGGATGGTGAGAAGAGATATATTTTACATCCCAGAGGGGCGTAGGACTGGTGCCGACAGTTCATCACGGAAGAAAGAACTCAGGGTCTTTACCCTCGGTATAAGAGGGTTAACCGAACTCCGATTCCTATTCTACTAACAAGAGTAGACATGCCCGGGTATTTGGAGTTATGAAGGTGTGGCAGGTACGCATATTGTGTTTTCTGGCTTGTGTTTCTTGGCAGCGATCTGGCATTGGCCAACTTTGGTTGGTTAATCCGATCAGTTCATCGATGGTCAGCCCAAAAGAAAAACCGCCTGGAAGTCCGAGGACCGCAGCAATTCTAGAAACTTCCATTTTCCATTGATCTGGGCGTTGCTATTAAAAGTGGGTCTACCCGCCCCGGCGTGCAAATTCGACTAATTCACCTGACATTATTTCACCAAGACCCCCTTTTTTCCATTAGCAAGAACTTGTTTCAATTGCATATCATAAGGAATTCGAAGAACTGCCCTTTTTTCTAGTATTTACTAGAAAATTTGATCCCTATGAGTCGCCGGCTCATTCTTCAACAGGCACGCGGTCAGGGGAAAGTATACAGAAAAGACAGTTCTTTTCAATTTCGATTATCTATATATACGTAATAAAAAAGGATCGACGCGCAAAGTTCCGATTGAAATAGGTGTTTTCATAGTCATCTCCGAATATTTGCCATCTCGGAATATTTTCGAAAAAGAAGAAAACAGGGGTTCTGTTGAATTTCAAGTATTCAGTCTTCATATTGACCTTTTCTATCTTTGCCAATAAATGATGAGCTAACTATTGTTTTAAAAAACAATAATTATTTAGTAACACTAATATTTCTGGAATAATTAGTTTGACCATTGTTTGACCACAGTTTGACCAGATTTGACCAAAATTTAAAAAAAACTGAAATAATTATTTAGTAACACTAATATTCTAGAGTAATTAGTTTGACCATTGTTTGACCACAGTTTGACCACAATTTGAAATTTTTTGAATTTTTTTACCTCTCCAGATCTTAAAAGCCCCGTAACTTTTTTTCTGTTAGGTTTTTGAGGATTTTGAAAATGTTTATCGGGGTTCCCCCGGTTAAATTCGGATGTAACTTTTCGAGTAGATGATTTTTCATATAAAAAACTTTTTCATCCGATTTCGTATGCAAAAGTTATGCCCATTTTAAGAATTTCCAGAGAGATTTTGCAAATAAAGTCGAAATTCATATTTGTTAATTTTTCCAACAACTAGACCACATATCACATGGGAAACTTATTTTATTTTATTTTTTTGACATTTCCATCATTTTCTTTTGTTTTTTCTAAAACTGAAAAGGCGATCCACGGGGGGGGGGGGTAGAGTTTGAAAATGAGGCCTCAAATCCCTTTAGTCGCGGTTGGCCAGACCAACCGGGACTAAAGGTTGACCTTTAGTCCCGGTTGGTCTGGCCAACCGCGACTAAAGGTTCGGGCCATTAGTCGCGGTTGGCCAGACCAACCGGGACTAAAGGTCTAACCTTTAATCCCGGTTGGTCTGGCCAACCGCGACTAAAGGCCTTCGGGCCAGCCTGAGGACCTTTAGTTCCGGTTGGCCAGGCCAACCGGGACTAAAGCCCCTCCCGCCCGCCAGCTGTCGACCGAGCGCGCTGGGCCCAGATAGTTGGTCGCGGGTCTCCTCCCGAACCGCGACTAAAGACCCCTTTGGTCGCCGTTCGATTATTTTGGGGACTAATGGGGGCGTATGGAAGCCTCTTTTTCTACTAGTGATTGCACATCATTGGATACATCATGAGTTATATTTTCAGAATGTACAAGTTAGGTATTGTAGATGTAGACAATTTTCTCTATACACTTGATCAAAGTTGGCAAAATTTGACTTTCACAAAAATCAATAGGCACTACATTATGGAATGGAGGGAGTAATTCGCTACTTTACCTGCGGATCGCAACGCACTAACACACGATGTGGGTTCCAGGGAAATATTTCCCTATAGACCAAACATCGGCCTCCATCTTGCCGTATTCTCTTACTGGGTCTTCGCCGGTGTCGCATGCATTAACTCCATGGTCGCTCCTTCTTCCAGTCGCAACGGTCCACGGCGAGCAGGGCGGCCTTCTCCCTCGCATGGTGCTGCAGTTGGCAGGCGCGGTGGGTCGGGCCGGTCTACTGCTTCAGCCGTTGCGTCGGATGATCTGAGTCCCATCCTTCCAATCTCGCTGTCGGCTCCCCATCTCCCTATCAAGCGTCAATTGTCATCTTTCCTGTAAGCAGTCGAGGTGGTGGAACCCAGGGACGCGGAGGCCGCGTCTGTGCGGAAGGTGGAACCCAGGCCGTGGCGGCGTGAGGTCGATGCAATGGTCGCGGGCTCAAGCAGCTGGCGTGTGCAGTGCCGACGTCAGTGGTGGATGCATCAAGGCGGTAAGTAGTGTGGGGGACAGCCAGCGGTGGCCCCGAGCGGGAGGCCCTATGGTGCCGGCGGCCGCCTCTTGATTTTGCTGCACGGCGTTTCTCCGCTACCTCTCCCACGGTCCCACCACGCCGGTGACCTCACGGTCGACAGCATCCGCCGGCGCCAGCATGGCGTGTCTCGAGGCATGCCTGCATGGCAGGAGCTACGCGGGGAGTGATAACCCACAAGTATAGGGGATCGCAGTAGTTTTCGAGGGTGGAGTATTCAACACAAGTTTATTGATTCGACACAAGCGGAGTCAAAAAATATTCTCAAGTATTAGCAGTTGAGTTGTCAATTCAACCACACCTGGAAACCTTAATATCTTCAGCAAAGTGTTTAGTAGCAAAGTCGTATGGAAGTAACTGTAACGGTGGCAAAGGTAACAGTAGCAGTTTTATAGTAATTGTAACAGTGGCAACGGTAAAGTAACTAAGCAAGGATCAATATGTGAAAAGCTCGTATGCATTGGATCAGTGATGGATAATTATGTCGGATGCGATTCCTCATGCAACAGTTATAACATAGGGTGACACAGAACTAGCTACAGTTCATCAATGTAATGTAGGCATGTATTCCAAATATAGTCATACGTGCTTATGGAAAAGAATGTGCATGACATCTTTTGTCCTACCCTCCCGTGGCAGCGGGGTCCTATTGGAAACTAAGGGATATTAAGGCCTCCTTTTAATAGAGTATCGGACAAAAGCATTAACACTTAGTGAATACATGAACTCCTCAAACTATGGTCATCACCGGGAGTGGTCCCAATTATTGTCACTTCGGGGTTACCGGATCATAACACATAGTAGGTGACTATTGACTTGCAAGATAGGATCAAGAACTCACATATATTCATGAAAACAAAATAGGTTCATATCTGAATTCATGGCACTCGGGCCCTAGTGACAAGCATTAAGCATAGCAAAGTCATAGCAACATCAATCTCAGAACATAGTGGATACTAGGGATCAAACGCTAACAAAACTAACTCGATTACATGGTAAATCTCATCCAACCCATCACCGTCCAGCAAGCCTATGATAACCCACAAGTATAGGGGATCGCAACAGTTTTTGAGGGTAGAGTATTCAACCCAAATGTATTGATTCGACACAAGGGGAGCCAAAGAATATTCTCAAGTATTAGCAGTTGAGTTGTCAAGTCAACCACACCTGGATAACTTAGTATCTGCAGCAAAGTATTTAGTAGCAAAGTAGTATGGAAGTAACGGTAACGGCGAAGTAACTAAGCAAAGAGCAATATGTGAAAAGCTCGTAGGCATTGGATCGGTGATGGAGAATTATGTCGGATGCGATTCCTCATGCAATAGTTATAACATAGGGTGACACAGAACTAGCTCCAATTCATCAATGTAATGTAGGCATGTATTCCGGATATAGTCATACATGCTTATGGAAAAGAACTTGCATGACATCTTTTGTCCTACCCTCCCGTGGCAGCGGGGTCCTATTGGAAACTAAGGGATATTAAGGCCTCCTTTTAATAGAATACCGGACCAAAGCATTAGCACTTAGTGAATACATGAACTCCTCAAACTACGGTCATCACCGGGAGTGGTCCCGATTATTGTCACTTCGGGGTTACCGGATCATAACACATAGTAGGTGACTATAGACTTGCAAGATAGGATCAAGAACTCACATATATTCATGAAAACATAATAGGTTCATATCTGAATTCATGGCACTCGGGCCCTAGTGACAAGCATTAAGCATAGCAAAGTCATAGCAACATCAATCTTAGAACATAGTGGATACTAGGGATCAAACCCTAACAAAACTAACTCGATTACATGGTAAATCCCATCCAACCCATCATCGTCCAGCAAGCCAACGATGGAATTACTCATGCATGGCGGTGAGCATCATGGAATTGGTGATGGAGGAAGGTTGATGATGACGACGGCGACGGATTCCCCTCTCCGGAGCCCCGAACGGACTTCACATCAGCCCTCCCGGGCGAGATTAGGGCTTGGCGGTGGCTCTGTATCGTAAAACGCGATGAGTCCTTCTCTTTTATTTTATTTTCTCCCCGAACGTGAATATATAGAGTTGGTGTTGAGGTCGGTGGAGCACCAGGGGGCCCACGAGGCAGGGGGCGCCCCCACCCTCGTGGACAGGGTGTGGGCCCCCTGGCCTTGATTCTTTCGCTGGTATTTTTTATTAATTCCAAAAATATTCTCCGTGAAGTTTCAGGCCATTTCGAGAACTTTTATTTCTGCACAAAAATAACACCATGGCAATTCTGCTGAAAACAGCGTCAGTCCAGGTTAGTTCCATTAGAATCATGCAAGTTGGAGTCCAAAACAAGGGCAAAAGTGTTTGGAAAAGTAGATACGATGGAGACGTATCAACTCCCCCAAGCTTAAACCTTTGCTTGTCCTCAAGCAATTCAGTTGATAAACTGAAAGTGATAAAGAAAAACTTTTACAAACTCTGTTTGCTCTTGTTGTTGTAAATATGTAAAGCCAGCATTCAAATTTCAGCAAAGATTATGAACTAACCATATTCACAATAACACTTAGGTCTCATCTTTACTCATATCAATGGCATAATCAACTAGCGAGCAATAATAATAAATCTCGGATGACAACACTTTCTCAAAACAATCATGATATGATATAACAAGATGGTATCTCGCTAGCCCTTTCTGAGACCGCAAAACATAAATGCAGAGCACCCTTGAAGATCAAGGACTGACTAAACATTGTAATTCATGGTAAAAGAGATCCAGTCATACCCAATATAAATTAATAGTAATGGATGCAAATGACAGCGGTGCTCTCCAGCTGGTGCTTTTTAATAAGAGGCTGATGACTCAACATAAAACTAAATAAATAGGCCCTTCGCAGAGGGAAGCAGGGATTTGTAGAGGTGCCAGAGCTCGATTTTGAAATAGAGATGAATAATATTTTGAGCGGCATACTTTCATTGTCAACATAACAACCAAGAGATCTCGATATCTTCCATGCTACACACATTATAGGCGGTTCCCAAACAGAATGGTAAAGTTTATACTCCCCCACCACCAACAAGCATCAATCCATGGATGGCTCAAAACAAGGAGTGCCTCCAACTAGCAACAGTCCTGGGGGAGTTTTTTTTGCAATTATTTCAATTTGATTTTCTTAGAGCAACGGACTGGGCATCCCGGTGACCAGCCATTTTCTCGTGAGTGAGGAGCAGAGTCCACTCCTCTTGAGAATAACCCGCCTAGCATGGAAGATACAGACAGCCCTAGTTGATACATGAGCTATTCAAGCATACAAAACAAAATTTCATTTGAAGGTTTAGAGTTTGGCACATACAAATTTACTTGGAACAGCGGGTAGATACCGCATATAGGAAGGTATAGTGGACTCATATGGAATAACTTTGGGGTTTATGGAAGTGGATGCACAAGCAGTATTCCCGCTTAGTACAAGTGAAGGCTAGAAAAAGACTGGGAAGCGACCAACTAGAGAGCGACAACAGTCATGAACATGCATTAAAATTAATAAACATTGAGTGCAAGCATGAGTAGGATATAATCCACCATGAACATAAATATCGTGAAGGCTATGTTGATTTTGTTTCAACTACATGTGTGAACATGTGCCAAGTCAAGTCACTCGAATCATTCAAAGGAGGATACCACCCTATCATACCACATCACAACCATTTTAATAGCATGTTGGCACGCAAGGTAAACCATTATAAACTCCTACCTAATTAAGCATGGCATAAGCAACTATAATCTCTGATTGACATTGCAAACATGTTCATTCATAACAGGCTGAATCAGGAACGATGAACTAATCATATTTACAAAAACAAGAGAGGTCGAGTTCATACCAGCTTTTCTCATCTCAATCAGTCCATCATATATCGTCATTATTGCCTTTCACTTGCACAACCGAACGGTGTGTATAATAATAATAGTGCACGTGCATTGGACTAAGCTGGAATCTGTAAGCATTTAACACAAAGGAGAAGACAAGGTAATATGGGCTATTGGTTAAATCAAAAGTAATGCAAATAAGAGCCACTTCAACATTTTCATCATGGTCTTCTCCTCTCGACCCCCAAAGAAAAGAAAAGAAATAAAACTATTTACACGGGAAAGCTCCCGACAAGCAAAAAGAAGAACAAGAAATATTTTTGGGTTTTCTTTTAATTATTACTACTACAGGCATGGAAAGTAAACTAACTAAAAGCTACAACTATTTTTTTGTTTTTCTTAAGGTTTATCAAACACGCAAGAAGAAAGCATAAAAAAGGAAAATAAACTAGCATGGATAGTACAATGAAAAAGTATGAGCACCGACAACTAGCCTTAGTGTGTGAACATGAATGTAATGTTGGTGAGAAATACGTACTCCCCCAAGCTTAGGCTTTTGGCCTAAGTTGGTCTATGGCCACGGCTGGCCTGGCGGATATCCAAAGTTGTAGCTAGGGTCGTACTGAGATGGAATCTCGGGGTGCCACTGATTGGCGATCTCCTCCGGATCCCACTGATAAACAGACTGACGGGGAGAATCAGGTTGTGGCTCCGGCTCTGGCTCTGGAGCTGATGTGAGGTTCTGGTAGGCATGAAATGCCTCCGACAGAACAAGATTCTTGCCTAAAGATAAGTTAAACAAAGAAGGAGAAGGCAAAGTAATAGTCTCAGGGTGATTTTTATCAAATATTAGTCTGTAGTTAAGCATATTTTTCTTATTCTTAACAATAAATTCATGTGCTACCATACTCTTATAATCTAGAAAAACAGGAGGCAACAACTTTTCTTCTTTCTCATAATGCCTAATAGGTATGTTAAAGTGTGCAGCGAGGCGCAAGGCGAAGATACCTCCCAAGATGGGACCCTTCGTGCGGTTCAGATTTAACCACTTGGCAATAATAGCGCCTAGACTAAAAGTGTTGTCACGAAACAAGGCATGGCACAAAATAACAATATCAGGGGCACTAAGGTTTCCACAGTTTCCGCGGCCAATTAAACATCTACTAGCAAATATTGCAAAGTAACGCAGAATAGGAAAGTTTATGCTAGTAATTCTTGCATCGGAAACTTTCCTCGTTTCCCCTACAGCAATCATATCAATAAACCCTTCCACATCATTACGATGTGGTTCCTCTATGCTGCCCGTAAAGGGTATCTTACAGACCCGGCAGAAATCAAAAAGGGACATCTCCTTATACTCATCATATAAATAAAAATCCACCGAGGGTGGTGATCTCCTAGCATGGAAATGAAAATTTTGCACAAAAATATTAGTGAGTAGGAGATACTGTTCACGCTGGTTGCGGAGGAAGTCGGTGAGGCCCACATTCTCAGCCAAATAATAAAAATCATCATGAATCCCGGTTGCTGTCAAGAACTCATCACAAGGCCACTCACACGGCCAAACTTCCGCGGTGCGAGGGAGATTATATTTGGGCCTCTTATCCTCTTCACTTTGCTTATCCTTCGAGCTTCGGCTCGAAGGGCCCCTCAAAAATCTCTTCATCATTTTCTGAAAATTTCTGAAATTTTTAGTAACTTAAAATAAAAGTGAATCAAACTCAACAAAGTTGATAGCAACTACTCCCACAAGTTCCTAGAGACTATATCATGCATTAGAACTACTTGGGACCATATAGATTTGACATGCAAGCTCAAGAACAGGGTCACCTAAGCAGCAAAAATTTGCAATGAATAAACCACTAGAACAAAAACTAATTGGACCATTGAAGGAGTCACATACCAATGAACAATCTCCCAAAGCAGTTTTGTGAGTGGAGCTTTGAGCAAGGAGATCGAGAATCGCAGCAAGATGAGCTAAAACTCGTGCTTGAGCTGGTTGGTGATTTTTTGGGGAGGAAGAAGGAGTGTGTGGTGGCTGGAATAAGTGGAGGGGGCCACCAGGGGCCCACGAGGCAGGTGGGCGCGCCCTGGACCCTCGTGGTCAGGTGCTTGCTCCCCCTAATATGTTCTCAGTGCCAGATATTCTCAAATATTCTAGAAAAAATCATATTTATTTTCAGGGCATTTGGAGATCTTTTATTTTTGGGGTATTTTTTATTGCACGGATAATTTAGAAAACAGACAGAAAATACTATTTTTGCTTTATTTATTCTAAATAACAGAAAGTAAAAGGAGGGTACAGAAGGTTGTGCTTTCTAACTCCATCCATCTCATGCTCATCAAAAGGAATCCACTAACAAGGTTGATCAAGTCTTGTTAACAAACTCTTTTCGAATAACATGGAACCGGAGAAATTTCGAATAACACTAGGTTACCTCAATGGGGATATGCACATCCCCAACAATAAGAATATCATATTTCTTCTTGACAGTAGGAAGAGGAAATTCAAAACCTCCAATAGTAATCGATGAAATTTTTCCAATAGAATTGATACTGTGGACTTGAGGTTGTTTCCTCGGAAAGTGTATCGTATGCTCATTACCATTAACATGAAAAGTGACATTGCCTTTGTTGCAATCAATAACAGCCCTTGCAGTATTCACAATGGTCTACCAAGGATAATCGACATACTATCATCCTCGGGAATATCAAGAATAACAAAGTCCGTTAAAATAGTAACGTTTGCAACCACAACAGGCACATCCTCACAAATACCGACAGGTATAGCAGTTGATTTATCGGCCATTTGCAAAGATATTCCAGTAGGTGTCAACTTATTCAAATCAAGTCTACGATATAAATAGAGAGGCATAACACTAACACCAGCTCCAAGATCACATAAAGCAGTTCTAACATAGTTTCCTTTAATGGAGCATGGTATAGTTGGTACTCCTGGATCTCCTAGTTTCTTAGGTATTCCACCTTTAAAAGTAGGGAAAATTTTGTTTTTGCCACTCTAGATTTCGCCAATTTTCCTTATGCCACTCTAGATTTTGACATTTCACTTTTGCCATTCTTAGTTTTTGACAATTATCACAATTGCCATTCCCGTGGCAAAAGCAAAATTTTCAGAGTGGCAATTGTGATAATTTTCAAAAGCTAAGAGTGGCAGAAATGAAATAAAATTATTTTGCTTTTGCCACAGAATGGCAATTGTGATAATTGTCAAAAACTAAGAATGGCAAAAGTGAAATGTCAAAATCTAGAGTGGCATAAGGAAAATTGGCGAAATCTAGAGTGGCAAAAACAAAATTTTCCCTTAGAAGTATAATTAGCAAGCATGGTGGAAATTTCAGCTTCCGGTATTGTCGTGGTTTTGTCACGGCAGATGTCCTAGTGAAAGGACTTAGTCGTGGAGCCATCGCGACGGGTTAGCTTAAAGGGGTTAAAGCGGACAAAGGACGCGGGGAGTTTATACTGGTTTGGCCCCTTACGGTGAAGGTAAAGGCCTAATCCAGTTGTTGTGGAATTGCTAGGGTTTTGATGACCAGGGAGCGAATCCGCTATGCCTGGCTCTCGAGTTGTTGTTTGTTGTCCCTAGACCGCCGCTGGGTCGTCCCTTTATATACACAGGTTGACACCCGACGCAGAATCCCGAGGCCGGCTCATAAACGTGTCCGGCTCGGTTTCTACCCTTTCTTATCTTACAACACGAGTTACATATGATATGGCGGTTTATGTCTACAGGCCCTAATCCGCCTTTGGGCCCTGGGCCTTCGTAAAGCGCCGCACTCCTTGTCTTCATGGGCTTCAAATATAAATGACTCATTATGGGGATAACCCGGCCTCTCCTGGCTGGTTTATACCCAGTAGTAATATCCCCAACATTAGGCCCCAGATTGATTTGAACCTGTTCATGTCAATCTTCAACACTTAGGAAAATTCCTCCTTCAGCACCTTCGCATAAATCTTGTAAACTGCCATGACGTCATCTTCCAGGATCATAATAAACCGCCATGACGTCACCTGTTATTAAAAATTGTATATATCTCCCCTTCATTAATGAGCCTCCAACAATCGAGGCGACAGCTCTGTCACATATCCAACTTTTGGGCTCCTTGATTTTCGCGCATGTCACTTATCCCTTCGCCTTATAAATAAGACCGGGGGGTCCTTTTCATTTTCCCCACGTGCCTCTCTCACTTCTTCTTCCTTGCGCCGACCTGACCTTCTCGCGCGGCCGCCGTCGTCAAGCTCCGCCCTCGACCTCATCTCTGGCTGCTGCATCAACCTGAACGTACCAGAGAAACTCGACGCACCTTTGTTGTTCCATCAGCAACAGTAAGTCTTGCTTTTCCTTGTTCTAGATCCGCCATTAGGGTTTCAGCATTCCTCAAAGCTCAAAGCTGTTCTTCTCTGTTCATCTCCATAGTGCAAGCGGTGATCTCAGATCTGACATTTCCTTGCGCAGTCGTAGTTGTAATCCCCCTTTTCATCCTTAGAACATCTTCTTCGCATAGAAAAAACTCATCTGGACCTGATGAACTACTTGAACACCTATATTTTAAATATGAATATATTTTGTTTTACTGATACGCTGCAGATCCGAAATTACCATACCAATCTGCGAAACTTGTTTTTCCCTTACTTAGACTTTTTAGATCTGTACCTTCCACACCAATATAGGCGGTTTAACTTTTTAGAAAATGATAATCCGGCAGGTACCATTAGTCCCCTCTTAAACTGCCAATTCGTTTATATTTGTAACTCCTCCAATGTCAGACTCCGATTTAACAATGTCAGGCTTCTGGTTTAACAATGTGTATATGCATGTTTCTGCTTCTGATCTTGCGTCGCTTTATGCTTGTCTGTTATAAATCTTAAACCGGCATTGATCTTTTTCCAGCTTTTCATTAAAATGGCCAAACAATTCTATGCTTGTAACTGGGTCCCTTCCCGGGTTACGGAAGAGCAACTAGAGGGTTGTGTCGCAACCGGCGCTTTAGCAAAGAAAGAAATTATCCACTGGAGGGTCCCTGGTCCAGAAAATCCTCCTGAGCCCAAGGATGGAGAAGTAGTCGTTTTTGTTGACCACCTGGGCCGAGGGTTTAGCCCTCCCGGATCAAAATTCTTCCGAGATGTACTTGCTAGCTTCCAACTCCATCCTCAGGACATTGGACCAAACTCCGTGTCCAATGTTTGCAATTTCCAAGTATTTTGCGAGGCTTATCTTCAAGAGGAACCCACAGTTGAACTGTTTAGGGATTTCTTCTATTTGAACCGTCGTACAGAGTTTACAGACAGACCCAACACTGAACTTGGTGGAATGGCGATTCAAAAGAGGAAAGATGTCAGCTTCCCTCACGCCAAGCTTCATAGTCACCCCAAGGACTGGAATCAGACTTGGTTTTATTGCTGAGATACTTCTCCAACCGATGAAAATCCTCTGCCGGGTTATCGTCCTCACCGGCTTAGCAACACACATCCATTTCCTCAGAGGCTGACTGTAAAGGAACGGTCCCACTACGCACCACAACTCTCAAAGCTCAGAGCCTTTATGGCGAACGGTTTAATAGGTGTCGACTTTGTTCGCTGCTGGATATCCTGGAGCATTCTGCCTTTAAGCTGGCGCCCCGGTTTAATGTGTGAATACACAGGGAGCTTGAAAGATCCTCAACGACATATTGACATTCACTTAACAGAGGCTGAAGTTACTAAGTCTGTCAAGAAAATACTGAATGAACCGGAGGCTGTCTGTAGCAAGACCGAGTTAAGTCCTTTCTGCACTTCCAATAAACCGCCAGCTGTAAGAATCATAACTTTTGTTTTAGCTTGATCCTTTTAAATACTCTCTCAAAATGTTGTCCATCTTTGACAGGGCGATGATCCGTTCTGGAAGAAGAAACCACAGGATAAACCGGCCAAGACACCTCGCCCTAAGACCAAGGTTACTAAAAAACCTGCCAAGAAGAAAACCACTGAGTCCTCTGAACCAAATGCTGATGATGATCTGGATAATCTGGAATCAGAGGTAGAACTTGATTCTCTTGGTTCTTTTTTCATACACCTCATTGACAACGACTATTATCAGGATGACGCTGAAGGCAGCCAAGCTGATGATGCAGAGGTCATTATTCTTTCCTCTGGTTCAAACCCTCTGCCAACACAGAAAATCTGTCAAGCAAACCGGAAAGTAAAATTTTCTCACCCCCTAGCTCACTTGAACCAAACTTTCTTTTGAAGAAGCAGCAACACGAAGCCCGCCGCACAACCCGGCACAGCAGCCAGGTAGTTACCTCCGCTGGTTGAGCGAACACTCCAGTCCGGAAACGTCGATCAGAGGTCTCTTATATTCCTGATATTTCTTGCCCCAAGGCGGGTTGTTTTCGACAGCCCCTTAATCCGTCTGATTCAAATTATCAGGGCACACCTCATTCATCTTCTGGCAAGTCAACGGCCACACAACTTCCACCCCTCAAGACGGTCCCTGGGTGAGTTATGCTTTAATTTTATCCTTAATATATTATTTCTGCCTGATTTATTGATCTTTATGTTTGTTTTTAGCGCCAAGCCTAGACCCAGCAAGAAGGCCCGGTTAAATAAACCGACCGACGACAATGTAGTTATCGAACTGGAAAAAACTCCAGATCCAGAAGGAACAAATGCTGACGCCATGCTTGATGATCCGCCACCACAAGATCATGACTTTTTTGTTGAACAAGTAGAAGTTGATACAACGGGCCATACTGATGAACCGACAAGCCCGATCCGAACTGATGATAAACCGTCCAGCCCAGCTAAGGCTGCTGATAAACCGTCAACTCCATCGAAGGCTGCTGATGATAAAGAGGATGACATTATGATTACTGGCTTCGGCCACACCACTCTTGGCAATCATGTTGCTTTATCAAAGCATAGTGCCAAGGAAGAACTTTCTGCTATCGGCAAAGGCAAATGGAACACAGATTTATCAAGCTATGCCCACCTCAACGCCCAAGATATTCATTCTGGCTTTTTAAACCGTCTGTACACAAGTCGCGACTTTGAAGTCGGTTTAGTGAATCTGATGAAGGAGCGATATGAGGTAACTGCATAACTGTTTGTCTCTTATGTCTGTTTTCAAATACCACCTCGAGTAGCCCCCAAGGGTCGGTTTATGATGTCCATCTAAACCGGGACTTTGAAATATCTCAACTCAGCATGCTTAGCCATCAAGGGCCGATTCATCTTTTTGAAATGAATCGGTACTTTAAAATTGTAATCTTGTAACTTTCGCCTGTGTAGTCCCCAAGGGCCGGTTTATCTTTTTAAGATGAACCGGGACTTTTACCAATGTTTACTTTGAGCAAATATACATTAGTGTGACGCCCGGATAATCAAGCTACAGTACCCTTTGCTAATAATGCCACATCACCTCAATTACTATTGCTAATCTCGCGTTAGTTAGAAACTGATTCAAATTCAAGTATGAATTAAAGTCAAAACAATTAAAGTTTTCAACAATTAAAACTAAAATGTTCGGATTGAACCAAATAATGCATAGGCAATTATGGTGGAGAAACCAAACCTTTATAAAATATTTAAATACTATTAGATGGATAAAACATCAGGGAAAACTATTATTTAAATACTTTTAAATATTAAATAATTATGAAACTATTTTAGTTTGGGTAGCAAGTTAATGTGGCCGTGGCATATTTGGTAACAACAAATTAGGTGCCATTTTGGTATTTTGCTAAAACAAAATAAAAGAGAAACTAGAAATAAAACAGAAAAGAAAAATAAATAAAAAGTAAAAAGAAAGCAAAGGAAAAGAAACCCCCCCGGCTCCCCAAGGGCCTTGGCCCACTGGCCCAGCTGGCCAGCTAGCCCAGCCCAGCCCAGCTCCCCCCCCCCCGGTCGTCTTCCCTGTTCCAACGACCGCATCGCTACAGGGGCGAGACCCCGCCGGATCACCTCGCCGGCATCGCCGAACACATCTGGCCGGAGGACCTATTGTTATAAGCTTTCCTTTCAGCAAGGTTATCTATTCTTCCATGAGGAAATTGTAAGACTTATTCTATAGGTTGTTCCTGATGGATCCTTTTTGATTCCAAAGTCTGATCTTCACCTGTTGACCATGTCAATGCTATCTCGAAGCATGTATGTGTTACTCCGATCTTCAATAAAAACATTTGAAGCACAATGCTAAATTTTCGTTATCAATTATTCAAACACCGTTCTTTGGGTAATGTCATGAACTTCCTCTTCCCTAACCTAAATGGTTCTCTTCTAACCATTGTCCTTGGGAAGGATATACCCCCCTGAAATATGTGTTTAAACACATTTTCCTTTCCATTGTTCTGTTTACTTTGATAATCATATTTTCCTTTCCATTGGTTGGCTTAACGTTTCTGGTCATCATTACGATCTAAGCAGTATTAATTCCCTGCTTGTGCAAACACCTCGGTGTACAACTCTGTCAGTAAGACCCTGTTACTATTGTTGGTGACATTCCGGTAACCACCGATGGATGAGAACTTTGCCTATTGGTCCGCCTCGTTCAACGAGCAGGAAAATGGTTCTCTTCGTCCCTCGCCCTTGGTACCGACGATGTTGCTGACATATAACTGACAGGCTACCCTCTGACATGTCTTGCTATCATGACCGTGCAAGATGTCACTGCTCCTATAAAAAAAACCACATGGTGGGCCCATAACCCACAGTTCCACAGGATCGAAACCTGACTCTCTTGTACACCCCTGTTCCCAAGGTTATTCCTCACGCTTGGCTTCGTATGTAGTTCACGTGCCACCTTTCGTGAGATCATCAATTTTGGTATCAGACACAATACTTATTCCCGTTGCTCTGAACCCTTCAGGCATCGAACGATTGCCTGCCCGCTCGAAACTTCCCCACGATACCTCCTTACTTTGCTCTCGATATTGTCTTAAATTTCCATTCGAGAGTTACTTTCCGCCACCTTCCCCGATGTTATCAACCAGATAGTCATCCTTCCAGAGGTTCGTTCCCCCGGAATACCCACCCTTTATTTCTTTCGTAAGATCGATGGAATTCCCAAGGAAAGGATGTCGGCTTCATCATGATGAACTGAAGCAGAGAAATGAAGACCTCAAGTAATGGATCGACCTCTTTGAGAAGAGCAACCAAGACCGAGAAGATCCGTTAGATTTTTTTTCGTAACCCAATCCCTTCCCCCCTTACTCCCCTCCTAAATCTCGGGACGAGATTTCTTGTAGTGGAGGAGAATTGTGACGCCCGGATAATCAAGCTACAGTAACCTCTGCTAATAATGCCACATCACCTCAATTACTACTGCTAATCTCGCGTTAGTTAGAAACTGATTCAAATTCAAGTATGAATTAAAGTCAAAACAATTAAAGTTTTCAACAATTAAAACTAAAATGTTCGGATTGAACCAAATAATGCATAGGCAATTATGGTGGAGAAACCAAACCTTTATAAAATATTTAAATACTATTAGATGGATAAAACATCAGGGAAAACTATTATTTAAATACTTTTAAATATTAAATAATTATGAAACTATTTTAGTTTGGGTAGCAAGTTAATGTGGCCGTGGCATATTTGGTAACAACAAATTAGGTGCCATTTTGGTATTTTGCTAAAACAAAATAAAAGAGAAACTAGAAATAAAACAGAAAAGAAAAATAAATAAAAAGTAAAAAGAAAGCAAAGGAAAAGAAACCCCCCCGGCTCCCCAAGGGCCTTGGCCCACTGGCCCAGCTGGCCAGCTAGCCCAGCCCAGCCCAGCTCCCCCCCCCCCCCGGTCGTCTTCCCTATTCCAGCGACCGCATCGCTACAGGGGCGAGACCCCGCCGGATCACCTCGCCGGCATCGCCGCGAGAGGATAAGGCCTCCACCTCCCGCGACGCCTCGGGCACCTCCACTCCCCTCTCTCTCTCCCTCTCTCTCTCTCTCGCCTGCGCTCTCTCCCCTCCTCGTCCGCCTGGGCCGCGCCTCTCCGTCACCGCTCACCGCACTCCACCGCGGCCACCGGCCGACCTTCGCCTCGCCGACGTGCCCCAAGGCTCTGCCTCGACCTCCTCATCCTCCCTGCCGAGCCACGCGGACCGGGACAGCCCCGCAGCACCACCGCGACCTCTTCTTCCTCCTCTGCCCCGACCCCGGCCGTCGTCGATTCGCTCCATCGAGCCTCCCCCGAGCCCATGATTGCACACCTGCAGGCTCCCAGTGAGCCTCTGTTTCCTTCCCCCCTCCCTGCGGCACCCCATTCGCCCGTAGCCGCCGCTCCACTGGTACTAGTACGCATCGCCGCCGACGAGCTCGCCTCCGTGGCCATCGCCACTGTCACGTGCGGCTGAACCTCGCATCGAGCTCCTAGAGCTCGTGTGAGCCTGAGCCACCACTAGCGCGCCTCCCCGTGCTGTGCAACTCCGGTTCCACTGACAACCGACTCCGTTGTCCGCCGGCGACGACCTAGCGCACGGCACCGGCCTTTTCAGCTCGCGCTCGTGCCGTAGATCGACGCGGAACCTTGCTCCCGTTCGAACGCAACCAACCGCCGTCGTTTTGGTCGCCGGACGGCGATTTTCGACCATCCCCGACGCGCGCCGCCGCGCGATTTGGTCGCCGGAGCTCTCTCCGGCGCCGACGCCGACGTGGCTCAGTGGCCCCTGCCCCTGGGTCGCTGACCCGTGGGCCCCTGGGGCCCGGCTGCCCTGTTGACTTTAGTCAACTGCTGACTGGGCAGGCCCCAGTCACTGACCAGCGGGCCCCTGGGCCCCAGCTTTGACCCGTTGACTTTGGTCGATGTTGACTGGGCCAATCCCAGCAGCTGACATGCGGGGCCCACCAATAAAACATTTTAAAAAAATACTAATTAATCAGTTAGTTAAATTAGTTAGTTAAACTAATCCCTAATCAGACACTGACTAGTAGGGCCCACAATCTAATTAAGTTTTTTTTTGTTTAAATTAACCCAGTTAATTAGCTACAGAGGCTGACATGTGGGCCCCACATGTCAGGGTGACATGGTCAGCGCACAGTTGACTGCTGATGTCACACACACGACATGCTGACGTCACCATTACTGTTTTGGATAATTCGAATTTAATTTAATAAATAAATTCCAGAAATTCAAATAATCTTTGAAAATTCATATCTTTTAAACCGCAACTCGGATGAAAATGTTTTCTACATGAAAGTTGCTCAGAACGACGAGACGAATCCGGATACGCAGCCCGTTCGTCCGCCACACCTCCCTAACCTATCGAACTCGCAACATTCCCCCTCCGTTTCATCTGTCCAAAAATGCCTAACTCCGGGAAAACTTTCCGGATATTATCCCCCTTCGCCAGTATCGTGTAGCACTGCGTTAGAACACTCCTATCGCTGCGCTTTGCCATGTTATGTCTTGTTATGCACTTGCTTGCTATGTATTTACTGTTTCTTCCCCCTCTTCTCTCCGGTAGACCCCGAGACTGCCGGCGACCCCCAGTTCGACTACGGTGATGACGACCCTTCCTTCTTGCCAGAGCAACCAGGCAAGCCCCCCCCCCCCCCCCCTCATCACCAGATATCGCCTATTCTTCTCTATACTACTTGCATTAGAGTAGTGTAGCATGTTACTGCTTTCCGTTAATCCTATCCTGATGCATAGCCTGTCTTTGTTGCTACAGTTGATACCCTTACCTGCTATCCTACTGCTTAGTATAGGATGCTAGTGTTCCATCAGTGGCCCTACACTCTTGTCCGTCTGCCATGCTATACTACTGGGCCGTGATCACTTTGGGAGGTGATCACGGGTATATACTATATACATTATATACATGACACATGTGGTGACTAAAGTCGGGTCGGCTCGAGGAGTACCCGCAAGTGATTCTGATGGGGGGGCTGAAAGGACAGGTGGCTCCATCCCGGTAGAGGTGGGCCTGGGTTCCTGACGGCCCCCGACTGTTACTTTGTGGCGGAGCGACAGGGCAGGTTGAGACCACCTAGGAGAGAGGTGGGCCTGGCCCTGGTCGGCGTTCGCGGATACTTAACACGCTTAACGAGATCTTGGTATTTGATCTGAGTCTGGCCATTTGGTCTATACGCACTAACCATCTACGCGGGAGTAGTTATGGGTATCCCGACGTCGTGGTATCAGCCGAAGCTCTTTTGACGTCAGCGACTGAGTGGCGCGCGCCGCATTGGACCGTAAGCTCGCGCTTGTATTAAGGGGGCTAGGTCTGCTTCCGGCCGCGTACGCAACGTGCAGGTGTGCATAGGGCGATGGGCCCAGACCCCTGCGCGCATAGGTTTAGACCGGCGTGCTGACCTCTCTGTTGAGCCTAGGTGGGGCTGCGACGTGTTGATCTTACGAGGCCGGGCATGACCCAGAAAAGTGTGTCCGGCCAAATGGGATCGAGCGTGTTGGGTTATGTGGTGCACCCCTGCAGGGAAGTTTATCTATTCGAATAGCCGTGTCCCTCGGTAAAAGGACGACCCGGAGTTGTACCTTGACCTTATGACAACTAGAACCGGATACTGAATAAAATACACCCTTCCAAGTGCCAGATACAACCCGGTGATCGCTCTCTAACAGGGCGACGAGGAGGGGATCGCCGGGTAGGATTATGCTATGCGATGCTACTTGGAGGACTTCAATCTACTCTCTTCTACATGCTGCAAGATGGAGATGGCCAGAAGCGTAGTCTTCGACAGGACTAGCTATCCCCCTTTTATTCTGGCATTCTGCAGTTCAGTCCACTGATATGGCCCTTTACACATATACCCATGCATATGTAGTGTAGCTCCTTGCTTGCGAGTACTTTGGATGAGTACTCACGGTTGCTTTTCTCCCTCTTTTCCCCTTTTCTATACCGGATTGTCGCAACCAGATGCTGGAGTCCAGGAGCTAGAGATCCCGAGGATGATTCTACATGGAGTTCAGCTTCGAGGAGTAGTTAGGAGGTCCCAGGCAGGAGGCCTTGCCTTTTCGATCGTTGCTACTTTTGTGCTAGCCTTCTTAAGGCAAACTTGTTTAACGTATGTCTGTACTCAGATATTATTGATTCCGCTGACTCGTCTATGATCGAGCACTTGTATTCGAGCCCTCGAGGCCCCTGGCTTATATTATGATGCTTGTATGACTTATTTATGTTTTAGAGTTGTGTTGTGATATCTTCCCGTGAGTCCCTGATATTGATCGTACACATTTGCGTGCATGATTAGTGTACGGTCAAATCAGGGGCGTCACAAGTTGGTATCAGAGCCGACTGCCTGTAGGAATCCCCCTTTCCAACTCCTTGGCCGAAGTTGAGTCTAGTTGTTGAAAAACATTTACTAACATGGCTGTGTGGCTTACGGGCCCACGTCGCCATTGGGTGGTAGTAGGATCTTTTATTCCTCAACCTATACTCTGGGACTCTGACATCTCTTCTATTCGGGATAAATGAATTTTGCTAAATCTAACATTAGGATCTCGTTAGCACTTTCACCCGGAGAGCCCCTTATTACAGATGATCGTCTGCTGCACCAGAAGGATCCGAAGATACTCTCTGATGTTCTCTTGAGACTTTATGGTGTCGCTTTTGCAATTCCCTTTCATCGATAAACTCCTATGGATAACCGCGTATACTCGCCATTCATACAATGTTTCCCAGTTGTTCTGGTTATTACAAGATACCCCGAAATTCTCTCTGTTGTTCCGAGAATCCTTTGAGCTTACTGCCTTGCTGTTCTTTGACACCTGAATACCCCTACGGATAATCCTCGCACTTACCGAGTATCCGCTCATCCCCAGTTGATTCAAGTATTCCACAATAGTCTTCAAAATACTATTCAATCTTCCGAAAATCCTCAGGAGCCTGTTGCTCTTGAAATTCTTGTTTGCTTGCATTATGGTTAATCCCATAAGTCTCGTAATCTTATTGGCATCTCTTGTCACTATCATTTTGAGTCCGTTGATTCAATTTGTTGCGAATGCTTGCAATCCTCAATCATAGCCTAGAATTCATTCTTCCGACTCAGACGCCATTTTATACGTGAGTTGGATCTCGACCTGTCAAATTGCCATCGATTGTACCCCTAAGCCTACTCAACTTATCCATTCTTGATTAGAGCGTTGCTTCTGACTCCCTTGAATTTGACATTATAATTCCTTTGCATTGAGCTTTGAGTTAGTCAGTTGCTTCTATAATCCAATGCCTTTGCATTGTTACTTCCTCTGGTTGTGTCCCGATGCTCACATCAGCTCTGTTATGGACCGACATATCCTTTAATGGATTTTATCCGACAATGTCCTTCATATTAAATAAGCTTGTGAGCTTTTCCTCGGATACATGATGCCTTTGGTAAATTGTATCCTCTGCTTTGTGAACCATGCTCTACTTTCGAGCTTGTATTATTTACTCCGAAGTTTGTGGTATAAGTTCCTAAGATGCCCTGATGGGTTGAACCTATACCTTCCCTAAAAACCGTATGAACCCGAAGGTTTTCACAAGCCATACCCTTCTGGTATTTTACCAGATAATTTTCTACCATACAACTTCATCGAAAGCGAGAAGTAAATGAAAGGTTATGCATTGGAGAAGTGGGAGTCGACCTTGAACTTTGGGTTCATGCCCATGGACACGATGTAGATCTTATCATTAAAGCTTTTCTTAAATTAATTATTCCTTTGGTATAAGTTCATCTTATATCTGGGATCTGGCCTTTTTCAATCATGGTTCCGACCATGTTCTCCTTAAATACCATTTCTCGTGCAAGTTTAAGCACTTGTCTTCTGTAAGAGCAATACCCCAGTCCAACCTCTACTTTGGTTTGTCGTCGAGTATTACCCCCTGGTATCTCGAGATTATCACGGAACTGCATAACTTCTTATGAGTTCTCCATCAAGTATTACATTCTCATGGATTCCAATTTTTCACGGGCTCCGAGTTATTAAACACTCAAGGACATCGATAACTGAATCGAGTCCGCATCATGATTAAAACAACTCTTAATAATCTCCCTTGTTTACGAGTTCGTACCCGATCACGTCATCCCTAGCCTGCTCGGCTATGTTATTATCGTGCCGATTTTAACTGTGCTACCTGGTCTTTATTCCCGGAGCACCACCTTCGACGCTGAGCTAAGCTTACGTCGATTTTCCTCGTCATATCATTTCGCCTTGAACAGCAAGCTTGATTTCGAGTTTGTGTCGTACCCCTGGTTCCAATAACTTTTCGCTTCATCATTCCTTTGACTTGATGTCATCGCCGATCGATTACCTCTTCATAAATTCTCGCTACAAATGTGTCGTGAACATCATCAACATTCTGAGCTCTTCCAAGATATCTATCGAATTCTGGATGAGAAATACCATCCTTGCCCTCGATGATTTGTTTTATCATCGACCATTTTATCGCCTTCCATTCAACACAAACTTGTTCGTGTTTTGTGTTGTACCTTGATTTCCTTGCTATCTAGCTTATGATATGTTCTACCTTGGAGTATTACCATCTTTTATGTCAAGTATGTCGTAAGAATTCACCACCTCGTATGACATCTTGGTACAGTGATACTTCTCCCCATCACCATTCTTTCTTGGTCCCCGTGTTGTTTCTAAAGGGAATACCGACCAATGGTCTGTGATGTGTAAATTCTAAACTTCTAGCAACCCTACTGCTTTGAAGTTATTGGTCTATAGCTTCATTCTACGTCTATGGCTTAATGAATCATCATTCGAACATTGATTGTGCTACCTAGCCCATATTTCGGGTGCACATTTCAACCAATGTTTAACTGTGTATGTTTTCCTCGAGCATACATCATTAAGTCATTCGATCTAGTTAATGTTATCTCCTTGTTCACATAGCGGTGGAAATCCACATTTTGGAAATCTCAATGGATTGTCGCTGAGACAATCAGCCACCTCCTCATCCTCTCGTTGGTATACTGATGGACTCTTGTTTCGGAACTCGCTTCCATAGTTCGTTTCCCGAGAATCTAACAATGTCATCTCGTCAATTGGTGTTGCACCTTTCTTCTCAGGCATCCTGAGTCTGAGTTATCCTGACACCAATCAAATCTGAATCTCGGTCAGATATGATGGTTGGAACATATTTCCAAGAGTTATAACATTGGCCTATTTATGACCCGGTAAGGTGATGACATGACGAACACACCTGGCCGGAGGACCTATTGTTATAAGCTTTCCTTTCAGCAAGGTTATCTATTCTTCCATGAGGAAATTGTAAGACTTATTCTATAGGTTGTTCCTGATGGATCCTTTTTGATTCCAAAGTCTGATCTTCACCTGTTGACCATGTCAATGCTATCTCGAAGCATGTATGTGTTACTCCGATCTTCAATAAAAACATTTGAAGCACAATGCTAAATTTTCGTTATCAATTATTCAAACACCGTTCTTTGGGTAATGTCATGAACTTCCTCTTCCCTAACCTAAATGGTTCTCTTCTAACCATTGTCCTTGGGAAGGATATACCCCCCTGAAATATGTGTTTAAACACATTTTCCTTTCCATTGTTCTGTTTACTTTGATAATCATATTTTCCTTTCCATTGGTTGGCTTAACGTTTCTGGTCATCATTACGATCTAAGCAGTATTAATTCCCTGCTTGTGCAAACACCTCGGTGTACAACTCTGTCAGTAAGACCCTGTTACTATTGTTGGTGACATTCCGGTAACCACCGATGGATGAGAACTTTGCCTATTGGTCCGCCTCGTTCAACGAGCAGGAAAATGGTTCTCTTCGTCCCTCGCCCTTGGTACCGACGATGTTGCTGACATATAACTGACAGGCTACCCTCTGACATGTCTTGCTATCATGACCGTGCAAGATGTCACTGCTCCTATAAAAAAACCACATGGTGGGCCCATAACCCACAGTTCCACAGGATCGAAACCTGACTCTCTTGTACACCCCTGTTCCCAAGGTTATTCCTCACGCTTGGCTTCGTATGTAGTTCACGTGCCACCTTTCGTGAGATCATCAATTTTGGTATCAGACACAATACTTATTCTCGTTGCTCTGAACCCTTCAGGCATCGAACGATTGCCTGCCCGCTCGAAACTTCCCCACGATACCTCCTTACTTTGCTCTCGATATTGTCTTAAATTTCCATTCGAGAGTTACTTTCCGCCACCTTCCCCGATGTTATCAACCAGATAGTCATCCTTCCAGAGGTTCGTTCCCCCGGAATACCCACCCTTTATTTCTTTCGTAAGATCGATGGAATTCCCAAGGAAAGGATGTCGGCTTCATCATGATGAACTGAAGCAGAGAAATGAAGACCTCAAGTAATGGATCGACCTCTTTGAGAAGAGCAACCAAGACCGAGAAGATCCGTTAGATTTTTTTTCGTAACCCAATCCCTTCCCCCCTTACTCCCCTCCTAAATCTCGGGACGAGATTTCTTGTAGTGGAGGAGAATTGTGACGCCCGGATAATCAAGCTACAGTAACCTCTGCTAATAATGCCACATCACCTCAATTACTACTGCTAATCTCGCGTTAGTTAGAAACTGATTCAAATTCAAGTATGAATTAAAGTCAAAACAATTAAAGTTTTCAACAATTAAAACTAAAATGTTCGGATTGAACCAAATATTGCATAGGCAATTATGGTGGAGAAACCAAACCTTTATAAAATATTTAAATACTATTAGATGGATAAAACATCAGGGAAAACTATTATTTAAATACTTTTAAATATTAAATAATTATGAAACTATTTTAGTTTGGGTAGCAAGTTAATGTGGCCGTGGCATATTTGGTAACAACAAATTAGGTGCCATTTTGGTATTTTGCTAAAACAAAATAAAAGAGAAACTAGAAATAAAACAGAAAAGAAAAATAAATAAAAAGTAAAAAGAAAGCAAAGGAAAAGAAACCCCCCCGGCTCCCCAAGGGCCTTGGCCCACTGGCCCAGCTGGCCAGCTAGCCCAGCCCAGCCCAGCTCCCCCCCCCCCCGGTCGTCTTCCCTATTCCAGCGACCGCATCGCTACAGGGGCGAGACCCCGCCGGATCACCTCGCCGGCATCGCCGCGAGAGGATAAGGCCTCCACCTCCCGCGACGCCTCGGGCACCTCCACTCCCCTCTCTCTCTCCCTCTCTCTCTCTCTCGTCTGCGCTCTCTCCCCTCCTCGTCCGCCTGGGCCGCGCCTCTCCGTCACCGCTCACCGCACTCCACCGCGGCCACCGGCCGACCTTCGCCTCGCCGACGTGCCCCAAGGCTCTGCCTCGACCTCCTCATCCTCCCTGCCGAGCCACGCGGACCGGGACAGCCCCGCAGCACCACCGCGACCTCTTCTTCCTCCTCTGCCCCGACCCCGGCCGTCGTCGATTCGCTCCATCGAGCCTCCCCCGAGCCCATGATTGCACACCTGCAGGCTCCCAGTGAGCCTCTGTTTCCTTCCCCCCTCCCTGCGGCACCCCGTTCGCCCGTAGCCGCCGCTCCACTGGTACTAGCACGCATCGCCGCCGACGAGCTCGCCTCCGTGGCCATCGCCACTGTCACGTGCGGCTGAACCTCGCATCGAGCTCCTAGAGCTCGTGTGAGCCTGAGCCACCACTAGCGCGCCTCCCCGTGCTGTGCAACTCCGGTTCCACTGACAACCGACTCCGTTGTCCGCCGGCGACGACCTAGCGCACGGCACCGGCCTTTTCAGCTCGCGCTCGTGCCGTAGATCGACGCGGAACCTTGCTCCCGTTCGAACGCAACCAACCGCCGTCGTTTTGGCCGCCGGACGGCGATTTCCGACCATCTCCGACGCGCACCGCCGCGCGATTTGGTCGCCGGAGCTCTCTCTGGCGCCGACGCCGACGTGGCTCAGTGGCCCCCGCCCCTGGGTCGCTGACCCGTGGGCCCCTGGGGCCCGGCTGCCCTGTTGACTTTAGTCAACTGCTGACTGGGCAGGCCCCAGTCACTGACCAGCGGGCCCCTGGGCCCCAGCTTTGACCCGTTGACTTTGGTCGATGCTGACTGGGCCAATCCCAGCAGCTGACATGCGGGGCCCACCAATAAAACCTTTTAAAAAAATACTAATTAATCAGTTAGTTAAATTAGTTAGTTAAACTAATCCCTAATCAGACACTGACTAGTAGGGCCCACAATCTAATTAAGTTTTTTTTTGTTTAAATTAACCCAGTTAATTAGCTACAGAGGCTGACATGTGGGCCCCACATGTCAGGGTGACATGGTCAGCGCACAGTTGACTGCTGATGTCACACACACGACATGCTGACATCACCATTACTGTTTTGGATAATTCGAATTTAATTTAATAAATAAATTCCAGAAATTCAAATAATCTTTGAAAATTCATATCTTTTAAACCGTAACTCGGATGAAAATGTTTTCTACATGAAAGTTGCTCAGAACGACGAGACGAATCCGGATACGCAGCCCGTTCGTCCGCCACACCTCCCTAACCTATCGAACTCGCAACATTCCCCCTCCGTTTCATCTGTCCAAAAATGCCTAACTCCGGGAAAACTTTCCGGATATTATCCCCTTCGCCAGTATCGTGTAGCACTGCGTTAGAACACTCCTATCGCTGCGCTTTGCCATGTTATGTCTTGTTATGCACTTGCTTGCTATGTATTTACTGTTTCTTCCCCCTCTTCTCTCCGGTAGACCCCGAGACTGCCGGCGACCCCCAGTTCGACTACGGTGATGACGACCCTTCCTTCTTGCCAGAGCAACCAGGCAAGCCCCCCCCCCCTCATCACCAGATATCGCCTATTCTTCTCTATACTACTTGCATTAGAGTAGTGTAGCATGTTACTGCTTTCCGTTAATCCTATCCTGATGCATAGCCTGTCTTTGTTGCTACAGTTGATACCCTTACCTGCTATCCTACTGCTTAGTATAGGATGCTAGTGTTCCATCAGTGGCCCTACACTCTTGTCCGTCTGCCATGCTATACTACTGGGCCGTGATCACTTTGGGAGGTGATCACGGGTATATACTATATACATTATATACATGACACATGTGGTGACTAAAGTCGGGTCGGCTCGAGGAGTACCCGCAAGTGATTCTGATGGGGGGGCTGAAAGGACAGGTGGCTCCATCCCGGTAGAGGTGGGCCTGGGTTCCTGACGGCCCCCGACTGTTACTTTGTGGCGGAGCGACAGGGCAGGTTGAGACCACCTAGGAGAGAGGTGGGCCTGGCCCTGGTCGGCGTTCGCGGATACTTAACACGCTTAACGAGATCTTGGTATTTGATCTGAGTCTGGCCATTTGGTCTATACGCACTAACCATCTACGCGGGAGTAGTTATGGGTATCCCGACGTCGGGGTATCAGCCGAAGCTCTTTTGACGTCAGCGACTGAGTGGCGCGCGCCGCATTGGACCGTAAGCTCGCGCTTGTATTAAGGGGGCTAGGTCTGCTTCCGGCCGCGTACGCAACGTGCAGGTGTGCATAGGGCGATGGGCCCAGACCCCTGCGCGCATAGGTTTAGACCGGCGTGCTGACCTCTCTGTTGAGCCTAGGTGGGGCTGCGACGTGTTGATCTTACGAGGCCGGGCATGACCCAGAAAAGTGTGTCCGGCCAAATGGGATCGAGCGTGTTGGGTTATGTGGTGCACCCCTGCAGGGAAGTTTATCTATTCGAATAGCCGTGTCCCTCGGTAAAAGGACGACCCGGAGTTGTACCTTGACCTTATGACAACTAGAACCGGATACTGAATAAAATACACCCTTCCAAGTGCCAGATACAACCCGGTGATCGCTCTCTAACAGGGCGACGAGGAGGGGATCGCCGGGTAGGATTATGCTATGCGATGCTACTTGGAGGACTTCAATCTACTCTCTTCTACATGCTGCAAGATGGAGATGGCCAGAAGCGTAGTCTTCGACAGGACTAGCTATCCCCCTTTTATTCTGGCATTCTGCAGTTCAGTCCACTGATATGGCCCTTTACACATATACCCATGCATATGTAGTGTAGCTCCTTGCTTGCGAGTACTTTGGATGAGTACTCACGGTTGCTTTTCTCCCTCTTTTCCCCTTTTCTATACCGGATTGTCGCAACCAGATGCTGGAGTCCAGGAGCTAGAGATCCCGAGGATGATTCTACATGGAGTTCGGCTTCGAGGAGTAGTTAGGAGGTCCCAGGCAGGAGGCCTTGCCTTTTCGATCGTTGCTACTTTTGTGCTAGCCTTCTTAAGGCAAACTTGTTTAACTTATGTCTGTACTCAGATATTATGGATTCCGCTGACTCGTCTATGATCGAGCACTTGTATTCGAGCCCTCGAGGCCCCTGGCTTATATTATGATGCTTGTATGACTTATTTATGTTTTAGAGTTGTGTTGTGATATCTTCCCGTGAGTCCCTGATCTTGATCGTACACATTTGTGTGCATGATTAGTGTACGGTCAAATCGGGGGCATCACAATTAGCCCCCAAGTGCCAAGAACAATACTTGTATTGTGCTTGGGACTTGTAAAAATTTCTGATAACAAGCAAATAGGCATTAGCCCCCAAGTACCAAGTGTATAACTTGTTATGTGCTTGGTACTTCAAATATGTACTGCCAATTCATGATATGTCTATCTCTTATAGGCTGAGCTGACCAAAAAGGAAGCCCAAACCGCTGATCTTCAAGAAAACATCAAATCCCAGCAAGCAGAAACCTCCAAAGCTAAAGATGAGCTGACTAGTGCCTTAGCAGCCATGGAGAAGCTGATGGAAAATTTCTAGAAGGAGCGGGCGGATTGGGATATAGAGAAATCCACTTTGCAGAAAAGGGCTGAGGATGCAGAAGCAGCCCTTAAACCGGTGACAGAAGAGCTGACTAGTTTAAAGCGGCAGATCAATGCTATGACCACTGCTGTGTTTGGTAAGTCTCCTTGCTTTAAGTTTTCCACATATCATCCCATACATTGCCGGTTTACTGATGTTCGTAATGATGCAGGAACTCGCATTACTCATCTGGGCTCTGACATGCAGAAGAAGCTGAAGGCTGCCTATACTCTTATAGAGCAGTTATATACCGGCGCGCAATGGGTCATATACACTGCTTCTCATAACAAGCCGCCCCCAACCTTAATCAAAGAAACTTTAGAAAGGTTGTCAATGCTGCCTGCCCGGGTTGAAGAATTAAAAAGATCGGCTGCAAGGGCAGATGCTCTGACCGCGCTAACCCGGGCCAAAGCATGGGTGCCTGATCTTGATCCGGTGGATGTGGGTAAAGGCTATTCGAGCTTAAGGGAAGACGGATCAGATTTTGACAATGATGATCTCCGAGTCATAACCAGGGAGATGCGTCCACTAGCTTGCCAATTGGCTGAAGAGGCTGACCTTTCATACTATCAGGCGAGTTATGACGTCAACAACAAACGGGTTGTTGCACCAACTCCTGAGGCTCAAAATCTTATCCCGCCAATCCGTAAGCACACCTATGCCCCAGACGTTGAACCGTCCACACTTATAAGCAATGAAGCTGTATTCCAAGCCCTAACTGGGATCGATTGGCAACCATTGACTTCCAGCCGCTGGCTAGAGAGGAGGAGGATGAACCAGCGCGAGATGATCCACATTCGTCAAGTCAGCCTAGTGTCGAGTCATGATCCGGGGGCCGGTTTAGCCTTCTGCGTACTGCAACACTTGCTGAAAACAATTATTCTTGTGGGCGTCAAAGCACCTTGTAATAGGCTAGTTCAAACACTTGGTCTGCTATGCCATCGCGCATATTTATCTTGCCTAACACTGTTAATCCGCCATGCTTAGGACACATTATGTTCATAATCCATAGCGTGTTATTCAAGTTGTTCCTGCATACAAGAAGTTGAAAGTGTCCCGGCGGTTTACCGCTGGACGGGTCATGATGCCCAAATATATAGCCAGGGATTCATTTTATTTGTGACAATATCCTTCATGTACTTAGCATAAGGATTCATTTTAAGCATATCAGTAAAACGCATACGCAAAAAGATAGGTCTAATCATTTCAGCAAAGCGCTCAAAATCCTCATCATCCTTTTTCTTGGATGGTTTAGGAGGAAAAGGCATGGGTTTCTGAACCCATGGTTCTCTTTCTTTACCGTGCTTCCTAGCAACAAAGTCTCTCTTATCATAACGTTGATTCTTTGATTGTGGGTTATCAAGATCAACAACAGGTTCAATCTCTACATCATTGTCATTACTAGGTTGAGCCTCAACATGAACATTATCATTAACATTATCACTAGGTTCATGTTCATCTCCAGATTGTGTTTCGACATCAGAAATAGAAATATCATTGGGATTCTCAGGTGTGTCTACAACAGGTTCACTAGAAGCATGCAAAGTCCTATCATTTTTCTTTTTCTTCTTTTTAGAAGGACTAGGTGCATCAACATTAGTTCTCTAAGAATCTTGCTCAATTCTCTTAGGGTGGCCCTCAGGATACAAAGGTTCCTGAGTCATTTTACCCCCTCTAGTCATAATTCTAACAGCATTATCATTCTTCTTATTATTTAATTCATTGAGCAAATCATTCTGAGCTTTAAGCACTTGTTCTACTTGAGTGGTAACCATAGAAGCATGTTTACTAATGAGTTTAAGTTCACCTTTAACTCTAGACATATAATCACTCAAGTGTTCAATCATATAAGCATTTCGTTTCAATTGTCTACCAACATAAGCATTGAAGTTTTCTTGTTTAACAATAAAATTATCAAACTCATCTAAGCATTGGCTAGCAGATTTATAACGAGGAATATCACCTTCATCAAATCTATAGAGAGAATTTACCTTTACTACCTGTGTCGGGTTATCAAGACCATGTATTTCTTCAACAGGCGGCAAATTAAGACCATGTATTTCTTCAATAGGAGGTAAATTCTTAACATCTTCAGCTTTAATACCTTTTTCTTTCATAGATTTCTTTGCCTCTTGCATATCTTCAGGACTGAGAAATAGAATACCCCTTTTCTTCGGAGTTGGTTCAGGAAGTGTCCAATTATTTTCATTAGTCAACATATTATTCAATAGCAATTCAGCTTGATCAACTGTTCTTTCCCTGAAAACACAACCAGCACAACTATCCAGGTGGTCTCTGGAAGCATCGGTTAGTCCATTATAAAAGATATCAAGTATTTCATTTTTCTTGAGAGGATGATAAGGCAAAGCATTAAGTAATTGGAGAAGCCTCCCCCAAGCTTGTGGGAGACTCTCTTCTTCAATTTGCACAAAATTATATATTTCCCTTAAAGCAGCTTGTTTCTTATGAGCGGGGAAATATTTAGCAGAGAAGTAATAAATCATATCCTGGGGACTACGCACACAACCAGGATCAAGAGAATTAAACCATGTTTTAGCATCACCCTTTAATGAGAACGGAAATAACTTGAGGATATAGTAGTAGCGAGTTTTCTCATCATTAATGAACAGGGTGGCTATATCATTTAATTTAGTAAGATGCGCCACAACAGTTTCAGATTCATAGCCATAAAAAGGATCAGATTCAACCAAAGTAATTATATCAGGATCAACAGAGAAATCATAATCCTTATCAATAACACAGATAGGTGAAGTAGCAAAAGCAGGGTCATATTTCACTCTAGCATTCAAAGATCTTTCTTTCAGCTTAACTAATAATTTCTTAAGATCATTTCTATCATTGCAAGCAAGAAAGTCTCTAGCAGTTTCTTCATCCATAACATAACCTTCAGGCACAACATGCAATTCATATCTAGGGGGAGAATCTTCATCATCACTTTCATCAAATTATTAGTTTCAATAATTTCATTCTCTCTAGCCCTAGCAAGTTGTTCATCAAGAAATTCACCTAGTGGCACAGTAGTATCAAGCATAGAAGTAGTTTCATCATAAGTATCATGCATAGCAGAAGTGGCATTATCAATAACATGCGACATATCAGAATTAATAGCAGAAGCAGGTTTAGGTGTCGCAAGCTTACTCAAAACAGAAGGTGAATCAAGTGCAGAGCTAGATGGCAGTTCCTTGCCTCCCCTCGTAGTGCAGGGAAAAATCTAAGTTCTTTCGTCTTTTAAGTTCCTCATAGTGACCAGCAGATATAAATCCCAAGTTACTCAAAGAATAGATCTATGCTCCCCGGCAACGGCGCCAGAAAATAGTCTTGATAACCCACAAGTATAGGGGATCGCAACAGTTTTCGAGGGTAGAGTATTCAACCCAAATTTATTGATTCGACACAAGGGGAGCCAAAGAATATTCTCAAGTATTAGCAGTTGAGTTGTCAAGTAAACCACAACTGGATAACTTAGTATCTGCAACAAAGTATTTAGTAGCAAAGTAGTATGGAAGTAACAGTAACGGCGAAGTAACTAAGCAAAGAGCAATATGTGAAAAGCTCGTAGGCATTGGATCGGTGATGGAGAATTATGCCGGATGCGATTCCTCATGCAATAGTTATAACATAGGGTGACACAGAACTAGCTCAAATTCATCAATGTAATGTAGGCATGTATTCCGGATATAGTCATACGTGCTTATGGAAAAGAACTTGCATGACATCTTTTGTCCTACCCTTCCGTGGCAGCGGGGTCCTATTGGAAACTAAGGGATATTAAGTCCTCCTTTTAATAGAGTACCGGACCAAAGCATTAGCACTTAGTGAATACATGAACTCCTCAAACTACGGTCATCACCGGGAGTGGTCCCGATTATTGTCACTTCGGGGTTACCGGATCATAACACATAGTAGGTGACTATTGACTTGCAAGATAGGATCAAGAACTCACATATATTCATGAAAACATAATAGGTTCAGATCTGAATTCATGGCACTCGGGCCCTAGTGACAAGCATTAATCATAGCAAAGTCATAACAACATCAATCTCAGAACATAGTGGATACTAGGGTTTAAACCCTAACAAAACTAACTCGATTACATGGTAAATCTCATCCAACCCATCACCGTCCAGCAAGCCTACAATGGAATTACTCACGCACGGCGGTGAGCATCATGAAATTGGTGGTGGAGGAAGGTTGATGATGACGACGGCGACGGATTCCCCTCTCCGGAGCCCCGAACGGACTCCAGATCAGCCCTCCCGAGAGAGATTAGGGCTTGGCGGCGGCTCCGTAATACGTCTCCAACGTATCTATAATTTTTTATTGTTCCATGCTATTATATTATCCATCTAGGATGTTTTATACGCATTTATATGCTATTTTATATGATTTTTGGGACTAACCTATTAACCTAGAGCCCAGTGCCAGTTTCTGTTTTTTCCTTGTTTTTGAGTTTTACAGAAAAGGAATACCAAACGGAGTCCAATTGACGTGCCAATTTTTAATAATTTTTTATGGACCAAAAGAAGCCCCCGGAGTAAAAGAGTTGGGCCAGAAGAGTCCCGGGCTGCCCACGAGGGTGGGGGGCGCGTCCTACCCCCAGGGCGTGCCCCCCTATCTCGTGGACGGCTCGGAGACCCCCCTGACGTGAGACCTACGCCAAAAATTCCTATAACCTAGATCGGGAGTTTCGCCGCCGCAAGCCTCTGTAGCCACCAAAAACTAATCGGGACCCTGTTCTGGCACCCTACCGGAGGGGGGATCCCTCACCGGTGGCCATCTTCATCATCCCGGCGCTCTCCATGACGAGGAGGGAGTAGTTCACCCTTGGGGCTGAGGGTATGTACCAGTAGCTATGTGTTTGATCTCTGTCTCTTGTGTTCTTGATTCGACACGATCTTAATGTATCGCGAGCTTTGCTATTATAGTTGGATCTTATGATGTTTCTCCCCCTTTACTCTCTTGTAATGGATTGAGTTTTCCCTTTGAAGTTATCTTATCAGATTGAGTCTTTTAGGATTTGAGAAGACTTCATGTATGTCTTGCGTGGGATGCCTGTGGTGACAATGGGGTATTCCATTGATTCACTTGATGTATGTTTTGGTGATCAACTTGCGGGTTCTGTGACCTTGGGAATCTATGCATAGGGGTTGGCACACGTTTTCGTCTTGACTCTCCGGTAGAAACTTTGGGGCACTCTTTGAAGTACTTTGTTTTGGTTTAATAGATGAATCTGAGATTGTGTGATGCATATCGTATAATCATACCCATGGATACTTGAGGTGACATTGGAGTATCTAGGTGGCATTAGGGTTTTGGTTGATTTGTGTCTTAAGGTGTTATTCTAGTATGAACTCTATGATAGATCGAACGGAAAGAATAACTTCGTGTTATTTTACTACAGACTCTTGAATAGATCGATCAGAAAGGATAACTTTGAGGTGGTTTGTTCTCCGCTATTAGTGACTTTGGAGTGACTCTTTATTGCATGTTGAGGGATAGTTATATGATCCAAGTATGTTATTATTTGAGAGAACTTGCACTAGTGAAAGTATGAACCTTAGGCCTTGTTTCCTAGCATTGCAATACCGTTTACGCTCACTTTTACTACTTGCTACCTTGCTGTTTTTATATTTTCAGATTACAAAAACCTATATCTACCATCCATATTGCACTTGTATCACCATCTCTTCACCGAACTAGTGCACCTATACAATTTACCATTGTATTGGGTGTGTTGGGGACACAAGAGACTCTTTGTTATTTGGTTGCAGGGTTGTTTGAGAGAGAACATCTTCAACCTACGCCTCCCACGGATTGATAAACCTTAGGTCACACTTGAGGGAAATTTGCTACTGTCCTACAAACCTCTGCACTTGGAGGCCCAACAACGTCTACAAGAAGAAGGTTGTGTAGTAGACATCACTCTGTATCGTAAAACGCGATGAATCCTTCTTTCTGATTTTTTTTCTCCCCGAACGTGAATATATAGAGTTGGAGTTGACGTCGGTGGAGCCTCAGGGGGCCCACGAGGCAGGGGGCGCGCCCCAGGGGGTGGGCGCGCCCTCCACCCTCGTGGACAGGGTGTGGGCCCCCTGGTGTTGATTCTTTCGCCAGGTATTTTTTATTTATTCCAAAAATATTCTCCGTGAAGTTTAAGGTCATTCCGAGAACTTTTATTTCTGCACAAAAATAACACCATGACAATTCTGCTGAAAATAGCGTCAGTCCGGGTTAGTTCCATTCAAATCATGCAAGTTAGAGTCCAAAATAAGGGCAAAAGTGTTTTAAAAAGTAGATACATTGGAAACGTATCAGAGAGCCGGAGGCCATCGTGCTGCCCTCAAGCCGGAATACCGGCCGTAGCTCTGCGGCGCTCTGCTCTAGAGCGAGCAGTGATTGCTCGAACGAGTCGTACGCGTCGGCGAGCGTAAGAAACCGACCGCAGGGGGCTACGTTGGCCTGCGGCAATGCCCCCACGGAGCGCGGCCAGGACGCCCTCCACATGCGCGACCCTGAATACCCGTCCGCAGTGGACGCCGACCATGCCTTGAGTGCGTGCACTCCGGCATCAAGGCGCGTGTCGACGGGGTCACACTGGCAGTGGCACGGCTGGCACACCGACCGGGTGTGCGCGGCCATCCTCTTCTCTGCAGCGCTTCCGAGTGTGAAGTCATCATGTGGTGAGTACCAGCAGCGCGGTTTCGCGTTGTTTTTCTTGGCGCGCTGGTGGATGAAATCGAGAGTATGTGGTCGTGCCTGGGCGCCATGGTTTGCTGCAACGCAAAATGTTATACCATTGACAAGCCATGATTCTAGCGCTTTTTCTCGCACTAGAAATCCCCTGTATTATATATTTATATTCCAAGAACTGCGAGGATAAACTCCACAGAAGAGTACAGCAGATACATGAACCGGCAACTGGCTACAAAAATAAAATAAAATTGCAACAAAGTCAGCAGAATTCACGAGCCTAGCAACGAGATAATTCGCGAGGAAACTTCAGGAGGCAATACGTAGTCTCCAGGAAGAGCTACGCGTGTTCCAAGACCGCCGCTGACCAGAGAGGATCGTCGCCGGTCCACGCTCCAGTTGCCACCATCTTGAGCTTCTATAGACAAATAGCTAGGAATGGGAGGTTGTTCTCCTTTTCCAATCATAAAGAAAGCATTTGTCTACAAGTAACGGAAAAACATTAGTTGGGAGTCGGCAATTAACACCAAGTAGGTTAAATTTCGAACGAGTTACATAAAATATTATTTTGTAAGAACTTCCATAGAAAAATAATCACATTTTTTAAGAAATGAAATCTTCACAGTAATAATGTGCTATTCTCACTGTTATAAAAATAGAAAATAGAAGAGAAGGACACAAATTTTTGAAAGTATAGTATATATGTACCGAATAAGAATTAGAAGAGCTATATCTCATAAATTATTTTTTAAAACTCATATCTGATAGAAAAAACTCAGGCTTGGAAGTACATGGATAGTTACAATATTACAATATCGATTAGTTTAAAGAATAGGCAATATCCTAGACAACAAAGGTGTAATGCATAATATCTTTATGATAGGACAATATATGTTGGCATCCTATCACATCTTTATTACAAAGTCAAATAGGCAATATCCTAGACTACAAAGGTGTAATGCATAATAAATTTAACGTGCAACATACTTAATTTTTCGTGTGGCAAGTCAATACCAGAGAACTAAAACATGTGAAGTTGAAAATATGACTTACACAAGGAAAATTTTGTTTTTGCCACTCTAGATTTTGCCAATTTTCCTTATGCCATTCTAGATTCTGACATTTCACTTTTGCCGCTATTAGCTTTTGACAAGTATCACAATTGCCATTCCGTAGCAAAAGCAAAACAATTTTATTTCATTTTTGCCATTCTTAGCTTTTGAAATGTATCACAATTGCCACTCTGAAAATTTTGCTTTTGCCACGGGAATGCAATTGTGATAATTGTCAAAAACTAAGAGTGGCGAAAGTGAAATTTCAAGATCTAGAGTGGCATAAGGGAAATTGGCAAAACTAGAGTGGCAAAAACTAGAGTGGCAAAAACAAAATTTCCCCCTCGACATTAGGATATGGTAGTTGGCGGGTGAGCATTTCCAACACGGTACAACCCAAGCTCCACATGTCAGCTGTATGCTCATATGTTTTTCTACGATTAACAGCTTGAAGTGGGAAGGTGCACTTAGATCTTGGGCGCTTTTTAAAATTTACCACAAAATTATTCCCGAAATATTGCCAAATAACATCAAAGTCGAATAGTTTGAACCAGATTAGAATGGACTAAACCGCTGAAGTATGACTATTACCTCAGGTGCCATCCAGTAAACACTTCCTTTGCATGATCTCAGCATATTAGAATGGACTAAACCGCTAAAGTATGACTATTACCTCAGGTGCCATCAAGTACCAATCTGCCATTTGAAGACGTGCAAATAACCTCGAAGAAGAAACAAGGATCACCTCCTTCGTAATCCCAAAATCTGCAAGTTTTATCGATCCATTTGCATGAACCAATATATTGGCGCATTTGATATCTCTGAGTAGAAAGAAATGTTTCAATCAAAGGCTAAGACTAATTTTTTCCCACCTAAACCCTCTCATGAATATATTCTTCATAGATTGGTTCAAGCAGGGGGGGCAATGGTCCTCTTAGCTAAATAGCCCAACCTACGCACTGATTATTGGCTCATAAGCACTGATTATTTTCAAGATAAATCATAAGAGAAGCAAATTATACTCGTGGACCACATTCCTCTCATGGAGATAAACCAATCCATTGATAATCTGTCTTGTGTACGCACAGACTTGTGAGTCTTGCAGTTTATACTTTTGATAGGTAGATGAAAGAGAACCCTATGTAACAAGCTCAATAAAAAATGTAGAGTTTAGAATCTTCCCGCATTTAAGTTTTGAACATCATTATACATAAATAAATCAATTTTTGTAGTGACATAAGGATTGCTTAAACAAAACAAAAAAATCTAGAATCGCAATGCATAACCTGGGAACATCAAAAGGAGTGTGGGATACAATATAAAGGAGTATGGAATACCTTGTCAGTTCCATAATACTGGACTATATTTTGATGTTCAAACTAACAAAGGAGAGGAATTTCCTAAGAAACAAAAGAACATAAAACCAGGCAATGAAAATTGAAGAATATAGCTTCAGAAGATGTTAGAGCATGTGAAATGTGCATAGACAATAGTTGATATCACAAAAGTAATCAAGAGCAACAGTAAACCTGTTCTAGTGAAAGAATAGATTGATGTGAATTGCGTCCTTGGTCAAGCAAAGATACTTCCTTACCAACAAAGAACACACCTTCACTGCAGAAATATTCAATAACAGCCGGATAATATCGACTCGCTAGCATATAGCATTGTATGCTAGCCGGATAAAATGGACACGGAAAGATTTGGCCAGATTCAACATAATCAGATCCGAATCCAAATAAGGCCTGAGTCGGACATACCCGACAATGAGACGCAGCAATAGGTCATCTGTGAGTCTCTAGTACAACATAAGTTCTATGTCCTAATACCTGAGCTAGCGCATGTACTCTGGATGGTGACATACCTGCTTTGGGCGGACCAAACGCTACTCTGTAACTGGGTAGTTATAAAGGTAGGTTTCGGACTTGCCAACACCCATGTTGCGAGACATGATCGAGAAAGATGGGATTTGCCCCTCCGATCAGGAGAGATATACTCTAGGGCCCTCGTGTGATTCGACCAAGATAAGTACGTTCATGCGACAAGGATTATGAGATAATACGGTTTGTGGTTGGCACCACTAGAACCAGAAAGAGGTTGGGCTAGCACAAGGATGACAGACTCGCCTTGAGCCCGAAGTGTGACATGTTGTACAGATTTGCCAACCAGCTTCATTGTCTACTTGGTGGTCGGCACGCCTTGCTACAGGCCCCTACTAACCGAGCAGGTCGGATGTGACCCGACCTGCGACCAAGCCGACTTGAACCTAAGGGGTCGCGTGCTAGGAAGGAACCTGTGAGGCCGGGTTTGACTCCACGACTCACATGATCCTACTCGGACTCGGATCCAGACCGAACAGACTTTGGGCTTTAGGATCGGTGCGAGGCCCAAGTGTTGAGCCCGTGGCGGATGCCTATATATGGTGGAGGTGAGGCATACGGTTTCAGTTGATCAATTTGGCGCCGTCATTAGGGCTTTGCATGTGTTGCAACTAGCCACCTCCACTCACCGCCGGTTGTGTGATCGTACCTAGCAGTCCGCCGCACGATGTTCCTCCTGCACGTGCGGATACCATTAGAGGCGGTGTACTTGCGCTGCTCCGGCAAACTTGTTCGTGGGATCCGATCTGCTATGTGGGCCGGAGACGCGCTGCTTCAACTCTACTTCTGTTGCACGACACTACGCGTCTAGAGGTGACGATCCGTGATCCATCTCCCATAGCATGTTCCTGGTTGATATGCGCGTAGGGAAAATGTTATATTGTAGCCAATGCACCTAGCATAGCCGAACAAATGGTTGGCAAGGGAGCTCGGGAACGAGAAGCCCAGAACAATGGCAGGCCTCACCGCCGGGGAGGATAACTGGTTAGCTCGGAAGAGCAACCGTAGTGGCAATCCTAGGCACTTCTGAGGTGCAGGATGCAAATGTAAAACCTCAGCATAACAGAAACAACAAGCATTGTAACAAAGGTGGCAGCCAAGCTAAGGATGGTGAGGTCAACGCCGGTTTTGGCAACCAGCGCGGCGGTAATAAAAAGAAGCCCTTTCAAGGATCATGTACTTGCCCACACCCCTATTTCTCACACTTTTTCCCTTTTCGAAAGAATGTACTCGACTTTCAACCAATTAGTTTGTGGGGCTATGGATTGGACTTCAAGATGTTAAATTCTTGGAGGAACAAAACCCAAGGAAATGGGTAGAAAGCCGAATGTGCTCTTCTGAGCGCGAGCACAGGTGATCACGGTATCCCTCCCGCCTGTGGTCATCAGGATGCACGATCTGAAGCGTATAGGCCCAGGTATTACTCTAGTGTATGATTTAATGAACAGTTCCGTTGGCCCACTTCTGTCAAACGGCGTGTGGTACATCGTCAGCTACCTGGGCTCCGGCTTGGGGCGGCGAGAACGGAGTGGGCCGTTCTGGTGTGGATTCTGAGCCAACGCCGGCATCTGCCTCAATTATTGCTGCCCACGGTCACCGATGCCCACCACGATTCACTCTTCCTCCTTCCTCCTCGCTAAATTTTTTCTTCACCGACCTCGGCCTCTCGTCGCCAGCGAGTCTAGTGAACCTTGCGGGATGTCGACTTCCCGTCCAATGGCGTCGACGATGACATGCTGCCGCTCATCCCTTGCCCTGACTTCGGCTGGGAGATTATCACCTGGATTGCTCGCGGCGGCGAGAACGTCGGGGACCGCTTCTACAAGTGCGTCAAGAAACATGCCAGAGCAATTATACAGGTTCATGGTCCAATCGGACTCACTAGCCCCAGATCTGCATATTCTGCCGTGATAATCCCCAAGTGCAGGGAGTCATCGTAGCAATTTCCAAAGGTGGAAGTGATAAGTATGGAGTGTCGAACCCACAAGGAGCTAAGGTAAGATCAATATTCTCTCAAGCCCTATCTGCCACTGATACGACTCTACGTACACCGAACGTTTGCTTCCAACTAGAATCGAGAAATAAAACTACGTTGTGGGTATGAAGAGGATAACTTTGTATGGTATCGGAGAGCTAAAACATAAAAGTAGGTGCTATTATCATAAAGTTAGAATATATATATTACTAAGTATTATAAATAGCGAGTGTGCAATAATGGTGGATCGGTGTGCGGAATTGTCCTAGGCAATTATTAACAAGACCGGTAGTCATCATTGCAATTTCATATGAGGGAGAGGCATAAGCTAACATACTTTCTCTACTTGGATCATATGCATTTATGATTGGAACTCTAGCAAGCATCCGCAACTACTAAAGATCATTAAGGTAAAACCCAACCATAGCATTAAAGCATCAAGTCCTCTTTATTCCCATACGCAACAATCCCTCTTACTCGGGTTTGTGTTTCAGTCACTCACCAACCCACTATAAGCGAATCATGAACGTATTGCAACACCCTACAGCGGGAATCCCTCACGCTTGCGCGACACGGAGGGCACCATAGGACAGCACCAAAATAAAACATACAACTCATACCAATCTAGATCATCAATCAACCCAAAGACAAAAGATATCTACTAAAAACATCATAAGATGGCAACACATCATTGGATCATAATATGTGGCATAGAGCACCATGTTCAAGTAGGGATTACAGCGGGGTACGGGAGAGTGGACCGCGTAAAAGAGATGAGGATGGTGATGATGATGGTGGTGTTGATGAAGACGATCACCGTGGCGATGATTCCCCTCCCGATGGCACTCCGGCGCCACCGGAAGAGAGGAGGAGAGGTTCTCCCCCTTGTGCTTCCTCCTCCAGGCCTTCATGGTGATGATGGCCCCTCCGGGATACTCCTCCATGGCCACCGATGATGATGTCCCCCTCCAGCAGGGTACCAGAGAGGGCCTAGATTGACTTCTCGTGGCTACAGAGGCTTGCGGCGGCGGAACTTTCGATCTAGGTTTCTTTCTGGAAGTTTGGGTATATATAGAAGAGTTTTGCGTTGATTTCACGTCAGGGGGGTCTCCAGGCTGTCCACGAGGCAGGGGGGCGCGCCCTAGGGGGGTGGGCGCGCCCCCCACCCTCGTGGGCAGCCCGGGACTCTTCTGGCCTGCTTCTGGTACTCCGTGGGCTTCTTCTGGTCCAAAAATGATCTCCGTCAAGTGGCACGTCAATTGGACTCCATTTAGTTTTCCTTTTCTGCGATACTCTAAAACAAGGAGAAAACAAAAACTGGCACTGGGCTCTAGGTTAATATGTTAGTCCCAAAAATCATATAAAATATCATATAAATGCATATAAAACATCTTAGAAGGATAGTATAATAGCATGAATACTTCATAAATTATCGATACGTTGGAGACGTATCAGCATCCCCAAGCTTAATTCCTGCTCGTCCTCGAGTAGGTAAATGATAAAAGAAATAATTTATGAAGCGTGAATGCTAGCAAGTGCATAACTTTGATCAATGATAACTCCAATCACTTTCCTAGCATCATTATATGTCATAAAAATAGCTCATCTCATTAAACTTTTCATGATCAAGTCACAAGCAAGTCACAAGTTTAAAGTATAGATCATAAACTTTCTTGAAAACTAACAAACAATATTCTCAGTCATCAAACAATTGCAATTCATCCTATTTTCAGGAAGAGTCTATGTCAGAGCTTTGATTTAGCAAACTCCACATACTCAACTATCATTTAATCTTTCACAATTGCTAACACTCACGCAATACTTGTGGTTATGGAGTTTTAATCGGACACAGAGAAAGATAGGGGCTTATAGTTTCGCCTCCCAACCTTTTACCTCAAGGGTAATGTCAACAATAATAGCTCATGCTAACTTACATCCAATTAGATATATATATCAAGATCCTTCCAACATCCTGTGCTTGCCAAAGGATAAAATGTAAAAAGGAAAGGTGAAGATCACCAAGACTCTTGCATAAGGTAGAAGATAAAAGTAAAAGATAGGCCCTTCGCAGAGGGAAGCAGAGGTTGCCATGCGCTTTCAGGGTTGGATGCACAAATTCTTAATGCGAAAGAACGTCACTTTATATTGCCACTTGTGATATGGACCTTTATTATGCAGTCCATCGCTTTAATTTCTTCCACATCACAAGATCGTATAAAGCTTATTTCCTCCACACCAATCAATCATACATATTTAGAGAGCAATTTTTATTGCTTGCACCGATGACAACTTACTTGAAGGATCTTACTCAATCCATAGGTAGATATGGTGGACTCTCATGGCAAAACTTGTTTTAAGGGTATTTGGAAGCACAAGTAGTATCTCTACTTGGTGCAAAGAATTTGGCTAGCATGAGGGGGAAAGGCAAGCTCAACATGTTGGATGATCCATGACAATATACTTTATTTCAGATATAAGAAAACATAACCCATTACGTTGTCTTCCTTGTCCAACATCAACTCTTTAGCATGTCATATTTTAATGAGTGCTCCCAATCATAAAATATGTCCAAGATAGTGTATTTATATGTGAAACCTCTCTTCCTTCAATATTCTTTCATGAATTGTTCAAGTGACCAATTCTATGTTTGCTAACTTTCAATAAGTTTACTACCTATACTTATTATGTGTGAAGTCATTACTCCCCATGTTATAAGCATATGAAACATATACAAAATTCAGATTTATGACATTCAATTTATTCAACCATTTACTCAAAAGATATACATGAAGCACATGAGCAAATGACAAACTACTCCAAAAGATATGAGTGAAGAACACTGAGTAGTCAAATAATTAACTAGCCATGGGAGGATTCTTTTTCATTCAATATTTCAGATCCAATGATTTTATCCAAACAGCAAGTAAAATTGAAAATACGCTCCAAGCAAAACACATATCATGTGATGAATAAAAATATAGCTCCGAGTAAGGTATACCGATAGTTTTGAAGACGAAAGAGGGGATGCCTTCCGGGGCATCCCCAAGCTTAGGTACTTGAGTCTTCCTTGAATATTACCTTGGGGTGCCTTGGGCATCCCCAGGCTTAGGGTCTTTCCACTCCTTATTCTCCTCATATTGATATCTCACCCAAAGCTTGAAAACTTCAATCACACAAAACTTAACCAAACTTCGTGAGATAGGTTAGTATGATAAAGAGTAAACCATTCACTTTAGTACTGTCTAAGAGAAGGTTCATAATTGTTCCCACACAATGTCTACTGTACCATATCATTTCTACAATTTATATTGAGAAATATAAGTCATAGAAATTAGAAAACAAGCAAACTATGCAATGAAAACAGAATCTGTCAGAAACAGAACAGTGTGTAATTATCTGAACATAAACCATACTTCTGCTACTCCAAAAATTATGAAATAAATTGGTGGACGTGAGGAATTTGTCTATTAATCTTCTGCAAAAAGAATAAACTCAAAAGCACTCTTCTGTAAAAAATGACAGCTAATCTCGTGAGTGCAAAGTTTCTGTTTTTTACAGCAAGATCACATTAACTTTCACCCAAGTCTTCCCAAAGGTCTTACTTGGCATTTTATTAAAAAAAAAGCTATAAAACATGATTACTACAGTAGCTTAATCATGTAGACACACAAAAACAGTAAGGGTAAATATTGGGTTGTCTCCCAAAAAGCGCTTTTCTTTAATGCCTTTTAGCTAGGCATGATGATTTCAATGATGCTCACATAAAAGATAGGAATTGAAGCACAAAGAGAGCATCTTGAAGAATATGACTAGCACATTTAAATATAACCTACTTCCTATGCCTAGGTATTTTGTGAGCACACAATTTATAAGAACAACAATCAACTAGCATAGGAAGGCAAAACAAGTATAACTTCAAAACTTTAAGCACATAGAGAGGAAACTTGATATTATTGCAACTCCTACAAGCATGTATTCCTCCCTCATAATAATTTTCAGTAGCATCATGGATAGCAACTTTTTTCTCATACTCAATTGGAACCTCTTCCGAAATAGTGGAATCATTACTAGCTAAAGTTGACACTCTTCCAAATCCACTTTCATAAATATCACACTAAGATTCAACACCCTCCAAGATAGTGGGATCACTAATTCCTAAAGTTGACACTCTTCCAAACCCACTTTAAATGATAGTATTATTCATACTACAACATATATAAGTGAAGTTCATGGAGCATTCTACAATTAACATAGACTAACCAATATCCAAGCTCAAAATATATAAGTGAAGCACATGAAGCATTCTATAAAACCATACTCAAAAAATTTAAGTGAAGCACAAAGAGTAATTCTATAAGATCGTACTTAAAAGATATAAGTGAAGCACATGAAGTATTCTATAAATCAATGAAGGGCTATCTCATGCTAGCATGGTTCTTAAAGAAAAAGAAAAACACAAAGGACACAAATCATGTGAACAAAACAAAAACCAAGGTTTACCGATAATTGTTGAAGAAGAATGATGGGATGCCAACCGGGGCATCCCCAAGCTTAGATGCTTGAGTATCCTTTGAAATATTTACTTGGGGTGCCTTGGGCATCCCCAAGCTTGAACTTTTGCCTCTCTTTATTCTTCTCACATCGGTAACTCCTCGTTCTTCGAACACTTCATCCACAAAAACTTAACAAAAACTTTGTGAGATCCGTTAGTATAACAAAGCAAATCACTACTATAAGTACTGTTGCAAACCAATTCATATTTTGTTTTTGCATTGTAGCTACTTAATATAACTTTTTCATGGCTTAATCCACTGATAGAAATCAATAGTTTCATCGAAACAAGCAATCAATGCATCAAAAACAGGATCTTTCTTAAACAGGACAGTCTGTAGTAATCTGGAAGTTTAGTATACTTCTGTAACTCCTAAAATTATGAACTAAATTTGAAAATTTGAAAAATTTGTACAAAAGTAATGTGCAAAAAGTTTCAGACCCATTTGACTTCCCAGCAAAAAATGTAAATTCATGCACTACAGCCAAAGTTTCTGTTTTTGTTCTGCACATAGTAAACAAGCAATCTAATCATCCTAAAACCAAAGCTTGGCACATTATTTTTATAGTACAATGAATATATACAAGGGGATAATTATTTACAGAGAAAATTCCATGAAAATTCTACATTGTTTCCGTGAGCATGAACACAAGTGCTCAAGGTCGACCCTCACTTCTTCAATGCATAACTTTCCAATCACTTCTCTTTTTGAAAAACTTTTTAGGAATGAGAGGCAAGTAAATTTTTTGTATTTTCATTCTTTTAATTTTTTTGTATGTTTCACCCACAACTAAACAAAAACAAAAAGGAAAAACAAAATATACTTAGTGAAGAAAGCAAACAAGCACACACGAGAATATCAACCCCTCGCTATTGCTCCCCGGCAACGGCGCCAGAAAAGAGCTTGATAATCCCCAAGTGCAGGGAATCATCGTAGAAATTTCCAAAGGTGGAAGTGATAAGTATGGAGTGTCGAACCCACAAGGAGCTAAAGGTAAGATCAATATTCTCTCAAGCCCTATCTGCCACTGATACGACTCTACGTACACCGAACGTTTGCTTCCAACTAGAAACGAGAAATAAAACTACGTTGTGGGTATGAAGAGGATAACTTTGTATGGTATCGGAGAGCTAAAACATAAAAGTAGGTGATGTTATCATAAAGTTAGAATATATTACTAAATATTATAAATAGCGAGTGTGGAATGATGGTGGATCGGTGTGCGGAATTGTCCTAGGCAATTATTAACAAGACCGGTAGTCATCATTGCAATTTCATATGAGGGAGAGGCATAAGCTAACATACTTTCTCTACTTGGATCATATGCACTTATGGTTGGAACTCTAGCAAGCATCCGCAACTACTAAAGATCATTAAGGTAAAACCCAACCATAGCATTAAAGCATCAAGTCCTCTTTATTCCCATACGCAACAATCCCTCTTACTCGGGTTTGTGTTTCAGTCACTCACCAACCCACTATAAGCGAATCATGAACGTATTGCAACACCCTACAGCGGGAATCCCTCACGCTTGCGCGACACGGAGGGCACCATAGGACAGCACCAAAATAAAACATACAACTCATACCAATCTAGATCATCAATCAACCCAAAGACAAAAGATATCTACTCAAAACATCATAAGATGGCAACACACATTGGATCATAATATGTGGCATAAAGCACCATGTTCAAGTAGGGATTACAGCGGGGTACGGGAGAGTGGACCGCGTAAAAGAGATGAGGATGGTGATGATGATGGTGATGTTGATGAAGACGATCACCGTGGCGATGATTCCCCTCCCGATGGCACTCCGACGCCACCGGAAGAGAGGAGGAGAGGTTCTCCCCCTTGTGATTCCTCCTCCATGGCCTCCACCTTATGGTCCTTGGCCTTCATGGTGATGATGGCCCCTCCGGGATACTCCTCCATGGCCACCGATGATGATGGCCCCCTCCAGCAGGGTGCCGGAGAGGGCCTAGATTGACTTCTCGTGGCTACAGAGGCTTGCGGCGGCGGAACTTCCAATCTAGGTTTCTTTCTAGAAGTTTGGGTATATATAGAAGAGTTTTGCGTTGATTTCACGTCAGGGGGGTCTCCAGGCTGTCCACGAGGCAGGGGGGCGCGCCCTAGGGTGGTGGGCGCTCCCCCCACCCTCGTGGGCAGCCCGGGACTCTTCTGGCCTGCTTCTGGTACTCCGTGGGCTTCTTCTGGTCCAAAAATGATCTCCGTCAAGTGGCACGTCAATTGGACTCCGCTTAGTTTTCCTTTTCTGCGATACTCTAAAACAAGGAGAAAACAGAAACTGGCACTGGGCCCTAGGTTAATAGGTTAGTCCCAAAAATCATATAAAATATCATATAAATGCATATAAAAGATCTTAGAAGGATAGTATAATAGCATGAATACTTCATAAATTATAGATACGTTGGAGACGTATCATGCCGCACGACTCATCTCATGGCCCAACAATATCCAGTTCCAGCTGCTCGTCGCCATGCAGCATAGATTCGCAACAGGGCTTGGACACAGAAAGCAGCCGACGAGGTCATTGTTGGAGGTGGCGAGGCTCATAGCGCTCCATCCCAGATGCAGAAGAATCAACTCATGCCGGCGTCGCCTGCTAATCACTCTCCTTGCTGCTCGGAGATGCAGCGGATAGCTGTTTTCCTAGCGGGGGCCAATCTACTCGCAGCTGATCGGGCTGGGGATGTTGCTGCTAATCCTCGTGCGCATCTTCGGCTAGAAGCTCAGCCCGTCACGTTGATGAGTTGGTCTTGATGAGTTGGTCTCTCAGTCTGTATGATTGTTTTAGCGTTAGCAGTGATTTGGCTGGTCAAATCACATGTCCGTGTGTATAGTTAAGTCATGTGGTGTCCCGTAGTAGTAAAGATCAAGAGTGTTGTCGGTTGTGCCTTGCTTGTAATGTGATGTCCGTGTGTTAAATCAAGCACTATTTGGCTAATTAAGCAATGCGGTGACATGTGGTAGTAACGATTAAATGTGATGTCGTGTCTATTTTGACAGAGATAGAACTATATGAGCCATGGAGAGAACTGCCCTGAAGATTCGGACTTCTTTTTACCAAATGGATGAATGGCTCAACTGGTGAATGCATAGGTGGAGGGATCTACTTATGTAATTGCACCCCTGTTTTTACCGTTCATGTAGTTCGAAATTCGAATGGGAACAACATAGCACTGGGCGGGTGGCCTAACAAAGGCATTCACTTGTTAACACTGTACACTGCTACGTGTCCAGCATTCCATTGTATGGCCCACCCAAGAGGCAAACATAGTCAGGTTACCTCAAATTTACATCAGTCAATAGAAACCATGTTTGCAATGGGCAATGCGGTTCTTAGATTCTCTAACGCAATCCAGCCAACAATATATACACCAGTCTATAGGCATGTTGATTCTGTAAAAAAATTCAGAATGCTCTACCATACAACCGGAAAATTCAGACTGGACGAGCGTACTGTCGAAAAATTCAGAATGCATGACCGTATTGTTAAAAAAATCAGAAAACAATACAGCATTCTGCAGGCAGACATACATCATGCATACTAACTTGAAATCAGTTCAAACATACATGCAGAGGGGTTTCTTTTTTATTTTGAAACAAGCCATATTGCTATTGCCACACCTAACATCAGGCGGTATATTCAAGTATGCATGAAACAAGAAAAGTTCTACCAACTGAATAACTGCCACACATTTTGTTCCACAGAATTATAGTCTTTAGAAAAACAATAAACAAACAGATAGATTTGCATCCACTGCTCAGATGGCGTTCATCCATAGATCACCCACTCCATGGCAATTGTTTCGCATGTGCCCTTCAATGCCACAGTTTTTTCACCTTGCTGGTTTGCAAACAGGCTTCGGAATATCACCCCGGTCCGGGCAAGTTGTTCTCTTGTGTCCCTGCTGACGACATATCATGCAGAACCTCTTTTGTTGAGCCCCTCGTACGGTGCCTTCACCTGGTAGTTGTTGGGCGCCCCATCTCTTTCTGCTTCTTTGGTGCCACCCACCTTTGAAATATGGCTTCACCCACCTGTGCCTTATTTCATACAGTTGCGTCATGTATGCATGAGTATTCAAGTTATATTTCTCCACCAATATCTTCCAAGCGTCCTCAAATACATCGATTGTAAGCATGTTTTCACTACGTTGTGGAACTCCGCCCTAAACTCGCTCTTGGTGTACAATGAACCATGCGATTGCTTTTGCGTGCCACTTGCACCATCGATGTGCTCTCTGAGGCATAACATTTTGTATGCCAACCTCCCATCACGCGGTTCTGATCTGCACAACAACACAAATCATATTAGATATCAATGCTTCGTGAACAATAATACCAGTGTTGTCTCTACTAACTGCAGCTGCTGGTTAATCTTTAGTCCAGCATTGTACTACTTCTCAATCCACCTGCATCATTGCTCCATTTTCTGCGAGATGATCTTCCAGTCCTAGCACATCTCCCGTCTCGGCATATGGTTGTAATTTCTGCCATATTAGATTTGAATAAGGCGATGAGCCAATTGTAAGCAATAATACCAGTGTTGCTGAGTCGAACCAACTCCATTGCGTGCATATACATGTTGAAGTGTCTATAAGAGAAAGAGTTTATGATCCATGTTATCCCTCTGATAATGGGAATGGTTTGCCGGCAGGATGTCGCGAGCATATTTCGTCCACCGCTACACTAGATGCTTCGCTGGAATTTCATTCACACGGATGAAGTCAAGCACCTGTAATTACAACAAAGTGCAGGTCTCGTTAGGCCAATACACAACTGAAAATTCAAACTCTTGGCAGTTTTCAAACAACAAAAGCAAAAAATGCCACTGGCACCTTCTTCAAACTCATTGATAGTTAACATATGGTTGACTACCTTGTGGGAACTCTGCACGGAATTTATTCTTCTTCGTGTACAGTGGTCCAAACGTCTCCTACAACTTCTCCAACACATGCCATTTACACAACCGATGAGCAGTGCTTGGCATCACACTCCGGATCATGACATCCATTTCTTAGTTTTGGTCTGAAAATGACGAAGCACATCCATTGCTTAGTATTGTTTTAGGCGCAACCCCTCCCATGAAACAAAGGAACTCGGAGAATACGCAATTGAAACTTTGAACTGTTTCATCGCGGACAAGGACCCCAGCTAAAACCACACTCTGGAAATGACCTCGTGTTCTCGATTCCTGCTTTTCCCTGTATCAACAACAAAACACAATCTTAATACATAAGCTCCTCGCATAAGAATGTAATAATCAAGTCAACAAGAAATAAAATGATTCAGTTAAATGGGTACTCACTTCGCGACCAAATACTATCACATGTGCTCACTGAGCGCGAGCATAGGTGATCACGGTATCCCTCCCGCCTGTGGTCATCGGGATGCACGATGTGACGCGTATAGGCCCAGGTATTACTCCCGTGTATGATTTAATGAACAGTTCCGTTGGCCCACTTCTGTCAAACGGCGTGTGGTACGTCGTCAGCTACCTGGGCTCCGGCTCGGGGCGGTGAGAACGGAGTGGGCCATTCTGGCGTGGATTCTGAGCCAACACCGGCATCTGCCTCAATTATTGCTGCCCACGGTTGCCGATGCCCACCACGATTCACTCTTCCCCTTCCTCCTCGCTAAATCTTTTCTTCACCGACCTCGGCCTCTCGTCGCGAGCGAGTCTAGTGAACCTTGCGGGATGTCGACTTCCCGTCCAATGGCGTCGACGATCACATGTTGCCGCTCATCCCTTGCCCTGACTTTGGCTGGGCGATTATCACCTGGATTGCTCGAGGCGGCGAGAACGTTGGGGACCGCTTCTACAAGTGCGTCAAGAAACATGCAAGAGCAATTATACAAGTTCATGGTCCAATCGGACTCACTAGCCCCAGATCTGCATATTCTGTCGCGGGACTCATCTCGGGGCCCAGCAGTATCCAGTTCCAACTGCTCGTCGCCATGCAGCACAAATTCACAACAGGGCTCGGACACAGAAAGCAGCCGACGAGGTCACTGTTGGAGGCGGCGAGGCTCATAGCGCTCCATCCCAGATGCAGAAGAATCAACTCATGCCGGCGCCGCCTGCTAATCACTCTCCTTGCTGCTCGGAGATGCAGCGAATAGCTGTTTTCCTAGCGGGGGCCAATCTACTCGCAGCTGATCGGGCTGGGGATGCTGCTGCTAATCCTCGTGCGCATCTTCGGCTAGAAGCTCAGCCCGTCACGTTGATGAGTTCGTCTCTCGGTTTGTATGACTGTTTTAGCGTTAGCAGTGATTTGGCTGGTCAAATCACATGTCTGTGTGTATAGTTAAGTCATGTGGTGTCCCGTCGTAGTAAAGATCAAGAGTGTTGTCGGTTGTGCCTTGCTTGTAATGTGATGTCCGTGTGTTAAATCAAGCACTATTTGGATAATTAAGCAATGCGGTGACATGTGGTAGTAACGATCAAATGTGATGTTGTGTCTATTTTGACAGAGATAGAACTATATGAGCCATGGAGAGAACTGCCCTGAAGATTCGGACTTCTTTTTACCAAATGAAAGAATGGCTCAACTCGTGAATGCATAGGCGGAGGGATCTGCTTATGTAATTGCTCCCCTGTTTTTACCGCTCATGTAGTTCGAAATTCCAATGGGAACAACATAGCACTGGGCGGGTGGCCTGACAAAGGCATTCACTTGTTAACACTGTACACTGCTACTTGTCCGGCATTCCATTGTATGGCCCACCCAAGAGGCAAACATATTCAGGTTACCTCAAATTTACATCAGTCAACAGAAACCATGTTTGCAATGGGCAATGCAGTTCTCAGATTCTCTAACGCAATCTAGCCAACAATATGTACACCAGTCTATAGTCATGTTGATTCTGTAAAAAAATCAGAATGCTCTACCATACAGCCAGAAAATTCATAATGGACGAGCGTACTGTCGAAAAATTCAGAATGCATGACCGTATTGTTAAAAAATTCAGAAAACAATACAGCATTCTGCGGGCACACATACATCATGGATACTAACTTGAAATCAGATCAAATATACATGCAGAGGGGTTTCTTTTTTATTTTGAAACAAGCCATATTGCTATTGCCACACCTAACATCAGGCAGTACATTAAGTATGCATGAAACAAGAAAAGTTCTACCAACTAAATAACTGCCACACATTTTGTTCCACAGAATTATAGTCTTTAGAAAAACAATAAACAAACAGATAGATTTGCATCCACTGCTCAGATGGCGTTCATCCGTAGATCACCCACTCCATGGCAGTTGTTTCGCATGTGCCCTTCAATGCCACAGTTTTTGCACCTTGCTGGTTTGCAAACAGGCTTCGGAATATCACCCCGGTCCGGGCAGGTTGTTCTCTCGTGTCCCTGCTGACGACATATCCTGCAGAACCTCTTTTTGTTGAGCCCCTCGTACGGTGCCTTCACCTGGTAGTTGTTGGGCGCCCCATCTCTTTCTGCTTATTTGGTGCCACCCACCTTTGAAATATGGCTTCACCCACCTGTGCCTTATTTCATACAGTTGCGTCATGTATGCATGATTCTTCAAGTTATATTTCTCCACCAATATCTTCCAAGCATCCTCAAATACATCGATTGTAAGCATGTTTTCACTACCTTGTGGAACTCCGCCCTAAACTCGCTCTTGGTGTACAATGAACCGTGCGATTGCTTTTACGTGCCACTTGCACCATCTATGCGCTCTCTGAGGCATAACATTTTGTATGGCAACCTCCATCACGTGGTTCTGATCTGCACAACAACACAAATCATATTAGATATCAATGCTTTGTGAACAATAATACCAGTGTTGTCTCTACTAACTGCAGCTGCTGGTTAATCTTTAGTCCAGCGTTGTACTACTTCTCAATCCACCTGCACCATTGCTCCATTTTCTGCGAGACGATCTTCCAGTCCTAGCACATCTCCCGTCTCGGCATATGGTTGCAATTTCTGCCATATTAGATTTGAATAAGGCGATGAGCCAATTGTAAGCCAATAATACCAGTGTTGCTGAGTCGAACCAACTCCATTGCGTGCATATACATGTTGAAGTGTCTATAAGAGAAAGAGTTTATGATCCATGTTATCCCTCTGATAATGGGAATGGTTTGCCGACAGGATGTCGCGAGCATATTTCGTCCACCGCTTCACTAGATGCTTCGCTGGAATTTCATTCACACGGATGAAGTCAAGCACCTGTAATTAACAACAAAGTGCAGGTCCCGTTAGGCCAATACACAACTGAAAATTCAAACTCTTGGCAGTTTTTAAACAACAAAAGCAAAAAATGCCACTGGCACCTTCTTCAAACTCATCGATAGTTAACATATGGTTGACTACCTTGTGGGAACTCTGCACGGAATTTATTCTTCTTCATGTATAGTGGTCCAAACGTCTCCTACAACTTCTTCAACACATGCCATTTACACAGCCAGTGCTTGGCATCACACTCTGGATCACGACATCCATTTCTTAGTTTTGGTCTGAAAATGACGAAGCACATCCATTGCTTAGTATTGTTTTAGGCGCAACCCCTCCCATGAAATAAAGGAACTCAGAGAATACGCAGTTGAAACTTTGAACTGTTTCATCGCGGACAAGGACCCCGGCTAAAACCACACTCTGGAAATGACCTCGTGTTCTCGATTCCTGCTTTTCCCTGTATCAACAGCAAAACACAATCTTAATACATAAGCTCCTGGCATAAGAATGTAACAATAAAGTCAACAAGAAATAAAAGAATTCAGTTAAATGGGTACTCACTTCGCGACCAAATACTATCTCCTGCATACATCTCGTCATTTCTACATTCAACCTGATCTGGCCATACCTAATACGAAAACCTTTCTCCCAAGAATAAAGGTTGTAAAAATCGTAGGCCTCCCCTCAATGAGCTAGCACTTTTTCCTGATTTAGGCATGATCACACTCTCAGATGAGTTTTCAGCGAATCCCCTAATTTCTTTTTCAAGAGCCAGTACCCCTAGATGGTCCTGCTGATCCAATGCACATCCTAATCCTGCTCATAAATTACACCCCAGTTTAATAAGACCACACCATATAGCTTCCACATTGATGTTTCAAGTCCAGCTTCAAGCGCACGAACGAGTTAGTGAACTTCAAAAAATAAATGTACTCAATGCACCTAACGTTTCCTAAATACCTTAATCAATTTACAGTACCACTACATTTGGTTTTTGGTAATCACCAAATCACATAGCACTTCTTTCTGAAGGTTATTGCTACTTCAGTTCTGACATGGAAGGAGCATACATCCTACAAGCAATGCCGCAACTTGAGCCCTGGCATTTCTATTTCAACAGTTTGTAGCTTTCCTACAAATTACAAAATGCAACCTGATGTCTTTCAGAAACTTATAAGCATTTTTCTGAACATATTTCACTAATGTCATTTTCTAAAAACTAATGCTTGAGTGCACGGTTTTCATACTAATTCAATACGTCCCAGATTCCTTACATATGGCTGCATTGATACAAAACCAGTATTCTCAAACTCAGCTAGTTAAGATCAGTCGGATGGCACTACCCATGTGTTTCTATTTCAAATTGCAGCTCTAAAGCAGAAACTCCAAGATTGAATTCTCTGTTCCTTCATTTTGATTATTTCAGATCAACCACCCTTTATAACTAATGAACACCTGAAACCTTTGTCTTCTCTTTCTCTAATTCCCATCGGAACGGTTATACATGTTTTCAGCATGGACTATCACCCTAAACGGCTAAACATCAGCAAAGATTATTTCACAACAACCCCCCTTTATAACTAATCAACACCTGAAACCTTTGTCTTCTTTTTCTCTAATTCCCATCGGAACGGTTACATGTTTTCAGCATGGACTATCACCCTAAACATCAGCAAAGATAATGCAACGCACAGACATCTACAGCCAGTGCAGCAGCACCCCAACCATTTACAGAAGTCAAGTATGCAAGTTCATCTGTCCCAGGAATTAATTCATTACATTTTACATCTTTTGTGTGCCTATTCGTATCTTATATCCATGCATCCGTAATCGATGAATTATTTCCACTACATTATTTTTTTCTAGGTGAATTCTCATATCTATTTATCCATACCTTCATATTCCAGTATGCACAGAAGACATCTCCCACAAGCAAATGGTTCTTTTCATTTGTTCTTACCAAAAAGCGCTGCTACAAATTGATGCAACAACAATTCTAGCACTACATTTCATTTTTCGAGGACAACCTCTCCCCACAAATATCTGAAAATTAAGCACAACTTATATACCATCTACAACACACACAAAAATCAACCCACGAGCCTGCACTGCAATCAACAATGGCATGTAAGTTACGTGAGTCCAGCCTGGTGTCTACGGATCAATCTGTCCAATAGATTGTTCAGAAGCTTGCGGTTCAGTATCCACTTCGCCTGCAGCCCTCCCCCCATCAACGCTACCACTCGCCATGGGTGGTAGCTGCTCAGCCTCGGTCGCCATAGCCGGGAAGTGCAGCGGCTCCATTGGAAGCTGGCTGTCATTGACTTCTTCCATCACCGATGTGCTGCAGACGGGATATTATGTGTGTCAGGGACGTAGATCGACCACAAAGATTAAGAAGCAGAGCCTACATAGTAAGTATTGGGACGGCGGCCGCGAGCAGATGGGATTATCTGTCTTACCTCCTAATCGGTTGCAGCAGGAACTCCATCGCAAAGAGCGCCGCCTATTTTTGCTCCACCGCGGATCTGCAAGCGCGTTAATGGCGACCCAAGAACCCTAAGGCAGAGGTTGGGGACAGCTGCGCCCTTGTCATTTACTAGCGCCCAAACCGCTCCCTGCCTTGGAAGCGCTTATCCTGAGCCACAGATCAGACGGGGAACAGAATCCCGAGCCACGGCTCTCCTTTCTCGTCGTCACGGCGCGCGTCTCCGGCAGGAGGAACTACCCATAAGTATACGGTACTCCCTTGCGCTGTGAATTAAAAAAGAACGACCGACTGCCTGTGTAAGTCCGGCCCACACATCCAGATGGCTACTCACACGGCCCAGATAACGAGACCACCTGTGCTCGTGACTAGAACAACCGCGTAAAGCAACACTTATTCATCACCGTACATTTGTTAGCTTACTATATAATTTGCTCGTGTGTTGCAACAATATATAAATATTCTAATACGTTAACCCTGATTTGACTACTCGTGTTAATATGTTTGTGTAAATGAATGTTTATAAATTTATGGCTGTGATTTACCTACCTAAATAAAAATCACTTATTTGGTAAGAACTTTTTGGCTTACAAAAACAAACGGATGTGTCTATAGCTGATCTAGATGTGACATAATTATATCACATCTAAGTATGGCATCAACGCCGCCTCATCCAAAATACGCATCACACCTTGTGTTTTTTTTATACTTTACCGTCCATCCTCCCGTCCAACCAAATAAATCAAACTTTGCTTGCATGCGTGCTAAAAGTTTAATGACAAGTGCATGCATGCAATGCACTCCTTCACTGCGCGCAGTACAAAGACGTGAGACGATGAGCAATGAAATTAATTACTCTTATATCGGCTGTGAGACGATGAGCAATCAAATCAAACCGGCCACCCAAATACAAAGACGTGCGTATGTATGTACGACTTACAATTAAAACAAAAAAATTGAAAAAAAGTATAATATACAGTGAACTCTCTTTTAAATATGATGAACCTTTTGAATCATGCACAATGAATATTTCTTTAATATGCGCTGAACATTTTTTAATACACTTACCTCTTCTAACATACGATGAACTTTTTCTAAAACACATACTCCCTCCGTCCGGGATTATTGGGCCCAAAGACAAGAGTGGCAGGACCAAGGCAACCAGTAAATAGATGCGTTATTTTAGGCATTAACTCCTTCAGTAGATAGTTGAAGCTTCGTTTTGCACGCTAGTCATTAGGCTGGCCATAGTGGGGGTAACATAACCGGTAACATACACTTGGGACTAGCAAACATGCTTATGTGGCACACAATTAAAGAAGAGAGAGAGGGTTAGAGTAACATAGGTAGGTACCATATCATGTTAAATGCTATGCTACTTTGTGTCATGCATGTCAATAAATATGGCCATCTATGATACTACTTTATGATACTATGCACTATGAAGATAATATCATATACTAATAACATGATACTAGTATATGTTACTTCCCACTATGAGTAGCCTTACTGGTGCATGCATGCAACCACTATCCCACTGGCCTCTACCAATGACGCGCATGCATATGCATGCTCACGTGCTGGAGGGACACATGCGTGGCGCGGATTGCAAAGTTTAGCCTTCTAAATCATGACTCAGCAATTAATTTGTGGGGAAAAGGTTCGCCGATTCTCAAAGCGGGCCTAATAAAAACGGACAGGGTTTATTTGCTTATGGGCCTAATAAACCAGGACGGAGGGAGTACTTAACAATTGATTGTGCATTCAAAAATATGTTTGTTGATTCAAAAAAAATCACGATATTCAAAATTTGTTTGCAGATTCAGAAAATGTTAGCCAATTCAAAAAGGATGTTCACAAATTTCCAAAAAATATTAATAATAAAAAAAATCCAAAATTTTCATGATTTGAATGTCTTTTTATAATTTTCAAAAAGTTTCAGGAATTGTAAAACAATAAAAAGGAAATGAAATGAAGAAAAAACAAAAAAAGTGAAAAAAAATAGAAAAAACCAAAACAAAAAACAAAAAACTAAATAGAGAAAATAGATGAAAAGTAAGAGAGCAAGAAAACCGGCAGCAACCATCCCCAAAACGCCATAAAGGTTCCAAAAAGTGGATCCCCCAAACCCCATATTGCTCCGAGAAATCCCTGATCGCTTCTCGAAAACCACTCGCTAACAACGGAAACGGGCCGACCCGCTATGATTGAACAATGAGTGATTGCTATAAGGCCTTCCCCAAGTCCATGTTCTTTTATTAGCAACATGCAAATCGATGGTGGACTTGCAGTTGGGTCAAAAACGTCGGGCCCAGTTGCGAGTCATGGGTGGACTTGCAATTGTTCATGGATGGTTGTCTTGCAACTGCGCCAAAATCCAAGGGCCTGGTAGCGAGTCAAGGGTTGACTTGAAACTGTATACAAGATGGCCAGTTTCAGTTGTGATTCAATGGTTAACTTGCAGCTGGGACCAAAATGGCCAGCCCTAGTTGCGAGTCGACGATGGACTTCAAGTGAGGCAAAAACAAAGTTACGCGCATTTGTGAGTCTAAAAGTGGGCTTGCAACTTGGGCATAAATATACTAAGTTGTATGTCAATGATGGACTTGCAACTGGGGCGGACAAAAAGTGTTGGGCCCAGTTGTGTGTCAAAAGTGGACTTGCAACTAAGGAACAAAAAGTCAAGCCCAATTGCTAGTTAAGGGTGGACTTGCAACTGCGGCAAAAACAAGCCCTAGTTGCGAGTCGGTGGTGGACTTGCAACTAAGGAAAAAAATCAGGCCCAATTGCTAGTAAAGAGTGGACTTTCAACTGAGGCAAAAGAAGCCCTAGTTGCGAGTCGGTGGTGGACTTGCAACTAAGGAAAAAAATATACCCAATTGCGACTAAAGGGTGGACTTGCAACTAAGGCAAAACAAACCCTGGTTGCGAGTCGATGGTGGATCTGCAACCGAGGCAAAAAATGGGCCTAGTTATGAGTCAGTGGACTTGCAAACTAGAGCAAAAAAAGGATTAAAGAGCCCGGTTGCATGACAATGGTGGACTTGCAACTAGGACCCCAAAAATGTGGACCCAATTGCGCGTCGACGGTGGATTTGCCACTGTAATGAGAAAAGGGTCGAGCCAAGTTGCAAGCCAATGGTGGACATGCAATTGGGTCAAAAAAAGTCAGGCCTTGTTGCAAGTAAAGTATGGACTTGCAACTGAAAAAAAAAGATCAAGATCCTAGTTGCATGTCAAATGTGGACTTGCAGCTTGGACAAAAAAAGACTGGCCCAGTTGCGAGTTGATAGTGGATTTGCAACTGGAATGAGAAAAGGGTCGAGCGAATTTGCATGTTGATGGTGGACATGCAATTGGGTCCAAAAAAAGTCGGGCCCAGTTGCGAGTCAAGTGTAGACTTACAACCGGGCAAAAAATGATCAAGGGCCCAGTTGCATGTCAATAGTGGACTCATAACTGGGACAAAAACAAGGCTTGCAACTGGGTTAGGGCAAGTTGTGTATGGTTGGTGGACATGCAACTGGGACGGGGGGATCAAGCACAATTGTGTGTCAATGGTGGACATGCAACTGGGTCGGGAGATTCTGGGCAAGTTGCGTGTTGACGGTGGGCATGAAACTGTGTCGAGGAGCCGAGCGAGTTGCATGTCGTTGGTGGACATGGAACTGGGTCAAGGGGGTTGGGGCAAGTTGTGTATCGATGGTCAACATGCAACTTGGTTTTGGTGCGAGGCTAGTTGCGTGTCGATGGTGGACATGCAAACCGGAGAAAGGGGTTAGGGGTTCAAGTTGCGTGTATGATGTGTTAGGGAACGTAGTAATTTCAAAAAAAATCCTACGCACACGCAAGATCATGGTGATGCATAGCAACGAGAGGGGAGAGTGTTGTCCACGTACCCTCGTAGACCGAAAGCGGAAGCGTTAGCACAACGCGGTTGATGTAGTCGTACGTCTTCACGATCCGACCGATCAAGTACCGAACGCACGGCACCTCCAAGTTCAGCACACGTTCAGCCCGATGACGTCCCTCGAACTCCGATCCAGCCGAGTGTTGAGGGAGAGTTTCATCAGCACGACGGCGTGGTGATGATGATGATGTTCTACCGACGCAGGGCTTCGCCTAAGCACCGCTACAGTATTATCGAGGTGGACTATGGTGGAGGGGGGCACCGCACACGGCTAAAAGATCAAATCAATTGTTGTGTCTCTAGGGTGCCCCCTGCCCCCGTATATAAATGAGCAAGGGGGGAGGTGCGGCCGGCCAGGAGGAGGAGCGCCAGGAGGAGTCCTACTCCCACCGGGAGTAGGACTCCCTCCCTTCCTTGTTGGATTAGGAGAAGGGGGAAAGAGGAGGGAGAGAGGAAGGAAAAAGGGGGGCGCCGCCCCCCTCTCCTTGTCCTATTCGGACTAGAGGGGGAGGGGCGCGCGACCCTGCCCTAGCCGCCTCTCCTCTTCTCCACCAAGGCCCACTATGGCCCATTAAACCCCGGGGGGGTCCGGTAACCCCTCCGGTACTCCGGTAAAATCCCGATTTCACCCGGAACACTTCCGATATCCAAATATAGGCTTCCAATATATCAATCTTCATGTCTCGGCCATTTAGAGACTCCTCATCATGTCCATGATCATCTAGATTACACAGTAATGATTCTAACACCCATGGAGCCTTGGTGCTGATCATGTTTTGCTCGTGGAAGAGGCTTAGTCAACGGGTCTGCAACATTCAGATCCGTATGTATCTTGCAAATTTCTATGTCTCCCACCTGGACTAAATCCCAGATGGAATTGAAGCGTCTCTTGATGTGCTTGGTTCTCTTGTGAAATCTGGATTCCTTCGCCAAGGCAATTGCACCAGTATTGTCAAAAAGATTTTCATTGGACCTGATGCACTAGGTATGACACCTAGATCGGATATGAACTCCTTCATCCAGACTCCTTCATTTGCTGCTTCCGAAGCAGCTATGTACTCCGCTTCACACATAGATCCCACCACGACGCTTTGTTTAGAACTGCACCAACTGACAGCTCCACCGTTCAATGTAAACACGTATCCGGTTTGCAATTTAGAATCGTCCGGATCAGTGTCAAAGCTTGCATCAACGTAACCATTTACGACTAGCTCTTTGTCACCTCCATAAACGAGAAACATATCCTTAGTCCTTTTCAGGTATTTCAGGATGTTCTTGACCGTTGTCCAGTGATCCACTCCTGGATTACTTTGGTACCTCCCTGCTAAACTTATAGCAAGGCACACATCAGGTCTGGTACACAACATTGCATACATGATAGAGCCTATGGCTGAAGCATAGGGAACATCTTTCATCTTCTCTCTATCTTCTGCAGTGGTCGGGCATTGAGTCTTACTCAACTTCACACCTTGTAACACAGGCAAAAACCCTTTCTTTGCTTGATCCATTTTGAACTTCTTCAAAACTTTGTCAAGGTATGTGCTTTGTGAAAGTTCAATTAAGCATCTTGATCTATCTCTATAGATCTTAATGCCCAATATATAAGCAGCTTCACCGAGGTCTTTCATTGAAAAACTCTTATTCAAGTATCCCTTTATGCTATCCAGAAATTCTATATCATTTCCAATCAACAATATGTCATCCACATATAATATCAGAAATGCTACAGAGCTCCACCTCACTCTCTTGTAAATACAGGCTTCTCCAAAAGTCTGTACAAAACCAAATGCTTTGATCACACTATCAAAGCGTTTATTCCAACTCCGAGAGGCTTGCACCAGTCCATAAATGGATCGCTGGAGCTTGCACACTTTGTTAGCTCCCTTTGGATCGACAAAACCTTCCGGTTGCATCATATACAACTCTTCTTCCAGAAATCCATTCAGGAATGCAATTTTTACATCCATTTGCCAAATTGCATAATCATAAAATGTGGCAATTTCTAACATGATTCGGACAGACTTAAGCATCACTATGGGTGAGAAGGTCTCATCGTAGTCAATCCCTAGAACTTGTCGAAAAACTTTCGCAACAAGTCGAGCTTTATAGACAGTAACATTACCGTCAGCGTCAGACTTCTTCTTGAAGATCCATTTATTCTCAATGGCTTGCCGATCATTGGGCAAGTCAACCAAAGTCCACACTTTGTTCTCATACATGGATCCCATCTCAGATTTCATGGCCTCAAGCCATTTTGCGGAATCTCGGCTCACCATCGCTTCTTCATAGTTCGTAGGTTCGTCATGGTCTAGTAACATAACCTCCAGAACAGGATTACCGTACCACTCTGGTGCGGATCTTACTCTGGTTGACATACGAGGTTCAGTAACAACTTGATCTGAAGTTCCATGATCATCATCATTAACTTACTCACTAATTGGTATAGACGTCACAGGAACCGGTTTCTGTGATGAACTACTTTCCAATAAGGGAGCAGGTACGGTTACCTCATCAAGTTCTACTTTCCTCCCACTCACTTCTTTCGAGAGAAACTCCTTCTCTAGAAAGGATCCATTCTTAGCAACGAATGTCTTGCCTTCAGATCTGTGATAAAAGGTGTACCCAACAGTCTCCTTTGGGTATCCTATGAAGACACATTTCTCCGATTTGGGTTCGAGCTTATCAGGTTGAAGCTTTTTCACATAAGCATCGCAGCCCCAAACTTTAAGAAACGACAACTTTGGTTTCTTGCCAAACCACAGTTCATAAGGCGGCGTCTCAACGGATTTCGATGGTGCCTTATTTAACGTGAATGCAGCCGTCTCTAAAGCATAACCCCAAAATGATAGCGGTAAATCAGTAAGAGACATCATAGATCGCACCATATCTAGTAAAGTACGATTACGACGTTCGGACACACCATTACGCTGTGGTGTTCCGGGTGGCGTGAGTTGCGAAACTATTCCACATTGTTTCAAATGTAGACCAAACTCGTAACTCAAATATTCTCCTCCATGATCAGATCGTAGAAACTTTATTTTCTTGTTATGATGATTTTCAACTTCACTCTGGAATTCTTTGAACTTTTCAAATGTTTCAGACTTATGTTTCATTAAGTAGATATACCCATATCTGCTTAAATCATCTGTGAAGGTGAGAAAATAATGATACCCGCCGCGAGCCTCAACATTCATCGGACCACATACATCTGTATGTAGGATTTCCAACAAATCTGTTGCTCACTCCATAGTTCCGGAGAACGGCGTTTTAGTCATCTTGCCCATGAGGCATGGTTCGCAAGTACCGAGTGATTCATAATCAAGTGGTTCCAAAAGTCCATCAGTATGGAGTTTCTTCATGCGCAACGGCAGTGCCACAAATAAGTTGCACTATCATTATCAACTCTGCATCTTTTGGCTTCAACATTATGAATATGTGTATCACTACTATCGAGATTCATAAAAAATAGACCACTCTTTAAGGGTGCATGACCATAAAAGATATTACTCATATAAATAGAATAACCATTATTCTCTGTTTTAAATGAATAACCGTCTCGCATCAAACAAGATCCAGATATAATGTTCATGCTCAACGTTGGCACCAAATAACATTTATTTAGGTCTAATACTAATCCTGAAGGTAGATGTAGAGGTAGCGTGCCGACGGTGATCACATCGACTTTGGAACCGTTTCCCACGCGCATCATCACCTCGTCCTTGGCCAGTGTTCGCTTAATCCGTAGTCCCTATTTTGAGTTGCAAATATTAGCAACAGAACCAGTATCAAATACCCAGGTGCTACTGCGAGCTCTGGTAAGGTACACATCAATAACATGTATATCACATATACCTTTGTTCACCTTGCCATCCTTCTTATCCGCCAAATACTTGGGGCAGTTCCGCTTCCAGTGACCAGTCTGCTTGCAGTAGAAGCACTCAGTCTCAGGCTTAGGTCCAGACTTAGGTTTCTTCTCTTGAGCAGCAACTTGCTTGCTGTTCTTCTTGAATTTCCCCTTCTTCTTCCCTTTGCCCTTTTTCTTGAAACTAGTGGTCTTATTAACAATCAACACTTGATGCTCCTTCTTGATTTCTACCTCCGCAGCTTTTAGCATTGCGAAGAGCTCGGGAATCGTCTTATCCATCCCTTGCATGTTATAGTTCATCACGAAGCTCTTGTAGCTTGGTGGCAGTGATTGAAGAATTCTGTCAATGGCGCTATCATCCAGAAGATTAACTCCCAGTTGAATCAAGTGATTGTTATACCCAGACATTCTGAGTATATGCTCACTGACAAAACTATTCTCCTCCATCTTGCAGCTGTAGAACTTATTGAAGACTTCATATCTCTCAATCCGGGCATTTGCTTGAAATATTAACTTCAACTCCTGGAACATCTCATATGCTCCATGACGTTCAAAATGTCGTTGAAGTCCCGGTTCTAAGTCGTAAAGCATGGCACACTGAACTATCGAGTAGTCATTAGCTTTGCTCTGCCAGACGTTCATAACATCTGGTGTTGCTCCTGCAGCAGGTTTGGCACCTAGCGGCGCTTCCAGGACGTAATTCTTCTGTGCAGCAATGAGGATAATCCTCAAGTTATGGACCCAGTCCGTGTAATTGCTACCATCATCTTTCAACTTTGCTTTCTCAAGGAACGCATTAAAATTCAACGGAACAACAGCACGGGCCATCTATCTACAATCAACATAGACAAGCAAGATACTATTAGGTACTAAGTTCATGATAAATTTAAGTTCAATTAATCATATTACTTAAGAACTCCCACTTAGATAGACATCCCTCTAATCCTCTAAGTGATCACGTGATCCATATCAACTAAAGCATGACCGATCATCACGTGAAATGGAGTAGCTTTCAATGGTGAACATCACTATGTTGATCATATCTACTATATGATTCGCGCTCGACCTTTCGGTCTCAGTGTTCCGAGGCCATATCTGCATATGCTAGGCTCGTCAAGTTTAACCTGAGTATTCTGCGTGTGCAAAACTGGCTTGCACGCGTTGTATGTGGACGTAGAGCTTATCACACCCGATCATCACGTGGTGTCTGGGCACGACGAACTTTGGCAACGGTGCATACTCAGGGAGAACACTTTTATCTTGAAATTTAGTGAGAGATCATCTTATAATGCTACTGTCAATCAAAGCAAGATAAGATGCATAAAAGATAAACATCACATGCAATCAATATAAGTGATATGATATGGCCATCATCATCTTGTGCTTGTGATCTCCATCTCCGAAGCATCGTCATGATCACCATCGTCACCGGCGCGACACCTTGATCTCCATCGTAGCATCGTTGTCGTCTCGCCAATCTTATGCTTCTACGACTATCGCTACCGTTTAGTGATAAAGTAAAGCATTACAGGGTGATTGCATTGCATACAATAAAGCGACAACCATATGGCTCCTGCCAGTTGCCGATAACTCGGTTACAAAACATGATCATTTCATACAATAAAATTTAGCATCATGCTTTGACCATATCACATCACAACATGCCCTGCAAAAACCAGTTAGACGTCCTCTACTTTGTTGTTGCAAGTTTTACGTGGCTGCTACGGGCTGAGCAAGAACCGTTCTTACCTACGCATCAAAACCACAACGATAGTTTGTCAAGTTGGTGTTGTTTTAACCTTCGCAAGGACCGGGCGTAGCCACACTCGGTTCAACTAAAGTTGGATAAACTGACACCCGCCAGCCACCTGTGTGCAAAGCACGTTAGTAGAACCAGTCTCGCGTAAGCGTACGCGTAATGTCGGTCCGGACCGCTTCATCCAACAATACCGCCGAACCAAAGTATGACATGCTGGTAAGCAGTATGACTTATATCGCCCACAACTCACTTGTGTTCTACTCGTGCATATGACATCTACGCATAAAACCAGGCTCGGATGCCACTGTTGGGGAACGTAGTAATTTCAAAAAAATTCCTACACACACGCAAGATCATGGTGATGCATAGAAACGAGAGGGGAGAGTGTTGTCCACGTACCCTCGTAGACCGAAAGCGGAAGCGTTAGCACAACACGGTTGATGTAGTCGTACGTCTTCACGATCCGACCGATCAAGTACCGAACGCACGGCACCTCCGAGTTCAGCACACGTTCAACCCGATGACGTCCCTCGAACTCCGATCCAGCCGAGTGTTGAGGGAGAGTTTCATCAGCACGACGGCGTGGTGACGATGATGATGATGTTCTACCGACGCAGGGCTTCGCCTAAGCACCGCTACAGTATTATCGAGGTGGACTATGGTGGAGGGGGCACCGCACACGGCTAAAAGATCAAATCAATTGTTGTGTCTCTAGGGTGCCCCCTGCCCCCGTATATAAAGGAGCAAGGGGGGAGGTGCGGCCGGCCAGGAGGAGGCGTGCCAAGAGGAGTCCTACTCGTAGGACTCCCTCCCTTCCTTGTTGGATTAGGAGAAGGGGGGAAGAGGAGGGAGAGAGGAAGGAAAAAGGGGGGGGCGCCCCCCCCCTCTCCTTGTCCTATTCGGACTAGAGGGGGAGGGGCGCGCGGCCCTGCCCTAGCCGCCTCTCCTCTTCTCCAACAAGGCCCACTATGGCCCATTAAACCCCCGGGGGGTTCCGGTAACCCCTCCGGTACTCCGGTAAAATCCCGATTTCACCCGGAACACATAGGCTTCCAATATATCAATCTTCATGTCTCGACCATTTCGAGACTCCTCGTCATGTCCGTGATCACATCCGGGACTCCGAACAACCTTCGGTACATCAAAACTCATAAACTCATAATATAACTGTCATCAAAACTTTAAGCGTGCGGACCCTACGGGTTCGAGAACTATGTAGACATGACCGAGACACGTCTCCGGTCAATAACCAATAGAGGAACCTGGATGCTCATATTGGCTCCCACATATTCTACGAAGATCTTTATCGGTCAAACCGCATAACAACATACGTTGTTCCCTTTGTCATCGGAATGTTACTTGCCCGAGATTCGATCGTCGGTATCTCAATACCTAGTTCAATCTCGTTACCGGCAAGTCTCTTTACTCGTTCCGTAATACATCATCCCGCAACTAACTCATTAGTTGCAATGCTTGCAAGGCTTAGTGATGTGCATTACCGAGTGGGCCCAGAGATACCTTTCCGACAATCGGAGTGACAAATCCTAATCTCGAAATACGCCAACCCAACAAGTACCTTCGGAGACACCTGTAGAGCACCTTTATAATCACCCAGTTACGTTGTGACGTTTGGTAGCACACAAAGTGTTCCTCCGGTAAACGGGAGTTGCATAATCTCATAGTCATAGGAACATGTATAAGTCATGAAGAAAGCAATAGCAACATACTAAACGATCGAGTGCTAAGCTAACGGAATGGGTCAAGTCAATCACATCATTCTCCTAAAGATGTGATCCCGTTAATCAAATGACAACTCATGTCAATGGCTAGGAAACATAACCATCTTCGATCAACGAGCTAGTCAAGTAGAGGTATACTAGTGACACTCTGTTTGTCTATGTATTCACACAAGTATTATGTTTCCGGTTAATACAATTCTAGCATGAATAATAAACATTTATCATGATATAAGGAAATAAATAATAACTTTATTATTGCCTCTAGGGCATATTTCCTTCATGATGGTGGACATGCAATTGGGTCGGTGGGAGCAAGTTGCATGTTGATGGTGGACATGCAACTGGGTCAAGGGGGTTGGGCAAATTGAGCGTCGAATGGTGGACATGCAACTGACTGGGGGCACGGGGCAAGTTGGGCGTCGGTGGTGGACATGCAATTGTGTCGGGGCAAGTTGCGTGTTGATGGTGTACATGCAACTGGATCGGGGGTCGAGGCAAGTTATGCGTGGATGGTGCACATGCAACTAGGGCGGGGGCGGAGCAAAAAGTTGTATGTCAGTGGTACACATGTAACTGAGGTCGGGGTAGGGGTGGGGAAAAAGTTGTGTCTCGATGGTTGACATGCAACTGGGTCACGAGGTTTGGGGGCAAGTTGCATTTGATGGTCCAACTGGTTCGCAAAAATCAACTCCCCATCATGTGTCAAGGTTTGATTTGCAATAGGGACAAAAATGCCCCCCCACCGCCAATCACGTGTCGAGGATGAACTTCCGACTGAGACAAAAAATTGGCTAAGGCAAGTTGCATATTGAAGGTTGGACTTGTAACTAGGACAAATAAAGTTGGTCCAGTTGCATGTCAGGGATGGATCTGCAACTGGGACAAAAAAAGGTCGGGACAACTAGTTGCGAGTCGAGGGTGGATTTGCAACTGGGACAAAAAGGGTCGGGACCGCGGTTGCGTGTTGAGGGTGCAATTGCTACTGGGATAGAAAAGGTTGGGAGAAAAAATGGGTCGTCCCCCAATCGCCTATCGAGGGTGGACTTACAACTCAGACGAAAAATGGGTAGGCCCAATTGCGTATTGAGAGTGGACTTGCTACTGGGAGAAAAGGGCGCCTCCTCGGTTGTGTGTCGGAGAAGGAGTTGCTACTGGGACAAAAAATACACATTAAGAGTGAATTTACAATAAACGAAGAGTTGCGTGTAAAGGGTAATTTTGTAAATAGAACAAATATTGGTCAGGTCAGTTGCTTATCGAGCGCAGGACTGAACATGTCTCTTAGACAGAGCCCATCTCTTTGACATCGAACTTGAAAAGGAAAAATAAAAATAGCAACGACAAGTGAAATAGCTTGTCTTTTCCATTTCTCCACACATGGTCGATGAAAAATGGGCCACAAAAGTGTGAGCAAGAAAGGCCTGCAAAAAACAGACGTGGAATGCGAACGACTGACAAAGTGGACAAAACAGGACATGCAACATGGAGATGCATCGGTCGACAATGCAAGATCAAGGGTTTGCGCAAAAGTTACACCAGCAAAGATCCAACAGACGACAACTTAGATGAAACATTCTTAAATCTTATCTGACAAAGCTGAAAAAGAATGGATGACAATATTGAAACGAACCGGGAAGGTAGCAATTGCCGTAGAGCTCCGAAATCACTAATTAAGGAGTACTCGTTGCAAAGAACACTCCATCTTCCGAGGTCACGACAAGTGACGAACATGCAGCGCGCCACTTGTCGCAACCTGGGAGTTTTTCCTTTTTTCGTAGATTCGTTTATTTAAAACGTTTTATCTCTTTAACCGCGCGTCCAAATCTCAAACCGTTTTCACCATTGGATTCCTCGCGTCGAGATCTTCAAAACTAGATCCCATGTTGATAGGTTTTGACGAACTTTTTTTTCATGAAAAAAATCGGACGAAAAAACCAAACCGGGAGCACGGTTTTTTCCCTTTCCGAAAGAGGCACGCCCGTGCCTCTCGCGAAATCACAACTGTGCCTCTCGTGGAAGCAAAACCGTGACTCTCGTGGAAAGAAAAAAAAACAAAAAACGCGTTTTTTCCCCTTTCCGAAAGAGGCACGCCCGTGACTCTCGCGAAAGCACAACCGTGCCTCTCGTGGAAGCAAAACCGTGACTCTCGTGGAAAGAAAAAAAAAACAGAAAACGCGTATTTTTCCCTTTCCGAGAGGCACGGCCGTGACTCTCGCAAAAGCACAACCGTGCCTCTCGGGGAAGCAAAACCGTGACTCTCGCGAAAGAAAAAAAAAACAGAAAACGCGTTTTGTTTTTCCCTTTCCGAGAGACTCTCACGAAAGCACAACCGTGCCTCTCGCGGAAGTAAAACCGTGACTCTCGCGAAAGAAAAAAAACAGAAAACGCGTTTTTTTTCGTTTCCGAAAGGCACGGCCGTGACTCTCGCTAAAGCACAACCGTGCCTCTCGCGAAAAAAAAGTGACTTTTCACAAAAAAAAGTAAGCGCGTTTTTTCGCGCAAAAAATATTTTTTTCAAATTTTTTTTGGTCGAAATGCTAAGGAAGACCAGGGAAAAACCAAAACGTCGAAAAAACCCGGGAAAAAACCGTTTAAAAAGCCGAAAACGCATGCGAAAAAAAAACAAAATCTGGAGGGAGCGTCCAGAGCGCGATACGTGGCGAATGGCTGAGAGCGCGCCAAGTGGCACTGATCGTTGCGAGGCTCCCGAAGGAGCGCTCGTTAACTAGTTGCTCCCATAGAGCTCTCCTTTCCTACTCTATTTCAATTCTATACATCACAACATAGAAACAACGTAGCGAACGATTTGCTAGCGGCCCAGCGCGTCATAATAATGGGCCGACAAAATAAAGCCAAACTAGCCGAAAACCCAATTCAGTGCCCAGGCTCATCTGCACCCGGTCAGAAAAAAATCAAAGAAAATACTAAAAAATTCAAAAAATCCAGATTTTTTTGTGTGATAGAGAATTTTATACGTGAGGCTCGCTCCAAATTTCAACTTATTTGGACATCTAAGCAGCTCTCGGCAAAAAAGAACAAATCGGATCAGAACAGTGTGTGAACAGTAAACTTCTTTACAGACCCTGAATTTGTCTTTTTTGCTGAGAGTTGATCAGATGTCCAAATGAGTTGAAACTTGGGGCACACCTCACGCATAAACTTATCTATCACACAAAAAAAAATGAAAATTTTGATTTTTCTTAATATTTGTTTTGATTTTTTTCGTCAGGCGGGGTGCAGACGAGCTTGGGAGCAGAAACGCCGCACTCCAAACTAGCCAAGAAAAGTATGCGCGACAAACAAATAGTGACCAACCAATCAAAGGATAGGGCGCTTGCATGAAAACTACATAAACAAAAATTGAAGAAAATATTCACAAATTTAGAAGGTGTTCACAAACTTAAAAAGTATTTGCAATTTTTATTAAAAAAACATACACAAAAATCTTATTCACGAATTTGAAAAAAGAGAAAAAATAGAAGACAAAATGAAACAGAAAGAAAAAAACTGACAGAAAAGGGAAAAAGTATATAGATAATCAAGAGAAGAAAGAAAACCTAAAAAGAAAAATAGGTGCTAATGGAGGAAAGAGAACGGGAGATGGAAGAGAGAGTAAAATTTGAGAGTGAGAGGAGAATCGGTAGCCAGCTGGTGGTTTGTGAGACAAACGAACGAAAAACAAATCATGACCAGAAATCCCTCCTCATCCCATAATAAACAAACAATATAAAACAAAAAAGTGATCCTAAAAAATGGGACGAGTCCATCTCACGGGATTCAAGGTGCCGTCGTCTCCTATGCCCTATTTTTTCTTGTCGGAGGCCGAAACCCAAACAGTTCCTGTGGACGTCGAATCAATGATGAATCCGTCCTGAGACGAGCCGCAGATGTCCACCACAACGCGGTTGCGGCGCCCAGACTGATGCACCATATGGGGCGCCGGAGAATGCGACTCCGACTCACCGACGTTCACTGCCGCAAGGGCTGTCGCCGTCTCCCGCGCCCGGTGCCTTGCACGGCGGGGCACGTCATACCATAACCTTGTCGGACGAGGCCCATGGTGCGTCACCATGCTCCGCGCCCCAACGGACCGCACGGCCTCCAACGAGGCAACTACGGTTGGCCTAGCGTCGGATCCATGCGCCATTTGGGCAGACGTAATGGATTCCCGACGAAAGGAGTCAGAGCGCTGCCTCGCACAGGCCTCCTCCCGAGAGCGGGCGGAGCGCAAGCCGGACAACCATCTCCTCTTCGGGGCCGTGTGGGATGAGTTCGGGGTCGACGGATCTGGAGGTGAAGACTCGAATCCGCTGCCCGCCATGCTGGAGACGGCCGCAAGGAGCCTGAGACGAGGTTGGGTGGCGGAGGGGAGCGAAGGGAAGGGGAGTCAAGTGGCTAGGGTTTAATCCGACGAGCGGATGGAAAGGAATTTATGCGAGGTCGGGTGGGCCAGCACGAGCCGGGTTTAGTCCATTCATTTACATAAACCATCAGATGTCTAAACTTTGGTAAGATGACAATGTCTCCAATGCCTCTGATTATATCCACATGGGCACAAAACGTATAAAAACAATCATCATAATAAAAAAGAAGACCTAAAATAATTCCCATTCAACATACCATCAACATCACCAAAAGAAATAAGTATGTGTGCCAAAAATTGAACAATTATAAAATGATATTCTTACAACACGTCTCGAACAACACCGATCCAGCACCACAGTGAACACATCTACAGAAGAATCAAAAGAGGAACAAGGGCCACCCGGCATACGGCAAAAAGGATAAGTCATACCTGCAAAGAACACAGTGATTATTACATACTGATTGCACAAACCGAGTTGAAAATTGATATTTGATAGTGTCGGAAGCCTAGGCGGCGGTGACGATTCGGCGATGTGAGAGAGAAACAGATCAAAACTATATTACAAAACACTAAAAGTATGGTGACGTGTCATGTAGTCGGAATAGCGCATGAACTAGCGGATATTCCCTTTTGCTCTTAAACTTTTGTTACTCTAGCAACCCATCATCTAATTACTACTCCGCAATGCCTTTCCTTAGGCCCAAGTATGGCGAAGTGTCCTGTAGTCGACGTTCATAGGACACCACTAAAGAAAGCAACAACATACATATCATCAAAATACCGAACAAATACCAAATTCACATGATTACTTATAACCAGACTTCTCCCATGTCCTCGAGAACAAAAGTAACTACTCACAAATCGTATTCATGTTCAAGATCAGAGGAGTATTGAATATCATTAAGGATCTGAACATATAATATTCCACCAAATAAACTAACTAGCATCAACTACAAGATGTAATCAACACTACTAGCAATCCACATGTACCAATCTGAGGTTTTGAGATAAATATTGAATACAAGAGATGAACTAGGGTTTGAGATGAGATGGTGCTGGTGATGATGTTGATGGAGATTGGTCCTCCCATGATGAGAGGATCATTGGTGATAACGATGGCTTTGATTTCCCCCTCCTGGAGGGAAGTTTCCCCGGCGGAATTGCTTCGCCAAAGAGCAAAAGTGCTCCTACCCAGGTTCCGCCTCGAGACGCGGTGCTTCGCCCCGAAACCTTCCTTGGGAGAATGCGACCGCTGGCGCTGGTAGAAAAAATCATATGCCGAGGAAAAGAACGACAAGTGCCACTGAGTTGGAGCTCGACGCCATTGTTTTGCTTGGTTGGAGGAACATCAAACTGAAGAAATTTCTGTTCTAGATGGAGGTGGAGGGGCGATAAGAACATGGTGGGGGACAATGCTTGGCTGAGTAAAAGAATCAGTCTGGTGAGTGGCGCAACTTTCCTAGGGCCAAAGGGGGCAATCGCCTCCCCTACTCTGACAAAAATCCATTATGTGTACACCCTTAATGTTGGGCTTAAATATCAAATAATAGTCAAAATTCAAGCAATTTGCATTCTTTGCCCCCTCAATGCCGCTTAGTCCCTTCAACAACCTCTGTCAAGCTCCGCCACTGAGTGTGGTAATTTGGTGCGTTGGATGCGAGAGCTCGATACAACCGGAATGTCACGCCAAGCTTTGCCAAGGCTGGATCTTAACATGAGCCACTTTTTTATCGTTGTTTGATTGCTTTTCTGTAATAGTTTCAATATTTGCTTACGTAATGAAGATACATAGCTAAATTGGATATACAAAACTAGTTATTGCTAGAATGATGGTCTGAACCTTTTTTTTGCAAAAATGATAGGTACCTGAGTCAGGTACATGCACATGGCAAATCTAACACTTTTGATGGCAATTCTAGTGATGCAAGGATGATAAGTTAGTTGACAAACACGATAACTCTGTCAAAAAAATAAACTAAAGCACGAAGTTGCCATCACCTCGTTACTAAACTTGCCATCAAAAATGTTCGATTCGCCATGTGCTCATACCTGACGTTTGGGCGTTATCAGATTCCTTTTTTTTTTTGAAAAAAATCTGAACTAGCTTTTTTTTCGAGGAATTAAATCTGAACCAGTTGCTAACAATCCAACATCTGAGGCCCAAATGGAACAAAAGCCTGCTTATTGTCCCAGAATTCCAGTTCGGCCCATACACACACAATCTTCCGCCACACGCTTCGCACGGGCCAGATCTGGAATGCGCAGGCGACGAGACGAGTAGCGGCGCCTCTGCCAAAACCCTCCCTCCCCTTTTCCCGCCCCCCCAAACGGCCGAAATTTTTCCCCACACGGCCCCCGCTCCGACCACCCCGCGCACGGCGATGGAGGCCGCCGCCGCCGACCTCCTCGCGGCCCTCTCCTCCCCGAGCTCCCGCGCCGGCCTCCACTCCCGCTTCGCCGCCTACCTCCAGCCCTTCTCCCCCCACCTGCCCGCCGCCAACCCTAACCCCAAGCCGCCGCCGAAGAGGGCGACGAAGCAGGCCAAGCAGCCGCCGCTGCCCCCCGACGCGGCCGCCGTCCGCCCCCTCGCGAAGCGGTTCCTCCCGTTCCTCTGCCGCGCGCTCCAGCTCCTCCCGCCGCTCCTCCTCCCGAACCCTAGCGCGGGCGGCGACGCGGCGGGCCTCGACGAGCTGCTCGAGATCTACGGCCTCACCCTCGACTGCCTGGCGGCCATCTCGACCTGCCTCGCCGGGAAGCCCTACTCCGTGCTGCTCCAGCGCGGCCGCTTCGTGTGCTGCCTCGAGTCGCGCGGCCACTACGCCCGCGCCGAGGCGGAGGCGGCCGCCACTCTCGACGCCCTCCGCTGCGCGCTCTCGCCACCGACGGCCGCAAAGCCTTCTCGTGGCGCTGCAAGTGTTGCTCCCCTCCTCCCCGAGCCTGGCATTGCAGGAGAGGCTGGCGCGGACCCTGAGGTCACCACCCTTGCGGTTGAGCTCACCGTATGCCTTGCTAATTGTGCCAGCAAGGGCAAGGTGAAGGAAGATGCCTGCTACGAACGTGTTCGTAACCTTGTTGAGCAGCTCCGGCCATGGCTCCGGTGAGATAACGTGCTTTGCCAACTCTGCATTTTGTGCGGTTGCAGGATAACCTTGCTTTGTGCGGCCATGGCTCCGGTGAGATAACCTTGCTTTGTGCGGTTGCAGGATTCCAACTGAGGAGGCGAGCAAGAAGTATGTGACTCTGCTTGTGAATGCACTGAGCCGCTGTGCCATTTCCCTGGCTGCCGAGTCTTCATTTTTCGACGCTGATCTTGTCCGTGAATTCTGTGTTGCAACCTTAGGGGAGTGTGAGAAGGCACAGCTGATTGAACGCTTGCCCATCGTACGTGTGTCTATCAATTTGATTGCCATTGAACTCAACAAATATAACTTAATTATATTGGTTAATGGTTTTACTGTTTATTCTTGTTGAAGGTTGCACGCAAGATCTGTTCTTCTGTAGATTTGAGTTGGGGTGAGAGCACATCGCTTTTGCTTGCCGTGCTTGAGTCTGTTTTACGTGTCAAGGTAATGTACCTCTGAAACATGTTGATTTCACTAAAATTCAGAAGAACATTAAACTATACAAAGTTTAGCGGCAAAAACCGTGACTTGGCTGTACCAAATGATTGTGAAGCTAGAAATATGGTCCCTATATTAGTGAGATTCCTTGCTATGGAGATATGTGATTAAAAGTGGAATAAGGCTTGTCAATAGTTGGATTTTGCAAATCTATCTTACGAAACAGTGTTTCCTGTCCATGGTTTAGACACTGCATTTGTTCTTTAATTTAGGCTGGCTTAAGAAACTGTTCATCCGTGTCATATAGTAAATTTTGTGCGAGGTACTTACTGTTTTGGTTGCTTAAACCATCTAGTTCCTCCTCCCTGTGACTGAGCAATTTCATGCAGATAAAACACATTGTCTTTCACTAAAATTTAGAAGCACATGATTGTGCCTAAGTTTAGCATTAAAAGTGGTTGTCTTGACAACAGCACATGATCATGAAACTTACTTCCGACATTTAAACTATTAGTGTGGTTCCTTGTTTTGGAGATGTGCGGGTGTAACTAGAAGTGAATAAGGCTTGTTAATAGCTGAACTTTGTAAAGTTATCTTAGTAGACGTTGTTACTTGTTTCCAACCTATGGTTTAAACTTCTCTATTGAATACATCTTACTATGAGCTGGTGGTACTTATTTTAGTAGTGATACTGAATGTGCTAGATGCCTTGGAGCAGTAGATGCTGTTTAAGTGTCCTGATTCAGTATGTTGTTTTAATCTTGAAGCATTCTACCTCCTTGTGATTACTGATGGTGTAAGTCATCTCTACTATTAAAGGGGAGTTTGTTGTTTACATTTCCATCACTTCCACCCTCTCATCGATACATGCCCCTTTCCGCCGATTTTTTTCCCAAACCATGCGATAACCCCGAAATTGTTGTAGTGTAGTATTGTGATTTTTCAGTAAAGATCCCGACCTATAAATATTCACAGCCCGGCTCATACGGGTGGACAATATTTACCCAGAGCCCTGTTGCGACCTCAATGCTCTTCTTGAAGGAGCTTACTTTAGAGCAAAAAAAGGGAATAAAAGTTAGGAAGACTACTGACGTAGGGCGGCGGGTGAGCTCAACCTCGAACCAAACAAGCAATTGAACGGTCCAGCACGGATTGAAATAGGAGCCGGTTTGACAGGAAGCTTTTGAAAACGACCGCACCTCCTCGTTTCTTGGAAAAAAAAAATCCCTTGCAAAGCAATCAACAGAAATCAAATAAATCACCAATAGCAAGAAATCCCTTGCAAGAAAACAACAAAATCAACTCATGTAGTTGTATGTACACAATCTCAATCAAATCATATCTTTCCTTACCTTTGCTTATGGATTCCCTCCACACAGCAAATCTCAATCTCAACCCAATCAAAAATTCCTACGCCGGACCACTAGAATAAAGTTGCCCCCGTTGCAACACACAGGTATTTAGGTAGTTATGAATAAATGACAATTAAGTCTTGCAAGCAGATTTCTGGTGTACCTCAGTTCTCATATATTGTTTGCACCGAGGCAATGAGTTATTTTACCAATAAGACATTGTTAGTTGTTGTAATATCATGCAATTTTTTTCAGGCCTACTTACCTAAAGCTTTGAACGAGTTCCTGGAGTTTATAGATTATTTTTCTCGGAGTTTTCTTTCAAATAGGGATGTAAATGCTGGTGCTTCAAAACTATTTTATGGACAAGGTGGTTTTTCTTCTGAGGTACATTATGTACTGTTTTTTTTACCATTGCTTGATGTTAATTTATACCATAACAGTGCTATTATTGTTTTTGATTAATTAATTTGCTTGCAACTTATAGATTTCCCCGCCCATCGCCTCAGTTCTTCATCTTTATGCTACTGGATTACACTTCAGTAGACAGCAAATGGGAAGCGAAGATCAGCCCTCTATGTCAGTGGATTTTCTCAAGAATGAAAAGAACCTACAAACTTTGAACAATGCACTGGGCACACTAGAACGGATTTTCTGTGTCACTGATGGCAAATCCAGTAAACATGATAATTTGGGTAAATATTCAAGTACACTAACTGATGCCAGGCATCCCAATAAGAAAGACAGTTATAGTTGTTCTCAGTCACGTGAGCATATTAATTTTTTGGCATATTTGGATTCTTTGGAGTTTGTTTGCAAGATACTATTGCAGCCTGCAAATGCAGTTTGGGAGAGCTTCTTCAAAGAAAAAACAGTCCCCACTTCGGGGAAAATGACATGTGTCTTAATGGCACTGAATCAGTTTATTGATTCCAGCCTTTTTGCTTATAGGTAAAGCCCATAAAATTGTACTGTATTATCTCACTGCAATAATCGAGTGATTTCTGATTTTGCAAGCTGTTCTTTTGTGTGTTTTAGCAGTTGTACCAAAATGTCTGACGAAGAGAAGGAGAGATTAAATAAAACCTTACTGAGGGCCCTAGTGTCAGCAATCAAAATTTCCTTTGTGACCAAAGAGGCTATCCAGGTACCTAAGTCGCTTGTCCTATACTTGTATTTGAATCTTATTAATAGGAACTCAAGACCATTTAGTCATTTACCACTGGTGTTATTACTTGTGCATCATAGAACCCCTTGATTCAGCCTGTTATTGGTATCATCTTTGGAGCATTTTGTTGCATGTATAAGTTATTATCAATAAACAACTTTGTGTATTCTCCTTTACCAGTCCATTTGTGGAGAACTGCTGTTAAATCACTGAATTTACTATCTTCTACTACCATCCCTATTAATGCATTTTGCTTTCATAGTCCAGAAGAGCTTGTATTCTATCAATTGTGCCATTTCAAGTACATGGATAAAGCTTGAGGATTTCAAATATTTGATCCCTTCAATTGGTAACATCGGCGTGACACTTTATAATATTGGACATTTTGAAGAGGTACCCTTCTAAGGTGCTGGTCTTTTACTTAAATTTGCTTTTAACTACGGAGTTTTGTACGATTGACTGTTTTAACTGCTTCAGGCACCAAAGGCATTAGAACTATGCTGCCAAGCAACATGGGCACAGATCAGACTTTCTTACTGTAGACTATCAACAAGAACGGAAGGTCACATCATAATTGAGGATCTACCGAAGGATACACTGAAGGATATCATTACAGATGCATTTGCTAGGATAGATAAGATGGTCAACACTCTCCATAGATGTGGCTCAAAAGTGATACGAGATATTGTTGTGAAGAGCTTGTCTGAATTGTTGGCCCATGGTGACACATCAGATTATCACAAAAGCTATTCGGTTCTGATCGAGTCGTGGGTGAAGGTATTGACATAAAAAAACTAGAGAAGCTATCCCACTTCAAACACTTTGCTGATTTGGTTTTGTTTATTTCTTATGCAAACTTTAGATAACACTTAAGGATTTTGCGAATGACCAAAATATGGATAGTGCCCCACTTCTATATCATTCTCTAATGGGCTACCCATCTCCCTTGCCAAAGAAGTTGATAGGCTCAATCTTAGAGCAGGTACCAGATTCTGTTTTGTTAGATTAAAAATAGTGTATCTTTATTTGGATCTCTTTCTGATGCGAAGTGCTTCGTGGACGTGCATTGGTTTTTTCAGGAATTATTAAAATATGGAGAAATGGAATCTCGTGCCACCATGCTCTGCGGAAATATGCAAATAAGAATAATAGATATTCTATTGAATGAACTTTATTGTTCAAAAGAGTACTATCTGGACAGATCAAAAGTTTTAGTTAGAAAGGCACATGCACTCCGTTCATCTGGGGTGCAAAACATAAGCAGGTGTCTTGAGTCCTTATCTGAAGCCATATCTTTACTGGTGAAGCCCTCGCCACCCCCTTCTTGTCCTGTTTTCTTATGTATACCATGGTAGGAGGTATTAGTATTGGTCCAGGAGTCCTATTAGGCTATGTTTCCTTTCCTTATACCCCAAGTCATGTGTAATATATATATATGCTCCTTGGGCTACGCAATAGAGATAAGTTGCATCATAACATACCACGAGTGAGATCTAAGATCATTTTCTTCCATCGAACCAGCGAAGCATCTTACTGGATTCATCTCGAGGGAATGCGATTGTGATGCATGAATTAGCTATTGCATACTGCTTGCATGCACATTGTGCGCAGGAAGCCAATCGTGGCGGCAAGGTAACTGCTTCATATCCGAGCTGCATTTAGTTGAGTTCACAAGAATTGCTTGTAGTCACTTGTACTGTTGTACATTAGCTAGAACATGCCTTATTGCCTTTCCTTTGTTTGCTCATGGTTATTTGTTATTTTGAATAGGTAATCTTTGATGATGCTAGGAGTGCCGTTGGCTTGTGGTCAAAGATGGGCACTTCTCATCATTCTTCTCCTGGTGTGATCTTTCAACAGCCATCAGAAACTCTTGTACCACTTCTTTGTTCTCTTGTTGATTTGTTGGCCATGAAGGTAAGTCAAAGCTAAAACTTATTAGGTTTGATAAGATATAACTGTGCCTTTAGCAAGATAATTATGTGTTTTTTGCCCTATATCAGGGTCACTTTGAGCTTCAGTTTGAGCTGTGCAAGCTTATCATAACGATGTGGAAGCAAGAAAATTTACCCATAGAAAAGTTATTATCCATGTTATTTATCAACCGGCGCCTTAATCATGCGTGCTGTCATCTCCCAGTGGACCAGATTTTTTTTTCTTATGTGGCAGAACACCTTGGTGTTGATTGCCGCAATACATTGTTTTGGAGAAACTGTTTCAAAGGAGATTATCCTTCTCTTTCTATGTTTCTTCAGCAATTGTGGCCTGTTGAATTCTTTTCTCAACCGTGTGAATATTCCCTTGGAAATCAGTTTGGTTTCAATGCTAATGTTGATGGGATTGTTAAAGTTGCATCATCTCTGGTTTCTGAAGTAAGCTCAGTTACTAGCATTGCAAAAATGTAGTTCTTATTGTCCTTTAGTTTTTCTGTTATGCATCTTGTATTGCTTTTTGCAGGTTCCTTCGAATAATCAATCAACCTATCTGGCTGGCTGGCTGTATTATGATTTGTCAGAAAGACTTCTGTCAAGAGGACAACTTCTCCAGGTAATCATTTTCTCTCTCATCAATTTACTTTGGTGGAAAATCTCCAGCTATTATGAAATTTGCTTGACTGTAGAGCTGCTTTATAGTTTAGCCCCTTGTAATCAGAACAACTCTTTGTTTTGTTTTGCAGGCCATTTCATATGGAAGAGAAGCCCTCCAATTGCGCAAGAAGCTCCTAAAAAAGAAGTTCAAATTTTATTTGGGCAAGTTTGTAAGCAAGGAAAGCGAATGTTCTGGTGGGCAAGGCTTTGTTTCACTTGAAGCATGGGGACCAACAATGGCTGAAATTTGGCCAGATTGCACCAGGCCAAGCAGCATGAGAGATTCTTTCCTTACCCCATGGAATGTACTTAAATGTTACCTTGAAAGCATATTACAGGTATGACAATAGTGTGGCATGAGTTAAGTTCAGTACCAGCAAATTGATTGAAAAAGTTGGTGGAATATGTGCACCACCGCTAGCCATCTTTAACATAGTAAGATGAGTCCAACCTACTTATGAGTGATGGCTCATGTTGACACTGCTTTGGCTTTTGGCAATATCGCAATCATTTCCATAATGTAAAACATGGTCTCAAGTTGGCTACAGACTTTCTCATATTATTCATGTTTTTTCACTATGTATACTCAGGTTGCTCTGATGCATGAGTTGATTGGTGATGGCGCCGAAGCAGAAGTTCTATTACGGACAGGAAAGGAGATATCATGTTTCCAAGGATTGCCAATTTTTGCTGTTGTTTTTACATCAGCGTTAGGTACATACATCTAGCGATGATCTGTCTGTTGGTTTATTGTTTTTATTCATCTGTGTTGGTTTTTATTCATTTATCCCTTCTTTCTCATCTTTTAGGTCAACTATACTGCAAGAGACAGCTGTGGGATGCTGCAGAGGGTGAGCTTAAACATGCTAGGGATCTCCTTAAAGAAAATGGTGAATTCATTTCATGTGAGACATGCAGGTTGACTCTAGAGATATCAGTTGATGTGCAAGCTGGGGATCTGTTTTGGAATCAATTTGACAAAGATTTGCAAAAACATTCAACATGCAATTTGTCTCGTGCTTTAGGCATGTACCGATCTGCCATGGAGAAATTGAATGACACCAGTTTGGAATTTTCTGCTGGGTCCTGTTGTAAACTTAATACTAGTTGCATTTTGGGCAACAAAGACTGTATTGCAGAAACCAAGCGTGGAGCTTGTAATCGTGGGAAAAAACCCTTAGCAGCCAAGGATGGAGTGTTACCTCCATGTACTCCTTGTTTTTTGTTCAGTCAAGAACCTATTGACCAGTACAATGAACTTGTGGGATTAAAATCTGAAAGGGAAAACTTGAAGAATGCCGAAAGTGCCCCACCATTGGATGTTAACGTTAAGAAGACATCCAGAACTTCATCACGTTTAGCCAAAGAACAGAATGCGGCAGCTCATTCAAAGACTAGAACCACCCGATCCAGCAAGCGAACTGCACATGTGAAAAGTGAAAAAGATCTAGCTGAACTGAATAGTGAGAATGACATATCTGGGAGCGACAAATTGTCCACAGATGCTTTGGTCTGTGGGAAGCTAAGCTGCTCCCTTGATGGTGTTTACTGCAGCAGAGATGACATATGCAATATGTTTGGGTGTTGGAATTGCCTTTTTGTTAATTCACTCAATTCCGAGTCCATTGAGAATATATTGCAGTTCAGAAAAGACTGCATCCGCCGACGCCATCTTGTGTCTCTTCTGTTAAAAACAGGTACTATTTTTATCCATGTTCTGTTATGTGCCAAACCAATCTGTGATATACTTCAGTTATGAGACACGCAATTGAAGGTTTCACATACCTAAGGAATCTCATTGGTTGGTAACTTGGTGCTTAATTATGTCAAAACTAAGTTAGCTGAAGTGTGCCTTGCCACAAAAGACGTGGCCAACACAATGGGGGCCCCAAGTGCTCAGCTTAGCTAAATTATTAGTCTATGATGGTGGTCCATGGAGTTAGAAAAGTGTGATCGGCCACAACAATGCCTGTGAAACAAACAGTAGCCTAAGTTTCTTACGCAAGTTGTACAAGTAGACACTCCCTGAAAGCTCTCACATCACAAATATAGCGCTCCACATTTCTACATGCGATACTTGGAAATGTATGGATCTGTTAGCTTAAGTAGTTTGATCAAATTTGATTTCTTGCTTCTGTAGTTGGGCTACTTGTTGATCATTACTTATTAGTTAAGTTCCTTAATTCTTTCATATTATTCAGTCCTGATGTGCTGCCTTTGCAGCAAGAGCCTTGGGAGCTCAGGGTGGAAAGCATGGAGCTCATGAAGTTCATAGTATCTACTGGCAGTGTATATCATTGTTGTATTTCAGATCTCTTCCTCAAGGTTGTTATAGAACCTATGAGCCTCATTTAATTGGACTAATCATGAATGAAAATACTGGTGATTTTCTTTCTTTAGAGCGTGCGGAAATACTATGTAGTATGAGTTTCTTTTTGCTGAAGGGTTTCCTTTCAGAACAGTCAAGGTTTGTCTAAATCAATTCCCTATTATGCATCAGTCACATGCATAACATTCTGATCGTAGCAGTTCACGGCCCTTGCTAAACTGTCATCATCACTATCTGCAGGCATAGTTGCTGCAGCTTCTCTAGTGTACAAACGGCTGATATCGTTTCTTGGTTGCTGAAAGCTTTTGTGTTATCTGGAGAGAGTCCTTCACTTCTTCAGGAGGTCTGTGATATTCTCAAGTCATTCGCTCTCGTAATTTTAAATGCTTAGTTCGTATATCTTTCTACCTCTTTTTGTTAGTGTCTGCTCAAGTCAGGCTGTTTTTTCCTTTTGTCGTCAATTATACACTTGCTCCTGTCTTTACATCCAACTCCCCCATTGCAGGTTTGCAGGCTACTCACATGCATATTCTTACTCTCAACGATAGATTCCACGGTTCAATTACCTTTGTATTCCAAGGGATCTCTCTCTTTGAATCATTGGGCTGCTTACTTTCATCAGGCTTCTGTTGGAACTCATCTCAATTGTCATTACCTTGCAAGCTTACAGGCATTGCCCAGAAAAACAGATTCGAAGGTTTGTACCACTCCGAAGTTCACAACCAGATTAACACATACTGGCATACTTCATTTGTTCTAATAATTCCCCTTCATGTTTTCAGGGTCTTGTTGGAGATTTCGCAAACAAGATAGATGAGGTCCCAAAGTTTCTAAGGTTCAAAATTTTAAATAGTTAACTTGCTGATTTATTGTTTCATATGGTGTATGTACATGTATAATTAAACTACAATTTCGGTATCAGGTTTTCATCGGCAGACATGGAACATCTCGAAAAGCATGTATCAGAATTTTTCAATCAACTTCCTGATGTACCAATTGTGTGCATTAGTATGCTTGGAGGTGATTTTGTGAATGTTCTTGGGGAAGCACTTCTTCTCCCTTCCCTGTTTCCTGCTTGGATGTTGCTCTCAAGGTTTGATTCAACAAACAAGCCTACCACAATGCTTCTACCAGTGGATTCTATTTCAAAAGGTGTGTAGATTGCCTGTTGTGTTGCATAGTCTTATAAGTTAATATTGGGTCTCTTGCACTTTTTATTCACATGCTTATTGTTTGACAGAAGCACATAATGAAGACTCTTCTATCAAAGAACTGGATAATCCAACTAGAGCTTCAGATAAGAATTGGAAGTGCCCTTGGAGCTGCACTATTATAGATTATGTGGCTCCAACTTTCAGAAAGCTACTTAAGGATAACTTTAGATCCCTCTCTGGTGCAATTGATATTCCAAAGGATGGACAAGCAAATACAGTAAGGTGGTGGTCGGATAGAATGAAGCTCAACAACGACCTTAATGAGATACTGGAGTAAGATTTCTTATGTATGCTACGCGTGCAACTGTAAATATTTTAAGACGGTCTTTAGATATCTTGCTCCGTACATTATTGAAGATTTGCGTTTTCATTATAGGATTATGTTTTAAAAATCAATATTCCTTTGTTCTGATGTCTTTGTTTGCCGTTTTGAACAGAAACATGGAAAAATTGTGGCTAGGACCCTGGAAATACCTTCTGCTGGGGCACCAATCAGCTGACCAACACAGTGAGGCAGTGCTGGAAAATCTAATCACTGGTCTAGAATCAGAATTCAAACTTGAAGCAAATCCAGCGCTCATCAAGGTCATCCTTGGTGGGGTTGCATCAGTGGATGAACTGAAAGAATGTGTTTCTCAGCTTGTATCATATAAAGCTTACTTTGGCAGGGGAGGGTGTTGTGGAAGAGATAGACTTAGAGCCTTCTCTTGCCAGATTGATGCTGAAGCTCTGGTGCCCCTTGAGCATTTATGCAATGGTGTAGTGAATGAGCTGTCCGAGCTAGTTGAGAGAACTCCAGTGATTTTAGTTCTAGATACTGATGTGCAGGTGAGCATTATGATATCCTTATTATTGGCTATCTCTTCTGTTATTAAAAAGGTCTTTTTGACTCTGTTATAAGTTTTGACGGATGTTCCGCCTTACTGATTAGCCACTGGAAGGGATAAATTAAATGAAAGCTGTGTCATCATTTGCATCTACCTTGATGTGATCTAATGTAATTCATTTTTGCGGTAAATAATTAAACAATGGATGAAACAACACTGTAAGGATCTTTCATGGTAAATTTTAGTGTAGCAATATTCTTTAACCTTGAAAGGAAATGTTCTACTGCTAGCTTTCTCGTATTCTTTGTCTAGCAATATTGCCAATAGAAGTTTTTTTTCGATCCCCATCATTATCTTCTTTAACCTCTTCTTAAAAATGATTGAGTGCAGATGCTTCCTTGGGAGAACTTGCCTGTGTTAAGGAATCAGGAAATGTACCGCATGCCGTCAGTGAGAAGCATCTTTCTAGCATTGACTAGAAGCACTAATCATCAGAAAGATGCCAGTGTCATAGACCCTCCTTTTCCTGTTATTGACCCTTTCAATGCATTCTATCTGTTGAATCCTGGTGGTGATTTGATCAGCACACAAGAGGAATTTGATCAGTTGTTTAGAAACTACGAGTGGAAGGTAACGATGATCTGTTAACTATTTAGAGATGATGAGAAAATGTGCTGCTTGTTTAAACAACCTTCTCAATGGTGAATATTGCAAAAGAAGAATCCTACAACTGTGTTGTATAAACAATGTAGTCTGGCTTGCGGAAGTGGAACCTTTACTGTTTTCTTTAAACTCTAGAAATGGTAAATATAAATAGTTGGAAATCTGGTTTCCTGGTAGCTTTTGGTGTAGACTCTCCATTTGAGTGTATTGTTAGTTTCACTAGTCAGGCATGCATCAAGTTTAGCATACTATATATAGATGATGCAACCTGCTGAAACGCTTTAACGTCTGTCACAAGGAAATAAGCCATGTATCCAAGAATGATGCAAGCTAGTTAAAGTATAAATTTGGATTTTTCTTAAAGCAATCACCAGCATATAATTGTGATGCATTGATGCCATGCAGGGAAATGCTGGGGATGCTCCAACAGCTGAAGAGCTTGTCTTGGCCCTGAGGAATCATGATCTTTTTCTCTACTTTGGACATGGAAGTGGTATGCACTATGGTCTATGGATATAAATATTGGTAGTTAAGTCATTTTGCTGGCTTGTATAATGTGCTTGTGTCGGAGTCATTTGAACTTCCACGGCTTCAACCTTCAACCTTTGAAGCCATCAAAGTGTAGCGCATTACCATAATATCCACACTATAGGATGCAAGCTAAAAAACAGTGTCTGGTTCTTCCATGGGCATAGCTACCCGTGTTAAGTTATTTTGTACAAAATGCTCACCAAGCTTGTATTGAAAGCTTCCACAGGAACTTTAACTAGTAGATGACACATACTCCCTCCGTTCCAAAATAGATGACTCAACTTTGTACTAACTTTATAGGACAAAGTTGAATCATCTATTTTGGAACGGAGGGAGTACTTTTATAGAACTTACTTATATACTCCCTCCGTTCCAAATTACTCGTCGCAGAAATGGATGTAGAATGTATATCTACATCCATTTCTGCGACGAGTAATTTGGAACGGAGGGAGTAGTAGTATAGTGGCAGATGTATCAGTAGGAACTATTGCTTCTGACGCTAGTGCTAACAAATGCCTTCAAGTCTGATGGTTTGATGACCACTTGTGCTATTATTGTTAAGGAATATGAACTCCCACCACTTAGTACTGTTCAGCATTCAGATACTTTTTATAAACTGGGTACTGCTCAGGTATCTGTTGTACTGCTAACAGAGTGTTCTAACTAGTGTGAAAAAATGTTGCAGGTAGTCAATATGTCTCTGGAAAGGAAATTGAGAAGTTAGATAATTGTGCAGCTGCTCTCCTCATGGGTTGCAGTAGTGGGACACTTCATTGCAAAGGAGCGTATGCTCCTCAAGGGGCCCCTTTGTCTTATTTATTTGCTGGTTCTCCTTCAGTCATTGCAAATCTCTGGGACGTCTCAGATAAAGATATAGATCGATTTAGTAAAGCACTGCTCAATTCATGGCTGCAAGAAAATGTCACAGCTGCCAAGAATTGCTCTAAATGTTGCCCGCTGACACAAGAATTTGAGTCCATGACCATCGCCGCGAAGGACAATGGTTGGTCAAGACGAAAAGGCTCACGAGCTAGGAAGCAACAACAGACAGTAGAGATGGGCGGCAGTAGTAGTTGCTGTAACTGCGGGCACAGGCGAATAGCTTCACATATAAGTGAAGCTAGGCGTGCTTGCAGGCTTCCTCTTATGATCGGTGCATCTCCTGTTTGTTATGGTGTGCCTACTATCATCAGGAAGAAGTAATGGACATGCAGTGTTGTAATGGGAGATCATCGAGGACTGCATGCTGTAGTTCTGGGCTTTGAGCCACTGATGCAAACCGCATCGCACCGAGGGAGGTGCCATGATAGGCATGTCATTGCACAAGCTCAAATGTTCTGGTGACATGTCTATGCTGTTGTTTGTACTTAGCAGCAGATGCAGAGCTAACAAGATAATGCTGATTGGCTGTTTTTTACCCTAGGAGCAGCCGGAAATTTCATCGATTCTGACGAGATTCAGTGCTGTGCCAACACAGGGTATATACGAGTAAAATTATGCTCCGGGAAATCAGTAGCATGTAGAGCAAATGAACCTTGATCTGTTGTTAATTTGTTATACATGTGCTTCCAAATGTAATTTTGAGCACATATGTAATCTTATGTTCCGGGAAATCAGTAGAATGTAGAGCAAATGAACCTGCCACAAGGCAACTGGTAACTGTTGTTTGTATTATTTTGTACACTATAGATCTGATTCTTTCTGTTACATTATAATATAGCTGGTTTAATTGTATGTTCTTGTACTGTAGTAGCCAAGGGTTTGGGCCACGTGTGTTTCTGTTATGCTTCCATAATATAGCTGGCAAAGTTTTTCTCCTTGAAAAGTCAAGCTTAATAACCTTTAACCAAATTTATATCAGGTACACCATGATTCATGAGACATGATTTTACATGGATTTTGCTACAAATTGATGCTCAGTTTTTGTCAGGAATCGCTGTGCTTCTAAAAAAATTGCCATCCTTGGTACAATATAATTTTTGACATAAAAAACGCTGGATCTCCCCTGCTTAAAAATCCGACGCCATATTTTTAGCATTTTTGTTTTATATTGTAGTATTTATTAGATATTCTTGGTCGAACTCTACAATGTTTGACTAGTGAAAAATGCCTGTACGCACAATGTTCTGGAAGGAAGGGAGCACTATGCCAAAATGTGCTGCATTATGTGAGCGCATCTGCGCATTTCATCGTTCTCATGTCTGCAATGATTCATAGCTTCACCCGGCAGTGCAGTGAGTGCTGTATTTAAAACCCAACAACATGTCACAAGTGAAATACGCTGAACAACGCAGTATCCAACAAAGCAGAGCCACGCACACAACAAAGAACAGCGGCTGAAATAATTGGCCAGAAACAATTGGAAACTACACAAGCCGCACAAGATGGATGCGGCATTTTCCTTTTTCAGCAAAGAATGTGAAAATGATACATGGTTGATGGAAAGCAATGATGAGCTGAGGTTAAGACAAACTACTTTGGTACAATGATCATGAACAAGTAAATTTTGGTTGGAATTGATGAATGCCAGGCACCAGGGAATCAGCTGTGCATGTACTCTGGTGACAGAGCCCCTGCCTTCTCAATTAGAATCTAAAAACAGTCTTCCACGGTTCCTACGGCGTCGCCGGCGACGCCTGTCTGATCTAAGCATACCCGCGCCTCCCGCTCCGGCCAGAGCCATGTCATCCTCGTCGTCGCCTTCCGAGGTGAAAGGGTATGGGGTGGTCTCGTTGGCACCACCACCGCTAACCGCATAATCTTCCTCGGCATTTCCAGGCATGCCACTTGGACTCTGGAGACTTTGTGTTCGGTGTCGCTGAGCAACTTGACGCATCATGAATATTATCAGCCTTCGAGTGTTATCCGCCTCCCGGTCATTGCCACGATCGTCGTCGTCGCTGTCTTCGTCCTCCAAGTCCGCTCCATCCTCCAGGTCCAACACATAGTCACCCCAAACCACTGCCCTCCCCATTGATGAAGTGACCGTGCTGAGTGCGTCTTCCCTCTCTCTTTCAAACTCGAGCGATCTCCACTTCTGTTCGACGGCGGGATCCACTTCCCTTGGCTGCACAAGAGGGTGCTCCAACTTCACATGCTTGCGGAGTTCCTTGTACGTCCCCACAAACGAGCAGCCATCCTGCATGCATGTTCTCCTTTTTCCGTTCAGATAACTTCGAGCTGGTTCTACCACAGTCCACCCCTTCACTTTGCCACGACACAATGGGCATGCGAGGTCAATGGACTCAGTCTTCTCCACTGCAGTCAATGGCACAAAGTCCAAGGTACTGCCAACAGTGCTGGCAGGCAGTTCCTCAAGCAATGCCCCCTTGGTGTATGCCTTCTTGAACTGATCGAGGCAATTTGAGTGCCGGTAGCTAGTTCCACACATGTAAGGGCGACAGCCCTTGTCATGAGATGAACAAAGGAGAAGCACAGCATTGTGTGGGTATTCCATGCACACGGAGCAGTTGGCATCTTCCCAGTCCATCTTCTGCACAGTTGGCAGTGCTTTCTTCCTGTTGGCTCCTTTCATTGCCTTCCAGCGGTACGAAGGAATGGGATACGGTGTGGCCCTGAGACGACGAGCCGCATGCCTCTTTGCCCTTGCATTTCTTGCCATTTTCTTGGAAGCCTGTCTGGAAAACCATCACTACATGAGCACCTCATAACAGTGTAACTTATGATAAACAGGAGGATTAATAGCAAATAAAGGAGGGGAGAGACCAGCACCACACCAGGAACATGAACAAACAAAAGAAGGTCCCTTCCAATTATGTTAGTATAGTGACAATCAAAGTCATACAAAGGAGAAAATGATATCAACTCATCCAGCATATTCTCTGCCCCGAATGGTTCAACAGCATAAGCAGCAGGGCAGCAAAGGGGGCTGACAGCATGAAACACAATCAAGTAGACTGGTGATCTACAGGTGCCAGTTTCATTAGGTTCTGGGAACTGGGATCATACACTTCCAAGATCATCAGGAGAAAGTTCTACCCTAGAAAGAAAAATGAATATGCAAAGCCAAGCCCTGAAGACAGCATAAGCAGCAGGGCAGCAAAGGGGACTGACAGCATGAAACACAATCAAGTAGACTGGTGATCTACAGGTGCCGATTTCATTAGGTTCTGGGAACTGGGATCATACACTTCCAAGACCATCAGGAGAAAGTTCTACCCTAGAAAGAAAAATGAATATGCAAAGCCAAGCCCTGAAGATTACTTGATCTGCATCACTCATGATGAAGAACACATCATAGATCAAAGTTCACAGAGATAATGTAGAAGGTTGTGAATTGTGTCAAAAGCACACAAGTAATAAAACTGAAGCATATTACTGATGAAAGTGTATCAACAGATTGCCAATATACATAAAACCAAGGAGCACATCAACTTGTAGGCAAAAAAATAAATAAATCATGTTTTCATCACCAAATCGACCCTCCCCCAGATTTAGATTGAGATAAGAACAAACTATTTAGCAACATTACCACACAATTGCAGCTTTACTCTTGCAACAGCTGTCCTCAAACAGGCAAGTGTATCAACAGATTGCCAATATACATAAAACCAAGGAGCACATCAACTTGTAGGCAAAAAAAAAAAATCATGTTTTCATCACCAAATCGACCCTCCCCCAGATTTAGATTGAGATAAGAACAAACTATTTAGCAACATTACCACACAATTGCAGCTTTACTCTTGCAACAGCTGTCCTCAAACAGGCAAGTGTATCAACAGATTGCCAATATACATAAAACCAAGGAGCACATCAACTTGTAGGCAAAAAAAATAAATCATGTTTTCATCACCAAATCGACCCTCCCCCAGATTTAGATTGAGATAAGAACAAACTATTTAGCAACATTACCACACAATTGCAGCTTTACTCTTGCAACAGCTGTCCTCAAACAGGCAATCAAACTTCAGATCCACAAGAATGGCTAACAAAGCAGCGCATGCACCAGAAGTCACAAATAAACTTTCTGGGATCCAAGTACAGTTGGGTAGACGGATAAAGAAACAAGGCGCTGGAACAACCAGGAGCATTAAATAATGAAATACATCAGATGTGATCTACATTCCCCATTAAAAAATCACACCTAAGAGCCAGATAAGACTAGCTAAAGGAAAAAAACGAGCGACTCACATGGAGCATCTCAGCTCGTCTCAGATCTGCCAGATTAGATGTGAGAAAACAAGGAACAACACATACTACTTTTTAATTGGAGAGAATCATTTGATACTGCACTTGGGCCAAAGATTCCATCCTTTGAGGACATGCTACGTTACCAGCACACGGAAAGAATATGAAGCAAAGGCAGCTCCTTTAAGTTTCACTTTGCTCCTGGTCCTGCTTATACGATAAATGCAGATTGCGAGCACATGGAAGGAGGTTGGGAAATGATCTCTTTTGCCGCAACTTGGTGTCTTGGACCCAAATCCAGCATTCTTGAGCCCACATTAGCGGCAAAAGGATGCATTTATTTTCCTTCCATGTAAAATAAAAGCACCCTATCCACTCAATGGTGCAGTAATAAGTAGGCAAGATCTCTCTTACTGCACTTGTAGTCGAAGAGCCTTGACCTGACCTCCATGCCAGAATGCAAACAAATACTGAAGATGGAGATCTCTTGCTTCACTTAAGATTCTAATTGTCCATTCCTAGGGAAATGAGCATCAAGTTGATCATTTCCAACAGAAGAAGAGAAATCTAGACACAACAACAATCGCAACTGCACATCAAATTCATGGATCACGCCATTGTGGCACACGGTCCGAATCTACACTACACGCAGAGCGAAACACCAAGCACAAGCGTCAAATTTACTGCTTCACCCACTCGCAATTGGCGGAAGAGAAGCCCTCCTTTGCTCGGGTAACTTCAATTTAGGCCAAAGACCCAAGAGATCGTGACCGCGAGCACCCAAATCCTCACTGCCCCGGGCGAAATTCGCACGGACATGACCAATTTTGGTCACTCCATGAGAGATCCACGCCCAGAGCGCTCCCAGGCAGCGCCCGCCCGGATCGCGGCCTGGGCTCCCCAGACACGGCCCCGTGCTGTCTCCATCCCGCAGGAACCAGCCGCAGAGCGCTCAAATCGCCGCCGGAACACCCGAAATTCCCCGGGAACAGGCCGTCTCCCCGCAATTCCCAGCGCAACACGCAAGCAAAACCACGTCCCTCACCACTCCATGCCCCAGAGGGGCAGGCCTCGGCCCATCCCTCCCAGACCAAAACCACAACCACCAAATCGACCGATAGAAAGCAGAGGCAGGGCAGGGGGCTATAGTTGGATATATACCTAGGCCGCGGCGGGGTCGGCGAGGGGCGCGGGGTCCGGGCGGTCCCGGCGGGGGGCGCGAGGCCGCGGCGGAGTCGGGCACGGCGGGGCGACGACGGCGAGGGGCACGAGGAGGGGGAGGAGGACTGCAACGGAGCGCAGGGGAACGGAGAGGACAAGGACGCAAGTTATGGAGGCCAACGATTTGCTCGAGGGAGAAGAAAAGTGGCGCAAAAAGAAGAGAAAAAAAACGGATAAGGAAAAAAAGAGAATGGGGAGTTGGGAAATGGACGCAAGGGGGGGAGGGGGAGGAGAGGATGGCCGGTGGGCCAGAGGCTGGGTGGGATAGGCAGAGGCAGCCACGTTTGTTTTTTTGTTGCGTTCGCGTTGCAATTACGGCTGGTTTTTGGGGCGGGGGAGGCGTGGGGCGGGTCCGTGGACCGAGCCCGTCGCGGGCGGACACGAGGGGCGTGGCGGCGAGGCGGGGCGCGTGGGCGGCGTCCATGCAGGCGGTGAGGCGCCGCTGTGAGTGACGCAACCGACGGGATCGGAGGGGCACGTGCTGCTGCGTTGAAACGACGGACGGGCGGACGGGGAGGAGGAATATGCATATTCTCTCCTCAGATTTATTCATCGCGGTAGTGGTGGAATGGGCATTTTTACCCCCGCGTGTTAAAAGGATTCATTTCATTCCTTCGCGCGGAAAAACACCGTCACGTGGCCTCTTCGCCTTTCCACGCCTCGTCTCTTCAACGGTTCAAGCAGTAGAACCGACGATCCTCGTCAAAGAAAAAAAAAGGGTAGTAGAACCGACAATCCTCATAAAAAAGAGAGTAGTACAACCGAAGATGACCGCGAACGATGCTAACATTTGGCTTGGGGATTTTTTTTTCCTTTTCATATTGGATCGAATTACCGAGCTATGGCATCTCGAAAAAGCTCCTATGGCTCAGTGTCCTTTTTCCTCTTCTTCTTATGGAGTGCCTGAAAAATCAACCCATGCCGATTCTCATGTCTCTGTATGTGGTTTGAAAATAAGCGGACGGTTTTTACTCTCTTAGCATTTACACAAAAGGTTTGGCATTGCAATCTTGTACCCCTATTTCGGGTCTTCCGTGAGATCCTGATAATAAAAGAGGGTCTTAATTAGTGATTTGTTGATGGAACCACCAAGCACATGCTCTTTTGGTGCCCCAAAGATTGCAAGTTAATGCAATTGTTTGTTGCCAAATTATCGCCTGGAGATTGACATGCTCACCTTTGATATCAATGAGCTAAATTAATAAGCCGCCAAAGGGTAATGTTTTGTTTGTTTTGTGTCTTTCTGCTTGAAAAATCCCCTTGATTTTCACAATGATCAACATTATCTCATCGGTGGCACCATTGTTACAGTAAGAACCGTTGCCTCGATTATATTCACTGGAGCCACAACCCTCTTCACTCAACTACACAAACTAGATCTACAGTGTCATCATCTCCTACGCCGACCAATCATTATCCCAGTTGAAGTGGGCGGCACTAGTGCCACTACATCACATCGACCAAGAAGGCCCGAGGCTTGGACCTTGGGATATCCTAGAGTGCAGGATAACCCGTTCTCCCTGGGGAAGACTTATGTAGGATCTGTCCTTAGGTGAGATCAATGTGATCAATTTTTTTGAAGATACAAAACATGTTCAAAAATTCTGAGAAAAAGTGGAGACACACATTCATGTGTGATGTACAAGCTCAAAAAGTTTCAGCTCCTAATTCGAACTACACTTACAGACTTACTGGAAAAAAAAGACAAAATCAGATGTGAATAGTGTCAAATACTATTCACCCCAAAGCTGACACTATTCATAGTCGAATTTGTCTTTTTCAAATCTCTAACTGTGGATCGAGTTTTGAGCTGATTTTTTTCGGAGTTATAGATATACCCCGCAGGTATGTTGTACATTTTTTCCAGTTTTTTTGGATTGTCTAAATGTAAAATGTTTGGGTTGATCTTATGATCTCACCTAAAGGGCTGATCCTATACTAGTCTCCCCCCGTTCTCCCTTCTCGCCCCACCCTCTCCTTGACAATCACTATGGCAAGGCAACAGTTGAGTATAGGCCCATCAGACGAGGAAGCAACAACATAACTAATTGACGATGCAGCGGACCTTGTGGTTAATCATAGCCAACTAGTCGAACGGTTGTGGCGACGGTTAAGCCCATTGCTATGTTTTGTGGGAGTTCTCAATTTGAAAAATATTGACGATCAACTGCAAAAAGGTATATAACCCTTTATGACTTGTAGAGAACATGTGGCGATTTGGATTGTTTCACCAATTAATTAACACTAATACAACTAAATTTTCTGTTTATGTTTCTCGGGTTGTGTTTTGAAATTTCTCCTTCACGATAGACGACTTGTTATTCTCGTGACCTAATTTTATCTTTAGATTTTCTTTGAGAACTTTGAGCGAAGTTCTCGGCTTAAAAAATTTCTGTTTATGTTTCTCGGGTTGTGTTTTGAAATTTCTACTTCGCGGTAGTCGACTTGTTATTCTTGTGACCTAGTTTTATCTTTAGATTTTCTTTGTGAACTTTGAGCGAAGTTCTCGGCTTAAAACACACCCTTTGCACCACAAGACCCGTTACGTATGATACGTTCTTCGAGCTGTACATAATCTTTTCTTTTGAAATGCCGATTACAATATAGACGCACATGGTCACACATCGTTTATTAAAGACCGGATCGAAATTGCAGAGCTTCAAGATCAATGAAATGCCACATGTGTAGAATAATTTGAGTCTGTACATACTGAATTGCTGATGCAGTTCTTTTATTTAGGACTTGGTGTGGGAAAACATGCTGTTTAGCTGTGCGACAATACGCGTATATTTGCATTTTTGCGTGTATGACGTGGTTTAGTATTGCCAGAGGAAAGGGTCTCCGTTCTCAGGTCGCCTAGACAAACATTTTCTTTAAGAGACTAGAGAGACTTTCACGCGAACAAGTAACGAGAAGAGTGAAAACAACCGCAACCATGGCTTAGCTGTCTTCTTGTGCGATTTGGCCACCGTGCAGATCAGATAGATCGATCAAGGGCGACTAAGCTGGAAGATTCCTGCAGACTACTACTAGTACTAATATCAGCATGTGGCAGGAAGAGAATAATGATGCGATCAAATCTGGATGGGGATAGATAGGGCCTGGATGGATGGACCGCGAAGCGCGGCACGCACGCACTGGATTTGGGTGCTGTTGGCTGGCACCCTTTCTTGTTCTCAAGCTGAAAACTCAGTTTCGGTGGTTCAGACTTCATCAGAGGAAGAAAACGTAAACGGGGAAAGGATGCTACGGGGATCACATGATCGACGCTGCGTGGTGGTCCCGCTTTGGACCTCTCCCCCCATGATGAAAACCGTGAGGCATTGAGTAATTTTACATCAGTATTTATATGTGCTATATGACTTCGGATTCCGTTGTCGATTACCCTTTTCTTTTCTTTTCTTTTATGAGATGGTGATTTAAACTTGTTCTCCGTATGATTTAGTATGTTTTTTCAGAAATTAAGTACCTACCACTGAAGAGATTTCAGCCTTAACGAGTTACACAAAAGGGCAAATGCGAGGGTTTGATCCCTGGAGGGTTGGGGTACAACCACCCTTGACCCTTCTAATCATTCAACCATAAATTGGTTCTCAGTCAGCCAGATGTAATTGTGCAGGGTATTTAATTTCTCTGTTATAACACGGGAATGGTTTCCACCGGACTAGCAATATTCCTCCCATTAATTAGTTCTCATTTCTTTCTTCTCTAACGGAAAACAAAACCTAAATTTGAAACAAACCCAGCATGAATAACCAAAAAACAAACAATCAAAAAAATGTCACTATTTATTTTTGTTATGTATTTTGTTTCTTTGTGTGTATTTCGATTTCAATTTAGTCTTTTTAGGGACCGTTGGCACATATCTTGTGAACATTCATGAAAAAAATAAATAAATTCTTGAAACATTCAAGTTAGATTTTTGTGCAGTGGTACCATGTCAACCATGGCATCACACGATTTTTATGAAAGATGGTGGCTAGAGAATGCAACTGGCTTGCTGTTTTGGCTCCGACAAGGCTTCGGTGAGCAAGTTTCATTGTCAGCGAGCCCGTATCAGCTAGCCTCGTGCCTCAAATGTCTATCAATGAGAGGTTAATGGCTTTTGCATGTTTGTTTCATACATGGAAGATTGTCAGTGATGTTGCTTATATATGCACATAACTAGTGTTGCATGCAGGGTTTTCATGCTGCAATGGTCATACAGTCCGTATCTCGTATTTGAGAACACACAACCAAGGAGGCGAAAGACCGATGGTACGCCCCGCCCTACTAACACTCAACAAACATCTAAAGACATTCAATACAACTTATAAACATATATACACTCAACAACATCTAAGCTTAAGAGCCTATGTAAGACTACCTGCAGAGCTTCATTGACGAAGTCACTACATAACACCATATCACCTATTAGTCAATAAAAATTCTATGTTGATACAAAGACCCAAGCTTGAAGTTTGACTCTGCTAGAAAAGGAAAAAACCTCTACTAACCAAGTGAGCAAACATTCTGTTCCTTTTATTTTATTATTTGAAAATGAGGGACCTAAACGCAACCAAATCTCCAGCAACTCTTCAAAAGCCCTTCATTTGAACATCCGAGACCCTTGAACCGTCCTCCATCGTCTGTAAAGAAACACTTGGAGCAAAAAAGTAGGAGTCGAGTTTGCATGAAGCGAGAGCCGCATCATCGCGCCGTCTAAACCATGAACCCTGTGCCGAACATGATGCATTGTTGTTACTATCATGCATCCACCGTTCAACCAAAAGTCAGTGCCAATGGGGTGACAATATCCAATGCACCACTGCTTGTTATAGATCATAACACACATTGGGCTCCTCAGTGTAGGAGTTTGCAGTACACAACAAGATTCCCCTCAGTGATAAATCAAGGTATCAATCCGTGGAGGTACTGGTATCCTGCAACCGTGCCCTTCAATACGAATAAAACTTTACTTGTGTCCCCAACAATTCTAACAAGGGTGTCAATTCTTGCTAGTTGTACAAGTCTATTAAAAGATAACGTGGGATAAATATTTTTGGCATTTTCAGAATAAAAAAAACTAAAGTAAAAAATCACGTAAAGGTAATGGGCCAAGTAACCAAGCACTGACAGAGGGTCCCTAGGGCCACCTGAAAGGATCACTATGGTCGACCAGAAGGGGAAGGGAGGTGAATAGGTGATTACCAATTTTTAGCTCTTTTAATCAAATTAGGATTCACAATAAAATAGTTGCATAGATATGCAACTAGGTGGACAACCTATATGACAAGCACAACAACAAGCACACAAGCAAGCACAAGATACAAACACAATAAGCTTGCACAAAGTAAAGGTTAGAAATAACCACAAGTGGAGTCGATGGAGACGAGGATGTGTTATCGAAGTTCCCTCCCTTTAGGGGGAGGTACGTCTCCATTAGAGCGGTGTGGAGGGACAATGCTCCCCAAGAAGTAATTAGGGCTACCATATTCTCCTCACGCCCCCGCACAATTCAAGATGTTGTGATTCCACTAGTGGTGCCCTTGAAGGCGGCGACCGAACCTTTACAGACAAGGTCGGGGCTCTCTCCACAACTTAATTGGAGGCTCCCAACACCACGACGAAGCTTCACCATAATGAATGTAGCTCCGAGGGGACCTCTTCCATCTAGGGTGCCCAAACACACAAGAGTAACAAAATTCACACAGGAAAGTATGGGGGAATCAAATTTCCTTTGGTGGAAGTGTAGACCTAGGTCTCCTCCCTCAATCCCTAGCAAATCAACAAGTTTGGTCAGCTAGAAAAGGAGATCGGGCAAGAAAGCTCGAAGGGAAACAATGAAGGAAAGAGAGAGAGTCCAGAGGTTGGTGGGAGGTGGAAGAACCACTTCCTTTTATAGTCCTCTCCAAATCGAATAGTTATGCTGGAATTTATACTGTAGTGGTATAACCGGTAAATGGACGCACTACTAGGGAAAAGCCTATAGATAGATGCTTAGCAGTAGCGCAGGCTACTTACCCCGCGCTACTGTTATCTAGTAGCAGCGCGGGGAAAACCCCAGCGCTATTGGTACCACTTAGTAGCATCGCTAGGTAAGCAACCCATCGCTACTACTAAGTGGTCCCCACGGTACCCCTGGGGTAGGCCACAGTAGCAGCGTTGGGTATCCTACCCGCACTGCAACTAATCTTATAGCAGTAGCGCGGGGTAGGCACATGGCGCTGCTACTATTTATACATATAGCCAGCTTGTGGGCCCCACTTACCAGTATCGCGGGCTTACTGCCAGCACTACAGGTAGTCGCGTAGTAGTAGCGTGGACCTGTTACCCCGCGCTACTGCTAAGCGTGCTAATAACTCACAAGTATAGGGGATCACAACAGTTTTCGAGGGTAGAGTATTCAACCCAAATTTATTGATTCGACATAAGGGGAGCTTGATACCCACAAGTATAGGGGATCACAACAGTTTTCGAGAGTAGAGTACTCAACCCAAATTTATTGATTCGACACAAGGGGAGCCAAAGAATATTTGCAAGTATTAGCAACTGAGTTGTCAATTCAACCACACCTGGAGATTAAATATCTGCAGCACAATAATATGGTATTTTTGATAGCACTGGTAACAATAGCAATGGTAACGGCAACAACAGTAATAGTTTTGTAGCAGTTGTAACAATAGCAATAGCAATAGTGACTTAGCAAGAACAATATGTGAAAAACTCATAAGCATTGGATCGATGAATTCGTTGGATGATATTCATCATATAGCAGTCATAACCCTAGGGCGATACAAAACTAGCTCCAGTTCATAAATATAATGTAGGCATATATTCCGTAAATAGTCATACGTGCTTATGGAAAAGAACTTGCATGACTATTTTGTCCTACCCTCCTGTGGCAGCTGGGTCCATAAGGAAACTAAGGGATATTAAGGCCTCCTTTTAATAGAGAACCGGAACAAAGCATTAACACATAGTGAATACATGAACTCCTCAAACTATGGTCATCACCGGAAAGTATCCCAATTACTGTCACCCTGGGGTTTACGGACCATAACACGTAATAGGTGCATATGACTTGGAAGATCGGATCTAGAACATATATATAATATATGGTGAAAACATAAACGGTTCAGATCTGAAATCATGGCACCCGGGCCCTAGTGACAAGAATTAAGCATAGCAAAGTCATAGCAACATCAGTTTCAGAACATAGTGGATACCAGGGATCAAGCCCTAACAATACTAACTCGATTACATGATGAATCTCATCCAACTCCTCACCGACCAGCGAGCCTACGAAGGAATTACTCACTCTCGGTGGGGAGCATCATGGAATTGGTGATGAAGGAGGGTTGGTGATGACGAAGACCGAAGATTACCCTCTCCGGAGCCCCAAACGGTCTCCAGATCTGGCCTCCCAATGAAGAACAGGAGGCGGCGGCGGCCCCGTATCGTAAAATGCGATGAAACTTTCTCTCCTACCCCCCCCCCCCCCAAATAGGATTTTATAGTGCTGGAATTAGGGTCAGCGAAGCCCTGAGGGCCCCACCACCCACCAGGGCGTGCTAGAGGGGGTGGCGCGCCCTGGTGTCTTGTGGGCAGCCAGGGCCCCCTCTAGTGGGTCTTGGTTCTAGCATTTTTTATTTATTACAAAATAATTCTCCAAAAAGTTTCGTCCAAATCCGAGAACTTTTATTTCTGCACAAAAACAACACCCTGGTAGTTCTGCTGAAAACAGCGTCAGTCCGGGTTAGTTTCATTCAAATCATGCAAATTAGAGTCTAAAACAAGAGCAAAAGTGTTAGGAAAAGTAGATACAATGGAGATGTATCAACTCCCCCAAGCTTAACCCATTGCTTGTCCTCAAGCAATTCAGTTGACAAACTGAAAGTGATAAAGAAAAACTTTTACGAACTCTTTTGTTCTTGTTTACATATATATGCTTAAGTAGCACCCAGGTTTTCAGCAAAGATCATGACTAACCATGTCAACAATAACTCTTAAAAATTATATAAACTCATATCAATAGCATAACCAACTAGCGAGCAATAATAAAATATCTCAAATGCCAAAACTTTGTCAAAACAATCATGATATAATATGACAATAGTGGTGTCTCACTAGCCCTTTTTAAGACCGCAAAACATAAATGCAGAGCACCTTCGAAGTTCAAGCAGCGACTAAACATTGTAATTCATGGTAGAAGAGATCCAGTCATGATGCATTCAACATTAACTAAACACAATGCATGAGGATGACAATAGTGCTCTCAGGTCTGGTGCTTGTTTGAGAACATGATGACTCAACATAAAAGTAAATAGATAGCCCCTTCACAGAGGGAAGCAGGGATTTGCAGAGGTGCCAGAGCTCAAAGCTTAAATGCGAGATAAATATAATTTTGGGAGGTGCACCCTTCCTGTCAACGCTACGACCAAGAGTTATCAATATCTTCCATGCTAAACACAGTTCCCAAGCGGTAAAAGTAAAGGTTTACTCCCCTTCCACCAACAAACACAAGCCATGGCTACCCGAATCCACGGGTGCCGTCCATACCAACAACAGTCCTGGGGGAGTTTTGTTTAATTATTTGCAATTTTTTATTTTGGGACTGAGCATCCCTATTACTGGCCCCTCTCGTGCAAGGACGAGTGAATAAACACTCATCATGAGAATAACCTGCTTAGCATGGAAGATACTGACCGCCGCTTGTCGCTCCATGAGCGGTCCAGGCACACAAAACAGATGTTCATTTGAAATTTTAGAGGTGGCACAAGCAAATTTACTTGGAACGATGGAGTAATACCGCATATAGGTAGATATAGTGGACTCATCTGGAATAACTTTGGTTTAAGAGTTTTGATGCACAAGCAGTATTCCTGCTTAGTACATGCGTACGCTAGCAAATAGGCCGAGAAGCGACCAACTAGAGAGCAAAAACGGTCATGAACATGCTTTATGAATAATCAACATTGAATACTAGCATGAGTAGGATATAAACACCAGAAACATAAATATCGTGGAGACTATGTTGGTTTTGATACAACTACATGCGTGAACATGTGCCAAGTCAAGCCACTTGAAACATTCAGAGGAGGATACCATATCAGCATACTACATTACAATCATTTTAATGCATGTTGACACCCAAGATAAATCATTATCCACTCCTAGCTACTTAAGCATGACATGAGAAACTATAATCTCTAATTGTCATTGCAAACATGTTTGATCATAATACACTGAATCATGGATACTGAGTTAAACATATTTACAAAAACAAAAACAAGTTGAGTTCATACCCGCTTTCCTCTGCCACAGTCACTTCATCAAATATCGTCATTATTGCCTTTCACTTGCACGACCGAACGATATGCAAATAATAATAATGCAAGAGTGCAGTGGACTAAGCTGTAATCTGCAACATTTATTCAAAGGAGAAGACAAAATAATATGGGCTCTTTATTAGATCAACAATAATGCATTTAAGAGCCACTCAAAATTTTCATCGTGGTCTTCTCCTTGGTACGACTCAAGAAAAGAAAAGGAAAATAATTTTAGAGAAACACACTGAAATATTTTTGGAGTTTTTAGTTTTTCTTGAAGAAAGCAAATTAAAGAAGGAAAAACAAAAACGAGAAAAACTATTTACATGGGAAAGCTCCCAACAAGTAAAAGAAGAATCGAGAAATCTTTTTGGGTTTTCTTTAATCCACAACTGAATTAAACTAGAAAGAAAAACTGAAAAGAAGCAAGAAATATTTTTTTATTTTCTTAAAGTTTTTCAAAAAAACGAGAAGAAAGCAAAAAAATAAATCTATCATGGGTAATACAATGAAAAAGAGTGGACACTGCTACTTCGTGGGCTTGCGTTGGTTTTTCCCTTGAAGAGGAAAGGGTGATGCAGCAAATTAGAGATAAGTATTTCCCTCAGTTTTGAGAACCAAGGTATCAATCCAGTAGGAGACAACGCACAAATCACCAAATACCTGCACAAATAATCAAACAACTTGCACCCAACGTGATAAAGGGGTTGTCAATCCCTTCATGGTTACTTGCAAAAGTGAGATCTGATAGAGATTGATAAAAGGTAAAGTTAATATTTTTGGTATTTTTGATTTATAGATCGGAAAGTAAAAGATTGCAAAAATAGTAGATCGGAAACTAATATTGTAGATCGGAAACTTATATGATGGAAAATAGACCTGGGGGCCATAGGTTTCACTAGAGGCTTCTCTCATGATAGCAAATAATACGGTGGGTGAACAAATTACTACCGAGCAATTGATACAAAAGCGCAAAGTTATGACGATATCTAAGGCAATGATCATGAATATAGGCATCACGTCCGTGTCAAGTAGACCGAAACGATTCTGCATCTACTACTATTACTCCACACATCGATCGACTCCTGCCTGTATCTAGAGTATTAAGTTCATGAAGAACAGAGTAACGCATTAAGTAAGATGACATGATGTAGAGGAATTAATTCAAGCAATATGATGAAAACCCCATCTTTTTATCGTGGATGACAACAATACAATACGTGCTTTGCTGCCCCTACTGTCACTGGGAAAGGACACCGCAAGATTGAACCCAAAGCTAAGTACTTCTCCTATTGCAAGAAAAACCAATCTAGTTGGCCAAACTAAACCGATAGTTCGAAGAGAATTACAAAGATATCAAATCATGCATAAAAGAATTCAGAGAAGATTCAAATAATATTCATAGATAAGCTGATCATAAATCCACAATTCATCGGATCTCGGCAAACACACCGCAAAAAGTATTACATCGAATAGATCTCCAAGAACATCGAGGAGAACATAGTATTGAGAATCAAAGAGAGAGAAGAAGCCATCTAGCTACTAGCTATGGACCCATAGGTCTGTGGTAAACTACCCACGCTTCATCAAAAGGGCAATGGTGTTGATGTAGAAGCACTCCGTGATCGAATCCCCCTCCGGCAGGGTGCTGGAAAAGGTCCCTAGATGGGATCTCACGGGTATAGAAGGTTGCGGCGGTGGAAAAGTGTTTTCGTGGATTCCTCTGGTGGTTTGGGAATATATGTGAATATATAGGCGGCAGATCTAGGCCAGGGGTCACCGAGGGCCCACAAGGCAAGGGGCGCGCCCTACCCCCCTAGGCGCGCCCTCCACCCTTGTGGCCGCCTCGTGGCTCTTCTGACTTGCACTCCAAGTCTCCTGGGTGTCTTCTGGTCCAAAAAAAATCATCGCGAATGTATTATTCCGTTTGGACTCCGTTTGGTATTCCTTTTCTGCGAAACTCAAAACAAGGAAAAAACAGAAACTGGCACTGGGCTCTAGGTTAATAGGTTAGTCCCAAAAATAATATAAAATAGCATATTAATGCATATAAAACATCCAAACAGATAATATAATAGCATGGAACAATCAAAAATTATAGATACGTTGGAGACGTATCAAGCATCCCCAAGCTTAATTCCTGCTCGTCCTCGAGTAGGTAAATGATAAAAACATAATTTTTGATGTGGAATGCTACCTAACATATTTATCGATGTAATTTATCTTTATTGTGGCATGAATATTCAGATCCATAAGATTCAAAACAAAAGTTTAATATTGACATAAAAACAATAATACTTCAAGCATACTAACAAGGCAATTATGTCTTCTCAAAATAACATGGCTAAAGAAAGCTTATCCCTACAAAATCATATAGTCTGGCTATGCTCCATCTTCATCACACAAAATATTCAAATCATGCACAACCCCGGTTTTAGCCAAGCATATGTTTCATACTTTAGTATTCTCAAACTTTTTCAACTTTCACGCAATACATGAGCATGAGCCATGGACATAGCACTATAGGTGGAATGGAATGGTGGTTGTGGAGAAGACAAAGAGAAGGAGATAGTGTTGGGGAACGTAGTAATTCAAAAAATTTCCTATGATCGTGCAAGACCTATCTAGGAGATGCATAGCAACGAGACGGGAGAGTGTGTCTACGTACCCTCATAGACCGAAAGCGGAAGCGTTTAGTAACGCGGTTGATGTAGTCGAACGTCTTCATGATCCAACCGATCCAATGACCGAACGTACGGCACCTCCGTGTTCTGCACACGTTCAGCACGATGACGTCCCTCAAGCTCTTGATCCAGTTCAGGATGAGGGAGAGTTCTGTCAGCACGACGGTGTGGCGACAGTGATGATGAAGTTACCAGCGCAGGGCTTCGCGTAAGCACTACGCCGATATGGCCGACGTGGTAAACTGTGGAGGAGGGCACCGCACACGGCTAAGAGATGTCTGTTGTGCCTTTGGGGTGCCCCCACCTCCGTATATAAAGGGAGGAGGAGGAGGTGGCCGGCCTAAGGGGGCGCGCCATAAGGGGGAGTCCTACTTGGACTCCTAGTCCAAGTAGGATTCGGCCCCCCTCCTTCCTTCCACCAGAGAGGGAAAAGGGGAAGGGAGAGAGAGGGAGAAGGAAAGAGGGGGGCCGGCCCCCTCCCCTAGTCCAATTCGGTTTGGGCAAGGGAGGGGGCGCCCCTCTGACGTGGCCTTTCTCCTCTCCTCCAATAAGGCCCAATAGGCCCAATACTTCTCCCGGGGGGTTCCGGTAACCTCCCGATACTCCGGAAAAATGCCCGAACCACTCGGAACCATTCCGATGTCCAAATGCAACCTTCCAATATATGAATCTTTACCTCTCGACCATTTGAGACTCCTCGTCATGTCCGTGATCTCATCCGGGACTCCGAACAAAGTTCGGTCATCAAATCACATAACTCATAATACAAATCATCATCGAACATTAAGCGTGCGGACCCTACGGGTTCGAGAACTATGTAGACATGACCGAGACACATCTCCGGTCAATAACCAATAGCGGAACCTAGATGCTCATATTGGTTCCTCCATATTCTATGAAGATCTTTATCGGTCAAACCGCATAACAACATACGTTATTCCCTTTGTCATCGGTATGTTACTTGCCCGAGATTCGATCGTCGGTATCATCATACCTAGTTCAATCTCGTTACTGGAAATTCTCTTTACTCGATCCATAATGCATCATCCCGTAACTAACTCATTAGTCACATTGCTTGCAAGGCTTATAGTGATGTGCATTACCGAGAGGGCCCAGAGATACCTCTCCGATACACGGAGTGACAAATCCTAATCTCGATCTATGCCAACCCAACAAACACCTTCAGAGACACCTGTAGATTATCTTTATAATCACCCAGTTACCTTGTGACGTTTGATAGCACACAAGGTGTTCCTCCGGTATTTGGGAGTTGCATAATCTCATAGTCATAGGAACATGTATAAGTCATGATGAAAGCAATAGCAATAAAACTAAACGATCATAATGCTAAGCTAACGGATGGGTCTTGTCCTTCACATCATTCTCTAATGATGTGATCCCGTTCATCAAATGACAACACATGTCTATGATTAGGAAACTTAACCATCTTTGATTAACGAGCTAGTCAAGTAGAGGCATACTAGGGACACTCTGTTTTGTCTATGTATTCACACATGTACTAAGTTTCCGGTTAATACAATTCTAGCATGAATAATAATCATTTATCATGATATAAGGAAATATAAATAACAACTTTATTATTGCCTCTAGGGCATATTTCCTTCAGTCTCCCACTTGCAATAGAGTCAATAATCTGGATTACATAGTAATGGTTCTAACACCCATGGAGTCTTGGTGCTGATCATGTTTTGCTCGTGGAAGAGGCTTAGTCAACGGGTCTGCAACATTCAGATCCGTATGTATCTTGCAAATCTCTATGTCACCCTCCTTGACTAGATCACAGATGGAATTGAAGCGTCTCTTGATGTGTTTGGTTCTCTTGTGAAATCCGGATTCCTTCGCCAAGGCAGTTGCTCCAGTATTGTCACAAAAGATTTTCATTGGATCCGATGCACTAGGTATTACACCTAGATCGGATATGAACTCCTTCATACAGACTCCTTCATTTGCTGCTTCCGAAGCAGCTATGTATTCCACTTCACACGTAGATCCCGCCACGACGCTCTGCTTGGAACTGCACGAACTTACAGCTCCACCATTCAATATAAATACGTATCCGGTTTGTGACTTAGAGTCATCCGGATCAGAGTCAAAGCCTGCATCGACGTAACCATTTATGACGAGCTCTTTGTCACCTCCATAAACGAGAAACATATCCTTAGTCCTTTTCAGGTATTTCAGGATGTTCTTGACCGCTGTCCAGTGATCCACTCCTGGATTACTTTGGTACCTCCCTGCTATACTTATAGCAAGGCACACATCAGGTCTGGTACACAGCATTACATACATGATAGAACCTATGGCTGAGCCATAGGGAATGACCTTCATTTTATCTCTATCTTCTACAGTGGCCGGGCATTGAGTCTGACTCAACTTCACACCTTGTAACACAGGCAAGAACCCTTTCTTTGACTGATCCATTTTGAACTTCTTCAAAACTTTATCAAGGTATGTGCTTTGTGAAAGTCCAATTAAGCGTCTTGATCTATCTCTATAGATCTTGATGCCCAATATATAAGCAGCTTCACCGAGGTCTTTCATAGAAAAATTCTTATTCAAGTATCCTTTTATGCTATCCAGAAATACTGTATCATTTCCAATCAACAATATGTCATCCATATATAATATTAGAAATGCTACAGAGCTCCCACTCAGTTTCTTGTAAATACAGGCTTCTCCAAAAGTTTGTATAAAACCATATGCTTTGATCACGCTATCAAAGCATATATTCCAACTCCGAGAGGCTTGCACTAGTCCATAAATGGATCGCTGGAGCTTGCACACTTTGTTAGCACCTTTAGGATCGACAAAACCTTCTGGTTGCATCATATGCAACTCTTCTTTAAGATATCCATTAAGGAATGCAGCTTTGACATCCATTTGCCAAATTTCATAATCATAAAATGCGGCAATTGCTAACATGATTCGGACAGACATAAGCATCGCTATGGCTGAGAAGGTCTCATCGTATTCAACTCCTTGAAGTTGTCGAAAACCTTTCGCAACAAGTCGAGCTTTGTAGACAATAACATTACCGTCAGCGTCAGTATTTTTCTTGAAGATCCATTTATTCTCGATCATCGGGCAAGTCAACCAAAGTCCACACTTTGTTCTCATACATGGATCCCATCTCAGATTTCATGGCCTCAAGCCATTTCGTGGAATCTGGGCTCATCATCGCTTCCTCATAGTTCGTAGGTTCGTCATGGTCAAGTAACATGACCTTCAGAACAGGATTACCGTACCACTCTGGTGCGGATCGTACTCTAGTTGACCTATGAGGTTCGGTAGTAACTTGATCTGAAGTTTCCTGATTATCATCATTAGCTTCCCCACAGATTGGTGTAGGAATCACTGGAACTAATTTCTATGATGAACTACTTTCCAATTCGGGAGAAGGTACAATTACCTCATCAAGTTCTACTTTCCTCCCACTCACTTCTTTCGAGAGAAACTCCTTCTCTAGAAAGGATCCATTCTTAGCAACTAATATCTTGCCTTCAGATCTGTGATAGAAGGTGTACCCAACAGTCTCCTTTGGGTATCCTATGAAAACACATTTCTCTGATTTGGGTTCGAGCTTGTCATGTTGAAGCTTTTTCACATAAGCATCGCAACCCCAAACTTTAAGAAACGACAACTTGGGTTTCTTGCCAAACCACAGTTTGTATGGTGTCGTCTCAACGGATTTAGATGGTGCCCTAATTAACGTGAATGCAACCGTCTCTAAAGCATAACCCCAAAACGATAGCGGTAAATCGGTAAGAGACATCATAGATCACACCATATCTAATAAAGTATGGTTACGACGTTCGGAGACACCATTACACTGTGGTGTTCCAGGTGGCGTGAGTTGCGAAACTATTCCGCATTGTTTCAAATGAAGACCAAAATTATAACTCAAATATTCACCTCCACGATCAGATCGTAGAAACTTTATTTTCTTGTTACGATGATTTTCCACTTCACTCTGAAATTCTTTGAACTTTTCAAATGTTTCAGACTTATGTTTCATTAAGTAGATATACCCATATCTACTCAAATCATCTGTGAAGGTCATAAAATAACGATACCCGCCGCAAGCCTCAACACTCATCGGACCGCATACATCAGTATGTATTACTTCCAATAAGTCAGTTGCTCGCTCCATTGTTCCGGAGAACAGAGTCTTAGTCATCTTGCCCATGAAGCATGGTTCGCAAGCATCAAGTGATTCATAATAGGGATAATTAGATTGATGCCCCTAGTTGTGTCCCACTCATCTGTTTTACCCCTAATTCCCAAAAGTCACTGGTTCTGTCCAAGTCACTTTGCTCCTATTATGCTTTTGCCCTTTGACCGTTTGACCATCAGTTTGAAAACTTCATAACTAATTCATACTAAATCAGAAAAATGCAAATAAGATACCAAAATGTTTAGAAAAATATCACCTATATGTCAGTGTCATTTGCATTCATGAAAAAAGTGTTGGAAAGTGCCCATCCGAGTTTTAGCTCTTATGCTACCACCATGAATAGTAAAATCTAAAAAAGTTCAAATTTTTTTTAAAAAAAATTGGTGGCAAAGAATGACAAATGTTTTAAGTGCCTGCCGAGTTTCATCAGGGAATAACATTCGTGGGTGCCGTGACAAAAAACAATCAGAACTCCAAAATAAATTATTTTTTTGCCACGACTTCCATGAATGTCGTTCCCTAATGAAACTGGGCAAGCACTTAGAACATTTGTTGTTCTTCGCTATCATATTTTTTTTGAAATTTTTTGAATTTTTTTGGAGTTCACTATTCATGGTGGTATCAAAAGAGCTAAAACTCGGATGTGCACTTTCCAACACTTTTTTCATGAATGCAAATGACATTGACATATAGGTGATGTTTTTCTGAACATTTTGGTATCTTATTTGCATTTTTCTGATTCAGTATGAATTAGTTATGAAGTTTTCAAACTGACGGTCAAACGGTCAAAGGGCAAAAGCATAAGAGGAGCAAAGTGACTTGGACAGAACCGGTGACTTTTGGGAATTAGGGGTAAAACAGACGACTGGGACACAACTAGGGGCATAAATCTAATTATCCCTTCATAATAAAGTGATTCCAAAAGTCCATCAACATGGCGTTTCTTCATGCGCTTTACACCAATATGACCTAAACGACAGTGCCACAAATAAGTTGCACTATCATTATTAACTTTGCATCTTTTGGCTTCAATTTATGAATATGTGTATCACTACAATCAAGATTCAACAGAAGTAGACCACTCATCAAGGGTGCATGACCATAAAATATATTACTCATATAAATAGAACAACCATTATTCTTTGATTTAAATGAATAACCGTCTCGCATCAAACAAGATCCAGATATAATGTTCATGCTCAACGCTGGTACCAACAACTATTCAGGTTTAAAACTAATCCCGATGGTAGATGTAGAGGTAGCGTGCCCACGGCGATCACATTGACTTTGGAACCATTTCCCACGCGCATCGTCACCTCGTCCTTAGCCAATCTTCGTTTAATCCGTATCCCCTGTTTCGAGTTGCAAATGAGCAACAGAACCAGTATCAAATACCCAGGCACTACTACGAGCATTAGTAAGGTACACATCAATAACATGTATATCAAATATACCTTTCACTTTGCCATCCTTCTTATCCGCCAAATACTTGGGGCAGTTCCGCTTCTAGTGACCAGTCCCTTTGCAGTAGAAGCACTCAGTCTCAGGCTTAGGTCCAGACTTGGGTTTCTTCACTTGAGCAACAACTTGCTTGCCGTTCTTCTTGAAGTTCCCCTTCCTTCTTTGCCCTTTTTCTTGAAACTAGTGGTCTTGTTAACCATCAACACTTGATGCTCCTTCTTGATTTCTACCTCCGCAGCCTTTAGCATCGCGAAGAGCTCAGGAATTGTCTTATCCATCCCTTGCATATTATAGTTCATCATGAAGCTTTTGTAGCTTGGTGGCAGTGATTGAAGAACTGTGTCTATGACACTATCATCAGGAAGATTAACTCCCAGTTGAGTCAAGTGGTTATGGTACCCAGACATTCTGAGTATGTGTTCACTGACAGAACTATTCTCCTCCATTTTGCAGCAATAGAACTTGTTGGAGACTTCATATCTCTCAACTCGGGCATTTGCTTGAAATACTAACGTCAACTCCTGGAACATCTCATATGCTCCATGATGTTCAAAACACCTATGAAGTCCCGATTCTAAGCCGTAAAGCATGGCACATTGAACTATCGAGTAGTCATCAACACGCGACTGCCAGGCATTTACAATGTCTGCAGTTGCTGGTGCAGGTGGTACACCTAGCGGTGCTTCCAGGACATAATTCTTCTGTGTAGCAATGATGATAATCCTCAAGTTACGGACCTAGTCCGTGTAATTGCTACCATCATCTTTCAACTTAGCTTTCTCCAGGAACGCATTAAAATTCAAGGGAACGATAGCACGGGTCATTGATATACAACAACATAGACATGCAAAATACTATCAGGTACTAAGTTCATGACAAATTAAAGTTCAATTAATCATATTACTTAAGAACTCCCACTTAGATAGACATCCCTCTAGTCATCTAAATGATCACGTGATCCATATCAACTAAACCATGTCCGATCATCACATGAGATGGAGTAGTTTTCAATGGTGAACATCACTATGTTGATCATATCTACTATATGATTCACGTTCGACCTTTCGGTCTCAGTGTTCCGAGGCCATATCTGCATATGCTAGGCTCGTCAAGTTTAACCCGAGTATTCTGCGTGTGCAAAACTGGCTTGCACCCGTTGTATGTGAACGTAGAGCTTATCACACCCGATCATCACGTGGTGTCTCGACACGATGAACTGTAGCAACGGTGCATACTCAGTGAGAACACTTATACCTTGAAATTTAGTGAGGGATCATCTTATAACGCTACCGCCGAACTAAGCAAACTAAGATGCATAAAAGATAAACATCACATGCAATAAAAATATGTGACATGATATGGCCATCATCATCTTGTGCCTTTGATCTCCATCTCCAAAGCACCATCATGATCTCCATCATCACCATCTTCACACCTTGATCTCCATCATAGCATCGTTGTCGTCTCGCCAACTATTGCTTCTACGACTATCGCTATCGCTTAGTGATGAAGTAAACCAATTACATGGCGATTGCATTTCATACAATAAAGCAACAACCATAAGGCTCCTGCCAGTTGCCGATGACTTTTACAAAACATGATCATCTCATACAACAATTTATATCTCATCACGTCTTGACCATATCACATCACAACATGCCCTGCAAAAACAAGTTAGATGTCCTCTACTTTGTTGTTGCAAGTTTTACATGGCTGCTACGGGCTTCTAGCAAGAACAGTTCTTACCTACGCATCAAAACCACAACGATTTTTCGTCAAGTGTGATATTTTAACCTTCAACAAGGACCGGCCGTAGTCAAACTCGATTCAACTAAAGTTGGAGAAACAGACACCCGCCAGCCACCTGTGTGCGAAGCACATCAGTAGAACCAATCTCATGAACGCGGTCGTGTAATGCCGGTCCGGGCCGCTTCATCTAACAATACCGCCGAATCAAAGTAAGATGTTGGTGGTAAGCAGTATGACTATTATCGCCCACAACTCTTTGTGTTCTACTCGTGCATATAATATCTACGCATAGACCTGGCTCGGATGCCACTGTTGGGGAACGTAGTAATTCAAAAAATTTCCTACGATCACGCAAGATCTATCTAGGAGATGCATAGCAACGAGACAGGAGAGTGTGTCTACGTACCCTCGTAGACCGAAAGCGGAAGCGTTTAGTAACGCGGTTGATGTAGTCAAATGTCTTCACGATCCAACCGATCCAAGTACCGAACGTACAGCACCTCCGTGTTCTGCACACGTTCAACACGATGACGTCCCTCGAGCTCTTGATCCAGTTGAGGATGAGGGAGAGTTCCGTTAGCACGACGGTGTGGCGACGGTGATGATGAAGTTACCGGCGCAGGGCTTCGCCTAAGCACTACGACGATATGACCAAGGTGGCAAACTGTGGAGGGGGGCACCACACACGGCTAAGAGATGTTTGTTGTGCCTTTGGGGTGCCCCACCTCCATATATAATGGGGAGAGGAGGAGGTGGCCGGCCTAAGGGGGCGCGCCATAAGGGGGGAGTCGAGTCCAAGTAGGATTCGACCCCCCTCCTTCCTTCCACGGGAGAGGGAAAAGGGGAAGGGAGAGAGAGGGAGAAGGAAAGAGGGGGGCCGCCCTCCTCCCCTAGTCCAATTCGGTTTGGGCAAGGGGGGGGGGCGCCCCTCTCACGTGGCCTTTCTCCTCTCCTCCAATAAGGCCCAATAGGCCTAATACTTCTCCCGGGGGGTTCCGGTAACCTCCCAGTACTCCGGAAAAATGCCCGAACCACTCGCAACCATTCCGATGTCCAAATGCAACCTTCCAATATATGAATCTTTACCTCTCGACCATTTCGAGACTCCTCGCCATGTATGTGATCTCATCTGTACTCCAAACAAACTTTGGTCATCAAACCACAAAACTCATAATACAAATCGTCATTGAACGTTAAGCATGCGGACCCTACGGGTTCGAGAACTATGTAGACATGACCGAGACACATCTCCGGTCAATGACCAACAGCGGAACCTGGATGCTCATATTGGTTCCTACATATTCTATGAAGATCTTTATCGGTCAAACCGCATAACAACATACATTATTCCCTTTGTCATCGGTATGTTACTTGCCCGAGATTCGATCGTCGGTATCATCATACCTAGTTCAATCTCGTTACTGGCAAGTATCTTTACTTGTTCCGTAATGCATCATCCTGTAACTAACTCATTAGTCACATTGCTTGCAAGGCTTATAGTGATGTGCATTACTGAGAGGGCCCAGAGATACCTCTCCGATACACGGAGTGACAAATCCTAATCTCGATCTATGCCAACCCAACAAACACCTTCGGAGACACCTGTAGAGCATCTTTATAATCACCCAGTTATGTTGTGATGTTTGATTGCACACAAGGTGTTCCTCCGGTATTCGGGAGTTGCATAATCTCATAGTCAGAGGAACATGTATAAGTCATGAAGAAAGCAATAGCAATAAAACTAAACGATCATAATGCTAAGCTAACCGATGGGTCTTGTCCATCACTTCATTCTCTAATGATGTGATCCCGTTCATCAAATGACAACTCATGTCTATGGTTAGGAAATTTAACCATCTTTGATTAACGAGCTAGTCAAGTAGAGGCATACTAGGGACACTCTGTTTTGTCTATGTATTCACACATGTACTAAGTTTCCGGTTAATACAATTCTAGCATGAATAATAAACATTTATCATGATATAAGGAAATATAAATAACAACTTTATTATTGCCTCTAGGGCATATTTCCTTCATATAGTCTCACATCAACTAGGCGTATCAACGGGCTATGGAGATGCCATCAATAGATATCAATGTGAGTGAGTAGGGATTGCCATGCAACGGATGCACTAGAGCTATAAGTTTATGAAAGCTCAAAAAAGAAAACTAAATGGGTGTGCATCCAACTTGCTTGCTCATGAAGACCTAGGGCAATTTGAGGAAGCCCATCGTTGGAATATACAAGCCAAGTTCTATAATGAAAAATTCCCACTAGTATATGAAAGTGACAACATAGGAGGCTCTCTATCATGAAGACCATGGTGCTACTTTGAAGCACAAGTGTGAAAAAAAGATAGTAACATTGCCCCTTCTCTCTTTTTCTCTCATTTTTTCATTTTTTCTCTCTTTTTTGGGCCTTCTTTTTTTGGCCTTTTCCTTTTTTTATTCCTCACATAGGACAATGCTCTAATAATGAAGATAATCACACTTTTATTTACTTACAACTCAAAAATTACCACTCGATACTAGAACAAAATATGACTCGACATGAATGCCTCCGGCGGTGTACCGGGATGTGCAATGAATCAAGAGTGACATGTATGAAAAAGAATTATGAACGGTGGCTTTGCCACAAATACGATGTCAACTACATGATCATGCAAAGCAATATGACAATTATGAAGCGTGTCATAATAAACGGAGCGGTGGAAATTTGCATGGCAATATATCTTGGAATGGCTATGGAAATGCCATAATAGGTAGGTATGGTGGCTGTTTTGAGGAAGATATATGGTGGGTGTAGGGTACTGGCGAAAGTTGCATAGTACTAGAGAGGCTAGCAATGGTGGAAGGATGAGAGTGCGTATAATCCATGGACTCAACATTAGTCATAAAGAACTCACATACTTATTGCAAAAATCTATTAGTCATCGAAACGAAGTACTACGCGCATGCTCCTAGGGGAAGGGTTGGTAGGAGTTAACTATCGCATGATCCCGACCTCCACACAAAGGATGACAATCAAGAAATATCTCATGCTCCAACTTCATTACATAACGGTTCACCATACGTGCATGCTACGGGACTCACAAACCTTAACACAAGTATTTCTCAAATTCACAATTACTCACTAGCATGACTCTAATATCACCATCTTCACATCTCAAAACAATCATAAGGAATCAAACTTCTCATAGTATTCAATGCACTTTATATGAAAGTTTTTATTATATCCCTCTTGGATGCCTATCATATTAGGACTAAATTTATAACCAAAGCAAATTACCATGCTGTTTAAAGAATCTCAAAATAATATAAGTGAAGCATGAGAGTTCATTAATTTCTATAAAATAAAACCACCGCCGTGCTCTAAAAAGATATAAGTGAAGCACTAGAGCAAAATTGCCTAGCTCAAAAGATATAAGTGAAGCACATAGAGTATTCTAATAAATCATGATTCATCTGTGTCCCTCTCAAAAGGTGTGTAAAACAAGGATGATTGTGGCAAACTAAAAAGCAAAGACTAAAATCATACAAGACACTCCAAGCAAAACACATATCATGTGGTGAATAAAAATATAGCCTCAAGTAAAGTTACCGATAGACGAAGACAAAAGAGGGGATGCCTTCCGGGGCATCCCCAAGCTTAGGCTCTTGGTTGTCCTTGAATTTTACCTTGGGGTGCCTTGGGCATCCCTGTGACATCCTGGTTTTTGCCCTCTCTTCTTTTTCTGATTTTATTTGGTTTTGATTTGAATTTGGAGTTTTGAATCTCTTCAGTTGGACTTAAACACTTGGGCACCACTTTGACTTTCACCCAAGTGACTCATTTCTCTCACTAGCCATCGTTTCTTCTCTGATCAACCTCAAAATAATATTATGAATATTTTTCTTAAATGAAAAATATTCATTTTCCCCCTCTAAAACCCTAACCAGCCACTTGTGCTCCAAAGCAACCCCAATTTTTCTTGCCCACAAAAATCTGATAAAATTCCGAAATATTCTTTGAACCCTAGGACACCTTCCTGAATAAAAATATTGCATCACTTTTTGGAATATTTTTGCTACAGAAAATATTTTTAGTTCTGGACAGAAATGGTAGTTTCTACAGCAACTACCATTTTACTTGCTCCAATGTTGCTGAATTTTCTTGTGCTTCACTACCCTCCTAGATGACTGCTAACCTCCAAAGCTCAGCTCCCAACTCTTAATATTTTGACCACAGTAAGCTCTCAAAGTTACTGTCCAGAAACTTACCAGGAAGTGAAACTCCAGCTTACTGCGCTTGAGCTCAACTCAAAGGGTTGGAACAGCTCTAACCACCAAGGACTACACGCCAGGCATGAAGTTTAAGCTTAGCGCGATGTCATAGTTCACGCGGTGACCACGTTCGTCCAGGCGTGCTGGCATGTAGCCGACGCGCTCTGCGACGCGCCCGAGCCGCTATTGCGCGCGTGCCCGCTTCCCCGCCTGCCGCGCCTTGCCAACCTTCGCCACGATCATCATCCCGACTCCCTTAACTCCCTCCTGGCGCTCGCCGACGCCGGAGCTCGCCGCAGCGAGCACGGGCACGGTCTGGCCAACCCAACAGTGCGCTGCGCACTATGTTCGTCACCTTCCCCTCGTTCCTGTGCTCGTCTCCTCCCGCCCACAGTGCCCGCGTGAGCTGCGTCGCCTTCCCCCTCGCTCACTAACGCCGTTCGTCACCGGGCGCCGTGTCCAGGTGTCCTCCGCCGGAGCCCGAACCCCTCGCCTCGCTCGACTATAAATACAGCCCTCTCGAGCATCACCAAGCCCTCTCACACACTCCACAAACCAGTAGGAAGCCGTAGCTCGGCCGGGCAGGCCGCGGGCCGCCGTCCCCGAGCTCGAGCTCGCCGGCAATCCCCTCGGGTCGTCTCCGCAGCTCCAGCCCCTTCCAGGTCCGGGCCACCCTTCCAGAGCCTCCGCCGTGCTTCAGTGGTGCCGTCCTGCCTGATTGGAGCCACTGGTGCCGCCTCTGGTCGCCATCATCCTCAACTCCGGCGACCTCCGCTCTCTGTCGCCGCTGGAGAGGTCCTTTCCGACGCCGTCCGACCACCCCTAGCTAATCTACGAGTACGGGCAGGTGCGCCTTCATCTTCTCCTTCGATCCATCCCTCTAGCTCGGGCCAAGATGCCCCCCTTGCCGACGTGTGCTCCGGCGGAGCCCCGCCGCACTCTATTCCCTCCCCCTCCCTCTCACCTGACTAGCGAGGCCCGCTAGTCAGCCACTCTTGCCACGCCCGAAGCAGTACGAGTGGTGGCGCCCCGCGGGGTTTACGCCTTCGACGTCACCCCCTAGTTCTGTTTTTATTTAAATCAAATTCAAAATATTCCAGAGAGCTTCAAACAGCCACAACTTTTTAACCATAAGTCCAAATGAATTGATTCTTTTTTGCATTGTGTTCTTTATGAAAAGATCTAGCGGCCCACCAAAAATGAGATTTTTCTCTACTGTCTAGATTTTCTGGTGAATTACAGAATGTTTCTTGATATTTTATTTTTTGTGTTTATAATTGTTTTCAGAAAGTGAAGCTTGTCTTGAGGATCACTAGGAGGAGTGTGAACCTCATCTGCACTAAGGCAAGCCACATCAACATTTTCATGGTGCCATTGCAATATTTGTGATTTTTCAACTTGAACAAATGGTTTAATCCATGCATTTAAATCACTAAAATAAATATTTATTTTCTGTTAGATGCTTGTTTAAGTTGATATGCTTGATTTACAGAAGTTTGAAACTAACTAGTTTAGATAAGTCATTAGAAGTAATATTTGATTATGAAGAAGTAATATGGTTATGGAAAGGATTAATTTGAGTTATCTTTTCTTGGATAAGAAAAAAATTAATTATGTTAAGTAATGATTATGCTTAAAGTTAACGATTTAACATAACCAAAGAGGTGCTGTAAATCATTGTTATCTATGCTTAGTGTTTGATGAAGTTGACCCAGTTATTTCCGATGATTTGTGATGCATATATTAGTGTTGCATGTTCATGGCATATCATGACACCGGTTACTTTCACTTTAAGTTGAACCTGTTAATAACTCAAGTTGAACATATCGTTGATCGGGTCATGGTGCCACTGAATCGAGTTTTTCCCCAGTGCAACCACATTTGCCTTTGTGGGAAGGCCTTTATTCGGTCCGTTGTCATGCCTCTGGTCGGTGCCTCCAACGAGGGAAGGTTAAGGGCGTGCGTTACCCTGGCCCGGTAAGCAGACATAACCTTGTGTGCCCGTTGTTATTATGGTACCTTGTCCCCGTTTGGGACCGTTTATGTTTTGCCACGACGGTGGCCGTTGGTGTCTTTGGTAGACACGGGGCCACCCATGACTTAGCCCAGTGGGGAGTGAGTCGGAGTGGCCGGTAGAGTGTCATGGCAATGGAGGGGTTTCGTCGGAATGCCGTTGGTCCACCCGAATGGGAGTGCGAGGCCATGGGTTCCGTGGTGTGGGTACAGTGCGCTACCTCTGCAGAGTGTATTAAATCTATCGATAGCCGAGTCCATGGTTACGGACACGCTCGAAAGTAGGTCACACCATGGGTCAACGTTTAAATAAATTTTGCACACTGAGATAATAACTTTGCACTGTTGGAAGGGATGGTTGAGAAATCATTTTGATGCTGGAGGCCAAGTGTTTGGTCAGCTTGTGATCCGAGTAAGGTCACCGTTTGGTTACGAGGTAACCCGATCAAAGACCAAGATGTTGGTCCGTTTGTGATCCAAGAGAGATCACCGTTTGGTAAGCAAGTCCGAGAGACTTAAGGCACGAGATTATGATCACTGCATCCCTAGTATGATTTTGCATTAATGATTTAATTGGTTAATTATCACGATATTGTTTGTCATTATGTTTATGCTTGTTGTGAGCTTGCAAGTACATTCAATGTACTGACCTGGTGTGTCATGCCAGCTTTCAGGAAAGTCTCGTTGGAAAGGAGTGTTGTCCGAGTCTAGATCGTGTCCACATCGGTGTCCCTGTGCTATGGAGTTCCGCTTCGTCGTTGTTCCGTTGCCGCGTAGTTGTCATGATCGAGGCCCCCTTTATGTTCATTAAATAATGTACATATTGTCCAGCCGCACCGTGTGTGCCGCTTGGCCTCGCAACTCGTTGTAATATGAACCTTGTTCCGCTAGTATCAATAAAGCGGTTGCTTTCTGTACCAAGATGTTGTGTGTTGCCAGAAGACATGGTCTCTGGGCTGGCAATACAAGGTAAACCGGTTGCTCTAAGCCGGGGTGCCACAACGCTTGGTATCAGAGCCGCGCTGACTGTAGGCCACGCTAGACTACCGACGTGTTAACTGGACGTTAGCTAAGAGTATAAGTTGAGTGCCAGTAGTATTTGTAGCTGGTTGTTGCATTGCATGCACTCGTTTTATTTTTATCCTAACCAACTAATGGTTGTGAGTGTAGATGGCTCCGGTGCCATATCCGTTCCAGTTGCAGTTGATGCCGTACACATCGCCGCATCTCCTCCGTAACGTGTGGTGTCGGTTGTACCCCCTCGGTGACGATCCAGTCTATCGTGTGTACCGGGAGCGTCTAGCAGACTCAGTGTATGAGTATCACGCTGTGGTTACTCTGCGCGCCAGCTCATCTTCCAGCACTTACACTCGTACCTCTAGGAGCGGTTTCGCTTCTATCGCTTCTCAGGCTGTCCAGTTTGCTGCATTCGAGGTCCTTGTCTAGATTTGTTATAACGAGGTCCGGATGTAGAACCACCCAGGTTTCCACTACTACCCTCCCTGCACGACAATGCTCGTGTCCGTTTTCCTATCATTGATCCGGAGTCTGATAGTGCTGCTAGCCACCTTTCTCGTTATATCACTGCTAGCTACCTTATGATTCACGAGCTGGCTCGAGAGCTGACTCGTGCTCGCACTGCTTTAGCCGCTACTAGAGCTTTCACTACTCCATCGTCTATGGGATTTACTCCTTATATTCCATCCAGTTCTAGTTCACCCATTTCACTGGTTACTCCTCTGAGTAGCTCGGGCACCTCGATCGTGAATCCTCTCAGTGCTCCCGCTGAGTGGGTTTCACTTCTCACTACCCCCGTAGCCCCAATGCTTCAGCCTCACCCTGCACTTGCCCCCGGAGGGAGAGCCCTCGAGGCAGCGTCGTCGTGTTACCTTTAACCCAGAGGTCTCGGTTAACGTCGTCAGTTCGAGATCCAAGTCCGCTTCAAGAGAGGACCCCGCAACACCAGCAGAGTAGTAGAGCGTTCAAGTATCCGCAGTTGTCAGGATGATGTACGGATGTAGTCGTACGAGTCATGATGTTCCGTTTCATGTATGAGGGTAGTTGAGTTTGGCATGTCGTTTATCTTTCATGTAAGAGTCTATGTATAATTATGTTGGAACTCTCTTTTATTCGACGTGTTCCCTTCGTTATTTCGTTTTCTCTCAGGTTTTGTCGCTGGCTTCTCTCCACTTTATTTTGGATGTTGCTCATCTCAGTTGCGTTGCCTTGGGAAAAACCAACTATACGATGACGCGGGGAGGCAGCAGTAGCAACGCTTGTGAGGATGTTCCTGTTCGTCATTCTGCACGACAGGCAGGACACTCCCCCGAGCCGTACGTTCCACCACCGCCTCCACCGCCAAATCCGCCCTCCACCGAGCAAATTATGCGTATGTTTGAGGAAAGGAGGAATAATGATCTGATTGAAATATTAAGGAGTGTGCAAGCTATGGTTGGGCAGAATGGAAATCAGAACAGTCATCACTCCAAGTTGTCAGATTTTCAAAGAACCAAGCCTCCCAGTTTCAGTCAGGTTATTGATCCCTTGGACGCAGACGACTGGTTGCAAACCATTGAGAAGAAGCTTGAGATTGCTCGTACTGAAGAGGATGACAAAGTTCCGTTTGCAACTCATTATCTTGAAGGCGCTGCCGCCATATGGTGGGAAAATGCAAAAGCCATGTGGCCTGCTGATGAGGCAATCACCTGGGCAAAATTCAAGGACCAGTTCCGAAAATATCATACTCCTACTGGAATTATGAAGGTCAAGCAGCGTGAATTCCTCGCGCTCCTCCAAGGAAGTCAGTTTGTGAGTGAGTATTTGCACAAGTTCAACCATTTGGCCCGTTACTCCCTTTATGATGTGGCCACCGAAGAAAGAAAGATTGACATGTTTCTTGGGGGATTAAACCAACATCTCCGATGCACACTCAGTATGTTTGATTTCCCAGATTTCCAAACTCTGGTAAATAAGGCTCTCATTGCTAAAAGGGAGCACAAGCTTATACATGACAATAAGCCTGCAAATAACGATCACAAGCGCAAGTTCGAGCCAAGGAAGGAAGTGCAACCAGTGCAAAAGGCCCGTACCTGGCAGCATACTCAGGTAGAGTACAAGCCCAATTTGCAGCAGAATGTTAACAAAACCACCACACAAGTCAAGAATTTCATGACCAATCTGGTGCGAGAAGAGTGCCAGCACAACAATTCTTGTTTTAGTTGTGGGCAAACCGGACATTATGCCGGACAGTGTCCCAAGAACAGCAAGACCAATGCTCCATTCAGGCCACAAGTCAACTTTATGGGGCCATACCCTATCCAGCAAAACATCACTGGGCAAGTCCATCACCTCTCCGCAGACGAAGCCCAAGAGAACCCCGAATTCGTCATTGGTATGTTTCCTGTTAATAGCATACCTGCCATAATTTTATTTGACTCTGGGGCTTCCCACTCTTTTATTTCACGGAGTTTTTTTGCCCAGAACAAATTCTTGTTCGATTTTGAGCAAGAATATGCTGGTACAATCCCCGGGATCTTTGCTCAGAAGCAATCTGGTCTGCCGTAACCTGGAAATTAATATCAATGGAGTCCGTTTTCCAACTTCCTTGATAGTCATTGAGTCCGTCAAGTTGGACATTATTTTGGGGATGAATTGGTTAACCCAATATCAAGTATGCATTGATTGCGCGACCCGAGAGGCCACTTTGACAAGTCAAGAGGGGCAGACTACAAAATTCTTTGCCCGCAGGAGCATACCCAAGAAAGAAATGGTTTTCACCGCTGTGGCTGGTGAATTGGAATTAATTCCTGTGGTCAGTGAGTTTCCCGATGTATTTCCAGAAGAACTGCCAGGCATGCCACCAGATCGAGAGCTTGAGTTTGCAATAGATCTTGTGCCCGGAACCGCACCATTATACAAGAAGTATTATCGGATGCCTTCGTCAGAATTAGTGGAGATAAAGAAACAACTTGATGAGATGCTCCAGAAAGGATATATCTGTCCCAGCTCTTCACCATGGGGATCACTTGCTATATTCATGGATAAGAAAGATGGTAGTCTCCGTATGTGTGTGGATTACCGTCAGCTGAATGAGGTCACCATCAAAAATAAATATCCACTGCCCAGGATTGATGACTTGTTTGATCAGCTCAGTGGGGCAAAGGTATTCTCCAAAATTGATTTAAGGACAGGGTACCACCAACTCAAGATTAAAAAGGAAGATATTCCTAAGACCTCGTTCACTACCCGGTACGGTCTTTATGAATATACCGTTATGTCCTTCGGCCTCACCAATGCCCCTGCTTTCTTCATGCATATGATGAACAAGGTGTTCATGAACTTCCTAGATAAATTTGTGGTGGTCTTTATCGATGACATTCTCATATACTCAAAAGGTGAAGAAGAGCACAAAGGACACCTCAGAGCTATATTGCAACGATTCTGCGACCATCAGCTGTACGCCAAATTCAGTAAATGCGAGTTTTGGCTCAAGCGAGTTGGATTTCTTGGGCATGTGCTGTCCGCAGAAGGTATAGCCGTGGACCCGAGCAAAGTAAAGGACGTGCTCGATTGGTTGGCACCCACAACAGTATCCCAAATCTGGAGTTTCCTTGGATTAGCCGGCTACTATCGTTGTTTCATTGAAGGGTTTTCCAAGATTGCCAAACCTATGGTGGAGTTGCTCAAGGAAGATAAGAAGTTTGAATGGACTGAGGACTATGAGAAAAGTTTCAATGAGCTGAAAATCCGGCCGACGACATCACCTGTGTTGACTCTTCCAGACATCTACCGCAGCTTTGATGTGTACTGTGACGCTTCCCGACAGGGTCTTGGATGCGTACTTATGCAAGATGGCAGGGTGGTAGCATATGCATCGCGACAGCTACAATCCCACGAGGGAAACTATCCTACTCATGATCTGGAATTAGCCGCGGTGGTTCATGTTCTAAAAATCTGGAGGCACTACCTCATTGGGAAGAGGTGCCAAATATTTACTGACCACAAAAGTCTCAAGTACATATTTACTCAGCCAGATTTAAATCTCCGCCAACGAAGATGGCTTGAGTTAGTCAAGGACTATGATCTTGGAATAAATTACCACCCGGGTAAGGCCAACGTGGTTGTCGATGCACTCAGCTGAAAGCCTGTCAGCCTGAATACCATAATGGAATCCTTGCCTCCTGAACTTCAAGAAGAGATTGCTCAGCTCAACCTAGTCATAGTTGGTGTTGGTGTTGCTAATATTATGGAAGTTACTCCTACCCTTGAGGAAGAGATCCGCAAGGCCCAACCAGATGACACAGTCCTACAGAAACATGCCAGGCGTATGTTAGCAGGACATACCTCAGATTTTTCTAAGGATCAACAAGGCACACTGCGATTCCGTGGAAGGATTTGTGTACCCAGTCAAGAAGATTTAAGGAAGAGAATACTGTCAGAAGCACACGAATCTTCATATTCTATTCACCCCGGAGGTACTAAAATGTATGAAGACCTTTGAGAAATATTCTGGTGGGATGGGATGAAGAAAGACATTGCCTATTTTGTTGCCTGTTGCGACATATGCAACAAAGTGAAGGCAGAACACGAGAAACCAGCCAGTCTCCTCCAACCATCGCCCGTTCCACAATGGAAGTGGGATGATGTTTGCATGGATTTTGTCACAGGGCTACCAAAGACTCAACGAGGCAATGATGCAGTATGGGTCATAGTGGACACCTTAACCAAGGTAGCTCACTTTATCCCCATCAAAACCACATACCGAGTCGATCAACTCGCACAACTGTATGTGTCCAGAATAGTTAGTATGCATGGAGTACCACGAACAATCACTTCCGACCGGGGGTCACTTTTTACCTCCGCTTTCTGGTCACGTCTCCACCAAGCCTTGGGGACAGCGCTAAAATATAGTACCGCTTATCATCCTCAGACCGATGGACAGACTGAGCGTGTAAACCAAATACTCGAAGATATGCTTCGAGCCTATGCCTTGGCCCAAGGACCTAAATGGGAAGACTGTCTGCCGTATGCCAAGTTCTCATACAATAACAACTTCCAGACTAGTCTAAAGATGTCACCTTATGAGGCTTTGTATGGCCGTAGGTGCCGCACTCCATTGAATCGGTCTCAAACTGGAGATAGCCGTATTTTCGGAACGGATCTCATGATGGAAGCTGAGAAGCAAGTCAAGGAAATCCAAGACAGATTGCAATTGGCTAAATCTCGACAGAAGAGTTATTATGATGCAAAGCACCAACAGATCAGTTTTGAACCCGGAGAACATGTATACCTCCAAGTCACTCCTATGAAAGGAGTCAAGAGATTCCAGACTCACGGAAAATTGGCACCCAGGTTTATTGGCCCATTCCCAGTTATGTCCAGAGTGGGTATTGTTGGATATCAGTTGGAACTGCCCCCAGAATTGTCATAAGTGCACAATGTGTTCCATGTCTCACAGTTGAGCCGATGCATATCGCTGCCTGAGAAAAAGACTGCTATGACAGAAGTAGAGTTGGCTAAGGATTTAACATATGAAGAGAGACCGTTCAGAATTTTGGATCAGATGGAAAGAGTCACTCGTAGTAAAACGAGGAAGTTTTACAAGGTTCAGTGGGAGCATCACACAGAGGCAGAAGCCACTTGGGAACGAGAAGAATTTCTAAAGGCACATTATCCAGAATTGTTTTCCCGAGCAACCGAATCTCGAGGACGAGATTCATCCTAAGTGGGGGAGGTTTGTGACAGCCTGGTTTTTGCCCTCTCTTCTTTTTCTGATTTTATTTGGTTTTGATTTGAATTTGGAGTTTTGAATCTCTTCAGTTGGAATTAAACACTTGGGCACCACTTTGACTTTCACCCAAGTGACTCATTTCTCTCACTAGCCATCATTTCTTCTCTGATCAACCTCAAAATAATATTATGAATATTTTTCTTAAATGAAAAATATTCATTTTCCCCTCTAAAACCCTAACCAGCCACTTGTGCTCCAAAGCAACCCCAATTTTCTTGCCCACAAAAATCTGAGGAAATTCCCAAATATTCTTTGAACCCTAGGACACCTTCCTAAGCAAAAATATTGCATCACTTTTTGGAATATTTTTGCTACAGAAAATATTTTCAGGTCTGCACAGAAATGGTAGTTTCTACAGCAACTACCATTTTACTTGCTCCAATGCTGCTGAATTTTCTTGTGCTTCACTACCCTCCTAGATGACTGCTAACCTCCAAAGCTCAGCTCCCAACTCTTAGTATTTTGACCACAGTAAGCTCTCAAAGTTACTGTCCAGAAACTTACCAGGAAGTGAAACTGTAACATCCCAAATTTTCAATTTGGAATGATATACATAGGTCATTCATGCACATCATATTTTATTGGGCCATTTGCATTTCTGTCCCTAACTCGAACCACCTAATCAGATATACCCCTAATTCGAAAGCCTGCTCAAATTTGCCCCTCTGCCGTTAGGTGCCCTTACAGGAATGCCCTTCTGCGTCGTTACCATCCGGTCAAACAACTTTGACCGTCCTAAAAAAATAGCAAAAAAAATCTAAAATTTTGTGAGATCGAAGATACTCATGTGTGCAAGGTGTGTGCAAATTTTCATGCTATTTGGACATTCCAGGAGCTTGTGGCGAGGAAAAACAGTTAATCTGCATGCTTGTGAACAGTAATTTTGAAATAAAATAGCAAGAAAATTCAAAAAATATGAAATTTTTTGGCATCAAAGAGGCTTGGGTGCACAAGGTGCTTGCAAGTTTTTTTGATCAAATGACATGCGAGGAGCTCTAGCAAGCAAAAACAAAACAGTCATTTTTCCCAAGTTTTTTCCCGAGCCAAAATTTGTTTTTTTCTCCACAAGCCCCTCCAATGTCCAAACACAAGAAAAATTTGCACGTAGCTTGCAGACCCAAGCCTCTTAGATGCCAAAAAAATTCATTTTTTTTGAATTTTCTTGCTAATTTTTTGAATTTACTGTTCACATGCTTACATATTTATTGTTTTTCCTTTGACGCGAGCTCCTGGAATGTCCAAACAGCACGAAAATTTGCACCCACCTTGCGAACCTGAGTATCTTTGATCCCACAAATTTCCAGATTTTTTAGATTTTTTTTGCTATTTTTTTCAAGACGGTCAAAGCCCTTTGACCGGCTTTGACCTGCTTTGACCGGACGGTAACGGCACACAAGGGCATTTCTATAAGTGCACCTAGCGGCGGAGGGGTAAATTTGAGCAGGCATTGAAATTAGGGGTAAATCTGAGAGTGGGCGCAAATTAGGGGCATAAATGTAAATGTCCCTTTTTATTGCATTTTGTTTTGCGATCCTCGAAATTCTAAGCAACTCAAGGACCCACGGAGAGAGAGTTGGAGATTTCATGATTTTTCATATTTGATTTTTTCTCAAATACCGAATCAAGGATCATTTTGGTTTTAATTATTTTTCTCTCCGAAAAACATTTCATATTAAAATATATGAGAGGAGATAATATGACTTCTCCAAAATAAAAGAAATATTGGGGGAAAAAAGTTAAAATCAAATAAATAATTTTATTTGGATTTTGTTGCTATTTTATTTGAATTAGAAAAGAATATGCATTTTTCAAAATTGTATTTTTAGGCCAAGAAAATATTCACTTTGTTCTAAATATTTTATATAGACGGTGAAAATTTGTTTTGGCATTTTTAGATGTTTATTATTATTTATTTAGGATTTTTTTCGGCGGAATCTGTTTAAAAAAAACTTCAGCGGCCGAACTCGGCCGGCCCAGTTGAGCCAGGCCAGGCCCAGCCGCCCGCGGCCGCCTTCCCGAGTCCGGCCAGGACACGGGAGGAGCCGCCGCTGCTCGGGACTCCGCCTCCCGAGGCCGAGCCCCTTCCCCACGCCACCTCGCCCCCTCTTATAAGCCGACCCCGGGGCCCCCTTGGAGCCCCACATCGCCGTGCCTCGCCAGCCACGCCGCCGAGCCGCCCGCGCCGCCGCCGCTGCAGCCCCGCCGCCGATGCCGCGCCGCGCTCGCCGCTGCCGCCCGCGCCGCCGCGCCCCGACCTGCCTCGCTGGAGCCGTGCTGCACGCCGCCGGAGCCGCCGCCGTTCTCGATCCGATCCGCTCATTGTTTTTTTTGTTAGGTAAAAACCAATCGTTTTTTCTGAAGACCCTAGATTTGTTTTTTTAATTTCGGTTCAGTTTTTCGTTGGTTTATTATTTAGTGGACGCTCGTCCGTTCGTTCGTTTTAACGAACGCTATTCGCCGGTTAGGTTCAGACAGCGAACGTTCGTTCGTTAGTGTTTTCTTTTAATTTTATTTTTCGGCCAGGGACCTATCCGCGATTTCTTTTGTCGCAGATTAGCCCCTGATCTTCAAACCCTCGCCGTTTCTTAACCGTTTGTCCAAATCCAGTGAAACCAACGCCAAAATCTTCGTCTCGAACCCCTCCTTCTGTTTAAACAACTTGAACAAGGTTTTGACAATTTAAAATTTGGTTTCAAGCAGATTTGATTTTGAAGTTCTTTTGACCGTAGTTTCAGTTCCGTAGCTCCGATTCGAGTGTTTCTTTTTGCAGATCGAATCTCTTCAGTTGAGTTTTCAGATTTGATCTTCTTCTTTGAGTTTTACCCGTGCATCTTTGCTTGATGGCTTATTTATGCTATTGTTTGTTTGCGATAGAATTCCCGGAGTGCGAAGCGTGCTACTACGAGTCTTTAGGGTTTGCGGATCGTCAGCAAGGCAAGTAACACATTGATCATACTCTTTTCATACCCAGTTTTTATGCATAAGTTACAATCCTCAAACACTGCATGATTAGGATGTGATTAACTTGTGGGTATTGGGAAGTAGATGATGAGGTAGAACTTATTACCTGTTTTAATATCAAACCCTTGGGAGTTACTTCTACGTTATGCTTATATTGCCATGCTATGCTCGTAGACGTGGATTGGGTTTGAATGTATCCATGACAGATGTGAGATTGTTTAATTTAATGGTTCAACTTAAGGTGGCAACTTTAATACACATCTGGGTGGATTGTTGGTTTGGGCACCTGGGGTTATACCAGTGTTGTCCTAGGAGATCCTGGGGTTATACCGTGTGATACTCCTATGGTCCGCCAACCAGGCTCAAAGGGATCATAAGATTATTCATGCTAGAAACTTCCGTGTGCAGCCACATGCTATTATGGGCTCTAGCATAGTTGAGTAGGTTGCATGACCTCTTCCAGTGGTAGGCTAGCAGATGTAGGGGATGTACGTTGGTACTGTCTACCCGGGGTTAGAGTTAATGCTTCTGAAAGACTGTGTCTCGGTCATCCGTTTCTCAAACACCATGTAGTGCGATAAATCCAACGGAGGAGATCGAGTCTTGTGGAGAAAAGTGCGCAAACCTCTGTAGAGTGTATAAACTAATCATGGTTAGCCGTGTCCCCGGTTATGGACAACTTGAGTATCTGGTACTTGAATTATTGATTTGATCTCGTCACTCTAAATTAATTTTGTTGGGTTGTTAATGATTACTTTTAATTGGGATTGAGATTGGGGTACCATTCTCAATGTTTCAACCACCATGATAGTTAAATAAAATATATTCCTTTGTTGTAGGGAAAATTGGCTTTTCGCAAAACAATATAACCTTAGAGCCTCCACCAGCCATATATGCATGTAGTGATATCATTTACCTATTCATTGCTCTACTGTGTTATATTCCCAGCATATTCCATGTGCTGACCCATTTCGGGCTGCAACATATCATGTTGCAGACTTTTCAGACGAAGAGTAAGGTGCGCTAGGTCGTTTGTCATGTAGTCAGCTATGCCGTTGGAGTTGATGGACTCACTTTATCTTCCAAGCCTTCCGCTGTTATCTTATTTAGGTGGCCTTAAGCCATATTTATTGAAATAAGTTCTCTTTTGAGACGTTCGATGTAGTAAGTGTGTGATTGCTACTCTGTTATAAATCCTTCGAGTACTGTGTGTGTCAGCATTACCGATCCAGGGATGACACTGAACACAGAGATTTGACCGTCTGAGGTCGGATCGCTACAAGATGCTATCAGAGCCAGGTTGATTGTAGGACACGACCACTAAGATGAGCCATAGGTCACTCTTCTCTACTCATTTCTGACTCCTCTCCATTTTCTACTCTTTAGGATGGCGGACTCAATGAACAAGTTTACACAAGCGGATGAAGACACACCTTTTGGACGACACTTGAAGGAAGTCACTAGGTACCTGAACATCGGAATACCAAGCTTCACAGGGACCTACACCGCCACTTTACCAGAAGAGGAGCGATGGTTGATTCGAGTTCAAGTTCCAGGAAGGGCGTTCACGCCAGTCACTGAGGCCATAGAGTTTTCCTTTGATGCACCAACCTGGAGTCTAGGAAAGAGCATGGCAGCCCACATCGCCATGGGACGCATGGGCGAAGTATACCACAAGGATCTTAAGGACACTATCTACTAGATATGTGGGCACCGAGATGAGCAATGGGAGATGATCAGCACCAGGAGAGATAGGTCCATTGCATCTTTCATCCAGGAGTTAAACCAGCACATTCGTCGACAGGAGAACCAGATGTGCGCAGGCATGATAGATTTGAAGAAGGCGATGACCAGGAACATGGAGCTAGAAGAGGAACTCAAGTCTACATGCGACAGATACGAGGAGGAAATCGCAATACTTGTGGAGAAGAATGACGACCTGACAAGGAAACTAGGAGTGTTCATGGGAGACCCCACGCTAGGAGGAGAAGATGACCCAAGGAAATTCGTTCTGAAGACTACATCATCATCGACGACACCGACTCTGACCCTGATGGTAGTGATGATGATTATGAAGACGAAGCTGGAGCGGATATCATGGAGTCTTCCACCGATCAAAATTTCTAGATGGCCACCATATGAATAGTAGTATTCCCCCATGTATATAGTAGTAGTCCGAGCACTTTGTAATGATAGTTCTAGACCGATTGTATGCCCTTGCTTGAATTGATTTGGTGTGATATGATTGTGTTTGTCTCATGTGCATATGGGTAGTGCTTTCTCACTAGACCTCATTCTATTCTAATCTCTCCCCTCTAAACCCATCAGATGCCTCCGAGACGCGACACCAGATTTGTCTTCCCGCCGGAGATCACCCAGTTGATCCAGCAACAAAATGCCTTTATGCAGATATTAGTTCAGAACCAAGTGAACAACAACAACAACAACCCGCCGCCACCACCTCCAGTTGACAACTTAACCCGCTTTCTGAGGTTGCAGCCGTCGGTGTTTTCCAGTAGCATCGAGCCAATAGTTGCTGATGACTGGCTACGCATGATTGGAAGGGAGTTGACCACCGCAGGTTGCACAGATGCTGAGAAGGTGCGCTTTGCCGCACATCAATTGGATGGACCAGCAGCTTCATGGTGGGAGAATTACACAGCCACTTTCCCTATAGCCAATATCACTTGGGATCAGTTTTAGCAAGCATTCCGCACTGCACATGTCTCAACTGGAGCAATGAACATGAAGAAGCATGAGTTTCGCAACTTACGCCAGGGAAACCGTACTGTGGGGCAGTACGTGGATGAGTTCAGTAAGTTAGCTCGCTATGCCCCAGATGATGTGGCCACATATGCCGCGAAGCAGGAGAAGTTTATGGAAGGGTTGAATGATGAGATGAGCATGCAGTTGATGGTAGCGACATTTGCTAACTACCAAGAGTTGGTAGATAGGGCTCTTATGATTGAAGGGAAACAACAACAGATTGAGAGCCGCAAAAGGAAGTATGGACAAGGGAAGTACAATTTAGGAGCTCAGCAGAAGCCTCGTTTTACCCTGAACTCAGGAGGTTATACCCATAACCATGGAGGCCACACTCACAATGGAGGAAGTTTGCATAACCACAGTGGCCCCAAGAATGGAAACGGGAATGGAGCAAGCAGCAATCAGAACCGCTCTAACCCAGCCACACCCGCCAAGAAGGATCAAAGTCACATTACTTGTTTCAAGTGCGGGAAGACTGGGCACTACGCCAATGATTGTCCAGAGTTGAAGAATGGCAATGGAAATGGAAGCTCTGGGAAGAAGCCCAACCCTTTCAATAGGGGACAAGTGAACCACGTGAACGTGGAGGAGGTTGAAGAGCAGCCAGATGCAGTTATCGGTAAGTTTCTGGTTAAGTCATTTACCGCTCTTGTTCTATTTGATACTGGTGCATCGCATTCATACATTTCAAGGGGGTTTGTGGACAAGTTTAAGTTACCCACCATAGCCCTTAGGAAACCCTTGTTAGTAAGCTCACTAGGTGCAGAGTATATGGCTAGCCGATGGTGTGATCGGTTACCCTTAACCATTGGTAGCCATGTTTTCCCCTCAGACCTAATAATCTTGGAGTCACAAGGATTGGATGTGATACTAGGAATGGATTGGTTATCAAAGTATGGAGCAAACATTGACTGTGCCAGTAGGTCAATTCTACTCACCACCCTGGAGGGAAAAAGGATCAAGTATATATCCAGGCATGCGCCGAGGAGGACCCAAGTAAATTCTCTCACGGGAGTTGTTCAGGAGGAAGTGCCTGTAGTGAAGGATTATCCAGATGTATTTCCAGAGGAGTTACCAGGCATGCCGCCAGATCGAGACATTGAGTTTTTGATAGAGTTATTGCCAGGCACCTGACCGATATCGAAGAGACCATACCGAATGCCCGCAAATGATCTGGAGGAGATTACGAAGCAGATCAAGGAGTTATTGGAGAAAGTTTACATTCGACGAAGTTCATCACCATGGGGAGCCCCAGTGCTCTTGGTTGAGAAGAAGGATGGATCGTTGAGGATGGTTGTTGATTATCGTGCGTTGAATGAAGTGACGATCAAGAACAAGTACCCACTGCCGATGATCAATGACTTGTTTGACCAGCTGCAAGAAGCTAAAGTATTCTCCAAGATCGATCTTCGATCAGGATATCACCAGCTGAAGATTCGAGAAAAGGATATACCTAAGACCGCTTTCAACACAAGGTACGGGCTATATGAGTATACGGTTATGTCATTTGGATTGACTAATGCCCCTGCCTATTTTATGAGCATGATGAACAAGGTATTCATGGAGTTCTTGCATAAGTTTGTCGTGGTGTTCATTGATGATATCTTAGTATATTCGAAGAATGAAGAGGAACACAAGGAGCATTTGCATTCAGTTCTTGAGAAGCTCAGGGAACATCAGTTATAAGCCAAGTTTAGCAAATGTGAGTTTTTGTTGAAGGAAGTTGGATTTCTTGGACATGTTATATCAGGAGAAGGTATAGTAGTAGATCCTACCAAGGTTCAGTCAGTCACTGAGTGGTTGGCACCCACCTCAGTTGGAGAGATCCGCAGTTTTCTTGGACTCACGGGATACTATCGGAGATTCATTGAGAATTTTTCCAAGATTGCGAAACCCATGACGGCGTTGTTGAAGAAAGACACCAAGTTTAAATGGACAGAAGAATGTGAAGCAAGTTCCCAGAATTGAAGAAATGTTTGGTTACAGCCACAATGCTGATTTTGCCGGATATACGCAAGGATTTCCAAGTGTATTGCAACGCATCTCGCTTAGGACCTGGAGGAGTACTTATGCAAGACGGAAGAGCTGTCTCATATGCCTCACGTCAGCTTCGACCGCATGAGTTGAATTATGCCACGCATGATTTGGAGTTAGCAGCCGTAGTGCATGCGCTCAAAACCTGGACACATTTTCTTATCAGAAACCATTGTGATGTGTACATGGATCATAAGAGTTTGAAGTACATTTTCACTCAGAAGGAGCTGAACCTCAGGCAAAGTAGATGGTTGGAGCTCATAAAGGATTATGATATGAAGTTGCACTATCATCCAGGCAAGGCCAATGTCGTAGCAGACGCTTTGAGCCGGAAGAGTTATGCCAATACCCTCGTAAGCGGAGGATTGCCAAAGGAGTTAGCGGAAGATCTCAGGGAGCTTCGTTTGGAGATAGTTCCTAGGGGTTTTGTAGCAGCATTGGAGGTTCAGTCAAAATTATTGGGAAAGATTCGAGAAGCTCAAAAGGATGACAAAGAAATTGCCGAGATAAAGGAGAGAATGAGCAAAGGAAAAGCCAAAGGTTTTCGTGAGGATGAGCACGGCACCTTGTGGTTTGAGGACCGTGTTTATGTGCCCAATAATGCAGAGATCAGGAAGTTGATACTACAGGAAGCTCATGACTCACCATACTCGATACACCCCGGAAACACCAAGATGTATTTGGATTTGAAGGAGCATTTCTGGTGGACTGGAATGAAGAAGGATATTGCCGAGTATGTAGCCGTATGTGATGTATGTCAGAGAGTGAAGGCAGAACATCAGAAGCTAGCAGGAGTACTGCAGCCTATGCCGATACCCGAATGGAAGTGTGACAAGCTTGGCATGGATTTCATCACCGGATTACCCAGGACCCGATCGGGATATGATTCTATCTGGGTAGTAGTGGATCGCTTGACCAAAGTAGCTCACTTTATCCCAGTGAAGACCACCTATACAAGTGCGAAGCTCGCCAAGATATATATATGACCAGGATCGTATGTCTGCACAGAGTTCTGAGGACCATCGTATCAGATAGAGGAACACAGTTTACTTCAAAGTTTTGGCACCAGCTGCATCATACTTTGGGTACCAGGCTAGAGTTCAGCACAGCCTTTCATCCTCAGGCGGATGGACAGACTGAGAGAGTCAATCAGATTCTGGAGGACATGTTGAGAGCTTGTGCGCTAGATTATGGATCTAGTTGGGACGACAATTTACCCTACGCGGAGTTCTCATACAACAATAGCTACCAGGCCAGTTTGAAGATGGCACCTTTCGAAGCCCTGTATGGAAGGAGGTGCAGGACACCGTTGATGTGGGATGAAGTTGGAGACTGTCAGTTGTTTGGACCAGATTTGATTAAAGAGTCAGCAGAGAAGGTTAAGCTGATTCGAGACAGACTGAAGGTAGCTCAGTCCAGGCAGAAGAGTTATGCAGATTCAAAACGCAAGGAGGTAGTCTATGAAATCAGAGACAGAGCATATCTCCGTGTGTCACCACTACGAGGAGAAACCTGTCAAGATTCTCGAGTTTGCTAGCCGAGTTACCCGCAGCAAGGTTATCAAGTTTTGCAAGGTTTAGTGGAGCCACCATACCGAGGATGAAGCCACCTGGGAACGAGAGGATGATCTATGCAAGGACCACCCACACCTATTTTCTAGCCAACCCGAATCTCGAGGACGAGATTCATCTTAAGGGGGGTAGGTTTGTAACATCCAAAATTTTCAATTTGGAATGTTATACATAGGTCATTCATGCATATCATATTTTATTGCATTTTGTTTTGCGATCCTCGAAATTCTAAGCAACTCAAGGACCCACGGAGAGAGTTGGGGATTTCACGATTTTTTCATATTTGATTTTTTCTCAAATATCGAATCAAGGATCATTTTGGTTTTAATTATTTTTCTCTCCGAAAAATATTTCATATTAAAATATATGAGAGGAGATAATATGTCTTCTCCAAAATAAAATAAATATTGGAGGAAAATTTTTAAAATCAAATAAATAATTTTATTTGGATTTTGTTGCTATTTTATTTGAATTAGGAAAAAAATATGCATTTTTCAAAATTGCATTTTAGGCCAATAAAATGTTCACTTTGTTCTAAATATTTTATTTAGACGGTGAAAATTTGTATTGGCATTTTTAAATTTTTATTTTTATTTATTTAGGAATTTTTTTTGGCGGAATCTGTTTTAAAACAAAACTTCCGCAGCCAAACTGGGCCGGCCCAGCTGAGCCAGGCCAGGCCTAGCCGCCCGCCGCCGCCTTCCCCGAGTTCGGCCAGGACACGGGAGGAGCCGCCCCCGCCCGGGACTCCGCCTCCCGAGGCCGAGCCCCTTCCCCACACCACCTCGCGCCCCCCCTTATAAGCCGACCCCGGGGCCTTCCCTGGAGCCCCACATCGCCGTGCCTTGCCAGCCCCGCCGCCGCGCCGCCCGCCGCTGCCGCCCGCCGCTGCCGCCCGCGCCGCCGCTTGCCCGCGCCGCGCCCCGCCCTGCCTCGCCGGAGCCGTGCCACACGCCGTCGGAGCCGCCGCCGTTCCCGATCCGATCCACTCGTTGATTTTTTTTTCGATTAGGTAAACAACGATCGTTTTTTTGAAAACCCTAGATTCGTTTTTTAGTTCCGGTTCGGTTTTTTATCGGTTTATTATTTAGCGGACGCTCGTCCGTCCGTTCGTTTTAACGAACGCTATTCGCTGGTTAGGTTCAGACAGTGAACGTTCGTTCGTTAGTCTTTTCTTTTTATTTTATTTTTCGGCCAGGGACCTATCCGCGATTTCTTTTATAGCATTAGCCCCTTATCTTCAAACCCTCGCCGTTTCTTAACCGTTTGTCCAAATCCAGTGAAACCAACGCCAAAATCTTCATCTCGAACCCCTCTTTCTGTTTAAACAACTTGAAAAAGGTTTTGACAATTTAAAATTTGGTTTCAAGTAGATTTGATTTCGAAGTTCTTTTGACCGTAGTTTCAGTTCCATAGCTCCGATTCGAGTGTTTCTTTTTGCAGATCGAATCTCTTCAGTTGAGTTTTCAGATTTGATCTTCTTCTTTGAGTTTTACCTATGCATATTTGCTTGATGGCTTATTTATGCTATTGTTTGTTTGCGATAGAATTCCCGGAGTGCGAAGCGTGCTACTACGAGTCTTTAGGGCTTGCGGATCGTCAGCAAGTCAAGTAACACATTGATCATACTCTTTTCATACCCAGTTTTTATGCATTAGTTACAATCCTCAAACATTGCATGATTAGGATGTGATTAACTTGTGGGTATTGGGAAGTAGATGATGAGGTAGAACCTATTACCTGTTTTAATGTCAAACCCTTGGGAGTTACTTCTACGTTATGCTCATATTGCCATGCTATGCTCGTAGACGTGGATTGGGCTTGAGTGTATCCATGACAGATGTGAGATTGTTTAATTTAATGGTTCAACTTAAGGTGGCAACTTTAATACACATCTGGGTGGATTGTTGGTTTGGGCACCTGGGGTTATACCAGTGTTGTCCTAGGAGATCCCGGGGTTATACCGTGTGATCCTCCTATGGTCCGCCACCCAGGCTCAAATGGATCATAAGATTATTCATGCTAGAAACTTCCGTGTGCAGCCACAAGCTATTATGGGCTCTAGCATAGTTGAGTAGGTTGCATGACCTCTTCCAGTGGTAGGCTAGCAGATGTAGGGGATGTACGTTGGTACTGTCTACCCGGGGTTAGAGTTAATGCTTCTGAAAGACTGTGTCTCGGTCATCCGTTTCTCAAACACCATGTAGTGCGAGAAATCCAACGGAGGAGATTGAGTCTTGTGGGGAAAAGTGCGCAAACCTCTGCAGAGTGTATAAACTAATCATGGTTAGCCGTGTCCCCGGTTATGGACAACTTCAGTATCTGGTACTTGAATTATTGATTTGATCTCGTCATTCTAAATTAATTTTGTTGGGTTGTTAATGATTACTTTTAATTGGGATTGAGATGGGGGTACCATTCTCAATGTTTCAACCACCATGATAGTTAAATAAAATATATTCCTTTGTTGTAGGAAAAAATTGGCTTTTCGCAAAACAATATAACCTTAGAGCCTCCACCAGCCATATATGGATGTAGTGATAGCATTTACCTGTTCATTGCTCTACTATGTTATATTGCCAGCATATTCCATGTGCTGACCCGTTTCGGGTTGCAACATATCATGTTGCAGACTTTTCAGACGAAGAGTAAGGTGCGCTAGGTCATTTGTCATGCACTCAGCTATGCCGTTGGAGTTGATGGACTCACTTTATCTTCCAAGCCTTCCGCTGTTATCTTATTTAGGTGGCCTTAAGCCATATTTATTGCAATAAGTTCTCTTTTGAGACGTTCGATGTAATAATTATGTGATTGCTACTCTATTATAAATCCTTCGAGTACTTTGTGTGTCAGCATTACCGATCCAGGGATGACACTGAACACAGAGATTTGACCGTCTGAGGTCGGATCGCTACAAGATGGTATCAGAGCACACGCTGATTGTAAGCTTAGCGCGGCCTGAGCATTACTGCGCTTGAGCTCAACTCAAAGGGTTGGAACCACTCAAAGCACCAAGGGCTACACGCCAGACATGAAGTTTAAGCTTAGCGCGGCCTGATGTCATAGTTCACACGGTGACCGCGTTCGTCCAAGCGTGCTGGCATGCAGCCGACGCGCTCTGCGACGTGCCCGAGCCGCTATTGAGCGCGTGCTCGCTTCCCCGCCTACCGCACCTTGCCAATCTTCACCATGATCATCGTCCCGACTCCCTTAACTCCCTCCCGGCGCTCGCCGATGCCGGAGCTCGCCGTAGCGAGCACGGGTGCGGTCCGGCCAACCCAATAGTGCGCTGTGCACTGTGTTCGTCGCCTTCCCCTCGTTCCTGTGCTCGTCTCCGCCCGCCCACAGTGCCCGCGTGAGCTGCGTCGCCTTCCCCCTCACTCACTGACGCTGTTCGTCGCCGGGCGCCGTGTCCAGGTGTCCTCCTGCGGAGCCCGAACCCCTCACTACGCTCGGCTATAAATACAGCCCTCCCCAGCCCTCTCGAGAATCACCAAGCCCTCTCACACACTCCACAAACCAGTAGGAAGCCGTAGCCCGGCAGGGTAGGCCATGGGCCGTGGGCCGCTGTCCCCGAGCTCGAGCTCGCCGGCGATCCCCTCGGGTCGTCTCCACAGCTCCAGCCCCTTGCAGGTCCGAGCGACCCTTCCAGAGCTTCCGCCGTGCTTCAGTGGTGCCGTCCTGCCCGATTGGAGCCACTGGTGCCGCCTCCGGTCGCCCTCATCCCCAACTCCGGCGACCTCCGCTCTCTGTCGCTGCTGGAGAGGTCCTTTCCGACGCCGTCCAACCACCCCTAGCTAATCTACGGGTACGGGCAGGTGCGCCTTCGTCTTCTCCTTCGATCCATCCCTCTAGCTCGGGCCAAGATGCCCCCCTCGCCGGCGTGTGCTCCGGCGGAGCCCCGCCGCACTCTGTTCCCTCTCCCCCTCCCTCTCACCTGACTAGCGGGGCCTGCTAGTCAGCCACTCTTGCCGCGCCCGAAGCGGTACGAGTGGTGGCACCCCGCGGGGTTTACTCCTTCGACGTCACCCCCCAGTTCTGTTTTTATTTAAATCAAATTCAATATATTCCAGAGAGCTTCAAACAGCCACAACTTTTTAACCATAAGTCCAAATGAATTGATTCTTTTTGCATTGTGTTCTTTATGAAAAGATGTAGCAGCCCACCAAAAAATGAGATTTTTCTCTGCTGTCTAGATTTTCTGGTGAATTTCAGAATGTTTCTTGATGTTTTCTTTTTGTGTTTATAATTGTTTTCAGAAAGTGAAGCTTGTCTTGAGGATCACCAGGAGGAGTGTGAACCTCATCTGCACTAAGGCAAGCCACAACAACATTTTCATGGTGCCATTGCAATATTTGTGATTTTTCAACTTGAGCAAATGGTTTAATACATGCATTTAAATCACTAAAATAAATATTTATTTTCTGTTAGATGCGTGTTTAAGTTGATATGCTTGATTTACAGAAGTTTGAAACTAACTAGTTTAGCTAAGTCATTAGAAGTAATATTTGATTATGAAGAAGTAATATGGTTATGGAAAGGGTTAATTTGAGTTATCTTTTCTTGGATAAGAAAAAAATGAATTATGCTAAGTAATGATTCTTCTTAAAGTTAATGATTTAACATAACCAGAGAGGTGATGTAAATCATTGTTATCTATGCTTAGTGTTTGATGAAGTTGACCCAGTTATTTCCGATGATTTGTGATGCATATATTAGTGTTGCATGTTCATGGCATATCATGACACCGGTTACTTTCACTTTAAGTTGAACCTGTTAATAACTCAACTTGAACATATCGTTGATCGGGTCATGGTGCCACTAAATCGAGTTTTTCCCAGTGCAACCACATTTGCCTTTGTGGGAAGGCCTTTATTCGGTCCGTTGTCATGCCTCTGGTCGGTGCCTCAACGAGGGAAGGTTATGGGCGTGCGTTACCCTGGACCGGTAAGCAGACATAACCTTGTGTGCCCGTTATTATTATGGTACCTTGTCCCCGTTTGGGACCGTTTATGTTTTGCCACGATGGTGGCCGTTGGTGTCTTTGGTAGACACGGGGCCACCCAAGACTTAGCCCAGTGGGGAGTGAGTCGGAGTGGCCGGGAGAGTGTCATGGCAATGGAGGGGTTTCGTCGGAATGCCGTTGGTCCACCCGAATGGGAGTGCGAGGCCATGGGTTCCGTCGTGTGGGTACAGTGCGCTACCTCTGCAGAGTGTATTAAATCTATCGATAGCCGAGTCCACGGTTACGGACATGCTCGAAAGTAGGTCACACCATGGGTCAATGTTTAAATAAATTTTGCACACTAAGACAATAACTTCGCACTGTTGGAAGGGATGGTTGAGAAATTATTTTGATGCTGGAGGCCAAGTGTTTGGTCAGCTTGTGATCCGAGTAAGGTCATCGTTTGGTTACGAGGTAACCCGATCAAAGACCAAGATGTTGGTCCGTTTGTGATCCAAGAGAGATCACCGTTTGGTAAGCAAGTCCGAGAGACTTAAGGCACGAGATTATGATCACTGCATCCCTAGTATGATTTTGCATTAATGATTTAATTGGTTAATTATCATGATATTGTTTGTCATTATGTTTATGCTTGTTGTGAGCTTGCAAGTACATTCAATGTACTGACTTGGCGTGTCATGCCAGCTTTCAGGAAAGTCTCGTTGGAAAGGAGTGCTGTCCGAGTCTAGATCGTGTCCACATCAGTGTCCCTGTGCTATGGAGTTCCGCTTCGTCGTCCTTCCGCTGCCGCGTAGTTGTCATGATTGAGGCCCCCTTTATGTTCATTAAATAATGTACATATTGTCCAGCCGCACCGTGTGTGCCGCTTGGCCTCGCAACTCGTAATATGAACCTTGTTCCGCTAGTATCAATAAAGCAGTTGCTTTCTGTACCAAGATGTTGTGTGTTGCCAGAAGACATGGTCTCTAGGCTGGCAATACAAGGTAAACCGGTTGCTCTGAGCCGGGGTGCCACAATCCCCAAGCTTTGGCTCTTGCCACTCCTTATTCCATAGTCCATCAAATCCTTACCCAAAACTTGAAAACTTCACAACACAAAACTAAACAGAAAATCTCATAAGCTCCGTTAGTATAAGAAAATAAATCACCACTTTTGGTACTGTTGTGAACTCATTATTTATTTATATTGGTGTAATATCTACTGTATTCCAACTTTTCCATGGTTCATACCCCCCGATACTACCCATAGAATCATCAAAATAAGCAAACAACACGTAGAAAACAGAATCTGTCAACAGAACAGTCTGTACTAATATGTAACTCTCGAATACTTCTGTAACTCCAAAAGTTCTGAAAACTTAGGACAACCTAGGAAATTTGTGTACCAATCATGTGCAAAAATAATCAGATCAAAAGCACGCTTCTGTGAATTATGAAAATTATTTTCCTGGGCACAAAAGTGTCTGATTCTCAGCAAGATCAAAACAACTATCACCGTAAGCCATCCCAAAGGTCTTACTTGGCACAAACACTAATTAAAACACAAAACCACAGCTAACCAGAGTCTAGTTGAATTATTTACTACAAAACAACAAGGAAAAATATTGGGTTGTCTCCCAACAAGCGCTTTTCTTTAAAGCCTTTTTAGCTAGGCATTGAGATTTCAATGATGCTCACATGAAAGACAATAATTGAAGCACAAAGAGCGCATCATAAAACATGTGAAAAACACACTTAAGTCTAACATACTTCCTATGCATAGGTATTTTATAAGCAAACAAATTATCAAGGCAAGCAAAAACTAGCATATGCAAGGAAGAAGAAAGGGACGATAGCAATCTCAACGTGAAGAGAGGTAATTTAGTAACATGAAAATTTCTACAACCATATTTTCCTCTCTCATAATAATTACATGTAGGATCATAAGCAAATTAAACAAAATAGCTATCACATAACATATTCTCAACATGATCCACATGCATGCGAAGTTAACACTCTTCCAAAATAGTGGGATTAACATTAACTAAAGTCACAACCTCTCCAAAGCCACTTTTATCAAAAAATTCACAAGATTAAAATTCTCCAAATATGTGGGATATAAAGTTGACACTCTTCCAAACCCACTTTCAATATTATTGCAAACACTATTATCAATCTCATATTCATCATTGGGCTTAAATAAATTTTCAAGATCATAAGAAGAATCACCCCAATCATGATCATTCCAACAAATAGTGGACATAGCAAAACTAGCATCCCCAAGCTAAGGGTTTTTCATATCATTAACACAGTTGACATTAATGGAATTTTTAATAACATCATTGCAATCATGCTTTTCATTCAAGGCACTATCATGAATCACTTTATAATTTTCTTCTTTCAACACTTCATAACAATTTTTAGATTCACGAATTTCAAGCAAAACCTCATAAAGATAATCTAGTGCACTCAACTCACTAGCAATTGGTTCATCATAATTGGATCTCTTAAAAAGATTAGCAAGCGGATGAGGATCCATAAACATTTTGGTTTCTGATTTTCAATAAACACACAATACAAAGCGAACGGGCAAACGAACCAAGTAAGACATAAAGGCAAACAAAAAGATGAACGAAAAGAAGGGTGAATAAAAAGGCAAATCTTGTCAAAAATCATTTTAGAAGTGGGGGAGAGGAAAACAAGAGGCGAATGGCAAATAATGTAATGCAAGAGATGAGAGTTTATGATGGGTACTTGGTATGTCTTGACTTGGCGTAGATCTCCCCGGCAACGGTTCCAAAAATTCTTCTGGCTACTTCTTGAGCTTGTGTTGGTTTTTCCCTTGAAGAGGAAAGGGTGATGCAGCAAAGTAGAGATAAGTATTTCCCTCAGTTTTGAGAACCAAGGTATCAATCCAGTAGGAGACAACACACAAATCACCGAATACCTGCACAAACAATCAAACAACTTGCACCCAACGTGATAAAGGGGTTGTCAATCCCTTCATTTACTTGCAAAAGTGAGATCTAATAGAGACAGATAAAAGGTAAAGTTAATATTTTTTGGTATTTTTGATTTATAGATCGGAAAGTAAAAGATTGCAAAAATAGTAGATTGGAAACTAACATTGTAGATCGGAAACTTATATGATGGAAAATAGACCCGGGGGCCATAGGTTTCACTAGAGGCTTCTCTCATGATAGCAAATAATATGGTGGGTGAACAAATTACTGCCGAGCAATTGATAGAAAAGCGCAAAGTTATGACGATATCTAAGGCAATGATCATGAATGTAGGCATCACGTCCATGTCAAGTAGACCGAAACAATTCTGCATCTACTACTATTACTCCACACATCGACCGACTCCTGCCTGCATCTAGAGTATTAAGTTCATGAAGAACAGAGTAACGCATTAAGTAAGATGACATGATGTAGAGGAATTAACTCAAGCAATATGATGAAAACCCCATCTTTTTGTCCTTGATGGCAACAATACAATACGTGCCTTGCTGCCCCTACTGTCACTGGGAAAGGACACCACAAGATTGAACCCAAAGCTCTCGCATTGCAAGAAAAACCAATCTTGTTGGCCAAACTAAACCAATAGTTCGAAGAGAATCACAAAGATATCAAATCATGCATAAAAGAATTTAGAGAAGATACAAATAATATTCATAGATAAGCTGATCATAAATCCACAATTCATCGGATCTCAGCAAACACACTGCAAAAAAGTATTACATCGAATAGATCTCGAAGAACATCGAGGAGAACATGGTATTGAGAATCAAAGAGAGAGAAGAAGCCATCTAGCTACTAGCTATGGACCCGTAGGTCTGCGGTAAACTACTCACGCTTCATCGGAAGGGCAATGGTGCCGAAAAAGGTCCCTAGATGGGATCTCACATGTATAGAAGGTTGCGGCGGCGGAAAAGTGTTTTCGTGGATTCCTCTGGTGGTCTGGGAATATATGTGAATATATAGGAGGAAGATCTAGGTCAGGGGGGTCACCGAGGGCCCACAAGGCAAGGGGCGCGCCCTCCACCCTTGTGGCCGCCTCATGGCTCTTCTGACTTGCACTCCAAGTCTCCTGGGTGTCTTCTGGTCCAAGAAAAATCATCACGAAGGTTTTATTCCGTTTGGACTCCGTTTGGTATTCCTTTTCTGCGAAACTCAAAAACAAGGAAAAAACAGAAACTGGCACTGGGCTCTAGGTTAATAGGTTAGTCCCAAAAATAATATAAAATAGCATATTAATGCATATAAAACATCCAAAATAGATAATATAATAGCATGGAACAATCAAACATTATAGATACATTGGAGATGTATCAGACACCGACAACTGGAATGAAATGTGTGAACATGAATATAATGTCGGTGGAAATACGTACTCCCCCAAGGTTAGGCTTTCGGCCTAGCTTGGTAATCACCACCCGTAGCCTGGATAATAGTCAGAGTGATAGCTCACGGAGGCTCTTGGTGCAGCCTCCTCAGCCCGTCAGGCAGCCTCAACCGCCGCGTTGTTCTCGCGGGCCTCGCTCTCGAGAACATATATAATATCTTCCTTTGTTGTGATAATTAAACAGAGCAGGCGCAGGCAAAGTAACATGCACAATAGGATGTTTATTGAACGTCAAGTTGTAACTATAGTCAGTGGCCGTGGGTTTTAAGAACTTATGGCGTTTCATGGCCTCAAAGTCTAATTACTGAGTAGGTATAATGGGATCACTAGGCAAAGGTGACACACCCAGTTCCTTAGCTAAACGGGAGGCATAAATCCCACCATAAAAGTGACCACTAATAGTGTTATGTTGCAATCTCCGTGCAACGATCGCTCCAAGAGTATACCATTTAATTCCTGTCAGAGCAGTGTGTATGAGGCTCAAATCCGGGGCACAAAGCATGCTGCAATCTTGCTTGCCCACGATGCATTGGCCATTAAATAGTGCAAAGTAATGAATTGATGGAAAATGAATACTTTTTATTCTACCTTGTGTCACTCCCCTATCCTCACCGTAACAAAGACTAGTCAAAATGACTCATACTCATATTTCGGTGGTTCGTCTAGCGAACCCCAATATGGAATTTTACATGCAACATAGAAGGCTTCTAGAGGCATGGTAAAAGCATTATTATAAAGGCTAAATGAAACTCTAGACTCACGAGGATGATATTTAAATTCTTAGTGAATGTCTATGTAAGGTTGAGATGTTGGACGCACTTGTCTTCGATAAAAGGAGCAAGCTCAGTGTTGTGCACATACTCCTCAAATTCGCCCTTAATACCTGCACCAACCATGAACTCGTTACACGACCATAGGCACGATTTGGTGTCGGTGTCCCGCGTCGAGCTTGCACTTGGATCAACATAGGATTGTCGTATCGAGCTCCTACTCGAGGATGCCTCCGAGGACCTCTCCTTGAAGAACTCCTAAAGAGGTGCATTTTATTTGCGAACAATTTTCTTAAATTTTTGGGTCGCAAAATTTTTGTCAACAAAACTTCACACAAGATTGACAACAACTACTCATATGGGTGCCTAGAGGCTATATCAAGCATTCAAACTACTTAGAGTTCTAAGAATTCAACATGCAAGCCCATTTATAGCAGCACCAAAAGTAGGTAATTATTCAAAATATAAACCACTAGAGCAAAAACTAATTGGAGCAATGGACGAGTCACATACCAAGTAGCAATCCCCCAAAACAGTTTCGAAAATGGAGCTTCGAGCAAAGAGATCGAAATCCGCGGGTTTGAGAGCAAGAACACGAGAGAGAGAGAGATCTATGGTGATTTTCTTTCTCGAGGTAGGAGATGACATGTGCTAAAGAGATAAGTGAGGGGACCCACGTGGGGCCCACCACCCACCAGGGTGCACCTAGGGTGGCTAGCGCGCCCTGGTGTCTTGTGGGCACCAGGGGCACGCCCGTATGATGTTATTTGTACCAGAAATTCAGAAATGTTCAGAAAAAATCATGTTAAAATTTCAGGGCATTCTGAGCACTTTTATTTTCGGGTCATTTTTTATTGCATGGAAAATTCAGAAAACAGACTAAACATTGCATTTTATTTTATTTAACTAAGAAAAACATAAAACAAAAGGTAGGGACAGAAGGTTGTGCTTATTAAATTCATTGACCACATGTCTCTCGAAAACAATCCATTAATAAGGTTGATCAAGTCTTATTAACAATCACTTTCGATTAACATGAACTCGAAGAACTTTCGTAAAACACTGATAACCCACAAGTATAGGGGATCAATTGTAGCCTTTCTCAATAAGTAAGAGTGTCGAACCCAACGAGGAGCTAAAGGTAGAGCAAATATTCCCTCAAGTTCTATCGACCACCGATACAACTCTACGCACACTTTACGTTTGCTTTACCTAGAACAAGTATGAAACTAGAAGTACTTTGTATGTGTGATAGGATAGGTTTGCAAGATAATAAAGAACACCTAAATAAAAGTTACGGGCTGTTTATATAAAGAAACAATTAAGTTAGTTTTAGTGGAGAGATTTTTGTCACAAGAAAGTTATTTGTCCCTAGGCAATCGATAACTAGACCGGTAACCATTATTACAATTTTATATGATGGAGAGGCATAAGCTAACATACTTTCTCTACTTGGATGATATGCACCTATGATTGGAACTCTAGCAAGCATCCGCAACTACTAAAGATCATTAAGGTAAAACCCAACCATAGCATTATAAGTTATCAAGTCCTCTTTACTCCCATACGCAACAATCCCCTTACTCGGGTTTAAGCTTCTGTCACTCTAGCAACCCACCATAAGCGAATCTTGAACATATTGCAACACCCTACAACGGGGTTCCCTCACGCTTGCGCGACACGGAGGGCACCATAGGATAGCACCAATAATAAATCATGCAACTAAAACCAATGATCATCAATTAACCCGTAGGACAAAACAGATCTACTCAAACATCATAGGATAGCCACATATCATTGGATAATAAATATAGCATTGAGCACCATGTTTAAGTAGAGATTACAGCGGGGAGAAGAGGTGTTACGTAATATATAGCATTGAGCACCATGTTTAAGTAGAGATTACAGCGGGGAGAAGAGGTGTTACACCGCTGCATAGAGGGGGAGAGAGTTGGTGATGACGGCGGCGAAGTTGTTGGTGTAGATCGTCATCACGATGATGGCCCCGACGGCGTTCCGGTGCCACCGGGAGAGAGGGGGAGAGAGCCCCCTCCTCCTTCTTCTTCCTTGACCTCCCCCCTAGATGGGAGGAGGGTTTCCCATCTGGTCCATGCCCTCCATGGCGGCAGAGGGGCAGGAGCCCCTCCGAGATTGGATGCATCTCTCTGTTTCTCTTCTGTTTCACGACCTGTTTTTTGGCCTTTCACCGTTTCTTAAATTACCGGAGATCCGTAACTCCGATTGGGCTGAAATTTTAACATGATTTTTATCTAGATATTATATTTCTTGCGGCCGAAGAAGGGCACCAACCGCCTTACAGGGTGGCCACAAGCCTCCTGGCTGCGCATAGGGTAGGGGGCACGCCCCTTGGGCTTGTGGGCCCCTCGGGTATTGTCTCCTGTTGATTCTTCTTCCCAACAATCACATATATTCCAAAAATAAATCTCCGTAACATTTTATCGTGTTTGGACTTCGATTGGTATGGATATTCTGCAAAACAAGAAACATGCAACAAACAGGAACTGCCACTGGGCACTGATCAATATGTTAGCCCCAAAAATAATATAAAAAGTTGCCAGAAGTATATGAAAGTTGTAGAATATTGGCATGAAACAATAAAAAATTTATAGATACGATGGAGACGTATCAAACACTAAGTTACCTCAATGGGGATATGAATATCCCCAACTATAAGTATTTCATATTTCCTTTTAGCAGTAGGTAAATTAAAGGGAGTTGAAAACTTCCAATAGTAACTGTCGGAGATTTTTGAATAACATTAATACCATTCACTTGGAATTGTTTCTCCGGAAAGTGCACCGCATGCTCATTAACATTGATATGAAAAGTGACTTTGCTTTTATTGCAATCAATAACAGCCCCTGCAGTGTTCAAAAAGGGTGTACCCTGGATAATCGACATGTTGTCGTCCTCGGGCATCTCAAGTATAACAAAGTTTGTTAAGATAGTAACATTTGCAACAACAACGGGCACATCCTCACAAATAACGATATGTATGGCAGTTGATTTATCAGCCATTTTCAATGATATTTCAGTAGGTGTGAGTTTAATCAAATCAAGTCTTTTATATAAAGAGAAAGGCATAACACTAACACCAACTCCTAAATCACATAAATCAGTTTTGACATAATTTCTTTTAATAGAGCAAGGTATAGTTGGTATTCCTGGATCTCCAAGTTTTTTAGGTACTCCATCCTTAAAAGAATAATTAGCAAGCATGGTGGAGATTTCAGCTTTAGGTATCTTTCTTTTATTAGTGACAATTTCTTTCATGTATTTAGCATAAGGGGCCATCTTTAAAATATCTGTCAAGCGAGTGCGCAAAAAGACTGGCCTAAGCATTTCAGCAAAGCGTTCAAATTCTTCATCATATTTTTTCTTAGATGGTTTAGGTGGAAATGGCATGGGTTTCTGAACCCATGGCTATCTTTCTTTACCATGTTTTTTAGCCACAAAGTCTCTTTTGTCATATCGTTTATTTTTAGGTTGTGGGTTATCAAGATCAGGTTCTATTTCAACATCATTATCTGGTTCCTTATCATTGTCTGGTTGAGTATCTTCATGAACATCATCCTTATCATTTTCATTATCAGTAGGTGAATGTTCATTACCAGATTGAGTTTCAGCATGTGAGATAGAGACATCATTGTTATCTTTAGGAGGTTTTTCTATTTCAGGTTCGCTAGAAGTATGCAAAGTCCTATCATTTTTCTTTTTCTTTTTCTTTTTAGAAATACTAGGTGCATCAGTGTTAATTCTTTGAGAGTCTTGCTCAATTCCTCTAGGGTGTCCCTTAGGATAAAGTGGTTCCTGAGTCATTTGCCTCCTCTAGTTGCTACTCTAACATCATAATCATTCATATAATTGTTCATTTCACTAAGCAGTTCACTTTGAGATTTAGCAACTTGTTCTAACTGAGTTTGAACCATAGAGGCATGTTTTCCTACACCTCTCACATCATTAGTGATTCTAACTAATAAGTCACTCGAGTGAGGAATCATATCATAATTTTGTTTCAATTGTTTCATAACATTTGCATAAGTGATCTTGCTTATAATGTAATTATCAAATTCATATAGGCATTGACTAGGATGTTTATTGTAATGGATGTCACCTTCATCAAAATTTGATAAATATTTTTACCTCTACCACCTGTGGTGGTGGTGTATCAACTCCATGTATTTCTTCAATAGGTGGTAGATTCTTAACGTCTTCAGCTTTAATACCTTTTTCCTTCATACATTTCTTTGCCTCTTGCATATCTTCAGGACTAAGAAATAAGATACCCCTCTTCTTCGGAGTGTGTCGGGGATATTACTGCTGGGCATAAACCGGCTAGGCGAGGCCGGGTTATCCCCATAATGAGTTATCATATTTGAAGCCCATGAAGACAGAGATGGTGGCGCTTTAGCGAGGCCTAAGTCCCAAAGGCGGATTAAGGCCTGTAGACATAAACCGGCAGTAATATGTAACTCTTGTTGTAAGATAGGAAGAGTAGAGACCAGGCCGGACACGTCTATGAGCCGGCCTTAGGATCCTGTAAAGCGACGGGCGTCAACCCATGTATATAAGGGGACGACCTGGCGGCGGTTCAAGAACAACAAACAACAACTCGAGAGCCAGGCAAAGCGGATTCGCTCCCTGGTCATCGAAACCCCAGCAATTCCACAACAACTGGATCGTAGGCTTTTACCTTCACCGCAAGGGGCCGAACCAGTATAAACTCTCTGCGTCCTTTGTCCACTTTAACCCCTTTAAGCTAACTCGTCGCGATGGCTCCACGACTAAATCCTTTCACTAGGACATCTGCCGTGACAAAACCACGACAGTTGGCGCCCACCGTGGGGCTATCGCACGATGGTTTCGAGTTCTTAGAGGGCAGCTTCGAAGGGCTCAAGGGATACACTGTGGGCCGGATGACCAAGAGTCGTCTCGACAAGCTCTACATCGACGACGCAGGCTGGGGCCCCGAGGCCGGCTCGATCGAGTACAGGTACCGGGTCCCCTTCGGCGGCATCCACGTTTTCATTGGCAAGATCGGCGAACCGGGCCCTGAGCCGGACATCTGCACCGACATCGTCGAGACGGCTCAACGTGCGAGACCTGCCCGGGTTCAGCCTGCCATGAAGCGTGCCTTCGTGGGAGTCATCCATGGAGCGGAATCTGAAGATAGATCGGCATGTAGTGGTGAGAGCATCGTTTATTTTGATGATGAGTCATCGACGGGAGAGACCGAGTCATTGTACCAATTGCAAGATGGCCGGATTGGGGGCTGTTCCGATGGCGATAGTATTCCGGACCCCTTTGATCCGCCAAACCGGGTTGCGATCTTCATGGCCGGTACGCAACCGGCGCTCCACTCTTCGACTGCAGCGGCAATGATTTCCTGATCAGTAGCAGCAACAACGGCCGGGGCAAGAGGCCCCGTGCGACTGCCATCTCAGGTTTTATCTGATTTATTTGATGCTTTGGCAACACTAATGGCGGAAGTTAACCCGACGAATCAAGATTAGCATAATGCGGAAATCGCAAAGGTGAAAGATCAGATAACTCAGGCCAAGGCCGACCTGGCAGCTAAGGATACTAGGATGGCTGCGGAACGGGCCGCATTGGATGCGCAGGCTTACCGGCTTATGTTGGATCAGAGCACATCAAACGATGTCATGAGGAGAAGGTACCAGTCTCACCTGCCGCCGGTTTATGAGGCCAAGAACCTCTTTAATACCCCAACAGCAGGGACCAGTAATCCGCCAGTGGTAAACCGGGCGGAGGCACCTGGAACGGGGGCACCGGTTCAGGTGCGTCCAACAGATCCGCCTCGTCAAAACAACGTTCCGTCACAGCACGTCCCAACACCACCAGGTCACTACTCTAACCCGATGGATAACATTGTCGCTGCCGCTTCACGACTGGCGGCTCTCCCCATCGAAGGCGAGTCCCCAGTAGCGGTCGAGGCGCGACGGGCTAGGGAGCTCCTTCAGACATCTTTGACTTAGCAGCAGGCTTATTTATATAGCGCGAAAGGATCCATTCTACTCCATGCCCAAGCCGGAGTTACAGCAGGCATATGGATGAACCGGCCATGTCAAGCAGTGCACGAAACCATAATCCGCCCCATGGCCATAACCCGGCGGGTGGCGGTGATGATGCTCAGAATGTGGTGGATCGTGCTAGGGCACGTCGAGAGGCCGAGTTAGCGGCGCAACATGAAGCCCGGCAACTTACTCCAGTTCGTCCAACCACATCGGTGGAACCAGGGGTTACTTCCAGCTCTTTGGGGGTACCGTGTGTCGTCCCAGCGCTGCGCAACGTACGGCTGCCCAAGGATTTCAAGGGCCCACGTAAAGTGCCGAATTACACTGCCGATTTATCCCCCGAGTCATGGGTTGAAAGTTATGAGATGGCGATGGAGATGCTGGACGTGGATGATGCGGCGTGCGCTAAGTACTTCACCATGATGTTGGAAGGAACGGCTCGTACTTGGTTGAAAAACCTGCCGGCTAACTCCATTGGGTCGTGGGCCGAGTTAAGAGCCCGGTTTATCCAGAATTTCAAGGATACATGCAAGCAGCCCATGTCAATTGTGGACTTAGCTACCTATGTCCAGGAAGAAGGAGAGTCAACAACCCATTGGGTGCGCCGGGTTTCAGAAATTTTGCATTCATCAGACCGCATCAACGCTGATACAACAGTTTTAACATTGGAAGGCAATTGCTGGTTTACACCTCTGAAGTTGAAATTGGGACGGCTCAAACGTCACTGCAATGACATGGGGACTCTTATGGCAGCCTTGGTGAAGTATGCCGATTCTGATAGTACCAAGGACCCTGAATCTGATGATGACAAGACAGGGAAGGGAAAGAAGAGCGGCAGCACCAAAGGGCGGCAACATAACCCGGCAGGTCATGGAAACAGCGGTAAGCGTAAAGCGGATAACAGTTTAGATTTTGTGGCTAACACCAACGCGCAGGACAAAGGCCAGCGTCGTAAGGGTAAACCGCCCCAGCATGGTGGAATACCAAGTCCCAATCTGGAGCGCCTGTCTCACCTGTTAAACCAACCTTGCCCGAAACATGGGTCGCGGGATAAGCCGGCCACACACCTCTGGAAGGATTGTTATATTATGCAGGAGTTCAAAAATTCCAATTTTTTCGGTATGATCATGGACCGGGCGGCGGTTCAGGCCCCGGACCTCATGGGTCGGGTTACGGTGGAGGCAGTTCCGGTTCAGGTTTTCATGGTAATCAGAGCGGACATGGCAATCAAGGCAACCAGGGTGGTTATAATCATCAGGGGAATCAGCAGCAGTCGGGTTACCAGAGCAACCCGAAGCAATTGAACAGTGGGCAGTACCATGTCTTCACCACCAGCCTGTGTAAACGCGATCAGAAGCTTCATAAAAGGGCAGTGAACTCCGTTGAACCGGCGGTGCCCCGTTATTTACGCTGATCTGAACAGCCCATTGTGTGGAGTCGAGAGGATCATCCACCTCGGGTTGATAATCCGGGTCATCTGGCATTGGTGGTGGCACCTCAGGTGGGAGGTTATAAATTCACCAAGGTACTCATGGATGGGGGGAGTAGTATCAATATCCTTTATTATGAAACTTTCCGTCGCATGGGGTTAACAGATAAAAATCTTAAACCGTCCAACATGGTCTTCCATGGTGTGGTGCCTGGTAAATCGGCATATCCAGTTGGTAAGATAGCTCTGGAGGTTGCTTTTGGAGATGAGCATGACTCAAGATCAGAAACATTGACTTTTGAAGTGGTAAAAATCAAGAGTCTGTATCATGTCCTGTTTGGATGGCCGGCTTATGCTAAGTTCATGGCAAGGCCCTGTTATGTTTATCTACAACTCAAGATGCCGGGTCATAAGGGGACCATAACGGTTCATGGGAGTCGTAAGATCGCTTTGGAATGTGAAGAAGGTGATGCGGCTTATGCCGAGTCAGTTTGCGCAATAGAGGAGTTGAAGTTCTACAAAGATAATGTTGATCCGGCGGATATGACTTCTTTGAAAAAGCCCACTAGAGAGCATGATCCGGCCTTGAAGTTTAAATCGGCTGATGAGACTAAGCTTGTTGGTTTTGTTCCTGGTGATTCATCCAAGCAGTTTAGCATCAACGCTAACCTAGATCCGAAATAGGAAAGCGCGCTCATCGAGTTCATCCGTGAGAACCGGGACATCTTTGCATGGAAGCCTTCTAACATGCTAGGTGTACCAAGGGAACTCGCTGAGCACACACTTAATGTTGATCCGAAGTTTAAACCGGTCAAGCAGTTTCTTCGCCGGTTCAATGAAGAAAGACGCAAGGCTATTGGTGAGGGGGTAGCCAGGCTCTTGGCGGCTGGGTTTATCATTGAAGTATTTCATCCTGAGTGGTTGGCTAATCTGGTGCTAGTACTTAAGAAGAACGACACTTGGCGTATGTGTGCGGATTACATAGATTTGAACAAGGCTTGTCCAGCAGATCCTTTTGCCCTCCCTCGTATTGATCAAATCATTGATGCTACAGCGGGATGCGAGCGTTTAAGTTTTCTGGATGCTTATTCTGGTTACCATCAGATCAAAATGGCAGTTCAGGACCAGGAGAAGACAACTTTTATAACTCCCTTTGGAGCCTTCTGCTATGTATCTATGCCTTTTGGACTCAAAAGTGCCCAGGCGACTTATCATCGTTGTGTGCAGAATTGTCTTCACGATTAGATCGGCCGCAATGTTCATGCCTATGTGGATGATATTGCGATGAAACCCAGAAAGGAGGAGACGTTGATTGATGACTTGAAGGAGACCTTTGAGAACCTCCGGGTTTATAAAATGATGCTTAATCAGGCCAAGTGTGTCTTTGGTGTACCGACAGGCAAGCTCTTGGGTTTTCTGGTGTCTAACAAGGGCATTGAAGCTAATCCGGAGAAAATTAAGGCGATAACTTCTTTGGCTAAACCGAAGTGTATCAATGATGTTCAACGCCTGGCAGGCCGGATTGCCGCCTTGAGCCAGTTTATCAATCGCCTTGGTGAGAAGGCCATCCCTTTGTATCAGATGTTGAAGAAGACGGATGACTTCGTCTGGAGTGACGCCGCCAATGAAGCATTTGAGGATTTAAAGCGGCAGCTGGCTAATCCGTCGGTCCTTGCTGCTCCTGTTGATAAAGAGCCATTGTTGTTATATGTGGCTGCTAACGCCCGGGCTGTTAGTGTGGCTATTGTGGTGGAGCGCAAGGAGGCCGGAAAGGAGTATCCGGTTCAGCGGCCGATTTATTATATTAGTGAGGTACTTATTGAGTCCAAGCAAAGGTACCCACATTGGCAGAAGCTGGTGATGGAGTTTTTATGGCGAGCCGAAAGCTTAAGCAATATTTCCAGGGTCATCCTATCACTGTGGTTAGCTCTGCTCCTTTGGGGGATATAATCCAGAACAGGGAAGCAACTGGCCGGATTGCCAAGTGGGATATTGAGCTTGGGCCTCACGGTTTAAAGTATATGCCCCGGACGGCGATAAAATCTCAGGCACTTGTGGATTTCATCAATGACTGGACAGAATTACAGGCGCCAGAAGAGAAGCCGGATCATACTTATTGGACTATTCATTTCGATGGGTCCAGGCAATTGGAGGGCTCGGGGGCTGGAGTCGTATTAACTTCCCCACGAGGTCATAAGTTTTGTTATGTTCTCCGTTTAATGTTCCCTTGCACTAACAGTGCAGCTGAATATGAGGCTTTACTCCACGGTCTTCGGATGGCCAAGGAGATGAATTTAAGCCGGGTTAAGTGCTTCGGTGACTCGGACCTGGTGGCTCAACAAGTATCTGGTACTTGGGACTCTAAGGACCCACTCATGGCAGCATATCATTGAGAGGTGGATATTGTTGCAGGTCACTTCAAAGGATATCAAGTTGATCATGTGGACCGGCTGAAGAATGAAGCGGCGGACGCTTTAAGTCGTTTGGGTTCCCAACGTAAACCGGTTCCACCCAATGTCTTTTTGGATGTGCTGCATAATCCGTCAGTCAAGCTCCCTACAGAGGGGGATTTGGTTGTGCCTGATCCGGAGGCTCAGTTGATGGCGGCGCTTCATGTTATCCCAGATTGGACGGTCCCATATTTGGCGTATATGAACCAGGGCGAGTTACCTGAGGATGAAACCTTGGCCAGACAGATAATCTGGTGGTCCAAGTCCATGACTATTGTCAATGGCGAGTTACATCATTGCAGTGTGACAGGGGCGTTTCAGCGTTGTGTATCTCCTGAAGAAGGACGTGAAATTTTGCGTGAGATCCACGTAGGAGATTATGGTCACCACGCCGGTTCAAAGTCCCTGGTAGCCAAAGCTTTTCGTCATGGTTTCTATTGGCTGACGGCTCATGCTGATGCAGAAGACTTGGTGAAAAAGTGTGACGGTTGTCAGAAGTTTTCAGGCCGAGCTCATGTTCCGGCCCAGGAATTGAGGATGATTCCACTCACTTGGCCGTTTGCAACTTGGGGGCTGGATATGGTTGGGACCTTTAAGCGATCCAAGGACAAGAAGACCCACCTTTTGGTGGTGGTTGATAAGTTCACTAAGTGGGTGGAGGCAGAGCCAGTCAGTAAGTGTGATGCAGCTACGGCGGTTCAGTTCATCAAGAAGGTGATTTTCCGGTTTGGCTTTCCACACAGCATTATAACTGATAATGGTACCAATCTGTCCAAAGGTGCTATGAAGGAGTTCTGTCAACGTGAGCACATCCGGCTTGACGTATCATCAGTGGCTCACCCTCAGTCTAATGGTCAAGTGGAGAGAGCCAATCAACAGATCTTGAGAGGCATCAAGCCCCGGCTTATGGTTCCCTTGCAACGGATGCTGGGTTGTTGGGTGGAGGAGTTACCTTCTGTGTTATGGAGCATCAATACCACGCCCAACAGATCCACGGGTTACACGCCTTTTTTCATGGTTTATGGAGCGGAGGCGGTTCTCCCTAGTGACATCCGTCATGACTCGCCTCGTGTGGCGGCATATGTCGAAGCTGACAATGAGAAGGCACGACAGGAAGCACTTTGACCTGTTAGATGAGGAGCGTGATATTGCAGCAGCCCGTTCGGTGATTATCAGCAAGATCTGCGTCATTATCACAGCCGCCGGGTTAGAACCAGAACTTTTCAAGAAGGTGATCTGGTGCTCCGACTCATCCAGGATCAGACGGATATGCACAAGTTATCCCCACCTTGGGAAGGACCCTTTGTGGTCAGTAAGAATCTGCATAACGGGTCATACTACCTTATAGATGTTTGAGAGCACAAAGACTCACGTAAATCGGAGGAGGAGACCCACCGGCCGTGGAATATCGCTCATCTTCGGCCTTACTATACTTGAGCCACAGGCTCTACTCATGTACGTAGTTATGACAATGTATATATTATGATCAATATAATAAACCGGAGCCTCAGCTAAAGCGGGGTATCCGTTGTTTTTCTTACATCATGTGTGGTTACATGGGGGCTTCTGTTTATAAAGTGGCATCCGGTTTACCCCTTGATTCAGCTTATAAAAGCCTTATATAAACATCACTTGGGGGCTTGGTCGTACTTGAACCATAGCTACACCTCTTGATCGGCGCAAGGCCATCAGAAAAATCACTTGGGGTCTTGGTCGTATCCGAACCATAGCTACGCCAGAAAACTACTTAGGGGCCAAAGAGAGTGTTGCAAAAGAACAACCCAAACATAGGCACCCACTGAGCACAGCTCAAAATATTGCTTGGGGATTCTTTGCTATCGCAATGAACAAAGAATCTACAGTTGTAATAGGCTATCAAGCCACGGCTTGGAAGCCTGGTGTATACACCTAAAACCCCGAGTTAGCCTATCTTTTTAAGTAAGTCACTCCGTCCAGGTAAACCTGGTATGACCCGTCGAACTTTGACAAGTCAATCTCATAAGACCCTGAACTTGTCAAAGTTAAAACGACGATTGGTTAAAGATTGAGGTCCATCTTAAAAGGCTTTGTAAAATGGTTTAACTCAGTGGCCTGGCAGCCCATGAAAAGCCTTGAATTTGGGGCCTGGCAGCCCGTGAAAAGCCTCGACTACAAGTTTTTATATAACTTTTATTTGCCAAGTTTTTTTCTCCGTTGATGAGATTTATGATGTTTTTGGTAAACCGGCGTTCTTTAACCCGGTTCGGCTTTCAACTACAAAGTTGTTAGTACATGATCAGTTATAATCCGGAGTTTATTAAACCCAGTTTGGTTTCGACTATAAGTCGCCAGTATTGAATATGGATAAACCGGTGTTTATCACAACCCGGTACAGTTTTATCATAAACCGGCACAGTATGAAAGGAGTTATCGTTACTCAAGATTGGGGTTATCACCCTCACTACAAAAGTTGGTCAATCAACGATGTGATTCAATATCACAGGTATTTTCATATTTGATTATCTTTTTACAACCTTGGTTCTAAACTCTGGCTATATATATATTTGGGTATCATGACCCGTCCGGTGGTAAATCGCCAGGACACTTTCAACTTCTTGTATGCAGGAACAGCTTGAATAAATCGCTATGGATTATGAACATCATATATCTTAAAGCATGGTAGATTAACAAGCGTCAGGCCAAAATAAATATGCACGATGGCATAGCAGACCAAGTGTTTTAACTAGCCTATTACAAGGCATTTCAGTGCCCAAAAGAATAATTGTTTTTCAGCAAGTGTGGCGGTTCGCAGAAGGCTAACCCGTCCTCCGGATCATGATTCGTCACTAGGTTGACTTGACGGCTGCGGATCATCTTGCACCGGTTCATCCTCCTCATCTCTACCCAGCGGCTGGAAGTCAATAGTTGCCCAGTCAATCCCAGTTAGGGCTTGGAACACAGCCTCATCGCTTATAAGGGTGGACGGTTCAATGTCAGGGGCATAGGTGTGCTTGCGAATTGGCGGGATGAGATTTTGAACCTCAGGAGTTGGTGCAGCAACCCGTTTGTTGTTGACGTCATAACTCGCCTGATAACTTGAAAGATCAGCTTCTTCAGCTAATTGGCAAGCCAGCGGACGTACTTCCCGGTTTATGGCTCGGAGATCATCATTGCCAAATTCTGATCCGTCTTCTAAGCTCGGATAGCCTTTACCTACATCCTCCGGATCAAGATCAGGCACCCATGCTTTTGCCCGGGTTAGCGCAGTCAGAGCACCAGCCCTTGCAGCAGATCTCTTTAGCTCTTCTACCTGGGCAGGCAGCATTGACAACCTTTCTAAGGTATCTTTGATTAAAGTTGGGGGCGGCTTGTTGTGAGAAGTACTGCAGATAATCCGTTGCGCGCCGGTATATAACTGCTCTATAAGAGTATAGGCAGCCTTCAGCTTCTTCTGTACGTCAGAGCCCAGATGGCTAATGCGAGTTCCTACATCATTACAAACATCAGTAAACCGGCAATGTATGGGACGATATGTTGAAAACATAAAGACATGATAGTTACCAAACACAGCAGTAGTCATGGCATGTATTTGCCGCTTTACACCAGTCAGCTCATCTACCACCGGTTTAAGAGCCGCTTCTGCGTCCTCGGCTCTTTTTTGCAATGCGGATCTTTCTGTGTCCCAATCTGCCCGCTCCTTGTTGAAACTCTCTTTCGGCTTTTCCATAGCGGCTAAGGCACTGGTCAGCTCATCTTTGGCTTTGGAGGTTTTTGTTTGCTGGGACTTGATATTTTCTTGTAAATCAATGTTTTGAGCTTCCTTTTTGCTCAGCTTAGCCTATAAGAGACAGCCATATCATGAGTTGGCAGTATATATTTGAAGTACCAAGCACATAACAAGTTATGCACCTGATACTTGGGGGCTAATGCCTATTTGCTCATTATCAGAAATTTCTACAAGTCCCAAGCACAATACACGTATTATTCTTGGCACTTGGGGGCTAATGTATCATTGCTCAAAGTAACATTATGGGTTTTCTTCTAAAGTCCCGGTTTACCTCGAGAAGATAAACCGGCCCTTGGGGACTACACCAGCAAAAAATACAATATTACAACTCTAAATACGCCGGTTCATCTTAAAAAGATAGCCCGGCCCTTGGAGGTTAAGTATGCAAAGTTGAAGTATGGCAAAGTTTCGGTCTAGATGAGTATCATAAACCGGCACTTGGGGGCTACTGGAGTTGATATTTGGAATTGAACATACGGGAGAGGCAGTTATGTAGTTACCTCATATCACTCTTTCATCAGATTCACTAAACCGGCTTCAAAGTCGCGGCTTGTGTACAGACGGTTTAAAAAACCAGAATGAATGTCTTGGGTGTTGAGGTGGGCATAGCTTGACAGATCTGTGCTCCATTTGCCTTTGCCCATGGCAGAAAGTTCGTCCTTGGCGCTATGCTTGGATAAAGCGACATGATTGCCAGGAGCGGTATGGCCAAAGCCAGTAATCATAATATCATCCTCTTTATCGTTAGCAGCCTTCACTGGAGTTGACGATTTATCAGTAGCCTTAGCTGGACTTGCCGGGTTATCATCAGTTCGGACCGGGCTGGTCGGTTTATCAGCATGGCTTGTGGGGTCAACTTCTACTTGTTCAATAAAGAAGTCATGGTCTTGAGGCGGTGGATCATTAAGCATGGCATCAGCATTGGTTCCTTCTGGATCTGGAGTCCTTTTCGGTTCAATAACCACATTATCATCAGCCGATTTATTTAACCGAGCCTTCTTGCTGGGTCTAGGCTTGGCACTGAGAAGAATCAACATAAAGATCAATACGTCAGGTGAACATAAGGTATTAAGAATAAATTTAAGGCATAGCTCACCCAGGAACTGTCTTGAGGGCTGGAAGCTGTGTGGCCGTTGACTCGCCAGAGGATGAGTGAGGTGTTCCCTGATAATTCGAATCAGACAGATTAAGAGGCTGTCGGAAACAACCCGCCTTGGGGCAAGAAGTGTCAAGAGTATAAGATACCTCTGATCGACGTTTCCGAACCGGAGTGTTCGGTAAACCGACTGAGGTAACTACCTGGCTGCTGTGCCGGGTTGTGCGACGGGCTTCGTGTTGCTGCTTCTTCAAAAGAAAGTTTGGGTCCAAGTGAGCAAGGGGGTGAGAAAATTTTACTTTCCGGTTTGCTTGACGGATTGTCTGTGTTGGCAGAGGATCTGAACCGGAGGAAAGAATAATTACCTCTGCATCCTCAGCCTGGCTGCCTTCAGCGTCGTCCTGGTAATAGTCATTGTCAACGAGGTGTATGAAAAATGAACCAAGAGAATCAAGTTCTACCTCTGAGTCCGGATTAGCCAAGTCAGCATCAACATTTGGTTCAGAAGACGCAGTGGTCCTCTTCTTGGCAGACTTTTTGGTAACCTTGGTCATCGGGCGAGTTGGTTTAGCCGGTTTAGCCTAAGGTTTCTTCTTCCAGAACGGATCAACCCCCTGTTAAAAATGGACAAAATTTGAGAGAGAGAGAGAGAGTACTTAAAAAGGGGCAAGTTAAAACAAGAAAGTTGTGATTCTTACAGTCGGCGGTTTATTGGGAACACAGAAGGGGTTCAATCCGGTTTGGCTGCAGACAGCTTCCGTTTCATTCAGTATTTTCTTGACGGCCTCAGTAACTTCAGCTTCTGTTAGCTGAATGTCGATATGTCGTTCAGGGTCTTTTAAGTCCCCTGTGTACTCACACATTAAACCGGGGTGCTGGCTTAAAGGCAGAACGCTCCAAGATATCTAGCAGTGGACAAAGTCAACATCTGTTAAACCATTTGCCATAAAGGCTCTGCGTTTTGACAGTTGCAGTGCATAGTTGGACCGTTCCTTGGCAGTCAGCCTCTGAGGAAATGGATGAGTGTTGCTAAGCCGATGAGGGCGGTAACCCGGCAGAGGATTTTCGTCAGTCGGAGATGTGTCTTTGCAATAAAACCAAGTCTGATTCCAGTCCTTGTGGTGACTATGAAGCTTGGCGTGAGGGAAGCTGACATCCTTCCTCTTTTGAATCGCCATCCCACCAAGCTCAGTGTTGGGTCCGTTTGTGAACTCTGTGTGACAGTTTCAATAAAAGAAATCCCTGAACAGTTCAACCGTGGGCTCTTCTTGAAGATAGGCCTCACAAAATACTTGGAAATTGCAAATATTGGACACAGAGTTTGGTCCAATATCTTGAGGGTGGAGTTGGAAGCTGGCAAGCACATCGCAGAAATTTTTTGTACCGGGGAGGCTAAAGCCTCGGCCCAGATGGTCAGCGAACACGACTACTTCTCCATCCTTAGGTTCTGGAGGATTTTCCGGACCAGGAACCCTCCACTGGATAACTTCTTTCTTCGCTAAAGCGCCAGTGGCGACACATCCCTCTAGCTGTGCTTCCGTAACCCGGGAAGGAACCCAGTTGCACTCATAAACTTGTTTGGCCATTTCAATGGAAAGCTAAAACATGGTTATTGCCGGTTTAAGATTTATAATGGACAAGTATAAAGCAATGCAAGATAAGCAGAAACAGATGTATATGCATATTGTTAAACCAGAGTCTGATATTGCTAAACCGGAGTTTCATATTACTAAACCGGAGTCTGACAATGGACAAGGTGCAGAGATAAATGAATCGGCGGTTTAAGCGGGGACTAATGGCTCCTACCGGATTATCATTTTTTAAAAAGATAAACCGCCTATATTGGTATGAAAGGTACAGATCTAAAAACACTTAAGTGAGGGAAAAACAAGTTTCACAAGTTGGCATGATAATTTCAGATCTGCAGTATGACCGAAAACTAGAGTATATTCAGACCTAAAACTTCAGGTGCTTAAGTAGTTCATCAGGTTCAGATGAGTTTTCCTATATAAAGAAGATGTTCTAATGAGGAAGAAGGGGATTATGGCTACGACCGCACAAGAAGTATGAGATCCAAACTAGCTGATGATGCTACTAAGAAGAACAAGGAAGAACGGCGCCGAAGCTCTAATGAACTCCGATGAACACCGAAACCCTAATGGTGGATCTAAAGCAAGGAAAGGAGGAACTTACTGATGCTGACGGAACAGTGGAGGAGCGCCGCGCTTCTCTGGTACGGTCAGGTTGATGCAGCGGCCAACGTTGGGGCGGAAGTGAAGGTCGACGGCGGCGGCGGAGCTCCAACGTTCGGGCGACGCGAGGAAGAGGATGATGTGAAGGGGCACGAAGAAAAAAAATGAAAAGGACCCCTCGGCCTTATTTATAAAGTGAATGGATAAGTGACAGGCGCGAGAATCGAGGAGCCTAAAAATGAGATATATGTGACGGCTCTGTGGCCTCGATTGTCGGAGGCTGATTAATGAAGGTGAGATATATGCAATCTTTAATAACAGGTGACGTCATGGCGGTTTATCATGATCCTGGAAGATGATGTTATGGCGGTTTATAAGGCTTACGTGAAGATGCTGAAGAAATTTTACTAAGTATTGAAGGTTGGCATGAACCAGTTCAAATCAACCTGGGGCCTAATGTCGGGGATATTACTGCTGGGCATAAACCAGCAAGGCGAGGCCGGGTTATCCCCATAATGAGTTATCATATTTGAAGCCCATGAAGACAGAGATGGTGGCGCTTTAGCGAGGCCTAGGGCCCAAAGGGGGATTAAGGCCTATAGACATAAACCGACAGTAATATGTAACTTGTGTTGTAAGATAGGAAGAGTAGAGACCGAGCCGGACACGTCTATGAGCCGGCCTCGGGATCCTGTAAACCGACGGGCGTCAACCCATGTATATAAGGGGACGACCCGGCGGCGGTTCAAGAACAACAAACAACAACTCGAGAGCCAGGCAAAGCGGATTCGCTCCCTGGTCATCGAAACCCCAGCAATTCCACAACAACTGGATCGTAGGCTTTTACCTTCACCGCAAGGGGCCCAACCAGTATAAACTCTCTGTGTCCTTTGTTCGCTTTAACCCCTTTAAGCTAACCCGTCGCGATGGCTCCACGACTAAGTCCTTTCACTAGGACATCTGCCGTGACAAAACCATGACAGAGTGGGTTTAGGAGGTGGTTCAGGAAGAGTCCAATCATCATAATTCTTTAATATATTATTCAATAATTCCTCAGCTTGTTCAATAGTTCGTTGCCTAAAAACACAACCAGCACAACTATCTAAGATGTCCCTAGAATTATCGGTTAGTCCATTATAGAAGATATCAAGTATTTCATTTTTCTTAAGAGGATGATTAGGCAAAGCATTAAGCAATTGGAGAAGCCCCCCCCAAGCTTGTGGGAGACTCTCTTCTTCAATTTGCACAAAGTTAAATATTTCTTGTAAGGCAGCTTGTTTCTTATGAGCAGGATTTTTTTCCAGAGAAGTAATAAATCATATCCTGGGGACTTGATACGTCTCCGTCGTCTCTATTTTTCCTAACGCGTTTCCCCTTGTTTTGGACTCTAATTTGCATGATTTGAATGAAACTAACCCGGACTGATGCTTTTTTCAGCAGAACTGCCATGGTGTTGTTTTTGTGTAGAAATAAAAGTTCTCAGATTGGAAGGAAGCTTTTTGGAGAATTATTTCAGAATATATAAAAAATACAAGAGCCAAGAACCACCGGAGGGGGCCCCTGGGTGAGCACAACCCACCAGGGCGCGCCCCCCTTCCAGGCGCGCCCAAGTGGGTTGTGCCCACCTGGTGGCCCCGCAGACCCTGATTCCAACTCTATAAAATCCTATTTTCGGAGAAAAAACCCGAAGAGAAAGAATTATTGTGTTTCATGAGATGGAGCCGCCACCACCTCCTGTTCTTCATCGGGAGGCTAGATTTGGAGTCCGTTTGGGGCTCCGGTGAGGGGGAGCTTCGATCTTCATCATCATCAACCGTTCTCCATCTCCAATTCCATGATGCTCCCCACCAGGAGTGAGTAATTTCTTCGTAGGCTCACTGGTCGGTGAGGTGTTGGATGAGATTCATCATGTAATCAAGTTAGTTTTGTTAGGGCTTGATCCCTAGTATCCATTATGTTCTGAGATTGATGTTGCTATGACTTTGCCATGCTTAATGCTTGTCACTTTGGGCCAGGGTGGCATGATTTCAGATCTGAACCGTTTATGTTATCACAATTATATCTATGTTCTAGATCCGATCTTGCAAGTTATAGTCACCTATTACATGTTATGATCCGTAAACCCCGGAGTGACAATAGTCGGGATGCTTTCTGGTGATGACCGTAATTTGAGGAGTTCATGTATTCACCATGTGGTAATGCTATGTTCCGTTCTCTATTAAAAGGAGGCCTTAATATCCCTTAGTTTCCATATGGACCCTGCTGCCACGGGAGGGTAGGACAAAAGATGTCATGCAAGTTCTTTCCATAAGCACGTATGACAATTGAAGGAATACATGCCTACATTATATTTATGAACTGGAGCTAGTTTTGTATCGCCCTAGGTTATGACTGTTATATGATGAATATCATCCAACGAATTCACCGATATAATGCCTACGAATTTTCCACATATTGTTTCTGGTAAGTTATTATTGCTACTGTTATTGTTACGCTTGCTACAAAATCATTACTACCATTTCTACCGTTACCGTTACTGCTACCACCACTACTGGAATCTGGCAATTTGCCATCTGCCACCTCTTTGCCGTCCGCCAGCTGACGGCAAAGAGCCTCTTTGCCATCCGCTTCCACAAAGCGGACGGAAAAGAAAGTGCAGATGGCAAAAAGTATATTTGCCGTCCACTATTTCTTTGCCATCAGCCAGCTGACGGCAAAGAGCTAGAAGGCAGACGGCAAAGGGCCAGGTGGGCCCCACAGGGCACGGCGTGGCTAGGTCAGGTTCTTTGCCGTCCGCCAGCGGACGGCAAAGAGGAAACATGGGCCAGCCTTAAACGGCCGCCCTCTTTGCTGTCTGCTAGCAGAAGGCAAAGAAGGCCCACTTAACGGGTGAGGGAGTCCTGGATTAGGGGGTCCTCGGACAGCCGAACTATATCCTTTGGCCGGACTCTTGGACTATGAAGATACAAGATTGAAGACTTCGTCCCGTGTCCGGATGGGACTCTCCTTGGCGTGGAAGGCAAGCTTGGTGATACGGATATGTAGATCTCCTCCCTTGTAACCGACTCTGTGTAACCCTAGCCCCCTCCGGTGTCTATATAAACCGGAGGGTTTAGTCCGTAGGACGACAACAATCATACCATAGGCTAGCTTCTAGGGTTTAGCCTCTATGATCTCGTGGTAGATCAACTCTTGTAATACTCATATCATCAAGATCAATCAAGCAGGAAGTAGGGTATTACCTCCATCGAGAGGGCCCGAACATGGGTAAACATCGTGTCCCCTGCCTCCTGTTACCATCCGCCTTAGATGCACGGTTCGGGACCCCCTACCCGAGATCCGCCGGTTTTGACACCGACAACGGGCTGAGCCGTCTCCCCCCTCTCTCTTTCTCTGTCTCCCTCCCGCGCGCCCGCCTCTCTCCTCCCCTGCTGCTCTGTAGTCGCCGCCGGCCAGCCCCGCCCCCCAGACCCAGCCCCTGCCGCCGTCCAGCCCTCCCCCTCGCGCCCCGTCGCCCCGCCACGCCCTGTCGCCGTAGAGTCCTGCGCCGGGCCGCCCCGGTGCCAGACCCCTCCCCGCGGCCCTGCGCCGCCCCGCCCCGCTGTCGCCCTCCTCCCCGCGGCCCCTGCGCCGCCCCGCCCCGCCGGCTGACCTCGCCCTCCACCGGCGATCCCCTACAGGTTTGTTCTTCCCCCCTTTTTTTAGTTTCTTTTAGTTCAGTTTCTGTTTTAGTTTAGTTTTAGTTTCAGTTTAGTTTTAGTTTTAGTTTATTTTATTTTAGATTAGTTTTATTTTTAATTTAGAAGAAGAAGAGGAGTAGAAGGAGGAGGAGGAGGGAGGAAGAGGAGGAGGGAGAAGAAGAAAGAAGAAGAAGAAGAAGAAGAAGAAGAAGAAGAAAAAGAAAAAGAAGAGAAGAAGGAAAGGAAAAAAGAGGGCGCCCGGGGACGAGCGGGTTAGGGGTTCCTCGGTGTCGATGGAACCCTAAATAGCAAGTATCATCGGTGCGAGATACATGTGGCCGTCGGTGTCGAACACTACATCCGTGTCCCACAAGTGATGCCGACGTCCGACGTCCCAAAGCAACTGTTCTCGGCGTCGATGGCGGTCGAACACCATCGCAAATTTGCTTGGCAGCCTCTGCGATGACGATTAAAAGGCAAGTGTTGAAACTTGAAACACCCAAACTGACTCAAGTCGGTTTGGTTGTTTGAAATATCAAAACTTGGCTTTAATCCTCATCGCAAAGGCTGCCAGACAAATTTGCGATGGTGTTCGACTGTCATCGGCCACCAGAACTATTGCTGCGAGACACCGGGCGCCGGCTTCACTTGTGGAATGTGGATCTAGTGTTCAACACCGAGCGCCACATGTATCTCGCACCGATGATACGTGCTGTTTAGGGTTCCATCGACGCCAAGGACCCCCTAACCCGCTCGTCCTATTGTCAATATTTAGTTAGGTCGAGGAAGAAACAAAATTGCTATGTTACTCATCTTTGGATTTAAATGTGCAGTTATTTCGTCACTGCGAGGGTCTAGTGTTTGACGAGCTCCGCCCCTGCGTTCGTTGGTGAGCACAAATGACATCTCCCAATGAAACTTGCTAGCTATAGGTGTCGATCATTAGTATACATAACCACAATGCGTCTCCTATCGGGTGGTAGGTGCGACATATTCAAACGGGTGGCTTATCATTGTGGGAGCCAGTAAGACATCGCCGGTGCCTGGAAACGGGATAAGGAGAAGACATGCACGCCGGCGAATCTTACCCAGGTTCGGGGCTCTCCATGGAGATAACACCCCTAATCCTGCTCTGCGGGGTCTCCGCATGATCACTAGATCAACACAAGTAGCTACAAGTGGCTCCTTGAGCTGTTTGGCTTGAGGAGGAAGAAGGGCAAGGCTAGCTCTCCTCTTCTCTCTATGTGGTGTCTAAAACTCTAAGAGATCAACCCTTTGCATGGGCGCCCTGGGGGGTTTATATAGGCCTACCCCCAGGGGTACAATGGTAATCCGGCTGGACGCGGATCCTAGCCGTCAGTGTCTATATTCGTCGGCTTCTCCGCTGACCGCTGGGGCCGCCGACTAGTGGGTCCCGTCGGCTGCCGGCCTCTTGGCTGACAGGCCGGCCCCACCGCCTGGGGGTCTTGTCGGTGGCTGGTTACTGTAGCCTCGCCCCTGAAGACGAGGGCTTTGTCGAGGTAAGCATGGCTACAGTGCCGCCACCAGCGGGTTCTCACTGTAGCCTTACCTCGTCTTGTCTCCTTAATGACGCACATACTTCGAGGGAGGGAGGTAGCCGGCTATTGGGAGCCGGCGACACCCCTGGCCGATTGGGGGGGGGGGGCTTGGCCGCCTTCGAGCTTCTCTCTGGCTGAAGGGGCCCGCCGCCCACGGGCCATACTGACAGCCTGTCGTGGGTGGCGTCATGGTTAACATGGCAACAGTGCCGCGCCGGACGGGGGATGGCTGACCCGTACGACGCACTGTGGCCTCGCGTGCTCCGAGATTCGGGGGTGGCAGGCTGTACTGTAGCCACGCCCCGTCTCGTCACCGTTATGTGGGTGCAGTCCTCAAGGGTGCAATCTTGGCCGCCTGCCAGGAGCCGGTCTTTTAGTGACCGGCTTCTGGGGTCGGTCCTCTTGTGGCCGGCTTCTTGGAGTCGGTCCTCTTATGGCCGGCTTCTTGGAGTTGGCCACCTTGCGGTTCTCTTTGGGAGAGTTATTAGGGCCGGGCCGTCTTCCCGTAGTCGGTCCTTGAGATAGCCGGCTAGGGAAAGGCGGCCCTGTGCTTTGGGTGCTTGAAGGCTCGATCGGCCCGATAATTTTTGAAGAACCAGGGGGAGTCGGTTAGGCTACCCGTGGCCATTTACTCCGATAGTAGTCCCCGAAGCTGGTTGGGCTTCGAGGCTGAAGGGAGGACGAGAAGCTCAATCAGCTTCCTATCTTGAAGAGCCAGCAGCTAGGAGCCGGCTTTGATCAGGTGCGCCGTCTTGGCGAGGTTTTGAAGTTTGAAGGCGGGAGCCAGCTGGTGTGCACGCCGGGTTGCGGGCCGGCCGCTTGCCGCCCGCGCGCCATGTGGCACCCTCCGGCCGGAAAAGCCTGCCAGCCCACGCGCGCGACGGGACACCGCCGCAGGCCGGGGCGCACCACTGCCACGCCTAGGCCTAGGTGTGGATCTTCTGTGGCCCAAAATGGGCCATTCGCCTTCCAACGGCAGTTTCCGCACGCCGTTAGGGCGCAATAATCGCGGGACGTGGGGGAGTGGGCGCAGTTAATCCCACGTTCCCCCCCACGCCTCGCCTCCTCGGCTTCGCCGCACGAGGCTATAAATAGGGGGAGGAGGGGGAGCGGCAGACACTCGCACGCTCACCCTCGCTCCGCCATCTTCTTCTTCTTTCTCTCCGTCGCTGCAGCCCCTCGCCGCCGCGCCGTGCCTCTAGTCTTCGCACCACCCCGCAGCTTCGCCGCCGTGGGGCCGTGGTTTCGTCATCGCCGCACCCTTTCTCATTAGCTTCTAGTCGTCATGTTGCACGGCAGAGACTGGGACGGTTCCAACGTCCACGCGGACCACATCGACTTCCTCTGCAAGACGCGGCGGTTGCCCGGCGAGGACCAGGTGCGGGTCCGTCTTGCACCGAAGAAGGAGATATCGCCGGCGCCGGAGGAAGGCGAGCGGGTAATCTTTCACTCGCACTTCCTGCGCGGCCTTGGTCTGCCTGCGAGCGCCTTCTTCCACTCCTTCCTCGAATTCTACCAGCTCCAGCCGCACCACCTCACTCCGAACACGGTGGTGCTGCTGTCTGCCTTCGTCTCTTTGTGCGAAGGCATCCTTGGCGTCCTTCCCACCCTCGAGCTCTGGGGGGAAGTCTTCCAGTCCAAGCTCGGCACCCGCATGTAGGGCGTGCCGGCTCAGAGCGGCGCCTTCATCGCGGTGCGAAGGCCGGTAGCCGACAACCCCTTTCCTGCCATCACGCTGATCCAGTCGGTGAAGCTCTGGCAGAAATCTTACTTCTACGTGAAGAACGTCGCCCCGCAAGGCGACTTCGTCAACTTGCCGGCTGATGTAGCCGGCCCGCCGGCTGGGAGGCGGCCCCAGTGGTCCTATCGGGCCAGAACGCTGTCGCCGGCTGGAGCCGCCGCCGTCGCGCGACTCCGGGTAATGGTTCAGTCGGAGGGCCTGACCGGGTCCGACCTGCTAGCCGCCTTCGTGGTGCGCCGGGTGCTCCCGCTCCAAGGCCACCCTCATATGATCTGTCAAATGAGCGGCCAACTCGATCCGAGTCGGATGTGCACCAAGGAGATGCCTCACTCCGAGGTAGCTCTCATGGTGAACTACCTCGCGAACTGCAAGCTCACCGACGAGTGGCAGTTTGGCAAGGAGCCGTACTCCCGTGCCCATCCCCCGCCTATGGTAAGTTTGCTTTATCTTCTCTTATTTACTTTTGTCACCAAGTTTCTCTTGGCCGACTATGACCAGTCGGTTTTGTCACAGCCCTAGAAATCTTCTTGTAATTAGTGGCATTGCATCCATGCATCATTTTCGATTTCAATTAATCTTGAAATGGGGATGTTAAAACCCTAGCACTAAATGAAATACAATTAGGGTCAAATTAAATCTTTTCGATCTACCCAAAATGGCCTTCAGAAAAGTTCATCAATTTTGGAATGGGTGAAAACTTCTCCCAAAAATGATGCACACATTTCTAGGACATTTATGGATTTTGGAGTTAATTCATAAGTATTTGAATTTGGACAATTAAATTCTATAAATACTCTTAAATGTCCAAATAATCTTGAAAGCATTTGAGGGTCGTGGGAAATAATTTCCCAAGTGCCACAAATATTTTGAGCATTTTACAAAGTGGTTTGGCATTTTTGCTAAATCGAACCAATTACAGAAAATAGAAAACAGAAAGAAATAAAAAAGGAAGCAGAGACTTACCTGAGGCCCACTTACCTGGTGGCCTAGCAGATTTGGCCCAGCCCACCTCCTCCTTCCTGTCGTCTTCCTCCCTAGGCCAGTAGGCAGAGCGCGTGGATGAAGCGCGCCGGCACGCGCCCCGGCCACCTCCACCCTGCCTGCCTGCGTCCCCGTCACCCTGGATCTCTCCCGCGTCGCCACGCACCCCCTGGGACTCTCTCACTCTCTCCCGACCTTCTCCCTCTCCTCTGTCTCTCTCCATCGCTCTTCCCCTCACGTGCCTGAGCACGCCGCCGTGAACCACCGCAGCCACTAGCATCCCCGCGGCCATCCAACTAGCCTACAAGCTCCGCCTCGGATCCATGAAGCTCTACGCCGACGCACGTGACGCCGGAGCGCCCCGCAGCGCCGCTATCGCTGTTGTCTTCTTCCTCTGCTCCGAGCGCCGCCCCGTTCGATTCGTCATCGTCCGGGCTTCCCCGACCTCTCCGACGACGCCTTAGAGTTCACTGTGAGCTCCTGCTGCTTCCCCCTCGCTCTCCCCCTCTGTTCTCGTCCCCTAGCCCCGTCTTCCGACCGAGCCCGAGAGCTCACCGCCGCCGGCCATGGCACCGTCGTAGCTAGAGCGCATCCACGACGCATTCGAGCCCACCCCCGTGCTCAGCGAGTCCGCAGGGCTCCGTAGCAACCCGCAGCTCGTCCTCCCGTGCACCAAAACGCTGTGTCCGAGCGTGCCCGTACTTCGGCCGCCGCGGAAGCGCTCGCCGCCATGACCTCCGGCCATCCCAGCTGCTGCTGCTACCACCACTAGATGCGCGGGGGCGCCAGCAATCCGTAGGAGCAAACCCCGCCTCAAACCGTGGGCTATAGCGAGATCCCGACGATCTCCGTCGCGCGAAATGGTCGTCGCCGGCGAAACTCCGGCGACTGATGACGTGGCTCGTCATTAGCCACTAATGACCCAGCTAAACCACCCCTAGAGCCACTGCCATGTGGGCCCAGGCCCTAATTAACTTAGATTAGCACTAACTAATTTGGTTAGTTAGCTGAGTCACTGACCAGTGGGCTCCACTGGTCAGGTTTGACCTGGACCAGCCGTTGACTCGCTGACGCAGTGATGACGTCAGGCTGACGCAGTATTACATTTTCTGGATTTATTTTTAATCAGGAATTGCAGAAAATAGTATAAACTTCTAAAAATCATATAAAATCAACCGTAGCTCAGAATGAAATAATTTATATATGAAAAATTATTAGAAAAATGCAATCTATCCATCTGTATCATTTTCATGCATGTCAAACTAAGTTATACCTGCTGTATAGGTGAAAACATGATAATGCACTATTTGAATTCATAGTTTGAATTTGAATTTGAACCTTGAGTTCAAATCAACCCAAACCTTTCTGTTGCTAGTTGCATTAGGCCAAATCACGTCATATTGCCATGTCATGATCATGCATCATATTGTGCATTGCATTGATTGTGTTCTTCCTTGTTTGCCGGTGATTGTCCCCTCTCGATAACCGTGATTCCGACGATGAGATCGATGACACCGATGAAGAGCTATACTATCTTCGGAAGTGTCAGGCAAGCATAACCCCTTGTTCATTCCGATACAATCCCACTCTCTCGCTCCTGCTCTCTTTATTGCATTAGGACAACAACGATTCAACTGTACATGCTGCGGTAGTTGAACCCCTTATCCTCTGCATGACCTGTCATTGCCACAGTAAATAGATGAAACCCACTAGCATGAGTAGGAGTTGTTTGAGCCCTGATGTGCCTACTCATTCATGTCTGTTTGTCATGCCTGCTACTGCTTAGAGTTGAGTCGGGTCTGATTCGTCGGGGATGAATTGGAATGGTGATGAACATGTCCTACTGTGTGTGAGCTAAGTGTGTGAACACGATTTGGTAAAGGTAGCGGTGAGAGGCCATGTAGGAGTACATGGTGGGTTGTCTCATTGAAGCCGTCCTCAGGAACTGAGTTCTGTGTTTGTGATCCATGATACAGTTACTACCACGCATTGGGCCCGAAACCAATGGACCCTCTCGGCTTCTTAATCACCCTTGTCCTCTGTCCAGGAGTTGCAAGTAGTTTCTGGTGTTTGTAGTATGCTGGAGGCCGTGGACAGCGCTGACCGGAGGGGTGGGCTGTGATGCGGTAGGCACGTGGCACGGTGTACCGGGCGCCCGTTTGGTGTCTCGGGAACCCTGCACACATCGTTCGGGGCCGTATGTGGAAACCTTGGCCGGACTCCCTGCGGATGGAACCTGAATAGGCGATAAACCTGGACTAGAGACTTGAGTGTTTAGGTAGGCTGTGGCCGACTCCCTCGCCAGGCTTCCGCTTGAAGGTTGCCGAGGTACACGACGTGTACATGGTGGTAAGTGGCGAGAGCGTGTGTGACGAAGTACACCCCTGCAGGGTTAATATGATCTATTCGAATAGCCGTGTCCGCGGAAATGGACTTCTGGGTTGCCTATAACAGTTCATAGACAAGTGAAAGTGGATACTCTAAAATGCGCAAGATAAGCGTGAGTGCTATGGATGGCGTTCTCGTAGGGAGACGGGAGCGGGTCCATAGTGGAGTATTGATATGGTGAATATGTGGACTCGTGTGCGCCACCTCAAAAGAGTTGCTTGCAGTCGTAGTTCAGGTTAGCCACTGAGTCAAAGCTGGCTTGCTGCAGTTAAGCTCCACCACCCCTTTTGTTGATACCGATGCATATGTAGATAGTTCTGATGTAAGTCTTGCTGGGTACATTTGTACTCACGTTTGCTTATTTTATGTTTTGCAGAGAGACGTCAGTCTCGCTAGTAGTTCCGTGTGGACTTCGACGTTTAGCTTGATACCTCAGCTACGATCTTGTGCCCTCGGCAGGATCTGGTAGATAGTCAGGCTTCTCAGCCTTTTTCATTTATAGATGTCTGTACTCAGACATGTTAAGCTTCCGCATGTGCTTTGACTTGTATGCTCTGAATGTTGGGTCATGAGACCCATGTTTGTAATATCTGGCTCTTCGGGGCCTAATGAATAAATACTCTGAGTCGTAGAGTCTTGTTTTGATGCCATGTTGTATCTGCACATATCGAGCATATTGTGTGTATGATTGAAATGCTTGGTATGTATGGGATCCGACAATCTAGTTGTCTATCCTTAGCAGCCTCTCTTATGGGGAAATGTAGTCTAGTGCCTCCATAGTAGTCCGCTACAGCCCGGTTCACCGGAGTCCTGCTAGCCCAGCACTACTGCTTTGGACACTTGACTGGCCGGCATGTGTTTCATATCGTTCCTGTGTCTGTCCCTTAGGGGAAATGTCACGCGGTGACATCCGGAGTCCTTCCTAGCCTGCTATAGCCCGGGTTCACGGAGTCCTGTTAGCCCAGTGCTACAGCCCGGATTCGCACGCTGTTGACCGACACGTTCGGTGTTGATTCATGTATGCCTGTCCCCATACGTTAGTGCCGCTTTGGGTTCATGACTAGCCATGTCGGCCCGGGTTCTCTGTCATATGGATGCTAGCGACATTGTCATATACGTGAGCCAAAAGGCGCAAACGGTCCCGGGCCATGGTAAGGCGACACCCGTGGGAGTGCCGTGCGTGAGGCCGCAAAGTGATATGAGGTGTTACAGGCTAGATCGGTGTGACTTGGAATCGGGGTCCCGACAGCGTTGGTATCAGAGCCTGACTGCCTGTAGGTTTACGAAGCCAAACTGGTCGAAGTTGAGTCTAGAAATGCTTAAGTTATATAAGGGAATTGATTGTGGAAGGGAACGTAAGGCTCTTTTTACTCCTTTACCTTATGCCCTTCTGATCTGAGTCACCCTCTTCTCTTCTACGGGGATTAAGAACTAGGCTTCTCATCTTTCTATCAGGATCACGTGTTACTAATCCGTAGAATCTTAGGATTGATGGATTTAAGCCCCAGTTCAGTTTCTACTACTTCCGTGTGTTCATAGTTGGTCTCGGAACCTTGATATTGTGCTTCTAAGTGGTTATGCCACCATTTTTGCAGGATGTCTCAAATCCTTTGAGCATTTACAGCCGTTATGCTGTCCAAGTCATCCCAGGTTTCTAAATAGTCCGATGCATTTGCAATCCCTTCTTTCCGTTCTCGATGTTCCTTTGGGCCAGATTAACCACACTAATCGTTGGGTTGAGGTACTCTGTTGCCTTGACATATATGTTGGAGTTATTATTACGACCCTAGGTGTCTTAGAAGATTACCTAGTAAGCTAGCTATGCTTGTATTCCCAGTGTGCAGATTCTGGCCAGTATTCTCGAAAGCATCCCGTGATGCCATCTAGTTAGTAGGCATTCTACTTCTGGGTTCTTGAGCCCAAGATTCACTCTACTTAACTCGTGTAGCTAGTGTTTGCTAGTTCCCTTAAGTTATTAGTAACCTTTGCATTAGTCCTCGAGGTCCGAGGTATATCGTTCTTCTAAATACCATGAACCATTCTTGGCAGGAGTTCGTTTGAACCAAAAGGTCACGACCAGAGTGCTCTTAATGAGTTCTCCATTCTACATTGTGAATCTGCCAGTTCTACCCTTTCTGCATGGGTTATCTAGAAGAAACTTGTTGGACTTGGTTCGACATACTAATCCATGCATCCACAACTCAGAAAAAAAAACATATGTTCCTTTGGGTTGTCCCTCTTTAGTTATTTTCTGGCCCTCATCTATCAATTGATAGTCAGGAGTAATTGTGCAATTGTGTTATCGATGCCTATTATTCCTGTGGTCTGTCAAGCCAATCTAATCCGGAATGACTAGGAGAAACAAACTCCAGTACCTCATCCATCTCTGGGATTGGGTCAAAGTAGTTGTATTCCGCAGATCAAATGCCTAACCAGCTTTTGTTCTGTTCTACCTTCGAGTATTACCCCCTTTATGTCGAGAATATTGTAGGAATTGCACCATCTCTCACGAATTCTTAACGCAGTGATACTTCTCGCCATCATTGCTCATTCCTCAGTTCCGTGTCGTCACGACCGGAATGCCGACAGGTGAACTATGATGTGTGAAATCTATACTCCTAGCAACTCCGTTGCTTGGTAGTTAAAGGACAATAATTTCATCCTTAGCGTGTTGGTTACTGAATCACATCCTAAGGTTGATCGTGCTACCCAGTCCTTATTCCCAGTGCACTTTTCGATCAATGAGTTAGGATAGTGTCAGTCCTTGCTTATTCGGTCATATCGTCTTGCTTTGAAAAGCAAGATCGTTCTCGAGCTTAGTAACATATCGGTGGTTCGTGATGTTCCGAATATCTTCTCGGAAGTGTCACCAGGTTGCCACCTGACCGCTATGTTGAGTTCGTGATCAAGTGGGTCTCTTGTAAACCACCCCTTCTCTAAGAATCCGTGCTGGATACCCCTGAGCTAGTTGGTTAAGCAAAACAACAACTTGGAGAGTTGGAAGATAAAAGCTTATCTGACTTAGTTTATCACTAAGGGATATCTTTTTGTGTGTGTTGAAGATAGATGATATCTTCATCGATTGGTCCCTGTGATCAGTTGTTGGACCTATTCTCATATTAAGACTTTGATTTGAGTATGGGCTATCATCAAGTCAAATCAGAACCATCGATGTTCATAATGTTGTCTTACTCGTGGTTGATCCCTCGAGCATACACCATTATATCTTTTGGGTCTGACCAATGCTATCACTTGTTCACATAATTATGGAATTCCATCTCCATGGAAACCTGGATGAAATGTTGTTGAGCCCATCAGCAACACTGCTACCTTCTCCATGATTCGTGTTGAACATCCAGCTAGTATTGGAAACTTTATAAGCATTATCTTCGTGATCCGTTCATGAAGCATATGTTGGATGAAAGAAGTGACTTACTCTAATTCATGTGCATTAGATGCAAGTTGCCGGCGTGAATTCGAGAAAGTTTGTTTTGCCTTCCTCTGGAATCATCCCAAGTCAGTCATGCATATGTGCGAAGTATACCGTGGTTTGGAGACTTGCAACCTTCATTCTATATGTATCCTTAGCACACCAAGCCACTGATTGATTTGTTCAAGGAGAAGGAGTTCCTTCATAAGAGCTAATCCGGACTTATGAAAGAACTTCGACATCCTCGTTGATGGTTCCCCTCCTGAACTCGGTAGTGTTTTATCATAAGACTACTATGTGGTCATGCTTGTCTGGGACAGCGTGTTCACATGTGTTTGTAGCAGAACCAGCTCATGTTTTGAAGCTTGCTATCGTAGTTCATCCCCTGAGAATCTCGCAACGTCATCTCGTCGATTTGTGTTGCAAACTTTCATTTTCCTTCTAGACTTGATGAGTCTGGAATATCCTGACACCAACCAGATCTGAATCTCGGGCAGATATGATGGTTGGAACATTTTCCAAGAATTATAATATTGGTCTCTCGATAACCGGTAAAGTGGATGTCGTGGCCAACACACCCAGCCGGAAGACCTATTATGGTAGTATCTTGATCGAGTAAGTTGGCCACCTCCCCATAAGGATTTCTTAGGATTTATTCCACTAGTTATTCCTTATGGATTTCTGCGCACCCGAAGTCCGACCTACTACTTGATGTTCAAGATACCAAACCACATCTCATGGGTTACGCTAGAACATCAAGGAGAACATTAGAAGCGGAGTGCTAAATGTCTCTCGGTTGATCATCCAGATTTTGCTTCCTTGGCCTCGCTAAGGTGAAATCTGAGAAGGTGTTATCTTCCTTTGCATCTGCATCGTCCATCACTATTCATCATGGTGGTATGTTGTGTTGCCAGGATCCTTGACACGGATATTGGTACAACCTTGATGAATACGGAAATGCTCAAGTTCTTGAGAGCACGCACAAGCACTAGGTGTTATCATCGGCACTAACTGGAATTGCCCCCAGTTTCCTTCGGTTGTGCTAAACCTTTCAAACAGTAGATTCACTCTCTACTGTCGAGTTTCTCCCCAGTTACTAGAATCATTCCTAGCATTTGCATTTTTTGTTCCCAGCTTGCATCGTCATTGTGCCATCCTACCTTGGATTACCCTTCCCAGTAATTACTGATAAGGACCATCTTCAAAAGTGGTCCCACCAGGGGTTCCGACCATTTCCAGTGATAAGAAAATCACCCCTTGTGTTGTCATTCAACAAGGTAGTCCACATCGTCCATCCTAGCCCGAGTGTGTCGTTCTCCCGAACTCCCTCGAACGATCGTTTGTGATTGCCTTAGGTTAGTATAAAGAGTTTCAATGATCTTAGGACCAAAAGTAATTCTTTTTGCCACTTAAGGAATAGTTCTACGAGTCACCTTCCCCATGGTGCCCCGTTATGGAATCGTGGGAATTATCTCCTCGCTACGTTGAAACCATGCACCGTCTTATTCAGCGTGGAATTGTGTTTATCAACTTGAATCTTCGTTCTCTGTTTCACTTCATCCCTCTCTCGATGTATGTGTTGAGTCTCAGCTCAAGAGATACTCAACGTCGCATTCCGTGAGTTGATCGTGAGTTGCTCGATCTTTAAGGAGATCAATTTCTATAGAGTTTCCCTTATCGTCATCATGTCGGATGAAGATCTCGAAAGCAAAGACGTCAACGTTAATTGAAGCAACGGATCAACATCTTCGTGAAGGGCAGTTGGACCGAGAAGACTGTGATAGTTTTGTGACCCCTCTGTCTTCTTACTTCACTTCTTGAATCTCGGGACGAGATTCTTGTTTAGTGGGGGTGAGTTGTCACAGCCCTAGAAATCTTCTTGTAATTAGTGGCATTGCATCCATGCATCATTTTCGATTTCAATTAATCTTGAAATGGGGATGTTAAAACCCTAGCACTAAATGAAATACAATTAGGGTCAAATTAAATCTTTTCGATCTACCCAAAATGGCCTTCAGAAAAGTTCATCAATTTTGGAATGGGTGAAAACTTCTCCCAAAAATGATGCACACATTTCTAGGACATTTATGGATTTTGGAGTTAATTCATAAGTATTTGAATTTGGACAATTAAATTCTATAAATACTCTTAAATGTCCAAATAATCTTGAAAGCATTTGAGGGTCGTGGGAAATAATTTCCCAAGTGCCACAAATATTTTGAGCATTTTACAAAGTGGTTTGGCATTTTTGCTAAATCGAACCAATTACAGAAAATAGAAAACAGAAAGAAATAAAAAAGGAAGCAGAGACTTACCTGAGGCCCACTTACCTGGTGGCCTAGCAGATTTGGCCCAGCCCACCTCCTCCTTCCTGTCGTCTTCCTCCCCAGGCCAGTAGGCAGAGCGCGTGGATGAAGCGCGCCGGCACGCGCCCCGGCCACCTCCACCCTGCCTGCCTGCGTCCCCGTCACCCTGGATCTCTCCCGCGTCGCCACGCACCCCCTGGGACTCTCTCACTCTCTCCCGACCTTCTCCCTCTCCTCTGTCTCTCTCCATCGCTCTTCCCCTCACGTGCCTGAGCACGCCGCCGTGAACCACCGCAGCCACTAGCATCCCCGCGGCCATCCAACTAGCCTACAAGCTCCGCCTCGGATCCATGAAGCTCTACGCCGACGCACGTGACGCCGGAGCGCCCCGCAGCGCCGCTATCGCTGTTGTCTTCTTCCTCTGCTCCGAGCGCCGCCCCGTTCGATTCGTCACCGTCCGGGCTTCCCCGACCTCTCCGACGACGCCTTAGAGTTCACTGTGAGCTCCTGTTGCTTCCCCCTCGCTCTCCCCCTCTGTTCTCGTCCCCTAGCCCCGTCTTCCGACCGAGCCCGAGAGCTCACCGCCGCCGGCCATGGCACCGTCGTAGCTAGAGCGCATCCACGACGCATTCGAGCCCACCCCCGTGCTCAGCGAGTCCGCAGGGCTCCGTAGCAACCCGCAGCTCGTCCTCCCGTGCACCAAAACGCTGTGTCCGAGCGTGCCCGTACTCCGGCCGCCGCGGAAGCGCTCGCCGCCATCACCTCCGGCCATCCCAGCTGCTGTTGCTACCACCACTAGATGCGCGGGGGCGCCAGCAATCCGTAGGAGCAAACCCCGCCTCAAACCGTGGGCTATAGCGAGATCCCGACGATCTCCGTCGCGCGAAATGGTCGTCGCCGGCGAAACTCCGGCGACTGATGACGTGGCTCGTCATTAGCCACTAATGACCCAGCTAAACCACCCCTAGAGCCACTGCCATGTGGGCCCAGGCCCTAATTAACTTAGATTAGCACTAACTAATTTGGTTAGTTAGCTGAGTCACTGGCCAGTGGGCTCCACTGGTCAGGTTTGACCTGGACCAGCCGTTGACTCGCTGACGCAGTGATGACGTCAGGCTGACGCAGTATTACATTTTCTGGATTTATTTTTAATCAGGAAATTCCAGAAAATAGTATAAACTTCTAAAAATCATATAAAATCAACCGTAGCTCAGAATGAAATAATTTATATATGAAAAATTATTAGAAAAATGCAATCTATCCATCTGTATCATTTTCATGCATGTCAAACTAAGTTATACCTGCTGTATAGGTGAAAACATGATAATGCACTATTTGAATTCATAGTTTGAATTTGAATTTGAACCTTGAGTTCAAATCAACCCAAACCTTTCTGTTGCTAGTTGCATTAGGCCAAATCACGTCATATTGCCATGTCATGATCATGCATCATATTGTGCATTGCATTGATTGTGTTCTTCCTTGTTTGCCGATGATTGTCCCCTCTCGATAGCCGTGATTCCGACGATGAGATCGATGACACCGATGAAGAGCTATACTATCTTCGGAAGTGTCAGGCAAGCATAACCCCTTGTTCATTCCGATACAATCCCACTCTCTCGCTCCTGCTCTCTTTATTGCATTAGGACAACAACGATTCAACTGTACATGCTGCGGTAGTTGAACCCCTTATCCTCTGCATGACCTGTCATTGCCACAGTAAATAGATGAAACCCACTAGCATGAGTAGGAGTTGTTTGAGCCCTGATGTGCCTACTCATTCATGTCTGTTTGTCATGCCTGCTACTGCTTAGAGTTGAGTCGGGTCTGATTCGTCGGGGATGAATTAGAATGGTGATGAACTTGTCCTACTGTGTGTGAGCTAAGTGTGTGAACACGATTTGGTAAAGGTAGCGGTGAGAGGCCATGTAGGAGTACATGGTGGGTTGTCTCATTGAAGCCGTCCTCAGGAACTGAGTTCTGTGTTTGTGATCCATGATACAGTTACTACCACGCATTGGGCCCGAAACCAATGGACCCTCTCGGCTTCTTAATCACCCTTGTCCTCTGTCCAGGAGTTGCAAGTAGTTTCTGGTGTTTGTAGTATGCTGGAGGCCGTGGACAGCGCTGACCGGAGGGGTGGGCTGTGATGCGGTAGGCACGTGGCACGGTGTACCGGGCGCCCGTTTGGTGTCTCGGGAACCCTGCACACATCGTTCGGGGCCGTATGTGGAAACCTTGGCCGGACTCCCTGCGGATGGAACCTGAATAGGCGATAAACCTGGACTAGAGACTTGAGTGTTTAGGTAGGCTGTGGCCGACTCCCTCGCCAGGCTTCCGCTTGAAGGTTGCCGAGGTACACGACGTGTACATGGTGGTAAGTGGCGAGAGCGTGTGTGACGAAGTACACCCCTGCAGGGTTAATATGATCTATTCGAATAGCCGTGTCCGCGGAAATGGACTTCTGGGTTGCCTATAACAGTTCATAGACAAGTGAAAGTGGATACTCTAAAATGCGCAAGATAAGCGTGAGTGCTATGGATGGCGTTCTCGTAGGGAGACGGGAGCGGGTCCATAGTGGAGTATTGATATGGTGAATATGTGGACTCGTGTGCGCCACCTCAAAAGAGTTGCTTGCAGTCGTAGTTCAGGTTAGCCACTGAGTCAAAGCTGGCTTATTGCAGTTAAGCTCCACCACCCCTTTTGTTGATACCGATGCATATGTAGATAGTTCTGATGTAAGTCTTGCTGGGTACATTTGTACTCACGTTTGTTTATTTTATGTTTTGCAGAGAGACGTCAGTCTCGCTAGTAGTTCCGTGTGGACTTCGACGTTTAGCTTGATACCTCAGCTACGATCTTGTGCCCTCGGCAGGATCTGGTAGATAGTCAGGCTTCTCAGCCTTTTTCATTTATAGATGTCTGTACTCAGACATGTTAAGCTTCCGCATGTGCTTTGACTTGTATGCTCTGAATGTTGGGTCATGAGACCCATGTTTGTAATATCTGGCTCTTCGGGGCCTAATGAATAAATACTCTGAGTCGTAGAGTCTTGTTGTGATGCCATGTTGTATCTGCACATATCGAGCATATTGTGTGTATGATTGAAATGCTTGGTATGTATGGGATCCGACAATCTAGAAGTCTATCCTTAGCAGCCTCTCTTATGGGGAAATGTAGTCTAGTGCCTCCTTGAGCCATAGTAGTCCGCTACAGCCCGGTTCACCGGAGTCCTGCTAGCCCAGCACTACTGCTCTGGACACTTGACTGGCCGGCATGTGTTTCATATCGTTCCTGTGTCTGTCCCTTAGGGGAAATGTCACGCGGTGACATCCAGAGTCCTTCCTAGCCTGCTACAGCCCGGGTTCCCGGAGTCCTGTTAGCCCAGTGCTACAGCCCGGATTCGCACGCTGTTGACCGACACGTTCGGTGTTGATTCATGTATGCCTGTCCCCATACGTTAGTGCCGCTTTGGGTTCATGACTAGCCATGTCGGCCCGGGTTCTCTGTCATATGGATGCTAGCGACATTGTCATATACGTGAGCCAAAAGGCGCAAACGGTCCCGGGCCATGGTAAGGCGACACCCGTGGGAGTGCCGTGCGTGAGGCCGCAAAGTGATATGAGGTGTTACAGGCTAGATCGGTGTGACTTGGAATCGGGGTCCCGACAGGTTTGTCTTGGCAGAGCCCTCTCCTTCGACCGACGGCTGGGGCAGCGGGGGGGGGGGAGCGCCAATTTCTCCCCGACCGGGTGGCGCATGACTTGGACGACCCCGACTTGGGGCGGCCGCTATGGACGACAACACCGAGGGGGGAGGCGGCGAAGCAGGCGGGTCCGGGCTTGGAGCCAGCTTCGACGACTGGCCGGACGATGATGAGGCGGAAATCATCCCGCGCCGCGCCTATTCGGCAGTCGGCCGAAGAGACCCAAGAGCGGGGCGGTGGCGACCAAGCGGGACGAGGCGGCCGCGAAGGCTGCCCGCTTCCGCAAGGTGGTGAAGCAGCCACAAATGGTTTCGGCGTATGTGTCGATTCTCTCCCGTATTCCTTCTTCTTTTTTGTCGATACTCTTCTTCTAAGTCCTTGTCCTGATTCATCAAACAGGGCTCCGCTCTCTCTGGAGCGGACCGCTGCCGCTTCCATGGTTGGATCGGCGGGAGGATCCGCGAGCACCCGCCTCGTGGATCCCCGTGCCAAGCTTCAAGCGGCGACGGAGAGTAACGCACGGGAGGCGCGGGAGGAGCGGGAGGCGGAGGAGCTGAGGGCGGCCGCTGCCAAGGCGGCGCAGGAGATGGTGGAGGAGTCGGCGAAGGCACAAGCCGACGCAGCGGCCAAGGCTCAGGCGGAGGCTGCAGCCGCAGAGGCAGCGGCGGGGGCCTTGCTTTTCGCCCCCCTGCGCGCCGTGGCACCCGAGATCCCGGAGCCCCCGCCGGAGGAAGTCGGCGGCGACCTGCCGGGGATGGAGAGGGAGGAGGACGACGTCGTCGTCCGGGAGAGGGAGGCGGCACCGCCGTCGCTGACTGGGGCGGACCAAGGCAGCCGGCCTAACGCGCCGCCCGTGTAACCGGCTGGAGGCGTGCCGGCTGCGAGGACAAACCTTGTGGTCCGGTCGCCATCGCGCCAGCGCGCGGGGAAGGCGACTTCGGCGCCGGATCCGCAGAAGGCCGCAGGCTCTAGCTCGTCTGCCCAGGATCTGGAGACGGCCAGCACCAGCTCGGGGTGGACGCCGGGTGGTGGGACGGCCGTGGTGAACGTGGCAGCGCAAGAAGTCCGGAACCGGCTTGAGTTCCAGGCCGCCGTGCTGAGGCAGTACAATCAAGAGTTCCTCGCGACACGGACGGCTATTCGGGTGAGTCTTCCCGCCCCTTTTTTTGTTTCTTGATCTTGATTTCTTCCGTGGGGGCGCGTCAGCGCACCCACTAGGTGTAGTCCCCGAGTTTCAAGTCGGCTGCTGAGCAGGCGGCTTGGAACTTCTTAGTAGACTTCGATTGCTACCTTGCTCTTATTCGCTTCTCTGTCCTACTTGCAGGACTACCACAACCTCCGTGCGGCTGCCTTCAACTCCCAGGCTCGGGAGCTGACCCAAAAGACCGCTGATCTAACTGAGAGCTGGAGTAAGTGCTTCATCTTTTATCTCACGTGGGGGCGCGTCAGCGCACCCACTGGGTGTAGTCCCCGAGATTCGGGACGACTGCTGAGCAGTCGGGCCGGATCTTTCCTGGCGACTTCTTTCTTATTGCTTTTTTCTTCTTCACCATATCTGCAGAGGCCAATGCCAACCTGAGGGAGCAGTTGGGTGGGACCCAGACCGCCCTTCGCGCCAAGGAAGCTGAGTTCGATACCTTGGCTCAGGAGGGTGACCGCTTGGTCAAGAAGCTGGCCGACTAGGAGGAGAGCCATAAGGCGGCCCTGAAGGCGGTGCAGGACAGCGAGGCCGCCCTCCAAGCCAAATACGAGACCGAGGTGGCGAGCTGGGCTGAGGCAAGGCAATCACTGATCAACGGCTACGGCCAGATCGAAGACTTGGTTGACGGTAGGCCGCCTTCTTCGTTCCTTCGTTTGCCGCTTGCCATTTGGTCCATTCTCTGACTTTGCGTTTTTTCTCTTCCTTTCTTTCTTGTGCAGAGTACTTCCCTGGTTACTCTACTGCCGCCAGCCAGGTCATCGAGGCCCACCGCGAGGCGCAAAGGCAGGCTGGTGCTGAGATCGCGCCGAATGCTCGTCGGTCGCTTGAGGAGCCGCTTCTGGCGATCCAAGCCCGCCTCCAGCCGGCTCACCGCATGCTCCGCCGTCTTCAGCGCGTTGGGGCGCAAGTGCCGGCCGCCCTCTGGCCCGGCGAGGTGGTTCCCCATACCCCCAGTCGGGCTGCTGACTGGATGGAGCTAGCAGTTGGCCGCTTCGAAGCCTGGAAGGCTTCTGCAGCTCGGTCAGGCGCCAGGCGGGCGCTGGAGTTCGTCAAAGCTTGGTATCCCGAGCTGAGCTTGGACCAGCTGGCCACCTGGCGGCAGGAGGCCGACGAGGAGCTGGAGGCGGTGCGGCCGGATATCATCTAGCGTGCCTCGGCAATCGCCGACTACACCGACACCAGCACCTTTGCCCCTGAGGTGGATGATGACGACATTGCTCAGCCAGAGGAGTGGTTTGGGCTGAACCCGGCGGGTGGTGAGGACTCGGCGGAGGAGATCGACTCCAGCGACGAGGGCGAAGAGGAGGAGGGAGAGGATGGTGAAGACATTGTGCCAGACGGTGGAGCATCCGGCCAGCCTCAGCTTGATCATGCCTCCAGCAACGAGGCGCGTGCGAGCGCGCCGCCTGCAGCCGGCGATGATCATGCCGAGACTCGCCAGCCGGCCACTCCTCCAGCCGGCACTGCCGCCTCCACTGACCTGCCCGGCTCGCCTGTTGCACCCTTAGCCTGATCCGCCGCCTTTACTTTCCTGTTTTATTACTCTTTGAACAATATTTTGTTAAATTTGCGCAGTTCCACCCACTGGGGGTGTATTCAAACTATGTTGAATGCCGGCCTTTCGAAGGCCTTTTGTGTAAATATAATCATGCATGTGTTTGGCTTCCGATTGTATTTGCTTTTCATCTTTTTGGCTGTTTCCTTTGCCGCCCTCCCTTGGTCGCTGCCTTCCCAGCCGGACAGCTGCTCTGCAGTCTGTGGCTGGAGAAGTGCTTGGCCGTTTGGGAGGGCAAGTACTCTAGCTTTCTTAGATTGTAGCAAGGTGAATGGGAAGCCGGCCAGCCGGCTGTTCTGATAGCCGGTAGGCGGGGTGGGAGGCCGGCTTGTGTTATATAAGTTCGTTACTCCTTAGCCGTTTTTTGTGTGGGCATCCTTTCGTGCCTTTGACTCTTGCCAGTCGGACAGTCGGTTCTTCAAGCTGCGACTTTCAACAAGAGAGGGCTCGGGTGCCAGCACACTACTTGTCTGACTGCAGGTAGAACTTTAATATAACTCAAGGCGGCAAGTCCCCGGGCCGACTGATCGAACCCGGTGCCGGACAGAAAATCAAATGTAATAATACATTCATAGGTATGACACTCGTCATACATAGATAAAAGAGGGTAGTCCCCGAGTGTACCTCGGGGGGCCCGTTGTCTTGTACTTAATACAAAAGGTAGCGTGGTACATACTGCTTTTAACTGTAAAATCTTCGAAGGAGATTGGCGTTCCATGGTCGTTCCGACTCCTTGCCGGAATCATCTCTCTTGCGTGCCTTTGGCTTCTGTGCGTCGATCAGGTAGTAGGAGTCATTGCCTAGGGCCTTGCTGATGACGAATGGGCCTTCCCAAGGGGCAGAGAGCTTGTGCTGGCCGGCTGTTCGCTCGATCAGCCGGAGCACAAGATCGCCTTCTTGGAAGGATGTTGGCTTGACCTTTCGGTTGTGGTAACGGCGCAAACCCTGCTAGTAGATGGCGGACCGGCTGAGTGCTAACAGCCGGCCCTCTTCCAGCAGGTCAACACCGTCTTCTCGCGCTTCCTTGGCCTCCGCCTCCATGTACATGGTGACCCGAGGCGAGTCAAACTCGATGTCAGTTGGGATGACAGCCTCGGCACCATATACAAGGAAGAAAGGGGTGAAGCCGGTTGACTTGTTCGGGGTAGTATGCAGACTCCAGAGGACAGCCGGCAGCTCATCGAGCCAGCAGCCGGCCGAACGCTCCAGTGGTACGACCAGTCGGGGCTTGATGCCGGAGAGGATGAGGCCGTTTGCTCGCTCGACTTGGCCATTTGACTGTGGGTGGGCAACGGACGCTAAGTCTCGTCGGATGCCCTGTGTCGCGCAGAAACGTGCCAGTGCTCCTTTGGCAAAATTCGTGCCATTGTCGGTGATGATGCTGTGTGGTATGCCATACCGGGTGGTGATATCTGCGATGAATGTCACAGCAGTCGGCCCGTTCAGCTTCTTGATTGGCTTCGCTTCAATCCACTTGGTGAATTTGTCCACGGCGACAAGCAGATGTGTCATGCCGCCGCGCGCCGTCTTGAATGGGCCCACCATGTCCAACCCCCAGACGGCAAAGGGCCAGGTGAGGGGGATGGTCTTGAGTGCAGAAGCCGGCAGGTGTTGCTTGGAGCTGAAGACTTGGCACCCTTTGCAGCATTTGACTAATTCCTTGGCGTCTTCCAAAGCAGTCGCCCAAAAGAAACCATGGCGGAAAGCTTTGGCGACAAGTGATCTTGAGGTCGCGTGGTGGCCGCATTCGCCTTGGTGGATGTCCTTGAGGATTGCAATGCCCTTCTCTGGCTTGACGCAGCGCTGGAAGACTCCAGTGATGCTGCGCTTAACGAGTTCTCTGTTTATTATTGTGTATGCTCCGGCGCAGCGTTGAACTTGTCTTGCCGAGATCTCGTCAGTCGGCAGCTCTCTGTTTACCAGGAAGTTGAGGATGGGTTGGGCCCATGATGGAGCTGTGACTTCTTCTATTGCCAAAACGGCTACTGCGACCAGGGTGGGTGGGTTGGGTGGTGAAGAGTTGGAGTCGGCCACTGCCTGTTGTGTCGTTGCAGTCCCCGGGCCGACTGCTGCAGTCCCCGGGCCGGGTTCTGAAGTCCCCGAGGCGGGTGCGACTACGGCAGTCCCCGGGCCGCCTGTCGAAGTCCCCGAGCCGCCCGCTGGGTTCCCCAAGTCGGATCCGACTACATCAGGGGTAGGCGGTACGAAGATGGAGTCTGATTCTAGAGACGGCTTGACAGACGGTTTGAGGAGGCGTTGGAGAGAGACACCGGTTGGTATAGCTTGTCGGGTGGAGCCGATCCGTGCCAGGGCATCTGCTTGCTCGTTGTCGGCCCGTGGCACGTGGAGGAACTCGCATCCTTCAAAGTATCCGCTGATTTGCTGAACGAGGAATCGGTAGCTCGCCATGTCTGCGTCCTTGGCGTCCCAGTCACCGGATGATTGTTGGACTACCAAATCCGAGTCGCCATAGCACAGGATCCGGCGTATGCCGAGCTCTTTGGCTAGCCGGAGCCCGTGTATGAGCGCCTCGTACTCGGCCACATTGTTGGAGGCGGCAAAATGAATTTGTAGTGTGTATCTGAGTTTGTCGCCCTTGGGTGAGGTGAGGACGATGCCAGCTCCCAAGCCGGTGCGCATCTTGGATCCATCGAAGTGCATCTGCCAATGAGTGGAGTTGGGAGCCGGCGGTAGGTACTGGGTCTCGGCCCAGTCGACAAGGAAGTCGGCCAATGCATGGGACATGATGGCGGTGCGGGGCTGGTAGAAGATCGTGTAAGGAGCCAGCGCAATGGCCCACTTGGCCACCCGGCCGGATGCATCCCGGCTGCCTATGATCTCGGCAAGCGGGGCAGTACATACGATCGTGATGGGATGCTCTTGAAAGTAGGGCTTCAGCTTCTGGGCAGCAAAGTATACTCCATAGCACATCTTCTGGTAGTGCGGGTAGTTTTGCTTCGAGGTGGACAGTACTTCGCTCAAATAATATACTGGCCTCTGGACTAACTGAGCCCGACCTTCTTCTAGGTGTTGAACCACAATCACTGTGCTGACCACTCGGCTAGTCACGGCAATGTAAAGGAGCATGGGCTCTTTCTCAGTCGGCGCCGCCAAGACAGGCGGTGTGGTCAGCATCTTCTTCAACTCATGAAAAGCTTGGTCTGCTTGGTCGTTCCACTCGAAGTGGGAGGACTTTTTCATGAGTCGGTACAGGGGGAGAGCCTTCGCTCCTAGCCGGCTGATGAAGCGGTTTAGGGAGGCCAGGCACCCGGTAAACTTTTGGACGTCTCACAGCTTGGTAGGAATCTCTATTCTCTCTATGGCCTTGATCTTCACTGGGTTGCACTCGATGCCGCGTTCAGAGACCAAGAAGCCTAGAAGCTGGCTGGCTGGTACTCCGAACACGCATTTCTCAGGGTTGAGCTTGATCTGAAACCGGCGCAAGTTGGCAAATGTTTCTCCGAGGTCTTCCAGCAGGGTGCCGTGCTTCTCCGTCTTCACCACAATATTGTCTACATAGACGTGGGCATTTCTGCCGAGTTTCTTAAGGAGGCATTTCTACATGCAACGCTGAAAAGTGGCACCGGCATTTCTCAAGCCGAATGTCATAGTGAGGTAGTAGAAAGCTCCGAATGGTGTGATGAAGGCGGTCTTCAGGCGGTCGGCTCGATCCAACTTGATCTGGTGGTAGCCTGAGTAAGCATCCAAGAAACTCAACAGCTCGCATCCGGCTGTGGAGTCTATCACCTGATCAATTCGAGGTAAGGCAAACGGATCTTTGGGGCAGGCTTTGTTGAGGCTGGTGTAATCTATACACATGCGCCATTTATTGTTTTTCTTCAACACCAGGACCGGGTTGGCAAGCCATTCTGGAAAAAACACCTCCATAATGAAGTCGGCTGCCAGGAGCCGGGCTATCTCTTCTCCTACAATCCTTCTCTTCTCCTCCGACAGTCGGCGGAGAGGTTGCTTGATTGGTTTTGCGTCCGCTCGGACGTGTAGCTTATGCTCGGCGAAATCCTTTGGAACACCCGGCATGTCCTTTGGGGACCACGCAAAGATGTCCCGATTCTCACGGAGGAAATCGACGAGCTCGCCTTCCTATTTGCTGTCCAGATTTGCACCAATGACAACAAACCTCTCCGGATTCTCCGGGTCCAGAGGTATCTTCTTTGTTTCCTTGGCCGGCTGGAAGGAGCCTTGAGCATCATATTCCTTGGGGTCAGGGGACAGGGCCTGCTGCTTGCCGGCCATGGCCATGACTTGGTCCAGTATCTTCTTTTCTTCAGCAATCACGAGGGACTCGGCCAGCCGGCTGCTGGCTGCAACACACTCAGAGGATTTCTTGTAGTCTCCGACTATGGTGACGATCCCCTTCGAACTCGGCATCTTCATCTTGAGGTATGTGTAGTGGGGCATAGCCATGAACTTGGCAAGGGCAGGTCGGCCAAGCAACGCGTGGTAAGGGCTCTCTAGATCCACCACTTCAAACCAGACTGCCTCTCGGCGGAAGTTATCCTTGTCTCCGAAGAGAACATCCATCTTGATCTTGCCGATTGGCGAGCAGGATAGGCCGGGTATGATGCCATGGAACACAGTCCGGCTTGGCATGAGTTGCTTCGTCTTGATGTTCAGCTTCTCCATGGTGTCGTGGTACAGTATGTTGATGCTGCTTCCACCGTCAATCAGTACACGGGAGAAACGGGCAGCTCGCCTTTCTGTCGCGAGGGTGGCGTCCAACACTAATGCATAAGAGCCGGGAGACGGCATCACCTCTGGGTGATCGGCCCGGCTCCAGCTGATAGACCTCTCGGACCAATGCATAAACTCTGGGTTGTTGGAGGTGACCGCGTTGACTTCTTGGTGTTGTCGGCACCGACTGCGCCTGTCTTTAGTTTGGCTTGTGAAGACGACATAGGCGGCGTGCTCGTCTGGGAACTCGTCTTGAATGGCTCCGACTGCTGGTCGAACAGCCGGCTGCTGAGGGGCTGGAGGCGGCGGGCCAGCAGGTGGAGCCGGCACCAGCCCCTCGCCTTTAGAGATCTGCGTGAGCCAATGGCACTTCCGGGTCGTGTGGTTGGACGGCTTCGCGCCGCTGTGGAACTTGCAGGGGGCATCAAGGGTTTGCTCGTAGGAGAAAGCCGGCTGCCAAGCCGGCCTGCCGCCTTTCTGCTTCTTGGGAGCGGGCCGCTCTTTAGGTTGTTCGTCTTCGACTGTGGCTACTTGCCGACTGGTGGAAGGCGGCATAGGGGCCTTGCGCTTGTTATCATTCTGGTAAGGGCGTCGACTGGAGTCACCAGCCGGCGTCTTGGGAGCCAGAGCGAGTACCTTTCCAGAGGCATCTACTCGAAGCTCGGTCTTCATTGAAGAGTCGGCCGTGGCGTACTTGTCTGCTATGATCAGCAGCTCGTCGAGGGTAGTCGGCTCATCGCAGAGGAGTCGGTGCTTGAGGAGGGTGCCCTCTCGGCACCCGGCGATTGCGTACTCTATGGCTTGAACCTCGTGCACCCCCTCGCAGGAGTTGCGGAGCTCGGCCCAACGCGTGAGGTAGTCGCGAGTTGATTCGCTGGGCCCTTGGACACACAAGGAGAGCTGGTGGGGCTTGGGAGGCCGCTTGTACGTGCTGGTGAAGTTGCGGATGAAGAATTCCGTGAAGTCTAGCCAGCTGTTGATGTTGTAGGGCTTGAGGCTGTTCAACCAAGTGCGTGCCGTGCCTTGAAGCATGAGCGGGACGTACTTCACGGCAATGCGCCTGTTGCCGTTCGCGATGCCGACTGCGGTGGAGTAGTCGATCAACCAGTCTTCCGGCTTCACAGAGCCGTTGTACTTTGGCGTGTCTCTTGGGAGTGAGAACCCTTTGGGGAAGGGCTCGTCATGGATGTGGGGGCCAAAGCAAGGCGGGCCGACATCATCTTCTTCTTCTAGCGCCAGGGATCACGCTAGGCCGTCGATCCGGTGGCGGGCGTCATTCTCGCCGACTCCTTCGCGGTGGCCCAGTCGGCCGCCGAGAGTCGGATGCGTAACAGGCGGCGGGGTGGGATATCTCTCCCCACGAGCCGGGGGAGGAGGCGGATCGCCTCGCCGTTCCACAGCTCGGGGGCAGTCTTCTGCGTCGCGCTCGATGGTGAGACGAGTCCGACTGCGGCTAGCAGCCGGCTCCTTGTCTTTTCTTGCGCGGGCGCCGTCTGCAGTCGGCGTCCGGGATGTCGCGCCGTGCTCTTGGCATGGAAGAGGACTTTCAGTGCGGGCGCTGGCTTCATGCCGCTCTGCGGCCACATCGATCAGCCGCTGGATGCGTCTAGTCATATAGGGAAGCTCGTCGGCCCCCAGCCCGTTCAAATCATCTACGGCCGCCTGAGCGGCACGCAGGTTCTCGAGTGGCGTGGCGTAGACTGGGCGGTCCGCTCCCAGCATGCTGGCGATGGCCGGATTCTTGACGATGCCGGCTCGGCTCGGCCCGCCAGGAGGCGGCGTACCGAAGGTGGCGCGGTCGACTTCGCGCTGGTGAGCCTCAATGAGGCGTCTCATGGATGCTATCTTCTGGCCCTCCGCGACGAGGGCGAGGCGGCGTGCCTCCAGTATCTCGGCGTCGGCGTCAGCCGGGATGGGGACAGACAAGTCGTGCAGCGCCGCTTGTAGGGCGTCGTGGGCATTCTCGCCTGAGACGGCGCCGTGGCTGATGACCAGCACCTCAGTGACAGCGCTGCTGCCACTATCGGCTCGAGGAAGAGGGTCATCGATGATCACCATGTTGATGGGGAAGGCGTCAAGCGATGCCGTGTCGGAGTCGACCAGCATCGGGTCGGTGGAGCCGACCAACTCCAAGTCCACAGCAAGCTCGCTGGAGACGTGAAGCTGGTCGAGGAGGCTGACGAGGCGGCTCTCGGGGCAGTCTGTGCCCGTGTCAGACGCAGGCTCGTCGGAGATGCGAGCCTCGCCAAGAAGGTCGGCGAGGCAGCTCGCCGCACAGGCGTCGTCGACGCCTTGCAGCGCGTTGGGGCAAGCGCCATCGGGCGTGCCGGGCTGGCTACGCTCGCTGGGAAGGAAAAGGGTTCCCGTCCAGAACATGTCTCCGGACGACGGTGCACCTGGCCCCATGGTGGGTGCCAAATGTCGGGTGGTAGGTGCGACATATGCCAACGGGTGGCTTATCATTGTGGGAGCCAGTAAGACATCGCCGGTGCCTGGAAACGGGATAAGGCGAAGACATGCACGCCGGCGAATCTTACCCAGGTTCGGGGCTCTCCATGGAGATAACACCCCTAATCCTGCTCTGCAGGGTCTCCGCATGATCACTAGATCAACACAAGTAGCTACAAGTGGCTCCTTGAGCTGTTTGGCTAGAGGAGGAAGAAGGGCAAGGCTAGCTCTCCTCTTCTCTCTATGTGGTGTCTAAAACTCTAAGGGATCAACCCTTTGCATGGGCGCCCTGGGGGGTTTATATAGGCCTACCCCCAGGGGTACAATGGTAATCCGGCTGGGCACGGGTCCTAGCCGTCAGTGTCTATATTCGCCGGCTTCTCCGCCGACCGCTGCGGCCTGCCGACTGGTGGGTCCCGCCGGCTGCCGGCCTCTTGGCCGACAGGCCGGCCCCACCGCCTGGGGGTCTTGTCGGTGGCTGGTTACTGTAGCCTCGCCCCTGATGACGAGGGCTTTGTCGAGGTAAGCATGGCTACAGTGCCGCCGCCTCGCGGGTTCTCACTATAGCCTTACCTTGTCTTGTCTCCTTAATGACGCACATACTTCGAGGGAGGGAGGTAGCCGGCTATTGGGAGCCGGCTACGCCCCAGTCCGACTGGGGGGGCTTGGCCGCCTTTGAGCTTCTCTCTGGCTGAAGGGGCCCGCCGCCCGCGGGCCGTACTGAATGCCTGTCGTGGGTGGCTTCATGGTCAACATGGCAACAGTGCCGCGCCGGACGGGGGATGGCTGACCCGTACGACGCACTGTGGCCTCGCGTGCTCCGGGATTCGAGGGTGGCAGGCTGTACTGTAGCCAAGCCCCGTCTCGTCACCGTTATGTGGGTGCAGTCCTCAAGGGTGCAATCTTGGCCGCCTGCCAGGAGCCGGTCTTCTTGTGGCCGGCTTCTGGGGTCGGTCCTCTTGTGGCCGGATTCTTGGAGTCGGTCCTCTTATGGCCGGCTTCTTGGAGTCGGCCACCTTGCAGCTCTCTTTGGGAGGGTTATTAGGGCCGGGCCGTCTTCCCGTAGTTGGTCCTTGAGATAGCCGGCCAGGGGAAGGCGACCCTATGCTTTGGGTGCTTGAAGGCTCGATCGGCCCGATAATTTTTGAAGAACCAGGGGGAGTCGGTTAGGCTACCCGTGGCCATTTACTCCGACATCTCCCATTCGAAAGGGTTACATCTATAAATATGCATGCATTTGCATATTTATAATCGTGATTCTTTCGAATTGTCCAACGTTATCCATGGACAGCCCGAGTATGTGTAGATTGGGTTCGTTTTCCCATATGCTCTGCTCCGGATTTGATGCAGAATTTCGTCAGTGCCTCCCTGTTGTTCTCCGGGTACACATCCGCTGTGCTTATTGCCGAGACGTGTATCGGGAGAATAGCGGGGAGCTGCTACCGAAATTTTGCATCGGATCCGGAGCAGAGCATGGGAAAACGAACCCAATCTACACATACTCGGGTGGGATTAGGACCTATCTTTACCTATTAGCGTGTAGGTTGCATGGATGTAATAAAACTGACAAACTCCATTAACTGATGGATATGGTTTGCTTAAATATGTATATATTTCTTGTGTGTGCAGTAGGAAGTCAATATGAGTGATCGTGCATGGATGTACACCGGTTACACTAGTCAGAAAGTTTGGACCGAGGAATGGTTAACAAAAACCAAGGGGTTTGTTAGAGCCGCATTTGCAAATGGCCAAGAATTAAGCTGGTGCCCCTGTGCCCGTTGCGACAACTATAAAAAGTGGGACGAGCTTGAAATGAGTAAAGACCTGCAGAAGTTTGGTTTTACGCCTGGTTACACGGTCTGGAAATTACATGGTGAGTCTGCCCAACGTGCCAGAGCCGAGGTGGTTTGTCGTTGCACCAACGAGCATGGTACCGGGACCGCAGACATGGTGCAAGACTTTGATGATGCTCGGGACTCGGACGAGGAGATGGAGGAATCTGCAAAGGCCTTCACTGAAATGTTGGAGTCCTCAAAACGTCCTCTCCACGAGCACACTGAGCTTTGTCAGCTGGATGCCATCTCACAAATAATGGCCTTGAAGGCTCAATTCAACTTGGGCAGAGAATGCTACGACGCGATGATGACAGTATTCGGACGATTTCTACCCAAATGCCATGTGCTACCTCCAAACCTGTACCAGTCAGACAAAATCCTCCGTGCTCTTAAGATGCCCTATGAGAAGATACATGCCTGTGAGAAAGGATGTGTCTCATTTAGGCTTCAGTATGAGGACTTGAACTATTGTCCCATTTGCAATTCTTCCAGGTATGTTGTGTTAGACAACGGTATGGGTGAGAAGGCACAGACCAAAATACCCGTTAATGTTCTTCGGTATATGCCAATCGTACCAAGACTTCAACGTCTTTTCATGGTCAAAGAGACGGCCAGACAGATGACATGGCACAAAACGGGCAAAAGAACCGAACTAGATGCAGATGGGAATGTGATGATGGTGCACACATCGGATGGTGAAGAGTGGAAGCGCTTCGATGCATTACATAAGAAAAAAAGGCAGATCCAAGGCATCCTCGAGTCGCCGTCAGCACAGATTGGTTCAGTGTGTTTGGTCAGATGGCAACCCCATACAGCTGTTGGCCCGTATTTGTCATTCCACTCAATCTCCCCCCGGGCAGATTATGCAAAGAAAGATCATTTTCCTGACGTTGATAATTCCAGGGCCCAACTATCCGGGGAAGAATATGAATGTGTACATGCAGCCGCTTAAGGACGAATTGCAAGATGCTTGGGATAATGGGTTCAAGACATACGACGCCTTTAGCAAAGAGAACTTCATAATGCGTGCCTGGTACATGTACTCGACACATGACTTGCCGGCGTATGCGCTATTCGTTGGCTGGTGTGTGCATGGAAGGTTTCCGTGCCCCACATGCAAGGGAGCTCTTGAGTTTCTTTGGCTGACGGCAGGGCACAAGTATAGTTGCTTCGACTTGCATAGACCATTTCTACATCCTGACCATAAGTTCAGGAAAGACAAGAAGAACTTCATCAAAGGTAGAGTTGTCAATCACTCTGCACCACCCGCGTTGACGGGCCAACAGACCCTAGATCAGTTAAATGCTCTCGAGCCAGATCCAGAGCGTCCAGGGTATTTCAAGGGGTATAATAAGGAACACGCTTGGACTCACAAGACATGCTTCTAGGATCTGCCTTACTTCAAAGACCTCCTTTGCACACACAACATCGACGTGATGCACACTAAAAAGAATATCGCCGAAGCCATTTTTGGTACATTGTTCGACATAGAGGGGAAATCAAAGGATAATACTAAGGCTAGAGTCGATCAAGAGGAGCTATGTGATAGACCGTTACAAAACATGAAAGAACCGAAAGGAAAGGGGAACTGGACGAAGTGAAAGGCATGGTTCAATCTTGGAAGGCCAGCTATGAAGGAAATTATTTTGTGGGTGAAAATGCAGTTGATGTTCCCCGATGGGTATGCAGCAAATCTAAAGAGGGGAGCGAGTCTTCAAAAATTGAAAATATTTGGTCTAAAAAGTCATGATTGGCACATATGGATTGAGCGGATAATGCCGGTGATGTTGCGTGGCTTCATCCCCGAGGATGAATGGCTAGTACTACCAGAGCTGAGCTATTTCTTCCGTGTTATTTGTGCGAAAGAACTATCGCCTGGCCTCCTAGAAGAAATGGAACACTTGGTGCCGGAGTTGATCTGCAAGTTAGAGATGATCTTTTCGCCAAGCTTCTTTAATCCAATGCAACACTTGATTTTCATCTCCCGACCGAGGCATGATTGGGAGGGGGGGGGGCGTGCAAAATCGTTGGTGCTACTCAACTGAGAGGATGCAGAAGACGCTTCGAGCAAAATGTAAAAATAAACGTAGAATAGAAGCATCGATGGCAGAGGCATTCATCACTGAGGAGGCGACAAACTTCGTGACATCACACTACGAAGCCAAAAATCATCATTTGCATAATCCGGAGCCTCGGTACAATGCTGACGAGCCTAAAAAGGGTGGATCCAACCTCAGCCTATTCAAAGGAAATGTCGCTCCAGCCAGTGGTTGGAAACCAGTACAGTTGGATGTTGAAGAATGGCAGACCATTTCACTGTATCTCTTCAACAACCTAACAGAAGTGCAGCCGTACATCGAGTAAGATCTCGATACATTGTTTCGCAACTTCTAATTCCTTTGAACTGCTCTTATTCCTGGATATTTGATGCAGTCGATACGTCGCCATATTCTCGTATGGAGCGGTGATCCAAAAGGATTCCATCGAAGAGTATGAGCTTCTTCAAAGCAAGGAGTCAAATATCCCGGTTTCATCTCTTGGTTCAAAAAAGGTAATTTCCATTAGACCCTTTCATTTCTTTGGCTAATTTGCGACTAATGCAACAATCCTTTCGTATTAAACTTGTAGGCTAATTCAGAGATTATGGATGCCAAATTGAGAGAAGTAGCTAATGGTTTGGCCTATAAGGTCCGTTCATTTGACAAATGCAATATCAACGGGTATCGCTTTCGTACCTATGGCAAAGAGATTTCTATGGCCGGTCGAAAGTCTACAAATTGTTGTGTCTCTGCTATCGGCGAAGGAGGTATCGAGTATTATGGAAGAGTTGAAGCAATTCATGAACTTCAATTCTATGGTGAAAACCCACCAAACGTCGTAGTCTTCAGATGTTATTGGTTCCAGCTGAGGGAGACTAGAAGGACTCATGAACATATAGGGCTAGTCGAAATCAAACAAAGCACCCATTTGGATGTTCCTGATGTCTATATTACGGCTCAACAGGCAACCCAAGTTTTCTATCTAGCGTGGGCTTGTCAAAGTGATCCAAATCTTAGTGGTTGGGATGTCGTTCATGAAGTGCCGCCATGTGTTAGACCACCTCCCCCCAATGAAGAGGATTATGAACCTCACATTAACCAAGACACATATGACGAAGGAGAATTCTTCCAAGAAACACGTCTTTCCAAAAAACATTTCAAGAACTGCTCTACTCCGCCCCAGAACATTGAAGTAGACAACGATAGTGAATCCGACTTCACCCCTGAGCCGGAACAAGAAGAGCTAGAAGAAGAAGAAGTTACTGCTGCAGATGACCTGTCAATGCTTGAACGATTACGTAAAGGTGGCCTTCCACATGATGATGCATTTATTAATGATGATGATGAGCACGTCATTATCGATAGTGATGATGCATTTATTAATGATGATGATGAGCATGTCATTACCGATAGTGATTATTAGGTATTCAAATTTTTATGTTGTACTTGATTTATATAGTTATTTGTATGATTGTATGATTTATTTAGTTGGTATGTATAATTTTCTTACTTTGTATGATTGTTTCTTATACATAGTGCCACGGTCTTGATGTCCGTCCCGGTCGGCCCTTGCCCGCTTTATGATTCGGATGTGGTAAATTCTCTTTCATAAATATTTGTTGCATTTCACATTTATGGCAATTATGGCCATCAAGTTGACATAGAGATATTTTAATATAGGAGGTATGTGAACCGGAATTTGAAACCGACCCTCTTGTCGAGAAGTTAAATTTAGTTGAAAAATAAAATGAGTATTTGAAAGAAAAAATTAAAAGAATTGAAGAAGAGAAGATGACATTGGAGTTGTATGTTGCCGATGTCGTCGATGATCACAAGATGAAGATGAATGCAATGCGCTTCAAGATGGATGCAATGCGCCTGAAGCTTAAGAAGATTAGAAAATATGCCATTGACAATGAGGCTTGGTATCATTATGCCGTTGGATCAATTGTTACCTTAGTTGCAATTTTCATCACATTTGTTGTGATGAGGGTAAGTTTTCTCTAGTGTTTTTTCTTTACAAATGGATACTTAGCTTATTTTCCTCCTAAATGGCATAATTACCTAAGTTAGATAAAAATGAGCTATACTTAGCTTATTCAGTTCATTTATGACATACTTAGCATACTTAGGGAAAAAATGGCATGATAATCTTTGTTAGCTCCAAAATGATATAGACTTAGCTTATTTTCCTCGAAAATGACATAATAACCTTACTAAGCTCCAAAATGACCTATTTACCTAGCTTGGCTCTAAAATGACCTACACTTAGCATTTTTACCTAGCTTAGCAATAAAATGGCCTTTTTACCTACCTTAGTTAGAAGAAGAAGAAGATAAAGAAGAGGAGAGGAGAAAAAGAAAGAGAAAAAAAATCTTCTTCTTCTTCTTCTTCTTCTTCTAACTAGTCTTCTTCTTCTTCTTCTTCTTCTTCTTCTTCTTCTTCTTCTTCTTCTTCTTCTTCTTCTTCTTTTTCTTCTAATTTTCATCTTTCCCAATTTGCAGATTTGGTTTACATGAGGAAGCTTGGATTCATGGAGTGTACTATTATTCTGGTGCTTCCTTGTTGTTTATGAAAACTTGTTTGGATATGTATGTCTATATGGATATGTTGTTGGAAACTTGTTTCTGGTTATGTATATATGGATATGTTGGACTTTGTTGAACTATGTTGTTGGATTTGATGAAATATGTTGTTGGACATGTTGTTGGATATGTTGGATATGTATGCATGTATATCTGTGTTTGAAACCATGTCTAATTAATGGGATTTAAATAAAAACAGGGGATATATAGCCTCTTTGCCGTCCGCTACCAGACGGCAAAGAGGACACGTGGCAGTCACCTGTGCAAACTGGGAACACTGGCTACCTATTTGGTCATTTTGCCATCTGCTGGCAGACGGCAAAGTGACCAGCTATGTTGTCTGCCAGCAGACGGCAAAGATTCAAACCTCTTTGCCGACGGCCGGCGGATAGCATAGCTGGACATGTGGCAGCTTCCTAGTGCTGCCTAGCTGAGCTCTTTGTCGTCTGTCAGTGGACGGCAAATAGCTTTGACTCTTTGCCATCCGCTGGCAGACGGCAAAGAGCGCCGTTAACCCCCTAACGGCTCCCACGCCACCGCACTGCCGTCTGCTATCTTTGCCGTCTGCTGGCCTCGGATGGCAGATGGCATAATCCTTTGCCGTCCGTTTCCAGGAAGCGGACAGCAAAGAAGGCCTTTACTGGCACGTGTTCAGCTGGATAGTTTGCCGTCCGCTAGCAGACGGCAAACATGTTTTCCGTCCGGGATCTATGCCTTTGCCGTCTGCCATGGCGGACGGCAAAGAAGCTGATTCCAGTAGTGCACTACTATGAAAACTATAATATTACTTTGCTACTGATCATATTGCTACAAAAAATTAATCTCCAGGTGTGGTTGAATTGACAACTCAGCTCCTAATACTTGCAAATATTCTTTGGCGTCCCTTGTGTCGAATCTATAAATTTGGGTTGAATACTCTACCCTAAAAAACTGTTGCAATCCCCTATAATTGTGGGTTATCAAGACCTTTTTCTGGCGCCATTGCCGGGGAGCATAGCTATATTTGTTGAGTAACTTGGGATTATTATCAATTTATCACTATGAAGAATCTGAAGGATACAAAAACCAAGATCGTTACCTCTAGGACAAGGGGAGGTAAGGAACTGCCATCACATTCTGCACTTGATTCACCTTCTGTTTTGAGTAGACTTGCAACACTACCACATGTTATTAACCCTGATATGTCGCAAGTTATTGATGATGCTACTGATGATGATGCTAGTACCTTGCTTGATGATGGTGTGCCACTAGGTGATTTTCTTGATGAACAAATTGCTAGAGCTAAAGAGAATGAAATTACTGAAACTAATGAGATCATTGAAACTGATGAAGTGTTTGAAACTGAAAATCTTGAAACACCTGTTAGACCTAGCTCTCCTAGATATGAATTGCCTAAGATACCGGAAGGTTATGTTATGGATGAGGAGACAACTAGAGACTTTCTTGCTTGTAATGATAGAGATGATCTTAATAAATTATTATGCAAACTGAAAGAAAAATCTTTGAATGCTAGAATGAAATGTGATCCTAAGTTTGCTACTTAACCTATCTTTGTTAATGATAAGGATTATGAATTCTCTGTCGACCCAGAGTTAATTACTTTGGTAGAATCTGATCCTTTCCATGGTTATGAAACTAAAACTGTTGTTGCACACCTTACTAAATTAAATGATATAGCCACCCAATTTGCTCATGATGAGAAGATTCGCTACTACTATATCCTCATATTATTTCCGTTCTCATTAAAGGGTGATGCTAAAATATGGTGCAATACTCTTGCCCCTGGTTGTGTGCGTAGTCCAGAGGATATGATCTATTATTTCTTTGAAAAATGTTTTCCTGCTCATAAGAAACAAGCCGCCTTACAGGAAATATTTAACTTTGTGCAAATTAAAGAAGAGAGTCTGCCACAAGCTTGGGGGAGGCTTCTCCATTTGCTTAATTCTTTGCCTGATACTTAAGAAAAAAGAAATACTTGATATCTTCTATAATGGACTAACCGATACTTCTAGGGACTTCCTAGATAGTTGTGCTGGTTGTGTTTACAGGGAATGAACTGTTGAGCAGGCTGAGGATTTATTGAATAACATATTGAAAAATTATGATGATTGGACTCTTCCTGAACCACCGCTTAAACCCACACTGAAGAAGAGGGGTATCTTATATCTCAGTCCTGAAGATATGCAAGAGGCAAATAAATGTATGAAGGAAAAAGGTATTAAAGCAGAGGATGTTAAGAATTTACCACCTATAGAAGAAATACATGGACTTGATACACCACCACCCAAGGTGGTAGAGGTAAATTCTTTATTAAACTTTGATGAAGGTGACATCCCCTACAATAAACTTCCTAGTCAATGCCTTTATGAATTTGATACCTACATCATGAAACAAGATCACTTCAATGCAAATGTTATGAAACAGTTGAAATATAATTATGATATGATTGCTCATTTGAGTGACTTGTTATTTAGAATCTCCAATGATGTTAGAGGTGTAGGAAACATGCTTCTATGGTTCATACTCAGTTAGAACAAGTTGCTAAATCTCAAAGAGAGTTGCTTGAGGAAATGAATAATAATATCAATGATCATGCTATTAGAGTAGTAACTAGAGGAGGTAGAATGACTTAGGAACCACTTTATCCCGAAGGTCACCCTAAAATAATTGAACAAGACTCTCAAAGAATTAACACTGATGCACCTAGTTCTTCTAAAAATAAGAAGAAAAAGAAAAATGATAGGACTTTGCATGCCCCTAGTGAACCTGAAATAGAAATACCTACTGACAATGATAATGATGTTTGTATCTCTGATGCTGAAACTCAATCTGGTAATGAACATTCACCTAGTAATAATGAAAAAGATAATGATGATGTTCATGAAGACACTCAACCAGACAATGATAAACAACCCAATAATGATGTTGAGATAGAACAAACTGTTGATCTTGATAACCCACAACCTAAAAATAAAAGATATGATAAAAGAAACTTTGTGGAAAGAAAGCATGGAAGAGAAAGAGAACCATGGGTTCAAAAACCCATGCCCTTTCGACTTAAATCAACTAAGAAGAAAGATGATGAAGAATTTGAACGCTTTGCTGAAATGCTTAGGCCAGTCTTTTTGCGCACTCGCTTGACTGATATCTTAAAGATGGCTCCTTATGCAAAATACATGAAAGACATCATCTCTAATAAAAGAAAGATACCTGAAGCTGAAATCTCCACCATGCTTGCCAATTATTCTTTTTAAGGATGGAGTACCTAAAAAACTTGGAGATCCAGTAATACCAGCTATACATTGCTCCATCAAAAGAAACTATGTTAAAACTACTTTGTGTGATTTAGGAGCCGGTGTTAGTGTTATGCCTTTCACTTTATATAAAAGACTTGATTTAAATAAACTCACACCTACTGAAATATCTTTGCAAATGGCTGACAAATCAACTGCCATACCTATCGGTATTTGTGAGGATGTGCCCGTTGTTGTTGCAAATGTTAATTGAGTTTGTTATACTTGAGATGCCCGAGGACGACAACATGTCGATTATCCTTGGTAGACCCTTCTTGAATATTGCAGGGGCTGTTATTGATTGCAATAAAAGCAAGGTCACTTTTCATATCAATGGCAATGAGCATACGGTGCACTTTCCGAAGAAACAATTCCAAGTGAATGGTATTAATGTTATTGAAAAATCTCCGACACTCACTATTGGAAGTTTTCAACGACCTCTACCTACCGCCAAAAAGAAGTATGAAATGCTTATTGTTGGGGACATGCATGTCCCCGTTGAGGTAACTTAGTGTTTTATGAAAGTTCTTCGATTTCATGCTAATCGGAAGTGATTGTTAATAAGACTTGATCAACCTTATTGATGGATCATTTTTGAGAGGTATGAAGTTGATGAATTTAGTAAGCACTATCATATGTCCTTACCTTTTGTTTTCTGTTTTTCTTAGTTAAATGAAATAAAATGCCATGTTTTGTCTATTTTCTGAATTTCCTGTGCAATAAAAAATGACCCAAAAATAAAAGTTCTCAGAATTCCCTAAAAATTTAATATGATTTTTTTGAATATTTCTGAATTTTTTATGCAAATAACATTAGAGGGGGGGGGGGTGCACCAGGTGGGTACAACGCACATGGGCGTGCCAGCAGCCCAGGCGCGCGCTGGTGGGTTGTGGTCCCCACATGGCCCCCCTCGCTTATCTCTTTAGCCCATGTCATCACCTACCTCCAGAAAAATTCACCATTGCTCTCTCTCCCGTGTTCTTGCTTCAAACCCGCGGATTTCGATCTCTTTGCTCGAAGCTCCGTTTCTGAAACTGTTTTGGGGGATTGCTACTTGGTATGTGACTCCTCCATCGGTCCAATTAGTTTTTTCTTTAGTGGTTTATATTTTGAATAATTAGCTACTCTTGGTGCTGCTGTAGATGGGCTTGCATTTTGAATTCTTAGAGTTCTAAGTAGTTTGAATGCTTGATATGGCCTCTTTGCATCCCTATGAGTAGTTGCCGTCAATCTTGTGAAGTTTTGTTGACAAAATTTTTGTGGACTAAAATTTTCAGAATTTTATTTATAGGAAAGTTGAGTTTCTTTAGGAAGTTTGCTTCTAAGAAGAACTCCAAGGGAGTTACTGGGGAGTCATTGGGGAGTCATCGGACAATGACCTCCGCACCCGGAGAATGGCAGATGTGCGGCCGTGCGAATGGCCGCACAACCCATTCATGGAGGGAGCCGGAATCCATCAAGAGTTCGCACAATTTGCTTACAAATTCCTTTGTGCAAAGTTTCCATTTTCTGAGTAGGAATAACCCTCCTGAAGTGCAGTTTAATTTATATGCTGAAACCCGTTAGATACCACTTACTGTATTTTGTGATATATGCTTGATCCCTTCTGACGGGGAAATAAGGGAGCCTAGGCCTGTAGAGTTCGAGGGCTTTTATCGTACTCTGTCAGTGGGTGATGAGAGAGGGGTGTCGAGTGTCACCGCCACTAGCTTGCAGTTTCCTTCTGTGCATTATTTTGCTCTATTCATTGCCAAGTGCTTAATTCCTAGGGAGAAGGTCTGTGCACTCTATGCTCCGAACTTTGCCATCTTACGTCGCACACTATACGGAGACAACAACTATAGCCTGGGGGCTATCATTGCACGTCGCCTGCACCTTAACAGATCCAAGGGTAAAATTCATGGTGGTATTTATGCGACTCGTTTAGCGAGTCATTTTAACATTCAGATACGCCAACATGATTATCGCTTGCCCAAGGTTTACTTAGATCGCCAGGCTATGGCAGATCATTAGTTATTGATGGCGAGAACACTGACATTACTGTTCCCTACAACAGATTTTTAGTGAAAACACTCATGATATTATTCCGCTGCCTGCACCTACTTTGTTTGATTCTACTGCCAGGGGCGGATACGGGATCATGCCAGAGGACATCATCGCCTATCGGAACAACCAAGCAGCGGTTGGGGAGGAGCCTCAGGAGTGGGACCCCAGGTACCGGCTCCACATCACTTCAACGTGGGACCCGAGGGTTACTACGAGTGGTGATTACCAAGATAGGGCAAAAGCCTAAGCTTGGGGGAGTACGTATTTCCACCGACATTACATTCATGTTTACACATTTCATTCCATTTGTCGGTGTCCACACTTTTTCATTGTACTATCCATGCTAGAGTTATTTTCTCGCTTTCTTCTTGTGTGTTTGAAAAACTTTAAGAAAACCCAAGAAAATGTTGCTTGCTTCTTTTCGTTTTTTCTTGCTAGAGTAGTTAGTGGTAGTATTAAAAATAAAACCCAAAATATTTCTCGATTCTTCTTTTGCTTGGTCGGAGCTCTCCCGTGTAAATAGTTTTTCTCGTTTTTGTCTTTCTTTCTTTAATTTGCTTCCTTCAAGAAAAACTAGAAAACGCCAAAATATTTCAGTGTGTTTCTCTCAAATTCTTTTCTTTTTGTTGAGTCATACCAAGGAGAAGACCACGATGAAAATGTTGAGTGGCTCTCATATGCATTATTGTTGATCTAACAAAGAGCCCGTATTACCTTGTCTTCTCCTTTGGAATAAAAATGTTTGCAGATTCCGGCTTAGTCCACGGCACTCTGGCACTATTATTATTTTCAAATCATTCGGTCGTGCAAGTGAAATGCAATAATGACGATATTTGATGAACTGGCTGTGGCAGACAGAAACGGGTACGAACTCAACTTGTTTTGTTTTTGTAAATACGTTTAACCTAGTATCCATGATTCAGCCTATTATGATTAAACATGTTTGCAATAACCATTAGAGATTATAGTTTCTCATGCCATGCTTAAGTAGCTAGGTGTGGATAATGATTTATCTTGGATGTCAACATTGCGTTAAAATGATTGTGATGTAGTATGATGATATGGTATCCTCCTCCGAATGTTCGAGTGGATTGACTTGGCACATGTTCATGCATGGAGTTGAATCAAAACCAACATAGCCTCTATGATATTTATGTTCATGGTGTTCATATCCCACTCATGCTAGTATCCAATGTTACTTATGCATAATTCATGTTCACGACCGTTTTCGCTCTCTAGCTGGCCATTTCTCAACCTATTTGCTAGCCTTTGCCTGTACTAAGCGGGAATACTGCTTGTGCATCAAAGTGCTGAAACCCAAGTTATTCCAGATAAGTCCACCATATATCTACATATATGCGGTATTACGCTGCCGTTCCAAGTAACTTTGCATGTGCCACCTCTAAAAACTTCAAATAAACATCCGTTTTGTGTGCCTGGATTGTTCATGGAGTGACAGGAGGTAGTCAGTATCTTCCATGCTAAGAGGGATATTCTCATGATGAGTTTTTAATCACTCATCCTTGCACGAGAGGGGCGGTAATAGGGATTCCCAGCCCCGAATTCAAAATTGCAAATAATTAAACAAAACTCCCCAGGATTGTTGTTGGTATGGACGGTACCTGTGGATTCGGCTAGCTGTGGAGTGTGTTTGTTAGTGGAGGGAGAGTAAACCTTTACTTTTATCACTTGTGAACCGCCACTAATGTGTTTAGCATGGAAGATACCGATAACCAATGGTCGCGAAGTAAACAGGAAAGGTGCATTTATCAAAATTTCCTTTATGTCTGCTTTAAAAACTTGAGCTCTGGCACCGCTGCAAATCACTGCTTCCCTCTGCGAAGGGACTATCTATTTACTTTTATGTTGAGTCATCACCTTCTCAAATAAGCGCCAGATCTGAGAGCACTATTGTCATCCTCATGCAATGTGTATAGCTAATGTTGGGTGCATCATGACTGGATCTTTTCTACCATGAATTACAATGTTTAGTCGCTGCTTGAACTTTGGAGGTGCTTTGCATTTATGTTTTGCGGTCTTAGAAAGGGCTAGAGAGATACCACTAATGTCATATTATATCATGGTTGTTTTGACAAAGTGTTGTCATTTGAGATATCTTATTTTGCCCGCTAGTTGATTATGCCATTGATATGAGCTAATATAATTTTTAAGAGTTATTGTCGACATGGTTAGTCATGATCTTTGCTGAAAACCTGGGTGCTACTTAAGCTTATTTATGTAAACAAGAGCAAAATAGTTCGTAAAAGTTTTCTTTTTCACTTTCAGTTTATCAACTAAATTGCTTGAGGACAAGCAAAGGTTTAAGCTTGGGGGAGTTAATACGTATCCGTCGTATCTACTTTTCCTAAGGCTTTTCCCGTTGTTTCGGACTCTAATTTGCATGATTTGAATGAAACTAACCAGGACTGACGCTGTTTTTAGCAGAATTACCATGGTGTTGTTTTTGTGCAAAAATAAAAGTTCTCCGATTGGAACGAAACTTTTTGGAGAATTATTTCAGAATATTTAAAAAATACTAGAGCCAAGAACCACCGGAGGGGGGGCCCTGGGTGAGCACAACCCACTAGGGCGCGCACAGAGCCGCCGCCACCTCCTGTTCTTCACCGGGAGGCCAGATTTGGAGTCCATTTGGGGCTCCGGAGAGGGGGATCTTCGATCTTCGTCCTCACCAACCCTTCTCCATCGCCAATTCCATGATGCTCGCCACCGGGAGTGAGTAATTTCTTCGTGGGCTCGCTGGTCGGTGCGGAGTTGGATGATATTCATCATGTAATTGAGTTAGTTTTGTTAGGGCTTGATCCCTAGTATGCATTATGTTCTGAGATTGATGTTGCTATGACTTTGCCATGCTTAATGCTTGTCACTTTGGGCCCGGGTGCCATGATTTCTGATCTGAATCGTTTATGTTATCACCATTTATATCTATGTTCTAGATCTGATCTTGCAAGTTATATTCACCTATTACTTGTTATGATCTAGAAACACACTGAAATATTTTTGGGGTTTCAGTTTTTCTTGAAGAAAGCAAATTAACGAAGGAAAAAACAAAAACACAAGAAAAAACTATTTACACAGGAAAGCTCCCAGCAAGCAAAAGAAGAAATGAGAAATCTTTTTGGGTTTTCTTTTAATACTACAACTAATTAAACTAGAAAGTAAAACCGAAAATAAGAGAGAAATATTTTTGGATTTTCTCAAAGTTTTTCAAACACACAAGAAGAAAGCGAGAAATAAAACTAACATGGATTATATCTGAAAAAGGATGAACACCGACAACTAGAATGCAATGTGTGAACATGAATGTAATGTCGGTGAGAAATACGTACTCCCCCAAGCTTAGGCTTTTGCCTAGCTTGGTAATCACCACCCGTAGTATCCATGTAGTCCGATATTAAAGTGACAGGGCGGCGACACTTGAGCGTCCCAAGCCCGGGCCTCGTTCTCTACCACTGCCAATGTGTTCCGGTAAGCAACGATGTTCGGTGGCATGACGGTGTATCCGTTCCTAGCACGAGAGTCAAACAAAGCAGGTGTAGGGAACGGAATAATATCACGAGTATCCTCACTAAAAACCAAGTTACAATGAATGGGGTTGAGGATGCTCAGGGGCATCAATAAAATGGTGACCTATCATAGCATGGTGATCTAGATAAATCCTAGGCAACAAATAATCATGGGGGCGTATATCAACATGGAAACGTCTCGCTAAACGAGTAGCATAAATGCCACTATGAATCTTGCCCTTAGTCCTGTTAGTGTGCAGGCGGTGTGCAATGATAGCTCCAAGGCTATAAGTGTTGTCACTGAAAAGTGCTCGGTATAAAATGGAGAGGTCAGGGGCATAGAGTGCACCACCTTGCTCCCTAGCAGTCAAACATTTCCCTATGAATAAAGCAAAGTAATGCACAACAGGAAATTGCAAACTAGTAGCTCGGGCTTTCGACACGCCCCTTTCCTCTCCCACAGTTAGAGTGCGGAGAAAACCCTCAAAATCCTCCGGTCTAGGCCCTCTTAATTCCTGTGACGCCCAGATAATTAAGCTATAGCAACCCTCTGCTAATGATGCCATGTCACCTCGATTACTGTTACTAATCTCGCGTTAGTTCGAAACCGATTCAAATTCAAATTCAGAATCAAGCAAACAATAAAAGTTTTCTATAACTAAAACTAAAATGTTCGAAGTGAACCAAATAATGCATAGGTAATCATGGTGGAGAAACAACACCTTTATAAAATATTCAAATACTCTAAAATGAATAAAACAGGGGCTAAATCAATTATTTAAATGCTTTTAGGATAGTAAATGAATACAAGCTAATTAATTAATGTGCCAAATTATTTGTGGCAGTAGTATGTTTTGAAACACTATTTTAGGTGCTACTGTGGTATTTTATAAAACTAAGTTTATTAGAATATACGCAGAAAACAGTAAAAGACAATAAACAAAAGAAAAATCAAAACTAAAACAAAAGACAAAAGGCCCCCCTCCTCCTGGGTCGTTCGGCCCGACTAGGCCTCCAGGCCGCCGAACCTCGGTCCAGCTGCCCCCCACCTGTGCCCCAACCCTAGCTCGTGGCTCGCCTCCTCCCGCACGACCCCCACTTTCCCCGATCCACATCACTCCCCTCGTTCCCCTCCACCTCGCGCCGCACGCACGCACACGCACGCATCGTGCCTGGGAGAGGAGCTCCCAGCGCCCGATCCTCCCGCCAACCCTCACCGCCCCCTCTCCCCAATGTGGACGCATCGCCCTTGACCCCGTCGTCATCGCTGGTGCCATGCGCCCACTCGCCTGCGCTGCCCCACCACCGCCGCCCTGCGCCGGATCGACCTCACTGTGGCTTCCTCATCTCCTCCCCACGGGTCGCCCCCGAGCCTCCCCGCCCCGCTAGTCTTCAACGCTGGTGAGGCCATCGGCCTCTCCCCCTCGATCTTTGTCGTCGGTGCCGTTCACCGCCCGCGCGCGCATGACCCCGCGCCCGCTGCCCTGCTCGCCAGCCGGACCTCGCCGTCCCGCAGGTGCGCGCTGTGCCCAGCGCGCCCCCGCTGCTTGCCTACCTCATCGGCCCCGCGCACGCCCGTCGCTCGCCCGTATCCGTGTTCCACGCCGCTGCTGCACTATTCTGAGATCAGGACACCGCAAACCTCGATTCGGCGTCGCTGGACCTTCCCCGCACCTACTGCCCCCACCATGCACTTTGCGGCGACTCCAGCTGTCCAACGCGGCCCGCCGCTTCACGAACTGTCGCCGGAAACGGCCGGACGGCCAACTCCAGCGTCCTCGGCCTCGCCGGCGTTAACCTGCTGATGTGGCGTCATTAAGCCACTAGTTCCCCATGACAATGGACCCCACCGTCCTAATGAACCTCATTGGAGTTAATTAAAACTCTGTTAAATAAACCACTCAATGACACATGGGGCCCACCAACTAATTAAATTGTGTAGATTAACTCTAATGGAAAACTGAGTCTATGACATGTGGCCCCCACCTAATTTGTTAAATTAGTTAAACTCTTAATTTACACTGTCTCCATGACAGTTGGGTCCCACCAGCCAGTTTCACCAGTCAAATGTTGACTGGGTTAACTTTGCTGATTGGATCCCTTGGCCCCACTATCATACACATAGGCTAGGGTAGCACTAGGTAACAAAAGTTTATTCTGCTTTTATTTTCGAATTAAAATAAATCCTATAATTTAGAAATTCAATAAAAATTTGAAAAATAAACCGTAAATCAGATGAAAATACTTTGTACATGAAAGTTGCTCAGAACGACGAGACGAATCCGGATACGCAGCCCGTTCGTCTGCCACACATCCCTAGCATAGGAAACTCGCAACTTTCCCCTCCGGTTCATCTGTCCGAAAACACGAAACACCGGGAATACCTTCCCGGATGTTTCCCCCTTCGCCGGTATCACCTCCTACCATGTTAGGGCACACCTGGCACTGCTACTTGTTATGTCATGCATCTGTTTGCATTGTATTCATTGTTTCTTCCCCCTCTTCTCTCCGGTAGACTACGAGACTGACGCGACTGCTAGTACCCCGATCGACTACGGTGTTGACGACCCCTCCTTCTTGCCAGGGCAACCAGGCAAGCCCCTCCCCTTGATCACCAGATATCGCCTATTCCTTCTCTCTACTACTTGCATTAGAGTAGTGTAGCATGTTACTGCTTTCGGTTCATCCTATTCTGCTGCATAGTCTGTCATTGTTGCTACATCTGTTGATACCTTACCTGCAATTCCTAAATGCTTAGTATAGCATGCTAGTGTTCCATCAGTGGCCCTACACTCTTGTCCGTCTGCCATGCTATAGTACTGGGCTGTGATCACTTTGGGAGGTGATCACGGGCATACTATATACTTTATACTGTTACATTACATATGATACTGTTCGGAGATGGGGGCTGAAGGGGCAGGTGGCTGCATCCCCGTAGAGGTGGGCCTGGGTTCCCGACGACCCTCGGCTGTTACTTTGTGGCGGAGCGACAGGGCAGGTTGAGACCACCTAGGAGAGAGGTGGGCCTGGCCCTGGTCGGCGTCCGCGGTTACTTCATAATAACACGCTTAACGAGATCTTGGTATTTGATCTGAGTTGGTTCGTTGACCTTATACGCACTAACCGCCACGTGGGACAAGATATGGGCAACCGGCGTCGTGGTATCAGCCGAAGCCTTCGTGACGTCAGCGACTAAGCGGCGCGCGCCGGATTGGACTGGAACGCCTACTCTTGTATAAGGGAGGCTAGGTCTGCTTCTGGCCGCGTTCGCAACGTCCAGGTGTGCTATGGGCGATGGGCCCAGACCCCTGCGCGCATAGGATTTAGACCGGCGTGCTGACCTCTCTGTTGTGTCTAGGTAGGGCTGCGACGTGTTGATCTTCCGAGGCCGGGCATGACCCAGGAAAGTGTGTCCAGCCAAAGGGGATCGAGCGTGTCGGGTAATGTGGTGCACCGCTGCAAGGAAGTTTATCTATTCGAATAGCCGTGTCCCTCGGTAAAAGGACGACCCGGAGTTGTACCTTGACCTTATGACAAGTAGAACCGGATACTTAATAAAACACACCCTTCCAAGTGCCAGATACAACCCGGTGATCGCTCTCTAACAGGGCGACGAGGAGGGGATCACCGGGTAAGATTATGCTATGCGATGCTACTTGGTGAACTTACCATCTACTTTCTTCTACATGCTGCAAGATGGAGGCTGCCAGAAGCGTAGTCTTCGATAGGACTAGCTATCCCCCTCTTATTCTGGCATTCTGCAGTTCAGTCCACTGATATTGCCCCTTTACACAGATACCCATGCATATGTAGTGTAGATCCTGGCTTGCGAGTACTTTGGATGAGTACTCACGGTTGCTTTTCTCCCTCTTTTCCCCCTTTCCGTTCTACCTGGTTGTCGCAACCAGATGCTGGAGCCCAGGAGCCAGACGCCACCATTGACGATGACTCCTACTACACCGGAGGTGCCTACTACTACGTGCAGACCGCTGACGACGACCAGGAGTAGTTTAGGACGATCCCAGGCAGGAGGCCTGCGCCTCTTTCGATCTGTATCCCAGTTTGTGCTAGCCTTCTTATGGCACCTTGTTTAACTTATGTCTGTACTCAGATATTATTGCTCCCGCTGACTTGTCTATGATCGAGCAATTGTATTCGAGCCCTCGAGGCCCTTGGCTTGTATTATGATGCTTGTATGACTTATTTTATTTTAGAGTTGTGTTGTGATATCTTCCCGTGAGTCCCTGATCTTGATCATACACGTTTGCGTGTATGATTAGTGTACGATTGAATCGGGGGCGTCACAAGTTGGTATCGGAGCCGACTGCGTGTAGGAATCCCCTTTTCCAACTCCTTGGCCGAAGTCGAGTCTAGTCATTGAAAAACTTTTACTAACATGGCTGTGCGGCTTACGGGCCCACGTCGACATTGGGTGGTATTAGGATCTTTTATTCCTCGCCTATAGTTATGGACTCTTATCTCTCGTCTACTCGGGTTAAATGGTTTTACTAACTCTAACTCTAGGTTCTCGTAACTACTTCCTCCCGAAGAGACCCCTCACTCCAGATGATTACTTGGTGCACTAGAAGATTTCGTAGATCTCTCTGATGTTCTCTCGAGACCTTGTGCCCCTCACTTTTGCAATTCCCTACCACGGTTATATCTCTATGGATAACTTCATTTCCTTGTCGTTCATGTGTTCGTCCCCAGTTGCTCTTGTTATTACCGTATGGCCCGAATTAGTCTCCGTTTTTCCGAGAATACTTGTGCTTGCTGCCTTACAGTTCCTTGTCGCCTGATTACACTTATGAATACCCTACCGATAATTCCTCACCCTTACCGGGGATTCGTTCATCCCCAGTTGTTAATGTGTTTCACAATTTTTTGAAATACTATTCGATCTTCCGAAAATCCTCAACAACTTATTGCTCTTGTAATTTTTGCTTTGCTTGCATTATGGTTAATCCCATAAGTATAGTAATCTTATTGGCATCCTTTGTCACGATCATTTCAAGTCCATTGATTCAACAAGTTGCGAATGCTCGCAATCCTCAATCAGATCCTAGAATTCATCCTTCCAGCTGAGACGTCATATTAAACATGAGCTGGATCTCGACCAATCAAATTGCCATGGATTGTACCCCTAAGCCTACTCAACATATCCATCCTTGATCAGAGTGTTTGCTTCTGATCCCTTGATTTGAAGATCATAATTCCTTTGCATTTCAGCTTTGAGTTAGTCAGCTGTTTCTATAATCTAGTGTCTTTGCTTTGTTTCTTCCTCTAGTTGTGTGCCGATACTCACATTAGATCCTTTATGGACCACCAGATCCTTTGTTGGATTTTATCCAGCAACGTCCTTCATATTCAATAACCTTGTGAGCCTTTCCTAGGACACATAATACCTTTGCGAAATTGTATCCTCTACTTTCTCAACCATGCTCTGCTTTCGAGCTGGTGATATTTACTCTTGAAGCTTGTGGTATATGTTTGTAAGATGCCCCAATGGGTTAAACCTATGCCTTCCTTAATCTGTATGAACCCGAAAGTTTCCCAAGGTTCATACTCCTCTGGTAATTCACCAGGTAGGTCTTTGCACACAAATCATTTTGAATAGAGCAGTGAATGAAAGGTTATGCATTGAAGAAGTGGGAGTCGACCTTGAACTTTGTGTTCATGCCCATGGACACGGTGTAGATCTTATCATTAAAGCTTCTCTTAAATTAATTATTCCCTTGGTATAAGTTCATCTTATATTTGGGATTTGGCATTTTGCAATCGTGGTTCCGACCATGCTCTCCTTTAAATACCATTTCTCGTGCAAGTTTAAGCACTTGTCTTGTGCAGAACAATACCCCAGTCCAACCTCTACTTTGGTCTCTCATCGAGTATTACCCCCTGGTATCTTGAGATTATCACGGAACTGCATAACTTCTTAAGAGTTCTCCATCTAGTACTACATTCTCACTGATTCCAATGTTTTCACGGGCTCTGAGTTATTAAACACTCAAGGACACCAATAACCGAATCGAGTCCGCACCGCGACCAAACAACTCTTAGTAATCTCCCTTACGTTATTCCTAGCCTGATCGGCTATATCGTTATCATGCTAAACTTTAATTGTGCCACCTGGTCCTTATTCCCGGAGCACAACTTTCGACAATGAGCTAAACTTATGTCGATTTCCTCGTCTTATCGTTTCACCTTGAACTGTAACCTTGATTTTGAGTTTGTGTCATACCCTTGGTTTCAATAACCTTTCGCTTCATCATTCCTTTGACTTTATGTCATCGCCGACCGATTACATCTTCATGAAATCCCTCAATAAATGTGTCGTGATCATCATCGGCATTCTGAGCTCTTCCAGGATATCAATTGAGTTCATGATGAGAAATACCATCCTTGCCCTCGATGATTTGTGTTACCATCGACAACATCCTTATCTTCTTTTCGTCACAAGCTTGTTCATGCTATGGATGCAACTTGCTATCCAGTTTGTATTATGTTCTACCTTGAAGTATTACTGTCTTTTATGTCAAGGATGTTGTGAGGATTGCTCCACCTCTTAAGAATTCTTCGTATAGTGATACTTCTCACCATCACCATTCTTTCTTGGTCCTCGTGTTGATTCCAACCGGGGTACCAACAAGTGAATGGTGCTGTTTGGATTCTGCCCTTCTAGCAACCCTATTGCTTTGAAGTTAATGGTCGGTCGTTCATTCTTAGACTATTGATTATTGAATCACCATTCTGACATTGGTCGTGCAACCCAACCCATATTTCGGGCGCACCTTTCAACCAATGTTTAATTGTGTATGTTTTCCTCGAGCATACTTCATTATATCATTTGATCTGACAAATGTTATCTCCTTATCCACATAATTGTGGAGATCCATCTTTTTGGATACCTTGTTGAATTATTGCTGAGTCCATCAGCCACCTCCTCATCCTGTCCTTGGCTTAATGATGAACCCTTGTTCAGAACTCGCTTCCATAGTTCATTTCCCGAGAATCATATAATGTCATCTCGTCAATTGTGTTGAACCTTTTCTTCTCATGCATCCCGAGTCTGAGATATCCTAACACCAATCAGATATGAATCCCGGTCAGATATGATGGTTGGGACGCATTTTCCAAGAGTTATAACATTGGTCTTTATATGACCCGGTAAGGTGATTTCATGCCTAGCACACCTGGCTGGAGGGCCTATTGTTATAGTTCTTCCAAGAGGAAATGGAAAGACTTATTCTATAAGTTGTTCCTGATGAATCCATTGAGTATCCAAAGTCCGACCTTTGCTTGAAGACCATATCAATGCTATCTCAAAGCATGTCTGTGATACTCCGATTTTCAACAAGAACATTTGAAGCCCAATGCTAAATGTTTCTTGCTCAATTATCCAAACACCGTTGTATGGGTAATGGCATGAAATTTCTCTCCCCTTTCCTAAAGGGTTTTCTATGTTATATCCCGTCATGGATATCATGCTCTGCTTGCCCTTGGGATGGATATACCCCTGAAATATGTGTTTAAACACATTTTCCTTTCAATTGTTCTGTTTAATCAGATGATCACCTTTCATTTCCATTGTTTTGTTTTGTGATCTATATGTTCTAAGCAGTAATAATTCACTGCTTATGTAAACACCTCGGTGTACAACTTTGTCAGTAAGACCTTGTTACTATTGTTGATGACATTCCGGTAACCACCGATGGACGAGAACTTTGCCTATTGGTCCGCCTTGTTCAACGAGCAGGAAAATGGTCCTCTTCGTCCCTCGCCCTTGGTACCGACGTTGCCGACATAATTGATAGGCTATCCTCTGACATGCCTTGTTATCATGACCGTGCAAAATATCACCGCCCTTTCTACTTTTAAGCCACATGGTGGGCCCATAACCCACATGTCCCAGGATCGAAACCTGACTCTCCTGTATACCCCTATCTCCGAAGTTATTCCTCACGATTGGCTTCGTATGAAGATCACCAGCCACCTTCCTAGAGATGATCTAATATGATATCAGATGCAATACTTATTCTTGTTGCTCTAGACCCCTTTCACACTTTGTTTCAGACATCGAACGATTGTCTATCCGTTTGAAGCTTCTTATTATACCTCCTTACTTTGCTCTCGATGTGTTTTATTTGTTCAACTCGAGAGATACTCTTGTGTTCATTCATGGGATAAAACCCGATGATTACCCCTTATAGCATTCTATCGTTGTCGAGCCGCTTTTTCCTTTTCGTGAGATCCTGGAGAAAGGATGTCGGCTTCATCGTGATGACCTGAAGCAGAGAAATGAAGACGTTAACGTAATGGATCGACCTCTTTGAGAAGAGCAACCAAGATCGAGAAGAATCGTTAGGATTTCATAACCAGAACTCCCCCTTATATACCTCTTAAATCTCGGGACGAGATTTCTTGTAGTGCAGGAGAATTGTGACGCCCGGATAATTAAGCTACAGCAACCCTCTGCTAATGATGCCACGTCACCTCGATTACTATTACTAATCTCGCGTTAGTTCAAAACCGATTCAAATTCAAATTCAAAATCAAGCAAACAATAAAAGTTTTCAAAAATTAAAACTAAAATGTTCAAAGTTAACCAAATAATGCATAGGTAATCATGGTGGAGAAACGACACCTTTATAAAATATTCAAATACTCTAAAATGAATAAAACAGGGGCTAAATCAATTATTTAAATGCTTTTAGGATAGTAAATGAATACAAGCTAATTAATTAATGTGCCAAATTATTTGTGGCAGTGGTATGTTTTGAAACACTATTTTAGGTGCTACTGTGGTATTTTATAAAACTATGTTTATTAGAATATAAACAGAAAACAGTAAAAGACAATAAACAAAAGAAAAATCAAAACTAAAACAAAAGACAAAAGGCCCCCTCCTCCTGGGCCGTTCAACCCAACTAGGCCTCCAGGCCGCCGAACCTCGGTCCAGCCGCCCCCACCTGTGCCCTAACCCTAGCTCGTGGCTCGCCTCCTCCCGCACAACCCCCACTTTCCCCCGATCCACATCTCTCCCCTCGTTCCCCTCCACCTCGCGCCGCACGCACGCACACGCATGCATCGTGCCTGGGAGAGGAGCTCCCAGCGCCCGATCCTCCCACCAACCCTCACCACCCCCTCTCCCCGATCTGGACGCGTCGCCCCCAACCCCGTCGTCATCGCCGGCGCCAGGCGCCGCCTCGCGTGCACTGCCCCACCGCCGCCGCCCTGCGCCAGATCGACCTTGCCGTGGCCTCCTCATCTCCTCTCCACAGGTCGCCCCCGAGCCTCGCCGCCCCGCTTTTCTTCAACGCTGGTGAGGCCATCGGCCTCTCCCCCTCGATATCTCTCGTCGGCGCCGTTCACCGCCCGCGCGTGCATGACCCCGCGCCCGCTGCCCTGCTCGCCAGCCGGACCTCGCCATCCCGCAGCTGTGCGCTGTGCCCAGCACGCCCCCACTGCTCGCCGACCTCGTCGGCCCCGCGTAGATTGCCGCCGCTGCCTGCCGCTGCCGTAGCTACCCGCGCACGCCCATCGCTCGCCCAGCTTGCCCGCATCCGTGTTCCACGCCGCTGCTGCACTATTCCGAGATCAGGACACCGCAAACCTCAACTCGGCGTCGCTGGACCTTCCCCGCACCTACTGCCCCCACCATCCACTTCGCGGCGACTCCGGCTGTCCAACGCGGCCCGCCGCTTCACGAACTGTCGCCGGAAATGGCCGGATGGCCAACTCCAGCGCCCTCGGCCTCGCCGGCGTTAACCTGCTGATGTGGCGTCATTAAGCCACTACTTGCCCATGACAATGGACCCCACCGTCCTAATGAACCTCATTGGAGTTAATTAAAACTCTGTTAAATAAACCACTCAATGACATGTGGGGCCCACCAACTAATTAAATTGTGTAGATTAATGCAAAACTGAGTCTATGACATGTGGCCCCCACCTAATTTGTTAAATTAATTAAACTCTTAATTTACACTGTCTCTATGATAGTTGGGTCCCACTAGCCAATTTCACCAGTCAAATGTTGACTGGGTCAACTTTGCTGACTGGATCCCTTGGCCCCACTGTCATACACATAGGCTAGGGTAGCACTAGGTAACAAAAGTTTATTCTGCTTTTTATTTTCGAATTAAAATAAATCCTGTAATTTAGAAATTCAATATAAACTTTGAAAAACTAATAGAAAATAAACCGTAAATCAGATGAAAACACTTTGTACATGAAAGTTGCTCAGAACGACGAGACGAATCCGGATACGCAGCCCGTTCGTCCGACACACATCCTAGCATAGCAAACTCTCAACTTTCCCCTCCGGTTCATCTGTCCGAAAACGCGAAACACCGGGAATACCTTCCCGGATGTTTCCCCCTTCGCCGGTATCACCTCCTACCGCGTTAGGGCACACCTGTCACCGCTACTTGTTATGTCATGCATCTGTTTGCATTGTATTCATTGTTTCTTCCCCCTCTTCTCTCCGGTAGACTACGAGACTGACGTTGCTGCTGGTACCCCGATCGACTACGGTGTTGACGACCCCTGCTTCTTGCCAGGGCAACCAGGCAAGCCCCCCCCCTTGATCACCAGATATCGCCTATTTCTTCTCTCTACTGCTTGCATTAGAGTAGTGTAGCATGTTACTGCTTTTGGTTAATCCTATTCCACTGCATAGCCTATCATTGTTGCTACATCTGTTGATACCTTACCTGCAATTCCTAAATGCTTAGTATAGCATGCTAGTGTTCCATCAGTGGCCCTACACTCTTGTCCGTCTGCCATGCTATACTACTGGGCCGTGATCACTTCGGGAGGTGATCACGGGCATATGCTATATACGTTATACTGTTACATTACTTATGATACTATTCGGAGATGGGGGCTGAAGGGGCAGGTGGCTCCATCCCAGTAGAGGTGGGCCTGGGTTCCCGACGGCCCCCAACTGTTACTTTGTGGCGGAGCGACAGGGCAGGTTGAGACCACCTAGGAAAGAGGTGGGCCTGGCCCTGGTCGGCGTCCGCGGTTACTTCATAATAACACGCTTAACGAGATCTTGGTATTTGATCTGAGTTGGGTCATTGACCTTATACGCACTAACCGCCACGTGGGACAAGATATGGGCAACCAGCGTCGTGGTATCAGTCGAAGCCTTCGTGACGTCAGTGACTGAGCGGCGCGCGCCGGATTGGACTGGAACGCCTACTCTTGTATAAGGGAGGCTAGGTCTGCTTCCGGCCACGTTCGCAACGTGCAGGTGTGCAATGGGCGATGGGCCCAGACCCCTGCGCGCATAGGATTTAGACCGGCGTGCTGACCTCTCTGTTATGTCCAGGTAGGGCTGCGACGTGTTGATCTTCCGAGGCCGGGCATGACCCAGGAAAGTGTGTCCGACCAAAGGGGATCGAGCGTGTCGGGTAATGTGGTTCACCCCTGCAGGGAAGTTTATCTATTCGAATAGCCGTGTCCCTCGGTAAAAGGACGACCCGGAGTTGTACCTTGACCTTATGACAACTAGAACCGGATACTTAATAAAACACACCCTTCCAAGTGCCAGATACAACCCGGTGATCGCTCTCTAACAGGGCGATGAGGAGGGGATTGCCGGGTAGGATTATGCTATGCGATGCTACTTGGTGAACTTACCATCTACTCTCTTCTACATGCTGCAAGATGGAGGCTGCCAGAAGCGTAGTCTTCGACAGGACTAGCTATCCCCCTCTTATTCTGGCATTCTGCAGTTCAGTCCACTGATATTGCCCCTTTACACAGATACCCATGCATATGTAGTGTAGATCCTGGCTTGTGAGTACTTTGGATGAGTACTGACGGTTGATTTTCTCCCTCATTTTCCCCATTCCATTCTACCTGGTTGTCGCAACCAGATGCTGGAGCCCAGGAGCCAGACGCCAGCGTCGACGACGACTCCTACTACACCGGAGGTGCCTACTACTACGTGCAGACCGCTGACGATGACCAGGAGTAGTTTAGGAGGATCCCAGGCAGGAGGCCTGCGCCTCTTTTGATTTTTATCCCAGTTTGTGCTAGCCATCTTATGGCACCTTGTTTAACTTATGTTTGTACTCAGATATTATTGCTTCCGCTGACTCGTCTATGATCGAGCAATTGTATTCGAGCCCTCGAGGCCCCTGGCTTGTATTATGATGCTTGTATGACTTATTTTATTTTAGAGTTGTGTTGTGATATCTTCCCGTGAGTCCCTGATCTTGATCGTACACGTTTGCGTGTATGATTAGTGTACGATTGAATCGGGGGCGTCACAATTCCCCATCAGAGGGAATCAAACACACAAAATTCAGCAAGTGGTATCTCATGATTTTCAGCATATAAATGAAAATTCACCATGGGGGGTTCTAGCCTATTCAAGAAATGGAAATTTTGCACAAAGGAATTTGTAAGGATGTTACTGGTCACACTCACCTGTGAGGAAGTCGGTCAACCAGAGATTTGCAACAAATTGCACAAATTCTTGGTAGAATCCGGCTTCGTTCTTGAAGGCATTGTGCGGCCATTCGCACGGCCGGACCTCGGTCGTACACGGAATGTTGAGGTCACTATCCGAGGAGTACCAAATGACTCCCTTGGCACTCTGTTCCGAGGAACTTCTCCAAAAGAAGTTCATGTTTCCTATGAACAAAGTTCTCAATGGGGATAGACATCTCCCCAATAATCAGAGTTTCATATTTGTTTTCAACAGTAGGAAGAGGGAGTTGAAAACTTCCAATAGTAGTTGTCGAAACCTTTCCAATACAATTGATACCATTCACTTGGATCTGTTTCCTTGGAAAGTGCAGCGTATGCTCATTACCATTGATATGAAAAGTGACCTTGCTTTTGTTGCAATCAATAACATCCCTTGCAGTATTCAAAAAGGGTCTACCAAGGATAATCGACATGTTGTCGTCCTCGGGCATATCAAGTATAACAAAGTCTGTTAAGATAGTAACATTTGCAACTACAATAGGCACATCCTCACAAATACCTATAGGTATGACAATTGATTTATCAGCCATTTGCAATGATATTTTAGTAGGTGTGAGTTTACTCAAATCAAGTCTTCTATTTAAAGAGAAAGGCATAACACTAACACCGGCTCCCAAGTCACATAAAGCAGTTTTAACATAATTTCTTTTAATGGAGCATAGTATAGTAGGTATTCCGGCATCTCGTAGTTTCTTAAGTACTCCATCCTTAAAATAGTAATTTGCAAGCATGGTGGAAATTTCAGCTTTAGGTATCTTTCTTTTATTAGTGACAATATCTTTCATATACTTAGCATATGGGGCCATCTTTAAAATATTAGTCAAACGAGTATGCAGAAAGACTGGCCTAAGCATTTCAACAAAGTGTTCAGAGTGTTGATGTATAATGTGCTGCCTAGTCTCTTCCATCAGATCGGTCTTTTGGTTGCATTGTCTAGAGCATGCACTTCTACATGGTATCAGAGCCAAGAGGTCTTGAGTTCAAGACCCGGCTGGCGCAATTAAATTGCAGCCCACTTTAGGTCCACGTTTAGGCCTGAGGGAGCCACACGTGAGGGGGAGTGTTGACGTATAATGTGTTGCCTAGTCTCTTCCATCAGATCGGTCTTTTGGTTGCATTGGCTAGAGCATGCACTTCTACATAGAGGGTCTATCCAGTTCTAAACGTGAGTTATGTGTATGGATACTATCTTGGATTATTTTGGCATATAGCCAATTCCGGAGTCAGGGCCCATCAACGCTTCTCTGTGTATTATAGGTTCATCGTTTGTTTCGACAATATTTCATCTCCACACCCTGATGGTCTGTACGAATTTTCCAACCTATATAGTTCAGGTACACGTTTGACCGAAATTATCGCATCTTATGTAGAGGCTTCCATACCAGTCGAAGTATGAAATAGTAGAACTAATTCTAGCATTTCTTTTCTTTGACCTGATTACGAAGATTCTATAATCTTATCGAGTTGCACTGTCCTCCCACTCACTATTTTGCAGAAAGCATTTCTTCAAAATTACCGCACTCTCTAGCAAAATACTTTGCCTTGGCGTAGTGATACAGGAATACCCGACCATTTGGGATAACCTACAAAGTAGCACTTATTTGAACAAATTTGATGGCGCTCTTTTTAGTGTAAAAAGCCATAGTCTCTAAAGCATCACTTTAAAAGTAATGGGTGGAACAACCAATGTCATCTCTGATCTCACCATGTCATACATAGCTTGATTACATCTACTCAAAACACTCTATTCTTAGTAGTGTTTTACGAGGTGAAAGATATAAAAGTCTTTTATAGCTCATCAGACATTCGCTAAATTTGTAACTCAAATATTCTTTTCTGCAATCCAACTGTTGAAACATAATTTTCTTGTTACAATAACTTCTACTTCATACTGAAAATCTTTTGAAACATTCCAAAAGATCTAGATTTGTGTCTCAGTTAGTAAATATAAATATCTACTTGAGTCATCCTTGAAGATAGATAAATCCACAGCATGCAACAACACTTATTTGACTACATACATCAATATGTATATTTCGAATTATTTTTGTTGCTCGTTCTTTATGGCCCGTGAACAGTATTTTAGTTTACTTCACTATTTGGGCGAAAGTTGCAAGTCTCAGATGGTTCCTAATCATATGACTCCAAAATCCATCACTATGGAATTTCGCCATGCGACTTTCTCCAATGTGACTAAATGAAGTGCCACACATATGTGGTATTCTTTTAGTCTTGCGACATTTAGCGTCAGTGTGGATGTTCAATTTTATCATCAATGTTCATAACTTAAATCCTATTCATAATAGGAGTATGGTCCTTCTGTTCATTACATCGAACAACTATTATTTTCTTATGAACAACCTCCTTGCAACTTCTGCAATGGGTAGAGTGTACAAAACTCTAAAATGAATTATGATAATAAATTCAGAGGTAATATGTTGATGAAAAAGTATCATAACTTTTATGAAATTTTCAACACATATTTTAACCTCATTTATTTGTTGGTCATTAGGTCGTAGTAATTCTTGCATCGATTCGCAACATTATGCAATAGAGTCGGTATCCTTGTGATCAAATTTTGACCACAATTCCCAAAGAAATTAGTGCTTAACATTTTAATCACAATTGTAAAGAATCACAATTTACTTTTACGAATTTCTCTACATCTTATAACTTGTATGACATTCATACCTGAGCTAGACATTCCAGTCTTCTTTTCTTTCCGCCTCTAAACTTCTTATAATTTACTTTCAATATTTTTCCCACTCAACAGAAGAATCATCTAACTTTTAAGAGTGGCGTGAGCCCCGAACTTCCTCGGGCATGTAAGTCTAATTACATCCTTTGGTTTTCTTCTTTCTCTTTAAGTTCTCACCATCAACTCATGACTGGCGTTCTTCCGAATCTTACGCATATTAGTCTTAATCATAGTTGAACACTTCACTAGGTCTTGCAAACAAAACACTCCTTTAGATATCACATATTGATTGCTTGTATCTGCGTTGGTAATTCCCCGAAGAGGAGAGGATGATGCAGCACGACAAAGGCAATTATTTTCCTCGGTTATGAAACCAAGGTTATCAATCCAATAGGAGAACCAAGCAACACTATGTAAACATCACCTGCACACCAACAACAAATACTTGCAACCCAATCCCTCCTCGGTATTGAGATAGATTAAATTGTATAGGTTCTGATAAACAGATATAACTAAACAAAAATAAAATAATTAAGAAAAATCGTAGAAAGGTATTTTAGATTTTAATATGATAGGAAATAGACCCGGGGGGCGTCGTTTTCACCAAAGGCTTCTCTCAAGAAAATAGCATACAGTGGGTAAACAAATTACTGTTGGGCAATTGATAGAAAAGCGAATAATCATGACTGTATCCAAGGCAATGATCATGTATATAGGCATCACATCCAAGATTAGTAGACCGAAATGAGTCTACATCTACTACTATTACTCCACACATCGACCGCTATCCAGCATGCATCTTGTGTATTAGTTTCATGGAAAAAGGGAGTAATACAATAAGAACAGTGTCATATTATCCTTAATAGCAACCATACATGTGTGTCATGTCTCTTTCTATCACTGAGATTGAGCACCGCAAGATCGAACCCATCACAAAGCACCTCTTCCCATGGCAAGAAAAATCCATCTAGTTGGCCAAATCAAACCAACATTTCAGAGAAGAAATACGAGGCTATAACAATCATGCATATAAGAGTTCAGAAAAGACTCAAATAATATTCATGGATAGAACTGATCATAAACCCACAATTCATCTGATCACAACAAACACACCGCAAAAAGGATTTACATAAAATAGATCTCCATGAACATCGAGGAGAACATTATATGGAAGATCAATAAGAGAGAAGAAGCCATCTACCTACTAGCTACGGACCCTTAGGTCTGTGGTAAACTACTCACGCATCATCGGAGGGGCAACAAGGATGATGAATAACCCCTCCGTGATCGTTGCCCCCTCCAGCAAAGTGCCGGAAAAGGCCTCTAGATTGGATCTCGTGGTTCTGGAACTTGCGGCAGCTGGAAAAGTGTTTCGTCGACTCCCCTAGGGTTTGGGGGATTTTAGAGTATTTCTAGAGGTGGAGGTCAGTGGAGAAGCTTCACGTGGGCTCCACTACCCACCAGGGCGTGCCTGGGCCCCCTGGCGCGCCCTGGTGCCTTGTGGGCCCCACAAGGCTCCTCCCGTGTGCTCCTTTGGCTCCCTGGGTGTCTTCCGTCCAGACAGAATCTCCAAAAAGTTTCGGGGCATTTGGACTTCGTTTGGTATATTGATATTCTGCAAAGTAAAAAACAAGCAAAAAACAGCAAGTGGCACCGGGCACCATGTCAATAGGTTAGTCCCAAAAAATTATATAAAGTTGCTAGTAAATGAATATAAAACATCCAAGATTGATAATATATCAGCATGCAACAATAAAAAATTATAGATACATTGGAGATGTACCACATATCTTCTAATCTTTGTTTGTTTCTAAAAACAAATTTTAGTTCTAAGAATATCACATAACTATCCCAACCATTTTGAAGTTCAGGTTTCTCGGAAGCAAGCAGACCATAATAAAATTCTAACTTTTGGATCGCAGGATGTGAGTCCGATCATCCATAGCATTAGCAAGAGAATATTATAAGCATGCAATAGGACAAAATCCTTTTTGGCTCTTTTAGAGGACAATCCTCTCAAACATACAGTTTCAACCAGATAAATAACAGTCAATCAATTTCAACAACAAAGGTGAAACCCTGAGCCATAATTCTACAACTATAATGCAAAATACACACATACATTTATTCATAATTAATATGGCACTAGTGTTTAAACAAGTTTTAATATAAAGTGCACTCCCACTCAAATTAATATCTCTCATAATTAATAGTGAGTGATTCAAGATCCAAATCTAGTTCTCAGCCATTGATGTGGACATCATCGATGACGAGAATTTTGACCAGTGGTCAAACTTTTGCCGATCATATCTCCATATGACTCTTATTCATCTTTTGATGCTTTGTGCTCCGAGCTCAGAACGATTTCTCTAGAACTCCAAGACAATCGAGTGCTATCTACATCCATGGACTTGACACACGACGGCGACAGATTCCCCTCTCCGGAGCCCCGAACGGACTCCGCATCAGCCCTCCCGAGAGAGATCAGGGCTTGGTGGCGGCTCTGTATCGTAAAACGTGATGAATCCTTCTCTTTGGTTTTTTTCTCCCCGAACGTGAATATATAGAGTTGGAGTTGAGGTCGGTGGAGCCTCAGGGGGCCCATGAGGCAGGGGCGCGCACCAGGGGGGTGGGCGCGCCCCCACCCTCGTGGTCAGGGTGTGGGCCCCCTGGTGTTGATTTTTTCGCCAGTATTTTTTATAAATCCCAAAAATACTCTCCGTGAAGTTTCAGGTCATTCCGAGAACTTTTATTTCTGCACAAAAATATCACCATGGCAATTGTGCTGAAAACAACGTCAGTCCGGGTTAGTTCCATTCAAATCATGCAAGTTAGAGTCCAAAACAAGGGCAAAAGTGTTTGGAAAAGTAGATACGTTGGAGACGTATCAACTCCCCCAAGCTTAAACCTTTGCTTGTCCTCAAGCAATTCAGTTGACAAACTGAAAGTGATAAAGAAAAACTTTTACAAACTCTATTTGCTCTTGTTGTTGTAAATATGTAAAGCCAGCATTCAAGTTTTCAGCAAAGATTATGAACTAACCATATTCACAATAACATTTAGGTCTCATGTTTACTCATATCAATGGCATAATCAACTGGCGAGCAATAATAATAAATCTCGGATGACAACACTTTCTCAAAACAATCATAATATGATATGACAAGATGGTATCTCGCTAGCCCTTTCCGAGACCGCAAAACATAAATGCAGAGCACCTCTGAAGACCAAGGACTGACTAAACATTGTAATTCATGGTTAAAGAGATCCAGTCACAGTCATACTCAATGTAAACTAATAGTAATGCATACAAATGACAGCGGTGCTCTCCAGCTGGTTCTTTTTAATAAGAGGGTGATGACTCAACATAAAAGTAAATAGATAGGCCCTTCGTAGAGGGAACCAGGGATTTGTAGAGGTGCTGGAGCTCGAGTTTTGAAACAGAGATAAATAATATTTTGGGTGGCATACTTTCATTGCCAACATAACAACCAAGAGATCTCGATATCTTCCATGCTACACACATTATAGGCGGTTCCCAAACAGAGAATGGTAAAGTATTATACTCCCCCACCACCAACAAACATCAATCCATGGCTTTTCTGAAACAACGGGTGCCTCCAACTAACAACAATCCTGGGGGAGTTTTGTTTGCAGTTATTTTGATTTGATTTGAGCATGGGACTGGGCATCCCGGTTACCAGCCATTTTCTCGTGAATGAGGAGCGGAGTCCACTCCTCGTGAGAGTAACCCACCTAGCATGGAAGATATAGACAGCCCTAGTTGATACATGAGCTATTCGAGCATACAAAACATAATTTCATTTGAAAGTTTAGGGTTTGGCACATACAAATTAGTTGGAACGGCAGGTAGATACCGCATATAGGAAGGTATGGTGGACTCATATGGAATAACTTTGGGGTTTATGGAAGTGGATGCACAAGCAATATTCCTGCTTAGTACAAGTGAAGGCTAGAAAGAGACTGGGAAGCGACCAACTAGAGAGCAACAACAGTCATGAACATGCATTAAAATTAATCAACACTGAGTGCGAGAATGAGTAGGATATAATTCACCATGAACATAAATATCGTGGAGGCTATGTAGATTTTGTTTCAACTACATGTGTGAACATGTGCCAAGTCAAGCCACTCGAATCGTTCAAAGGAGGATACCGCCCTATCATACCACATCACAACTATTTTAATAGCATAATGGCACGCAAGGTAAACCATTATAAACTCCTAGCAAATTAAGCATAGCATGAGCAACTATAATCTCTAATTGTCATTGCAAACATGTTTCATTCATAATAGGCTGAATCAGGAATGATGAACTAATCATATTTACAAAGACAGGTCGAGTTCATACCATCTTCTCTCATCTCAATCAATCCATCATATATCGTCATTATTGCCTTTCAGTCGCACGACCGAATGGTGTGGATAATAATAATAGTGCACGTGCATTGGACTAAGCTAGAATCTACAAGCATTTAATACAAAAGGAGAAGACAAAGTAATATGGGCTCTTGGTTAAATCAACGATAATGCATATGAGAGCCACTCAACATTTTCATCATGGTCTTCTCCTCTCGACCCCCAAAGAAAAGAAATAAAACTATTTACACGGGAAAGCTCCCAACAAACAAAAGAAGAACGAGAAATCCTTTTGGGTTTTCTTTTAATTATTACTACTACATGCATGGAAAGTAAACTATCTAAAAGCTACAACTATTTTTTTAGTTTTTCTTAAGGGTTTTTCAAACACACAAGAAGAATGCTTAGAAAAGAAAATAAGCTAGCATGGATAGTACAATGAAAAAGTATGAGCACCGACAACTAGAATGAGTGTGTGAACATGAATGTAATATCGGTGAGAAATACGTACTCCCCCAAGCTTAGGCTTTTGGCCTAATTTGGTCTATGCCCATGGATCAAAGTGGTCCTCTCCAGTGTACTGAGGAGGATCCTCGGGGTGCCACTGGTTAGCGAGCTCTTGCGGATCCCACTGATGAATAGACTCGTGATATGGATTAGGAGACGGCTCAGGCTCAGGCTCTGGGGATCGTGTTCGCTCCCAATATGCATAAATTTCTTCGGGCAGGATGATGTATGTGCCTGAATAAATGTTAAACAAAGAGTGCAGGCAGGGTAATAATCTGACAAGTCTTTTCACTGAATACCAGGTTATAAATGAGTCTCTTCTCCTTATCATCGCAAATAAAATCATGTGCTACCATACTTTTATAATCTAAGAAAATAGGGGGCAGCACCTTTTCTTCTTTCTCATAGTGTCTAATAGGTATCTCAAAATATTTAGCAAGATGCGAAGCAAAGATACCTCCAAAAATGGGGCCCTTTGTACGGTTTAGACTCAACCGTTTAGCAACCATAGCGCCTAAACTGAAAGTTCTATCATGGAGTAAAGCATGGCGCAAAATGGCGAGGTCAGGAGCACTGAGGCCCCCGCTGTTCCCGCGACCAATTAAACATCTACTAGCAAATATCACATAGTAACAAAGAACAAGAAAATGTATACTAGTAGTTCTTGCTTCTGACACTTTTCTCTTTTCCCCTACAGCAATTTCATCAATGAATTCTGCCACATCACTAGGATGTGGTTCCTCGACGCTGCCCTCAAAAGGCAACTTGCAAACCGCACAAAAATCATAGAGTGACATCTCCTTAAACTCATCATATAAATAGAAATCTACCGAAATTGGTGATCTCCTAGCATGGAAATGAAAATTTTGCACAAAAATATTAGTGAGCAGGAGATACTGTTCAAGCTAGTCGTGGAGGAAGTCGGTGAGGCCTTCATTCTCAACCAAGTAATAAAAATCTTCATAGATTCCGGCGGCTCGCAAAAACTCATCACAAGGCCATTCACACGGCCGAACCTCCGCGGTGCGAGGAAGATTATATTTGGGCTTTTTATTTTCCTCATTTTGCTTATCCTTCGAGCTTTGGCTCGAAGAGCCTCTCAAAAATCTCTTCAACATTTTCTTCCTCTGAAAATTTCTGAAATTTTTAGTGAATCAAAATAAAAGTGAACAAAACTCAACAAAATTGATAGCAGCTACTCCTAGAAGTGCCTAGAGACTATATCATGAATTAGAACTACTTGGGACCATATAAACTTGACATGCAAGCTCAAGAACAGGGTCACCTAAGCAGCAAAAATTTGCAATAAATACATCACTAGAACAAAAACTAATTGGACCATTGGAGGAGTCACATACCGAAGAACAATCCCCCAAAACAGTTTTGTGAATGATGCTTTGAGCAAGAAGATCAAAAATCGCAGTAATATGAGCTAGAACTCGGGTTTGAGCTGGTGGATGATTTTTTCTGGAGGAAGAAGAAGTGTGTGGGTGCTGGAATAAGTGGATAGGGGCCACGTGGGGCCCACGAGGCAGGGGGCACGCCCCAGGGGGTGGGCGCGCCCTGGGCCCTTATGGCTAGGTGGTGGCCCCCTCTGCTATGTTCTCAGTGCCAATAATTCTTAAATATTCTACCAAAAATCACATTTCATTTTCGGGGCATTTTGAGTTTTATTTTCGGGGTATTTTTTTATGCAAGCGTAATTCAGAAAACAGACAGAAAATTTTATTTTTGCATTATTTAATATAAATAACAGAAAGTAAAAGGAGGGTACGGAAAGTTGTGCTTTCTAACTCCATCCATCTCATGCTCATCAAAAGGAATCCATTAACAAGGTTGATCAAGTCTTGTTAACAAACTCATTCCGAATCGCATGAAACCGGAGAACTTTTGAATAGCACTAGGTTAACTCAACGGGGTTATGCACATCCCCAACAATAAGAATATCATACTTCTTCTTGACAGTAGGAAGAGGAAATTCAAAACCTCCAATAATAATCGTTGAAATTTTACCAGTAGAATTGATACTGTGAACTTGAGGTTGTTTCCTCGGAAAGTGTATCGTATGCTCATTAACATTAACATGAAACGTGACATTGCCTTTGTTGCAATCAATAACAGCCCCTGCAGTATTCAAAAAGGGTCTACGAAGGATAATCGACATACTATCATCCTCGGGAATAACAAGAATAACAAAGTCCGTTAAAATAGTAACGTTTGCAACCACAACAGGCACATCCTCACAAATACCGACAGGTATAGCGGTTGATTTATCAGCGACTTGGAAAGATATTTCAGTAGGTGTCAACTTATTCAAATCAAGTCTATGATATAAAGAGAGAGGCATAACACTAACATCGGCTCCAAGATCACATAAAGCAGTTTTAACATAGTTTCTTTTAATGGAGCATGGTATAATTGGTACTCCTGGATCTCCTAGTTTCTTTGGTATTCCACCTTTAGAAGTATAATTGGCAAGCATGGTGGAAATTTCAGCTTCCGGTGTCTTTCTTTTATTTGTAACAATATCTTTCATATACTTAGCATAAGGATTCATTTTAAGCATATCAGTCAAACGCATATGCAAAAAGATAGGTCTAATCATTTTAGCAAAGCGCTCAAAATCCTCATCATCCTTTTTCTTGGATTGTTTAGGAGGAAAAGGCATGGGTTTCTGAACCCATGGTTCTCTTTCTTTACCATGCTTCCTAGCAACGAAGTCTCTCTTATCATATCGTTGATTCTTTGATTGTCGGTTATCAAAATCAACAGCAGGTTCAATCTCTACATCATTGTTATTGCTAGGTTGAGCATCAACATGAACAACATCATTAGCATTATCACTAGGTTCATGTTCGTTACCAGGTTGTGTTTCAGCATCAGAAATAGAAATATCATTGGGATTCTCAGGTGCGTCAACAACAGGTTCACTAGAAGCATGCAAAGTCCTATCATTTTTCTTTTTTTCTTCTTAGAAGGACTAGGTGCATCAACATTAGTTCTCTGAGAATCTTGCTCAATTCTCTTAGGGTGGCCCTCAGGATACAAAGGTTCCTGAGTCATTTTACCCCCTCTAGTCATAACTCTAACGGCATTATCATTTTTCTTATTATTTAAGTCATTGAGCAAATCATTCTGATCTTTAAGTACTCACTACAAAAAAAGACACATCCATGACATTTTGGGCTGAACGAAATTTTTTTCTGTCATACTTATGACACTTCTATGACGACAATTGTGACAAAACCCGGTATCATCATAGATGTGGTGGGCTCCTACTTCTATGACAAAAAATCATGATAGAAAATGGGCTTTTCGTCCTGGGCGGGCCGAAGACGTAGCTGCATGATATTCTTTGGGCCGTCCATGACGGGAAAAACCGTGGTAGAAGCGAGGTCGAGAAAAATATCGGGGTGTTCCCGGTTATGGTGGGTGGTCGGGGCCGAGCGATGCGCGTTTCTCTCGTACACGCACGCGCGTGGGTGCGAGGCGTTGGGCTCTAACTGAACCCGAGCGAGGCGTTGGGCTCTAACTGAACCTGAGCAATTGCACTGTAGGCTACGCATTACTGAACCCGAGCGATTGATCGATGGCTGTTAACTGAACCTGATCGAGCGATTCCTTCGCTACTGCTGCTAACTGAAGCCGATCGATGCTGCCTCTGGATGAACAGTGAGCGTTGCAGGGGGGTTTCGATGAACAGTTCCCGACGTGGGTGGATGAACATGACCCCGTGGTGTTGCCTCTGGATGAACAGGACCCCGATTGATCGAGCCGGTTGGGGCTGGGTGTACAGGACCCCGTGGAGGGCTGAATGAACAGGACCACCCCGTGGAGGGCTGGATGAACAGTAGACGGTGGAGGGCTGGATGAATAGTAGCCCGTGGAGGGGTGATTGAACAGGAGCCCGTGGAGAGGGCTGGTTGAACAGTAGCCGGTGGAGTAGCGTGCGGTGGACTCTGGATGAACAGGAGCCCGTGGATGAACAGTCGCAGGTGGAGGCTGGAGGAGGTCGACGGTGGATGAACAATAGCTCGTGGAGGCCGGAGGGGGTCGACGGTGGAGATGAACAGTATCTCGTGGAGTCCCGTTTTGCGGTACGCCACACCCCTCCCGATGAACAGGACCCCCGTTTCGACCGTAGAGCTCCAACACAAGTCCGTTTCCTCCGTTTTGCCGTACGCCACACCCCTCCCGATGAACAGGACCCCCGTTTCGACCGTAGGAGGTCCGTTTCCTCCATTTTGTGGTACGCCAGACCCCTCCCGATGAACAGGATCCCGTTTCGACCATGGCCAGTCGAACACAAAGCCGTTTCCTCCGTTCTGCGGTACGCCAGGCCTTGTTTCCATCGGCTGTTCCATCCAAGCCGGTTGGCTCCCACGCGTTCCGTTGCCTCCCGATGAACACGACGCATTCCGTTGCCTCCCCATGAACACGATGACGACACAGTTTCTCCGTTCCGACCCAGCCATGTACACGAGCCCTGGCCGTACGTATGCGCGAGTAGAAGTTCGAGACCCCGCCCGTATGTACGTACGTGGCCGTATTTTCTTTCTTGCACACTAGCCGCTGTACGTACGTGTACATGCTACGTGCGCGCATCTACTATGACACGTGCGCGCCTCTACATCGACCAGTATGTACGTACACGTTCACGACCAGAATGACAACGCTACGTATGCTTCGACCAGGCGGGTCCCGACTGTCAGGCACTTCCTTGCGTGCGAAGATGTAGCTGGTGAGTCCCAGCAGTTAAGGGGCGAATCATTTTTCTTTGTCCGGACGCACTTCCTTGCGTGCGAAGATGTAGCTGATGGGTCCCAATAGTTAGGGGGAAACGTTTTTTTCGTGAAATACGGTTGCCCGTCCGGTGGGTCCCTACTGTCAGGTGGAGGAATCATTATTTTCCGTGTAATAAGGCGGTACTTCCTTGCTGCGGTCGTGGACCCAGCTGTCAGCCTCTCCACGTACAGTCCATGTCCGATGGAAGCCGTTCCTTGACCACGTTGACCACGCCACGCCGAGAGCACCAGGGCGATGGACAACAGCGAGGCCTAGGAAGGGGACGACGTGGAGCCGGGGAAGACACGGCAGTGGATGCCCATGCATAGAGGAGTATGAGGGTTCACTGGTTCGCTGCGGTGTGAGTCTGCCGTCGCCGCAGAATAACAGGGTGTGTGGGTGAGTAGAGGGATGGCCTGGCCAGCGGTGGGAGTAGTAGGGGGCGGTGAGGCCTCCACGGCATCGCAGCCGGCCACAGGAGGTAGGAGCACGAGGCACGACCGGCGCTGGTTCGGGCGGCTGCAGCAACAAGACCAAAGGCTGAAGAAGCACTACGGCCGTTGGATGGACATCGTACGGTCACTGAAGCTAGAATCATCCATATTGACTAAGTTGACAAAGCCCTCTGTCCCCTCAACTTAGTAGGCCCACAAGACATCCTGCCACTATACTGGGTCCCAGCTAGCAAGGGGAGTATTCATTTTTTTGTGCGTAATAAGGAGGCACTTCCTTGCGTGCGAAGATATAGCTGGTGGGTCCGAGCTGTCAGTGGAGGTAACATTTTTTTTCGCGAAATACAGAGGCCCTTTCGGTGGATGTCACGTGGAGGAATCATTATTTTGTACGTAATAAGGACGCATTTCCTTGCATGCGGCGATGGACCCAGCTGTCAGCCTCTCCACGTACAGTCCACTTCAGATGCATGTCGGTCGTTGACCACGTTGACCAGGCCGCGCCGAGAGCACCAGGGCGGTGGACGACGGCGAGGCCTAGGAAGGGAATGACAGGGAGGCAGGGAAGACTCGACAGTTGTTTCCCACGCGGAGGGGAGTATGACTGTACAGGGGTTTACTAGTTCGCCTGCCGTTGCCGGAGAATAACAACAGGTGTGGATGAGTAGAGGGATGGCTAGGCCAGCGATGGGAGTACGGTGGGGCGGTGAGGCCTGCGCGGCAGCACAGCCGGCCGCGAGGAGGAGGGAGCAGGCAGTCCCGCCGGCGCTTGTTTGAGTGGCTGGAGCAGGAAGAGCAGAGATTGAAGAAGTACGACGGCCGTTGGATGGACATCCAACAGTCACTGCTTGTGCATCAACCTTTTTTTAGGAAAGCCCCGAATCTGTGGAAAACAACATACATCCCATCTGCCATTATTTCTAATAATTTACTGCCCATTTGCTAATTATTAAGGTTTTTTTGGAGCCCATATTCTTTTTGTTAGCATTACAGCCCATATAGTGGCCATGGTTAAAAAATTATACGGAATTTTGCATATTTCCGTGCGGTCCGAACTATTTTTAATCCCGAAATTTCGAGTCACATTCAAACTGATTTTAAAAATAAATTTATATCAATATAAAATCCAAAAAATTGTCCACGCATAAAAATCAATGCAATTTAAAATCTCGAAATGAAAAAAACAAATTTGAAACTAATTGCCGATGTGATGTGTTTTAAAAATGTACATCCGATTTCTCATTACTGATAGGCCATTTTCTCGGCCAGCCGAATGAAGCTCTCCTCGTCTTGAAAGATTTGCAGCCCAACAGGCCTGACAAAGCGACTTACTTAGCAAATCACAAAAAAACTGGGCTAGCCATTTTCAGAAAGAAAAAAAACTACTGGGCCGGTCTGTGGTAAACATAAAAGAGAAGGCTGTCTAGACAGGCCAGAGTGCCCCGCACAGCCCAGTTGACACCCTGCTTCCGTCTCAAAAACAAATTAGATAAATGCCACTCCAATTATGGCGATTCATAAAAATGCCACTGCAATTTCCAAACTTTGAAAAATGCCACTGCAATTTTTGCAAACTTTGGAAAACGCCGCTGCAATTTGCAAACTTTGAAAAACGCCACTCCAGACTCCGAAAAATGCCACTGGAAATGGCATTTTTCAAAGTTTGGAAATTGCAGTGGCATTTATCGGAAACACCAGATTTGGAGTGGCATTTGTCAAATTAACCCAAAACAAAAATAACTGGGCGAGCTGCTGGGTCCCTGGTGTCAGGCGCTCGTTGTGCAATTCTCTTGTTTATTGACTACGTTGACAATGGCATGGGACCCAGATGTCAGAAATCCATTAGGAGGAGCCATTTTTTTATTGGCTTGAAATAAGGAGGCACTTGCTTGCGTACTGCCATGACCTTGGCAGGTCCCTGCTATCATCCTCTCCACGTACAATCATCTACTGATTGTGTATGCGTCAACTTGGTAGGCCCACAAGTCAGCCTCTAAACCCGTGGAGGACAAATACAACCCATTTAAAAAATAACAGCCCATTCCATATGTTCAAACAGAAAGTTCAACATTCAGAGCAAAGTAACAGGTATAATCCACATATAGAGTACTGAACTTCCACGTTGACAACCATCATAGCCAAGTTAAATATCTGCTCCCACTAATACTCTAGTAGCATAAAAGTACTAACTTACTCTTAGCTAACTAGACGATGCCGGTCGCCATCTGCGGTACACGCTAAACACCGCCTCGCCTCGGACTTGCCAGAGGTGTGATAGGGCGCATTGCTCGCGCGCGTTGGCCCTTTCCATGCCGGCGTGGTCCACCGAAGCTTCGACTTCTAAACGTGAAACCCACTTGACGAGCTGGTAGTAAAAATCGGCGTCGCGAACGCGTGCGTGCCCCACAGCCTCCAGGGCTATTTGCCGGGCGCCGGCCTCCACGTAGTCGGCCCAGTTGCGGGTGCTTTGATCGCGACTCAGAGCGTCGGTGCGCTGCTGCTCCATGTCCCGCTGGCAGCGCAAATCGGCAATACGCTGCTCCTCCGCCAGGAGGTCGTGCTCCAACAACTCCTCATAGTCCGCATTGCCATCTAAAGACCGATAGAATGCCTCCTCCCTCTGTCTGCCTTCTGGTACAAACCGAACACTAGTTCCAGCGGTGACCGCCTCGGGTGTCGCCTATCGCGGACGGGCGGGGGCATGGCGGACGTGGCGAGAGCGAGGATAAGTGGCTAGCGATGTCAGGCCGGTGGGGGCTTATGAGGATAGGGCGAGTTGGGTGATGGTGCCACCGGAGAAGCCTGGGAAACAGTAATTATAGGCGGAAAGTAGGCGAACTAGCGTGTCGCGGGAAACGCGACGGTAATCGCGGCCATCAGAATTCAATGCATAAGCAGGCATGGCTTAGCGCGCCAGCTTGCCGTGGAAAACTAGAAAACCTGAAATTATGACTGTGCCGTCTCATCCCGTCAGTGGTGTGTCCCGTCCGTGCTGGGTCGCACGCCAGCATGACGGTCAAACGAGTGCACTCGAATCATCCAGATAGGTACTCCCTCCTTGTCAAAAATGATTCCACCACTCATCATCTACCTTGGTTGGTTTGATTTTTGAATTAAGCCTTGCAAACCGGAAAGGAGGTAGTATGTGTGTGATCCGCTATTTATTCGTGTAGGATCGAGTAGGTCGTTTTTTGAATTGAGCCCTGCAAACCGGAAAGGAGGTAGTACGTGCGTGATCCGCTATTTATCCGTGTAGGATTGAGTAGGTCGGATAGTGTACGTGTAGGATCGAGTAGGTCGGATGGTGTACGTGTACGATCGCATTAGCTCATGAACATTCACTGGGAGATAAGGCATTTGCGAACGTTTTTGCTGGCAGTTTCTTCAAATTCGCATGGCATTTTCTTCAGAGCAGCTTGTCAGTTTCTTCAGAGGTAGGCATTTTTATTCAAAAAACTACCACTTCGGATCTTGCGTCGGAACTAAAACTGCCAGGAGCGCATTAGTAGGCTAGCTAGTGATCGATCAGTAACTTGTAAACACTGAGCGACAGAAATAAGGAACTGTTAGTAACTTGTAAACACTGAGAACAGAGAAATAAGGATCATGCTGGGCACAGCAGTAAGAGCCGATCCATTCAAAATGTTCACACGAGATTCACAGGCCTGGCATTGTAATATGTTCACATTAGTAGCCCAAATTCAAAACCAACTAGTACGATTCCCATACATAAGATCAACATGTTAATGCATCGCAATGATTCACAGATCATATATAAATATGTAGCTCCAAAAGAAAAGATCCAGAAAAAACATCTGTTCTTCCTACTAACATGGATGCTTCTCTTGGCCAACATTAAGTATAGACTGAAAGACAAATTTGTTTGTGAAGTCTACAATTCCTCATGCAAACGTAAGTGGTTTCACCAATAGCTGGAACCATGAGAATGAACCACACATGATGGAGGAACATCCACTGCAATATGATTTGGTCTTCTCTCGATCACACGGCGAGACTATTTTCGGAATACAAACTTTAACTTAGGCAAAATGATGCCCATTGTATAATAACACCAAAGCAATGAAGCACCTAGTGTTGGCCAATAAATAGTACAATACTACTTTTCTGCAGTCGATGAAGTGACTATCCAATCTTTCTGTGTCTATTTTCAAATGGCACTGCATGCAGTGACTATACTATTCTCTTGTGCAGTTCAACAAAAATTGCGGTCACTTTGTGTGTTTGCCAAATAGCAACGGGCAGACATCTCTGTCTGCACAAATATCAAGCAGCTAGTAAACATATACCCCACCTTGTATTTTTGGTTTAAACATGTCTCTTCCGCTTAGCATCTGTCATGTTTTGCACTGGACAATTTGATACAGTCATGTTTTGCCCTGGACAATTTCATACTTAATTGATTTGCTGGTTCAGAGCAGAAATATAGCGCATATTCTTCATCAGACCAAGGATATCCATGTTCGCAGTGATGGAAGTGGTGAAATCGATACAACCAAAATTGAGCATCCAATCATTGAATCATGTCCTGCACCTCCAATGTAGGTCCACCTTGCCAATAAATTCACATGCAAACCACTAGTATTACTATCTAATGAAAGTACAAAAAGAGTAGCAACATAGTAGCAAACCATGTACCTTCGTAATGAACAGCTCATAGTGCCACCAATTGGATATAAAGGTTTGGAAGAAAACATGCTCCTAATGTTGAACCAGTTGGACTTTTTGTGCAGTTCCACTAAAATCGAGCATCCCTGTTTGCATAGATATTGAAAGTGTGATTACTATAAAAGTGGCACTAGTTGAAGCATAGACTCACAAATATAATCATTCCAATTTCTTAATGGGAAAAGGTAGCAAGACCGTTTCTAACCACCTGTTTGAAGGAATAAATAAGGCAACAGCGGCTGATGTCAGAAAGGCATATATAGTTCTTTCTGAAAGAATGATCGATTCCTGGCCTTTCTTCTTCTTTTAAGCATATTTTGTGCAGTTCAACTAAGATAAAATGCCGTCACCACCTTGACAATTCAGTGACACTGTACAAAAGGAAATGACTTAACATTACATCATGATGTCAGGTATGTAGTCGACAGGCATTAGAGACAAACCTACACACCTCCTCCGATAACATAATGAACATTAATTTTAACAAAGGTGTGACTAGCTTTACTGGGATAATTTGAGTGAACAATACACCCTCTGTTCCTTAATATAAGATGTTTTCGCAGTTCAATTTAAAGTACCCAAACGTCCAGTATTTAGAAAAACAGGTAGTAGTTTTCTTAAGCACATATCTGGGAAAGCTTGCCACACTTTATATATATCCATACGCTAATGCAACACTATTTGAATAGTACAAATATACACTAAACCAGTGGCTAGTGCAACAGTAGAGTAGTTATTTTATTACAGGGTATAGTACAATGGTTTTACTGAACAGATTTCCATAAGCTCTAGCACTGGAAGATTTCTATAAGAAATAACGATACAAAATGTAAAGGTAACAAGTTTCAACATTGGTATACTAGATGTGCAAGAGCATTAAACCAAATACAAAAGTCTGAAGGTAACTAGCATTATTAACTAATGATAGTATTAAAAAATTGCAAACCTTGTACCTTCAAGGTAAATATCATTTCGAACTCGAGTGGACATGAAAAATTGCTATCCCAATCTTGATAATTGATCAAACATAAAAACTTGATCGAACGAATTAATACAATAGCCAAAGGAGGAGGTGCCCACTCTTGACCTTTCCTCTTGTCTTCATAATTTTTTGTGCAGTTTAACCAAAATAAAATGACATCAGCGCCTTGGCATTTTGGTGACACTGTACAAAAAATTGACTTATCTCATGAAAGTGAGGTATGTAATCTATAAGCATTAGCAGTGCAAAAATCTGAAGGTGTCGGGGATATACCCCACGGTATGACCCGGCCGGATATATGACCCGGACGGACTTGGCGTTTCATTGGTAACCCGCCAGAGGATTGGCGACTCACATGTCTGGCGGCTCACTGGTGTGACGACTCACGAGCCTGAAGACTCATTGGTGAGCCGGCGGGTGTTTCAGATAGATGACAAGGCCCAAGGCCCAGAAGGCCGGCTCATGTTATGATGGGCCGGATTAAGAAGAAAGGCATAAGGAATATTCTCCTACAAAGGAAGCAAGACTAGGACTCCACTTGTAATAGAGTAATCCTAATCCTAATAGGATTAGTCATGTAACCCGCCCCTTCAACATATATAAGGAGGGGCAGGGCACCCAAAGAGGGAGAAGCAATAATCTCTAGGGCTAGACACAACTAGGAGAGCCGGTTTACAGCGACTCCCTCATGATGATAATGAGATCTAGCCACAAACATCATGTAGGGTTGTTACCGGATGATGTTTCCCAGGGCCCGAACCTGTCTAAATCCTTGTCTTGTGTGTTGATCTGCCTCGCGTCTCTCATCCCGATCAATCCCTCTCAAGCTACCACATAGATGCGTTGGCCTCACGACTAAGTCCTCACACTAGGACATCTGGCAGTGACAATTCCACGACAGTTGGCGCCCACCGTGGGGCTGGCGCACGATGGTGTTGAGTTCTTGAAGGGATCTCACCCATGGATCGAGAGGCTTCCGATTGACTGGATGAAAACGAGCCGGTTCAGAAGGATCTACATCAAACTCCGAGTTCATCAGTCAAGAGTCAAAAAGTTTTTGGCGATAGCATAAATCAGATCATAGTCAAAAGTGACGTTGATGGGCAACAACCCGCGTGTAGAAAATCATATCAGGTCTATACTGCTATTCTACAGATCGATGTGGACAGAACCGCTGCCAGGAAAGAGATTAAGTCCCGCTCGTATACAAGTTTGCAATCGAAGCAGATCAATTCCCAAAGCAATCAAGAGTTCGTGCTCCCCTCATGCGTCCAAGTGTCCCATGGGGGCTTCCTTTCAATCCAAACATGTCAAGTCACGAGAGTATTGAGTGTTCTTGCTTGCAGAATATACAAGTCCGTTCAATCCATCATTCTGAGGACGGATAGATTTTTTGCTGCAGTCAAGACAGACAGGGATTCGATCTACTACGTCGACGCGTTAGTCTTGGCCGTCGCTGAAGCTCTTTTTTCTGCTGTACCTGGTGTTTTTTAAGTCCCGAGAAAATTTTCCACCTGGGCCCTATGCGTTGATCTGCTAGCAACAAGTTGCTGCTGCTGTTTCCTGTGTTCGTGGCTGTTGCTACCCCTGAAAAAAGGGGAAACAGGCCATGACCCGGTCTGTTCAACCGGTTACGAATCGGAAGCAACCTCCGCTGTGACCTCGACTCACGGGCGCCTCCGCCGCCGGTTTGAGTCGGCCCTGCCGCCTCAGGCCGCCCTCGCTCGGGTTCACGCCGATCCGCCGGTCGCCATGGTCACATCCACAACCACCGCGGTGCGGCCTCAGGCCGTCTCCTCCGCCTCTGAGTTTCCATGCCTCGAGCCGCCTGTTGCCTTCGAGTCGCCGGCTGTGCGTCGAGCGCCTCGGTTCTGAGCAGGCCGTGCCTCTGTTCTGAATCGCCGGGATTTCTCCAGCTGCGCCCTTCCTGTGTGGTCGCATCAGGCCGACCCCAGTGCGGTCTCAAGCCGCCAGCTGGCCTTGCAAGTCACCGGCCCCTGCCGTCGCCTACTACAATGAGCTGCCTTCAAATCATCTGCCTCGAGCTGCCGCATCCGCGCTTGACCCGGCTTCGCACCATTGGCCTGACATCTTCGCCTCGAGTGCCTGCTGCCTCCGCGGCTAAGAGGAGCAGTAGCGCTTCCAACCCACCAGGTCCACGACCCGCCTTGCCTCTGCTACCACAGCTCTACTACGGTCGGCGCGTCTCTGCCGTTGCGGCCTCAAACCGGTGCCCCGCCCTGGCTCTTCGCTGCCGTCAGGGCTCCCTGAACCGCCCACACTCCGCCGCGACCGGCTCTCCCTATCTCCAGCTTGGCCTTACGCTGGCTGCGAGCCGCCCCGATTCAAACGCGTCTCCGCCTCTGCCGCGTATCTGGCTGTGCTGCGGGTCACGTCCATCAAATTTGCCGAGTCGCCGCCGGTCAAGCCCCTGCTTTCTCGCTGGGTTGTGGCCCGCCTTGGCCTTATTTCTGCGCTTGGGTGCTCGTCGCCCGAGCGGCCGCACAAGCCCCCCGAGCGTGTTACGACGCCGTGCCTATGCCCGCTGTTGTTTCCGCTTTAAAGCTGCATATATTGTTTCCTTCACGGTGCTCCGGCCCGCTGGCTCCGCTTCTGCTGGTTGTCAAGTTGCCCGTCGCCGGTTACCCGCTGGGCTCCCGCGCGACTCCGGCTGCGCCCTTGCATGCTCGCTTGAAAGCTGCTAGCTGTTTCTTGAAGAAAGGAAAGCAGGGAGCGGACTGGGGAGTTGAGAAAGAAAAGAAAGAGGCCGCAGCTCCTCGACACAAGTGGAGTCTGTCGGCAAAGGAAAAGAAAGGATGGAGATAGTATCTACTATTGCTGTTGTTTAGGCAATACGTGCCAAAGTGCAAGAAGAGAAAAACTAAGAGTTTGGTTACTAGTCTCCCAAGAACAATTGATTATAACATACTGCTGATGGATAAGATATTTAGATTTGATATTGAAATGGAGCGGGCAAGTCAACATTTGCATGACCGCAACATTACTGGAGTAACATTATTGGTCATCTAAACAAATCAGGTGATATCCATCTAAATTTATTATATTAGCACATATTGTTTTTATTAAAGAAAAGTTTATCTTTGCCTTGGTCTACAATATTGTTTATGCAGGACAATTATTCACGGCAAGAATGATCGTTATGTCACGGATATAAAGCTTACACCAATATTATCAAGCGCCAGCATCAAACCATACCGCGTTGTTCCACCTCTGTGGCTTAGTCTACAACAACAAACACCGCTTCCGGTTCACTCGTCTGCGCCGGTTTACAACACCACAGATAACTCACCCGTCCGCCCCCGCGGCCGACTCTCCCGCCCGCGCTGGCTTATAACACCGTGGCCGACTCATCTGTCTGTGCCGCTTCTGATTCTACGGTTGTCTTTATCGTCCGTCCCTCGCGGTCTGGTCTACATCAACACACCGGGCCACACCTGTGTGCATAAGTTTGCTTAACAAGCGCGTGCAAGTCGCCGCTCCTGCTGCCCGGTCTATTACAACAACACTGAAGAAGGTCATTGTATCAGCCTCTGCCTCCATCAGATGGTTCATTGGATAGGCGTACAAATCACCGACACTATGTTTTGGTTAAACAACCAGCTGGGATGAACCGCTGGCCGGATTACTGACACAAATCATACGGGGTCATTCATAACCCGCCAGGGTCGACCTCAAGTTTCCGTGGATTCACATCGCGTTATCCACATCAAGGATATATAATGAGGGTTGCAAAGATCGTTAACTCGCCACCTTGCTTCCAGCTTCAACATATTCCAGAGTTCCACTATTCAAATATATGTCGGGTCATATCACAGTCAAGTATGGAGAGTCTCAAGCCAACTCCTCGAGTCATCTTAAGACTCGGGGGCTACAATGAGATGACTCAGTAAATCTTGCCAGTTCCAGCAAATTCAACAAGCCCGGGTCATTGGAGGAAAAGATAACCCGGTCCCGGAGGCTGCTGCGATATTCATGAAAATTTAAAGGCCGCCAGAAAATTTCCGGCTCTAAATGAAAATTCCGGTTTAAAATCCGGCTCAAGGGAAATCTGTCTCCCACAAAGCTCCGAAGCTCTCAATATCCGGTTTAAAATTCCGGCTCAAGAAGAATATTATCTCTCGCAAAATTCGAGTTCTCAAAAAAAAAATTAAAGGGACCAAAGAGAGTCTGTTGCAAAAGCACAACTCAAACATAGGTACCCCTTGAGCACAGCTCAAAATATTGCTTGGGGCCTCTTTTGTTCTAAAGAACAAAGAGTCTGTAACCTTGTGATAGGCTATAAAAGCCAGGCTTGGAAGCCAGGTGTATTCACCTAAAACCCCGGGGTTATCCTGCCTGTGTGCCAGATGCTTCTCCATCAGGTAATCCTGATTGACCCGCCGAACTCTTAACAGTCAATCTTTTAAACAAGACCCTGAACTCGTTAAGGTTAAAACGCCGGTTTGTCATGAGAGGGCACGGTTTACGAAAAGCAAGGAGAAGCTCAGGCTGATAAAGCCGCCTTCCTTGAAACTTGGATAAATCGGCATGTGATGCATGATGCTGCTCTAACCCCGCGTACTTCTAATAAGTCTATCTTTAAATAAGAACTGAACTTATCCGGGTTAAAATGTCGATTGGGTAAATGAGGGCCAGCTCACAGAAAGCTCGTACCTTCCAGTGGCGAATGCTAGTTTCATTGAAGAAGACAATTTTGGCTTGGCGGCCTATGAAAGCCTCGAAATTTTTCTGTTGATTTGATTTGAAAGTCTTTTTTGCGTTTTCTCTTATGACATCGTCATATATGGTTGAAAACCAGTAAGGCTTATAATGCCTTATGAATCATATATCACAATACACTTGTGTTTATTGACCCGTCCTGGCTTTTGACTATAAGTCACCAGTATGAGATGAGAAATTATCCGGTGTTTATTAACCCGGCCTGGCTTTGGACTATAAGTCGCCAGGGTATGATGAGAAATTATTCGGTGTTTATTAACCCGGCCTGGCTGTGGATTATAAATTGCCAGTGTATGATGATCTTATATACTTGGAAGCGATGTGCTCTAAGTTTTGGGATATTACCCCTTGCTGCATAGGGTGTGATAAGCCGGCGGCGTGACTAAAGTGGACAAGGCGTTGTGCTCTATATCTTCAGGATTATTACCCTTACTGACGTGATAAGTCGGCGGTGTGAGCAAATATCACAGGTATGATATTTGTTTCTGATTATATACGGTTATGATTAAACCGGCCTTGGCTTTTGACATTAAGTCGCCAGGGCATATATTTGTTTAAACTCTATGCAGGATTTGCAGAACTATGACTTATATAAATAATTAAGTTCAGGCTCATCATCAAGATTGATGTTATCCACTCTGCATTTTCTCAAAGGCTATAAGCCGCCGGGTTATAAAAATCCTGACTTACAATGAATGCACATTAAGTCGCCATCGGCCAAGAGCCGCCGAGTATTTAAACTCCGGATTTACTTGTCAACCGATAAGGTATTTACATCTTTCATAACCAAAATTGGCTGGATTTTCATGATGATATTGAATGATTGAGGTTTTCATACCGGATTATATTATGTGAATCTTGAATAGCCAACATGGCTGGATTTTTATTATGGTTATCAATAACCAGTATTATGATTGAGGTTTTCAAAGTCGCTTTTGCGCAATGGCTATTATTTTATCAATGGATATAATTTATTTTCGAAAGGAAGGAATAGTCCCGAGTCGCTGCAGGCTTACAACCCGGCACTTGGGGGCTACATTATTCAAGTTGAGATTACATCACATATGCAAGTCCCATGTCACTGCCAGCATGCACCATGGCACTTGGGGGCTAATGCAATGACATTTTTACTTGCCTTGTTGAAGACCCGACACATCACATCGTAATGAGCCGTCCCTTGGGGGCTACCAATTGCTCCTATAAAAAATGCAAGGTACACAAGTCTTAATCCATTATATTGAAAAGTCCACTGCTCAGTTGGTAGAGTACAAAGCTCTTAACCTTATGGACGTGGGTTCGAGCCCCATGGTGAGGGTTACATCACATGATATTATTTTTAATGAAGTATATATAAAGTACCAGCTCAATATTATCTTACTGAGCCGGCCCTTGGGGGCTACACGTTGCTGTTCAAATCTACATGATCATATTTGTAAAGTCCCTGCTCATTATTGCATAATGACCCGACCCTTGGGGGCTACACTGGTTGAAGTTTTTATGAGCATAAAGGCAATTATAAGTCCCAGGTTGTTGCAAGCATGACCGTCGGTGTCAAAATCGGCGGATCTCGGGTAGGGGGTCCCGAACAATGCGTCTATGGTAATAGGAGACGGGGGACACGATGTTTACCCAGGTTCGGGCCCACTCTGGAGGTAATACCCTATTTCCTGCTTGATTGATCTTGATGAATATGAGTATTACAAGAGTTGATCTACCACGAGATCATAATGGCTAAACCCTAGAAGTCTAGCCTATATGGCTATGGTAATGTACGTGTATATCCTTTCCGGACTAACCCCTCCAGTTTATATAGACACCGGGGGGATCTAGGGTTTACATGGAGTCGGTTACAAGAAGGAATCTTCATAGTTGGTTGCCAAGCTTGCCCTCCACGCCAAGTAGAGTCCAATCCGGACACGGTGCAGTCTTCGGCCTTCATGTCTTCACAACCCATCGGTCCGGCCCATGGATAACAGGCCTGACGCCCGAGGACCCCTTAGTCCAGGACTCCCTCAATAGCCCCCGAACCAGTCTTCAATAGCGAGGTGCTCGGCACACATATTGTCTTCGACATTGCAAGGCGGGTTCCCCCTTCAATGATCTCCAAGTAATGTATTCGGCCATCGATCCAATGTCGCCTCCTTGGCTTCTGCACGTTAAATAATCTTCGTCCTCCCCGTGTCGAGCGAATGTGGAAAGTCAAGGTATTTTTGCGAATAACAACCCATCCACGCGAGGAAGAGCGCCTATTTAAAGAGATTGGATCCCAGATCCATTCAGCGCTACCCAGAAGAAATCCCAAGAGACTGCTTAGTAGAAACCATTCGAGCATCGCTAGTGTTCCCAGCTCCTCCGCTCATCCCGGCCCAGAGAAAGGCGAGTGGGAGTGGTGTTCTGTGTCTCATAGCCGATTGACGAAGTTGCAAACGCATGGATTCCTTCCCCATGCAGATCTAGTGCCTGTTCGAACGGGGCTAGCTTCCTTCAATGAGGGGACTCAGGCAGAGGACTTCCCCAATCCGTCCGGGGGAGAGCGAGTGTGTTTTGTCCCCTACCTGCTGAGAGGCGTTGGATTTCCAATCCATCCGTTCCTCCGAAGGCTTCTGGAGTACTACGGCCTCCAGCTGCACAACTTCACTCCGGCCTCTATTCTGCACATTACGGGTTACGTCGCTTTATGCGAACTATTCCTGGGGGTCGAGGCTCATTTTGAGTTGTGGAGGAAGCTGTTCTGTCTCGTCCCGCGCAATCGTGAAGGGTCAATATTTGAAGTGGGCGGGGCCGAAGTATGGCGCGTTGCCGATATCGGATATCCATCCGGCACACCAAGGAAGGCACCTAATGAATGGCCCTCCGAATGGTTTTATATAGAGGACGTTGCGCTTCCCGACCCGGTTCGAAAGGGTCTTCCTGAATTTGCGCGCGTCCCGCTGAAGAAACGCCATAGTTGGCGTCCCCGGAGTCTTGAAGAGGAAGATGGCGTGGAGGTTCGTCAGCTGATGAGCAGGATAAAAGAGCTCACTCAGTCCGGACTCACAGTAACCGAGGATATGGCGATCTCCATAGCGTGAGGGGTTTAGCCGCTCCAATACAGAGGGCTTCCAATGTGGCACTACAATGGGGAGGACGACGCCTCTCGCTACGGCCGGAAAGGTCCGGATACCCCTGCCGCTTTGGCTAAGATATTAGTCGAACTGTTCAAAGGGGAGGAAAAGGAATTTCTTCGCATCAAACTCAGAGATGGGTACTCTATGTATAACCGTCCCAGTTGGGTAAGGCCCGACCCCTCCGTTTTTACTCCTTCCATCTCCGAATTGCCTTTGATAAATTTCTAGTTTGTTTGCTTATGACAGCACTGGCGAAAGGTCAACGAGGGATTTTATAGTCCCGCCCCACAGCCGGAGGACCACAACCGGGAGCTTGATCCCGGGTTTGAAGAGGATCCAGATATATTTGTGGTGCTCGCGGAGGGGGTGTTTTACCAGACGAGCTAAGATGGCACAGAAGTGGCCATCATCGCTGGCTACCCTGGTCTTCTTCCTCCTTCACAGGTAAGTAATCAAGAAATACCTTCTCTGAAAGGGTGCTCTTACTCTGCCTCACCCACCGCATTGTCGCGCGTTCTACAGGGGAGGCGTTTGGCGATACCGAGGAAATCAATTCCTGCGCCGGGCAGGCCTTCGAAGAGGAGGGCCGGTGAAGGCACCGCCGGGCCCTCATCGAGGAGGTACGGATAAATATATTTTTCGGTGGCCGTGTCCAACTGTGACCTATGCGCCTGTTTGATTACAGGAAAAAGGTTCGCCGAACTGTGTCCGGGGGTCCGGCTAGCCGCGCTCCCAACAACCAAGATTTAGATCCAGTCGGGGAGACGGGGGCCGTGTAGGAACAAAGCCGGACTGCCCTTCGGCCGAGGGTTCGGACAATATGTTTGTTACCAACTCGGAAGTAGAGAGCGCCACGAATCATCGGCACTGCAGAGCTATTTTACGAGACCCGAGGTTCTCGGACGAGGCATTTAATGCCTTTAGCTCGGGCGACGCATACATCCAAGCTGCTCGAGACGGGCTTAGAAAAGCCACGAGGCAATATCTGACAGATGTGCAGGTAAGTTTTCTTTGTCAAAAAAGGATAGCCATATACCCGTAGCCCCCAAGACTAAAAGCAGTTGGCACAACTGATTTAAGGATTGTTGAACAACCAGGTCCTCGCAGAGAAGAATAGTATGCTAGCCCAAGAGCTGGAGCAGTGTGGGGCGCAGCTAAAAGCTGCTACCGCCGAACTAGGAGACTTGAAGAAGTCATCCGCTGGTATTATTCCCCGCCATCAAGGAACAATAATTGTGTACCCACTGCACTAATGTTGCTGCTGATTTCGCATAATAGGGCCGTCTGATCAACTTGAAGGGAAGCTGAAGGTCGGCCAAGAGGGAGAAAAAGAGGCGACAAGGCAACACGCCACAGGCGAGCGTGTGCTGACCCGCGTCAGAGATGAGAAAAACAAGCTATAGGATTCCAACACTACATTGGGTGAAGAGTTGAAAGATGTCCGAGCAAAGCTAGCCGCTTCGGTGAAGGTGAACAAAAAACTGCGGGGCGGTATCTTCAGTATGTGTCCGAACTATTTGTGGATTAACTCAGAGATAAATGGGACTGACATAGTCATGTTTGTAGGTGTACTGACGAGCCGTCCTGAAGAGGAGGTGTCCGGATCATCGAGTGATCTGCTGCAGAGGTTGTCACAGGTGCACGAGCATGCTCGGCTAGCCATGTGGAGCGTGGCTAAGGCCTTATGGCCGTCCGACTCCCCTCCAGGAAGTATGGAGGAGCTTGTAGAGCTATTCAAGGGAGCACGGTGGCGTATCCAACTATGGAAGATATCGGCCTGCCGAGAGGGTGCGCGGGAAGCCTCGGCCATGGTGAAAACGCGATATACCAAGCTGGACCCGAATCACATGGCTAGGGTTGGACCACTAGGGTCAAATGGGGAGGAAATTCCCGTTAGTTTAGTATATGACCAAGTAGAGGTGGCCGCCAAATATTCCCAACAGGATTGTAAGTTAGACTACCTGTTGGATGGTATAGAGATGGAAGTGTTTAAGTCCAAGTGACTATGTATTTTCCTTGCCCTGTGTAATTCTAGCTGAATTGTATAGCATTTGTCATGGCAGACCTTTTTGCTTCAACCTCCGGACTCATGGGTGCGGAGTGTTTCCGGATACCCTCTCTGCCGAATAGGCCGGGGCATGCCTGGAACACTAGGCGTAGGGGTCATAGTTGCTTGAATAGACAAGTTGTATTCTGCTAGTTATGTTATATTACATTTGAGTCGTAAGAAACATCTTCCAGAGAGAATAGTTCCGTTAAGGGTTCCTTTCCCTGGGTGCACATGTATTAATGTACATGTCTGAGTTGTGGTGGAAAAGATCACTGTTTCTGTAAATTCTGGGGTTTACCAAAGGAGTAATTGAAAAAACGTCTTTAATTCACAGACCGAATATTCCCTTAAGAACGCTAGCTTTCGCCTTCACCCAGTCTGATGTACACATCCGGATGACCCGGCAGTAACAATCGCAGAGGTGCTCCCTTTATGCCCTAGCCGAACTAATGGGAACGTAGGGCATAAGCACAGGAGCCAGGCAACCCAGCTTGGCCAAAACTTAAGTCATATCGATGCATATAGTGGCGAAGAAAAGGTACATATGGAAGAACTCATATGTCGAGAGCTTGATGCTCGAAGAGTAATGATAAAAAGCTTCTGTCTAAGAAGCCCCCAGGTATAATGGACATGCATATTTGAAATATATATGTGTTAGCGGTGTGCGGTCTAGCCGTACCGAAACTTTAAGGTGAAGAGGAAAAAGCTAATCGGAAAAGAGAGAAAAATAATGGAAACTACAGGGGAGAAGGAGACGAACAAGGAGTTTGGCGCTAGGCATAGAATCTATTGAGACTGGCTGCGTTCCAGGGGTTCGGCTCGAGGCAATTGTCTGATGCATCACAAAGACGGAACGCTCCTCCGGTGAGAACTTCATCAATTATGAAGGGACCCTTCCATTTGGGCTTGAGCTTGTCCTTTTTCTTCTCCAGCAGGCGTAGGACGAGCTCGCCAACATTGTAACTCTTGGCCCGTACTTCTCTGCTTTGGTATCTTCGAGCCTGCTGTTGATAGAATGCTGAACGGGCTTTTGCGACATCGGGTTCCTCCTCCAAGGCATCTAGGTTGTCCTGCCGATCGAGCTCGGCTTCTCTCTCTTCGTACATACGCACTCGAGGTGAGTCGTGAATAATATCGCAGGGCAATACGGCCTTTGCGCCATACACCATGAAGAAAGGTGTGCATCCGGTAGTTCGGTTGGGCGTGGTCGGCAGCCCCTAGAGTACGGAGTCGAGCTCCTCTACCCAGTGCTTGTCTGATTCTTTCAAGGACCGCACTAGTCTGGGCTTGATGCCGCTCATAATGAGACCATTGGCTCGTTCGACTTGACCATTGGTTTGTGGGTGATAGATGGAGGCGTAATCGAGTTTAATACCCAAATTAGTGCACCAGGTTTTTACCTCGTTAGCTATGAAATTGGAGCCGTTGTCGGTGATGATGCTGTGTGGGACACCATAACAACACCTGATATGAAGTCAATCACCGGGCCAGACTCAGCCGTTTTGACTAGTTTAGCCTCTATCCACTTAGTGAATTTGTCCACCATAACCAGCAGATATTTTTTCTAATGGCTTCCCCCCTTAAGGGGTCTGACCATATCCAGACCCCAGACCGCAAAAGGCCAGGTAATGGGGATGGTTTGCAAGGAAGTTTGGGGCATGTGGCTTTGGTTGGCGAAGAGCTGGCATCCGACGCAGCGTTGGACAAGGTCCTGCGCGTCCGCTCAGGCTGTCGTCCAATAAAACCCAGTGCGAAACACTTTGCTAACGAGGGCCCGAGCTGCAGCGTGGTGTCCGCCGGGGCCAGCGTGAATTTCCGCCAACAGCTGCCGCCCTTCTTCTTCAGAGATACATCTTTGAAGTACTCCAGTAGTGCTTTTCTTGTAGAGCGCTCCGTCGTGGACCTTGTAGGCCTTCGAACGCCTGACAATGCGGCGAGCCTCATTCTGGTCGTCAGGAAGCTCCTTCCTATTAATGTAGGCCAAGATGGGTTCGGTCCACGGGGCAATGACTGCCATAATGAGATGGGCCGATGGTGTTATTTCGGTGGCTGAGCCCCCGGTACTATCTGTATGTTCGGGATTTGATGTTGTGTTCGGATCTGAACTGTGGTTGCCGCCCTCCCCTTGCCACACCATGGATGGCTTAAAGAGCCTTTCCAGGAAGATGTTAGGTGGGACGGGGTCGCACTTAGCACCGACGCGAGCCAGGACGTCCGCTGCTTGATTGCTTTCCCGGGCAACGTGGTGAAATTCAAGTCCTTCAAACCGAGCTGACATTTTTAATACGGCATTGCGATAAGCTGCCATCTTTGGATCTTTGGCGTCAAAGTCGCCGTTTATCTGAGATATCGCGAGGTTTGAGTCCCCGCGCACCACCAGGCGTTGTATGCCCATGGATGTGGCCATCCGAAGACCATGCAGTAGGGCCTCGTATTCGGCTGCGTTGTTGGAGTCTGTGTATAATATCTGGAGTACACACTGGACGACGTCTCCAGTAGGGGATGTTAATACGACTCCCGCTCCTAGTCCTGCCAACATTTTGGAACCATCAAAATACATGACCCAATTTGAGTATGCGTCGTACTCTTTAGGGAGTTCGGCCTCTGTCCATTAGGCGACGAAGTCAGCCAGCACTTGAGATTTGATGGCTCGACGCGGCTTGTATGTTATGTCGAATGGAAGTAGCTCTATGGCCCATTTGGCGATACGTCCCGTGGCATCGCGGTTGTTTATTATGTCATTTAGTGGGACCTCGGAAGCCACCGTGATTGAACACTCCTGGAAGTAGTGTCGTAGCTTGCGGGATGCCATGAAAAAACTGCGTATGCTATCTTTTGGTAGTGGGGGTACCGAGATTTGCATGGTGTGAGGACAGTGGATACATAGTATACTGGCTTTTGAAGTGGGAATTTGTGTCCGTCCTGTTCTCGTTCGACGACGAGCACGGCGCTCACCACTTGATGTGTTGCCGATATGTATAGCAGCATGGGTTCACCTGCGTTTGCTGCTGCCAGGATTGGATTGCTTGCTAGGAGGGTCTTTATTTCCTCCAGTCCGGCAGTCGCCGCGTCTGTCCATTCGAAGTTATCCATGCACCGTAAGAGGCGATAGAGTGGTAGTGCCTTTTCTCCTAGTCTGGAGATAAAGCGGCTTAGTGCTGCCACGCATCCTGCCAGTTTTTGGACCTGTTTGAGGTCTGTTGGTGTCGCCAACTGTGAAAGAGCTCGGATTTTAGCCAGATTTGCTTCGATTCCTCTATTGGAAACTATGAAGCCCAGCAGTTTTCCAGCGGGAACGCTGAAGACACACTTCTCCGGGTTGAGCTTAATGTCATATGCCCGGAGGTTGTCAAATGTAAGATGTAAGTCGTCTATTAGTGTTTCGACATGCCTAGTATTGATGACGACGTCATCAATGTAAGCTTCTACCGTTTTGCCGATCTGTTTCTCCAGGCATGCTTGGATCATACGTTGGTATGTCGCGCCGGCGTTCATTTTGATTTTGATCAATGGCCCGTATGGGGTAATATATGCTGTTGCAGCTTGATCGGATTCCTTCATTTTGATTTGATGGTATCCGGAGTATGCATCGAGGAAACACAGTGAGTCGTGTCCTGCGGTGGCGTCAATGATTTGATCAATGCGGGGAAGGGGAAAAGGATCCTTAATTAGGGCAAGCCTTGTTGAGATCCTTGAAATCGACACATAGGCGCCAGAATTTATCTTTCTTTGGTACCATTACCAGGTTTGCCAGCTAGTCCGGATGCTTGATTTCTCTAATGAATCCGGCCTCGATGAGCTTGGCCAGCTCCTCCCCCATGGCTTGTCGCTTGGGTTCGGAAAAGCGCTGCAGTGGTTGCTTGACTGGTTTAAATCCCTTTAATATATTGAGGCTATGTTCGGCCAACTTGCGTGGGATCCCTGGCATATCCGAAGGGTGCCAGGCAAATATGTCCCAGTTTTTGCGCAGGAACTCTCATAGTGTGGCGTCAAATGTTGGGTTCATTTGAGCTCTGATAGATGCTGTCTTCTTGGGGTCCGTTGGGTGGACCTGGACTTTGACTATTTCTTCTGCCGGTTTGAATGAGATGGATTTGGGGCGTTTGTCAAGGATCACATCGTCCCTGTCCACTGTGGAGCGTAGTGCGGTTCTTCAGCCGCGAGGGCTTCGGATAGCGCTTCCAGGGCCAGGGATGCGGTTTTGTTTTCAGCGCGGAGTGCTATGTCCGGATCACTGACGAGAGTGATTATACCGTTTGGTCTGGGCATTTTGAGCTTCGTATATCCGTAGTGATGTATAGCTTGGAAGCGTGTAAGAGCATCCCGCCCCAACAGGGCGTGATATCCGCTGCTGAAAGGGGCCACTTGGAAGGTTATTTCTTCGGACCTATAGTTCTCCGATGTGCCGAATACCACGTCAAGTGTGATTTTGCCTGCGCACCACGCCTCCCGACTAGGAATAATTCCCCGGAAGGTTGTGTTACTTTGTTTGATGCGGCTCCTATCTATTTCCATTTTATGGAGTGTGTCCTCATAAATGAGATTTAGTCCGCTGCCGCCGTCCATGAGGACCTTGGTGAGTCGAAACCCATCCACGATGGGGCTGAGGACTAACGCGGCTGGTGCTTGTACTGTTCTGTACTTTGGTTCGTCATCGGCATTGAATGTTATAGCCGTGTCGTTCCATGGGTTTATTACAACAATTTGGCAGACTTCGTCGAGCTCGCGAAGTGCCCTTTTGGGCTTGTTATTTGAAGTGAATGTCTCGAAGACTGTTAATACTCTTGGGTCGTCGTCTTCTGGGGGGTGTTGTTCCGGGGCGTCCTTGATAAGGATGTCCTCGCCGCTCTTGGCTACCTGTTGTAGTATCCAACATGCTCTAAGGCTGTGGGTTGCCATGGTATCTGTTGTTGTATGTATTTTGCATGGGCCATCGAGCCACCCTTCCAGAACGGTGTCGTGCCGTATAGCGGCTTTGTGTTTTTTGACTGTTGGACTAGGCGTGCCACAAGGGTACACCCTTTTCGCCTGTAGGGGAAGTTGGGTTGGGGCTGGTGGTTCCCAGCGAGCTGCCCGAGTTTCCCAGGCGCTTTCCATCACCCAGTATTTTTGTATGATGGTTGCTAAGTTAGCAAATTTTAGTATACGGCGGCGATTGATGGCGTTGTGGATTCCTTCGCCCGCACAATTTTTGTAGAACGCTGATATGCGTCCTCGTCACGACAATCTTTTACCTTGTCCTTGACAAGGAGGAATCTGGCCCATAAGTGGTGGACCTTTTCCTGAGACTGCTGTTTTATGCTCATGAGAGCCTCTGTGTCCAGGTGGGTGGGTGGAATTATATCCGAACCCCGACCTAACCGATTGTCTGGAGTCTGACGACCTTCCAGACTGGACAGTCCGGGTTCCAGAATATCTTCTGATTGTTTGGATTCGCCGTCCGATGCTATGTTCGGAGGGCTGGTTGCATCCTTTCGCGAGTGAGTATCCGGCTCTTCATGAACGGCGATCCGAACATAATCCGTCTTCAATATAGAAGAAGACTCGCCGTCCTGCTCCACGACTACCGCAATCTGGTGGGTGACCGGTGGATTTCGGTTTCTCCCTGATCGGTTTTAGGCCTGATCTGATCGTAATCGGTGGCGATTCCCAAAGCGGGGATGCGATCTAGGAGGTCATTTAAGGATGAAAACTCAACCGGATCCATCTGCTTGGAGTGCTCGGAGTTGATGCGAAGGGGATTTTCGATGGCCCAAAAGGTCATCGTTGGCTCCGCGGCCGAACGGGCGATCATAGTAAAGTCGCCCTGCCAGAGGGTTTGGAACGGGGCCAGAACTACCCCTGCGGTAATGTTGTCTTTAATGACAAGGCGAGCCATCGAGCCTTTCATCGACGGCACAGTGGAACTCTCAATGAAAGCACCAATGTCGGTGTCAAAACTGGTGGATCTCGGGTAGGGGGTCCCGAACTGTGCGTCTAGGATCGATGGTAACAGGAGACGGGGGACACGATGTTTACCCAGGTTCGGGCCCTCTCTATGGAGGTAATACCCTACTTCCTGCTTGATTGATCTTGATGAATATGAGTATTACAAGAGTTGATCTACCACGAGATCGGAATGGCTAAACCCTAGAAATCTAGCCTATATGACTATGGTAATGTACGTATATATCCTTTTCGGACTAACCCCTCCGGTTTATATAGACGCCGGGGGGATCTAAGGTTTACATGGAGTCGGTTACATAAGAAGGAATCTTCATAGCTGGTCGCCAAGCTTGCCCTCCACGCCAAGTAGAGTCCAATCCGGACACGGTGCAGTCTTCGGCCTTCATGTCTTCACAGCCCATCAGTCCGGCCCATGGATAACAGGCCGGACACCGGAGGACCCCTTAGTCCAGGACTCCCTCAATGACAACCCGGCACTTGGGGGCTACATATATGAAATATTTAGTTTTTACTAGTGACTAAGATGAACAATATGGATTTCTTCAAAGTGGTAGTATTTATATTGAAGCAAGTCTTAAGTCATCACTTTGCTCTGCTCAAGACTTGGGGGCTACAGGTAATATGGATAGAAGGGAGAAATATCTTCAAATTCTCAGTTTTGAGCAAACCAGATTGACCCGGTGTCACCAATAATTATAACCCGGCGTCACCAATAATTATGACCCAGCGTCGGCAACAATTATGACTCAGCATCATCTGTTTATAACCCGACAATTTTGGTAATCATAAATTGGCAAGATCTACATCTTCAAGCCGGCTGAAAATCAGATGAGTATTTTAAGACCAATATTTTTTTAAGCATTGGGAGCTGAGTCAAATGAATTATTCTTCACAATACTTCTCTGAGAATCCAATGTCAACAAATTGATTATGAAGCTGGCTTATTGACCCGGACTTTTTAGAAGAAGGAAATGACAATACCTTAAGGATGATTAGGTGCCGGCTTACACGAATATTTAACCCGGAGCACAACCTGTTAAATTTGTTCTTGTGTTTTGTTTACAGGATCAGTTTAACATGGATAAATCCAAATTAAACTGGGGGCTAATGTCGGGGATATACCCCGCGGTATGACCCGGCCGGATATATGACCCGACCGGACTTGGCGTTTCATTGGTAACCCGCCAGAGGATTGGCGGCTCACATGTCTGGCGGCTCACTGGTGTGACGACTCACGAGCCTGAAGACTCATTAGTGGGCTGGCGGGTGTTTCAGATAGATGACAAGGCCCAAGGCCTAGAAGGCCGGCTCATGTTATGATGGGCCGGATTAAGAAGAAAGGCATAAGGAATATTCTCCTACAAAGGAAGCAAGACTAGGACTCCACTTGTAATAGAGTAATCCTAATCCTAATAGGACTAGTCATGTAACCCGCCCCTTCAACATATATAAGGAGGGGCAGGGCACCCGAAGAGGGAGAAGCAATAATCTCTAGGGCTAGACACAACTAGGAGAGCCGGTTTACGGCGACTCCCTCATGATGATAATGAGATCTAGCCACAAACAACATGTAGGGTTGTTACCGGATGATGTTTCCCGGGGTCCGAAGCTGTCTAAATCCTTGTCTTGTGTGTTGATCCGCCTCGTGTTTCTCATCCCGATCAACCCCTCTCAAGCTACCACATACATGCGTTGGCCTCACGACTAAGTCCTCACACTAGGACATCTGGCCGTGACAATTCCATGACAGAAGGTAGTAACAAGTTTCATCGTTGGTATACTGGTTGTGCAACAACATTAGAATGCCTTAGCTGAAAAATCTTTAATACATCCACAATCAACAGCTAACCCTGAAATAATCCAGAGACATTAAATGGCATTGCTTAAATTTATCTGTGGCATTAGACTGAGTGCGGCATTAGTTAAATGTGGCATAACTTTAGCAGTAGCATTGGTTGACTTTACCGCTGGCGTTATGCTAACAGCAAAAAAGTGGCAATAAGAGCATGGGAGACCCATTCGGACAATGGGCGCACCAGTACGATGTACCTCCACGGACGCATAGAGTGGTGAGGGAGGTATGGTTGCCCAGAGCAACAAATATCCAGGCACTATATGTGGATTACGTCCCGTTTTTGTTCTCTTTAGCCACCTTTTTCCTATGTGAGGACAACAAACCGATCGACCTGGTCATTCTCTATTGTGATGTCATGCCTTTCTACCCTTCTTCAACCAAGAGACACATGACTCGTTCCTTAGCTACTGATTTCCCCCTTTTCAACCTAGATGCGGGTTCGATGCCTACTCTCTTGGATAGTACAGTCTCCCTTCCTTTCCTTATTCAACCCAGACATGGATTAGTCTGCATGAAGTAGGGTTTCCTTTAATAGTGCAAATTAAGGTTTTCGGCTGCGTGACCAGCAGAGCAGAGGATAGGAAATTGGGAAGATGGTGGAGTGGAAAAAGATCCACAAGCAGCGACGTGGCAGATGGAGCAATAGAACAAGGGTATGGTTCGAAAAGAGGTAGCATACCTGAGGGTCGGCGGGAAGTGGCTTCGCTCGTGGTCGTCGTCCTCCGCACACACTACGGCAGCGAGCTTGGGGATGGAGGCCATCCCGCGCGGGTGCTAGGTCTGAGAGGACGGCCTTGTCGTTAGTGCGTGACCTCGCTCGCCGATGATGAGTGCGTCAACGCTGCACATCCTTTTCTTCCCCGGCGGATCTGTGACCACCGATGAGGAGGGTGAGAGAGGCCGTCTTTTTAGATATGGAGAGAGGGTGATAGTGTGAGAAGCAAGTGGGCAGCACTTAGCAAGAAAGCTCGGAAGCTCCAGCCTATATATCTTTTTTATACTACTAGTACTAGAGGTGGAGTAGTGGTAGAGTAGTTTATATTTTCTCTGCAAACAGTACCAGTTAGTCGTGCTTCAAAACGGAACGGCACGCCATTAAAGAAATAAAGGTCGATAACTAATGCGGCACCTCGGGCCAACGTGGCCAGATCGCATTTTGCACGAGAAATAACACACCTTGTTTCGTTGACATGTGGTCCCGTTCCAACATGTCAGTGAGACGACGGCGAGTCCTTTTGTACAATTTCCGAAAGGACGTGTAGGCCGGGGCGCCTCTTCGTGTACCGTGGCAAACTGGCAACCGTCCACCGACTCTTCGCCTTTCCCTCTTGATTTGGAACTTCTGTCCCACGCTCTTCCTCCCTCCTCCATTTCCCTTCACCCTTCCTTCTGCCATTGTTCGATCATCTTCTCCATGGAGGGAACAAGCCGGAAACGACCCCGTTATTCTTGCCCCGATCTGAAAGATGATGTGGTGGGGGAACTCATTGATCGGTGCGACGTCATCACCTCGGCTAGCATGGCAGGTTCGTTCAAGACCATTCTCGACTCAACTAATAACATCATTACAAGGAACCCAAGGGTCCAGGAGCGGTTTGATCTCCCTTATCTTCTTTGCTATAAGCCTGTTCGCATGGGCGCGGACGATGGACGCTTCGCCTTGTGCAAGTTGATGCCACTTGATAATGATACGTGTGATGTCAAGATGCCATCGCTTAAGGGTAAGGCCTGGGCTGGCGCAAATGGAGATTGGGTTGTTTATATTGGGTACAATTGCGAGTGGGAACTTGTGAATGTGTACACTCATCAGCGGATAACACTTCCAAAAATCTCAGAGCGCCCTGAGGTTGAGCACACAAATGATCTACGTACGTTCAAATACGATCATGGTGGTTGTCGTCTACGGAAGATAGCAATTTTTCGAGTTCCCAACCGTTCTTGGAATTACAAGAACTATGAAGTTGTTGCTATCTTCGACAAGCTTGTTGCTGTCCTTCATGGTTCAACTAGATGGATATTGCTCAAAAATCAGTTTCTATACACGGATGTGTACTGTGATGCAATTCAATACGAGGGTCTTGTGTTTGCTTCCACCACTCGTGGCACTGTTTTTGCATGGGATCCTCGTAGTTTCGGTAGGTTTGTCTTCCACCGTAATTACAATTGTTTCATCCACATCCATGCGAGTTAACAAGTTTCCCTTCTCTACTAATTAACCTTCTTCTTGTGTTTCCAAGGTCCTGTGAACATTCCACCACATATACTTGACAATTTTTATAACCAAGGGGGAGATGACGATGGTGATGATCATGAGCATGAGGATGAGCAGGGCCCATATACTCAGTGGCGGCTGGCAACTAATTCCGATGGATCACCCCTTCTTGTCTGTATACAGCCCACTGCTGATGTTACTACTAAGGAAGCATGTGTTGTCTCCCATGGTCGCACTCTCCAGACCTATTCCAACACCCGTTGCATGGTATTCAGGATGGATAATAGTGTGCTAACGCCAACACCTTCTCCCTGGTACAATATTGATAGTCTTGGAGAAAACTCGCTCTTCCTTGGACAAAACTATCCAATGATGGTGAAAGGCGATCCAACTGCTGTTGACACAACGTTACTACTACCATTTATGAGAAGCAACTGTATCTATATGTCAGACATTGCGGTGGTTCCCTACCCTGGTCGTGATATAGTAGGCCGCATCAGCCTGGATGGTCAGTCCTGCGTTGGTCTCGACACTGACAGTAGCTGGCCCTGCCCAGAGAATCACTTGTGGTTCAAAGCAAGCGTTTCCAACGCCGAGGATTGGTTGAGTTGAAGTTCATTTCATTGCTTGTTATTTGTTGTGTGATGAAAACTTTAGTATTCATAATGTATCCTCGTTGTCGTTGTGGGTTGATGACCTGTTGTATGTAATAAAATGATATGCTTGTGATAAACTTACTAAAATTATGAATGGCTTTCGAGTCGCTTCTCTGAGTGGGTGCTGCGACGAGGCAAAAATATATTTTCCGAATACATAATTGTACGTGCATTGCAACAGGTTATCGGATGAGGCCAATCAACAATAGTACACTATTTGTACAAGCTTCACATGCTGCACTATCTCTACGTCTACGTACGTAATACAACAAGTTTTAAACTTGAGACCAGCCACCCATCCTCACAAAGAACACTTTTTAACCTAGCACAGACTCCAGGAAATTTGGCCATAGTGTGAGATGGGCCATATGTTAATGTGTTCGCTGTACGTAACCAGCACCTCGAATCCTCGATACTACTAGTACTATAAGTAGTAGGAGTAGTAGGGTGGCATGGTCCAGAACAAGCATTCACGTCCAGGAGTACGGCACACGCCACCAGCACGATTTCCATCTGACACCATATTTCTTAGAGTCCGTGCTACAGCAATCTCTTCAACCTTGTCGTTTCTCTAACTCAGCCATTGCGCGGCAGGTGAGGTGGGGGTTTGCCGATAGTTGGTTTCCTCAACTGCGGTCCCACTTGTAAGGCCAACTCCAATGCACGACCCCAAACAGACCTCCATTTTGCCCGGATTCTGTCCGTTTGGGTAGGGCAATGGGGTCGTGTCCGGGCCATTTCTCGGATGCGGCGGCCGTGCGTCGAACGCGCGGACGCATCCCGGCCGCGTACATTTTTCTTTGCAAACACATATCTTTTTTTCATCATTGATTTTTTGGTACATGGAAATACATCAGTAAAATTTTGACTAGAAAAGCATGACCAAAGAAAACAAGAACCACAAGAATACATTTTAGAAGATATTCAACTTCCATAACTGCTCCTGTAAGTTGGATTGGTGCCTTCTTGATGCATTCATTGTTGATCTGCGGAGGCTCGATCTTGCGTGCTTCTTTCTTCTTTGAGTGTAAAGAAGTAGACGTGTCTAGCCTTTGTTCTATCAAGAAGTGCACTAGTCTCATATCTAGCCTCTATGCTAGCTAAAAGTGCTAGAACATCTACTAAATTGCGCTCTATCAATATATCGTTGTACTCTTCTTCCCAATACCAAAACTTGCATCCATTCAACACAATAAAATTTTAAGTTAGCACAACTAGTCTAATCCAAGAGCACAACCGAAGATTTGGTCGAGTTCTTCCTCCTTTTGCCGACACATGGGACATCCAGCATCCAGGTCGTGTCATCCAAGAAAATAGAGTGGTAGTTGAAGCCACGTGATGTGCATCTTGGGTTAAACTGTAAATAGAATCTTACTACTCTTGAGTAACTCCAAAAGCGGCCACCAAAGATCTTTATTGGATTTGTTTTTCATCACCAGCACGTCGAGGTGAAAGATGTGCAGGTTCAGTGGGTCCTCTTGTGTTTTCACTGACATGTGGGACCGCATATGAGCAAACAGACAATGGGCTCCGCGCGTCTGCTGGCTGGCTGAGAAGAGAGATAGAGGAGGGCTCAGCACGGACTCCAGGAAATTTGTTCTACGTAACAAGCACCTCGATATAGTGGCGTGGCATGGGCCATAACTAGCATTCATGTCTAGCAGTACGGCACACGCCACCCACACGAGTCCCATTCGACACCAATTTTCTTGGAGTCCGTGCTACAGCCATCTCTTCTCCCTCCTGTTTTCTCAGCCATCGCGCGGTGGGCGGGGTGGGGGTTTGACGATAGTCGGTTTGCTCAACTGCGGTCCCACTTGTAAGTGAAAATGCAACACAACACGCATTCCACCTTTAGCGGTGTGCCGGATCAACCGTGTGGGGGTGCGACGCGAACACGGCAGGCTTTTCCTTTTGAAATTGTAACTTGTAAAATTTGGTTCTCCTCCATGGCGTGACCGATAGATAGAAATAACGATTTTCCCTAGAGTAATGAGTAGTTTGGTTCTGGTGCGGTTCATGCATGGAGTACGAACGAAAATTATGAAGTTGATGTGAAAGGTAAGATAATTACTAGTAGTACCATATACTACTGCATGGATTTGACAGAAAGATAAAAATACATACGGATCCATCAACGACATCCTCACGCCCTAGTGCACCAGGTCACCAACCAACGTGTGAGGAGCAGCGGCGTTGGCGGCAAGCTCAACGTGCTTCTGAACAATGCCGTCCAAGGTTGCCCTGCAGTCCAAGAAGGCCAGCATCCTATCGTACTCCTCTTGCATGTAGTAGTCCTTGTGGACGATTTGCGCGTAGACGTGGGTGATTATGTCGATGGTGTCTTGCTGCGCCAGGCGCTGCACGGTGAGCGCGACCTCGAGGTGGACATTCTCCGACGCGACGGCGGGCAGTCGCAGGGCCACTAGTGCGTCGAAAAGGTTGTTGCCATAGAGGCCGTTGAGGGTGGCTGGCATCGCAGATCCTGGGCGCGTGGGCTGGAGGCGTGCGTCAAGGTCGTCTGCGAGCTTCTTGACGACGGTAAACTTGTCGAGGAAGCCGACGAGGACCTCGTCGAACAAGGAGACGAAGCTGTCGTCCAAACGACCCCTCGCCCTGGCGGCCTCAAACACTACCTGGAGACGTTCCTCGGTGCCGGGCCGCAGGCCAGCGTCGTGGACCATCTGGCACAGTCGGCTGATGCTCACGCTCATCGCCTCCATGGGTCTAGCTTCTAGTCAACTGATCTTGCGATTGGAGTGATCAATCTTGCCCTTGGGTGCGTAGGTGCATAGGATTTCGTAGATTGGACTGCGGGAGCCTTTATATGAGAAGTGCAGACTGCGTTGAATTCACGTGCGTGTTGGCCATCTACTCCTCGCCCCTCTATTGCACCTGCCTTTGGCTGTATGACAGGTTGGCCATCCACCCGTTGGGCCCACATGTCATACACCCAAAGGCAGGTGCAGTAAGTCAATGAAACTGCGTCCCCCTCCGTGCCGGTGCAGTATAGTCATCTCACCGGACCTCTAGTTGGGACCAAATGAGAGAACTTTGATGTTTACTGGTTTATTGGTCCCCTTTGCATTTTGCGCCAAGTTTTGACCTTTGATTTAACTAATAAAATGTTAATGCACGTAACCAAAAATGTTGTGTAAGTCACCTTACGAAAACCAAATAATCCCAAAACACTTAGGCACGGTACATTAACTCCCTCCTCGTTTCTTATTTCGTGACATATCAACCAATGAGAGATGTGGGCCGTGCATGCTTTCAATGACTTAATAGGATTAAGTAGCAAAAAGACATTAAGTTATCTCGCCGATAGGAATATAACATCACGTGCGGTGGTTAGTTCATTGCATGTAATCCTATTAAGTAGCAAAAAGACATTAAGTTATCTCGCCGATAGGAATAAAACAATACACCATGTATTTATTTTAGAGGGAGTACTACATTTTTTGTGACATGCATTACTAGATATTGCTAGTCAAATACTAAACCCAGATGGACGTGGTAGTACTACTAAATCTAGATTGTGGTGCTGGTACTAGTAGTAGTACTGCCAATGTAGTAGCACTATACTACCCGTTGGTCAAATTATTACGTGCTGCTCCTCACAGTGAAGTGACAAGACCCTACGCCGGAGATGACACCTGAGTATAGGCGCCGTGTTCGGCATACCATAGTCAGCCTCACCATCTGTAGTCACTATCATCATGGCTGTAGACCTAGCCTGCATACAACTAGCCGTATTCGACATTATTTCCCGTGCGTAGATGCCCGTGCATTGCACGGAACACCAAGATTGGGGGGTGGACGGCGCCGGCAGCGGCCATCGCGCCAGATTTTTCCATGGCATTCTAGATGTGGTGGGGAGGAGATAAGGCTGATTGTGAGAGACAAGGGGTTGTTTGTAAATAGGGAACAAGTGCGGACATCTTTTTGCAAAACTGGAGAAGTTTGGTTTGTATGCGTCAGATCTAGATCCGACGGCTATTGGTGAAAGATGGCAGGCACAACATCATCACCAACTCAGGACCTATTTGATTCGCAGGATTTTGAAAATGCAGGAATAGGACACGGCAATATTACAAGTTTCAAACTGATATTACAAATGTTAGGAGTAATGCTGCACCTACGAAGAGGGAATTACTAGGAAGTTTACGTAAGAACTTTCGTCACTTTAGGTGGATGGAGCATTATCATACAAACTAAAATCCACCGCCCTGACAAGTCACTAATGGGCAAATAAGTTTTCGAGTCTCTGGCCACTTGATGTTTCAAAAACAAATTCAGCTTCTGCGGAGACTTTGTCATTTAGGCTTAGACGCTTGCGGTGATCAGCACGCCATTCATTGTTGCGCCAGAGAACGCCAAACCTCATTATCTTGAGCACACTTGCCTCTAGAACAAAGAACCTGGCCAATTTAATCTCAGATGTGCTGCCTCGGTAGTCGATCAAATCAATTTCTGTAAGATGGAGATCAAGGCATTCCATGAGATTGTTATAGTGCAGCACATTTTTCACTTTCGGGTCTTTTTTTTATCTGCAAAAGAAGAGAACATATTAGAGCAGCTGGCTGTATAAGATTGCCGTGTCATCAAGAGGTACCAATATCATTCGCTCATACGATAGGGTTGGCTGGCTAGTGATATTTTTTCACTCTCTCTCTCTCTCTCTCTCTCTCTCTCTCTCTTTCTCTTTCCTCTCATTTACCTAGGACTACGTGAAGAGCTTGGGCATTTGTTGCCTTCCACTATGTGGCCGATGCCATATTTTGCAAAAGTATGTCACATAATACGCATCAATGTCAAATCAAAAGATTTTGGCACCGCTCTCGCGATGTGAGAGAGTTGGCACCGCTGTGCACACAGACCCACATGTATAAAAAAATCAATCAAACCAACTACACCAGCCTCTCACTCTCAAAAACAAGTGTTTTTTATTGCCTCAGTCCTCTCTCTCTCTCCCACGCAAGTGTTTTTTCATTGCGTGAGTTAATTTGGCACCGGAGCAAAGTAGGTGACCCAGATTGGGGCACTAGGTGAGCAATGGAGGGGCATCGATGCCAAATGCATCACAAGTGAATTTGGCACGTGTTTTGGCCTACATAGTGGAGGGCCGTTATAGCCCACTTTTGTACTACCTCTTATTTAGTATAATATTTTGACCATAGATTTACGTAAGAAAATGCCAATGCATGTCACTAAAAATTACACCATTTGAAATTATGTTCAAATACGAATCCAACGATATAGTTCTTAGTGACATGCATTAACATTTTGTCAATTAAATCTATGGTCAAATTTTGATACTACAAAATAGGAAGAGTAAACCAGGACGGAGGTAGTACTTGCTCTTAGGGTAACCATAGAGTTACTGGAGTAGTCTAAGTTACTTTCCACTATGACTAGCCTAGGCTACTATAGTAGTACAACAAAAAAACGATGCAGGTGATCACGTGAGAAAAAATACTAAAAACATTTCTTTCGGTGCAGTGCGTAGATGCAGTTTTGAACACTACACTTGTCATCGTAATTTGGGAAAATTACGAAAAAAATTGAGCTACGTTGTGATTACCGTTTACTAATAGGAAAGAAGTTTCACCTTGATGAGTAGCTTCTCCGTGCACGGAAAGCATGTAAGGAATCCAACAACTTGATCCAGATTGGGGCCGATAGATTTTATTGCAAAGATCTTCACTGTGCGCATAGACTGGGTCAAGCTTGTGGGAATCATTTTCTGGAAGACGGTCGTAAATACATCAAGAAGAAATTTAAAAATGTGAATTTCAAGAATACGGAGAAGAAGTGAGTGCTGTACCTGAACGATTACGGATCCAAAAAAGAGTTCGGAGAATTTGGCAGACAAGTGCACCAACGCTGTCAATTTCAGCGCGTCAATGACCCTGATTTTTGTTGGACCTTCTAGATCCGATACAAGCAATCTCTCCAGGAAAGGCACATTCTCAATGACCATAACGTGGAACAGCTGGGGTGATCTCTTCCCAATTGATGTCTTGTTGTGGGGCCAGCAAGACACATAAATCCATCAGAGATTCGTCGAGGCGATGTGGAGGCTAATGAACCCATGGATCTGCTCAAAATGAAGGTACTCGAGAGCAGTACAGCTGCGGAGCTGGTGCTCCATAGCCTTCTTCGAGATGACAACGTCGAAGGGGTCGAGCTGCTTGAGTTGAGGGAGAAGAAGGGCGGGTGCGGCATTAATCTGGGGAAGATAGCAGGAGCTGAAGCTGGCATGGCGTAGCGTTGGCGTGAGGCGGAGCGTGGACGGCGGCAGAGAGCGACATCGTCCAGCTTCAAAGCTGAGCTCCTCGAGCTGACCTAGGCGGGGGATAAGAACCACTCGTCGAACTTGGGTTGGACCTTGCAGTTGGTACTGAACATGCGGATGTCAAGGTGTCTGGCTGGCCCAGGGTGCGATGAAAGGATCTTGGAGACTGCGGCCATGCGTTTGCAATCCCCGTCGCAGAGGCGGCTGTCGACGGTGAGGTTGAGGGGGACGCGGCGCCAGAGGGGGCGCCACTGCCGAGAGAGCAGGGCGGTCCACACGGCAGATTTGGTGGGAAGGAGGCCGATGATGACGAGCAACATGTCATCGGGGAGGCTGCTAATGAAGTCCAGGCTCGCCGGATGCGGTTTTGGCTCGAGCCGCCTCCACTTGTTGGCTGCCTCGTCGTCCATCTTAAACGGCGGCGACGCCGGTGTACACGTGTGCTGGTGTGTGTTGTGTGCTGGGTGTGCGCGAGTGCGTCCTTCTGTGCATGCCGCCGCGCAGTGGTGAATTGTGCGCGAGTGCGTCCTTCACGTGGAAGAAGTGTGTCCTCAATGCAACCTCAATTTACTAGCGTGCGGGGTGCTACCCCGAGTGGTTTCAACTTTTTTTACTTCACCGCGTGTCAGATGGGCCTCTAGTTTACTTATTTTCACCCACTGCCACATGGGCCAGCACACGAAGATACAGAACACGAGCTGACAAGGCAGCATGTGGACTGGTTGACCAGTCAACTAAACAATATACGGAGCTATACGCTGACACAGTGAGCGTATAATCCGTCGGTATAGAGTGTTCGAGTGAGAGGGGAGGCCCGTGGGAGATAGCAGAGAGAGAAAGAGCTACTCCCTCCGTTCGATAATGTAGTTCCAACATTTTTTTAAAAGTCAAACTTTTGAAACTTTGACCAAGTTTATAAAGAAATTACTTATATCTACAGTACCAAAGATAAATGATAGTATGAAGTAAGTACATGTTGTGATGAATCTAATGATCGTTCCAGATGTAAATGTTTTTCTCCACATATACCTGGTCAAACTTTTCTGAGGTTTGACTTTTCAAAACATCCATATGCTTATGGGCGTGAGAGAGTCCCTAACTAGAGAGAGAGAGAGAGAGTGAAATAGAAAGAGTGAGTGAAAAAAGTGTGTGTGCGTGTGAAAGAGACATGGACAACACTCGATAAAAGTCGAGAAAAAACATGTGTGTCTTATGCAAACATATCACACATGCATCTTCGACAACGGAAGCAAGGTGAGGAGATAGTGTGTGGTTGTTTGCAACCGAGAGAGCAAGACCCCTAGCACGTGGCCAAGAGGGGTCTAACAAAAAAGGGAGAGAGGTCGAGAGAGACGTACGGAGAAAATGCAGACATGGGCAGGAGAGAGTGTATGTTTGTCATAGAGAGATCCCCTGGAGATCGTGATGGGACTACATGGGTGGGAGATCGAGTGACAAGGTGTGTGCGCGATAGAAGATACCCCGAGAGATATCGAGATAGACGTATGGATGGAAGGAGACAATACGTGTGTTCCTGATGGCTTGTGAGAGATAATCATACTTAGGGGGGAGTGCTTGCGCCTATGATGGAGTGAGGGATTATGGTACTTATTAGGGGGGGTGCGTGTCACATAGAGAGAGAACAAGGGCGGAGAGTGTTGGATGGTATATATGTATAGCGCGAGCGAGACATGTGTATGTGTGAACCAGGGAGATATAAAGTTTGAGAGAGATTGAGGAGCCCCGATAAGGCTGAGTGGTGCGTTAGATAGCTGAGAGGGGGAAAGAGATATTCCATCCGCTCGATAATGGAGTGCATGTAAATTTTTTAGAAGTCAAACTTTGGAAACTTTGATCAGGTTTACGCAAATGTTATTTATATCTACAATACCAAAGATACATCATACGAAACTACATCTCATGGTGAATCTAATGGTATATGTTTGCCATCCTAGATGTAATTGTTTTTCTCCACGTACATGGTCAAACTTTGTGATGTTTTACTTTTCAATAAATCAATATGCTATGGACCGAGGAGAGTGCCTAAGTCGAGAGAGATCAAGTGCGTGTGAAGGAGAATGATTAAGTATGCAAAAAGAGTATGTGTGTGAAATAGAAAGTGACAACAAACGACAAATTAGAGAGAGAGAGAGTGTTTTTTCATTTCTTAGGCGAACAACTCATGCATGCATCTCCGAGATAGAAAAGCGAGGTGAGGAGATACACGAAGATAGCTAGTGTGTGATTGTTTGCAACAGAGAGACACACCCCTATAGCACATGTCCAATAGAGGTCTGGCCAACAAGGAACAAAGGTCGAGAGGGACACATGGAGAACATGGACGCATGGGGAGGGTGAGAGGGTGTGTTTGTGATAGAGAGATGCCCTCGAGATCTAGAGGGGACTATATGGGTGGGAGATCGAGGGAGGCGCGTGCGCGATAGAAAGATGCCCCGAGAGAAATCGAGATAGACCATGCACATCTTTGTGATGGAGACTAAGATTAGCTAGTCATATACATATAGGGGGGGACTGCGTGTGCCTACAATTGAGTGAGAGACCATCATACTTGGCTAGATAGGCATGACATTATGTGTGTGTGCGTGTGAGATGGAGAGAGAACGAGGGAGAGAGATAGAGTTCTAGATGGGCCTATCGAGTGCGAGTGAGATATGCATGTGTATGTGTGACCCAGGTAGATGGAGAGTTTGAGAGAGAGGGGGGAGAGCTCCAAGACGATAGAGTGGTGCGTGAGAGAGTTACTGGCAACGAGCCAAGGAATTTGTGTGCGTACGATGAGTGCACCCAAGATATCTAGCTTGGACTAGAGAATCATACATAGTGTGCGAGAGAGACCTATAGATGGAGTATATATGCATGCAAACTAGAAAGACCCCCCCACACACACACAAATAGAGAGAGAGATGGAGAGAAAGCAAGAGGGACCAACGAGGTTCGTGTGTTGGATGCGTGCGACAGAATTGAAGATTGTCGGCGAGAGAGAGAGAGAGAGAGAGAGAGCGAGAGAGAGCAGGAGTCCGGGAGAGGGGGAGGTCGCGTTTTATGCATCAAAGACTGATATAAACCATGTTTCGATATAAACTTGCATTCAAATATTTAAATTGGAGAACATGTTGTCTGCAATCTACACATGAACAGACATATGCGTATATTAAACAAGTTCATTAATTTGACGTTCAACATGTTCATGGAGTACTATAATACTGTACAACATGCTACTCGATTGAGGTGTTCAATTTTGGATTTAGTTCACTATTTTGACCTGGTGAACGAGCTATTTCATTGAATCAAGATATTTCATTTTGGGTTTGATACCCGTTTTTGAGTGGGTCAACTATTTGTCATATAGTAAATCGCTAGCAACGAGCATGTAAAAACACATTACTCCGGAGCATCATCTCTCCATCTAAAAAAGAAGTGGCAAGCTAATATTTCAAAATTTGATTCGAATCGACTTGGTAAGGTCGACGTGGATGCTCGTTCTCCCGAATTTTGAATGAACCGTTAAACATCCTCTGCTCGTTGGAATTTGCCCGAGCAAATAAATGGGAGACGCGAAATTACCGTCCTATGTGGGACACGCATTAATTGGCCCGTTGTACATAGAGGGTAGGTTCGTAACTTCATCCAAGCGCGCCTTCTCCTCGGTCGAAATGACATGTGCCGAATAATTCATAAACCATGGTCGGCAAAACACCCTCTCCTCGCCCGAAATAGCTCGCGCCCACTATTTTAAAACACGCTCTCCTCGCCCGAAATCGCTCGCGCCCACTATATTTCAAAACACGCCCTCCTCGCCCGAAATCGCTCCCACCCACTATTTGGGGAGAAGCAAAGTTACTCTACTATCCCCGACCCTCAGTACACAGACCCAAGCCAAGAAGCCTAAAGGCAGGGGTAGAACTGTAACTCCCCCTCAAATTTCAGACAAATGCGTCCGTAAAACATGGTTCCACTCCCCTCCCAATCCCCCCATTCATACCTCGTGGGCGCCAAATCACCTTCTCCCCGGAAGCTCCCTTCTCCCGAGCCGCGAAACCTCAGCCCCTCCTCCATGGCACCCCCACCGCACCAATTTCACAGCCGCCCTCCTCCCTAATGCCGGAGACGCTGTCCCTTTGCCGTCGTGCACTGGGTCGTGTGCCTCTTACTCCGTGCTGCTGGAGCTGCCTCGACGATGGCTGCGTGAACCGTACCGAAGCTGATTCACCCCCGCCATTGTTCACGGCGCCGGAGCGGCTCCAACTTCGGATCCGTCCAGAGTCCCGGTGCTGCTTCCCTGTAGCCGTTGACCGTCGTGACATCGCTGTTTCCCTGCCACCGGTCGCCACCGCAACCGCGCCTGCCTCACTGACTCGGTAGCTGGACCTGCCTACTTCACCATGCCGCCAGATAGGTCGCACCCTCATCTCAAATCACTTTATTTAGGTGTCAGTTGTCTAAATTTTTATTCTGGGCCAATCGATTCCCAATGGGAAGCAGCACCCCTCGAGGCGGCGGAGCTCCTAGGTTGTCGGTTGGTTGGTGTCTAACGTAAGGGTGCGGGGCCGCAAGTTCGCCGCGGAAGCAGCGCTTAGATGGCTATCTTAGAGTTGCGTGGGTTGAAGGTACTGCCGCCGCCGGATCTGGATGACGGGGAGTCGTTGTGGATTGGCCCGGGGGCGGGACAACCACGACAGTGCAGTGGGACGGGGAGCGGGGTTTTGGCCGGGGCCACGGATGTCGGAGGCAGGCTGCTCTGCCGTTGGTCGCTGGCTCTTCGGGGAAGATTCCTAAAAGTGTCAGCCGGGAGGCACAAGACGGCCATCAAGCCATCCGGCGTAGATCAGACAATACCAAAATAAAATAAAATTGTGTGACCCCAATTTAGTCTTCAGTCAACAGACGTGTGACCACTCTCGTACCTTGCTGTTGATATCTTAGTGTATTTCTTCAGATCAAAGGGATGTGTTGTTCTTAACATTATGCGTTATCTACATCTTCGGCCACACCGTCTTCCGACTCACCGCAGCTGCTCCAACAAGGGAAGCATACACCAGAAGGGAGCTATAGTCCCCGCTCAACAGTTCCCTGCATCGAATGTGCGTGCCCGACATGGACAGCCACAACAATTGCAGGGCCATCGACAAGTCAGCACATGATGCTCACTCCTATGTATGGCGGTCAGATAGGTTGTACCCTCATCTTACTTGTGTGCAACATTTATGGCTTTGTTATTCATCTAAGAATGGAAAATAGATTATCACATTTCACTGTATATTCATGCTGATCTCTTACGGGTCTTGTTCAGGAGTTAACGCTGTTCCATAGTTCAGCTAAGATACTTGTTCTTTAGGTAACACTGTTCCATAGTTATCATCCATCAGCCAATGCTATCCCACAGGCTGGTGATTATAGTATTATACCACTTCTAGTATTACCTATGTTGTTCTTTAATACTTTTGTGTGCCATCTAGTTAATCTCGAGTACAAATGATACATATTATGTAGCTTTCATCTGTGTTCTCCCTTTAGTTTTTGAGACCTGTTGCTGCTAGTTAACCCCAGTCCTACTATTTATGTCGTCTCCTACAGGCAGTCATTACATAAATCTAACTACTAGTTGTCTTCCATGCATGTCAGATATAATTGCACACACTGATATATCCACAAGAACCTCACATAGCAATGTAAAGGCCAATAAACTTGATGTTAATGATACCCAATATGATGGAACATGTAAAGGCAGTTCTTCAGAAGACTTGCAGAAAGATGTTGAATCCTCTTCACCCCACAAGGTCCTTGCTCTAACTTGGCCCGTGATATGGGTACAACATGCATATAATGTCCGGGAGTGTATCTAGTCTGTTCCAATGCCATGTGCTTAGCATGCTGATCATGCATGTAAATATGTCATGCCTTCTTGTTTTTCAGTACCTATTCCATTCATGATAACATGTTTTCAAATTCAAGTACTGTCATTCTACTCTATCGCAATGCCATCTGCTTAATTTGGACATCATGCTTCTGAATATCTTATGCATTGTTATTCATCAGTATGTACTTCATCTGTCTACCATACCATGTTTTTTTACATTGAAGTGATGTTCTAGTGCTCTGTTGCAATGCCATCTTAGTTTCCCAATCATACACGTGTATGTTGCCTTAGTTTTTCTGTACGTATTCCGCTAGCATACAGTTTTAAATTCAACTAGTGTTTTTTACTATGTTGTCATGTCGTATCCCTAGCTCTTACACCATACTCCCTCCGTTCGGATTACATGTTGCCGAAATGGATAAAAAATGATGTATCTAGAACTGAAATACGCCTAGACCCATCCCTTTTTTCCGGATGGAGGGAATACATGTCAATATGTCATGCCTTTCTATTCTTCAGTACCTATTCCATCTCTCTGTTGTAGCATGTTTTATAATTGAAGCACCATTCTTCTATACAAGGCATGCAAGGGGAAGACGACTATGTTAGAATGTGAAGGGTTACAAACCAGGTCTTTGCAAAAGATCCAAACGTCAGGAGATAATAAACCAACTCCAGTTTTTATAGATACTGCTCCAGCACAGAGAAACCCAACTCCTACTGATAATAAGCAGATTCCAGTGGCCAAAGAACTAGTCCACTCCAGTCCAGCAAAAATATGTCAACTCCATTCTAAGAAGCGTGTGCGTATCCTTGCATCATGAAATTTTATAGCATGCTGATCATATTTTCTACATGTTTCTTGCCCATCTCTCTTTTAGAAAATAAGCTTAACAGATAGAAGAATTTATGCACTGGTATCGTCTGTGAGGAAAGATTCTTGCAGGAATTCTGTGTGCTCCAATACAGATGTAAGTACCTCTTGTATATCACTATATTTTTACATCAGCATGTATTTTGTTAATCGGCGTGAATCCAACCTTTATCCGATCTAAATCTAGTTGTAGCAAAATGTATGATTAAAGGCCACAATGTTGATTTTTGTAAGGAAAACTGCCTGGTAGTTTTGCATCCTGAGCTGCATGAGTGTACTATCTCATATCAGTGGGTTTGATTACGTTGCTTCTGCAGTGGGTTTTCAGTGTTTTTTTAATGTGTTGTCCTGTCGTATCCCTAGCTCTTACATCATACTCCCTCCGTCCGGATTACATGTCGCAGAAATGGATAAAACTGGATGTATCTAGAACTGAAATACGCATAGACCCATCCATTTATTTCCGGATGGAGGGAATACATGTCAATATGTCATGCCTTTCTATTCTTCAGTACCTATTCCATCTCTGGTGTAGCATGTTTTATAATTGAAGCACCATTCTTCTATATAAGGCATGCAAGGGGAAGAGGGCTATGTTAGAATCTGAAGGGTTAAAACCAGGTCTTTGCAAAAGATCCAAACGCCAGGAGATAATAAACCAACTCCATTTTTCATAGATACCGCTCCAGCACAGAGAAACCCAACTCCCACTGATAATAAGCAGATTCCAGTGGCCAAAGAACTAGTCCGCTCCAGTCCAGCAAAAGAATGTCAAATCCATTCTAAGAAGCGTGTGCGTATCCTCGGATCATGAAATTTTATAGCATTCTGATCATATTTTCTATATGTTTCTTACCCATCTCTCTTTTAGAAAATAAGGTTAAATGATAGAAGACTTCCTTCATTGGGATTGTATTCGAGGAAAATATCTTGCGGGAATTCTCTGTGCTCCAATGCTGATGTAAGTACCTGTTGTATATCACTATATTTTTACATCAGAATGTATTTTGTTAATCGGCGTGAATCCAACCTTTATCTGATCTAAAATTAGTTGTAGCAAAATGGTAAAGGCGCCAATGTTGATTTTCGTAAAGAAAACTGCCTGGTAGTTTTGCATACTGAGCTGCATGAGTGTACTATCTCATATCATGCACATTACTGAATTGTAGTGCTGCTCTGGTTGCCCATTAATTCATTGTTTCAATGTTGCTTTCGTATTACCTTACCTGGCTGATGATAGCTGTGCCATATTGTGTTAATTTGGTGTTTGCTAGTTGCCCAAACGTTCGTTGTTCCAATGTTGCTTTCCTATTATCTGACTTGGCCAATGATAGCAATGCTACTGTCTTAATTTGGTGCAGGCTACTGAAGATAACAAGACAAACTCTAAAAACAGCAAGGCAACCCCATTGGTTCTTTCCAATAAATCTAGGCCAGGTAATATGCCAATAACTCATGATTAATCTATTTGGTTCCCCTCCTAATTTATGTTATGATGCAGTGGTCGAGACACTCTCCACTATCAATAAAACAAGCTTGCCAAAATCGCCATCTGAATCTGTTCAGTATCCTCTGTCTCGAATGCAACGAAAAAATGTATGTTTGTGAACCAATTAATGGCTGAAGGAATGATGGAAATGGTGGAGGAATCAGAGGTGCAGAGTCGTGTGACACAACAACTGATCAATGTTTTCAGAGACAGTGTAGCAAAGCAGCAAGAACTTGCCCACATGCTTATGGGCATCATCCGTGCTGAGGTTGCAGATTGTGACATTGTAGATCATTAGTTTATGTTCATTTATTTGCATTGGCATCAATCTTTGGTTGCCCAGTGGATGTAATTTCCTGTAATATATGCTAGATGTGCAATGTTTTTCCCTGTATGCCGTACCTTTGCTTGATCAGTTTTGGTCCTGTGCATAATTGCTCGTCGTAATGGGCTCAAATTATCTAATTTGGCCTAAAGACATGTACGAACTTTAGTGGGCCCAATAAGTTAATGGGATGTTACCAGGCCGAAAGTTAATGGTCGGCCCTGTTAACTCCTGGGTCATTAACAGGCCGACATCAAAGCGGGCAACAGTTGGGCCCAATTGATTTCATGGGCCGTTAACAGGCTGTTACTAAGTTCGGGCTACATATGGCCCAACTATACCGTGGGCCTTTAGCAGGCCGAAAGAGACAGCGGGCTTGTACTGGACCATGAAGAGCATGGGCCGCTAAGAGGCCGAAAGTCAGGTCGTATTGTAAATGGCCCAACTGTGTTGTGCACCTTTAGCAGGACGAAAGAAAAACCGGGCTGGTATTGGACCATGAAGGGCAAAGGCTATTAAAAGGCCAAAACTCAGGTCCGACTACAAATGGCCCAACTCATTTATGGTCCGTTAATAGGCTGAAAGGCACACAGGGCCGGGAATTGGCCCAACACTTAAATGGGTCGCACAAAGGCCAAAACTCAGGTCTGATTATAAATGGTCCAACAGATATATGGGTCGTCACTAGGCTGAAAGACACACCGGGCCGGAAATTTGCCCAACACTTAAATGGGTCGCTAAAAGGCCGAAACTCAGGTCCGACTACAGATGGTCCAACTGATTTATGGGCCGTCAACAGGCTGAAAGACACACCGGGAAGGAAATTAGCCCAACATTTAAATGGGTCGCTAAAAGGCCGAAAGATGTACATCGTGAAAATTGCCCATCAACTGAATGTGCCGTTAACATGCCGAAATCTCATCGGGACGATATTGAGCCCAAATATATAGCGGACTGTTAACGGGCTTGAACTGACGATGGGCTGCAATGGTGTCAAATCTTTAACGGTCCGTTGACGAGCCGAATTGGCACATCTCGTATGGGCCGTGGGCTTAAATGGACCAGACACAAGTAGGCCTTATATGGGCCGGCCTGCTAATTTTTACTGGGCTGGCCTTTTTCACCGGAATGGGCCACTGTTGGGTCGTGCCACGTGTAGACCTATCATAGGCGGCTCATGTCCAATGAGTGGATGACATCTGTCCCGACGGTGAGGCAACACGTGTTTCCTCCGGCCAATGATGATATTACACGTGGAAAATACCCATTGGTCCGGGCTGTTAACGGGTTATAGGATCCAAAACCGGACCCGATAGCTTAACGGCGTTCCGTTACGGTGGATGCCACATGTCGGTCACCCTTGACGAAAGCACTTCTGTGACGTGTGATTTATCATCATGGAAGTGGACACTTCCGTGATGATAATTTTGGTAATGTCATGGAACACTTCTACGACAGCACAGGTATGACTATCTTGATTCTGTCATAAAATCGTCATGGATGTACATGCATGACAGAAAACGCGACCTACCGTGACAAACACGTATCATCACGGAAGTGTATTTTTTTGTAGTGACTTGTTCTACTTGAGTGGTAATCATAGAAGCATGTTTACTAATGAGTTTAAGTTCACCGTTAACTCTAGACATATAATCACCCAAGTGTTCAATCATATGAGCATTACGTTGCAATTGTCTACCAACATAAGCATTGAAGTTTTCTTGTTTAACAATAAAATTATCAAACTCATCCAAGCATTGGCTAGCAAACTATTACAAGGAATATCACCCTCATCAAATCTATAGAGAGAATTTACCTTTACTACCTATGTCGAGTTATCAAGACCATGTATTTCTTCAATAGGTGGTAAATTCTTAACATCTTCAGCTTTAATACCTTTTTCTTTCATAGATTTCTTTGCCTCTTGCATATCTTCAGGACTGAGAAAACAGATCTAGGTGGTCTCTGGAAGCATCGGTTAGTCCATTATAAAAGATATCAAGTATTTGGTTTTCTTGAGAGGATGATCATGCAAAGCATTAAGTAATCGGAGAAGCCTCCCCCAAGCTTGTGGGAGACTCTCTTCTTCAATTTGCACAAAATTATATATTTCCCTTAAGGCAACTTGTTTCTTATGAGCGGGGAAATATTTAGCAGAGAAGTAATAAATCATATCCTGGGGACTACGCACGCAACCAGGATCAAGAGAATTAAACCATGTTTTAGCATCACCCTTTAATGAGAATGGAAATAACTTAAGGATATAATAGTAACGAATTTTTTCCTCATTAGTGAATAGGGTGGCTATATCATTTAATTTAGTAAGATGTGCCACAACAGTTTTAGATTCATAGCCATAAAAAGGATCGGATTCAACCAAAGTAATGATCTCAGGATCGATAGAGAAATCATAATCCTTATCAGAGATACAGATAGGTGAAGTAGCAAAAGCAGGGTCATATTTCATTCTAGCATTCAAAGATTTTTCTTTCAGCTTAGCTAACAGTATATATCATTGCAAGCTAAAAAGTCTCTAGCAGTTTCTTCATCCATAACATAACCCTCAGGCACAACAGGCAATTCATATCTAGGGGGAGAATCTTCATCATCACTTTCATCAATATTATCAGTTTCAATAATTTCATTCTCTCTAACCCTAGCAAGTTGTTCATCAAGAAATTCACCTAGTGGCACAGTATTATCAAGCATAGAAGTAGTTTCATCATAAGCATCATGCATAGCAGAAGTGGCATCATCAGTAACATGCGACATATCAGATTCAATAGCAGGTGTAGGTGTCGCAAATTTACTCATAACAGAAGGAGAATCAAGTGCAGAGCTAGATGGCGGTTCCTTACCTCCCCTCGTAGTTGAGGGTAAAATCTTGGTTCTTTCGTCTTTCAAGTTCCTCATAGTGATCAACAAATATAAATCCCAAGTGACTCAAAGAATAGAGCTATGCTCCCCGGCTACGGCGCCAGAAAATAGTCTTGATAACCCACAACTATAGGGGATCGCAACAGTTTTCGAGGGTAGAGTATTCAACCCAAATTTATTGATTTGACACAAGGGGAGCCAAAGAATATTATCAAGTATTAGCAGTTGAGTTGTCAATTCAACCACACCTGGAAGACTTAATATCTGCAGCAAAGTATTTAGTAGCAAAATAATATGGAAGTAGCGGTAACGGTGGCAAAAGTAACAGTAGTAGTTTTGTAGTAATTGTAACAGTGGCAACGGAAAAGTAACTAAGCAAAGATAAATATGTGAAAAGCTCGTAGGCATTGGATCAGTGATGGATAATTATGTCGGATGTGATTCCTCATGCATCAATTATAACATAGGGTGACACAGAACTAGCTCCATTTCATCGATGTAATGTAGGCATGTATTCCGAATATAGTCATACGTGCTTATGGAAAAGAACTTGCATGACATCTTTTGTCCTACCCTCCCGTGGCAGCGGGGTCCTATTGGAAACTAAGGGATATTAAGGCCTCCTTTTAATAGAGTACCGGACCAAAGCATTAACACTTAGTGAATACATGAACTCCTCAAACTACGGTCATCACCGAGAGTGGTCCCGATTATTGTCACTTCGGGGTTGCCGGATCATAACACATAATAGGTGACTATTGGCTTGCAAGATAGGATCAAAAACTCACATATATTCATGAAAACATAATAGGTTCAGATCTGAAATCATGGCACTCGGGCCCTAGTGACAAGTATTAAGCATAGCAAAGTCATAGCAACATCAATCTTAGAACATAATGGATACTAGGGATCAAACCCTAACAAAACTAACTCGATTACATGATAAATCTCATCCAACCCATCACCGTCCAGCAAGCCTATGATGGAATTATTCACGCATGGTGGTGAGCATCATGAAATTGGTGATGGAGGAAGGTTGATGATGACGACGGCGACGGATTCCCCTGTCCGGAGCCCCGAACAGACTCCAGATCAGCCCTCCCGAGAGAGATTAGGGCTTGGCGGCGGCTCCATATCATAAAACGCGATGAATCCTTCTCTCTGGTTTTTTTCTCCCCGTACATGCATATATAGAGTTGGAGTTGAGGTCGGTGGAGCCTCAGGGGGCCCACGAGGCAGGGGCGCGCCCCAGGGGGTCGGCGCGCCCCCGCCCTCGTGGACAGAGTGTGGGCCCCCTGTGTTGATTCTTTCGCTAGTATTTTTCATAAATTCCAAAAATATTCTCTGTGAAGTTTTAGATCATTCCGAGAACTTTTATTTCTGCACAAAAATAACACCATGGCAATTCTGCTGAAAACATCGTCAGCCCGGGTTAGTTCCATTCAAATCATGCAAGTTAGAGTCCAAAACAAGGGCAAAAGTGTTTGGAAAAGTAGATACGTTGGAGACATATCACCTTGCAAGCAAAGTGACTAATGAGTTAGTTGTAGGATGATGTATTACGAAACGAGTAAAGATACTTGCCAGTAACGAGATTGAACTAGGTATAGAGATACCGATGATCGAATCTTGGGCAAGTAACATACCGATGGACAAAGGGAATTACGTATGTTGTCATAACGGTTCGACCGATAAAAGATCTTCGTAGAATATGTAGGAGCCAATATGGGCATCCAGGTTCTGCTATTGGTTATTGACCGGAGAGGTGTGTCGGTCATGTCTACATAGTTCTCGAACCCGTAGGGTCCGCACGCTTAACGTTCGTTGACGATATAGTGTTATATGAGTTATATGTTTTGGTGACCGAATGTTGTTTGGGTCCCGGATGAGATCACGGACACGATGAGGAGTCTCAAAATGGTCTGGAGGTAAATATTGATACATTGGACGATGGTATTTGAACACCGGAAGAGTTTCGGGACGTACCGGGAGGGAATCGGGTCACCGGAAGGGGTTCAGGGCACCCCCCCGGCAAGATATGGGCCTTATGGGCCAAAGGAAGGGACATACCAGCCCACAAGGGGGCTGGTGCACCCCTCCCTTATCTGGCCAGCCCTAGGGAAGGAAAAGGGGAGGGCTAGCCCATCCTGCCTTTCCCTCTCATGGGAGAAAGGAAGGGGGGAGCGCCACCCTCCCCTGCGTTTCCCAGCACTCCAAATAAGGAAAGGGGCACGCCTTGGGAGAGACCCCAAGTAGGATTCCTCCTACTTGGGTGCCTCCTTTGGCTGCTCCTCCCTCATCCACCTATATATATGTGGGGAGGGGGCGCCACACAAGGACACAACATTGTCTTAGCCGTGTGCGGCGCCCCGTCCACCGTTTACTCGCTCGGTTATATTTTCATAGTGCTTAGGCGAAGCCCTGCAGAGATCACATCACCATCACCGTCAGCATGCCGTCGTGCTACCAGAACTCATCTACTACCTCGACGTCTTGCTGGATCAAGAAGGCGGAGCACGTCACCAAGCTGAACGTGTGCAGAACGCGGAGGTGCCAGGCGTTCGGTACTAGATCGGTTGGAGCGCGAAGAAAGTTCGACTACATCAACCGCGTGAAACGCTTCTGCTTACGGTCTACGAGGGTACATAGACATACTCTCCCCCTCTTTGTTATGCATCTCCAAGGATAGATCATTGTGTGTGCGTAAATTTTTTTGTTTTCAATGCAACGATTCCCAGCTGTGGCATCCGAGCCAGGTCTATGCGTAGATGATATGCACGAGTGGAACACAAAGAGTTGTGGGCAGTGATAGTCATACTGCTTACCACCAATGTGTTATTTTGATTCGGCGGTATTGTGGATGAAGCGGCCTGGACCAACCTTACATGTCCACGAACATGAGACCGGTTCCACCGACTGACATGCAACGAGTTTTGCATAAAGGTGGCTGGCGGGTGTCTGTTTCTCCTACTGTAGTTGAATCAAATTTGACTACGGCCGATCCTTGAATAAGGTTAAAACAACAAACTTGATGAATCATCGTTGTGGTTTTATGCGTAGGTAAGAACTGTTCTTGCTAGAAGCCCGTAGCAGCCACGTAAAACTTGCAACAACAAAGTAGAGGACGTCTAACTTGTTTTTGCAGGGCATGGTGTGATGTGATATGGTCAAGATATGATGTGATATATGTTGATTTATGAGATGACCATGTTTTGTAATATTGACAACCGGTAGGAGCCTTAGGGTTGTCTCTTTATTGTATGAAGTGCAAGCGCCATGTAATTGCTTTACTTTATCGCTATGCGTTAGCGATAGTTGTAGAAGCAATAGTTGGTGTGAAGACCTCAACGCAATGATGCTACGATGGAGATCAAGGTGTCGAGCCGGTGACGATGGAGATCATGATGATGCTTCGGAGATGGAGATCAAAAGCACAAGATGATGGCCATATCATGTCATATATTTTGATTGCATGTGATGTTCATCTTTTATGCATTTTATTTTGCTTAGAACAGCGGTAGTATTGTAAGATGATCCCTTCACTTAATTTCAAGATAAAAGTGTTCTCCCTGAGTATGCACCATTGCTATATTTTGTCGTTTTGAGACACCACGTGATGATCGGGTGTGATAGACTCTGCGTTCACATACAACGTGTGTAAGACAGTTTTGCACATGCAGAATACTTGGTTTAAACTTGACGAGCCTAGCATGTACATACATGGTCTTGGAACACTGGAGACCTGTCGGTGTACAAAAGAAGGGGCCTTTTTGTACCCCTTAACTTGTGCACGGGCAGTCGCAGCCACACCTGCGGCCATGCTTGGCGGGGCAGAGGAAGGAAAGGAACGAGACTGCCAAGACAGCACTCAAGCCAGAGGCATCAAGAGCAAAGTGGCGAGATGGACTTCCCCCGGCAAGGCCCTTGCCGGGGCGTCCTACATAGCCCCGGCAAGAGCCTTGCCGGGACGACTTTCCCAACACCAACAAGGCCGCCACCCTTGAGCCTGAGAGTTCTGACACCATCGACAACATCAAGACTAAGGCTCGGGAGCGCTCGCGTGGTGGCATGCAGACCTTTTGTGAAGACCAAAGACCTGCAAGTCTAGATAGGAACCAGAAGATGAAGATCCCCGGCAAGATCCTTGACGGGGATGGACGAAGACCCCCGGCAAGATCCTTGCCGGGGACGGCCGAAGACCCCTAGCAGGATCCTTACCGGGGACGCCCACGAGACCCCGGCAAGACCCTTGCCGGGGGCATCTGCGGGGCCACGGCTAGGCCCGCACCCACGGACGTTTCACTGGCCCGCGGCCGTCTGACGCGCCAACCAGCCCACCAACTAGGCAAGCGCCTGCGTGGCAGCATGCAGCTTCTAGGCCAACTAGTCAAGCACCTGCGTGGTGGCATGCAGATCTTCGTGAAGATCCTGTCACCGCACCAGCACAACAGCCAGCCAGCCAGCATGGCGCTGCATGCCTCGTCAGCTTGGATGCGCGTCGAAGCAAGGCGAGGTGGCGACGGACGGGACGAGCTCTGCTGTCGTCCCCGATAAAGCAAGAGGGCACGCAGGCAGCGCATTAAATGCATTTGTCCTACGGTGTCGGGCGATAGACTTGTAACACTGTAGATACTTTCCACCTCCTGTGTGCCACTGTGGCGACCCCTTTGACATATAAAAGGAGGCCCGAGGCGTACTATGGAAGGATTCAGACTTTTTGGACTGGGCTTGCACTGCAGCTAGTTCAAGAGCTCAAGAACACTAAATACACAGACAAGTAGGACTATGGTATTACGCATCTCTGCGGCCCAAACCTGGGTAAAAATCCCCTTGCGCTGATTGCTAGACATGCTCTTTGCACAGCTCTCTCGCCCCACCAACCGTAGAAGGGATCCTCGCGATCCCATAGGTGTCGTTTTCCCTGACATCTTTGGCGCGCCAGGTAGGGGGCGCTGAGGCTGTGAAATCTGGTCTAGAAATCAACGCATCAACTCCCTCATTGCGATGGCTCCCAAGAAGAAGGCGATCACGGTGATCGGTTCGTCTGGAGCCGAACCGCCCGTACCAGTGCGGGCGGGCGACGGGGCGGCCGCGGATGGAGGTGGAGGCGCACCCCGCGAGCATCCACGACGCTCTGGCAATCAAATCCAGGCACGAGACGACGAGCCGCAGACCGCTGGGTCCAAGGGCGAAGCCGTGCTGCCCATGGGCTGCGCGGTGACCTCCAGGACGCCCCAGCCGGCGCCCGCACCGCGGCCTTCCCAGGTCGCGCATGACGAGCAACGCCGTGATGTCGGTGCCCCCGGGCGCCGCCGCGGGAAGAGCCCTTTGCGTCATTCTCACGACGCGCCGGGCCTACATGCGCACCCAGACGCTGGTGGAAACGGCGCGCGACCGCGATACTATGGTAGAGCTCCTTCTAACACGGTTAGAAGTTGGAGCGCGTCACGGTCCACGCAGCTCTCGCCGCCACCCACGCCAACGGAAGCATTGGCGCGTGTGCAACTGCTCCTCGATTTTCCTCCTGCTGCGGAGAAGCTCGACGAGTGGAGAGCCACCATTTGGAGCCTCATCAGCTTCGCCAATAAAGATGAACCGCGGCCAGCGGGACCCTCGTGCCGGCGCTCTGTCGAGCTAGTGCACGCCAGTGGTGGAAGGACGGAAGACGCTGTGACCACGGTGCACTCTCCTTTCCCACGCCAGCAACAGCGGCCGTCGGCTCGTCGGGTCGACGCCCACGACAACGTTTCCACAGTGTCGTCTGACCCGTGAACCCGCTGCGACCAACGTCAAGTTCTCGAGAGTGAGCTCAGGAAGACGCTCGGACCACTATTGAGCGGCGACGAGAAGCGCGCCATCAGTTAGATAGGCGTGCGGGGCCCACTGTGGACCGCCCGGCGCCGGGGGGTTCTAGCGACTTACCTTACGAGGTGGGTTGTCCAGCTTCTACCCGTGAGCTGCGGCAATTCCAGTGGCCCACCCACCGCACGTTTAAGCCTGACGTCGGGGAGAAGTACAATGGCAAGACTCACCTGTCGGAGTTCCTCAGCATCTACAACGTCACGATGCAAGCTGCCGGCGCTCGCGACGACAAGGTGCTTGCCAACTACTTCCCGTTGGTGCTTAAACCCAACGTCATGTCATGGTTGATGCACCTGCCAGTGGATTCCATTTCTTCTTGGTCGGATATGTGCCACTAGCACTAGTAGAAAACAGGGCTTTGGTTCGGCTAGAAAGGAGCATTAATCCCAGTTTCATTACGAACCGGGACTAATGTGAGCATTAGTCCCGGTTCGAGCGGCTAGGGCACCATACATGCATTAGTCCCGGTTCAAATGGGACCTTTAGTCCCGGTTGGTGCCACGAACCGGGACTAAAGGGTGCGATGCCCATTAGTACCGGTTCGTGGCACCAACCGGTACTAAAGGTTTACCTTTAGTCCCGGTTCGAGCCACCAACCGGTACTAATGGGGTTTGAGGCATTAGTACCGGTTCATGGCACGAACCGGTACTAAAGGTCCCATTTTCAAACTCTACCCCCCCCTGTGGATCGCCTTTTCAGTTTTGTAAAAAGAAAAAGAAAATGATAAAAACATCAAAAATTAAAATCCTTCCAGATGTAGTTATGTTACTACATGTACTAGTTAGGAAAATTTAAAAACTTAAATTTGGACATGTTTTGCAAAAAGGGTTGGGAAAATGTAAAACGGCTATAATTTTGCATACGATGTCAGAAAAAAAGTATAACATATCAAAATGTTCAGCACGAAAATCCGCATCCGATTTTGACGGCCTACGGCCTGTTTGCAAATTTTTAGAATCCTCAAATTCTAAAAGGAAAAAAGTTATGCTCAAATTTCAGTTTTTTTTGAATTTTTGTTAAATCTGGTCAAACTATGGTCAAACTACTTATTCAAGAAGTATTAGTGTTACTAAATAATTATTCAAGAATATTAGTGTTACTAAATAATTATTTCAGTTTTTTTGAATTTTGGTCAAATCTGGTCAAACTATGGTCAAACAATGGTCAAACTAATTATTCAAGAAATATTAGTGTTACTAAATAATTATTTCAGTTTTTTTGAATTTTGGTCAAATCTCGTCAAACTGTGGTCAAACTATGGTCAAACTACTTATTCAAGAAATATTAGTGTTACTAAATAAATATTGTTTTTTAGAACAATAGCTTCAAACTCAAACAGTGAAATGTGTGACTTCATGCTCAAGTTAAATTCCTGAGGGTTAATTGGATTGACATCTTACTATTGTCAGGAAAACAACAAGTGCAGACTTGAAAACGAGGGAAAATAGAACCTGGAAGTTAAGCGTGCTCAGGCTGGAGTAGTGAGAGGATGGGTGACCGTCCGGGAAGTTAGATGATTTGGAATGATGAGGGGTGATTAGAGATTAGAGGTTAAATTGAGTAGTGATGAGGGGTGATTAGAGATTAGAGGTGAAAATAATTCAGAAATTTGAAAATAAAAAAATAAAATAAAAATTCAAATTTTTTCTCAAAAAAATCATAAAATTTCCTTTAGTACCGGTTGGTGTTACCAACCGGGACTAAAGGTGGACCTCCAGCCAGCGGCCACGTGGAGGGCCTTTAGTCCCGGTTCGTGTAAGAACCGGGACTAAAGGCCGTGATGAACCGGGACTAAAGGCCCTTTTTCTACTAGTGTAGTTTGTTGGCGCCTTTACTGGAGGCCACCAGGCTCATGACCAGGCAAGTGATTTGCATGTCATCCCCTAGAAGGACGGCGAAACCTGCACAAGTACATACAAAGGTTCAGCCGTGTGCAGTACAACATCCCAGATGTTCATCCCGCCGCTGTCATCAGTGCATTCCATCAGAATGTGCGCAACCGCAAGATGCGTGAGGAGCTGGCGATGAACAAGGTTAGGGATGTAGCCGAGCTCTATGTTATGGCCGATAGATGTGCTCCGGCTGAAGAAGGGAGGAAGTACCCCGGCGAAGATGCCGGCGCGGAAACCGACTCCACTGACGAAGACGCCGTCGCCCCAGCAAAGAAGGGTCGACGCCGCAATAGTAAGCGTAAGGGCAAGACCGTGCTTGCCGTCGAGGGATCCGACGAACCCAGCGCTGCCAAGAAGGTCAAGGCTGACGACCCCGGCAAGGAAGTTGCCGGGTGCGTCCCCTGCTGGGCCTTGGCGGCTGCCGATAAGCCGGGAGGCTCCAACAGGCAGTACTGCAAGATCCATCGCACCAAGGGCCATGATCTCCAGAATTGCCGACAGGTTGAGCTGCTTGCAGAGAAGCAGGAAGCTGAGTATGAGAGGAGCGATAGGGAGAAGGGCCAGGACGGTGCTGAGGGGTCCGGCAAGAAGCGTGGTGGCCAAGGAGGTCGCCGCGGCAAAGATAACCAACCAGAGAGGCCCGCTCGGGGCCGCGATAAGGAGGGAGACGATGACCATGATGAAGACGATGATTCCACCGAGCACGAGTTCCAGAAAGCTACGGAGGCCATGTGCGTGGACGGTGGCGCCTTGTTGCATACCTCTCACCGCCGACTGAAACAGTGGGCGCGTGAGGTCACTGCGGCAGAGGCATCCTTCGATGACGAGAAGCCGCTGAGGTGGTCCAGCAAGCCTATCATTTACGCCGAGGATCGCCTTGATCGCACGACGGTGGGCGGGTGTTTGCCATTTTTGGTTTCACCAACGATACGCAACCTCAAGGTGACAAAAGTGCTAGTTGACGGCAGGGCCGGTCTGAACTTAATCTCGCCCACTGTGATCAGGAGGCTGCAGATTCCTGATGGAGAACTCGAGGAGACGGGCACGTTTCAAGGGGTCAACCCGAGAAGGAGTCAGCCGAAAGGTAAAATCACGCTGCCCGTTACATTCAAGGGCGAGCTGAACTATAGAACAGAAAAGATCATTTTTTATGTTGCCGAGATCCCCTTGCCCTATAATGGGATCCTCGGCCGCCCAATGCTGGCCAAGTTTATGGCAGCGTCACATTACGCCTACAACACGTTGAAGATGCCTGGGCCGATGAGCATCATCACCGTCCCCTCCGACAAGAAAGACACACTCATCTGCGCCGACCAGCTCTACCAGGAGGTAGTTGCTACAACTGCCACTATGGCCCTTGCTCCTTCCGCTGGAGCCCCGGGAGGGAAAAAACCGGCAAGACCTCCTGCACCCACTCCGGCAAGCGCACCTCTTCGGAGTACTGCGCTCCCATTGAGGACGTCCCAGAGAGCTCCATCGGCAAGAGCAAGAAATCCAAGGCAGCACCACCAGAGACCAAGAAGGTGCCCGTCAAGGAGGACGGCACACGCGAGGCTTTTTCTATAAGCTCCACCCTCGACAACAAATAGGAAAGCGCGCTCATCGCCTTCCTGTGGGCGAATGTCGATGTGTTTGCATGGCAAGCATCCGATATCCCCGACTTTCCCAGGGAGGTGATTGAGCACCATCTTGTTGTGTGTCCTCATGTGCGGCCCATCAAGCAGAAGGTCAGAAAGCAAGCTTTGGAGGGGCAAGAGTTTATCATCGAAGAAATCAGGAAGTTGGAAGCGGCAGGTTTGGTCAGAGGAGTGCTCCACCCAACATGGTTTTGGCCAATCCGGTAGTGGTGCGCAAGGCAAATGGGAAATCGAGGTTGTGTATTGATTACACAGGTTTCAATAAAGCTTGTCCAAAGGATCCTTTATCTTTGTCGCGCATTGACCAGATTGTGGACTCCACTGCCGGATGCGACTTGCTGTCGTTCCTTGACGCCTACTCAGGATACCACCAGATCTTCATGACGAGGGAAGATGAAGAGAAGACCGCGTTTATCACCCCATGTGGTACGTGTTGTTTTATACAAATGCCTTTTGGGTTGAAAAGTGCTGGTTCAACGTTTGCAAGAGCAGTCCAAATTGGTTTTGAGCCTTAGCTACATATAAATATGGAAGCTTATATGTGTGACATAGTGGTCAAAACCAAGGACAAGGCAACACTCATACAAGACCTAGAAGAAACATTTGCAAATCTGCGCAAGATCAACCTCAAGCTTAACCATGAGAAGTGTGTGTTCGGTGTCCCGTCCGGCAAGCTCCTCGGGTTCTTTGTGTCATAGCGTGGGATCGAGGTGAATCCCGACAAGATCAAGGCAATTGAGCAAATAGAAGCACTAAGACGAGTCAAGGATGTGCATCGTCTTGCCGGCTGCGTTGCTGCTTTGAGTAGGTTTATCTCCAAATCTGCCGAGCGCGACCTGCCATTTTTCAAGATCTTGAAAAAGGCAGGTCCAATAGAATGGACTCCAGAAGCAGAGGCGGCGCTGCAAGATTTGAAGAGGTACCTCTCCTCTACACCAATACTAGTAGCGCCTAAACCACAAGAGCCGTTGCTGCTATATCTAGCGGCAACGAATCAAGTGGTCAGTGCCGCGCTAGTGGTGTAGAGAGAAGTTGAGGAAGAAGTAGTGGTGGCGGCAAGGCCGTCGGATGACGAGCCAGAACTCTCCCCGACAGAGTCTGGTGCCGGCAAGGCGAGACCCCCGGCAGGGTCCGATTTCGGCAAGGCAGAGTTTGGTACCAGCAAGGTGGGATCTGCGCAAGCAAATGGAGGGATACAGAAGAAGAAGGTGATGCAGCACCCGGTCTATTTTGTCAGCTCCCTCCTACAGGGGGCTAGATCAAGAAACTCTGCCGTGCAGAAGTTACTTTTTGGCCTCCTTATGGCCTCAAGGAAACTGCGTCACTATTTCCAAGCACATGAGATCACCGTCATCACTCGCTTCCTGTTGCAGCGGATCTTGCACAACCCAGATGCGACCAGAAGGATTGTGGAGTGGGGTGTTGGAGCTGTCAAGCTTTGGTCTCAGATGTGAGAGTATTGCGACAATTCAAAGTAGAGCCTTGGCAGAGTTCATTACAAAATGGACCTCAATGCCTGACGAAGAAATCCAAGAGACCACTCTCCCCGGCAAGGAAGCAAGAATTGACTGGATTATGTACTTTGATGGGGCTTTCTCACTGCAAGGCGCCGGTGCTGGTGTGCCGCTGGTCACGCCCACCGGAGAGCACCTCAAGTACGTAGTCTAGATGCGCTTTCCCCGGGAGAGATCAATGATACGTCTCCAACGTATCTATAATTTTTTATTGTTCCATGCTATATTATATTCTGATTTGGACATTAATGGGCTTTATTATACACATCTATATTATTTTTGGGACTAACCTATTAACCGGAGGCCCAACCCAGAATTGTTGTTTTTTGCCTATTTCAGAGTTTCGCAGAAAAAGAATATCAAACGGAGTCCAAATGGAATGAAACCTTTGGGAACGTGACTTTTGGAACGAACGTGATCCAGAGGACTTGGACCCTACGTCAAAAAAGCAACCAGGAGGGCACGAGGTAGGGGGCGCTCCTACCCCCCTGGGCGCGCCCTCCACCCTCGTGGGCCCCATGTTGCTCCACCGACGTACTTCTTCCTCCTATATATACCTACGTACCCCCAAACTACCAGATACGGAGCCAAAAACCTAATTCCACCGCCGCAACCTTCTGTACTCGTGAGATCCCATCTTGGGGCCTTTTCCAGCGCTCCACCGGAGGGGGCATTGATCACGGAGGGCTTCTACATCAACACCATAGCCTCTCCGATGATGTGTGAGTAGTTTACCTTAGACCTTCGGGTCCATAGTTATTAGCTAGATGGCTTCTTCTCTTTCTTTGGATCTCAATACAAAGTTGTCCATGATTCTCGTGGAGATCTATTCGATGTAATCTTCTTTTGCGGTGTGTTTGTTGAGACCGATGAATTGTGGGTTTATGATCAAGATTATCTATGAACAATATTTGAATCTTCTCTGAATTCTTTTATGTATGATTGGTTATCTTTGCAAGTCTCTTCGAACTATCAGTTTGGTTTGGCCTACTAGATTGATCTTTCTTGCAATGGGAGAAGTGCTTAGCTTTGGGTTCAATCTTGCGGTGTCCTTTCCCAGTGACAGTAGGGGCAGCAAGGCACGTATTGTATTGTTGCCATCGAGGATAACAAGATGGGGTTTATATCATATTGCATGAGTTTATCCCTCTACATCATGTCATCTTACTTAAAGCGTTACTCTGTTCTTTTGAACTTAATACTCTAGATGCATGCTGGATAGCGGTCGATGTGTGGAGTAATAGTAGTAGATGCAGGCAGGAGTCGGTCTACCTGTCGCGGACATGATGCCTATATACATGATCATACGTAGATATTCTCATAACTATGCTCAATTCTGTCAATTGCCCAATAGTAATCTGTTTACCCACCGTAATACTTATGCTCTCGAGAGAAGCCACTAGTGATTATGGCCCCCGGGTCTATTTTCCATCATATTTAATCTCCCGACAACAAGCTATTTCTGGCGCCGTTTTTATTTTTCTTTCTTTACTTTTCATCTTTATCATAAAAATACCAAAAATATTATCTTATCATATCTATTAGATCTCACTTTCGTAAGTGACCGTGAAGTGATTGACAACCCCTTTATTGCATTGGTTGCGAGGATTTTATTTGTTTGTGTAGGTGCAAGGGACTCGTGCGTGGCCTCCTACTGGATTGATAACTTGGTTCTCAAAAACTGAGGGAAATACTTACGCTGCTTTACTGCATCACCCTTTCCTCTTCAAGGGAAAACCGACGCAGTGCTCAAGAGGTAGCAAGAAGGATTTCTGGCGCCGTTGCCGGGGAGTCTTCGCAAAAGTCAACATACCAAGTACCCATCACAAACCCTTATCTCCCGCATTACATCATTTGCCATTTGCCTCTCGTTTTCCTCTCCCCCACTTCACCCTTGCCGTTTTATTCGCCTTCTTCCCGTATGCCTTTCTGTTCGTGTTTCCACGAGCCTTCTATTTGCTTGCATCTTTGCTTGCTAAGAATCTATTGATATGGATCCACTTAAAGTGTTCTACTTGGATCATCTTCGATCATCTTCGATCCCTTTGCGCTCGTGCTGAAACCCCAACTAGCCTAGTTGATGGGAAATCTTTAGATGAGCATGCTCATTTTGTGCGTCATCGTTTGTCTGAAAAAGGGAAGCTCTTATGGTATCATATAAATAATTTTCTATGCTATGCTTGGAATCTTTGTGAAATTTGTGATTTTACTTGTTGCTCTAAGAACCCTAAAAAACACCTTCCCTACCTATGTGAGTTCAATGATAATGAAATCTTATCTTCTTATGCAAAGGGTGTTTATAGCTACTATGATATCGAACAAATTGAAGAATTTGTCGTTTTTAAGGGTGCTCATGAAGTTGCTTCTTTGATTGAAAAGTATGATTTTACTCTCAACAAATCTGAAAATTCCGTCATACTTAAATATTGCAATGAAAACTTTGCTCATAATGTCCATGTCCAAGAATTTATTGAAAGAATGACCGTTGCTTTAGAAGAAAATAATGATATGCATGAATCTATAGATAGTGATGATTCCGATGATTTGGTTGAAATATCCCTTGATGAACATAATGCTTGCTATTCTTGTGGCCATGATGCCAATATTTATGAAGACGAATTTGCTATAGTTCCTTATGTTAAAAATGTGATCGTTGCTATTGCACCCATGCTTGATAGTTCCCTCGATGAAAAGCATGATTTCAATGATTTTAATATAAATTCTCTTGATGTCAATTGTGCTAATAATATGCAAAACCCTAAGCTTGGGGATGCTAGTTTTGCAATGTGTACTACTTGTTGCAATGATCATGATTGGGGTCATTTTTCTTATGATCTTGAAAATTTATTTAATCCCCATGATGAATATGAGATTGACAATATTGTTTGCATTAATATTGAAAGTGGGTTTGGAAGAGTGTCAACTTTAGATCCCACATATTTGGAGAATATTCAATCTTATGAAATTTTTGATAAAAGTGGGTTTGGAGAGGTCATGACTTTAGTTAATGTTAATCCCACTATTTCGGAAGAGTGTCAACTTTGCATGCATGTGGATCGTGTTGCTTATGATCCTACATATAATTATTATGAGAGAGGAAAATATGGTTGTAGAAATTTTCATGTTACTAAATTACCTCTCGTCATGTTGAGATTGCTATCGTCTCTTTCTTCTTCCTTCCATATGCTAGTTTTTGCTTGCCTTGATAATTTGTTTGCTTATAAAATTCCTATGCATAGGAAGTATGTTAGACTTAGATGTGTTTGTCACATGCTATTTGATGCTCTCTTTGTGCTTCAATTCTTGTCTCTCATGTGAGCATCATTAAAATTATCAATGCCTAGCTAGGGGCGTTAAACGATAGCGCTTGTTGGGAGGCAACCCAATTTTATTTTATTTTTTTGCTTTTTGCTTCTGTTTAGGAATAAATATTTGATCTAGCCTCTGGTTAGATTTGTTTTTATGTTTTAATTAGTGTTTGTGCCAAGTATAACCTACAGGATCTTCTCGGATGATAGTTATTTGATCTTGCTGAAAATTTCAGAAACTTTATGTTCACGAAAAGAATTGTTAAAAATCATCAGAACGTGATACAATATTGATTCCAATTGCTTCTGATCAATAAACAAATTTTCTAGGTCTTCCTATTTTGGCTGAATTTTTGGAGTTCCAGAAGTTTGCGTTAGTTACAGATTACTACAGACTGTTCTGTTTTTCACAGATTCTGTTTTTCGTGTGTTGTTTGCTTATTTTGATGAATCTATGGCTAGTAAAATAGTTTATAAACCATAGAGAAGTTGGAATACAGTAGGTTTAACACCAATATAAATAAAGAATGAGTTCATTACAGTACCTTGAAGTGGTGTTTTGTTTTCTTTCGCTAACGGAGCTCACGAGATTTTCTGTTAGGTTTTGTGTTGTGAAGTTTTCAAGTTTTGGGTAAAAGATTTGATGGATTATGGAACAAGGAGTGGCAAGATCCAATGCTTGGGGATGCCCATGGCACCCCAAGATAATCTAAGGACACCTAAAAGCCAAAGCTTGGGGATGCCCCGGAAGGCATCCCCTCTTTCGTCTACTTCCATCGGTAACTTTACTTGGAGCTATATTTTTATTCACCACATGATATGTGTTTTACTTGGAGCGTCTTGTATGATTTGAGTCTTTGCTTTTTAGTTTACCACAATCATCCTTGCTGTACAGACCTTTTGAGAGAGACACACTTGATTCGGAAATTGTTAGAATACTCTATGCTCTTCACTTATATCTTTTGAGCTATATAGTTTTTGCTCTAGTGCTTCACTTATATCTTTTAGAGCACGGTGGTGGTTTTGTTTTATAGAATCTATTATTCTCTCATGCTTCACTTATATTATTTTGAGAGTCTTAAACAGCATGGCACTTTGCTTAAATTGGTAAATTAATCCTAATATGATAGGCATTCGAGATTAGTAAAAAAAAATCTTATGAGTGTGTTGAATACTATGAGAAGTTAGATGCTTGGTAATTGTTTTGAGATATGGAGATGATGATATTAGAGTCATGCTAGTTGAGTAGTTGTGAATTTGAGAAATACTTGTGTTAAAGTATGTGGTTCCCATAGCATGCACGTATGGTGAACCGTTATGTGATGAAGTCGGAGCATGATTTATTTATTGATTGTCTTCCTTATGAGTGGCGGTCGGGGACAAGCGATGGTCTTTTCTTACCAATCTATCCCCCTAGGAGCATGCGCGTAATACTTTGCTTTGATAACTTGTAGATTTTTGCAACAAGTATATGAGTCCATGGATTATACGCACTTTTCTTTCTTCCACCATTGCTAGCCTCTCTAATACCGCGCACTTTTCGCCGGTATCATACACCCACCATATACCTTCCTCAAAACAGCGACCATACCTACCTATCATGGCAGTTCCATAGCCATTCCGAGATATATTGCCATGCAACTTTCCACAGTTTCGTTTACTATGACACGCTCCATCATTGTCATATTGCTTTGCATGATCATGTAGTTGACATTGTATTTGTGGCAAAGCCACCGTTCATAATTCTTTCATACATGTCACTCTTGATTCATTGCATATCCCGGTATACCGCCAGAGGCATTCACATAGAGTCATATTTTTTTCTAAGTATTGAGTTGTAAGTAAATAAAAGTGTGATGATCATTATTTTTTAGAGCATTGTCCCAAGTGAGGAAAGGATGATGGAGACTATGATTCCCCCACAAGTCGGGATGAGACTCCGGACTAAAAAAAAGAGGCCATAAAAAAGAGAGAAAAGGCCTAAATAAAAAAATGAGAGAAAAAGAGAGAAGGGACAATGTTACTATCCTTTTACCACACTTGTGCTTCAAAGTAGCACCATGATCTTCATGATAGAGAGTCTCCTATGTTGTCACTTTCATATACTAGTGGGAATTTTACATTATAGAACTTGGCTTGTATATTCCAATGATGGGGTTCCACAAAATGCCCTAGGTCTTCGTGAGCAAGCGAGTTGGATGCACACCCACATAGTTTCTTTTGTTGAGCTTTCATATACTTATAGCTCTAGTGCATCCGTTGCATGGCAATCCCTACTCACTCACATTCATATCTATTAATGGGCATCTCCATAGCCCGTTGATACGCCTAGTTGATGTGAGACTATCTTCTCCTTTTTTGTCTTCTCCACAACCACCATTCTATTCCACAATTAGTGCTATGTCCATGGCTCGCGCTCATGTATTGCGTGAAGATTGAAAAAGTTTGAGAACATCAAAAGTATGAAACAATTGCTTGGCTTGTCATCGGGGTTGTGCATGATTTAAATACTTTGTGTGGTGAAGATAGAGCATAGCAAGAGTATATGATTTTATAGGGATAACTTTCTTTGGCCATGTTATTTTGAGAAGACATAATTGCTTGGTTAGTATGCTTGAAGTATTATTATTTTTATGTGAATATTAAACTTTTGTCTTGAATCTTTCGGATCTGAATATTCATACCAAAATTAAGAGAATTACACTGAAATTATGCTAAGTAGCATTCCACACCAAAAATTCTGTTTTTATCATTTGCCTACTCGAGGACGAGCAGGAATTAAGCTTGGGGATGCTTTATACATCTCCAACGTATCTATAATTTTTTATTATTCCATGATATATTATATTCTGTTTTGGACATTAATGGGCTTTATTATACACTTTTATATTATTTTTGGGACTAACCTATTAACCGGAGGCCCAACCCAGAATTGTTGTTTTTTGCCTATTTTCGAGTTTCGCAGAAAAAGAATATCAAACAGAGTCCAAACGGAATGAAACCTTCGGGACGTGATTTTTGGAATGAACGTGATCTAGAGGACTTGGACCCTACATCAAGAAAGCAACCAGGAGGGCACGAGGTAGGGGGCGCGCCTAGCCCCCTGGGCGCACCCTCCACCCTCGTGGGCCCCACGTTGCTCCACCAACGTACTTCTTCCTCCTATATATACCTACGTACCCCCAAACTACCAGATACGTAGCCAAAAACCTAATTCCACCGCCGCAACCTTCTGTACCCATGAGATCCCATCTTGGGGCCTTTTCCGGCGCTCCTCCGGAGGGGGCATTGATCACGGAGGGCTTCTACATCAACACCATAGCCTCTCCGATGATGTGTGAGTAGTTTACCTTAGACCTTCGGGTCCATAGTTATTAGCTAGATGGCTTCTTCTCTCTCTTTGGATCTCGATACAAAGTTCTCCACGATTCTCGTGGAGATCTATTCGATGTAATCTTCTTTTGCGGTGTGTTTGTTGAGACCGATGAATTGTGGGTTTATGATCAAGATTATCTATGAACAATATTTGAATCTTCTCTGAATTCTTTTATGTATGATTGGTTATCTTTGCAAGTCTCTTCGAATTATCAGTTTGGCTTGGCCTACTAGATTGATCTTTCTTGCAATGGGAGAAGTGCTTAGCTTTGGGTTCAATCTTGCGGTGTCCTTTCCCAGTGACAGTAGGGGAAGCAAGGCACGTATTGTATTGTTGCCATCGAGGATAAAAAAGATGGGGTTTATATCATATTGCATGAGTTTATCCCTCTACATCATGTCATCTTACTTAAAGCGTTACTTTGTTATTTTGAACTTAATACTCTAGATGCATGCTGGATAGCGGTCGATGTGTGGAGTAATAGTAGTAGATGCAGGCAGGAGTCGGTCTACTTGTCGCGGACGTGATGCCTATATACATGATCATACCTAGATATTCTCATAACTATGCTCAATTCTGTCAATTGCTCAACAGTAATTTGTTTACCCACCGTAATACTTATGCTCTCGAGAGAAGCCACTAGTGAAACCTATGGCCCCCGGGTCTATTTTCCATCATATTTAATCTCCCGACAACAAGCTATTTCTGGCGCCGTTTTTATTTTGCTTTCTTCACTTTTCATCTTTATCAAAAAAATACCAAAAATATTATCTTATCATATCTATCAGATCTCACTTTCGTAAGTGACCGTGAAGGGATTGACAACCCCTTTATTGTGTTGGTTGCGAGGATTTTATTTGTTTGTGTAGGTGCGAGGGACTCGTGCGTGGCCTCCTACTGGATTCATACCTTGGTTCTCAAAAACTGAGGGAAATACTTACGCTGCTTTACTGCATCACCCTTTCCTCTTCAAGGGAAAACCAACGCAGTGCTCAAGAGGTAGGAATCAACAAACAACACCGCAAAGTATGAAGGCTGCTTGCCTGTCTCAGGATCGCGGCGGACCTCGGAATTAGGAAGCTCATCGTCAGAGGTGATTCAGCTTGTCGTCAGGCAAGTCAACAAGGATTATCAGTGCCCGTTGATGGAGGCCTACTAGATGGAGTGAGAAAGTTGGAGGAGCGTTTTGACGGTCTGCAAGCAGAGCATGTTCCTCGTACAGAGAACAACATTGCTGACGACCTGTCAAAACGTGCTGCCCTAAGGTTACCTGTGGAACCAGGGACCTTTGTGCTCCAACTAACTCAACCATCCATTGAACCATCAGCAGGACAGGATAAGCAAAGGAAATCAGGCCCCGACAAGTACTTTCCCGCCGAGCTTCCAGGAGCCACCGGCAAGAATGTTGCCGGGGACGCTAAGTTTGCCGGGGAGCGACACGCTCTAGCAGGGCCTTAAGCCTTTGCCATAGAGATAACCGCTCCTACGGCAGAAGACATGCCTCTAGTCCTTGCCGTCGAGCCTCAGGCTCCGGCATGGGCACGACACACCGTTCAGTTCCTCCAAATAGGGGAACTCCCTGAGGAGCAGGAAGAAGCGGATAAAGTAGCCCATCGGTCTGCCATGTATCAGTTTGTGGATGACGTCCTGTACAGGAAAAGACCGAACGGGGTGAAATTGAAGTGCATTCCCCGGGAGGACGGACTGGAGCTGTTGGCAGAGATACATGGAGGCATATGTGGCTCTCACATACGATCAAGAGCCCTTGCCGGCAAAGCATTCCGGCAAGGTTTCTTTTGGCCCACTGCCCTCCAGGATGCAACAGCACTAGTAACCAAGTGTGAAGCGTGCCAGTTCCATTTGAAGAAACTCCATCAACCAGCTCAAGCTCTTCAGACAATCCCTCTTTCCTGGCCATTTTCGGTCTGGGGGCTCGACATACTGGGCCCCTTTCCCCGTGCTGTCAGGGGCTTTGAGTACTTGTACATTGCGATCGAAAAGTTCACAAACTGGCCAGAAGTGGAACCAGTGAGAAAGGTGACAGCACAATCAGCCATCAAGTTCTTCAAGGGGCTAGTTTGTCGTTTCGGTGTGTCGAACGAGGTCATCACCGACAACGGCACGCAGTTCACGAGCCGCACCTTCATGCTATACATTCAAGACCTCGGCAGCAAGGTTTGTTTTGCTTCTGTTGCACATCCACGAAGCAACGGCCAGGCGGAGAGGGCGAATGATGAAGTGCTGCGAGGCCTCGGGACAAAGACTTTCGACAGGCTACACAAGTGAGGAAGACGCTAGATTGACGAGTTACCGGTGGTTCTTTGGTCGATCAGAACAACGCCAAATCGAGCCACCGACCAGACACCCTTATCCCTTGTATACGGAGCAGAAGTGGTTCTCCCCACAGAACTCACATATGGGTCACCTCGAGTGCTCGCTTATGATGAGCTTGAGCAAGAGAAATTGCGGCAAGATGATGCTACGCTCCTTGAGGAAGATCGTCTTCGGGCTGCTGTGCGAGCTGCACGCTACCAACCAGCCTTGCGCCGGTACCATAGCCGCAAGGTTCATGCCCGAAGCTTTGAGGAAGGCGGCCTTGTTCTTCGGCGCGCTCAGCCGGCCAAGAATTCCAACAAGTTGACGCCAAAGTGGGAAGGCCCTTATCGGGTAATACGAGTCACTAGGCCCGGCGCAGTCCTCCTGGAGACCGAGGATGGTATTCCAGTAAGCAACTCTTGGAACATCGAACATCTTCGCAAGTTTTACCTGTAAGGCGCGGTTGCCGGGCCCCTCCGGCAGACCACTTTTTATACAAGCCTTGCCGGCAAGGCATGTAACCCTTTGTACAAAGCCAGACGCAGACCCTGAGCAACAGATAAATAATCGAAGCGCTGGCGCCCTAAGAATTAGCATGCATGCTTGGTTGAGTCCCTCTCTCTGGTAGGGTTGATAGTGCTTAGCAGCAACTAACCCCAATCATAGAGGTCGAGTGTGTGTCTTACTGTCCCTTCCAGTCCTTTTTGGTTCGCAGGCTGCACGAGCGCTTTAGCAGAACCGTTTGGAGGAAAGGAGATGGACCGGCACCCCGATCCCGGCAAGCCATGACTGCCGGGGGCAGCAGATTCAGATAAGTCTTTTCTTTCCCCCCACTGCGTTCTTCCCTATGAAACTTGAATGTACGAAACTTCGCTCAATCCTATGCCACCGTGCTCCCTCCTTCCTATAACCAAAAAAATCTACCTTGCCCCTACCTCCGCCAAAGGCGTGAGTGTAGTCTTGCTATGGAACGGGAGGACGGCAAGGCCTGTTGCCGGGTGACGATGTTTATTTAAGATAACAAGGACTCATTCCTTGGTGTGAGCCTCCCTCACGCACAAAAGAACCCGACAAGCACCCTTTTCTTTATTAATACGTTGATTAACAAGTACAATTCATACGGGATGTAAGCATAAGCAAGGGGATTACAAAGTTTAAATCTGACAAGTGCCCGCAGGCTTAAAAACTAAAAAAAGATAAGATGCCCGTAATCCCCTTCTTGTCCCTATCGTCTGGAAGCGGATCGATATTGCGGGAGAGCAAAAGGGGTGCCTAGGCGAGGTACGAGCAGCAGAAGACACCAAGAGAATATCCCGGCGGCCGTCCAGAAGAGGGCTGGTGATGACGGTGCTGGGGGAGGAGCCGAAAGATGAGGCAGCGGGCCGGCAATACGAGACGAAGGCATCGGTGCCCTCGTACTCTGACTTGATGGCCCGCCACCCGCCTTCTTCGTCTTCTCCGGCCTCCCAGCGCCAGCTGCCAGAATCGACGGCCCCGAGAAGTTCGAGGAGCTGGCTTGGGAAGCCACTGCCAAGAACTACCCCCGGCAAATCGCTCTGCCGGGGAGAAGTCCAGGTGCAGATGATGGTGCTGCCGGCATCGCCCGGGGACAGTGTGTCCGACGCCTAGTCGGACCCGTCCCTGTCGTCCTCCCCACCGGTCTCCTCCTCGTCACTGTCGCTCAAGGAGGAGCTTTCGTCATCGGCCGAGCTCTCCGCACAGCACCCTAACCTGATTCCCGAGCACCCAAAGACATTGACGGAGAGCAGGCCGTTCTCCATTAATTTGAACTGAAGAACGTGCCCCTCCGACAGGCTATTGGCACGGGCAAAGGTCTTCCACCCACGGCGGAGATACATGACATGAGGGGCGGGGAAGTTGACGTTGACCCGTATGTCGCCGTTCCCGTAGCCCCTCATGTGCAACCTCAAGGCCTGTGGTGGGTCGAGCTCCATTTCCTGAGCGAACAGGGTGGGGAGGCAGAGGTGACCACACACTGGCTTGTACAGCCTGATGAAGAACTCGCGGGGCTGGTCTTCGACGTGGCCCTCTGATACGTCTCAAACGTATCTATAATTTTTGATTGTTCCATGCTATTATATATTCTGTTTTGGATGTTTAATGGGCTTTATTATACACTTTTATATTATTTTGGGGACTAACTTATTAACCGGAGGCCCAGCCCAAATTGCTGTTTTTTTTCCTATTTCACTGTTTCGAAGGAAAGGAATATCAAACGGAGTCCAAACGGAATGAAACCTTCGGGAACGTGATTTTTGGAACAAACGTGATCCAGAGAACTTGGAGTGGACGTCAAGCAACATACGAGGAAGCCATGAGGTAAGGGGGCGCGCCCTCCACCCTCGTGGGCCCCTCGTGGCTCCACCGACCTACTTCTTCCTCCTATATATACCTACGTACCCCAAAACCATCAGAAGCGACCACGAAAACTTAATTCCACTGCCGCAACCTTCTGTACCCGTGAGATCCCATCTTGGGGCCTTTTCCGGCGTCTTGCCGGAGGAGGCATTGATCACGGAGGGCTTCTACATCAATACCATAGCCTCTCCGATGATGTGTGAGTAGTTTACCATAGACCTTCGGGTCCATAGTTATTAGCTAGATGGCTTCTTCTCTCTCTTTGGATCTCAATACAAAGTTCTCCTCGATTCTCTTGGAGATCTATTTGATGTAACTCTTCTTTTGCGGTGTGTTTGTCGAGATCCGATGAATTGTGGGTTTATGATCAAGATTATGTATGAACAATATTTGAATCTTCTCTGAATTCTTTTATGTATGATTGGTTATCTTTGCAAGTCTCTTCGAATTATCAGTTTGGTTTGGCCTACTAGATTGCTCTTTCTTGGAATGGGAGAAGTGCTTAGCATTGGGTTCAATCTTGCGGTGTCCTTTTCTAGTGACAGCAGGGGCAGCAAGGCACGTATTGTATTGTTGCCATCGAGGATAAAAAGATGGGGTTTATATCATATTGCATGAATTTATCCCTCTACATCATGTCATCTTGCTTAAAGCGTTATTCTGTTCTTATGAACTTAATACTCTAGATGCATGCTAGACAGCGGTCGATGTGTGGAGTAATAGTAGTAGATGCAGAATCGTTTCGGTCTACTTGTCACAGACGTGATGCCTATATACATGATCATACCTAGATATTCTCATAATTATGCACTTTTCTATCAATTGCTCGACAGTAATTCGTTTACCCACCGTAATACTTATGCTATCTTGAGAGAAGCCACTAGTGAAACCTATGGCCCCCGGGTCTATTTTCCATCATATTAATCTCCCAACAACTAGCTATTTCTATTACCGTTTATTTTGCTTTCTTTACTTTTAGTCTTTATCATAAAAATACCAAAAATATTATCTTATAATCTTTATAGGATCTCACTTTTGCAAGTGGCCGTGAAGCTATTGACAACCCCTTTATCGCGTTGGTTGCAAGGTTCTTATTTGTTTGTGTAGGTACGAGGGACTTGCGTGTGGCCTCCTACTAGATTGATACCTTGGTTCTCAAAAACTGAGGGAAATACTTACGCTACTTTGCTGCATCACCCTTTCCTCTTCAAGGGAATACCAACGCAGTGCTCAAGAGGTAGCAAGAAGGATTTTTGGCGCCGTTGCCGGGGAGGTGTGCACCAAGTCAAGTCAAGATTTGATTTCCCGTCAAACAAGCCATTTCTGGCGCCGTTGCCGGGGAATCTACGCACAAGTCAAGACATACCAAGTACCCATCACAAACTCTTATCCCTCGCATTACATTATTTGCCATTTGCCTCTCGTTTTCCTCTCCCCCACTTCACCCTTGCCGTTTTATTCGCCCTCTTTTCCGTTCGCCTCTTTTTCGCTTGCTTTTTGTTTGCTCGTGTGTTGGATTGCTTGCTTGTCACGATGGCTCAAGATAACACTAAATTGTGTGACTTTGCCAATACCAACAACAATGATTTTTTTAGCACTCCGATTGCTCCTCTTACCGATGCTGAATCTTGTGAAATAAATGCTGCTTTGATGAATCTTTTCATGAAAGATCAATTTGCCGGCCTTCCTAGTGAAGATGCCGCTACCCATCTAAATAGCTTTGTTGATTTGTGTGATATGCAAAAGAAGAAAGATGTGGACAATGATATTGTTAAGTTGAAACTATTTCCGTTTTCGCTTAGAGATCATGCTAAAACTTGGTTTTCGTCTTTGCCTAAAAATAAGTGCAAAGATGCTTTTATCTCTAAGTATTTTCCTCCCGCTAAGATCATCTCTCTTAGAAACGATATTATGAATTTTAAGCAACTTGATCATGAACATTTTGCACAAGCTTGGGAGTGAATGAAATTAATGATACGTAATTTCCCTACTCATGGTTTGAATTTGTGGATGATTATACAAAAAATTTATGCCGGATTGAATTTTGCTTCTAGAAATCTTTTAGATTCGGCCGTGGGAGGCACTTTTATGGAAATCACATTAGGAGAAGCTACTAAACTCCTAGATAATATAATGGTCAATTATTCTCATTGGCACACCGAAAGATTTACTAGTAAAAAGGTGCATGCGATAGAAGAAATTAATGTTTTGAGTGGAAAGATGGATGAACTTATGAAATTATTTGCTAATAAGAGTGTTGCTTCTGATACTAATGATATGTCTTTCTCTACCTTGATTGAGAATAATAATGAATCTATGGATGTGAATTTTGTTGGTAGGAATAATTTTGGTAACAACGCGTATAGAGGAAACTTTAATCCTAGGCCGTTCCCTAGTAATTCCTCTAATAATTATGGTAATTCCTACAACAACTCTTATGGAAATAAGATGCCCTCTGAATTTGACACTAGTGTTAAAGAATTTATGATTTCTCAAAACAATTTCAATGCTTTGCTTGAAGAAATATTGCTTAAAGTTGACGAATTAGCTAGGAACGTGGATAGAATTTCTCTTGATGTTGATTCTTTGAAACGTAGATCTATTCCACCTAAGCATGATATCAATGAGTCTCTCAAAGCTATGAGAATTTCCATTGATGAGTGCAAAGAAAGAACCGCTAGGATGCATGCTAAGAAAGATTGCTTTGTGAAAGTGTGTTCTTCAAATTTTTATGAGAATAAAGATGAAGATCTAAAAGTTATTGATGTGTCCCCTATTAAATCTATATTTTGCAATATGAATCTTGATAATGATGGGACTGGAGATGAGTCAACTTTAGTTAGGAGGCGTCCCAAAAATTCGGAGTTTTTACATCTTGATGCAAAAATAGGTAAAAGTGGGATTGAAGAGGTCAAAACTTTAGATATCAATGAACCCACTATCTTGGATTTCAAGGAATTTAATTATGATAATTTCTCTTTGATAGATTGTATTTCCTTGTTGCAATCCGTGCTAAATTCTCCTCATGCTTATAGTCAAAATAAAGCTTTTACTAAACATATCGTTGATGCTTTAATGCAATCTTATGAAGAAAAACTTGAGTTGGAAGTTTCTATCCCTAGAAAACTTTATGATGAGTGGGAACCTACTATTAAAATTAAAATTAAAGATCATGAATGCTATGCTTTGTGTGATTTGGGTGCTAGTGTTTCCACGATTCCAAAAACTTTGTGTGATTTGTTAGGGTTCCGCGAATTTGATGATTGCCCTTTAAACTTACACCTTGCGGATTACACTATTAATAAACCTATGGGAAGAATTAATGATGTTCTTATTGTTGCAAATAGGAACTATGTGCCCATAGATTTTATTGTTCTTGATATAGATTGCAATCCTTCATGTCCTATTATTCTTGGTAGACCTTTCCTTAGAACGATTGGTGCAATTATTGATATGAAGGAAGGGAATATTAGATTCCAATTCCCGTTAAGGAAAGGCACGGAACACTTCCCTAGAAAGAAAATAAAATTACCTTATGAATCTATTATGAGATCCACTTATGGATTGCCTACCAAAGATGGCAATACCTAGATCTATCCTTGCTTTTATGCCTAGCTAGGGGCGTTAAACGATAGCGCTTGTTGGGAGGCAACCCAATTTTATTTTATTTTTTTGCTTTTTGCTTCTGTTTAGGAATAAATAATCCATCTAGCCTCTGGTTAGATTTGTTTTTGTGTTTTAATTAGTGTTTGTGCCAAGTGAAACCTATAGGATCTTCTTGGATGATAGTTATTTGATCTTGCTGAAAATTCCAGAAACTTTCTGTTCACGAAAACAATTGTTAAAACTCATCAGAACATGATAAAATACTGATTCCAATTGCATTAGATCAATAAACAAATTATCTAGGTCTTCCTATTTTTGTGGATTTTTCTGAGTTCCATAAGTTTGTGTTAGTTACAGATTACTACAGACTGTTCTGTTTTTCACAGATTCTGTTTTTCGTGTGTTGTTTGCTTATTTTGATGAATCTATGGCTAGTAAAATAGTTTATAAACCATAGATAAGTTGTAATACAGTAGGTTTAACACTAATATAAATAAATAATGAGTTTATTACAGTACCTTGAAGTGGTGTTTTGTTTTCTTTCGCTAACGGAGCTCACGAGATTTTCTGTTAAGTATTGTGTTGTGAAGTTTTCAAGTTTTGGGTTAAGATTTGATGGATTATGGAACAAGGAGTGGCAAGAGCCTAAGCTTGGGGATTCCCAAGGCACCCCAAGGTAATTCCAAGGACACCAAAAAGCCAAAGCTTGTGGATGCCCCGGAAGGCATCCCCTCTTTTGTCCTCATCCATCGGTAACTTTACTTGGAGCTATATTTTTATTCACCACATGATAAGTGTTTTGCTTGGAGCGTCTTGTATGATTTGAGTCTTTGCTTTTAGTTTACCACAATCATCCTTGCTGTACACACCTTTTGAGAGAGACACACATGATTCGGAATTTATTAGAATACTCTATGTGCTTCACTTATATCTTTTGAGCTATATAGTTTTTTCTCTAGTGCTTCACTTATATCTTTTAGAGCACGGCGGTGGTTTTGGTTTATAGAAACTATTGTTCTCTCATGCTTCACTTATATTATTTTGAGAGTCCTACAAAACAGCATGGTAATTTGCTTAAATTGAGAAGGTAGTCCTAATATGATAGGCATCCAAGATTAGTAAAAAGTTTCTTATAAGTGCGTTGAATATTAAGAGAAGTTTGATGCTTGATAATTGTTTTGAGATATGAAGATGGTGATATTAGAGTCATGCTAGTTGAGTAGTTGTGAATTTGAGAAATACTTGTGTTAAAAGTTTGTGATTCCCGTAGCATGCACGTATGGTGAACCGTTATGTGATGAAGTCGGAGCATGTTTTATTTATTGATTGTCTTCCTTATAAGTGGCGGTCAGGGACGAGTGCTGGTCTTTTCCTACCAACCTATCCCCCTAGGAGCATGCACGTAAAACTTTGTTTCGATAACTAATAGATTTTTGCAACAAGTATATGAGTTCTTTATGACTAATGTTGAGTCCATGGATTATACACACTCTCACCCTTCCACCATTGCTAGCCTTTCTAATACCGCACACTTTTCGCCGGTATCATACACCCACCATATACCTTCCTCAAAACAGTCACCATACCTACCTATTATGGCATTTCCATAGCCATCCCGAGATATATTGCCATGCAACTTACCACCGTTCCGTTTGCTATGACACGCTTCATCATTGTCATATTGCTTTGCATGATCATGTACTTGACATCGTATTTGTGGCAAACCACCGTTCATAATTTTTATACACGTCACTCTTGATTCATTGCATATCCCGGTACTCTGCCGGAGGCATTCACATAGAGTCATATTTTTGTTCTAAGTATTGAGTTGTAATTCTTGAGTTGTAAGTAAATAAAAGTGTGATGATTATCATTATTAGAGCATTGTCCCAAGTGAGGAAAGGATGATGGAGACTATGATTCCCCCACAAGTCGGGATGAGACTCCGGACGAAAAAAGAGGAAAGGAAGGCCCAAAAAAATGAGAGAAAAAGAGAGAAGGGACAATGTTACTATCCTTTTACCACACTTGTGCTTCAAAGTAGCACCATGATCTTCATGATAGAGAGTCTCCTATGTTGTCACTTTCATATACTAGTGGGAATTTTACATTATAGAACTTGGCTTGTATATTCCAATGATGGGCTTCCTCAAAATGCCCTAGGTCTTCGTGAGCAAGCGAGTTGGATGCACACCCACATAGTTTCTTTTGTTGAGCTTTCATACACTTATAGATCTAGTGCATCCGTTGCATGGCAATCCCTACTCACTCACATTGATATCTATTGATGGGCATCTCCATAGCCCGTTGATACGCCTAGTTGATGTAAGACTATCTTCTCCTTTTTTGTCTTCGCCACAACCACCATTCTATTCCACATATAGTGCTATGTCCATGGCTCACGCTCATGTATTGCGTGAAGATTGAAAAAGTTTGAGAACATCAAAAGTATGAAACAATTGCTTGGCTTGTCATCGGGGTTGTGCATGATTAAATACTTTGTGTGATGAAGATAGAGCATAGCCAGACTATATAATTTTGTAGGGATAACTTTCTTTGGCCATGTTATTTTGAGAAGACATGATTGCTTAGTTAGTATGCTTGAAGTATTATTATTTTTATGTCAATACTAAACTTTTATCTTGAATCTTTCGGATCTGAATATTCATACCACAAATAAGAGAATTGCATTAAGGAATATGCTAGGTCGCATTCCACATAAAAAACTCCGTTTTTATCATTTACCTACTGGAGGAGGAGCAGGAATTAGGCTTGGGGCTGCTTGATACGTCTCCAACGTATCTATAATTTTTGATTGTTCCATGCTATTATATTTCTGTTTTGGATGTTTAATGGGCTTTATTATACACTTCTATATTATTTTTGGGACTAACTTATTAACCGGAGGCCCAGCCCAAATTGCTGTTTTTTTTGCCTATTTTAGTGTTTCGAATGAAAGGAATATCGAACGGAGTCCAAACGGAATGAAACCTTCGGGAACGTGATTTTTGGAACAAACGTGATCTAGAGGACTTGGAGTGGACGTCAAGCAATAGACAAGGAAGCCACGAGGTAGGGGGGCGCGCCTACCCCCCTGGGCGTGCCCTCCACCCTCGTGGGCCCCTCGTGGCTCAACCGACCTACTTCTTCCTCCTATATATACCTACGTACCCCAAAACCATCAGACGCGACCACGAAAACCTAATTCCACCACCACAACCTTCTGTACCCGTGAGATCCCATCATGGGGCCTTTTCCGGCGTCCTGCCGGAGGGGGCATTGATCACGGAGGGCTTCTACATCAACACCATAGCCTCTCCGATGATGTGTGAGTAGTTTACCACAGACCTTCGGGTCCATAGTTATTAGCTAGATGGCTTCTTCTCTCTCTTTGGATCTCAATACAAAGTTCTCCTCGATTCTCTTGGAGATCTATTTGATGTAACTCTACTTTTGCGGTGGGTTTGTCGAGATCCGATGAATTGTGGGTTTATGATCAAGATTATCTATGAACAATATTTGAATCTTCTCTGAATTCTTTTATGTATGATTGGTTATCTTTGCAAGTCTCTTCGAATTATCAGTTTGGTTTGGCCTACTAGATTGATCTTTTTGCAATGGGAGAAGTGCTTAGCTTTGGGTTCAATCTTGCGGTGTTTTTCCCAGTGATAGCAGGGGCAGCAAGGCACGTATTGTATTGTTGCCATCGAGGATAAAAAGATGGGGTTTATATCATATTGCATGAGTTTATCCCTCTACATCATGTCATCTTGCTTAAAGTGTTACTCTGTTCTTATGAACTTAATACTGTAGATGCATGCTGGATAGCGGTCGATGTGTGGAGTAATAGTAGTAGATGCTGAATCATTTCGGTCTACTTGTCACAGACGTGATGCCTATATACATGATCATACCTAGATATTCTCATAATTATGCACTTTTCTATCAATTGCTCGACAGTAATTCGTTTACCCACCGTAATACTTATGCTATCTTGAGAGAAGCCACTAGTGAAACCATGGCCCCCGGGTCTATTTTCCATCATATTAATCTCCCAACAACTAGCTATTTCTATTACCGTTTATTTTGCTTTCTTTACTTTTAGTCATTATCATAAAAATACCAAAAATATTATCTTATAATCTTTATAGGATCTCACTTTTGCAAGTGGCCGTGAAGCTATTGACAACCCCTTTATCGTGTTGGTTGCAAGGTTCTTATTTGTTTGTGTAGGTACGAGGGACTTGCGTGTGGCCTCCTACTGGATTGATACCTTGGTTCTCAAAAACTGATGGACATACTTACGCTACTTTGCTGCATCACCCTTTCCTCTTCAAGGGAAAACCAACGCAGTGCTCAAGAGGTAGCACCCTCCATTAGGAGGGGAGCCGCTGGCGGAAGCGCGGCCGGTGCGCCGCCCCGTCCGCCTCTCCCCCGAGCGCCACGGCGGCCTCGACCTGGCCCCCTCCCTCTTCCTCTCACAACGGGCTCCGCCGCAAAGAGCTCTGGAGGAGGGGGGACACGCTGTCGAGCAGAAGCCCTCGTCGCCGCCATTGGAGCACCGGCGCACCCTCTCACCTTGGCGGGTGGAAGAAAGAGGCCAAGCAGGAAGGAGGTGAATGCAGAAGGATGCGGTCCCTCTCCCCTTTTTATAGAGGGGCGGGGCCGGAGCTCGCCCCCCAACCTAACCACGGCCGCCCCATTCGACCAATCGGGCCGCTAGAGGCGCAGGGAATCAGGACCGACCCGCTACTCCAATCAGCGACGCCTGGCTTCCCGCCTCGGCGTTAAGTCCCATGCCCTCCGTATCCGCCACGTACCCTCCTTGAAGCATGGGGGACACGTGGCGGGTGGGCCGGAATTAAGAAGACATGTGGAACGACTGTTTTCCACCCCGTGATCATGGGGCGCGGGCGCCATGAAGGCCACGACCCGAGTCCGCTTTGTAAATGAGCCGCACCCCTGCGGCTTCCTCTCTTTTATGGGGAAGACGCGGGCCGCCTCTTTGCTATTCACCACAGGATGACGCAAGCGTGTTGCGACCGTTCCACGCACGACCCCCACGTCACGCACTCAATGCGAATCATGGGGAAGCGCAACTGGCGAAGGAGTTACCGCGGTTAATACTCTGCCACGTGTGCCCGTGCACTGTTCTAGGCCTGGCCCAACAACGCTTCGCGCATGTATGGCCCAGGCCCGGGGGCTCCTGTCGGTGTGCAAAAGTAGGGGCCTTTCTGTACCCCTTAACTTGTGCACGGGCAGTCATAGCCACACCTGCGGCCATGCTTGGCGGGGCAGAGGAAGGAAAGGAATGAGACTGCCAAGACAACACTCAAGCCAGAGGCATGAAGAGCAATGGGGCGAGATGGACTTCCCCCGCCAAGGCCCTTGCCGGGGCAGCCTACGTAGCCCCGGCAAGAGCCATGCTGGGACGACTTGCCCAACACCGACAAGGCCGCCACCCTTGAGCCTGAGAGTTCTGACACCATCGACAACGTCAAGACTAAGGCTCGGGAGCACCCACGTGGTGGCATGCAGACCTTTTGTGAAGACCAAAGGCCTGCGAGTCTAGATAGGAACCAGAAGACGAAGATCCCCGGCAAGATCCTTGCCGGGGACGGACGAAGACCCCCCGGAAAGATCCTTGCCGAGGACGGCCGAAGACCCCCAGCAGGATCCTTACCGAGGACGCCCGCGAGACCCCGGCAAGACCCTTGTCGGGGGTGTCTGCGGGGCCATGTCTAGGCCCGCACCCACCAACATTTCGCTGGCCCATGGCCATCCGACGCGACAACCAGCCCGCCAACTAGGCAAGCACCTACGTGGCAGCATGCAGCTTCTAGGCCAACTAGTTAAGCACCTGCGTGCTGGCATGCAGATCTTCGTGAAGACCCTGTCACCGCACCAGCACAAGGGCCAGCCAGCCAGCATGGCGCTGCATGCCTTGTCAGCTTGCACGCGCGTCGAAGCAAGGCGAGGCGGTGACGGACGGAACGAGCTCTGCTGGCGTCCCCGATAAAGCAAGAGTGCACATAGGCAGCGCATTAAATGCGTTTGTCCTACGGTGTGAGGCGATAGACTTGTAACACTGTAGATACTTTCCACCTCCTGTGTGCCACTATGGCGACCCCTTTGACATATAAAAGGAGGCCCGAGGTGTATTGTGGAAGGATTCGGACTTTTTGGACTGGGCATGCACCGCAGCTAGTTCAAGAGCTCAAGAACACTAAATACACAGACAAGCAGGACTAGGGTATTACGCATCTCTGCGGCCCGAACATGGGTAAAAATCCCCTCGCGCTAATCGCTAGACCTGCTCTTTGCACAGCTCTCTCGCCCCGCCAACCATAGAAGGGATCCTCGTGATCCCATAGGTGTCGTTTCCCCCGACAAGACCGAAAGGTCGAATGCGAGTCATATAGTAGATACGATCAACATAGAGATGTTCACCATTGATGACTACCCCATTTCACGTGATGACCAGACATGGGTTAGTTGATTTGGATCATGTATCACTTAATAACTTGAGGGATCTTAATTGAAGTGGGATTTCATTAGTAATTTGATTAATTGAACTTAAATTTATCATGAACTTAGTCTTAATGGTTTTGCATATCTATGTTGTAGATCAATAGCTTGCGATATAGTTCCCCTATTTTGATATGTTCCTAGAGAAAGCTATGTTGAAAGATGTTGGTAGCAAAAATGCGGACTGGGTCCGTGATCTGAGGATTATCCTCATTGCTGCACAGAAGAATTATGTCCTTCATGCACTGCTAGGTGACAGACCTGTTCTAGGAGTTGATGCAGACGTTATGAACGTTTGATAAGCTCGATATGATGACTACTTGATAGTTTAGTGCGCCATGCTTTATGGCTTAGAATCGAGGCTTCATAGACGTTTTGAACGCCATGGAACATATGAGATGTTCCAAGAGCTAAAATTGGTATTTCAGACTTATGCCCGTGTTGAGAGGTATGAGACCTCTGACAAGTACTTTGCCTACAATATGGAGGAGAATAGCTCAGCCAGTGAGCATGTACTCAGAATGTCTGGGTACTACAATTGCTTGAATCAAGTGGGAGTTAATCTTCCAGATAATATGGTGATTGATAGAGTTATCTAGTAACTATCACCAAGCTACTCGAACTTCGTGATGAACTATAATATGCAAGGGATGACGAAAACGATTCCCGAGCTCTTCCTGATGCTGAAATCGGCGAAGGTAGAAATCAAGAAAGAGCATCAAGTTTGATGGTTAACAAAGACCACTAGTTTCAAGAAAAAGGGTGAGGGAAAGAAAGGGAGCTTCAAAAAGAATGGCAAGCAAGTTGTCGCTCCCATGAAGAAGCCCAAAGCTGGACTCAAGCCTGAAACTGAGTGCTTCTATTGCAAAGGAAATGGTCACTGGAAGCGGAACTGCCCCAAACACTTGGCGGATAAGAAGGATGGCAAAGTGAACAAAAGTATATATTGATATACATGTTATTGATGTGTACCTTACTAGTGTTCGTAGTAACCCCTGGGTATTTGATACCGGTTCACTTGTTAAGATTAGTAACTTGAAACAGGAGTTGCAGAATAAACAAAGACTAGTTAAGGGCAAGGTGACGATGTGTGTTGGAAAAGATTCCAAGGTTGATACGATCACCATTGCACACTCCCTCTACCTTCGGTATTAGTGTTGAACCTAAATAAATGTTATTTGGTGTTTGCCTTGAGCATGAATATGATTTGATCATGTTTATTGCAATACGGTTATTCATTTATGTCAGAGAATAATTGTTGTTCTATTTTGCATGACCTTCTATGGTCACACACGCAATGTAAATGGTTTATTGAATCTCGATCGTAGTGATACACATCTTCATAATATTGATGCCAAAAGATGCAAAGCTGATAATGATAGTGCAACATATTTGTGGCACTGTCGTTTAGGTCATATTGGTGTAAAGCGCATGAACAAACTCCATGCTGATGGACTTTTGGAATCACTTCATTATGAATCATTTGATACTTGCGAACCATGCCTTATGGGCAAGATGACTAAAACTCCGTTTTCCGGAACAATGGAGCGAGCTAATGACTTATTGGAAATAATACACACCGATGTATGTGGTCCGATGAGTGTTGAAGCACGCGGCGGGTATCATTATTTTCTGTTCTTCACAGATGATTTGAGTAGGTATGGGTATATCTACTTAATGAAGCACAAGTCTGAAACATTTGAAAAAGTTTAAAGAATTTCTGAGTGAAGTGGAGAATCATCGTAACAAGAAAATAAAGTTTCTACGATCTGATCGCGGAGGCGAATTTGGAGTTACGAGTTTGACCTTCATCTAAAACAACGTGGAACTGTTTCACAACTCACACCACCTGGAACACCACAGCGTAATGGTGTGTCCGAACAACGTAACTGTACTTTATTGGATATTGTGCATTCTATGATGTCTCTTACCAATTTACCACTATCGTTTTGGGGTTATGCATTAGAGACAACCACATTCACGTTAAATAGGGCAGCGTCTAAATCCGTTGAGATGATGCCGTATGAACTATGGTTTGGCAAGAAACCTAAGCTGTCATTTCTTAAAAGTTTGGGGATGCGACGCTTATGTCAAATGGCTTCTGCCTGATAACCCAAAGCGGAGAAGTGCGTCTTCATAGGATACCCTAAGGAAAATATTGAGTGCACATTCTACTACAGATCCGAAGGCAAGATCTTTGTTGCTAAGAATGGGTCCTTTCTAGAGAAGGAGTTTTCTCTCGAAAGAAATGAGTGGGAGGAAAGTAGAACTTGATGAGGTAATTGTACCTTCTTTCAAATTGGAAAGTAGCACATCAGAGAAAACCGTTCCCATGATGCCTACACCAACTAGAGAGGAAGCTAATGATGATGATCATGAAACTTCAGATCAAGTTACTACAGAACTTAGTAGGTCGACCAGAACACATTTCGCACCAGAGTGGTATGGTGATCCTATCCTGGAAGTCATGTTATTAGACCACGACAAACCTATGAACTATGAAGAAGCTATGATGAGCCAAGATTCCAACAGATGGCTTGAGGCCATGAAATCTGAGATAGGATCCATGTATGAGAACAAAGTGTGGACTTTGGTGGACTTGCCCGATGATCGGCAAGTCCATTGAGAATAAATGGATCTTCAAGAAGAAGACTGACGCTGATAGTAATGTCACTATCTACAAAGCTCGACTTGTCGCAAAAGATTATCAACAAGTTCAAGGAGTTGACTACGATTAGACTTTCTCACCCGTAGTGATGCTTAAGTCTGTCTAAATCATGTTAGCAATTGCCACATTTTATGATTATGAAATCTAGCAAATGGATGTCAAAACTTCATTCCTTAATGGATATCTCAAAGAAGAGTTGTATATGATGCAACCAGAAGGTTTTGTCGATCCTAAAGATGCTAACAAAGTGTGCAAGCTCTAGTGATCCATCTATGTACTGGTGCAAGCATCTCGGAGTTGGAATATACGCTTTGATGAGGTGATCAAAGCATATGGTTTTATACAGACTTGCGGTAAAGCATGTATTTACAAAGAAAGTGAGTGGTGATACGTCTCCAACGTATCTATAATTTTTTATTGTTCCATGCTGTTTTATTATCATTCTTGGATGTTTTATAACCATTTTATAGTCATTTTATATCATTTTTTGGTACTAACCTATTGACATAGTGCCAAGTGTCAGTTGCTGTTTTTTCCATGTTTTTTTTACATCGCACAAAATCAATATCAGATGGACTCCAAATGCCACGAAACTTCATGGAGATTTTTTATGGACCAGAAGGAAGATATTGGGCCCTAGTTGCACCTGGGGGGGAGTACCGAGGAGGGGACAACCACCAGGGCGCTCCAGGAGGCCCAGGCGCGCCCTGGTGGGTTGTGCCCACCTCCGGTGCCCCCCGGACCGCCTCTTTGCTCTATAAATACCCCAAAAATACCAGAACCCTAGGGAAGTTGACGAAATATTCATCCAGCCGCCGCAGAGTCTAGAACCACCAGATCCAATCTAGACACCACCACGGATGGGGTTCACCACCTCCATTGGTGCTTCTCCGATGATGCGTGAGTAGTTCTTTGTAGACCTTCTGGTCCATCATTAATAGCTAGATGGCTTTCTCTCTCTCGCTGAATTCTCAATACAATGGTCTCTTGGAGATCCATATGATGTAACTCTTTTTGCGGTGTGTTCGTTGGGATCTGATGAACTTTGAGTTTATGATCAGTCATATCTTTTTATATCCATGAAAGTTATTTGAGTTTCTTTGATTTCTTATATGCATGATCTCTTATAGCCTCACATTTCTTCTCCGATATTTGGGTTCTGTTTGGCCAACTTGATCTATTTATCTTGCAATGGGAAGAGGTGACTGGTAGTGGGTTCGATCTTACGGTGCTTGATCCGAGTGACAGAAAGGGAAACAACACGTATGTATCATTGCTACTAAGGATAAAAAGATGGGATCTATATCTATGCAATAGATAAATGGATATTGTCTACATCATGTCATCGTTCTTATTGCATTACTCTGTTTTCCCATGAACTTAATACACTAGATGCATGCTGGATAGCGGTCGATGTGTGGAGTAATAGTAGTAGATGCAGGCAGGAGTCGGTCTACTAATCTTGGACGTGATGCCTATGTAATGATCATTGCCTAGATATCTTCATAATTATTTGAGGTTCTATCAATTGCCCAACAGTAATTTGTTTACCCACCGTTTGCTATCTTTCTCGAGAGAAGCCACTATTGAAACATATGGCCCCCGTGCCTTCTTTCTCATATATTTGCTTGCAATCTACTTTTCCTTTGCATTTTTATTCAGATTTATTAAACCAAAAATACAAAAATATTTTGCTGCACTTTATTTTATTTATGATCTATTATTTCAATCTATTACAAATTTCTGGCATCGTTACCCGAAAGGGATTGACAACCCCTTTAACACGTCGGGTTGCGGTGTTGCTATTTGTGTGCAGGTGTTGTTTAGTTGTGTTGCTAGGTCCTCCTACTGGTTCGATAACCTTGGTTTCATCACTGAGGGAAATACCTACCTTCGCTGTGCTACATCATCCCTTCCTCTTTGGGGAAATAACGACGTAGTCCTAGCAGACAGGAGCTTTCTGGCGCTATAGTCAGGGAGCAATCAAAAGGAATTTTTGGCGCCGTTGCCGGGGAAGATTGTCAACATAACCAGGTTCCTAATCACAAATCTCATCTCCTTGCAATTTACATTATTTGCCATTTGCCTCTCGTTTTCCATTCCCCCACTTCACAAAATTTGCCGTTTTATTCGCCTCTCTTTTTCTGTTCGCCGTTTTCTTGTCTGATCTGTTTTTGCGTGCATTCTTGTTTGCCGTTATGGATAGCTCTTCCTCTATTGCTTGCACTCCCGAGGATGAGGTCCTCAACTTTAAACAAAGGGGAGGAGAAAATTTAAAAGATGCTTGGTATAGAATTTGCAATGCTCATAATAAATCTATCCGTAAGCAATCTACCGTTGTGCTTCTGCGTTGTTTTATGTTGGCATCACCACTTCGTATAGGTTCGTCCTTGATACGATTACCGGTGGAAATTTCTTAATGAGTCCTCCTTTTGATGCTCTTAATGCTATGGGAAATTTAGTGGGCTCAACACCTCTTATGGTTAATGAAACAATTTTGACTCTTGAGCATGTTATGGAAAGACTAGATGCTATTGAAAAGAAAATGCTCACCGAAGATCATATGGAATTATACATAAAAAGATGCATAATTTTGCTACTAATCTTGGGTCAAAAGCGGGCGATATTTTTAAGTTGTTAAAAGAGAGGGGTACCTTAATCCATGAAAGAATAGAAGAAAGTCCATCTCGGATCGATATATTGGAAAAATATTTAGTAATCTAAGCACGGCTTTTACTACCACTAAAATTATTGAGGAAACTCCCGTAAAGAGTAGGAGATCTAGGAACAAGGGTGCATCTTCTAGTAATAATGATAAGGGAGACCTTAAGATGATTGGCATCCATCCGGACTTTGTTGAAGTGATAAGAGATCCTTTTTGTAAGAATGAAATATTTAAATTTACTTCGAGGAGTATTGCTATTGAAGGTCTTTATTCTAAATCTTTTAAGGATTCTAAGTGTTTGATTGAATTGTTGGACAAAGATGACAAAACTTAGATTCTTGCTTTATGCCTAGCTAAGGGCGTAAAACTATAGCGCTTGTTGGGAGGCAACCCAACGAATAAATTTTATTTTTTGCTTTTTGCTTTCTGTTCTTGTGTGTTTACACAATTATGCTACTGTTATTATTGTGTTTTTTGTGTTTTAATTAGTGTTTGTGCCAAGTAAAGCCTTTAGGATCTTCTTGTGTGATAGTTGTTTGATCTTGCTGAAAAAGACAGAAACTTTGCGCTCACGAAAATAATTTTCATAAATCATAGAAAAGTGCTTTTTCCCTGATTCTTTTTGCAGAAGATTAATATACAAATTACCCTGGTCGTCCTAATTTGATACAATTTTTTTGGAGCTCTAGAAGTATTCTAACAAATCAGATTGCTACAGACTGTTCTGTTTTGACAGATTCTGTTTTCTTTGTGTTGTGTGCTTATTTTGATGGCTCTATGGTTTTCTTTGATGAGTTTTTGCCATAGAAAAATTGGAATACAGATATAATACAAAAACAAAATAAGAATTGGTTTGACACAGCACTTATAGTAGTATTTATTTTTCTTACACTAATGGATCTCACGAAGGTTTTGTTGAGTTTTGTGTGATTGAAGTTTTCAAGTTTTGGGTTATCTTACGATGGATGAAGGAAGGATGGAAGAGCCTAAGCTTGGGGATGCCCCGGCATCCCAAGCTATTATCCAAGAATGAGCAACCAACTAAGCTTGGGGATGCCCCCGAGTGGCATCCCCTCTTTCTTCTAACGACCATCGGTATTTTACTCGAGGCTATATTTTTATTAATCACATGATATGTGTTTTGCATGGAGCGTCCTGTATGATATGTGTCTTTGCTTGTTTTATTTTGTGTTTTAAGTCATCAATACTTTCTGGACACACCTATTTGAGAGAGCCAAAATTATGTCATGACTTGTTAGAATTGCTCTCTATGCTTCACTTAAATTTTTTATGAGCAATGCACTTGCTCTAGTGCTTCACTTATATCTTTTTGAACACGGTGTGCTTAGTATATTTGAAGAAATGCTCTCTTGCTTCACTTAGATTTATTTGAGAGTTAGTAAAATTTTGAAGAAATTCTCTCTTGCTTCACTTAAATTATTTTGAGAGAAAGTAAATTTGTTATGCTCATGATCTTCACTTATATTTGTTTGAGCTTATGAAAAGCAACACATGAAAATTAGTTCCAAAGTGATAGATATCCAAGAAGGATAAAGAAAAAGAAAAAATGTGTCATGAAGATCATTGGACAAAATAAACTTGATTCTTAGTAATAGTTTTGAGATATGATGATGTGATATGTGAGTTATGTTGATGAGTAATTGTGCTCTAGTAAGAATATTGGTGTTAAGGTTTGTGATTCCCTATGCATGCACGAAAGTCAACAATCATGCAATGAAAATTATATCCTACTTGTGGTGCATTATTCGGTGTTAATTATGCGTAATGCTTATGAAATTATTCGTTTCTTGGTTGGTCGCTTCTCAATATTTTTGCTAGCCTTCATTTTGCAGTATGATCTCTACTTGTGCATCCAAAATCCTTTAAACCAGTTTTGCCACATGAGTCCACTATATCTACCTATATGCGGTATTCTTTTGCCGTTCTAAGCAAATTTGCATGTGCCATATCTAATTTTCAAAATAAACTTGTCTTTCGTGTGTTTATTTCGCTCGCGGAACGGTAACGGGTGGCTAATATTTTCCATGCTGGATGTGTTATTCTCAAGATGAGTGTTTATTCACTTGTCATTGCACGAGAGTAAGGCAAAGGTCTTAGGGATGGCCAGTCCCAAAATGCAAAAATGAATTTAGTTTATGTTGTCAAATAATAAATTCCTTGGAAAGTGTTGGTATGGAGGGCACCCGTGGATACGGTTAGCCATGGAAAGTGAAAGAATGGTGGAAAAAGGAATAAACTTTATTTTCTGTTTGGGAACCGCCTACGGCATATCTAGCATGGAAAGTGTCGGGAACTCTAAGTTGTTTTCGTTTTTGGGATGGATACACCTCCCAAAATGTTTTTATCTCTAATTTTTCGCTTTGAGCTCTGGCACCTCTACAAATCCCTACTTCCCTCTGCGAAGGGCCTTTCTTTTACTTTATGCAATTTTTATTTTGAATTTGAGTCTCCATCTTGTCTCATAAAAGCACCAACTAAGAGGCAATATGATCATGCTTAAGTATTGGGTGTAGTTAATATTCGAGTGTGTTTCATGAATGGATCAATGTTTAAGCATGATGGGCTAGGGATAACTTGTTTTAGCGTTGATATTTTGAAAGACATGGTTGCTTGTTGATATGCTGGAGTATCTAAATTATTATGTCAAAACTAGACTATTGTTTTGAATCACATAAAAGTCCAAATGTCCATGCTATAAATAAAAGAATATGATATGACATGATAAACAACACTCCACATCAAAAATTCTGTTTTTACCACTTACCTACTCAAGGACGAGCAGGAGTTAAGCTTGGGGATGCTGATACGTCTCCAACGTATCTATAATTTTTGATTGTTCCATGCAGTTTTATTATCATTCTTGGATGTTTTATAATCATTTTATAGTCATTTTATATCATTTTTTGGTACTAACCTATTGACATAGTGCCAAGTGCCAGTTGCTGTTTTTTCCATGTTTTTTACATCGCAGAAAATCAATATTAGACGGAGTCCAAATGCCACAAAACTTCACGGAGATTTTTTATGGACCAGAAGGAAGATATTGAGCCCTGGTTACATCTGGGGGGAGTCCCGAGGAGGGGACAACCCACCAGGGCGCGCCAGGAGGCCCAGGCGCGCCATGGTGGGGTGTGCCCAACTCGGGTGCCCCCTGGACCGCCTCTTTGCTATATAAATACCCCAAAAATACCAGAACCCTAGGGGAGTCGACGAAATATTCATCCAGCCGCCACAGAGTCCAGAACCACCAGATCCTATCTAGACACCATCTCGGATGGGGTTCACCACCTCCATTGGTGCCTCTCCGATGATGCGTGAGTAGTTCTTTGTAGTCCTTCGGGTCCGTAGTTAGTAGCTAGATGGCTTTCTCTCTCTCACTAAATTCTCAATACAATGGTCTCTTGGAGATCCATATGATGTAACTCATTTTGCGGTGTGTTTGTTGGGATCTGATGAACTTTGAGTTTATGATCAGTCATATCTTTTTATATCCATGAAAGTTATTTGAGTTTCTTTGATCTCTTATATGCATGATCTCTTATAGCCTCATATTTCTTCTCCGTTTATTTGGGTTTTGTTTGGCCAACTTGATCTATTTATGTTGCAATGGGAAGAGGTGCCCGGTAGTGGGTTCGATCTTACGGTGCTTGATCCCAGTGACAGAAAGGGAAACAACACGTATATGTATCGTTGCTACTAAGGATAAAAAGATGGGATCTATATCTACACAATAGATAAACGGATCTTGTCTACATCATGTCATCGTTCTTATTGCATTACTCCGTTTTTCCATGAACTTAATACACTAGATGCATGCTGGATAGCGGTCGATGTGTGGAGTAATAGTAGTAGATGCAGGCAGGGGTCGGTTTACTAATCTTGGACGTGATGCCTATGTAATGATCATTGCCTGGATATCGTCATAATTATTTGAGGTTCTATCAATTGCCCAACAGTAATTTGTTTACCCACCATTTGCTATCTTTCTCGAGAGAAGCCACTAGTGAAACCTACGGCCCCCGGGTCTTCTTTCTCATATATTTGCTTGCGATCTACTTTTCCTTGCATTTTTATTCAGATCTATTAAACCAAAAATACAAAATTATTTTGCTGCACTTTATTTTATTTACGACCTATTATTTCAATCTATTACAAATTTCTGGCATCGTTACTCGAAAGGGATTGGCAACCCCTTTAACACGTCGGGTTGTGAGGTGTTGTTATTTGTGTGCAGGTGCTTTTTACGTTGTGTTGCTTGGTCCTCCTACTAGTTCAATAACCTGGTTTCATCACTGAGGGAAATACCTACTTTCGTTGTGCTACATCATCCCTTCCTCTTTGGGGAAATACCGACGCAGTCCTAGCAGACAGGAGCTTTCTGGCGCTATAGTCAGGGAGCAATCAAGTGGGAGCTCTGTAGCATTTTTGATATTATATGTGGATGACATATTATTGATTGGAAATGATATCGAATTTCTAGATAGCATAAAACGATACTTGAATAAGAGTTTTTCAATGAAAGATCTCGGTGAAGCTACTTACATATTAGGCATCAAGATCTGCAAGGATAGATCGAGACACTTAATAGGACTTTCACAAAGTACATACCTTGGCAAAGTTTTGAAGAAATTCAAAATAGATCAGTCAAAGGAAGTGTTCTTGCATGTGTTGCAAGGTGTAAAGTTGAGTAAGACTCAAAGCCCGACCACGGAAAAAGATAGAGAGAGAATGAAACTCATTCCCTATGCCTCAGCCATAGGTTCTATAAAGTATGCCATTCTGTGTACGAGACCTATTGTGTGCCTTGCCATGAGTTTGGCGAGAGGTACAATAGTGATCTAGGAGTAGATCACTAGACAACAGACAAAATTATCCATAGAGGACTAAGGAAATATTTCTCGATTATGGAGGTGATAAAGAGTTCATCGTAAAGAGTTACGTCGATGCAAGCTTTGACACCGATTCAGATGACTCTAAGTCTTAATCTGGATACATATTGAAAGTGTGAGCAATTAACTAGAGTAGCTCCATGCAGAGCATTGTAGACATAGAAATTTGCAAAATACATACGGATCTGAGTGTGACAGACCCATTGACTAAACTTCTCTCACAAGAAAAACATGATCACACCTTAGTACTCTTTGGGTGTTAATCACATGGCGATGTGAACTAGATTATTGACTCTAGTAAACTCTTTGGGTATTGGTCACATGGCGATGTGAACTATGGGTGTTAATCACATGGTGATGTGAACTAGATTATTGACTCTAGTGCAAGTGGGAGACTGAAGGAAATATGCCCTAGAGGCAATAATAAAGTTGTTATTTTATATTTCCTTATTAATGATAAAGGTTTATTATTCATGCTAGAATTGTATTGATCGGAAACCTAAATACATGTGTGAATACATAAACAAATACCGTGTCCCTAGTAAGCCTCTACAAGACTAGCTCGTTGATCAAAGATGGTTAAGATTTCCTAACCATGGACATGTGTTTGAAGGAAATATGCCTAGAGGCAATAATAAAGTTGTTATTTATATTTCCTTATATCATGATAAATGTTTATTATTCATGCTAGAATAGTATTAACCGGAAACTTGATACATGTGTGAATACATAGACAAAAATAAATGTCCCTAGTATCCTCTACTAGACTTGCTCGTTAATCAAAGATGGTTAAGTTTCCTGACCATAGACATGTGTTGTCATTTGATGAACGGGATCACATCATTAGGAGAATGATGTGATGGACAAGACCCATCCGTTAGCTTAGCATTATGATCGTTAAGTTTTATTGCTATTGCTTTCTTCATGGCTTATACATATTCCTCTGACTATGAGATTATGCAACTCCCAAATACCGGAGGAACACCTTGTGTGCTATCAAACATCACAATGTAACAGGGTGATTATAAAGATACTCTACAGGTGTCTCCGAAGGTGTTTTTTGGGTTGGCATAGATCAAGATTAGGATTTGTCACTCTGTATATCGGAGAGGTATCTCTAGGCCCTCTCGGTAATGCACATCACTATAAGCCTTGCAAGCAATGTGACTAATGAGTTAGTTACGGGATGATGCATTACAGAACGAGTAAAGAGACTTGCCAGTAAAGAGATTGAACTAGGTATGAGGATACCGATGATCGAATCTCGGGCAAGTAACATACCGATGACATAGGGAATTACGTATGTTGTTATTGCGGTTTGACTGATAAAGATCTTCGTAGAATATGTAGGAACCAATATGAGCATCCAGGTTCCGCTATTGGTTATTGACCGGAGATGTGTCTCGGTCATGTCTACATAGTTCTCGAACCCGTAGGGTCCGCACGCTTAACGTTCGATGACTATTTGTATTATGAGTTATGTGTTTTGGTGACCGAAGATTTTTAGGAGTCCCGGATGAGATCACGGACATGACGAGGAGTCATGAAATGGTCGAGAGGTAAAGATTGATATATTGGAAGATGTTATCCCGACACCGGAATGGTTTCGAGTGGTTCAGGTATTTTTCCGGAGTACCGAGAGGTTACTGGAACACCCCCGGGGAAAGTCATGGGCCTCATGGGCCACGAGAGAGAGAGGGGACAGCCCACAAGGGGTGCCCCCTCCATGGGAGTCCGAATTGGACTAGGGGAGGGGCGGCGCCCCCCTTTCTCTCTCATACTCCCTCTCCCTTTCCCTCTTTCCCACTCCGAAAAAGGAAAGGGGAATCCTACTAGGATTGGGGGTCCTAGTAGGACTCCCCCCTTGGCGCGCCCCTCTAGGCCGGCCGCCTCCTCTCCTCCTCCTTTATATATGGGGGCAGGGGACACCCCAAAGCACAACAGTTATTCTCTTAGCCGTCTGCGGTGCCCCCCTCCACAGTTTACTCCTCTGGTCATAGCATCATAGTGCTTAGGCGAAGCCCTGCGCGGATCACATCACCATCACCGCGCCGTCGTGCTGACGAAACTCTCCCTCGACCCTTTGCTGGATCAAGAGTCCGAGGGACGTCATCGAGCTGAACGTGCGTTGAACTCGAAGGTGCCGTTCGTTCGGTACTAGATCGGTTGGATCATGAAGACGTTCTACTACATCAGCCGTGTTAAACTAACGCTTCCGCTTTCGATCTACAAGGGTACGTGGACACACACTCTCCCCCTCTCGTTGCTATGCATCTCCTAGATAGATCTTGTGTGATCGTATGAATTTTTTTTAAATTGCATGCTACGTTCCCCAACAGTGTTGTCATTTGATAACACTATCACATCATTAGGATAATGATGTGATGGACAAGACCCATCCGTTAGCTTAGCATATTATTCATTCAATTTATTGCTAGTCCTTTCTTCATGTAAAATACATATTCCTTCGATTATGAGATTATGCAACTCCCGGATACCGGAGGAATGCCTTGTGTGCTATCAAACGTCACAACGTAACTGGGTGATCATAAAGATGCTCTACAGGTATCTCCAGAGGTGTTTGTTGAGTTGGCATATATTAAGATTAGGATTTGTCACTCCGAGTATCGAAGAGGTATCTCTGGGCCCTCTCGGTAATACACATCATAAGAAGCCTTGCAAGCAAAGTGACTAATGAGTTAGCTGCAGGATGATGTATTACGTAACGAGTAAAGATACTTGCCGGTAACGAGATTGAACTAGGTACAGAGATACCGACGATCGAATCTCAGGCAAGTAACATACCGATGGACAAAGGAAATTACGTATGTTGTCATAACGGTTCGACCGATAAAAGATCTTTGTAGAATATGTAGGAGCCAATATGGGTATCCAGCTTCCGCTATTGGTTATTGACCGGAGAGGTGTCTCGGTCATGTCTACATAGTTCTCGAACCCGTAGGGTCCGCACGCTTAACGTTCGTTGACGATATAGTGTTATATGAGTTATATGTTTTGGTGACCGAATGTTGTTTGGGTCCCGGATGAGATCACGGACACGATGAGGAGTCTCGAAATGGTCAGGAGGTAAAGACTGATATATATATATATATATATATATATATATATATATATATATATATATATATATATATATATATATATATATATATAGGACGATGGTATTTGGACACCGGAAGTGTTTCGGGACGTACCGGGAAGGAATTGGGTCACCGGAAGGGGTTCCGGGCACCCCCCGGCGAGATATGGGCCTTATGGTCCAAAGGAGGGGACAGACCAGCCCAAAAGGGAGATGGTGCGCCCCCTCCCTTGTTTGGCCAGCCCTAGGGAAGGAAAAGGGGAGGGCTAGCCCATCCTGCCTTTCCCTCTCATGGGAGAAAGGAAGGGGGGCACCACCCTCCCCTGCCTTTTCCCGCACTCCAAATAAGGAAAGGGGGCGCGCCTTGGGAGAGAGCCCAAGTAGGATTCCTCCTACTTGGGCGCCTCCTTTGGCTGCTCCTCCCTCCCCCCACCTATATATATGTGGGGAGGGGCTGCCACACAAGGACACAACATTGTCTTAGCCGTGTGCGGCGCCCCCGTCCACCGTTTACTCCCTCGGTCATATTTTCATAGTGCTTAGGCGAAGCCCTGCGGAGATCACATCACCATCACCGTCACCACACCGTCGTGCTGCCAGAACTCATCTAATACCTCGCCTTCTTGCTGGATCAAGAAGGCGGAGGACATCACCAAGCTGAACGTGTGCAGAACGCGGAGGTATCGTGCGTTCGGTACTAGATCAGTTGGAGTGCGAAGAAAGTTCGACTACATCAACTGCATTGTGATACGCTTCCACTTACGGTCTATGAGGGTACGTAGACATACTCTCCCCCTCGTTGCTATGCATGTCCATGGATAGATCATTGCGTGTGCATAGATTTTTGTGTTTTCCATGCAACGATTCCCAACAGTTACAGATGACGTTTGAGAAACCCCAAAGTCCACCGTCTGGTAGGAAGTGACCGAGACACTCTCATGGTCTAAGGAACTAAAACACATGCTAACACTCCATGTTATAACAAATGATTTCAGACGATATGGTCACAAAGTATAACATACAAGTTTGGGTCAATTCAATATGATCGTTCTTCTAACGTCATACCCTCAATGTTGTTTTAGGACTATCATTATCATTCCACGCATGCATATGAGTTTTCCACTGAATCGTATATCCCAGGATCATAGTAGTTATAGAATGAAATATAAACTCTTTAATCATGAATAATGGAAATATAATAATACAATATTATTGCCTCTAGGGCATATTTCCAACAGATAGTTGGGGCGGTACAACCGCCAGGTCAGGGTCTCCGCGGTGTCTAAGTCCGGAGCGGTACAACTGCTCCGAGACAACCGCAGTAGCTAGATGTCTCTCTCTCTCTCTCTCTCTCTCTCTCTCTATATATATATATATATATATATATATATATATATATAACCTTTTGCGGTGTGTTTTTGGGGATCCGGTGAATTTTGGGTTTATGATCAGATTATTTATTAAACTATTTTGAAAATCTTGAATCCTTTCTTACGTATGCTTTATGATCTATAAGTATTCTTTGGCCAACTGGATGAGTAGATCTTCAGAGGGAGTGGTGCATAGTAGTGGGTTCAACACTGCAGGGATCTTGCGCAGTGACAAAAAGGGCAAAGGCACGTATTGTGTTGTTGCCACTAAGGATAGAACGACGGGGTTCGGTCATATTAATTGATCCTGTTATGTCTACATTATCTCATCATGGTTATTGTGTTACTTTGTTTGTATGAACTTAATACTTTGAGATGCATGCTGCATAGCGGTCTTGGGTGGAGTAATAGTAGTACACGTTAGTAAGTTTAACAGTCTACTTGTCATGGATGTAATGCCTATGTAATAATTATGTCATGAATGATCACAATTATAACTACGCAAAATTCTATCAATTGCCCAACAATACTTTGTTTACCCACCGTTGCTATACTTTTGAGAGAGATGTCACTAGTGAACCTATGGTCCCCGGGTCTATTTTCCATCAATATAAAATTCTCCATAATTGCTCCTTTTATTTGTTCTTTACTTTCCACAGCTTTGCATATCAGTGTCTGCTTTTAATCTTGCAACTGGCAAGAACAAGGGGAGTGACGACCCCCTTGCCATCATTGGGGTGCAAGCAGTTGTTTTGTTTGTGTGCAGGTGTTGCTAAAGTTGTTCGTGTGCTGCCTCCTACTAGTTCGATAAACCTTGGTTCTTAACTAAGGGAAATACTTCCTGCTGCTGTGCTACATCACCCTACCTCTTCGGGGAATCCAACTATTCTATCGTAAGTAGCATACACCGAGGATAAGAGAAGCTGTATTTATCTGTTCCTTCGCCATCACGAGAACATGCACAGGGGCAGTAAGAAGGATTTTGGGCAACACATCTTCCTGGTTCACTTTGTTGCACCGCAACATTTGTTCGTTTACCGTGAGACCTTTGTTTTATCTTTTTGATATTCCAAATGACCCTGTTAAAGAATGAATTATTCATGGAAAATACCTTTTTGGAAGGAAAGTGAAGGAGTTAAAAAATGTATTACATACCATAATGTGACACAATTTGTCAGCCGTGGGACCCGGGGGCTAGGGGTGACTAACTTGCCTGCTATGAAATTATGTTTTGTTATAAACAAGTGGTTATAGAAACTTGAATACTTTGAGGGACTTATGGCAAAGTTTATCTAGAGCTAAAAACTTAAGGAAGTGTAGTTTGGCTTAGTGCTTAGTCAAACCACAAAGTTCTTATTTTTGGCAAGGGGTGATGAAAGCTTTAGGTGTTTTCTATAGATGATGTAGGCTTGTAGCAAATAGTTGGAGATGGTAAAGACACTATGTTTTGGGTGGATGTGAAACACCTCTTCGGGGATGTTTTGGTATGCTTTATCTACTTACTTTTTGTGTGAATATCACAGTTGCACATGATGTTTTGCTATGCTTAATCTACTTATTCTTAGTGTGAATATTATGGCTGCCTAAGTCTTTGAAAGAAGGCTGGGGTGTACTCTCTTTACATTCTGTGTGTGTTGGGGGGGGGGGGGGGGGGGGCAGCTAAAACACATTGGGTAGAGAACCTCATAGGTGTTGATGCCTTTTGGAAGAAAAAAGAGAGATATTTTCGGTAAAACCCTTGTATATTGTGCTTAGAGCTAGATTTTTGTCACGTGTCTGACATGTTTCGGTAAAACCCTTGGAATGCTAAAAATCTGCCGCCAGATTTTTAGGCATGGCAAATGCTAAAAAGCTGAACATAGCAAGGATCTGCCATGCTTGCTAAAGGAAATTTCCATCCTCGTGACAACATAATTTGCCGTAAAAACAGTTTGATTTGCCATGCTAAAAAATCAAACGTTCGATTTGTAGCAAAATCCAAAAAGTTTGGCCTAAGACAGGTCCAAAACGACATGTTATTTATGATATGGAGAGAGTAACCGTATATATCCATGTAATGCAAAATAAATATACTAACTATTTTTCGTAAACTTTTCCAGATAGTGTTGCACCTTTCTTTTTCTGGATTTCTCCTTTAGAAAATTCTAAGCCATTTCTCACGAAGGACTTGGATTTACGCTACAAATATAGCAACCCAGATTACCCACCTTGGTAGTATTTTGCAAGCTTTGATTGGTTGAGATAATGCCGAGACAGTGAATCAATGTTGTAATTTACCGTTAATAATCAACAATTGCAATATTCCTCCAAAACAACCTACAAATCAGGACCAAATTTAGGCCCAAAAAATTTCTCCAATGTGTGTTCCCCTCCTAGCTTGATCTGTTTGCACACAACAACTCTAATCAAACTCCCTCTGTAATCCTGTCCCAATTACCTAGTGTCACTCATGGGGTGGAAGTGATTCAACTACGACCCCCCACTTGTTGCTACTCTCCCCCTCCTTGCTCCTGGTCGCCTGCCCATCCTTCCCAATGACGTTGCTGATCGCGGTAGCGATGGCCGCAGAGAACTGATTTGGGTCCGATGCCATAGTGCCGGCATTGTCAGGCAATGGCGTTGGCCTGACGTCGTCGACGCCTCCGGTGCCCCAGAACGGCCTCTTGCCCCCTCCTAGCCCAGCCGCGCCGCCGTGCGAAGGGTTCGGAGGCCACGGGTACTTGAGGAGCGTCGCTGGCTGAGAGGCCAGCGCAGACGAATGCCCGAACATGCTGAGGTGCTGAGCGCCACCGCCGCCCATGTTTCCGGACATTAGCGGCGAGGCGGATGAGTGGTATTGGGAGCTAGAGTTGAGCTGCAGGTAGGGGCTGAGGTAGGAGGAGGACGCCGGCGGCGGGCCACCCGAGACAGCCGCGTCGGAGCTGGTGCTAGAGAGCAGCGTGAAGGTGGCAGCGCCTGCGCCCGCGGTGGCGGTTGACGCCATGGCCGTGGCGCCGACGGGGAGCGGGTGGTTGTGCGTGCCCTCGTACGTGGTGATCAGGATCGACATGTCCTCCTGACATCTCTGCACCTGCACCATCTCAAAACAGTTAAGATCCATGCACGGTACACACGTGACGATCAGGCAGGTAGGCTAGAGTGCTGGTGCAACAAAATGGGGCAAATTCGGTCTCACCTGCTTCCGCACCGGGCAGGCCGGGGCGACGGTGCACCGGTAGTAGGCTCTGGGGCACGGATTCCCCTTGGCGACCTTCTGGCCGTATTTCCGCCATTGGCACCCGTCGTTCATCTGCAAGCATCGAATTGTAACTTGTTAGTACTCCAAGAAGAGTGCAACGTGGAGATCGAGAATGATGCGCCGTGTCTTACGGTGGGGCCTTGGCATCGGACGCGCACGGAAACCCTAGTCTTGCGGTTGGCCGCGTTGACGCCCTGCTGGCTCCCGATCCCGCCTGCTGCGGCGAGATCGCCGGACGCAGGCGGGGACATCCTGCTGCTCTCAAGCAGCGCGTAGCCCCTCGCTTTGCCGACGTCGCTGACAATGTCCGGGGCACCGCCGTCGACGACGTCGCGCCTCGCTTCATCCTCGTAGGACGACGTGCGCAGGCTGAGGGACAGGCCTAGACCCTCCCTGCCGTCGTCCGTGTCGTCGCTTCCCACTGACGGCCGCAGAGCCGCCTGCTCCTCCTTGCTCTTCGCCTCCGCCACCGCAGCCGCAGGCGCCGTGCCGCCGAGAGAGAGGAACACCTCGGTCTCCTGTGCAAGCGCACAAATCAAATCACACTCGAATTCGATCGCGCGTATCTAGAATCCAGATGGTAATTATGGTGTGTCACGTGGAAGAATAATTAACGGCGCCATGCACGAGATGAGCCCCAGCTTAGCTACGCCTAGAACATGCGTACTACTAATTGGATAATGGCCTAGCTTAGCTAGCAAATGTTGAAGCTTAATTAGCGCTCTTACTAATACTCTACTACTCCTATATATATATATGCTAGCTAGGAGTGGTTAATTAGGTTATTACCTTAGGCTCCTGATCTGCCGGTTGCTTCTGGTAAGCGGCCAGCTTGGTCTGCAGCTCGTAGTAGTCGCGCACCGTCCGGTCCACCACTCGCCGGAGCATCTTGTTCTCCTCCTTCATCTTCTCCATCTCCTCCTGCATCGTGCTCAACTGGAGATACAAAGATCGATATATGTAAATTAATTAACAGATAGAAGATATGTAAATTTGCTACTTGTTGCACCATATATGCATATACCTCGTCTTGCGCCATGGCGGTATGGTCATGGTCGCCGTCGCCGTCGCCAGGGGCCGCCTCTACCATGTGCTCTTCTTCTGCGCGAGTCCCCCCACCGCCGCTCTCCTCGTCGTCGATGCCGTCGGCGCCGTCGTTACCAGCAGAAGCAGCTGGAGATTGCTTGTCCTCCTCCATCACCCCTCCTTGTTGAGTACCACACTTGATCTCCTCCTTGGAGCCGTCTCCTCCTCTGTCCACAACCACTTCAACAACCTCTTTGGCTTGTGCCTCTCCTTCCTTGATTTGTCCCTCCTTCTGCACCCGCGGTGCGGCCTCTCCGGGCTGGTGATCGCCACTGCCGTCGTCGACGTCGTCGTCCCTCCTCTCGAGATCTATGTCCGCCCTCTTCCTCTTTGATGATGACATGATCGACCCTTGACCAGTTTCTTGTGTGTACCTTTGTCTCTCTGCTAGACTGCTACAGCTGAAAGGAGGAACGGTCTTAAATCCCAATGCCGCTTCTCCCGAGGCAGCTAAGTCAATGTCTGGATGTCTAATGCGTATTAAAAGGGTTAATGAGGAGGGGAGACTCCTCTCTTAATCCTGTTATCACATGTCACTAGCTATTTTTCTATTCTACCAACTTGGCTCTAGGAACACGTACACGCCAACGTAGTGTGCCAGGCACACATGTCAGTGACACATCGTGGAATACGGGTCTTAATTACAGGTCAAGCTAATCGATGAATTAATGGTGAAGGGTTAATTTGGAGGGTGTGTGCAGTGCAGCAGTGCAGGGTGTTGTGATCCAAATGATAAGGATACCAAGGTCAAGTTGGGGCCCGATCATGTGATGCGTGGAGCGCTTCTGGCGCTAGGGATTAGTATTTTATGGAGCCCAGGTCAACTCTTTGGAGTTTCTTTTCCGGGCTGCTACCATCACCCACCTTAATCTCCCCATCACCAAAATATGACACAATACTATGTTGAGACTCGGTTTCCTTTCATACATCTACAGTGACAACTTTATACTGTAACTTAAATGCAGGCCGGCCATTCAAGTTCGTAAGGGTATACATATTGAGTTATTGACTTATGGTATGAGACTAAAGTTTAGTACCCCTGGTGGTTCACATAGTTAATTCTAATGAAGAAGATAGCTGTCGACAGACTGATCGTCACAAAATTCAGAGCAAATATAACAACATGCAATATTTATTTGATGAATTACGTTACGTATTGAACTTTTCAAATAAGAAGGCATGTGAAGATTTGAGTTGCTTGAGCGGCAGGCCCAAGTAATTAATGACTTGTCCAAGCATATATACTCCCTCGATCAGGGTTTTGCAAGGCTTATTTGGTTTGTAAGTCCAACTTATTCACGTTTGACCAAGTTAATCAAGAAAAAGTACCAGTATTTACAACTTCATATAATTACAATAAACTTGATGATGGATCTAGTGATATTGATTTGGTACCGTAGATGATGTTGATACTATTCTCCATCAAATCGGTCAAACTTAAAAATGTTTGGCTTTAGAAAAACTAAATGAGCCTTGTAGGCCCTGGACGGAGTGAGTACTGTATCAGCCTAGTCATTTTTGTGGATTATTGCATTGCTACTTTTTCTATTTTAAGAGTACATTTCACTTGTTACAGCTGAGCTGTGACTACGTAATAATTTTATCACATTAAAAAAGTATTGCTGCAATTACCCTTAAACTAGTTGTAACTTTATGATGGTTTTAACCTAATTTATCATTCTTCAAACTTACAAGCTAAATCAATTTGTTAGTATAACGTGGCAGCTGGCTTGATGGACAACTAAAAAGTCATATCCGGTACGCGGTGCACAATTATGCGGTCTGGCACATTTGGACACAATTTCATAGAAAAATTTGAGAGCATTTGGCATCATTCTATACACTCCCAACAAATAAGCGTCCAACTAAGTCGTTCGCATGTCTTGCCGGTCCATCCTAACAAAGTATGGGGTCTAGAACTGGGTAACATACGTTACAATGTCAAAAATAGTGGGTAAACGTGACATATGTTACAGAAACCCAAAGTTTATTCGGCCCATATAAGAGCAATGCTTACTTGGTTTTTCAACTTGATCAATGCATGGTTTTTGGGTTTCATGCATATAACCCTAACAAAAAGCCTAAAGTAGGAAAAATAAGGCATAACGATTTTATTTTCAAGGCATTGCGATTCACACAGGACATATTATAATTGCTTCGATGTCTCAACTTGGACCTCTGCAATGGCTTATGCCACATGCATGTCATGCCATCGCCTGCATCATGGAAAGCCATAGCCATCTGAGTGCCTAATTGCATATTGCTTCCCCTTCTAGCTCCGACTGCTAAGGCTAATATTTATGGAAACAAATTGAGAGGCCATCATATGCCACATGGCGCGTATAAAATCACGAGTCAACTTACTTGGGCCCACACAGAATTTCACTAACCATGTTTCGTACTATTGTATGATCAACCATGCTCACTTGCACATACCTTACACTTTCGATCTTGATCTAGAAGAAATCTGCTGCCTCATGATGATTGAGGTCAACTGGTTGTTGGAACCAAAAAAAACTGGCTTATACAAGCTTCTCCTTGTTGACGTTGGACTTGGAATACATCTCAAGATTCCTGTGCATTATTAACGCCAGCAACAACGTGGTTAACATATTACATTACATTGGTTACATTTATCTCACAGTTAATTTATTTGGACGGAAGCCAACTTAGTCTGCCTACTGCGTCACCTTGTTCTGACTTGTGCTGTCGTGTAATAAGTAACACATTTCTGTTAGAAAATCAGCAGCCCCGTACGAAATCACAAGTCGTGCACGTATGGGTGTGCATAAATATTCACTAGAGACTTGATCAACATTTCAACAGCAAGGCAGGCATGCACGGAGTGCTACTCCTACAAGGTATATATTAGAGTCATGAGGCGTAAAATATTTTTCGATTTTTCATGGTCTTCTAACGTCGACAGCCTAGCTACGCTATGTATATAGCCAGGCCGGCCGGCGTCGTTTATTTCGGCCGGCGGCGGCGGCGGCGACGACCGGTGCTCTCGTTGGACTAGCTAAGCTAGCGAGCGTACCGCGTACGTCCGTGCGTGGCATCTATCGGTTCTCCACGGGTCGTTTCATATGCACGTACGTGTGGTCGATCGCAGCGATTAGCGCGGTGTAATTTGGATTGTTTCGCGCGTCACTTCCGTGGCGAGAGGTGCGTGTGAGCGCCTGCGAGCTTACCAGCTATTGCCGGATAGTGTTTTTGACGGCGAGCTGTGGGTGAAGTTTCCTGGTCAGAGGTGGAATCTTTTCGCATCTGGTCGACATGTATGTTTTCACCAATATTTGGCCCATCGAACGGAAGGCTTGACCTGATCCTTCGAGATAAGGATCAGCCGATCGATCGGCCAGTGAATAACCTTGATCAGCGATTCACCATGTGGCCGTGTGGATTTTTTTTTTTGGAAGATGGCTGTGTGAATGTAAACGTAGCGTCCGCGGATCGTTATTTTTTCTGGACAAGGTTTCGTTCTGAGAATTCGGGTGAGATGCTATCTCAAAGATCAGTTCAGAACTTGAAGACCTTAGTGATCTCTCCTCTTGGATGGGAAAGAAGAAACAAGAAATATTGGCTACGTAGAAGTGTAGGTATCACTAGAAGTTAAGATATCCATGTGATACCTTTGTCGAGGTGTTGTGCTGATAAAGAACAACCTTTGCCCGTCGCAACTGAGAAAGGAGCAAGAAATGTAGGTTTCTTTTGGCTCATGACAAGATAATTAAACATCTCTTCTTTCAGTGTCAGTTCATGCATTCTGCATGGTCAGTCGTCCAAATAACATACAATCTATATCCGTCAAGAAGTGTTATGGTCACTGGGTCGATGATATACCTAACAAATTGGCTACGTAGAAATGATATGGTCTTTAATGGTAAAACTTCTACCCCTTGCATGTTATCTATCGTTGTACTCAGTGAGGCTTCGTATGTGGTCTATGTTGCACTGAATACAGTACCGACCACTACTCATAGTGGTATACGCGGTTGAAGTAGGTGTCCAGGGGTTTTTACCACACATGGGTGGTAGCATAGTCTTGAAAGGGATCCACCCTCTCCAGCATAGGCATACTTTTGGTTTTATACGATTTTACACATGAAGTGGCCAGGTGTCCGCTCATTATGCTACGTATTCTCTTGATGCTACATTATGAGTAAATAAAACTAAAAGCATCATTTATATATAAAAATAAAAAGCCCTACTTAGGGCACTTAACTAAAGGAGATGAGAACTCTACCTTTTTTATTCATTTCCTAGCCACTATTCAACATAGGAGAGACTGTATTGTTATTTAACGATTCTTTAGGCTCCCGGTGTCTTATTGGAGTTTTATACATCTATAGACTAATTGTATGGAATTACACTCACATCATGAGATGGCAATATCTTGTCGGAAAATGGAGTAGGAGTGAGCCCTAAAGAATTCAGTGGGAAATTAGTTGAAGGTTAGTGGAAATCAAGCACGTAAGTCTTCATCCGTAGCTTAAGCACCTTTGTTGAATCATGATAGAAAGGTTGCGTAATCGTAACAAGTACACACACCGGAGCCACAACTTCCTCTCATTTTTCTCCCGTAACCCTAGGGCGGCTAGGGAAAACTCTTTCCTCTAGACCTCACCAGCAAGCCCATGGATTCCCCTCCTCTCTGCCCGCTGCTCTGGCAGCCAGTGGTGGGGAGGGGAATCCCAGTTCCTTCGCTTCGGCTAGTAGTTTAGGTTAGGGTTGTTTGATGTCTGCGGCTCTAGGGGGTTGGTCCTTATTAGGGGCACATGCACGAAGAACTCTCGGTTGTCATCGACAAGGTCAAGTCAGCTCCGATAGGGGAGCAGCGACATCAGTGCGTTAGCGGCTCGTTCTGACGGCAGTAGTGGTCGTTTGATGGTCTCAAAATCTTGAATAATGTTTATTATGTTTGAGATGCTTTGTATATCCGGCGAACTTTTATAATAGAGCTTATCCTTTTCGCAAAAATAATAATAGAAAAGTTCCACCTCTTTTTGGCAAACTTACAAGTAACGACCAGAGAAATCTAAAATATATAATATGAAATTTGATCTCAATGATCTTATCCAAGCTAGGGTGAACTTAGCTTTCCTGGAGGCCCCTTTTACACTGAGATTGATGAATCATTGTTGACTTACATTCGATGGTTTTAACACAGAATTTCCTTAAAATTACTTTTACACATGATAAAGTAATACTTCTATGTATCGTGTGATTAATTCTACCATGCATGGTAATCTAACCCTCAATTTATTAGGTCTTATATCATTATGGTTACTAAAATTGATGATGCAGCTCGTGTTAATAAATTATAAACCATTTCCCTTCTCATGGTGTTATATCACTAAGCTTTTAACAAATAGATTCCAAAAATTATTCGCAAGCACTGCATATCAATCATCATGGTTTTATCAAAACTAGGACAATGCAAGATTGTCTTCTTTAGGCCTTCGAGTATGTTCATGGCTGTCTAATTTCAAATAGGTAGTGGTCATTCTTAAACTAAATTTTGGTGGGACTTTTATCAAAATGGAACGCCTGGTTCTCTTGGATATTCTAAAGCATAGGGGCTTCGGTGAAAGTGGTGCAGAACCGTAGTTGGGTCAAAAGGATTCTCTCACTGTTACTTCTTTTGTGTTATTTAATGGTATGACGGGAAAAGTTTTTCACTGCTCGAGAAGGGTGAGGTGGGGAGGCCCCTTATCCAAGCTCCTTTTTTTGCCTTGGCTACTAATTGCTACAAACTTTACTCAACAAGGCCATGATGGATCAACTCATTGGATGGCCAATTCTTTCAATGATTTCCCTCACTTACTCATTATGCAATATGATGATACACTTGCCATTATCTCAGCTCTAACACGTCCATTCCTCGCTCCAACATTTGCTATTTCCATGGATCTTAAGACAAACTACCAAATCCAACCTTATTTATGTTAATGTGGATAGCAGTAGGATCCCTAAGATGTATTCCTCTTTGAAACATAACCAGCTATGTATCATGAAGGTGATGGAACAAGTTGATCTGAGTTGGTTGTTTCACTCGTCACTTTAGAGGAGTATTTATTAAAATTCTGGCACATATCCCAACATATGGAATATGAGTGGAAAACCATTGGCTTCTCTACCTCCAGGGTATATAAGGCTATTGTGGATCATTTTGTTGTACCTAGGGAATTCCCTTGGCTTTAGATCTTGTTATCAGCAAAAACATCAAGTGTTATTGTGATTCTTTCTCAATGACATGTCAAATACTAGCGATATGCTGCAAAGAGTTCTTTTGTCCCTCTAGTTTATTGTGTCATGTGGGATAAGCAAGTCAAGGAGACTATATATCATCCTTTTTTACCAACAAGTTTGTTTAGACTTGATGGAAATATATGAGCCCTAGCATCAATTTACAGGAAAATGTCCATCATAGCTTGGTTACCCTAAAACAGAGTATGCCGGTACTATTTTATATGGAGGTTATTACAATAGTGCCACAAAGTGTGGCCGTGTAGGAACGATTTTATCTTCCAAAAGAAACTTGGCCAAAATTAATTATATATATGTTGGTAGAATTTTGAAGACGGTCTTGTGATTGTCAATGGAGCTAAGAGGAAGGCATACTCAAATCTTCAAAGTTGTGTGGAGGATATCTTGTATTCAAACATGTATAGCTAATTTTATTAGCCTTCTTTTCTTCCACTCTCTTTACATAGATATTCTATAACATCTAAAAACTATAGTATGTAATCCACCAATTATTAAATGACACAATCGTGTTTCATTTTCAACATTACAATTTTATCAGTTTACATAATTAGTTTTGAAAAATATTGATTACGAAGCAGATGTACATACGCGTACACTCATAAAAACACTCAGTGAAGGTGTTGGAATTGTGGAGTTTCAAGATTTACGAAGTCAATATACAAGTCTCGACGATCTTTCTTTCCCCTCTTGCGAGGTGACTAGGGCAAAAACTTTCCTCCCAGGCAGTTGATAGGCTCCCAGGACTATGTGTGCCACTTTAGCGGCCGGTGGTGAGGAGGGGAATACTCGTGCCTCAAGTCCGACTAGTAGATAGGTTAGGGTTTTAGTCCTGGCAGGGGCGGTGTTTGGACAGATGGTGGGGCTTCTTCTTTGAGTTCGCCTTCCGGGCTCTAATCCTCCTCAAGTTTGTCTGTCAGGGTGCAATAGCCGACTCATTGGGGTTGCGAGTTAGGGTTTCTTGTCATGCATATGCGGCGATGAGTTTTGCGCCAGGTTCTTCAGATCGATTCAATGGTTCAATGACCAAGATTGTGGCTTCACGGCACTGGTCCTTGGGGACACGTGCATGAAAACTTTCCGTCTGTCATAAGCACGGTCAGGCCGGCTATGGTATGAGATCGGCAATAACAACATGTAGCGTCTCGTTTTGGCGGTGGACGTTGGGTGGTGCAGAGATTTTGCCATAATTTCATTATGTTGGTGATGATGTGTACTTGGACCCTGATATGTGCCACATGTGTGGCACGAACAGATGGCAACTCTGAATATTTTTTATGGCAAGTTTAGTGACGCGAGAATGGAAACTTTCTTTTCGGATGGCAAGTTTCAGTTTATTTTTCGGGTATATTTTTTATGGCAACTTTAGTTGTAAAACAACATCAAATCCGGAGTGTTTCATGCCACATGTGTGGCATTTATCATTTTGGTCCCTTTTGCAATAAAAAATACAGATATAAAAACATCTTTGAATTGGACTCCTTGATGGACCCGGTGGAGCGGTGTACAAGTGTATGACCATCTCCACATGTCATCATTTTTTTAACCATGTTGGAGAGATGCATGCAATTTATAATTTGCAAATCAGATTCACATCCAAAGTTTGACAAAATACGATGAGTAACAATCTATTTTGCTCGTACCTTTGGATGCATCATTCCTGGACCAAAGGATCAGCACTACTAGTACCGTGGCCAAATCACAGGAGAACTTAGCTCTGGGCTCTACGACGGCGCACGGTGGCCATGTGTGCTGCTGCCGATTAGGATCTGGTGAATTTGCCACGGAGTATGATTTTGCCGTTTGACCCTTGTTTAGCCACACACGTCACGTCCTTCCAGGCCTCTCCATAAATAATCGGCATGCTGTTTACGTATGCAACACACACGCACGCACCCTTGGATAGCAACTGCTCCGTCAGTCAATTTAGCTAGCCATGGACCTAATGGCGCATCGGTGACGGTTGGCGTCCTGTCTGGCGATCGCGGAGGCGATCACGTCCCTGGTTCCCTTCCGCCCTAGAGCCGCCGTCTACCCACAAGATTGGATCTCGCCGGTGACTGGAGGGAGTGCCCGCCGGCTCCATTGCGCGTCCTGTCCCCTCTCTTCCGTCTTCCCATCCACCATAAGCCTTCTACGCGCTCCCTAGGGCGTGTGGTCGTAATACACCAAAACCCTAGGAGGAGACTTGGGGGATGCAGGGGGAGGTCTAGGTTGAGGAGATGGAGGGGCGGCCAGTTTGATGAAGGGGCTAAAATTGTCGGAGGAGGAGAAGAAAGGAGTCAAGATCCGGATCGCGTCCAGGGAGAAGGGGAAGGAAGCGGAGGCGCAGGCGGTTGGGAAGGTGGTGTCCGAGAAGATGGCTCATCCGGATGCGATAGCCCTGTCGCTCGGTAGGGCCTGGTGTCCGATCAAGGGCATTAGCCGCAAAGAGATTGGGGTGAATCGCTTCCTATTCACCTTTCACCAAGAATCAGGGAAGAGGAAGGCGCTAGAGAATGGCCCATGGATGTTCGATAAGGAATTGGTAGTGGTGGAGGACTACGATCCAAGCAAGCGGCCGGAGGATTATACCTTCAATGACATACCCATATGGGTTAGGGTTTTCAATCTCCCCCTTGGAATGATGAATGAAGAATCTGCTGAGGAGATCAGCAATATAGTGGGGCAGTTTGTGGAGTCAGACACTGGAGCCGATGGGAATGCCATCGGCCGTTTTCTGAGGATTAAGGTCAGGATGCGAATTGACAAGCCTCTTATGCGTGGATTTACTCTAGATGATGGGGTGGAAGACGAGGTTAACAGAAACGGGAAGGAGAAAAAGGGAGGTAAGGAGGGTGAGGAGGATGACAAGGGTTGGTGCCGTTTTGAGTACGAGTACCTTCCAGATTTTTGCTACCGATGTGGGGTGATTGGACACTGCGATAGGGATTGTTCACTCAAGGAGAAGTGGGGAGAGAAGCAGCAGTTTGGCAGGTGGTTGAAGGCGGATATGGGACTTAAACGAGGAGGGGCTGAGGATGGCCTATGGAGAGGGAGTGGGAGGAATTTGGGAGGGTCTCGTAGCTATGGCTTTAGCCGCTTGTCCGGCCGCTCCGGAGGGAGGGGGGAAGTGACAATCTGTCGTGGAGGAAGAATGACTCTAGGTCGAGAATGGAGGGGGAGGAGGAGAAGTTAGGGAAGAAGGGTAGGGCAGAGGTGGTTCAGGAAGAAGGAGAGAGGAGTGCCATTGTTGATACTGCGGCAACACACAAGGATATATCGGCCGGACTGCAGGAGCAGTCCCGCCGCATGCAATGAAACTTGTCGGTTGGAACAGCCGGGAACTCGGGAATGGCCCGGCGGTTCAGGGCCTCCTCGATCTGGGGAGGGCGGAGGATCCCGATGTTCTTTTTCTAGCTGAAACAAAGATGACTGTGAGCGAGTTAGAGAAATTCCGATGGAGGCTGGGCTGACTAATATGACAGCATGGAGCTCTGAGGGTCGAAGTAGGGGAGTAGCATTGTTCTCGAGGCGAGGGGTGGAGGTGTCGTTGCGTTCGTATGGACGGAGGCATATCGATGTGGACGTGACAGAGGAGAATGGTAGGGTGTGGCGGCTCACCAGGGTCTACGGTGAATTGGCGTCGGAGAGGAAGGTGGAAACGTGGAGGATGATGAAAATTCTAGGGCAACAACATCAGCAAGGGAGACCGTGGCTTTGCTTGGGTGACTTCAATGAAATTCTGACGGGCGATGAGAAGATAGGGGAGGGGGGCAGTGCGACCGCAACGGCTCATGGATAATTTCAGAGCAGCCCTAGAAGCGTGTGAACTTTCGTACCTGGGGTATGAAGGGGACAAATTTACGTGGAGAAACCACAACTCGGAGATCGACACATACATTTGTGAACGCTTGGACAGAGCAACAACAAATGCCGCTTGGGGGGAGATGTTTCCCGTATTCTCTGTCTTAAACGGTGCACCACGTCATTCTGACCATAGACTGGTGATTGTCTGCACTCATGGTGAGAGGAGGAGGAGTCAGGAAGGACACAGAGGGTTTCGCTTTGAAGCTTGGTGGCTAAAAGAAGATGGATGTAGTGCTGAGGTTCAGGGAGCTTGGGAGGAGGGATGTATGAACGGGAGTGGAGATGTGACTAGCGCTTTGCATTGTGTGGCGAGTAGAATGCAGATATGGGGGAAGGAGGTGGCGGGTGAACTACGGGAGAGGCTGAAAAAGGCGCGGAATGCCCTGGAAAGATGTATGCGCGCACCGGTGTCAGAGGAGAAGATCCGGGAGAGGAGGCGAAGCTGAGAAGTGTAGTCCAGGATTTGGAGAATAAGAAGAACACGAAAGCCAAACAGCATTCACATGTCACCTGGCTTTGGGATGGCAATAGGAGTACGCGGTATTTGATGGTTGTAGCTTCTGCCAGGAGGAAAGCTAACCGTGTGAAAGTTTTGAGGAAGGAAGATGGAGTAGTGGAGGTGAAGGAAGGGGAAGATCTTAATAACTATGTCTGCTCTTTTTTTCAGGATCTCTTTACTTCCGCCCGGGGCACTAGAATGGTTGAGCTCATTGATAAGGTTCAACCCCGTGTTACGAGTGCCATGCGGGATATTCTTGGGGCCGAAGTAACAAGGGAGGAAGTGAAAGTTGCACTAGACCACATTGGGATCTCAAGGCACCCGGGCCAGATGGCATGCCCTTGACTGTGTACAAACAGCATTGGCACTTCATGGGTGATCGAGTGGTTGATGAAGTCCTCTCGGTGCTTGTCGGGGATATACCCCGCGGTATGACCCGACCGGGAGTATGACCCGGCCGGACTTGACGCTTCATCGTAACCCGCCGGAAGATTGGCAACTCATGAGCCTGGCGACTTAATGATGGCCCCGACGGCGGGTCAGATGGATGACAAGGGCCCAAGGCCCAGTAGGCCGGGACGTGTTATTATGGGCTGGCTTAAGACGGAAGGCATGAGGAATATTTCCTTTACGAGGAAGCAAGACCCGTACTTGTATCCGACTTGTAATAGAGAATAAGTTAGTTCTAATCCTATTAGGACTCTACATGTAAAGCCGCCTCTCCAACTTATATAAGGAGGGGCAGGGCACCCCAAAGAGGGACAAGGAACAAGAAACAATCTATAGGGCTAGACACGAAGAGCCATCTTACCGGCGACTCTCTCATGAGCATAATGAGACCTAGCCACAAACAACATGTAGGGCTATTACCGGATGATGTTTCCCGGGGCCCGAAGCTGTCTAAATCCTTATCTTGTGTTGCGTCTCTCGATTCCGCCTAACCCCTCTCAAGCTACCACATAGATGCGCTGGCCTCGCGACTAAGTCCTGACACTAAGGACATCTGCCGTGACTATTCCACGACAGTGCTCAATGGTGGCACGATTCCGGAAGGGTGGAACAACACAACTGTGGTGCTCATTCCCAAGGTCAATAATCCCAACAGAATCAAGGACTTGCGGCCTATCAGCATGTGCAATGTTATATACAAGCTGGTATCCAAAGTGATTGCAAATCGCCTAAAAATAGTGCTCCCGGATATTATCTCTGATTACAAAGTGCGTTCGTTCTAGGTCGGTTGATTACCGACAATGTGCTTATCGCGTATGAGCTATCTCACTACTTGCTGAACAAGAAGAATGGGAGTGAAGGGGTTGCAGCAGTCAAGGCCGACATGTCCAAGGCGTATGATAGAGTTGAATGGGATTTTTTGAGAGCAATGTTAAATAAGTTAGGCTTCCACTCACGCTGGATTGATTTGGTGATGAACTGTGTCACAACTGTCCGCTATCAGATCAAGATTAATGGAGTCCTTACATAACAGTTTATACCTTCACGTGGCCTTCGGCAAGGCGATCCGCTTTCACCGTACCTTTTTGTCATTTGTGCGGAAGGCCTCTCAGCCCTACTTCACGATGCAGAGCGTGCAGGAAGATTATCGGGCTTCAAAATCTGCCATGGCGCGCCGGTGGTTTCACACCTCCTGTTTGCGGACGACTCGGTCCTTCTTCTGAGGGCCAAACAGGAGGAAGCCCAAGAGCTCCGTGAGATCTTGGACCTGTATGAGGCATGCTCCGAGCAATGCATCAATCTGGAGAAGTCGGCCATTATGTTTAGTCCGAACACGAGAGGGGATGTCCAGACTGCTGTCAAGGATACTCTCCAGATACAGAGTGAGTCTTGGAACAATAAATACCTTGGGCTACCGGTCCATGTCGGTAAATCAAGAAGGAAGGCCTTCGGCTTTGTGAAGAATGCCATTGCAGGGCGTGTTTACGGATGGAAGGATAAGCTCATTGCTAAGGTGGGGAAAGAAACATTGGTTACTACAGTAGCACAGGCCATCCCCACCTTTGCCATGTCCTGTTTCTACCTCACCAAGTTTTTTGCGAGGAAATCAGCTCTCCAATTGGCAAATATTGGTGGAGTCAACAAGATAAAGAACATACTACCCACTGGATTAGTTGGAGGAAGTTGACGCAGTCCAAGGCTCGTGGTGGACTTGGCTTCCGAGATATGCATGGCTTCAACTTGGCGATGCTGTCTAGGCAAATTTGGCGACTCATCCAGTTCCCTAACTCCCTTTGTGCTAGGATTCTGCAAGCTCGTTATTACCCTGACAGGCATATCCTTGATGCGGAATCAAGAGATTATATATCATACTCATGGTGTAGCCTACTGCATGGGTGCTACCTCTTGAGCATGCATTGGTTTTCCCTTGAAGAGGAAAGGGTGATGCATCAAAGTAGCGTAAGTATTTCCCTCAATTTTTGAGAACCAAGGTATCAATCCAGTAGGAGGCCACACGCAAGTCCCTCGTACCTACACAAACAAATAAGAACCTTGCAACCAACGCGATAAAGGGGTTGTTAATCCCTTCACGGCCACTTGCAAAAGTGAGATCTGATAGAGATGATAATATTTTTGGTATTTTTATGATAAAGATTGAAAGTAAAGATTACAAAGTAAAAATAGATTGGAAACTTATATGATGGAAAATAGACCCGAGGGCCATAGGTTTCACTAGTGGCTTCTCTCAAGATAGCATAAGTATTACGGTGGGTGAACAAATTACTGTCGAGCAATTGATAGAAAAGTGCATAATTATGAGAATATCTAGGCATGATCATGTATTTAGGCATCACGTCCGTGACAAGTAGACCGACTCCTGCCTGCATCTACTACTATTACTCCACACATCGACCGCTATCCAGCATGCATCTAGAGTATTAAGTTCATAAGAACAGAGTAACGCATTAGGTAAGATGACATGATGTAGAGGGATAAACTCAAGCAATATGATATAAACCCCATCTTTTTATCCTCGATGGCAACAATACAATACGTGTCGTTTCCCTTTCTGTCACTGGGATCGAGCAACGCAAGATTGAACCCAAAGCTAAGCACTTCTCCCATTGCAACAAAGATCAATCTAGTAGGCCAAACCAAACTGATAATTCGAAGAGACTTGCAAAGATAACCAATCATACATAAAAGAATTCAGAGAAGATTCAAATATTGTTCATAGATAATCTTGATCATAAACCCACAATTCATCGGATCTCGACAAACACACCGCAAAAAGAGTTACATCGAATAGATCTCCAAGAATATTGAGGAGAACTTTGTATTGAGATCCAAAGAGAGAGAAGAAGCCATCTAGCTAATAACTATGGACCCAAAGGTCTATGGTAAACTACTCACACATCATCGGAGAGGCTATGGTGCTGATGTAGAAGCCCTCCGTGATCGATTCCCCCTTCGGCGGAGCGCCGGAAAATGCCCCAAGATGGGATCTCACGGGTACAGAAGGTTGCGGCGGTGGAATTAGGTTTTTGTGGTGCTCCTTGATGGTTTCGGGGTACGTTAGGTATATATAGGAGGAAGAAGTAGGTCGGTGGAGCCACGAGGGGCCCATGAGGGTGGAGGGCGCGCCCAGGGGGTGATGGCGCGCGCCCCTGCCTCGTGGCCTCCTCGTTCGTTTCTTGACGTCCACTCCAAATCCTCTGGATCATGTTTGTTCCAAAAATCACGCTCCCGAAGGTTTCATTCCGTTTGGACTCCGTTTGATATTCCTTTTCCGCGAAACACTGAAATAGGCAAAAAAAACAGCAATTTGCACTCGGCCTTGGGTTAATAGGTTAGTCCCAAAAATAATATGAAAGTGTATAATAAAGCCCATTAAACATCCAAAACAGAATATATAATAACATGGAACAATAAAAAATTATAGATACGTTGGAGACGTATCAAGCATCCCCAAGCTTAATTCCTGCTCGTCCTCGAGTAGGTAAATGAAAAAAAACAGAATTTTTGATGTGGAATGCTACTTGGCATATTTCTCAATGTAATTTTCTTTATTGTGGCATGAATGTTCAGATCCGAAAGATTCAAGATAAAAGTTTAATATTGACATAAAAATAATAATACTTCAGGCATACTAACCAAGCAATTATGTCTTCTCAAAATAACATGGCCAAAGAAAGCTCATCCCTACAAAATCATATAGTTTGGCCATGCTTCATTTTTGTCACGCAAGATGCTCTCATCTTGCACAACCCCGATGACAAGCCAAGCAATTGGTTCATACTTTAGTGATCTCAAACTTTTTTTAACTTTCACGCAATACAAGAGCGTGAGCCATGGATATAGCACTATGGGTGGAATAGAATATAATGATGGGGGTTGTGTGGAGAAGACAAAAAGAGAAAGTCTCAAATTGACGAGGCTAATCAACGGGCTAGGGAGATGCCCATCAATTGATGTCAATGCAAGGAGTAGGGGTTGCCATGCAACGGATGCACTAGAGCTATAAATGTATGAAAGCTCAACAAAATAAACTAAGTGGGCGTGCATCCAACTTGCTTGCTCACGAAGACCTAGGGCATTTGAGGAAGCCCATCGTTGGAATATACAAGCCAAGTTCTATAATGAAAAATTCCCACTAGCATATGAAAGTGACAAAACAAGAGACTCTCTATCATAAAGATCATGGTGCTAATTTGAAGCACAAGTGTGGAAAAAAGGATAGTAGCATTGTCCCTTTTTTTCTTTTTTTTCTTTTTTTGGGCCTTTTTTTGCCTTTCTCTTTTTTGGGACAATGCTCTATTATTGATGATCATCACACTTCTATTTATTTACAACTCAATGATTACAACTCGATACTTAGAACAAAAAAAATGACTCTATATGAATGCCTCCGGCAGTGTACCGGGATGAGCAATGAATCAAGAGTGACATGTATGAAATAATATGCATGGTGGCTTTGCCACAAATACAATGTCAACTACATGATCATGCAAGGCAATATGACAATGATGAAACGTGTCATAAAAATGGAACGGTGGAAAGTTGCATGGCAATATATCTCGGAATGACTATGGAAATGCCATAATAGGTAGGTATGGTGGCTGTTTTGAGGAAGATATAAGGAGGTTTATGTGTGATAGAGCGTATCGTATCACGGGGTTTGGATGCACCGGCAAAGTTTGCACCAACTCTCAAGGTGAGAAAGGGCAATGCATGGTACCGAAGAGGCAAGCAATGATGGAAGGTTGAGAGTGCGTATAATCCATGTACTCAACATTAGTCATAAAGAACTCACATACTTATTGCAAAAATCTACAAGTCATCAAAAACCAAGCACCATGCGAATGCTCCTAGGGGGATATATTGGTAGGAAAAGACCATCGCTCGTCCCCGACCGCCACCCATAAGGATGACAACCAAAGAACACCTCATGTTTCAAATTTGTTACACAACGTTTACCATACGTGCATGCTACGGGACTTGAAAACTTCAACACAAGTATTTGTCAAATTCACAACTACTCAACTAGCACAACTTTAATATCACTATCTCCATATCACAAAACAATCATCAAGTATCAAACTTCTCCTAGTATTCAATGCACTTATATGGAAGTTTTTATTATATCCATCTTGAATGCCTATCATATTAGGACTAATTTTATAACCAAAGAAAATTACCATGCTATTCTAAAGGACTCTCAAAATAATATAAGTGAAGTATGAGAGATCAATAATTTCTATAAAGTAAAACCACCACCGTGCTCTAAAAGATATAAGTGAAGCACTAGAGCAAAATTGTTTAGCTCAAAAGATATAAGTGAAGCACATAGAGTATTCTAATAAATTCCAATTAATGTGTGTCTCTCCCAAAAGGTGCGTACAACAAGGATGATTGTGGTGAACTAAAAAGCAAAGACTCAAATCATACAAGACGCTCCAAGCAAAACACATATCATGTGGTGAATAAAAATATAGCTCCAAGTAAAGTTACCGATGGACAAAGACAAAAGAGGGGATGCCTTCCGGGGCATCCCCAAGCTTAGGCTTTTGGTTGTCCTTGGATTTTACCTTGGGGTGACTTGGGCATCCCCAAGCTCAGGATCTTGCCACTCTTTGTTCCATAATCCATCAAATCTTTACACAAAACTTGAAAACTTCACAACACAAAACTTAACAGAAAATCTCGTGAGCTCCATTAGCGAAAGAAAACAAAACACCACATCAAGGTACTGTAATGAACTCATTATTTATTTATATTGGTGTTAAACCTACTGTATTCCAACTTCTCTATGATTCGTAAACTCCATTACTAGCCATAGATTCATCAAAATACGCAAACAACACACGAAAAACAGAATCTGCCAAAAACAGAACAGTCTGTAGTAATCTGTATCAAACGCAAACTTCTGGAACTCCAAAAATTCTAAAATAAGTTTCTAGACGTGAGTAATTTATCTATTAATCATCTGCAAAAAGAATAAACTAAATAGCACTCTCCAGTAAAAAGTTGTAGCTAATCTCGTGAGCGCTAAAGTTTCTGTTTTTTACAGCAAGATCAAATAGACTTCACCCAAGTCTTCCCAAAGGTTCTACTTGGCACAAACACTAATTAAAACATAAAACCACATCGAAACAGAAGCTAGATGGATTATTTATTACTAAACAGAACCAAAAAGCAAAAAAACAAAAATAAAATTGGGTTGCCTCCCAACAAGCGCTATCGTTTAACGCTCCTAGCTAGGCAGAAAGTTAAGAATAGATCTAGGTATTGTCATCTTTGGCATGCAATCCATAAGTAGCTCTCATAATAGATTCATAAGGTTATTTTATTTTCTCTCTAGGAAAGTGTTCCATGCCTTTCCTTAATGGAAATTGGAATCTAATATTCCCTTCTTTCATATCAATAATTGCACCAATCGTTCTATGGAAGGGTCTACCAAGAATAATAGGACATGAAGGATTGCAATCTATATCAAGAACAATGAAATCTACGGGAACACAATTCCTATTTGCAACAATAAGAACATCATAAATTCTTCCCATAGGTTTCTTAATGGTGGAATCCGCAAGGTGCAAGTTTAAACAACAATCATCAAATTCACGGAAACCTAGCAAATCACACAAAGTTTTTGGAATCGTGGAAACACTAGCACCCAAATCACACAAAGCAGAGCATTCATGATCATTAATTTTAATTTTAATAGTAGGTTCCCACTCATCATAAAGTTTTCTAGGGATAGAAACTTCCAATTCAAGCTTTTCTTCATAAGATTGCATTAAAGCATCAACGTTATGTTTAGTAAAAGCTTTATTTTGACTATAAGCATGCGGAGAATTTAGCACGGATTGCAACAAGAAATACAATCTATTAAAGAACAATTATCATAATTAAATTCTTTGAAATCCAAAATAGTGGGTTCATTGCTATCTAAAGTTTTGACCTCTTCCATCTCACTTTTACCAAATTTTGCATCAAGATCTAAAAACTCTGAATCATTGGGACGCCTTTTAACTAAAGTTGACTCATCTCCAGTCCCATCATTATCAAGATTAATATTGCAAAACAAAGATTTAATATGGGACACATCAATCACTTTTAGATCTTCATCCTTATTATCATGAAAACTAGAAGAACACGGTTTTACAAAGCAATCTTTCTTAGCACGCATCCTAGCGGTTCTTTCTTTGCACTCATCAATGGAAATTCTCATGGATTTGTGAGACTCATTGATATCATGCTTAGGTGGAATAGATCTAAGTTTCAAAGAATCAACATCAAGAGAAATTCTATCCACGTTCCTAGCCAACTCATCAATCTTAGGCAATTTTTCTTCAAGCACAACATTGAAATTATTTTGAGAAATCATAAATTCTTTAAGACTAGTATCAAAATCAGAGGGCATATTATTAAAATTTCCATAGGAGTTGTTGTAGGAATTACCATAATTATTAGAGGAATTACTAGGATACGGCCTAGGATTAAAATTTCCTCTATAAGCGTTGTTACCAAAATTGTTCCTACCAACAAAATTCACATCCATAGATACATTATTATTCTCAATCAAAGTAGAAAAAGGCATATAATTGGGATTAGAAGAAACACTCTTATTAGCAAACAATTTCATAAGTTCATCCATCTTTCCACTCAAAACATTAATCTCTTCAATTGCATGCACCTGTTTACTAGTAGATCTTTCAGTGTGCCATTGAGAATAATTAACCATAATATTATCTAGGAGTTTAGTAGATTTTCCTAAAGTGATTTCCATAAAATTGCCTCCCGCGGCCAAATCTAAAAGATTTCTAGAAGCAAAATTCAATCTGGCATAAATTTTTTGTATAATCATCCATAAGTTCAAACCATGTGTAGGGCAATTGCGTATCATTAATTTCATCCTCTCCCAAGCTTGTGCAACATGTTCATGATCAAGTTGCTTAAAATTCATAATATCATTTCTAAGAGAGATGATCTTAGCGGGAGGAAAATATTTAGATATAAAAGCATCTTTGCACTTATTCCAAGAATCAATAATATTTAGGGAATAACTTCAGTTTAACAATATCATTGTCCACATGTTTCTTCTTTTGCATATCACACAAATCAACAAAGCTATTTAGATGGGTAGCAGCATCTTCACTAGGAAGGCCGGCGAATTGATCTTTCATGACAAGATTCTGCAAAGCAGCATTAATTTCACAAGATTCATCATCGGTAAAAGGAGCAATCGGAGTGCTAAGAAAATCGTTGTTGTTGGTATTGGCAAAGTCACACAATTTAGTATTATCTTGAGCCATCGTGACAAGCAAACAATCCAACACACAAGCAAACAAGAAGCAACCGAAAAAGGGGCGAACGGAAAAAGAGGGCGAATAAAATGACCAAGGTGAAGTGGGGGAGAGGAAAACGACAGGCAAATGGCAAATAATGTAATGCGAGGGATAAGAGTTTGTGATGGGTACTTGGTATGTCTTGACTTGTGTGTAGACTCCCCGGCAACGGCACCATAAATCCTTCGTTCTACCTCTTGAGCATGCGTTCGTTTTCCTTTGAAGAGGAAAGGGTGATGCAGCAAACTAGCGTAAGTATTTCCCCTCAGTTTTTGAGAACCAAGGTATCAATCTAGTAGGAGGCCACACGCAAGTCCCTCGTACCTACACAAACAAATAAGAACCTTGCTACCAACACGATAAAGGGGTTGTCAATCCCTTCACGACCACTTGCAAAAGTGAGATGTGATAGAGATGATAATATTTTTGGTATTTTTATGATAAAGATTGAAAGTAAAGATTGCAAAGTAAAAATAGATTGGAAACTTATATGATGGAAAATAGACCCGGGGGCCATAGGTTTCACTAGTGGCTTCTCTCAAGATAGCATAAGTATTACGGTGGGTGAACAAATTACTGTCGAGCAATTGATAGAAAAGTGCATAATTATGAGAATATCTAGGCATGATGATGTATTTAGGCATCACGTCCGTGACAAGTAGACCGACTCCTGCCTGCATCTACTACTATTACTCCACACATCGACCGCTATCCAGCATGCATCTAGAGTATTAAGTTCATAAGAACAGAGTAACGCATTAGGTAAGATGACATGATGTAGAGGATAAACTCAAGCAATATGATATAAACCCCATCTTTTTATCCTCGATGGCAACAATACAATACGTGTCATTTCCCTTTCTGTCACTGGGATCGAGCAACGCAAGATTAAACCCAAAGCTAAGCACTTCTCCCATTGCAAGAAAGATCAATCTAGTAGGCCAAACCAAACTGATAATTCGAAGAGACTTGCAAAGATAACCAATCATACATAAAAGAATTCAAAGAAGATTCAAATATTGTTCATAGATAATCTTGATCATAAACCCACAATTCATCGGATCTCGACAAACACACCGCAAAAAGAGTTACATCGAGTAGATCTCCAAGAAGATCGAGGAGAACTTTGTATTGAGATCCAAAGAGAGAGAAGAAGCCATCTAGCTAATAACTATGGACCCAAAGGTCTGTGGTAAACTACTCACACATCATCGAGAAGCTATGGTGTTGATGTAGAAGCCCTCCGTGATCGATTCCCCCTCCGGTGGAGCGCCGAAAAATGCCCCAAGATGGGATCTCACGGGTACAGAAGGTTGCGGCGGTGGAATTAGGTTTTCGTGGTGCTCCTTGATGGTTTCGGGGTACGTAGGTATATATAGGAGGAAGAAGTAGGTCGGTGGTGCCATGAGGGGCCCACGAGGGTGGGGGCGCGCCCAGGGGGTAGGCGCGCCCCTGCCTCGTGGCCTCCTTGTTCGTTTCTTGACGTCCACTCCAAGTCCTCTGGATCGCGTTTTTTCCAAAAATAACGCTCCCGAAGGTTTCATTCCGTTTGGACTCCTTTGATATTACTTTTCTGCGAAACACTGAAATAGGCAAAAAACAGCAATTTGCACTAGGCCTTGGGTTAATAGGTTAGTCCCAAAAATAATATGAAAGTGTATAATAAAGCCCATTAAACATCCAAAACAGAATATATAATAGCATGGAACAATACAAAATTATAGATACGTTGGAGACGTATCAATGGGGAAAAACTTTTCAAGGAGGGCTATGTATGGCGCATTGGTGACGGGATGCACGTCAATATTTGGTCAGACCCTTGGATTCCCCGGCCATGGTCGAGGAGGGTCATCACCCCAAGAGGGCAAAACTGTTCGGGATCGTTGCAGAAATTAAAAAATTTCTACACATCACCAAGATCAATCTATGGAGAGACTAGCAACGAGAGAGAGGCGAGTGCATCTTCATACCCTTGAAGATCGCAATGCGGAAGCATTACAAGAACGCGGATGAAGGAGTCATACTCGTAGCGATTCAGATCGTGGTTGATTCCTTTCTAAGCGCCGAACAACGGCGCCTCCGCGTTCAACACACGTACAGCCGAGGGACGTCTCCTCCTTCTTGATCCAGCAAGGGGAGAGGAGAAGTTGAGGGAGAGCTCCGGCAGCACGACGGCGTGGTGGTGGAGCTTGCAGTTCTCCAGCAGGGCTTCGCCAAGCACTACTACTACGGAGGTGTTGGGGAGGGAGAGGGCTGCGCCAGGGGAAGGGGTGCGGCTCCCATGCGCCTCCCCACTATATATAGGGGTGGAGGGGGCTGGTTTCTTGCCCTCCAAGTCCATTGGGGCGTTGGCAAAGGTGGGGGAAAGAAATCCCATCATTTCCCTTTCCCACCGATTGTTATCCCCCTTTTTTAGGGATCTTGATCTTATCCCTTCGGGATATGATCTTATTCCTTCTAAGGGGGGATCTTGGTGCGCCTTGACCAGGGGTGTGGGGCCTTGCCCCCACTACCCGCGTTCATGTGGGTCCCCCCATGCAGGTGGGCCCCACTCCGGAACCTTCTAGAACCTTCCCGGTACAATACCGAAAAATCCCAAACATTTTCCGATGGCCAAAATAGGACTTCCCATATATAAACGTTCGGGACTACCCACGTTCGGGAATCATGCAGACATGACCGAGACAGCTCTCTAGCCAATAACCAACAACGGGATCTGGATACCCATGTTGGCTCCCACATGTTCCATGATGATCTCATCGGATGAACCACGATGTCGGGGATTCAATCAATCCTGTATACAATTCTCTTTGTCAATCGGTACGTTACTTGCCCGAGATTCGATCGTCGGTATCCCCATACCTCGTTCAATCTCTTTACCGGCAAGTCACTTTTACTCGTTCCATAACACATCATCTCGTGATAAACTCTTTCGTCACATTGAGCTCATTATGATGATGTCCTATCGAGTGGGCCCAGAGATACCTCTCCGTCACACAGAGTGACAAATCCCAGTCTCGATTCATGCCAACCCAACAGACACTTTCGGAGATACCCTTAGTGTGCCTTTATAGCCACCCAGTTACATTGTAACGTTTGGCACACCCAAAGCATTCCTACGGTATCCGGGAGTTGCACAATCTCATGGTCTAAGGAAATGATACTTGACATTAGAAAAGATTTAGCAGACGAACTACACGATCTTGTGCTATGCTTAGGCTGGGTCTTGTCCATCACATCATTCTCCTAATGATGTGATCCCGTTATCAACGACATCCAATGTCCATGGTCAGGAAACTGTAACCATCTATTGATCAACGAGCTAGTCAACTAGAGGCTTACTAGGGACATATTGTGGTCTACGTATTCACACATGTATTACGGTCTCCGGTTAATACAATTATAGCATGAACAATAGACAATTATCATGAACAAGGAAATATAATAATAACTATTTTATTATTGCCTCTAGGGCATATTTCCAACAGTCTCCCACTTGCACTAGAGTCAATAATCTAGTTCACATCACTATGTGATTGTAATGAATCCAACACCCATGAGGTTTGATCATATCTCGCTTGTGAGAGAGGTTATTAGTCAACGGGTCTGAACCTTTCAGATCCGTGTGTGCTTTACAGATCTCTATGTCATCTTGTAGATGCAGCTACCATGCGCTACTTGGAGCTATTCCAAATAACTGCTCTACTATACGAATCCGGTTTACTACTCAGAGTCATCCGGATTAGTGTCAAAGTTTGCATCAACGTAGCCCTTTACGACGAACTCTTTTACCACCTCCATAATCGAGAAAATCCCTTAGTCCACTAGTTACTAAGGATAAGTTTGACCGCTGTCATGTGATCCATTCCTGGATCACTCTTATACCCCTTGATTGACTCATGGCAAGGCACACTTCAGGTGCGGTACACAGCATAGCATACTTTAGAGCCTACGTCTAAAGTATAGAGGACGACCTTCGTCCTTTCTCTCTCTTCTGCCATGGTCAGATCTTGAGTCTCACTCAATGCTCACACCTTATAACACAGCCGAGAACTCCTTCTTTGCTAATCTTATTTGAACTCCTTCAAAATCTTGTCACGGTATGTATTCATTTGAAAGTACTATTAAGCGTTTTTTTGATCTATCCTTATAGATTTTGATGCTCAATGTTCAAGTAGCTTAATCCAGGTTTTCCATTGAAAAACACTTTTCAAAGAACCCTATATGCTTTCCAGAAATTCTACATCATTTCTGATCAACAATATGTCAACAACATATACTCATCAGAAATTCTATAGTGCTCCCACTCACTTCTTTGGAAATACAAGTTTCTCATAAACCCAAAATCTTTGATCATCTCATCAAAGCGTATATTCCAACTCCGAGATGCTTACTCCAGTCCTTAGAAGGATTGCTGGAGCTTTGCATACTTGTTAGCATCTTTTAGGATTGACAAAAACCTTCTGGTTGTATCACATACAACCTTTCCTCAAGAAAATTGTCGAGGAAACAATGTTTTGACATCCTATCTGCAAGATTTCATAAATAATGCAGTAACTGCTAATACAATTCCAACATACTCTTAGCATCACTACGAGTGAGAAAGTCTCACCGTAGTCAACTCCTTGAACTTGTCGGAAAACATCTTAACGACAAGTCGAGCTTTCTTAATGGTGATACTTACCATCATTGTCCGTCTTCCTTTTAAAATCCATCTGTACCCAATAGCCTTACGACCATCAAGTAGTTCTTCCAAAGTCTATACTTTGTTTTCACACATGGATCCTCTCGGATTTTATGGCCTCGAGCCATTTGTCGGAATCCGGGCCCACCATCGTTTCTCCATAGCTCGTAGGTTCATTGTTGTCTAGCAACATGACCTCCAAGACGGGATTACGTACCACTCTGAAATAGTACGCATCCTTGTCGGCCTACGAGGTTTGGTAGTGACTTGATCCGAAGTTTCATGATCACTATCATCAGCTTCCACTTCAATTGGTGTAGGCGCTACAGGAACAACTTCCTGTGCCCTGCTACACACCGGTTGAAGTGACGGTTCAATAACGTCATCAAGTCTCCACCATCCTCCCATCCAATTCTTTCGAGAGAAACTTTTCCTCGAGAAAGGACACGTTTCTAGAAACAATCACTTTGCTTCCGGATCCGAAATAGGAGGTATACCCAACTATTTTGGGTGTCCTATGAAGATGCATTTATCCGCTTTGGGTTCGAGCTTATCAGGCTAAACCCTTTTCACATAAGCGTCGCAGCCCCAAACTTTTAAGAAATGACAGCTTAGGTTTCTCTAAACCATAGTTCATACGGTGTCATCTCAACGGAATTACGTGGTGCCCTATTTAAAGTGAATGCGGTTGTCTCTAATGCCTAACCCATAAACGATAGTGGTAATTCGATAAGAGACATCATGGTTTGCACCACATCCAGTAGGGTGCAGCTATGATGTTCGGACACATCATCACACTATGGTGTTCCAGGCGGCATTAGTTGTGAAACAATTTCGACAATGTCTTAGTTGTGTACCAAACACGTAACTCAGATATTCATCTCTATGATCATATCATAGACATTTTATCCTCTTGTCACGACGATCTTCAACTTCACTCTGAAATTACTTGAACCTTTCAATAATTCAGACTTGTGTTTCATCAAGTAAATATACTTAGAATCTAGTCAAATCATCTGTGAAGTAAGAGCATAACGATATTCACTGCGTGCCTCAACACTCATTGGATTGCACACATCAAATGTATTACTTCCAACAAGTTGCTCTCTTGTTTCATCTCACTGAAAACGAGGCCTTTCAGTCATCTTGCCCATGTGGTATGATTTGCATGTCTCAAGTGATTCAAAATCAAGTGAGTCCAAACGATCCATCTGCATGGAGTTTCTTCATGCGTATAAACCAATAGACATGGTTCGCATGTCTCAAACTTTTCAAAAAACGAGTGAGTCCAAAGATCCATCAACATCGAGCTTCTTCATGCGTTTTATACCAATATGACTCAAATGGCAGTGCCACAAGTATGTGGTACTATCATTACTATCTTATATCTTTAGGCATGAACATGTGTATCACTATGATCGAGATTCAATGAACCATTCATTTTAGGTGCAAGACCATTGAAGGTATTATTCAAATAAACAGAGTAACCATTATTCTCCTTAAATGAATAACCGTATTGCGATAAACATAATCCAATCATGTCTATGCTCAACGCAAACACCAAATAACAATTATTTAGGTTTAACACCAATCTCGATGGTAGAGGGAGCATGCGATGCTTGATCACATGAACCTTGGAAACACTTCCAACACATATCGTCATCTCACCTTCAGCTAGTCTCCGTTTATTCCGTAGCTCTTTATTTCGAGTTACTACCACTTAGCAACTGAACCGGTATTTAATACCCTAGTGCTACTAGGAGTACTAGCAAAGTACACATTATAATGTATATCCAATATACTTCTATCGGCCTTGCCAGCCTTCTCATCTACCATGTATCTAGGGTAGTTCTGCTTCAGTGAGTGTTCCCCTCATTTCAGAAGCATTTAGTCTCGGGTTAGGGTTCAACCTTGGGTTTCTTCACTAGAGCAGCAACTGATTTGCCGTTTCATGAAGTATCCCTTTCTTGCCCTTGCCCTTCTTGAAACTAGTGGTTTTACTAACCATCAACAATTGATGCTCCTATTTGATTTCTACTTTTGCGGTGTTGCGAATAGCTCAAGGATCATCATATCTATCCCTGATATGTTATAGTTCATCACGAAGCTCTAGTAGCTTGGTGGTAGTGACTTTGGAGAACCATCACTATCTGATGTGGAAGATTAAATCCCACTCGATTCAAGCGATTGTAGTACTCATACAATCTGAGCACATGCTCAACAATTGAGCTTTTCTCCTTAGTTTGCAGGCTTAAGAAACTTGTCAGAGGTCTCATACCTCTTGACGTGGGCACTAGCCTGAAATCCCAATTTCAGTCCTTGGAACATCTCATATGTTCTGCGATGTTTCAAAAACGTCTTTGGTGCCTCAATTCTAAACCATTTAGAATTACGCACTGAACTATCATGTAGTCATTAAAACGTGTATGTCAGATGTTCGCAACATCCACAACCGATGCTCGAGGTTCAGCACACTGAGCGGTGCATTAAGGACATAATCCTTCTGCGCAGCAATGAGGACAATCCTCAGTTTACGCACCCAGTCCGCATAATTGCTACTATCAACTCTCAACTAAATTTTCTCTAGGGACAAATCTAAAACAGTAGAACCAAAGCATGAGCTACGACATAATTTGCAAAGACCTTTTGACTATGTTCATGGTAATTAAGTTCATCTAATCAAATTATTTAATAAACTCCCACTTAGATAGACATCCCTCTAGTCATCTAAGTGATACAGGATCCGAGTCAACTAGGCCGTGTCCGATCATCACGTGAGACGGACTAGTCATCATCGGTGAACATCTTCATGTTGATCATATCCACTATACGACTCATGTTCGACCTTTCGGTCTCTTGTGTTCCGAGGCCATGTCTGTACATGCTAGGCTCGTCAAGTCAACCTAAGTGTTTTGCATGTGTAAATCTGGCTTAAACCCGTTGTATGCGAACGTTAGAATCTATCACACCCGATCATCACGTGGTGCTTCGAAACAACGAACTTTCGCAACGATGCACAGTTAGGGGGAACACTTTCTTGAAATTTTATGAGGGATCATCTTATTTATGCTACCGTCGTTCTAAGCAAATATATGTAAAAACATGATAAACATCACATGCAATCAAATAGTGACATGATATGGCCAATATCATTTTGCTCCTTTTGATCTCCATCTTCGGGGTGTCATGATCATCATCGTCACCGGCATGACACCATGATCTCCATCATCATGATCTCCATCATCGTGTCTTCATGAAGTTGTCTCGCCAACTATTACTTCTATTACTATGGCTAACGGTTAGCAATAAAGTAAAGTAATTACATGGCGTTTTCATTGACACGCAGGTCATATAACAAATTAAGACAACTCCTATGGCTCCTGCCGGTTGTCATACTCATCGACATGCAAGTCGTGATTCCTATTACAAAAACATGATCAATCTCATACATCACATATATCATTCATCACATCCTTTTGGCCATATCACATCACACGACATATGCTGCAAGAACAAGTTAGACGTCCTCTAATTGTTGTTGCAAGTTTTTACGTGGCTGCTATAGGTTTCTAGCAAGAACATTTCTTACCTACGCCAAGACCACAATGTGATATGCCAATTTCTATTTACCCTTCATAAGGACCCTTTTCATCGAATCCGATTCGACTAAAGTGGGAGAGACAGACACCCGCTAGCCACCTTATGCAACTAGTGCATGTCAGTCGGTGGAACCTATCTCACGTAAGCGTACGTGTAAGGTCGGTCCGGGCCACTTCATCACATGATGCCGCCGAATGAAGATAAGACTAGTAACGGCAAGTAAATTGACAAAATCGACGCCCACAACAACTTGTGTTCTACTCGTGCATAGAAACTACGCATAGACCTAGCTCTGATACCACTGTTGGGGATCGTTGCAGAAATTAAAAAATTTCTACGCATCACCAAGATCAATCTATGGAGAGACTAGCAATGAGAAAGAGGGGAGTGCATCTTCATACCCTTGAAGATCGCAATGCGGAAGCATTACAAGAACGCGGATGAAGGAGTCGTACTCGTAGCGATTCAGATCGCGGGTGATTCCGATCTAAGCGCCGAACAACGGCGCCTCCGCGTTCAACACACGTACAGCCTGGGGACGTCTCCTCCTTCTTGATCCAGCAAGGGGAGAGGAGAAGTTGAGGGAGAGCTCCGGTAGCACGACGGCGTGGTGGTGGAGCTTGCAGTTCTCCGGCAGGGCTTCGCCAAGCACTACTACTACTACGGAGGTGTTGGGGAGGGAGAGGGCTGCGCCAGGGGAAGGGGTGCGGCTCCCATGCGCCTCCCCACTATATATAGGGGTGGAGGGGGCTGGTTTCTTGCCCTCCAAGTCCATTGGGGCATTGGCAAAGGTTGGGGAAAGAAATCCCATCATTTCCCTTTCCCACCGATTGTTATCCCCCTTTTTTAGGGATCTTGATCTTATCCCTTCGGGATATGATCTTATTCCTTCTAAGGGGGATCTTGGTGCGACTTGACCAGGGGTGTGGGGCCTTGCCCCCACTACCCACGTTCATGTGGGTCCCCCCATGCAGGTGGGCCCCACTCCGGAACCTTCTAGAACCTTCCCGGTACAATACCGAAATTTTTTCCGGTGGCCAAAATAGGACTTCCCATATATAAATCTTTACCTCCGGACCATTCCGGAACTCCTCGTGACGTCCCGGATCTCATACGGGACTCCGAACAACATTTGGGAACTGCACACTAATTCCCATAACAACTCTTGCGTCACCGAACCTTAAGTGTGTAGACCCTACGGGTTCGGGAATCATACAGACATGACCGAGACAGCTCTCTGGCCAATAACCAACAACGGGATCTGGATACCCATGTTGGCTCCCACATGTTCCACGATGATCTCATCGGATGAACCACGATCTCGGGGATTCAATCAATCATGTATACAATACCCTTTGTCAATCGGTACGTTTGTTGCCCAAGATTCGATCGTCGGTATCCCGATACCTCGTTCAATCTCTTTACTGACAAGTCACTTTTACTTTTTCCATAACACATCATCCCGTGATCAACTCTTTGGTCACATTGAGCTCATTATGATGATGTCCTACCGAGTGGGCCCAGAGATACCTCTCCGTCACACAGAGTGAGAAATCCTAGTCTCGATTCGTGCCAACCCAACAGAGATACCCGTAGTGTGCCTTTATAGCCACCCAGTTACGTTGTGACGTTTGGCACACCCAAAGCATTCCTACGGTATCCGGGAGTTGCACAATCTCATGGTCTAAGGAAATGATAGTTTACATTAGAAAAGATTTAGCAGACGAACTACACGATCTTGTGCTATGCTTAGGATTGGGTCTTGTCCATCACATCATTCTCCTAATGATGTGATCCCGTTATCAACGACATCCAATGTCCATGGTCAGGAAACTGTAACCATCTATTGATCAACGAGCTAGTCAACTAGAGGCTTACTAGGGACATATTGTGGTCTACGTATTCACACATGTATTACGGTCTCCGGTTAATACAATTATAGCATGAACAATAGACAATTATCATGAACAAGGAAATATAATAATAACTATTTTATTATTGCCTCTAGGGCATATTTCCAACAAAAATCTGTTGGCGCGGGTCTGTGATCTGATTGAACCTGCCACCGGCTCCTGGGACGAACAGCTAGTAAAGGACACTTTCTGGCCAGACGATGTGAAACATATTCTCCAGATCCCTTTGAGAGAAGGAGTAGAAGACTTCATTGCCTGGCAGTATGACATTTGGGGTCTACACTCAGTGAAAAGCGCATACAAACTCCATGTGCAATTAGAGGAGGATCGCAGGAATGGGGGGCAAGGTAGGAGTTCGGCCGTGCCGGGTAATCTGGAACGGACAAGCGATGATTCCTGGAAGAGGCTTTGGAAACTGCCGTGCCCCAAAAACATCCAAATGTTCGCTTGGCGGCTAAAACATGAACCACTAGCCCTCCGCACAAGTGTCGCGCGCAAGGGCATCCCCATCCAGGACACCAAATGCCTATCCTGTGGACGAGCAGATGAGGACGGAGCGCATCTTTTTATCAAGTGCAAAAATGTCAAGGAGGGGTGGAGGGAGATGGCCATGGAGAAGGAACGTATAGATCTTGAAGGGATAGCGTCTGTGCATGCTATGTTCGATTTTGTATGGGGCCTAGATGCAAAAAAACGCCTGCATGTCCTCACCTTTTGGTGGCACTGGTGGTCTAACAGGAACAAACTACACGGAGGACAAACGCCACTGTCGGCCGTGGAGGTAGCACGGCGTACGAGAAGCGACGCCATGGAGTACATGGAGATTTTCTCTGCCGCTCCAAGGAAGATTTCAGCAGACAAATGGCAGCCACCTGAGGAGACAGTTTACAAAATAAATGTCGATGGCTCTTTCATGCCCGGGGAAACACATGCTGGATGGGGCCCGGTAGTCAGGGATAGTAATGGCTCCCTTGGTTGTGCAAGAGCTGGAAGACAGAAGCATGTCAATGATGCCTTTGCGGCCGAGATCTTTGCGATGTCTCATGCAATCGACATGGCGGCCGAACTAGGAGTGTTCGGGTGCAGTTTGAAACAGACTCACAACTTGTCTCTGAAGCCCTCGATGTGCGAAGAGTTGATTCCTCGGCCTATGCTGCTGTCATTGAGGATATGAAGTACCAACTAAAACTATGGTTTTCCTCTTTTTCTATATCAGTGTGTAGGCGCAATGCCAATTCGGTAGCTCATGAGTTGGCCTCTATTGGTCGTCTGTATGAACCAAACCATTCCATAGAATGGCTGTCGGATGTTCCAGCCCCTGTGGCTGAGCGTGTTCAGGGTGATTTGCCCACCACCGTTGATTAATAAAGCTATGCTTTCCCTTAAAAAAATGGCGCATCGGGCCAATCGGGACGAGTCGATGAAACCGAGCTGTTTTTTATCTGGATCCTACGGAGGGATCGATCATCGTACGACGGCATCTCAGTGACGGGTCCTGCCATGGAACGCATCAGATGGGGAGGTGTTGAATCATATTTGTCTGCGTGTCTGTCGCGAGTTCACGACGATGAAGAGCCAAGATGATTCAGAAATCTCACCGGCAGATCCTAAGCGGAATCTTGAGGTTGATACGTCGGACATTAAGGTATGTACACGGAGTGACCAATCAAGCACACGCACGCATGATCGAGGCCATCGTTCAGGTGCGCTGTGACAGCCCTTGTACGTCCTTCGTTCTCTTCTGGCGTGCACTTTACACGGCGCTCTATGGGTTCGGTGAAACCGGACCATCGACTGCAGCCCCACCATATCTAATTTATGGCCGGCCGCTGCAGGAACGCCGGACGGCCCGGACCATGTGTCACTGTGTCAGTCCCGCTCCCGCACCGTCGTCGCACGGACGTGTTTGCCCACCGCGCCGCGGCCGAATTCACTGTTTTGTCCCTTTTTGTAAACTTTAGCACAATTTAACCTCGGTTCAGTAAAAATTCGTGATCTGACCCTTTTCCGACCGTCATCGTCTTTGACGATAAGGTAACACAGCCTACCGCCAAGGGCTACGGCGGTAGGACTTAACTATGCTGTCATGGTCGTTTGATGTTGAAAATACCCTGCTGCCAGTCTTTGGCGGTAGAGTATAGAAGATATAAATTACATTTGGTGTGTAGTACTACCAAATCTCTTCGCTGGAATGTTGGCTAGTGGGTGCAAGTTTCATTTGGTTGGTCTTGGGTTTGAGACTTGCTAAGCCCATTTTTTTTCCCCAAGAAAAAATAAACAAGTTGTCCAATTAATGTTAGGATATAGATTATTGGTAAAAACAATTTTTTTACTTATATATAATTGTTTTATAAAATTTCCGTAAAGATGTAAACGATATGATGGGTCAAATGTCTCCTGTATTGTTGTATTGTGGTTTGAGCTCACCGGTGCTGGAAAATTGTACGAGATGTATGCCACAATTAATGGAGAGTAACATATACTAGTAACATACACATATCCTTAGACTATATTACTACCTTCATAGTGGGTAGTAACATAAGTGTGGTGTCATGCAAAGCTTCATTTATTAGGTTATAGACTCATATTGCATTGGGACATATGATGTTACTGAAGGAAATATGCTCTAGAGACAATAATAAAGTTGTTATTTATATTTCCTTATATCATGATAAATGTTTATTATTCATGTTAGAATTGTATTAACCGGAAACTTAGTACATGTGTGAATACATAGACAAACAGAGTGTCCCTAGTATGCCTCTACTAGATTAGCTCGTTAATCAAAGATGGTTAAGTTTCCTGACCATAGACATGTGTTGTCATTTGATCAACGGGATCACATCATTAGAGAATGATGTGATGGACAAGACCCATCCGTTAGCTTAGCATAATGATCGTTTAGTTTATTGCTATTGCTTTCATCATGACTTATACATGTTCCTCTGACTATGAGATTATGCAACTCCCGAATACCAGAGGAACGCCTTGTGTGCTATCAAACGTCACAACGTAACTGTGTGATTATAAAGATGCTCTATAGGTGTCTCCGATGGTGTTTGTTGAGTTGGCATAGATCGAGATTAGGATTTGTCACTCCGTGTATCGGAGAGGTATCTCTGGGCCCTCTCGGTAATGCTCATCACTATAAGCCTTGCAAGTAATGTGACTAATGAGTTAGTTGCAGGATGATGCATTACGGAACGAGTAAAGAGACTTGCCGGTAACGAGATTGAACAAGGTATGATGATACCGACGATCGAATCTCGGGCAACTAACATACCGATGACAAAGGGAACAACGTATGTTGTTATGCGGTTTGACCGATAAAGATCTTCGTAGAATATGTAGGAGCCAATATGAGCATCCAGGTTCCTCTATTGGTTATTGACCGGAGATGTGTCTCGGTCATGTCTACATAGTTCTCGAACCCGTAGGGCCCGCACGCTTAACGTTCGATGACGATTTGTATTATGAGTTATGTGATTTGATGACCGAAGTTTGTTCGGAGTCCCGGATGAGATCATGGACATGACGAGGAGTCTCGAAATGGTCGAGAGGTAAAGATTCATATATTGGAATGTAGTATTCGGGCACCGAAAGGGTTCCGGAGTTCATCGGGTACATACCGGAGTACCAGAGGGGTTACCGGAACCCCCCGGGGAAACATATGGGCCTTATGGGCCATAGGAGGGAGGCTAACCATCCAACAAGGGGATGGTGCACTCCCCACAATGGAGGAGGCCGAATTGGACTTGGGAAGGGGGCGCCACCCCCCCTTTCCTTCTCCTACTCCCTCTCCTTCCCGTTTTCCCTCTCCGGTAGAAGGAAAAAAGGGTGGGGCCAAATCCTACTAGGACTGGAGTCCTAGTAGGACTCCCCTCTCCCAGGCACGCCCCTTGTTGGCCGGCCTCCTCCTCCCCTCCTTTATATACGGGGGCAGGGGGCACCCCAAAGGCACAACAGACAATCTCTTAGCCGTGTGTTGTGCCCGCCTCCAAAGTTTAACACCTCGGTAATATCGTCGTAGTGCTTAGGCGAAGCCCTGTGCCGGTAACTTCATCATCACCGTCACCACGCCGTCGTGCTGACGGAACTATCCCTCGGCTTCAACTGGATCAAGAGCTCGAGGGACGTCATCGAGCTAAATGTGTGCAGAACTCGGAGGTGCCGTACGTTCGGTACATGGATCGGTTGAATCATGAAGACGTTCGACTACATCAACCGCGTTACTAAACGCTTCCGCTTTCGGTCTACGAGGGTACGTGGACACACTCTCCCCGCTCGTTTCTATGCATATCCTAGATAGATCTTGCGTGATCGTAGGTAAATTTTTTGAAATACTGTGTTCCCCAACAGTGGCATCAGAGCCAGGTTTATGCGTAGATGTTATATGCACGAGTGGAACACAAAGAGTTGTGGGCGATAATAGTCATACTGCTTACCAGCAACGCCTTACTTTGATTCGGCGGTATTGTTGGGTGAAGCGGCCCGGACCGACATTACATGACCACGTTCATGAGACCGGTTCTACCGACGTGCTTTGCACACAGGTGGCTAGCGGGTGTCTGTTTCTCCAACTTTAGTTGAATCGAGTTTGACTACGCCCGGTCCTTGTTGAAGGTTAAAACAACACACTTGACGAAAAATCGTTGTGGTTTTGATGCGTAGGTAAGAACGGTTCTTGCTAGAAGCCCGTATCAGCCACGTAAAACTTGCAACAACAAAGTAGAGGACGTCTAACTTGTTTTTGCAGGGCTTGTTGTGATGTGATATGGTCAAGACGTGACGATATATAAATTGTTGTATGAGATGATCATGTTTTGTAGAAGTTATCGGCTACTGGCAGGAGCCTTATGGTTGTCTCTTTATTGCATAAGATGCAAACGCCATATAATTGCTTTACTTTATCGCTATGCGATAGCAATAGTTGCAAAAGCAATAGTTGGCGAGACGACCATGTGACGACACGTTGATAAAGATCAAGATGATGGAGGTCATGGTGTCATGCCGGTGACGATGGAGATCACGACGGTACTTTGGAGATTGGAGATCAAAGGCACAAGATGATGATGGCCATATCATGTCACATATTATGATTGCATGTGATGTTTATCTTTTATGCATCTTATTTTGCTTAGTACGACGGTAGCATTATGAGATGATCCCTTACTAAAATTTCAAGGTATAAGTGTTCTCCCTAAGTATGCACCGTTGCGACAGTTCCTCGTGCTGGGACACCACGTGATGATCGGGTGTGATAATCTCTACGTTCACATACAACGGGTGCAAGCCAGTTTTGCACATGCAGAATACTCGGGTTAAACTTGACGAGCCTAGCATATGCAGATATGGCCTCGGAACACTGAGATCGAAAGGTCAAACGTGAATCATATAGTAGATATGATCAACATAGTGATGTTCACCATTGAAAGCTACTCAATCTCACGTGATGATCGGACATGGTTTAGTTGATATGGATCACGTGGTCATTTAGATGACTAGAGGGATGTCTATCTAAGTGGGGGTTCTTAAGTAATATGACTAATTGAACTTAAATTTATCATGAACTTAGTCCTGATAGTATTTGCATATCTATGTTGTAGATCAATTGCTCGCGTATCGCTTTCCCGTTTTATTTATGACAAGTTCCTATAGAAAACTAAGTTGAAAGTCGATAATAGCAATGATGCGGACTAGGTTCGTGATCTGAGGATTATCCTCATTGCTGCACAGAAGAATTATGTCCTTGATGCACCGCTAGGCAATAGAACTATTGCAGGAGCAAATGCAGATGTTATGAACGTTTGACAAGCTCGGTATGATGACTACTTGATATTTTAGTGCACCATGCTTTACGGCTTAGAACCGGGACTTCAAAAATGTTTTGAAACGCCATGGAGCATATGAGATGTTCCAAGAGTTGAAATTGGTATTTCAGACTCATGCCCGAGTCGAGAGATATGAGACCTCTGACAAGTATTTTTGCCTACAAGATGGAGGACAATAGCTCAACCAGTGAGCATGTGCTCAGAATGTCTGAGTACTAGAATCGCTTGAATCAAGTGGGAGTTAATCTTCCAGATAAGATAGTGATTGACAGAGTTTTCTAGTCACTATCACCAAGTTACTGGAACTTCGTGATGAACTATAATATGCAAGGGATGACAAAAACGATTCCCCGAGCTCTTCGCGATGCTGAAATCGGCGAATGTAGAAATCAAGAAAAGCATTAAGTGTTGATGGTTGACAAGACCACTAGTTTCAAGTAAAAGGGCAAGGGAAAGAAAGGGAACTTCAAGAAGAATGGCAAGCAAGTTGCCACTCCCATGAAGAAACCCAAACTAGACCCAAGCCTGAAACTGAGTGCTTCTACTTCAAAGGAAATGGTCACTGGAAGCGGAACTGCCCCAAATACTTGGCGGATAAGAAGGATGGCAAAGTGAACAAAAGTATATATGATGTACAAGTTATTGATGTGTACTTTACTAGTGTTCATAGTAGCCCCTGGGTATTTGATACTAGTTCAGTTGCTATGATTAGTAACTTGAAACAGGAGTTACAAAATGAACAGCGACTAGTTGAGGGCGAGGTGACGATGTGTGTTGGAAGTGATTCCAAGGTTGATAAGATCACCATCGCACACTCCCTTTACCTTCGGGATTAGTGTTGAACCTAAAATAAATGTTATTTGGTGTTTGCGTTGAGCATAATATGATTGGATCATGTTTATTGCAATACAATTATTCATCTAAGTCAAAGAATAATTGTTATTCAGTTTACAATAATAAAACTTTCGATGGTCATACACCCATGGTGAATGGTTAATTGAATCTCGATCGTAGTGATACACATATTCATAATATTGATGCCAAAAGATGCAAAGTTGATAATGATAGTGCAACATATTTGTGGCACTGCCGTTTAGGTCATATTGGTGTAAAGCGCATGAAGAAACTCCATGCTGATGGGCTTTTCGAATCACTTGATTATGAATCACTTGATGCTTGCGAACCATGCCTAATGGGCAAGATGGCTAAGACTCCGTTCTCCGGAACAATGGAGCAAGCAACTGACTTATTGGAAATAATACATACTGAGGTATGCAGTCCGATGAGTGTTGAGGCTCGCGGCGGGTATCGTTATTTTCTGATCTTCACAGATGATTTGAGCATATATGAGTATATCTACTTAATGAAACACAAGTATGAAATGTTTGAAAAGTTCAAAGAATTTCAGAGTGGAGTGGAGAATCATCGTAACAAGAAAATAAAATTTCTCGATCTGATCGCAGAGGCAAATATTTGAGTTACGTGTTTGGCCTTCATTTAAAACAATGTGGAATAGTTTCACAACTCACGCCACGTGGAACACCGCAGTGTAATGGTGTGTCCGAACATCGTGACCGTACTTTATTAGATATAGTGCGATCTATGATGTCTCTTACCGATTTATCACTATCATTTTGGGGTTATGCATTAGAGACAGCTGCATTCACGTTAAATAGGGCACCATCTAATCCGTTGAGACGACACCGTGTGAACTGTGGTTTGGTAAGAAACCTAAGCTGTCGTTTCTTAAAGTTTGGGACTGCGATGCTTATGTGAAAAAGCTTCAAACCTGATAAGCTCGAACCCAAATCTGAGAAGTGCGTCTTCATAGGATACCCAAAATAAACTGTTGGGTACACCTTCTATCACAGATCCGAAGGCAAGATCTTTGTTGCTAAGAATGGATCCTTTCTAGAGAAGGAGTTTCTCTCGAAAGAAGTGAGTGGGAGAAAAGTAGAACCTGATGAGGTAGTTGTACCTTCTCTCGAATTGGAAAATGGTTCGTTAGAGAAATCAGTTCAAGTGATGCCTACACTAATTAGTGAGGAAGTTAATGATGATGATCATGAAACTTCATATCAAGTTACTACCGAACCTTGTAGGTCAACCAGAGTACGATCCGCACCAGAGTGGTACAGTAATCCTGTTCTGGAAGTCATGTTACTAGACCATGATGAACCTACGAACTATGAGGAAGCGATGATGAGCCCAGATTCCGACAGATGGCTTGAGGCCATGAAATCTGAGATAGAATCCATGTATGAGAACAAAGTGTGGACTTTGGTGGACTTTCCTGATGATCGGCAAGCCATTGAGAATAAATGGATCTTCAAGAGGAAGACGGACGCTGATAGTAGTGTTACTATCTACAAAGCTCGACTTGTCGAAAAGGGTTTTTGACAAGTTCAAGGTGTTGACTACGATGAGATTTTCTCACTCGTATCGATGCTTAAAGTCTGTCCGAATCATGTTAGCAATTGCCAGATTTTATGAAATCTAACAAATGGATGTCAAAACTGCGTTCCTTAATAGATTTATTAAAGAATAGTTGTATATGATACAACCAGAAGGTTTTGTCAATCCTAAAGGTGCTAACAAAATGTGCAAGCTCCAGCGATCCATCTATGGATTGGTGCAAGCATCTCAGAGTTGGAATATACGCTTTGATAAGTTGATCAAAACATATAGTTTTATACAGACTTGCGGTGAAGCCTGTATTTACAAGAAAGTGAGTGGGAGAACTACAACCTTTCTGATAAGTATATGTGAATGACATATTGGTGATCGGAAATTATGTAGAGTGTTCTGAAAAGCATAAAGGAGTGTTTGAAAGGAGTTTTTCAAAGAAAGACCTCGGTGAAGCTGCTTACATATTGGGCATCAAGATCTATAGAGATAGATCAAGACGCTTGATAAGATTTTTCAATGACTACATACCTTGACAAGATTTTTAAAGTAGTTCAAAATGGAACAGTCAAAGAAGGAGTTCTTGCCTGTATTGCAAGGTGTAAAGTTGAGTAAGACTCAAAACACGACCACGGCAAAAAATAGAAAGAGAATGAAAGTCATTCCCTATGCCTCAGCCATAGGTTCTATAAAGTATGCTATGCTGTGTACCAAACCTATTGTGTACCTTGCCATGAGTTTGGCAAGGGGGTACGATATTGATCCAGGAGTGGATCACTTGACAACGGTCAAAATTATCCTTAGAAGACTAAGGAGATATTTCTCGGTTATGGAGGTGATAAAGAGTTCGTCGTAAAGAATTACGCCGATGCAAGCTTTTACACCGATCCGGATGACTCTGGGTCTCAATATGGATACATATTGAAAGTGGGAGCAATTAGCTAGAGTAGCTCCATGCAGAGCATTGTAGACATAGAAAATTTGCAAAATACATACGGCTCTGAATGTGACAGACCCATTGACTAAGCTTCTCTCACAAGCAAAACATGATCACACCTTAGTACTCTTTGGGTGTTAATCACATAGCGATGTGGACTAGATTATTGACTCTAGTAAAACCCTTTTGGTATTAGTCACATGGCGATGTGAACTAATCACATAAAGATGTGAACTATTGGTATTAAATCACATGACGATGTGAACTAGATTATTGACTCTAGTGCAAGTGGGAGACTGAAGGAAATATGCCCTAGAGGCAATAATAAAGTTGTTATTTATATTTCCTTATATCATGATAAATGTTTATTATTCATGCTAGAATTGTATTAACCGGAAACTTAGTACATGTGTGAATACATAGACAAACAGAGTGTCCCTAGTATGCCTCTACTAGACTAGCTCGTTAATCAAAGATGGTTAAGTTTCCTGACCATAGACATGTGTTATCATTTGATCAACGGGATCACATCATTAGAGAATGATGTGATGGAAGGGACCAATCCGTTAGCTTAGCATAATGATCGTTTAGTTTTATTGCTATTGCTTTCATCATGACTTATACATGTTCCTCTGACTATGGTATTATGCAGCTCCCGAATACCGGAGGAACACCTTGTGTGCTATCTGAACGAAATATGCCCTAGAGGCAATAATAAAGTTGTTATTTATATTTCCTTATATCATGATAAATTTTTATTATTCATGCTAGAATTGTATTAACTGGAAACTTAGTACATGTGTGAATACATAGACAAACAGAGTGTCACTAGTATGCCTCTACTTGACTAGCTCGTTAGTCAAAGATGGTTAAGTTTCCTAGCCATAGACATGAGTTGTCATTTGATGAACGGGATCACATCATTAGAGAATGATGTGATTGACTTGACCCATCCGTTAGCTTAGCACTACGATTGTTTAGTTTATTGCTATTGCTTTTTTCATAACTTATACATGTTCCTATGACTATGAGATTATGCAACTCCCGAATACCAGAGGAACACTTAGTGTGCTATCAAACGTCACAACGTAACTGGGTGATTATAAAGATGCTCTACAGGTGTCTCCGATGGTGTTTGTTGAGTTGGCATAGATCGAGAGTAGGATTTGTCACTCCGATTGTCGGAGAGGTATCTCTGGGCCCTCTCGGTGATGTACATCACCATAAGCATTGCAAGCAATGTGACTAATGAGTTAGTTATGGGCTGATGCATTACAGAACGAGTAAAGAGACTTGCCGGTAATGAGATTCAACTAGGTATGATGATACCGATGATCGAATCTCGGGTAAGTAACATACCGATGACAAAGGGAACAACGTATGTTGTTATGCGGTTTGACCGATAAAGATCTTCGTAGAATATGCAGGAACCAATATGAGCATCCAGGTTCTGCTATTGGTTATTGACCGAAGATGAGTCTCGGTCATGTCTACATAGTTCTCGAACCTGTAGGGTCCGCATGCTTAACGTTCGATGATGGTCGGTATTATGAGTTTATGTGTTTTGATATACCGAAGGTAGTTCGGAGTACCGGATGTGATCACGGACATGACGAGGAGGCTATGTTGGAAGGCTATGTTTGGACACTGAAATGGTTTCGGATAAGTTCGGGCAATTACTGGAGTACCGGGGGGTTACCGGAACCCCCCGGGGAGTCAATGGGCCTTAATGGGCCATGGTGGGAGAGAGGAGGAGGCGGCCAAGTGGGGGCACCCCCCCAAGCCCTATCCGAATTGGGGAGGGGGCGGCCCCCCTTTCCTTCTCTCCTTCTCCCTCTTCCTTCTTTTCCTACTCCAACTAGGGAAGGGGGGGAAACCTACTCCTACTAGGAGTAGGAATCCCCCTTGGGGCGCGCCATAGAGAGGGCCGGCCCTCCCCTCCTCCACTCCTTTATATACGGGGGAGGGGGGCACCCCATAGACACACAAGTTGACAGTTGTCTTAGCCGTGTGCGGTGCCCCCCTCCACAGATTTCCACCTCGGTCATATCGTTGTAGAGCTTAGACGAAGCCCTGCGTCGATAACTTCATCATCACCGTCGTCGTGCGTTCGGTACTTGATCGGTTGGATCGCGAAGACGTTCGACTACATCAACCGCGTTGCCTAACGCTTCCGCTTTCGGTCTACGAGGGTACGTGGACACACTCTCCCCGCTCGTTGCTATGCATCACCTAGATGGATCTTGCGTGTGCGTAGGATTTTTTTTGAAATTACTGCGTTTCCCAACAGTGGCATCCGAGCCAGGTCTATGCGTAGATGTTATATGCACGAGTAGAACACAAAGAGTTGTGGGCGATAATAGTCATACTGCTTACCAGCATGTCATACTTTGGTTCGGCGGTATTGTTGGATGAAGCGGCTCGGATCGACATTACGCATACGCTTACGCGAGACTGGTTCTACTTACGTGCTTCACACATAGGTGGCTAGTGGGTGTCTGTTTCTCCAACTTTAGTTGAATCGAGTGTGACTACGTGATACGTCTCCAATGTATGTATAATTTTTGATTGTTCCATGCTAATTATCTGTTTTGGATGGTTAACGGGCTTTATTATACACTTTTATATTATTTTTGGGACTAACCTACTAACCGAAGGCCCAGTGGAAATTGTTGTTTTTTTTGCCTATTTCAGTGTTTCACAGAAAAGGAATATCAAACGGAATCCAAACGGAATGAAACCTTCGGGAGAGTTATTTTTGGAACAAACGTGATCCAGGGGACTTGGAGTGGACATCAAGAAAGAAGCGAGGAGGCCACGAGGCAGGGAGGCGCGCCTGCCCCCTGGGCGCGCCCCCCACCCTCGTGGGCCCCTCGCAGCTCCACCGACGTACTTCTTCCTCCTATATATACCCATATACCTTGAAAACATCCAGGAGCACGACGAAACCCTATTTCCACTGCGCAACCTTCCGTACCCGTGTGATCCCATCTTGGGGCCTTTTCCGGCGCTCCGCCGGAGGGGGAATTGATCACGGAGGGCTTCTACATCAACACCATAGCCTCTCCGATGATGTGTGAGTAGTTTAACACAGACCTTCGGGTCCATAGTTATTAGCTAGATGGCTTCTTCTCTCTCTTTGGATCTCGATACAAAGTTCTCCTTGATCTTCTTGGAGATCTATTCGATGTAACTCTTTTTGCGGTGTGTTTGTCGAGAATCGATGAATTGTGGGTTTATGATCAAGATTATCTCTGAACAATATTTGAATCTCCTCTGAATTCTTTTATGTATGATTTGTTATCATTGCAAGTCTCTTCAAATTATCAGTTTGGTTTGTCCTACTAGATTGATCTTTCTTGCAATGGGAGAAGTGCTTAGCTTTGGGTTCAATCTTGCGGTGTCCTTTCCCAGTGACAGCAGGGGCAGCAAGGCATGTATTGTATTGTTGCCCTCGAGGATAAAAAGATGGGGTTTATATCAGATTGCTTGAGTTTATCCCTCTACATCATTTCATCTTGCCTAATGCGTTACTCTGTTCTTATGAACTTAATACTCTAGATGCATGCTGGATAGCGGTCGATGTGTGGAGTAATAGTAGTAGATGCAGAATCGTTTCTGTCTACTTGTCGCGGACGTGATGCCTATATACATGATCATGCCTAGATACTCTCATAATTATGCACTCTTCTATCAATTGCTCGACAGTAATTTGTTCACCCACCGTAATACTTATGCTATCTTGAGAGAAGCCACTAGTGAAACCTATGGCCCCCGGGTCTATTTTCCATCATATAAGTTTCCAATCTATTTTACTTTGCAATCTTTACTTTCCAATCTACATCATAAAAATACCAAAAATATTTATTTATCTTATTATCTCTATTAGATCTCACTTTTGCAAGTGGCCGTGAAGGGATTGACAACCCCTTTGTCGCGTTGGTTGCAAGGTTCTTATTTGTTTGTGTAGGTACGAGGCGATTTGCGTGTAGTCTCCTACTGGAATGATAACTTGGTTCTCAAAAACTGAGGGAAATACTTACGCTACTTTGCTGCATCACCCTTTCCTCTTCAAGGGAAAACCAACGCATGCTCAAGAGGTAGCAAGAAGGATTTCTGGCGCCGTTACCGGGGAGATTTACGCCAAGTCAAGTCAAGTCAAGACATACCAAGTACCCATCACAACTCTTATCCCTCGCATTACATTATTTGCCATTTGCCTCTCATTTTCCTCTCCCCCACTTCACCTTTGCCTTTTTGTTCGCCCTCTTTTTCCGTTCGCCTCTTTTCGCTTGCTTCTTGTGTGCTTGTGTGTTGGGCTGTTTGTCACGATGGCTCAAGATAATACTAAATTGTGTGATTTTTCCAATACCAACAACAATGATTTTCTTAGCACTTCGATTGCTCCTATTACCGATGTTGAATCTTGTGAAATTAATGCTGCTTTGCTGAATCTTGTCTTGAAAGATCAATTCTCTGGCCTTCCTAGTGAAGATGCCGCAACACATCTAAACAACTTTGTTGATTTTTGTGATATGCAAAAGAAGAAAGACGTGGATAATGATATTGTTAAATTGAAGCTATTTCCGTTTTCGCTTAGAGATCGTGCTAAAACTTGGTTTTCGTCTTTGCCTAAAAATAGTATTGATTCTTGGAATAAGTGCAAAGATGCTTTTATCTCTAAGTATTTTCCTCCTGCTAAGATCACTACAAAAAAAAATACACTTCCGTGATGATACGTGTTTGTCGCAGTAGGTCGCGTTTTCTGTCATGCATGTACATCCATGACGAATTTATGACAGAATCAAGATAGTCATACCTGTGCTGTCGTAGAAGTGTTCCATGACATTGCCAAAATTATCATCACGGAAGTGTCCACTTCCATGACGAGAAATCGCGCGTCACAGAAGTGATTTCGTCAAGGGTGACTGACACGTGGCATCCATCGTAACGGAACGCCGTTAAGCTATCGGGTCGGGTTTTGGATCCGATAACCCGTTAGCAGCCCCGACCAATGGGGATTTTCCATGTGTAAAATCATCATTGGCTGGAGGAAACACGTGTCGGCTCATCGTTGGGACAGATGTCATCCACTCATTGGATGGAAGGCGCCTATGATACGTCGACACGTGGCACGGCCCAACAGAGGCCCATTTGACTTGGTCAAAAGGTGGCGGGCCGGCCCATGGAAAGCCTGTTAACGGCCTGTTCGCATATAGCCCATTAACAGCCCGCTAACCCAAGGCCCGTTACGCCCTATCCGAATTAGGCCCAGTAGCGTCATCTGGGCCATCCAATATGATTCCAGCCCGTTTTCACTTCTGGCCCATGTATGGCCCATGACGTCTTTCGGCCCATATGAGGCCCTATGTAACTCTTGGCCTATTAACGACCCGTGGTGAAACATGCCCGTAATGAACAGTGTATCACTTTACACCCATTAACGGCCCGTGGTGAAACTGGCCCATAATGAACAGTGTATCACTTTATACCCATTAACGGCCCGTGGTGAAACTGGCCCGTAATGAACAGTGTATCACTTTATACCCATTAACGGCCCGTTATTCCATTGGGCCGTTTCCAGCCCATGTTATCTTTCGGCCTTCTCAGAGCCCATTTATTCTTGTGCTCATTTCCAGCATTCATTTACTTACGGCCCGTTGCTGTCATTTTCTGCTTGTGGGCCAAATTCAGCCCGTGGTTACAGTCGGCCCGTTTGTGGTCCGTTAATACGTTGGGCTGTTTTCATAGCGTCATCAAATACGGCCTATTACCGATGGCCCGTTATGGTCGGCCCATGAACGGGCGATTCCAACTCTAGCCCGTTTACGGTCATAATGCGGCCTGTTATTGGCCCATGTTTGGCCAATCGATCATACGGCCCGTATAAGGCCCATTGATGATACGGCCCGTAGAAGGCCCATTGTTTCTACGGCCCATAGAAGGCCCATTGTTTCTACGGCCCGTAGAAGGCCCATTGTTTCTACGGCCTGTAGAAGGCCTACTGTTTCTACGGCACGTAGAAGGCCCACTGTTTCTACGGCCCGTAGGAGGCCCAGTGTCACTACAGTAAATATTAGCCCATGGTTATTGTGGCCTAGTTTTAAAAAAATAGGTTATTGCAGCCACTAGCAAACCACGGAAAAAGAACTGCACTGACTACAAGCAAACAAATAAACAAGACAACAAGGAAATAAATAAGCAAGCAACTTATGCTAGGCTATCACGACTATTACACATATTACATCCACTGGGCATCAAAGTTCGCCACCAGTGCAAATATAGGGAACAAAGCAGCATATAAACGCCGCAGCAAAACAAGTCCAGAACTGAAACCACTTCAGAAGAGTTCAAGAAACAATATCCTGGGTACCCATAATGCTGGCAAGATGCTTAGCAAGCTTATTAACTTTCTCTTGTTCGGCGCTTAAATCCTCCAACGCTTGCTGTTGCACAAGAAAGTATGCATCTGAATTCTACAGGGACTTCCTCAGTCCTTCGGCTTCTTGCCGCAGCACAGCTGACTGAGGCCTTTCAGCTTGTAGCTGAGACTGAAGAAGCCAAAGTGATTCAGGCAGCGAGTTCGAAGAGCTTGTGCCAGCGGTACTGGCCAGTAACTCGAACACTACATCAACGCAGGACTGTGGGGTTTTCTCACTGTCTACAAGATCGTTTTTATCACCTTTCTTGGAGAACAACAGGGTTGTCTCACTATCTTGAACCTTATGTGCATTACTTTCTCTACCATTGCATAGTGGGGTGCTCTTCTCCAATATTCTGTTTGCATACTACAAGAGAAACAAGCAGACACATCATAGGTTTAGCTTGTAGTATACGAAACTCATTTTTGTAAACCGGTTCAGTAGTAAGGTGGACAGGATAACAGCATGAAACAAACATATATCTATGTGCTATGGTCACTGTATTGTCCATATCATTCTAGTTTATGTTCCCTAATCAAGATAGAGACACAGTTCAACTCATATATTTGTAAGACACAGCAGCATAGACAGAATATAAGTGTGAGAAACTACACAGCATTGGCATCACTTGTAATGTGCATCACATGAGAACATAACTGTTTATACAACTTAAACTGAAATCAACATAGAGCAACAAGTTAGAACAACAATCCAGTTAAAGAAATAGGTTTAAAACATACCTGTTGCGCCATTGGAGTTTCAATTGGATCCTTCAAATTCGAAAGTAGTTGGTATGAGTAAATACAGTGATGCAACAGCAAAGGAGTATGGACCATAGCTACGGAATCTGACCTGAGAACAATTGCTCTTCTGCTTTAAACGTGGAGTTTGGGTTAGCTGTGGTGGTCTTCGTGCTTTGGGCACTACAGTAGCTTTACAAACTGCTCGTGTGGGGGTACTCTGTGGTGGACAGGGTGCTCTGTCAACTATAAGTGGGTTACTATCCGCTGGGGTTGCGGTTAGATGGGTTGTAGCTGGTTCTCTGGCCAACGGTGTAAGTGTGCAATCTGGAAGAGTCTCGATTATGTGTGGTAGGGCTAGTTTGTGGGCCAGTACAACCATTGTTCTATCTGCATCGACGGGGAGCACTTTCTTTTGTGAAGAATGGGTTTTTGCTCCCTTAGATACTGCCATCACCCCCTCCAATTCAAATGGCTGATAAACAAGAAAAGAATTGAACGTACAGACATTGTATGATAGACAGATGTGGTAATTCACATATATGTTGTCTAACCAAACAGGACAGCATGACACAATTTCACATATATGATGCCTAACTAAATAGGATAGCATGACACAGTTTCAGATATATGATGGATAACTTAACAGGATATAATGGCATAATTCAACATATGATGAGTACCTAAATAGGATGACATGACAAAACTATATGATGTCTTTCTAAAATAGGTTGGGATGAAATAATTCACATACATGTTGTCTAAGTACACAGGATGGCATGATATAATTAACATAATTGATTCATATACTAAGCAGCTGACACTCGCATGTATGATCTCTAAACTAAGCAGATAGAATTCAATATTGTGCATATGATGTCTAAACTAAGAAATGCAAGACACCATATGCATCATATGAGAAATATAAACATTGCAACTTAGAGCATACACCTCAGGTGGGATATAGGACTGGTTATCTGTCTCTGAATCCTCCTCTGAGGAGCTCCCTGTAACCATCGAGATATATGCTTCAACAGGTACCATTGCCTGCTCTGAAGACCTTGTTTTCACTCCAGATTTTTCCATAACCGGCTCAAATGGCTGATACACATGAAGAGTAGTTCAATATACACAGATTGTCGACAAATGGAATACGTAATGAAAAAAAAAGATGCATGAGATAATTCACATATATGATGCCTGGCTCCATGGCGGTGCATAATTCACATATATGATAACTGGCTGAAAAACATGGCATTGCATAATTCACATATCTGATATAGAAAGCAAACAGGAGGCATTCACACAAAGCATGTCTAATCTAAGCAGATGGCATGGCAATGCAAGACACCATATGCATGATATGAGCAATATAACCCAGCCAAGTTAGAGCATGCACCTCGGGGGGGGGGGGGGGGGATACGACTGGTCATCTCTCTCTGAATCCTCCTCTGAGGAGCTATCTGTAACCAGCAAGAAATCTGCATCGATAAGTAGCACTGACTGCTAAGAAGACCTTGTTTTCACTCCAGATTTTCCCATGAACGACTCAAATGGCTGATGCACAGGAAGAGTAGATGAATGTATAAACATTGTTGACAAATGGAATACATTATGGAAAAAAATATGGCACAATACAATTCACATATACGATGACTGGCTAAACAGGATGGCATTGCATGATTCACGTATATGATGCCTGGCTAAAGAAGATGGCATTGCATAATTCCCATATACTCCCTCCGTTCCTAAATATTTGTCTTTTTAGAGATTTCAAATGGACTACCACATACGGATGTATATAGACATATTTTAGAGTGTAGATTCACTCATTTTGTTCCGTATGTAGTCACTTGTTGAAATCTCTAAAAAGACAAATATTTAGGAATGGTGGGAGTATGATATAGAAACCAAACAGGTGGCATTCACACAAAGCAAATCTAAACTAAGCTGATGACATATAAGATGTATAATGTAAGCAATGCAAGGCGCCATATGCATGATATGACCAACATCAGCATGCCAGGTTAGAGCAAACACCTCAGGTGGTAAACATGCGTGGTCGGCTCCTTCTGAATCTCCATCTGAACAGTTATCTTCCTCCGGAATACAATCTGGAAATGCAGGAGGGGGGCACTTCGCCCACCATGGAGCGGCGTCTGCATGACATTATTTTCGCACGCAACGGTCTTCTCTTTTTCTCTACATGTTCAGTACGATTGTGTACAATATCTGACATGCATAATGAAAAAATAGTTAGATTTTGTAAGGCCTAAGGGGTGCATGCAAAAATCAAGACTGATGGTAGCAAACGAGTTGATGGATCCAAAACTAATGATAGCAGGTAGATTATAGCTTCAGTTTAAAAAGATAGACAATGGATCATCTATTGTTTGTTGCCCACCGAACATGAACCACATAGAAGACCCCAGATGAACCAGATAGTAGACAGATACTATTCGTTGCTGGCTTGATATGAGACCCTTGGGCAATTCAAAACTCAAGATTGAACGATAAAGTAGCAGGTAATAATAACCGATGTATAACGTAAGCAAACACGAAGGACTGCGACCTCTCTTCCGGAACTGTGTAGTCCTCAGGTTCATCTGCTCAGTCGATGATGGTAATGCAGTTGGCGTGGCTGCCGGCAACGGGGAAGATGATCTGAGGCGGCGAAAGGAAGTCTGCAGGGGGGATCTCTGCTGCAGTGAACGCTTCTGTCGATGGTGCACCTCAGGTGGGGTGGATGATGGCACGGCAGGAGCAGGACATAACACACAGAGTTTTCTTTGACGCCTATCTGAAAATGAAGTAAATCTGTAAGGGCTCCTTAGAATTGGAGGATTCTATAAACGCAGGGACAGGAAAAACACAGGAATAGGATAGGAATGCACGTGCAAAACATAGCATATGGAAACATAGGATTTCAGTCAACCTGGGTGTTTGGCTCACATGAATTGGAAGAACAGAGGAATGGAGAAACAAACTGATGCGATGAGTGTACAACCTCTTTGTCATAGCCTTGCGGACCTCAGCATCATTGGGTTGGACGTGGAGGATGGTGATGATGCTGGTGTGACTGTCGGAGGCGGGGAAGAAGATCCGAGGCCTCTGGAAACGGCGCCGAGGGTACTGCTCCGCTGTGATGGACGGTTCCGTCGTTGGAGCAGCTCCGCTAAGGTGTACGGCGATGAGGCTGAAGCATGACAAGACAGACAACGTTAATCTGAAGTGGGACCCTAATATCATCTGCCATAGATGATGTAAAATACATCACCAAAAAGTGCTAGATGTAAAACGCATCAGCCGCGCCACGGCCGCTCCGACAGATGCTGTAAGTACTGTTCACTATGAACTTAACTGAAGAAAATGAACTTCACAGTCGAAACTGAATTTTACTGTCGAAACTGATTGAACTAGTAACAGAGCGTTGCAATAGATGTTTAGGGCGTTCGAGCACTAGTAGCAGAGAAGCAGTGATCTAAATCAGCAGACGCTCGAGTAGGGAACGCACTAGCAGAGAGCAAGTCATGCAGTAGCACCGCGAGCGAGTGCTAAAGCAGCAACTCCTATAGCTGCCAGAGGTCGTGCAGCAGCGCAAGCGAGAGCAAGAGCAGATTAGCAGCACGAACGAAAGCAGGAGCAGTGCAGCAGCGCGACTGACAACAAGAACAGAGCCACAGCACGAGCGAGAGCCGGAGTAGCTACAGCTAGTGCCGTTGTGGAAGTCGCCGCCGTGGAAGCAACGACGTGGGGGAGAGACGCCGTGGATGATGTGGCCGGTGACGGTGCCGTCGATGGAGACATGCCATATCTGCTCGGTATCGAGCACCGGCAGCCCCGTGAGATCGAATAAAAGATAAAATGCAGCGGTGAGTACAAAACCTCCTTGGTGGCGCCGAGTTGGCCTCGGCTTCATCAGAGGAATTGGTGAGGGTGCTGCGGTTCCGGTGGGGCAGATGAAGACGGCGCTGTGGGGATTGAGGTGGCGCGATAGATGAGGCGAACGTCGGGGAAGCTCCTTGGAGGTGGAGGACGGGGCGGCTGATCCGGCGGGACGACGAGATCGACAACAGATCCTCATCCGGTGCGGTGGATGAGGGACGGCGAGCTGTTGTGGTGGACGACGTAGTCGGGGAAGAGTCTCTGGCTGGGCGGCGGTCGGGAGGCCGAGGGAGGAGCCTGGGGTTTCGCGGGTTTTGGCAGCCTCGGTGTACGAATGGGGGGGGGGGCGAAGGGGGAGGGGGGAGCCAAGCTTAGGGACACGCTTGTCCGAAATGTAGGGTAAGTTACCAGCGTACCCCCACCAGTTTTGACACCGCGACGTGGAGCTTCATTTCCGGCTGAGGGGTAGAAGGGTGATTTCGTGTGTCTGGGCTGCGGGAGCGATTTCGGATGAGGAGGGAGTTCTCGTGCGCGTCCAAATTTCGGGATAACAAGGCGCGGCGCGGGTTGAAGAAGCGGGAGTTTCAAAGCAGGTGAGACAAAAGATACTCGAGCTTGAAAATTTCGGGATAACAAGGTGCGGATTCCTTGTTCGGCAGAACAAACTTAACGTGTAAAAAACAATTCATACAAGACACAAGAGAGTCATGTCCCCTTTTACTATATTGCTATAGATGCCATTGAAAAAACTATGAGAAAAATGTAAAAAAAATCAGGAGAACAAGATTACCCTGCACAGTACCAAATCGATTCGCACTTCCCTCAACAACAACAAAAAACAAATCAATTCCCACCAAAGAAAGAGTAATGTCCCTTTTTATATGATTACAGATGCCATGAGCTCGAATTTCAATTTTTGAATCCACGTTAAGTTGAATTCAAATATATCGTTAGGTGACCCTTGCGGTTTATAATTGATGTAGTCGTACATTTTGATCTTCCATCATATATGAACATTTTACTCCACCATGTGAACATATATATTTTCGTCTACCATATGGACTAAATTTGAATCAATTTTCCTTATTTGAATACGATTGTTGTCAAGTTATACAATAATTTAAATATTATCTTGATAACAAAAAACATACATATAACAGTAATCATATTTCACTATGAACTACATGTACCATAGACTCTCCAATTCAAATATTTGTATCCATTTTATGTTGAATTCAAATCATAGTACATTATTGGTCTAGGTAGCGAGATGTTTGGGATAATCAAAACCCTGTTTTCATACGTATAATTTTTGGCTGAATTGGGACAAGTTTTGGTATAAGCCTCTTGCAAAACCGGAGAATCTCTCAACAAGCCTCGTGGTTCCGAGAGGGAACGTATCACCTTTGTGTGCGAAACGATATACGCTGCCTCCCCCCTGATTTTATTTACAGAGGCAACATAGAACTATATGAGTGCCCTGTTAAATTTTGGAATTATTTCGGGTTCATTTGGCCTTTTTATACATTAATTGAGTTTCTGTACTTTTAATGTGCATAATATAAATATGAATTGCATGCACATGCTCCGGTGCACCAAAGTGGGTTAAAAAATCACATGTGTGTCCTTGGTTGAATTTCTAGGTCCCATGGAAGAAATGAGAATGAAATTCAAACATCTGGGCATCATGACTCGGCCGAGAACAAGAAACTTTTATTTTAAATTCATGTAAATCCAAAACTCGCCTGGAAATCATGAAACTTGGCATGGTGTCATGTCATGGCACCAACATGTTGTGGTAAAAATTGGGCCAATTTGGAAGCTCGTGGTTCTAAGAGGGAACGTGCCACCTTTGAGTGTGAAACGATATACGCTGCCCCCCTTGAGTTTCTTAACAAAGGCAACATAGAACTACATTAGTGCCCTGTTAAATTTTGGAATTATTCCGGGTTCGTTTGTCTTTTTTATACATTAATTGAGTTTCTTGTCATTTAATGTGCATAAGTCAAATTTGAACTACAAGCACATGCTCTCCTGCACAAAAGTTGGTTGAAAAATCACATTTGTGTCCTCGGGTGAATTTCTAGTTCCCATGCAAGAAATGAAAATAAAATTATAACATTTGGGCATCGTGGCTCGGCCGAGAACATTGAGAAACTTGGTTTTAAAATTCTTGTAAATCCAAAACACGTCTGAAAATCATGAAACTTGGCATGGATGTCATGTCATGGTACTACCATGTTGTGGTAAAAAAAATTGGCCGAATAGGAACATATTTTGGTATAAGCTTCTTGCAAACCGAAGCTTCTCTCAAGAAGGCTCGTGGTTCTGAGAGGGAGCGTGCCACCTTTGAGTGCGAAACGATATACGTTGTCCCCCTTGAGTTTATTTACAAAGGCAACATAGAACTACATGAGTGCCCTATTAAATTTTGGAATTATTCCGGCTTCGTTTGGCCTTATTTACACATTAATTGAGTTTTTGGTCATTTAATGTGCATAATTCAAATTTGAACTACAAGCACATGCTCCGTGCACCAAAGTTGGTTGAAAAATCACATTTGTGTCCTCGGGTGAATTTCTACTCCCTGCTTCCGTCTATATAGGTCCTAATGCGTTTTCTGAGGCTAACTTTGACCAAACGTTAGAGCAATAATATATGACATGCAACTTACACAAAGCATACCTTCAAATTTGTATGTCAAAGGAGCTTCCAATAATATAATTTTCATAGTATACATCTCATGTACTATTAATCTTGTCAATAGTCAAAGGCTGTCTTGAAAAACACATTAGGCCCTATATAGATGGAAGGAGGGAGTAGGTCCCATGCAAAAAATGAGAATAAAATTCAAACATCTGGGCATCGTGGCTCGGTCGAGAACATTGAGAAACTTGGTTTTAAAATCATGAAACTTGGCATGGTGTCATGTCATGGTAAAAAAATTGGCCGAATAGGAACAAATTTTGGTATAAGCTTCTTGAAAATCGGAGCTTCTCTCAAGAAGGCTCGTGCTTCTGGGAGGGAACGTGTCACCTTTGTGTGCATAATTCAAATTTGAAATACAAGCACATGTTCCAGTGCACCAAAGTTGGTTGAAAAATCACATGTGTGTCCTCGGGTAAATTTCTAGGTTCCATGCAAGAAATGGGAATGAAATTCAAAATTCTGGGCGTCGTGGCTGGGTTGGAAACATTGAGAAACTTAGTTTCTTAATTCATGTAAATCCAAAACACACATGAAAATAATGAAACTTGGCTTGGTGCCATGACATGGCACCAACATGCTGTGGTAAATTTGCAGTCCGATTTGCGAAGGTGCACACATTAACAATCAACAAAGTCATTTTGGAACAAGTGCTGTCATGTTACAATCGGAAACACAAGTATTATTGAAACCGTGGGCGTTCTACTTACTAGTACCATTTACGTGCCGCCACGCGTCCCCATTTTTTATTAGCTAGGAGGCGCCGTGCAGGGTAGCTATTTGAGTACGAGAGGCGTGCGATCAGACCCCTGCGCGTGCTTATCGGGAGGAGAGCCCTTTGACCTCCATCTGCCGTCCACCTCTCTCCCAAGGTCTCCATTAATGGCGCCCGAGCCTCTATTTAATGGCGTGGCTATGTCTCACTCGACTGAGATTTAAGAGAGAAAAAAGAAAATCTGAAAGCACGGATCATGATGTAAGATCCGACGGACCTATATAGCATCTACTGCGACTTATAGCAAGACTGATGAATATATAAGGACGATTAAATTTTTTTTGATCAAAGAAGGGCTTGCCCCTTCCGATTTTCATTACTGAAAACCACCACAATTCACAAGAAGTTTAGCACAACTCGTTGAGAAACCACAATTCAAGGGGCGGAGGCACAAGGGGCAGTGGAGCACGGTGAGGTCCATCGAGACCTTAGAGAGCTCCATCATCTGGTCCTGTTCGGTCTGCATGATCTCGCCCTCCTCGTGCACAACCATCTCTTGACTTGGGCCGGGGTATTACAAAGCTTTACCGTCACATATTTTATACCACTTCAAGGTGCATTAAATCAACACATGCAAGTATCAAAAGGAGAGTCACGGCATGCATGCATGCATGCATGCATGCATTGTAATTAATGCATCGGTAAACGCGAATTATTGAAATATATCGAGTGCAGTGCTTTGATGTGTCGCGTCAACTCGTACATCAACGAGAAGTTTGATTATCCTCTCCCTCGCGGACTTAACTGCACCTGCCTTTGGCTGTATGACAGGTTGGCCACACACCTGTCGGGCCCACCTGTCATACACGCAAAGGCAGGAGCGTCCCTCCCTGGCCCATGAGCGTGGTGGCTGGCAAGACTAGGAGAAGCTTTCGCTACACGCTCTCCCTCCCGCATGCGGTGGACATGCAGCAGTTCAATCGGTGTCAGATGGCCAGAAGCGTACTGTAGTACTCCTCCAGTGCAGTAGTACTCCATCATTGTTCGACTTCCCGAAGAGGCGAAGAGCCAAGCGCAGCCCGGACGCTCGTGTGGCAGTTTCATGTGTAGAGTAGTCTAGGATAGCATGTACCATGCCTGTAAGCTTAAAATCATTGGGGTCAGCTCCATGCTATGTGGCCGTCTCGAAGTTTGAAAAAAAAATGAAAATAGTCTTCTGGCCCTACCCGACACCCTGGTGATTGTAGTTTGCACGCTCATCTGGTCAAGACAGGAATATATATTTTAATTTGTTTTTTTTCGAAAAGGGGGGACTCCCCGGCCTCTGCATCGGAACGATGCATACGGCCACATATATTTTAATTTGTGGTGGGTAAATGTTAGAGGTTGCAGCAAATATATTGTACACCGCGGGTCTTTCAGCCAAGTTTAGAGGCAAGCATGTGGGGCCAGTGCTATGATGTGTCGCGTCAACTCGTACAACGAGGAGAAGCTTGATTTTACTACACACCTTCTCCCTCACCCATGCGCGCGGTTGCTCGCAAACGAGGACAGGCTTTTGCTTAGTAGTACTTCTACAACAAGCTATCCGTCCCGCTCGCGGTGGACGGACATGCAGCAGTGGATTCGACACTGTAGAAGCAGTAGTAGTAACATCATTGTTCGTCTTCTCGAAGAGGCGAAGAGCCAAGTGCAAACCGAACGTTGCAGTTGCGAACATTGGAGCACGCATATAGCCAGGCTCTTGCATGAGACAAAATTGCTATGTGAGCCCACTATTGTACTAGTACGTACAACTACTTGCTAGTATAGCCCTGTAAACCAGAAAGGAGTATTTGCCCTTCTTGAGATTTCAACAAGTGACTAGACTACACCGAGACAGAGTACATATGGAGCAAAATGAGTGAATCTGCACCGTAAATAAATACATACTAGTTATATCGTTTTCCTCTCCGAGGTGCACAATATTGAGTATACTGACTAGTCTCTTTTTGACACGCATTTACGTTTTTTACACAGTACAGATGCAAGCGCTCATATACACGCGCATACACTCACCCCTATGAACGCACACACGCACAACACTATCATCTTGAAATTTACGAAGTCACCATAGGCACCTCGTCGTCGACGGGTCCATAGGTGCTTGAATGCCAAGGAGGGAGAGGTTAGCGGTTCCCGAGACGTTGAACGGTCAATGATACATCCTCAATTACATGCAGAGGGAATTAATTGGAGAAGCAGAATAGAGCCAGCACGATGTGAATGCAACACAGTTTGGACTCTCATATAATAAAGGTGCCCCACCACTCCAATCCATCTACTCCCAAGTCTCTGCGCAACACTGCTCACTCCAATCCAAGACCAAGTGACCAGAAGCCACAAGCACCTATGGAGGCGATGGACGCGAGCGGCTGTCGGCTGTGCCAAATCATCCAAGGCGCCGGCCTGCGGCCTCGCACCGCGCAGCGTTTCCAGACGGTGCTGGCGACCGCAAGCATCGGAGCCCTCGCCGACGCCGGCTTCGCCTCTCGCATGGACGACATGATGGTCAACTCCATCCGCAAGTTCACCGCCGTCAAGAAGCGCGCGGACGACCTTGCCGTACTGCTCCAGCCCGCGCGCCCAGGCTCCTCATTGCCTGCCACCCTCATCGGCCTCCATGGTGACGAACTCTTTCAAGCCCTGGTTGCCCTGCAGGTGCCGGAGGTCGCGACGAAGAATGTGCACCTCGAGGCCGCGCTCGCCGCGCAGCGCCTCGCCATGCAAGAAACCGTCGACCTGCACATCCACGTCTACGAGGAAATCGTCTACATAGGCCACTACAAGGCAAGCGAGGATAGAAAGACGTTGGCCTTCTTCCAGCGGCTGGAATCTTTGGACGCCATTGTTTAGAAGCATGTCGACCTGGCCACGAAAGCCGCTGCTACTTAGGTGCCGTTCAGTGGGCCGGCGCCCTGAGTCGAGGAGGTGGACGTCGTCGATGGATGCATCTCTTCTTACCTCCTGTAACCAGCACTGCATCGCCTCGTGGCCTTAATGTTTTATTAGTATAGTACTCCCTCTGTTCCCAAATATAAGTCTTTCTAAAGATTCCAGCAAGTGACTACTACATACGGAGCAAAATGAGTGAATCTACACTCTAAACTATGTCTACATACATCTGTATGATGTATTCCATTTGAAATAGTATCTAAAAAGTCTTATATTTATGAACGGAGGGAGTATATGGCATTTTTATTCCAGTCGTAACGTTTTCACTGTGAGGTGGGGCCGCAGTTGAGCAAACCCACCCCGCCCACCGGGCGTCGGCCGAGTTTAGAATAACAAGAGAGAAACGAGGGAGGAGAGCTAGCTGTAGCACGGACGCTGTTGTCAGATGGGACTCGTGTTTATAGAATAGGAGTACTGAGCACTCGTGCCTCTTTTTTTTGAGGGAAAAATTAGTCGTATGTCTAGTACCACTAGTTGGGTGCGTGCGACCTATAGCTGTCATCACTTTAGGTCTCCTTTTCGAACCGCGGCTACGCTTCACAGTACATGTTATTTCACACATTTATCCTCCTATATGTACTCCTAGGCTATTTCCACATGCTCCCATTCGCCGACATGTGGGACATAGAGCATCTGGGTCGTAGTGCATGCACGACTCGGAGCATATGCCGGGGTACTTTACATTTCAGACCTCACGAATTACATGCAAACCCCCCGTAGAAGAATAAATAAATGAATGAAGTACTACATGAAACCGGATTATTTTCGTGGAAACCGGAGCACGTTCATTAAATTTTGGACATAACACGTTTATTAAAAATGACCGGACCAAAACCAGTCTAAGGGCCTCTTTGATTTTTCCCGCAAAAAAAGGCCTCTTTGATTCGCAAGATACTGAAAACACCGGAATGGGGAAAGTATGATGGCGATGAACCGAGACGAGGAGAACTCTAACTCAGTTAGAGGTTAGAGTTAGATTCTAACCCTGAACTAACTCTAAACCAAAGAGGTGTATATGGATGGCAGGGTTATATTGACAATAAATGCTCTATCTCAATCATTTGACTACATTGGACCCTATTTCCTGCCGGATTTGGAGGGTGCTTGGATACGTTTTAATTCCATGACTAAAAGTAGTGGGACTAAAACTTGCTAGCCTCACCCATGCTTGGATCCAAATACTAAAGAGACTAAACTCAAGTTAATGAGCATTTATTATCCTCCAAACCCTCCAATCCAGAACTCGCCTGTGTTAAAGGAGAGGAGTTAAATGAGGAGAGAGAGGACTAATCCACATTTTAGTAGGGGTACCCCTGACTAAATTTTTTTACTCTCAAGACTAGTTTTAGCCCCTCTTTAGTCAGGGGTGCTTGGAACTTTAGCCTCTTAAAGAGCCTATTTTTAGTCAGACTAAAATAAGTGCCTTGGATCCAAGCACCCTCTTGGTGTGGCCGGCTCTTCTGTGGCCTCCTCCCGCTCACAATTGACATAAATGAACCATCTATACAAATCAAGCATGCAAAACATGATAATTTTTACTTTGTCCATACAAATGAGATATCCCACTTAAACATACAAGTCGTCAATCAAGCTTCACAAAATAAAAAACACTTCATGATACAAAGAATGAGCTAACTCATCACGGAAGTCATTCACGATAGGGAGGGAGCCCGGAGCCCGTCACGCACCGAGGGAGGAGCTCGCCATCGTCGCTCTGGAGGAAGGCTCTGTAGAGCCCAAGCCCCGGGAACCCCTCCGACGCCGGCCCTTGTGAGTTGAGGTCGACACCGGCATGGGTAGCAGGGCCGCTTGCCGCCGACTAGGAACTTAATCTTTGGGCCTCTAGAAATAATGCAAGCCTGTAACTAAAATACCTAGAAAGGTGAACTGAATCTTTGGGCCTCTAGAAATAATGCAAGCCTGAAACTGAAATATCTAGAAAGGTGAACTGAATCTTTGGGCCTCTAGAAATAATGCAAGCCTGAAAGTGAAATACCTAGAAAGGTGAACTGAATCTTTGGGCCTCTAGAAATAATGCAAGCCTGAAACTGAAATACCTAGAAAGTTGAACTGAATATTTGGACCTCTAGAAATAATGCAAGCCTGAAATTGAAATACCTAGAAAGGTGAACTGAATCTTTGGGCCTCTAGAAATAATGCAAGCCTGAAATTGAAATACCTAGAAAGGTGACCTGAATCTTTGGGCCTCTAGAAAGATTTATTACCTCCTCAAGCAGCATCAAACAATTCCATGCGTGCACCACAAATCTATACCAAGTTTGATTAGGATCTACTTTTCCAAATCAGAATTAGCGCTAGAGCAAGCAAGATCAATGATATGGCCGTGAGACAGAGAAGGAACGAACAAACTCACCCCTCTCGTGACCTCCCTGGTAGATGCGCCGCCGCCGCGCACGACAGAGGGAGAAAAACGACTGGTGAAGGGGGAGCGGGGCGACCTTCGAAGGCCGGAGGGAGAGGGCGGCCGGAGTAGGGCGGCGGAGGCCGGAAGGAGAGGGCGGCCGGAGGAGAGAGAGGGCGAGCGGCCCTATGGGGAACAAAGAGGAGTCGTGCGAGAGGGGGGGAGCGATCTGGTGCGGGCAGGGGAGATTTTTTAGTTCTCTTTTAGTGGGCCTGAGGATAACTAACCCAATTAGAACCTCTCCACCGGGCTAGTTTTTTTAGCTGGGTTAGAGCAAACTAGCTCAAAGTAACCCCTCTTGTTTCGATAATTTGAGGCTATTTCAACCCAAACTAGCTCTAACTCAGGGATCCAAACAAAGAGGAGTGTTACTGTACATGCTACAGTGTGGACCGTAGCACATTGTTTTTTATGGCCATATCACCACATTGTTTTCTACTGCTGGTTCACTGGGCTACCGTGGTTCGCACTGCTGGTTCACTGGGCTGCCGTGGTTCGCACTCCTCCGACCTGAGTAGTACTCGAGTATAGTACTAGTATATACCGCATCATTCTTTCCTCCTTCTTACTAATCCGACATGTGGGAGAGCCAGCATCCCGGTCGACGTGTCATGCACTAGATTACAGCGCGGAACGGAAGGGGGGCATCACCCCGGTCGGAGCGCCTGTAATTCATGACTATAGTGAGTGGTCATATCACAAGTCTTTCCAGCAGTAACGCGCGGTCAAATCGCACAGCCCCACTCGCTCACTCTCCTCGCCTCTCTGTCAAACCGCCTACCCAAAAACTGTCGCGCGTATTGCCCGGGAAAAGCCCCACCCTCAACTTTTAACTATGCGAAAATAGTTCGAGCTTGTTCATTCTGTATAAATACAGTACTTACTGTATGTTTATTCACCCGTGGGGTTTTTCAATGAATGGAGGGGCGGGGAGCACAAGTGAACAATACTGTAGTACTACTAGTAGTAAGTAGGAGTCGTACAGTAGTCACCTTAAATAGAGAGTTTCTTTTCTTTAATGTCACGTACACAAATTGAAACGCTTGTTGTGGAGAGAGAAAAGATAATCACTCCACTATATATGGACGCAGGGGCCTGAGCGCTTGCTTTACTAGGGTTGCTCTCTTCATTCTCTCATCCTCTCCAGATATAAACAAGACAGCGGTAGCAACATTTTCTCTCTGCTCACCGCTGGTCACAGATCCGGCCGGATCCCTTCGGCCGGTGTGTGTAGAGGACTAAAAGGTGCATCGTTCACGCGGTCATCGCCGCCGAGGGAGGAAACCCACAGCTGCCGGAGGGGTCCGGTCCTCTGCCCGTGCCATTCTCTCCGACACAGCACCGGCTCGGGAGGTCCTCCGACCCTTCTTCCTCCCTGCCGTATTGTCCGCAGATCCGACCTGCCGCCGCCGACATCCCGGCGACCCTCAGGTATAAGTTCTTCGAAAGCGGCCTTGCTCTACTGCCCCAGCTCCCCACGTGTCTGCATGTGCATATTTTTCTACTCCCATCAGCTCTTCCAAAGCCACCTAAATTTTTAGTATTATTAGAGGTAAAGCTACTTCATGCATTCGAATCTAGGGCTTTGTTCAAACAACGAAGAAAGGGGGGAAAGTTGTAGCATGAATCTAGGACTTGATTCAAAGAGGAAATAATATGGTGAAAGTAGTAGAGACCGGATACCCAACCGGTCTCTTGGTTGAAAAGGGAAATAATGGGAAAACGCAGTACAAACTGAATAAGGAACATATCTATTATTGGTTGAAAAAAGGATAGAAAGTGGCGGCTGGTGGACAAGTCAATAGAGTATGTCCAGGATTAGATTTGTTGCCATCACATAGTAAAAGGTCTCCACGATTAGATTTGCTGCCCTCACATAGTAAAAGGTCTCAGGATTAGATTTGCTACCCTCACATAGTAAAAGGTCTCAGGATTAGATTTGCTGCCAACACATAGTAAAAGGTCTCCAGGATTAGATTTGCTGCCCTCACATAGTAAAAGGTCTCCAGGATTAGATTTGCTGCCCTCACATAGTAAAAGGTCTCCAGGATTAGATTTGCTGCCCTCACATAGTAAAAGGTCTCCAGGATTAGATTTTCTGCCCTCACATAGTACAAGGTCTCCAGGATTAGGTTTGCTGCCCTCACATAGCATGAACAAACTCGGCATCACCACTTTATGCCTCCTTGTAGGTACATTGTGCTGATGCGTCCACTGTCGCATGTCCTTATACCAACCTTTTGCTGTTGTTAATGTAAGGGCGCATGTAAAATGAAGCGATCACACTGTTACCTTAGGGACATGTCTAACCAGTGTTATTGTTAATCTAATGCCTCCAGTGATAAGATGCAATTAAACTGTGTTACAAATGGCACTCCTGCTATTTTCCCAAGTATGATAAGTAAGTTGCTCCTTTACGCTGCTGAGTGTCCTGGTGTCCCCACGGTCCCATGCCCTTAAACCAACTCTTTAGCTGCTGTTGATTTACTGTGTCTGGTAAACAAGCAATGCCACCATTAAAGTAATCCCATATTTGAGGAATCTCATTGTTGATCGTAATGCTTCTGGTAACATGAAGCATTGCTGACGTTTTAAAATTTCTACTGTCCTTGCGTGATTGCCATGAACATAATTAAGATGCTTCTTTTCATTTTGTATATGTTTCGTATATTCTTATTGACCAGCAACTGTTTACTTTCTATCTTTTTGTGCAGATAGGGATATCCATTTCACCTTGTTGCTATTGTGACCTTTTGGTGAACTGCACAAAACACTTTTTTGGAATGAGTGTCTTGTGCAGTTCAAATAAAATGTTACATGGGCAACATCTCTCAATTTTGGTGGAACTGCACAAAATGGTGATTGGAGTTTCCAAAATCTCCGTCAAATTCTGCTGGTAATCTCGTGCAACATTTTATTAGCCTTTGCAAGATGAGCCATAGCTGAATGATGCAATCTTTGCTTCATTTCAGGCGAACTGCAGAAAAAGTGGCATGAATTGAATCATCGGGTGGAGCTGCAGGTTGACTTTCACTAGTGCCACTATTATAGTAATCATGCTCTTTATTATCTGCGCTGTGCAAACAGGAATACTCAACTACAGATGTTGTGACGGTCAAGAGCATTCGCCAAGTTCTTCGATTGTATGACATGGCTAGCCAAGATGGATTTAATCCTGATATTCACTTTATCAAAAGGCTCTAATGGGTTGGTTCTGAATCTTGCAAGCTGGGAATCAGTGAGATGTGTAGGCATCTTTGTTGTACTTATTATTTGAATCTTATTTGTTGGTTCTGAATCTTGCAAGCTGGGAATCAATGAGATGTGTAGGCATCTTTGTTGTACTTATTATTTGGATCTTATTTGTTGGTTCTGAATCTTGCAAGCTGGGAATCAATGAGATGTGTAGGCATCTTTGTTGTACTTATTATTTGGATCTTATTTGTTGGTTCTGAATCTTGCAAGCTGGGAAACACGACATGATGATGCAGAGGATAACAACCATAACAAACAGTTCAAACTTGGTAGTATTATCTTTGTGAAAGTGCGACAAATGTGCTGATCGTGAGCGTCCTGAGAATAATAATTCTAATTGTTGTGCATGTTGATCCTGTGGCACTGATAGAACGAGCGAATGCATTGCTTGTTTTAAGTATAAATTTCTATTAAAGCTAATTAAATTTAAGTAAAGTGACCACTAACTCCTGTTATTACAGTACCAATACATACCCGCTCGTGAACCGACGTGTGGCTGAGGGTGCATCTTCTGCCGGGCGTGCAGCGGACGAGGGAGGGGTAGTAACTGTTGTTGCCTGTACACACTCAGCTTACTGTTGAATCCAGTTCCCCAAGAGCTGAAAAACGAACTGCTGCTGCCGCCTACACACTCGTTCACTCGAAGAGACTCCAATGGCGATCCGAGGGGTGAGCCTGTTGGATATGGACTTCAGCAAGGAGTTCCCCTTTCAGTTCGCCGTTCAGTCCTATGGCTGCACCAAGTTGAATGTGATGTACACCAACGATAACGACTCGGTGAAGCTCTGCCTCGCCTCAGTCCTATGGCTGCACCAGGTTTTGGAGCATTCGCCCGTTTCATCGGCGGCGCCGACTGCACCTTCGCTACGGTGGAGAGAAGGAAGAACGCGACGATTCGGCCATCTGGTGCAACAAGCTTGTCGACATCCAGAAGCAATCAAGATCATCAGCAACGGGAAGGAGAAGGACTTCGTGGTTGACCTCGCTGAGACCATCATCGACCCCTGATACGCCAACATGAAAGAAGACGACCTGAACACGTGGGAGGTACCTCTGAATCTAGCCTACATAAGCTACGCGGTCAAGGACGCATACGCATGCTACGACATGTACAGGCAGATCTTGGACATGAGGGCATGTCTGCTTCCCGTAACCGACGAGTACACGGATAGCCGCAGCGTCATGATCAAGCGTGCCAGGAAGGTCTAGATGTTGTACTTTATCTGTTTATAAGCACCTTTATCATCTGACTATTTCATGCATTAGCCTATGTGTCGTAATTATCTGTTTTGTCCGAAATATTTCTTTTAAGAACCCATTAACCTGATTGCTTTTTTTAGTGGCTATTTGCTTATGTATGTAAACTAGTTCACTTGTCCATAAAAAAACTAGTTCACTCGGCTGCCGTGCTTTGAATCTCCTTCCTCCCAACATATTCCCCTCCTCACACTACAGGAAACAGCTACTTTGCCGTCTGCCATGGCGGACGGCAAAGGCTCGAAAGGCGGACGGCAAAGACCTTTGCCGTCAGCCGCGGACGGCAAAAGGCTCCGGCAAAGAAGGCTACGATAAACAACAGCTTTGCCGTCTGCTTCCTGACGGCGGACGGCAAAGTCTCTTTGCCGTCTGCGGCGGACGGCAAAGAGGGCGGACGGCAAAAATTGCGCTGTCAGTCCGTTAAGTGGCTAACGGCAGACCTTTGCCGTCCGCCGCAGACGGCAAAGAGCCTTTGGTCTTTGCCGTCCGCCTTATGATGTCATCTACACGTCACTAGATGGCAGGTTCTTTGCCGTCTGCCACTGATGGCAAAGTACAGGCTCTTTGCCGTCTGCCACGGACGGCAAAGTCTTTGCCGTCTGCCACTGTAGGCAAACTGACCAAATGGGTCAGCTCCCAGGAAGCACAGTTGGCTGCCACGTGGCTTCTTTACCGTCCGCGGCAGACGGCAAAGAGCTCTTTGCCGTCGGTGGCAGACGGCAAAGAGCCTGCATATTGTCTGTTTTTTCTGTTTTTTATTAAATCCCACAATTTGCAGCACATATCACATATATAAGTTTCATATCCAGCACATATCCAACACATATCTAGCACATAAGCTTCATATCACATATCACATCAGTTTCATCCATACACATTGTTCATACATAAGGAAGTTCCATCCATACACATTGTTCCATCCATATATATATTACAATGCAAAGTGTCATGAAGATAGCAAGCTAGATACAATGCAAAGTTTCATCAAAGGAAAAGCAAGCACTCCATCATAGCAAGCTAGCTTCCATCAAGTGAATGAAATCTGCAAAATGGTAAATAAGAAAGTTAGAAATAGGTGACTAGAACAAGAAGAAGACTAGAACAAGAAGAAGACTAGAACAAGAAGTATATGTCATTTATGAGCTAACTTAGGTGAAATGGATCATATATGAGCTAACTAAGTTGAAATGGGTTGTTTATGAGCTAACTTAGTTGAAATGGATCATTTATGAGCTAACTTAGTTGAAATGGGTCGTTTATGAGCTAACTAAGGTGAAGGGCATCGTTTTTTAGCTAAGTAAGGTGAAATGGGTCATTTTGGAGCTAACCTAGTTGAAATGGATCGTTTTTGAGCTAACTTAGTTGAAATGGATCGTTTTTGAGCTAACTTTGTTGAAATGGATCATTTTTTAGCTAATTTAGTTGAAATGGATCGTTTTTTAGCTAACTTAGGTGAAATGGATCATTTAAGAGCTAATTTAGGTGAAATGGATCGTTTTTTAGCTCACTTAGGTCAAATGGATCGTTTATGAGCTAAATTAGTTGAAATGGATCGTTTATGAGATAACCTAGGTAAGATGGGTCATTTTGGAGTTAACGTAGGTGAAATGGGCCATTTTAAAGCTAACGCAGGTAAAATGGATCATTTAGGAGCTAATCTAGGTAAAATGGGTCATTTTTGAGCTAACTTGGATGAACTGCATCATTTATAAGCTAACCTAGGTAAAATGGGTCATTTTGGAGGAAAATAAGCTAACTCTAGGTCATTATGGTAAGCATATTGGAGGAAATAAAGCTAAGTCTAGGTCTTTATGCATTTGTTAAGCAAAACACTAGAGAAACTTACCGTGATCAGGGAGGTGTAGGAGCGGGGTGGCTAGTGCCGCTACCTGGAGAAGGATCGTGCGATGCGTTTCTGGAGTTAAGCTGCAACAAAGATCATTTCCAATGTCTCGTTAGCATTACGACACTCAAATGTTGAGACTACCAACTAATGTCCATTCAAACTAAACTCACCGTGCTCCCAGGAGCAATCACTGGCATCGGCGGAGCGGGCTGACCGGACTTCTCGCACACAGACTGCACATTTGGTTTTCAGAACAGAGTCATACTAGTTAGTAATGAGACTCAGATGTTAAGACTAGCAAGTAATCTGTAGAAGAAACTTACCACAAGGAGCTCGTACATGGCCCTTGCCTGCATGTCATTCCGTGCCCTCTCCTCCTCCATCATCTTTCTCGTCCTCTCCACCATCTCCCGCTGCCTCTCCGCCGCCTCCGCCAGAAGTTTCTCCGTTCTATCTCTCTCAGTCTGTATAGCAGCCTGCAACACCACTCACATGACCATTTGTAATCATTGATGGAAGCGCACACAATGTAATGGAGAAAGATAACTGAGTACGTATCACTAACCTTGATGGCGAGTTGCACTGGCCGTTCACGAGGCCTTATCTCAGGAGCGGAGCTCGACTAGCGCGCCTTGATCTCCGGGAGAGTGCTAGGACAACGGATAAGTCCATCTCCAATGGCTATGGAGCCATGGGACCTCCCGCCACCAGATATCATCACCAGCTCTGGATCAATGGGACACTGGCTCGGGTTAAAGTCCTCCCCTTTCCTCGCCTTCCCCTCATCTCTATATCTCACGAGCTTGTTGTGGGAGGAGATGTTGGTGAAGTTGTTTGCATCATCGAGGTCAGACTGAGAGAAAGCCTTGACTTTCTTGTAAGAGCCAGTGTGGGCCATGGCATACAGGTCGTACACCTCTGGCACCTTATCCGCCTTATTGTGGCGTGCCTGAAAGAGAGAAACAATGAAAATTAGTAATTAAAGGGCTCAAGCTAGCATGATGAATGAATTGCATGAATCATGAAGCAAACCACATACCCAGTTGCGCCCGAACTGATATAAGTTGGAGCTGCCTTGATGGTGTGGCACACCTTCCATTTGGGCACGTTTGTCCTTGGCCTGGTTGTGGAGGGCTAGCCATTCTTGTGAGCACCACTCATCGACCAACACCTCCCAACAATCCATCCGATCCGCACACCATCTCGGAGGCGCCTAAGTTAGCAAATAGAAACTTGAGCGCTACGACTAAGAATTACTAAATGAAGGAACTTAAGTAGAAGGCCTTAAGAATTACCTTCATGTACTGCTCCTTACTCAGGAACTTATCGCGGCACGCCGGCTTGGTCTTCTTGATACCACGCAAGGCGTAGTAGTCTCGAACAGCCTGCACCCGAGCCTCGTGCCGTAAGTTCTGGAGTAGGCGCTTGCAGACGTTCTGGATAACATTTGCGCAGTCCTCCTCGTATCCCTCCTCACACCTGTAGAATGTCTGCAATCAAATGAGACAATATTGATTAGTACAATTAATAACTAGCTAGTTGAAGATTTTGAAATGTGTAAAGGAGAAATTACCCAGAACGTCCTGATCACCATGTCTGCCCTTGTGTCGCACACGACACCGTCGATAATGACATCCGGCGGGGCCGGGGCAGCCACGTAGTGCTCCCAGCTCAACCCAAGCTCTGGAAGCCGACCCTCACCAGGCAACGTGACAAACCCCGGGAAGTTTTGCCGGCAAAGAACTCCAAGGACGGAGTTGGGCCGGCGGACACTATGATGGTGGTCCCAACCCCTGCAGCATGACAAGGCCAACGCATTAGTTATTTGAAGAAACGTGAATGCAGAAGGTACAAAAATATTAAATGCACTTACGTACCTCTCCCCATCAGGGAAGATCAACCACCTCTGCTCGCGGGTCGCCGGCACGGACGGGAGCCGTGTAGCACCACGCTGGTAGACGGTGCCACCCTCCTCCTCAAGATCAGTCGGCTCCCCGCCATCATCAGCATGGCCACTCGGCTCCTCCGGCTGATCCGGCCAAGTACCCCATCCGGACGTGTGCTCCTCCGGGGTCTCGTGGGCCGAAGGCCAGTCGACCCGAGGCTCGTGGGCCCAAGACCCGTGGACCGGAGGCTCGTGGACCGGAGTCCGTGTAGCCTCCTCCTCGGACGAGTCCACCCTAGCAGTCACGTGCTCGGGTGAAACAGCTGGGGGCGGCGGCGAGGAAGGCGCCCTAGCAGTCACCCTACCTCCTCTCCCGCGACCACGTGCCCCACCTCCTCTCTTCCTACCTCGTCCCCTGCTGGGCACCGCGGTGGACGAAGAAGGGCCCGGCGGTGTGGACATACTATCCAGCAACGCTCGGCGAAGTGGTACGTCTGGAATCGAAGACCTCAGACCACGCGCCGAGGAAGAAGGGGCCTTGGCGCGCTCCCGACCAGCGCCCACCATCTTTCAACACCTGCCATGACAAACAGTAAACGAAATTAGTACAACATAAAAAAAGACCGACATGAATAATAATATGTGTATCACTTAAGTGTATCATCATCAAGTACAACATTAAAAAATTTAATACCTGACACGACTAATAATCTCGATCAGTATCATCAATAAATGCATAATCATCATCATCACTATAATCAATGACGGGCTCATAGGGTTCAGTGGCATCAACATGTGCAAGGCCACCTTGACGTAATTGGTCAAGCAATGACAGGTCATCCGCAGCAGTAACCTCTTCTTGTTCTGGCTCTTCTTGTTCCTCCTCTGGGGTGATGTCGGATTCACTGTCACTGTCTACTTCAATGTTTTGGGGTGAAGTATAGCGGTTCTTGAAACGCTTTTTGGAAAGACGTGTCTCTTGGAAGAATTCTCCTTCATATGTGTCTGGGTTAATGTGAGGTTCATAATCCTCTTCCTTTGGGGGAGATAGTCTAGCACGTGGCGGCACTTCATAAACGACATCCCAACCTTTCAGATTTGGATTAGTTTGGCAGGCCCACGGTAGATAGAATACTTGGGTCGCCTGTTGAGCCGTAATATAGACATCAGGAACATCTAAATGGGTGCTTTGGTTGATTTCAACTAGCCCTATATGTTCATGAGTTCTTCTAGTCTCCTTCGGCTGAAACCAATAACATTTGAAGACTACGACATTCGGTGGGTTTTCACCATAGAATAGAAGTTCATAAATTGCTTCAACTCTCCCATAATACTCGGTACCTCCTTCGCCGATAGCAGATACACAACAATTTGTAGACTTTCGGTCGGCCATAGATAGCTCTTTGCCATAGGTACGAAAGCGATACCCGTTGATGTCGTATTTGTCAAATGAACGGACCTTATAGTCAAAACCATTAGCGACTTGTCTCAATTCGGCGTCCATAGACTCTGAATTAGCCTACCAGTTTAATATGAAAGGATTGTTGCATTACGCACAAATTAGCGAATGAAACCGGGATAGCCGCGTACAAATTAGCCTACAAGTCTAATAGAAATTACCGTTTGTTTGAACCAAGAGATGAAACCGGGATAGCCGCCACCTTGCTTTGCGAGAAGCTCATACTCTTCGACAGAATCCTTTTGGATCACCGCTCCATACGAGAATAAGGCGACGTATCGACTGTATGAAATATCCAGGAATAAGAGCAGTTCAAAGGAAATAGAAGTTGCAAAACTATGTACCGAGAACTTACTCGATGTACGGCCGCACTTCTATCAGGTTGTTGAAGATATACAACGAAATGGTCCGCCATTGTTCGTTATCCAAAGATACTGGATTTGAAACACTGGCTGGTGCGAGATTCCCTTTGAATAGGCTGAGGTTGGATCCACCCTTTTTAGGGTCGTCAGCATTGTACCGAGGCTTCGGATTATGCAAATGACGATTTTTGGCTTCGTAGTGTGCTGTCACGAAGTTTGCCGCCTCCTCAGTGATGAATGCCTCAGCCATCGATGCTTCAATTCTACGTTTATTTTTACATTTTTGTCGAAGCGTCTTCTGCATCCTCTCAGTTGGGTAGCACCAACGATTTTGCACGGGCCCCCCCAATCTTGCCTCGGTCGGGAGATGCAAAATCAAATGTTGCATTGGATTAAAGAAGCCCGGTGGAAAGATCTTCTCTAACTTGCAGATCAACTCCGGCGCCAACTCTTCCATTTCTTCTAGCACGCTAGGCGATAGTTCTTTCGCACAAAGAACACGGAAGAAATAGCTGAGTTCTGCCAGTACTAGCCATTCATCCTCAGGGATGAAGCCACGCAACATCACCGGCATTACCCGCTCAATCCATATGTGCCAATCATGACTCTTGAGACCAAATATCTTCAATTTATCAAGACTGGCTCCCCTCTGTAGATTCGCTGCATACCCATCGGGGAATATCAACTGCATTTTCACCCACAAGATAATTTCCCTCATAGCCGGCCTTCCAAGATTGAACCATGCCTTTGGCTTCGTCCAGTTCTGCTTTCCTTTCGGTTCTTTCATGTTTTGTAACGGCCTATCACATAGCGCCTCCAGATCGACTCTAGCCTTAGTATTATCCTTTGGCTTCCCATCTATGCCGAACAATGTACCAAAAAGTGCCTCGGCGATATTCTTCTCAGTGTGCATCACGTCGATGTTGTGTGGGCAAAGGAGGTCTTTGAAGTAAGGCAGATCCCATAAGCATGTTTTGTGTGTCCAGGTGTGCTTAGAATTATACCCCTTGAAGTACCCTGGACGCTCGGGATCTGGCTCGAGAGCGTTTAACTGATCCAGGGTCTGTTGGCCTGTCAATGCATGTGGTGCAGAGTTTTTGACAACTCTACCTCTGATGAAGTTCTTCTTGTCTTTCCTGAACTTATGGCGAGGATTCAGGAACTCTCTATGCATGTCGAAGCAAGAAAACTTGCGACCGGCCTGAAGCCAACGAAACTCAAGAGCTCCCTTGCATGTGGGGCACGGGAACCTTCCATGCACACACCAGCCAACGAATAGCGCATACGCCGGCAAGTCATGCGTCGAGTACATGTACCAGACACGCATTATGAAGTTCCGTTTGCTATAGGCATCGTATGTCTTGAACCCATTATCCCAGGCTTCTTGCAATTCGTCCTTAAGCGGTTGCATGTACACATTCATATTTTTCCCCGGATAGTTGGGCCCTGGAATTATCAACGTCAGGAAAATGTTCTTTCTTAGCATAATCTGTCCGGGGGGGAGATTGAGTGGAAAGACAAATACGGGCCAACAACTGTATTGGGCTGCCGTCATACCAAACACACTGAACCCATCCATGCTGATGCCGACTCGAGGATGCCTCGGATCTGCCGCTTTGTCACCATGTAATTCATCAAACTTTTTCCACGCAACACCATCCGATGTGTGTACAATCATCAGATTCCCATCTGCATCTAGTTCGGTTCTTTTGCCCGTTTGGTGCCATGTCATCTGTCTGGCCGTCTCTTCGACCATGAAAAGACGTTGAAGTCTTGGTACGATTGGCATATACCGAAGAACACTAACGGGGATTTTGGTCTGTGTCTTCTCACCCATACCGTTGTCTACCACAACATACCTGGAAGACTTGCAAATGGGACAACAGTTCAAGTCCGCATAGTCAAGCCTAAACAAGACACATCCTTTCTCACAGGCATGTATCTTATCATAGGGCATCTTCAGTGCATGGAGGATTTTGTCCGACTGGTACAGGTTTGCAGCTATTACATGGCCTTTGGGTAGAAAGCGTCCAAATACTGTCATCATTGCATCGTAGCATTCTCTGCCCAAGTTGAACTGAGCCTTCAGAGCCATTACTTGTGAGATGGCATCCAACTGACAAAGCTCAGTGTGCTCATGGAGCGGACGTTTTGAAGACTCCAACATTTCATTGAAGGCCTTTGCAGATTCCTCCATCTCCTCGTCCGAATCCCGAGCATCATCAAAGTCTTGCACCATGTTTTCCATACCGGTACCATGCTCGTCGGTGCGACGACGATCCACCTCAGCTCGGTCACGTTGGGCAGACTCACCATGAAATGTCCACACCGTATAATCGGGCGTAAAACCACTCTTCTGCAGGTGTTTGCCCATTTCAGCCTCTGTCCTCTTTTCCCAATTGCCGCACCGTAAACAGGGGCACCAGGTTTTCCTCTGGCCATTTGCAAATGCGGCTCGCACAAACCCCTTGCTTTTTGTGAACCATTCAGTGCTCCATTTGTTCTGACCAGTGTGACCGGTGTACATCCACGCACGATCACTCATCTTGACTTTCAGAGCTACTAGACACACAACAAATATGTATATATAATTCACTATTCATCAGTTGATCTACTTTGTCAATTTTATTACGTCCATGCAACCTACACTCTAATAGGTAATGATAGGTCCTAATCCCACCCGAGTATGTTTAGATTGGGTTCATTTTCCCATGCTATGCCCCGGATCCTACGCAAAATTTCGGCAGCACCTCCCCGCTGTTCTCGTGATACACGTCTCTGCAATAAACAGAGAGGATGTGTACCCGGAGAACAACAGGGGAGGCACTGACGAAATTTATGCGTCGGATCCGGAGCAAAGCATATGGGAAAACGAACCCAATCTAAACATACTCGGGCTGTCCATGGATAGCGTTGGACAATTCGAAAGAATCAAGGTTATAAATATGCAAATGCATGCATATTTATAACTATGACGCTTTCGAACGGGAGACACATATTGGTTACGCATAATGATGATTCAAGACACATATATATCTAGCTATCAAGTTTCATCGGAATAGATCAAATAATTAATGGGGGAGGAGGACATGTCATTTGTGCTCACCCACGAACGAAGGGGCAGAGCTCGTCAAACGCACGGCGAGGTCGTCGAACACCAAACCTCGCAGCGATGAAACAACTGCACATTTAAAACTACCCGATCAACACAATTATATATGATGTTTTTCATAACAAAATCGAAAGATATATGACCTAACTAATAATTCACAAATATATGACCCCGTCGGCTTCTGGAAGGCCAAAGAACACCTTTTCGGGGTCGGGGTCTCGGGGTCGGGGTGTCGGGTCGGGGTGCCGTGTCGGTGTCGGGGTCGGGGTGTCGGGTCAGGCTCGGGGTCGGGGTGTCGGGGTCGGGGTCGAGGTCGGGGTCGGGGTCGGGGTCTCGGGGTCGGGGTGTCGGGGTGTCGGGGGTGTCGTGTCGGGGGTCGGGGTGTCGTGTCGGTCTCGGGGTGCCGTGTCGGGGTCGGGGTGTCGTGTCAGTCTCGGGGTGCCGTGTCGGGGTCGGGGTCTCGGGGTCGGGGTGTCGGGTCGGGGTGCCGGGTCGAGGTCGGGGTGCCGTGTCGGTGTCGGGGTCGGGGTGTCGGGTCAGGCTCGGGGTCGGGGTGTCGGGGTCGGGGTCGGGTTCTCGGGGTCGGGGTGTCGGGGGTGTCGTGTCGGGGGTCGGGGTGTCGTGTAGGTGTCGGGGTGCCGTGTCGGTGTCGGGGTGCCGTGTCGGGGTCGGGGTGTTGTTTCGGGGTCGGGGCTTCGGGGTGTCTCCTCTTCTTCTTCTTCTTCTTCTTCTTCTTCTTCTTCTTCTTCTTCTTCTTCTTCTTCTTCTTCTTCTTCTTCTTCTTCTTCTTCTTCTTCTTCTTCTTCTTCTTCTTCTTCTTCTTTCTCCTCCTCCTCCTCCTCCTCCTCCTCCTCCTCTTCTTCTTCTTCTTCTTCTTCTTCTTCTTCTTCTTCTTCTTCTTCTTCTTCTTCTTCTCCTTCTCCTTCTCCTCCTCCTCCTCCTCCTCCTCCTCCTCCTCCTCCTCTTCTTCTTCTTCTTCTTCTTCTTCCCCCTTCTACTTAACCTAAACCTAAACTAACCTAAACTAAAAACCTAAACTAATTAAAACTAAACTATTTAAACTAATTAAACCTAAACTTAAACAGAAAAAAAACAAAAAAACAGAAAAAAAAGGGAGGAGGGGCTCACTGTGGGGGAGGGCCGGGGCGGGGCCGGCGACGGAGGGCCGGGGCGGGGCGGTGGAGGAGGCGGGGCGGCGGGAGCCCGGCCGGCGGGGGGGCGGGGCGGGGCGGTGGAGGAGGCGGGGCGGCGGGGGGGATGGGGGGCGGGGGGCCGGGGCGGGGCAGTGGAGGAGGCGGCGGGGGGCGCGGGGCGGCGGGGGGCCGGGACGGCGGGGGGCCGTGGCGGCGGTGGGGCGCGGGGCGGCGGGGGGCCGGGGCGGGGGGGGGCAACGGGGCGGTGGGGTGGCGGGGCGGCGGGGGCGACGGGGCGGCGGTGCGCGGCGGGCGGCGGCGGCGGCGGGGTGGGAGGAGAAGGGCGAGGCGAGGACGAAGTGAGTAACGGGCGGGGGGTACCTGCCGTTAGGCAAGTGCCCTCTATGCCGTCCGCCAGCCTTTGTCGTCCGCCTTTCTGCCTCTTTGCCGTCCGCTAGCGGACGGCAAAGAGGTGGGCCGTTAGGATTTTTTCAAACGAGCGGGGGGTGGGGGCCACCACACTCTTTGCCGTCCGCCAGCGGACGGCAAAGATTCTTTGCCGTCCGCTGGCAGACGGCAAAGAGCTGGCAGATGGCAAAGAGCATCTTTGCCGTCAGCCTTTTCTTTGCCGTCTGTTTATGTGTAGCTGATGGCAAAGAGCTTCTTTGCCGTCAGCTAGCAGACGGCAAAGAGCTGGCAGATGGCAAATTAGCTGATTCCAGTAGTGTCAGATGGACCCAGCAGGTCTCTGAATTTTCTCCCACTTTCTTTTTCGATGTAAACTGAGTTTTCTCCCAGTACTTTCCCCTAGAACCAACTCAACTGTCCCACGTCTAGCCTAAAAATTAATAATACCCCACGTACTATTAACTCATCAAATTAAAATGATATTTTATTTCGTAAGTTGAAATTTCTTACAAAATAATAATAATAATTGTTTATATATAACTTGGCAAGTTAACTCCTAGTGATTGCGTACATAAGCTTGCAAAGATTTTACTGACGTGCAATCATGTGTTTATGTTTTTATAACATTTCTCCGTCTAGCCCAACATGATATTTTCACCCAGCCCAGCAAGTCCGCGGATTTTGAGAAAAATGCAAATGGGATTTAAACGGGCTGCATAGATGCTACATCATTGTTTCACCCAGCCCACCAAATGGACTAAAAAACAAATGGACTGGCTGACATGTGGGCCAGTAGGTCGAAGCCTAAGAAGGCGTTGGATTTACATCCAACGGCCAACATTCTTCTTCAATCTCTCGTCTTCTTCCCCCAGCGCTGCCGGAACCACCTGCTCCAGCCTTCGGCGTCTAGCGGCGTTGTTTTGCGCTCCTCAGCGAAACGCTACCCCGCCGACGGCCAGGCCATCCCTCCACTCCGCACCTCCTGTTATTCTCTGCCAAGTGTAGGCCCACCCCGCACCCGAACCAGTCAAGTTTCCCACTCCTCTTCGTCTGCGACTCCACTGCCGCGTCTTCCCCATCTCCGGGTCATTCCAGTCTGGGGCCTCGCCGTCGTCCACCGCCTCGGTGCGCTCGGCGTGGCGTGGTCAACATACGAGAGTCATCGGAAGAGGACTGTACGTGGAGAGCCTGACGGCTAGGACCCACGAGGTCCATGGTCGCACGCAAGGAAAGTTCCTCCTTATTACGCACTATACGTGCACTGTACGTGGGAAGGGCTTCTGTATTTCGCGAAAAAAACGTTCCCCCCGCTGACAGGTCGGACCCACCAGCTATATCTTCGCACGCAAGGAAGTGCCTCCTTATTACGCACCAAAAAATGAATACCCCCTGCTAGCTGGGACCCACCATAGTGGGTGGCTGACTTGTGGGCCTACTAAGTTGACGAGGATGGAGGGCTTTGTCAACTTAGTCAATATGAACGATTCTAGCTCCAGTGACCGTACGATGTCCATCCAACGGCCATAGTGCTTCTTCAACCTCTGGTCTTCTTGCTCCAGCCGCCCAAAGCAGCACCGGTCGTGCCGCGTGCTCCTGCCTCTCGTGGCCGGCTGTGATGCCGCGGAGGCCTCACCACCCCCTACTACTCTCACCGCTGGCCCAGGGTATCCCTCTAATCACCCACACCCCCTGTTATTCTGCGGCGATGGCAGCCTCACGCCGCAGCCGAACCAGTGAACCCTCGTACTCCTCTCCGCGTGGGCATCCACTGCCGCGTCTTCCCCGGCTCCGTGTCGTCCCCTTCCTAGGCCTCGCCATCGTCCACCGCCTTGGTGCTCTCGTCGCTGCATGGTCAATGTGGTCAACGAGCGACTTCCATCGGAAAAGTACTGTACGTGGAGAGTCTGACAGCTGGGTCCACGGCCACAGCCCAGTTTTTTTGTGATTTGCCAAGTAAGTCGCTTTGTCAGGCCTGTTGGGCTGCAAATCTTTCAAGACGAGGAGAGCTTCACTCGGCTGGCCGAGAAAATGGCCTATCAGTAATGAGAAATGGGCTGTACATTTTTAAAACACATCAAACCGGCAATTAGTTTCAAATATGTTTTTTTCATTTCGAGATTTTAAATTACATTAATTTTTATGCGTGGAAAATTTGTTGGATTTTATATTGATATACATTTATTTTTAAAATCAGTTTGAATGTGAGTCGAAATTTCGGGATTAAAAACAGTTCGGACCGCACCGAAATATGCAAAATTTCGTATAATTTTTTAACCGTGGCCACAATATGTGCTGTAATGCTAACAAAAATAATATGGGCTCCAAAAAAACCTTAAGAATTAGCAAATGGGCTGTAAATTATTTGAAATAATGGCAGATGGGATGTATGCTATTTTTCCACAGATTTGAGGCTTTCCTAAAAAAAATGGTTGACGCACAAGCAGTGACTATTGGATGTCCAGCGAACGGCCGTCGTGCTTCTTCAATCTCTGCTCTTCCTGCTCCAGCCGCTCAAACAAGAGCCAGCGGGACTGCCTGCTCCCTCCTCCCTGCGGCTGGCTATGCTGCCGCGCAGGCCTCACCGCCCCACCGTACTCCCATCGCTAGCCTAGCCATCCCTCTACTCACCCACACCAGCTGTTATTCTCCGGCGACGGCAGACGAACCAGTAAACCGTCGTACAGTCGTACTGCCCTCCGCGGGGAAACAACTGCCGAGTCTTCCCTGCCTCCGTGTCACTCCCTTCCTAGGCCTCGCCGTCGTCCACCGCCCTGGTGCTCTCGGCGCAGCCTGGTCAACGTGGTCAACGACCGACATGCATCTGAAGTGGACTGTACATGGAGAGGCCGACAGCTGGGTCCACGGCCGCACGCAAGGAAATGCCTCCTTATTACGCGCAAAATAATGATTCCTCCACCTGACATCAGGGACCCACCGAAAGGGCCTCTGTATTTCGCGAAAAAAACGTTATCGCCGCTGACAGCTCGGACCCAGCAGCTACATCTTCGCACGCAAGGAAGTGCGTCCGAAAAAAAAACGATTCGCCCCCCTGACTACTGGGACCCACCAGCTACATCTTCGCAGGCAAGGAAGTGCCTGACAGTCGGGACCCACCTGGTCGAAGGGTACGTAGCGTTGTCATTCTGGTCGCGAACGTGTACGTACATATATACTGGTGGATGTAGAGGCGCGCACGTGTCTTAGTAGAGGCGCGCACGTAGCATGTACACGTACGTACAGCGGCCAGGGTGCAAGAAAGAAAATATGGCCACGTATGTGTACATACGGGCGGGGTCTCGAACGCCTACTCGCGCATACGTACGGCCAGGGCTCGTGTACATGGCTGGGTCGGAACGGAGAAACAGCGTCGTCGTCGTGTTCATGGGGAGGCAACGGAATGCGTCATGTTCATGGGGAGGCAACGGAATGCGTCGTGTTCATCGGGAGGCAACGGAACACGTGGGAGCCAACCGGCTGGGTCGGAACGGAATGCATCGTCGTGTTCATTGGGAGGGCTTGGACAGAACAGCCGATGGAAACGAGGCCTGGCGTACCGCAGAACGGAGGAAACGGACTTGTGTTCGACCGGCCAAGTTTTAAACGGGATCCTGTTCATCGGGAGGGGTCTGGCTTACCGAAAAACGGAGGAAACGGACCTCCTACGGTCGAAACGAGGGTCCTGTTGATCGAGAGGGGTGTGGAGTACCGCAAAACGGAGGAAACGGACTTGTGTTGGAGCGCTACGGTCGAAACGGGGGTCCTGTTCATCGGGAGGGGTGCGGCGTACCGCAAAACGGGATTCCACGAGACACTGTTCATCTCCACCGTCGACCCTCTCCAGCCTCCACGGGCTACTGTTCATCCACCGTCGACCTCCTCCAGCCTCCACCTGCGACTGTTCATCCACGGGCTCCTGTTCATCCAGCCTCCACCACGCGCTACTCCACCGGCTACTGTTCAACCAGCCCTCTCCACGGGCTCCTGTTCAACCACCCCTCCACGGGCTACTGTTCATCCAGCCCTCCACCATCCACTGTTCATTCTGCCCTCCATGGGGTGGTCCTATTCATCCTGCCCTCCACAGGGTCCTGTTCATGCAGCCCCAACCGGCTCGATCGATTGGGGTCCTGTTCATCCAGAGGCAACACCACGGGGTCCTGTTCATCCACCCCCACCGGGAACTGTTCATCCAAACCCCCCAGCAACGCTCACTGTTCATCCAGAGGCAGCATCGATCGGCTTCAGTTAGCAGCAGTAGCGAAGGAATCGCTCGATCGGGTTCAGTTAACAGCCATCGATCGATCGCTCGGGTTCAGTAACGCGTAGCCTGCAGTGCAATTGCTCGGGTTCAGTTAGAGCCCAAGGCCTCGCTCGGGTTCAGTTAGAGCCAACGCCTCGCACACACACGCGCGTACGTGTACGAGAGAAACGCGCATCGCTCGGCCCCCGACCTCCCACCATAACCGGGAACTCCCCGAAATTTTCCTCGCCCTCGCTTCTACCACGGTTTTTTCTGTCATGGACGACCCAAAGAATGTCATGCAGCTGCGTCTCCAGCCCGCCCAGGATGAAAAGCCCATTTTCTGTCATGATTTTTTGTCATAGAAGTAGGATCCCACCACATCTATGATGATACCGGGTTTTGTCACAATTATCGTCATAGAAGTGTCATATGTATGACAGAAATTTTTTTCGTTCGGCCCAAAATGTCACGGATGTGTCGTTTTTTGTAGTGGATCATCTCTCTTAGAAACGATATTATGAATTTTAAGCAACTTGATCATGAGCATGTAGCACAATCTTGGGAGAGGATGAAATTAATGATTCGCAACTGCCCTACACATGGTTTGAACTTATGGATGATTATACAAAAAAATTATGCCGGATTGAATTTTGCTTCTAGAAATCTTTTAGATTCGGCCGCGGGAGGCAGTTTTATGGAAATCACTTTAGGAGAATCTACTAAACTCCTAGATAATATTATGGTTAATTATTCTCAATCGCACACCGAAAGATCTACTAGTAAAAAGGTTCATGCTATAGAAGAAATTAATGTTTTGAGTGGAAAGATGGATGAACTTATGAAATTGTTGCCAATAAGAGTGTTTCTTCATATCCTAATGATAGGACTTTGTCTACCTTGATTGAGAATAATAATGAATCTATGGATCTGAATTTTGTTGGTAGGAATAATTTTGGTAACAACGCGTATAGAGGAAACTTTAATCCTAGGTCGTTTCCTAGTAATTCTCTAATAAATATGGTAATTCCTACAACAAATCTTATGGAAATTTTAATAAGATACCCTCTAATTTTGAGGCTAGTGTTAAAGCATTTATGATTTCTCAAAAGAATTTCAATGTTTTGCTTGAAGAAAAAATTCCTAAGATTGATGAGTTGGCTAGGAACGTGGATAGAATTTCCCTTGATGTTGATTCTTTGAAACTTAGATCTATTCCGCCTAAGCATGATATCAGTGAGTCTCTCAAATCTATGAGAATTTCCATTGATGAGTGCAAGGAAAGAACAGCTAGGATGCGTGCTAAGAAAGATTGCTTTGTAAAAGCGTGTTCTTCTAGTTTTCCTGATAATAGGGATGAAGATCTAAAAGTGATTGATGTGTCTCCTATTAAATCTTTGTTTTGTAATATGAATGTTGATAATGATGGGACTGGAGATGAGTCAACTTTAGTTAAAAGGCGTCCCAATGATTCGGAGTTTTTAGATCTAGATGCAAAAATTGGCAAAAGTGGGATTGAAGAGGTGAAAACTTTACATAGCAATGAACCCACTATTTTGGATTTCAAGGAATTTAATTATGATAATTGTTCTTTAATAGATTGTATTTCCTTGTTCCAATCCGTGTTAAATTCTCCTCATCCTTATAGTCAAAATAAAGCTTTTACCCAACATATTGTTGATGCTTTAATGCAATCTTATCAAGAAAAGCTTGAATTAGAAGTCTCTATCCCCAGAAAATTTTATGATGAGTGGGAACCTACTATTAAAATTAAGATTAAAGGTCATGAATGCTATTATTTGTGTGATTTGGGTGCTAGTGTTTCCACGATTCCAAAAACTTTGTGTGATGTGTTAGGTTTCCGTGAATTTGATGATTGTTCTTTAAACTTGCACCTTGCGGATTCCACCATTTAGAATCCTATGGGAAGGATTAATGATGTTCTTATTGTTGCAAATAGGAATTATGTGCCCGTAGATTTCATTGTTCTTGACATAGATTGCAATCCTACATGTCCTATTATTCTTGGTAGACCTTTCCTTAGAACGATTGGTGCAATTATTGATATGAAAGAAGGGAATATTAGATTCCAATTTTGATTAAGGAAAAGCATGGAACACTTTCCTAGAAAGAAAATAAAATTACCTTATGAATCTATTATGAGAGCCACTTACGGATTGCGTACCAAAGATGATAATACCTAGATCTATCCTTGATTTTATGCCTAGCTAGGGGCGTTAAACGATAGTGCTTATTGGGAGGCAACCCAATTTTATTTTTCTTTCTTGCTTTTTGGTTCTGTTTGGTAATAAATAATCCATCTAGCTTCTGTTAAGATGTGTTTTTATGTTTTTAATTAGTGTTTGTGCCAAGTAGAACCTTTGGGAATACTTGTGTGAAGTCTTTATGATCTTGCTGTAAAAAACAGAAACTTTAGCGCTCACGACATTAGCTACAACTTTTTACTGGAAAGTGATTTCAGGATGATTCTTTTTGAAGGTGATTAATAGAAAAATTCCTCACGTCCACCAGTTTATTTTAGAATTTTTGGAGTTACAGAAGTATATGTTTGATCCAGATTACTACAGACTGTTCTGTTTTTGACAGATTCTGTTTTTCGTGTGTTGTTTGCTTATTTTGATGAATCTATGGCTAGTATCGGAGGGTATGAACCATAGAGAAGTTGGAATAAAGTAGGTTTAACACCAATATAAATAAAGAATGAGTTCATTACAGTACCTGATGATGGTGATTTGTTTTCTTATACTAACGGAGCTCATGAGATTTTCTGTTGAGTTTTGTGTTGTGAAGTTTTCAAGTTTTGGGTAAAGATTTGATGTATTTTGGAATAAGGAGTTGCAAGAGCCTAAGCTTGGGGATGCCCCGGAAGGCATCCCCTCTTTCGTCTGCATCCATGGGTAACTTTACTTGATGCTATATTTTTATTCACCACTGATATGTGTATTGCTCGGAGCGTCTTGTATGATTTGAGTCTTTGATTTTTAGTTTACCACAATCATCCTTGATGTACACACCTTTTGGGAGAGACACACATGAATCAGAATTTATTAGAATATTCTATGTGCTTCACTTATATCTTTTGAGCTAGATAATTTTGCTCTAGTGCTTCACTTATATCTTTTAGAGCACGGTGGTGGTTTTATTTTGTAGAAATTATTGGTCTCTCATGCTTCACTTATATTATTTTGAGAGTCCTTTAGAACAGCATGGTAGTTTGCTTTGGCTATAAAATTAGTCCTAATATGATAGGCATCCAAGATCGGTATAATAAAAACTTTCATAAAAAGTGCATTGAATACTATGAGAAGTTTGATATTTGATGATTGTTTTGAGATATGAAGATTGTAATTTTAGAGTCGTGCTAGTTGAGTAGTTGTGAATTTGAGAGATACTTGTGTTGAAGTTTGCAAGTCCCGTAGCATGCACGTATGGTAAACGTTGTGTAACAAATTTGAAACATGAGGTGTTCTTTGATTGTCTTCCTTATGAGTGGCGGTCGGGGACGAGCGATGGTCTTTTCCTACCAATCTATCCCCCTAGGAGCATGCACGTAGTGCTTGGTTTTTGATGACTTGTAGATTTTTGCAATAAGTATGTGAGTTCTTTATGACTAATGTTGAGTCCATGGATTATACGCACTCTCACCCTTCCATCATTGCTAGCCTCTTCGGTACCGTGCATTGCCCTTTCTTACCTTGAGAGTTGGTGCAAACTTCGCCGGTGCATCCAAACCCCGTGATACGATACGCTCTATCACACATAAACCTCCGTATATCTTCCTCAAAACAGCCACCATACCTACCTATTATGGCATTTCCATAGCCATTCCGAGATATATTGCCATGCAACTTTCCACCGTTTCATTTATTATGACACGCTTCGTCATTGTCATATTGCCTTGCATGATCATGTAGTTGACATCGTATATGTGGCAAAGCCACCATGCATAATTTATCATACTTTGTCACTCTTGATTCATTGCCCATCCCGGTACACCGCCGGAGGCATTCATATGGAGTCATATTTTGTTCTAGTATTTCTACCTCTTGCGCACTGCGTTGGTTTTCCCTTGAAGAGGAAAGGGTGATGCAGCAAAGTAGCGTAAGTATTTCCCTCAGTTTTTGAGAACCAAGGTATCAATCCAGTAGGAGGCTACGCGCGAGTCCCTCGCACCTACACAAACAAATAAATCCTCGCAACCAACGCGATAAGGGGTTGTCAATCCCTACACGGTCACTTACGAGAGTGAGATCTGATAGATATGATAGGATAATATTTTTGGTATTTTTATGATAAAGATGCAAAGTAAAATAAAAGCAACGGAAATAACTAAGTGTTGGAAGATTAATATGATGGAGAATAGACCCGGGGGCCATAGGTTTCACTAGTGGCTTCTCTCAAGAGCATAAGTATTTTACGGTGGGTGAACAAATTACCGTTGAGCAATTGACAGAATTGAGCATAGTTATGAGAATATCTAGGTATGATCATGTATATAGGCATCACGTCCGAGACAAGTAGACCAACTCCTCCCTACATCTACTACTATTACTCCACACATCGACCGCTATCCAACATGCATCTAGAGTATTAAGTTCATAAGAACAGAGTAACGCTTTAAGCAAGATGACATGATGTAGAGGGATAAATTCATGCAATATGATAAAAATCCCATCTTGTTGTCCTCGATGGCAACAATACAATACGTGCCTTGCTGCCCCTACTGTCACTGGGAAAGGACACCGCAAGATTGAACCCAAAGCTAAGCACTTCTCCCATTGCAAGAAAGATCAATCTAGTAGGCCAAACCAAACTGATAATTCGAAGAGGCTTAGAAAGATAACAAATCATACATAAAAGAATTCAGAAGATTCAAATATTGTTCATAGATAAACTTGATCATAAACCCACAATTCATCGGTCTCAACAAACACACCGCAAAAGAAGATTACATCGAATAGATCTCCACAAGAGAGGGGGAGAACATTGTATTGAGATCCAAAAAGAGAGAGGAAGCCATCTATCTAATAACTATGGACCCGAAGGTCTGAGGTAAACTACTCACACTTCATCGGAGAGGCTATGGTGTTGATGTAGAAGCCCTCCATGATCGATGCCCCCTCCGGCGGAGCTCCGGAACAGGCCCCAAGATGGGATCTCATGGGTACAGAAGGTTGCGGCGGTGGAATTAGGTTTTTGGCTCCGTATCTGATCGTTTGGGGTACGTAGGTATATATAGGAGGAAGGAGTACGTCGGTGGAGCAACATGGGGCCCACGAGGGTGGAGGGCACGCCTAGGGGGGGTAGGCGCGCCCCCTACCTCGTGGCTTCCTGGTAGCATTCTTGACGTAGGGTCCAAGTCCTCTGGATCATGTTCATTCCAAAAATCATGTTCCCGAAGGTTTCATTCCGTTTGGACTCCGTTTGATATTCTTTTTCTGCAAAACTCTGAAATAGGCAAAAAATAGCAATTCTAGGCTGGGCCTCCAGTTAGTAGGTTAGTCCCAAAAATAATATAAAAGTGAATAATAAAGCCCAATAATGTCCAAAACAGAAGATAATATAGCATGGAGCAATAAAAAATTATAGATACGTTGGAGATGTATCAAGTATCGAGTTGAAATCATTGAGTTGTAAATAAATAGAAGTGTGATGATCTTCATTAATAGAGCATTGTCCCAAAAAAAGGCCAAAAAAAAAAGAAAGGCCAAATAAAAAAAGAGAAAAGAAATAAAAAGGGACAATGCTACTATCCTTTTTCCACACTTGTGCTTCAAAGTAGCACCATGATCTTTATGACAGAGAGTCTCTTGTATTGTCACTTTCATATACTAGTGGGAGTTTTTCATTATAGAACTTGGCTTGTATATTCCAACAATGGGCTTCCTCAAATGCCCTAGGTCTTCATGAGCAAGCAAGTTGGTTGCACACCCACTTAGTTTCTTTTGTTGAGCTTTCATACATTTATAGCTCTAGTGCATCCGTTGCATGGCAATCCCTACTCCTTGCATTGACATCAATTAATGGGCATCTCCCTAGCCCGTTGATTAGCCGCGTCAATGTGAGACTTTCTCCTTTTTGTCTTCTCCACACAACCTCCATCATTATATTCTATTCCACCCATAGTGCTATATCCATGGCTCACGCTCATGTATTGCGTGAAAGTTGAAAAAAGTTTGAGATTAATAAAGTATGAAACAATTTCTTGGCTTGTCATCGGGGTTGTGAATGATGAGAGCATTCTTGTGTGACGAAAATGGAGCATGACCAAACTATATGATTTTGTAGGGCTGAACTTTCTTTGGCCATGTTATTTTGAGAAGACATGATTGCTTAGTTAGTATGCTTGAAGTATTATTATTTTTACGTCAACATTAAACTTTGTCTTGAATCTTTCGGATCTGTACATTCATGCCACAATAAAGAAAATTACATTAAGAATTATGCTAGGTAGAATTCCACATCAAAAATTCTGTTTTTATCATTTACCTACTCGAGGACGAGCGGGAATTAAGCTTGGGGATTCTTGATACGTCTCCAACGTATCTATAATTTTTGATTGTTCCATGCTATTGTATTATCTGTTTTGTATGTTTAGCGGGCTTTATTATACACTTTTATATTATTTTTGGGACTAACCTACTAACCGAAGGCCCAGTGCAAATTGCTGTTTTTTGTCTATTTCAGTGTTTCGCAGAAAAGGAATATCAAACGGAATGAAACCTTCGGGAGAGTTATTTTTGGAACAAACATGATCCAGGGGACTTGGAGTGGACGCCAAGAAAGAAGCGAGGAGGCCACGAGGCAGGGAGGCGCGCCTGCCCCCCGGGCACACCCCCACCCTCGTGGGCCCCTCGCAGCTCCAACGACGTACTTCTTCCTCCTATATATACCCATATACCCTGAAAACATCCAGGAGCACCACGAAACCCTATTTCCACCATCGCAACCTTATGTACCCGTGAGATCCCATCTTGGGGCCTTTTCCGACGCGTCGCCGAAGGGGGAATCGATCACAGAGGGCTTCTACATCAACACCATAGCATGTATGATGATGTGTGAGTAGTTTACCACAGACCTTCGGGTCCATAGTTATTAGCTAGATGGCTTCTTCTCTATCTTTTGATATCAATACAAAGTTCTCCTCGATCTTCTTGGAGATCTATTCGATGTAACTCTTTTTGCGGTGTGTTTGTCGAGATCCAATGAATTGTGGGTTTATGATCAAGATTATCTATGAACAATATTTGAATCTCCTCTGAATTCTTTTATATATGATTTGTTATCTTTGCAAGTCTCTTCGAATTATCAGTTTGGTTTGGCCCACTAGATTGATCTTTCTTGCAATGGGAGAAGTGCTTAGCTTTGGGTTCAATCTTGCGGTCTCCTTTCCCAGTGACAGCAGGGGCAGCAAGGCACGTATTGTATTGTTGCCATCGAGGATAAAAAGATGGGGTTTATATCATATTACTTGAGTTTATCCCTCTACATCATGTCATCTTGCCTAATGCGTTACTCTGTTCTTATGAACTTAATACTCTAGATGCATGCTGGATAGCGGTCGATGTGTGGAGTAATAGTAGTAGATATAGAATCGTTCCGGTCTACTTGTCGCGGACGTGATGCCTATATAGATGATCATGCCTAGATATTCTCATAATTATGCACTTTTCTATCAATTGCTCGACAGTAATTTGTTCACCCACCGTAATACTTATGCTATCTTGAGGGAAGCCACTAGTGAAACCTGTGGCCCCCGGGTCTATTTTCTAGTATATAAGTTTCCAATCTGTTTTACTTTGCAATCTTTACTTTCCAACCTACATCATAAAAATACCAAAAATATTTATTTATCTTATTATCTCTATCAGATCTCACTTTTGCAAGTGGCCGTGAAGGGACTGACAACCCCTTTATCGCGTTGGTTGCAACGTTCTTATTTGTTTGTGTAGGTATGAGGCGACTTGCGTGTAGTCTCCTACTGGATTGATACCTTGGTTCTCAAAAACTGAGGGAAATACTTACACTACTTTGCTGCATCACCCTTTCCTCTTCAAGGGGAAACCAACGCATGCTCAAGAGGTAGCACTACGGCCGGTCCTTGTTGAAGGTTAAAACCGCGAACTTGACAAAAAATCATTGTGGTTTTGATGCGTAGGTAAGAACGGTTCTTGCTAAGCCCGTAGCAGCCACGTAAAACTGGCAACAACAAAGTAGAGGACGTCTAACTTGTTTTTGCAGGGCATGTTGTGATGTGATATGGTCAAGACGTGATTACATAAATTGTTGTATGAGTTGATCATGTTTTGTAACATAGTTATCGGCAACTGGCAGGAGCCATATGGTTGTCGCTTTATTGTATGAAATGCAATCGCCATGTAATTGCTTTACTTTATCACTGAGCGATAGTGATAGTCGTAGAAACAATAGTTTGCGAGATGACAACGATGCTTCGATGGAGATCAAGGTGTCAAGCCAGTGACGATGGTGATCATGCCGGTGCTTTGGAGATGGAGATCAAAGATACAAGATGATGATGGCCATATCATATCACTTATATTGATTGCATTATAAGATGATGATGTTTATCCTTTATGCATCTTATTTTGACTAATACATCGGTAGCATTATAAGATGATCTCTCACTAAATTTCAAGGTATAAGTGTTCTCCCTGAGTATACACCGTTGCTACAGTTCGTCGTGCCGAGACACCACGTGATGATCGGGTGTGATAAGCTCTAAGTTCACATACAACGGGTGCAAGCTAGTTTTGCACACGCAGAATACTCGGGTTAAACTTGACGAGCCTAGCATATGCAGATATGGCCTTGGAACACTGAGACCGAAAGGTCGAGCGTGAATCATATAGTAGACATAATCAACATAGTGATGTTCACCATTGAAAACTACTCCATCTCACGTGATGATCGGACATGGTTTAGTTGATTTGGATCACGTGATCACTTAGATGATTAGAGAGATGTCTATCTAAGTGGGAGTTCTTAAGTAATATGATTAATTGAACTTTAATTTATCATGAACTTAGTACCTGATAGTATTTTGCATGTCTATGTTGTTGTAGATAAATGGCCCATGTTGTTGTTCCGTTTAATTTTAATGCGTTCCTAGAGAAAGCTAAGTTGAACGATGATGGTAGCAATTACACGGATTGGGTCCGTAACTTCAAGATTATCCTCATTGCTGCACAGAAGAATTACGTCCTGGAAGCACCGCTAGGTGCAAGACCCATTGTAGGAGCAACGCCGGATGTTGTGAACGTCTGGCAGAGCAAAGCTGATGACTACTCGATAGTTCAGTGTGCCATGCTTTACGGCTTAGAACCGGGACTTCAACAACGTTTTGAACGCCATGGAGCATATGAGATGTTCCAGGAGTTGAAGTTAATATTTCAAGCAAATGCCCGGATTGGGAGATATGAAGTCTCCAATAAGTTCTACAGCTGCAAAATGGAGGAGAATAGTTATGTGAGGGAGCATATACTCAGAATGTGTGGGTACCACAATCACTTGACTCAGATGGGAGTTAATCTTCTAGTTGATAGTGTCATTGACAGAGTTCTTCAATCACTGCCACCAAGCTACAAGAGCTTTGTGATGAACTATAATATGCAAGGGATGGATAAGACGATTCCCGAGCTCTTCGCAATGCTAAAGGCTGCGGAGGTAGAAATCAAGAAGGAGCATCAAATGTTGATGGTCAATAAGACCACCAGTTTCAAGAAGAAGGGCAAAGGGAAGAAGGGGAACTTCAAGAAGAACGGCAAACAAGTTGCTGCTCAAGTGAAGAAGCCCAAGTCTGGACCTAAGCCTGAGACTGAGTGCTTCTACTGCAAAGGGACTGGTCACTGGAAGCGAAACTTCCCCAAGTATTTGGTGGAGAAGAAGGATGGCAAAGTGAAAGGTATATTTGATATACATGTTATTGATGTGTACCTTACTAATGCTCGCAGTAGCGCCTAGGTATTTGATATTGGTTCTGTTGCTAATATTTGCAACTCGAAACAGGGGCTACGGATTAAGCGGAGATTATCTAAGGACGAGGTGACGATGCGCGTGGGAAATGGTTCCAAAGTCGATGCAATCGCCGTTGGCACGCTACCTCTACATCTACCTTCGGGATTGGTTTTAGACCTGAATAATTATCATTTGGTGCCAGCGTTAAGCATGAGCATTATATCTGGATCTCGTTTGATGCGAGACGGTTATTCATTTAAATCAAAGAATAAAGGTTGTTCTATTTATATGAATAATATCTTTTATGGTCATGCACCCTTGATGAGTGGTCTATTTTTACTAAATCTTGATAGTAGTGATACACATGTTCATAGTATTGAAGCCAAAAGATATAAGTTTAATAATGATAGTGCAACTTATTTGTGGCACTGCCGTTTAGGTCATATTTGTGTAAGGCGCATGAAGAAACTCCATGCTGATGGGCTTTTGGTATCACTTGATGCTTGCGAACCATGCCTCATGGGCAAGATGACTAAGACTCCATTCTCCGGAACAATGGAGCGAGTAACAGACTTGTTGGAAATAATACATACTGATGTATGCGGTCCGATGAGTGTTGATGCTCGCGGCGGGTGTCGTTATTTTCTGACCTTCACTACAAAAAAATACACTTCCGTGATGATACGTGTTTGTCACAGTAGGTCATGTTTTCTGTCATGCATGTACATCCATGATGATTTTATGACAGAATCAAGATAGTCATACATGTGCTATCGTAGAAGTGTTCCATGACATTACGAAAATTATCATCACGGAAGTGTCCACTTCGATGACGATAAAACGCGCGTGTCATAGAAGTGCTTTCGTCAAGGGTGACCGACACGTGGCATCGACCGTAACGGCTCGCCGTTAAGCTATCGGGTCCGGTTTTGGATCCAATAACCCGTTAACAGATCGGACCAATGGGGATTTTCCACGTGTAAAATTCTCATTGGCCGGAGGAAGCACGTGTTGGCTCACCGTTGGGATAGATGTCATCCACTCATTGGACAGGAGGCGCCTATGATACGTCGACACGTGGCAAGGCCCAACAGAGGCCCATTCCGGTGAAAAAGTCGGACCTGTCAAAATAAGCGGGCCGGCCCATTAGCGGCCTACTTGAGTCAGGCCCATTTATAAGTACGGCCCATACGAGTTACATAGAATCGGCCCATCAAAGGCCCATTCTAGATTCGACAATTTCCAGCCCATCATCAGTTTAAGCCCGTTAACGGCCCGCTACTTTTTTGGGCCCAATTGCGGCCCGAGCTTCTTTCGGCCTGTTAGCAGCCCATCGTCAGTTCCAGCCCGTTAACGGCCCGGAACGTCTTTCGGCCTTTTTTCGGCCCATTCTACAGTTGGGCCAATTCTAGCCCGCTGTGACTTTAGGCCTGTCCTCGGCCCATTCGGTAAATGGGCCAGCTCATAGCCCATTTTGTCTCTCATCCTGTTAAGGGCCCGCACAACAGTTGGGCCTTTGACTTTAGGTCCATTAGGGCCTACGTTCCGCAGGGCATCATTTCAGCCCAACGCGACTTTCAACCTATTAAAAGCCTAGTTTGCAAATTGGGCCTCCTCTAGCCCATAACACTTTCGGCCTCTTAGTGGCCCGTAAAGTAAAAGGGCCGAGACAAAATTGACATTTATTTGGGCCTGCTAAAGGCCCGCAGGACATTTCCGTTTATACGGCCCTATCGAGCTTTAGGCCTGTTGATGGCCTGCTAAGAGCCGTTGTTATGGTGGGCCCATTTGGGACCCACTTAATATTATTTTGACAAGCCCAATTAAGCCCCGCTTTGACTGCACATGTTTGTTCGTTTGTATGGCGTCCAGGTAATGTTTGGGCGTGTTGGCCCCCGTTTCAATGCTATAGCATATTCAAGAATTATCCTACTCTATACTATCGCCTCTAAAAACCATACACTATACAATGAAAAGCATATAAACGTAGAATAATCCTACACTACACAATAAAGAAATTACAGCCGAATATACCCACTGGGCATTATAGTTCGGCACTAGTGATTATAAAGCATACACAAATAGCAAATTACATACACTGGACAAATAAAGCTCATACATCATGGACACGCATCAATAGAACTTACCATTTGAACTATAATCTTTTCAGAATAAAGGATTGGCAGGATTCAGATAGCACAAATTTCAGTCTGCAAAATCTCCAATTCCTTCGTGGTTACCTTAGTGTCTTGTTTCATTTTTTACTCCTGCATCTAATACCGGCATGTCCAGTCTCAACTTGTTGATTGTACATTGAGATCATGTACATGTTGTCTTGCCACCTATAGTTGATGCTCGAGAACATCAGCACATTCCAATTCCAATCCATAATGATTCGGTAACGGCCATGCCGCAGTCCTCGCAGATCTTTGTGTTGATGTCACTTCATCCTGAAATGTTTCCGTAAGTACACATGACTAGGGCAAAAATATAGTTACAACAGTGAAGCGAGCAAGACAGACTATTTTGTACATGGCAAAACATGACTAACAATAATGTTACACGTCATGAAGCATAAGCAGGTGATATTTTAAAAATTATAAAAAGGTAGTCTGTGCAGCCTGCATACAGAAATATCTCTTAGCTCACTAGAGGAGCGTGATGTTGGGGCCCAATCCAAAACACAGACAAGTTACAAATTTAGACAACACGTTGCGTATAAATAAGCAAGCAGTTGGCCATTCTGTAGCTCAATTAAAGTCTTAGGGAGCGTAATGAACAACAGAGGGATTCATACAAACCTACTACAGCAAGCAAAACTATGCAATCATTAGCCTAGTATAAACTAGATTGTGAGCCTCATGCAATAATAGTTGGTTAATAGACTTCAAAGCTTCAGGCACACTTCGCCAGAGTAATTAAATGGTAAGGCCTTTAATTATGTCAAATAATAGTTATACAAGTACCCAACATCAGGCATCATCGTTTGGGCATCTCATTAACTGAGGACAAATAAAGAAATTGAAAAGAGCAAATTAACTATGCCTGAAACAAACAAGGAATTGAACTGTTGAGTTGGATACAGTTACTTACCTTAACTGGTTGAACAGGCTCAGTGCAGCTCCTACTTCTCTTGCAAGGCTCCTTCCTAACATCACTTGGAAATCCTCAATCTTATCTTCATTGCACCCCCTCTGCAAGGTGACACAAACTAGTTACTCGTCTCCTTGGAAGATAAATATGCATACTTTCCAGTCTGTGAACAACACAAAAGGATGAGATTATAACAAAACAATACCACACAATGAAACATGCCACATCTCTTGCACTTGCACACAATGAAATGAGCATTTACTATGTCTGCACTATGTAAAAACTAGGCATACCTTCGAACTGGATCTCCAGGTACTCTTGGAGAGCCTACTTTAGTGTACAGCCAAACCTTTATGTCACCTATGAGTTAGACAAGGCCCCACTACAACAGCCCTTAGTGTTTAAATCGTTGACAAGCTCTGTTAGAGTGGTAGGTCAAGAACAGCAAGTAATCAAAGCAAACAGTCCTAGTATGGCTGGCTGATGCAAACAACAATTGAACAGATGTGTGAGCAAATCTTACATATCAAGAAAAGAAGCAAAGAAGGAGGCTTAAAGACCATCACTTGACTGTTCAGATTTAAGGGGCGTTTAAACATCATGTGCAATGTATGAACTAACATAAACATTGCATATTTCAGATTCTACAATGCAATGCAAATGTATTAGGTTATGCCATGTATGATGATGCCTAAATCTACACTATAGCAGGCAGGAGTGATTCATCATTGCACGCACAATTGAATTGCAGGTTAAGGGCCAGTTCGATTCCGCCTTTTCAGGGCTTATTGTTAAAATAAGCCATAAAAGATGTAAAGAAGTCATTTTTGAGTTATGGGCTCGGGCTTAACTTATTTCTCTTTGGAGGGAGGTGTTTCGGGTAGAAGCTCACTAAAATTTGAAGGGAAGGGGAATAGTGAAATGACTCTGTTGCCTGCCTATATTACACTCAAAATGCAACTGCTCACGCCCGCGTCACACCTGACCCTCAAGTAAAAACAAACATGCAAGCGTTCATTGCCCTGCCCGCTTGCATCTCCTCTCCCCTTTCCCTCTACCTCAATCCCCTGCCTGCAGCCCTAAGGTTCCTCCAGCGAGCCGTCGCCTCTAGTCCCATCCGGCATGGTCTTCGACAATGCTCTGTCCAGCTAGGCCACATGTGTGATGCCCCCGATTTGACCGTACACTAATCATGCCCCCGATTTCCATTTCTTGAATAGGCTCGAACCCCCCATGGTGCATTTTCATTTATATGCTGAAAATCATGAGATACCACTTGCTGAATTTTGTGTGTTTGATTCCCTCTGATGGGGAATTGTGACGCCCCCGATTCAATCGTACACTAATCATACACGCAAACGTGTACGATCAAGATCAGGGACTCACGGGAAGATATCACAACACAACTCTAAAACATAAATAAGTCATACAAGCATCATAATACAAGCCAGGGGCCTCGAGGGCTCGAATACAAGTGCTCGATCATAGACGAGTCAGCGGAAGCAACAATATCTGAGTACAGACATAAGTTAAACAATTTTGCCTTAAGAAGGCTAGCACAAACTGGGATACAGATCGAAAGAGGCGCAGGCCTCCTGCCTGGGATCCTCCTAACTACTCCTGGTCGTCGTCAGCGGGCTGCACGTAGTAGTAGGCACCTCCAGTGTCGTAGGAATCGTCGTCGACGGTGGCGTCTGGCTCCTGGACTCTAGCCTCTGGTTGCGACAATCCGGTATAGAAGGGGAAAAGAGGGAGAACAACCGTGAGTACTCATCCAAACTACTCGCAAGCAAGGAGCTACACTACATATGCATGGGTACATGTGTAAAGGGCCATATCAGTGGACTGAACTGCAGAATGCCAGAATAAGAGGGGGATAGCTAATCCTGTCGAAGACTACGCTTCTGGCAGCCTCCATCTTGCAGCATGTAGAATGGAGTTGATTGAAGTCCTCCAGGTAGCATCGCATAGCATAATCCTACCCGGCGATCCCCTCCTCGTCGCCCTGTTAGAGAGCGATCACCGGGTTATATCTGGCACTTGGAAGGGTGTATTTATTAAGTATCCAGTTCTAGTTGTCATAAGGTCAAGGTACAACTCCGGGTCGTCCTTTTACCGAGGGACACGGCTATTCGAATAGATAAACTTCCCTGCAGGGGTGTACCACATAACCCAACACGCTCAATCCCATTTGGCCGGACACACTTTTCTGGGTCATGCCCGGCCGCGGAAGATCAACACGTCGCAGCCCCAGCTAGGCACAACAGAGAGGTCAGCACGCCGGTCTAAATCCTATGCGCGCAGGGGTCTGGGCCCATCGCCCATTGCACACATGCACGTTGCGTACGCGGCCGGAAGCAGACCTAGCCTAGTGGCGTTCCAGTCCAATCCGGCGCGCGCCGCGCGGTCACTGACGTCACGAAGGCTTCGGCTGATACCACGACGTCGAGTGCCCATAACTGTTCCCGCGTAGCTGGTTAGTGCGTATAGACCAAATGGCCAGACTCAGATCAAATACCAAGAACTCGTTAAGCGTGTTATGTCGAAGTAACCGCGGACGCCGTCCAGGGCCAGGCCCACCTCTCGCCTAGGTGGTCTCAACCTGCCCTGTCGCTCCGCCACAAAGATCCACTTGCGGGTACTCCTACGAGCCGACCCGACTTTAGTCACCACAGGTGTCATGTATATAGTATATAAGTATATACCCGTGATCACCGCCCAAGTGGTCACGGCCCGATAGTATAGCACAGCAGACGGACAAGAATGTAGGGCCACTGATAGAAAACTAGCATCCTATACTAAGCATGTAGGATTGCAGGTAAAGGTAACACCAGTAGAAGCAAGGGCAGGCTATGCATCAGTATAGGGTTAACGGAAAGCAGTAACATGCTACACTACTCTAATGCAAGCAGTATAGAGAAGAATAGGCGATATCTGGTGATCAAGGGGGGGGGGGCTTGCCTGGTTGCTCTGGCAAGTAAGAGGGGTCGTCAACTCCGTAGTCGAACTGGGCAGCAGCAGCGTCGGTCTCGTAGTCTACCGGAGAGAAGAGGGGGGGAGAAACAGTAAATACAATGCAAACATAAGCATGACGATGCGTGACATGACAATGAGCGGTGCTAGGTGTGCCCTAACGCGGCAGTAGGTGGTACCGGCGAAGGGGGGGAACATCCGGGAAAGTATTCCCGATGTTTCGCGTTTTCGGACAGACGGACCGGAGGGGGAAAGTTCCATGTTCGCTATGCTAGGAACGTGTGGCTGACAAACGGACTACGTATTCGGATTCGTCTCGTCGTTCTGAGCAACTTTCATGTACAAAGTTTTTCCATCCGAGCTACGGTTTATTTTATATTAAATTTTAAAGATTTAAATCATTTTTAGAATTTAATAAATTAATTTAATTCGAAATTTAATTAATGCATCAGCATGACATCAGCAGTCAATGTTGACCGTTGACATGGTCAACCTGACAGGTGGGCCCCACCTGTCAGGGGCTGTTAGCTAATTAACAGTAGTTAATTAGGTTAATTAGGTATTAGGTTAATTAATCTTAATTAGTTAATATTAACAGGATTAATTAAGTTAATTAATTAAGTTAATATTAACCCGAGCGAGCGCTCGCCCGCAGGGCGGGACGAGGGTGCCAGGGCACCGATGGCGGGGCTCGCCGGCGCGGCCAGGGGCCACGGCGGGCGGAGGCGAGGGGTGGCGCCGGTGTGGTCAGAGTGGCGCGGTGGCGCGGGCGCGGTGGGGCGGGCGCGGTGGCGCGGCCACGGGACAGAGGGAGAGACGGGGAAGGGCGAGGCCATGGCCGAGGTGGCCGGAGCAGGGGAAACGTCGGGAGCCGGAGGGCGGGGCGGTGGTCGCGGGGCGCGGTGAGCGCGGTCGCTGGCACGACCAGGGGCGAGCCCGGACGCGGCCAACGGGCGCGAGGGCCACGGTGAGCGCGGGGGCGAGGGAGAGGGTAGGAGAGGGGGAAGGGCTCGCGCGAAGACGAGCGCGGCGGTGGGGCTCACATTGCCGGTAGGGGAGTGGCAGCGGGGCGCGAGGTGGAGGTCGGGGACGTCGCGCGTAGAGGGAAGCAGGCCGGCGAGGGGGTCCGGCGAGGTCCAGGCGACTCCGAGCGGCGGACGAGGACGAGGCGTCGGCGGTGGTCGCGGGGCGCGGTGGTCTCCTCCTCTCGATCCCGATCCAATCGGGGGATAGGGGGGAGGAGATATTTTCGTGGGGGGGGGGAAGTGGGGGTGTCGGTGGAGTGGGTGGGGGTGGTGAGTGGATAAGGGGGGAAGTGGGTGGCCGGCTGGGCCTGATGGGTTGGCCCAGTTGGGCCACGGCCCAGGGGGTTTTCTCCTTTTTTCTGTTTTCTGTTTTGTAATTTCTTTTTCTTTTACTTATTTTCTTTTCTGTTTTAAATCATTTTAAAGTATCTAGGCATTTTATAAAAATGTGTTTATTACACCATATTTACTTATGCAAAATATGGCACCTCCCGAACATTTTTGTTTTAAATTTTGAAAAACTTTTATCGTTGACATTAATTTGAATTTGAATTTTTAAACGGTTTGACCTAACGGTAGATTAGCAAGAGTAATTGTGGTGACGTGGCACCACTAGCGTGGGATTACTGTAGCTTGATTATCCGGGCGTTACAAAACTCCTCCACTACAAGAAATCTCGTCCCGAGATTTAGGAGGTAGAAGGAAACAGTGCAGGGTATTCATCACGCAGGCGATCCTCGCGTTCCCAAGTGGCTTCATCTTCAGAATGGTGCGACCACTGGACCTTGAGGAACTTGATCGCCTTCTGACGTGTGCGGCGTTCAGCTTGGTCGAGAATGCGGACCGGATGCTCCTTATAGGAGAGGTCCTGCTGCAATTCGAGCACTTCGTGATCCACTGCTCGGATTGGGTCCTTGAAGCAACGGCGGACCTGTGACACATGGAACACATCGTGAACCTGAGAAAGGTTCGGCGGTAGCTGCAGTTGGTATGCCACTTTTCCACGCCTTTCCAGAATAGTGAATGGGCTAATATAGCGAGGAGCTAGTTTGCCCTTGATTCCGAAGCGGTGAGCACCCTTCATTGGTGTGACTCGAAGATAAGCCTTTTCGCCAGGTTGATAGACCATGTCTTTATGATGACGGTCATACTGACTCTTCTGACGTGACTGAGCAGTCTTGAGATTCTCAGGAATAATGCGGACTTGTTCTTCGGCATGTTGGATAATATCCGGACCGAAGAGTGGACGTTCCCCAGTTTCTGACCAGTTCAGAGGGGTTCGGCACTTTCGTCCATATAACACTTCGAAGGGGGCCATCTTCAGACTAGCTTGATAGCTATTATTATAAGAGAACTCAGCATACGGGAGAGATTCCTCCCATTTCTTGCCGAAGGAAATAACACAAGCTCGAAGCATGTCTTCGAGAACTTGGTTGACGCGTTCGACTTGCCCTTGCGACTGAGGATGAAACGCAGGACTGAATGACAGATGAGTTCCCATAGCTTCTTGGAAACTTGCCCAGAATCTTGAAGTGAATAAGCTGCCACGGTCTAAGCTGATAACCAATGGAATACTGTGGAGTGAAACAATCCTGGACATATAGAGCGTTGCCAGCTGACTAGCAGTGATCGTTTCTTTGACCGCCAGGAAATGTGCAACTTTGGAAAGCCGGTCAATGACGAGAAGAATAGCATCATTACCTTTATGTGATTTGGGAAATCCAGTGACGAAGTCCATCTCAACGTGGTCCCATTTCCATTCAGGAATAGAGATAGGTTGCAGAGTTCCAGCAGGCCTTTGATGCTCTGCTTTGATACGACGGCAAACGTCACACTCAGCAACATAACGAGCAATGTCTTGCTTCATATTAGACCACCAGAATCTCTAACGGATGTCTTGGTACATCTTTGTACTACCAGGATGGATACATAGAGGCGTATCATGAGCTTCTTTCATAACTTCCTGTGTCATTTCCAGGTTTTTCTCTGCACATGGCACCACTAGGCGGCCCCTTAAGTACAAAGTGCCATCTTCAGCAATAGTGAAGAATGAGGGCTTTCCTTCTGCAAGGTAGCACTTAATTTTGTGGGCTTCAGAGTCATATCCCTGTATTCTCTTGATGGAGTCCAAGAGATCTGGTTCGACGGCCAGGGTATTGAGGGAACCCTAGGAAACAACACGGAGGTTCATCTTGCGAAACTCCTTTGGAGCGGGAGCGAGTGCACCCGGAGGAACAATATGGAGGTTTAGCTTCCTGAATTCTTCAACAAGCGAGGGCTGAACTTTGTGAACCTGGAGGTGGTTGCAGTAAGACTTGCGGCTCAAGGCATCAGCCATTACATTAGCCTTGCCTGGCGTATAGGAAATACCCAAGTCAAAGTCTGCAACAAGCTCCATCCATCTCTGCTGACGGAGGTTCAGGTCTGGCTGAGTAAACAGATACTTCAGACTTTGGTGGTCAGTGAAGATCTCGCAATGATTACCGAGAAGGTAATGTCGCCACTGCTTCAGCGCATGAATGACAGTAGCAAGTTCGAGGTCGTGAACTGGGTAGTTCTCTTCGTGAGGGCGCAATTGCCGAGAGGCATAAGCAATCACTTTGCGGTCTTGCATTAGGACACAGCCTAATCCTTGACGGGAAGCGTCGCAGTAAATGACGAAGTCCTTCTTAGTATCAGGTGGAGCTAGAACTAGGGCAGAAGTCAACTTGTCTTTGAGTGCCTGGAAACTTTCCTGACATTTGTCTGTCCATTGGAACTTGACGCCCTTATGCAACAGGTTAGTCAGAGGCCTGGCGATCTTGGAGAAGTTCTCGACGAATCGACGGCAATAGCTGGCGAGACCGAGAAAACTTCTGACTTGCTTAACGTTCTTGGGAGGAGTCCAATCAAGGATAGCCTGGACTCGTTCAGGGTTGATGGCAATACCATCCTTAGAGATGACATGCCCAAAATAGGTTACTTCGGGTAGCCAGAATTCACATTTGGAGAACTTGGCATATAGTTGATGCTCTCGTAGCTTTTCCAGCACAAGACGAAGATGTTCAGCATGTTCTTCTTCGTTCTTGGAAAAGACCAGGATGTCATCCAGATAAACCACGATGAACTTGTCGAGGTAATCCATGAATATATAGTTCATCAGACGAGAGAAGGTGGCTGGAGCATTGGTTAAACCGAAAGACATGACGGTGTACTCGTATGAACCATATCGAGTCACGAAGGCGGTCTTTGGGATATCCTCTTCACGAACCCGGATCTGGTGGTAACCCAACCTCAAGTCGAGCTTAGAGAACACTGATGAACCCGCCAGTTGATCATACAGATCATTGATCCGAGGAAGAGGGTACTTATTCTGAATGGTAGCTTGGTTTATAGGACGGTAGTCTTGAACTAATCGTTTTGTCCCATCCTTCTTCTTGACAAAGAGAGAAGGTGCTCCCCAAGGAGAGCAACTTGGGCGAATGAATCCTTTGCGAAGAGATTTGTCGATTTCCTCCTTAAGCTCAAGGAGTTCATGCGGCGGCATTTTGTAGGGTTGCTTGGCTATAGGAGTGGTGCCTGGTTTCAAGTCGATGATGAATTCGACAGCTCTAGCAGGGGGAATCCCTGGAAGTTCTTCAGGGAAGATGTCGAGGAATTCACGCATGATGGGAATGTTTTCAATGCCCTCGAGTGGTGCGGCATTGAATGCATTCAATGCATAGAGCCTGGCCTCGACATTTTGCACCAGATGAGCTTGCTAAGCAACTATTTCATCTGAAGGGTGAAGTAGATGAACGGTCTTAGTGGCGCAAACTATAGAAGCAGTATGCGCTTTCAACCAATCCATCCCCAAAATGAGGTCGATGTTAGATGACTTCAGGATAATGGGAGAGGCATAGAATTCCAGCCCTTCGATTTCCACGGGGACATCGATGCCAACCAGGGAGGTTTGACACTGTCCCACGGGGGTTTTGACCAATACCGAGGTGTTCATCTCCTCACATTTAACATCGTGCTTGTATGCAAAATCTTCTGACATGAATGAATGTGATGCACCTGTATCAAATAAAATGGATGCTGGTACTGAATTTACGAGGAGTGTACCCATCACAGTAGCAGGCTGGTCTTGAGCTTCGTTCAGATCAACGTGGTTGGCATGAGCACGACCATAAGACTTAGCATTGTTGTTGCGGGGCTGGTTGTTACCACGACCAGCTGCGGGAAGGGCCAGTTGATTCTGGTTGTGGTTGCATTCTCTAGCACGGTGTCCTGGTTGACCACACCTGAAGCACAAACCATTATTGGGAGTTGGAATAGGAGCTTCGGGTGGTGGAGCTGGAAGTCTTGACTGCCTAGATGGTGGTGGAGGCAGACGAGGTGCAGTATAGGTCTGCCTTGAGGCAGATGCATTTGGATGGTACATGCTGTTCGGGATCCATATCTTACGCTTCTATGAGGGCGGGCCCGAAGATGAGCCCGTGTCACGGTTGCGCCTGTGAGAGCTCTGGTATTCCTGCAGACCAGTTTCGACATTGATGGCCTTGTTCACCAAGGTGGCGAAATCAGCAAAGTCATGCACTAGAAGTGCGAGCTTGATGTCAGCTTGAAGGCCATCACGGAACTTCTCCTGTCTGCGTGCATCAGTTGCAATGTCCTCTTCAGCATAGCGAGACAAGTCCAGAAACTCCCGCTGATAAGCTTCAATAGTTTTGTTGCCTTGGGTGAGGTTGCGGAGCTCACGCTTCATCCGGTCCATGACTCCCTGAGGAATGAAGCGGGCATGGAAAGCTGCTTGGAAGTCTGGCCAAGTGATGATTGTTCCAGCTGGTAGAGTACGCCTGTGGCTGTCCCACCATTGAGCTGCGGGTCCCTTCAGGAAGAAGGAAGCAAAGGTGACATAGCTGGCAGGGGCTACATCGGCAGACTCCATCTCATAGGTGATGTCACGGAGCCAGTCATCAGCATCCAGAGGCTGAGTTGAGCTGCGGTACACAGTTGGGTTGAGGCGCATGAAATCCTGCAGAGTTACTGGGGTTGGTTGCTGGTCCATATTGGGCGAGGAAACTGAGCCATCATATTTTCCATGAATTGGCAGTTCAGTTCGAACTGTTGGATCATACCAGCCATGTACTCAGGTGGTGGTGGGGCATTGCCACCACTACCACGACCACCTGGTCTAACCATCCTGCTCATATATAACAGGGGTAGTTCAGCATTGAGAAATTTGCAAAGACAAGAATCATTCATGATGAAACATGCATAATGAAAGGAGCACAATAGCTACTACATAGTAGTCGGCATAACTTACAAAAGGGGTCATGTATAGAGTTCAGTACACAGAGTTCAGTACACAGAGTTCAGTACTTAGACTAAAACAACATAGGCGGCACACAGGCTCGCGGCGAATGCATCTAAAACTAATAAGCAAGCCTACATCAGTCCCAAGAGGTACTGTGGAGGTAGGTGTAGCCTGAAAGCTGGTAGTGTCGCATCAGGAACTCCACGTTAGCAACCTGGGTTCCGTGAATACTCTGGTGCAGAACCTGACGCTCAGGTGGCAGAAGAGGTCCAAGTGCGGGAGAGTGGCCTCCCACATCTGGCCAGCCGACACCCTGGGGCATCACAGTCCTGGCTGGGTAGATCGCAGAACGGGGCAGCTCCCTAGATCGGACAAAGGGGTGCAGCAGCGTCAGAGCACGGTAAAGGTGCTGACGGGTGGTGTACAACTCGTGGCGAAGAGCTCGGTTAGCTCGATCCAGCCCATCAGCATGCAGAACCAGGTTCTGATGGTAGAAGGGCTCTCGGGTGACAGTGGAGTAGGCAGCAGTATAGTATCCCTCCGCACCAACATCAGATGCGATAGCAATGTGCCTGAAAGGGGAGGTGTCCAACTCCCGATACTCTCCACGAAGACGTGTCAGAGCAGCATAAGCAGCATCGTGGACAGCCATATCGATGGTCACTCCAATACCATGAGCGGTGTGCAGCACAGTAGTGGAGTCATACTCTCGCGAGTAGAGGTGGACGATGGCACGGTACTGCTCCTGGTTAAAGTCCTGGTACTCCTCGTAGACAGTGTACTCAGGGTGCCAGCGATAACCCAGATAGGTCATCATCTCAACTAGCACAGCAGGTGATCCCGAGGCACCAATGGCCGTCGTGTGGCGCACGACCTGCCTCGTGGGTTCCATCTGAAAGCAAAGATGTTTCAAAGGAGTCAAATGACAGTGTGTGAATTGTTCAAAATACTATTCTAAGAAATAGCTATGGCTTATCCAACTTTGGGGTGAATGCGGTCACGGGATCCTAGTGTTAGAGTTAGTAAATTCGTTTAACCCGAGTAGAAGAGAGCTCAGAGTTCCAGAGTAAAGGTCGAGGAGTAAAAGATCCTAGTACCACCCAATGGCGACGTGGGCCCGTAAGACACACAGCCATGTTAGTAAAAGTTTTGCAATGTCTAGACTCGACTTCGGCCAAGGAGTGTGGAAAGTGGGATTCCTACAGGCAGTCGGCTCTGATACCAACTTGTGACGCCCCCGATTTGACCGTACACTAATCATGCACGCAAATGTGTACGATCAAGATCAGGGACTCATGGGAAGATATCACAACACAACTCTAAAACATAAATAAGTCATACAAGCATCATAATACAAGCCAGGGGCCTCGAGGGCTCGAATACAAGTGCTCGATCATAGACGAGTCAGCGGAAGCAACAATATCTGAGTACAGACATAAGTTAAACAAGTTTGCCTTAAGAAGGCTAGCACAAACTGGGATACAGATCGAAAGAGGCGCAGGCCTCCTGCCTGGGATCCTCGTAACTACTCCTGGTCGTCGTCAACGGGCTGCACGTAGTAGTAGGCACCTCCAGTGTCGTAGGAGTCGTCGTCGACGGTGGCGTCTGGCTCCTGGACTCTAGCCTCTGGTTGCGACAATCCGGTATAGAAGGGGAAAAGAGGGAGAACAAGCGTGAGTACTCATCCAAACTACTCGCAAGCAAGGAGCTACACTACATATGCATGGGTACATGTGTAAAGGTCCATATCAGTGGACTGAACTGCAGAATGCCAGAATAAGAGGGGGATAGCTAATCCTGTCGAAGACTACGCTTCTGGCAGCCTCCATCTTGCAGCATGTAGAATAGAGTAGATTGAAGTCCTCCAGGTAGCATCGCATAGCATAATCCTACCCGGCGATCCCCTCCTCGTCGCCCTGTTAGAGAGCGATCACCAGGTTATATCTGGCACTTGGAAGGGTGTGTTTTATTAAGTATCCAGTTCTAGTTGTCATAAGGTCAAGGTACAACTCCGGGTCGTCCTTTTACCGGGGGACACGGCTATTCGAATAGATAAACTTCCCTGCAGGGGTGCACCACATAACCCAACACGCTCGATCCCATTTGGCTGGACACACTTTTCTGGGTCATGCCCGGCCGCGGAAGATCAACACGTCGCAGCCCCAGCTAGGCACAACAGAGAGGTCAGCACGCCAGTCTAAATCCTATGCGTGCAGGGGTCTGGGCCCATTGCCCATTGCACACCTGCACGTTGCGTACGCGACCGGAAGCAGACCTAGCCTAGTGGCGTTCCAGTCCAATCCGGCGCGTGCCGCGCGGTCGCTGACGTCACGAAGGCTGCGGCTGATACCACGACGTCGAGTGCCCATAACTGTTCCCGCGTAGCTGGTTAGTGCGTATAGACCAAATGGCCAGACTCAGATCAAATACCAATAACTCGTTAAGCGTGTTATGTCGAAGTAACCGCGGACGCCGTCCAGGGCCAGGCCCACCTCTCGCCTAGGTGGTCTCAACCTGCCCTGTCGCTCCGCCACAAAGATCCACTTGCGGGTACTCCTACGAGCCGACCCGACTTTAGTCACCACATGTGTCATGTATATAGTATATAAGTATATACCCGTGATCACCGCTCAAGTGATCACGGCCCGATAGTATAGCACAGTAGACGGACAAGAATGTAGGGCCACTGATGGAAAACTAGCATCCTATACTAAGCATGTAGGATTGCAGGTAAAGGTAACACCAGTAGAAGCAAGGGCAGGCTATGCATCAGTATAGGATTAACAGAAAGCAGTAACATGCTACACTACTCTAATGCAAGCAGTATAGAGAAGAATAGGCGATATCTGGTGATCAAGGGGGGGGCTTGCCTGGTTGCTCTAGCAAGTAGGAGGGGTCGTCAACTTCGTAGTCGAACTGGGCAGCAGCAGCGTCGGTCTCGTAGTCTACCGGAGAGAAGAGGGGGGAAGAAACAGTAAATACAATGCAAACATAAGCATGACGATGCGTGACATGACAATGAGCGGTGCTAGGTGTGCCCTAACGCGGCAGTAGGTGGTACCGGCGAAGGGGGGAACATCCGGGAAAGTATTCCTGATATTTCGCGTTTTCGGACAGACGGACCGGAGGGGGAAAGTTCCATGTTCGCTATGCTAGGAACGTGTGGCTGACAAACGGACTACGTATTCGGATTCATCTCGTCGTTCTGAGCAACTTTCATGTACAAAGTTTTTCCATCCGAGCTACGGTTTATTTTATATTAAATTTTAAAGATTTAAATCATTTTTAGAATTTAATAAATTAATTTAATTCGAAATTTAATTAATGCATCAGCATGACGTCAGCAGTCAATGTTGACCGTTGACCTGGTCAACCTGACAGGTGGGCCCCACCTGTCAGGGGCTGTTAGCTAATTAACAGTAGTTAATTAGGTTAATTAGTTATTAGGTTAATTAATCTTAATTAGTTAATATTAACAGGATTAATTAAGTTAATTAATTATCTTTATATTATTTATTTATTTTATTAATTTAATTAATTAATTTTTCTAAATCTTTTTTTAACAAACGTTCTGGGGGTGGGGCCCCACATGTCATAGGGCCAGGGGGCACTGGCCCAGTGGTCAGTGGCCCTGGCCACAGCGGGTTTGGTCTAGCGGGTGCGGGCGCACCCGAGCGAGCGCTCGCCCGCAGGACGGGACGAGGGCGCCAGGGCACCGATGGCGGGGCTCGGGCCACGCCGGGCGGAGGCGAGGGATGGCGCCGGTGTGGTCAGAGTGGCGCGGTGGGGTGGGCGCGGTGGCACGGCCACGGGACAGAGGGAGAGACGGGGGAGGGCGAGGCCATGGCCGAGGTGGCCGGACCAGGGGAAACGTCGGGAGCCGGAGGGCGGGGCGGTGGTCGCGGGGCGCGGTGAGCGCGGTCGCGGGCTCGACCAGGGGCGAGCCCGGGCGCGGCCAACGGGCGCGAGGGCCACGATGAGCGGGGGGGCGCGGGAGAGTGTAAGAGAGGGTGAAGGGCTCGCGCGAAGACGAGCGCGGCGGCGGGGCTCACATTGCCGGTAGGGGAGTGGCAGTGGGGCGCGAGGTGGAGGTCAGGGACGTCGCGCGTAGAGGGAAGCAGGCCGGCGAGGGGGTCCGGCGAGGTCCAGACGACTCCGGGCGGCGGACGAGGACGAGGCGTCGGCGGTGGTCGCGGGGCACGGTGGTCTCCTCTCGATCCCGATCCAATCGGGGGAGAGGGGGGGAGGAGATATTTTCGTGGGGGGGGGGGGAAAGTGGGGGTGTCGGTGGAGTGGGTGGGGGTGGTGAGTGGATAAGGGGGAAGTGGGTGGCCGGCTGGGCCTGATTGGTTGGCCCAGTTGGGCCACGGCCCAGGGGGTTTTCTCCTTTTTTCTGTTTTCTGTTTTGTAATTTCTTTTTCTTTTACTTATTTTCTTTTCTGTTTTAAATCATTTTAAATTATCTAGGCATTTTATAAAAATGTGTTTATTACACCATATTTACTTATGCAAAATATGGCACCTCCCGAACATTTTTGTTTTAAATTTTGAAAAACTTTTATCGTTGACATTAATTTGAATTTGAATTTGAATTTTTAAATGGTTTGACCTAACGGTAGATTAGCAACAGTAACTGTGGTGACGTGGCACCACTAGCGTGGGATTACTGTAGCTTGATTATCCGGGCTTTACAACATGCCGGCAGGTAGGGGCAAATCTCCTTGGCTGCTCCTCCCTCTGGTGCCGCCCCTCATTCTCATGGTGTCCAGCAGCTGCTCCACTGTGGTCCGTCCAACGCACTACTCCGGCAGGCACCGCACAACTACGGCTAATGCCACACTGCAGCAGAAGGCACCTTATTCCCCCTCCCCTCCCCCCAGGCCGTGGACTTGAGGTGCTGTTGAAGGATTAGCTCATCCAACAAGGTGAGGATCTCCTCTGTTTTTTGCCAAATTTTTCATTCTGATCCACTATACGATGAATTGCTATGAGGTGCTTCTGCTGCTGCTATATGATGCATTGCTATGAGCTGCTCCTGCTGCTGCTATATGATGAATTGTTATGAGCTGTTGCTGCTGTTATATATGATGAGTTGCTATAAGCTGCTCCTGCTGTTGTAGATGAATTGCTATGAGCTGCTCCTGCTGCTGCTATATGATGAATTGCTATGAGCTGCTGCTGCTACTGCTATATGATGAATTGCTATGAGCTGCTCCTGCTGCTGCTATATGATGAATTGCACACTGCTGCTGCATGATGAGTTGCTATGAGCCGCTGCTGCTATATGATGCTTTCAGGTGGTGCTGCTATATGATAATAACCAGCCACTTGGAGCATCGAATTTCAATAAATAATTGTTCTTCATTTAAATGTGGGTCATGTGTTCTTCATTTAAATTAGGCAATGGGATCTCTATGGAAGACATTGACCAAAGTAGATTGTGCCAAGTAGATGGTATCTTTGTATTTGCATTTTGAACAAATAATGATGGTCTTTTTTCCTATCATATTAATTACTGCACTGGGTTCAATGTGTGATGTTTGCAAGTCAAATTATTTTTCATATGGGCAGCAAAATGAAAAAATATATGCAATCTAGACTTTTCACTGATCATACCAAAGATAAGCTGAAAAGGAAGGCAATGAAAAGAACTGGTTGGCTTATTACCTAGAGCTTATATTTACAAGTGCTTATTTTCTTAGGATAACTCGTAATAACTGTCCATAAGAAACTTGGCCAATAGAACTGACATACAAATAACATGTCATGATGATTGCAATGGAGGAGTGACCTACCATAGCACACTGTATAGGCTCGCCGCTGCCTCTCCTTTTTTTGCGATGTTCCATGAAATTGCCACATACATCTTGTACTTTTTCATTGTGTAACCCTATCTGCAAGTTGACATGGCTAATTTCAGACATCTCTACATGATAATACATTGCATTTCCCTTGCGCATATTTAAACCACCTATTAATGATTGTGTGCGTATCATAAACTATCCATGACTCTGTGTGCTGGACTAGCAGGCACTCTAAGGGAGCCTAATGTAGTGCACCGGAATTCCTACATGCCACCTACGATTTTGTGTAATGTACTGTCTCTGTTCCTAAATATATGTCTTTGTAGAGATTCTAGTATGGACCACATACAGATGTATATAGATGCATTTTTGAGTGCAGATTCACTCATTTTGCTCCGTATGTAGCCTATAGTGGAATCTCTAGAAAGACTTATATTTAGGAACGGAGGTACGAGGTAGTATCATGTATGACATCTACATATCTAATTTAGCAGCCTGTAGTAGAAATCATTGTCCGCACAAAGGGATTACTTGTCGAAAATCCTAGCAAAGCACGCTGGCAGGCACACAACAATACAAGAGAGAGAGACGCACTTACAAGATCATAGCAATGCCTCAGTCCAGGATCTTGGTTGGCCAAGCTGTTAGATCCAGAAGAAACATCGTCCTTGTAGTTTTTGCCAGCTGCATATAGGTAACAGCGACCTGTTAGTATATTTGAAGTACATCGGGCAGGTGATGCTTGATGGGTTTAAAGGTGACAAGTACCTAGGCCGTGGCGCGTGGTTGGCATCTTGCCAGACAGTGGGAATCAGGTTAGAAACGTCAAGGGTGATGACACTGCGCTGGCTGTCGGGGTCCGGTAAGGAGATGTAGAACCGGCGAGTAGGGTGTTTGTGGAGCGGCTCCAGTAGGGTGGACTACGGTGTGGGCGAAGCGGATCTGTGGCCGTGGATGAGGGCGTCGATGAAGCTGCTCCGGTGGTTGGGTTAAGGACGGTGTCAATGATGCGGATCTGCGGCCGTGGACGGGGCGTCAGAAGCTGCTTCGGTAGGTTGGATGAGGGTGCGACGAAGCGGATCTGTGGCCATGGACTTGTGAGTTGGCAAAGCGACCCCGGTAGGGTTGAGAATGGTATAGGCGAAGCTACTCTGGTAGGGTTGACGATGGTGTCGGCGAAGTGGCTCCGGTAGGGTTGAGGAAGGTGTCGGCGAAGAGGATAAGAGGCCGTCGGTGGGGTGGCTCCAGGGGGTGTGGACGAAGCGTCTCCGGTGGGGAGTAGGAATGAGCCGCTGCAGATGCGCTGCAGTTCACGAGAGTACCGGTGAAGCAGATCCGGTGCCATGGACAAGGCCGGCACTGAATGGGCTATGGTACAGTGGTGGATGAGCGGTCTACTTATTTCTAGTGGAGGTGGGAGGGGTAGATGCGGCTGCAGAAGCAGATTCAGCGAGGTGGACGCCGCTGGCAGTGAATGGGCTCTGGTACGCCGGAGGATGAGCAGTCCAGGATTTCGAGGGGGAGGGGTAGAAAGGCCGATGAAGTATGGACGGCGTGATGTAAGATGCTCTGGTGCTGTGGAGTTAGTCGTTTTTACGTGAGGGGGAGAAGAAATGGGGGTGTCGTGTGGTGGGGGGAGCCGGAAGTTACCAAAGCAGCCCCGACCTATTATGTAGATGAGGGCGGTATTGTTACTGTTGTTCTCTGTGCACCAAGGACAAAAGGGGAATTTCTCATGCTAAAGACTAGGTGGCGGAAATTTTAGAAGGAGGCGGGAGATTTTGCCGCCCGCGGGGTCGTTCGTATCCAGTTTCAACTAATTTTGGACTGTGCTAGCGGGAAGGTCATGCGAGACTGTGTACACGGGGCACGTGTCAGCAGTTAATAACTGGTGCGAAGTCAGCCCAGAAAAAAAGACAATAACTCGGGATGATGTGCCAATTACTTGGACGTTGACACGGGCGCGGCCAATCGTACGGGTGTAGAGGCGCGTTCACAAAAAGGGATCAAACGCCCAGCCTATGTATTCCTCGTGTAAATAGATAATTTAGTGCCATTGGTTATTTACATTAAACATAATGCATTGACGTGTTAGTGTAGAGGCGCACAAAAAGAAATGGATATTGTAGTCCCACAAAAGAAATGGATATTGTAGTCCGCTGCTTAAAAGTGTTACCTCATATGATTACATAGCCTCCATTTCATAAATTGCGTACCTGTTGAATTCATATATGAATATTACATATATTACTTCATAATAGAACCTTAAATCATCCAAGACTAATGAATTTGAATGCAAGAGTAACAATGGTGCATGTGCATGATAGCTACATTGGTTGTTTGAACAAACATCACTGTCACTTTGGCATGCACAATTGAAAAGGTTTATTTAGATAGAAAAAATGTGATATGTGAGTGTCCAATCTTTATAGCGTTGAATCGATATTGTACCTTTGGCCACACATATTGATTTATGTTCAAGCCATGCACGTCCACAATCGCTAGAGTGATACGTGAATGAATTGTGCAATCTCTCTCACACGCATACATATCTCATTTCCCCGTGGGCATCAAAATCACACACGTGCACTTCGTGTATTTCTCTCCCTCCGTCAAGGTTAGAATTCGTCTCTCTACCCCGTCCTACAAGTCTCTCACGCAGAAACACACACGCTCTCTCTGTCGAACATACCCACCCCTTTAATTCCGCCCACCCACAGCCACTAATGTCTCAAAGGATAATTATGTCTCTCACACATATGCCTAAGGTTAACTCGAGTTCCGGAACCATATGAATACATACAATGGGATTCCAGCAGAGCACGTTTTGTTTTGAGATCTCGCTCTCTCTCTCCCTCTCTCTCTCACACACACGCGTAGACATTGTTTATCGCTTCATTTTTCCGGCACTTGCATGCACACCGTTTGTTTATCCCCGTGATGGTTTAAGTATGCCTCGCACACATCCTATCTACCTATCCCTTAGTATAGATATGGGTCACAGAAACTCCTTCTCCCTACTAGCAAGATGCCCATGCGTTGCACGGAACATCAAGATGCATTTGTATGATTAGTTTATCTTGTGGGAGAAAAACATGAATGAGGGAATGCCTTATTTGCAAATGTGGAGAGGGGTGTGGGTATCTTTTTGCAAAATTCCATAGTTTCCTTCCTATCCATCAAATATAAATCGGATGGCCTATATTGCTGGATGGCAGGAACACCATCATCACCAACTCTGTTTTTTTATAAGGGTGGAGATATGTAAGTGTCAGTACCCCCCCACCCACCCACCCACACACACACTTCCCAACACCGAAGGAGTAGGGTGACACCTCAATATTGATACTAATCTATCGACTGGCTTCTCTCTAAACACACACACACACACACTACCCGACACCGAAGGAGTAGGGTGGCACCTCGATATTGATAGTAATCTATCTACTCCTCTTTCAAACACACACACACACACACTCGCTAGTTGTGCCTCTGTGCCTACCGCACACACTCTCGATACGTCTTTCTCTCCCTCCCCTCCCCCCCAACCCCAACAATGACAGCAGAAGGGTCATAACTCGATCTGATCTTAATCTGTCAATCGGTTTCTCTCTCAAACATTGTGTCTCTGTGCCTCGCTCAAACACACGAGATATGTCTTTTTCTCCGTAGCCCCCTCGATATGTAGACTTCTCGCACGCGCATAGCTGTAGTGACGATGACACTGAACCCAATGTGCCTTGTTTTCACCGGCCTCATGTGATAGTTTTCACCCTGTTTTCTGTTAATTAACAAGACAACCTTTTCTTTGTTACTACTAGTGAATCTGAAATCATTCGGGGCAGACATATAATATATCACTTCAACCCAATTATCGCAGTTACTATTTTAAAAGAAACTAGCTAGATGCTCGTGCGTTGCACGGAACATCAAGATGCATTTGTATGAGTAGTTTATCTTGTGAGAGACTAGCAAGATGCCCATGCGTTGCACGGAACATCAAGATGCATTTATATGAGTAGTCTATCTTGTGAGAGAAAAGGATGAACGAGGGAAGGCCTTATTTGCAAATGTGGAGAGGGGTGTGGGCATCTTTTTGCAAAATTGCCATAGTTTCCTTCCTATCCATTAGATATAGATCGGACGGCCCATATTGCAGGATGGCAGGCACACCATCATCACCAACTCTGCTTTTTTATAGGTCGTTCGATTTATATCTGATGGATAGGAAGAAAACTGTGGCAATTTTGCAAAAAGAAACCTACGCCCCTCTCCACATTTGCAAATAAGGCCTTCCCTCATTCATCCTTTTCTCTCACAAGATAAACTACTCATACAAATGCATCCTGATGTTCTGTGCAACGCACGAGGATGTTTCCTTGGGGGTCTCTCCAGCGCGGCGTGGCCATAGTTGCAAGTTGACGCCCCTTGAGATGCCGACGTTGAGGGGCACTCGGATTTTGTCCGATGAGCAGGTAAGATGAGTTTGATCACGTAGTAAATGCATTCTAAAGACTACTTCCATGTCCATTTTCTAATTCTCCCCTGCCCACTGTTTCACAGGTTAGGCTCGGTGCGAGTGGAGATTGGCTTGCTTATGTACGGGAGGGTACCAACATCAATTTGCACAACATTTACAACGGTGACACCGTTGCCGTAGAACATTTATCGAACATTGGGATCAGCCATGCAACGGGCCACCGCCTGAATTGGTATGATGGAACCACGGTGAGATTGAAGATGATAGCACGAACCTTGCACATGGCGGTCAAAGGTGGACGATGCTGTCTGCGACCGATTTGTTGTCGTACGAGTACGAAGACGCTGTGCTCCTTTCTAACCGCATCTTCGCGGTGACAAACCAGGGGACTTGTTTCGTATGGGACACATTCAACGGTATACTCCCTCTCTCCCATTTTATTTGTTTTGAATTTTTTCATTTTATAAGTTTCAAATTCAAATTTAGAGCTCCCCGTCACATGTTGAGATTACAATGTCCATTAAGTCATTGCGTGCATGTATAGTAAAGAAACAAATCTCGAGTTTGCCACGAGTTCGTGCAGCGGTAGCATCACAAGGCCTGGCGCATGAGTTACATTTACCTCTCGGGGCCCTCGGGTCTGAGCTTCAGCGCCTTACGACACCTGCCTTTGAGTCAATAACATGTGGACCCGATAAGTGGCTGGTCCACATGTAATGCTCCCGAAGGCAGAGGGGCAGTGCGGCCGAGAGGGGTGAGCCGCAGGTCGGGGGACGTGTGGTGTCATGGGTTCGACCGGCATCGTGGGAATCGCATGTGGCCGTGGTAGAAACTTGATGCTCGTCGCATTTCAGTTGGCCCACACACTACAAAAAAATACACTTCCGTGATGATACGTGTTTGTCACAGTAGGTCGCGTTTTTTGTCATGCATGTACATCCATGACAGATTTACGACAGAATCAAGATAGTCATACCTGTGCTGTCGTAGAAGTGTTCCATGACATTACCAAAATTATCATCACGGAAGTGTCCACTTCCATGACGATAAATCGCGCGTCACAGAAGTGCTTTTGTCAAGGGTGACCGACACGTGGCATCCACCGTAACAGAACGCTGTTAAGCTATCGGGTCGGGTTTTGGATCCGATAACCCGTTAACAGCCCCAACCAATGGGGATTTTCCACGTGTAAAATCATCATTGGCTGGAGGAAACACGTGTCGGCTCATCGCTGGGACAGATGTCATCCACTCATTGGACAGAAGGCGCCTATGATACGTCGACACGTGGCACGACCCAACAGTGGCCCATTCCTGTGAAAAGGCCGGCCCGTTTGACTTGGTCAAAAGCTAGCGGGCCGGCCCATGGAAAGCCTGTTAACGGCCTGTTCGCATATAGCCCATTTATAGCCCGCTAACCCAAGGCCCGTTACGCCCTATTCGAATTAGGCCCAGTAGCGTCATCTGGGCCATCCAATATGATTCCAGCCCGTTTTCACTTCTGGCCCATGTATGGCCCATGACGTCTTTCGGCCCATATGAGGCCCTATGTAACTCTTGGCCTATTAACGGCCTGTGCTGAAACTGGCCCGTAATGAACAGTGTATTACTTTACACCCATTAACGGCCCGTGGTGAAACTGGCCCGTAATGAACAGTGTATCACTTTATACCCATTAACGGCCCGTTATTCCGGTGGGCCGTTTCCAGCCCATGTTATCTTTCGGCCTTCTCAAAGCCCATTTATTCTTGGGCTATTTTCCAGCATTCGTTTACTTACGGCCCGTTACTGTCATTTTCTGCTTGCGGGCCAAATTCAGCCCGTCGTTACAGTCGGCCCGTTTGTGGTCCGTTAATACGTTGGGCCGTTTTCATAGCGTCATCAAATATGGCCTATTAACGATGGCCCGTTATTGTCGGCCCATGAACGGACGATTCCAACTCTAGCCCGTTTACGGCCAGAATGCGGTCTGTTTGGCCCATGTTTGGCCAATCGATCATACGGCCCGTATAAGGCCCATTGATGATACGGCCCGTAGAAGGCCCATTGTTTCTACGGCCCGTAGAAGGCCCACTATTTCTATGGCCCGTAAAAGGCCCACTGTTTATACGGCTCGTAGAAGGCCCACTGTTTATACGGCTTGTAGGAGGCCCAGTGTCACTACAGTAAATATTAGCCCATGGTTATTGTGGCCTAGTTTTAAAAAATAGGTTATTGCAGCCACTAGCAAACCGTAGAGAAAGAACTGCACTGACTACAAGCAAACAAATAAACAAGACAACAAGGAAATAAATAAGCAAGCAACTTACACTAGGCTATCACGGCTATTACACATATTACATCCACTAGGCATCAAAGTTCACCACCAGTGCAAATATAGGTAACACAGCAGCATATAAACGCCGCAGCAAAACAAGTCCAGAACTGAAACCACTTCAGAAGAGCTCAAGAAACAATATCCTGGGTACCCATAATGCTGGCAAGATGCTTAGCAAGCTTATTAACTTTCTCTTGTTTGGCGCTTAAGTCCTCAAGCGCTTGCTGTTGCACCAGAAAGTATGCATCTGAATTCTGCAGGGACTTCCTCAGTCCTTCGGCTTCCTGTCGCATAACATCTGATCGTTGTCTTTCAACTTGAAGTTGAGACGCAAGAAGCCGAACTGATTCAGGCAACAAGTTCGAAGAGCTGGTGCCAGCAGTGGTAGCCAGTAACTCGAACACTACATCAAGACAAGACTTTGGGGTTGTCTCAGTGTCTTCAATATAGTTTTTATCAGCTTTCTTGGAGACCAACAGGGATGTCTCACTATCTTGAACCTTATCTGCATTACTTCCTTTACCATTGCATAACAGGGTACTCTTCTCCAATATTTTATCCGCGTTCTAAAAGAGCAACAAACAAACAAACAAATCTCAGGTTTACAATGTAGTATATGAAACTCATTTTGGTAAACCAGTTCAATAGTAAGGTGGACAGGATAACAGCATGAAACAAACATATATCTATGTAGTATGGTCACTTTATGGTCTATATCATTCTAGTTTATGTTGCCAAATCAAGATAGAAACAGTTCGAATCATATCTATTAAAGACAAAGCAGCATAGACAGAATATAAGTGTGGGAAACTACACAGCAATAACAACACTTGTAATGTGCATGGCATGAGAACATAACTGTTTATTCAATTGAAACTGAAATCAACATAGAGCAAGTTACAACAGCAAACAGCCAAACACGTTGAAGATACAGGTTTAAAACATACATGTTGCGCTATTGGAGTTTCAATTGCATCCTTCAAATTTGAAATTAGTTGGTATCAGTAAATACAGTGATGCAAGAGCAAAGTAGTATGAACCATAGGTACTGAACCTGACCTGAGAACAATTCTTCTTCTGCTTTAAGCGTTGACTTCGGGTTCGGAGTGGTGGTCCTCGTGATTTGGGCACTGCAGTTGCCTTACTAACTGCTCGTGTTTGGGTGCTCTGTGTTGGAGAGGGTGCTGTGTCAACGGGAACTGGGTGTTTATCTGCTGGGGTTGGGGTTAGAAGGGGTGTAGCTGGTTCTCTGTCCAACTGGGTAGGGGTACAATCTGCATGAGTGTGGGTTATGTGTGGTGGGGCTGGTTCTTGGGCAAGTACAACCGTGGTTCTATCTGCATCGACAGGTAGCATGATCTTTTCTGAAGACCGTGGTTTTACTCCCAGAGATACTGCCATCACTCCCTCCAATTGAATTGGCTGATAAACAAGAAAAGTAATTGAATGTACAGACATTGTAAGATAGACATGTGCAATGGATAGTAGGGAAGAAAATAGGGCATGAAATAATTCACATTTATGTTGTCTAAGCAAACAGAATAGCAGGACATAATTTCACATATATGATGGCTAATTAAACAGGATAGCATGACACAATTTCACATGTATGATGGCTAACTAAACAAGATAGAATGACATACTTCAAAATATGATGACTATGTAAACAGGATGACATGATATAACTATACGATGTGTCTATTAAAGTGGTTGGCATGCCATAAATCACAAACATGCCCTCGATGGAAACATGATGGAATGATATAATTCACGAATAGAATGACATAATTTAAAATATGATGACTATGTAAACAGGATGAGATGATATAACTATATTATGTCTTTATAAAATGGGTTGGCATGCCATAATTCAGATACATGCTGTCTATGTAAACATCAAGGAATGACATAATTCAAATATATGATTTATATACTAAGGAAGTGAGCAGAGGGCAATCGCATATATGATGTGTCAACTAAGGAGATGGCATTCAATATTGTGTATATGATGTAAAAACTAAGCATTGCAATACAACATATGCATTATATGAGTAATATAACCCTGCCAAGTTTGAGCATACACCTCACGGGGATAATAGGACTGGTCATCTGCCTCTGAATCCTCCTCTGAAGAGCTATCTGTAACCAGCAAGATATCTGCTTCAGCAGGTAGCATTGTGTGCTCTGAAGACCGTGTTTTCACTCCAGATTTCTCCATCGCCAATTCAAATGGCTGATGCACAGGAAGAGCAGTTGAATATACAAACACTGTCGACAAAAGCAATGAGAAATACAAAAAAAGGATGGCATGATATAATTCACATATATGATGCTTGCCTAAACAGCATGGCATTGCATAATTCACATACATAATGCCTTGCAACAAGATAACATTGCATAATTCACATATATAATGTCTTGCAACAAGATGGCATTGGATAATTCACATATATGGTAATTAGACACTAAACAGGTGGCATTCACACAAAGCATGACTAAACTAAGCAAATGACATAGCAATGCAAGATACCATACGAACGATATGAGCAACATAACCGTGCCAAGTTAGGGCATGCACCTCGGGGGGGAAATATGACTGGTCATCTGTCTCTGAATCCTCCTCTGAGGAGCTATCGGAAACCAGCAAGACATGCGCTTCGTCAGATAGCATTGTCTGCTCTGAAGACCTTGTTTCCACTCCAGATTTTTCCATGACCGTGCCGAATGGTTGATGCACAGGAAGAGTAGTTGAATGTACTAAAATTGTTGACAAATTTAACACGTAATAAAAAAATGATGGCATGATATAATTCACATATAAGATGACTGGCTAACCAGGGTGGCATTGCAAAATTCACATATATGATGCCTGGCTAGAGAAGATGGCATTGCATGATTCACATATACGATAAAGAAACTAAACAAATGGCATTGACACAAAGCATGTCTAAACTAAGCAGATGACATCTTTAATGTATACAGTAAGCAATGCAAGGCACCATATGCATGATATTACCAACATCAGCATGCCAAGTTAGAGCGAAGACCTCATGGGGTAAATAGGAGTGGTATTCTCCTTCTGAATCCCCCTCGGAACAATTATCTTCCTCTTGATTACGATCTGAAATGGGTGGAGGGGGCTGCCTTTGCGCCCACCATGCGAAGTCTGCATGAAATTTTATTGCCACGCAAGGCTCGTCTCTTTTGCTCTACATGACCAGTTCCATTGTGTACAATAACTGGCATGCATAGGAATAAAACATAGTGAGATTATGTAAGGAGTGCATGCACAAATCCAGAGTGATGGTAGCAAACTGTGGATAGACCCAAAACCAATGATAGCAGGCAGATAATAGCTTTAGTTAAAAAAATACAGATAATGGCTCCTTTAATGTTTGTTTGCACCCAACATGAAACTCATAGTAGACACCGGAGATTAACCAGATAGTAGACAGATAGTACTGATTGCTGCCCCAATATGTACCCCACAAGCATTTAAAAATTCAAGTTTCAGCATTAGTTTGGACCTGACTCAGAGTCTAATAGGTGAACACGATGATAATGTAGCATGTCATCATATTAAGCGACGCATAACATAAGCAGACACGAAAGAGTGCGACCTCTCTTGCGGACCCGTGTAGTCCTCAAGGTCATCTGCTCAGTTGATGATGGTAATGCAGTTGCCGTGGCTGCCGGCAGCGGGGAAGAAGATTTGAGGCGGCGAAAGACAGTCTGGCGAGCGGATCCCTGCTGTGGTGAACCCTTCCGTCGTTGGAGCAGCTGAGCTGGGGTGGAACACAGCGCCGCAGGAGCAGGACAAACCACACAAGGTTTTCTTTGACACATATCTGTAACAGAAGTAATTGAGTAAGGGCTTGTTTGAATTTGAGGATTCTAACAATGCAGGGATAGGAAATAGACAGGAATAGGATAGGAATGCACGTGCAAAACAGAGAATTTAAAAACACAGGATTTCTGCCAATCTGGGTGTTTGATTCACAACAATTGGAAGATCACAGGATGCAAAAAAGCATGGTGAGATTAAGTCAAACCACAAGAAAATGTACGGTTATAATTCTATTATGCTACTATCTCTTAGTCTTGTGCTTGATGAATAGGAATATGAAAAGGAGGAGAAGTGGAAATTAGAATTCCTACGGTTTTTCTTTCAAGGAGACACTAAAGGAACAAATCCTACAGTTTTCCTTTGCTCCATTCCTTTGCACCAAATTCATGAAAAGTAGTACCATAGGAAACTTTCCAATTCTGATGTTTTTCATTCACTTTTCCTTTCAAGCACTGGTGATTTTAGTAGGCAGGCTTGAGCAAGGAAAATCCTACAGTAAAAAATGTTTTTGTGCTACTTCTATTACTTTGGACCCAGGCCACTGCCATACTAGCTCAACTCCCAGGCCCATCGACAAATGCACAGCTCAAACACGCATAGATAAATAATGATGGCGTTCAAGAGAGTCCATCACGGATAGCTAAGTTGCCTGGTACCTCACTACTTGTCATATAGTAGGATAAAATAATCGTATTTCCCGTTACTACGAGTGCTCAGTGGACAATATATATAACATGTAGAGTAAAAAAGAGATGCAACAAGTGTACAACCTCTTTGGCGAAGCCATGTCGATCCCAGCATGATTGGGTTGGCCGGTGAGGATGCTCTAGCTGACTTGGCTGTCGGAGGAGGGGAAGAAGATCTTAGGCGTCTGGAGATGGAGCCCGAGGTACTGCTCCACTGTGATGGAGAGTTTCGTCGTTGGAGCAGCTCCGGTGAGTTGTACGACGCCGAGGCTGAAGCAGGACAAGAGAGACAACGAACAACGTTAACCTGAGTGGAATTCTAATAGCATCTCCAATACATGACGTAAAATACATAACCACAAAGTGCTAGATGTAAAATACATCAGCCGCTCATCTCTGAACTTAACTGTCGAAACTGAATTTAACTGTCGAAACTGAACTTAACTGTCGAAACTGAACTTAATTGTCGAAACTGAATTTTGCTGTCGAAACTGAATTTTGCTGTCGAAACTGAACGCACTAGCAAGGTGAGGCTACACGTCGGTCGACTGACTTTTTCATCTCTGGGCTGTCAATTTTGCAGCTGTTGGATACGAAATCAAGGGCCTGCGGTTCATCTTCAACCTCCACCCCCCTGAGCCGCCAGCCACCACCGGCCAAACAGCAGCCCGCCGCCGCCCGCGGACGGTGGTGCGCCGCCTTGCCCGCCCCAAAAACACTCCCCACCCCCGGTCTGCCGCCGCCCCGGCCATCCCTCTAGGCCCCCCCGTGCCGAGCTTTTTCTCCGGCGATCCCCACGCCACCGCCGGCGACCACCGCCCCCATCCTGAACCCTAAGATAGATAGTGGGGTACCTCTCTGGCGAGCACCCCTCCTCGCTGCGGCTGGTTCTTCCTTCACCCCAGCGAGCCCCCCCCCCACCCCCTAAAAATCGACTGACCCAAAAGTCGATTCAGTCGACTGAAGTGTGGCTAAATCGGAGCAGCATCGCACGCAAGAGCAAGAGCGAGAGCAGCAGTGCGAGCAAGAGCAATAACAAGAGCAGACCAGGCAGGGGACCGAGAGCAAGAGCAGAGCAGCAGCGCGAGCGAGAGCTAAAGCAGCAGTAGCTCCTACTGATGTGGACGTCTCCGCCGAGGGAGTGACGCCGTGGAGGAAGTGGCCGGCGACACCGTCGTGGATGGAGCCGCGCTGTGTCGGCTCGGGACCGAGCGCCGGCAGCACCATGAGATCGAATCAAGAAGAAAATGCGGTGATTAGTGTACAACTTCTTTCGTGGCGCCGATCAGGCCGCAGCTTCATCCGAGGAAACGGTGATGATGATGCTCTTCCGGTGGTGCAGGTGAAGACGGCGGTGTGGGAATGGAGGTGGCGCGAAAGACGAGGGGAACATCGGGGCAGCTCCTTGGAGGTGGAGGACGGGGTGGCTGAACCGGCGGGACGATGAGATCGACGACGGGTCCTCATCCGATACGGTGGATGAGGGACGTCGAGGTGTTCTGTGGACGACGTCGTCGGGGAAGAGCCTCCGGCTGGGTGGCGGACGGAGCAGGGTGTGGGGTTTCGTCGCAGGTTTTCGCGGCCTCGGTGTACGAAGGGGTGGGCGGATGGGATGGCAGTGGGGAACCATGGCATAGAGACGCGCTTGTCCGAAATGTGGGGTAAGTTACGAAAGTACCCCCACCGATTTGAGGCGGTTCTTTCGGTTCAGGGGTACCACGGGCATTTCGCGCGTCGGGATTTCACAGGAGGTGGGAGTTTTCGCGCGCGTTGTAATTTCGGAATAGCAAGGCGCGGTTGAGATGGAGGGAGTTGTTTGAGCACAACAAGACAAAGATATATCTTAAATATTTCGGGCTAACAAGGCGCGGCTTGAAGAGGTGGGAGTTTCGCAGCACGATAGACAGAGACGCTAGCTTGAATTTTCGGCATAACAAGGCGCGACTTGAAATTTCGGAAGAACAAGCTTAACGTGTACCCAAAAAAAAAGACAATTTGCACCTCAACACGCACAACACACACACACAAACACCATTTAGACTAGAGTAAGGTACACATGCATTGCACGCATGAGATTTGGCAACCAAATTATGAATAAATACCACATTATAGCATGCAAGCTTTGAGTCATATATGCATGATGCAGATGTTCGTTTAATTCTTATAGTTCATTTCATTCAAAATCATCTAGTTTTTATAAGAAAGCTAATCTATTTTAAGATTCATGGAATTGTGCGACGTAAGACATAAAGTAAAAACAAATAATGGCAAATCATGTAGAAAAACATTTGGGCAATTCTGATACGGAAGATTCTAGAACAAATAAGAAGTGCTTGTGTTTTGATGTTTGTGCATTATGCTTAATTTCAACCATGGAGTCTTCTAGATTATACATGTGGCGAAATCTGGTGGAATCTAGATGATATCCAACGGCCAGTAGTGCTCAAATTTCCATCTTTGGACCATCGGATTCGCCTCATCCAACGACCATCTTTCAAAGTTAAAGTTACCCGCACACAATATAAAAAATTATAAAATATAAAAAATATATATAGGGGTATAGATACAGATATGTGATGCGAAAGCCGCCCATCATCTCCAATTAGAATAGTGTGTCCATGCACGGATGCGACGTGGCCAAATGATGTCTGCCATCGGTATCTCAAATTAAAATCAGTCTGACCTTGTTCAATGTGTATACATTACAACATGCTCGTTTCAAAACCACACCGCGCAGATCTCCGTTATATTCATGCATGCATGGGTTTCAAACATCAGGATCTCTTATTCAAATATTTGAATTCAACTTTACATTGATTATGACCTCACCTATTCTTTTACACCCACATAGTAGTCTTCTCTTTGTAATTGTACCACTAACTTTCTCTCGTGCATGCATGCACACACACTACCAGTCGGCATTATCCATCGCACGCATGCAATCTTTCTCTTCGGGTCGGTCTCCCATGAAGGAACACACCCACACACATCCCCCTCTCCATCATATCGGGCATTCTTTATCTCTCACGCGTGCATGCGCAACGATCGATGTTCCTCTATGTATGTGTGTATATAGCTAGGTCTTTCATATTTTTCCACACAAACCGATCAATCGATATATCCAGTGAGGTCTCACCCTCTTTCCCACGTCCACATCGATCAATCTATACCTCTCTATATAGGATTAACATATATAGCTAATACACCCACATTAATTATATATCCAACGTCCCCCTCTCATCATCCATGCCTTCCGCTTCATCTCTCAGACGCGTCACAATGGCGAAGACAGGGGGCAGTAAGGGCCCTGCCCCCTCCCCCCTAACATCACTATATATCAAGGCTAATATGAATGTGATCATTAGAAAATTGCTACTAAAAATGGTTTAAGTTCATGAATTGACCCTCCTCGTAAAGGATTAGCAATCCTTGGCCCCCTAGCTCTTTTATTTTTCATGGCTCCGCCACTGCGCGCAGCAGCGCACGTGTTCGCCCCCTCTCTCTAAATATCGATCTCGCACTTGTGCATTCCTTCATAGTCTCCCTCCACTCGGCCCCTCGCACCATCTTCTAGCCCCCACCAGATTTTGCCACATGTACAATCTAGCAGACTCCATGGTTGAACTTAAGCATAATGCACAAACCTCAAAACAACAGTGGTTCTCTTTTGTTCTAGAATCTTCCGTATCATAACTGCCCAAACTTTTTTTCTAGTTGAATTGCCATTATTTGTTTTTACTTTATGCTTTACAACGCACAATTCCATGAATCATAAAATAGATTAAGGGCTTCTTTGATTCAAAGGATTCTCAAAGGAATTTTGGAGGATTCTATTATTAGGAATTTTTCCTATCTTGGTTGTTTGATTCGTAGGATTGTAAACCATAGGAATTTTTCCATATGATTCATTTGCACTAGATTTCATAGCAAACATCCCATCCACTCAAACCTCTTTGAAAGAATTCTGAGTTTTTTCTATGCACAATCAAACACTCGTACAATCCTGTAGGATTCAAGACGACATTCCCCTATAATCCCATGTTTTTCCTATTCCCGCGTTCTTAGATTTTTTTATAAAAACTAATTGATTTTGAATGAGATGAACTATAAGAATTAAACGAAGGGCTACATCAGGCATATATGACTCAGAGCTTACATGTTATAGTGTGGTATTTATTCATAATTTGGTTGCAAAATCGGATGCGTGCAATGCACGTGTACCTTACTAGTACTTCGAGTATGTGCAAAACACGTAAATTAGAATACCAATGGCACGCTACACAGTGTCTCTCTTACAGTTCATGAAGCCATGTGGCACATGTGGAGGCGTTGTCGCGACCTTCTTGCGTGGATTGCTCACAGTGACGTGCTGCTGGTTCCAGAAGAATGTACTCGTCCTCCCTGAGCCATACTGGCGGTACATGCACGAAGCAAAGATGTGCACGCCACGCACGCACTCATTCCCTCGCACGCACACGCAGGTACATGGGCGGACGCAATTTTGTACCAAGATCCACCCCATGTGATAATTTGACGCGTGTAAAGTCGTTCACTTCATTGATGGTCAATTAATACAGCGCATGCAAATTGAGTGGACGTGAGGGCGGAAGAAAGACATTATTAATCCACTGCGCATGCGAGTAGTTAAATCGTGGGTTGCTAGTAGTACTTCCATTGGTCTCCTTCGTATTTTGTGCCAATTTTTGATAGTAACATAATATTTACGCATTTGAACAGTGTAGTACTTGAAATTTATGTTCCGCTAAACTCATCGGGAGCCATTTCGGGCCTCGAAACCAAAACCATCAATTAATATTTACCTTGTTCCCATCACATTCGAAAGCCGGCTCACACCTACTAGTACGTACCAAACCTGAACGTGTTCCCACTATGCAGGTATTAGTACTAGTGCTAGTACTTAGGTTATAAAAAGGGGAACTACCTAACTGAAAATTACTCTACCTTTCCTCCTCATAAGTGCTTCTTCTTCGTCCGTCGTTGCCATGGCCGGTGAGCAGAGCTCTAGGTCGAGAACTACTCATAACAAGGGAGCGGCAACCAAGGCTGCGGAAAAAAAGAGGGCTCGCCACCACGCAGAGACCTCGAAAGATCTCTCACGGGCAGGCGATGGCTCCCAGGAGCGCCCTAGCCGCGGAGGCGAACATGCCGAGCCGGCGGAGCTGGAGTCGTTATCCCTCGACGGCTTGCCCGATCAGCTCAATAAGCAGAAGGAGTTCACCCAAGGCTTGATGGAGTTGCTAAAGGAGAGCCTCGACGACATGCCCGCTGAGCTCAATCAGCAGGTGGAGCTGACCGCCGGCTTGGTGATGCTGCTGAAGAAGAGCATTGCCTCGGAGAAGAAGGCGGCCGGTGAAATCCTGCGACTTTAGGGGGACAAGGCGAAGCTCTGCCACGAGATCGACCTGTTGAAGGAGAAGAACGCCGGCTGGAAGAAACTACATGAGAATAGTAGTTCCTCGATGAAGATGCTGCAGGCCCTAGTCATGGAACAGAAGGAGGAGTTGGCGAAGCTCCGCATCGAGCACCCGGCTGCTGTCAAGGTACGTAATGCGGCCGTGGAACAGATGATGAAGGCTCGCGTCAAGAAATCCCTTGTCATGGACAGAATGAAGAAGATGGCGGAGGAGACGCGCAAGGAGATGGAGGTCGTGGAGGCGATGAAGAAGTAGTTACGACTCCATGGCGAATTAGATCATTTGGGGTGATAATCTTCCTTCTTCTTTTGCTCCTGTGTTTCATCTTTTGCTTCGGGTGTTTCGCCGCACGTGTCACGTTCTCTGCGAGGCATGAATAGAACAATGGTTTTTTTGAGGGAATGAATAGCACAATGCTAACAATGAGATGACTAGCAAATTAGATCATTTTTTATCGCCATATGGCACTGGGCTGCCGTGTTTCATGCTCCTCCGTCGCAGTACTACTCCAGTGGAAAACTTGAGTATACCGCACGGTTCTTTGCTCCTCGATCAGGTCGTCGGCGCATTTATACAATCAGTCAAATCACAAGGCCCCGCCTTCCAGCAGTAATGAGCCGTCAAATCACAAAGGCCCTCGCCTCTCGTGAAACCGACCAAGCTAGACTGCCCCGCCCTCTAGCCTTTTAAAAAATGTATACTTTTGTACAACAGTAGTATCGATGGATTGCGCCATGGAGCAAAACTTGAAATTAAAAAAAGGTGGTACATATAGAGAGCGCTCGTCACCAAATTATGCATATAGTACTATTAAAAAGGCTAGTCACAATAATGGTGTCCAGCACAACCCACCCCTCAAATAAAACTAAGAGGGTGCTTGGATACGTTTTAGTCCCATGACTAAAAGTAGTGGGACTAAAACATGCTAGCCTCACCCATGCTTGGATCCAAATACTAAAAAGGCTAAAATCAAGTTAATGAGCATTTATTATCCTCCAAACCCTCCAATCCAGAACTCGCCTGTGTTAAAGGAGAGGAGTTAAATGCGTGGAGAGAGGACTAATCCACATATTAGTAGGGGTACCCCTGACTAAATTTTTTTAGTCTCAAGACTAGTTTTAGCCCCTCTTTAGTCAGGGGTGCTTGGAACTTTAGCCTCTTAAAGAGACTATTTTTAGTCAGACTAAAATAAGTCCCTTGGTTCCAAGCACCCTCTAAGCATCCTGGAATTCTTTGACAAAACTAAGCACCCTGAAATTCTTTGACCTCTAAACTGCTGGCTATATGATGTTGGCCATATATATTGTACGTATATAATGTGAAGAAACGAGTGGTAGTACTATACCAACTAAAAGATGAAATGTAATAAATACTAGAATGTACGTACTGAAGAGTTAAAGTAACGAGAAGAAACATAACATAGTTCTGTTGGGGGCTCAGCACAACACACCCCTCAAATTAAATTAAGCACACCTAAAATTAAACTTTGCAACTATTCCAGTAGACACTGCATTAGAACCACCATGAGCAACGACACTGCCACCCTACTCGGAGTCCTCGTCCACGTCCTCGACTTCGTCCTTGTCTCTCTTCCTCTTGGCCGATAGTTCTTTGCTTGAACCGCACACTTGGCTGTTGCTCTTCATCCAACCCTTGTAGATGTTGAAGCAAAGGTAGCCATCCATTGCAGCGTAGTGGATGTGGTCTATATCTAGTACATTCCGCTGCCATGCATGAGGATGAAACGTGTATGGAGGTTTCTCCAGTTTACCGTACGAAGGATGAACCATGGTTCCTGCCAGGGTCAGCATTGAAGGCTGACGAGAGGACACCAGCCGATTCTTCTGGAGGTCGAAGGTGTTGCCTACAACGAGGCCTATCTGACGCAGGACTTCTTTGTCGTTACCAAAGTCTACAGTAACAAATTTGACTAGGTTGCTCTCGAGGAAGTCCTTAAAATCCTGGCACTCAACGTCGGCATGGCATATGTGGTAGACCAAGCATAAGTCATGCACGCAAACCTGGATCACGGCGGGGTTCTTCCTCTCTTCGTCTGTCGGAGTAATTGGCCACGGGTATCCCGAAGACGGCAAGACAATATTTCAAGACATCGGGGCTAGCAAAGCCCCTCGGTCCGACTGCCCGGCCGCTCCTGCCGGCTCCCCGTCCGACTGCTCCACCCGGCCGGCTGCCCGGCCGGCTGCCAGCTGACCGACTGCGCCGACCAGCCGGCTGCCGACTGCAGCCCGACTCGACACCGACGAGATGGTCATACCCGAGCACTATTCACGTGTCACCCTAGCCATCATGTATAGTGTCACTTGTCCCCTGGCACTATTCATGAAGTGACCTAGGAGACAAGCATGACACTCACCCATGCCCCCCATGCCACTAGCTAGCTTACATACAAAGCTACCTCACACTATAAAAGGAGACACACATCCATCCATCCAGGGGATGGACTCACGCACATACACAAGCAAATAGCTAGCAAGCTAGCTAGCTATCCATCCATCCATCCACACAACACACTCACGCATGAGCACTCCTATGCTCACGGCCATGAGCATGGCCGGCCACTAGCATGCCACATACGAGGCCAGATGCCAGATGCCCATGGCACTGACCTCAGATACAGCTCCAGGAGCATCCTGTACTAGATATACTACAGATACTCAGACATGCAGGAGTAGGGGTATTATCTCTCCGGAGAGCCCCGAACCTGGGTAAACTAGCGCGTGCTACTCGCATACCCGCTCCCGGGCCTATCAGCAGCAGTCTTACCCTCACACAAAGCCCTTGTGGCATCTGTCGCCTCACCCCCCCCCCCCCCCCCGTGAGAATACCACGACATCGTCCTTTAGATCCTTCTCTCGTCCCAGGACTGTGGTGTACTCAACATCTAGCCCAGCGACCCACTCATCATCTGAGTCTTCGAACATGCGTCTGAGGCGAGAAAGGCATCCTTTCACCGTCGCGGAAGAACGGTTGTAGATGACATCGAACTCATCATCGGTGATGGTTCTAACCTTGTACTCATCGCCGATCGTGGAGATTTGGGACGCCATGGATTTGGGAGGAGGGTTAGGATTAGTGGAACTGTCGTAATGTGAATGGACGGGACGACTAGGAGTGAACCGCCGTAGTATTGAAGGACGTGTGGGGACGAGTAGGAGCGAACTGCCAGCGTGCGAACGGCAGGATAGTGGTTTTCCATTCTCCCATGATACGGGATTCCGAGAGCCCTTGAATCTGAGATCGAACGGTTGCATGGCGTGATTCTAGACCTATGGGTGAATATCCTATCCTGGAGGGTTATTCTGCAAATTTTCAGCAACTTAGCATGCAACCGTTTGATCTCAGATCCAAGGGCTGCCAACAGCCCGTATCACGGTCGCGCCTACCATGACCGTCGTGTCGCTTGCGCGGTCGCACCCTTGGAGATTTAACACTGTGCGTTAGGCTATCTGATGTTGGCATGTCATACATAGTCATCACTTAGTCAGTCATACTACAACAAGGTTGGCTATAAGGTTGGCTATAAGTGTATTTTTTTACTCCTCTCTATCTCTTTCTTCGTACTCCCTCCGTCCCATAATATAAGAACGTTTTTGACACTAGTGTAGTGCCAAAAACGTTCTTATATTATGGGACACAGGGAGTACTAGTATTTATTCCATTTGCCAAGGAGTGACCTCTTCCAATGAAATGGTGTTGCTAAGTTTGCTTCATTTAATTAGCTATAGACTCAAAATTGTCTTTTCACCTAGGTACACGCGCTTAGCACTGTTTCTTCCTTGGGTCACCAAACTAGTCTCTCTCTTCTTGATTAACTTGCCACATCAGACTTTATGCCTATGTGGCAAGCTTAAGCACCTGTAGGAGCAAGTAAAAGTAAGTACAATAGTGCGCTTTACATGGAATTTTTGCATATGTGGAGGAAAGAGAGGCAAGGAAAAAGTGGAGAAGTGGGCTCTCATGCAAGAGCCAGCCTCTACTACATGGTGGAGCATTGGGAGAGGCACCTGAATGGAGTTGGTCAGGAATCGGGAGACTCACGCCGGTCGTAGCGCCGCAGTTAAAATGATAATGGCAAGTCAAATCACGGGGCCCCACCTGTCCAATAGTAACTCGCTGTCAAATCACACAGCTCTACGTTTGCAGCAGCCTACTCTCTCGTCTTCTCGTGTCTCTGTCAAACCGACTAGGCGGAACTGCCCCGCCGCCTACCACGCAGGAAAAGCCCCGCCCTCGACTTTTAAATAGTATAAAGTATACTAATTTTGTATCCATGGATTGCGCCCGCGCCATGGAGCAAAGCGTCTAGAAAACGGCGGTACACATGTACGGAGTATACAGCACGCCCGTCGCATTCACGTCGCACCCAGACGGTCGGCCGGTCTGGCACGCTGCTCTCTGAATGGAACGCGCGTCATATTGCGTTTGCACACACATGTGGGACGACAATTGAGAACCGACCATAGGCACACTCCCCAGCCCCGCAAGTCGGGTGACTTAATAGAAGAGGGAGACGAGCGATAGTACTAGAGAAGTGTTGTACTACATTGGTGCCTGGACGATCCCTGCAAGACACAGAAGATCAGTTCGTCCATGCATGTGACCAGACTCCAGCAGACACGCCTGGATTGGCTATCGTGTACATATCGTGCAGGCTGTGTTGTACATGCCTGTAGTTGTGGTGAGAAATCTAAAAAAAGGTTTCTTGTCATCTCGCAAAATTAGGTGTCATGTGCTTCGGATCACTGCGAGGGTTAAACAGCGACAACTGAGTTGGGCTAGTCATTGGGGGCACATGCACGAACAGTGACTACTCAGCTGCCATCTAGGTCAAGACGGCTATGTTAATTAGGACATCTATCGACAGACCCCTTTTCTACGAGTTTATCTTTAATTTGAGCTTTGTTCCTCGTCTAGTTTGTCCGTCGGGATTCATGTTGTCTCCTTTGGGCAGTGAGGTTATGATTTCTTGTCATGTGGCATTTTTTCGTGTTCTATGTTATAATCCGGCGCTTCAGATCAAAATGACAACAACTGCGCCTCCGGGCCACGTGCATGAAGACTTCTTGACAGTCATTGACGAGGTCAAGCCGGCTCCGGTAGACAAAAGAAAACTAGTACTACTCCACTATATAGGCAGGAGCCTCCGCGCTTGCTTGCTAGTGTTGCTCTCTTCACACTGTCTCAGCCTCTCCAGATCTAAACACGACAGCGGTGGCCACTCTCTCTCTCTCTCTCTCTCTCTCTCTCTCTCTCTCTCTCTCTCTCTCTCTGCTCACCGCTGGCCACAGATCCAGCCGGATCCTCTCCGCCAGGGAAGGTGAGAAGGTGCAACGTTCACTCAGTCGTCCTTCGCGACGGCTCTTACCCACAGCTGGGCGCATCCCGATCAGCCTGCCTTGCCGTTCTCTCCCAAGCACCGCTAGCGAGGGAGGGCCTCCGACCCCTTCTTCCTCACTGCCATAGTGTGGGCAGATCCGGCCTCCCGCCGCCCACCTAGCGACATCCCGGCGACCATCAGGTATAACTTCCTTCGAAACCGGCCTTGCTCTACTTCCCGAGCTCCTGACGTCGCTGCATTTGTATCGTTTACTATTTCTCAGGCCCCCTCGTAGATAGGATCGATCGGCTGTTCGAAAACCACCTAATTTTTTTACGTTTAAGAGGTAAAACTAGTTCATGCACTCGAATCTAGTACTACTTGGTTCAAACAAGGAAGAAAGGGGGTGGGGGTGGAGGAGGATTTGTTACCTAAATCTAGGACTTGGTCGAAAGAGGAAATAATGGGGGCGAAAAGTAGCAGAGACTGGCTATCCAAATGGTCTCTAGGTCTAATAGGGAAATAAAGGGAAACGTAGTACAAACTCAATATAAACCCGATCTATTGGTTGAAAAAGGAAAGAAAGTGGGGACTGGGGGACAAGTCAACAGAGTAAGTCCAGCACTAGATTTGCTAGCCTCACACAGTATAAGGTGGCTATACCGAACAACAATGGGACCAACCCAGATATCATGTTCTGATGTTTGTTGCCCCGAGCCACTCTTATGTAATGCCACTGGTATAATGTAGCAGTCGCACTGTCAAAAGTAAGGACACGTTAAACCAATGTTGTTTTCAATGTAATGCCTCCAGTAATATGAATCAATGGACTTTCTTTACATGTCCTGCTTAAATTTCCCATTAAGATAAGTTGGTTCTTTTCGTTAGAAATGCAACTGTCCTGGTCCGCCTACTCTCCCGTGCCCAAAGTAATGTCGTATTTAACGGTTGTCATAGTTAATCCTAATGCCCACACTAATATCTAGCAATGCCAGTGCTTTAGAAATTTCTACTGTCCTTTTAGGATTGCCATTCAGATAAGGAACATGCTTCTTTTCATTTGATGCATGTTTCATCACTTGTTAGTCACCCTCCTTTCCACCTTTTTTGTGCAAACAGAGATATACATTTCACGCTCGATCTTAGTTGAACTGCACAAATGATATCCAAATTATAGTTGAGCATTCCAGGAGCTTCACAACCAACCTTGATGTTGCTCAATTTTATTGCAACTAATGAAGAAGAAGCTCTGTGGGTTTCATTTTCTGATGGAAATAGAACCGGGGCTGGAGCCCTTTTCTTAAAAAAATGAAGAAGAAGCTGCTAGCTCACGGGACATTCCTTCATTTTAGGTGAACTGCACCAAAGGTCCCATGAATTGAATCATCCATGTTGGTGACTGAAAGAGCCAGCTTCAGCATCCCAGTCTAAGCACCCCCGGCCTCCATCCTTACGATGCATGGTACACCTTGTTTGCCACCTGCTCGACCCTAGTGTCACTGATAAAATGAAGTAATAATACAGTTAAAATAGAGCGAGTGTCATCTCTATCATTCCATTTCCAATGTAGATAAAGAAAGTGCTTCTCTTTGTTAATGTATGTTTCATCAACTAGTCCCATTGTTAATGTTTAAGCATTTCTGCAAACTGGGGTGCTTAATTTTAGTTGATATGTACAAAAATAGAGATTTGAATGTCTCAAGGCGCCTCCTTGTACTACCGCTGTACACTGATGTTCATCACTGGTAGAAGGTGTATCTGGGAGACTTGGGACGATGTCCAGTATGAGGCGTACTGTATGAGGCGTCGCAGGGCCCATCTCGCCCTCGCAGCATGGCATACTATGATACTATCACAATATTTTCTTCTATTTATTTTGTGTGTTTCATCAACTAGTGCCACTATAATGTAATCACGCTTTTTCATTATCCATGCAAACAGGGTTATTCGGCTGCATTTTGGTGGAACTGCACAAATGTACATATGGAACTGGCATATATGCAGAGTGCGAGGTGTGCCAAGTAAAAATTACCGACACCAACCATGCTGCATGCACGCATTGGCATCCACCACCACCAGTGGGATGTGTGGCGCTCTCTGTGGACGGATCTTTCTCGGCGGCAAATCATCTAACCAAATACTAGTAGCTTATATTGGCAGTTTTCTAGGGAGTACTCTTTTCTGAAAGAAGCACCAATCTATTTTTGTTTATTTGTACACTATGTCACAACTTTGACCCAAAGGTCCAGAGCTATTTTAGGGTGATTGGCGTAGTACTCGGAGACTGATTGTAAGCATGATTTTCATTAGCTGTCACACTGATTGTAAGCATGAGCAGGTGGAAGATTAGGTTAGTGCGAAGCTTACCTTAAACCATACCGCCGCCATTGAAACGAGGCGAGCGTCGAGGGAACCGTGCAGAACGGCGGGGAAGCGACGTCGCACCATCCGGCCTCCTCTTGCGGTGGGAGAACGAATACTCCTGTGGCTCCGGCTGGCTCTGCACCCTCACGAACGGCACACCATACTCGATCGATTCGTTATCCTCTGGGTGCTCGACCCTCGACCTGTACGCCCACCACCTCCGCCTGACTGTCGCCTCAGGCGAATCTGTCTGCTCCATCGCCTAGAGGAGATACTCGATGAACTCGGAGGACTGCGGCGTAACTTCCGCCGAGGAGTACATGTACATCGCCGCCCTCATCGCCGCCGTCTCGCTCTTTCGAATACATTGCCACATGGCCTGCACCGTCCTCAAAATCTCCCACTCATTGTCAAACCAACTAAGGATCTCCTTCAACCTGGCTAACTTTGCCTGGTCGCCGCCGGCGATCTGCCTGATTCGCTGTTGCATCCTCTACATAGATGTCCTTCTGAGTGGTATGATGCTAGCTTTGGAAGATGGGAGGAGAGACGGTGGTCTTGCAATAGAGAAGAGGGAGAGGCGAGACGGTCGTTTTGGAATGGAGATGATGGAGATGAGAGGAGGTGGTTTTGCAATGGAGAAGATCAGAAGAGAGAGAGGCGAGACGGTGGTTTTGGAATGGAGATGATGGAGAGGAGAGGAGGTGGTTTTGCAATGGAGAAGATCAGAAGAGGGAGAGGCGAGACGGTGGTTTTGGAATGGAGATGATGGAGAGGAGAGGAGGTGGTTTTGCAATGGAGAAGAGGGAGAGGAGCGTGCGGCAGCGATTTAGGATTGGACGAGAGGGCCGGCGCGCTATGACTGGATCAAAATCAAAATCAATTTACCCTTCAATTAAGAAAGCGACCCCACATTAACTAGTCTCCCTTTTATTCTGGGTCATAATTGACCATGATTTTCACACATAAAATATATGTTATACGTTGCAAAAATAATATAATTTGAAAGTACATTCAGATACGAACCAATCGATACAATTTTTGGTGACATGCATTCACATTTTGCTTATCAAATATAGTATGTGGTCAAACTTTGACCCAAAATACGCAAAACAACAAAAAATACTTCCAAGACCAGCGTCGCTCTTCCGCTCTTCTCCTCTTAAACCACCGCCGCTCCTCTCCTGTTCCAATCTAAATCCAGCGCCGCTCCTCTCCTCTTCCATTTCAAAACCACCGCCCCTCCTCTCCTGTTCCAGTCCAAAACCAGCGTCGCTCCTCTCCCATTCTAATCCAAAACCAATGCTGCTCCTCTCCTCTTCCATTCAAAAACCACCGCCGGCGAGTGAAGGTGCTATGGAGAAGTAGATCAATGGAGGAGTACAACCGATACGTGAGGATCGCAGACGGCGACCCTGTGAAGCTAGCTAGGATGTTGGAGATACAGTCTTGGTTTGACAACAAGGACCAACTAGCGGCGACGGCGACATCCATGGCCAAATACCTGCAACGGAGCGAAAAGGCGGCGATACTCCCGGAGGGAGTCGCGCCGGTGTACATAGAGCTGCTCCTCTGGGCCATGGAGCAAACAGATTCACCGAATCCGATCGTGAGGGAGCGGTGGTGGGAGTATCGATCCCAGATGGAGCATCCACCAGAGATTGAAGGATCGAGCATCTACTGGGTGCCGTTTGTGAGGGTGTCCTGCCAGAGCGAGCCGGTGGAGTCTTTGTCGACCGAACCCAACTGCAAGAGGAGAAAAGCAGTTGGCCCGACGACGCTTCCCCGCCATCGTCTCCCTCGCCGTTCACATCGTCTCACGGGGCGGCTGTCTGCCGCCGAGGAATAGGAGGGGGCTGCCCCCGCCAGCCCAATAGTCGGGCAGGTTGTCAATTGTCAGGAGGAGCTTAGGGTTGTCAGTATTTGCAGGTTGTGAATTGTGTTTTGTGTTGTGTATTTTGAGAGTACTTTCATATATGAATGTCTTTTGAATTTCAGATTTGCAGTATTGAGCATATGAAGTATTTTATGAATTCTAGAGATCTATTTTTAGCACTTAAAAAATGTAGTTTCATAGGAGTATAAAAGTGCAGACAATGTGATTCTCAGAGAAGAAACTGCAAGTTTCAGTTTCAGATAAGAAACTGCAAGTTCAGTTTCAGATAAGAAACTGCAACTTTCAGAGGCAGAGCATTTATATTAACACGGCCTTTTCAAACAGGGTTAACATCATGTTGGAAGTTTTATTCATGGTCGAAAATGGAACTACCAGCCAGTTAACATCATGCTGATCAACATTCATGCATAGCACATCTTCATATGATGCACAGTCAAAATGCCCACACAATGTCGAGTGTGCGAAACACAGAGAACACAAGTGTTGGACGTGGTTTTGGGCTGCCACGTCTAGGCTTTCATTTTTAACATGTGCAACCCACGACCTCGGATGGGAGGTCCATAGGCCTGTTTGTATTTTCTTAGGGCCGTCATGTATCAACTGGCCTATGGACCTCCCATCCGAGGTTTTATTTTTGGCAGCCCAATTTATGTATTTTTTTGAAGAAAACGCAGAGGTCTGTTCTATTTTTCTATATAAGAATAGGAACGCCAGGTCCAACTTATGTTTCCCTTCTAACTATATTTAAATTATTTTATATGTTATTATATATTATTTTTATTGTCATCATATATTTAACAGATACTTACATATGTAAGAAAACAATATCCCACATCTTATTAACTTGTAAAAATAATTTCTTAACAAATAAAATCCTGGATTGTTTTGGCACGAAAATCCTAGTGATTGTGTACAAAAGCTTGGTAAGATTTAAGGACGAATCTAATAATATCACTTATTATTTAAATATATTTATAAGAAAATGCTCAGCCCCTTTTTATTTTTTGATAACATTGTTGGCCCAACCCAACATTATAATTAGAATCAGCCCAGCAAAATCGTGTATTTCGAGAAAGTGCAAATGGCCTGTAATTTTTTAGGAAATAAAATAAATGGGCCGCATGGACGCTACATTATTTGTTCACCCAGCCCAGCTAATAGCTGTAATTCAAAAAAAAGATCAAATTGACTGTAAATTCTACCGCGCAAAAAAAAGACTATAAATTCTGAAAAAATGGGTTGAATACGTGCCACATTTTTGGAGGCTGAAATGTGGGCCAATAGGTCGAAGCCAACGCAAGTCATTGTCAATTTAGTCAACAAATGATTCTGACATGTTAGCCGTTGGATTTACATCCAACGACCGGCATCCATCTTCAATCTCTCGTCTTCTTCCTCCAGCGCCGCCGGGACCACCCTCCCGCCTCCTGCTGCTAGCAGCTCTGCTTAGCACGCTTCGCTATGAAGCGCTACTCCACCGTTGGCCAGGCCATCCCTCCACCCCTCCACACCTCCTGTTCTTCTCCACCGACTGTCGAACCACACCGCACTAGAACCAGTTAACCCTCGTACACCTCTCCGTCTGCGACTCTACTCCCTCGTCTTCCCATCTCCGGCTCGTTGCTGTCCGGGGCCTCGCCGTCGTCCACCACCTTGGATGCGCTCGGCGTGGCGTGGTCAACGTGGTCAACGAACGACACCATGGGAAGTAGACTGTGCATGGAGAGGCTGACAGCTGGGTCCACGGCCGCACACAAGGAAATGCCTCCTTATTACGCGCAAAATAATGATTCCTCCACCTGACATCTGGGACCCACCGGAAGGGCCTCTGTATTTCGCGAAAATAACGTGCCCCCGCTGACATGTCGGACCCACCAGCTATCTTCGCACGCAAGGAAGCGCCTCCTTATTACACACAAAAAAATGAATACTCCCCCTGCCAGCTGGAAGCCAACATAGTGGGAGGCTGACTTGTGGGCCTACCAAGTTGACGGGGACGGAGGGCTTTGTCAACTTAGTCAATATGAAAGATTCTAGCTCCTACTACCGTACGATGTTCATCCAACGGCCGTAGTGCTTCTTCAACCTCTGGTCTTCTTGCTCCAGCAGCCCAAACCAGCGCCGGTCGTGCCGCATGCTCCTGCCTCCCATGGCTGGCTGTGATGCCGCGGAAGCCTCACCGCCCCCTACTACTCCCACCGCTGGCCAGGCCATCCCTCTACTCACCCACACCCACTGTTATTCTGCGGCGACAGCAGCCTCACACCGCAGCCGAACTAGTGAACCCTCGTACTCCTCTTCGCGTGGGCATCCACTGCTGCGTCTTCCCCGGCTCCGAGTCGTCCCCTTCCTAGTCCTCGTCGTCGTCCACCGTCGTGGTGCTCTCGGCGCGGCGTGGTCAACGTGGTCAAGGAATGACTTCCACCTTCGCACGCAAGGAAGTGCGTCCGGGCAAAAAAAAAGATTCGCCCCCCTGACTGCTGGGACCCACCAGCTACATCTTCGCACGCAAGGAAGTGCCTGACAGTCAGGACCCACCTGGTCAAAGCGTACGTAGCATTGTCATTCTGGTCGCGAACGTGTACGTGCATATATACTAGTGGATGTAGAGGCGCGCATGTGTCGTAGTAGAGGCGCGTACGTGTCGTAGTAGAGGCGCGCACGTAGCATGTACACGTACGTACAGCGGCCAGGGTGCAAGAAAGAAAATACGGCCACATATGTGTACATACGGGCGGGGTCTCGAACGCCTACTCGTGCATACGTACGGCCAGGGCTCGTGTACATGGCTGGGTCGGAACAGAGAAATAGCGTCGTCATCGTGTTCATGGGGAGGCAACGGAATGCGTCGTGTTCATGGGGAGGCAACGGAATGCGTCGTGTTCATCGGGAGGCAACGGAACGCGTGGGAGCCAACCGGCTGGGTCGGAACAGAATGTGTGGTCGTGTTCATCGGGAGGGCTTGGACGGAACAGGCGATGGAAACGAGGCCTGGCGTACTGCAAAACGGAGGAAACAGACCTCCTACGTTTGGAACGGGGTCCTGTTGATCGGGAGGGGTGTGGCGTATCGCAAAACGGAGGAAACGGACCTCCTACGGTCGAAACGGGGGTTCTGTTGATCGGGAGGGGTGTGGCGTACCGCAAAATAGAGGAAACGGACCTCCTACGGTCGAAACAGGGGTCCTGTTGATCGGGAGGGGTGTGGCGTACCGCAAAACGGACGAAACGGACCTCCTACGGTCGAAACGGGGGTCCTGTTGATCGGGAGGGGTGTGGCATACCGCAAAACGGACGAAACGGACCTCCTACAGTCGAAACGGGGGTCCTGTTGATCGGGAGGGGTGTGGCGTACCGCAAAATGGGACTCCACGGGATACTGTTCATCTCCACCGTCGACCTCCTCCAGCCTCCACGGGCTCCTGTTCATCCATCCTCCACCACGCGCTACTCCACCGGCTACTGTTCAACCACCCCTCCACGGGCACCCCTCCACCGTCTACTGTTCATCCGGCCCTCCACACCACGGGGTCCTGTTCAACCACCCCTCCACGGGCACCCCTCCACCGTCTACTGTTCATCCAGCCCTCAACACCACGGGGTCATGTTCATCCAGAGGCAACGCCACCGCTCACTGTTCATCCAACCCCCCCCCCCCCGCAACGCTCACTGTTCATCGAATCGATCGGCTTTAGTTAGCAGCAGTAGCGAAGGAATCGCTCGATCGGGTTCAGTTAACAGCCATCGATCGATCGCTTGGGTTCAGTAACGCGTAGCCTGCAGTGCAATCGCTCGCGTTCAGTTAGAGCCCAACGCCTCGCTTGGGTTCAGTTAGAGCCAACACCTCGCACACACGCGCGTACGTGTACGAGAGAAACGTGCATCGCTCGGCCCCCGACCTCCCACCGTAACCGGGAACTCCCCGAAATTTTCCTCCCCCTCACTTCTACCACGGTTTTTTCCATCATGGACGGCCCAAAGAATGTCATGCAGCTGCGTCTCCGGCCCGCCCAGGACGAAAAGCCCATTTTCTGTCATGATTTTTTGTCATAGAAGTAGGAGCCCACCACATCTATGATGATACCGGGTTTTGTCACAATTATCTTCATAGAAGTGTCACATGTATGACAGAAAAAAATTCGTTCAGCCCAAAATGTCACGGATGTGTCTTTTTTTGTAGTGACATGTCATGCACACAAAGGCAGAGGGGCGGTGCGGCCGAGAGGGGTGAGGCGCACGTCGGGGGACGTGGTGCCGTGGGTTGGACCGGCGTCGTGGGAATCGCGAGTGGCAGTGGATGAAACGTGATGGTCGCCGTAGTTGAACTTCCATGGACAAGTTGTCATATCTACAGACACATGCATTGCATACCGATCACTCGATGGAGTAGTAGAGAAAGCTAGGCGGATAAATAGTTCCTTATAGTCAAGCGGACCCATGCTACTACTTGTTACAAAGACATGCACACCATCGAAATAGTCCATCTATATCAATATACATAGAGAGGGAATATTTTTTTTACAAGAGAGGAAATAGTTCATCCATCCATAATGCCCTACTGCTGGTGCAGCATCTTCTTCTTCTTGTTGTTGTTCTCATTTTCTGTGGGAGACGGCTTCGCAACAAGCTCTCTGGACCTTGCAGCTATCTCGAAACTCACATGGGCATCGAGGGCAGCATATTTTATCCGCTTGTACGTCAAGGGATAATTCTCCCATCCAGACGACCTTAATGCCAGCGTCTTGTCACCCTTCTGAAGATTTGTTCCGAGCACAAAATTTGCTATGTCGAATAGGGATGGTGTCAGTTTATCACAATCTTCTACAAGGATTTTTATTTTGGTTTGTAGGTTAGTGATGCTTTTCAAATCAAGGTTGTACAGCTCCAACTTCTGTTTGTCCCTTGCGATGGCTGCCCCACAGAAGTATATGTCCTCCCGAGACAAGAAATCATGAAGCTCACCTAGTATGGAGGGCGCGTGCATGATGTGGTACACCAAAACATCATCTTCGAGGCACAGTTGAAGGACGGCGGCGCGTTGGATCTTCCCAGTGGCACGCTCCATGTACTCTGCGTCGAGACCGATGACCTTCATCTCCACCTTTTGAAGGGAGTTGGATACATTGTGATCTACTTCCGAACAACCCTTGGGTGGTCAGTGACTGTGGCAACTATGCTCAACGAGCCTTCGACGAGGACATGTTGGACGCTAAAAACCTGCATCTCAATCTCTTTCGCCATTTGGAACCGCTGGACCGGAGGGCTATGGTTTGGAGAATTAGGATTAGATGGCTAGTCTAACTGAAGAAGATGATTATTTATAGGGGCTTCGGAATTACTCCAGGAGGATGTGAAGAGGTTAAAACAATGTGAATGTAGTGTGGTTTTCATGCAAATGAAGATCAAGGAGTAGTGAAGAAGCCGAAGAAAATAGGTTCCCGATGAAGAAGTAAATGGGAGAAGTGGCCTGCAGGCAGTTGATTAGACGGCTAGGTAGACTAAACAAAAAGGCTATGCGGGTAGACTAAGGAGTGGGGCCTGTCCCTGTACGTGCCCATCCTTCCAGCGCTACATGTACCACTAGCTAGTTGAGGTCACTCTTTCGAATCACCGTGGCGAGACATTTTATGATTCCTTTTTATTTCTGCGCCCCTCCTGACAGGTGGGATCTATGCAAACGGATAAAAAATGTGTCGTAGCTGGTTCGGATGGATATTGGCGCGTGCGTGGGAGACACAACATTCTCTAGTTAAGGAATATGCGGTTATCCTCAAAAAAGAAAAGTCCTTCACGCTTCCGCATGCACGAGAATTTGGTTCTGCTCGCAATATGGGTGATACCCGGAGGATGAAGTGAACCCAGAGGCATGCTAGCACGGGAGTACTACTCATGTTCCTACTACTCCTACTAGTAGTAGTAGTAGTAGCACAACTGTGTTACACTTGATGGTCAAAATACTATTATTCATCCAGTCCTCACACTGAAGTGACAAGACCCTGCGCCCGAGGTGACACCAGTCCAGGCGGCGTTTCTGGGTTACCAAAGTCAGCCTCACCTTGTGCATTGTGCAGTCACTGTCACTGCTATTGTATAGCATGCCTCGCCTCGTCCCCCTCTCCCCTAGCACCACTCCATCTCCATCTCCATCTCCGTCTCTCCGGATATCAAGAGGTCACTCTTCATCATCTCACTGTGCCCCCGCGTACCCTCGCCTCGCTTGCCTCCCCCAGTACCACTATTCCCTCGCTAGCCGCTCCAGCACTGAAAGCCTTCTCCCTCATAAATCAAGCCCCCCAAAACCCCACCTTCCAAACTCCACCATGGCCGAACGCGAACCGCGCAGCATCCATATGATCCGCAATTGGAGAAATCTCCCCAGTGACGTCCTCGACCTCTGTTGTTCGTGTATGGATATGTTGAGCGCCCTACGACTGGCTGCATGCTCGAGGGGCATGCACACGGCCATTGTCGAAGCGAGGCCTAAGCTTTTCAAGACACCCTGCTTGCTGCTATCTGGTCTTGCGAGATTTGCTCACCATGATACGGAGGCGTACATGATGCCCCTTGAGGGAGTCCTGGACTAAGGGGTCCTCGGGCATCCGGCCTGTTATCCATTGGGTCGGACTGATGGGATGTGAAGACATGAAGGCCGAAGACTATACCCGTGTCCGGATTGGACTCTACTTGGCGTGGAAGGCAAGCTTGGCAACCGACTATGTAGATTCCCTCTGATGTAACCGACTCCATGTAACCCTAGATCTCTCCGGTGTCTATATAAACCGGAGAGCGTAGTCAGGATATAGACATACACATTACCATAGTCATACAGGATAGACTTCTAGGGTTTAGCCATTACGATCTCGTGGTAGATCAACTCTTGTAACACTCATACTCATCAAGATCAATCAAGCAGGAAGTAGGGTATTACCTCCATAGAGAGGGCCCGAACCTGGGTAAACATCGTGTCCCCCGTCTCCTGTTACCATCGATCCTAGACGCACAGTTCGGGACCCCCTACCCGAGATCCGCCGGTTTTGACACCGACATTGGTGCTTTCATTAAGAGTTCCACTGTGCTGTCGACGAAAGGTTCGATGGCCCCTTCAATCATCGACAATGATGCTGTCCTAGGAGGAACCTTCATCCCCGGACAGATCTTCGTATTCGGTGGCTTCGTACTGCGGGCCAACTCACTTGGCCATCTAGAGCAGATCGATAGCTACGCCCTTGGCCGTCTGGTCAGATTTAGGAGCTTGAACTACATTGCGGACATCCGGGGAGACTTGATCTTCGACGGATTTGAGACTGCGGCGACTGTTTCCCTTCGCCCCGATGAGCATGGCTTAAACCTGCCAGCAGGCCACATCCAGGAGATAGCTCCTGTAACAACTCTGGCCTTAGATCTGGAGCGGATCGAGTCATCCGAAAAAGGGAAGCTCAACCCCATCACGGAGGCCACCGATTCCGCGGTGTTGGAGCCGCACACAGATTCTACTTCATATGATATCCGCATCAATGGAACCCTGGACTCGTCTCCGGCGACAAGTTCCGAACCCGGCGAATCCGCGGATACCGAACTCAATCGGTTATCGATCTTCAAGTTCAGCGCCGCACATGTCTTCCAACACTCGCCCATGGGCAACGTACTAAACTCACTAAAAAACCTATCCCTGGCAGGCGACTCGCCGCCGAACTAAGTTCGGTTCGAACTTGCGGCGGATGATGGAGAATTTTGCTTCCCACCAGCCGCCCACTTCATAGCCACTGTCGAAGACCCAACCAACACGCTTGACCCTGGCTCCGAGGACATCGACGGTATGGACAACGATGAGGGGCAAGGCCAGGACTAACTACCCGCTAGACGCGGGATGGCCACTTCATGGTACGACGTGTGTATGGTAGACACACCCAACAACGCTCTCGACGATGACAAGGAGGACACAGTTGAGGATAAAACTCCTGGTACACAGTCCGAACACCGGCGCGCCCTGCACCGCTCTAAGTCACGTCGCTCAAGAGAAAACAATACTAGCACCGGAGAAGATAACACTCCGGACAATGAAGACCCTGTCGAGGTAGGATCCGAACAGGACGAACAGGAAGGCGGGCAAGACAGCCCTGATGAACAGGCCACATATGGAGACTCGGAGGATAGCAATTATCTCCCACTCTCCGAGGAAGAGGAGATCCTCGGCAACGAGGATTTTATCGTGCCTAAGGAACCTCTTGAGCAGGAGCGCTTTAAACGCCGGCTCATTGCCACTGCAAGGAGCCTAAGGAAGAAGCAGCTGCAGCTTCAAGCGAGCCAAGATTTGCTCAATGATAGATGGACCGAGGTCTTGGCCGCCGAAGAATATGGCCTTAGCGGCCCAGAAAAAAGCCACCCCAAGAGTAGGTGGCTCCCTCAATACGATGGCAGGGCGTTGGAGCCAACACCACCATCGAATAATGCGGTAGGCCGACCACAGTTCGGTCCGGATAAAGCAGCAGCCCAAGCAGAGCAGCATACCAACCCATCCGGCCGTCAAAACAAGAACAAAATAGCTCGGGGGAATACTCGCGACATCCAACAAGACCTGGAGGGTAGAACAAGACACACAAAATCAATATACAGATCGCGGGGACATGCCCCGACCGGTGATGATGGTTACCTATTCGGACACAACAGAGCCAACCACGCCCGGTCCGAACACCGTAAACGGAGTCCGCTGGAGGTTCTTCATATAGTGGCCCAACACAAAGGAGCCGCACAGCCTCTCTGCTTCACTGACGAGGTAATGGAGCATGAATTTCCAGACGGGTTTAAACCCATTAACATCGAGTCATACGAGGGAACAACAGATCCCGCAGTATGGATTGAGGATTACCTCCTCCATATTCACATGGCTCGCGGAGACGACCTTCATGCCATTAAATACCTACCTCTCAAGCTCAAAGGGCCAGCTCGGTACTGGCTAAACAGTTTGCCAGAAAATTGTCGGGTGGTTGGTGCGACATATGCCAAAGGATGGCTTATCATTGTGGGAGCCAATAAAACGTCGCCGGTGCCTGGAAACGGGATGAGGCGAAGACATGCACGCCGGCGAATCTTACCCAGGTTCGGGGCTCTCCGAGGAGATAACACCCCTAGTCCTGCTCTGCGGGGTCTCCGCATGATCACTAGATCGATAAAAGGTAGCTACAATCGCTCCTAGAGCTGTTGGGATCAAGGGAGAAGAAGAACAGGGCTAGCACTTGCTTCTCTCTATCTATGTGTGTGTGTGTGTGCTATGCTTGGAAGCCAAACATGCAGAGATGCGAACCCTTTGCATGGGTGCTCCGGGGGGTTTATAGAGGCCTACCCCCCGGGGGTACAATGGTAATCCGACTGGGATCTGGTCCCAGCCGTCAGTGTCTACGCTCGCCGGCTTCTCCGCCGGCTGCTGGGTCCCGCCGGCTGTCGGCTACTTGGTCGACAGGCCGGTCCCACCGCCTAGGGTTTTGTCGGCGGCTGCTTACTGTAGCCGCGCCTCTGATGATGAGGGCTTTGTCGAGGTGAGCGTGGCTACAGTGGGCCGCCTCGGGGGCTTATCACTGTAGCCTCACCTCGTCTTGTCTTCTTAATGGGGCTCCTACTTCGAGGAAGGGAGTGGCCGGCTTCTGGAGGCCGGCTATACTCTCGGCCGGCTAGGAAGAGCCGGGCCGCCTTCACGCCTCTCTCTGGTTGAAGGGGTCCGCGGTCCTTGGGCCGTACAGGAGGGGGTCGTGGATGACGTCGTAGATAGCGTGGCTACAGTGCCGGGCCGCACGGGAGGCATCCCTCCCGTACGGCCTCCTGTAGCCATGCCCGCCTCGGGCTTCGGGGGTCGTAGGCCGCACTGTGGCCATGCCCCGTCAGGTCGTCGTTATGTAGGAGTGGTTGTGGTCTTGGCCGGCTTCTAGGAGTTGGCATCCTTCTTGGCCGGCTTCTTGGAGTCGGTGAGGCTGGGTCGCCTTCCGGGAGTCGGCTTTGATGGCAGCCGGCTGGGGAAGGCGGCCCAAATGCTTGGAGTGCTTGAAGGCCCAAAAATGCTTGATAAATTCCTGAAGAGCCAGGGGTAGTCGGTTAGGCTACCCGTGGCCATTTACTCCGACAGTAGTCCCCGAAGCTGATTGGGCTTCGAGGCGGAGTGGGGTTCGAGAAGCTCGATCAGCTTCCTATCGTGACAAGCCGGCAGCTGGGAGCCGGCCTTGGTGCAGGCGTGCCGCCTTTAGTCGAATTCTTCCGGAGTCGGGGGGCGGGAACCCGTAGGCTCGTGCACCGGGCCTCGGGCCGTTGGTGTGCCACGTGGCCGGAAAGCCTACCAGCCCACGCGCGCGACGGGACGTCACCGCAGGGAGGGGGCCCGCCACGTCCGTGCCCCGGCCCAGGCACGGATCCTTTGTATCCCGAAACCGCCCGCACGTTCCGTGCGGCAGTTTCGGCTCGCACTTATGCGTAATAAACGCGAGACGTGGGGGGAGTGGGCGCAGTTAATTCCACGTCTCCCCCCCCACGTCCGGCCTCTTCGGCCACGTGAGGCTATAAGTAGGGGGAGGTGGAGGGCGGCAGACCCTCGCACGCTCCTCCTACTCCCTTCGTCTTCTCGCCTTGCTCGTACTTGCGACAGCGCCTCGCCGCCGCGCTCTTCTTTCGCACGCTCCTCCGCCGCCGTGCTAGCTTCCGCTATGCCTCCCCACGTAGAGCAGCTTGGCGGGGATTGGGATGGATCCATCGTCCATAGCGACCACATCGACTTCCTCCACGACACCCGGCGTCTGCCCAGCGCGGACAAAGTGGAGGTCCGCCTCGCGCCGGAGAAGGAAATCAGGCCGGCGCCACGGGATGGCGAGCGGGTGGTCTTCCGCTCGCACTTCCTGCGCGGCTTCGGCCTGCCAGTGAGCGCCTTCTTCCGCTCCTGGCTGGACTTCTATCAGCTCCAGCCGCACCACCTCACCCCCAACGCAGTGGTGCTGCTGTTGGCCTTCGTCACCCTGTGCGAGGGTTATCTCGGCGTCCTCCCCACCCTCGAGCTCTGGGGGGAGTTCTTCCAGTCGAAGCTGGGTACGTGCAGCAAGGGCGTGCCGGCCCACACTGGCGCCTTCATCGCGTCGCGGAGATCGGGCGCCGACAACCCCTTCCCCGTCATCACGCTGATCCAATCGGTGAAGAAGTGGCAGAAGTCATACTTCTATGTGCGGAACATCGCTCCACGGGGTGACTACATCAACCTGTCGGCTTACGTAGCCGGCCCACCGGCGGGGAGGCTGCCCCAGTGGTCCTTCCGGGCGGTGACGCTGTCGCAGGGAGGAAACGCCGCCATCGCCCGCCTGCGGGTGATGGTCCAGTCGGAGGGCCTGGCGAGGCCCGACCTCCTGGCCGCGTTCGTCACGCGCCGGGTCCTCCCGCTCCAGAGCCGGCCTCATCTGATCTGTCAGATGAGCGGCCAGCTCGATCCGAGCCGGATGTGCACCAAGGAGATGCCGCAGCCCGACGCCGCCGACATGGTGAACTACCTCGCCAACTGCCAGCTTCCCGACAATTGGCAATTCGGCAAGGAGCCATACAACCGCGCCAATCCTCCGCCTACGGTACGCTCCCCTTCTCTTCTTCTCTTTTTCTCTCTCAGCTTTGTCGCCGAGTTCCTCTGGGCCGACTCTAACTCAGTCGGCTTGCTCTTTTGACAGAATCCTCTGCTTCGGCCGGCCGGTGGAGCGGACGTGGAGCGCCGCTTTGTCCCCGACCGGACCGAGCACGACCAGGAGGACCCCGATCTGGGGGCGGTCCATATGGAGGACGCCGCTGAGCCGGCCGGCGGCCAAGCCGGCGGCGAAACAGGCGGCTCCGGGTTCACCGCTACCTTCGAGGACTGGCCGGACGAGGACGAAGCCGAAGCCGTCCTGCATCGCTAGCCGGCGTCCGGACGCGGCGCGGGCTCCTCCGGCGCGCAGCCTGTTCGGGGTAGAGGCCAGAAACGTCGCGCCACCCAGGGCATGTTCGGTAGCTGGACGAAGAAGCCCAGGGGTGGGGCGGCGGCCACCAGGCGGGAAGAGGCGGCCGCGAAAGCGGCTCGCTTCCGCAAAGTGGTGAAGCAGCCGCAGACTGTGTCGGCGTGAGTTTTCTCTCTTTTTGTACTGTCCTTCTTTCTTTCTTTTGGTGGTTCTTGAATCTTTGTCTTCTTTTTCAATGGTCAGAGCTCCGCTATCCCTTGAGCGGGCGGCCATCGGCTCCGTTGTCGGCTCGCCAGGGGGCTCTGAGAGCACCACCCGCCACGTAGATCCCCGTGCCGCCCTCCTGGAGGCGACGGAAAGGAACGCGCGGGAGGCGCGGGAGGAGCAGGAAGCGCGGGAGGCGGAGGCACGGAGGGCAGCCGCCGCCCAGGCAGCTCGGGAGGAGGAGGCGGCGAAGGCGCTCGCCGAGGCCGTAGCCAAGGCCCAGGCAGAGGCCGAGGCCGAGGCGGCGGCTGGGGAGGCCTTGATGGTCACCCCCCTACGCACCATGGCGCCCGGGGACGTGGATCCCTCGCCGGGAGGAGCCAGCGGTTCCCAGCCGGGGCTGGGAGGAAGCGGCGACGACATCGTCATCTTGGGGGAAGCGCCGGGGCCGACTCCTCCGACTAGGACGACCCAAGGCCGCCAGCCTGAGCCTGCGCCCGCACAGTCGGCGGGGGGCGAGCCGGCCGCAGGGGCTGAGGTGGCGGTCCGGGTTCCGCCAAGCCGGCGTGCGGGGAAGGCCGCGGCTGAACCGCAGAAGGCTGCGTCGGAGCCACAACCGGCCGTGGGCTCCAGCTCGTCGGCCCGAGACGCGGAGGCGGCCAGCGCTACCTCGGGGTGGACGCCGGGCGGAGGGACAGCGGTGGTGAACGTCGCTGCACAAGACGTCCGGACCCGGCTGCAAAGCCAAGCCGCGGCGCTGAGGCAGTTCACCGACGAATTCCTCGCCACGCGGGCAGCCATCCGGGTTAGTATTCTCATCTCGTTCTTTCTTGATCTTGATTTTTCTCGTGGGGGCGCGTCAGCGCACCCACTGGGTGTAGTCCCCGAGTTCCAAGTCGGCTGCTGAGCAGGCGGCTTGGAACTTCTTGGAGATTTCGTTTTTGCTGCTTTGTTCTCACTTCGGTCTTCTGCCCGTTTTGCAGGATTACCACAACCTCCGAGCGGCCGCGTTCAACTCCCAGGCTCGGGAGCTGACTCAGAAAACCGCTGATCTCACTGAAAGCCGAGGTATGTGACTTGATCTTTATCTCATGTGGGGGCGCGTCAGCGCACCCACTGGGTGTAGTCCCCGAGATTCGGGCCGACTGCTGAGCGACCGCTTGGTCAAGAAGCTGGCCGACCAGGAGGAAAGCCACCAGGCGGCGCTGAAGGCTGCGCAGGATCGCGAAGCCACCCTCCAGGCCGAGTTCGAGACGGAGGCGGCCGGTTGGGCAGAGGCCAGGCAGACTCTGGTCTCTGGCTATGGCCAGATTAAGGACCTGGTTGACGGTAAGTCGTCTACCCCTTCATCCTTTCTAGCCATCTGCCACTTCGGCTTGTTTTTTTTCTGATTTTGGTGTTCTTCTTTCCTTTTCTCCTTCGTGCAGAGTACTTCCCTGGCTACTCAACTGCTGCCAACCAGGCCATCGAAGCTCGTCGCCAGGCGAAGAGGCAAGCCGGCTTCGAGATCTCGCCCACCGCCGGCCGCTCGCTGGAGGAGCAGCTCCTGGTGATCCAGGCTCGTATCCAGCCGGCTCACAGGCTGCTCCACCGGCTTCAGCGTGCCGGGTCGCAGGCCTTGGCCGCCCTCTGGCCCGGCCAAGTGGTCCCGCGCACTCCCAGTCGGACCGCCGACTAGCTGGAGGTGGCCATCGGCCGCTTCGAGGACTGGAAGGCGTCAGCGGCTCGCTCCGGCGCCAGGCGGGCGCTGGAGTTTGTCAAGGCCTGGTATCCCGGCCTGAACCTGGACCAGCTGGCGACCTGGCGGCAGCAAGCTGACGCAGAGCTGGAGCCGGCGCGGCCGGCCATCATTCGGCGGGCTTCGGCGATCGCCGACTACACCGACACCAGTGTCTTCACCCCCGAGGTGGACGGCGATGGAGTCGCCCAGCCGGAAGATTGGTTCGGGCTGGACCCGGCGTACGGCGAGGACTCGGCGGAGGAGATCGACTCCAGCGACGAGGGCGAAGAGGAGGAGGAGGAGGGTGAAGACGCCGAGCCGGCTGGTGGAGTAGCCGGCCAGCCTGACCGCGCCTCCAGCACTACGTCGCGTGCGAGTGCGTCTCCTGCTGCGGGAGGCGGTCAAGCCGGGACCAGCTAGGCGGCCACTCCTTTAGCCGGCGAGCTGCCTTCACCGACCAGCTCGGCCTCCAAGTCGCACCTTAGTCTTCTTTCTTTTATTTTCCTGTGTTGTTACTTTTGAACAATATTTGGTTAAGTCTGCACAATTCCACCCATTGGGTGTATTCGAACTTAAGTCTGTCCGGCCTGTGGGCGGCTTTATGTATATAAGTTATGCAATCGGTCTTTCCTTGTGCTTTCGCTTTTTGTCCTTCTGCTTTTTTCCTTTGCCGCCCTCCCTTGGTTGCCGCCTCCCTAGTCAAACAGTTGCTCTGCAATCTGTAGCCGGGGAGTGCCTGGCCGATTAGGGAGGGGGAAGTACTTTTAGCTCTGCCGGACTTAAGCTAAGTTTTTAGGAAGCCGGCCAGCCGGCTGCTGCGACAGCCGGCAGGCATATATGGAGGCCGTCTTTTCGCTATATAGGTTGGTTGTTCCTTAGCCGTTTTTCGTGTGGGCGTCCTTTCTGTCTTCTCTCTTTCTAGTCGGACAGTCAGTTCTTTGAGCTGCGACTTTCAACAAGAGGGGACTTGGGAGCCGGCGCACTACTTTGCTGACTTCGGGAAGAACTTAGAATATAGCTCAAGGCGGCCAGTCCCCGGGCCGACTAGTCGGACCCGGTGCCGGACAAGAATTCAAAATGTAATAATACATTCATGGATGTGACACTCGTCATTCATAGATAAATAAAAGGCAGTCCCCGAGTACTGTTCGGGGGGCCTGTTGGTTTGTAACTTAATACAAAAGGGGTAGCGTGATACATACTGCTTTTCAGCTATAAAATCGTCTTAGGAGGTTTGCGTTCCATGGTCGCTCCGACTCCTTGCCGGAGTCGTCTCTCTTGCGTGCTCTTGGCTTTTGCGCGTCGATCAAGTAGTAGGAGTCGTTGCCGAGTGCCTTGCTGACGACGAAGGGGCCTTCCCAAGGGGCCGAGAGCTTGTGCTGGCCGGCTGTTCGTTGGATCAGCCGGAGCACAAGGTCGCCCTCTTGGAAGGATCTTGGCTTGACCTTGCGGTTGTAGTAGCGGCGCAGGCCTTGCTGGTAGATGGCGGACCAGCTGAGGGCTAACAGCCGGCCTTCTTCCAGTAGGTCGACGCCGTCTTCTCTTGCTTCTTTGGCTTCCTCCTCCGTGTACATGGTGATCCGAGGCGAGTCGAACTCGATGTCTGTTGGGATGACAGCCTCGGCACCGTACACAAGGAAGAATGGAGTGAAGCCGGTTGACTTGTTGGGTGTAGTGCGCAGACTCGAGAGGACAGCCGGCAGCTCTTCGAGCCAGCAGCCGGCCGATCGCTCCAGTGGTACAACCAGTCGGGACTTGATGCCAGAGAGGATAAGTCCATTTGCTCGCTCGACCTGGCCGTTTGACTGCGGGTGGGAAACGGATGCTAAGTCCAGTCGTATGCCCTGTGTCGCGCAGAAACGTGCCAGTGCGCCTTTGGCGAAGTTCGTGCCGTTGTCGGTGATGATGCTGTGCGGCATGCCGTACCGAGTAGTGATGTCGGTGATGAATGTCACGGCAGTCGGCCCGTTCAGCTTCTTGATCGGCTTTGCTTCGATCCATTTTGTGAACTTGTCCACCGCAACGAGTAGGTGTGTCATGCCACCGCGGGCTGTCTTGAAAGGGCCCACCATGTCTAGTCCCCAGACGACAAAAGGCCAGGTGAGGGGAATGGTCTTGAGGGCAGAAGCCGGCAGGTGTTGTTTGGAACTGAAGACTTGACATCCTCTGCAGCTCTTCACTATTTCTTTAGCATCCTCCAAGGCAGTCGGCCAGAAGAAGCCATGGCGGAAAGCCTTGGCCACGAGGGATCTTGAGGCGGCGTGATGGCCGCATTCGCCTTGGTGGATGTCTTTGAGGATTGCCACTCCTTTATCTGGCTCGACACAACGCTGGAAGATTCCAGTGACGCTGTGCTTCACAAGCTCCCTGTTGATTATTGTGTATGCTGCGGCTCGTCGTTGCACTAGTCTTGCTGCGATCTCATCAGCCGGCAGCTCTCTGCTGACTAGGAACTTGAGGATGAGCTGGGCCCATGAGGGAGCTGTGACTTCTTCTGCTGTTAATGTGGCCACCATGACTCGGGTGGGTGGGTTGGGTGTTGCGTTGGGGTCGACCACCACTTCTTGCGTCGTTGCAGTCCCCGGGCCGGGCTCTGAGGTCCCTGGGCCGGGTGCGACTACGTCAGTCCCCGGGGCAGTCGTCGAAGTCCCCGTGCTGCCTGCGGGATTTCTTGAGCCGGATCCGGCTGTTTCTGGCGCAGGCGGTACGAAGATGGAATCCGAATCTGGAGACGGCTGGATGGACGGCTTGAGGAGGCGCTGGAGGGAGACGCCAGTCGGTATGGCTTGTCGGGTGGAGCCGATCCGTGCTAGGGCATCTGCTTGGTCGTTGTCGGCCCTTGGCACGTGAAGGAACTCGCACCCTTCGAAGTATCCGCTCATCTGCTGGACGAGGAAATGGTAGCTTGCCATGTTTGCGTCCTTGGCGTCCCAGTCGCCAGATGATTGCTGGACCACCAAGTCTGAGTCGCCGTAGCACAGGATCCGGCGTATGCCGAGTTCCTTGGCTAGCCGGAGCCCATGTACGAGCGCCTCGTACTCGGCCACGTTGTCGGAGACGGCGAAGTGGATCTGCAGCGTGTACTTGAGCTTGTCGCCTTTGGGAGAGGTGAGGATGATGCCGGCTCCCAAGCCGGTGCGCATCTTGGACCCGTCAAAGTGCATCCGCCAATGGGTGGAGTCGGGAGCCGGCGGTAAGTACTGGGTTTCGGCCCAGTCGACGAGGAAGTCGGCCAATGCTTGCGACTTGATGGCGGTGCGGGGTTGATAGAAAATCGTGTCGGGCGCCAAGGCAATGGCCCATTTGGCCACCCGGCCGGATGCATCCCGGCTGCCTATGATCTCGGCGAGCGGGGCAGTGCACACGACCGTGATGGGATGCTCTTGGAAGTAGGGCTTCAATTTCTTGGCAGCGAAGTACACCCCATAGCACATCTTCTGGTAGTGCGGGTAGTTTTGCTTTGAGCTGGACAGCACTTCGCTGAGATAGTAGACCGGCCTCTGGACCAGCTGGGCTCGGCCTTCCTCCGGGCGCTGGACCACAACAACAGTGCTGACGACTCGGCTTGTCGCGGCGATGTAGAGGAGCATGGGCTCCTTCTCAGTCGGCGCAGCCAGGACAGGCGGAGTGGTCAACATTTTCTTCAACTCATGGAAGGCTTGGTCGGCTTGATCATTCCACTCAAAGTGAGTGGACTTCTTCATGAGTCGGTACAGAGGGAGGGCCTTCTCTCCTAGTCGGCTGATAAAACGGTTCAGGGAGGCTAAGCAGCCAGTGAACTTCTGCACATCTCGCAGCTTGGTGGGAATCTCCATCCTCTCGATGGCTTTGATCTTGATAGGGTTGCACTCAATGCCGCGTTCGGAGACCAGGAAGCCTAGCAGCTGGCCGGCTGGCACTCCGAACACGCACTTCTCGGGGTTGAGCTTGATCTGGAATCGGCGCAAGTTGGCAAATGTTTCCTTCAGGTCTTCCAGCAAGGTACCGCGCTTCTCTGTCTTCACCACAATGTCGTCTACATAGACGTGGGCATTTCTGCCAAGTTGTTTCAAGAGACATTTCTGCATGCAACGCTGAAAAGTGGCACCGGCATTTCTCAAGCCGAATGTCATTGTCAGGTAGCAGAAAGCTCCAAAGGGTGTGATGAAGGCAGTCTTCAGGCGGTCGGCCGGGTCCAACTTGATCTAATGATACCCTGAGTATGCATCCAAAAAACTTAACAGCTCGCATCCGGCTGTGGAGTCTATCACTTGGTCAATCCGTGGCAAAGCAAACGGATCCTTTGGGCAGGCCTTGTTCAAACTTGTGTAGTCTATACACATGCGCCACTTGTTATTCTTCTTCAAAACCGGAACTGGATTGGCAAGCCATTCTGGAAAGAATACTTCCATGATGAAGCCGGCTGCAAGGAGCCGGGCTATCTCTTCTCCCACGATTCTTCGCTTCTCTTCTGATAGTCGGCGGAGGGGTTGCTTGACCGGCTTCGCATCAGCTCGGACATGTAATTTGTGCTCGGCGAAGTCCTTCGGGACACCCGGCATGTCCTTTGGGGACCATGCAAAGATGTCTCGATTCTCACGGAGGAAGTCGGCGAGCTCGCCTTCCTATTTACTGTCCAAGTTCGCCCCAATCACGGCGAACCTCTCCGGGTGCTCCGGGTCTAGAGGTATCTTCTTTGTCTCTTTCGCAGGCTGGAAGGAGCCCTGCGCATCACAGTCCTTGGGGTTGGGGGACAAGGCCGGCTGCTTGCCGGCCATGGCCACAACCCGTTCCAACATCTTCTTCTCTTCTGCCACCACGAGGGACTCGGCCAGCCGGCTGCTGGCCATAGCACACTCGATGGACTTCTTGTAGTCGCCGGCTACCGTGATGATCCCCTTCGAGCTCGGCATCTTCATCTTCAGGTAGGCATAGTGGGGCACAGCCATGAACTTGGCCAAAGCAGGTCGGCCAAGTAGTGCATGATAGGGGCTCTCCAAATCCACCACTTCGAACCATATTGCCTCCCGGCAAAAGTGATCTTTGTCTCCGAAGAGAACATCCATTTTGATCTTGCAGATTGGAGAGCAAGATAGGCCGGGTACGATACCATGGAAGACGGTGCGGCTCGGCATGAGCTGCTTTGCTTTGATGTTCAGCTTGTCCATGGTGTCGCGGTACAGTATGTTAATACTGCTTCCGCCGTCGATCAGGACGCGGGACAATCTGGCAGCTCGCCTCTCCGTCGCAAGGGTGACGTCCAAGACCATAGCATAGGAGCCAGGCGAAGGCATCACCTCTGGGTGGTCGGCCTGGCTCCAGCTGATGGGCTTTTCCGACCAGTACATGAACTCGGCGGTGCTAGAGGCAACCGCGTTTACTTCTTGGTGCTGCCGGCGTCGGCTGCGCTTGTCGTCGACTTGGCTTGTGAAGACGACGTAGGCGTCGTGCGCTTCGGGGAACTCATCTTGGATGGCGCCGACTGCCGGCCGGGCCGCCGGTTGCTGGGGGGCTGGAGGCGGCGGGCCGGGAGGCGGAGGCGGCACCATCCCTTCGCCCTTGGTGATGCGGGTGAGCCAGTGGCATTTCCGTGTTGTATGGTTGGACGGCTTCGCGCCGCTGTGGAACTTGCAGGGAGCATCGAGTGCTTGTTCGTAGGAGAAGGACGGCTGCCAGGGCGGCCGGCCACTCTTCTTCTTGGGAGCGGGCCGCTCTTCGGGCTGCTCGTCTTCAATGGTGGCCACCTGCCGACTGGAGGAAGTCGGCATGGGGCCCTTGCGCTTGTGGTCGTTCTGGTAGGGGCGCCGGTTAGGGTCACCAGCCGGCGTCTTGGGAGCCGGAGCAACTACTTTCCCCGAGGCGTCCACTCGGAGCTCGGTCTTCATGGAGGAGTCGGCCGTGGCATATTTGTCGGCGGTGATCAGCAACTCATCGAGGGTAGCCGGCTCGTCGCAGAGGAGTCGGTGCTTGAGGAGGGTGCCCTCTCGGCACCCGGCAGTGAAGTACTCGATGGCCTGGACCTCGTGCACTCCCTTGCAGGAGTTGCGGAGCTCGGCCCATCGCGTGAGGTAGTCGCGGGTCGACTCGTTGGGCCCCTGGACGCGGAGGGAGAGCTGGCGAGGCTTGGGGCGCCGCTTGTAGGTGCTGGTGAAGTTGCGGACGAAAACTTCGGTGAAGTCCAGCCAGCTGTTGATGCTGTAGGGCTTGAGGCTGTTGAGCCATGTGCGCGCCGTGCCTTGCAGCATCAAGGGGACATACTTCACAGCGACACGCCGGTTGCCGTTGGCGATGCTGACGGCTGTGGAGTAGTCGATGAGCCAATCTTCCGGCTTCACCGAGCCGTTGTACTTGGGCGTGTCTCTGGGAAGCGAGAACCCTTTGGGAAAGGGCTCGTCGCAGATGCGGGGGCCAAAGCATGGCGGGCCGACATCGTCTTCTTCTTCTAGCGCCAAGGATCGAGCAAGGCGGTCGATCCTGTGGCGGGCGTCGTTCTCGCCGACTCCTTCTCAGCGGCCTAGTCGGTCGCCAAGAGTCGGATGGGTGACAGGCGGTGGAGTGAGGCGTCTTTCTCTTCGAGGCGGGGGAGGAGGCAGGTTTCCTTGGTGTTCAACCGCCCGAGGGCGGCCATCCGCGTCGCGCTCGATAGTGATGCGAGTCCGGCTGCGGCTGGCAGCCGGCTCCTTGTCTTTCTTCTGGCGCGCACCGCTCACAGTCGGCGAGCGGGACGTCTCGGCGTGCTCCCGGCGCGGGGGATGGCTATCAGCTCGGGCGCCGGCTTCGTGCCGTTCTGCGGCCGCGTCGATCAGCTGCTGGATTCGTCTTGTCATGTAGGGGAGCTCATCGGCTCCCAGCCCATTGAGCTCCTCTGCAGCCGCCTGGGCGGCTCGCAGATTCTCGAGCGGGGTGGTGTAGACGGGGCGATCTGCGCCCAGCATGCTGGCAACGGCTGCGCCGCGCTTCTGCACGAAACCGGCTCGGCTCGGGCCGCTAGGCGGCGGCGTCCCGAAGGCGGCGCGGTCAACTTCGCGCTGGTGGGCCTCGGTGAGGCGTCTCATCGAAGCTATCTTCTTGCCCTCCGCGATGAGGGCAAGGCGGCGTGCCTCCAGGGTCTCGGCGTCGGCGTCGGCCGGGATGGGGACGGAGAGGTCGTGCATCGCCGCTTGCTGAGCGTCGCGGGCGTTCTCGCCCGAGTTGGAGACGTGGCTGATGACCAGCACTTCGGTGACAGCGCTGCTGCCGCTGTCAGCTCGAGGGAGTGGGTCGTCGAAGATCACCACGTCGGAGGGGTAGGCGTCGAGCGACGCGGTGTCGGAGTCGATGAGCATCGGGTCGATGGAGCCGACAGACTCCATGTCCGCAGCAGGCTCGCTGGAGACGTGAAGTTGGTCGAGGAGGCTGACGAGGCGGCTCTTGGGGTAATCGGTGCCTGCGTCGGACGCAGGCTCGTCGGAGATGCGAGTCTCGCCGAGCAGATCGGCGAGGCGGCTCGCTGCGCAGGTGTCGTCGACGCCTTGCAGCGTGTCGGGGCAAGCGCCATCGGGCGCAGCAGGCTGGCTGCGCTCGCGGGGAAGGAAGAGGGTTCCCGTCCAGAACAGGTCTCCGGACGATGGTGCACCTGGCCCCACGGTGGGCGCCAAATGTCGGGTGGTTGGTGCGACATATGCCAAGGGATGGCTTATCATTGTGGGAGCCAATAAAACGTCGCCGGTGCCTGGAAACGGGATGAGGCGAAGCCATGCACGCCAGCGAATCTTACCCAGGTTCGGGGCTCTCCGAGGAGATAACACCCCTAGTCCTGCTCTGCGGGGTCTCCGCATGATCACTAGATCGATAAAAGGTAGCTACAATCGCTCCTAGAGCTGTTGGGATCAAGGGAGAAGAAGAGCAGGGCTAGCACTTGCTTCTCTCTATCTATGTGTGTGTGTGTGCTATGCTTGGAAACCAAACATGCAGAGATGCGAACCCTTTGCATGGGTGCTCCGGGGGGTTTATATAGGCCTACCCCCCGGGGGTACAATGGTAATCCGACTAGGATCTGGTCCCAGCCGTCAGTGTCTACGCTCGCCGGCTGCTGGGTCCCGCCGGCTGCTGGGTCCCGCCGGCTGGTGGGTCCCGCCTGCTGCCGGCTACTTGGTCGACAGGCCGGTCCCACCGCCTAGGGTTTTGTCGGCGGCTGCTTACTGTAGCCGCGCCTCTGATGATGAGGGCTTTGTCGAGGTGAGCGTGGCTACAGTGGGCCGCCTCGGGGGCTTATCACTGTAGCCTCACCTCGTCTTGTCTTCTTAATGGGGCTCCTGCTTCGAGGAAGGGAGTGGCCAGCTTCTGGAGGCCGGCTATACTCTCGGCCGGCTAGGAAGAGCCGGGCCGCCTTCACGCCTCTCTCTGGTTGAAGGGGTCCGCGGTCCTTGGGCCGTACAGGAGGGGGTCGTGGATGACGTCGTAGATAGCGTGGCTATAGTGCCGGGCCTCACGGGAGGCATCCCTCCCGTACGGCCTCCTGTAGCCATGCCCGCCTCGGGCTTCGGGGGTCGTGGGCCGCACTGTGGCCATGCCCCGTCAGGTCGTCGTTATGTAGGAGTGGTTGTGGTCTTGGCCGGCTTCTAGGAGTTGGCATCGTTCTTGGCCGACTTCTTGGAGTCGGTGAGGCTGGGTCGCCTTCCGGGAGTCGGCTTTGATGGCAGCCGCCTGGGGAAGGCGGCCCAAATGCTTGGAGTGCTTGAAGGCCCAAAAAGGCCTGATAAATTCCTGAACAGCCAGGGGTAGTCGGTTAGGCTCCCCGTGGCCATTTACTCCGACAAAAATTCTATTGGCAACTGGGAAGATTTGGCAGACGCCTTTCGAGACAACTTCCAAGGAACATATGTCCGGCCACTAGATGGCGATGACTTGAGTCATATTGTCCAGGAGCCCGGCGAGTCAGCCAGGGAGCTCTGGACTAGGTTCTTAGTCAAAAAGAACCAAATTGTCGACTGTCGGGGCGCAGAAGCCCTCGCGGCCTTCAAACATAACGTCCGGGATGAATGGCTAGCGCGTCACCTCGGCCAGGAAGGACCCAAATCCATGATAGCCCTTACCGCTCTAATGACTCGCTTTTGTGCGGGAGAAGACAACTGGCTCGCTCATAAAAGCAACAACGCCAGCGACCCGGGCACTTCCGAAATCTGAGACGGCAACGGTAAGCCACAACGAACCAAAGACAACAGTCGCAATAATACTGAAAGATTATGCGACACAGCGGTCAACGCCGGATTTCAGAATCCAAAACCCGGTCAACGGAAGAAGCCACTAAAGGCAAACAAGGATGGACCATCCACCCTTGATAGGATATTGGACCGGCCTTGTCAGATTCACGGTCACCCTGATAAGCCAGCTAATCATACCAACAGAAACTATTGGGTCCTCAAGCAGGCAGGCAAGCCTAACGCCGATCACAAGGGGAGGAGGCCACCAGGCGATAAAGATGACGGAGCGGCTCGCCAGCCGAACACCAGGGGCCAAAAACAGTTTCGCTCTGAAGTTCGATCACTCCCGGAACAGAAATAGCAGTTCGGTTTCCGCCACCCACCTACTATACTGGCAAGATTTACACCACGCGTACATCACTACGCACTCAAGATACCATGGGCATCGGTGGAAGCACAATACGGACAACCCTGCAAGCATTCCCGTAACGTTTTTATCTGCTTTCCTTATTTTTCTATATCATCTCTTACGAACAGGTGACCAACAGGGCAGCATCTACAACGGACTCTATCGGAGTTCAGATCCGTACACTCACCTAAGGGGCTACTTCCGTTAAGGATTCCTCTCCCCGAGGACGGGCGGCGCGGACGTGCGACAGGAGGTCCAAAATAACTTTTCATAGACCGCACTCTTTATTCTGAGCCTGTACTATGCCCTATTTTCCTCTATTCCCGACCCCATGCATGTCAAATAGCCGGGTTTGTGGTTTCCTTTATATATATATACATAAATTTATCATTGGCATATTGCTCCGCTCCCAGTAAACCTCATCCGAACTAATCTTTCATACTCTTTCAACAATGAGTACGGCCTCAACGGCTACCTTACAGATGCACCTCGGCATACCCTGCGAGGGGCTCGGTATGGGAACGAATGAGTTGCCAGTAAAAGTCCAAACAGCTCTATAGCGTACTTCGGCGTCGCAAGTTTGGCCTTATATGCATCAGCTCGGAATCATTGTCTTGGGTCAATAGTTGGGTTGCCCGGCTCCTGTGCTTGCTACCCTACGTTCCGCTCTATTGGCTAGGGTAGTAAAGGGAGAACTACTGCGATTGTGCCCTGGTCTAAACCGGATGAGCACCTCAGTAGAGAAAGCCGAAAAACTGACTGTCATGATGCGGCAAGAGCTGGTCAACCACTTGACGACTTCTTGGAATCCTTAGCAATCCTCCGTGTCACACGAGGGATCTTTTTCAGATCAAATATGTAAGGCACTATACGCCGCATACATACTAGGGGCTATGTCGTAGTCCCACCATAAAACTCCTATGGCTAAGTGAAAGTGTTAACGCCTTATAGTCCGATTGCCTGGTTCGCTGCATTATCACCTCCTTCACAGACCAAAAGGTTGGATAAAGAGTGATTAAATGCATTTCCGAACACCCCCGTACTTCCTACGAGGGGGCTGAAGCCGACGACTGGAAAACTTTCAGATTATATTAAAACAGCCGCACAGGAGGAATTCAAGCTTTTGAGCAAAATATAAAAATAGATCAATTATAAAATTGTCTTTTACAATTCTAATACACCTCACTCGAACATTATGTTCTTCGAGCATTGACCCTCTATCAAGCGGGCGGCTTCCAGGACGTCTTCAAAATAATGCTCCGGCTCACTACGGTCCTTGCCCTTGAGCGGACTTTTCGCCGCAACATCGACGGCCTTCATCTTCCCCCAGAACGTCTTGACTCAGGCAAAGGCCATCCGTGCACCTTCAATGCACGCCGACCGCTTCGCAACATCGATACGCGGCACCGCATCAACAAGACGATGCACCAAGCCAAAGTAGCTCTTTGGAACAGGCTCATTCGGCCACAACCGGATTATGACGTTCTTCATGGCGTCGCTAGATATCCTATGAAGCTCGGCCCATTGGGACATTTGTTCATTCAGCAATAGAGGGCGCTTTGATGCGCCAAATTGTGACCAGAAAAGCTTCTCCGTTGCATACCCCTCTTGTGCTTGGTAAAATTGCGCCGCATCGGAAGAACTCTTCGGCAAGTCCAAAAATTCAGCCGGAGAACTCCAGACCTGGTTCAGCTGAGCATAGTCTGGATCGCCAAACTTAGTCTGAAGCAAAAAGGGCTTACCGGCCGCTATCTCCTTAGCCTGCTGAATCTCTTCTCGAGCTGCCCTAGATTCAGACCGAGCTTCACTCGCCTCTCGTACGGCCTTATCAAGTTCAACCATTTTGGCTTTATTCTCCTTCTCAAGGTATTCACAGCGGCTGGCAGTATTCTTCAATTCAAGCGCCAGTGCGGATATTTTCTCCTCATTTTGGCACCGAGCTGCTTGTTCGGCTCTTAGATCAGCCAATGCCTTCTCGGCAGCCGCATCACTACATCGGGCCTGCTCCTTGGCTCGGGCTAGCTCCGCCCGAAGAGCTTCAACGGCGGCAGCACCATCTGCACTTATGCACATTTCATATAAAACTCTTTTCGGCGTCAGGCCTAAATTACAAGCACATTGGTGTAAGGAATGCTCGAAATATATACCTTGCGAGTGGTCAAGACGCCTGTTGATCAATGCAATGTCGTCCTCCGCAATATCCAGTTTTGGCTATAGTTCGGCCACCTCAGTATTTCGGGTAGCCGTAGGAGGGGAGGCAGCCTGTATTCCAAGTTAAATCAAGGTTAGCACCTGAGCATATCTTTTTGATCCTCCGATCGCTTCCTTCGGAAGGCAATCCGAGTCCCAGGGGCTACGGCATATACAACAGGTGCATTCTGTCAATATTATCCAATTGGCAAAATTACATCACAAACCTCAAAACCTCTTAGAAGTCTCGTGAAGGCCTCGTTCAATCCGCTCTTCGTGGATAGAACCTTTTCGACCACCGTAACCATCAAGGCACGGTGCTCCTCTGAAATGGACGCTTGTCGCAGCATGTCCGTCAGCATTTCCGGTGCTCCGGGATCTTCGGAAACCGCCGCCAGAGTGCGGCATTCCTTTGAAGGAATCCGCTTACTTGCCTCCAAAATCGTCTCCGGCTGTAATAGTTTGGGGCCGTCATTCTTGATTCCCGAACCCTGAGTGACAGAGGCACCACCTTCGAGTAACGCCTTCTTCGTTTCCTGCACTACTTGTCAATCGGAAGGAGGCCTCCGGGATGATACCTCAAGATCATCCGCCCTGTTGGGCGAGGAGGCCGGAGAAGGCGTGTCACTCTCCATCATCTCAGGAGGAAGGTCTCCCGAGGAGGAGGACGATTGAGAAACACCAGGCGTTAACCAGCGAGGATGTACATATGTCGGATGATTACTTCGCTGATAGGAAAAGGATGAGGTATGTTTAAAGTGCCCCAGCTTCACTTACGGTTTGGCCAGAGGTTTGTCCTCATCATAAAGCTCTAAGGCAACATCGCTTGCCCGGCCCAAGCCGTCCGACGATGGCATTTTTCCTCTTTTGGAAGGTTTTCCCTCCCGACCTTCAAAAGCGGCGCTCTTCTTGCCATGAAGGGTTTCCTCTGCACCTTTGCCCTCGGGCAAAAGGTTTTCGGTTTCCCCGAACATAGCATCTAATTTATCCTCAGGACGGGGATCACCTCTGGTCCCCCTATCCTCACCCCCCTCTGTAGACACCTGGTACGGTGTCGGAGTCAGCATTCTCGTCAGCAGGGCAGACGCAGAATCTTTGGGGAGGGGTGCCGGTGTCACGACCGGTTTTTCAATAAAATAATTATTGAGAAACCAATCCCTGTTACGGACCAGCGAGGAAGAATTCCTTCTCACTGATAGACAATACATTGGTCACAGAAGAAAAATACCAGGAGTACTAAATATAATACAAAGTTGAGCAGAGACTGCCCAACAATTTATTACAAGCACGCCAATAAAACAACACGGCGGATAGGGTAGCAAACTACTAACTCACGATAATAACGGTGGTGGAAATATCACTGCAAAGCGAGTGACATGACTCCAGAGTACTACAACTCTTCGAGCGTCGGAGTGAGGCTCGAGAATACTTATTGCGGGTGGCAGAAGCGTAAACGATACAAGTGACCAATATCCGGGATCGCGCAGGACTGACTGGGACTCCTCTAGGCGTCGGACGCGCTATCAAACTCTTCATCCAAGAGATCGCCTTTGTCAACATCTGGCCAAATCAACAAGCCAGGTGAGTACTATGAAAGTACTCGCAAGACAGTTCGGACATAAGGCATAACAAATGCAAACATGAAGCACATGAATAAGTTAACCAGTGCGATCAGACATAGAGATAATAAATACTGGGTGCCAAGCGAGGGTCTGAATGACGCCTCGAGCGGAAACTGCAGAATAGTAATGCGGGTGCCAAACGAGTGTCTGAAAGACTCCTCGAGCGGAAAATGCGGAACAATAGTACAGGTGCCAAACGAGTGTCTGAAAGACTCCTCGAGCGGAAAATGCGGAATAATAATACAGGTGCCAAACGAGTGTCTGAAAGACTCCTCGAGAGGAAAATGCGGAATAATAATACAGGTGCCAAACGAGTGTCTGAAAGACTCCTCGAGAGGAAAATGCGGAATAATAATGCCACAGTCGGGCGTCGGGGCGACACCACATAAAGGGCTTATAACAGAAAATAAAGACAGTACATGCCACAGTCGGACGTCTCAGCGAAAACGCATAAAGGGCTTATATTTAAAGTGAGAAATGAGTACACGCCACAGTCGGACGTCTGCGCGACGTCACATAAAGGGCTTATGTCACAACTCATTAATACAATAGCTCGGAGACATAAATTATCACAAGCATGAGACACAAAATAAAGTTAGTCCATCAACTGGAATAACAATAAATCTGAGATTTTACCGCTTGAGCTTGTTCACCGGGGGCAAGATTTTCACACGGATAGATTTGGATGTAAAGTCTACATTCTGATCATGGACACGATGATTTGGAAAGAATTGACTCTGCAGAGTTTGTACTTAACCACAGCCAACGGATTTCAGTAGTCACGGGGACTAGTTCCCTCTACAGTGTTCTGGAAGGAACACGTCTAACCAGTACACACCCAATTTAACCATCCGAAGCCAGGGATCACCCTTGGCAACATTCAGGAAAAACCCTGAGTCGGGGAGGCTACAACCTCGCGTAGCATGGGATCAAATTTCTATACGCGCGCTATAAGGGGGTGCCCCCCTCTCGGTCCCAACCGGAAACACCCATGCCCCCTGACCGAATGACTGGCTTTAATCCTGGGCCAAGTTACCATCATCCCGGCCTCTCTGTTTGGTGTGTACACGGAAAGAGGTTACCAACTTACTAAACCGTATCCTGGCAATGAGACATGTGGTAGCACGGAAAGGGGAAGGGACGATAACACGGCTCCAACCATGTTAACGTCGGGAAAGTCGGATGACACAAGGCTGGCATGCTACAACAGTACCACCTTGCTGCCCTTCATGTCACCACATGATTAGGCCACCTCTCATCAGAGGTCATCGCAACTTTGGAACATGCGGGAAAAGATCGATAACGTGGCTCCAACCGCGTTAACGTCGAAGAAAGTCGGATGACGCAAGGCTGGCATGCTACAACAGTACCACCTTGCTGCCCTTCATGTCACTACATGATTAGGCCACCTCTCATCAGAGGTCATCGCAATTTCGGAACAACCGGGTCGTTGCCTTACAAGCAACGAGGTACTTATCGACACTTACATGCCACGCACAAACTTTCACATGAACATGCAAAACATCTGCCATATAAAATGTTCAAACATGCTTGCCTGGTTCGGAGAAGTCGGAGTCTAGCTCGGCGAAGTTTGCGGCTCCGTCCCCTCTCCCGGAACCTACGGCAATCACGAAACGGGGTACTAACGTGAAAACCAACACATGCACAGAAACTTTGCCAAATATTTTTCAAATAAATCCCATAAAACACTAGACAAAATTTGGAGATTGACAGAAAAAGAATCACTCAAAAATACCTTTCCATTAAAAAGTTATAAGGGTTTCTGTCCAGGGACCTTTCTGTAATGAAACAGAAAAGTTCCAGGGTTTTAACTGAGAAAACAGAAAACGGTTCGTTTGGAAATGCGCAAGCGCAAGAGAGAAGACGTACTTTGCCCGAAGGCGTTAACAGAAAACGGTTCGGGGAAAATAAAACAGAGGCTGACAAGCGAGGCCCGCATGTCAGGTTTGAAAGTTCGCCGGCGCCCGAAGACGGCGGTGGACGCCGGCGTCGAACCACGGCGAGTTAGGAGAAACGGAGGGTACCAAGAGCTTCAGTGTCTTCTTCCGCGTCGGTGGGTGGTGGACTCGTCCAACGGGGAGCACCACGTCGACGGCGACACTATCTCCGGCGGACGGCGGTTCGGGTGAGGTTGGGGAACTCCGGTGGAGGGCTGCAAAGTATGAATTGAGGCGCGTGTCAGAACGGGTGATGCAAGGAGAAGCTACTGGCAAGAGAATGGGGGCTGTGGAGCACACACGGGGGCGAATCGGGCTGGATCCCGTGGCGGATCGCGGCAGCCGGAGTCGAGGAAGGAGACCCCCTCGCGGCTCTTCCAGTGGCTGGGCGTGTTCTAGGGGAAGTGTAGGGCTGGTGGGTGCTCGAGTTGAAGCTCGGGACCCCTATTTATAGGCAGATCGATGGGGTGGCCGTGAACGGAGAATCTCCGGCGAGCGATTACGGCGGAGCAGTGGGTTGGCAAAGGGTTGGAGCGGTCGAGCAGCATCAGTGGGTGTTACGGGACTCGTTTTGCAGCTAAACGGAGCTGGCCCTGGCGTAATGGCGTCTGCCCACGGTGAGGTGACCGCACGGGCTCAACGGCGGCAGAGAGCGTGCTCCACGCCCTGGGGTTCACGACGAGAGCGGCAGCGCATTTGGGGGAGTGGACGGCCACGCGGCGGGCTCCGGTGGTTTGGGCGGCGCTGGGTGGAGTCGGCGGCGCCGTGTCTCCCGCTGGCGCCCGCAAAGCCGTCGCCGGCGTCGGTCACGGGGCGGCGCACCTTCTGCTACTCGTCGCCGACGCCCGCAAGATGCCAGGCACTCGTGCGGTGCAGGAACAAGAGGGCGAGGACGAGGAGCAAGGCGACGCGATGCACTGGCGAGATCGATGCCCGTCTCTGAAGAAAACGACAGTGAGCACTGACTGAACTCTGAAGTTAACTGAAACTTGACAGTGACCAAGCATTGCAGGTGTTCGACAGTAGGTTTTGGTAAAGAGATAAATTTTTCTGGAGCTGTAACTTGGTGAGATGATCACTCAAAGCACCCAGGAGCTGCATGAATTTACTTGGAATTTTTGGAGAAAGTTTTGAATGAATTTCACCAAATTTGGCAAATCTGGTCCAAACTTGCAGCTGATGTAGTTTGAAAATTTTGAACTGGAGACCAGTGGATCTTCATGGTTCTAGGTTGAGGGTTCAAAGGACTAGGAGGGGAAAGAAGTTTGGTGGTAAAAGTCCAAACAGAAAATGGAGTTCCTTTGTAAATCTCCAAGAGGTAGAATAGAAGGCAGAAAAATATTTGAATGAAATTTGAATGGAAAAGATCACATGAGGAGGTTCAACTTGCTGGATTTGATGCAATTCATGATCCAAAGGTGAGGGAAGGGTTAGGAGAGAGGATTTGCACTAATGCCATGGCAAGAAGGAATAGTTGAAAGTGGCAAAGGACTTTCCAAAAGCCATAGTGCATTTTCAAAAATATTTCAAAGGTTATTTTCTCAAATGAAAAATATTTTGTCTTGAGCCCAAATGAAAAGCAAGAACACCCAAGGTCAAAGGCAGATCTTGGGTGAATTCAAATAAAAAAATTTGCCATAAAGAAAACATTTGAGAGGGAGAGTTCTCTTGAAGAAAAAATTTTACATCACTCCCTTCAAGTCAAATAAAAATCTTTTGAAAAATCCAATAAAAACTTGGGTGTCACAACACCTACCCCCTTAGGAAAAATCTCGTCCTCGAGATTTCTGCTGATCCTCAAATAGATATGGATACTCTGCTCGGAGGAAATCTTCCCTTTCCCATGTGGCTTCATCCTCAGTGTGGTTGCTCCACTGGACCCTGAAAAACTTTGTCGTTTTCTGACGGGTCCTCCGTTCAGACTCTTCTAAAATCTTTACTGGCCTTTCTCTGTAGGTGAGATCTGGTTGCATATCAATGTCCTCATGAGGTACATGTTTCTCCGGGTTACTCACACATTTCCTCAACTGCGAGACGTGGAATACGTCATGGACGTCTGACAGCTCCTTGGGGAGGTCTAGTTGGTAGGCTACTGTGCCTCTTCGTGCCTTTACACAAAATGGTCCAATAAATCTTGGGGCTAGTTTCCCCTTTATTTTGAACCGTTGCAGACCCCTCATAGGAGATACTCGGAGGTATACGGAATCACCAGGTTCAAAGCTGACCTCACGATGCTTCTGATCATAGTAGCTCTTCTGTCGGCTCTGGGCTGTCTTGAGTCTGTCCCTGATTTGTTTAACTTTTTCCTCAGCCTCCTTAAGCATATCTGGGCCGAAGATACGGCTGTCACCTGTTTCTGACCAATTCAATGGGGTACGACACCTCCGTCCGTACAATGCTTCAAAGGGTGCCATTTGCAAGCTGGCTTGGTAACTGTTGTTGTACGCAAATTCGGCATACGGCAAACTCTCTTCCCAACTGGATCCATAGGTGAGCACACAGGCTCTTAGCATATCCTCTAGGATTTGGTTTACACGTTCTGTTTGTCCATCTGTCTGAGGGTGGTATGCTGTACTAAAAGCTAGTTGCGTGCCCAGAGCTTGTTGTAGGTGATCCCAAAATTTGGAGACAAATTGGATGCCTCGGTCTGATATTATAGTCTTTGGGACTCCGTGCAAGCAAACTATACGGGAGAGATAGAGTTTTGCCTGTCTTTGTGTGGAGTAGGTAGTCTTCACGGGAATGAAGTGAGCAACCTTGGTTAGTCGGTCTGTGATGACCCAGATGGCGTCATTTCCACGCTGTGATCGGGGTAATCCGACAACGAAGTCCATTCCGATTTCATCCCATTTCCACTCCGGTATCCTGTTAGGCTGGAGTAGCCCTGCTGGCTTTTGGTGCTCGGCCTTGATGCGCTGACATGAATCGCAACAAGCAATGAATGTCGCTATATCTCTTTTCATACCGTGCCACCAAAATCTTTCCTGGATGTCTTTGTACATTTTGGTTCCTCCAGGATGTATCGAGTATGGAGCGGTGTGGCTCTCCGTCAAGATCTGTTGCTTGAGTTCCTCAATGTTAGGTACGCAAAGTCTGTCCCGGTACCATAATGTTCCTTCACTGTCCGTGACGAATTCCGAAGTCTCACTACGGTTCATTTTCTTCTTTATGCCTTCGATACTGGGATGTCCCTGTTGGGCCTTCTTGATTTGTTCCACTAGGGTGGGTTGTATCTCCAGGTTCGATATGGTGCCCTCAGAGACTAACATCATGTTGAGCCGAGTGAACTCTCGCTGAAACTCAGGCCTCAAGTTTTGCTGACCGTCACTGTCCGGGCTGGGGTTTCGGCTAAGGGCATCGGCCACTACATTTGCTTTTCCTGGGTGGTAGTGAATACCGACGTCATAGTCCTTGACCAGTTCCAACCAGCGTCGTTGGCGTAAATTCAGCTCTGGTTGTGTGAAGATATATTTGAGGCTCTTATGGTCCGTATATATTTCACAGCGATTTCCCAACAGAAAGTGCCTCCACTCCTTGAGTGCATGTATAACTGCTGCTAGTTCCAAGTCATGTGTTGGGTAATTTTCCTCATGTTTTCGCAGTTGCCTGGAGGCATATGCGACAACTTTGCCATCCTGCATTAGTACACATCCGAGACCTTTTCGGGGCGCGTCACAATATACTTCAAAACTCTTGTGTATGTCTGGTACGGTTAAGACTGGTGCGGTTGTTAGCTTCTTCTTGAGTTCTTGGAAGCTCTGCTCACATGCTTCCGTCCATACGAATTTCTTGTCTTTCTTGAGTAGTTGGGTCATAGGCTTTGCCACAGTGGAGAATCCTTCAATAAACCTCCTGTAATACCCGGCCATTCCTAGGAAACTCCGCACATCTGTAACATTCGCGGGTGGCTTCCAGTCTAGTATGGCCTTGACTTTTTCTGGGTCTACGGCCACGCCTTCTTGGTTCAAAATATGGCCCAAGAAACCAACTTGTCTTAGCCAAAATTCGCATTTGCTAAATTTGGCGTACAACTGATGTTCCCTCAATTCTCCCAAAACAATTCTGAGGTGTTCAGCATGTTCTTCTGGTGTCCTTGAGTAAACCAGAATGTCGTCAATGAATACCACCACAAATTTGTCCATGAATTTCATGAATACTTTGTTCATGAGGTGGACGAAAAATGCGGGGGCGTTCGTTAGTCCAAAAGGCATCACTGTGAACTCGTATAACCCATATCTGGAAGTGAATGCTGTCTTGGGGATATCCTCTGTTCGTACCTTCGGTTGATGGTATCCTGATCTCAAATCAATCTTTGAAAATACTTTAGCTTGTGCGAGCTGGTCAAACAGATCATTTATCCGTGGCATCGGGTATTTGTTTTTGATGGTGACCATATTGAGGGCTCGATAGTCTATGCATAGTCTCAGTGTCCCATCCTTCTTCTTGGCGAACAATACGGGCGAACCCCATGGTGAGGAGCTGGCTCGTATAAACCCCTTGTCCAGTAATTCCTTTATCTGCTTCTTCAACTCCACCAATTCTGAGGGTGCCATTCTATACGGCTTCTTATAAATGGGAGCGGTGCCAGGTGCTAATTCAATGCTGAATTCGATCTCTCGGTCTGGTGGCATACCGGGTAGTTCTTCCGGGAACACATCAGGGAACTCGCATACCACTGGCACTTTTCTTAATTCTGCGATGTCCATCTTGTTCAGTTTTGGTTTCTGTGATCGTGGCCTTTCTTGAGCGGAAACTCTTATTGTCTTGCCGTGATGGTGAGTGAGAATCACTGTCCGATTGAAACAGTCGATGAATCCTTTGTTGGTGGTTAGCCAGTCCATTCCTAAAATGACATCCAGTCCTTTACTTTCCAACACGATGAGATTCGCGTGGAATGGTAGTCCTTCGAACTCAATGACCACTCCTTGGCAGTAACCCTGAGCAATTTGCTTATTTCCGGGGGACTTGATGATCATAGATTTTTCCAAGGGGAGTATCGGAAAACCATGTTGCGAAACAAAACTCTTCTAAATGAACGAATGGGAAGCTCCAGAATCAAACAAAACCGTGGCAGGTACTGTGTTGACAGGGAACGTACCGAGCACGATGTCTGGGGCATTCTGCGCTTCTTCCTTGGTCACATGGTTCAAGTGACCCTTCCTGTGGTTGTTGCTGGGATTGAAGTTGTTGCGCTTGGGGGCTGGATTGTTCCCACCATTGTTCGGCTTGGGTGCCGAGTCTCTTGGCTTCGGGCACTGTTTAGCATAATGCCCTTGTTGACCACAAGCATAGCAGGTGACCCCTGGACGGTATGTGAACTCCTTGTCTCTGGCATGAAATTGTCCGACGGGTCTTGGCTCAGTAGCCGTGGATCTCCTCGTGTCTGTCCTTGGGACCTCAGTCTTGCCTCGGTTGCTGCGGGCAAGAGTCGTCTTGTCCCTCTTCCGCTTGCGGATATCTTCCAGACTACGGCGCTCATTCTCCAGGGTGATGGCCTTGTCCACCAGCGTCTTAAAATCCGGAAAGGTGTGTACAATCAGTTGGCATCTTAATGCTGGTGCCAGGCCGTCCAGGAATTTTTCCATCTTCTTGTTTTCTGTCATGTGCTCGTCGTAGGCATAACGAGACAGTTGGGTAAACTGGCGGTTGTATTCTGTGACGGACATGCCTCTTTGCTTCAGGTCATCAAACTCTCTCTTCTTGGTCTTTAGGATGCTCCTGGGAATGTGTGCCCCATGGAAGCCTTCCTTGAATTCTTCCCAGGTGATGTTGTGTTCCCTGGGGTGCATGTGTAGGAAGTTTTCCCACCATGCTGCGGCTGCTCCAGTAAGGTAGTGTGGTGCATAAAGCACCTTCTCATGATCTGAGCATTGAGCGATAATCAGTTTCCTTTCAATCTCGCGAAGCCAATCATCGGCTTCCAGTGGCCTGTCGGTGTGAGCAAAAGTTGAGGGGCGAGTCTTCTGTAACTCGGATAACTTGGAATGTGGTTGATAGGGTTCACGGTGGTTTCCCATATTGATAACATGGTTCATCATCTCCTGGTGCTGTTGCTGGCTTTGCTCGAAGAGACGGCATACTTGAGATAGTGCCGCTTCGCTGTCCTGTTGGCTGGACTGACCCTGAGTGAAATTGTTGCTGGTCTGTGTTCCGTAAACCTCTTCTGGCTGATTGGGCATAGAGCGAGTCCAAGGGCGAGACATTTTTCCAGTCTGGGGTATCATTTGCAAAACCCATGAGAAAAGCTGTGTAGCGCAGGAAAACCCTTGCGAAGGCAATAATCAAAAAAAGGCTTCAAGGTTTTCAAGAAACACAAATGATTTTCACGGAGAAGAAGTGCTTAACACAAATCTTACATGCGAAAGCAAACACAAGATACAGCACTCAGGTTGTGCGTACACAATCCTGACATGTTATTAAAAACTAGCGTACTACTCCGGAAGGCAGCAAACATACCAATACAAACTAGCATACAGATAGAAACAACACCTCATACAAGCAGGCATAACACGCGGCTACTCGGTGCTCTCAGTCGGAGATGGTGAAGATCTCCTTCCCCTTGCCGATGGCAAGGCTCAGCGGTCCAGGAGAATCAACCTCCTCCTCTCTAGCTGGCTCCTGGCGTGTGACGCTGCGCTGCGGTGATGGTGCGGGGGCGACTGGTGGTAGAGCGCGTGCGGCAGGCGGTGCGGCTCTGACTGGAGTAGGAGCGATGACTCGGTCGAACTCCTCAGTGGTAGGCAGACGGCGAGCAGTGGCCAAAACGGCCGGTGTATACGAGGCTGAAGACGAGACGAATGTCAGAGGCGGCGCCGTGTGGAGAAGCTCCTTCCTGCTGGCAGGACCGCCCCAGACTAAGTCCATGCGGGCAGCCACAAGATCATCTACGAGGTTGTCGAAGGACTCCTCCAGAGCCTTGAGATACTCCACAACCATCTCGATGGCTTCATCTCGCTCTCCCCGATGGCAGGCGAACGCATAGTGGCTGGTGTAAGGCACATGGCATGGGAGGTAGCGGTAGCGACGAGTCTTCATCGTAGGAAGGATGTCCCGAAGGCGAGCTATCGCCTCACGGGCAGCCATCTGCATGGCATGCCTCTCCGTAGGCATGGCCCTTCCCGTAAAACGGAAATGGCGAGCAGCAGATCGTCCTCCCTTGAATTGCACCACAGCCTGGTGCATAGACACGTCGTCACTGAGCTTGTGCTGATAGAGTGTGAACTCCGGGCGAGCTGCTGGCCCGATCGCGAGCTTGGTGATGGAGACGAGGAGCTTGACAAACCCCTCGGGCACGTTGGTGAACACTCGATTCTCACAGCCGCTCCCAGCCATCTACAAAAGTAGGCAAAAATTCTGAGTAGTCATGTCATAAATTTTATGATGACCAACAGAAAATAGCTACAATTGCAAAATGCTGAAGAAGCACTAAAGACGCTAATAACCGATTAGCGATCGCACCTAGTGGCTTCCTACAGTCAGCCTGGCTCTGATACCAAGCTTGTCACGACCGGTTTTTCAATAAAATAATTATTGAGAAACCAATCCCTGTTACGGACCAGCGAGGAAGAATTCCTTCTCACTGATAGACAATACATTGGTCACAGAAGAAAAATACCAGGAGTACTAAATATAATACAAAGTTGAGCAGAGACTGCCCAACAATTTATTACAAGCACGCCGATAAAACAACACGGCGGATAGGGTAGCAAACTACTAACTCACAATAATAACGGTGGTGGAAATATCACTGCAAAGCGAGTGACATGACTCCAGAGTACTACAACTCTTCGAGCGTCGGAGTGAGGCTCGAGAATACTTATTGCGGGTGGCGGAAGCATAAACGATACAAGTGACCAATATCCGGGATCGCGCAGGACTGACTGGGACTCCTCTAGGCGTCGGACGCGCTATCAAACTCTTCATCCAAGAGATCGCCTTCGTCAACATCTGGCCAAATCAACAAGCCAGGTGAGTACTATGAAAGTACTCGCAAGACAGTTCGGACATAAGGCATAACAAATGCAAACATGAAGCACATGAATAAGTTAACCAGTGCGATCAGACATAGAGATAATAAATACTGGGTGCCAAGCGAGGGTCTGAATGACGCCTCGAGCGGAAACTGCAGAATAGTAATGTGGGTGCCAAACGAGTGTCTGAAATACTCCTCGAGCGGAAAATGCGGATAATAATACAGGTGCCAAACGAGGGTCTGAAAGACTCCTCGAGAGGAAAATGCGGAATAATAATACAGGTGCCAAACGAGTGTCTGAAAGACTCCTCGAGAGGAAAATGCGGAATAATAATGCCACAGTCGGGCGTCGGGGCAACACCACATAAAGGGCTTATAACAGAAAATAAAGACAGTACATGCCACAGTCGGACGTCTCAGCGACATCGCATAAAGGGCTTATATTTAAAGTGAGAAATGAGTACACGCCACAGTCGGACATCTGCGCGACGTCACATAAAGGGCTCATGTCACAACTCATTAATACAATAGCTCCGAGACATAAATTATCACAAGCATGAGACACAAAATAAAGTTAGTCCATCAACTGGAATAACAATAAATCTGAGATTTTACCGCTTGAGCTTGTTCACCGGGGGCAAGATTTTCACACGGATAGATTTGGATGTAAAGTCTACATTCTGATCATGGACACGATGATTTGGAAAGAATTGACTCTGCAGAGTTTGTACTTAACCACAGCCAACGGATTTCAGTAGTCACGGGGACTAGTTCCGTCTACGGTGTTCTGGAAGGAACACGTCTAACCAGTACACACCCAATTTAACCATCCGAAGCCAGGGATCACCCTCGGCAACATTCAGGAAAAACCCTGAGTCGGGGAGGCTACAACCTCGCGTAGCATGGGATCAAATTTCTATACGCGCGCTATAAGGGGGTGCCCCCCCTCTCGGTCCCAACCGGAAACACCCATGCCCCCTGACCGAATGACTGGCTTTAATCCTGGGCCAAGGTACCATCATCCCGGCCTCTCTGTTTGGTGTGTACACGGAAAGAGGTTACCAACTTACTAAACCGTATCCTGGCAATGAGACATGTGGTAGCACGGAAAGGGGAAGGGACGATAACATGGCTCCAACCATGTTAACGTCGGGAAAGTCGGATGACACAAGGCTGGCATGCTACAACAGTACCACCTTGCTGCCCTTCATGTCACCACATGATTAGGCCACCTCTCATCAGAGGTCATCGCAACTTTGGAACATGCGGGAAAAGATCGATAACGTGGCTCCAACCGCGTTAACGTCGAAGAAAGTCGGATGACGCAAGGCTGGCATGCTACAACAGTACCACCTTGCTGCCCTTCATGTCACTACATGATTAGGCCACCTCTCATCAGAGGTCATCGCAACTTCGGAACAACCGGGTCGTTGCCTTACAAGCAACGAGGTACTTATCGACACTTACATGCCACGCACAAACTTTCACATGAACATGCAAAACATCTGCCATATCAAATGTTCAAACATGCTTGCCTGGTTCGGAGAAGTCGGAGTCTAGCTCGGCGAAGTTCGCGGCTCCGTCCCCTCTCCCGGAACCTACGGCAATCACGAAACGGGGTACTAACGTGAAAACCAACACATGCACAGAAACTTTGCCAAATATTTTTCAAATAAATCCCATAAAAAACTAGACAAAATTTGGAGATTGACAGAAAAAGAATCACTCAAAAATACCTTTCCATTAAAAAGTTATAAGGGTTTCTGTCCAGGGACCTTTCTGTAATGAAACAGAAAAGTTCCAGGGTTTTAACTGAGAAAACAGAAAACGGTTCGTTTGGAAATGCGCAAGCGCAAGAGAAAAGACGTACTTTGCCCGAAGGCGTCAACAGAAAACGGTTCGGGGAAAATAAAACAGAGGCTGACACGCGGGGCCCGCATGTCAGGTTTGAAAGTTCGCCGGCGCCCGAAGACGGCGCTGGACGCCGGCGTCGAACCACGGCGAGTTAGGAGAAACGGAGGGTACCAAGAGCTTCAGTGTCTTCTTCCGCGTCGGTGGGTGGTGGACTCGTCCAACGGGGAGCACCACGTCGATGGCGACACTATCTCCGGCGGACGGCGGTTCGGGTGAGGTTGGGGAACTCCGGTGGAGGGCTGCAAAGTATGAATTGAGGCGCGGGTCAGAACGGGTGATGCAAGGAGAAGCTACTGGCAAGAGAATGGGGGCTGTGGAGCACACACGGGGGCGAATCGGGCTGGATCCCGTGGCGGATCGCGGCGGCCGGAGTCGAGGAAGGAGACCCCCTCGCGGCTCTTCCAGTGGCTGGGCGTGTTCTAGGGGAAGTGTAGGGCTGGTGGGTGCTCGAGTTGAAGCTCGGGACCCCTATTTATAGGCAGATCGACGGGGTGGCCGTGAACGGAGAATCTCCGGCGAGCGATTACGGCGGAGCAGTGGGTTGGCAGAGGGTTGGAGCGGTCGAGCAGCATCAGTGGGTGTTACAAGACTCATTTTGCAGCTAAACGGAGCTGGCCCTGGCGTAATGGCGTCTGCCCACGGTGAGGTGACCGCACGGGCTCAACGGCGGCAGAGAGCGCGCTCCGCGCCCTGGGGTTCACGACGAGAGCGGCAGCGCATTTGGGGGAGTGGATGGCCACGCGGCGGGCTCCGGTGGTTTGGGCGGCGCTGGGTGGAGTCAGCGGCGCCGTGTCTCCCGCTGGCGCCCGCAAAGCCGTCGCCGGCGTCGGTCACGGGGCGGCGCACCTTCTGCTGCTCGTCGCCAACGCCCGCAAGATGCCAGGCACTCGTGCGGTGCAGGAACAAGAGGGCGAGGACGAGGAGCAAGGCGACGCGATGCACTGGCGAGATCGATGCCCGTCTCTGAAGAAAACGATAGTGAGCACTGACTGAACTCTGAAGTTAACTGAAACTTGACAGTGACCAAGCATTGCAGGTGTTCGACAGTAGGTTTTGGTAAAGAGATAAATTTTTCTGGAGCTGTAACTTGGTGAGATGATAACTCAAAGCACCCAGGAGCTGCATGAATTTACTTGGAATTTTTGGAGAAAGTTTTGAATGAATTTCACCAAATTTGGCAAATCTGGTCCAAACTTGCAGCTGATGTAGTTTGAAAATTTTGAACTGGAGACCAGTGGATCTTCATGGTTCTAGGTTGAGGGTTCAAAGGACTAGGAGGGGAAAGAAGTTTGGTGGTAAAAGTCCAAACAGAAAATGGAGTTCCTTTGTAAATCTCCAAGAGGTAGAATAGAAGGCAGAAAAATATTTGAATGAAATTTGAATGGAAAAGATCACATGAGGAGGTTCAACTTGCTGGATTTGATGCAATTCATGATCCAAAGGTGAGGGAAGGGTTAGGAGAGAGGATTTGCACTAATGCCATGGCAAGAAGGAATAGTTGAAAGTGGCAAAGGACTTTCCAAAAGCCATAGTGCATTTTCAAAAATATTTCAAAGGTTATTTTCTCAAATGAAAAACATTTTGTCTTGAGCCCAAATGAAAATCAAGAACCCCCAAGGTCAAAGGCAGATCTTGGGTGAATTCAAATAAAATTTTTTGCCACAAAGAAAACATTTGAGAGGGAGAGTTCTCTTGAAGAAAATTTTTTAAATCACTCCCTTCAAGTCAAATAAAAATCTTTTGAAAAATCCAATAAAAACTTGGGTGTCACAGCCGGACTCCAGATTAACACCGCTCTCTTTATCCAGTCCTGTATAGGGACGGATTGTTCAGTATCTTGTCAAGAGATGCTTGAATAAAAGGTGTTCGGAGATCGAATACTTACCGAAGTGTCCGGATGATTGCAGTCAAGGCCAACATCTTCGGTGGTGTACGGCCATTTCTCTCGTTCCCCGAAATATAATTTCCACATTCCTTCGTGCGTGGTGCCGAAGAAGTGCTGAAGAGTCTGCCGCCCTTCTGGATTGAACTCCCACATACGGAGAGGTCGCCGCTGACATGGCAAGGTCCAGCGGACTAGCATTACTTGAACGACATTGACAAGATCGATGCCCTTCTCGGTAAGGCTTCGGATGCGACTCTGCAGAGTCTGCACTTCATTGACGGATCCCCAGTCCAATCCCTTATTGATCCATGAAGCAAGCTGAATTGGAGGGGCCGGGGCGGAACGCAGGCATAGCCGCCCACCTGGAACCACGCGGCTCGTTGATATAAACCCACCCCTGCTGCCATAAGTCGGAAGACTTGGCGAAAGATCCTTCAAACCAAACCACGCTGGCAAGCTTGCCTATTACGACGCTGCCGCACTCTGCCTACTCCTCCTCTGTCACCTACGGCCTCACGTCGAAGGTCTTGAGCCACAAACCAAAGTGCGGAGGAGTCCAGAGGAAGGCCTCGCACATGACGATAAATGTCGAGATGAGGAGAATAGAGTCCGGTGCCAGATCGTGAAAATCTAGCCCATAGCAGAACATGAGCCCCCGGACGAAGGGGCTAAGCGCGAACCCTAACCCGTGGAGGAAGTGGGACACAAATACTACCCTCTCGCCGGATTTGGGGGTAGGAATAACCTGCCCCTTTGCGGGAAGCCGATGAAGGATTTCTGGGGTCAGATACCTCGCCGCACGGAGCTTTGCAATATCCTCCTCCGTGACGGAAGAAGCCACCCACCGGCCTGGACGGCTGGATCCGGACATGATTGGGGCTGGTGGAGATTGGAACCCGAGGGTTAGAACTCGAGGTGGCTGGGGTTGAGGAAGAAGCAAGCGCAAAAGAAAAAGACGAGACTTGGTCCCTGTATAAAGACCCCGAATATTGGGCGTCTCCCCCTGGGTCTCGAAACTTACCTATCCCCAAAGAGCTGTACCCAGGGGACGGTTGGGTTATCCACGCCTGCATTAATGAAAATCCCGTGAATAAGGGGACATGATCTCTGCTTTGACAAGGCGTGCCAGTAAAACCACATCCCGAGACGTGGAGCGACGGGCTAGCCAATGGTTGGAAATAATAAACGGGCAGGCGTGATGGAATGTCATAAACAGTTGTCAACGAATTGGACTCATGGAATATTATATTCTCTACAATTGTATGCACGGGTCCAGATAATCATCCGAAGACTATCTTGGAGTTCGGAAAAAAGGGAACCCGCCTTGCAATGCCGAAGACAATCTGCGCGCCAGACTCCTCGTCATTGAAGCCAGGTTCAGGGGCTACTGAGGGAGTCCTGGACTAAGGGGTCCTCGGGCGTCCAGCATGTTATCCATTGGTCTGGACTGATGGGCTGTGAAGACATGAAGGCCAAAGACTATACCCGTGTCCGGATTGGACTCTACTTGGCGTGGAAGGCAAGCTTGGCAACCGACTATGTAGTTTCCCTCTGATGTAACCGACTCCATGTAACCCTAGATCTCTCCGGTGTCTATATAAACCGGAGAGCATAGTCAAGATATAGACATGCACATTACCATAGTCATACAGGCTAGACTTCTAGGGTTTCGCCATTACGATCTCGCGGTAGATCAACTCTTGTAACACTCATACTCATCAAGATCAATCAAGCAGGAAGTAGGGTATTACCTCCATAGAGAGGGCCCGAACCTGGGTAAACATCGTGTCCCCCGTCTCCTGTTACCATCGATCCTAGACGCACAGTTCGGGACCCCCTTCCCGAGATCCGCTGGTTTTGACACCAACACCCCTCGACTTCAATCCGACCTCCATTAGCCGAAACTTCTTTGCAGGTATGTAGTGGGTCGCCATACATCATTTCCCTCGACTTCGATCCGATCACCATCGCCTAAAACTTCTTGTAGGTATGTACTAGGTCGGCATGAACTCCCACTGGATGGCTGCCGTCAGAGAAGACGGGGAAAAGTTGGTGCTCATGAACTTCTAGACCTCCCATGAGATTATCCTTCCTCCGTTGAATGATATAGAGTTTTACCTTCGCGGTCCAAGTCATCTAGATTACGTCGTCAATTGGATGCACCTTTTTTTGCAGAAGATTGTAATCTGCTAAGTGCCCACACGACATGCGGATTACGCAGACTTCAAGCTAATTGCGTTGTTCGACAAGGGACTCGCCTATCTTTCCGCCGGTGCCTTGTTTAGCTGGAGACAGCTCAGCTCGCAGTGGATCGTCGTCAAAGCTGATACACACTTCTGTGATGCTATTGAACACAATGGCATCATCTACGCGATCGACAAAAGCAGATGGAACCACGTATTGCTGGGACGGCGCGTGTAAGTTGTTTCCGTCTGATGTTAATGATGACGCCATGACATTGTTTGAACTTTTTGTGATGATTGACATATCCCTGTTTGAGCAGAATTTGAGTAGAACTATGGCAATGTATTAGAGATGCTGTAAATGAGCTATATTTGGAATGAGTTAATTCATGCGATTGTGACCATGTCATTACAACCAATTTGTACCCTTGAATAATCAAATTGTTAGGAAGATATTGATATTCTCCTTATTTTATAGTAATCTATATACTACTAAATATGAGTGTGTATCAATGGCCATGTTAGTTTCCTCATTTTCATGATGTAGAAACATGCATCACACTGTTGATTTCATCTAACCATACATTAGGGAAGTAAATATGCATATGGAGAACTCTATATTTTGAAGTAGTGAAATCCTGTAATGCTTACCATGGGTACATACCTATGTTCGCCCTTCAGCAATCAATAGCTAGAATAATATGCTCACAAAATTTTTGCCCACAGAACAAGAGTATATAACAATGCATGGTCTGTTAGTTTCCTTGAAGAATTTGTTTGTGACATGCATGACATGGTAGTTTCCTGTGAAGAATCGATTGTGAGATAACATGAGTATAACCATGCATGGCACTTCTATATTTTCGAACCCAGTATACATTTCCCTGTATTTTCCTCCTAGTTCCAACATGGACATATCAATGTTATTTCTTGCATTATCCTACTCATACTCTGAACAATGTTGATCTTACATTAACAATGCCTGTCCTTTTTGATATGATGAAGTGTCCCTACAGTTACTGCCCTTTGTAATCACACCACCTTTGCCAAAAATAGGGAAGCACAACTGGTTCCTCGCTCGATCAGAGGACGGCAAAAGACTGATGATCATTCGGACACATGAGCCAGAAAAGTTATATTGCAAAAACCCCACTATATGCAAGCACCGTGAAATACGTGAGTATCCGGACAGTGGTTGTTACGTCTATGAGCAGGATACCAGCTTGTTAGGGCCTGCGGGATTTTGAGTTGGAGGCGGGTAAACAGCCTTGGTTCATACTCTCTATTTCTCGGACTCAGTTATCCGATTAACCAGGAGATCGCCATTGGCAAGGACCTTGATGGTAGAGAGGCTCTATTTTCTATGGAAAACTGTGTCTACACGACGAGCCCTAGGAGTTCGGGAGCAAACTCCCCTGATTGTCAACGATACAGCTTGCAGGCAAAAGAAGGTGAGAATGACAAAGGCATCTAGATTAACTTTGTGTTGGAGATATGCCCTAGAGGCAATCATGTGATGATGATATTTCCATATGTATTCATGAGTCCTTTGTATTGTCCTTGAACATCATCAATGATATGTATCAATAAGTATGTGACTTGTTTGTGGAACTATGTATTGTGTGATGATTGTTTTAATGGTCCCTAGTTGATAAGGTTATGCGGACACATATCCTTGACTAGTATACGACTCGGTTGATGACTATGTTTCACAAGTCATGTGCATGGAGATGCTAAACCGATAGTATGGGCTCGGGGATGGAGATCACCGAGCCGGACAGACCCACTTTGAGACGCAGCGAGATATAGTCATCTGTTAGTCTCAAGTGCAATGTCTATGCCATGTCCTAGACCTGAGGTCCTCGCATGTTCTCGGGATGAGGATCGACTCACTTAGGGTCTATCAAATGCTACTCCGTAACTGGGTAGCTATAAAGGTAGCTTTCAGGTGAGTCGTGAGACATGCCGCGAGACATGGTTGACCAAGATGGAATTTGCCCCTCCTATTTGGAGAGATATTCTCTGGGCCCTCTCGAGTGATCAGATTCGGAAAGCATGGCCATGCGACTTGGGTTAAGTGTTAACCCAGTTCGGGAATCTGTATCATGGTTTCGAGAAGAGAGGTCGAGCTAACACAAGGGTGACAAGTACTCGCCTTGAGCTCGACAACAAATATCGTGAGGCAAAAGGAATGTTGCATATGCCAAATTGTTGAGGTTGGTCAAACGACTTTACGCCCACATGGGAGTTGGCACGTTCTGCTAGGAGCCGCTACCAACTATCGACTCTGGTCGTGTCCATGTGTACGTGAACCTATAGGGTCGCACACTTAAGGGGTTGCAGCCCATTCGGATTGGATCTGAGTGGAAAATGGATGTGGACTCCTAGTGGGCTCAAGTGTTGAGCCCACCTCGGAGGTCTATATAAAGGGGAGTGGGCACACCACTTAGGGTTGATGGGATTGAACCCTGGTTAGACACCGCCACTTCCCATGCCCATGCCGCGCGACCGGACCTAGCAGTCCGCCGCTCGATGCTGCTCCTCGTACGTGTGGATACATTGGAGGCATCGCATCTGCGGTGCTTGGACGAACCGTTCGAGGGAACCGCGAGGTGCCGTTCGCTGGAGATCACCGTTCACGGGTCTTCGCTGTTCGCGGGAGATTGGCAACGCGAGGAGGAGACGGCCCGGGAGATCGGCTACACGCATCACCAACTCTACTTCCGCTGTGGTGACTGCGCATCTAGTGGTAAACCCGATCCCGTGATCTATTTCCAGCAACATGATCTTGGGTGTGCGGTAGAACATTTTATTTGGCGCTAGCGTAGCGTACCGCGTGTTCCAATAGTGGTACCAGAGCCTCCGTTGTGTGGTGATAGATTCGAGGATATGCATATGAGATATGTAGATCGGTTCAGGTGCGGGTCGATGAGATCGGTTGCGCATGTCAGTGTTGAAGGTTGGTTTCGTGATCTTGTTTCCGTGATCGTGATGCAGAGGTCGTGACACAACTTACCCCTACCGGTCGGTTGTCCGCCATCGGGGGAGACAGTGGAACGTAAATCCGGATGCAGCACATGAAGATCAATGAGATTGATCGAATCGGAACATAGATCAACACCTTGGAAATGTGATCTCCGCGGTGCTGAAATCTGTTGGAGCGGTCTCGGTAAAACGGCTGTAACTTTTGCATACGAACTCCGATTTTGCTCCACGACCTGTCAAACTGAAGCCAACGAAAAGTTGGATTAGCGGCGAAATCTGGATCAGGATTTCGGTGCTTCTGGCTAGGCCAAAATCTGCTTGGAAGATAGAGTTTCAGGAGGTTTTATCTTCGGCGGTAGAACGTCTGACTCGTTTTTGCAGGGAATGACTGTGATTTGGTATAGCCCATGTATGTTGCTTGTATATTATTGTTTCATGACCTGCGTGTCATGAGTGCGGCAACCGGTAGGAGCCATATGGTTGTCCCATTATTGTATTAATGACCTGCGTGTCAAAATGAGAAGCCATGTAATGTAATTTACTTTCAGTAGCTATTAGTTTTTAATAGCATAGTATCTTATGTAACACTTGGCGGTTGACACCATGGCGTGGAGATGGACATCACCACGAGGACAACCATGCATGGGCAGACTGCGCACGTGGAGATGGAGATCACCACACGCTGTGAAAAGGGGCTATACCATATCACACATACATAAACTGCCTGTGAAAGTTTATCCCTTTTATGCACCCTTCCTTTTGCATGGTAGATGTTTTAAGTAGGGTGATCCCTCAAAGAATGTCAAGTATAAATGCCTCCCCAATTGCTGCACCTTCACATGTCAAGTATATTTAGTGGCGGGCCTATGAAATTAGGGTGCCACTAGATCTCCTTGAAGTGATGAGTTTGTGTCGGACACTTACACGCGGAGCATTGGTTGACTTGTCGTGGCTATCAAAACAGTTTTGGGCTACGAGGCATAGGAGTTGGCGAGGCATGAGATGTCCCCAACAACAAGAGTCCTATGGAGATACGATTAGCAAGAGTTGCTTACCGAGTGATCTTGTCCTCTAGCGGTGATGCAAAAGCTCACTAGTTGACATGTTGATCTTGGATCTTGAATCACTAAGTATCAACCGAGGGATGTTGATTTTAGTGGGAGTAATGATCTTATTAAAATGTTTAATATGAATTACTCTTCATGAATACATGTCTTAGTGTTTTGCATATTTCTGTTGTAGATCAATGGCACCACCTGCTCAAGTTACCCCTTTTGCGTTGAAATCAATCCTTGAAAAAGAGAAATTGAATGGAACAAACTTTACCACCTGGTATAGAAACCTGAGAATTGTTCTTAGGCATGAGAAAAAGGAACAAGTTCTAGAGAATCCACTTCCATAGGAACCTGCCGATAATGCTAATGCCACAGCCAGAAATGCCTACCAGAAACTCGTTGATGAATCAAACGAGATCAGCTGTCTCATGCTGGCTTCTATGGAGCCCGATCTGCAGCAGCAGTTTGAAAATATTGAGGCTTTCGATATGATCGAGAACCTTAAGAGCATGTTTCAAATGCAGGCTAGGACCGAAAGGTTCAACGTCTGGCGATCCTTGATGGATTGTAAGCTGAAAGAGGGTGATCCACTGAGCCCGCATGTGATCAAGATGATCGGGTACATGCAAGCTCTGGATAGGCTGGGCTTCCCACTTGGGGATGAGTTGTCCACAGATACAATTCTGGGTTCTCTTCCGGACAGCTATGGGCCGTTCATCTCGAACTACCATATGCATGGGATGCTCAAAGTGGCAGAGCAGGATATCAAGAAAGGTACACATCGTCAAGTGTTGATGGTGCAGAACTCGGCTAAGTTCAAGAAGAGCTGGTCCAAGAAAAAGGCTAAGGAAAAGGGCAAAGAGAATGAGGCAACTCCAACTACAGCCGTTGCGCCTAAGTCAGGGACGACTTCGGGGAGTATTTGCTTTCATTGCAAGGAACCCGGACACTGGAAAAGGAATTGTAGCAAGTGGCTTGCCGAGAAGGGCAAGAAGACTGGAAGTATGACTTCTTCTTCAGGTACACTTGTTGTATATGTTATAGACATTTCTCTTGCTAATGTTTCTAGTAGCACTTGGGTATATGATACCGGATCGGTTGTTCACATATGCAACTCGATGCAGGGGCTAAGCAGAACTAGGAATGTCGCAAGAGGAGAAGTTGACATTCGCGTCGGGAATAAAGCAAGAGTTGCTGCATTGGCCGTCGGCACTATGCAACTTAATTTACCTTCAGGATTTGTAATGGAACTTGATAATTGTTATTATGTTCCTGCTTTGAGTCGAAACATTATTTCTGCCTCATGTTTGATGAGACAAGGTTATGAATTCAGTATTAAGGACAATGGTTGTTCTATTTACTTGAATAATATGTTTCATGGCTTTGCACCCGTTGTAAATGGGTTATTTATCCTAGATCTTGAAGGTGAATCAGTCTATAACATAAATGTCAAGAGGCATAAGCCTAATGAGATAAATCCGACTTACATCTGGCATTGTCGACTAGGACACATTAGTCAAAAGTGCATGAAGAAGCTCCATGATGATGGAATTCTAACTTCGTTTGAGTTTGAATCATTCGAGACATGCGAGTCTTGCCTACTCGGTAAGATGACTAAGACTCCTTTTGCAAAGAGTTGCAAGAGGGCGTCCGAGTTGTCGGAACTTATACATAGTGATGTATGTGGACCAATGAGCACGGCAGCCAGAGGTGGTTTCCAATACTTCGTGACTTTCACCGACGACTTGAGTAGATATGGATATGTCTACTTGATGAGGCACAAGTCAGAAACTTTTGAAAAGTTCAAGGAGTTTCAGAACGAAGTGGAAAATCAACTCGACAAGAAAATCAAACTTCTACGATCTGATCGTGGCGGTGAGTATATGAGCCAGGAGTTTGATGATCATCTGAAGAATCATGGAATAGTTCCACAACTGACTCCTCCGGGTACGCCACAGAGAAATGGTGTGTCAGAACGGAGGATTCGGACCCTGTTGGACATGGTCCGATCGATGATGAGTTAGTCGGATTTACCCTTGTCATTTTGGGGATACGCTCTAGAAACTGCAGCTTTCACACTAAACAGGGTACCATCTAAGTCCGTAGATAAGACACCATATGAGATATGGACTGCGAAGAGTCACAGTTTGTCTTTTCTGAAAATTTGGGGATGTGAAGCATATGTCAAGCGACTCCAGTCGGATAAGCTCACACCCAAATTGGACAAGTGCATATTCGTGGGATATCCAAGGGAAACCTTGGGATATTACTTCTACAACCGTGAAGAGGGCAAAGTGTTTGTTGCTCGACATGACATTTTCCTTGAGAAAGTGTTTCTCAATCGGAAGGCTAGTGGGAGGACGGTCCGACTAGAAGAAATTCGAGAACCACACGGGGACGTTCCGGTAGGTGATACTGTCACAGCGGAGTTAGTCAGGGAACCCGTAGTGGAGTCGACACCAGTTCCATGGAGGTCGGAAAGGTTACGCAATTTGCATGACTGCAATGTGTTGTTCTTGGAGAACAACGAGCCGACTACGTATGCGGAAGCGATGGAGAGCCCTGATTCCGAGTTATGGCTTGAGGCCATGAGATCTGAATTAAAGTCCATGGATGACAATCAAGTTTGGAACTTGGTTGATCTGCCAGATGGCATTCGAGGCATTGAGTGCAAGTGGATCTTTAAGAAGAAAACTAATATGGACGGAAATGTCACAGTCCATAAGGCTCGACTTGTTGCTAAAGGTTATCGACAAGTTCAAGGAGTTGACTACGATGAGACTTACTCACCGGTAGCGATGCCTAAATCAATTCGGATCATTCTTGCTATAGCGGCATATTTCGACTATGAAATATGGCAGATGGATGTTAAAACGGCTTTCCTTAATGGAAATTTAACCGAGGATGTGTATATGACACAACCCGAGGGTTTTGTTGATCCAAAGAAGTCTAGCATGGTATGCAAGCTTCAGAGATCCATTTATGGATTAAGGCAAGCATCTCGGAATTGGAACATTCGTTTTAATGAAGCTGCCAAAGAGTTTGGCTTCATCAAGAATGATTGTTATCATTGTGTATTCAAGAAGGTCAGTGGGAGCTCAGTTGCATTTCTGATCTTATATGTGGATGACATATTATTGATTGGAAATGATGTTCAAATGCTTGAATCTGTCAAGGACTCATTGAAAAATAGTTTTTCTATGAAGGACTTGGGAGAAGCAGCTTACATTTTGGGAATCAAGATCTATAGAGATAGATCGAGAAGGCTTATTGGATTAAGCCAGAGTGCGTATATTGACAAGGTGTTGAAGCGGTTCAACATGCAAGATGCCAAGAAAGGTTTCTTGCCCATGTCACATGGCATTAGTCTTAGCAAGACTCAGAGTCCTACGACTCCTGATGAGCGAAGACGCATGGATGGGATTCCGTATGCTTCGGCTGTTGGGTCCATCATGTATGCTATGGTATGTACTCGTCCCGATGTTAGTTTTGCTCTTAGCGTGGTGGGCAGATACCAGGCTGATCCAGGGGAGAGTCACTGGACAGCGGTTAAGAATATCCTTAAGTACTTGAGAAGGACTAAGGATATGTTCCTGGTTTATGAAGGTGAGGATGAGCTCGTTGTAAATAGTTACACGGATGCTAGTTTCCAAACAGATAGGGATGATACTCGATCACAATCTGGGTTTGTGTTCATTCTGAACGGAGGAGCAGTGAGCTGGAGGAGCTCCAAGCAAGATACGGTAGCTGATTCTACAACAGAGGCCGAGTACATTGCGGCTTCTGAAGCTGCAAAAGAAGGTGTTTGGGTGAAGAATTTTATTTCTGATCTTGGTGTGGTTGAGGGCGCGTCTAATCCATTGGACCTCTATTGTGATAATAGTGGTGCCATTGCGCATGTCAAGGAACCACGGAACCATCATAAAACCCAACACATAATCAGGCGTTTTAACCTTATTCGTGACATTGTCGAAAGAGGTGATGTAAACATATGCAAGGTACACACGGATGCAAATGTTGCTGATCCATTGACGAAGCCTCTCCCACGTCCGAAGCATGAGGCGCACATGAGCTCCATGGGCATACGATGCCTAAATGATTGACTCGAGTGCAAGTGGCAGACTGTTGGAGATATGCCCTAGAGGCAATCATGTGATGATGATATTTCCATATGTATTCATGAGTCCTTTGTATTGTCCTTGAACATCATCAATGATATGTATCAATAAGTATGTGACTTGTTTGTGGAACTATGTATTGTATGATGATTGTTTTAATGGTCCCTAGTTGATAAGGTTATGCGGACACATATCCTTGACTAGTATACGACTCGGTTGATGACTATGTTTCACAAGTCATGTGCATGGAGATGCTAAACCGATAGTATGGGCTCGGGGATGGAGATCACCGAGCCGGACAGACCCACTTTGAGAAGCAGCGAGATATAGTCATCTGTTAGTCTCAAGTGCAATGTCTATGCCATGTCCTAGACCTGAGGTCCTCGCATGTTCTCGGGATGAGGATCGACTCACTAGGGTCTATCAAACGCTACTCCGTAACTGGGTAGTTATAAAGGTAGCATTTAGGTGAGTCGTGAGACATGTCGCGAGACATGGTTGACCAAGATGGAATTTGCCCCTCCTATTTGGAGAGATATTCTCTGGGCCCTCTCGAGTGATCAGATTCGGAAAGCATGGCCATGCGACTTGGGTTAAGTGTTAACCCAGTTCGGGAATCTGTATCATGGTTTCGAGAAGAGAGGTCGAGCTAACACAAGGGTGACAAGTACTCGCCTTGAGCTCGACAACAAATATTGTGAGGCAAAAGGAATGTTGCATATGCCAAATTGTTGAGGTTGGTCAAATGACTTTACGCCCACATGGGAGTTGGCACGTTCTGCTAGGAGCCGCTACCAACTATCGACTCTGGTCGTGTCCATGTGTACGTGAACCTATAGGGTCGCACACTTAAGGGGCTGCAGCCCATTCGGATTGGATCTGAGTGGAAAATGGATGTGGACTCCTAGTGGGCTCAAGTGTTGAGCCCACCTCGGAGGTCTATACAAAGGGGAGTGGGCACACCACTTAGGGTTGATGGGATTGAACCCTGGTTAGCCACTGCCACTTCCCATGCCCATGCCGCGCGACCGGACCTAGCAGTCCGCCGCTCGACGCTGCTCCCCGCACGTGTGGATACCTTGGAGGCATCGCATCTGCGGTGCTTGGACGAACCGTTCGAGGGAACCGCGAGGTGCCGTTCGCGGGAGATCACCGTTCACGGGTCTTCGCTGTTCGCGGGAGATCGGCAACGCGAGGAGGAGACGGCCCGGGAGATCGGCTACATGCATCACCAACTCTACTTCCGATGTGGTGACTGCGCGTCTAGTGGTAAACCCGATCCGGTGATCTATTTCCAGCAGCATGATCTTGGGTGCGCGGTAGAAAATTTTATTTGGCGCTAGCGTAACGTACCGCGTGTTCCAACACTTTGATCCTTGGATGTGTCGAGTCCGACAGGCAGTGATGTGGTTCAAGCCTTCAGGTTGATAGGTAATTGGGCTGTTGCGTCGAAAGGGTGGAGTACTGGTGTCTCCGGATCACTGGTGGCTGAACCGGGGCTGCAAATTATGATGGTGTTGGATCATCCGTCTTCGAATGACTTGTTGTCTTTGCTGCTTGTTCTGGATGGGTAGTTCTCTCTTTTGTTATGCATATTCCTTGTCATTTGGTCATCCTTGTTTATGTCACTCTTACTATGTAATAGTTGCCTCTATTTAGAATGTCATTCTCGTCTGGATCACGAGAGTCTGAGCGCTGCAGATGGGTGGGTTTTGGTGGTGTAGAAAGACTTCTTATGAACTATCATGTCTTGTCGTTTATGTCGGTAGTAGTCACTAGTCAGTGTTTGAATGTTGTATATATCATTGTTTCGAACTGTTTATTGTCTCGAACTGCTGGTGGGCTAAATGAGGGCATCACCATTCTCCAGTTTTCAGAGTATATCTCCTTTTTTTCAAGTTATAATTTGAGCTCAGTGTCTTTTCGATGATGTACACTTGTTTGGGACAGTGAGGTGTCGTTGAATATGGGCCGAGTAGTAACGCAATGCCAAATAGGTCAATTATGACTCTCAGGCCGGGCTCTCAAAAGATCCTCAAAAAAGGCCGGCTCTCAAAAAAAGAAAGAATAGGGACTCTTAGGCCGACATGTGGCCGCCACCGGTGTTTTGTGCGCTTGCGCGCCGAGAGCATATTGGCGCATGTTCGAAATTCATGCTACCTTTTCATCCCCAATCAACCGCCCCTCCCCCACCTCTGGAATCTCGATTCCTACTCCAGTTCCCCCAAATCCCCCTCCTGTACTCCCTGTACTCAAGTGCACTATCATGTCACCGGTCAACACGGATCTCCGAGCCGGAGATCTTTAGGTCCGTCCTGCCTTCGGGCGCTGCGTGGTGTCGCTCAACAGTGGCATGGCGGCGCTTGACGACCAGTTTGCCGACAAAGTGTTGATGGTAACCATCAACGGCGACCGGCTCCCGTCTCGCCGGACGACCAAGTCAAAGCTCTTGGCATTGCGCACGGCATCCAAATAAGTGACTTGCTCGTCGAAGTCTGTCCGCCACCGGCTGATTTCTTCGTCAGGTTCCAGATAACTTTCGACTGCAGTCGTGTGTTCGAATCTTCCCGCCGTTTGTTCTGCGATGGCGCGCTGGTGTGCTTTGATCGATGGCACCCAGGATGGGGCTTGGTGCCCTCTGAGCTTGAGTTTTTAACAAAGCTTACCTTCCACGGCATGCCTCGAAGTGCTTGGAACAACGAGTTCATGAATGAGCTTATCAACGACCTTGGAGGTGAGCTCGTAAGTATGTTTGTTCCTCCAGACAGCTGGGCTCTGACGGTTATGGCATGGATGAAGAAGTCATCCACCATACCGAAGGTGATTGGTGTTGAGATACCGGTGCAGGAACCAGGGTTGTACTATTCGTCGCCACCAAGGCCGCCGCAGACCACGTTAGGGATGTACCTGTATCGAGTGTTCGTGCATGTCGAAGAAGTGGTTAATCCATCAATCGAAGTCCTGCCGCCGCCGCTGGTGCCCGGGTCCATCGATGACGTCCATTACAGGAGTCAATGTCAGACTTTCCCCGTGTTGCTCGGAACGATGGATGGCATAGGGCCTACTCCATCGCGCGGCGGAGGCCACTGCTTCTTTGGGAGAAGAGGCAAGGCTGGCATCCTGGATGTGCTCTAATTTGAGGTAACAACTGAATCTTCTCAGATGACCTGTTCTATTTTTTTACCTGAAATTTTTTATAAAGGGTTGTACGTCAACTTAATGTTCTAGCAGAACTTATATATTGTGCTGTCTGTCTGTTTTCTTTGCACAACATTCAAGATATTTCCCCGTCATTGATAAAGACGATGAACCGTTATGTACGAGTTTGTTGGTTTCAACATAGCCCTACCCGTAGCAATCCACTACTTCCACCCTAATTGTGCCGCCTGCGTGAAATTTTTGTATGCAAGTTCAGTGTGCTATGATGTTCTATATGATTGTGTCAACTATATAAGTTTTTACTGAGCATCATCAATGCATATGGCTGAAAGATGTATTACGAGCATCGACCGATGGGTCTCTCTCTCTCTCTCTCGCACACACACACACAAACACACACACACACGCACACACGCACAAGTGGGACCCGTTGAATTATTTCTTCACTCGTGACAGCTTTTAATTAGGTTCCACTGTACTCTAACTTTTTTCTTAAGTTATTAATTGAACTCAGTGACTTCAAAAAGTTGTACAGAAGCCTTGTTTGGGCCTTTCCGGCGTAGCTGAATGTGGGTTGAGTAGCCATGTAAGGTTGTACTGTACTACACATGCCTTTTTAACATCAGCAATGCAATTGGGCCGATAGTTGTACACAATGCAGGTCAACTTGTTATTCTCCACCCCACTGGGCTGCAAATCTTTCCTAGGAGGGATGTGAAGGAAATATGCCATAGAGGCAATAATAAAGTTGTTATTTATATTTCCTTATATCATGATAAATGTTTATTATTCATGCTAGAATTGTATTAACCGGAAACTTAGTACATGTGTGAATACATAGACAAAACAGAGTGTCCCTAGTATGCCTCTACTTGACTAGCTCATTAATCAAATATGGTTATGTTTCCTAACCATAGACATGTGTTGTCATTTGATGAACGAGATCACATCATTAAAGAATGATGTGATGGACAAGACCCATCCGTTAGCTTAGCATTATGATTGTTGAGTTTTATTGCTATTGCTTTCTTCATAACTTATACATGTTCCTATGACTATGAGATTATGCAACTCCAGAATACCGGAGGAACACTTAGTGTGCTATCAAAGGTCACAACGTAACTGGGTGATTATAAAGATGCTCTGCAGGTGTCTCCGATGGTGTTTGTTGAGTTGGCATAGATCGAGATTAGGATTTGTCACTCCAATTGTCGGAGAGGTATCTCTGGGCCCTCTCGGTAATGCACATCACTATAAGACTTGCAAGCAATGTGACTAATGAGCTAGTTACGGGATGATGCATTACGGAACGAGTAAAGAGACTTGCCAGTAACAAGATTGAACTAGGTATGATGATACCAACGATCGAATCTCGGGCAAGTAACATACCGATGACAAAGGGAACAACATATGTTGTTATGCGGTTTGACCGATAAAGATATTCGTAGAATATGTAGGAGCCAATATGAGCATCCAGGTTCCGCTATTGGTTATTGACCGGAGATGTGTCTCGGTCATGTGTACATAGTTCTTGAACCCGTAGGGTCCGCACGCTTAACATTCGATGACGATTTGTATTATGAGTTATGTGATTTGAGGTACCAAAGTTTGTTTGGAGTCCCGGATGAGATCACGGACATGACGAGGAGTCTCAAAATGGTCGATATGTAAAGATCGATATATTGGAAGGCTATATTCAGACATTGGAAAGGTTCTGAGTGGTTCGGTGATAATCCCCAAGTGCAGGGAATCATCATAGCAATTCCCAAAGGTGGAAGTGATAAGTATGGAGTGTCGAACCCACAAGGAGCTAAAGGTAAGATCAATATTCTCTCAAGTCCTATCTCCCACTGATACGACTCTACGTGCACCGAACGTTTGCTTCCAACTAGAAACGAGAAATAAAACTATGTTGTCGGTATGAAGAGGATAACTTTGCATGATATCGGAGAGCTAAAATATAAAAGTAGGTGCTGTTATCATAAAGTTAGAATATATTACTAAATATTATAAATAGCGAGTGTGGAATAATGATGGATCGGTGTGCGGAATTGTCCTAGGCAATTGTTAATAAGACCGGTAATCACAATTGCAATTTCATATGAGGGAGAGGCATAAGCTAACATACTTTCCCTTCTTGGATCATATGCACTTATGATTGGAACTCTAGCAAGCATCTGCAAGTACTAAAGATCATTAAGGTAAAACCCAACCATAGCATTAAAGTATCAAGTCCCCTTTATCCCATTCGCCGTGACCCACTTATCCGTGTTTATGCTTCTGTCACTCAAGCAACGCAGACAATAAGTAAACCATGGACATATTGCAACCCCCTACAGCGAGAATCCCTCACGCTTGCACGACACGGAGGGCACAATAGGACAACACCAAAATAAAACATACAACTCATACCAATCTAGATCATCAATCAACCCAAAGACAAAGGATATCTACTCAAAACATCATAGGATAGCAACACATCAGTGGATCATAATATGTGGCATAAAGCACCATGTTCAAGTAGGGGTTACAGCGGGTTGCGGGAGAGTGGACCGCATAAAAGAGATGATGATGGTGATGTTGATGAAGACGATCACCGCGGTGATGATTCCCCTCCCGATGGCACCCCCGCGCCACCGAGAGAGAGGAGGAGAGGTTCTCCCCCTTGTGCATCCTCCTCCATGGCCTCCCCCTAGATGGGGAGAGGTTCCCCGTCTGGTCCTTGGCCTTCATGGCGATGATGGCCCCTCCGGGATCCTCCTCCATGGCCTCCGGTGATGATGGCCCCCTCCGGCAGGGTGCCAGAGAGGGCCTAGATTGATTTCTCATGGCTACAGAGGCTTGCGGCGGCAGAACTTCCAATCTAGGTTAGTTTCTGGAGGTTTGGGTATTTATAGGAGAGGTTGGCGTCGAGAACAAGTCAGGGGGCCCCACGGGTAGTCCACGAGGCACAGGGGCGCGCCCAGGGGGTGGGCACGCCCCCCACCCTCGTGGGGCCCACGGGACTCCCCTCCGGTAGATTTTTGTTCCAGTATTTTTTATATTTTCTGGAAAAATTCTCTGTTGATTTTCAGCGTATTCTGGGGACTTTTATTTCTGCACAAAAACAACACCATGGTAGTTCTGCTGAAAACAGCGTCAGTTCGGGTTAGGTCTAATCAAATCATACCAAAATCATAATAAACAATAGTAAACATGGCATGAATACTTCATAAATTATCGATACGTTGGAGACGTATCAGCATCCCCAAGCTTAATTCCTGCTCGTCCTCGAGTAGGTAAATGATAAAAGAAATAATTTATGAAGTGTGAATGCTAGCAAGTTCTTAAGTTTGATCAATGATAGTTTCAAACACTTTTTCTAGCATCATTATATATCATAACAGTAGCTCAACTCATAAAGCTTCTCATGATCAAGTAACAAGCTATTCACATGTTAAAGTATAGATCATAAACTTTCTTGAAAACTAACAAACCGTGCTCTTAGTCATCAACCAATTGCAATTCATCTTATTTTCGGGAAGGGTCTATGTAAGAGCTTTGATTCAGCAAACTCCATATACTCAACTATCATTTAATCTTTCACAATTTCTAACACTCACGTGATATTCGTGGGTTCAAAGCTTTAATCAGACACAGAGAAAGATAGGGGCTTATAGTTTTGCCTCCCAACCTTTTACCTCAAGGGTAATGTCAACAATAATAGTTCATGATAACTTACATCCAATTGGATATATATATCAGGATCTTTCCAACACAATGTGCTTGCCAAAGGATAAAATGTAAAAAGGAAAGGTGAAGATCACCATGACTCTTGTATAAGGTATAAGACAAGAATAAAAGATAGGCCCTTCGCAGAGGGAAGCAGAGGTTGTCATGTGCTTTTATAGTAGGATGCACAAAATCTTAATGCGAAAGAACGTCACTTTATATTGCCACTTGTGATAGGGACCTTTATTATGCAGTCCGTCACTTTTATTGCTTCCATATCACAAGATCGTATAAAGCTTATTTTCTCCACACTAATAGAGCATACATATTTAGAGAGCAATTTTTTATTGCATGCCACGATGACAACTTCTTGAAGGATCTTACTCAATCCATAGGTAGATATGGTGGACTCTCATGGCAAAACCGGGTTTAAGGATATTCGGAAGCACAAGTAGTATCTCTACTTGGTGCAAAGAATTTGGCTAGCATGAGGGGGAAAGGCAAGCTCAGCATGTTGGATGATCCATGACAATATACTTTATTTTGGATATAAGAAAACATAACCCATTACGTTGTCTTCCTTGTCCAACATCAACCTTTTAGCAAGTCATATTTTAATGAGTGCTCACAATTACAAAAGATGTCCAAGATAGTATATTTATATGTGAAATCTCTCTTCCTTCAATATTCTTTCATGATTGTTCAAGTGACCAATTCTGCGTTTGCTAACTTTCAAATAAGTTTACTACCTATACTTATTCTGTGTGAAGTCATTACTCCCCATGGTATAAGCGTATGAATCATATACAAATTTAGATCTATGATATTCAATTCATTCAACCATTTACTCAAAGGATATACGTGAAGCACATGAGTAAATGACAAACTACTCCAAAAGATATAAGTGAAGAACACTGAGTAGTCAAATAATTAACTAGCCATGGGAGGATTCTTTTTCATTCAAGATTTCAGATCCAATGATTTTATTCAAACAGCAAGTAAAATTGAAAATACGCTCCAAGCAAAACACATATCATGTGATGAATAAAAATATAGCTCCGAGTAAGGTATACCGATAGTTTTGAAGACGAAAGAAGAGATGCCTTCTGGGGCATCCCCAAGCTTAGGTGCTTGAGTCTTCCTTGAATATTACCTTGGGGTGCCTTGGGAATCCCCAATCTTAGGGTCTTTCCGCTCCTTATTCTCCTCATATTGATATCTCACCCAAAGCTTGAAAACTTCAATCACACAAAACTTAATGGAACTTCGTGAGATAGGTTAGTATGATAAAGGGTAAACCATTCACTTTGGTACTATCAAAGACAAGGTTCGTAATTGTTCTCACACAATTCCTACTCTACCATATCATTTCTACAATTTATATTGAGAAATATAAGCCATAGAAACTAGAAAACAAGCAAACTATGCAATGAAAACAGAATCTGTCAGAAACAGAACAGTCTGTAATGATCTGAACAGCAACCATACTTCTGCTACTCCAAAAATTATGAAATAAATTTTTGGACGTGAGGAATTTGTCTCTTAATCTTCTGAAAAAAGAATCAACTCAAAAGCACTCTTCTGTAAAAAATCACAGCTAATCTCGTGAGCGCAAAGTTTCTGTTTTTACAGCAAGATCACATTAACTTTCACCCAAGTCTTCCCAAAGGTCTTACTTGGCAGTTTATTGAAACAAAAGCTATAAAACATGATTACTACAGTAGCTTAATCATGTAAACACACAAAAACAGTAAGGGTGAATATTGGGTTGTCTCCCAACAAACGCTTTTCTTTAGTGCCTTTTAGCTAGGCATGATGATTTCAATGATGCTCACATAAAAGAAAATAATTGAAACATAAAGAGAGCATCATGAAGAATATGACTAGAACATTAAATATAACCCACTTCCTATGCCTAGGTATTTTGTGAGCACATAATTTATAGGAACAAGAATCAACTATCATAGGAAGGCAAAACAAGTATAACTTCAAAACTTTAAGCACATAGAGAGGAAACTTGATATTATTGCAACTCCTACAAGCATATATTCCTCCCTCATAATAATATTCAGTATCATCATGAATTAATTTAACAATATAACCATCACATAAAGCATTCTTTTTATGATCTACAAACATATAAATTTTTCTATTCTCCACATAAGCAAAATTCTTCTCACTCGGAATAGTGGGATCACTAATTCCTAAAGTTGACACTCTTCCAACCCCACTTTAGATTATAGTATTATTCATATTCCAAACGATATAAGTGAAGTTCATGAAGAATTCTACAATTAATATAGACTAACCAATATCCAAGCTCAAAATATATAAGTGAAGCACACGAAGCATTCTACAAAACCGTACTCAAAAGATTTAAGTGAAGCACAAAGAGCAATTCTATAAGATCATACTTAAAAGATATAAGTGAAGCACATGAAGCATTCTATAAATAGATGACGGGACATCTCATACTAGCATGGTTCTTAAAAAAATAAAAACACAAAGGAAACAATCGTGTGAACAAAACAAAAACCGAGGTATACCGATAATTGTTGAAGAAGAAAGATGGGATGCCAACCGGGGCAACCCCAAGCTTATATGCTTGATTATCCTTGGAATATTTACTTGGGGTGCCTTGGGAATCCCCAAGATTGAACTCTTGCCTCTCTTTATTCTTCTCATATTGATAGCTCCTCGATCTTCGAACACTTCATCCACACAAAACTTTAAGAAAAACTTTGTGAGATCCGTTAGTATAATAAAGCAAATCACTACCTTAATGTACTGTAATGAACTCATTCTTTATTTATATTGGTGTTAAACCTACTGTATTCCAACTTCTCTATGGTTCATACCCCCCGATACTAGCCATATATTCATCAAAATAAGCAAACAACACACGAAAAACAGGATCTGTCAAAAACAGGATAGTCTGTAGTAATCTGGAAGTTTAGTATACTTCTGTAACTCCTAAAATTCTAGAAAAAATATGAAAATTTATACAATTTGTACAGAAGTAATGTGAAAGAAGTTTCAGAACCATTTGACTTTCCAGTAAAAATGTAAAATCGTGCGCTACAGCCGAAGTTTCTGTTTTTGTTCTGCACAAAGTAAACAAGCAATCTAATCATCCTAAAACCAAAGCTTGGCACATTATTTTTATAATACAATGGATATATACAAGGGGATAGTTATTTACAGAGAAACTTCCATGAAAAATTCTACATTGTTTCCATGAGCATGAACACAAGTGCTCAAGGTCGACCCTCACTTCTTCAATGCATAACTTTCCAATCACTTCTCTTTTTGAAAACCTTTTTTAGGCATGAGAGGCAAGTACATTTTTTTGTATTTTCATTCTTTTAAAAAAAATTGTATGTTTCACCCACAACTAAACAGAAAAAGAAAGAAAAAAATCTACTTAGTGAAGAAAGCAAACAAGCACACACGAGAATATCAACCCCACGTTATTGCTCCCCGGCAACGGCGCCAGAAAAGAGCTTGATAATCCCCAAGTGCAGGGAATCATCGTAGAAATTCCCAAAGGTGGAAGTGATAAGTATGGAGTGTTGAACCCACAAGGAGCTAAAGGTAAGATCAATATTCTCGCAAGTCCTATCTGCCACTGATACGACTCTACGTGCACCGAACATTTGCTTCCAACTAGAAACGAGAAATAAAACTACGTTGTGGGTATGAAGAGGATAACTTTGCATGATATCTGAGAGCTAAAATATAAAAGTAGGTGATGTTATCATAAAGTTAGAATATATTAATAAATATTATAAAGAGCGAGTGTGGAATAATGATGGATCGGTGTGCGGAATTGTCCTAGGCAATTGTTAATAAGACCGGTAATCACTATCGCAATTTCATATGAGGGGGAGGCATAAGCTAACATACTTTCCCTTCTTGGATCATATGCACTTATGATTGGAACTCTAGCAAGCATCCGCAACTACTAAAGATCAGTAAGGTAAAACCCAACCATAGCATTAAAGTATCATGTCCCCTTTATCCCATACGCCGTGACCCACTTATCCGTGTTTATGCTTCTGTCACTCAAGCAACGCAGACAATAAGTAAACCATGGACATATTGCAACACCCTATAGCGGGAATCCCTCACGCTTGCGCGACACGGAGGGCACAATAGGACAGCACCAAAATAAAACATACAACTCATACCAATCTAGATCATCAATCAACCCAAAGACAAAGGATATCTACTCAAAACTTCATAGGATGGCAACACATCATTGGATCATAATATGTGGCATAAAGCACCATGTTCAAGTAGGGATTACAACGTGTTGCGGTAGAGTGGACTGCGTAAAATAAATGAGGATGGATGATGATGGTGATGTTGATGAAGACGATCACCACGGCGATGATTCCCCTCCCGATGGCACTCCGGCGCCACCGAGAGAGATGAGGAGAGGTTCTCCCCCTTGTGCTTCCTCCTCCATGGCCTCCCCCTAGATGGGGAGAGTTTCCCCCTCTGGTCCTTGGCCTTCATGGTGATGATGGCCCCTCCGGGATCCTCCTCCATGGCCTCCGGTGATGATGGCCCCCTCCGGCAGGGTGCCAGAGAGGGCCTAGATTGATTTATCGTGGCTACAGAGGCTTGCGGCGGCGGAACTTCCGATCTAGGTTAATTTCTAGAGATTTGGGTATTTATAGGAGAGGTTGGCGTCGAGAACAAGTCAGGGGGCCCCACGGGTAGTCCACGAGGCACAGGGGCGCGCCCAGGGGAGTGGGCACGCCCCCACCCTCGTGGGGCCCATGGGACTCCCCTCCGGTAGATTTTTGTTCCAGTATTTTTTATATTTTCCAGAAAAATTCTCCGTTGATTTTCAGCGTATTCCGACAACTTTTATTTCTGCACAAAAACAACACCACGGTAGTTCTGCTGAAAACAGCGTCAGTCCGGGTTAGTTCTAATCAAATCATACCAAAATCATAATAAACAATAGTAAACATGGCATGAATACTTCATAAATTATCAATACGTTGGAGACATATCATCGGGTATTTTTCCGAGGACCGGAGAGTTATGGGAATTCGTCGGGGGAAGTAGTGGGCCTTAATTGGTATTTCATACTCATGCCCGTGTCAAGAGGTATGAGACCGCTGACAGTACTTTGCCTACAAGATGGAGGAGAATAGCTCAACCAGTGAGCATGTGCTCTGATTGTCTGAGTGCTACAATTGCTTGAATCAAGTGGGAGTTAATCTTCCAGATAAGATAGTAATTGACAAAGTTCTCTAGTCACTATCACCAAGTTACTAGAACTTAGTGATGAACTATAATATGCAAGGGATGACGAAAGTAATTCCCAAGCTCTTCGCAATGCTGAAATTGGTGAATTTAGAAATCAAGAAATAGCATCAAGTGTTGATGGTTAACAAGGTCACTAGTTTCAAAGAAAAGGGCAAAGGGAAAGAAAGAGGAACTTCAAAGAAGAATAGCAAGCAAGTTGCTGCTCCCATGAAGAAGCCCAAAGCTAGACCCAAGCTTGGAACTGAGTGCTTCTACTGCAAAGGAAATGGTCACTGGAAGTGGAACTGCCCTAGATACTTGGCGGATAAGAAGGATGGCAAAGTGAACAAAAGTATATTTGATATACATGTTATTGATGTGTACTTTACTAGTGTTTATAGCAACCCCTCAGTATTTGATACTGGTTCAGTTGCTAAGAGTAGTAACTCGAAAAGGGAGTTGCAAAATGAACAAAGACTAGTTGAGGGCAAGGTGACGATATGTGTTGGTGTCGGCGTTCTGGGAATGGGGGTCCTCAGACTTGCCTGCCTGCGGCCCATGGCGTGGCTCTTGCAGCGGCCTGGTACGGCCCATCTTCACCAGCAAAACACTAAAGACCCTAATGAGGGGCCAAGCCTCGCGAGGCAGACGATGCAAGACCTCCTCAGGGGCGGCCTCACCAGGCTGGCTCATGAGGAGCGGAGATATCAAGGCAAGGAGCGCCTCGTGAGGTTCCCGTGACGTGAGCCATGACGACCAAGGCCAGGCGGGTGCCAGTGGGCGCAGAGTACTCATTTCCTCTTTGGTGCTAAAGGAGCAAGCGCAGGCGAGGAGTCCCGAGGCATCAGGCAAAGGTTTCCATATCGGTGCAACGAGACCAAGACCAACAGGACGGCAGGACGGAGGTCACCACGGAGCCCACGACGGTGTTACCACCAGAGCCTTTAGCAGGTGAGGACCACCTTTTGTCAGGATAGCTTGTACTAGCTGCCCCCCTTCAAATTGGCCGTTGTGGGATCCCTTCCTGCCTAAACATTTGGGAAGAGGACCCGGGCCACTATAAATAGGACTAGCCACCACCATAGGAGGCATCTCGTCTTGGATTGGATCCATTCCATCCTCACACGCACAAGCGCACCAAGCTCAAGAACACCTTTCCTCAGGAGCCTTTTCTTCCTTTGTACTTGTTCATCCTCAGCCTACAAGGCAATCCACTACACCACACTGGAGTAGGGTATTACACCACAACGGTGGCCCGAACCAGTATAAACTCTTGTGTCCCTCGATTCTTTGGGCTCAACGAGCTGAGCTTTGAGATCGCGGTGAGAGCGTGAGCTAGGGGAAGAGAGATCTTCGTGCGCACCCCAGAGTTCGAACCTCAAGGGTTTTGCCGGAACCCGAAATCCGACATTTGGCGTGCCAGGTAGGGGTGCGCCGAAGCTTTCCTTCCATTGATCCACGCCCCGCTGCCTCCACGCTTTGCCCCCATGGTCGGCGCTGCTGTTCCGACCGGAGCGACGGACGCCCGCGCCGGCGCCAGGGGGCTCAGAGCTTTTACCCCCGCCTTGCGGCGGGTGCGGTGGCCGCCCAAGTTCAAGCCGGAGATGCCGCCGCGCTACGACGGCGCGGCGGACCCGACGGCCTTCTTACGGGCATATGAAGAAGCCGTCCTGGAGGCTGGAGGCGACGACATGGTCGTGGCCAACTGGTTTCCCATGGCCCTCGCTGGCGCACCACGCATCTGGTTGTTCACCCTCCCGAGATCCTCAGTGGCATCTTGGGAGGAGCTGCGCGGCGCGTGCTTCGTGGCGCCGGCGCCCATCACTGTCGCAGCCCTCCTCGGTGGCTCGCAAGCGCCGCCCTCGGACTGTCACACCAAGTAGTTCTTCCGCCAGATCGGCGCCGCTTCCATACAGCAAGGAGCTCCCCCGGGTTGGGCGGCGCCCAAGGCCGACCTCACCTTCGACTCGGGGGATCACCCCGTCACCACCACCAGCTCAGGCGTGCTCCCAATGCTTTGGACGCCCACCATCTGCAACATAGCCGTCACCAAGACCCTCGTCGACGGTGGGGCTGGCCTTAATGTGCTCTCCGTGGAAGCTTTCGGCTTGCTTCATGTGCCGCATGAACGGCTTCATCCCACCAAGCCCTTCTCCGGAGTCGCCGGCGGCTCCACCAGCCCCTAGGGCAGATCCGCCTTCCTGTGACCTTTTGGCACTCGCGACAACTACCGCACCGAGCTGATCGACTTCGACATCGCCCGCATTGGCCTCCCATACAACGCCATCCTCGGGTACCCAGCTTTGGCTCAATTTATGGCGGCGACTCATCCGGCCTACAACCTCATGAAGATGTCGGGGAGCAAGGGCGTCCTCATCGTAGCTGGAGACACCAAGGAGGCTCTGGCGGCGCTCAAGCTTGCCCTCAAAGCCGCCGCCGTGACCCGCCCGGTCGACAAGGCCACCCCCGGAGCTAAGGAGGCCCCACCGGCAAAGAAGAAATAGTTGTTCACTCAAGACCGGGTCAAAACCAAGCAAATACTGGTCGAGGAAGGTGAGCCCTCAGGAGCCACCTTCACCATAGGCGCTAACCTCGACCCAGATCAAGAGGAGGCATTGGTGAAGTTCCTGCATGCGAACAAGGATGTGTTCGCCTGGGAGCCCAAACAGTTGGTAGGAGTCCCGAGAGGGGTAATCGAGCATCACTTGAGGGTGTGCCCCAATGTGCGCCCAGTGAAGCAGAAGGCGCGGCGACAGTCTGCAGAGAAGCAGTCCTTCATCGTCCAGGAGACCCACAAACTGGAGGCAACAGGTGTCATTCGCGAGGTTCGGTACCCGGAGTGGCTAGCGATCCCCGTCGTCCTGCCGAAGAAAGGCGGGAAGGAGCGCATGTGTGTCGACTTCACCAACCTCAACAAGGCCTGCCCCCAAGACCCATTCCCGCTTCCGCGCATCGACCAGATTGTTGACTCCACCGCCGAGTGTGACCTGCTATGCTTCCTGGACGCTTTCTCAGGCTACCACCAAATCAAGATGGCAGTGGAGGATGTAGAGAAAATGGCCTTCCTGACCCCGTGTGGGGTGTACTGCTACACCTGCATGCCGTTTGGATTGCGCAATGCGGGGGAGACCTTCCAGCGGTTGATGCACATCACACTGGGCCAGCAGCTGGGAAGGAATGCAGAAGCCTACGTCGACGACATCGTGGTAAAATCTCGGGAGGCGAGGACTCTTATTCAAGACCTGGAGGAGACTTTCGCCAGCTTGCGCCAGGTGGACCTGCGGCTCAACCCAGAGAAGTGCGTGTTTGGTGTCCCTTCCGGCAAGCTATTGGGTTTCCTTGTGTCGCACCGAGGGATCGAGGCTAACCGGGAGAAAGTCAAAGCAATAGAAGACATGAGCCCACCACAGACCCTGAAGGAAATGCAAAAGCTCGCGGGCCGCGTGACCTCGTTGGGACGCTTCATCTCCAAGCTGGGGGAGCGCGCCTTGCCGTTCTTCAAGCTGATGAAGAAGAAGGGCCCGTTCGAGTGGACTCCAGAGGCCGACCAGGCATTCCAAGACCTCAAGAGATATTTAACCAGCCCGCCAGTGATGGTAGCACCTCGCCCCCTCGAGCCCCTGGTGCTTTACCTAGCCTCCACGCCTTACTCGACAAGCGTGGTGTTGGTAGCTGTCCGGGAAGAGCGCCAGGTCAAGGGTGCGCGGCGTAACGCCGCACCTACGAACAAGACAGCACAGAGCCAAGATAGCCCCACCAGAGCCACGGCAACGCCAGCAGATGACCAAGCCCTGCAAGACGGCGCTACAGGGCCTGTGGAGGCCCTGATAGGTGACCAAGCTCATGAGGATCCCTCGCCTCAGGAGGTGTCCCAACCTCTTGAGGCGTCGGGCTCCATCGACGCTCCCGCCCTCGTCGAGCACCCAGTGTACTTCGTCAGCACGGTACTGCGGGATGTGAGGGCACGGTACCCCATGCCCCAGAAGCTCTTGCTCGTGCTTTTGGTGGCCTCGCGTAAACTACGTCACTACTTCCAAGGTCACCCAATCAAGGTTGTCTCGGCCTACCCACTAGAGAGGGTGCTCTGCAGCCGCAACGCTGCTGGAAGAGTCGCTGAATGGAACATCGAGCTGCAAGCATTCCAGCTAGAGTTCAGCACAACCAGGGTCATCAAGGGAGCCGCGCCCGCAGACTTCGTGGCAGAATGGACTGACATCCTGGGACTTGAAGCAGGCAAGGACCGATCCCTCTCACCGGGAAGTGAAGCACCAGATGGCTGGGTCATGTATTTCGATGGCGCGTTCACACGCCAGGGTGCGGGGGCTGGAGCAGTGCTCATCTCACCCACTCAGGACAAGCTCTACTACACCGTGCAACTCTGCTTCCAGCAGGGCGAGAAGGTCTCCAACAACATCGTGTAGTACGAATGCCTCATCACTGGCCTTAGGGCTGCGGTGGCCCTAGGGGTGAAGCGTCTCACCATCAGGGGCGACTCGCAGCTCCTCGTCAACTTCTCCAACAAGGTATATGAGCCGAGGGACGAGCACATGGAGGCATACCTCGCGGAGGTATGCAAAATGGAAAACAGTTCTTGGGCCTAGAGTTGTAGCACGTGCCCCGTGGCACCAACAAGGAGGCCGACAACATCGCCAAAAGGGCATCCAAGCGCCAACCCCAAGAGCCTGGCGTCTTCGAGGAACGGCTCTTCAAGCCTTCGGTAGCACCTCCGCCTTCGGGGCCGGCGCCGCCTCGGGAGGAACTCCCCCAGCCACCTACCTCGGGAGCCCCAGCCTGCGGCCCGACCTCAGGAGTGCGCCTGCTCCTGGCGCTCGAGCCTCAGGAAGGGTGCTAGACCAAGGAGTTCAAGGACTACCTGATGCAAGGGACGCTGCCGGAGAAAGAGGAGGACGCGGAGCGCATGGCCCGACAGGCTACGGCATACTGCATCCAGGACGGTGAGCTATACAGGAAGCGGCCAAATGATGTTTCCTTGCGATGCATTTCTAGGGAACAGGGGAACGAGTTGCTAGCTGAGATACACGGCGGAGACTGCGGGCACCACTCGTCGTCACAAACCATGGTCGGTAAGGCGTTCCACAGTGGGTTCTACTGGCCTACGACACTCAACGACGCGACCGAGCTGGTGAAGTCCTGCGAGGCCTGCCAATTCCACGCCAAGCAGATCCATCGGCCAGCTCAGGGCCTCCAGACCATCCCGCTCTCGTGGCCATTCACGGTCTGGGGGCTGGATATCCTAGGCCCGTTCCCTCGAGCACCTGGGGGCTACTGCTACCTCTACGTCATCGACGACAAGTTCACCAAGTGGGCGGAGGTGGAAGCTGTCCGCACCATCCCGGCCGGGTTGGCGGCCAAGTTCATCAAGGGTCTCGTGAGCCGGTTCAGGGTCCCCAACCGCATCATCACCGACAACGGCTCGCAGTTTACTAGCAATCTCTTCACACTAAAAAAAGACACATCCGTGACATTTTGGGTCGAACGAAAAAAATTCTGTCATACTTATGACACTTCTATGACGATAATTGTGACAAAACCCGGTATCATCATAGATGTGGTGGGCTCCTACTTCTATGACAAAAAATCATGACAGAAAATGGGCTTTTCGTCCTGGGCGGGCCAGAGACTTAGCTGCATGACATTCTTTGGGCCCTCCATGACGGAAAAAACCGTGGTAGAAGCGAGGGCGAGGAAAATTTCGGGGAGTTCCCGGTTATGGTGGGTGGTCGGGGGCCGAGCGATGCGCGTTTCTCTCGTACACGTACGCGCGTGTGTGCGAGGCGCTGGGCTCTAACTGAACCCGAGCGAGGCGTTGGGCTCTAACTGAACCCGAGCGATTGCACTGCAGGCTACGCGTTACTGAACCCGAGCGATCGATCGATGCCTGTTAATTGAACCCGATCGAGCGATTCCTTCGCTACTGCTGCTAACTGAAGCCGATCGATGCTGCCTCTAGATGAACAGTGAGCATTGCTGGGGGGTTTGGATGAACAGTTCCCGGTGGGGGTGGATGAACAGGACTCCGTGGTGTTGCCTCTGGATGAACAGGACCCCGATTGATCGAGCCGGTTGGGCTGGATGAACAGGACCCCGTGGAGGGCTGGATGAACAGGACCACCCCGTGGAGGGCTTGATGAACAGTAGACGGTGGAGGGGTGGATGAACAGTAACCCGTGGAGGGGTGGTTGAACAGGAGCCCATGGAGAGGGCTGGTTGAACAGTAGCCGGTGGAGTAGCGCGCGGTGGAGGCTGGATGAACAGGAGCCCGTGGATGAACAGTCGCAGGTGGAGGCTGGAGGAGGTCGGCGGTGGATGAACAGTACCCCGTGGAGGCTGCAGGGGGTCGACGGTGGAGATGAACAGTATCCCGTGGAGTCCCGTTTTGCGGTACACCACACCCCTCCAAATGAACAGGACCCCCGTTTCGACCGTAGCGCTCCAACACAAGTCCGTTTCCTCCGTTTTGCAGTACGCCACACCCCTCCCGATCAACAGGACCCCCGTTTCGACCGTAGGAGGTCCGTTTCCTCCGTTTTGCGGTACGCCAGACCCCTCCCGATGAACAGGATCCCGTTTCGAACATGGTCGGCCGAACACAAGGCTGTTTCCTCTGTTCTGCGGTACGTCGGGCCTCGTTTCCATCGGCTGTTCCGCCCAAGCCCTCCCGGTGAACACAACGACTCATTCTGTTCCGACCCAGCCGGTTGGCTCCCCATGAACACGACGACGACGATGTTTCTCCGTTCCGACCCAGCCATGTACACGAGCCCTGGCCGTACGTATGCGCGAGTAGGTGTTCGAGACCCAGCCCGTATGTACGTACGTGGCCATATTTTCTTTCTTGCACACTGCCGCTGTACGTACGTGTGCATGCTACGTGCGCGCCTCTACTACGACACGTGCACGCCTCTACATCGACTAGTATGTACGTACACGTTCGCGACCAGAATGACAACGCTACGTACGCTTCGACCAGGTGGGTCCCGACTGTCAGGCACTTCCTTCCATGCGAAGATGTAGCTAGTGGGTCCCAGCAGTCAGGGGGCGAATCATTTTTTTTGCCCGGACGCACTTCCTTGCATGCGAAGCTGTAGCTGGTGGGTCCCAGCAGTCAGGGGGGTGAATCGTTTTTTTTTGCCCGAACGCACTTCCTTGCATGCGAAGATGTAGCTGGTGGGTCCCAGCAGTTAGGGGGGAAACGTTTTTTCGTGAAATATGGTGGCCCGTCCGGTGGGTCCCCGCTGTCAGGTGCAGGAACAATTATTTTGCCCATAATAAGGAGGCACTTCCTTGCGGCTGCCGTGGACCCAGCTGACAGCCTCTCCACGTACAGTACTCTTCCGATGGAAGTCGGTCGTTGACCACATTGACCACGCCGCGCCGAGAGCACCACGGCGGTGGACGACGGCGAGGCCTAGGAAGGGGACGACGCAGAGCCGGGGAAGACGCGGCAGTGGATACCCATGCGTAGGGGAGTACGAGGGTTCACTGGTTCGGCTGCGGTGTGAGGCTGTCATCGCCACAGAATAACAGGGGGTGTGGGTGAGTGGAGGGATGGCCTGGCCAGCGGTGGGAGTAGTAGGGGGTGGTGAGGCCTCCGCGGCAGCATAGCCGGCCACGGGAGGCAGGAGCAGCCGGCATGACCAACGCTGCTTTGGGCGGCTGGAGCAAGAAGACCAGAGGTTGAAGAAGCACGACGGCCGTTGGATGGACATCGTACGGTCACTGCAGCTAGAATCGTTTATATTGACTAAGTTGACAAAGCCCTTGGTATGCGTCAACTTAGTAGGCCCACAGGTCAGCTTCCGAAAAGGTGCACCCCAGATGTCAGGTGGAGGAATCATTTTTTGGGCGGGTGAAGCTAGAATATCCGAGATTGAAGAAGAAGCACGGCATCCGTTGGATGGACATCCAACGGCCACTGTTGCTAGAACCGTGTGTTGAATATAAGTTGACAAAGCCTTTCATACGTGTCAAATCTCTTTTTTTTTTGAGGGGACGCGTCAACTTAGTAAGGCCACAAGTGTGTGGCAGAGAACTTATAGCCCATTTGAGATTTGTAAGAATGTGCAGCCAATTTTTGAATTCTAATGGAATTTACTACAGCCCATTTACAGTTTGTTAAAAGTACAGCCCATTTCAACCAACCGTTCAAAACAGAATTCAATAAAATTCCCACATTTTGATGGGATCCGAAATATTTTTATCCCGAAATTCCTAGTCTGATTAAATACAATTTCAATAAAAATTTATATTACGTAAAAATCCAACGAAACATTGCGCTCGCAACAATTAATGAAATTAAAATTTTCAATATCCAAAAATAATATTTTATAAAGTAATTACTTGTTTGGTGCATTTTTTATAGTTACTGCCTAGTTTTTATAATTACATCCCATTTATTATTTCTTAAAGCCCATTTTCTTGTTAAGCCTGATGCATCCCTCCTAGGAAAGTTTTGCAGCCCAGCGGGGCGGAGAATAACAACTTGACCTTGCCTGGGTATTCCTAAAAAAGTATAGCTGGGTTATCCATTTTCAGCTTGAAAAAAACTAATATCTGGGATGCCATCTGGCCTGGGCTAGACGGGCCACAACCCACCCAGTTAATAGCTGCAGCGATGTTTTCGTTGTTGTTCAGAGGAGAAAAATTAATATCTGGGCTAAACATCGCTCAAGAAAAACTCTGCAGTGCTCACACCTCGAAAACACAAATACTGCTTGAGCTGCTTAGTCCCAGCTGTCGGCCGCTTCTTGTGCAATTCTCTCGTTTATTGGCTACATAGGTTCACAATGGTGTGGGACCGTGATGTCAGGAAACCAGGAGGAAGCAAAAAAATTATATTTTTATATACAAATAAGGAGACATTTGCGTACGTGCGGCTATGGCCCTGGTGGGTCCCCACTGTCATCCTCTCCAAAGTAAAGTCATCTCCTCATCCTCATGTCCGTTGACCATGTTGACAACGCGAGACGGCGGCGCCACGACGAGCGCAACAACTCGGAGGATGACGGAGAGGCCCTCGCGGGCCCTATAGATGGTCTGATACAGCGCCCGCTGCTCATCCGGGAAGCCAGGATCATAGGGCCACATGTCCGCGACGGCATTTTCGTTCGCTTGTTCACTGGTGCTCATTGAGGAGACTGAGGTTGCAGCACAGGTCCTCCTGCGCTGGTAGCTCTTCCGCCATTAGGGCATCGAAGTGCGGTCGCACCTGCTTTATGGTGAACACGGCATGAACCGGCTTGGACAGTGGCACCGGCTCCTGGTCGGAAGCTACGTCCATCGTCCGATTGTCGTCACTCAGCTCGGCGAGCTAGCTGGCGAGCCAGCATGTCCGGCTACTGGACCGACCCGCTGCCAAGCACGAGTCTGACTGCCCTGGCCCACCCAGACCGCCTCCCTCGCCCGCGCGCGCTTTTCGCCCGAAACGGTCAGCGCCGCCCGCCCCGCTTCCCGGTGCATGCGATTGCTCCACCTTCAAACGACACAAGTGTCGTCCGTCCTTCTGCCGCCCACATTAATGATACGCGGTTGCCAAGGCGGCTACTCCGGCGCCACACGTCCGTCCCTCCGCCGCCCACCATTGCTATATAAACTGTTGCGCCAGCCATAGCCGCAGTCATCCGCATCCGTTCCTTTTCTCATGTCCACACCACTACTGCCCACCATGGCTTCCTCGCGCTCCAGCGCTCTTCGGGACGGGCAGATGACGGACCACAAGGAGATGGCAGCCATTGCTGCCGACTGGCTGGCCGGCAGGCAGCCGGAGGACGACGACGTACCAATGGAGAACATGGTAGTCGACGATCCGGTGCCAACCCCCTCCTCCGTGCCATCCTCGCCGGTGCATTGCACCATGACCATCGGCGAGGCTCGTGCCCAATATATGGACACGGTGAGGCAGAAGCGTGAGGAGCAGTTCCGGGAGGCACAGGCCAACGCCGCCTACAACCACCATCTCCTCCAGGAGCACCTGCAGGCGGAGGAGCAGATCACCATGGAGCGGGCGGAGCAGGAGGCGTTGCTCGACTCATACCGCTCCACCCGCGAGGGCCGCCTCGAGCGCTGGCGGTACCGCATGCGGGTGGCAGAGGCTGCGGTCGCCTACAAAGAGGGCGATGAAGCGGGCGAGGCGCTATTTGGCGAGACCGAGGACAAGGCAGAGGACAATGCCGGCTCCGATGAGTCCCCGCTCCGCAGGCGTCGACGAGGCCTTGCTCCGCCGAGGCCCTGCGGCGCCAACAATGAGGCAGAGGACACCGCCGGCTCTGCCGTGGCCCCACCCTGCCGGCAACGAGGGGGAGGATTTCCCCTGCTCCGCCGAGGCGCCGCCTGCCGGCAACAAGACAGAGAACATCGCCGGCTCCACCGAGGCCCCCCCCCCTCTCTGCCAACGAGGCCGCGCCACATAGAAAACAAGGAAGAGTAGAACACGGTAGGTCGTCGCCGCTCGGGTCCAAGTAAGGCCACCGCTACTACCCTCCGGTTGCTGTCACTGAGCTGTACATCATGGAGCAATTCTATGATTACAGGATGATTGAAGAGCGCTCTGTGGTTGAGCAAGCTCATGAGATGCAGTCATTTGCTAGAGAACTTGAGAACTTCAGTTGTATGCTACCGGACAAGTTTGTTGTTGGAGGTATCATCACTAAGCTTCCTCCTTCGTGGATCTCATTGGCACTCTTGATGTGGAAGAAAAGGCGAGAGCAAAGGACACACATGCTTGAGGAATTGAGGGAGGATCTAGTGCCAATCTGGTACAGAAGAAGAACTTCCAGCCCCACAAGTTCAAGAACAAGGGCAAGTTTGATGGTAAAGCAAAGTTCAACGGGAAGAACAAGGTTGTGCAACACACGAACTTCAAGAAGAAGAATGACAAGAAGAAAGGTGTTTGTCATGTGGGGATCCTGATCATTGGGCTCCTAGTTTCCCTAATCGCTATGACAAGCTAGGCGGGTTGACAACTGACGGCGGGTTAGCTTCTTGGTGGCGACGTGGAGTCGGAGAGCTATGTTGGAGAAGGACGCTGCTTCTACTTAACTGCTGGTGCAATTGGCTGACTGACACATGGGCCCAACAGGCATCTGGGCCACATGTCAGTTACGCAACTGCACCTGCAGTTAAGTCAATGAAGCTTCTGTTTGGCTCAGCCGGACACAGGTGGGTAGCTTCGGTTAATTAACTATACCTCCAGCGCACCCCTTTTTAGTTGAAGAATGTATGATGTAATGAAATCCGGCATGTTTATATGAAATCCGACCGTGTATGAATGAATTTATTTCGATTAGTTCGAATTCTTGTATCACTGGTATTGGATGAACATGCAAAACAATACGTACTAGCATTATTCCCAGGGTGATCACCTCGTTTGTAGCAGTTTCACATGTACTCCCTCCGGTCCTTTCTAGTCTGCATACAAGTTTTGTCTACAGTCAAAGTATCTCTACTTTGACCAATCTTATAGAAAAAAGTATGCACTTTCACAATGTGCGAAGTAAAAAGGAACAGAAGGAGTATAAAGAGTTTCAGCAGCTTTTTAGCGTTCCTGTACATTGCAATCAAACACACAGGTCTGGCAATTCATAGAGAACATTCAAAACAATCGATGATTATGCATCTCAGCGATTCACATGTCAGAGCCAATATTTACTTCACAACTAAAGAATAAAGAAAAAAATGGATCGACGCTACTGACAGCAAAGGGCGTCCCATTCGAAAATATCAAACGCATGTCTTCTTGCCAAAATCAATGAGCAAAATTTGACAAGGTTTTCCCATTCCAAAATATCAAATGCCTACGATTGTGGAATGGGCAGGGTTTGCCATCAGTTCGGACATTGACATGGCACCTCGTGCTAAATAAACCATCTGTTCTTTTTGTGCAGTTCCACCAAAATCAACCAAATTCGCGTGTAGCTTGTATGATTTCTCCCTTATATGTTGCAACGCCTTGAACTTATCGGCACCTCCTTTCTTGTGGTGGAAATGAATGTTTCAATGTATTCATGAACATTTTGTGCAGTTCCCATTGAAATCAAGCTGAGCACCCCTGTTTGCACAAATACAAAAAAAGTGATTAGTATAAAGCAAACTGTACTATGAATTGACAGTTTAAACAGGCACCTACATGGTCCATGTAGAGCACACTTTTAGAAAAATGGAACTCACCGGAAAGAATCCTAGAACAACATTGTACTCGCGCATCACAACAAGAAAATGGAGATTTGTTAGTCCTTCTGAGCTGAAGTTAGTTTTGTCTTGTGGGGGGTAATGTAACTATCCTTCAACTGCTCCTTCTGATGAGAAGATAGACAGGGCTTCTTCATCCTGGCATAATCGGAACTAGTCAGTTCACGTACTCCATATTCTTCTTCAGAGGAGGATGATCCTGTTGTGCAAAGACAAGAGGACAACTAAATGCTAGCATCCCTGTTTGCTCGAAAAAAGGAAAGGAAATATTTAAAACAGCACAGATGAATCACTTCTCAAGGACAATACCACTTTTCGATGACAGTATCTAAACAGTAGCACAACACCAATAGAGATGACAAAGTTCAATCATATGGATGAAATCAGTGGGCGAGTACCAACCTTTGTCAGGAGGCTTATTGTGTAGAGCATACAGATGAAGCACTTCTCCGGAACCATCTGTTGCTATCTGCTGTGGTGGCCATGCTTACTATATAATCCTCGATTAGTTTAATGTTTCCAACATCTTCTTGTGCAGTTCCACTAAAATATATGGTATCTTCAAAGAATATCCCTGTTTGCACAAGTAGAGATAATTACGTATTACATTAAGAGTGGCATCAAATCAGTGGCAAAACAATTGCTCGTTCCAGCCATAGCAATAAATTAAGATGCAAAACTATATCATTACTGTGTCATCACAGTTCCAGTGCTTCATTACAGCACCAGGAGTTGATTTTTGTTTTTCTTCCGCTTGTTCTTCGCCTTCATCACTTGGTTCAATAACAGACAAGCTTTGCCTTCAATGTAAGATTTGGCATGTCAATTAGGTTGCACAAGTTTAGCACTAAACAATGACATTAATATTCTGATGAAAGTGGCAAAATAAGGCCAATAGTTGTGAAATATCCTTATCTTACCTCAATGGGATATTACGGTGCACATACAGATTGGAAGTCTTGTCTCCATTTGTGCAGTTCACTAAAATCAAGCAACATCACCGTACAAGTAGCACAACATATGAAAGCACACTGCAGAATCATGTGAAAGAAGGCTAGTACTGACTTCTCATGACGCGAAATTCAAACAACTCACAAGAAGAAGATCTGAACCAAATTTGCCAACACGGATAGGAAGTAAGATCTCCTCTTGTGCAGTTCCACCAAGATCAAGCAATCAAGCAACGTTGTCGGTGTGACATTTTGGTTGAACTGCACAAAACACTCTTAAAACAAAAGTGTTTTGTGCAGTGCAACAAAAGGTCACAATGGCAATGAGGTGAAGTAGATAACCCTGTTTACACAGAGGTGCAAAGGAAACAACTAGTGGTCAATAACGGTGGATGACACAGAAGCCAACAAAAAGAAGCATCTACCTTATCTAAATGGGAAAGAAAGCAAGACAGTAGCATTTCTCAAACGGTGGCATTGATTAATATTAACAGAGAGATTATATTAACAATAAAATTCATTAAACATGTAATTTGCTTTTAACTTTGGCATTGCATCAATTTTCCAGCGGCATTATTAGAGGGTGTTTGTTTACAGGGACATTTTGGTGGAGGGACTAAAAAAACTCCGTGTCAGTCCCATCTAAACCAAACAGGAGGGACTTTTAGGGACTAAAAGTGGGCATTTGGGACTAAGGAAAGAAGACCCCAAGGGAGAGCCTTTTTGGGACCTTTTCCAACAGTTGCCCCTGCCACGCATTGCACCTTGTCTCTATTAGTTCATTACTAGGGGTAACATGGTCTTTTAGCATGTCATTTAATAACCTCTAGTCCATGTTTAGTCCCTGGAACCAAGCAGGTAGGGACTAGGGAGTTTTTAACCAAATAGGGCCTTAGATTAACAACAGCTAAAGAGTTGCACGGGACAGTGGACGCATCGGCACCATGTGCATCTACCGATGTAGTGGGGTGATGCACAGTCTGTTGCAACAAAGAACAAACAACCAAGGAGCATATTTGTGTTGGTCCCAGTTTTGTTATCTTTAGACACCTTTCCCTATGTGAGCGCAGCAAATCTAGTCCTGCTCAAATTCTACAGCCTTGTCCCCAAAACAAAAGATCAGTTCGTTACAGATGTGCGTACTGCGTTTGTCATTGTTTTCCCTTTTCGACCAACGTAGGTGCTGCATAGCCAGTCTGTACTAGTACTTTCCCCACTTCCTTTCCTCTTTGAACCACGTCCTAGATTTATGCTATACAACTTTCCCCACTACTTTCCCCCATTCATGTCCTCTTTGAACCACGTCTTAGATTCATGCGATACAACTTTCCCCACTACTTTCCCCCTTCCTTTCCTTTTTGAACCATGTCCTAGATTCATGCTATACAATTTTTCCCACTACTTTTCCCCATTCCTTTCCTCTTTGAACCACATCCTAGATTCATGGTATACAACTTTCCCCGCTACTTTCCTTTTTGATCCAACACCTAGATTCGAGTGCAGAAGCGGAAAAAGCCCACATGCAGCTAGAGCAATGCATGTGGAATAAGTAAATTATACCTTAAGGTTCTTGGGGTGTGGTTCGGTGGGTGACCAGAGGCCGTTCGACCCACACTATGTACGGCGGCGAAGAAGAAGGGGTTGGAGGCCCTCCCGCGCCGCTGGGTGAAAGTGAACAGCTGCGCCGGAAGTGGATTCCCTCCCTCGCTGACGGCGACAGCGTTAAGACTCCTTCCCTTCCCCGCGGACGGATCTTGCCGACTCTTTGATCAGCACTGAGGGGAGAGAGAGAGAGAGAGAGGCCAATGAAGTCTTGTTTAGATCTGGAGAGGGTGAGAGAGTGTGAAGAGAGCAACTACAAGCGGACCAGCAGTGAGGGGAGAGAGAGGCCAACGAAGTCTTGTTTAGATCTGGAGAGGGTGAGAGAGTGTGAAGAGAGCAACTACAAGCGCTGAGGCTCCAGCGTGTATATATATACTAGAGAGAGTGTGAAAAGTGCAAACCCAAGAAAACAAGCGCCGAGGCTGCAGCTTATACGTGATGAGGTGATTATACGGTCACTACGAGATCGTATAGCTCCGTATCCATCCATTTTGACCAGTCAAAGAATCCTCCTGGCACGAATTATGCTCAAGTGTAGTTAAAACCCGAGACCTCAAGTTTGATGAGCGAACAGGCTAACCAACTACACAACCCTCTCGTTATGTTCAACGAGAGGAAAATAACCTTTTATACATTCCTGCATTCGTGTGACAAGCATGCCGTGTTTTTTTTGTGTGTCTGGGAGTCATTGGGATTTAAATCATAATCGTGGCATGTGGCTTTGGTGGTAAGACTATCCACAGTGGTACAGAAATAATGCAGCCTTAGTCACCTTACCTCTCTCCACGTAGTACGTTGGGTCCCACCAGTCAGAGGGTGAAACAAACAAATTAATAAGAAAAATTAAAAGCGACAGCGGTGTATTTTACCTCACACATCTCGCTACTGCTCGGGAACACTGTCCAATTGATCCCTCTGTTCGCTCACGTACTATTTTAAGTGAATCCTTATTATAACATGCACACAATTTTGGGCACTTGTATTCAACCTAAGTCAGTGTGCCACCATATCTCGTACGACTCCCTCCGTCTAGGTGTAATAAGTCACGTTAGAAGGTGCAGCGGGACCAAGGTGCAAGCAGATTGGAGGAGAAGGAGAAACTTGACCGGTCATTCCTCCAATCAAAGCCCTGATTTCTGTCTCTAAACGCAACAATTAATCCAAACAACTAAGAGATGCCTTTTTAGCTACCATCCAGGGCCACGTATTAACTCGCATGCAAGCCGACTTTGATTTCTTAACTGATCAACGCGTAGTTGCGCTCCATGCATTGGGTTTCCGGGGGAGATAACAAGGCAGAGTAAGGAGCGTTTGGTTACATTGCTTAGGCTGGTCATAGTGGTGAGTAACTTGGACTAGTAACATGCATATGTTACTAGTCTATGTTACTACTACGCAAAGTTTGCCGTCGGAAGCGAGCCGATCCGGCTCTCCTGAGCTAGCAAGGTTTTTCTAGCCCACCCAAGCTAGCTGGCCCACAAAACCTAACATATTTTAACAATTCCAAACGCCTAACCTTGCCCGGCTATGCTATAAGTTGTTCTTGCTAAGGATCCAAACGCTCCCTAAGTAACAACGCTCGCTAGCAATGAGGCCAGGAGGGGATTGAGATGCGAAGTTAACTGACGACGCCTAAACATTTTGGGAATATCTGATTTCCGTAGGATGACTTAACACCTAGACAGAGGGAGTACTACTCCTCAGTCCGGGTTTGATGGAATATTCGTCACCTCTTCTCTTCTTGTACATACTCCATTTGTATCTCACTTCCTGTGGCTTCGCACTCGCACGATTTTCCTATTCTATGAACCTGTGTGTGCATGTGCGTGTGCGTGTGTGTGTTTAACAGCATGTGTGTGTTAGAGAGAGCGACAGATCGACCTACTCCTACAGAGAGATGGTGTGTAGTGTACGATTTTAGCCGCGAGAGTCGGTGCATCCTCTCATTTCTGGGCGTCCGGTAGGGACAGGCGGACAGCTGCCACGCCCGCTCCTGACCAGCCTGGCCCACCCAAAGCCCCTCCATCGCCCGCGCGCGCTTCCCGCCCGAAACGGTCAGAGCCGCTCCAAAGAATCGGTGTCGCATTCATGCCCAGGCAGAGCGGACGCGACCTCTCACTGGCGCCTGCGTTGAAGGAAGAAGCGGATTCCAGAGTGATGGTTGCTTCGTCCGCCAACTTACTGCTGGGTCTATGTGATTTGACGGCTCATTGGTCATTATTACTAAGGTGGTAGGACTGCTGGATGTTCCACGCTTTCGGCGAAAGGAGGTACTACTAGATTACAATTTTCTCCATTCTTACGGTGGAGGAGTGCAAGAGCAGTGAAAACACGCAGGCTCAGTGATTACATGGCCCACCTCACACTATCACCATATTTTCTGGACACCGTGCGACACCTAACTCTTTACATAGTACTCCCTCCGTTCCTAAATATAAGTCTTTGTAGAGATTCCACTAGGTGGACTACATACGGAACAAAATGAATGAATCTACACTTAAAATGCATCTATATACATCCGTATGTGGTTCATGGTGAAATCTCTACAAAGACTTATATTTAGGAATCGAGGAAGTACTTGTATAGTACGTACTGTAATTTATCAGCGAGATACTACAATGCTATGAAGCTTCCAGCTTCTGTTACATGTATCTTGCGTCCAAGGTTGCCCATCGCAACATTTCATCAAATACAAAGGAGACTAACATGCATGCTATTGCATCTCAATGATTGACAGATCATAGCAAATATGTACTCCCTACGTTCCAAAATAAGTGTCTCAACTTTATGCTACATATGGAGCAAAATGAGTGAATCTACACTCTAAAATACGTCTATATACATCAGTGTTTGGAGTATGTACTAGTAGTTCATATTGAAATCTACTAAAGGACATATATATTCCAAACAATATGGTAATCTCTCTAACCAAGGTAGTAGGGACGAGGAGTAAACGGAGGGAGTAGTAAAATTTTCTCCTCGTCCTGCGAGCCACCGCGCGCGTGGGCGAGGGAGCAGGCGTAAGGCGTACAGTACTAGTAAGCAAGCTTCACCTCATCCTGCGAGCCACCGCGCCCATGGGCGGGGGATACGGCGTACTAAGCAAGCTTCTCCTCGTTCTGCGAGTTGACGGGACACATCAAAAGTACTCCAGTGTATAGAGCCTTGCCTCTAAGGTAATCCTCACATGGTTTACCTCTTTTTTAACATAACGTGTCAAGTCGCAATTTGTTTGTTCACCCATGGTAGACGATCCTCCCTCCATCTAGTAGACAACCAGTACATGTGTCAAATTACCACGTGGGCTGCCTTTTCGTACAGAAAGTAGCTCCACCGTGTACCCGCGCGGGTGTGGTTGGGAAAGAGACGGGAGTATGTGCGCCGTGCGTGCACCTCTTCTCTTCATGCACGTCCCCCACCTACGTGGGTGTGTGTGAGAGATACAAACCTAGACAAATGGCGTGTGCATTCGTGAGTGTTTTTTGTTTTGGGGGGGAGGTTGATTTCGGGAATGTATTTTTGGGAATATGTGTCGATGACATCTCAAACAAAATTTTGCATGTAATGTGTGTGAAATGGAGGCCTATCCATATCATATATAGAGGGTTGGGCGATCCACGAGAAGAGAGGGAGGGGTCATAGATATCGATAGAGTCGAAGAGAGGATCAAGTGGGTGGGTGCGAGATCGATGAAGAGAGCCATCGAAATTGTGTGTGTGTGCAAGTCAAAGATATAGGGCGACTGACCTAGCTACCGGAACGTCAGAGGGCACAGGTCAAGTTTGTGTGTGGCAGGGAGACATGACTAGAGCGCTCGATGTATCGGTGTGTGTGTGGGAGGAGGTGGGGGGAGGGGTAGGCAGAGGCCTAACTATAGAGGTAGAATGACTCGCATATGTGTTGAGAAGGAGAGACCCAGCTATGTCTTGAGGGAGATCGGTCGACATCCATACATAACTGAAGGATGGGAAATAGGATGGGACAGAGAGAGAGAGAGAGAGGAGAGAGAGAGGGAGGGAGAGGGGTAGAGTGCTGGATGGGTGATGGAGTTGCTTCTCGAAGATGGTGGGAGAGGCCTACTAGACAAACTGAGGGTGGAACTGCAATATTATCAATAAGAGTGGGGATGTGCTTCTGTGTGTGCCTATGCATGATAGATCTGTTGGGACACATCCATGGATGATGAAGGGGAACCATGTGTTTGGTAAGCAAACCTAACTAGATCGGTAGATCAATTGTTGTTTGTCGGAGGAAGGGAGACACATGACTAATGAGGTAAATCGATCGACGCGTGGGGAAAAATGAGTTATAAGGACCTAGCTAGCTATATGTATAGCGGGAGGTCAGTCGGTGTACGTCCATTTGTTAGAGGCAAATAAGGCCCGGCGAGACGGATAGACAGAGAGAATGGATCTAGGAGGTGGTGCGAGAGGCCCAACACTAGCTAGATAGGGGGAGGAGTGTGCGGTTGTGAGATCGATGAAAAGAGGGGCGAGAGTTTACATGTGTGTGGGACCGTCTGAGAGACACGAGGCAAGGACACATAAAGGAGGAGATTGAAGTTGCGTGTGTATGTTGTAGGCAGACATCGCTGGAGAGGTTTATCGATCGGTGTGTGTTGGAAAGGAGTTGTGGAGACTGTGGGAGAACGACCTAAAGAAAAAATATGAATGTGCGTGATGGATAGAATGCTGAGGGAGGGGGAGGGCGAGGAGGGTGTGTGCATGCACGAGAGAAAGTTAGTGGTAGCTACAAAGGTTAGAGGATTGTGTGGGTGTAAGAGACTAACAAAGATCATAATTTGATATGAAAGTGGATTCATATATTTGAATAGGAGATCATGGTGTTTTAAACATATGCATGCATGAATATAGCGGTGATACGCGTGTTGTGGTTTTGCACATGTTATACCATAATGTGATAATGCATGGCGTTTGCAACTCACAGCAAAATGTTGAACAATCTAAACCATACTATACATCGAACAATCTCACATTTTATTTGAATTTGTGATAATGTGTGGCGTTTGCAGCTTACAACCAAATATTGAACAATCTAAACAATACTATATATCGAACATTCTCACATTTTATTTGAATTTGTGGTAATGTGTGGTGTTTGCAACTCACATCTAAATACTTGTAGGCGTAGGGGGCGGGGCACCATACATAATGTGATAAACACATTATACATATGAGACACGGTTTAGATTATGAAGATCTAGATAGAGCTTGAAATGTACTATGATTTCAAATCAACATAAAGTGGATTCAAAAACTCGAGTTCGAGTTCATATAGTACACATAGTTCATATGTAACTCGAGACTAATCATGTGGTGTGGTGTGAAGATAATACACAAATGATGGTTTAACTTGACAATAATGATGATTGTAGATCTTATTAAAACAGAGAAACGAATTCAAATACTTTGACTTCACAACAATCATTATTGTAGATCTTATTCAAATAGAGAAACGAATTCAAATTTAGTTCATATTGAAGCGGTAGTATATATGTTTGGAATGCACTAAAACGTTCATTTGACTACTAGGTTGCATGCATTATACACGTAGCAAAATATTTTAATTGAACATAACATGAATTCAAAGTTTTGAATGACATTTGTAATGCGAATTGATTTGGTACAGTACACGTTAGGCTTGTCCGGAAATTTCAACCCGCGCCTTGTTAGCCCGAAATATTTAAGATATATCTTTGTCTCGTTGTGCTCCGACAACACCCTCCATCTCAACCCGCGCCTTGCTATTCCAAAATTACAACGCGCGCGAAAACTCCCACCTCCTGTGAAATCCCGACACGTGAAATGCCCGTGATACCCCTGAACCGAAAGAACCGCCTCAAATCGGTGGGGGTACTTTCGTAACTTACCCCACATTTCGGACAAGCGCGTACCTAAGCCATGGTTCCCCACTCCCATCCCATCCGTCCACCCATTCGTACACCGAGGCCGGGAAAACCCACGAAGCCCCACACCCTCCTCCGTCCACCACCCAGCCGGAGCCTCTTCCCCGACGACGTCGTCCACAGCAACACCTCGGCGTCCCTCATCCACCGTACCGGATGAGGATCCGCCGTCGATCTGGTCGTCCCCCCGGTTCAGCCACCCCATCCTCCACTGAGGGAGTCCTGGATTAGGGGGTCCTCGGACAGCCGGACTATATCCTTTGGCCGGACTGTTGGACTATGAAGATACAAGAAGACTTCGTCCCGTGTCCGGATGGGACTCTCCTTGGCGTGGAAGGCAAGCTTGGCAATACGGATATGTAGATCTCCTCCCTTGTAACCGACTCTGTGTAACCCTAGCCCCCTCCGGTGTCTATATAAACCGAAGGGTTTTAGTCCGTAGGACAACAACAATCATACCACAGGCTAGCTTCTAGGGTTTAGCCTCTATGATCACGCGGTAGATCAACTCTTGTAATACTCATATCATGAAAATCAATCAAGCAGGAAGTAGGGTATTACCTCCATCGAGAGGGCCCAAACCTGGGTAAACATTGTGTCCCCCGCCTCCTGTTACCATCCGCCTTAGACGCACAATTCGGGACCACCTACCCGAGATCCTCCGGTTTTGACACCGACATTGGTGCTTTCATTGAGAGTTCCACTGTGACGTCACCACAAGGCTCGATGGCTCCTTCGATCATCGGCAATGATGCGATCCAGCAAAACTTAGAATAGAAGAAAAAGAGTTCCCTCGGGACCCATCCTCTTCTCCTTTGCTTGTGTGACTACCATGAGAAGAATTCCATTCCAAGAAGTCAAATAACAAGAAAAAGAAACGAGGTGAGGTTTTCCTCCCCGGACAGATCTTCGTATTCGGCGGCTTCGTACTGCGGGCCAACTCGCTTGGCCATCTGGAGCAGATCGATAGCTACGCCCCTGGCCATCAGGTCAGGTTTGGAAACTTGAACTATATTGCCGACATCCGTGGAGACTTGATCTTCGACGGATTTGAGCCCATGTGAGGTGCGCCGCACAATCACGACGAGCATGATTCAGCTCTGCCGCCGGACAGTGTTCGGGAGATCACACCTGCAACCACTCCGGCCCTCAATCCGGAACAAATTGCGCCATCTGAGGACGGGTGGATGGACCCTGCCACAGAGGCCGCACACTCAGTGGCGATAGAGCCGAATACTGACTTCACCTCCTACGAGACCTGTGTTGCCGAACCGTTGGATTCATCCCCGGCCACGGACTCCGAGCCGCCTGCGTCCGTGCCCATCAAATTCGATTGGGCACTGATCATGGAGTTTACCTCCGTGGATATCTTTCAGCACTCGCCTTTTGGCGACGTACTAAACTCGTTGCAGTCTCTCTTCCTGTCAGGAGATCCTTGGCCGAACAATGTCCGGCTAGAATGGGATGTGGACGATGAAGAAATTCGCGCCCCACCCACCACCCACTTAGTAGCCACTGTCGATGATTTAACCGACATGCTCGACTTCGGCTCCGAAGACATCGATGGTATGGATGACGATGCAGGAGACGAACAAGAACCACCACCCACAGGGCGCTGGACTGCCACCTCATCATATGATATATACATGGTGGACACCCCCAAAGAAGGCGATGGCGATAAGGCAACGGAGGATAATCCCTCCAAGAAGCAATCCAAGCACCGACGTCAGCGGCGCCGCTCTAAGTCCCGCCATAGCAAAAGCAGCGATACCAGCACTAGAGACAATAACGCTCCAGATAGTGCCGAAGACGACGACAATCCCCTCCAGCCAGACCTCGAGCGGGAGGATGAACAAGGTGGCCCTCCGGAACAGGCAGCAAACGGAGAATCAGAGGATGACAATTACATGCCTCTAAGCCTCGGCGACGAAGAATTTGTCGTACCTGAGGATCCCGTCGAGCAGGAGCGCTTCAAGCGCCGGCTTATAGCCACAGCAAACAGCCTGAAGAAAAAGCAACAACAGCTTCGAGCTGATCAAGATCTGCTAGCGGACAGATGGACTGAAGTCCTGGCAGCCGAGGAATACGAACTCGAGCGCCCAACCAAGAGTTACCCAAAGCGCAGGTTGCTACCTCAACTCGAGGAGGAAGCATTGAAACCTACATCACCAGCGTATGATGCGGCTGATCGGCCACCTCGTGGCCGAGACAGAGTGGCATATCAGCCCGAAGTCCAGCCCGCACCCCGCCGCCATTCAAACAAAAATACCAAGGCCCGGGGTAACACGCGGGACCTGCGAGACGTATTGGAAAATAAAGCAGAATATGCAAGATCGACCTACGGATCACGGGGTCGCGCCCCAACGCGTGACGATGATCGTCACGCCAGATACACTAAAAGCAAATCCGGCCGGGCCGAATACAGCAGACAAGACTCATATGAACTGCGTCGTGGTATAGCCTGGCACAGAGGCGCCGCACACCCCCTATGCTTCACTGATGAAGTAATGGATCACGAATTCCCAGAGGGTTTTAAACCCGTAAACATTGAATCATATGATGGTACAACAGATCCCGCGGTATGGATCGAGGATTTCCTCCTCCACATCCACATGGCTCGCGGTGATGATCTACATGCCATCAAGTACCTCCAACTAAAACTCAAAGGACCAGCTCGGCATTGGCTGAATAGCTTGCCAGCAGACTCCATTGGCAGTTGGGAGGATTTGGAAGATGCATTCCTTGACAACTTCCAGGGCACTTATGTGCGACCATCGGATGCTGATGACTTGAGCCATATAACTCAGCAGCCAGGGGAATCGGCCAGGCAATTCTAGACCCGGTTCCTAACTAAGAAAAACCAAATTGTCGACTGTCCGGATGCAGAGGCCTTAGCGGCATTTAAGCATAACATCTGTGACGAGTGGCTCGCCCGGCACCTCGGCCAGGAGAAGCCGAAGTCTATGGCAGCCCTCACGACGCTCATAACCCGCTTTTGCGCGGGTGAAGACAGCTGGCTGGCTCGCAGCAACAATACATCAAGAAGTCATGGCACTTCAGATACAAAGGATACTAACGGCAGACCACGTCGTAACAGACACAAGCGCCGCAACAACGGCGACAGCACCGAAGACACGGCAGTCAATGCCGGATTCAGCGGCTCTAAATCCGGTCAGCGGAAGAAGCCGTTCAAAAGAAGCAATCCGGGCCCGTCCAGTTTGGACCGCATACTCGATCGCTCGTGTCAAATTCACGGCACCCCGATAAGCCAGCCAATCACACCAACAGAGAATGCTGGGTGTTCAAGCAGGCTGGCAAGTTGACTGCCGAAAACAGTGACAAGGGGCTGCATAGCGACGACGAGGAGGAGCCTCGGCCGCCGAACACACGAGGACAGAAGAGGTTCGCTCCACAAGTGAAAACAGTGAACATGATATACGCAACCCACATTCCCAAGAGGGAACGGAAGCGTGCACTAAGGGACGTCTATGCAATGGAGCCAGTCGCCCCAAAGTTCAACCCATGGTCCTCTTGTCCGATCACCTTCGTTCGCAGGGACCACCCCACTAGTATCTGTCATGGCGGATCTGCCGCATTGGTCCTTGACCCCATCATCGACAGATTTCACCTCACTCGAGTCCTTATGGACGGCGGCAGCAGCCTGAACCTGCTCTATCAGGATATAGTGCGCAAAATGGGTATAGACCCCTCGAGGATCAAACCCACTAAAACCACCTTTAAAGGTGTCATCCCAGGTGTAGAGGCCCATTGCACGGGCTCAATCACACTGGAAGTGGTCTTCGGATCTCCGGACAACTTCCGAAGCGAGGAGTTAATCTTCGATATCGTCCCGTTCCGCAGTGGCTATCACGCACTGCTCGGGCGAACCGCATTTGCCAGATTCAATGCGGTACCACATTATGCATACCTCAAGCTCAAAATGCCAGGACCTCGTGGGGTTATAATAGTCAATGGAAACACAGAACGCTCGCTCCGCACGGAGGAGCACACTGCGGCCCTCGCAGCTGACGCACAAAGCAGCCTTTTAAGGCAAACCGCCAATTCGGCGATAAAGCCTCCGGATACCTTCAAGCGAGTCCGGAGTAACCTGCAACACGATCGCCTGGCACGTTCAGAGCTCGCCTAGCAATTCGGCTCCCGTCCTAGTCCCAGTCAAGCGATGAAATTTGTGCCGCGCGTACATAATTACGCACTAAAAATACCATGGGCATAGGTGGGGGCACGACCAGGGCACGTCCCACAATGCGGCTCAACCGCCCCAGGGGCTGTATATCTTTATCATTTTTTCTCTTTCAGGACCTTACTCTCTGGAAGCCCCTCTTCGGCAGTTTGATTGCTGGACACATTACGGGAAGGAAAAACCAAGGAGGCAAGAAGCTAAGACGTACAAGGGAATCCCCAGGTGGTCTCTAATAACGATCGAAGTGCCCGTTTTAAATACCCATACGCAACTTGCCCTTGGATAGGACATGTCAAATAGTCCTATTTTTTGCTTATTGCACTACTTGTACCTGTACGCTTAGACGTATTATTTAATAACAATGCATAGAGTCAATCCATTATCGCATTACCCTTTTTTCCTTGTCTGCTTATTTACGACAAATTGCACCCGTACACTCTGGTACGACTAGCGCGCCAGGGGCTTCAGTATACCCCATAATACGGCGTGAGAAGTCCGAACACTTTCGACAGTGCGGCACCCCGAACTTATAGCATTATATGCATCAGCTCCGAATCATGTCTTGGGTCAATAGTTGGGTTTGCCTGGCTCCCATGTTTTGGTACCTTACGTTCCGCAATATCGGCTAAGGTAGCGCTGGGAGAACTACTGCGATTGTGTCCCGGTTCTTCCGGACGAGCACCTCAGTAGAGAAAGCCGAAAACTGACTGTCATGATAAGGCGAGAGCTGGTCGCTGTTCGAGAGGTCTCAAGTCCTTAAAGACTTTTTCCGCTTTGGGGGAGGAGTCGGCCTTGCCCGACTTAGGCGTATATAGCGCCCCAAATTCGGCCTTCCGAATACTAGGGGCTTCGCCAAAATTTAAAATTGTAGACTTCTATGGCTAAGTGAGAGTGATAAAGCCTTATAGTCCGATTGCCTGGTTCGTTGGGCTGAACACCTCCCTCGAAGGACCCAAAATTGGGATAAAGAGTGCTCAGGTTTATCCCGAACACCTCAGTACTAGTTACATGGGGGCAGAAGCCGACGACTGGCCAACTCTCAGATTTTATAAACGGGCGCATGGAAGGTAATATTTTAAATTCACAAGCGTTGCATAGCGCAAATGAACTCGTTTCATATTACAGGATCACATGAGTACATTCATTCGAATATTACATCCTTAGCACATTCCTCCGCCACAAGGCGAGAACCCTTCAGGACACTGTTATAATACATTTCGGGGTGGCGATGCTCCTTGCCTTCCGGCGGCCCCTCCTTCACCAGCTTCTCGGCGTCCAGCTTCGCCCAGTGCACCTTTGCCCGGGCAAAAGCCCTGCGCGCACCCTTGATGCAGACAGACCCCTTTATGACTTTAAGCCGTGGGCAGGCATTCACAAGCCGCCTCACCAGGCCGAAGTAGCTATCAGGCAGGGGATCGCCAGGCCACATCCGGACTATAAGACCCTTCATGGCCTGTTCGGCCGCCTGGACGCTCAAGGGCATGGGGTGTTCGGTCCCAGTATACTGAGACCAGAACAACTTCTCCGTCGAGCTCCCCTCCTCGGCCCGGTAGAACTCCGCGGCATCTGACACACTACGGGGTAGATCTGTGAACGCTCCTAGAGAGCTCCGAACTCGGGTAAGTAAAAGGAAATTTTCTTTCACATGCTTGCTTTTCATAATGAATGCCTTACCCGCCGCTATCTTCTTAACCGCCTCAATTTCCTGAGGGCCTTTTGGGCTTCAGCCTTGGCATGTTGTGCGCTTTCGAGGGCCTTCGCAAGCTCGGACTCTCGCGTCTTAGAGTCAAGCTCCAAGGACTCGTGTTTTTTTACGAGAGCCTGGAGCTCTTGCTGCACCTCGCCCACCCGGGCCTCTTGCTTTTCTCGCTCAATGCGCTCCTTTGCCGCTTTGTCTTCGGCCTCGGATAGCGCCTTCTGCAGGGTCGCCACTTCGGTCGTGGCCCCTAGCAAAATTCATGACGATCCTATTATTCTAAAACCAAATTTTTTATAATATACAGATGGGGTATAACTTGCCTTTGTTCTCTTCGAGCTGCCTTTTGGCAAGGAGCTCTTCCTTGGACCGCTCAAGGTCCCGCTTCAGTGCGGTGACCTCCGCAGTACGTGCGGCAGCGGCTAGTAGTGAAACCTGCATATGCACATAGACATATTTCGATTAGACTCCTGTTGTTATTATTTGATCCTCTATTCGGCCTTTCTTCGCAAACGCCAAACAGAGCATCAGGGGCTAGTGTCTATGCGGTAACATTCTCTTATAATCTGGTTACTTAACTCAAAGCCTGTTAGGAGGCTGGCACAGGCTTCAGTCAGTCCGCTCTTGGCGGACTGAACTTTCTTGACCACCGCACTCATAATAGTGCGGTGTTCTTCGTCGATGGAAGCGCCGCGAAGCGCTTCCAGCAAGTTGTCCGATGCCTCTGGATGGACAGAGGCCATCGGCACAGGCGGCTTGCCCTCTTAGCGAGGGGTTGCCTGACAGTCCGGAACCACTGGAGGTTCTGGCGCAGTATTCGGCTGGGGGCCGAATTTGCTGCCCCCATCATCAGAGCCCATGGGAGTCTTGCTCCCCTTGCGCCCAGCATCCGGAATGTCGCCTTGAGGCGCCTCCAGGACTACCTCCCCTCGGCTCGGTGCCCTTTGAGACAACACTTCGACGTTGTCCATAGGGCGAGGGGAGGAGGCGGTCGGAAGTGAATCGCTGTTCAGATCTGACGGGTCCAAAGAACCATCCGATGAGGTTACGTCGATATGGGCTCGGGACGGACTGCATAATCATGTTCGGCGTGATGAGAAGCAGTTCAATAAAACATACCAAGAATTATTACGGTATCCGGATACTTACGACTTCGCCAGGGGCTTGTCCCTGGGCAACCACTCGTCGTCGTCGTAGGCAGCCGTCGTGGAGCAATCTGGAAGGAGAGTCCTTCCCTTCTTGGACCCTTCGGCCTCCCTAGATGGGGCGGCCTTCCTTTTCTTGTCTCCCCCGGCAGGGCGGAGAACTTTCCTCTTCCTCCTCCTCATTTTCGTGGGAGGAGTGTGTCTCGGTGTTTTTGGACGATGAGTCCGATATAACCTTGCGCCGGAGACCCTTCCTGGTCCCCATGGCCTTCTTCGCCGGCACCTCATAAGGCGCCGGAACCAGCATCTCCGTTAGGAGAGCGTCTGCTGGATCTTCAGGCAGGGGGGCTGGACAATCGATCTACTCCGCTGTCTCTACCCAGTCCTGTTAAATAATGTGGAAGCTTATAATCCCGCACATGGTTAAGCTGCGGAAAATGAACATCTTATGAGATATCAACGAATTACCGGATTGGCAGGGCGCTTTGCGCTGAGTCCGCGGTCCTTGATAAGGGGAGGAGGTACCTTGGCACCCTTGAACAGCACCTTCCAGACGTCCTTGTGCGTCGTGTCGAAGAGCTCTCGCAGCGTCTGGTGCTTGGCCGGGTCGAACTCCCACAAATTGAACGCCCGCCTTTGACACGGGAGGATCCGGCGGAAGAGCATGACTTGGACCACGTTGACAAGCTTGATTTTCTTGCTCATCATGTTCTTGATGCATGTCTGGAGTCCGGTCAGCTCTACCGGGGAACCCCAGGACAGGCCCTTCTCTTTCCAGGAGGTGAGCCGCATGGGGATTCCGGATTGAAATTTGGGGGCCGCCACCCAGTTGGTGTCGCGCGGCTCGGTGATGTAAAACCATCCCAATTTCCACCCCTTTATGGTCTCCACATAGGAGCCTTCGAGCCAGGTGATGTTGGGCATTTTGCCCAACATGGCACCTCCGCACTCCGCTAGCTGGCCGACCACCACCTTCGGTTTAACATTGAAGGTCTTCAGCCACAGGCCGAAGTGGGGCTTGATGGGGAGGAAGGCCTCGCACACGACGATAAACGCCGAGATGTTGAGGATGAAATTGGGGGCTAGATCATGAGAGTCCAGCCCATAGTAGAACATGAGCCCGCGGACAAACGGGTGGAGGGGAAATCCCAGTCCGCGGACGAAGTGGGTAAGGAAAACCACCCTCTCATGGGGTTCTGGAGTAGGGATGATCTGCCCCGCATCTGGCAGCTGGTGTGCGATATCCGCGGCCAGATATCCGGCTCCCCGCAGCTTTGTGATGTTCTCCTCCGTAACGGAGGAGACCATCCACTTGCCTCCCGCTCCGGACATGCTTGGAGTGGTTTGAGGAGAAAAACGCGAACTTGGGCGCTGGAGCTTGAGTGCGCAAGAATGGATGAGCAAGGAGGAAGAAGGCGTGGGTGAAAAGGGTGAATCCTTGTCCCTTTATAGGCGCAGAAGAAGCTATGCGCCTCCCCACCTACCTGGTAAACTCGCTTATTCCCCAAGCGCTGTAATTGATGGCACGGTTGGGTTATCCACACCCGTATTGATGAGAATCCCGTGATAAGGGGACACGATCTCTGCTTCGTCAAGACATGCCAAGGAAACCGCCTCGCGATATGTGCAGTGGCTGGTTGTGAAAAAACGGTTCGAATAATGTCCGGGCCGTGGTGTGATGTCGTGCTGCAAAATGCGTTAGCAGATTAGATTTGTGGAAATATTATTCTCTCTACGGTCGTATGTGGAATTTGTTTTGCAGAGCCGGACACTATCCTTGTGCTCAAAAACTTCTGTGGAGTACTCGGAGGAGGAACCCGCCTTGCAATGCCGAAGACACTCTGCGCGCCGGAATCATTGTCATTGAAGCCTGGTTCAGGGGCTACTAAGGGAGTCCTGGATTAGGGGGTCCTCGGACAGCCGGACTATATCCTTTGGCCGGACTGTTGGACTATGAATATACAAGAAGACTTCATCCCGTGTCCGGATGGGACTCTCCTTGGCGTGGAAGGAAAGCTTGGCAATACGGATATGTAGATCTCCTCCCTTGTAACCGACTCTGTGTAACCCTAGCCCCCTACGGTGTCTATATAAACCGGAGGGTTTTAGTCCGTAGGACAACAACAATCATACCATAGGCTAGCTTCTAGGGTTTAGCCTCTATGATCTCGCGGTAGATCAACTCTTGTAATACTCATATCATCAAGATCAATCAAGCAGGAAGTAGGGTATTACCTCCATCGAGAGGGCCCAAACCTGGGTAAACATTGCCCCCGCCTCCTGTTACCATCCGCCTTAGACGCACGGTTCAGGACCCCCTACCCGAGATCCGCCGGTTTTGACACCGACATCCACCTCCAAGGAGCTGCCCCGATGTTCCCCTCGTCTTTCGCACCACCTCCATTCCCACACCGCCGTCTTCACCTGCACCACCAGAAGAGCATCATCATCACCGTTTCCTCGGATGAAGCTGCGGCCTAATCGGCGCCACCAAAGAGGTTGTACACTAATCGCCGCATTTTCTTCTTGATTCGATCTCACGGTGCTGTCGGCGCTCGGTCCCAACTCGACACGGCGCGGCTCCATCCACGGTGGCGTCACCGGCCACTTCCTCCACGGCGTCGCTCCCTCGGCGGCGACGTCCACATCAGTAGGAGCTGCTGCTGCTTTAGCTCTCGCTCGCGCTGCTGCTCTGCTCTTGCTCTCGGTCCTCTGCCTTGTCTGCTCTTGCTCGCGCTGCTGCTCTCGCTCTTGCTCTTGCTTGCGATGTTGCTCCGATTTAGCTACACTTTAGTCGACTAAATCAACTTTTGGGTCAGTCGATTTTCAGGGGGTGGGGGGCTCGCTGGAGTTAAGGAAGAACCAGCCGCAGCGGGGAGGGGGGCTCGCCGGAGAGGTACCCCACTATCTATCTTAGGGTTAAGGGTGGGGGCGGTGATCGCCAGCGGTGGTGGGGCGGTGGCGTGGGGATCGCCGGAGAAAAAGCTCGGCACGGGGGGCCTAGAGGGATGGCCGGGCGGCGGCGAACCAGCAGTGGGGAGTGTTTTTGGGGCGGGCGGGGCGGCGCACCACCGGCCGCTGGCGGCGGGGGGCGGCTGTTTGGCCGGTGGTGGCTGGCGGCTCAGGGGGTGGAGGTTGAAGATGAACTGCAGGCCCTTGATTTCGTATCCGACGGCTGCAAAATCGACTGACCAGAGATAAAAAAGTCAGTCGACTGACGTGTAGCCTCACCTCTAGCGCGTTCAGTTTCGACAGTAAAATTCAGTTTCGACAGCAAAATTTAGTTTCGACAGTTAAGTTCAGTTTCGACAGTTAAATTCAGTTTCGACGGTTAAGTTCAGAGATGAGCGGCTGACGTATTTTACATCTAGCATTTTGTGGTTATGTATTTTACGTCATCTATTGGAGATGATATTAGAATTCCACTCAGGTTAACGTTGTCTCTCTTGTCCTGCTTCAGCCTCGGCGTCGTACAACTCACCGGAGCTGCTCCAACGACGAAACCCTCCATCACAGCAGAACAGTTCCTCGGGCTCCATCTCCAGACGCCTAAGATCTTCTTCCCCTCCTCCGACAGCCAAGTCAGCCGGAGCATCCTCACCGGCCAACCCAATCACGCTGAGATCGACATGGCTTCTCCAAAGAGGTTGTACACTTGTTGCATCTCTTTTTACTCTACATGTTATATATATTGTCCACTGAGCACACGGAGTAACGGGAAATACGATTATTTTATCCTACTATATGACAAGCAGTGAGGTACCAGGCAACTTAGCTATCCGTGATGGACTCTCTTGAACGCCATCATTATTTATCTCTGCGTGTTTGAGTTGTGCATTTGTCGATGGCCCTGGGAGCTGAGCTAGTAGGGCAGTGGCCTGGGTCCAAAGTAATAGAAGTAGCACAAAAACATTTTTTTAGTGTAGGCTTTTCCTTGCTCAAGCCTGCCTACTAGAATCGCCAGTGCTTGAAAGGAAAAGTGAATGAAAAACATAGGAATTGGAAAGTTTCCTATGGTACTACTTTTCATGAATTTGGGGCAAAGGAATGGAGCAAAGGAAAACTGTAGGATTTGTTCCTTTAGTGTCTCCTTGAAAGAAAAACCGTAGGAATTTTAATTTCCACTTGTCCTCCTTTTCAAATTCATATTCATGAAGCACAAGACTAAGAGATAGTAGCATAATAGCATTGTAACCGTACATTTTCTTGTGGTTTGACTTAATCTCACCATGCTTCTTTGCATCTTGTGTTCTTCCAATTCTTGTGAACCAAACACCCAGATTGGCAGAAATCCTGTGTTTTTAAATTCTCTGTTTTGCACGTGCATTCCTATCCTATTCCTGTCTATTTCCTATCCCTGCATTGTTAGAATCCTCAAATTCAAACAAGCCCTTACACAATTACTTCTGTTACAGATATGTTTCAAGGAAAACCTTGTGTGGTTTGTCCTGCTCCTGCGGTGCTGTGTTCCACCCCAGCTCAGCTGCTCCAACGACGGAAGGGTTCACCACAGCAGGGATCCGCTCTCCAGACTGTCTTTCGCCACCTCAGATCTTCTTCCCCGCCGGCGGCGGCCACACAACTGCATTACCATCATCAACTGAGCAGATGACCTTGAGGACTACATGGGTCCGCAAGAGAGGTCGCACTCTTCCGTGTCTGCTTACGTTATGCATCGCTTAATATGATGACATGCTACTTTGTCGTCGTGTTCACCTATTAGACTCCGAGTTAGGTCCAAACTTATGCTGAAACTTGAGTTTTTAAATGGTTGTGGGGTACATATTGGGGCAGCAATCAGTACTATCTGTCTACTATCTGGTTAATCTTGGGTGTCTACTATGAGTTTCATGTTGGGTGCAAACAAACATTAAAGGAGCCATTATCTGTATTTTTTAACTAAAGCTATTATCTGCCTACTATCATTGGTTTTGGGTCTATCCACAGTTTGCTACCTTCACTCTGGATTTGTGCATGCACTCCTTACATAATCTCACTATGTTTTATTCCTATGCATGTCAGTTACTGTACACAATGGAACTGAACATGTAGAGCAAAAGAGACGAGCCTTGTGTGGCAATAAAATTTCATGCAGACGTCGCTCCATGGTGGGCGCAAAGGCAGCCCCCCCCTCCACCCATTTCGGATCGTAATCAAGAGGAACATAACTGTTCTGAGGGGGATTCAGAAGCAGAAGACCACTCCTATTTACCCCATGAGGTCTTCGCTCTAACTTGGCATGCTGATGTTGGTAATATCATGCATATGGTGCCTTGCATTGCTTACTGTATACATCAAAGATGTCATCTGCTTAGTTTAGACATGCTTTGTGTCAATGCCATCTGTTTAGTTTCTTTATCGTATATGTGAATCATGCAATGCCATCTTGTTTAGCCAGGCATCATATATGTGAATTTTGCAATGCCACCCTGGTTAGCCAGTCATCTTATATGTGAATTATATCATGACATCATTTTTTATTACGTGTTAAATTTGTCAACAATGTTAGTACATTCAATTACTCTTCCTGTGCATCAGCCATTCGGCACGGTCATGGAAAAATCTGGAGTGGAAACAAGGTCTTCAGAGCAGACAATGCTATCTGACGAAGCGCATGTCTTGCTGGTTACAGATAGCTCCTCAGAGGAGGATTCAGAGACAGATGACCAATCCTATCCCCCCCCCCCCCCCGGGTGCATGCTCTAACTTGGCAGGGTTATGTTGCTCATATCGTGCGTATGGTATCTTGCATTGCTATGTCATTTGCTTAGTTTAGACATGCTTTGTGTGAATGCCACCTGTTTAGTGTCTAATTACCATATATGTGAATTATGCAATGTCATCTTGTTGCAAGACATTATATATGTGAATTATGCAATGCTATCTTGTTGCAAGGCATTATATATGTGAATTATGCAATGCCATGTTGTTTAGCCAAGCGTCATATATGTGAATTATATCATGCCGTACTTTTTTTGTATTTATCATTGCTTTTGTCGACAATGTTTGTATATTCAACTGCTCTTCCTGTGCATCAGCCATTTGAATTGGTGATGGAGAAATCTGGAGTGAAAACAAGGTCTTCAGAGCAGACAATGCTACCTGCTGAAGCAGATATCTTGCTGGTTACAGATAGCTCTTCAGAGGAGGATTCAGAGGCAGATGACTAGTCCTATTATCCCCCTGAGGTGTATGCTCAAACTTGGCAGGGTTATATTACTCATATCATGCATATGTTGTATTGTAATGCTTAGTTTTTACATCATATACACGATATTGAATGCCATCTCCTTAGTTGACACATCATATATGCGATTGCCCTCTGCTCACTTCCTTAGTATATAAATCATATATTTGAATTATATCATGCCATGATGTTTACATAGACAGCATGTATCTGAATTATGGCATGCCAACCCATTTTTAAAGACATAATATAGTTATATCATCTCATCCTGTTTACATAGTCATCATATTTTGAATTATGTCATTCTATCCGTGAATTATATCATGCCATCATGTTTCCATCGACGGCATGTTTGTGATTTATGGCATGTCAACCACTTTAATAGACACATCATATAGTTATATCATGTCATCCTGTTTACATAGTCATCATATTTTGAAGTATGTCATTCTATCTTGTTTAGTTAGCCATCATACATGTGAAATTGTGTCATGCTATCCTGTTTAATTAGCCATCATATATGTGAAATTATGTCCTGCTATTCTGTTTGGTTAGACAACATAAATGTGAATTATTTCATGCCATGTTTTCTTCCCTACTATCCATTGCACCTGTCTATCTTACAATGTCTGTACATTCAATTACTTTTCTTGTTTATCAGCCATTTCAATTGGAGGGGGTGATGGCAGTATCTGTGGGAGTAAAAACATGGTCTTCAGAAAAGATCATGCTACCTGTCAATGGAGATAGAACTACGGTTGTACTTGCCCAAGAACCAGCCCCACCACACATAACCCAGACTCACGCAGATTGTACCACTACCCAGTTGGACAGAGAACCAGCTACACCCCTTCTAACCCTAACCCCAGCAAATAGTAACCCAGTTCCCGTTGTCACAGCACCGTCAGCCAAACACGATCAGTTAGTAAGGCAACTGCAGTGCCCAAAGCACGAGGACCACCACTCCGAACCCCAAGTCAACGCTTAAAGCAGAAGAAGAATTGTTCTCAGGTCAGGTTCCATAGCTATGGTTCATACTACTTTGCTCTTGCATCACTGTATTTACTCATACCAACTAATATCAAATTTGAAGGATGCAATTGAAACTCCAATGGCACAAGAGGTATGTTTTAAACATGTTTCTTTAACGTGTTTGCTGTTGTAACTTGCTCTATGTTGATTTCAGTTTCAATTGAATAAACAGTTATGTTCTCATGCCATGCACATTACAAGTGTTGTTATTACTGTGTAGTTTCCCACACTTATATTCTGCCTATGCTGCTTTGTCTTAAATAGATATGATTCAAACTATATCTATCTTGATTTGGCAACATAAACTAGAATGATATAGACCATACAGTGACCATACTACATAGATATATGTTTGTTTCATGTTGTTATCCTGTCCACCTTACTACTGAACTGGTTTACCAAAATGAGTTTCATATACTACATTGTAAACCTGTGATGTGTTTGTTTCTTTCTCTTTTAGAACGCAGATAAAATATTGGAGAAGAGTACCCCGTTATGCAATGGTGAAGGAAGTAATGCAGATAAGGTTCAAGATAGTGAGACATCCCTGTTGTTCTCCAAGAAAGCTGATAAAAACTATATTGAAGACACTAAGACAACCCCAAAGTCCTGTCTTGATGTAGTGTTCGAGTTACTGGCTACTACTGTTGGCACCAGCTCTTCGAACTCGCTGCCTGAATTAGTTCAACTTCTTGAGTCTCAACTTCAAGTTGAAAGACATCGATCAGATGTTATGCGACAGGAAGCCGAAGGACTGAGGAAGTCCCTGCAGAATTCAGATGCATACTTTCTGGTGCAACAGCAAGTGCTGGAGGATTTAAGCGCCAAACAAGAGAAAGTTAATAAGCTTGCTAAGCATCTTGCCAGCATTATGGGTACCCAGGATATTGTTTCTTGAGCTCTTCTGAAGTGGTTTTAGTTCTGGACTTGTTTTGCTGCGGCGTTTATATGCTACTTTGTTCCCTATATTTGCACTAGTGGCAAACTTTGATGCCCAGTGGATGTAATATGTGTAATAGCCGTGATAGCCTAGCGTAAGTTGCTTGCTTATTTATTTCCTTATTGTCTTGTTTATTTGTTTTCTTGTAGTCAGTGCGGTTCTTTTTCTGCGGTTTGCTAGTGGCCGCAATAACCTATTTTTTAAAACTAGGCCACATTAACCATGGGCTACATATTTACTGTAGTTAACATGGGCCTCCTACGGGCCGTAGAAACAATGGGCCTTCTAAGGGCCATAGAAACAATGGGCCTTCTACGGGGCGTAGACACAATGGGCCTTCTATGGGCCGTATCATCAATGGGCCTTCTATGGGCCGTATGATCGGTTCGCCAAACATGGGCCAATAACATACCACATTATGGCCGTAAATGGGCTAGAGTGGAAATCATCCGTTCATGGCCCGACCATAACGTGCCGTCGTTAATCGGCCGTATTTGATGACGCTATGAAAACGACCCAACGTATTAACGGGCCACAAACGGGCCGACTATAACCACGGGCTGAATTTGGCCCACAAGCAGAAAATGACAGTAACGGGCCGAAAGTAAACGAATGCTGGAAATGAGCCCAAGAATAAATGGGCCCTGAGAAGGCCGAAAGATAACATGGGCTGGAAACGGCCCAACGGAATAATGGGCCGTTAATGGGTATAAAGTGATACACTGTTCATTACGGGCCAGTTTTACCACGGGCCGTTAATGGGCCGAGGGTTACTAAGGGCCTCATATGGGCCGAAAGACGTCATGGGCCATAAATGGGCCGGAAATTAAAACGGGCTGGAATTATATTGGACGGCCCAGATGACGCTACTGGGCCTAATTCGGATAGGCCGTAAACGGGCCCTGGGTTAGCGGGCTATAAATGGGCTATATGCAAACAGGTCGTTAACAGGCTTGCCGTGGGCCGGCCCGCCACCTTTTGACCAAGTCAAACGGGCCGGCCTTTTCACAGGAATGGGCCTCTGTTGGGCCCTGCCATCTCTGTTGGGCCGTGCCATGTGTCGACGTATCATAGGCGCTTTGGGTCCAATGAGTGGATGACATCTGTCCCAACGGTGAGCCGACACGTGTTTCCTCCAGCCAATGATGATTTTACACGTGGAAAATCCCCATTGGTCGGGGCTGTTAATGGGTTATCGGATCCAAAACCGGACCCGATAGCTTAACGACGTTCCGTTACGGTGGATGCCACGTGTCGGTCACCCTAACGAAAGCACTTCTGTGACGCGCGATTTATCGTCATGGAAGTGGACACTTCCATGATGATAATTTTGGTAATGTCGTGGAACACTTCTACGACAGCACAGGTATGACTATCTTGATTCTGTCATAAATTTGTCATGGATGTACATGAATGACAGAAAACGTGACCTACTGTGACAAACACGTATCATCACGAAAGTGTATTTTTTGTAGTGTCAAGACATATTGTGCTAACCTTGGAACGCAGATCTGCTACGCTTCGATGGCACACCCCAGGAGCAATGGCCAAGCCGAACGCGCCAACGTGGAGGTCCTGAGAGGCCTCAAGACTAGAACCTTCAAGAAGAAGCTCGAGGCCTGTGGCAGGGGCTGGCACGACGAGCTCCAGTCTGTGTGGTGGTCCATCCGCACCACCACCACCAATCTAATAGGCGAGACCCCGTTCTTCCTCGTCTACGAAGTGGAAGCGGTTCTCCCTCACGAGGTCAAGCATCGCTCCGCGCGGGTCCTGGCGTTTGATGAGACGTAGCAGGATGTCATGCGGGGGGTGGACCTCGTGCTGGGGGGGAATGCCGCCGTGAAGCTACGCTCCGAGCGGCAAGGTACCAGCAGGCGCTGCGACGGTATCACTGCCGCAGCGTCCGCTCCAGGACGCTCGAGGTGGGCGACCTCGTCCTGAGGCGGGTGCTCTTTAGGGAAGGGCTGCATAAGCTCTCGACCATGTGGGAGGGCTCACTTAGGGTTGCCCATGTCTCCAGGCCTGGCGCCATGCGCTTGGAGACGCGAGACAGGGTCCCCATCCAGAACGCCTGGAACATCCAGCACCTCCGGAAGTTCTACCCATGAAGCAAGGCCTAGTGCCTGTGAAGGTCTCCGCTCGTGACACTCTCACGTAATAATGAGTGGGGCTGTACAAGCCCCGGAGTCTCCGGAGTGCCGCCCTCGGGCCTCGGGGGCTCCCTCCCATGTCCTAGTGGCAGCACTTAGCTCCGCGCTAGTGAGAAGACTAGACTAGGTGTCGGACGCGGTTGTTCATTTGCTTTCCGTAGTTGGTTTGCCCCTTTTTGTGGAATTTGGAGTTTTGGTGTTCGCTGTCGCTTGCTCGGCTGGGTTTCCTTTCCTTTTGCTGCCTATTCGCCCATTCCTTGTTTTGCGCCTGGGAGAGCGGCAGTTGCCCGACGCTCTCCCTCGCGCGCCTCGCACGGGGTCTCGGCAGGTGTGTGCGAACACCTCGCCGAAGCTCTGTCGCTCGAGAGAGCTTCGGCTCTCCTAATCTTTGCGAGCCGCCCTCGGTTGAGCTCGTGCTTGGCGCTTCCCCCTAAATCTGTGCCCCACGGGTACCACGACGTGGCGCACCAGGCCATGACTAGCCCATGGCTGGGGCCTCGCACAGAGAAGGATAAGCACCCAACGGATGACCTAACAAAATTTTGCAGCTTTACGATGACTCCCAAGGTCAATAGCTCTTGAGCCAGCGGCTGGGAGGTGTCAGCAGGCCCCAGAAGCCGCACCACAAGATGTGAAACTACCCCAGGCTCACCAAGCTAAGTTATCCCCCAACACCCACATGAAGCACGAATGCCACAACACGATACAGGAATGATAAACATAACATAGCAACCTGGAAATCACGGTTCGTTACACGCCCTTGCAGGGCCCCATACTTGCTTCTTTTTGAAATGCAGGAGGAAAGAAAAGAACAAGACAAAAGCGGCGCGCGCACCCGTAGCAGCTCGCGAGGGTAGTCCCTCGGCGCCCTCCTGGACTCAGCCAGACCCCTCCTCGCGCTTCACCGGGGCGCGGCAATGCGACGCCCCTCCACTACCCTCGAAGCGGGCACGGCGGCGAGGCGGCTGGTCGTAGCCGCCGCTGTTGGAGCTGCCGCCAGAGGAGGGGCTGCCGTAGGTGGACGAGCCGTGGCCGGCGCCAAGGGCGAGTTCATCCTCCCCCTCGTCATGGCCATCGCCAAGGCCAAGCACCTCGCCGCCGTTGTTGTCCCCAGGGCAGCATCCGAGGCGGTGACCACTGATAACCCACAAGTATAGGGGGATCGCAACAGTTTTCGAGGGTAGAGTATTCAACCCAAATTTATTGATTCGACACAAGGGGAGCCAAAGAATATTCTCAAGTATTAGTAGTTGAGTTGTCAGTTCAACCACACCTGGATAACTTAATATCTACAGCAAAGTATTTAGTAGCAAAGTAGTATGGAAGTAACGGTAACAGTGGCAAAAGTAACAGTAGTAGTTTTGTAGTAATTGTAACAGTGGCAACGGTAAAGTAACTAAGCGAAGAACAATATGTGAAAAGCTCGTAGGCATTGGATCGGTGATGGAGAATTATGCTGGATGCGATTCCTCATGCAATAGTTATAACATAGGGTGACACAGAACTAGCTCCAATTCATCAATGTAATGTAGGCATGTATTCCGAATAGTCATACGTGCTTATGGAAAAGAACTTGCATGACATCTTTTGTCCTACCCTCCCGTGGCAGCGGGGTCCTATTGGAAACTAAGGGATATTAAGGCCTCCTTTTAATAGAGTACCGAACCAAAGCATTAACACTTAGTGAATACATGAACTCCTCAAACTACGGTCATCACCGGTAAGTATCCCGATTATTTTCACTTCGGGGTTAACAGATCATAACACATAGTAGGTTACTATAGACTTGCAAGATAGGATCAAGAACTCACATATATTCGTGAAAACATAATAGGTTCAGATCTGAAATCATGGCATCGGGCCCTAGTGACAAGCATTAAGCATAGCAAAGTCATAGCAACATCAATCTCAGAACATAATGGAAACTAGGGATCAAACCCTAACAAAACTAACTCGATGACATGGTAAATCTCATCCAACCCATCACCGTCCAGCAAGCCTACGATGGAATTACTCACGCATGGCGGTGAGCATCATGAAATTGGTGATGGAGGAAGGTTGATGATGACGATGGTGACGGATTCCCCTCTCCGGAGCCCCGAACGGACTCCAGATCAGCCCTCCTGAGAGAGTTTAGGGCTTGGCGGCGGCTCCGTATCGTAAAACATGATGAATCCTTCTCTCTGATTTTTTTCTCCCCGAACATGAATATATGGAGTTGGAGTTGAGGTCGATGGAGCACCAGGGGGGCCACGAGGCAGGGGGGCGCGCCCCCCACCCTCGTGGACAGGGTGTGGGCCCCCTGGCCTTGATTATTTCGCCAGTATTTTTCATTAATTCCAAAAATATTCTCCGTGAAGTTTCAGGTCATTCCGAGAACTTTTATTTCTACACAAAAATAACACCATGGCAATTCTGCTGAAAATAGCATCAGTCCGGGTTAGTTCCATTCAAATCATGCAAGTTAGAGTCCAAAACAAGGGCAAAAGTGTTTGGAAAATTAGATATGATGGAGACGTATCAACCATCTTCCCCAAATACCCTCATGTAGAGGGTCGCGTTGCCGTCATACTTGAAGTGGAGGGTGCACCGCCTGCCCAGGCCGCGCGCGCGGGTGAACGTCTGCCAACCGCGGGCCAAGGCGACATTGCCCGTGACGGAGACCTCCACCGCAACCCACGAAGACTTGCTGCTGCAGCCATCCGCCTGCAGCCAGAGTCTGCCTGCACCCGTGGCCGGCAATTCGCTGGCGAAGGAGCGCGGGAGCTGAAGCCAGGTGCTGGCCGGGTTCTCCGACCACACGACAAACTCCAGCAGCACCTCTGCCGAGTGGACGCGCGGCCGGGGAGGTCGTGCGACCATGGCGCACCTCCCTTCATCGACGGGGCTGCCGCGACCGCGGCCCTCGCCGCGCGAATAAGCGCCGCCGCGGGTGCGAGGGGCCACGGCGGGGGTCGCGACGTGCTTGCGCGGGCGACCGCGTTCCTTTAGGCGGTGGCGAGCCGGGCCCCTCCTGGCGGGCTTTCCCTTTCTCTGTGGCTAAGAACCTCTTTTTTTTAAAGCTTGGGACAGTGAGGGCAACCCCCCACTGACTTTGTATTACATCTCAAGACACCAGATTACATGGGAAGTAGATTACATAGAGACAAGAGGAGTTAGAGTATCCCTATACATCAAAGGTATAAGGTTGTGAAGCTAAAGCAGAGCAACAATCTGATCAACAAATGGCACTAAGGCCTCTTTGATCCTGTGTCTCATCATGCCAAAGTCCCCTTTGAATCTCTGGCTCCACCCATCAACGGTCGGCGTCACACTTCTAAACAGCATATTGTTACGTTCCTTCCATATGCTCCAAGATGCTACGATAAAGACCTCCATGAACATTGGCCCGACCCACGTTTTTTTAGCTGCATGCAAAAGTTGCACTCGGTTGCCATGTATTGGCCATGCGATCCCCAGCTTCCCCCAACATGTTTTGCTGAATTCACAGTGGAAGAACAGATGTTCCACAGTTTCCTCTGGTGGGTGGTGGCATAACAGGCATGCATAGTTATCATCTCTCAACTTCATGTGCTTCCTCTTGAGCAGCCCCCGGGTGTTCAGCCTATCCGCAAGAAGCAGCCATGCAAAAACCTTCCATTTGATGGTGCATTTTGTTTTCCAGATCCATTTAAACACATCATCTGCTTCCATGTCCCGAAAACAGATAGAACTGATTGGAGGCGAGCTCCTCTGATCCCCAAACTGTATGCCAGGCATCATTCACCTCCGTGAGCTCCAGCGAAGCCAAGGAGGTTTGTAGAACATCGAGCTCATCTCTAGCCTGAACCGAAAGCGGCAAGTAGAAGTTTTGTCCGAGCGTAGGTGACGTCAGGAGCACTCTGACAGATATGTCTTCATGTTTAGCGAAGGAGAAAAGACGAGGGTGACTATCAGCCAGTATATCACCATGCCAGGCATCTTTCCAAAACAAGGTTGAGCTCCCATCTCCCACCTCAACCGAAGTGACAGCTCTGTAGATAGGCGCCAGGTTCATGATATCCTTCCACCAGAACGACCCACAGGGACCCGAGGCATGCGGGACTAAGCCATCGTAGTATGTGTTCCAAACAAGATCAACCCACGGAATGTCCTTGTGGTTATAAAATTTGTGCAGTTTCTTAAGCAGCAGGCCCTGGTTTTGGATCTTCAGATCAAGCACCCCGAGTCCGCCTTTGTGCTTGGGCCTGCAAACTAAATCCCAGGCTGCCATGGAGACTGCTTTCAAGCCATCATTCGTGTTCTTTGCCCAGAGACAATATCGCCGCAATTTATCTAGATGATCCAGTATTTTCGGCGGGAGTCTGATGGAACACATCGCATAGATCGCAATGGAGGTAATCACCGAGTTCACTAGGGTAAGCTTCGAACCAAGGTCAAGCAGAGAGGTTGCCGTAGAGAGTTTGCACTCAACAGACGATACAAGAGGCATGAGGTCTGCGACCGTCATCCTGGCCGTTCCCATGGGCAACCCTAGATATGTAAACGGCATGGCCCCAATGGAGCATCCAAAAACCTGAGCCAGTTGCGAGGTGGTGTCTACGACGGTGTTGACTGTAATAAGAGTTGATTTTTGGAAATTAATTCGCAGCCCCACTGACGACGCGTAGTCTTGTAGGATGGACTTGATGGTTTCGGCTTGGATCTCATCAGCGGGCATCACAAGGATTGTCATCGGCATACTGGATCACAAGATAATCACCCTCTCGGGCAGGCATGGGCAGCTGGAGATCCCCCGCTCTGTAAGCGTCGTTGATGGCAGCTTGCAACAGATCGGCTGCGAGCACAAAAATAAGAGGAGACAGCGGGTCTCCTTGTCGCACGCCACGCAAACAGAAGAATTGCCTGCCTGGGGTTCCATTGAGTAGAACCGAAGACTTGGCCATCGAAAACAAGCATTTGATCCACCCAAGCCACCGATCATCAAATCCCATGCACTTCATAATCTGCATCATCGGGGCATGTTCGATTGTGTCAAAAGCTTTAGTGAAATCCAGCTTCAAGATCGCGATCTCACGCCCCGAGGCTTGACACTGATGAATGAATTCGTACGCCCAAGCAACACAGTCTTGAATCGATCTGCCTTTCAGAAACCCATATTGATTTCGATGGATAATCTTCAGGATGACTCGTTGTAAGCAGTTAGCGAGGAGCTTGGTCAGGATCTTGAGGCAACAGTTCAACAAAGTAATTGGTCGATAGTCATTAGCTGTTTCTGGCGATTGGATTTTTGGGATAAGAGTGATAAATCCCGTGTTCAGGCTCTCAAGATCCAGAGTACCTGCATGAAACTCAGAGCAAAGCCGATAGAAATCATCCTTAATGATCTGCCAGCACAACTTGATGAAACTACCACTAAAACCATCCGGGCCTGGAGCGTGGTCGGCCGGCATCTCCTTGATCACCTTGTCAATTTCCTCGTGGGTGAAAGGGGTAGACAGAGCTTGAAGCCCTTCTATCCTTTTGATGATCCGAGGCAAGTCAAATTTCATGTTGGTCTGGTTGGAACACCCTAGTCTTTCCTTAAACGCCTGAAAGACCACAGCCTCCTTGCCCACATGATCATGTATGATCGAGTTGTCAGGTAGTCTGAGAGAGGCGATACTGTTTCTACGGTACCGTTCAGTGGCCACTCTGTGAAAGAATTTCGTGTTCCCGTCTCCAAATTTGAAATATCTGACCGTGCAGTGCTTCTTCCAATAAGCTTTCTGGCAATCCAACAAATAAAGAAGATGTTGTTTCAGGATAACTCTGAAGTTGGTCTCAGGGGCAGACAGACGTCTCCTCTCCTCTAGCCCATCAATCTCCAAGAGGGTCTTGTTACAATTGTCGATGAGCATCAAAAGCTTGGAGATTTTCCTGCTCCACTGCTTGAGATCATAGCGCAGAGTTTTAAGCTTCTTGCACAGCACCGCAGCGGCGTTTGGGGCAAAACAGTGTTTGGCCCACGATCGTTGAACCACTTCAAAAAACCCAGGTTGTTTGATCCAGTAATCTTCAAAACGAAAGATTTTGGACTTGGGTATTTTGGATTGTATGCTGACATAACAAGGGACGTGATCGGACGTGGGTTTACCCAGAGGCATAACAACAGTGTTGGGGTACTTCGCGGCCCAATTAACGGAAGTAAAGTGCCAATCGAGTTGCTCAAGCAACGGATCCGATTGCATGTTACTCCAGGTGAACGAATGCCCCTTGATTGGTAACTCACTCAGGGATTGCCTTCGGATGAACTCATTAAAGAGTAACATATCGTTTGCGTCTCCCCCTCCTCTATTACGGTTGTCCGGCACACGAATAAAATTAAAATCGCCGAGAATTAGCCAATCTTTGCTGTTAGGGATATCAAGGTCAAACAGCCAAGTGGTAAAGATCGTCCTATTAAGATCGACACATGGTCCATAAATATTAACTAACGTCCACGAATCGTTAGACTGCGTCGAAGTGAGCCTAACGCCGAGCGCAAAGGATTCAGAGAAAATTGGAACACCAGTAAAAACCGAGCTCATCCACACAGTAATAAGACCACCAGAATTTCCAACAGAAGGCACAAATTCGAACATATCAATTTTTTTGGACAGAACTGCTTAACAAACGAAGCATCACAAGGGTCGCGCTTAGTCTCTTGTAAACAAACCACCGAACACCCACTAATATCAATAGCATTACGAATCGCCAACTGCTTCTTTTCAGAGTTGATCCCGCGTATGTTCCAGCAGAGAACGTTCCATTGCTTATTCTGCGACATCTCACCTAGTGCAGCTGTTGACCTTCCTCCCCTTGATCGCCCTCTAGGAGCTTCTGGGAGCTTAGATCCTCAGGTGGAATCCCACAAAGAGTAGTGCCAACAAACTGAAGCTGATGGATAGGAGTCGGGGGAGGCACTTGGTCATCTGTCGCGGAAGGGACGTTGATCAGCAGGTTGGTGCATGGAGCCGTTGCTTTGGAAGAACAGACAACAGAGGGTGCACCCCTCTGCTTGATCCTGGATTGTCCCCTCTTCATGCCAGTGACCTGAGGGATTCTGAAGCCGTCGTATTTCGTGGAGCGAGAACTGCGGCGTAGAGGAGCAGTGTCAATGGGACCCTTTTCCGCCGCGACCATCTTCTGAAGATACTGATTGGTTGGCTTGGCAGCAGATAACATAGGCACTAAAGAATTAGGAGTTTCAACAGATGCTACAGCCACCAAGTCGTTGCTAGCAGTTGCAGGAGAGAGCTATGTCGCGTATCTTGCCCAGATATCCAACGGGATGATGATTGGCAAGTTGAAACAGACTGACAGGCTGCCGCCAAGGGCACTGCTCATAGCACACCTCCCTCTGTTGACTGCCTGAGTGACAGCAATACAGAAAGTGAGAGGGTTTATCGGCAGGCACCCCTGGCACAGTGTTGAAGCAGAGCAATCATCAGGCCCCTCAATGCAACGAGTGAATCTGCCCAGAGAAATCACCCAGAGAAATTGCAGAAAAGAAAGATCATCCTCAGCTCTCACCCTCATCGTGTGAGAGGTGCCCATAGCACGAATGAAGTGGGCTCCAGGGACTTGTCTGCCATTGATCAGAGCATCTGCAGCTTCCTCAATCTCAGAATAGACAGACCATTCATCCTGTGGATCATCAGAGATTTTACTTTCCTGCTCCACTCCATCCATAAGCGAGGGGCCAGTGTATTGAAACAAGGTTCTGAAGCTAAATCCTCTGTAAGGCGTGGGTACCACAGGCCAAGCCCCCCAGCCGTCGTTTTGCATTTGTTGTTGCAGAGGAGCTTGTTGTTCCCACGCTGCATCGATCTGCTATTGCATCTGCTGGTGATCAAGCATCCATTGCTGTGCTGCTGTCAGATAAGGCAATTCATAGGGATGGGGGGATGCATTCATTGGAGGAGCCTCATCCTCATTGCCAGCCAGCTCGGGGAGAACATTTCAGCCATTGAGGACATACACCGGAATTGACCAGGATCTGCCCATGCCCGGCAAGGTGCCGATACGCTTGACAACCAAACTGTACGGCACCTGTGCAATGTTGCTAATAAGAACTCTGACTAGAATCCGCTCCTTATTCTGCCCCGGCCTGTGCCAAAGATCCAATTTCCCAAAGCAAGAAACAGCCTTGTTAATGTAATGATCCGTCTGATAGTCCATTGGGAAAGCTAGAAACAGAACCCAGGCAACATACTGAAAGGGGCACTGCCTCATATTTTCTCCTTCATCATGTGGCACAAAAGAAAATTTCATCTCATCATCCAGAGGATCTAACTAGTGTGGGCTTTCCTGGATAAACTGGTCCCTGAGCGCTACATCCGCAAATGCGACCATGCCAACCCCAATGGGATACACAAAAGCATCAGGCACCTCTAGGTGAAAGTCCTCAGTCATGATGCGGACTACTTCATTCAACACCATCTGCTTCTGATGATCAGGAACCGGAGGGGTAGCAGTGACCAAGGCATACCTTTCATGGCTGAGAGGTGGGTCATCGACAATGATCATATTGCGCGCTAGGCGATTGTCCGGCCCACGCTCGATCTGGGCACCCATTGGCACGAACTGGAAGGGGCGGGCCGGGAAGTTGGCCATGGTGGTGGAGAGCTCGACCGCGGGCGCTGCTGCAGTCGACGAAGGGGACAAGCAGGGAAGAAGATTTCCTTGCTCCTCGTTGGTCGACTGGGGTGGCAGAATAGGGAAGTGGCAAGGGGTCGGAAGCAGAGTCGTCAAGCCAATGGCAATCGGGGGAAGGGCCCCAGATACTAGTTTCTTTTTCGGTCGCCAAATCTGTTGAATTTTTGGGAAGTGTGGATTCTGCTTACGTGTCCTGCGCCTAGGATTTGTGGTGGGGATATGCTGCCGCTCCAGCTTCTTCTTGCGCCAAAATAAATGGAGGCAAAATTGATCTGAGCAGTAAAGTGAATCATGGCCCAGGAACGAGCAACATGTGCAGTATCGGAGTCCTGGGCAAGATGCCCGACGGTGGGCCGGGTTGTTGCATATATTGCAGGCCATGGTGGGCTGGTCAAGGGGTAATCTCACACAGAAACACGCTCGCTCAAAATTATGACAAGAGTCACAAAACTTGGCATTACATTGACCCACCTTATGGTTCGGAGACCAGCACCTAGAGCAATGACCCAGAAGAATGTGGATGACCTCCGAAGATGGCAAGTCAGATAAATCGCAGATTTGCTGGATGTGTGTCTCCTCATAATGAGCCTGCCGCAGATCCAAGATATTCTCCAAAACAGCACAAGGAATGTCTCTCCAATTACTCTCCCTGCGGTCCTTTCCAATAAAACTTTTGGAAAGGAAATTACTGCTCACCGCCGAGAAAGGAATTTCCAAACTACCAAACTGCACCGTTGCATTGGCCGGAGGTTCATCGGAACAAGGATCATGGCAATCATCCAAAATGTGGCCAGTAGCATCTTCAAAAGAACTCATCAAGTTTGTAGAAATCTGTTTAGAGAAACCAAATTTCGCCAATTCACTGCTAGAAGAAAAATCCTTAGAAGCACTTTTCTCAAGGAAACCCAGGTTGGAGCGAATAGCTTTAGGATCACGAGACCGTATCTCGTTGATTTCATGTGACGTGCTCCATCTATCAGACCCATCATAGGGAGCAATCCATGGCTGTTTAAATAACCCAAAATGGCAGACAAAGTCTGGCCAAATTCTATCCCTTAGGGCATAGATAAAATGTCCCACTTTGTTCGAGGCCACTGAGAAACGAAAATTCTTGGCACCAATATGGGTCACATTGAAACCAGAAGCAAGACCCCCAATACAACATTGCAAAGCCAATCCAACCGAAACACATGAGAGGGGGAAGGAAGCTGAGGAAAAGGTGGCCACCAAGAAGAATTCCTTGGAGGTAGAGGATGGAGAGAAGTGCACTGTGGATCTGAAGCGCCTACGAACCTGGTCCTCGACCTTGAGGCCAGGATTAAAATCCCAATGGAGTAAACCATCCATGATGCCAGCACATAGATCATGATCACCGTGGGAGAGGGAGATCACCGACGATGTTGGTAGTGGTGGTGATGGTGGAGAGGGAGAGGGAGGGGTGGGGGTGGGAGGAGGAGCCATCCTAGGAGAACCTCTTCGTCGGCGCCATGGGTGTCGCTGCTAGCGGCGAATCAAGGAAGAAGAAGCAGGCGGAACGGGAAGAGGTGGGCGACGGGGGCTCTGCCCCTCCCCATTTATAGCAAGAGAAGGCCAACCGGCAACCCCCATGATCGCAGGTAATGATGATTTTTCTGCATGCACCAGGGACTCATCAAGTCGGGCAGTTGCCGAGGCAGCATGGGGAAGCGGAGATGCCCATGTCCTGTCAGTCGCCACGCGTCAATCAAGGCCGCAGGAGGTTGGGGCCCGCGGCGCTCCGCACTTGCCCCTTGGGTTCGCCACAAAGCCAAGTTCGAGCGCGCCTCGGGCCCGGGGGCTACTATCGGCGTTCTGGGAACGGTGGTCCCCAGACTTGCCTGCCTGCGGCCCACAGCGTGGCTCCTGCAGCGCCCTGGTACGGCCCATCTTCACCAGCAAAACACTCAAGACCCTCACGAGGCGGACGAGGCAAGACCTCCTCAGGAGTGGCCTCACCAGGCTGGGTCATGAGGAGCGGAGAGATCAAGGCAAGGGGCGCCTCGTGAGGTTCCCGTGATGTGAGCCATGACGACCAAGGCCAGGTGGGTGCCAGGAGGGCGCCAGCGGGCGCAGAGTACTAAAAGGATCGAACTAAGAAAAACGGTAAAGATAGGAGTGTGATGGTGATACGATACCGGGGCACCTCCCCCAAGCTTGGCAGTTGCCAAGGGGAGTGCCCATACCCATGTGATTATATCTCTTTCTTCGGGGGTGGTGATGTGATATTCTTAGCGATGATACCCCTCAAGATACGATTCTCCTCCTCGAGCTTATTGACTTGCTGCTTGAGGTCCATTATTTCCTTACGAAGCTTTCCTATAACTGCTAAAGCTCCTTGCACCCAAGGGTGTTGCATAGCTGCGGGAGAACAAGTGACACTCTTCTTCATATTTTCATAAGAAAGAAATCTAACATTGGAAGGGATAACTGAGTTTGGGATAGCCGAGCTCTGTAGTTCCCCCATCGTGAATCCGGCCCGGTAGCGAGAAGTGACTTCTTGATCCTCCTCCATGGCATCTATCCTTTTCAAATCGGCCTCCATCTCTTCCTCCGTTGCTGGCCCAAAGTGGTCAGCACCGCTGTTTGTTCTTAGTCCCGGTGTCGGATGAGACACCCGACTCTCCCCGGCCGACTCTTGAGAAGACATCTTGCTCTAATCTGCGGCAGAAACAGCTCGAAACGAAAACAGAGGATAATTGTGTGGTACGATGGTCAAAACCTTCGGGAGATTATATAATGAATTTTTACTGACCAAAAGAAGTATCGTGCAAGAAAACGGAGTCCGGAGAGCACACGAGGTGCCCACAAGGTAGGGGGCGTGCCCTCCACCCTTGTGGAGGCCTCGTGTCCTTCCCGGACTGCTTCTTATTTTCCTATTTTTCTAAATATTCCAAAATGGAGAAAAATTGACATTAGAACTGTTTTGGAGTCGGTTTACTTACCGTACCACGTACCTATTCCTTTTCGGAGTCTGAAATGTTCTGGAAAGTGTCTCTTATGTATTCCTCCGGGGTTACGGTTTCAATAATCTTAGTTTCAACATTTATGGGATTACCTGAGATATAATGTTTGATTCTTTGACCGTTCACCACCTTCGCATTTGTGCCTTCGAAGTTGTTGATTTTTATGGCATCGGAACGATAGACCTCCTCGATAACGTAAGGACCTTCCCATTTAGAGAGAAGTTTTCCTGCAAAAAATCTTAAACGAGAGTTGAACAGCAACACATAATCACCTACAATAAACTCACGCTTTTGTATCCTTTTGTCATGCCATCTTTTAACTTTTTTCTTAAACAGTTTGGCATTCTCATAGGCTTGGGTTCTCCATTCATCAAGTGAGCTAATGTCAAATAACCTCTTCTCACCGGCAAGTTTGAAATCATAATTGAGCTCTTTAATATCCCAATATGCCTTATGTTCTAGTTCGAGAGGTAAGTGGCATGCTTTTCCATAAACCATTTTATACGGAGACATACCCATAGGATTTTTATATGCAGTTCTATAGGCCCATAATGCATCATCAAGTTTCTTGGACCAATTCTTTCTAGATCTATTAACAGTCTTTTGCAAAATTAATTTGAGCTCTCTGTTACTCAATTCTACTTGACCACTGGACTGTGGGTGATAAGGGGATGCAATTTACGAAAAGCACCATGAATAAAATGTGAACCACCATCAGTCATTAAATATCTAGGGACTCCAAACCTTGGAAAAATAACTTCTTTAAGCATCTTAATAGAGGTGTTATGATCAGCACTACTAGTTGGAATAGCTTCTACCCACTTAGTAACGTAATCAACAGCAACTAAAATATGTGTATACCCATTAGAGGAAGGAAACGGTCCCATATAATCAAAGCCCCAAACATCGAATGGTTCAATAACGAGTGAATAATTCATAGGCATTTCCTGACGTCTACTAATATTACCAATTCTTTGACATTCATCACAAGATAAGACAAACTTACGAGCATCCTTGAAGAGAGTAGGCCAATAAAAACCAGATTGCAATACCTTATGCGCAGTTCTATCTCCAGCGTGGTGTCCTCCATAAGCCTCGGAGTGACACTTGCGTAGGATTTGTTCATGTTCATGCTCAGGTACACAACGTCTAATAACACCATCTACTCCTTCTTTATAAAGATGTGGGTCATCCCAAAAGTAATGTCTCAAATCATAGAAAAACTTTTTCTTTTGCTGGTATGTGAAACTAGGCGGTATAAACTTAGCAACAATGTAATTAGCATAATCAGCATACCATGGCGCAGTACGAGAAGCATTTATGACAGCTAATTGTTCATCAGGAAAGCTATCATCAATAGGTAGTGGGTCATCAAGAACATTCTCTAACCTAGACAAGTTGTCTGCAACGGGGTTCTCAGCTCCCTTTCTATCAATAATATGTAAATCAAATTCTTGTAGCAAGAGAACCCATCTAATAAGTCTAGGTTTAGCATCTTTCTTTTCCATAAGGTATTTAATAGCAGCATGATCAGTGTGAATAGTTAGTTTAGAATCAACAATATAAGGTCTGAACTTATCACAAGCAAAAACAACTGCTAAAAATTCTTTTTCATTAGTAGCATAATTTCTCTGGGCATTGTCTAGAGTTTTACTAGCATATTGAATAACATTTAATTTCTTATCAACTCTTTGCCCTAGAACAGCACCTACAGCATAATCACTAGCATCGCACATAATTTCAAAGGGTAAATTCCAATCAGGTGGCTGAACAATAGGTGCAGAAATTAATGCTTTCTTAAGTATTTCAAATGCTTCTACACAATCATCATCAAAGACAAAAGGAATATCTTTTTGTAATAGATTAGTCAGAGGCCGAGAAATTTTCAAGAAGTCCTTAATGAACCTCCTATAAAAACCGGCATGACCAAGGAAACTTCTTATACCTTTGATGTCCTTGGGACACGACATCTTTTCAATAGCATCAACTTTAGCTTTATCAACTTCAATGCCTCTTTCAGAAATTTTATGCCCCAAGACAATACCTTCATTAACCATAAAGTGGCATTTCTCCCAATTCAAGACAAGGTTAGTTTCTTCACATCTCTGCAAAACTCGATCAAGGTTGCTCAAGCAATCATTAAAAGAGGATCCATAAACGGAGAAATCATCCATGAAAACTTCACAAATCTTTTCACAAAAATCAGAGAATATAGCCATCATGCATCTTTGAAAGGTAGCAGGTGCATTACATAAGCCACAAGGCATACGTCTATAAGCAAAAGTACCAAAAGGGCAAGTAAAAGTGGTCTTTGCTTGATCATCAGCTGACACAGGTATTTGAGAGAAGCCAGAATAACCATCTAGAAAGCAAAAATGTGTGTGTTTGGATAATCTTTCTAGCATTTGATCAATGAATGGCAAGGGGTAATGATCTTTTTTAGTAGCTTTATTTAATTTGTGGAAACCAATTACCATCCTATAACCTGTAATAATTCTTTGCGGAATCAATTCATATTTATCATTAGGAACGACGGTAATACCTCCCTTCTTAGGGACACAATGGACAGGACTTACCCACTGACTATCAGCAACGGGATAAATTATACCTGCCTCAAGGAGCTTTAATATTTCCTTTCTTACCACTTCTTTCATCTTAGGATTTAGCCGTCATTGGTGATCAATAACTGGTTTGGCGTCTTTCTCCAAATTTATTTTGTGTTGACATAGAGTGGGACTGATGCCCTTAAGATCATCAAGAGTATATCCAATAGCAGCACAGTGCTTCTTCAGAGTTTTCAATAATTTTTTTTCCTCCTTCTCTGAAAGGTTAGCACTAATAATAACAGGATATATCTTCTTTTCATCAAGATAAGCATATTTAAGAGTATCAGGCAACGGTTTAAGCTCAAACACGGGATCACCCTTGGGTGGAGCAGGATCCCCTAGGATTTCAACAGGCAAGTTGTGTTTCAGAATAGGTCCCTGTTTAAAGAATACTTCATCTATTTCCCTTCTTTCATTCATAAACATATCATTTTCATGGTCTAGCAAATATTGTTCAAAAGGATCATTAGGAGGCACAGCAATAGAAGCAAGACCAATAATTTCATCCTTACTAGGCAATTCCTCTTCACGGGGTTGTCTATGAAATTTAGAAAAATTAAACTCATGAGACATATCACCCAAACAAATAGTAACAACATCCTTTCGTAGTCTATCTTAGCATTAACAGTGTTCAAGAAGGGTCTACCAAATATAATGGGACAAAAGCTATCTTGTGGGGAACCAAGAACAAGAAAATCAGCAGGATATTTAACCTTCCCGCACAAGACTTCAACATCTCTAACAATCCAAATCGGTGATATAGTATCTCTATTGGCAAGCTTAATGGTAACATCGATATCACTACAAAAAAAGACACATCCGTGACATTTTGGGCCGAACGAAAATCTTTTTTGTCATACTTATGACACTTCTATGACGATAATTGTGACAAAACCCGGTATCATCATAGATGTGGTGGGGTCCTACTTCTATGACAAAAAATCATGACAGAAAATGGGTTTTTCATCCTGGGCGGCCGGAGACGCAGCTGCATGACATTCTTTGGGCCGTCCATGACGGAAAAAACCATGGTAGAAGCGAGGGTGAGGAAAATATCAGGGTGTTCCCGGTTAGGGTGGGTGGTCAGGGCCGAGCGATGCGCGTTTCTCTCGTACACGCACGCACGTGGGTGCGAGGCGTTGGGCTCTAACTGAACCCGAGCGAGGCGTTGGGCTCTAACTGAACCCGAGCGATTGCACTGCAGGCTACACGTTACTGAACCCGAGCGATCGATCGATGGCTGTTAACTGAACTCGATCGAGCGATTCCTTCGCTACTGCTGCTAACTGAGGCCGATCGATGCTGCCTCTGGATGAACAATGAGCGTTGCTGGGGGGGTTTGGATGAACAGTTCCCGGTGGGGGTGGATGAACAGGACCCCGTTGTGTTGCCTCTGCATGAAGAGGACCCCGATCGATCAAGCCGGTTGGGGCTGGATGAACAGGACCCCGTGGAGGGCAAGATGAACAGGACCACCCCGTGGAGGGCAGGATGAACAGTACACTGTGGAGGGCTGGATCAATAGTAGCCTGTGGAGGGGTGGTTGAACATGAGCCCGTGGAGAGGGCTGGTTGAACAGTAGCCGGTGGAGTAGCGCGCGGTGGAGGCTGGATGAACAGGAGCCCGTGGATGAACAGTCGCAGGTGGAGGCTGGACGAGGTCGACGGTGGATGAACAGTAGCCCGTGGAGGCTGGAGGGGGTCGACGGTGGAGATGAACAGTATCCCGTGGAGTCCCGTTTTGCGGTACGCCACACCCCTCCTGATGAACAGGACCCCCGTTTCGACCGTAGCGCTCCAACACAAGTCTGTTTCCTCCGTTTTGCGGTAGGCCACACCCCTCCCGATCAACAGGACCCCCGTTTCGACCGTAGGAGGTCCGTTTCCTCCGTTTTGCAGTACGCCAGACCCCTCCCGATGAACAGGATCCCGTTTCGAATGTGGCCGGTTGAACACAAGGTCGTTTCCTCCGTTCTGTGGTACGCCAGGCCTCGTTTCCATCGGCTGTTCCGTCCAAGCCCTCCCGATGAACACGACGACGCATTCCGTTCCGACCCAGCCGGTTGGCTCCCCATGAACACAACGACGACGCTGTTTCTCCGTTCCAACCCAGCCATGTACATGAGCCCTGGTCGTATGTACGTGCGAGTAGGCGTTCGAGACCTCGCCCGTATGTACGTACGTGGCCGTATTTACTTTCTTGCACCCTGGCTGCTGTACGTACGTGTACATGCTAAGTGCGAGCCGCTACTACGACACGTGCACGCCTCTACATCGACCAGTATGTATGTACACGTTCTCGACCACAACGCTACGTACGCTTCGACTAGGTGGGTCCCGACTGTCAGGCACTTCCTTGCGTGTGAAGATGTAGCTGGTGGGTCCCAGCAGTCAGGGGGGCGGATTGTTTTTTTTTTGCCCAGGCGCACTTCCTTGCGTGCGAAGATGTAGCTGGTGGGTCCCAGCAGTCAGGGGGAAACATTTTTTTCGTGAAATATGGTGGCCCGTCCGGTGGGTCCCCGCTGTCAGGTGGAGGAATAATTATTTTGCGCGTAATAAGGAGGCACTTCCTTGCTGCGGCCGTGGACCCAGCTGTCAGCCTCTCCACGTACAGTCCACGTCCGATGGAAGCCGTTCCTTGACCATGTTGACCACGCCGCGCCGAGAGCACCAGGGCGGTGGACGATGGCGAGGCCTAGGAAGGGGATGACGCGGAGCCGGGGAAGACGCGGCAGTGGATGCCCACGCGTAGAGGAGTACGAGGGTTCACTGGTTCGCTGCGATGTGAGGCTGCCGTCACCACAGAATAACAGGGGGTGTGGGTGAGTAGAGGGATGGCGTGGCCAGTGGTGGGAATAGTAGGGGGCGGTGAGGCCTCCGCGGCAGCACAGCCGGCCACGGTAGGCAGGAGCATGCGGCACGACCGGCGCTGCTTTGGGCGGCTGGAGCAACAAGACCAGAGGTTGAAGAAGCACTACGGCCGTTGAATGGACATCGTACGGTCACTGGAGCTAGAATTGTTCATATTGACTAAGTTGACAAAGCACTCCGTCCCCGTCAACTTAGTAGGCCCACAAGTCAGCCTCCCACCAAGGTGGGTCCCAACTAGCAGGGGGAGTATTCATTTTTTTGTGCGTAATAAGGAGGCACTTCCTTACGTGCAAAGATATAGCTGGTGGGTCCGACCTGTCAGCGGTGGGAATGTTTTTTTCGTGAAATACAGAGGCCCTTCCAATGGGTCCCAGCTGTCAGGTGGAGGAATCATTATTTTGCACGTAATAAGGAGGCATTTCCTTTCGTGCGGCCGTGGACCCAGCTGTCAGCCTCTCCACGCACAGTCTACTTCCGATGGTGTCGTTCGTTGACCACGTTGACCACTCCGCGCCGAGCGCATCCAAGGTGGTGGACGACGGCGAGGCCCCGGACAGCAACGAGCCGGAGATGGGAAGACGCGGGAGTAGAGTCGCAGATGGAGAGGTGTACGAGGGTTAACTGGTTCTGGTGCGATGTGGTTCGGCAGTCAGTGCAGAAGAATAAGAGGTGTGGAGGGGTGGAGGGATGGCCTGGCCAACGGTGGAGTAGCGCTTCACAGCGAAGCGTGCTAAGCAGAGCTGCTAGCAGCAGGAGGCGGGAGCAGGTGGTCCCGGCGGCGCTGGAGGAAGAAGACGAGAGATTGAAGATGGATGCCGGTCGTTGGATGTAAATCCAACGGCTAACGATGTCAGAATCATTTGTTGACTAAGTTGACAATGACTTGCATTGGCTTCGGCCTATTGGCCCACATTTCAACCTCCAAAAATGTGGCACGTATTCAACCCATTTTTCAGAATTTACAGTCTTTTTTTTGCGGGGTAGAATTTACAGTCCATTTGATCTCTTTTTTTTTGAATTACAGTCCATTAGCTGGGCTGGGTGAACAAATAATGTAGCGTCCATGCGGCCCATTTATGTTTTTCCTAAAAAATTACAGGCCATTTGCACTTTCTCAAAATACACGATTTTGCTGGGCTGATTCTAATTATAATGTTGGGGTGGGCGCAGCAATGTTATCAAAAAATAAATAGGGGCTGAGCATTTTGTTATATATATATATATATTTAAATAATAAGTGATTTATTATTACATTGGTCCTTAAATCTTACCAAGCTTTTGTACACAATCACCAGGATTTTCGTTGCCAAAAAAAATCCAGGATTCTATTGTTAAGAAAATATTTTTATAAGTTAACAAGATGTGGGATATTGTTTTCTTACATATGTAAGTATCTATTAAATATATGATGACAATAACAATAATATATAATAACATATAAAATAATTTAAATATATATAATATAGTTAGAAGGGAAACATAAGTTGGACCAGGCGTTCCTATTCTTATATAGAAAAATAGAACAAACCTCTGTGTTTTCTTCAAAAAAATACATAAATTGGGCTGCCGATGTTTTAGGAAAAATAAAACCTCGGATGGGAGGTCCATAGGCCGGTCGATACATGACGGCCCTCAAGAAAATACAAACAGCCTTATGGACCTCCCATCCGAGGTCGTGGGCTGCGCATGTTAAAAAAGAAAGCCTAGACGGGGCAGCCCAAAACCCAGCTGATACTTGCTGCCCCAGTGATAATAAATGATACCTGCAAGCTCCTCGGCTTCGTTGTGAATTTATCTCCTATAGTAACTACGTTGAAGCAACTAAAAAAATGTAACTATGTTGACAAACCTGTGGGCCCCAATGTCAGTATAGCATTAGGAGGAAGTATTTTTCGATGAGGCACTTGTTTGCGTACGGCCATAGACCTGGTGGGTCCTGACTGTCCGCCTCTCCACGTATAGTCCTCTCCAGATTCCTCTCGTTTGTTCAGCATGTTCACAACGGCAGACAGCGGCGTCGCGGCGAGCGCACAAAGGCGCAGGAGGAGATCCGACAACCTGAGGAAGTGCCTTATTAGTAACGAAACAACTGAACTAGCCCAGTGGCCGAGTGACACTACCCGACAGATGTTCCGCCCGGGTTCGATTCCACCTGTGCAGAGAAAATATCTCCAAATTTTTTGCCTCTGCCTTTATTGACATGTGGGTCCCAATTGTCATCTACTCACACCACGTCCTACACTTGCCAAAACTTCGTCCCTCATTTTCTCTGTTTTTCGCACACTCGACATTGTGTGGGCATTTTGAAAATAGCATATCTTTTTTACCGTGCATCATATGAAGATGTGCTATGCATGAATGTTGATCAGCATTATGTTAACTGGCTGGTAGTTCCAGTTTCGACCATGAATAAAACTTCCAGCATGATGTTAACACTGTTTGAAAAGGCCGTGTTAATATAAATGCTCTACCTCTGAAAGTTGCAGTTTCTTATCTGAAACTGAACTTGGAGTTTCTTATCTGAAACTGAAACTTGCAGTTTCTTCTCTGAGAATCACATTGTCTGCACTTTTATACTCCTATGAAACTACATTTTTTATGTGCTAAAAATAGATCTCTAGAATTCATAAAATACTTCATATGCTCAATACTGCAAATCTGAAATTCAAAAGACATTCATATCTGAAAGTACTCTCAAAATACACAACACAAAACACAATTCACAACCTGCAAATATTAACAACCCTAAGCTCCTCCTGACAATTCACAACCTGCCCGACTATTGGTCTGGGGGGGCAAATCCCTCCTATTCCTCGGCGGCAGACAGCCACCCTGTGAGACGATGTGAACGGCGAGGGAGAGGATTGTGGGGAAGCGCCGTCGGGCCAACTGTTTTTCTCCTCTTGCAGTTGGGTTCGGTCGACGAAGACTCCACCGGCTCGCTCTGGCACGTCACCCTCACAAACGGCACCCTGTAGATGCTCGATCCTTCAATCTCTGGTGGATGCTCCATCTGGGATCGATACTCCCACCACCGCTCCCTCACGATCGGATTTGGTGAATCTGTTTGCTCCATGGCCCAGAGGAGCAGCTCTATGTACTCCCGTGCGACTCCCTCCGGGAGTATCGCCGCCTTTTCGCTCTGTTGCAGATATTTGGCCGTGGATGTCGCCGTCGCCGCTAGTTGGTCCTTGTTGTCAAACCAAGACTGTATCTCCAACATCCTAGCTAGCTTCACAGGGTCGCCGTCTGCGATCCTCACGTATCGGTTGTACTCCTCCATCGATCTCCTTCTCCACAGCACCTTCACTCGCCGGCGGTGGTTTTTGAATGGAAGAGGAGAGGAGCAGCACTGGTTTTGGTTTAGAACGGGAGAGGAGCGACGCTGGTTTTGGATTGGAACGGGAGAGGAGGGGCGGTGGTTTTGAAATGGAAGAGGAGAGGAGCGGCGCTGGATTTAGATTGGAACAGGAGAGGAGCGGCGGTGGTTTAAGAGGAGAAGAGCAGAAGAGCGGCGCTGGTCTTGGAAGTATTTTTTTTTTGCGTATTTTGGGTCAAAGTTTGACCATGTACTGTATTTGACAAGCAAAATGTGAAAGCATGTCACCAAAAATTGTATCGTTTGGTTCGTATCTAAATGTACTTTCAAATTATATTATTTTTGCAACGTATAACATATATTTTATTTGCGAAAATCATGGTCAATTATGACCCAGAATAAAAGGGAGACTAGTTAATGTGTGGTCGCTTTCTTAATTGAAGGGTAAATTGATTTTGATTTTGATCCAGTCACAGCGCGCCGGCCCTCTCGTTCAATCCTAAATCGCTGCCGCACGCTCCTCTCCCTCTTCTCCATTGCAAAACCACCTCCTCTCCTCTCCATCATCTCCATTCCAAAACCACCGTCTCGCCTCTCCCTCTTCTCCATTGCAAAACCACCTCCTCTCTCCTCGGACGAGGATCCCCTGACGTAGCCCATCCTGCCATTGAGACACTGACACATGGGTCCCACCAAGCGCAGGGCCCACCTGTCAGCGACCGAAAGGCAGGGGAACCTCTCCTCTCCGTCATCTCCATTCCAAAACCACCGTCTCGCCTCTCCCTCTTCTCTATTGCAAGACCATCGTCTCTCCTCCCATCTTCCAAAGCTAGCACCAGACCACTCAGAAGGACATCTATGGAGGGGATGCAGCAGCGAATCTGGCAGATCGCCGGTGGCGACCAGGCAAATTTAGCCAGGTTGAAGGAGATCCTTACTTGGTTTGACAATGAGTGGGAGATTTCGAGGACGGTGAGGGCCATGTGGCAATGTATGCGAAAGAGCAAGACGACGGCGATGAGGGCGGCGATGTACTCCTCGGCGGCAGTCACGCCGCAGTCCTTCGAGTTCATCGAGTATCTCCTCTGGGTGATGGAGCAGACAGATTCGCCCGAGGCGAAAGTCAGGCGGAGGTGGTGGGCGTACAGGTCGAAGGTCGAGCACCCAGAGGATAACGAATCGATCGAGTACGGTGTGCCGTTCGTGAGGGTGCAGAGCCAGCCGGAGCCACAGGAGTATTCGTTCTCCCACCGCAAGAGGAAACCGGATGGCGCAACGTCGCTTCCCCGCCGTTCTCCACGGTTCCCTCGATGCTCGCCTTGTTTCAACGGCGTCGGTAGGGTTTAAGGTAAGCTTCGCACTAACCTAATCTTCCATCTGCTCATGCTTACAATCAGTGTGACAACTAATAAAAATCATGCTTACAATCAGTCTCCGAGTACTACGCCAATCACCCTAAAATAGCTCTGGACCTTTGGGTCAAAGTTGTGACACTGTGTACAAATAAAGAAAAATAGATTGGTGCTTCTTTCAGAAAAGAGTACACCCCTAGAAAACTGCTAATTTAAGCTACTAGTATTTTTTTAAGTCTAAGCTACTGGTATTTGGTTAGAGGATTTGCTGCCGAGAACTCTGGGGGAAACTCTGATCCTTGGATCGGGCGGTGGCGGCGCTCCGGCGTCGTACCCTTCCTGAAGGCGCCGCCTTGGAGCGTATGGTTCGTCATATGTAGCTTCATCTCTTCGGGGCGGTAGTGCTAGGAGTGGTGTTGCTGCGCTCAGCGCCTATGTATCCTGTCCTGGGTGTGTGCGTGTGTTGCGGTGGCATAGCGTGTGTTTGTACTGAATGCTTGTGGTTTGATGCTTTATATATAAAGCGGGGCGAAAGCCTTTTTCGGTAATTGCTTCCATGCGCTTCCCATGGTAATTATGTGAGGAGCGAGCTCGGCGCATCAATCTAGCTGGCGTGGCCTTGTGGACGAATTTTGGAGGCCCTCTATTGGATCCGTCAACTGCATAATTCAAGTCAAGTAAATCAATTAAACATGATATGCAAGAAAAATGTCAGGCTGATTTATGAAAGGGGTAGGCAGACAAAAGGCAGAACCTCTCATATCCAGCAGAGAAGGGTGCCTGGGAGTCTGTAGTCGGATGTTTCGTGGCATAGAGAAACACTTGACCAAGTCCTCTCTCGTTGGTAACCTCCCTTGCTCTTGTTCCTGAGGTAGTTTGGCTTATTAGCACCTCCCATTTACTTATGAAAGATCAAATGAGCAGAAAGCATAAGTAGGTGGATACAAAACAGGAAGCAACATGTAAAAATGGAAGGAACCAGACACCCAATCATCCTAATCTGGTTGGTTGATCAAATAAATGCAACGATGGTATATGATTGAGACGAGATTACTTCAGTTTTTTGTTCAATCAAGATTCAGCAAGCAGAAATTTAGCAAGAGGCCTTTTCTGCTCGGTAGTTAAGAGCAGTTAAGAATTTCCAATCGATTCCTGGAACAATTATCAATCAAGAATCCAATTAAACTTTAATCCAATGTTCAGAAATTGAGGACTTCATTCCTGGGAGCAATAAAAGAAACCGAACAGTTCCATCCAAGAAACTACGTCTGCTCCTAGACTTAACACAACAATCTCGATGTATCTAGAAGAGTTTACATCAACGGCAGGGAAAATCAAGAACCTAGGACCTTCGATTATCTACTTCTCAACCGAGAACCTGTGAGGAATAACACGCCAAATTCGATGTATCATAGCAGAGTTCAAGATCAACTGCAGGTGCAATGCTATCAAATGCAAATATTCAAATGCAGTGAACTCAAGCATACCTCAGTTTCTGTAAGCTCATCCCTGATCCCTGGCCGTGCAATCTTGTTCTTCTGCCATCGATCTTTCTGATTCAGCCTAGTTGATTGAAGTAATATCATAAGTGCTCTGCCCAGATAAGTTACAAAGAACTAGTATCTTAGATGAACAATTCTTGATTCTGAGCAACTCCCTAGTTAACTGCTAACAAATGCATGTTAAGAGGTAATGATAAAAGATGAGATAAGAGGGATTACTTGTATATGAGCTTTACAATCTGTGAATCCTTCCAGGCAACCAACTTGGCGTGGACAGCATTTTCCTTATGTTTCATCGCAGGGCCCTCATAGACACTATCAGACCAGAAGTTCCAATCACGAGCTGAAACAATACAGAATTGTCTCAAATCCATGTTCGGATGAAAAACTGTCAGGTCTCAAGAGATTTAAGCCCATACCTGAGGACACACTACATGACATAGTATCATCCTGACAGTCCTTCTGATCTACTGCGTCATCTTCCTCTTCACTTACTTTAGGCAATCTCCATTCATTGACAGCATCAGTGGCTCTCATTGGTAACCTCCCTTGCTCTTGTTCTTGAGGTAGTTTGGCTTATTAGCACCACCCAATTACTTATGAAAGATTAAATGAACATAAAGCATAGCTAGGAGGACAGAAAGCTGGAAGCAACAAGTAATAATTGGATGGAACCAGACACCAAATCATCCTAATCTGGTTGGTTGATCAAATAAATGTATGATTGAGACGAGATTACTTCAGTTTTCTGTTCAATCAAGATTCAGCAAGCAGAAATTTAGCAAGAAGCCTTTTCTGCACGCTAGTTAACAACAATTAAGAATTTCCAATCGATTCCTGGAACAAATATCAACCAAGAATCCAGTTAAACTTTAATAGAATGTTCAGAAATGGAGGACTTCGTTCCTGGGAGCAATAAAAGAAAACGAACAGCTCCATCCAAGAAACTACGCCTGGTCCAGACTTAACACAACAATGTCGATGTATCTCAGTATCTAGCAGAGTTTACATCAGTATCTAGCAGAGCTAACATGTAATAATTGGATGGAACCAGACACCAAATCATCCTAATCTGGTTGCTTGATCAAATAAATGCAACAATGGTACGATTGGGATCAGATTACTTCAGTCTTTTTTCCAACTCAAGATTCAGCAAGCAGAAATTTAACAAGAAGCATTTTCTGCTCGGTAGTTAACAACAATTAATAATTTCCAATCGATTCCTGGAAATATTATCAATCAAGAATTCAGTTAAACTTTAACACAGCGAGGCCTTCGTTCCTGTGAGCAATACAAGAAACCGAACAGTTCCAAAGAAAGCACATCTGCTACCAGACTTAACACGCCAAACTCGATGGATCCTAGCAGAGTTAAAGATCACTCGCAGGCAAAATCAAGAACCTAGGACATACTTCTCAACCAAGAACCTACTTCTCAACCAAGAACTGTCACGAATAACGCGAAAGAGCACCAAGAACAGGGAAACAGACCTGCTGTGACGCGACGACGGGGCAGCATACGGGCGACGGGGTCGCCGGGCGGTGCGCGATGAGGGGGCCGGCGTTCCAGGGGGCGCAGCTTCCATGGGAGGACGACGGGCGGCGGCCGTAGGGGCCGCCGCGCCCGCCACTTGCTGCCGCGGCGAGCAGCACCTGCGTGCTCCTCCCCGCGGACGCCTCGGGCTCGTTCTCCTCCGCGTCCGCGGCTGCGCCGTCGGAGCGGGCGCGGGAGGAAGCCGAAGAGATTCGGGGGTCGGAGGTTTGCTCGCCCACGCAGGGGAGCAGGAGCGGGAGGAGGTCGTCGATGCGGCGCGTGTTGATGCAGCCGCAGGAGGAGACGGCGACCATCCCCAGCAGAGGATCGAGCCGGTTGCCCTGGACCCGCTGCTGGACGTCCAGGGCCTGTAGCGGAGGCGCGCGCTGGAGTGTGTCGCGCGCGCCGCCGCTTCCGCCGCCTATCGGCGACGCAGCGCCCGCAGTCTCCGGCTGCGGCGAGGACGAGCATCAGGAAAACCTCTGCGAAGAGGAGGTCCGGAGGAGGGAACATGATAAGGAGTGGGTGGGAACTCATGAAACCAAGAAGTGCAAGGAGGAGGAAGAGGCAGGTGCGCCATTGCGGCATTTCGCCGAGCTCACAAGCGGGAAGGAATCGCGCCAACGAAGGAAGGGGAAATTTTGGGGTGGTGGACGGGGCTTCGGGTGTGGGGCTCCGGGAACTTTTGTGGTAGCCGGCCGGGTACGGGGGGTTCTATTTAACGGAAGCCCCTATGTGGTGCTCTTTGCCACAAATTGCTGTCGTTTCGCACAAACGGAGCCCGATGGGCCGGCTCATTGCCCGGATGCTCTATCATCCACTCACTCGAAGCGAACCACCGTTGGTGTCTGCTCCTGCAGCACGCCATATTAAAAGAAGGGTAGGCGATTCCCGCCCAGCATCAGATCGTCCACGCATCGATGGCCTAGATAGACGCGGACTAGCTTATTGCTACCACCTTCCCCTTACCACACGCGCACACGAAAAACGTTCAGCTCGTGGTCGCCGCTGTCATAGCGCTAGACCATTTTCCAGCCGCTGATGGATGCCGGTGACAGAATCTAGCTTCTAGGCGTGTCGTGGATGAGATATCGGTGTCAATGGTGCGGGTAGCAGAGGAAAAAATGGGAGTGTTGCGGCTAGAGAGGATAAGGTTGCGGGGGAGAGGACGGTTGCCTGGACCCCCCCCCCCCCCCCGGCCACCGCCGCCACATGGCGCTCGTGGATAGGGAGAGTGGCGGCATGGGCCCGGATGCAGCATTGTGTGCCAAGGAGACCGACGTAATTCCTAGCCAGTCGCCTGGTAGGAATCATTTAAGCTAATAGCAACATCAGATCTTGATAACAAACAAGGAACATTTTTTGGAAAAAAGTGAATATTTCTTAGAATGCTAATATTTTGCAAAGTTGTAAAAAAAATAAAGTCAAACATTTTTCAAAAAATTTAAACCTTCAAAAGGAAATAAATTCTTTTCAAAATTTGAACTTTTTTCAAAAACTAGGAGGTATTGTAGCCGACTTTTTCGAATTTTCTATCCTTTTGAAAAAATAAAAAATTAAACATGGTTTTTTCTTAAACTGGAAGGCGTTGTAGCAAACATTTTTTTGAATTTCTTAACATTTATTTTAAAAATAGACGCAGACTAACTTATTGCTGCCACCTTCCCCTTACCACATATGCGCACTAAAAATGTTCAGCTCATGGTGGTCGTCGTCGTAGCGCTACACCGTTTTCCAGCACCGGTGATCGTTGTTTTCTAGCCGCTGCCGGTGGCAGCATCTAGCTTCTAGGTGTGTCGTCGTCTCCCCCTAACCCTGCTTCCAAAACAGCAGCGCCAAGGAGACCGATGGCATATGGGCCCGCATGCAGCATTGCGTGCCAAGGAGACCGACGCAATTCCTAGCCAGTCATCTAGTAGAAATCATTTAAGCCGATTCAATTCCCAATTTTTTGAATTTTGAACATTTTCGAAAATTTAAACAATTTTTATGGTTCTGAATATTTTTTGAAATTTTGACTTTATAAAAAATGAAAAGGGAAAAACAAAAATGAATATGAAAACGAAACATAAAAAATAAGTGAAAATAATAAACCTGGTTTAGGAACCTTCTAAAAGATTTCCAAAGTAGGCCAGGAACCTACGAACTACCTTGCACTACAAAAGCTCTACTTGGGTCGGCCCATTTATGAAACATACGGTGTGCGAGTCATCGACAATTACCGCATGCCGTAATTCGGCTGGTGAACTTTTGGTGGTAGCCGGCCGGGTGTGAGGGTTCTATTTAACGGGAGCTCCTACGTGTCACTCTGCGATAAATTGTTGTTGTTTCGCATGAACGGAGTCCCGATGGGCCGGCCAATTGGCGACTGTTGTATCATCCACTCACTCGAAGCGAACGAGCGTTGGTGTCTACTTGGGTAGTGTGTTGTATTAAAAGAAGGGTAGGCGACGCCAGCCAAGTGTTAGAGACTATGTTATTACTGCCACCTTCCCTTACCACACACGCGCACGAAAAACGTTCAACTCGTGGGCGCCGCTGTCGTAGTTTCTCTGCCATTACCGGTAGCAGCACCGCAACAAAGCACTACACTATTTTCCAGCACCGGTTCCAGCCGTTGACGGATGCTGGTGGCAACATCCAGCTTCCAGGTGTGTCTTCGTCTCCCCCCGCAACCCCGCTCCGAAAACAGCAGCGCCAATGGATGAGATACCAGCGTCGATGGTGCGGGAAGGAGAGGGAAAAAATGGGAGCAGTGCAGCTAGAGAGGATAAGGTCGCGGGGGAGAGGACAGTTGCGTGGACCCCCCCCCCCCCCTCAGGCTGCGACATGGCGCTCATGGATAGGGCAAGCAGTGGCATGGGCTCGCATGCATCATTGTCTCCCAAGGAGACCGACGTAATTCCTAGCCAATCGCCCGGTGGCAATCATTTAAGCTAATAGCAGCATGAACACATCATATCTTGATAACAAACACAAAACATTTTTTTGGAAAAAGTGAATATTTTTTAGAATGCTAATATTTTGCAAAGTTGTGTAAAAAAAACTCGAACATTTTTTGAGAATTTCAAACCTTTTAAAGGAAAGAACATTTTTTCAAATTTTGAACATCTTTTAGACGAACATTTTTCACAAAAACTAGGAGGTACTCTAGCCAACAGTTTTCGAATTTGCTATCTTTTTTTAAAATATGAAGAAAAAAACTGGGAGGTGTTTTAACGAACTTTTTTTAAAATTGTTTACATTTATTTTAAAAACACAAAATCTTGATATTTTTTAAATGCAAACATTTTTTGGAATCCTAGAAATTTCAAAACAAACGGGAACATTTTTCAAATTTTGAAAACTTTGGACTAAGAACAATAGTTGAATGTTCTGAATATTTTTTGAAACGCAAAGAAATTTTCAATTTTAAAACAATTTTTGAAAATTACAACAAATTTTGTAATTTTGCAGTATTTTTTGAAAAATTCGACTTTTGAAAAAAAGAAAAGGGGCCTTCTAAAAGGTTTCCAAAGCAGGCCAGGCCAGGTCGCGGGGGTGAGGACGGTTGCCTGGACCCCGACCCCCCCCCCCCGGCCACCGCCGCCACATGGCGCTCGTGGATAGGGAGAGTGGCGGCATGGGCCCGGATGCAGCATTGTGTGCCAAGGAGACCGACGTAATTCCTAGCCAGTCGCCTGGTAGGAATCATTTAAGCTAATAGCAACATCAGATCTTGATAACAAACAAGGAACATTTTTTGGAAAAAGTGAATATTTCTTAGAATGCTAATATTTTGCAAAGCTGTAAACAAAAAAATAAACTCAAACATTTTTCAGAAAATTTAAACCTTCAAAAGGAAATAAATTCTTTTCAAATTTTGAACATTTTTTAAAAAACTAGGAGGTATTGTAGCCGACATTTTTTTTAATTTTCTATCCTTTTGAAAAAATAAAAAAATAAATATGGTTTTTTCTTAAACTGGGATGCGTTGTAGCGAACATTTTTTTGAATTTACTAACATTTATTTTAAAAACACAAATTCTTAATATATTTTTAAATGCGAACAGTTTTTGAAATACTAGAAGTTTTTAAACAAATGTGAACATTTTTCAAATTTTGAAGAAAAATGGAATGAGAACAATAGTTGAATACTCTGAATATTTTTTCCAAATGCAAACAAATTTTTTGACTTTTGAACATTTTTTGAAAATTTGAACATTTGCAATTCTGAATCATTTTTGAAAATTTTGACTTTATGAAAAAAACAAAAGGGAAAAACCAAAAACGAAAAAGAAAAAGAAACATAAAAAATAAAAGTGAAAATAAAAAACCTGGTTTAGGAACCTTCTAAAAGATTCCCAAAGCAAGCTAGCAACCTACAAACTGCCTTGCAAGTACAAAAGCTCTACTTGGCCCGGCCCATTTATGAAACGTACGTGTGCGAGTCGTTTACAATTTACCGCACACCATAATCCGGCAGTGAACTTTTGGTGGTAGTCGGCCGAGTACGGGGGGTTCTATTTAACGGGAGCTCCTATGTGGTGCTCTTTGCGACTAATTGTTGTTGTTTCACACGAACAAAGCCCGATGGGCCGGCCCATTGGCGGATGTTGTATCATCCACTCACTCGAAGGGAACGGCCATCCACCCACCGAGCATCAGATCGTGCACGCATCGATGGCTTAGATAGACGCGGACTAGCTTATTGCTGCCACCTTCCCTTTACCACACACGCGCACGAAAAATGTTCAGCTCGTGGTCGCCGCCATCATAGCTTCTCTACTATCGACGGTAGTAGCACCGCAGCAATGCGCAACACCATTTTCCAACACCGATGGTCGTCGTTTTCCAGCCACTGAAGGATGCTGGTGGTAACATCTAGCTTCCAGGCGCGTCTTCGTCTCCCCCCGCAATCCCGCTTCAAAAACAGCAGCGCCAATGAATGAGATACCAGCGTCGATGGTGCGGGAAGGAGAGGAAAAAATGGGAGCAGTGCGGCTGGAGAGGATAAGGTCGCGGGGGAGAGGACGATTGCGTTGACCCCGCCCCCCTCCCGTTGCGACATGGCGCTCGTGGATAGGGCAAGCAGTGGCATGGGCTCGCATGCATCATTTTGTACCATGGAGACCGACGCAATTCCTAGCCAGTCGGCCAGTGGCAATCATTTAAGCTAATAGCAGCACATATCTTGATAAGAAACACAAAACATATTGTTTTCAAAAAAAGTGAATATTTTTAGAATGCTAATGTTTTGCAAAGTTGTGAAAAAAAAACTCGAACATTTTTCGAGAATTTCAAACCTTTTAAGGGAAATAATATTTTTTTGAATTTTGAACATCTTTTAGACAAACATTTTTCACAAAAACTAGAAGGTACTGTAGCCAACAGATTTTGAATTTTCTATCTTTTTTTCAAATAGAAAACTTTTTTTGAAAATATGAAGAAAAAAACTGGGAGGTGTTGTAGCGAACTTTTTTTTGAAATTTTTTACATTTATTTAAAAAGATCTTGATATTTATTTAATGCAAACATTTTTTGGAATCCTAGAAATTTCAAAACAAATGGGAACATTTTTCAAATTTTGGAAAATTTGGACTAAGAACAATAGTTGAATGTTCTGAATATTTTTTGAAACGCAAACAAAAATTTCAATTTTTAAACAATTTTTGAAAATTTCAACAAATTTTGTAATTCTCAATATTTTTTGAAAATTTCGACTTTTTTAAAAAGAAAAGGGGCCTTCTAAAAGGTTCCCAAACCAGGCCAGGAACCGACCGAACTGCCTTGCACGTACAAAAGCTCTACTTGGGCGGACCCATTTATGAAACGTATGGTGTCTTGGCCGTATTTCAGATTTCATATACCGTATTTTGGATAGTAAACTTTTGGTGGTAGCCAGCTGGGTACGAGGGGTTCTATTTGACGGGGGCTCCTATGTGTTGCTCTTTGCGACAAATTGTTATCGTTTCGCATGAACGGGGTCCCCATGGGTCGGCCCATTGGCGGATGATGTATCATCCGCTAGAAGCGAATGAGTGTTGGTGTCTACTTTGGTAGTGCTCCATACTAAAAGAAGCGTAGGCAACGCTAGGCGTCGGGCGGTCGTCAGCCGAGTGTCAGATCATGCACGCATCAACAACCCAGATAGATGTGGACTAGGACATTGCTACCACCATTCCCTTACTACACACGCGCATGAAAAACGTTCAGCTCGTGGTCACCGCCGTTGCAGCTTCTCTGCCATCGCCGTAGGTAGCACTGTAGCAATGCACAACACCATTTCCCATTACTGGTGGTCGTCGTTTTCCATCCGCTGATGGATGCCATGGCAGCATCCAGCTTCTAGACACGTCGTCATCGGCCCCTCCCTCCCCCCCCCTCGCAACCCTGCTTCCAAAATAGAAGCGTAGATGGACGCAATTCCTAACTAGTCGCCCGACGGGAATCATTTAAGCTAATAGCAGCAGCATATCTTGATAACAAACATGAAATATATTTTGGGATAAAATATTTTTTAGAACACTAATGTTTTGCAAAGTTGTGTTAAAACAATTAAGCTCGAACATTTTTTTGAAAATCTCGATCCTTTAAAAATAACAAATTTTTTCCTGGATTTTGAACATTTTCTATACACAAACATTTTTTGAAAAACTAGGAGGTACTATAGCCATTTTTTTCTTTGAAAAACACAAACAGTTATTGAAAAAAATACGAATATTTTTTGAAATCTAGGAGGTACTGTAGCGATTTTTATCATTGAATTTGTTAACATTTCTTTTAAAAACACAAACATTTTTCCTGTTTTTAAGTTTTTAAAAACGCAAACAGTTTATGAAATTCCTTAAAAATTGAAAAAACGGAGCATTTTATGAATTTTGAATAAATTTGGAACGAGAACAATAGTTGAACATTCAGAACATTTTTCCAAAATGCGAGCAAAAAATTCAAATTCTGACATTTTTTTGAAATTTGAACAAATTTTAAAATTCTGATTTTTTTCTAATAATATTGTATTTATGAGAAAAAAGAGGGAAACGAATAAAAACAGAAAAATCCCAGATTAGGAACCTTCTAAAGTTTCCCGAAGCAGGTCATGGACCTACCAAACTGCCTTGCATGTACACAAAGTTCTATTTGGGCCGGCCCATTTATGAAACGTACGTTGTGTGAGTGGCCGACAATTTGCCGCATTACGCAACAAATCGGGATTTCTCTATTAAAGAATCCTTTCCCGAAATCACTAACTAAGGAGTATTCCTTGCAAAAGTCACTCTGTCACACTGCATGTGCGACACTTGCTGCAACCTGGGAGTTTTCCCTTTTTCCGTAGGTTCGTTTATTCAAAAAGTTTTACCTCTCAAACAGTGCGTCCAAATCTTGAAAACATTTTCACCGCTGGATTACTTGCGTCGAGATCTTCAAAACTAGATACCATGTTGATAGGTTTCAACCAACTCATGATTTCACAAAAAAAAGACAAAAAACTGAACCAGAACATGGTTTTCTCTTTCCGAGAGGCACGACTGTGCCTCCATGAGCAGTAAATCTGTGCCTCTCACTGAAGGAAAAACATGTTTTGCCCTTTTGCGGGAGCCACGGACGTGCCTCTCGCGTAAGCTAATCCGTGCGTATACGAGAAGTAAATGGTGCCTCACCCGGAAGGGAAAAACACTTTTCCTCTCGTGGAAGTAAAGCCGTGCCTCCACGAGAAGTACATCCGTGCCTCTCGTGGTAAGAAAAAAAAAACATGTTATTTTATCTTTTGTTGTGCCTCTCACGGAAGCAAATCCATGCCTCCACGAGAAGTAAATCCGTTCCTCTCGCGAAAGAAAAAAACACGTTTTTTCCTTTTCCGTGAGGTACGACCGTGCCTCTCGTGAAAGCAAATTCGTGTCTCCACGAGAAGTAAATCCATGCCTCCACGAGAAGTAAATTCGTGCCTCTCGCGGAAGAAAATCCTTGCCTCGATGATAAGTAAACCTGTGCCTCTCGTGGAAGAAAAAAAATGTTTTTTCACTAAAAACCCGATTTTTTGGGGGGTCCAAAACCTAAGAAAAACCGGAAAAAACCAAAACGCGTACAGAAAATAAAATAAAATAAAATCTGGAGGGAGCGTCCAAAGCGTGCGTGGCGGCGGCTGAGAGCGCGTCAAGTGGCGTGCTCCCAACCCACCCCAAGTGACCTTTGCGGGGACACCCGAAGGAGTACTCCTTTCCCTTTTTGTTTTCTCGTCCCTCCTTATGGGTATTGGGCCTATTTCCTTTAAATGTTTTATTTTCTATTCATCTCGCTTTCTTTGTATATTTTTTTGGCAGGAAAACTTTCGATCTATCCATCTCCAATCATGGCAGTATAACAAAGACTAGAAATAACAAACATTAAATCCTTATCTGTATACCATTTAGCAACGACTACAAGCACTGAAGAGAGCCGAAGGCGCGCCGCCGTTATTGCCACTCCCTCACCTTAGCCAGGCAAAACTTGTTGTAGTAGACAGACAGGAAGTCGTCGTGCTAAAGCCCGATAGGACCATCACACTAGAACAGTAACCGCCACCGATGAAGAGACACGTATATCAGAAGGATCCAACCTGAAGACACATAAACGTAGATGAAAGAAGACCAAATCCGAGTAGATCCATCAAAGACAACCACCGACCGAATCTTGTGTGACCCGCCGGACACACACCCTCAAACGATGCAAGACGCATCACCAGAACGGTGCTAGGCGGGGAGAATCTTATTCCATATTCACGGAGTCATTGTCGGATTAAGGGCTCCGCAGACCCAAAGGAAGGTTCGAACTCTGGGGCGCGTGCGAAAAGCTCAACCTCACCGGCCAACCGGTTCATCGCCCCCACGGCCTAGCTTGATGAACAGGAAAGGAAAGGGACACAACAGTTTACCCAGGTTCGGGCCACCTTGCGGTGTAAGACCCTACTCCTTCTTTGGGGTGGAATAGCCTCGCGAGGGGCTGAGGATGAACTAGTACAGAGGAAGAACAACCTCCTGAGGTCTATTCTTGTGTGGGTGTGAGCTAAGGATTCGATCCCCCCTCTACGGTAGTGGCTAGCCTATATTTATAGTGCCCTTGGTCCTCTTCCTCCAAACGAAGGCGGGAAGGGATCCCACAGTGGCGAATTTTAAAGGGGGACGAGAAGTACATCCTATTCTGACGAAAAGTGGTCTTCGCCTGTAAAGCTTCTGGTCGTGACGCCGTGGTGGGCTCGACAATGACATCCGTCCTGGCAGTCTTGGTCTTGTTGCACGGGAATGGAAACCTTTGGGTGATTCCTCGGGACCCCGCACCTGCGCTTGCCTCCTTAGCACCAAAGAGGAAACCTGCTGCTCTGCGCCTGCTGGCGCCCGCCTGGCCTTGATTGTCATGGCTGGCGTCACCTTAACCTCATGAGATGGGTCCCTGCATAGGAATCTCTGCTCCTCGGGAGCCAGCCTAGGAAGGCCGCTCCCTCCAGAGGCCTTGGTGTTGTCTGCCTCGCGAGGGTCTTGTCTTGCTGGTGCTGAAGATGGGTCATACCAGGACGTTGATGGAGCCATGCATGGGCCGCAGCCAGGCAAGTCTAGGTACCCCGTTTTCCTAGAACGCTGATAGTAGCCCCGGGGACAAGGCGCGCTCGGACTTGGCTTCGAGGCGAAGCCAAAGGGCAAGGGAGAAGCGCCGCGGGCCCCAATCGCCTGCGGACCGAGTCGACGTGTGGCGCTTGATGGGACGTGGGCGCCTCCACTTCCCCACGCTGCCTCGGCAACTGTCCGACTTGACAACTGCCTATTGCATGCAGAAAAACCATCATTACTCGGAATCGTGGGAGGCCGGCGGTTGGCATCCCCCCGGCTATAAATGGGAGAGGGGGCGGAGCCCCCAGCTCGTCTCCGTATTCTCGTTGCTTGCTCCTCCTTCTTCCTCTTTGTTCCGTCGTCTTGCCAAAGCATCTATGGCGCTAGTGAGAAGGTTTTCCGCTGCGGAGAAGGGAAAACCCCCTCAGGTGGAACCTGAGCTTCTCCCACCGAAGAAGAGGCCTGATTGCTCTCGTGACGCCGTCGCAGAGCCCATGGCGATGCGATCTTGGCATGAACGGGCTCCTCCGGGCTTCCCAATCCTCGTGTATGCTCGTGAGTAGAGCCCCGTGATACATCTCCAATGTATCTATAATTTTTGATTGTTCCATGCTATATTATATTCTGTTTTGGATGTTTAATGGCCTTTATTATACACTTTTATATTATTTCTGGGACTAACCTATTAACCAGAGGCCCAGCCCCAATTGCTGTTTTTTTGCCTATTTCAGTGTTTCGAAGAAAAAGAATATCAAACGGAGTCCAAACGGAATGAAACCTTCGGGAACGTGATTTTTGGAACAAACGTGATCCAGAGGACTTGGAGTCTACGTAAAGCAATCAACGAGGAAGGCACGAGGCAGGGGGGCGCGCCTACCCCCTGGGCGCGCCCTCCACCCTTGTGGGCCCCTCGTTGCTCCACCGGCGTACTTCTTCCTCCTATATATACCCTGGAAACATCATATACGGAGCCAAAACCCTATTTCCACTGCCGCAACCTTCTGTACCCGTGAGATCCCATCTTGGGGCCTTTTCCGGCGCTCCGCCGGAGGGGGCATTGATCACGGAGGGCTTCTACATCAACACCATAGCCTCTCCGATGATGTGTGAGTAGTTTACCTCAGACCTTCGGGTCCATAGTTATTAGCTAGATGGCTTCTTCTCTCTCTTTGGATCTCAATACAAAGTTCTCCTTGATCTTCTTGGAGATCTATTCGATGTAATCTTCTTTTGCGGTGTGTTTGTCGAGATCCGATGAATTGTGGGTTTATGATCAAGTTTATCTATGAACAATATTTGAATCTCCTCTGAATTCTTTTATGTATGATTGATTATCTTTGCAAGTCTCTTCGAATTATCAGTTTGGTTTGGCCTACTAGATTGATCTTTCTTGCAATAGGAGAAGTGCTTAGCTTTGGGTTCAATCTTGCGGTGTCCTTTCCCAGTGACAGCAGGGGCAGCAAGGCACGTATTGTATTGTTGTCATCGAGGATAAAAAGATGGGGTTTATATAATATTGCATGAGTTTATCCCTCTACATCATGTCATCTTACTTAAAGCATTACTCTGTTCTTATGAACTTAATACTCTAGATGCATGCTGGATAGCGGTCGATGTGTGGAGTAATAGTAGTAGATGCAGAATCGTTTCGGTCTACTTGTCACGGACGTGATGCCTATATACATGATCATACCTAGATATTCTCATAACTATGCTCAATTCTTTCAATTGCTCGACAGTAATTCGTTTACCCACCGTAATACTTATGCTATCTTGAGAGAAGCCACTAGTGAAACCTATGGCCCCCGGGTCTATTTTCTATCATATTAATCTCCCGACAACAAGCTATTTCTGGCGCCGTTTATTTTACTTTGCATCTTTATTTACTCTTTATCATAAAAATACCAAAAATATTATCATATCATATCTATCAGATCTCACTCTCGTAAGTGACCGTGAAGGGATTGACAACCCCTTTATCGCGTTGGTTGCGAGGTTCTTATTTGTTTGTGTAGGTGTGTGGGACTCGCGCGTGGTCTCCTACTGGATTGATACCTTGGTTCTCAAAAACTGAGGGAAATACTTACGCTACTTTACTGCATCACCCTTTTCTCTTCAAGGGAAAACCAACGCAGTGCTCAAGAGGTAGCAAGAAGGATTTCTGGTGCCGTTGCCGGGGAGATTTGCGCCAAGTCAAGTCAAGATTTGAATCCCAGCAATGAGCCATTTCTGGCGCCGTTGCCGGGGAGTCTACGCACAAGTCAAGACATACCAATTACCCATCACAAACTCTTACCCCTCGCACTACATTATTTGCCATTTGCCACTCGTTTTCCTCTCCCCCACTTCACCCTTGCCATTTTATTCGCCCTTTTTTTCGTTCACCTCTTTTTCGCTTGCTTCTTGTTTGCTTGTGTGTTGGATTGCTTGCTTGTCACGATGGCTCTACCTAGATTTGGTGATCTTCACCTTAAAAGGTTAGAAGAGATTGAAAGCAACGTCAGGAGTTTTATGACTTTACAGTTTGAGCATAATAATTTCTTTAGGAACGAGCTTAAGGAACAAAAAATCTTTATGGGTTATATGAATAAAGAGCTCGATGATATGTCTAAAGAATTTTATGGTTTGAAATCTCAGATTGCTCACCTCAAAAAATCAATAGCTGAAGTTTCGGATAAGCAGGCCACCTTAGTTAATAAGATGGCCCCTAAGCCGAAAAATTTCTATGAAAATAAAGATGAAGATCTAAAAGTTATTGATGTGTCTCCTATTAAATCTTTGTTTTGCAATATGAATCTTGATAATTATGGGACTGGAGATGAGTCACTTTTACCTAGAAGGCGTCCCAAAAATTTGGAGTTTTTAGATCTTGATGCAAAAATTGGTAAAAGTGCGATTGAAGAGATCAAAAATTTAGATATTAATGAACCCACTATTTTGGATTTAAAGGAACTTAATTATGATAATTGCTCTTTGATAGATTGTATTTTCTTGTTGCAATCCGTGCTAAATTCTCCTCATGCTTATAGTCAAAATAATGCTTTTACTAAACATATCATTGATGCTTTGATGCAATCTTATGAAGAAAAACTTGAGTTGGAAGTTTTCATACCTAGAAAACTTTATGATGAGTGGGAACCTACTATTAAAATTAGAATTAAAGATCATGAATGCTATGCTTTGTGTGATTTGGGTGCTAGTGTTTCCACGATTCCAAAAACCTTGTGTGATTTGCTAGGATTCCGTGAATTTGATGATTGTTCTTTAAACTTGCACCTTGCGGATTCTACTATTAAGAAAACTATGGGAAGAATTAATGATATTCTTATTGTTGCAAATAGGAACTATGTGCCCGTAGATTTCATTGTTCTTGACATAGATTGCAATCCTTCATGTCCAATTATTCTTGGTAGACCTTTCCTTATAACGATTGGTGCAATTATTGATATATGAAGGAATGGAATATTAGATTCCAATTTCCATTAAGGAAAGGTATGGAACACTTTCCTAGAAAGAAACTAAATTACCATATGAATCTATTATGAGAGCTACTTATGGATTGCCTACCAAAGATGGCAATACCTAGATCTATCCTTGCTTTTATGCCTAGCTAAGGGCGTTAAACGATAGCGCTTGTTGGGAGGCAACCCAATTTTATTTTAGTTTTTTGCTTTTTGCTTTTGTTTAGGAATAAATATTTGATCTAGCCTATGTTTATATTTGTTTTTATGTTTTATTGTGCCAAGTTAAACCTATAGGATCTTCTTGGATGATAGTTATTTGATCTTGCTGAAAATTCCAGAAACTTTCTGTTCACGTAAACAATTGTTTAAAATCACCAGAACGTGATAAAATACTGATTCCAATTGCAGTAGATCAATAATTTTTTTCTAGGTCTACCTATTTTGGTAGAATTTTCCGAGTTCCAGAAGTTTGCTTTAGTTACAGATTACTACAGACTGTTCTGTTTTTGACAGATTCTGTTTTTCGCGTGTTGTTTGCTTATTTCGATGAATCTATGGCTAGTAAAATAGTTTATAAATCATAGAGAAGTTGGAATATAGTAGGTTTAACACCAATATAAATAAAGAATGAGTTCAATACAGTACCTTGAAGTGGTGTTTTGTTTTCTTTCGCTAACGGAGCTCACGAGATTTTCTGTTGAGTTTTGTGTTGTGAAGTTTTCAAGTTTTGGGTAAAGATTTGATGGATTATGGAACAAGGAGTGGCAAGAGCCTAAGCTTGGGGATGCCCATGGCACCCCAAGGTAATACAAGGACACCAAAAAGCCAAAGCTTGGGGATGCCCCGGAAGGCATCCCCTCTTTCGTCTTCGTCCATCGGTAACTTTACTTGGAGCTATATTTTTATTCACCACATGATATGTGTTTTGCTTGGAGCGTCTTGTATGATTTGAGTCTTTGCTTTTTAGTTTACCACAATCATCCTTACTGTACACACCTTTTGAGAGAGACACACATGAGTCAGAATTTATTAGAATACTCTATGTGCTTCACTTATATCTTTTGAGCTATATAGTTTTTGCTCTAGTGCTTACTTATATCTTTTAGAGCACGGTGGTGGATTTGTTTTATAGAAACTATTGTTCTCTCATGCTTCACTTATATTATTTTGAGAGTCCTACAAAACAGCATGGTAATTTGCTTTAATCATAAAAATTGGTCCTAATATGATAGGCATCCAAGATTAGTATTTTTTTTCTTATGAGTGTGCACGTATGGTGAACCGTTATGTGATGAAGTCGGAGCATGATTTATTTATTGATTGTCTTCCTTATGAGTGGCGGTCGGGGACGAGCGATGGTCTTTTCCTACCAATCTATCCCCCTAGGAGCATGCGCGTAATACTTTGCTTTGATAACTTGTAGATTTTTGCAACAAGTATATGAGTACTTTATGACTAATGTTGAGTCCATGGATTATACAAACTCTCATACTTCCACCATTGCTAGCCTCTCTAATACCGCGCACTTTTCGCCGGTATCATACACCCACCATATACCTTCCTCAAAACATCCACCATACCTACCTATCATGGCATTTCCATAGCCATTCCGAGATATATTGCCATGCAACTTACCACCGTTTCGTTTACTATGACACGCTTCATCATTGTCATAATTGCTTTGCATGATCATGTAGTTGACATCGTATTTGTGGCAAAGCCACCGTTCATGATTCTTTCGTACATGTCACTCTTGATTCATTGCATATCCCGGTACACCACCGGAGGCATTCACATAGAGTCATATTTTGTTCTAAGTATTGAGTTGTAATTCTTGAGTTGTAAGTAAATAAAAGTGTGATGATCATCATTATTAGAGCATTGTCCCAAGTGAGGAAAGGATGATGGAGACTATGATTCCCCCACAAGTCGGGATGAGACTCTGGACAAAAAAAAGAGAAAGGCCAAAAAAAGAGAAGGCCCAAAAAATGAGAGAAAAAGAGAGAAGGGACAATGCTACTATCCTTTTTCCACACTTGTGCTTCAAAGTAGCACCATGATCTTCATGATAGAGAGTCTCCTATGATATCACTTTCATATACTAGTGGGAATTTTTCATTATAGAACTTGGCTTGTATATTCCAATGGTGGGCTTCCTCAAAATGCCCTAGGGCTTCATGAGCAAGCGAGTTGGATGCACACCCACTTAGTTCCTTTTGTTGAGCTTTCATATACTTATAGCTCTAGTGCATCCGTTGCATGGCAATCCCTACTCACTCGCATTAACTATTAATGGGCATCTCCATAGACCGTTGATACGCCTAGTTGATGTGAGACTATCTTCTCCTTTTTTGTCTTCTCCACAACCACCATTCTATTTCACATATAGTGCTATGTCCATGGGTCACGCTCATGTATTGCGTGAAGATTGAAAAAGTTTAAGAACACCAAAAGTATGAAACAATTTCTTGGCTTGTCATCGGGGTTGTGCATGATTTAAATATTTTGTGTGGTGAAGATAGAGCATAGGCAGGCTATATGATTTTGTAGGGATAACTTCCTTTGGCCATGTTATTTTGAGAAGACATAATTGCTTAGTTAGTATGCTTGAAGTATTATTATTTTTATGTCAATATTAAACTTTTATCTTGAATCTTTCGGATCTGAATATTCATACCACAAATAAGAGAATTACATTGAAAATTATGCTAAGTAGCATTCCACATCAAAAATTCTGTTTTTATCATTTTACCTACTCGAGGATGAGCAGGAATTAAGCTTGGGGATGCTTGATACGTCTCCAACGTATCTATAATTTTTGATTGTTCCATGCTATATTATATTCTGTTTTGGATGTTTAATGGGCTTTATTATACACTTTTATATTATTTTTGGGACTAACCTATTAACCAGAGGCCCAGCCCCAATTGCTGTTTTTTTTGCCTATTTTAGTGTTTTGAAGGAAAAGAATATCAAACGGAGTCCAAATGGAATGAAACCTTCGGGAACGTGATTTTTGGAACAAACGTGATCCAGAGGATTTGGAATCTACGTAAAGCAATCAATGAGGAAGGCACGAGGCAGGGGGGGCGCGCCTACCCTCCTGGGCGCGCCCTCCACCCTCGTGGGCCCCTCGTTGCTCCACCGGCGTACTTCTTCCTCCTATATATACCCATATACCCTGGAAACATCATATATGGAGCCAAAACCCTATTTCCACCGCCGCAACTTTCTGTACCCGTGAGATCCCATCTTGGGGCCTTTTCCGGTGCTCCGCCGGAGGGGGCATTGATCACGGAGGGCTTCTACATCAACACCATAGCCTCTCTGATGATGTGTGAGTAGTTTACCTCAGACCTTCGGGTCCATAGTTATTAGCTAGATGGCTTCTTCTCTATCTTTGGATCTCAATACAAAGTTCTCCTTGATCTTCTTGGAGATCTATTCGATGTAATCTTCTTTTGCGGTGTGTTTGTCGAGATCCGATGAATTGTGGGTTTATGATCAAGTTTATCTATGAACAATATTTGAATCTCCTCTGAATTCTTTTATGTATGATTGATTATCTTTGCAAGTCTCTTCGAATTATAAGTTTGGTTTGGCCTACTAGATTGATCATTCTTGCAATGGGAGAAGTGCTTAGCTTTGGGTTCAATCTTGCGGTGTCCTTTCCCAGTGACAGCAGGGGCAGCAAGGCACGTATTGTATTGTTGCCATCGAGGATAAAAAGATGGGGTTTATATCATATTGCATGAGTTTATCCCTCTACATCATGTCATCTTACTTAAAGCATTACTCTGTTCTTATGAAGTTAATACTCTAGATGCATGTTGGATAGCGGTCGATATGTGGAGTAATAGTAGTAGATGCAGAATCATTTCGGTCTACTTGTCACGGACGTGATGCCTATATAAATGATCATACCTAGATATTCTCATAACTATGCTCAATTCTATCAATTGCTCGACAATAATTCGTTTACCCACCATAATACTTATGCTATCTTGAGAGAAGCCAGTAGTGAAACCTATGGCCACAGGTCTATTTTCTATCATATTAATCTCCTGACAACAAGCTATTTCTGGCGCCGTTTATTTTACTTTGCATCTTTATTTACTCTTTATCATAAAAATACCAAAAATCTTATCTTATCATATCTATCAGATCTCACTCTCGTAAGTGACCGTGAAGGGATTGACAACCCCTTTATCTCATTGGTTGCGAGGTTCTTATTTGTTTGTGTGGGTGCATGGGACTCGCGCGTGGTCTCCTACTAGATTGATACCTTGGTTCTCAAAAACCGAGGGAAATACTTACGCTACTTTACTGCATCACCCTTTTCTCTTCAAGGGAAAACCTACGCAGTGCTCAAGAGGTAGCACCCCGTTCATGGAAGCGGCGGCCAACGCCGCGAGGAGCGGGATCACGGAGGAGAACCAGCGGTGGCTGTACGGCCACCCCACTCGCGCACCCACGCCGAAGGCATGGCCCGCGAGTTTGTAGTGTGGGTGGCAATGCCGCCGCGCACGTGGATCCGGCTCCCACGGTCCCTCGCGAGGGAGATACCGTCGAGGGGGCCCATCAAGTTGTGGTTGCAACACGATGGATGTTGCGGCTAGGCTTCAGAAGCGGAAGTTGAGGTCATCAACTCCTGCGACGTCTTCATGACTCGAGGATGGGGCGCGATCGCCCGCGCCTGCCGCCCGGAGGGAGATCACGCCATCCACTTCGAGTACAACGGGGCATCGACGCTCTTCTTTAAGGTCTTCGGCGAGGATGGTTGCGCCTGGAATGCTGCCCCAGGGGAGGCGGTCAAGGCGGCGAGGCCGCCGGTGGCAAACTTGCCCTTGGCCTTGTCCGTGATTCTTCCGACAGCAGCAGTGCCTCCTTCGGGCATGGCTCAAGCGACGACGACGGCTACGAGCCGCCGCGCCACCATTGCCATGCCTAGTGGAGGCAAGGTGCCAGCCTAACACCGTGGGCGACATTGCTTGGGGCCACGGTCCTCGAGGGGCCCTTTCCATTTTGCTTCATTCCTGTGGAAAACCATGTAGGGCCCCGCAGGGGTATGTAAAAATTGTAATTCTTTTGTCTTAATGCTATTATTTCCAATCAATGCCGCGTTTATGCTTCTTGTTGTGGCATGGTTCCCCCTTTCACTCTTGCGGTAGCTTAGTGTTCTACGCCGGCAGGACCCAGTCCCCGGGCAAGCTTCGGCCGTCGCTGGTATGCCAGGTAGCGGTGCCGTGGTCAAGGCCACACTACAAAAAAAGTACACTTCCGTGATGATACGTGTTTGTCACAGTAGGTCACGTTTTCTGTCATGCATGTACATCCATGACAAATTTATGACAGAATCAAGATAGTCATACCTGTGCTGTCGTAGAAGTGTTCCATGACATTACCAAAATTATCATCACGAAAGTGTCCACTTCCATGACGATAAATCGTGCATCATAGAAGTGCTTTCGTCAAGGGTGACCGACACGTGGCATCCACCGTAACGGAACACCGTTAAGCTATCGGGTCCGATTTTGGATCCGATAACCCATTAACAGCCCCGACCAGTGGGGATTTTCCACGTGTAAAATCATCATTGACTGGAGGAAACATGTGTCGGCTCATCGTTGGGACAGAACTCATCCACTCATTGGACCAAAAGCGCCTATGATACGTCGACACGTGGCACGGCCCAACAGAGACCCATTCCTGTGAAAAGGCCGGCCCGTTTGACTTGGTCAAAAGGTGGCGGGCCAGCCCACGACAAGCCTGTTAACGGCCTGTTCGCATATAGCCCATTTACAGCCCGCTAACCCAGGGCCCGTTTACGACCTGTCCGAATTAGGCCCAGTAGCGTCATCTGGGCCGTCCATTATAATTCCAGCCCGTTTTAACTTCCGGCCCATGTATGGCCCATGACGTCTTTTGGCCCATATGAGGCCCTTAGTAACCCTCGGCCCATTAACGGCCCATGGTAAAACTGTCCCGTAATGAACAGTGTATCACTTTATACCCATTAACGGCCCATTATTCCGTTGGCCCGTTTCCATCCCATGTTATCTTTCGGCCTTCTTAGGGCCCATTTATTCTTGGGCTCATTTCCAGCATTCGTTTACTTTTGGCCCGTTACTGTCATTTTCTGCTTGTGGGCCAAATACAGCCCGTGGTTACAGTCGGCCCGTTTGTGGCCCGTTAATACGTTGGGCCGTTTTCATAGCGTCATCAAATACAGCCTATTAACGACATCCCATTATGGTGGGCCCATGAACGGACGATTTCAACTCTAGCCCATTTACGGCCATAATGTGGTCTGTTATTGGCCCATGTTTGGCCAACCGATCATATGGCCCGTAGAAGGCCCATTGATGATACAGCCCGTAGAAGGCCCATTGTGTCTACGCCCCGTAGAAGGCCCATTGTTTCTACGGCCCTTAGAAGGCCCATTGTTTCTACGGCCCGTAGGAGGCCTACAGTAAATATGTAGCCCATTGTTAATGTGGCCTAGTTTTAAAAAATAGGTTATTCTGGCCACTAGCAAACCGCGGAAAAAGAACTGCACTGACTACAAGAAAACAAATAAACAAGACAACGGAAATAAATAAGCAAGCAACTTACGCTAGGCTATCACGGCTATTACACATATTACATCCACTGGGCATCAAAGTTTGCCACAAGTGCAAATATAGGGAACAAAGCAGCATATAAACGTCGCAGCAAAACAAGTCCAGAACTGAAACCACTTCAGAAGAGCTCAAGAAACAATATCCTGGGTACCCATAATGCTGGCAAGATGCTTAGCAAGCTTATTAACTTTCTCTTGTTTGGCGCTTAAATCCTTCAGCACTTGCTGTTGCACCAGAAAAGTATGCATCTGAATTCTGCAAGGACTTCCTTAGTACTTCGGCTTCCTGTCACATAACATCTGATCGATGTCTTTCAACTTGAAGTTGAGACTCAAGAAGCCGAACTGATTCAGGCAGCGAGTACGAAGAGCTGGTGCCACCAGTAACTCGAACACTACATCAAGACAGGAGTTTGGGGTTGTCTCAGTGTCTTCAATATAGTTTTATCAGCTTTCTTGGAGAACAATAGGGATGTCTCACTATATTGAACCTGATATGCATTACTTCCTTTACCATTGCATAACGGGGTACTCTTCTCCAATATTTTATCCGCGTTCTAAAGGAGAAACAAACAAACACATCACAGGTTTACAATGTAGTATATGAAACTCATTTTGGTAAACCAGTTCAGTAGTAAGGTGGACATGATAACAGCATGAAACAAACATATATCTATGTAGTATGGTCACAGTATGGTCTATATCATTCTAGTTTATGTTGCCAAATCAAGATAGATACAGTCTGAATCATATCTATTTAAGACAAAGCAGCATAGACAGAATATAAGTGTGGGAAACTACACAGCAATAACAACACTTGTAATGTGCATGGCATGAGAACATAACTGTTTATTCAATTGAAACTGAAATCAATGAGCAAGTTACAACAACAAACACGTTAAAGAAACAGGTTTAAAACATACCTGTTGCGCCATTGGAGTTTCAATTGCATCCTTCAAATTTGAAATTAGTTGGTATGAGTAAATACAGTGATGCAAGAGCAAAGTAGTATGAACCATAGCTACGGAACCTGAGCTGAGAACAATTCTGCTTCTGCTTTAAGCATTGACTTGGGGTTCGGAGTGGTGGTCCTCGTGCTTTGGGCACTGTAGTTGCCTTACTAACTGCTCGTGTTTGGGTGCTCTGTGGTGGAGACGGTGCTGTGTCAACGGGAACTGGGTTACTATCTGCTGGGGTTGGGGTTAGAAGGGGTGTAGCTGGTTCTCTGTCCAACTGGGTAGGGGTACAATCTGCATGAGTCTGGGTTATGTGTGGTGGGGCTGGTTCTTGGGCAAGTACAACCGTGGTTCTATCTCCATCGATAGGTAGCACGATCTTTTCTGAAGACCGTGTTTTTACTCCCACAGATACTGCCATCACCCCTCCAATTGAAATGGCTGATAAACAAGAAAAGTAATTGAATGTACAAACATTATAAGATAGACAGGTGCAGTGGATAGTAGGGAAGAAAACAGGGCATGAAATAATTCAAATTTATGTTGTCTAACCAAACAGAATAGCAGGACATAATTTCAAATATATGATGGCTAATTAAACAGGATAGCATGACACAATTTCACATGTATGATGGCTAACTAAACAGGATAGAATGACATACTTCAAAATATGATGACTATGTAAACATGATGACATGATATAACTATACGATGTGTCTATTAAAGTGGTTGGCATGCCATAAATCACAAACATGCCGTCGATGGAAACATGATGGCATGATATAGCTCACGGATAGAATGACATAATTCAAAATATGATGACTATGTGAACAGGATGAGATGATATAACTATATTATGTCTTTAGAAAATGGGTTGGCATGCCATAATTCGGATACATGCTGTCTATGTAAACATCATGGCATGATATAATTCAAATATATGATTTATATACTAAGGAAGTGAGCAGAGGGCAATCGCATATAGGATGTGTCAACTAAGGAGATGGCATTCAATATCGTGTATATGATGTAAAAACTAAGCATTGCAATAAAACATATGCATGATATGAGTAATATAACCCTGCCAAGTTTGAGCATACACCTCAGGGGGATAATAGGACTGGTCATCTGCCTCTGAATCCTCCTCTGAAGAGCTATCTGTAACCAGCAACATATCTTCTTCACCAGGTAGCATTGTCTGCTATGAAGACCTTGTTTTCACTCCAGATTTCTCCATCACCAATTCAAATGGCTGATGCACAGGAAGAGCTGTTGAATATACAAACATTGTCCACAAAAGCAATGAGAAATACACAAAAAAGGATGGCATGATATAATTCACATATATGACGCTTGGCTAAACAGCATGGCATTGCATAATTCACATATATAATGCCTTGCAACAAGATAGCATTGCATAATTCACATATATAATGTCTTGCAAAAAGATGGCATTGCATAATTCACATATATGGTAATTAGACACTAAACAGGTGGCATTCACACAAATCATGTCTAAACTAAGCAAATGACATAGCAATGCAAGATACCATACGCACGATATGAGCAACATAACCCTGCCAAGTTAGAGCATGCACCTCGGGCGCGGGGGGGGGGGGGGGAATAGGACTGGTCATCTGTCTCTGAATCCTCTTCTGAGGAGCTATCCGTAACCAGCGAGATATGCGCTTCGTCAGATAGCATAGTCTGCTCTGAAGACCTTGTTTTCACTCCAGAATTTTCCATCACCGTGTCAAATGGCTGATGCACACGATGAGTAGTTGAATGTACTAACATTGTTGACAAATTAATACGTAACGAAAAAAGGATGGCCTGATATAATTCACATATAAGATGACTGGCTAAGCAGGATGGCATTGCAAAATTCACATATATGATGCCTGGCTAAACAAGATGGCATTGCATAATTCACATAAACAGTGAATAAACTAAACAGATGGCATTCACACAAAGCATGTCTAAACTAAGCAGTTGACATATTTGATGTATAAAGTAAGCAATGCAAGGCACCATATGCATGATATAGCCAACATCAGCATGCCAAGTTAGAGCGAAGACCTCATGGGGTAAATAGGAGTGGTCTTCTGCTTCTGAATCCCCCTCAGAACAATTATCTTCCTCTTGATTACGATCTGAAATGGGTGGAGGGGGGCTGCCTTTGCGCCCACCATGGAGCGACGTCTGCATGAAATTTTATTGCCGCGCAAGGCTCGTCTCTTTTTCTCTACATGTTCAGTTCCATTGTGTACAGTAACTGACATGCATAGGAATAAAACATAGTCAGATTATGTAAGGAGTGCATGCACAAATCCATAGTGATGGTAGCAAACTGTGGATAGACCCAAAACCAATGATAGCAGGCAGATAATAGCTTTAGTTAAAAAATACAGATAATGGCTCCTTTAATGTTTGTTTGCACCCAACATGATTCATAGTAGACACCCGAGATTAACCAGATAGTAGACAGATAGTACTGATTGCTGCCCCAATATGTACCCCACAACCATTAAAAAACTCAAGTTTCAGCATAAGTTTGGACCTGAGTCGGAGTCTAATAGGTGAACACGACGATAAAGTAGCATGTCATCATATTAAGCGATGCATAACGTAAGCAGACACGGAAGAGTGCGACCTCTCTTGCAGACCCGTGTAGTCCTCAAGGTCATCTGCTCAGTTGATGATGGTAATGTAGTTGTCATGGCTGCCAGCGGCGGGGAAGAAGATCTGAGGCGGCGAAAGATAGTCTGGAGAGCGGATCCCTGCTGTGGTGAACCCTTCCGTCGTTGGAGCAACTGAGCTGGGGTGGAACACAACACCGCAGGAGCAGGACAAACCACACAAGGTTTTGTTTGACACATATCTGTAACAGAAGTAATTGTGTAAGGGCTTGTTTGAATTTGAGGATTCTAACAATGCAGGGATAGGAAATAGACAGGAATAGGATAGGAATGCACGTGCAAAACAGAGAATTTAAAAACACGGGATTTCTGCCAATCTGGGTGTTTGGTTCACAAGAATTGGAAGATCATAGGATGCAAAGAAGCATGTTGAGATTAAGTCAAACCACAAGAAGTGTACAACCTCTTTGGTGAAGCCATGTCGATCTCAGCGTGATTGGGTTGGTCGGTGAGGATGCTCCGGCTGACTTGGCTGTCGGAGGAGGGGAAGAAGATCTTAGGCGTCTGGAGATGGAGCCCGAGGTACTGCTCCGCTGTGATGGAGGGTTTCGTCCTTGGAGCAGCTCCGGTGAGTTGTACGACGCCGAGGCTGAAGCAGGACAAGAGAGACAATGTTAACCTTAGTGGAATTCTAATAGCATCTCCAATAGATGACGTTAAATACATAACCACAAAGTGCTAGATGTATACATCAGCCGCTCATCTCTGACTTAACTGTCGAAACTGAATTTAACTGTTGAAACGAACTTAACTGTCGAAACTGAATTTTGCTGTCGAAACTGAATTTTACTGTCAAAACTGAACGCACTAGAAGTGAGGCTACAAGTCAGTCGACTGACTTTTTCATCTCTGAGGAGCTATCTGTAACCAGCAAGACATGCGCTTCGTCAGATAGCATTGTCTGCTCTGAAGACCTTGTTTCCACTCCAGATTTTTCCATGACCGTGCCGAATGGCTGATGCATAGGAAGAGTAATTGAATGTACTAAAATTGTTGACAAATTTAACACGTAACAAAAAAATGATGTCATGATATAATTCACATATAAGATGACTGGCTAACCAGGGTGGCATTGCAAAATTCACATATATGATGCCTGGCTAAACAAGATAGCATTTTATGATTCACATATACGATAAAGAAACTGAACAGATGGCATTGACACAAAGCATGTCTAAACTAAGCAGATTACATCTTTGATGTATACAGTAAGCAATGCAAGGCACCATATGCATGATATTACCAACATCAGCATGCCAAGTTAGAGCGAAGACCTCATGGGGTAAATAGGAGTGGTCTTCTGCTTCTGAATCCCCCTCAGAACAGTTATGTTCCTCTTGTTTACGATCCGAAATGGGTGGAGGGGGGGGGCTACCTTTGCGCCCACCATGGAGCGACGTCTGCATGAAATTTTATTGCCACACAAGGCTCGTCTCTTTTGCTCTACATGTTCAGTTCCATTGTGTACAGTAACTGACATGCATAGGAATAAAACATAGTGAGATTATGTAAGGAGTGCATGCACAAATCCAGAGTGAAGGTAGCAAACTGTGGATAGACCCAAAACAAATGATAGCAGGCAGATAATAGTTTTAGTTAAAAAATACAGATAATGGCTCCTTTAATGTTTGTTTGCACCCAACATGAAACTCATAGTAGACACCCGAAATTAACCAGATAGTAGACAGATAGTACTGATTGCTGCCCCAATATGTACCCCACAATCATTTAAAAACTCAAGTTTCAGCATAAGTTTGGACCTGAGTCGGAGTCTAATAGGTGAACACGATGATAAAGTAGTATGTCATCATATTAAGCGATGCATAACGTAAGCAGACACGGAAGAGTGCGACCTCTCTTGCGGACCCGTGTAGTCCTCAAGGTCATCTGCTCAGTTGATGATGGTAATGTAGTTGTCGTGGCTGCCGGCGGTGGGGAAGAAGATCTGAGGCGGTGAAAGACAGTCTGGAGAGCGGATCCCTGCTGTGGTGAACCCTTCCGTCGTTGGAGCAGCTGAGCTGGGGTGGAACACAGCACCGCAGGAGCAGGACAAACCACACAAGGTTTTCTTTGACACATATCTGTAACAGAAGTAATTGTGTAAGGGCTTGTTTGAATTTGAGGATTCTAACAATGCAGGGATAGGAAATAGACAGGAATAGGATAGGAATGCACGTGCAAAACAGAGAATTTAAAAACACAGGATTTCTGCCAATCTGGGTGTTTGGTTCACAAGAATTGGAAGATCGCATGATGCAAAGAAGCATCTTGAGATTAAGTCAAACCACAAGAAGTGTACAACCTCTTTGGCGAAGCCATGTCGATCTCAGCGTGATTGGGTTGGCCGGTGAGGATGCTCCGGCTGACTTGGCTGTCGGAGGAGGGGAAGAAGATCTTAGGCGTCTGGAGATGGAGCCCGAGGTACTGCTCTGCTGTGATGGAGGGTTTCATCGTTGGAGCCGCTCCGGTGAGTTGTATGACGCCAAGGCTGAAGCAGGACAAGAGAGACAACGTTAACCTGAGTGGAATTCTAATAGCATCTCCAATAGATGACGTAAAATACATAACCACAAAGTGCTAGATGTATACATCAGCCGCTCATCTCTGAACTTAACTGTCGAAACTGAATTTAACTGTCGAAACTGAACTAAACTGTTGAAACTAAATTTTGCTGTCGAAACTGAATTTAACTGTCGAAACTGAACGCACTAGAGGTGAGGCTACACGTCAGTCGACTGACTTTTTCATCTCTGGTCAGTCGATTTTGCAGCAGTTGGATACGAAATCAAGGGCCTGCAGTTCATCTTCAACCTCCACCCCCCTGAGCCGCCAGCCACCACCGGCCAAACAGCCGCCCCCCGCTGCCCGCGGCCGGCGGTGCGCCGCCCCGCCCGCCCCAAAAACACTCCCCACCGCCGGTCCGCCGCTGGCCCGGCTATCCTTCTAGGCCCCCCTGTGCCGAGACTTTTCTCCGGCGATCCCCACGCCACCTCCCCACTACCGCCGGCGACCACCTCCCCCACCCTGAAACCTAAGATAGATAGTGGGGTAATTCTCTGGCGAGCCCCCTCCCCGCTGCGGCTGGTTCTTCCTTAACTCCGGCGAGCCCCCCACCCCCTGAAAATCGACTGACCCAAAAGTCGATTCAGTCGACTGAAGTGTAGCTAAATTGGAGCAGCATCGCAAGCAAGAGCAAGAGCGAGAGCAGCAGCGCGAGCAAGAGCAAGAGCAAGAGCAGACCAGGCAGGGGACTGAGAGCAAGAGCAGAGCAGCAGCGCGAGCGAGAGGTAAAGCAGCAGCAGCTCCTACTGATGTGGACGTCGCCGCCGAGGGAACGACGCCGTGGAGGAAGTGGCCGGCGACGCCGCGGTGGATGGAGCCGCGCCGTGTCGGCTCGGGACCGAGCGCCGGCAGCACCGTGAGATCGAATCAAGAAGAAAATGCGGCGATTAGTGTACAACCTCTTTGGTGGCGCCGATTAGGCTGCAGCTTCATCCGAGGAAACGGTGATGCTGATGCTCTTCCGGTGGTGGAGGTGAAGACGGCGGTGTGGGAATGGAGGTGGCGCGAAAGACGAGGGGAACATCGGGGCAGCTCCTTGGAGGTGGAGGACGGGGTGGCTGAACCGGCGGTACGGTGGATGAGGGACGTCAAGGTGTTGCTGTGGACGACGTCGTCGGGGAAGAGGCTCCGACTGGGTGGCGGACGGAGGAGGGTGTGGGGCTTCGCGGGTTTTCCCGGCCTCGGTGTACGAATGGGTGGGCGGATGGGATGGGAGTGGGGAACCATGGCTTAGGGACGCGCTTGTCCGAAATGTGGGGTAAGTTACAAAAGTACCCCCACCAATTTGAGGCGGTTCTTTCGGTTCAGGGGTATTACAGGCATTTCGCGTGTCGGGATTTAACAGGAGGTGGGAGTTTCCGCGCGCGTTGTATTTTGGAATAGCAAGGCGAGGGCTGAGATGGAGGGAGTTGTCGGAGCACAACGAGACAAAGATATATCTTAAATATTTCGGGCTAACTAGGCGCGGGTTGAAATTTCTGGACAAGCCTAACGTGTACTGTACCAAATCAATTCGCACTACAAATGTCATTCAAAACTTTGAATTCATGTTATGTTCAATTAAAATATTTCGCTACGTGTATAATGCATGCAACCTAGTACTCAAATGAACGTTTTAGTGCATTCCAAACGTATATACTACCGCTTCAATATGAACTAAATTTGAATTCGTTTCTATTTGAATAAGATCCACAATAATGATTGTTGTGAAGTCAAAGCGTTTGAATTCGTTTCTCTGTTTTAATAAGATCTACAATCGTCATTATTGTCAAGTTAAACCATCGTTTGTGTATTATCTTCACAGCACACCACATGATTAGTCTCGAGTTACATATGAACTATGTGTACTATATGAACTCGAACTCGATTTTTTGAATCCACTTTATGTTGATTTTAAATCATAGTACATTTCATGCACTAGCTAGATCTTCACAAACTAAACCATGTCTCATATGTATAATGTGTTTATCACATTATGTATGGTGCCCCGCCCCCTACGCCTACAAGTATTTAGATGTGAGTTGCAAACACCACACACACACACACCGATACATCGAGCACTCTAGTCATGTCTCCCTGCCACACACAAACTTGACCTGTGCCCTCTGACGTTCCGGTAGTTAGGTCAGTCGCCCTATATCTTTGACTTGCACACACACAATTTCGATGGCTCTCTTCATCGATCTCGCACCCACCCACTTGATCCTCTCTTCGACTCTATCGATATCTATGACCCCTCCCTCTCTTCTCGTGGATCGCCCGACCCTCTATATATGATATGGATAGGCCTCGATTTCACACACATTGCATGCAAAATTTTGTTTGAGATGTCATCGACACATATTCCCACAAATACATTCACGAAATCAACCTCCCCCCCAAAACAAAAAACACTCACGAACGCACAAGCCATTTGTCTAGGTTTGTATCTCTCACACACACCCACGTAGGTGGGGGACGTGCACGAAGAGAAGAGGTGCACGCACGGCGCACATACTCTTGTATCTTTCCCAACCACACCCGTGCGGGTACACGGTGGAGCTCATTTCTGTACGAAAAGGCAGCCCACGTGGTAACTTGACATGTGTACTGGTTGTCCACTAGATCGAGGGAGGAATGTCTACCACGGGTGAACAAACAAATTGCGACTTGACGCGTTATGTTAAAAAAGAGGCAAACCATGTGGGGCCTACCTTAGAGGCAAGGCTCTATACACTGGAGTACTTTTGATGTGTCCCGTCAACTCGCAGAATGAGGAGAAGCTTGCTTAGTACGTCGTCTCCCCCGCCCACGGGCGCGGTGGCTCGCAGGATGAGGTGAAGCTTGCTTACTACGCCTTACGCCCGCTCCCTCGCCCACGCGCGTGGTGGCTCGCAGGATGAGGAGAAAATTTTACATGTACTCCCTCCGTTTACTCCTCGTCCCTACCTTGGTTAGAGAGATTATCATATTGTTTGGAATATATGTCCTTTAGTAGATTTCAATATGAACTACTAGTACATACTCCAAACAATGATGTATATAGACATATTTTAGAATGTAGATTCACTCATTTAGCTCCGTATGTAGTCCATATTGAAACGGACGTAATAGTACGCACTCTCCCTCGCCCCTCGACCCTCGCCACGTGGTGGACGTGCAGCAATTCATTCGGTCTCATATAGCCAGAACGATATATACTGCAGTACCATTATTTCTCGAATTCCCGAAGAGGCGAAGAGCCAATCGCAAGGTTAATAGTTTGGAGATGCCAAGCGCAAGGTTTATAGGATAACGAGTAGTATGTGCCGCGTCATTTATAAATAAAGTTTTTTTCTTCAGTGGCACGTACGCAATATAAATAGGTTCATATGGAGAGAAAAGGAAACCGCTCCACTATATACATAGGCAGGATGAGCCTACACGGTTGCTTGCTGGGGTTGCTCTCTTCAGTTTTCACACTCTCTCGCACAAAACCAATGTGGCCACATCTCTAACATCCCGGCGGATCACGTCCGCCGGGGGAAGGGGTGGATGCTTAGTGTAGATGCGGTCGTCGTCCCCGACGGCGAAAACCCACTGTCGGCACGTCCCGATCAGGGGTCCCCGCCATTCTCTCTCACAAAGCCGGTGAGGTTGCCTTCGTCCATTGCTCACTGCCACGACGTGGGTAGTTTCCTCCTCCCGCCGCCCTCCTCTAGGTTGAGCTACGTCCCGACATCCCTCAGGTACAACTCCCTTTACAGCCGGCTTGCACCACTGCTCCAGCTGCCCACATCACTCCATGTGGATATTTCTCTACTTCTTTGCCCCGCACATACCTCTACTGGCTTCTACGTACTGTATTTGTGATGAGTTTATGTCTCATCAACTAGTCCCAGTAATCTTATTCTAATCACGCTTCTTCAATTTCTTTGCCACAAGGATGCTCATCTTGATTTTGGTGAAACTGCACAAAATGATCCGATGGTCGAAGGGTTGCAAACTTCATTTCTTAGGAAGCGCCGACGTTGCCAGCAAATTAAAGCCTGGTTAGGGTTTACAGTTCAAGGGCTAGGGACTGCATGGATCATTTTTTTCTTTAGCTGTCTCTGTTTCAATGGCTAGGGACTGCATGAGTAGTAGTAGTACTGTACGCCTTACGCCCGCTCCCTCGCCCACACGCGCGGTGGCTCCTAGGACGAGGAGAAAATTTTACAACTCCCTCCGTTTACTCCTCGTCCCTACTACCTTGGTTAGAGAGATTATCATATTGTTTGGAATATATATGTCCTTTAGTAGATTTCAATATGAACTACTAGTACATACTCCAAACACTGATGTATATAGACGTATTTTAGAGTGTAGATTCACTCATTTTGCTCCGTATGTAGCATAAAGTTGAGACACTTATTTTGGAACGGAGGGAGTACATATTTGCTATGATCTGTCAATCATTGAGATGCAATAGCATGCATGTTAGTCTCCTTTGTATTTGATGAAATGTTGCAACGGGCAACCTTGGACGCAAGATACATGTAACAGAAGCTGGAAGCTTCATAGCGTTGTACTATCTCGCTGATAAATTACAGTACGTACTATACAAGTACTTCCTCCGTTCCTAAATATAAGTCTTTGTAGAGATTTCACCATGAAACACATGCGGATGTATATAGATGCATTTTAAGTGTAGATTCATTCATTTTGTTCTGTATGTAGTCCACCTAGTGGAATCTCTGCAAAGACTTATATTTAGGAACGGAGGGAGTACTATGTAAAGAGTTAGGTGTCGCACGGTGTCCAGAAAATATGGTGATAGTGTGAGGTGGGCCATGTAATCACCGAGCCTGCGTGTTTTCACTGCTCTTGCACTCCTCCGCCGTAAGAATGGAGAAAATTGTAATCTAGTAGTACCTCCTTTCGCCGAAAGCGTGGGACATCCAGCAGTCCTACCACCTCAGTAATAATGACCAATGAGCCGTCAAATCACATAGACCTAGCAGTAAGTTGGAAGGACGAAGCAACCATCACTCTTGAATCCGCTTCTCCCTTCAACGCAGGCGCCAGTGAGAGGTCGCGTCCGCTCTGCCTGGGCATGAATGCGGCACCGATTCTTTGGAGCGGCGCTGACCGTTTCGGGCAGGAAGCGCGCGCGGGCGATGGAGCGGCTATGGGTGGGCCATGCTGGTTAGGAGCGGGCGTGGCAGCTGTCCGCCTGTCCCTACCGGACACCCGGAAACGAGAGGATGCATCGACTCTCGCGGCTAAAATCGTACACTACACACCATCTCTCTGTAGGAGTAGGCCGATCTGTCGCTCTCTCTAACACGCACATGATGTTAAACACACACACGCACACGCACACGCACACACAGGTTCATAGAATAGGAAAATCGTGCGAGTGCGAAGCCACAGGAAGTGAGATACAAATGGAGTACATACAAGAAGAGAAGAGGTGACGAATATTCCATCAAACCTGGACTGAGGAGTAGTACTCCCTCCATCTAGGTGTTAAGTCATCCTACAGAAATCAGATATTCCCAAAATGTTTAGGCGTCGTCCATTAACTTCGCATCTCAATCCCCTCCTAGCCTCGTTGCTAGCGAGTGTTGTTACTTAGGGAGCGTTTGGATCCTTAGCAAGAACAACTTATAGCATAGCCGGGCAATGTTAGACGTTCGGAACTGTTAAAATATGTTAGCTTTTGTGTGCCAGCTAGCTTGGGTGGGCTAGAGAAACCTTGCTGGCTCAGGAGAGCCATATCTGCTCGCTTCCGACAGCAAACTTCACGTAGTAGTAACATAGACTAGTAACATATGCATGTTGTACTAGTCCAAGTTACTCACCACTATGACCAGCCTAAGCAATGTAACCAAACGCTCCTTAATTACTCTACCTTGTTATCTCCCCCGGAAACCCAATGCATGGAGCGCAACTACGCGTTGATCAGTCAAGAAATCAAAGTCGACTTGCATGCGAGTTAATACGTGGCCCTGCATGGTAGCTAAAACGGCATCTCTTAGTTGTTTGGATTAATTGTTGCGTTTAGAGACAAAAATCAGGGCCTTGATTGGAGGAATGACCGGTCAAGTTTCCCCTTCTCCTCCAATCTGCTTGCACCTTGGTCCCGCTGCACCTTCTAACATGACTTATTACACCTAGACGGAGGGAGTCGTATGAGATACGGTGGCACACTGACTTAGGTCGAATACAAGTGCCCAAAATTGTGTGCATATTATAATAAGGATTCACTTAAAATAGTACGTGAGCGAACAGAGGGATCAATTGGACAGTGTTCCCGAGCAGTAGCAAGATGTGTGAGGTAAGATACACCGCTGGCGCTTTTAATTTTTCTTATGAATTTGTTTGTTTCACCCTCTGACTGGTGGGACCCAACGTACTACGTGGAGAGAGGTAAGGTGACTAAGGCTGCATTATTTCTGCACCACTGTGGATAGTCTTACCACCAAAGCCACATGACACGATTATGATTTAAATCCCAATGACTCCCACACACAAAAAAAACACGGCATGCTTGTCACACGAATGCAGGAATGTATAAAAGGTTATTTTCCTCTCGTTGAACATAACGGGAGGGTTGTGTAGCTGGTTAGCCTGTTCGCTCATCAAACTTGAGGTCTCGGGTTCGATAACTACACTTGAGCATAATTCGTGCCAGGAGGATTCTTTGACTGGTCAAAATGGATGGATACGGAGCTATACAATCTCGTAGTGACCGTATAATCACCTCACCACGTATAAGCTGCAGCCTCGGCGCTTGTTTTCTAGGGTTTGCACTCTTCACACTCTCTCCAGTATATATATACACGCTGGAGCCTCAGCGCTCGTAGTTGCTCTCTTCACACTCTCTCACCCTCTCCAGATCTAAACAAGACTTCGTTGGCCTCTCTCTCTCCCCTCACTTCTGGTCTGCTTGTAAGTTGCTCTCTTCACACTCTCTCACCCTCTCCAGATCTAAACAAGACTTCGCTGGCCTCTCTCTCTCTCCCCTCACTGCTGGTCAAAGAGCCGGCAGGATCCGTCCGCCGAGAAGGGAAGGAGGCTTAACGCTGTCGCCGTCGGCGAGGGAGGGAATCCACTACCGGCGCAGCTGTTCACTTTCACCCAGCGGCGGTGCGGGAGGGCCTCCGACCCCTTCTTCTTCGCCGCCGTACATAGTGTGGGTCGAACGGCCTCCGGTCGCCCACCGAACCACACCCCAAGAACCTTAAGGTATAATTTACTTATTCCACATGCATTGCTCTAGCTGCATGTGGGCTTTTTCCGCTTCTGCACTCGAATCTAGGTGTTGGATCAAACAGGAAAGTAGTGGGGAAAGTTGTATACCATGAATCTAGGACGTGGTTCAAAGAGGAAAGGAATGGGGGAAATAGTGGAAAAGTTGTATAGCATGAATCTAGGACGTGGTTCAAAAAGGAAAGGAAGGGGAAAGTAGTGGGGAAAGTTGTATCGCATGAATCTAAGACGTGGTTCAAAGAGGAAAGGAATGGGGGAAAGTAGTGGGGAAAGTTGTATAACATAAATCTAGGACGTGGTTCACAGAGGAAAGGAAGTGGGGAAAGTACTGGTACAGACTGGCTATCCCTGTAAACAAACACCCTCTAATAATACCGCTGGAAAATTGATGCAATGCCACAGTTAAAAGCAAATTACATGTTTAATAAATTTTATTGTTAATATAATCTCTCTGTTAATATAAATCAATGCCACCGTTTGAGAAATGCTACTGTCTGGCTTTCTTTCCCATTTAGATAAGGTAGATGCTTCTTTTTGTTGGCTTCTGTGTCATCCACCGTTATTGACCACTAGTTGTTTTCTTTGCACCTCTGTGTAAACAGGGTTATCTACTTCACCTCGTTGCCATTGTGACCTTTTGTTGCACTGCTCAAAACACTTTTGTTTTAAGAGTGTTTTGTGCAGTTCAACCAAAATGTCACACCGATAACCTTGCTTGATTGCTTGATCTTAGTGGAACTGCACAAGAGGAGATCTTACTTCCTATCTGTGTTGGCAAATTTGGTTCAGATCTTCTTATTGTGAGTTGTTTGAATTCCGCGTCATGAGAGGTCAGTACTATCCTTCTTTCACATGATTCTGCAGTGTGCTTTCATATGTTGTGCTACTTGTACAGTAATGTTGCTTGATTTTAGTGAACCGCACAAATGGAGACAAGACTTCCAATCTGTATGTGCACCGTAATATCCCATTGAGGTAAGATAAGGGTATTTCACAACTGTTGGCCTGTATTTTGCCACTTTCATCAGAAAATTAATGTCATTGTTTAGTGCTATACTTGTGCAACCTAATTGAGATGCCAAATCTTACATTGAAGGCGAAGCTTGTCTGTTATTGAACCAAGTGATGAAGGGGAAGAACAAGCGGAAGAAAAACAAAAATCAACTCTTGGTGCTGTAATGAAGCACTCGAACTGTGATGACACAAGTAATGATATAGTTTTGCATCTTAATTTATTCTATGGCTGGAACGAGCAATTGTTTTGCCACTGATTTGATGCCACTCTTAATGTAATACGTAATTATCTCTACTTGTGCAAACAGGGATCTTCTTTGAAGATACCATATATTTTAGTGGAACTGCACAATAAGATGTTGGAAACATTAATCTAATCGAGGAGTATATATTAAGCATGGCCCCCACAGTAGATAGCAACAGATGGTTCCGGAGAAGTGCTTCATCTGTATGCTCTACAAAATAAGCCTCCTGACAAAGGTTGGTACTCGCCCACTGATTTCATCCATATGATTGAGCCTTGTCATCTCTATTGGTGTTGTGCTACTGTTTAGATACTGTCATCAAAAAGTGGTATTGTCCTTGAGAAGTGCTTCATCTGTGCTGTTTTAAATATTTCCTTTCCTTTTTTTCGAGCGTGCTAGCATTTAGTTATCCTCTTGTCTTTGCACAACAGGATCATCATCCTCTGAAGAAGAATATGGAGTACGTGAAGTGACTAGTTCCGATTATGCCAGGATGAAGAAACCCTGTCTATCTTCTCATCAGAAGGAGCAGTTGAAGGATGGTTACATTACCCCCCACAAGACCAAACTAACTTCAGCTCAGAAGGACTGACAAATCTCCATTTTCTTGCTGTGATGCACGAGTACAATGTTGTTCTAGGATTCTTTCCAGTGAGTTCCATTTTTGTAAAAGTGTGCTCTACATGGACCATGTAGCACTACAAAAAAAATACACTTCCGTGATGATACGTGTTTGTCACGGTAGGTCACGTTTTCTGTCATGCACGTACATCTATGACAAATTTATGACAGAATCAAGATAGTCATACCTGTGCTGTCGTGGAAGTATTCCATTACATTACCAAAATTATCATCACGGAAGTGTCCACTTCCATGACGATAAATCGCGCGTCATAGAAGTGCTTTCGTCAAGGGTGACCGACACATGGCATCCACCGTAACGAAACACCGTTAAGCTATCGGGTCCGGTTTTGGATCCGATAACCCGTTAACAGCCCCGACCAATGGGGATTTTCCACGTGTAAATCATCATTGGCTGGAGGAAACACGTGTCAGCTCACTGTTGGGACAGACGTCATCCACTTATTGGACCCAAAGCGCCTATGATACGGTGGATGGTTCCCAGTAGCGATGCATGTATATTTGCTCTACATTTGATTTTTTTTCGTTCGCTCCTGGTAAGCCTCGTAGATGAATTGATCAACTAAGCAGCAGCCCAACAGCCTCATGCCGCCTCAAAAAAGTTAGATGTCGGCCATTTGGGCCTGCAAAGTGAGCCCATCTCGTATCCTGGTTTGCATGCAAAGAGGCAGCAATGTAGGTTGCCACTTTGTTTAGTACCACCTCGCCTAGTCGTGCGGGTGGGAGGTGCAGTTTTTCCTATATAAGAGACTCGAGACATACCAGTTGAGGCAACAGATGGCATGCAGCAGCTAGTGCATCGTTTCGATGCGGCTACTCACTAGTGCGCGCAGTAGCTGGTGAGCTAAAAAGAACGTCCACGTTAGCAGGACGCATGGTGAATACTATTTTTGGAAGTAAAAATAAATATATATTTCAAACCCGATGGGTGCCCTAATGGGTCGGGTTGCCTGTCGGGTTCGGGCATGGGTCTGACTCGAGACCCATGGGTAGGGTCGTGGGTATGCTTCTCTACCCATTAGCTATTTGGGCATGGGTTTGAGAAAGCTTGAACCGGTCAAATCCGACCCGAGTGCCACCTTGATATGTAGAGAAAAGGAAACCGCTCCACTATATACATAGGCAGGACGAGCCTACACGGTTGCTTGCTGGGGTTGCTCTCTTCAGCTTTCTCACACTCTCGCACAAAACCACTGTCGCCACATCTCTAACATCCCGGCGGATCACGTCCGCTGGGGGAAGGGGTGGATGCATAGTGTTGATGCGGTCGTCGTCCCCGACGGCGAAAACCCACTGTCGGCACGTCCCGATCAGGGGTCCCCACCATTCTCTCTCACAAAGCCGACGAGGTTGCCTTCGTCCATTGCTCACTGCCACGACGTGGGTAGTTGCCTCCTCCCGCCGCCCTCCTCTAGGTTGAGCTATGTACCGACATCCCTCAGGTACAATTCCCTTTACAGCCGGCTTGCACCACTGCTCCAGCTGCCCACATCACTCCATGTGGATATTTCTCTACTTCTTTGCCCTGCACATATCTCTACTGGCTTCTACGTACTGTATTTGTGATGAGTTTATGTCTCATCAACTAGTCCCAGTAATCTTATTCTAATCACGCTTCTTCAATTTCTTTGCCACAGGGATGCTCATCTCGATTTTGGTGAAAATGCACAAAATGATTTGATGGTCAAAGGGTTGCAAACTTCATTTCTTAGGAAGCGCCGACGTTGCCAGCAAATTAAAGCCTGGTTAGGGTTTACGGTTCAAGGGCTAGGGACTGCATGGATATTTTTTTCTTTAGCTGTCTCGGTTTCAATGGCTAGGGACTGCATGAGTAGTAGTAGTACTGTACGCCTTACGCCCACTCCCTCGCCCATGCGCGCGGTGGCTCGCAGGACGAGGAGAAAATTTTACTACTCATTCCGTTTACTCCTCGTCCCTACTACCTTGGTTAGAGAGGTTATCATATTGTTTGGAATATATATGTCCTTTAGTAGATTTCAATATGAACTACTAGTACATACTCCAAACACTGATGTATATAGACATATTTTAGAGTGTAGATTCACTCATTTTGCTCCGTATGTAGCATAAAGTTGAGACACTTATTTTGGAACGGAGGGAGTACATATTTTCTATGATCTGTCAATCATTGAGATGCAATAGCATGCAGGTTAGTCTCCTTTGTATTTAATGAAATGTTGCAACGGGCAACCTTGGACGCAAGATACATGTAACAGAAGCTGGAAGCTTCATAGCATTGTACTATCTCGCTGATAAATTACAGTACGTACTATACAAGTAGTACTATGTAAAGAGTTAGGTGTCGCACGGTGTCCAGAAAATATGGTGATAGTGTGAGGTGGGCCATGTAATCACTGAGCCTGCGTGTTTTCACTGCTCTTGCACTCCTCCGTCGTAAGAATGGAGAAAATTGTAATCTAGTAGTACCTCCTTTCGCCGAAAGCGTGGGACATCCAGCAGTCCTACCACCTCAGTAATAATGACCAATGAGCCGTCAAATCACATAGACCCAGCAGTAAGTTGGATGGACGAAGCAACCATCACTCTTGAATCCGCTTCTCCCTTCAACGCAGGCGCCAGTGAGAGGTCGCGTCCGCTCTGCCCGGGCATGCATGTGGCACCGATTCTTTGGAGCGGCACTGGCCGTTTCGGGCGGGAAGCGCGCGCGGGCGATGGAGGGGCTTTGGGTGGGCCAGGCTGGTCAGGAGCGGCCGTGGCAGCTGTCCGCCTGTCCCTACCGGACGCCCGGAAATGAGAGGATGCACCGACTCTCGCGGCTAAAATCGTACACTACACACCATCTCTCTGTAGGAGTAGGTCGATCTGTCGCTCTCTCTAACACAGGCATGCTGTTAAACACACACACATGCACACGCACACACAGGTTCGTAGAATAGGAAAATTGTGCGAGTGCGAAGCCACAGGAAGTTAGATACAAATGGAGTACGCACAAGAAGAGAAGAGGCATCTCTTAGTTGTTTGGATTAATTGTTGCGTTTAGAGACAGAAATCAGGGCTTTGATTGGAGGAATGACCGGTCAAGTTTCTCCTTCTCCTCCAATCTGCTTGCACCTTGGTCCCGCTGCACCTTCTAACGTGACTTATTACACCTAGACGGAGGGAGTCGTACGAGATACGTTGGCACACTGACTTAGGTCGAATACAAGTGCCCAAAATTGTGTGCATGTTATAATAAGGATTCACTTAAAATAGTACGTGAGCGAACAGAGGGATCAATTGGACAGTGTTCCCGAGCAGTAGCGAGATGTGTGAGGTAAGATACACCGCTGGTGCTTTTAATTTTTCTTATTAATTTGTTTGTTTCACCCTCTGACTGGTGGGACCCAACGTAATACTTGGAGAGAGGTAAGGTGACTAAGGCTGCATTATTTTTGCACCACTGTTGATAGTCTTACCACCAAAGCCACATGACACGATTATGATTTAAATCCCAATGACTCCCAACACACGCAAAAAAACACGGCATGCTTGTCACACGAATGCAGGAATGTATAAAAGGTTATTTTCCTCTCGTTGAACATAACGGGAGGGTTGTGTAGCTGGTTAGCCTGTTCGCTCATCAAACTTGAGGTCTCGGGTTCGATAACTACACTTGAGCATAATTCATGCCAGGAGGATTCTTTGACTGGTCAAAATGGATGGATACGGAGCTATACAATCTCGTAGTGACCGTATAATCACCTCATCACGTATAAGCTGCAGCCTCGGCGCTTGTTTTCTAGGGTTTGCACTCTTCACACTCTCTCCAGTATATATATACACGCTGGAGCCTCAGCGCTTGTAGTTGCTCTCTCCACACTCTCTCACCCTCTCCAGATCTAAACAAGACTTCGTTGGCCTCTCTCCCTCCCCTCACTGCTGGTCTGCTTGTAGTTTCTCTCTTCACACTCTCTCACCCTCTCCAGATCAAAACAAGACTTCGCTAGCCTCTCTCTCTCCCCTCACTGCTGGTCAAAGAGCCGTCCGCCGGGAAGGGAAGCAGGCTTAACGCTGTCGCCGTCGGCGAGGGAGGGAATCCACTACCGACGCAGCTGTTCACTTTCACCCAGCGGCGGCGCGGGAGGGCCTCCAACCCCTTCTTCTTCGCCGCCGTACATAGTGTGGGCCGAACGGCCTCCGGTCGCCCACCAAACCACACCCCAAGAACCTTAAGGTATAATTTACTTATTCCACATGCATTGCTCTAGCTGCATGTGGGTTTTTTTCTGGTTCTTTCCTTGAATCTAGGTGTTGGATCAAACAGGAAAGTAGTGGGGAAAATTGTATACCATGAATCTAGGACGTGGTTCAAAGAGGAAAGGAATGGGGGAAAGTAGTGGGAAAAGTTGTATAGCATGAATCTAGGACGTGGTTCAAAAAGGAAAGGAAGGGGGAAAGTAGTGGGGAAAGTTGTATCGCATGAATCTAAGACGTGGTTCAAAGAGGACAGGAATGGAGGAAAGTAGTGGGGAAAGTTGTATAGCATAAATCTAGGACGTGGTTCACAGAGAAAAGGAAGTGGGGAAAGTACTAGTACAGACAGGCTATCCAGCACCTACGTTGGTCGAAAAGGAAAACAATGACAAACGCAGTACGCACATCTATAACGAACTGATCTTTTGTTTTGGGGGACAAGGCTGTAGAGTTTGAGCAGGACTAGATTTGCTGCGCTCACATAGGGAAAGGTGTCTAAAGATAACAAAGCTGGGACCAACACAAATATGCTCCTTCTTTGTTTGTTCTTTGTTGCAACAGACTGTGCATCACCCCAGTACATCGGTAGATGCACATGGTGCTGGTGTGTCCACTATCCCGTGCAACTCTTTAGCTGCTGTTAATCTAAGGCCCTGTTTGGTTAAAAACTCCCTAGTCCCTACCTGCTTGGTTCCAGGGACTAAACATGGACTAGAGGTTATTAAATGACATGCTAAAAGACCATGTTACCCCTAGTAGTGAACTAATAGAGACAAGGTGCGATGCGTGGCAGGGGCAACTGTTGGAAAAAGTCCCAAAAAGACTCCCTCGGGGTCTTCTTTCTTTAGTCCCAAATGCCCACTTTTAGTCCCTAAAAGTCCCTCCTGTTTGGTTTAGATGGGACTGACACGGAGTTTTTTTAGTCCCTCCACCAAAATGTCCCTGTAAACAAACACCCTCTAATATTGCCGCTGGAAAATTGATGCAATGCCACAGTTAAAAGCAAATTACATGTTTAACGAATTTTATTGTTAATATAATCTCTCTATTAATATTAATCAATGCCACCGTTTGAGAAATGCTACTGTCTTGCTTTCTTTCCCATTTAGATAAGGTAGATGCTTCTTTTTGTTGGCTATTGTGTCATCCACCGTTATTGACCACTAGTTGTTTCCTTTGCACTTCTGTGTAAACAGGGTTATCTACTTCACCTCGTTGCCATTGTGACCTTTTGTTGCACTGCACAAATCACTTTTGTTTTAAGAGTGTTTTGTGCAGTTCAACCAATATGTCACACCGACAACGTTGCTTGATTGCTTGATCTTAGTGGAACTGCACAAGAGGAGATCTTACTTCCTATCCGTGTTGGCAAATTTGGTTCAGATCTTCTTCTTGTGAGTTGTTTGAATTCCGCGTCATGAGAAGTCAGTACTAGCCTTCTTTCACATGATTCTGCAGTGTGCTTTCATATGTTGTGCTACTTGTACGGTAATGTTGCTTGATTTTAGTGAACTGCACAAATGGAGACAAGACTTCCAATCTGTATGTGCACCGTAATATCCCATTGAGGTAAGATAAGGGTATTTCACAACTATTGGCCTGTATTTTGCCACTTTCATCAGAAAATTAATGTCATTGTTTAGTGCTATACTTGTGCAACCTAATTGACATGCCAAATCTTACATTGAAGGCGAAGCTTGTCTGTTGTTGAACCAAGTGATGAAGGGGAAGAACAAGCGGAAGAAAAACAAAAATCAAACCCTGGTGCTGTAATGAAGCACTGGAACTATGATGACACAAGTAATGATATAGTTTTGCATCTTAATTTATTGCTATGGCTGGAACGAGCAATTGTTTTTCCACTGATTTGATGCCACTCTTAATGTAATACGTAATTATCTCTACTTGTGCAAATAGGGATCTTCTTTGAAGATACCATATATTTTAGTGGAACTGCACAAGAAGATGCTCGAAACATTAATCTAATCAAGCAGTATATAGTAAGCATGGCCACCACAGTAGATAGCAACAGATGGTTCCGGAGAAGTGCTTCATCTGTATGCTCTACACAATAAGCCTCCTGACAAAGGTTGGTACTCGCCCACTGATTTCATCCATATGATTGAGCTTTGTCATCTCTATTGGTGTTGTGTTGCTGTTTAGATGCTGTCATCAAAAAGTGGTATTGTCCTTGAGAAGTGCTTCATCTATGCTGTTTTAAATATTCCTTTCCTTTTTTTCGAGCAAACAGGGATGCTAGCATTTAGTTATCCTCTTGTCTTTGCACAACAGGATCATCCTCCTTTGAAGAAGAATATGGAGTACGTGAAGTGACTAGTTCCGATTATGCCAGGATGAAGAAGCCCTGTCTATCTTCTCATCAGAAGGAGCAGTTCAAGGATGGTTACATTACCCCCCACAAGACCAAACTAACTTCAGCTCAGAAGGACTGACAAATCTCCATTTTCTTGCTGTGATGCGTGAGTACAATGTTGTTCTAGGATTCTTTCCGGTGAGTTCCATTTTTGTAAAAGTGTGCTCTACATGGACCATGTAGGTGCCTGTTTAAACTGTCAATTCATAGTACAGTTTGCTTTATACTAATCACTTTTTTTGTATTTGTGCAAACAGGGGTGCTCAGCTTGATTTCAATGGGAACTGCACTAAATGTTCATGAATACATCGAATCATTCATTTCCACCAAAAGAAAGGAGGTGCCGGTAAGTTCAAGGTGTTGCAACATATAAGGGCAAAATCATACAAGCTACGCGCGAATTTGGTTGATTTTGGTGGAACTGCACAAAAAGAACAGCTGGTTTATTTAGCACGAGGTGCCATGTCAATGTTTGAACTGATGGCAAACCCTGCCCATTCCACAATCGTAGGCATTTGATATTTTGGAATGGGAAAACCTTGTCAAATTTTGCTCATTGATTTTAGCAAGAAGACATGCGTTTGATATTTTCGAATGGGACGCCCTTTGCTGCAGCAGCGTCGATCCATTTTTTCTTTATTCTTTAGTTGTGAAGTAAATATTGGCTCTAACATGTGAATCGCAGAGATGCATAATCATCGATTGTTTTGAATGTTCTCTATGACATGTGAATCGCTGTGATTGCAATGTAGAGGAACGCTAAAAAGCTGCTCAAACTCTTTGTACTCCTTCTGTTCCTTTTTACTTCGCACATTGTCCGGTAGCATACAACTGAAGTGCTCAAGTTCTCTAGCAAATGACTGTATCTCATGAGCTTGCTCAACCACGGAGCGCTCTTCAATCAGCCTGTAATCATAGAATTGCTCCATGATGTACAGCTCAGTGCCAGCAACCGGAGGGTAGCAGCGGTGGCCTTACTTCGACCCGAGCGGCGGCGACCTACCGTGTTCTACTCTTCCTCGTTTTCTGTGTGGCGTGGCCTCGTTGGCAGCGGGGCGGGGCCTCGGCGAAGCCGGCAATGTCCTCTGTCTCGTTGCCGGCGGGCGGCGCCTCGGCGGAGCGGGGGAAAATCTTCCCCCTCGTTGCCGGCAGGGTAGGGCCTCGGCGGAGCCGGCGGTGTCCTCTGCCTCGTTGTTGGTGCCGCGGGGCCTCGGCGGAGCAGGGCCTCGTCAATGCCAGTGGAGCGGGGACTCGTCGGAGCCGGCATTGTCCTCTGCCTCGTCCTTGGTCTCGCCAAACAGCGCCTCGGCCGCTTCATCGCCCTCTTTGTAGGCGGCCGTAGCCTCCGCCACCCGCATGCGGTACCGCCAGTGCTCGAGGCGGCCCTCGCGGGCGGAGCGGTACAAGTCGAGTAGCGCCTTCTGCTCCGCCCGCTCCGCGGCGATCTGCTCCTCCGCCTGCAGGTGCTCCTGCAGGAGATGGTGGTTGTAGGCGGCGTCGGCCTGTGCCTCCTGGATTTGCTCCTCACGCTTCTGCCTCACCGTGTCCATATATTGGGCACGGGCCTCGTCGATGGTCATGGTGCAATGCACTGGCGAGGATGGCGTGGAGGAGGGGGTTGGCGCCGGATCGTCGACTACCATGTTCTCCATTGGGACGTCGTCGTCCTCCGGCTGCCAGCCGGCCAGCCAGTCAGCAGCAATGGCTGCCATCTCCTTGTGGTCCATCCGCCTGTCCCGAAGAGCGCTGGAGCGCGAGGAAGCCATGGTGGGCAGTAGTGGTGTGGACAGGAGAATAGGAACGTATGCAGATGACTGCGGCTATGGCCGGCACAGCAGTTTATATAGCAATGGTGGGTGGCGGAGGGACGGACGTGTGGCGCCGGAGTAGCCGCCTCGGCAACCGCGTATCATTAATGTGGGTGGCAGAAGGACGGACGTCACTTGTGTCGTTTGAAGGCGGAGCAATCGCATGCACCGGGAAGCGGGGCGGGCAGCGCTAACCGTTTCGGGCGGAAAGCGCGCGCGGCGAGGGAGGCGGCCTGGGTGGGCCAGGGCAGTCAGACTCGTGCTTGGCAGCGGGTCGGTCCAGCAGCCGGACATGCTGGCTCGCCAGCTACCTCGCCGAGCTGAGCGACGACAATCAGACGATGGACGTAGCTTCCGACCAGGAGCCGGCGCCACTGTCCAAGCCGGTTCATGCAGTGTTCACCATAGAGCAGGTGCGGCCGCACTTCGACGCCCTAATGGCGGAAGAGCTACCAGCGCAGGAGGACCTGTGCTGCAACCTCCGTCTCCTCAACGAGCACCGGTAAACAGGCGAACGACAATGCCGTCGCGGACATGTGGCCCTATGATCATGTCTTCCCGAATGAGCAGCGGGCGCTGTATCAGACCATCCATAGGGCCCGCGAGGCCCTCTCCGTCGTCCTTCGAGTTGTTGCGCTCGCCGTGGCGCCGCCGTCTCGCGTTGTCAACATGGTCAACGGACATGAGGATGAGGAGATGACTTTACTTGGAGAGGATGACAGCAAGTGCCTCCTTATTAGTATATAAAACTATAATTTTTTTGCTTCCTCCTGGTTTCCTGACATCACGGTCCCACACCATTGTGAACCTATGTAGTCAATAAACGAGAGAATTGCACAAGAAGCGGCCGACATCTGGGACCAAGCAGCTCGAGCAGTATTTGTGTTTTTGAGGTGTGAGCACTGCAGGTTTTTCTTGAGCAATGTTTAGCCCAGATATTAATTTTTCTCCTCTGAACAACAACGAAAACATCGCTGGAGCTATTAACTGGGCGGGCTGTGGCCCGTCTAGCCCAGGCCAGATATCCAGCCCGGATATTAATTTTTTAAGCTGAAAATGGCTAGCCTAGCTATACTTTTTTTCAGGAATACCCAGTCAAGGTCAAGTTGTTATTCTCCGCCCCGCTGGGCTGCAAATCTTTCCTAGGAGGGATGCATTAGGCTTAACAAGAAAATGGGCTTTAGGAAATAGTAAATGGTATGTAACTATAAAAACTGGGCAGTAACTATAAAAAATGCACCAAACACGTAATTACTTTATAAAATATTATTTTTGGATATTGAAAATTTTAATTTCATTAATTGTTGCGTGCACAATGTTTCGTTGGATTTTTATGTAATATAAATTTATATTGAAATTGTATTTAATCTGACTAGAAATTTCGGGATAAAAATATTTCGGATCCCATCAATATGTGGGAAATTTTATTGAATTCTGTTTTGAACGGTTGGTTGAAATGGGCTGTACTTTTAACAAACTGTAAATGGGGTGTAGTAAATTCCATTAGAATTCAAAAATTGGCTGCACATTCTTACAAACCACAAATGGGCTATAAGTTCTCTGCCACACACTTGTGGCCTTACTAAGATGACGCGTCCCCTAAAAAAAAAGTTGACGCGTATGCAAGGCTTTGTCAACTTATAGTCAGCACACGGTTCTAGCAGCAGTGGCCGTTGGATGTCCACCCAACGGATGCCATGCTTCTTCTTCAATCTCGGATATTCTAGCTTCACCCGGCAAAAAAATTATTCCTCCCCCTGACATCTGGGGCGCACCGTTTCGGAAGCTGACCTGTGGGCCTACTAAGTTGACGGGGACGGAGTGCTTTGTCAACTTAGTCAATATGAACGATTCTAGCTCCAGTGACCGTACGATGTCCATCCAACGGCCGTAGTGCTTCTTCAACCTCTGGTCTTGTTGCTCCAGCCGCCCAAAGCAGCGCCGGTCGTGCCGCATGCTCCTGCCTCCCATGGCCGGCTGTGCTGCCGCGGAGGCCTCACCGCCCCCTACTATTCCCACCGCTGGCCAGGCCCTGCGGCGACGGCAGCCTCACACCGCAGCCGAACCAGTGAACCCTCGTACTCCTCTCCGCGCGGGCTTCCACTACCGCGTCTTGCATGGCTCCGCGTCGTCCCCTTCCTAGGCCTCGCCGTCGTCCACCGCCCTGGTGCTCTCGGCGCGGCGTGGTCAACGTGGTCAAGGAACGACTTCCATCGGAAGAGTACTGTATGTGGAGAGGCTGACAGCTGGGTCCACGGCGGCCGCAAGGAAGTGCCTCCTTATTACGCGCAAAATAATTATTCCTCCACCTGACAGCAGGGACCCACCGGACGGGCAATTGTATTTCGCGAAAAAAACGTTTCCCCCTGACTGCTGGGACCTACCAGCTACATCTTCGCATGCAAGGAAGTGCGTTCGGGCAAAAAAAAATGATTCGCCCCCTGACTGCTGGGACCCACCAGCTACATCTTCGCACGCAAGGAAGTGCCTGACAGTGGGACCCACTTGGTCGAAGCGTACGTAGCGTTGTCATTCTGGTCGCGAACATGTACGTACATACTGGTCAATGTAGAGGCGCACACGTGTCGTAGTAGAGGCGCGCACGTAGCATGTACACGTACGTACAGCGGCTAGTGTGCAAGAAAGAAAATACGGCCACATACATACATACGGGCAGGGTCTCGTACGCCTACTCGCGCATACGTATGGCCAGGGCTCGTGTACATGGCTGGGTCAGAACGGAGAAATAGTGTCGTCGTCGTGTTCATGGGGAGCCAACTGGCTGGGTCGGAACGGAATGCGTCGTCGTGTTCATCGGGAGGGCTTGGACGGAACAGCCGATGGAAACGAGGCCTGGCGTACCGCAGAACGGAGGAAACAGCCTTGTGTTCGACCGGCCACGTTCGAAACGGGATCCTGTTCATCGGGAGGGGTCTGGCGTACTGCAAAACGGAGGAAACGGACCTCCTACAGTCGAAACGGTGGTCCTGTTGATCGGGAGGGGTGTGGCGTACCGCAAAACGGAGGAAACGAACTTGTGTTGGAGCGCTACGGTCGAAACAGGGGTCCTGTTCATCGGGAGGGGTGTATCGTACCGCAAAATGGGACTCCACGGGATACTGTTCATCTCCATCGTCGACCCCCTCCAGCCTCCACGGGTTACTGTTCATCCACCGTCGACCTCCTCCAGCCTCCACCCGCGACTGTTCATCCACGGGGTCCTGTTCATCCAGCCTCCACCGTGTGCTACTCCACCGGCTACTGTTCAACCAGCCCTCTCCACGGGCTCCTGTTCAGCCACCCCTCCACGGGCTACTGTTCATCCTGCCCTCCACGGGGTGGTCCTGTTCATCCTGCCCTCCATGGGGTCCTGTTCATCCAGCCCCAACCGGCTCGAATGATCGGGGTCCTGTTCATCCACACCCACTGGGAACTGTTCATCCAAACCCCCCAGCAACGCTCACTATTCATCCAGAGGCAACGCCACGGGGTCCTGTTCATCCACCCCCACCGGGAACTGTTCATCCAAACCCCCCCAACAATGCTCACTGTTCATCCAGAGGCAGCATCGATCGGCTTCAGTTAGCAGTAGTAGCGAAGGAATCGCTCGATCGGGTTCAGTTATCAGCCATCGATCGATCGCTCGGGTTCAGTAACGCGTAGCCTGCAGTGCAATCGCTCGGGTTCAGTTAGAGCCCAACGCCTCGCTCGGGTTCAGTTAGCCCAACGCCTCGCACCCACGCGCGTGCATGTACGAGAGAAACGCGCATCGCTCGGCACCGACCACCCACCATAACCGGGAACACCCCGATATTTTCCTCGCCCTTGCTTCTACCACGGTTTTTTCCGTCATGGACGGCCCAAAGAATGTCATGCAGCTGCGTCTCCGGCCCACCCAGGATGAAAAGCCCATTTTCTGTCATGATGTTTTGTCATAGAAGTAGGACCCCACCACATCTATGACGATACCGTGTTTTGTCACAATTATTGTCATAGAAGTGTCATAAGTATGATAGAAAAGATTTTCGTTCGGCCCAAAATGTCACGGATGTGTCTTTTTTTTGTAGTGTAGGTGCCTGTTTAAACTGTCAATTCATAGTATAGTTTGCTTTATACTAATCACTTTTTTGTATTTGTGCAAACAGGGGTGCTCAGCTTGATTTCAGTGAGAACTGCACAAAATGTTCATGAATACATCGAATCATTCATTTCCACCACAAGAAAGGAGGTGCCGATAAGTTCAAGGCGTTGCAACATATAAGGGCGAAATCATACAAGCTACACGCGAATTTGGTTGATTTTGGTGGAACTTCACAAAAAGAACAGCTTGTTTATTTAGCACGAGGTGCCATGTCAATGTCCGAACTGATGGCAAACCCTGCCCATTCCACAATCGTAGGCATTTGATATTTTGGAATGGGAAAACCTTGTCAAATTTTGCTCATTGATTTTAGCAAGAAGACATGCGTTTGATATTTTCGAATGGGACGCCCTTTGCTGTTAGCAGCGTCGATCCATTTTTTCTTTATTCTTTAGTTGTGAAGTAAATATTGGCTCTGACATGTGAATCGCTGAGATGCATAATCATCGATTGTTTTGAATGTTCTCTATGACATGTGAATCGCTGTGATTGCAATGTATAGGAACGCTAAAAAGCTGCTCAAACTCTTTGTACTCCTTCTGTTCCTTTTTACTTCGCACATTGTGAAAGTGCATACTTTTTTCTATAGGATTGGTCAAAGTAGAGATACTTTGACTGCAGACAAAACTTGTATGCAGACTAGAAAGGACCGGAGGGAGTACATGTGAAACTGCTGCAAATGAGGTGATCACCCTGGGAATAATGCTAGTACGTATTGTTTTGCATGTTCATCCAATGCCAATGATACAAGAATTCGAACTAATCGAAATAAATTTATTCATACATGGTCGGATTTCATATAAACATGCCGGATTTCATTACATTTCATACATTCTTCAACTAAAAAGGGGTGCGCTGGAGGTATAATTAATTAACCGAAGCTACCCACCTGTGTCCGGCTGAGCCGAACAGAAGCTTCAGTGACTTAACTGCAGGTGCAGTTTCGTAACTGATATGTGGCCCAGATGCCTGTTGGGCCCACGTGTTAGTCAGCCAACTACACCAGCAATTAAGTAGAAGCAGCATCCTTCTCCAACATAGCTCTCCAACTCCACGTCGCCGCCAAGAAGCTAACCGGCCGTCAGTGGTCAACCCGCCTAGCTTGTCATAGCGATTAGGGTAACTAGGAGCCCAATGATCAGGATCCCCACATGACAAACACCTTTCTTCTTGTCATTCTTCTTCTTGAAGTTCGTGTGTTGCACAACCTTGTTCTTCCCATCAAACTTTGCTTTACCATCAAACTTGCCCTTGTTCTTGAACTTGTGGGGTTGGAAGTTCTTCTTCTGTACCAGATTGGCACTAGATCCTCCCTCAATTCCTCGAGCATGTGTGTCCTTTGCTCTCGCCTTTTCTTCCACATCAAGAGTGCCAATGAGATCCACGAAGGAGGAAGCTTAGTGATGATACCTCCGGCAACAAACTTGTCCGGTAGCATACAACTGAAGTGCTCAAGTTCTCTAGCAAATGACTGTATCTCATGAGCTTGCTCAACCACGGAGCGCTCTTCAATCATCCTGTAATCATAGAATTGCTCCATGATGTACAGCTCAGTGCCAGCAATCGGAGGGTAGCAGCGGTGGCCTTACTTGGACCCGAGCGACGGCGACCTACCGTGTTCTACTCTTCCTCGTTTTCTGTGTGGTGCTGCCTCGTTGGCAGCGGGGCGGGGACTCGGCGGAGCCGGCGATGTCCTCTGTCTCACTGCCGGCGGGCGGCGCCTCGGCGGAGCGGGGGAAAAATCCCCCCCCTCGTTGCCGGCAGGGTGGGGCCTCGGCGGAGCCGGCGGTGTCCTCTGCCTTGTTGTTGGCGCCGCGGGGCCTCGGCGGAGCAGGGCCTCGTCGACGCCAGTGGAGCGGGGACTCGTCGGAGCCGGCATTGTCCTCTGCCTCGTCCTCGGTCTCGCCAAACAACGCCTCACCCGCTTCATCGCCCTCTTTGTAGGCGGCCGCAGCCTCCTCCACCCGCATGCGTACCGCCAGCGCTCGAGGCGGCCCTCGCGGGCGGAGCGGTACGAGTCGAGCAACGCCTCCTGCTCCGCCCGCTCCGCGGCGATCTGCTCCTCCGCCTGCAGGTGCTCCTGCAGGAGATGGTGGTTGTAGGCGGCGTCGGCCTGCGCCTCCCGGAACTGCTCCTCACGCTTCTGCCTCACTGTGTCCATATATTGGGCACGAACCTCGCCGATGGTCATGGTGCAATGCACCGGCGAGGATGGTGCGGAGGAGGGGGTTGGTGCCGGATCGTCGACTACCATGTTCTCCATTGGGACGTCGTCATCCTCCGGCTGCCTGCCGGCCAGCCAGTCGACAGCAATGGCTGCCATCTCCTTGTGGTCCATCGTCCGCCTGTCCCGAAGAGTGCTGGAGCGCGAGGAAGCCATGGTGGGCAGTAGTGGTGTGGACAGGAGAATAGGAACGGATGCAGATGACTGCGGCTATGGCCGGCACAGCAGTTTATATAGCAATGGTGGGCGGCGGAGGGATGGACGTGTGGCGCCGGAGTAGCTGCCTCGGCAACCGCGTATCATTAATGTGGGCAGTAGAAGGACGGACGGACGGCACTTGTGTCGTTTGAAGGCGGAGCAATCGCATGCACCGGGAAGCGGGGCGGGCGGCGCTACCCGTTTCGGGCGGAAAGCGCGCGCGGGCGAGGGAGGCGGTCTGGGTGGGCCAGGGCAGCCAGACTCGTGCTTGTCAGCGGGTCGGTCCAGCAACCGGACATGCTGGCTCGCCAGCTACCTCGCCGAGCTGAGCGACGACAATCAAGCCGGTTCATGCCGTGTTCACCATAGAGAAGGTGCGTCCGCACTTCGATGACCTAATGGCGGAAGAGCTACTGCTACCTCTTGAGCACTGCGTTGGTTTTCCCTTGAAGAGGAAAGGGTGATGCAGTAAAGCAGCGTAAGTATTTCCCTCAGTTTTTGAGAACCAAGGTATCAATCCAGTAGGAGGCCACGCACGAGTCCCTCGCACCTACACAAACAAATAAATCCTCGCAACCAATGCAATAAAGGGGTTGTCAATCCCTTCACGGTCACTTACGAGAGTGAGATCTGATAGATATGATAAGATAATATTTTTGGTATTTTTATGATAAAGATGCAAAGTAAAATAAAAGGTAATAAAAATAGCTAAGTGTTGGAAGATTAATATGATGGAAAATAGACCCGGGGGCCATAGGTTTCACTAGTGGCTTCTCTCAAGAGCATAAGTATTATGGTGGGTGAACAAATTACTGTTGAGCAATTGATAGAATTGAGCATAGTTATGAGAATATCTAGGTATGATCATGTATATAGGCATCACGTCCGAGACAAGTAGACCGACTCCTGCTTGCATCTACTACTATTACTCCACACATAGACCGCTATCCAGCATGCATCTAGAGTATTAAGTTCATAAGAACAGAGTAACGCTTTAAGCAAGATGACATGATGTAGAGGGATAAACTCATGCAATATGATATAAACCCCATCTTGTTATCCTCGATGGCAACAATACAATACGTGCCTTGCTACCCCTACTGTCACTGGGAAAGGACACCGCAAGATTGAACCGAAAGCTAAGTTCTTCTCCCATTGCAAGAAAGATCAATCCAGTAGGCCAAACCAAGCTGATAATTCGAAGAGACTTGCAAAGATAACCAATCATACATAAAAGAATTCAGAGGAGATTCAAATATTGTTCATAGATAAACCTGATCATAAACCCACAATTCATCGGTCTCAACAAACACACCGCAAAAACAAGATTACATCGAATAGATCTCCATGAGGGAGGGGGGGGCATTGTATTGAGATCCAAAAAGAGAGAAGAAGCCATCTAGCTAATAACTATAGCCCGAAGGTCTAAGATAAACTACTCACACATCATCAGAGAGGCTATGGTGTTGATGTAGAAGCCCTCCGTGATCGATGCCCCCTCCGGCGGAGCTCCGGAAAAAGCCCCAAGATGGGATCTCACGAGTACAGAAGGTTGCGGCGGTGGAATTAGGTTTTTGGCTCCGTATCTGGTAGTTTGGGGGTACGTAGGTATATATAGGAGGAAGGAGTATGTCGGTGGAGCAACATGGGACCCACGAGGGTGGAGGGCGCGCCTGGGGGGAGTAGGCGCGCCCCCTACCTCGTACCCTCTTGGTTGATGTCTTGAGGTAGGGTCCAAGTCTTCTGGATCACGTTCGTTCCGAAAATCATGTTCCCGAAGTTTCATTCCGTTTGGACTCCGTTTGATATTCTTTTTCTGCGAAACTCTGAAATAGGCAAAAAACAGCAATTCTGGGCTGGGCCTCCGGTTAATAGGTTAGTCCCAAAAATAATATAAAAGTGTATAATAAAGCCCTTTAATGTCCAAAACAGAATATAATATAGCATGGAACAATAAAAAATTATAGATACGTTGGAGATGTATCAAGCATCCCCAAGCTTAATTCCTGCTCGTCCTCGAGTAGGTAAATGATAAAAACATAAATTTTGATGTGGAATGCTACTTAGCATAATTTCAATATAATTCTTCTTATTGTGGCATGAATGTTCAGATTTGATATGATTCAAGATAAAAGTTTAATGTTGACATAAAAACAATAATACTTCAAGCATACTAACTAAGCAATTATGTCTTATCAAAATAACTTAGCCAAAGCAAGTTATCCCTACAAAATCATATAGTCTGGCTATGCTCCATCTTCCCCACACAAAATATTCATATCATGTACGACCCCGGTTTTAGCCAAGCAATTGGTTCATACTTTTAACGCGCTTCAGCCTTTTCAACTCTTACACAATACATGAGCGCAAGCCATGGATATAGCACTATGGTCGAATAAGGTATAATGGTAGGGGTTATGTGGGAAGACAGAAAAGAAGAAAGTCTCACATCAACGAGGCTAATCAACGGGCTATGGAGATGCCCATCAATCAATGTTAATGCGAGGAGTAGGGATTGCCATGCAACGGATGCACTAGAGCTATAAGTGGGTGTGCATCCAACTTGCTTGCTCACGAAGACCTCAGGCATTTGAGGAAGCCCATCATTGGAATATACAAGCCAAGTTCTATAATGAAATTTCCCACTAGTATATGAAAGTGACAAAATGAGAGACTCTCTATTATGAAGATCACGGTGATACTTTGAAGCACAAGTGTGGTAAAAGGATTGTAACACTGTCCCTTCTCTCTTTTTCTCTCATATTTTTTTATTTGGGCCTTTTCTCTTTCTTTTTTTATGGCCTCTTTTTTTTAGTCCGGAGTCTCATCCTGACTTGTGGGGGAATCATGGTCTCCATCATCCTTTCCTCACTTGGGACAATGCTCTAATGATGACCATCACACTTTTATTTACTTACAACTCATGAATTACAACTCAATACTTAGAACAATATATGACTCTATATGAATGCCTCCGGCGGTGTACCGGGATATGCAATGAATCAAGAGCGACATGTATGAAAGAATTATGAACGGTGGCTTTGCCACAAATACAATGTCAACTACATGATCATGCAAAGCAATATGACAATAATGGAGCGTGTCATGATAAACGAAACGGTGGAAAGTTGCATGGCAATATATCTCGGAATGGCTATGGAAATGCCATGATAGGTAGGTATGGTGGCTGTTTTGAGGAAGATATAAGGAGGTTTATGTGTGATAGAGTGTATCATATCACGGGGTTTGGATGCACCGGCGAAGTTTGCACCAACTCTCAAGGTGAGAAAGGGCAATGCATGGTACCGAAGAGCCTAGAAAATTGCGGAAAGGTAAGTGTGCGTATAATCCATGGACTCACATTAGTCATAAAGAACTCATATACTTATTGCAAAAATTTATTAGCCCTCGAAGCAAAGTACTACTACGCATGCTCCTAGGGGAAGGGTTGGTAGGAGTTAACCATCGTGCGATCCCGACCGCCACACAAAGGAAGACAATCAACAAATACATCATGCTCCGACTTTGTTACATAACGGTTCACCATACGTGCATGCCACGGGAATCGCAAACTCCAACACATGTATTTTTCAATTCCACAATTACTCAACTAGCACAACTATGATATTACCACCTTTATATCTCAAAACAATTATCAAGCATCAAATTTCTCATGATAATAATTAAAAAAATTGCCATGCTATTTTAAGATCCTCAAAATAATATAAGTGAAGCATGAGAGATCAATAGTTTCTATAAAACAAATCCACCACCGTGCTCTAAAAGATGTAAGTGAAACACTAGAGCAAAACTATATAACTCAAAAAAATATAAGTGAAGCACATAGAGTATTCTAATAAATTCCGAATCAAGTGTGACACTCTTAAAAGGTGTGTACAGCAAGGATGATTGTGGTAAAATTAACAAATAAAGACTCAAATAGTACAAGACGCTCCAAGAAAAACACATATCATGTGGTGAATAAAAATATAGCTCCAAGTAAAGTTACTGATGGAAGTAGACGAAAGAGGGGATGCCTTCCGGGGCATCCCCAAGCTTTGGCTTTTAGGTGTCCTTATATTATCTTGGGGTGCCATGGGCATCCCCAAGCTTAGGCTCTTTCCACTCCTTGTTCCATAATCCATCAAATCTTTCACCCAAAACTTGAAAACTTCACAACACAAAACTCAGCAGAAAATCTCGTGAGCTCCGTTAGCGAAAGAAAACAAAACACCACTTCAAGGTACTGTAATGAACTCATTCTTTATTTATATTGGTGTTAAACCTACTGTATTCCAACTTCTCTATGGTTTATAAACTCTTTTACTAGCCATAGATTCATCAAAATAAGCAAACAACACACGAAAAACAGAATCTGTGAAAAACAGAACAGTCTGTAGTAATCTGTAACTAACGCAAACTTCTGGAACTCCAAAAAATCTACCAAAATAGGAAGACCTAGAAAATTTGTTTATTGATCAGCAGCAATTGGAATCAATATTTTATCACGTTCTGGTGATTTTTAACAATTATTTTCATGAACAGAATGTTTCTGGAATTTTCAGCAAGATCAAATAACTATCATCCAAGAAGATCCTATAGGTTAAACTTGGCACAAACACTAATTAAAACATAAAAAGACATCTAACCAGAGGCTAGATCAAAGATTTATTCCTAAACAGAAGAAAAAAGCAAAAAACTAAAAATAAAATTGGGTTGCCTCCCAACAAGCGCTATCGTTTAACGCCCCTAGCTAGGCATTGGGATTTCAACGATGCTCACATGAAAGACAAGAATTGAAGCACCAAGAGAGCATCATAAAATACGTGAAAAACACATATAAGTCTAACATACTTCCTATGCATAGGCATCTTATAGGCAAACAAATTAGCAAGGCAAGCAAAAACTAGCATATGCGAGGAAGCGGAAGGAAACAATAGCAATCTCAACATAACGAGAGGTAATTTAGTAACATGAAAATTTCTACAACCATATTTTCCTCTCTCATAATAATTACATGTAGGATCATAAGCAAATTCAACAATATAGCTATCACAAAACATATTCTTAACACGATCCACATGTTTGCAAAGTTGACAGTCTTCCAAAATAGTGGGATTAACATTAACTAAAGTCATGACCTCTCCAAACCCACTTTTATCAAAAACTTCATAAGATTGAACATTCTCCAAACATGTGGGATCTAAAGTTGACACTCTTCCAAGCCCACTTTCAATATTATTGCAAACACTATTATCAATCTCATATTCATCATGGGGAGTAAGTAAATTTTCAAGATCATAAGAAGAATCACCCCAATCATGATCATTGCAACAAATAGTGGACATAGCAAAACTAGAATCCCCAAGATTAGGTTTTTGCATATTATTAGCACAATTGACATCAATAGAATTTATAGTAGAATCATTGCAATCATGATTTTTATTCAAAGATCTATTGTGAATTGCTTCATAAAGTACTTCATAACAATTTTCAGATTCACGAATTTCAAGCAAAACCTCATAAAGATAATCCAGTGCACTCAACTCACTAGCAATAGGTTCATCATAATTGGATATCTTAAAGAGATTAGAAAGTGGATGAGGATCCATAAACTTTTAGCAAGCGAAGATGCAAGCAAAAAGAAGGTACAAGGTAACACAAGATCGAACGAAAGGAGGGTGAATAAAACGGCAAGGGTGAAGTGGGGGAGAGGAAAACGAGAAGAAAATGGCAAATAATGTAATGCGGGAGGTAAGGGTTTGTGATGGGTACTTGGTATGTTGACTTTTGCATAGACTCCCTGGCAACGGCGCCAGAAATCCTTCTTGCTACCTCTTGAGCACTGCGTTGGTTTTCCCTTGAAGAGGAAAGGGTGATGCAGTAAAGCAGCGTAAGTATTTCCCTCAGTTTTTGAGAACCAAGGTATCAATCCAGTAGGAGGCCACGCACGAGTCCCTCGCACCTACACAAACAAATAAATCCTCGCAACCAATGCAATAAAGGGGTTATCAATCCCTTCACGGTCACTTACGAGAGTGAGATCTGATAGATATGATAAGATAATATTTTTAGTATTTTTATGATAAAGATGCAAAGTAAAATAAAAGGTAATAAAAATAGCTAAGTGTTGGAAGATTAATATGATGGAAAATAGACCCGGGGGCCATAGGTTTCACTAGTGGCTTCTCTCAAGAGCATAAGTATTACGGTGGGTGAACAAATTACTGTTGAGCAATTGATAGAATTGAGCATAGTTATGAGAATATCTAGGTATGATCATGTATATAGGCATCACGTCCGAGACAAGCAAACCGACTCCTGCCTGCATCTACTACTATTACTCCAAGAATCGGGGTGTGTATGAAACAATTGCTTGGCTTGTCATCGGGGTGTGCATGATGAGAGCATTCTTGTGTGACGAAAATGGAGCATGACTAAACTATATGATTTTGTAGGGATGAACTTTCTTTGGCCATGTTATTTTGAGAGGACATAATTGCTTAGTTAGTATGCTTGAAGTATTATTATTTTTATGTCAATATTGAACTTTTATCTTGAATCTTTCGGATCTGAATATTCATACCACAATTAAGAAGAATTACATTGAAATTATGCCAAGTAGCATTCCACATCAAAAATTCTGTTTTTATCATTTACCTACTCAAGGACGAGCAGGAATTAAGCTTGGGGATGCTTGATATGTCTCCAACGTATCTATAATTTTTGATTGCTCCATGCTATATTATCTTCTGTTTTGGACATTATTGGGATTTATTATTCACTTTTATATTATTTTTTGGACTAACCTATTAACCGGAGGCCCAGCCCAGAATTGCTGTTTTTTTGCCTATTTCAGAGTTTCGCAGAAAAAGAATATCAAACGGAGTCCAAACGGAATGAAACCTTCGGGAACGTGATTTTCGGAACGAACATGATCCAGAGGACTTGGACCCTACGTTAAGAAAGCTACCAGGAAGCGACGAGGTAGGGGGGCGCGCCTACCCCCGAGGCGCGCCCTCCACCCTCATGGGCCCCACGTTTACCTCAGACCTTCGGGTCCATAGTTATTAGCTAGATGGCTTCCTCTCTCTTTTTAGAACAAGCCATCTAGCTAATAACTATGGACCCGAAGGTCTGAGCTAAACTACTCACACATCATCGGAGAGGCTATGGTGTTGATGTAGAAGCCCTCCGTGATCGATGCCCCCTCCGGCGGAGCTCCGGAAAAGGCCCCAAGATGGCATCTCACGGGTACAGAAGTTGCGGCGGTGGAATTAGGTTTTTGGCTCCGTTTCTGGTAGTTTGGGGGTACATAGGTATATATAGGAGGAAGGAGTACGTCGGTGGAGCAACATGGGACCCAAGGGTGGAGGGTGCGCCGGGGGGGGGGGGGGGGGGTAGGCGCGCCCCCATACCTCGTGCCCTCCTGGTTGATGTCTTGACGTAGGTTCCAAGTCTTCTGGATCACGTTCGTTCCGAAAATTACGTTCCCGAAGGCTTCATTCCGTTTGGACTCCGTTTGATATTCCTTTTCTGTGAAACTCTGAAATAGGCAAAAAACAACAATTCTGGGCTGGGCCTCCGGTTAATAGGTTAGTCCCAAAAATAACATAAAAGTGTATAATAAAGCCCATTAATGTCCAAAACAAAATATAATATAGCATGGAACAATAAAAAATTATAGATACGTTGGAGACGTATCAGCTACCAGCGCAGGAGGACCTGTGCTGCAACCTCCGTCTCCTCAACGAGCACCGGTGAACAAGCGAACGACAATGCCATTGCAGACATGTGGCCCTATGATCCAGGCTTCCCGAATGAGCAGTGGGCAATGTATCAGACCATCCGTAGGGCCGCGAGGCTCTCTCCGTTGTCCTTCGAGTTGTTGCGCTCGCCGTGGCGCCGCTGTCTCGCGTTGTCAACATGGTCAACAGACATGAGGATGAGGAGATGACTTTACTAGGAGAGGATGGCAGCAAGTGCCTCCTTATTAGTATATAAAACTATAATTTTTTTGCTTCCTCCTGGTTTCCTGACATCACAGTCCCACACCATTGTCAACCTATGTAGTCAATAAACGAGAGAATTGCACAAGAAGCGGCCGACAGCTGGGACCAAGCAGCTCGAGCAGTATTTGTGTTTTTGAGGTGTGAGCACTGCAGGGTTTTTCTTGAGCGATGTTTAGCCCAGATATTAATTTTTCTCCTCTGAACAACAACGAAAACATCGCTGCAGCTATTAACTGGGGGGGCTGTGGCCCGTCTAGCCCAGGCCAGATATCCAACCCAGGTATTAATTTTTTTCAAGCTGAAAATGGCTAGCCCAGCTATACTTTTTTTAGGAATACCCAGGCAAGGTCAAGTTGTTATTCTCCACCCCGCTGGGCTGCAAATCTTTCCTAGGAGGGACGCATTAGGCTTAACAAGAAAATGGGCTTTAAGAAATAATAAAGGGATCCCAATAATAAATGGGATGTAATTATAAAAATTGGGCAGTAACTATAAAAAATGCACCAAACACGTAATTACTTTATAAAATATTATTTTTGGATATTGAAATTTTTAATTTCATTAATTGTTGCGTGCACAATGTTTTGTTGGATTTTTATGTAATATAAATTTATATTGAAATTGTATTTAATCTTACTAGAAATTTCGGGATAAAAATATTTCGGATCCCATCAATATGTGGGAAATTTTATTGAATTCTGTTTTGAACGGTTGGTTGAAATGGGCTGTACTTTTAACAAACTGTAAACGGGGTGTAGTAAATTCCATTAGAATTCAAAAATTGGCTGCACATTCTTACAAATCACAAATGGGCTATAAGTTCTTTGCCACACACTTGTGGCCTTACTAAGTTGGCGCGTCCCCTAAAAAAAGAGAGTTGACACTTATGCAAGGCTTTGTCAACTTATAGTCAACACACGGTTCTAGCAGCAGTGGCCGTTGGATGTCCATCCAACGGATGCCGTGCTTCTTCTTCAATCTCGGATATTCTAGCTTCACCCACACAAAAAATGATTCCTCCCCCTGACATCTGGGGCGCACCGTTTCGAAAGCTGACCTGTGGGCCCTCTAAGTTGACGCGTACCAAGGGCTTTGTCAACTTAGTCAATATAAACGATTCTAGCTGCAGTGACCGTACGATGTCCATCCAACGGCCGTAGTGCTTCTTCAACCTCTGGTGTTCTTGCTCCAGCCGCCCAAAGCAGCGCCGGTCGTGCCGCATGCTCCTGCCTCCCGTGGCCGGCTGTGCTGCCGCGGAGGCCTCACCGCCCCCTACTATTCCCACCGCTGGCCAGGCCCTGCGGCGACGGCAGCCTCACACCGCAGCCGAACCAGTGAACCCTCGTACTCCTCTCCGCGCGGGCTTCCACTACCGCGTCTTGCATGGCTCCGCGTCGTCCCCTTCCTAGGCCTCGCCGTCGTCCACCGCCCTGGTGCTCTCGGTGCGGCGTGGTCAACATGGTCAAGGAACGGCTTCCATCGGACGTGGACTATACGTGGAGAGGCTGACAGCTGGGTCCACGACGGCAGCAAGGAAGTGCCTCCTTATTACACGGAAAATAATGATTCCTCCACCTGACAGCAGGGACCCATCGGACGGGCCATCGTATTTCGCAAAAAAACGTTTCCCCATGACTGCTGGGACCCACCGGACGGGCCACCGTATTGCGCGAAAAAAACGTTCCCCCGCTGTCAGCTCGGACCCACCAGAAGTGCCTCCTTATTACGCACAAAAAAATGAATACTCCCCCTGCTGGTTGGGACCCACCTTGGTGGGAGGCTGACTTGTGGGCCTACTAAGTTGATGGGGATGGAGTGCTTTGTCAACTTAGTCAATATGAACGATTCTAGCTCCAGTGTCCGTACGATGTCCATCCAATGGCCGTAGTGCTTCTTCAACCTCTGGTCTTGTTGCTCCCGTCGCCCAAAGCAGCGCCGGTCGTGCCGCATGCTCCTGCCTCCCGTGGCCGGCTGTGCTGCCGCGGAGGCCTCACCGCCCCCTACTATTCCCACCGCTGGCCAGGCCCTGCGGCGATGGCAGCCTCACACCGCAGGCGAACCAGTGTACCCTCGTACTCCTCTCCGCGCGGGCTTCCACTGCCGCGTCTTCCCCGGCTCCGCGTCGTCCCCTTACTAGGCCTCGCTGTCGTCCACCGCCCTGGTGCTCCCGGTGCGGCGTGGTCAACGTGGTCAAGGAACGGCTTCCATCGGACGTGGACTATACATGGAGAGGCTGACAGCTGGGTCCACGGCCGCAGCAAGGAAGTGCCTCCTTATTACGCGCAAAATAATTATTCCTCCACCTGATAGGGGGGGACCCACCGGACGGGCCAACATATTTTGCGAAAAAAACATTTCCCCCTGACTGCTGGGATCCACCAGCTACATCGTCGCACGCAAGGAAATGCGTCTGGGCAAAAAAAAAATGATTCGCCCCCCTGACTGCTGGGACCCACCAGCTACATCTTCGCATGCAAGGAAGTGCCTGACAGTCGGGACCCACCTGGTCGAAGCATACATAGCGTTGTCATTCTGGTCGCGAACGTGTACGCACATACTGGTCGATGTAGAGGCGCGCACGTGTCGTAGTAGAGGCGCGCACGTAGCATGTACACATACATACAACGGGCAGGGTGCAAGAAAGTAAATACGGCCACGTACGTACATACGGGCGGGGTCTCGAACACCTACTCACGCGTACGTACGGCCAGGGCTCGTGTACATGGCTGGGTCGGAACGGAGAAACAACGTCGTCGTCGTGTTCATGGGGAGGCAACGGAATGCGTCGTGTTCATCGGGAGGCAACGGAACGCGTGGGAGCCCACTGGCTTGGACGGAAGAGCCGATGGAAACAAGGCCTAGCGTACCGCAGAACGGAGGAAACGGCCTTGTGTTCGACCGGCCACATTCGAAATGGGATACTGTTCATCGGGAGGGGTCTGGCGTACCGCAAAACGGAGGAAACGGACCTCCGACGGTCGAAACGGTGGTCCTGTTGATCGGGAGGGGTGTGGCGTACGGCAAAACGGAGGAAACGAACTTGTGTTGGAGCGCTACAGTCGAAACGGGGGTCCTGTTCATCAGGAGGGGTGTGGCGTACCGCAAAACGGGACTCCACGGGATACTGTTCATCTCCACCATCGACCCCCTCCAGCCTCCACGGGCTACTGTTCATCCACCGTCGAACTCCTCCAGCCTCCACCTGCGACTGTTCATCCACGGGCTCCTGTTCATCCAGCCTCCACCGCGCGCTACTCCACCGGCTACTGTTCAACCAGCCCTCTCCACGGGCTCCTGTTCAACCACCCCTCCACGGGCTACTGTTCATCTAGCCCTCCACCATTTACGGTTCATCCTGCCCTCCACGGGGTGGTCCTGTTCATCCTGCCCTCCACGGGGTCCTGTTCATCCAGCCCCAACCGGCTCGATCGATCGGGGTCCTGTTCATCCAGAGGCAACACACGGGGTCCTGTTCATCCACCCCTAGCGGGAACTGTTCATCCAAACCCCCCAGCAACGCTCACTGTTCATCTAGAGGCAGCATCGATTGGCTTCAGTTAGCAGCAGTAGTGAAGGAATCACTCGATCGGGTTCAGTTAATAGCCATTGATCGATCGCTCGGGTTCAGTAACGCGTAGCCTGCAGTGCAATCGCTCGGGTTCAGTTAGAGCCCAATGCCTCACACCCACGCGCGTGCGTGTATGAGAGAAACGCGCATCGCTCGGCCTCGACCACCCACCGTAACCGGGAACACCCCAATATTTTCCTCGCCCTCGCTTCTACTATGGTTTTTTCCGTCATGGACGGCCCAAAGAATGTCATGCAGCTGCGTCTCTGGCCCGCCCAGGACGAAAAGCCCATTTTCTATCATGATTTTTTGTCATAGAAGTAGGACCCCACCACATCTATGATGATACCGTGTTTTCTCATAATTATTGTCATAGAAGTATCATAAGTATGACAGGAAAAAATTTCGTTCGGCCCAAAATGTCACGGATGTGTCTTTTTTTGTAGTGCCAAGAGGCGAGCGGCCCGAGGTCCGGTAAGAGCCCCTGAGGCGCGATGCTCAGGGGGTCCCTTTGGCGCGGAAGCGACTTTCGAAGGACTGAAAGGGAAACATCCTTGCCCGAGCGAGATTGCTGGAGGCAAAGCATTGATCGCAAGGTTCACGCCTGCGCGTGTAAGGTGACTTATCTCGGTTATCCTGCGGTGATTCTTTCGCTGCGAGGGCGGCTTCTTGTGCGACGTCAGGCCATGTCCTTCTTTTGGTGGCGCTTCTAGGTAGGATTCGCGCTGACCCCCTCTTTCCCGCTCATCTGGATGCTCTACATCCTCGGGTCCCGGCCCTCTACTGATAGTAGAATGGGGGGTAGGTATGAGGAGGCAAGATCCTAGCTATGATGAAGTTGTACACACAAGGTTTACGAGTTCAGGCCCTTCATGGTGGAAGTAACAGCCCTACATCTCGGTGCCCGGAGGCGGTCGACTGGGTTATGTGTGTGGAGTTACATGGGGTGCGAACCCTTGTCCCTGAGGAGGGGGGGTGGCTTATATAGAATGTGACAGATCCCTCCGGCCCTCAGTTACACAGGGTTTAAGGTACATAAAGAGAGGTTGTTACTAGTAACACCAGCAATAAAGATACATGAATGACCATTAAGTCTACAAAGTAAATGCCCGACCGTTGCTGTTCAGAGAGGCTTTAGACCTTCTGGTTGTCGAGTGACTGATGCTATGGTCGAGTGACATTGAACCTTCCGAGTGGAATGCTTCTGGTCGAGTGGATGATGTTATGCCTTGAATACTTCTGACTTTAGGGTAATGTCCTTGGGGAGGGCGTCTAGGTCAGGCCTATGACCCTACCCTAGGTACATGTCATCGTCATTAGCCCCCGAATGGTTCAGGGTTTGAGTGGAGAAGGAGTTGAAAATAATTCCGACTCAATTTTTGCGCTTCGGAAGCGTCTTGCCGGGATCAATGAACAACATGATGACTTCAACTTCTTTTTCAGTCGCCTTGATCCATTCTTAGTTTGTCGAGTGAACTTTGCTGCTAAGCTTCGGGTGTCGATACGGGAAAAATCTTCGGTCTGACAGACTGTTCTGTTGCCCCCGGATCTTGCGGGATTTGAAATTTTGGGAAGCGCGCGGGACGGAGGAAGCCGCAGTAATCGGGATGGATTAGCCAGGGACGCCTCGATATCCATGCCACCTTTTTTGCACGTACCGAGCGAGTGCCGGTTGCGGGATTTGACAGGATCGCCCGAGCCCAGAGGTCAGTCACCTGGAAACGATTCCATATAAGGCATCGTATTGGGGAATTCTGCATAGTGCGGCCCAATTCCCCTTTCTTCCTCCTCTGCTTCTTCACGGCTGCCGCTTCCGTTCTCGACGCCACCTCCCGCTCGAGCTCCTCTTGCTTCGATGGCGAAGGACAAGACGGCGGCGCTGGAATGCGCGAAGAAGGGAGCAGCAAAGGGGAAGGGGAAGAAGACCGGCAGGAGCGGGTCGTTGTCCAGATCCGGCTTGCCGCTCGGCTGGGTTCAGGGCGACTGGATCCAGTCCACCATCGAGCTGGATGACCTGCGGGATCTGGCCGAGAGTGGGCTGATCGAGCATGGTTCTTGGAGGCTCCCGGGGGACGAAGCTGAGCCACAGCCCCAGGAGGGCGAATGTGTCTTGCTCGCCACCCATGTCGACCGCGGTTTTTCCTTGCCCCCACATCCCTTTTTTCGTGCCTTTCTGAACTTCTTCGGAGCTCAACTCCACCATTTCTCTCCCAATACTATCACGTACGTCGCTGCCTTTGTCTCGCCGTGTGAGAATTTCCTGTGCTGCCGATCGCACTGGGGTCTGTTCAAGCACAAACATCTTCACATGTCACTCGCAGACTGTGAAAGAAGCTAGCCCTAGTGATGAGAAAACCTAGGTAATCCAGATGTGTGGGGGCTTAGGCATCCAGATGCGGGGGAAGAGCACTTTTCCTGCGATGACTCTCCCTGACTCGGTTAGAGGGCGGCAGTCGACTTGGTTTTATTTCAAAGACAAGTCGACTCCTGGCCACTCGACAGGTCTCCCTCCCTTTTCTTTGGCGCGAGTCCAGAAACCCACCACCTTGAAAGTGACTCCAGCAGAGAAGGTGGAGGTAGCCATATTGATGGAGCGAGTGGTTCAGCGGATTCATGAGGGTGTGACTGGAATGGATTTGCTCAAAGTTTTTCTCACTCGACGTATCCAGCCCCTCCAGGCTCGTGATCACTCGATGTGGATGTACTCGGGGATTAAGGATTCCACTCGGATCCACGTGGAGGACGTTGATGAGAAGACGGTGGCGCAGTGGGTCCAAGGCATCACAGGAAACAAAGGACAACCCCAGGGGGTCCCGAAGAGTTCTTACATTCGACACCAACAACCAGCCAGACAAGGTCCATCTTTTATTTCCGAGTGTTTTTCATTCTGACTTGCAATTGTTTACTGAGTCGACCATCCTTTGTTCACCTCTTTTGCTTCGCAGATCTATACGTATACGTACTCAATGCCAAACGGGGAGCAAGAGCAGTACCAGGAAGGAGAAGAAAGCGGAGGCGAAAGCATGGATTATCAGTATGATGGAGGAGAAGAGGAGGAGGAAAGCGAGGACTCAAGCAGTGGCGAAGAGGTCGAGTCACCACCTCGCAATGAAAGGCGTTCCAAGAATAAGCACGAGCCGGCAAGTATCCGTGGCAAGGCGACTGCGCAGACTGGACAGACCTCAAAGCGCCCTCGGACGTCTTCTCCAGCGCCGACTGAGAAGGCCCCGAAGCAGTCTAAGGCTATGCCATCAAAGCCGCGGAAGGCTTTGCCCAAGATCAAAGTGGCCGTTCCCATTGCTTCCGTGTAATAGTTGGACTTGATTTCTTGGTTTGGCATGAATTGAACTTTAGTCGACTCATTTCGGAAGGTCTGACCGACTGAATCTTGAGATTTGCAGTGCTGCCACCTCTGGGACTTCTGTTTACAGGGATGAAGATGAGGAAATGGAGGATGCAGTCACCTCTGATCCGGGTATGACTCTTGGAATCTTGTCTTTACTTTCTCAGCCGTTTTGCTGGTCGAATGAATTCTGGCGATTGACTCTTTTTGCAGCTCCTCCTAATGTCATTGATCTTCCAGATGACGACAAGGATGTGCCGCTGAGGCCTATGGGAAGGAGAAGCAGGAAGACATCAACTGGCAAGGCGCCTCAGTCGACGCCGATGACGGAAGCGGTAATCCAGGAGACCGGCCACGCCAATCGGACTTCTGTGACTTTTGCCGTACCATTGTCGAGTGCCCATCCTTCAGCATCGACTGCGCAGACTCCGGCCGATCCATCTTCACTCTACACTGCACATCACGTCCCAGAGGACCAAGTGGGTGCTGCCAAGGAGGCTATACGCCAGGCGGGCATCATGATGGAGCAGATGAAGGTGGTCCGGGAGGCCAGTCAGGCTGCTTACGATGCCAGCTCAGCTCTCTAGAGCAACATCTAGGTTGGTTGATCGCCGACTGACCCTTTAGCTTGTCGCTTGTTCTGTTAGGATATGCTACCTGAAAACTTTCCTTGAGGGATCTTTCCATCAGTCTGCATTTTGCATTTGTACACCCACTGGGTGTTTTAACTTACTGCTAAATAGTTTTGTTTCTTGGGTCGACTAGGTTGTGTCGACTGAGTTTTTGAACCAGTGGGGGCACGCTGAGTGCACCAACTGGGTGTAGTCTCCGAGACCATAGTTGACTGTGGGTAGTCGGCTATGGTCTGAGAATCGGAATTTTCTCACTCGGCCTGGCAGACCATGTCGAGTGGAAACTGGACCAGTTGGGGCACGCTAAGTGCACCCACTAGGTGTAGTCCCCGAGACCGTAGTCGACTGCGGGCAGTCGGCTGTGGTCTGAGAACAACTTTCCTCTTCTTTTTTTTTACACTCGGCCTGGGCAGACCATGTCGAGTGGAAACTGGACCAGTGGGAGCACGCTAAGTGCACCCACTGGGTGTAGTCCCCGAGACTACTGTTAGATGTTTTGATTCGGCAGTAGTCTTAGAACTTGTTGACTTTATCATTCTATTGCTCTGAAGTAACCAATCTTTTCATTTGTCGACTGACTGTCCTTTGGTTACAGAAATCTTGTGAACTTGGAGCTCGTCTTGCTGACCTGGAGCAGAAGCAGATTCAGCTCAATCTCGACCTGGAGCTAGCCAAGACAAACTTGCAAAAGGCCAAGGATGAAGCTACTGGTACGAAAAACTTGTCGACTTAGTTTTTGAACCGGGTGTTCTTTGCTTTTTCTGAACCGAGTGTTATTTGTTTCAGAAACAATGAACCAGGCTCTGGTGAAGAAGGATCTGGACCTTGCAGCCGCGCAGAAAGCAGCCAAGGAGAAAACTGCACTCGCCGACCAGAAGCTGGCTTCAGTCAGCAAATTGGAGGAAGAGAACGCCAAGCTGAAAACTGCCCTAGATGAAGCCAACAAGGAGGCGACTCGTCTGAAGAAGGACAAGAGGGCCCTTACCGACAAAGTGGAAGACATCGCCTACAAGAGAGATGACTTAGAGAATTATCTGGGAGGGCTTGCCAAGAAGCTCTTCGTCATGCTTGAAGGTGCTTTCGTTTGTCCGACTGTCTTGCTGCTGTCGACTCGATATATAACCATTGACTCATCGCTATATTGCGTGTGCAGAATATTGCCAGAATTTCGAGGAAGAAACTGGGCGAGTCGAGACAAGCTTGGACCCCATCCCCTCTCCTGTGAAGGACGAAGCTGCCATGAACGTGCTCCGACTGGAACCCCGTGTCGCTGGTGTTGTCGACTACCTTGCTCGCCTGAAAGTTGCGGTGTCGCGAATCGACACAGCACTCTGGCCAAGGGTGACGCTCCAAAATGACCTTGAGTCTCTGATGGCTCGACTCAACGAGGTTCCCGGTCGGGTGCAGGAATGGAAGAAGTCTTCTGCTCGCTGCGGTGCTGACGTGGCTCTGTCTCTGGTTCGTGTCCACTTCAAGGAAGCGCGAGAAGAGAAGCTAGCAGCAATCAAGGTCGCCAATACCAAGAAGCACGACTTCCAATCCTTCATGGAAACTTTCATTGATGCAGCCACTCGGATCGCTGACGGAATCGACCTGGATGAGTTCGTTGAGCCAGCTAACCCTCCTCCTGCGGAGTGAACAAACTTTATGCCTTGCCTTAAATTTGCCTCGGAATGCCGAGTGATTTTGTAACCATAAAACTCCTTCGGGCCGGATGCCCGAGTACTTTAATCAGTGGTCTGGAACCTTAGGATTTATCTGAACTTGGTTTTTCTCTGAATATGCTGGTGTTCGCCTTCGAGTGGAACTTGTTTCTTCACTCGGAATAGTCTTTGTATCTATGATGCAGCTCCTAGGAGAAGGTGGCAGTTGACCTACACCTCGTGGTCCTTGCGAATCAGGATGGAGCGCAAATTGTATTTATGGCGCAGCTCTGAGGAGAAGGTCGCGGTCGACCTTCACCTTGTCGTCCTTGCGGATCGGAATGAAGTGCACATTGTATTTATGGCGCAGCTCTGAGGAGAAGGTCGCAATCGACCTACACCTCGCCGTCCTTGCGGATCAGGATGGAGCGCACATTGTACTTATGGCGCATCTCTGAGGAGAAGGTTGCAGTCGACCTACACCTCATCGTCCTTGCAGATCAGGATGGAGCGCACATTGTACTTATGGCGCAGCTCGGAGGAGAAGGTCGCAGTTGACCTACAACTCATCGTCCTTGCGGATCATGTTTCAAACTTAGGCAAGTACTGGACTGTAGCTAAGCCCCCGAGTGAGAGGGTTGCTCTTCACTCGGTGGGATTTTTCAACTTAGGCGAGTACTGGACTGCAGCTAAGCCCCCGAGTGAGAGGGTTGCTCACCACTCGGTAGGATTTTTCAAACTTAGGCGAGTACTGGACTGCAGCTAAGCCCCCGAGTGAGAGGGTTGCTCACCACTCGGTAGGATTTTTCAAACTTAGGCGAGTACTGGACTGTAGCTAAGTCTCCGAGTGAGAGGGTTGCTCACCACTCGGAAGGATTTTTCAAACTTAGGCGAGTACTGGACTGCAGCTAAGCCCCCGAGTGAGAGAGTTGCTCACCACTCAGTGGGATTTTTCAAACTTAGGCGAGTACTGGACTGCAGCTAAGCCCCCGAGTGAGAGGGTTGCTCACCACTCGGTGGGATTTTTCAAACTTAGGCGAGTACTGGACTGCAGCTAAGCCCCCGAGTGAGAGGGTTTCTCACCACTCGGTGGGATTTTTCAAACTTAGGCGAGTACTGGGCTGCACCTAAGCCCCCGAGTGAGAGGGTTGCTCACCACTCGGTGGGATTTTTCAAACTTAGGTGAGACACATTCAAAGCTAAGCCTCTGAGTGAGAGGGTTGCTCACCACTCGGTGGGATTTTTCAAACTTAGGCAAGTACTGGACTGCAGCTAAGCCCCTGAGTGAGAGGGTTGCTCACCACTCGGTGGGATTTTTCAAACTTAGGCGAGTACTGGACTGCAGCTAAGCCCCCGAGTGAGAGGGTTGCTCACCACTCGGTGGGATTTTTCAAACTTAGGCGAAACAGATTCGCAGCTAAGCCTCCGAGTGAGAGGCTTGCTCTTCACTCGGCAGGATTGACGGTGTCCTGGACTAGGGGGTACTCACCACGTCGTCTCCCGACCAGCTGGATCAGGCCGAGGACCCCCATGGCGGTTCACTATTGGGCCAGTTCGGACAGCCCATGCTCAAGACTTGGCGCCCAAGACAAGGGCTCCTCTAAACCCTAGGCCTACGGTGCATATATAAACCGAGGCCAGGCTAGTCAATAGACAATCTCATATTCATTACTACAATCTCGTGGTAGATACATGTACTCTGTACTACACCCATACGAATACAATCAAAAGCAGCATGTAGGGTATTATCTCATCAAGAGAGCCCGAAGCTGGGTAAAACCCCGTGTCCATGTTACCATCGCTCCAAGACGCCTAGCTTAGGACCCCTACTACCAGATATGCCGGATATTGAACCGACATTGGTGCTTTCATTGAGAGCCTGCTGGGTGTTCGTCGTGGATCGATGGGATGACCAGGTGATGTTTTTTTCAGTAAGATCTATAGATGATCTTTTTTGCAAAATCATTGCGGCCGTGTCGTACTACTTTGCCTGCAGTTAGACCCGAATCAAAAAATTAGCGACGGTCGTGTCCGCGTCTGGCAGTACGGATCCGAGTTCGGCACTGTGGCCACGGAGATCACGCACGCCTACGCCTGATACACCAAGGCCGACAGGAACTCATCTATGCGGCAACCACAGGGAGATCAATCCTTCCCTTTTTCCTTTATTATTTTATTAAGTATGGAGGTCAGCTACACATCTAACCTTTGGCGTCTCCCGATGCACCTTTTTCATGGGAGATTGATTTGATCCCTGTGTGAAAAGTAGTACTATAGTAGCACTTGAAGCCGTACTACTACTTTACTAGTAGTTTCTTGTGAAGACCAAGCTACGCACACACCAAAATAAAAATAGGTGACATTGTTCCTGTTGCTCAATTTGTACTGTGCAAATTGCTTGTTCCAGTATTTTCCCTGTTGTTTGTACTGTCTTTTGTATACGCAGGTCACAGTTCGGCTAACGTGATGGTCAAACCTATTTTCTGTTCGCGGTCTGATGAACACCGTGTTTGGAATCTGCACTGCTATACAAGTTGGGACTTCGTCATGCCTTCATTGTCCCCTGCCGATGGTCCGCGTTGAATCGACCTCGACCGCGCCACATTACCACCCTACCGAGCACCAACGCCAGGTTTTATTTTTCCTAACTATTCGGTTAGCTCCCAAAATTATTGCACACAGAATATTTTCTGTTGTTTTCCAATGCATTATTTTTGCAGGGGTATTTTGTCGACACTTGTGCACGACGTCGGTCTAGCCGGTGTCTGGCCGTCACTGAGGTTGGCCGACCTGTGTCGACATCGCCGCGCCACAACACCGTCATACCATCGAGCTAGCCTCAACGCTCAGGCCATATTTACCAAACTTTTTTTTACATCGCATAAATTAATTATGCACCTTTTTTCATCATTATTATTTCTTGGTTGCACTATGTTGTGCGTGCAGGCAATCTATTTAGGTTGGGCTGCGCCAACACCTCGGCAAGCCGATGTCGTCGTCCCACCTGTGTCGACCAAGTCATTGCGTTGCGTCAACGCGTGTCCCTGTGTCAACTTTTCCGCATTGCCGCTCTGCCAGGCTGACCTTGTCGCCCATGCCATATATATTCAATTTTTTTACTTCACATATGTCAATTAAATAGAAGATTTTTATTTTTGGACTACACTATTTTACATGTGTAGGTAATCGACTTCGACTGCGTCACGCGGTCACTTCGGCAAGCCGACGTCGTCGTCCCAATCGGCATAAATCAGCCCGCATGATCATCTTGTTGGTCGAACTGCCGTACCGACATGTTCGGTTGCCTCGGGGACTTCGGCATTGTTGAGAGAGCTCTACCTCAGCGAGTGTTTGGCACACGGGCCATATTTCTTTTATTACTCACTTTGCATAAACTATTAATTATGCAACTATTTTTTTTAAATTTATTATTTCTATTATCTCCGGCTTGCACTATTTTCCGTGCACAGATAAAAGATCCGGGTCCGGCAGCGCTTTCACCTCGGCGTACCGACGTACCACGTCACCTCGGCTGGACCGGGGCTTCGTCATCACTTCATTAACCCACGCTGGGGACTTCGGCGTCATGCTGCCGGCTTGCTCCGTCGCCTCGGTCAGACTGGGGGTTCAATCTCGCAACATTGGCCGGGCTACGTCGCCACTTCAGAGAGCCGAGCTCTTCGCTCCTCCACCTCGGGACCGGCTCGGGGGCTGGGCCCTTATCCCGCATCAACCTCGGACCGCGTCATCAACACCGAGCACATTAACCAGCTAAGTCACTTTCATCCTCAAAAACTTTCAGTTTTAAATTTTGTTCGGTTCGGCCAAGCATTATACCTTTTTTGCAAAAAGTTGTTTGTGAAAAACTTCCTTGTCAAAACTTTGTTTGTGACACACAAATTCCAATACCCCGTTTACTTGGGGGCTTCCTTCATGAAGCATTTCCTCTTGCAAATGATTATACTTGTATGGCTTCATTCCTTGTTCGTGTATTACACCACAATATGCACCATATTGACTTAAGTGTTCCGCAAGCTGGGTTGCCTTGCTCCTGTGTTTACCCCTACGTTCCCGATTTTTCGGCTAGGGAGTAAAGGGAGCACCTCTGCGATTGTCACGATCGGGTCATCCGAGCCGGACCTCAGACTGGGTGAAGCCGAAAGCTAGCGTTCTTATTGTTTTCAATTATGGTCGGCACACAACGGAACTCATGAGTACAAAAAATCTATTGCACAAGTCTCATAGTAACAATGAGCACCGAAGAAAGGTATCGGTGGGGGTACTATTTTCTTCGAAGATGCTTCTTACACTTCGTCAGTAATATAGCATAATTTCCCTGAGCGCGCTTTGTCTGTTACAGCCTTATGGCCTGATTGCCTGGTTATCGGAAACACCGTCGATATTCTTGACAGGTGGAGTACATAACACTTTTCGGCCCTTGACCGAAGAGGGAGAAGCCGACGGTCGGTTAAGACGCGTATAAAGTTCGGGTGAACACAGATATGATATAAGTACTTTGGTACATACAATCATTATACATAAAATTCTTTTACCCAAGTCACTTGGGGGCTCTTAAATTTGCATGAGCCGTTTTACAATAATTTTTTCTTCTCAGTCGCTGCAAAGTCTTTTTTTATCACTCCTTTTTTGACGCGAGTGTGTGGTCAATAGCCGGGTAGCCCGATTTTTTTCTCTCAAACCGCTCAAGTTTTAGTTCGCTGAACTGGCCTAATGAGAAACACCCCACCTTCGGGATAGGGAGGTTGAAGCCGAAGGCTGACCTGCTTGGCGTCTTGAGATAGGACGCGTCATGTTAAAACATGACAGAAGCACTTTTTTTCTCTAAGACCAATTTTTTGGATTGGCACCGAACACTTGATCTAGTTCGGACGTCAAGTTTTTCCTGAGGTTTTTTGGTTTTCCAAGCCTATGGCACTTTTAAACAATTTGTGTGTTTCCAGCATAAGTCTTGCAGTGCAACACCAGACACCTTTAGAGATTTGGCAAAAACATTCTCAGATATTGCTATATATGCATTGGTTTCGAATTGTGTCTTCGGTCAATAGTTGGGTTGCCCGGCTCCTGTGCTTGCCGCCAACATTCTGCTTTGTTCGGCTAGGTGTGCAAAAGGAGAACCACTGCGATTGTGCTTCCAGCTCGCATGGTTAAGCACCTCAGTGGAGAAAGCCGAAAACTGACTGTCACAATAAGCGTAAACTGGTCAGCGGTCCGATGACTGTGTTAAATGACGGGCCGTTCATAACATTGGCCGAAGTGTTTACGGCTTGACCTAGGCTATCGCCGAACACTAACCGGGGGCTAGTAATTGGCCTCCCAACTTTAAGCTCCTACGACTAAGTGAAACTTATAAAGGCCGCATATCTGATTGCCTCGTTTCCGCTAACACAACCGCCTTCGGGCACCGAGACGTCGGCTAAGGGTTGTCTTGTTATTGCGGAAACACCCTGCGTAGTATCTACAAAGGGGTAGAAGCCGACGATGGGCCACTTTCAACTGATAAACGGTCACAACGGAGTCAAAATAAACATATCATCGGTATTTGTATTTAATATACGAGGGCTGCCTTCCGCAATCATCGTTATAAAGCCATCAATTTGACTTAAGATTTTGGCCAAGCTGGGTTGCCTGGCTCCTGTGCTTATACCCCTACGTTCCCGATTGTTCGGCTAGGCGGTAAAGGGAGCACCTCTGTGATTGTTACAGCCGGGTCATCCGAGTTAGTACCTCAGACTGGGTGAAGCCGAAATCTAGCAATCTTAAAGTATCACATTGGTCGGCAATGACGGAAGTGAAATTTTTTGGTTCATTAATACCATAGAATTCGGGAACTTTCCCCGAACTAAATCCTCAATATTTTCCCCCTGCATTGATCAGAGGTGAGGTTTCATGATCATGGTTGGCATGACAACCCAAAGGAAGGAACCGATAGCGGGACTATTTTCTTTGGAAGATGTTTCTTACATTAAACAGTAATACAACATATCTCTCTGCGTACCTTTGTTCATAAAACCATATGGTCGGATTGCCTTGTTTGTCGTAAATCTTTGCCCTTGTAAAGGCTTTATAAAGTAGGACAAACACTCCTCGGCTACTGGCCAAGGAGGTGGAAGCCGATGGTTGGTCAACAAAGTTTTGTACAATGCGGATCCGAGCATTGATGATGAAAAGTATTTGGGTACATAGAATCATTACACATAATTTGTGATTTTACTTTGGATATCGATCCTTAATTCGGCCACTCGTGCCCACATTAAGGCTCGGGGACTACTGGGCTTCGTGCTTATTATTTACAAATATTAAAGGGGTACATCGATCCCCTGATCTGGTGTTGCCACCCGACCAGTGTCTCGGGGGCTACTGCATTGACAATCCAATGCAGAAAATTTAAAGTGCAATCAAGTTTTTGAGGAGATTATTATCCTCAGGTTGGTCGGCCGCACCCAACCTGAGTCTCGAGGACTTTGCACACCGTGTTTCTATTCCTAAATATGCTGCTGAGCTGGGAATTGATCCTCAGGCTGATTTTATGAATCGACCTGAGTCTCAGGGGCTACTAGGGTCAATGGTTTGATTTTTTCCTTCAGGTGCATCCCGGATATTAGGCCAACACGCACCTTGAGGGCTACTGGCTATACATCTCAGCAGAGATTACATTGCATAATTCAAGATTAAATTCATAAAAATCAGCCCATGGACGAGGTGGTGTACTACCTCGGATACAGTTCGGCGTTGGTGCTCGACTACAATAGACACCCCGGAAGCAGTCCGGCATAAAGCTCGGACGCCAGTGGTTGGCTCCGTAGAGGGCATTTCTGGCATTAAGCTCGGCTAAACTCCTTCGACTTTTTTGAGCCAAGGTGATCTATGACACCTCGGATATAGTCCGGCGTTGGAGCTCGGATACTCTCCGACGTTGGAGTTTGGATTCAGTCCAGCGTTGGAGCTCGGATACAGTCCGGAGTTGGTGCTCGGCTGCAAAAGATGCCTCAAATGCAGTCCGGCGTTGGAGCTCGGATGCAAGAGGACACCGCCGCACGGGGACAACTTCAAAAACAAGGTGGGCGTGAAAATAACAAGGCATTGATAAAGGCCAGAAACTTAAAGGGGCTCCTCGGATACCCGACGTGTAAACTCTTCGGATGCACTTTGGCGATCCTCAAGATCGAAGATGGGAAGATTTGTTGAACCAGTTTTCAAGACCGATGACCGAAGATGAAGAACAGTTCGGAAGAATCGAGGTCCGTCCCCAACTTGAAGACTGGTTCAGGGGGCTACTGACGGTGTCCTGGACTAGGGGGTACTCACCACGTCGTCTCCCGACCAGCTGGATCGGGCCGAGGACCCCCATGGCGGTTCACTATTGGGCCAGTTCGGACAGCCCATGCCGCATACAAGGAGGTTTCCACAAGACTTGGCGCCCAAGACAAGGGCTCCTCTAAACCCTAGGCCTACGGTGCATATATAAACCGAGGCCAGACTAGTCAATAGACAATTTCATATTCATTACTACAATCTCGTGGTAGATACATGTACTCTGTACTACACCCATACGAATACAACCAAAAGCAACATGTAGGGTATTATCTCATCAAGAGAGCCCGAAGCTGGGTAAAACCCCGTGTCCATGTTACCATCGCTCCAAGACGCCTACCTTAGGACCCCTACTACGAGATACGCCGGATATTGAACCGACAAGGATTTTTCAAACTTAGGCGAGTACTGGACTGCAGCTAAGCCCCCGAGTGAGAGGGTTGCTCACCACTCAGTGGGATTTTTCAAACTTAGGCGAGTACTGGACTGCAGCTAAGCCCCCGAGTGAGAGGGTTGCTCACCACTCAGTGGGATTTTTCAAACTTAGGCGAGACGGATTCGCAGCTAAGCCTCCGAGTGAGAGGCTTGCTCTTCACTCGACATGATTGTTTTTGGAACTTAGGCGAAACGGATTCGCAGCTAAGCTAAGGCACCCACTAGGGAATTTAGAACACATAGAAAAGGAACAACAATCATTTAGGAGACTGTAAAACTGTGTCTTTGATAATCAAACTAGAAGGTATTTCTTATTATATCTCAACACTCTGAATGCTTAAGTATAAAAGGGGCGGAGCAGCTCCGCATTCCAAGCGCGTGGCTCTTCTTTATTGTGCTCGACATTGTAGAGGTGATATGCTCCGTTGTGGAGCACTTTTGTGACAATGAAGGGCCCTTCCCAAGTAGGAGCGAGCTTGTGTGGTTTGTGCTGATCCACCCGAAGAACCAAGTTTCCCTCTTGAAATGCTCGACCCCTCACATTTCTGGCGTGGAATCGACGCAGGTCTTGCTGATAAATGGTCGACCGGGTCAGGGCCATCTCTCTTTCCTCTTCCAGGAGATCAACTGCATCTTGCCGAGCCTGTTCCGCTTCATCTTCTAAGAAAAGTTCGACTCGGGGTGCATTGTGAAGCAAGTCACTCGGAAGCACAGGTTCAGCCCCATAGACTATGAAGAATGGAGTTCGGCCAGTCGACCGATTAGGAGTTGTCCTTAGTCCCCAAGGCACTGATGGAAGTTCATCGACCCAGGCGCCTGCTGCATGCTTGAGGTCACGCATCAATCGGGGTTTCAGTCATTTGAGAATCAATCCGTTTGCTCTTTCAGCTTGTCCATTCGACTGGGGATGGGCGACTGAAGCATAGTCGACCCGAGTGCCTTGGGAAGCGCAAAAAGCTCTGAACTCGTCAGAATTGAAGTTCGACCCATTATCTGTGATGATGCTGCACGGGACACCATATCTGAATGTTAACTCTCTGATGAAGCTGACAACAGTACTTGCTTCGAGGTTATTGATAGGCTTGGCTTCAATCCATTTTGTGAACTTGTCGACTGCTACGAGCACATGAGTGAAGCCACTCCTGCCAGTCCTCAGAGGTCCAACCATATCTAATCCCCAGACAGTAAAAGGCCAGACGAGCGGAATGGTGTTCAGGGCAGATGCAGACTTGTGAGACATGTTGGTGTAGAACTGGAAACCTTCACATTTGTCGACTATATCTTTTGCCATTTCATTCGCTCGTGGCCAATAAAACCCCGCTCGGTATGCTTTGGCCTGAATGGTCTGAGAGGACGCATGGTGACCACAGGTCCCCGAGTGGATGTCGTTGAGGATCACTCGACCTTCTTCCGGTGTTATGCACTTCTGAGCGACTCCGGCAACACTTTCTCTGTAAAGCTGTCCACCCATTACTGTGAAGGCTTTAGACCAACGGACAATCTGACAGGCCTCTTCTTCATCCTCTGGGAGCTCTTTCCTGAGAATATATGCAATGTACGACACTATCCAATCGGGTATGACGACCAAAACTTCCATGACCAAGTCGACCACAGCTGGGATTTCAACTTCAGTCGGATCAGTAGGGCTCTTAGGTTGTGGCGGCTCCTCCGTGAAGGGATCCTCTTGGACAGACGGCGTGTGAAGATGCTCCAAGAACACATTACTGGGAATAGGCTCACGCTTGGAGCCTATCTTTGCCAAATCATCAGCTGCTTGAATTTTTAGTCGGGGTATATGATGGAGCTCTAACCCCTCAAACTTCTTCTCTAACTTTCTCACTGCATTACAATAGCCAGTCATAGCTGGGCTCCTAACGTCCCACTCCTTCATCACTTGATTAACCACCAAATCTGAGTTGTCGTAGACCATTAGGCGACGGATGCCAAGTGAAATGGCCATTCGCAACCCGTACAAAAGTGCTTCGTATTCAGCCTCATTGTTAGATGAATCAAAATGAATCCAAAGAACATAGCTGAGCCTGTCTCCTCGGGGATACCAATACCTCCCCAGCACCAGAACCATTCAACATCTTGGATCCGTCAAAGAACATGGTCCAATGCTCTGAGTGAATCTGAGTCGGTTGTTGCTGCTCAACCCACTCGGCGAGGAAATCTGCTATCTTGGGACTTGATAGCTTTCTTTGCCTCAAACTTGATATCCAATGGAAGGAGTTCAATCGCCCACTTTGCCACTCGACCAGTTGCATCTCTGTTGTTTAGAATTTCTGACAATGGTGCGTCACTGACGACTGTAATGGAATGATCTGAAAAGTAATGTGCAACCTTCTTCGTGGTCATGTAAATTCCATAAACATGCTTCTGATAATGTGGATATCTCTGCTTGGACGGAGTCAAGACTTCAGAAATATAGTACACTAGGCGCTAAACTTTATAGGCTTTTCCTTCTTCTTCCCGCTCGGCCGTGAGTACTGTACTGACAACTTGTCCAGTGGCTGCAATATAAAGCAGTAAAGGCTCTTTGCTGATTGGGGCAGCAAGCACCGGCTGGGTGGAAAGCAGGGTTTTGAGCTCTGCAAACGCTGCATCAGCTTTAGGAGTCCACTCAAACTTATCAGATTTCTTCATTAGTCGGTAAAGAGGCAATGCCTTTTCACCGAGGCGAGAGATGAACCGACTCAAGGCGGCCAAACAACCAGTAAGCTTCTGAACGTCATGCACACACACATGGCGTTTCATCCGGAGTATGGCCCCAACTTTCTCTGGGTTCGCGTCGATCCCTCGTTCGGTAACGAGGAAACCGAGTAACTTTTCTCCCGGAACTCCGAATGTGCATTTTGATGGATTAAGCTTGATATCATACCTTCTCAAGTTGGCAAAGGTTTCAGCGAGGTCAGTCAGCAGGTCGGAACTTTTACGCGACTTGACCACAATGTCATCGATATATGCTTCCACATTCCGACTGATTTGAGCGAGCAGGCACTTCTGAATCATCCTCATAAATGTGGCACCAGCGTTCTTGAGACCGAATGTCATGGTGACATAGCAAAAGCACCCGAATGGGGTGATGAAAGTTGTTTTTATCTCATCGGGTCCATACAGTCGGATCTGATGATACTCGGAATAGCCGTCCAGAAAAGACAAACGCTCACACCTCGCAGTTGAGTCGACGGTTTGGTCGATACGGGGGAGAGGGAAATGATCTTTCGGGCAGGCCCGATTGATATGCTTAAAGTCAATGCACATACGAAGTGAGTCGTCCTTCTTGTGGACCATGACAACATTGGCGAGCCACTCGGAGTGGTAAATCTCTCGGATGAACTCATCTGCGAGGAGCCGAGCCACTTCCTCGCCAATTGCCTTTCTCTTCTATACGGTGGACCGTCGAAGATGTTCCTTGACTGGTTTCACTTTCGGGTCGACTCCCAAACGGTGCTTAGCCAGTTCCCTGGGTACACCCGGCATGTCAGAAGGCTTCCATGCAAAGATGTCCCAGTTCTCACGGAGGAACTGGATGAGCGCTTCTTCCAATTTGCTGTCGAGTGATGTTGAGATATGAGTAGGAGCAGCATTAGGGTCGGTCGGGTGAATATGAATCGACTTTGTTTCACCGGACGACTGAAATGCAGAATCCGTGGCAGGCTTCTTGGCTTGCAACAAATCACTCGGATCTGCATCTTTCTGATACTCTTGCATTTCAACTGCTGCCATTTGTGCATCGGCAATTTTAGAACCTTTCTGGAAGCATTCCTCTACCTTCTGCCGATTGCCAGTGACCGTGATCACTCCTCTGGGACCAGGCATTTTCAGTTTGAGATACACGTAACATGGTCGAGCCATAAAACGTGCATATGCAGGCCTCCCCAAAATAGCATGATAAGCACTCTGGAAATCCACTACTTCAAATGTCAACTTTTCCTTACGGTAATTCTTTGAATCAGCGTGTACCACGTCAAGGGTTATCTGGCCGAGTGATTCAGCCTTCTTGTCAGGGATGACGCCGTGAAATCTCATGTTGCTCTCACTAAGCTTGGACGTCGGAATGCCCATCCCCTTCAAGGTTTCAGCGTAAAGGATATTCAAACCGCTACCACCATCCATCAGCACTTTGGTCAGCCGAGTGCCCCCAACGACTGGGTCGACCACCAACGTTTGCCTCCCTGGAGTGGCTATGCGAGCAGGATGATTAGACTGGTCAAATGTGATAGCTGTTTGTGACCACTTCAGGTATGTTGTCGTTGCCGGAGCAACCATATTCACTTCTTTGTTTATCACTTTCAGTCGACTTTTGCTCTCAACATCAGCAAAAATCACCAGGGTGGAATTGACATTGGGAAAACCATCATCTTCCTCTTTGTCCTCATCCTTGTCCGACTCCTTTTCCTTCTGATTGGGTTGCCTCTCTCAGAACTGCTGGATCAGAACTCGACACTGTCGAGTGGTATGTTTAGGATAAATCAGATTACCCTCTTCATCCTTCTTGGTGTGAATGTGACATGGCAAATCCAACACATCATTTCCGGCTTGATCTTTCACTTTCTTGGAGGTCCAGGGCCCCTTAGGTTTCCCTTTAAACTTTCCTTGAATCACTGCTACAGTTTCACCAGGCCCTGCCGTCTCGGCTTTACGCTTCTGTTTCCGATTGGAATTGCGTCCACCGGTGTCCTGACCGACTGGTTTGCTCTTTCCACTGCGGAGTCGATCCTCTTCTTCTCCGTTAGCGTACCGAGTGGCTATTTCCATCGTCCAAGTCAGCGACATGTCTCCTGGCCGACCGAATTTCAGGACCAGCTCTCGATACTTAATGCCTTCTTTGAAGGCGCAAACTGCTTGATGCTGGGACACATTTTCCACTGTGTGATGCAAAGTGGTCCACCTCTGAATGTAATCTCTTAGAGTCTCATTCGGTTTTTGCACGCAATGCTGCAATTCTGTTAATCCTGCTGGCCGCTTGCAAGTACCCTCAAAAGTTCTGACAAACACTTGGGCAAGTTCCTCCCAACTGAATATACTGCCTGGGGTCAATTGATTTAGCCATGCTTTGGCCGAACCTTCCAGCATCAGAGGAAGATGCTTCATGGCCACCTCATCATTGCCGCGACCAATCTGCACAGCCACTCGGTAATCCTCAAGCCAAGTGTCGGGCTTGGACTCACCAGTGAACTTACTGACTCAGGTCGGCAACCTGAAGTTGGGAGGAATCTCTGCAGCCCTGATGGATCTACTGAAATGCTCTGGACCTGAAACATGGACTCTGCTACCAGTCGGGCGATCTCTGTCATGGCCCTCTCTGTGTGCTCTGTTCCTGTCGACCAAACCTTGAACGAGAATAGATCTCACATCAAAGCCTGGCTCTCTTGGGTCGACTGGTATCCTTCGCTCGCCACTGTGCGGGCGTCTGTCATCATACTACCGGGGCACATATGACCCACTCCTCGGAGGAGGTGTGGGCACTCGACGCCGGTCATCACGACCGAGTCGGTGATTGTGCTGCTCGTGGTTCCGTCCCACGTACTGATCCTGCCGGTGCCCACATCCCCCACGCCGCGGAGGCGATCTTCGGTTGTGGGCCGACTGAACCATATCTGCCATCACAGATCTCCTATGAATCCTATTCCGCGACTGAGACACCGCTGAGTTCTGCTCTCCCGCTGCCCGGAGTAAGGCCCGGATCTGCATCAAACCCCTACCAACCTCCGACTGGGAAGGTTGAATTGACTCCGCTATACGGGCCGCAGCTGTGAGATTCTGAATCGGAGTGCGGTATACCTGAGGTTGAGGCGGAAAAAGCTGTCGTCGACTGGACTCGGGAATCCGCTGCTGAGCATGCTCATCGAGTGCATGCTGAAGGTTCTCCAGCCGAGTGCGCTCAGCCAAATTGGCTAGGGGCGCCTCCTCCAATGCCCGAGCCTTAGAGGTTTCCCCAATGATGGGCGTGTGGAGCGCATCCATGTTGCCGTGGCGAAGCTCTTCTCTCAGCTGCGAAGAAAGAGGCTCGGGGAGGTACTCCTCGTGAACGTGTGATGGATCGCCGCCACCATCACCGCCGTCGTTGCGGCGGAAGCCAGGCGGACTACGTGGTCCGTCGACCATCAAGACTTCAGCCGCAGGGTCGCTGCTATCGCACTCGGATGCGGTCTCGACGGAGCCAGTCGACAGGTCGAACAGGCCGTAGAGAGTTTCGTCGGGCTCGATTGCCGCAACTTGTGGGGTGGCCGACTGACGAGCCACCGCGTGTTTCACCCACCGCTGAAGCCGCGACCGACCGGATCTCTTGCGTCGGCGAACAACGGGGAGCGAGGACACCATGGGAGCCGACCGATACTGGGTCGACGGCTGCCGGAGAAGGACGCCGCGAACGCACGCGCGAAAGTTCGCGCCCTGCGGACGGGGAGCATCTCGATGTCAAGGGGAGCTTCCTGAAGCCAGGCGGAGTCGTCGGCAACGAAGACGAGCGCGCGAGATGGATCTCGCGGCCCTTAGCCAATCCACCGCCAGAAACCATGATGATGGGAATCAGAAAAATCACAACCTCACCAAAAAGTCGCTAAGACACCTGCCCCACGGTGGGCGCCAACTGTCGTGGTTCTAAGACTGACAGTAGAATGGGGGTAGGTATGAGGAGGCAAGATCCTAGCTATGATGAAGTTGTACACACAAGGTTTACGAGTTCAGGCCCTTCACGGTGGAAGTAACAGCCCTACGTCTCGGTGCCCGGAGGCGGTCGACTGGATTATGTGTGTGGAGTTATAGGGGGTGCTAACCCTTGCCCCTGAGGAGGGGGTTGGCTTATATAGAATGCGCCAAACCCCTCCGGCCCTCAGTCACACAGGGTACATAAAGAGAGGGCGTTACTGGTAACGCCAGCAATAAAGATACATGAATGACCATTAAGTCTACAAAGTAAATGCCCTACCGTTGCTGTTCAGAGCGGCTTTAGACCTTTAGGTTGTCGAGTGACTGATGCTATGGTCGAGTGACATTGAACCTTCCGAGTGGAATGCTTTTGGTCGAGTGGTTGATGTTACGCCATGAATACTTCTGACTTTAGGGTAATGTCCTTGGGGAGGGCGTCTAGGTCAGGCCTATGACCCTACCCTAGGTACATGTCATCGTCAGCTCAGCCTCCGCTGGTATGCCAGGTCGCGATGCCGTGGTCAAGGCCAGGGGTGAGGGCTCGAGAGCCAGTAGGAGCCCCTGAGGTGCGGTGCTTACGGCTCCCCTCTTTAACGTGCAAGTGATTTGCATGAAAAAAGAGTGGTTGGCCTCGAGAGGGTGCATTGGAGGGGTCACGGTTCAATTTGCTGGCGGAGGTGCTGGCGGGGCCGCTCGTGGTCCTAGCTCCAGAGGCTCCTGCGAGTTATCCGAAGAAAGAAAACATAGCACATAGCTGTGCTTGTTGTCCTGCTGGTGATCTTTCCGCAAGAAGACGAAGGTATTGAGGACTCAGTGAGGTGACGTGCGCGGGGCCGGCCGCGAGACAGAGCTCGGTCTCTCAGGTTTGTCAGCACTGCAGGGATGGATCCGAGCACAAGCGTCATGCCAGCAGCCCCCGTTGTGGGATGAGCAAGAGGCAGGTTAGCAACACGCAGAGGCCGCGAGGGGCGACTTCATAGGTAACGAGACAGCAAGGGTAACATGAGTAACCATGATAACACAAGCATGCATACTGGTCCGGAGTACATGAATCAAAATGGTGTGGCTGCGGAACTGGCCCTAACAGCTTAAGGATAATGCAACCTGAGGGGCGCCCTCAATTGAACAAACCAAAAAGTCACCTGGCACCGTTGTTGTAGAAGTGTTGGAGTAGCCGGAGATGCACGCCGAAGAGGTCGTTCCTCACGAGTCATCCGCCTCCTAAGTCTCGGGGGGCTCCGGAGGTCCAGGAGGCTCGCGAGGGTCCAGCGCCTACTTCGTCAGGATTGCCTGGCGCCTGGCCCTGTGAGCCACCAGGATGCCCTGCATGTAGCGCTGGTGCATGGCAGCCATGTTCAGCAGGCCGAACGGCATGCGAACATAGCTGCGGGGGCAGCCCCCACTCCGACCAATGCGGGACGGCCAGAAGCGCTCCTGAGAAGTGGCCCTGTTGAGCCCTGGGATGTTGACGCAGACGTGCAGCTCGCCACCCATGTCAGGGGAAGCAGCTGCACTGAGCGATGCGGGGCGACGCTCTCTGCGCATAGCTCGCGCCTCCTGAAGCTCTCCACGTTGCTGATGGTCGCACACAGAGCATCGGGAGTGCGCCAGCGGTGGCCGCACACTTGAGCTGAACTGTAGAGTCGAAAGTGATGGAGTACTTGGACCACCTGAGGGGACCGGACGCCTCGGGCTTGGGGAGGGCCGCGTTCACCTCACGAGCGAATTGTTTGAAGATCCGATGAGAGGCGGAGGCCTGAGCGCCACCTAGGATGCAGGTAATGGCGCGAGGCTCTTGGAAGCCCCCAGCCCCATTGTCTTGATGGCGCTCGTCGTTCCTCCTTGGCGGTGGTGACAGCGGATGGAGACCGGCGGTGCCCTAAGGACGATCCTCACAAGGCTGGTCCCTCCAGGGGCCATCGCGAGGCTGGCCCTACCAGCGGTCCTCACGAGGCTGATCGCGCCAGTCCTGGCGGGGGTCGCAGTTGTCCCAGTGTCCTCCACCGAGGCCCCCTCCGTGGCCGTAGCCACGGTCGTTGCACTCAGGGCGGCGGCCAAGGCGCCTGTCACAGATCGCCCTAAGCTCTTGGCAGTCATTGGTGTTGTGGCTATGAACGTTGTGGAAGACGCAGAACGGGCGACTGCCTGATAACCCACAAGTATAGGGGATCGTTTTTAGACTTCTTTGATAAATAAGAGTGTCGAACCCAACGAGGAGCTAAAGGTAGAACAAATATTCCCTCAAGTTCTATCGACCACCGATACAACTCTACGCACACTTGATGTTTGCTTTACCTAAAAGAAGTATGATACTATTCTGCAAGAATAAAACTACGTGTACTTTGCAAGAATAAAACTATGAATAGATTGCAAGGTAATAAAAGTGGATAGGTTTTGTCAACAAGGAAGTCATTTGTCCCTAGGCAATCGATCACAAGTACCGGTAATCATTCTTGTAATTTTATATGAGGGAGAGGCATGAGCTAACATACTTTCTCTACTTGGATCATATGCACTTATGATTGGACCCCTAGCAAGCATCCACAACTACTAAAGATCATTAAGGTCGTGAAACCCAACCATAGCATTAAGTATCAAGTTGTCTTTATCCCATACGCAACAACCCACCTACTCGGATTTAAACTTCTATCACTCTCACAACCCACCATAAGCAAATCATGAACGCATTGCAACACCCCACAACAGGGACCCCTCACGTTTGTGCGAGACGGAGGGCACCGTAGGGCAGCACCATAAACAAAATATACAATCATACCAACCAAGATCATGATTAACCCGTGGGACAAAATGGATCTAATCAAACATCATAGGATAACCATAGATCATTGGGAAATAATGTATGGAGTTAGCACCATGTTTAAGTAGAGATAACAGCATGGAGAAGGGGTGTTACTGAAGGAAATATGCCCTAGAGGCAATAATAAAGTTGTTATTTATATTTCCTTATATCATGATAAATGTTTATTATTCATGCTAGAATTGTATTAACCGGAAACTTGATGCATGTGTGGATACATAGACAAAACACCGTGTCCCTAGTAAGCCTCTACTAGACTAGCTCGTTGATCAAAGATGGTTAAGTTTCCTAAGCATAGACATGTGTTGTCATTTGATTAAGGGGATCACATCATTAGGAGAATGATGTGATGGACAAGACCCATCCGTTAGCTTAGCATAATGATCGTTAAGTTTTATTGCTATTGCTTTCTTCATGACTTATACATATTCCTTTGACTATAGATTATGCAACTCCCGGATACCAGAGGAATACCTTGTGTGCTATCAAACATCACAACGTAACTGGGTGATTATAAATATGCTCTACAGGTATCTCCGAAGGCGTTTGTTGGGTTGGCATAGATCGAGATTAGGATTTGTCACTCCGAGTATCGGAGAGGTATCTCTGGGCCCTCTCGGTAATGCACATCATAATAAGCCTTGCAAGCAATGTGACTAATGAGTTAGTTGCAGGATGATGCATTACGGAACGAGTAAAGAGACTTGCCGGTAACGAGATTGAACTAGGTATGAAGATACCGACGATCGAATCTCGGGCAAATAACATACCGATGACAAAGGGAATAACGTATGTTGTCATTACGGTACGACCGATAAAGATCTTCGTAGAATATGTGGGAACCAATATGAGCATCTAGGTTCCACTGTTGGTTATTGACCGGAGAGGTGTCTCGGTCATGTCTATATAGTTCTCGAACCCGTAGGGTCCGCACGCTTAACGTTAGATGACGATTTTGTATTATATGAGTTATGTGATTTGGTGACTGAATATTGTTCGGAGTCCCGGATGAGATCACGGACATGACAAGGAGTCTCGAAATGGTCGAGAGGTAAATATTCATATATTGGACGATGATATTCGGATACCGGAAGTGTTCTGGGGGTACCGGGTGCATATCGGGTCACCAGAAGGGGTTCCGGGCATCCCCCCGGCAACTATATGGGCCTTAATGGGCCAAGAGGGGGACAGACCAGCCCCTAAGGGGCTAGTGCGCCCCTCCCATATGGGCTGGCCAAATTGCAGTAGAAAAGGGGAAGGAGGAAAGGAAAAAGGGAATAGGATTCCCCCTTCCCCCTCTTCCCTTCCTACTCCGAATAGGAATAGGAAAGGGGGGAGGCCGAATTGGGAGGACCACAAGTAGGATTCCTCCTACTTGGGGCGCCCCTTGGCTGACTCTCCTCCCCTCCAACCTATATATATGAAGGGGGGCCACCGCTAGAACACACACCAACAATTGTTAGCCATGTGTGGCGCCCCCCTCCACGGTTTACGCCTCCGGTCATATCTTCGTAGTGCTTAGGCGAAGCCCTGCGCGGATCACTTCACCATCACCGTCACCGTGCCGTCATGCTGACGGAACTCTCCTCAACACTTTGCTGGATCAAGAGTTCGTGGGACGTCATCGAGCTGAACATGTGCAGAACTCGGAGGTGTCGTACGTTCGGTGCTTGATCGGTCGGAACGAGAAGAAGTTCGACTACATCAACTGCGTTGTCAAATGCTTCCGCTTTCGGTCTACGAGGGTACGTGGACACACTCTCCCGTTCTCGTTGCTATGCATCTCCTAGAGAGATCTTGCGTGAGCGTACGGATTTTTTTGAAATTGCATGCTTCGTTCCCCAACAGTGGCATCTGAGCCAGGTCTATGCGTAGATGATATGCACGAGTAGAGCACAAATACTTGTGGGCGATCATAGTCATACTGCTTACCACCAACGTCTTATTTTGATTCGGCGGTATTGTTGGATGAAGCGGGCCGGACCAATCTTACATGACCACGTTCATGAGACCGGTTCCATCGACAGACATGCAACTTGTTTTGCATAAAGGTGGCTGGCGGGTGTCTGTTTCTCCAACTTTAATTGAATCAAATTTGACCATGGCCGGTCCTTGTTGAAGGTTAAAACAACAAACTTGACGAAACATCGTTGTGGTTTTGATGCGTAGGTAAGAACGGTTCTTATTACACTACTAGAAAAAGGCCTACTAGTGGCGCACCAGTTTTGCCTACTAATGGCGCACTACTGGTGCGCCACTAGCATCACGCCACTAGATTTTTTTACTAATGGCGCACCGCTGGTGCGCCATTAGTATCTGGTATACTAATGGCGCACCAGTGTGCGCCATTAGTATATGCCACGGTGCGCCATTACTATCGGACTTAGTAATGGCGCACCACATAGAAGTGCGCCATTAGTAACAATTTTTTTTCAAATATTTTTTCAGAAATATTTTAAAAAAATTTCAATTTTTTTTTCAGAAATATTTTTTTCAAATATTTTTCAAAAAAATGTTCAAATTTTTTTTTTCCAATTTTTTCTTAATCTCTGGTCACTATGGCTTAATCTCAGGTCAATTTTTTTGCCTACTAATGGCGCACTACTGGTGCGCCACTAGCATCACGCCACTAGATTTTTTTACTAATGGCGCACCGCTGGTGCGCCATTAGTATCTGGTATACTAATGGCGCACTAGTGGTGCGCCATTAGTATATGCCACGGTGCGCCATTACTATCGGACTTAGTAATGGCGCACCACATAGAAGTGTGCCATTAGTAACAATTTTTTTTCAAATATTTTTTCAGAAATATTTTAAAAAAAATTTCAAATTTTTTTTATTTTTTTTCAGAAATATTTTTTTCAAATATTTTTCAAAAAAATGTTCAAATTTTTTTTTCCAATTTTTTCTTAATCTCTGGTCACTATGGCTTAATCTCAGGTCAATATGCTTAATTTCAAGTCAAATCGCACTAAGTGGTCAAACTTCCCAGAAGGTCACCCATCCTCACACTACTCCAGCCCGAGCACGCCTAACTTCGCGGTTCTATCCAACCCCAGCACCACCTCACTTAACAGCCACTTGTTGATATATCTATCATATCAATCCTATTAAACCTTGTTGATGTCTAGGACTTTGTTCATATTCATGAGCATGATGAAATTTTGAAAAATATTTCAAACTTCCCTGTTATATTACGAATCATTTTTTGAAAAAAATCCAAAAAAAATTCAAAACCAATATTTTTTTCATTTACTAGTGGCGCACCTAGCAACCGGTGTGCCACTAGTAAGTTTGAAATTTTTTGAATTTTTTTGCCTCCAGATCTTGAAAGCCCCGTATCTTTTTTTCTGTTAGGTTTTTGAGGATTTTGAAAATGTTTAACGGGTTCCCCCCGGTTAAATTCGGATGTAACTTTTCGAGTAGATGATTTTTCATATAAAAAACTTTTTCATCCGAGTTCGTATGCAAAAGTTATGCCCATTTTAAGAAATTCTAGAGAGATTTTGCAAATAAAGTCGAAATTCATATTTGTTAATTTCCCAACAACTAGACCACATATCACATGGGAATCTTATTTTATTTTATTTTTTGACATTTCCATCATTTTCTTTTATTTTTTTAAACTGAAAAGGCGGTCCACGGGGGGGGGGGGGTGCATTCGGTGGAATGGGCCAAGTTACTAATGGCGCACCGTTGGGGTGGTGCGCCATTAGTAGTTCAACTAGTAATGGCGCACCACCCCAACCGTGCGCCATTAGTAGTTTTTCAAAAAAAAAATTGAAACAAAATTTGTAACAAAATTACTAATGGCGCACCTGTGAGTGGTGCGCCATTAGTAGTTCAACTAGTAATGGCGCACCGTGGGAGTGGTGCGCCATTAGTAGTTTAAAAAATAAAAATAAAAAAAAATTGAAAAAAAAATTTGAAACATAATTACTAATGGCGCACCGTGGGATGGTGCGCCATTACTAGTTGAACTACTAATGGCGCACCATCCCACGGTGCGCCATTAGTAGTTTTGAAAAAATTAAATTTATTTTTTTACTAATGGCGCACCGTGGATGTGGTGCGCCATTAGTATTTTCACACTAATGGCGCACCAACACATGGTGCGCCATTAGTATTTAGTAATGGCGCACCACATGTACAGTGCGCCATTAGTGGCCATTCCATCTATAGCCCTTTTCCTAGTAGTGTTAGAAGCCCGTACCAGCCATGTAAAACTTGCAACAACAAAGTAGAGGACGTCTAACTTGTTTTTGCAGGGCATGTTGTGATGGGATATGGTCAAGACATGATGTGATATACGTTATTGTATGAGATGACCATGTTTTGTAAAAGTTATCGGCAACTGGCAGGAGCCTTATGGTTGTCGCTTTATTGTATGAAATGCAATCGCCATGTAATTGCTTTACTTTATCACTATGCATTAGCGATAGTTGTAGAAGCAATAGTTGGCGAGACGACAACGACGCTACGATGAATATCAAGGTGTCAAGCCGGTGACGATGGAAATCATGACGGTGCTTTGGAGATGGAGATCAAAGGCGCAAGATGATGATGGCCATATCATGTCACATATTTTGATTGCATGTGATGTTTATCTTTTATGCATCTTATTTTGCTTAGTGATACGTCTCCATCGTATCTACTTTTCCAAACACTTTTGCCCTTGTTTTGGACTTTAACTTGCATGATTTGAATGGAACTAACCCGGACTGACACTGTTTTCAGCAGAATTGCCATGGTGTTATTTTTGTGCAAAACTAAAAGTTCTCGGAATGACCTGAAACTTCACGGAGAATATTTTTGGAATATATAAAAAGTACTGGCGAAAGAATCAAGGCCAGGGGGCCCACAGCCTATCCACGAGGGTGGGGGGAAGCCTACCCCCCAGGGCGCGCCCCTGCCTCGTGGGCCCCCTGGTGCTTCACCGACCTCAACTCCAACTCCATATATTCACGTTCGGGGAGAAAAAAATCAGGGAGAAGGACTCATCGCGTTTTACGATATGGAGCCGCCGCCAAGCCCTAAACTCTCTCAGGAGGGCCGATCTGGAGTCCGTTCGGGGCTCCGGAGAGGGGAATCCGTCGCCATCGTCATCATCAACCTTCCACCATCACCAATTTCATGATGCTCACAACCGTGCTTGAGTAATTCCATCGTAGGCTTGCTGGACGGTGATGGGTTGGATGAGATTTACCATGGAATCACTACAACAAAAAGACACATCCGTGACATTTTGGGCCGAACGAATTTTTTTCCTGTCATACTTATGACACTTCTATGACAATAATTGTGACAAAACACGGTATCATCATAGATGTGGTGGGGTCCTACTTCTATGACAAAAAATCATGTCAGAAAATGGGCTTTTCGTCCTAGGCGGGCCGAAGACGCAGCTGCATGACATTCTTTGGGCCGTCCATGACGGAAAAAACCATGGTAGAAGCGAGGGCGAGGAAAATATCGGAGTGTTCCCGGTTAGGGTGGGTGGTCGGGGCCGAGCGATGCACGTTTATCTCGTACACGCATGGGCGTGGGTGCGAGGCGTTGGGCTCTAACTGAACCCGAGCGAGGCGTTGGGCTCTAACTGAACCCGAGCGATTGCACTCCAGGCTACGCGTTACTGAACCCGAGCGATCGATCGATGGCTGTTAACTGAACCCGATCGAGCGATTCCTTTGCTACTGCTGCTAACTGAAGCCGATCGATGCTGCCTCTGGATGAACAGTGAGCTTTGCTGGGGGGTTTGGATGAATAGTTCCCGGTGGGGGTGGATGAACAGGACCCCGTGGTGTTGCCTCTGGATGAACAGGAACCCGATCGATCGAGCCGGTTGGGGCTGGATGAACAGGATCCCGTGGAGGGCAGGATGAACAGGACCATCCCGTGGAGGGCAGGATGAACAGTAGACGATGGAGGGTAGGATGAACAGTAGCCCATGGAGGGGTGGTTGAATAGGAGCCCGTGGAGAGGGCTGGTTGAACAATAGCCGGTGGAGTAGCGCGCGGTGGAGGCTGGATGAACAGGAGCCCGTGGATGAACAGTCGCAGGTGGAGGCTGGAGGAGGTCGACGGTGGATGAACAATAGCCCGTGGAGGCTAGAGGGGGTCGACGGTGGAGATGAACAGTATCCTGTGGAGTCCTGTTTTGCGGTACACCACACCCCTCCCGATGAACAGGACCCCCATTTCGACCGTAGCGCTCCAACACAAGTCCATTTCCTCCGTTTTGCGGTACGCTACACCCCTCCCGATCAACATGACCCCTGTTTCGACCGTAGGAGGTCCGTTTCCTCCGTTTTGCGGTACACCAGACCCCTCCCGATGAACAGGATCCCATTTTTAATGTGGCCGGTCGAACACAAGGCCGTTTCCTCCGTTCTGCGGTACGCCAGGCCTCGTTTCCATCGGCTATTCCGTCCAAGCCCTCCCGATGAACACGATGACGCATTCCGTTCTGACCCAGCCGGTTGGCAACCCATGAACACGAGGACGACGCTGTTTATCCGTTCTGACCCAGCCATGTACACGAGCCCTGGCCGTACGTATGCGCGAGTAGGCATTCGAGACCCTACCCATATGTACGTACGTGGCCGTATTTTCTTTCTTGCACACTGGCCGCTGTATGTACGTGTACATGCTACGTGCGCGCCTCTACTATGACACGTGCGCGCCTATACATCGACCAGTATTTACGTACATGTTCGCGACCATAATGAAAACGCTACGTACGCTTCGACCAGGTGGGTCCCAACTGTCAGGCACTTCCTTGAGTGCGAAGATGTAGCTGGTGGGTCCCAGCAGTCAGGGGGCGAATCGTTTTTTTTGCCGGGACGCACTTCCTTGCGTGCGAAGATGTAGCTGGTGGGTCCCAACAGTCAGGGGGAAACGTTTTTTCATGAAATACGGTGGCCCGTCCGGTGGGTCCCCGCTGTCAGGTGGAGGAATAATTATTTTGCGCGTAATAAGGAGGCACTTCCTTGCTGCGGCCGTGGACCTAGTTGTCAGCCTCTCCAGGTATAGTCCACGTCCGATGGAAGCCGTTCCTTGACCACGTTGACCACGCCGCGCCGAGAGCACCAGGGCGGTGGACGACGGCGAGGCCTAGGAAGGGAACGACGCGGAGCCGGGGAAGACGCGGCAGTGGATGCCCATGCGTAGAGGAGTATGAGTGTTCACTGGTTCGCTGCGGTGTGAGGCTGCCGTCGCCGCAGAATAACAGGGGGTGTGGGTGAGTAGAGGGATGGCCTGGCCAGCGGTGGGAGTAGTAGGGGGCGGTGAGGCCTCTGCCGCATCGCAGCCGGCCATGGGAGGCAGGAGCACGAGGCACGACCGGCGCTGGTTTGGGCGGCTGGAGCAAGAAGACCAGAGGTTGAAGAAGCACTACGGCCGTTGGATGGACACCGTACGGTCACTGGAGCTAGAATCGTTCATATTGACTAAGTTGACAAAGCACTCCATCCCCATCAACTTAGTAGGCCCACAAGTCAGCCTCCCACCAGGTGGGTCCCAACCAGCAGGGGGAGTATTCATTTTTTTTGTGCGTAACAAGGAGGCACTTCCGGTGGGTCCGAGCTGACAGCGGGGGAACGTTTTTTTCGCGAAATATGGTGGCCCGTCCGGTGGGTCCCAGCAGTCAGGGGGAAACTTTTTTTTGCCAAGTACGGTGGCCCGTCCGTTGGGTCCCTACTGTCAGGTGGAGGAATAATTATTTTGCGAGTAATAAGGAGGCACTTCCTTGCGGCCACCATGGACCTAGCTGTCAGCCTCTCCACGTACAGTACTCTTCCGATGGAAGTCGTTCCTTGACCACGTTGACCACGCCGCGCTGAGAGCACCAGGGCGGTGGACGGCGGCGAGGCCTAGGAAGGGGATGACGCGGCAGTGGAAGCCCGCGCGGAGAGGAGTACGAGGGTTCACTGGTTCGGCTGCGGTGTGAGGCTGCCATCGCCGCAGGGCCTGGCCAGCAGTGGGAATAGTAGGGGGCGGTGAGGCCTCCACGGCAGCACAGCCGGCCATGGGAGGCAGGAGCATGCGGCACGACCGGCGCTGCTTTTGGGCGGCTGGAGCAACAAGACCAGAGGTTGAAGAAGCACTACGGCCGTTGGATGGACATCGTACGGTCACTGGAGCTAGAATCGTTCATATTGACTAAGTTGACAAAGCACTCGTTCCCCGTCAACTTAGTAGGCCCACAAGTCAGCCTCCCACCAAGGTGGGTCCCAACCAGCAGGGGAGTATTCATTTTTTGTGCGTAATAAGGAGGCACTTCCGGTGGGCCCGAGCTGACAGCAGGGGAACATTTTTTTCGCACAATACGGTGGCCCGTCTGGTGGGTCCCTGCAGTCAGGGAGGAAATGTTTTTTTTCGCGAAATACGGTGGCCCCTCCGGTGGGTCCCTGCTGTCAGGTGGAGGAATCATTATTTTCCGCGTAATAAGGAGGCAATTCCTTGCTGCCGTCGTGGACCCAGCTGTCAGCCTCTCCACGTACAGTCAACGTCCGATGGAAGCCGTTCCTTGACCACGTTGACCACACCGCGTTCCATTGCATGCATGCGTCCATGGGCATGGTGCGTCCCCACTGTCAGCCTCTCACGTACAGTCATCTTCCGATGACTCTCGGTTGTTGGCCACGTTGACCACACCGTGCTGAGCGCACCAAAGGCCGGTGGACGACGGCGATGCCCCAGACTGGAACGACCCAGAGATGGGGAAGACGGGGCAGTGGAGTCGCAGATGGAGAGGAGTGGGAAACTTGACTAGTTCGGGTGCGCGGCAGCACAGCCGTGGTGCCGCCCACGGGAGACAGGAGCAAGAACAGAGGTTGAAGAAGGAGCATGACTATTGGATTCACATCCAACGGTCCAGCTGCTAGAATCATTTGTTGAGTTGACAAAGCCCTGCGTACACGTCCGCTTATTAGGCCCACAAGTCAGCCACCAAATCTAACGGGTCCCAACTGTCAACGGGAGGAATAATTTTTTTCGCATAACAAGGATGCACTTCCTTCCGTGCGAAGATACAGCCGGTGGGTCCCAGCTGTCAGGTGGAGGAAACATTTTTTTAGCTTAATAAGGAGGAACCTTCCTTGCGTGTGACCATGGACCTTGTGGGTCCCAGCCGTTAGGCTCTCCACGTACAATCCTCTTCCGATGACTCTCGTTTGTTGACCACGCCGCACCGAGCGCAGCAAGGCGGTGGACGATGGTGAGGCCCCGGACGGGAACGACTCGGAGATGGGAAGACGCGGCACTGGAGTCGCAGATTGAGTGGAGGAGAAGGGTTATAACTGGTTCTGGTGTGGCGTGGGGCTGCAGTCGGTGGAGAATAACAGGAGGTGTGGAGGGGTGGAGGGATAGCCTGGCCGATGGTGGGGTAGCACTTCGCAATGATGCGTGCCAAGCAGAGCTGCTAGCCGCCGGAGGCCGGACCAGGCGGTCCCGGCGACGCTGGAGGAAGAAGACGAGAGATTGAAGGTGCATGCCGACCAAGTTGACAACGCCCTGCGTAGGCTTCGACCTATTGGCCCACATGTCAGCCTGCAAAAATGTGGCATATATTTAACCCATGTTTTCTAGAATGTACAGTCCATTTGCTGGGCTGGGTGAACAAATAATTTCACGTCAATGCGGCCCATTTATATTATCTAAGAAATCCCAGCCCATTTGCACTTCCTTCAAATACAGGAATTAGCTCCGCTCGTTATATATATATATATATAATCTTATGTTAGAAGGAGTAATTAATATCAAAAATAAACCGGAGATGCACATTTTTTATATACATAATTAACAAATTAGCGAGTCATTGCTCAAAATAAAAATGAGCGCGTTATTATTACATTGGTCCTTAAAATCTTCGCAAGCTTTTGTACGCAATCACCAGGATTTTCCTTGCCTATGAGTAAAAAACAACCAGGATTTTCCTTGCCAACTTCTGTTAAACATTTACTTTTATAACTTAATAACACGTGGGATGTTTTTATAATGTATATATAAGTCTCTATAAATATACGATAATATTAATAATATAAATATATATAATGTGGTTAAAAAAATACATTGGGCTGCCGATCTTTTAGAAAAAGCCCACAGGCCGGTATGGACCTCAAATAATAAGTTGAAACCACTGTCACCGTATGTCGTGGGCTATGCATGTTAAAATACAAAACCTAGGCCTAGCTGATACTTGTTCGCCCTCTGGAAAAAATGATACCAGATCCCCGAGCGAACTGGATTATAGAGGGGGCCAGCGGCACGACTGAAGAAGCACATCAGGAGTGATTTTTTTTCTTCAGTGGATGGCTCTAGATGGCGTATTTTTACTTGCCTCTGCACCATACAACTTGTATTTTTAGCCTCCCAGTCCGTGGTGGACCAGCAGCCCATTTGCTGGGCGGGCCAACCTACAGAAACCAGCACTCGATTTTTCATCAAGCTCCCAAAACAACGCGGTACTATGTTTGTTTTGAGGCCGAAAACATTACGGCAGGGGTTGAGCGGCGGAGGGGGCAAGACAGAGCAAAAAGATTAAAAAGAGCTGATGCGCTGTTGCTACCCTAAAAAAGCAGGTGCAATTCTTCTCGGGAAGAACGTGTATGTTGACACCCACACGTCACATACCCCACAGTAGGCATACTAACAAGTTCACACACAAGCACAACAGAAAAGGTAAACATTCGTATCAAACTCAGGTTCACAGGACACGTTCATATTCATAGCCAACATTCACTATCAACAACTCAAAAGATTCATATATACAGAAGTTCATCATGTCTATGGATCCAAATGATTGATAGATCACACAACAATATTCATAGATAATTCACAAAAAGATTCAGATATACACATGTTCAGTATGTTTATGCATCCAAATGATTGAGATCACAGCCAATATGATCCATGGACGAACTTTAATTACCTAGGGTACAGACTGGTAAATGGTGTTCAGTCGGAGGTACTTCTTGCTGAAATTAATGCTTGTACGAGTAACCTTTCGAGTACATAAGATGCAGCACAGACAATCTGAACTTTGCTTGTAGGTTTATCCTCAAATAGTGGCCTCGTGCCGAGGGAGGTTTGAGCAACTTGGCCACTACTTTCATCCAACTAGTTTACTGACTCATCTTGGTCCTGTAGCTCGCCAAAAGTCTACATTGCAGACTGGTAAATGGTGTTCAGTCGGAGGTACTTCTTGCTAAAATTAATGCTTGTACGAGTAAACTTTCGAGTACATAAGAGGCAGCACAGACAATCTGAACTTTGCTTGTAGGTTTATCCTCAAATAGTGGCCTCGTGCCGAGGGAGGTTTGAGCAACTTGGCCACTACTTTCATCCAACTAGTTTACTAGCTCATCTTGGTCCTGTAGCTCGCCAAAATTCTACATTGTAGACGAGAAAGGAGGCGGTTGAGAAAATGAACCACCCAAATTTTTTGTGCAGTTCAACTGAAATGGAGCATCCCTGGAGTGCAGACTAATTAAGTGCCAGATAAATATACGCGTCAACCAACTTGTCTGGAATCTTTAGACCCCATGCCATACCGTTCGCTACCATATCTGCCCATAACCAAAAGGCACAAGTTGGGACCAAAGACTGGACTTTGTTTTTCTGGGCTATGCGCCAAGCAATATTTTTAGTGTTCACTCTCCTAATACTTGGATTTTGACAACTGGTTGACGCCGGTTGATACTCGAATGAATATAGGCACTTCTTGTCAACATCGATGCTTGTCTGAGTGAACTTTGGAGTACATAGCAGCAACATAAGTATCTGTCCATTTGATCTTTTTGTGCAGTTCTACTAAAATCACCCAATGCAATGATTTGCCTGCGAGTTCAGGCTCCAAGTTACTCCTTTATAGAATCAGCAAACAGTAGCACAATACCAAATTACCAATACATGACAAGCACAATAATCAGGATAAAGACCAGTACCAACCTGTGTGAGGTAGCATATCAATTACTTTTTCCTTTGACTGGAAGCTGAGATAAGCAAAGCGACTGACAGCAAAGGAAGAAAGCAGGCCCAGATTAGCGACTGACATGAAAGGACGGAAGCTATTGAGGCAATGAAGCACCCAAAGTTTTTGTGCAGTTCCACCTAAATCGAGCATCCCTGTTGGCACATATATTGAGAGAGAGTGAGATTATTGTAATAGTGGGGCTAGTTGATGAAACATACACTAACAAATAGAAGCACCCTCATTATCTTAATGGGTAAAGTTAGCAACATAGTAGTCTTGCTTAAAGAGAGGTATTAGTTTATTTAATCAGTGCCAATTAGCTCAACACTCAAAGCATTGCCATGTATCATAGGTTGCAAAACTTTAACGTGCAAAGATAAAGGAGTTTCTCATGACAGTAGCACGATACAAATAGAGATGACAACAAACTAATATGGATGAAGGCCTTAGGCCCGTACCAACCTGAGGAAAAAAGCTTATTCATGTAGTCCCATAAGTGATGATAAAGCACTCACTGGAATCACTCAATAGTATATATTTTTGTGCACTTCAAATGTATGGTTGAAATCACTCTTGTTTACCAGTGCTGAGATTATATTGAAAGATTATCAAGAACTTCCAGCAGAATTAAAGCACAGGCTTGGATACAGTTCATTGTATTGTCTTGTGTAGTTCCACTAAAATGTATGATTGGCACAACATGATCCCTGTTTGCACAAGTAGGAATAAGGTGAAACCTTCACTAGCTTAGTGAGAAAGGATAGAAAGACATTAGCATATTACTCTAACAGTAGCATCAAATTCATGATGGACAATACGCAAAACATTGCCTCATTGAACCAATGGCAATAAATTGACATGCAAATCAATAGCACTATTATGTCATGACACTAATAATATTCCCTCCCAGCTCCACCACATGATTCACCTCCATAGACAAACATACACACGAACATGATTCAGCATAGGGTGCTACTAAAGATTTGTTTAACTCCGATAGGAAAATTAGGCAGCAATAAATTAGTGGTACTTAAGTACTCCTAATTAATTAAGTGAGACAACAGAAGTGGAAGGGCTCCCTGGAGGATCGTCTCACATGTAATGTAGTCATTGCCGGAGCCCTTGAATGGCCTCGACTGAGGCTTCTGGCTTCAGCAAGATCGCTTTGGCACTGTTTATTCTTCTTCTTCCTCTTCATGCTCTGTTTCTCATTCTCCTCACCAGTTGGTGAAACCAAGTACATGATTGGCCTTCTATTTCAGAATTGGTTTTGTCAGTGAGGGAGTACAAGTGTACTAGTAAAAAATAGCATTATTTTCTCATGACAGTTGCAAAATAGAGATGAACACATGCATTAAATATAATTCTTACCTAAAGGAAGGTTATGGTGCCAATATGGATGATGAGGATTGGAACACAGATCTCCCTTTGTACCGTTCCACCGAAATGAACCAACTGTTCCATTCTGACATTCCAGTTAAACAGCACAAAATTCACTTCTTTTAAGAAGAGTTTTGTGCAGTGCACCAAAAGGTCACAATAGCAACCAGGTGAAATGGATATCCCTGTTTACACAAAAAGCTACAAAGGAAACAGTCAGAGTCTCAAACAATTACAGGCAAAAACATTTGGCTAAACTTGTCATGGCTTATAACAGTGGCATGGCTTCATTTTTACCAGGGGCATTAGATTAAGAATATCTAAATATTTGGTATAAGGGCATGGGATAGTGGGTGCACCAGCAGTCCAACACCATGTACCTAAACAGGGGCATAAAGTGGTGATTCATAGTTTGTTGCCTCGAGAAACAAACATCCAAGAAACATATCTGGGTTGGTCCCATTTTTGTTCACTCTAGCCACCTACTCCTATGTGTGGATAGCAAATCTAGTCCTGGTCATACCACTGTGTTAAGAGTTACCCCTATATTTCCCTTTTCGACCAAGAGACCGGTTGGATGACCAGTCTGTACTACTTTCACCCCCTTTCCTTCCTGTTTGTACCAAGTCCGATGTACTACATACTAAATTCCCTCACCCCCACTTTATTTCTTGTTTGAACCAAGTACAAGATTCGACTCCATGAAGTAGCTTTACCTCTATCAATAGAAGAAAAAAAGGTCACGTTGGACCATCCGATCGAGAGGGGCTAAGAGGTAGAAAATGATGCACATGCAGCGACGTAGCGAGCTGGGGAAGTAGAGCTAAGGCGGTTTCAAAGGAAGATATACCTGAAGGTCGTCGGGATGTGGATAGGTGGGCGGCGGGAGGCCGGATCCGCCCACACTAGGGCAACGACGAAGGGATCGGAGGACCTCCCGCGCCGGCGCTCGGCCAGAGATAACGGTGCGGCCGGCAGTAGGTCTCCTCCCTCGTTGTCGATGATGGCCTAAATGCTGCCCCTCCTCCCCTTTACCGGCGGAGGGGGATACGTCCGGATCTGTAACCAGCGGTGAGGATAGAAAGACAATGTTTTTTGAAGGGAGAAAGACAGTGTTACCACCCCTATCTTGTTTAGATCTGGAGAGGATGAGAGTGTGTGAATAGAGCAACCCTAGCACGCAAGCGCGGAGGCTCCGGCCTATATATACGTAGTGGGTTAGTTTTCCTTTTTCACTCCATCAAAACAATCGTTTAAAATTGTGTACTACGTGCCAGGTCGCGTTTTTTTAGTTGTTGATTGTCTTTTGAGATAGCTACCCGCTTGTTCCAAGTGGTGTTACGGTGTGCGAGGTCGGACTTTGTATCATTCAATCTGGTACAAGTCCCTCCATTAAATGAACAACCACCCCCTCGTCAAAATTGTGAACAAGCCCACGGCTAAAATTATCGGAAACGTGGGTTGCCCCAACATGCATTATTATTTACATTTTCTACTCCCTCCGTTCCTAAATATAAGTCTTTTTATTAGCCACTCCTAAGACAAGAATTTTTTATTAGCAGTGAACCCCACATGTCATAGACACAAAAAGTGTGGCAAGATTCCCTTAGGCAAGCCAAAGTGTGTCTAACAATTTGAGCAACTCAAGTTAGGCAAGTGTGCAAGTGTGGGAAAAATAATGTGGCAACATAAGACAAAGATAGTCACAATCCAAACAGGCCCGTAATTTTTTTTGACATGCATGAAAATTTGGTTAGTTAAATTTATAGTCAAAATTTGGCAAGGTGCATCAAATCAACACATGCAAGTATCAAAAGGGAAGTCACGGCATGTGTCGTGGAATTGTCACGACAGATGTCCTAGTGTGAGGACTTAGTCGTGAGGCCAATGCATCTATGTGGTAGCTTGAGAGGGGTTGAGCGGAATCGAGAGGCGCAACACAAGACAAGGATTTAGACAGCTTCGGGCCCCGGGAAACATCATTCGGTAACAACCCTACATGCTGTTTGTGGCTAGGTCTCATTATCATCTCGAGGGAGTCGCCGTAAACCGGCTCTCCCAGTTATGTCTAGCCCTAAGATTGTTTCTTCTTTCTTGTCCTTCTTTGGGGAGCCCTGCCCCTCCTTATATATGTTGAAGGGGCGGGTTACATGACTAGTCCTAGTTGGATTAGGATTACTCTATTACAAGTGGAGTCCTAGTCTTGCTTCCTTTATGAGGGAATATTCCTTATGCCTTTCCTTGTAAACCGGCCCACCATAGTATGAACCGGCCTTCTGGGCCTTGGGCCTTGTCATCCGTCTGTCCCGCCCGCCGGGTTACCAGTGATTCGCCAAGTTCGGGCGGGTCATTCATGAGTCATCCAGTCCGGCCGGGTTATACTTCCGGCCGGGTTACGCCGCGGGGTATATACCCGACATTAGTCCCGAGTTTAATTTGGATTTATCCATGTTAAACTGATCTGCAACATAAACACAAGAACAAATTTGGCAGGTTGTGCTCCGGTTTAAATATTCTTATAAACCGGCACTTGATCATCCTTAAGTCCTTGTCATTTCTTCCTTCTGAAAAATCTGAGTCAATAGACCAGCTTCATAATCAATTTGCTTGCAGAAGATATTTTGTAAATAAAGAATCCATTTGAATCGGCCTTCAATGCTCTGATTTGACAAAAATATTGGTCTTCAAATATTCAACTGATATCAGCCGGTTTGAAAATGTAGAACTTGCCGGTTTATCATTGCCAAAATTGCCGGGTTATAAAAATTGATGATCCCGGGTCATGACCGTTTATAGACGCCGGGTTATGATTGTTGCCAACGCCGGGTCACACAATTAATCTTCCTGATTTGCCAAAAACTGTGAATTTGAAGATGTTCCTCCTTTATATGCATATTACCTGTAGCCCCCAAGTCTTAAGAGGAAAACATAATGATAGCTTAAGACTTGTTTCAATATAAATATTGCAACCTTCAAGAAATCCAGATTGTTCATCTCAGTCACTAGTCACAACTATATATTCCACATATGTAGCCCCCAAGTGTCGGGTTGTTATGCTTGCAGCAACCTCGGACTTGTAATTGCCTTATACTCATAAAAACTTCAACCAATGTAACCCCCAAGGGCCGGGTCATTATGCAATAATGAGCAGGGACTTCGTAGATATGATCATGTAGATTTGAACATCAACGTGTAGCCCCCAAGGGCCGGGTCATTAAGGTAATACTGAGCTGGGACTTGATATATACTTCAATGAAAATAACATCTTATAATGTAGCCTCCATCGTAGGGCTTGAACCCACGTCCACAAGGTTAAGAGTCTTGTCCTCTGAGCAATGAACCCTTCAATACAATAGATTAAGACTTGTGTACCTTGAATTTTTTTGACAGGAGCAATTGGTAGCCCTCAAGGGCCGGCTCATTACAATGTGATGAGTCGGGTCTTCAATTAGGTGATCCAAAAATGACTTTGCATTAGCCCCCAAGTGCCATGGTGCATGTTGGCAGTGACATGGTACTTGCATATTTGATGTAATCTCAATTTTGAATAATGTAGCCCCCAAGTGCCGGGTCGTAAGCCTGCAGCAACTTCGGACTATTCCTTCAATTGTAGAATAAATCATATCCATTGATAATATAATAGCCATTGCGCTAAAGCGACTTTGAAAACCTTAATCATAATACTGGTTACTGATAACCATAATAAAATCCAGCCATGCTGGCTATTTGAAGATTTGAATAATATAATCCAATGATTTATGAGCGCATGATTCCAATGGCGCAATCAAATATATATATTGACGACTTATAATCCCAAGCCAGCCCGGGTTAATAAACACTGGATAATTTATCATCATACTGGCGACTTATAGTGGAAAGCCAGGCCGGGTTAATAAACGTCAGTGATTTATAATCATGCTTTATTCAACCTGTTTCTGCATACAGCAAATTTAAAGTGTCCTGGCGGTTTACCGCCGGACGGGTCATAATGCCCAACATATAACCTGGGTTTATAACCAAGGCTGCACTTAAGAATAATCAAATATGTAATATATCATACCTGTGATACTGAATCACATCGTTGGTTTACCAACTTTTTGTAGTAAGAGTGATAACCTCAATCTTGAGTAATGATAACTCCTTTCATACTGTGCCGGTTTATGATAAAACCGTACCGGGTTGTGATAAACACCGGATTAACCATATATAATACTGGCGACTTACAGTCGAAACCAGACCGGGTTAATAAACGCCAGATTATAATTGATCATGCACTGACAACTTTGTAGTTGAAAGCCGAACCGGGTTAATGAACGCCGGTTTATCAAAAACATCATAAATCTCATCAAAGGAGAAAGACTTGGCAAATAAAAGCATATGAAAACTTGTAGTCGAGGCTTTTCACGGGCTGCCAGGCCCCAAATTCGAGGCTTTTCATGGGCTGCCAGTCCACTGAGTTAAACCATTTCACAAAGCCTTTTAAGATGGTCCTCAATCCTTAACCAATCGTCGTTTTAACTTGACAAGTTCAGGGTCTTATCAGAGTAACTTGTCAAAGTTCGACGGGTCATACCAGGTTTACCTGGGCGGAGAGACTTACTTAAGAAGGCAGGCTAACCCGGGGTTTTAGGTGTATACACCAGGATTCCAAGCTGCGGCTTGATAGCCTATTACAAGTGTAGATTCTTTGTTCATTGCGACAACAAAGAATCCCCAAGTAACATTTTGAGTTGTGCTCAGTGGGTGCCTATGTTTGAGTTGTTGTTTTGCAACACTCTCTTTGGCCCCGGATTAGTTTTCTGGTGTAGCTATGGTTCGGACACGACGAAGCCCCCAAGTGATTTTGTGGTATTGCACCGATCAAGAGGTGTAGCTATGGTTTGAATACAACCAAGCTCCCAAGTGATTTTTATATAAAGCTTTATAAGCTGGATCAAGGGGTAAACCGGACTCCGCTTTATGAACAGAAGCCCCCACATGATAAATAATATGATAAGCCAATAAGGCAGGATATCCATGTTTCAACCGCGCATCATGGCAGCAGGTCCTCTTCGGCAACCTTTAACTTTTGCAAGAGATAAATTCTTCTTGAACCGGGATTTTGAGCCGGATATTGAGAGCTTTAAAGCTTTGTGGGAGACATCTTTCCCTTGAACCGGATTTTAAACCGGAATCTTCATTTTCAGCAGGAAATTTTCTGACGGCCTTTAAACACGAACTTGCGAGAAGTTAATTCCTTTTTGAACCGGACATTTTTAAACCGGATTTGAGAGCTTCAGAGCTTTGTGGGAGAACAGATTTCCCTTGGACCGGATTGTAAACCGGATATTTGAGAGCTTCAGTGAGACTGACTTCCCTTGAGCCGGATTTTAAACCGGAATCCTTTCGGATGACCCGGAACTTCTTCATTGAGCCGGGATTTTGTAACTGTCATATACTTTCTAAGCCGGAAATTTTCTAACGGCCTTCAAATTTTCATCAATATAACAGTAGCCTCCGGGACCGGGTTATCTTTCCCTCCATTGTCCTAGGGTTCTTAGATTTGCTGAAACTAGCAAAATTTGCTAAGTCATGTCATCGTAGCCCCCAAGTCTCAAAGGTGACTCGAGGAGTTGGCTTGAAACTCTCCATATTTGACCATGATATAAACCGGCATAACTTGTACATCATTGGTGTTGATAGCACGATGTGAATCCAAAGAAGGTTGAGGTGACTGCGGCGGGTTGTAAATGATCCCGTACGAGCCGTGTCAGCAACTCGGCCAATGGTTCCTTCCAACTGGTGATTTGAAGTTAACCAAACTGTAGTGGCGGCGACTTGTGCGCCTGCCCATTGAGCCACCCAGTGCAGACGACGATTGATAGTATATGATAATTTGCCTCCATTTTGTTTGAAAGAAAACCGGGCTACCCAAGCTGTGACTTGCTCATACTTAATAAACAGCTCATGCAGACAGGTGCGGCCCGGTATGTTGATGTAGACCAGGCCGCGAGAGACGGACGACAAGGATGACCGCAACATCAGAGGCAGATCGGACAGATGAGTCGGCCGCGGCATTGTAAGCCGTTGCGGACGGGGAAGATCGGCACCGGTGTCGTAAACCGGCTCGGATGGGCGAGTTAATCATGGGCGCGGTCTCGACAAGCTGATGTAAACCGGGCCACAGGGACGGCGACTTGCTCACGTTCATTCACCGGGTGGTAGGACACAGACGAAACGCCAGTGCAGAACGTTGCTAGCGCGTGCTCCGTGCCCGTAACATAACGCCTCATTTGTAATGAACAATTGTCCTGCATAAACAATATTCCAGACCAAGGCAAAGATAAACTGCTCTTTGACAAAAATAATATGTGCTAATAAAATATATTTTAGATGGATATCACTTGATGTGTTTAGGTCGAAAATAATCCGCCATGAAGTTGATGATCACTAGGTGAAACTGAAATTAATCATGGGTGAGTCCGCTGTAGGAGCAGACAGATGAGTCAGCCGCGATATTATAGGCCGGTGCAGACGGGCAAGTTGTCCTCCGCGTTGTAAACCGGTGCGAATGCGTGAACCGGCCATCCGTTCATCAGGCAATGTGACACGGAATAAAGTGTCCGTTGCAAGTGCGTGCTTTATACCCGCAGTATGACAATAATTTTTCCTGTATATAAAAACCCCAATAGGGCAGTGTAATGGTGCTCAGAGGAATTAAAATGTCCTAATAAAATATATAGGAGGGATAACACCTGATTTTATTTTTGTCGGATGAACGCAGATGCTAGTGCTGGATACTGCATAATGCTGCTTTGGCTTTTGACAAAAGATTTGATCTGAAAAATCTTGCCATGTTGAGAGGAGTAGTAATACTGGTCCTCTTGTCTTCAAATGTGTAGGATGATTGAGGTCTCCACGTGAGGATGCAATCCCCACTTTTTCTTCTTCTTAGCAAATCCAAAGTAGTACTACATGGTGTGCCACGCTAGTAGCCTTGATCTTATGCTATTTTTCTTTAGGAGACGTGACGTTTTGCCTCAGTTAACGCCATACTGGCAGCATGCACGCGCACACCTGACAGAACCAACGGCCACTGCCCTCTTTTTCCTTTCTCTTTTTATTCTGTCTCACCGCCTGGCGCCATAATGGTTGGGCGATACGTGTTTAGGAGCATTTACCCTTGAGAGTCTGTCAAAGGAGCCACTGCGAAAACAATCAGAATGCTAAAGTTGCTTGTTTAGTGTTACTATAGGCCTGTGCCACTAGATGCTCTGCAGTGTTTCGCCTCGCCGTTGTTTCTGTAATCAGACGTATGATGTATGCCAACAATGCTTGATATGCTAAGATAAGAGTTGCAGTGCGCTTTAAACGGTGCCGTCGGGATATCTGACCAAACTTCATTCAGCTACTATCATGTCATGATGGACTCTGTTTTCTCCTGTGCAGGTTTCTTGGCTCATCTGTTTGGACTCTCTAAATTACCATCCTGCAAACTTTGCTATACTGAATTTCATTACTGCAAAGCTGCTTCATTCGACTAATAACAGTGACGTCAAGTGGCTTATCTGGAGCCTCTCCATTTTCCCTAATCCTCAGACGACCTATCAAAATTCTTGCAGTAGTCAAGCACTCGTTGAGGTCTTCAAACAAGATCCTAAAACTGCTCCCCGTATTGAAGAAAACCAGCGGAACGACGCGTGCGGCTAGGCATGGTGTAAAGGAACAGCAACAGGTGTAGCTGAGCGAGGGGCGGCTCAGCGAGTCCGCGGTGGAAGGGCGAACCACGGCGAGTCAGCGGCAGCGACAACAGAGGGCCGGGCAGTTTAAAGCAGCGACAAGGCGAGGTGAAGGCAGCCCGCGGTGGTAGAGGCGCCGCACCGCTCGCGTCGGGGCGGCTCAATACGGCAGCGGAGGAAAAGCGGCCGTGGAGCGACAAACGGCGATGCCGACTCCAGCAGGTCTCGGTGGTGACTTCGGAGACGGCGTCTCGAATCAGAGCGGCGGGTCATGGCGATGACGGGGGCGCGGCCCGGTTGGAGACGGAGGTGGCGAGGCCGGTTCGGCGCAGCGCTAGGTAAGGTGGGCCGCGACAGGGTCGCGGGGCGACTCCAGGTTCGGTAGTGATTGCGACGGAGAGGCCGGGTCAACTCGACCCGGCGGCGGTTCAACACCGGGATGGCAGCCCATCTCAGAGGCTGCAGTAGAGGCGGTTTAAAACGGAAGCAAGGTCGTCGGGGCGGCTCAGAGCAACTTTCAGGAACAAAAAAAATGAGGCCACTCGATGACTCAATACGGGATGGCGGAGACCGTCGGCTCAAGCGGCTCGATCCAAACATAGAGAGATATAGTGTGTGGGTTCGTGAGAGTTTTTTTAGGGGGGGGGTCAATAAAAAAATGTAACATATGCAATGTGTGTGAAATAGAGTCCTGGATATATCATATATATAGAGGGGGCGATCCACGAGAAGAGAGTGGAGGTATCATCGACTTGAGGTGTCCATAGAATCGAAGAGAGGGATGATGTGTGTGTGTGTGCGCGCGCGGTCGATAAAGAGTGCCATCGAATTTGTGTGTGCCCACGTCAAAGATATAGAGTGGTTGGCCTACTAGAACGAGAGAGGGGACAGGTGCGGTTTGTCTCTGTGGCATGGATACCTACCTACAGCGCTCGACTATCGGTGTGTGGTGGGGGGTGAGGGAGGCCTAATTAACTACAGAGGTACAATGGCTGGTATATGTGTGGAGGAGGAGAGAGGCCTACCTCATGTATTAAGGGAGATCGATCTACCTCATGTATTAAGGGAGATCGATCGGCATCCATGCATATGTGTAGAAGAGGAATAAGGTTGGGAGAGAGACAGAGCTAGAGTGTTGGAGGGGTGGTAGTGGACTTGCTTCTAACAAATGGTGGGATAGGCTTGCTAGACAACCGGAGGGCACGCCTGCAATATCAATAAGAGAGGGGATGGCTGCCTGTCTGTGCACGTGCGTGTGAGATACGGGTTAGGAGGCATGCACAAATGATGAGGGGGGAAAGATATGGCTGTGGTAAGCAGACATAACTGCATAGGAAGATCAATCGTCCTTTGTCAGAGAAAGGAGAGACATAACTTGTGAGGTATGTCGATCGATGGGGGGGGGAATAGTTAAAGTCGACCTAGGTATATGTTGGGAGATCGATCGGTATACATGCATGTGTGTGTTAGAAGCAAATGAGGCACGTGGAGAAGGATAAAGAGAGAGGGATGCATCTAGGAGGTGGTGCGTGAGTCGTACTATATCGAGGGGGAAGGAGTGTGAGAGTACGAGATCGATGAAAAGAGTGGTGGGAGTGAGGCATGGACGGTGATAAGAGAAGAGGGGAAGCTTGTGTTTGTGCTAGGCACACCTGGCTAGAGAGGCATATCGATCGATGTGTGCCGTAAAGAAGGAGCTGGGGGGGCCTACACACACCGTGGGTGAACGACCTAAAGTGAAAAGACGAATTTGCGCAATGGAGCTAGAGAATGCTGAGGGAGGGTGAGAGGGATGCGGGCGTCTACATGCACGAGAGAAAGTTAGCGCTAGCTAGCTACGAAGATAAGAGGATTGTGTGGGTGTAAAAGACGAATAGAGATCATACTTCATTATAAAAAGCGAATTCAGATATTTGAAGAATTTATCATAGTGTTTTAAACCGACGCACGTGTGAATATATATAATGGTGAAACACATGGTGTGGTTATGAACATGTTATACTACATATAATATATTTTATCTCTACTCTTATAAAAAATGGAGTTGTTGATGATGGTGCCATCCTGCAATATAGGTCGTCCGATTTATATCTGACGGATAGGAAGGAAACTATGGAAATTTTGAAAAAAGATACCCACCCCCTCTCCATATTTGCAAATTAGGCCTCCCCTTGATCATGTTGATGTTCTGTGGAATGCATGGGCATCTTTCTAGTACTACGTATAACATATAGAACATTGATCATAATTTGGGCTAATGTGTGGCTTTTGCAGCTCAGGTCTAAATACTTGTCGTAATGTAGGGGGCGGGGCACTATCCTATGTGTGATAAACACGGTGTACACGTATGGAACATGGTTTAGATTATGAATATATAGTTAGTACATCAAATGTACTATTATTTGGAATCAACATCAAGTGTATTCAAAAAATAGAATTCGAGTTCATGTAGTACACATAGTTCATATCTATCTCTATAGTAATCATGTGGTGTGTTATTAAGGTAATACACGAATGATGGTTGAAGTTGGCAACAATCATGATTGTAGATTTGTTATTGAAATAGAGAAACGAATTCAAATTCAGTTCGAATTGCAGCGGTAGTATAGACATTCGGAATGCACTAAAATGTTGGTATGAGTAGGTTACATGCATTATACAGCAAGCGAAAAAATTTAATTGGACATAACATGGATTCATACTACCGAATACCATTTAATTGCACTAAATTGTTGGTATGAGTAGCTTTAAATAGCATTTTTATAGTAAAACGGGGCAAGACTCTCTCTTTGTGTGGTGTGAATAGTTTTATTTTTTTGTTTTCTTTTTGGTTGAGGGAAGTGCGAATTGATTTGGTACGTACAAGTACAATATTACACGTTAGGCTTGTCCCTAAAATTCAACCCGCGCCTTGTTATATCCCAAAAATTCAGATATCGTGCTCCCAAAACTGGCGCCTTCACAACCGCGCCTTGCTATCCCGAAATTACAACGCGCGCGAAAACTCCCTCCAGCTGCCAAATCCCGACACGCGAAATCCCCCTTCTAACCCTGAGCCGAAAGGGCCGCTAGTTCAAATCGGTGCGGGGTACTTTTGTAACACACCCTACATTTTGGACAAGCGCGTCCCTAAGTCATGGTTCACCCCCTCCCATCGCCTCCTTTTTGCCATTCGAAATCCCAGGCCGCCATAACCTCTCCGCTCCAGCCGCGAAACCCCACCCTCCTCTGTCCGACACCTCACTGCTGCCCAACCGGAGCCTCTTCCCCGACGATGTCGTCCACCGCAACAGCTCGACGTCCCTCGTCCACCTCCCCGGATGAGGATCTGTCGTCCATCTCGTCAACCCGCCGGTTCAGCCGCCCCGTCCTCCACATCCAAGGAGCTGCTCCGACGATCGCCTCGTCTATCGCGACTGCTCCATCCCCACAGTGCCGCCTTAACCTGCTCCACCGGAACCACAACATCCTCACCGACTCCTCGGACGAAGCCGAGGCCTACTCGGCGCCACCAAAGAGGTTGTACACTCATCGCATCACACCTTCTCCTTAGCTCGACCTCCTGGCGCCGACGGTGCTCCATCCCGCACCCCCATGGAGCGGCTACCTTGAAGCCGGCGCCGCGGGCGACATCTCCACGGCGGCTCTCCCCCAGTGTGAGGCCCCTTCAGCGGCGGCATCCATACCAGCCGGATCTGCTGCTGCTGCTCCGGCTCTCGCTCCCTCGCTCGCGCTGCTGCTGCTGCTCCGGCTCTCGCTGGATCGCTCGCTCGCCCAGCTGCTGCTGCTCCGGCTCTCGCTCGCTCGCTCGCGCTGCTGCTGCTGCTCCCCCCCTCGCTCGTGATGCTGCTCTGCTCTGATTTAGCTACACTTCAGTCGACTGAATCGACTTTTGGGTCAGTCGACTTTTAGGGGGTGAGGGGAGGGGGGCTCGCCGGAGGTAAGGAAGAACCACCCGCAGCGGGGATGGGGGCTCGCCGGAGAGGTACCCCACTATCTTCCTAGGTTTCAGGGTGGGGGCGAGGGCCTATTGGGTTGGCCGGGGCGGCGGTCGACCGGTGGTGGGGAGTTGTTTCGGGGCGGCGAGGCGGCGCTGGGGCCGGCGGTTCGGCCGGTGGTGGCTGGCGGCTCAGGGGGGGTGCAAGTTGAAGATGGACTGCAGGCCCTCCCTAAACTACATGTCAAGTGCCTCTCTGCTACCATTGCGTTCAGTTTCGACAGTAACATTCAGATTCCACAGTAAATCTTGGGTGGGAAACAAATAGTAAAGCAATCATCATCTGTCTTTTTATTAAATTAAAGCAATCATCAGCCTGCTATCATTATTTTTGGATCCATCCACTGGTTGTTACCATCACTCTAAATTTCTGCATGCTCTCCTTACATAATCTCACCATATTTTTTCGTATGCATGTCAGATATTGTACGCAGTCATGCTGAACATGTAGAGAAAAAGAGAATATTTTTGTGCGGCAATACAATGTCATGCAGACATCGCTCCATGCTGGGTTCAATGGCAAACCCTCCCCACCCCTCTCCAGATTGTAATCCAGAGGAAGATATCTGTTCTAAGGCGGATTCAGACGCCGCTGACCACTCCTATTTACCCCCAAGGTGTTTGCTCTACCTTGGCATGATGATGTTAGTCATATCATGCATATGTTGCCTTGCAGTGTCTACTTTTGACATCATATATGTCATCTGCTTAGTTTAGACATGTTCTGTAATGCCACCTGTTTAGTTTCTATATCATATATGGGAATTGTGCAGTCTCATGTCTTTTAGCCAGCCATAATATACGTGAAATGTGCAATGCCATCCTGTTTAACCAGGCATCATATATTTGAATGATATCTTGCCCATCCTTTTCTTCATTACATTTCCATTTGTCGACAATGTTTGTACATTAAACTACTCTCCCTGTGAATCAGCCATTTGGGTGGGAGATTGAAAAATCTGGAGTGAAAACAAGGCCTTCAGAGCAGACAGTGCTACCTGTCGAAGCAGATCTCTTGTTGGGTCCCGATAGCTCCTCAGAGATGGATTCAGAGACAGATGACCAGTCCTATTCCCCCACCGAGCTCTATGCTCTAACTTGACACGGTTATACTGCTCATATCATGCATATGGTGTCTTGCATTGCATAGATTAGACATCATATACACAATATTCAACACCATGTTCTTAGTGCAGACATCATATCTAATGCCCTCTGTTTAGCATATAAATCACATATGTGAATTAAATGATGCGATCCTGATTACTTAGATAACATGTAGGTGAATTATGTCATGCGATCCTATTTAGTTATTCATCATATCTTTGAATTATGTTATGCTATGCTATCCAGTTTAGATAGACATCATATATGTGAAATTATGTCATGCTATCCGTTTTAGTTAAACAATATACATGTCAACTATTTCATGCCCTCTTTTTCCACACTATCTATTGCATCTGTCTCTCATACAATGTCTGTACATTCAACTATGTTTCCTGTTTATCAGCCATTTGAATTGGGGCGGGTGATGCCAGCATCTAGCGGACTAAAAACATGGTCTTCAAATAAAACAGTGCTACTGTTGGTGGAGATAGCACCCCGGTTGTACATGCATGAGAACCAACCCTACCACACATAACCCAAACTCTCGCAGATTGTACCCCTACTGCAATGGACAGAGAACCAGCTTCACCCAATCTAACCCCAACCCCAGCAGATAGTAACCCAGTTCCTGTTGACACAACACCATCTCCACCACAGAGCTCCCAAACAAGAGCAGTTAGTAAGGCAGCTCCAGTGCCCAAAGGGCCAGTACTACCACGGCGAACCCCAACTCCACCATAGTATGCCTATTCCTGTGGAGGAAGCACAACCAGCTAGTCGTAGTTTAGCATCTTTCGCATTTGATGTTGTTAAATCGTATGTGCGTATCTTCCCATCTTGGAAATATTATACTGAAGATGAAGGAAAATGCTAGTTGTAGGTGTTTGTCTAGGAGTTATGTGTAAGTAATGTTATTCATGGAAATTACTTTGCTTTGTCCCATACATCCTACCTCCATGATGGTTATAATACAACAAATTTTCCCATTTTTCTCTATAGAGAAGGACCGATTTGGAAACTCAGAATGAGGTAACCTGTGCTAATACCTCTGCTATCTTCAAGAATGCTTGGTGGCAGTATCGGAATTACCTGAAGAAAACGTACTTCACCGGCAAAGAAACTCATCAAATTCCCTTACGTTCTCCTGAGACACATTTACTGGACGATGACTGGGAATGCCTTGTTCTGTACTAGTCCCGAACCAAGAATGTGGTAAGGTCTATGAGCTCATTTTCTATTTTTAAGTACTATATTCTTGCGTCTTACTGTACTCTGTTCATGTAGAACAAGTGCCTAAACTTGAAGAACAACTGTTCTAATTTAAGATTCCATTGCTATCATAGTTCAAAAAAGCGCTAGGCATTAATTGTGCGTTTTGCCACCGCCTTGTGCTTTACTGACCAAAGCGCATGCTTATGCGCAGTTATGCACAGATTAAGCGTAGTTATGCGCAATGCGTTTCGCCAACGCCTAGAGCCTAGGCGCGCTTAAGCGCTCACTTAGGCACACCTTTTATAACTATGATTGCTATCGTGCATACTGCTTTGCTCTTGTATCACTGTATTTACTCATACAAACTTATTTTTAAATTGAAGGATCCAATCAAAACTGCAATGGCACAGCGGGTATGTTCACGCGTGTTTCTTTAACACGCTTGCTCTTATCAATAGCTCTATTGATTTCAATTTCAATTGTGTATACAGTTGACTTCTCATATCATGCACATTACTAGCATCACAACAGAGCCAATAGTGTTGTTGTACATGTAGACCCGTGGCACCCATCTGAAATCTTGTTGTGCCGTGTAGTTTCCCATGCTTTGTATTCTTTCACTCCTGCTTTGTCTTGAACTGATATGATTTGAACCGTGTCTCTATTTTGATTTGGCAAGACAATGCAGTGACCATAGGACATAGATATATGTTTGTTTGATGCTTTTATTATGTACTAGTACTTGGCAATAGAAGACTTGGTAGTTTAATCATGTCCACCTTACTAATGAACTGGTTCACCGAAATGAGTTTCATATACTAGTACATGCTAAACTGTTATGTGTCTGCTTGTTTCTTCTTTTAGAATGCTGACAGAATATTGGGGAAGAGTGCCTTATTAAGCAATGGTAAAGGAAGTAATGCAGATAAGGTTCAGGATAGTGACACATCCTTGTTGGTCTCCAACAAAGCTAATAAAACTGCTAAGGAAGACTATCTCAAAGACAGTGAGACAACCCCAAAGTCCTGTCTTGGTTTAGTGTTGGAGTTACTGGCCACTACCGCTTGCACAAGCTATTCAAACTCACTGTCTGAATCAGTTCGGTTTCTTGAGTCTAAACTACAAGCTGAAAGACATCGATCAGCCTTGCTGTGACAGGAAGCGGAAGGACTGCGGAAGTCCCTGGAGCATTCAGATGCATACTTTTTGGTGCAACAGCAAGAGTTGGAGGATTTTAGCGCCAAACAGGACAAAGCTAATAAGCTTGCTAAGCTTATTGCCAGCATGGTGGATACCACGTTTCTTGAGCTCTTCTGAAGTTGTTTCAGTTATGCTCTTGTTTGCTGCCGCGTTTATTTGCACTGGTGGGCAATTTTGACGGCCAATGTATGTAATATGCTGCTTTGTTCCCTATATTTGCACTGGTGGCGAACTTTGATGCCCAGTGGATGTAATATGTGTAATAGCGGTAATAGGCTAGCATTAATTGCTTGCTTATTTATTTCCTTATTGTCTTGTTTAGTTGTTTGCTTGTAGTCACTGCAGTTCTTTTTCAGTGTTTTTCTAGTGGCAACAATAACCTATTTTTGGAAACTAGGCCAAAATAATCATGGGAACACACGGACTGTTGTAACCATGGGCCTCCTGCGGGCCGTATGATCCATGGGCCTTCTACGGGCCATAGGATCCATGGGCCTTCTACGGGCCGTAGGATCCATTGGCCTTCTATACGGGAGGTACGATCCATGGGCCTTCTACGGGCCGTACGATCCATGGGCCTTTTACGGGCCGTAGGATCCATGGGCCTTCTACGGGGCGTATCATCATTTCGCCAATCATGGGTCATACTATTCGTGGACAATAACGGGCCATTTATCGGCCGTATTTGATAACTCTATGAAAACAACCCAACGGGTTTTTTTCGACATGAAAACGGCCCAACGTATTAACGGGCCACAAACGGGCCGACTGTAACCACGGGCTGAATTTGGCCCACAAGCAGAAAATGACAGTAACGGGCCGTAAGTAACCGAATGCTGGAAATGAGCCCAAGAATAAATGGGCCCTAAGAAGGCCGAAAGATATCATGGGCTGGAAACGGCCCAACGGATTAATGGGCCGTTAATGGGTATAAAGTGATACACTGTTCATTACGGGCCAGTTTTACCACGGGCCGTTAAGGGGTCGAGGGTTACTAAGGGCCTCATATGGGCCGAAAGACGCCATGGGCCATACATGGGCCGAAAGTTAAAATGGGCTGGAATTATATTGGACGGCCCAGATGACGCTACTGGGCCTAATTCGGATAGGCCGTAAACGGGCCCTGGGATAGCGGGCTGTAAATGGGCTATATGCGAACAGGCCGTTAACAGGCTTGCCGTGGGCCGGCCCGCCACCATTTGACCAAGTCAAACGGGCCGGCCTTTTCACAGGAATGGGCCTCTGTTGGGCCGTGCCACGTGTCGACGTATCATAGGCGCTTTGGGTCCAATGAGTGGATGACATCTGTCCCAACGGTGAGCCGACACGTGTTTCCTCTAGCCAATGATGATTTTACACGTGGAAAATCCCCATTGGCCGGGGCTGTTAACGGGTTATCGGATCCAAAACCAGACCCGATAGCTTAACGCGTTCCGTTACGGTGGATGCCACATGTCGGTCACCCTTGATGAAAGCACTTCTGTGACGCACGATTTATCGTCATGGAAGTGGACACATCCGTGATGATAATTTTGGTAATGTCATGGAACACTTCTATGACAGCACAGGTATGACTATCTTGATTGTGTCATAAATTTGTCATGGATGTACATGCGTGACAGAAAACGTGACCTACTGTGACAAACATGTATCATCACGGAAGTGTATTTTTTTGTAGTGTATCTTCTATCTTAGCAGGTGCAATATCATGCATAATTTCTTGATATAAAGAAGTAGGTATTGCACTAGCACTAGCACTCATATCACACAAGTCATGATAACAATGATCTCCTATTTTAACAGAAATAACAGGCATGCCCACCACAGGTCTATGTTTATCTTTAGCACCAGGTTTAGCAATTCTACCAGTTTCCTCACAAAAGTAACTAACATGCCCATCAATATTATCAGCCAAGAGATCTTTAACAATAGAAATATTAGGTTCAACTTTAACTTGCTCAGGGGGTGTATAAGTTCTAATATTACTTTTACGAACCACAGTTGAAGCTTTAGCATGATCCTTTATTCTAACAGGGAAAGGTGGTTTCTCAACATAAGCAGTAGGAACAATAGGATCATTATAAGTGATAGTCTTTTCTTCAACTTTAATAGGTTCAACTACTTTTACTTCTATGGGAGGATGATATTTAAACCACTTCTCCTTAGGGAGATCAACATGAGCAGCAAAAGATTCACAAAAAGAAGCTACTATCTCAGAGTCAAGTCCATATTTAGTGCTAAATTTACGGAAAACATCGGTATCCATAAAAGATTTAACACAATCAAACTTAGGTGTTATACCTAACTCCTTACCTTCGTCGAGATCCCAATCTTCAGAGTTGCATTTAATTCTTTCCAATAAATCCCATCTGAATTCAATAGTCTTCATCATAAAAGAACCAGTACAAGAAGTATCGAGCATGGAGCTATTGTTGTCAGAAAGCCGAGCATGAAATTTTTGAATAATCATTTCTCTTCAGAGCTCATGATTGGGGCATGAATATAACATTGACTTAAGCCTCCCTCAAGATTGAGCGATGCTTTCTCCTTCGCGAGCCCAAAAATTATATATATATATATATATATAATTACGATCACGATGAACAAGATGCATAGGATAAAACTTCTGATGAAATTCCAATTTCAATCATTTGTAGTACCATGATCCCATATCATCACATAGCCTGTACCATGTCAATGCATCTCCCTTCAAAGATAAAGGGAAGACCTTCTTCTTGATAACATCATCGGGCATACCTGCAAGCTTAAATAATCCACACACTTCATCCACATAGATTAAATGTAAATCGGGATGCAATGTTCCGTCTCCTGCAAAAGGATTAGCTAGCAGTTTCTCTATCATACACGAAGGAATTTCAAAGTAAACATTTTCAGTAGGTTTAGTAGGTTGAGGAGCAACTCTTTGCTCTACTGGTCGGGGTGAAGATACCCTGAACAAGCCCCTCAGAGGATTACTTTCCATAGTAACAAGTGACAGTAAATTTCAGCACACTATATAATTTTTTCCTTACCAAATTCCACCTACCAAAGGCGCTTCACTCCACGGCAACGGCGCCAGAAAAGAGTCTTGATGACCCACAAGTATAGGGGATCTATCGTAGTCCTTTCGATAAGTAAGAGTGTCGAACCCAACGAGGAGCAGAAGGAAATGATAAGCGGTTTTCAGCAAGGTATTCTCTGCAAACACTGAAATTATCGGTAACAGATAGTTTTGTGATAAGGTAATTTGTAACGGGTAACGAGTAACAAGTGTAAATAAAGTGCAGCAAGATGGCCCAATCCTTTTTGTAGCAAAGGACAAGCCTGGACAAACTCTTATATAGAGAAAAGCGCCCCCAAGGACACATGGGAATTATCGTCAAGCTAGTTTTCATCACGCTCATATGATTCGCGTTCGGTACATTGATAATTTGATATGTGGGTGGACCGGTGCTTGGGTGCTGTCCTTACTTGAACAAGCATCCCACTTATGATTAACTCCTATTGCAATCATCTGCAACTACAAAAGAAGTATTAAGGTAAACCAAACCATAGCATGAAACATATGGATCCAAACAGCCCCTTATGAAGCAACGCATAAACTAGGGTTTAAGCTTCTGTCACTCTAGCAACCCATCATCTACTTATTACTTCCCAATGCCTTCCTCTAGGCCCAAATAATGGTGAAGTGTCATGTAGTCGACGTTCACATAACACCACTAGAGGAAAGACAACATACATCTCATCAAAATATCGAACGAATACCAAATTCACATGATTGCTAATAGCAAGACTTCTCCCATGTCCTCAGGAACAAACGTAACTACTCACAAATCATATTCATGTTCATAATCAGAGGGGTATTGATATGCATATAGGATCTGAACATATGATCTTACACCAAATAAACCAACTAGCATCAACTACAAGGAGTAATCAACACTACTAGCAACCCACAGGTACCAATCTGAGGCTTTGGGACAAAGATTGGATACAAGAGATGAACTAGGGTTTGAGAGGAGATGGTGCTGGTGAAGATGTTGATGGAGATTGGCCCCTTCCTGATGAGAGGAGCGTTGGTGATGACGATGGCGATGATTTCCCCCTCCCGGAGGGAAGTTTCCCCGGCAGAACAGCTCTGCCGGAGCCCTAGATTGGTTCCGCCAAGGTTCTGCCTCGTGGCGGCGGAGTTTCTTCCCGAAAGCTTTCTTATGATTTTTTCTCGGACGAAAGACTTCATATAGCAGAAGATGGGCACCGGAGGGCCACCAGGGGGCCCACGAGGCAGGGGGCGCGCCCAGGGGGTTGGGTGCACCTCCCACCCTCGTGGCCAGGGTGTGGCCCCCCTCTGGTATTTTCTTCGTCCAATATTTTTTATTAATTCCAAAAATGACTTCCGTGAAGTTTCAGGACTTTTGGAGCTGTGCAGAATAGGTCTCTAATATTTGCTCCTTTTCCAGCCCAGAATTCCAGCTGCCGGCATTCTCCCTCCTCATGTAAACCTTATAAAATAAGAGAGAATAGGCATAAGTATTGTGACATAACGTGTAATAACAGCCCATAATGCAATAAATAACGATATAAAAGCATGATGCAAAATGGACGTATCACAGGTCAAGTGCTTCCTGTCGTGCCTTCTCATTGTCAACTTCTACATAAGCCACCACACGAGGCGAGTCATGACGGATGTCACTAGGGAGAACTGCCTCTGCTCCGTAAACCATGAAAAAAGGTGTGTAACCCGTAGATCTATTGGGCGTGGTATTTATGCTCCATAACACAGAAGGTAATTCTTCCACCCAACAACCCGGCGTCCTCTGCAGGGGAACCATAAGCCGGGGCTTGATGCCTCTCAGGATCTCTTGATTGGCTCTCCCAGCTTGACCATTAGATTGAGGATGAGCCACTGATGACACGTCAAGCCGGATGTGCTCACGTTGACAAAAGTCTTTCATGGCACCCTTGGACAGATTAGTGCCATTATCAGTTATAATGCTGTGTGGAAAACCAAACCGGAAAATAACCTTCTTGATGAATTGAACTGCCGTGGCTGCATCACACTTACCAACTGGCTCTGCTTCCACCCACTTGGTGAACTTATCAACTGCCACCAAAACCGCCATATTCGTGGGCGCCAACTGTCGTGGTTTTGTCACGGCAGATGTCCTAATGTGAGGACTTAGTCGTGGAGCCATCGCGACAGGTTAGCTTAAAGGGGTTAAAGCGGGACAAAGGACGCAAGGAGTTTATACTAGTTCGGCCCCTTGCGGTGAAGGTAAAGGCCTAATCCAGTTGATGTGGAATTGCTAGGGTTTCGATGACCAGGGAGCGAATCCGCTTGACCTGGCTCTCGAGTTGTTGTTGTCCCTAAACCGCCGCCGGGTCGTCCCTTTATATACACAGGTTAATGCCCGGTGGTTTACAGAATCCTGGCCGGCTCATAAACGTGTCCGGCTCGGTTTCTACCTTTTCCTATCTTACAACACAAGTTACATATCATATGGAGGTTTATGTCTATGGGCCCTAAACCGCCTTTGGGCCCTGGGCTTTCGTGTTAGATCTCCTCCATAAAGCGCCATACTCCTTGTCTTCATGGGCTTCAATATGAATAACTCATTATGGGTATAACCCGGCCCCTCCTGGCCGGTTTATACTTAGTAGTAATATCCCCAAGAGATAGTGTGATCAAAGCATATGGTTTTATATAGACTTTTGAAGAAGCCTGTATTTACAAGAAAGTGAGTGGGAGCTCTGTAGCATTTCTGATATAATATGTGGATGCCTTATCGTTGATCGGAAATGATACTGAATTTCTAAATAGCATAAAAGTATACTTGAATAAGAATTTTTCAATGAAAGACCTGGGTGAAGCTGCATATATATTGGGCATCAAGATCTATAGAGATAGATCAAGATGCTTAATTGGACTTTCAAAAAACACATACCTTGATAAAGTTTTGAAGAAGTTCAAAATGGATCAAGCAAAGAAAGGGTTCTTGCCTGTGTTACAAGGTCTGAAGTTGAGTCAGACTCAATGCCCGACCACTGCAGAAGATAGAGAGAAAATGAAAGTCATTCCCTATGCTTCAACCATAGGTTCTATCATGTATGCAATGCTGTGTACCAGACCTGATGTGTGCCTTGCTATTAGTTTAGTAGGGAGGTACCAAAGTAATCCAGGAGTGGATCACTGGACAGTGGTCAAGAACATCCTGAAGTACCTGAAAAGTACTAAGGATATGTTTCTCGTTTATGGAGGTCACAAAGAGCTCGTCGTAAATGGTTACGCCGATGCAAGCTTTGACACTGATCCGAATGACTCTAAGTCACAAACCGGATACGTATTTTTATTGAATGGTGGAGTTGTCAGTTGGTGCAGTTCCAAGCAGAGCGTCATGGCGGGATCTACGTGTGAAGCGGAGTACATAGCTGCTTGATACGTCTCCAACGTATCTATAATTTTTTATTGTTCCATGGTATTATAGTATCTGTTTTGGATGTTTAACGGGCTTTATTATACACTTTTATATTATTTTAGGGACTAGCCTACTAACCGAAGGCCCAGTGCAAATTGCTGTTTTTTTCCTATTTCAGTGTTTCGCAGAAAAGAAATATCAAACGGAATCCAAACGGAATGAAACCTTCGGGAGAGTTATTTTTGGAACAAACGTGAAACAGGGGACTTGGAGTGGGCGTCAAGAAAGAAGCAAGGAGGCCTCGAGGCAGGCAGGTACGCCTGCCCCCCTGGGCGCGCCCCCACCCTCGTGGGCCCCTCGCAACTCCACCGACGTACTTCTTCCCACTATATATACCCATATACCCTGAAAACATCCAAGAGCACCACGAAACCCTATTTCCACCGCCGCAACCTTCTGTACCCGTGAGATCCCATCTTGGGGCCTTTTCCGGCGCTCCGCCGGAGGGGGAATCGATCACGGAGGGCTTCTACATCAACACCATAGCCTCTCCGATGATGTGTGAAAAGTTTACCACAGACCTTCGGGGTCCATAGTTATTAGCTAGATGGCTTCTTCTCTCTCTTTGGATCTCAATAGAAAGTTCTCCTCGATCTTCTTGGAGATCTATTCGAGGTAATTCTTTTTGCGGTGTGTTTTTCGAGATCCAATGAATTGTGGGTTTATGATCAAGATTATCTATGAACAATATTTGAATCTCCTCTGAATTCTTTTATGTATGATTGGTTATCTTTGCAAGTCTCTTCGAATTATCAGTTTGGTTTGGCCTACTAGATTGATCTTTGTTGCAATGGGAGAAGTGCTTAGCTTTGGGTTCAATCTTGCGGTGTCCTTTCCCAGTGACAGCAGGGGCAGCAAGGCACGTATTGTATTGTTTCCATCGAGGATTGGTACCTCTTGAGCACTGTGTTGGTTTTCCCTTGAAGAGGAAAGGGTGATGCAGTAAAGTAGCGTAAGTATTTCCCTCAGTTTTTGGGAACCAAGGTATCAATCCAGTAGGAGGTCACGCTCAAGTCCCTTGCACCTACACAAACAAATAAGAACCTCGCAACCAATGTGATAAAGGGGTTGTCAATCCCTTCACGGTCACTTACGAGAGTGAGATCTGATAGAGATGATAAGATAATATTTTTGGTATTTTGTATGATAAGGAGTAAAAGTAAAGAAAGCAAGTAAACTGTAATGGAAATAACGGGAGATTAATATGATGGAAAATAGACCCGGGGGCCATAGGTTTCACTAGTGGCTTCTCTCAAGAGCATAAGTATTACGGTGGGTGAACGAATTACTGTCGAGCAATTGATAGAATTGAGCATAGTTATGAGAATATCTAGGTATAATCATGTATATAGGCATCACGTCCGTGACAAGTAGACCGACTCCTGCCTGCATCTACTACTATTACTGCACACATCGACCGCTATCCAGCATGCATCTAGAGTATTAAGTTCATAAGAACGGAGTAACGCTTTAAGCAAGATGGCATGATGTAGAGGGATAAACTCATGCAATATGATATAAACCCCATCTTTTTATCCTCGATGGCAACAATACAATACGTGTCATTTCCCCTACTGTCACTGGGATCGAGCACCGCAAGATTGAACCCAAAGCTAAGCACTTCTCCCATTGCAAGAAAGATCAATCTAGTAGGCCAAACCAAACTGATAATTCGAAGAGACTTGCAAAGATAACCAATCATACATAAAAGAATACAGAGAAGATTCAAATATTGTTCATAGATAATCTTGATCATAAACCCACAATTCATCGGATCTCGACAAACACACCGCAAAACAAGATTACATCGAATAGATCTCCAAGAGAATCGAGGAGATCTTTGTATTGAGATCCAAAGAGAGAGAAGAAGCCATCTAGCTAATAACTATGGACCCGAAGGTCTGAGGTAAACTACTCACACATCATCGGAGAGGCTATGGTGTTGATGTAGAAGCCCACCGTGATCGATGCCCCCTCCGGAGGATGCCGAAAAAGGCCCCAAGATGGGGTCTCACGGGTACAGAAGGTTGCGGCGGTGGAATTAGGTTTTCGTGGCTGCTTCTGATGGTTTGGGGGTACGTAGGTATATATAGGAGGAAGAAGTAGGTCGGTGGAGCCACGAGGGGCCCACGAGGGTGGGGGGCGCGCCTGGGGGGGGGGGGGGGGTAGGCGCGCCCCTGCCTCATGGCCGCCTCGTTGGTTGCTTGACGTCCACTCCAAGTCCTCTGGATCACGTTTGTTCCAAAAATCACGTTCCCGGAGGTTTCATTCCGTTTGGACTTCGTTTGATATCCTTTTTCTGCGAAACACTGAAATAGGAAAAAACAGCAATTTGGGATGGGCCTCCGGTTAATAGGTTAGTCCCAAAAATAATATAAAAGTGTATAAATATGCCCATTAAACATCCAAAGCAGAATATATAATAGCACGGAACAATAAAAAATTAGAGATACGTTGAAGACGTATCAAGCATCCCCAAGCTTAATTCCTGCTCGTCCTCGAGTAGGTAAATGATAAAAACAGAATTTTTGATGTGGAATGCTTCTTAGCATATTCTCAATGTAAATCTTTTTATTGTGGCATGAATATTTAGATCCGAAAGATTCAAGATAAAAGTTTAATGTTGCATAAAAACAATAATACTTCAAACATGCTAACCAAGCAATTATGTCTTATCAAAATAACATAGCCAAAGAAAGCTTATCCCTACAAAATCATATACTTAGGCCATGTTTCAATATTGTCACACAAACGTTCTCATCATGCATAACCCCGATGACAAGCCGAGCAATTGGTTCATACTTTTAACGCGCTTCAGCCTTTTCAACTCTTACGCAATACATGAGCGCAAGCCATGGATATAGCACTATGGGTGGAGTAAAGTATAATGATGGGGGTTATGAGAGAAGACAAAAAAAAGGTAGAATGTCTCACATTGACGCGGCTAATCAATAGTCTATGGAGATGCCCATCGATTGATGTCAATGTGAGGAGTAGGGATTGCCATGCAACGGATGCACTAGAGCTATAAATATATGAAAGCTCAACAAAAGAAACTCAGTGGGTGTACATCCAACTTGCTTGCTCACGAAGACCTAGGGCATTTTGAGGAAGCCCTTCATTGGAATATACAAGCCAAGTTCTATAATGAAAAATTCCCACTAGTATATAAAAGTGATAACGTAGGAGACTCTCTATCATGAAGTTCATGGTGCTACTTTGAAGCACAAGTGTGGAAAAAGGATAGTAACATTGTCCCTTCTCTCTTTTTCTCTCATTTATTTTTTCTCTTTTTTTTCTTGGCCTCTTCTCTTTTTTTATTTAGTCCGGAATCTCATCCCAACTTGTGGGGGAATCATAGTCTCCATCATTCTTTCCTCACATGGGACAATGCTCTAATAATGATGATCATCACACTTTTATTATTTACAACTCAACAATTACAACTCAATACTTAGAATGAAATATGACTCTATGTGAATGCCTCCGGCGGTGTACCGGGATATGCAATGAATCAAGAGTGACATGTATGAAAAAATTATGAATGGTGGCTTTGCCACAAAATACGATGTCAACTACATGATCATGCAAAGCAATATGACAATGATGAAGCATGTCGTAATAAATGGAACGGTGCAAAGTTGCATGGCAATATATCTCAAAATGGCTATGGAAATGCCATGATAGGTAGGTATGGTGGCTGTTTTGAGGAAGATATAAGGAGGCTTATGTGTGATAGAGCTTGTCATATCACGGGGTTTGGATGCACCGGCGAAGTTTGCACCAACACTCAAGGTGAGAAAGGGCAATGCACGGTACCGTAGAGGCTAGAAAATTGTGGAAGGTTGAGAGTGCGTATAATCCATGGACTCACAGTAGTCATAAAGAACTCATATACTTGTTGCAAAAGTTTATTAGCCCTCGAAGCAAAGTACTACTACGCATGCCCCTAGAGGGATAGATTGGTAGGAAAAGACCATCGCTCGTCCCCGGCCGCCACTCATAAGGAAAGCAATAAAAGAACACCTATGTGTCAAAATTGTTACACAACTTTTACCATACGTGCATGCTACGGGACTTGCCAACTTTAACACAAGTATTTCTCAATTTCACAATTACTCAACTATCACACTCTAATATTACCACGTTTATATCTCAAAACACTTATCAAGTATCTAACTTCTCATGATATTTAATGAACTCAATATGGAAGATTAATTTCACAATTAAATAAAATTACCATGCTGTTTAAGACTCTCAAAATAATATAAGTGAAGCATGAGATATCAATAATTTCTATAAAATACGACCACCGCCGTGCTCTAAAAGATATAAGTGAAGCACTAGAGCAAAAACTATATAGCTAAAAAGATATAAGTGAAGCACATAGAGTATTCTAACAAATTCCGAATCATGTGTGTCTCTCTCAAAAGGTGTGTACAGCAAGGATGATTGTGGAAAACTAACAAACAAAGACTCAAATCATACAAGACGCTCCAAGCAAAACACATATCATGTGGTGAATAAAAATATAGCTCCAAGTAAATTTACCGATGGATGAGGACGAAAGAGGGGATGCCTTCCGGGGCATCCCTAGGCTTTGGCTTTTTGGTGTCCTTGGATTTACCTTGGGGTGCCTTGGGCGTCCCCAAGTTTGGCTCTTGCCACTCCTTGTTCCATACTCCATCAAATCTTTTACCCAAAACTTGAAAACTTCACAACACAAAACTTAACAGAAAATCTCGTGAGCTCCATTAGCGAAAGAAAACAAAACACCACTTCAAGGTACTGTATTGAACTCATTCTTTATTTATATAGGTGTTAAAACTACTGTATTCCAACTTCTCTATGGTTTATAAGCTCTTTTACAAGCCATAGATTCATCAAAATAAGCAAACAACACACGAAAAACAGAATCTGTCAAAAACAGAACAGTCTGTAGTAATCTGTAACTAACGCAAACTTATGTAACTCTAAAAATTCTTCCAAAATAGGATGATCTAAATAATTTGTTTATTGATCTGCTGCAATTGGAATCAATATTATATCACGTTCTGGTAATTTTTCACAATTGTTTTCGTGAACAGAAAGTTTCTGGAATTTTCAGCAAGGTCAAATAACTATCATCCAAGAGGATCCTATAGGTTTAACTTGGCACAAACACTAATTAAAACACAAAAACAAATCTAACCAGAGGCTAGATCAAGAATTTATTCCTAAACAGAACCAAAAAGCAAAAAAAGTAAAAATAAAATTGGGTTGCCTCCCAACAAGCGCTATCGTTTAACGCCCCTAGCTAGGCATAAAAACAAGGATAGATCTAGGTATTGCCATATTTGGTAGGCAATCCATAAGTGGCTCTCATAATAGATTCATATGGTAATTTAATTTTCTTTCTAGGGAAGTGTTCCATGCCTTTCCTTAACGGAAATTGGAATCTAATATTCCCTTCCTTCATATCAATGATTGCACCAATCGATCTAAGGAAAGGTCTACCAAGAATAATAGGACATGAAGGATTGCAATCTATATCAAGAACAATGAAATCTACGGGCACATAATTCCTATTTGCAACAATAAGAACATCATTAATTCTTCCCATAGGTTTCTTGATAGTGGAATCCGCAAGATGCAAGTTTAACGAGCAATCATCAAATTCATGAAAACCTAACAAATCACACAAAGTTTTTGGAATCGTGGAAACACTAGCACCCAAATCACACAAAGCATAGCATTCATGATTGTTAATTTTAATTTTAATTGTAGGTTCCCATTCATCATAAAGTTTTCTAGGGATAGAAACTTCCAACTCAAGTTTTTCTTCATAGGATTGCATCAAAGCATCAACGATATGTTTAGTAAAAGCTTTATTTTGACTATAAGCATGAGGAGAATTTAGCACGGATTGCAACAAGCAAATACAATCTATCAAAGAACAATTATCATAATTAAATTCCTTGAAATCCAAAATAGTGGGTTCATTGCTATCTAAAGTTTTAACCTCTTCAATCCCACTTTTACCAATTTTTCCATCAAGATCTAAAAACTCCGAATTTTTGGGACGCCTTCTAACTAAATTTGACTCATCTCTAGTCCCATCATTATCAATATTCATATTGCAAAACAAAGATTTAATAGGGGACACATCAATAACTTTTAGATCTTCATCTTTATTCTCATAAAAACTAGAAGAACACGCTTTCACAAAGCAATCTTTCTTAGCACGCATCCTAGCGGTTTTTCTTTGCACTCATCAATGGAAATTCTCATGACTTTGAGAGACTCATTGATATCATGCTTAGGTGGAATAGATCTAAGTTTCAAAGAATCAACATCAAGAGAAATTCTATCCACGTTCCTAGCCAATTCATCAATCATAGGCAATTTTTCTTCAAGCAAGGCATTGAAATTCTTTTGCGAATTCATAAACTCTTTAACACTAGTCTCAAAATCAGAGGGCAACTTATTAAAATTTCCATAAGAGTTGTTGTAGGAATTACCATAATTATTAGAGGAATTGCTAGGATACGGCCTAGGATTAAAGTTTCCTCTATAAGCGTTGTTACCAAAATTATTCCTACCAACAAAATTCACATCCATAGATTCATTATTATTTTCAATCAAAGTAGACAAAGGCATATCATTGGGATCAGAAGAAACACTCTTATTAGCAAATAATTTCATGAGTTCATTCATCTTTCCACTCAAAACATTAATTTCTTCTATCGCGTGCACCTTTTTACTAGTAGATCTTTCAGTGTGCCATTGAGAATAATTAACCATAATATTATCTAGGAATTTAGTAGCTTCTCCTAAAGTTATTTCCATAAAAGTGCCTCCCGCGGCCGAATCTAGAAGATTTCTAGAAGGAAAATTCAATCCGGCATAATTTTTTTGTATAATCGTCCATAAGTTCAAACCAGGAGTAGGGCAATTACGTATCATTAATTTCCTTCTCTCCCAAGCTTGTGCAACATGTTCATGATCAAGTTGCTTAAAATTCATAATATCGTTTCTAAGAGAGATGATTTTAGCGGGAGGAAAATACTTAGAGATAAAGGTATCTTTGCACTTATCCCAAGAATCAATACTATTTTTAGGCAAAGATGAAAACCAAATTTTAGCATGATCTCTAAGAGAAAACGGAAATAGCTTCAATTTAACAATATCATTATCCACATCTTTCTTCTTTTGCATATCACACAAATCAACAAAGCTATTTAGATGGGTAGCGGCATCTTCACTAGGAAGGCCGGCGAATTGATCTTTCATGACAAGATTCAGCAAAGCAGCATTAATTTCACAAGATCAGCTTCGGTAAGAGGAGCAATCGGAGTGCTAAGAAAATCATTGTTGTTGGTATTGGCAAAGTCACACAATTTAGTATTATCTCGAGCCATCGTGACAAGCAAGCAATCCAACACACGAGCAAACAAGAAGCAAGCGAAAAAAAGGGCGAACGAAAAAGAGAGGGCGAATAAAACAGCAAGGGTGAAGTGGGGGAGAGGAAAACGAGAGGCAAATGGCAAATAATGTAATGTGAGGGATAAGGGTTCGTGATGGGTACTTGGTATGTCTTGACTTGACTTGGCGCACACCTCCCCGGCCATGGCGCCAGAAATCCTTCTTGCTACCTCTTGAGCACTGCGTTGGTTTTCCCTTGAAGAAGAAAGGGTGATGCAGTAAAGTAGCATAAGTATTTCCCTCAGTTTTTGAGAACAAAGTTATCAATCCAGTAGGAGGACACGCTCAAGTCCCTTGCGCCTACACAAACAAATAAGAACCTCGCAACCAACGCGGTAAAGGGGTTGTCAATCCCTTCACGGTCACTTACGAGAGTGAGTCTGATAGAGATGATAAGATAATATTTTTGGTATTTTTATGGTAAGGAGTAAAAGTAAAGAAAGCAAGTAAACTGTAATGGAAATAACGGGAGATTAATATGATGGAAAATAGACCCGGGGGCCATAGGTTTCACTAGTGGCTTCTCTCAAGAGCATAAGTATTACGGTGGGTGAACGAATTACTGTCGAGCAATTGATAGAATTGAGCATAGTTATGAGAATATCTAGGTATGATCATGTATATAGGCATCACGTCCGTGACAAGTAGACCGACTCCTGCCTGCATCTACTACTATAACTCCACACATCGACCGCTATGCAGCATGCATCAAGAGTATTAAGTTCATAAGAACGGAGTAACGCTTTAAGCAAGATGGCATGATGTAGAGGGATAAACTCATGCAATATGATATAAACCCCATCTTTTTATCCTCGATGGCAACAATATAATACGTGTCGTTTCCCCTACTGTCACTGAGATCGAGCACCGCAAGATTGAACCCAAAGCTAAGCACTTCTCCCATTGCAAGAAAGATCAATCTAGTAGGCCAAACCAAAATGATAATTCGAAGAGACTTGCAAAGATAACCAATCATACATAAAAGAATTCAGAGAAGATTCAAATATTGTTCATAGATAATCTTGATCATAAACCCACAATTCATCGGATCTCGACAAACACACCGCAAAAGAAGATTACATAGAATAGATCTGCAAGAGAATCGAGGAGAACTTTTTATTGAGATCCAAAGAGAGAGAAGAAGGCATCTAGCTAATAACTATGGACCCGAAGGTCTGAGGTAAACTACTCACACATCATCGGAGAGGCTATGGTGTTGATGTAGAAGCCCTCTGTGATCGATGCCCCCTCCGGCAGGACGCCGGGAAAGGCCCCAAGATGGGATCTCACGGGTACAGAACGTTGCGGCGGTGGAATTAGGTTTTCGTGGCTGCTTCTGATGGTTTGGGGGTACGTAGGTATATATAGGAGGAAGAAGTAGGTCGGTGGAGCCACGAGGGGCCCACGAGGGTGGAGGATGTGCCTAGGGGGGTAGGCGCGCCCCCTGCCTCATGGCCGCCTCGTTGGTTGCTTGACGTCCACTCCAAGTTCTCTGGATCATGTTTGTTACAAAAATCACGTTCCCGAAGGTTTCATTCCGTTTGGACTCCGTTTGATATCCTTTTTCTGCGAAACACTGAAATAGGCAAAAAACAGCAATTTGGGCTGGGCCTCCGGTTAATAGGTTAGTCCCAAAAATAATATAAAAGTGTATAAATAAGCCCATTAAACATCCAAAACAGAATATATAATAGCATGGAACAATCAAAAATTATAGATACGTTGGAGACGTATCAAGGATAAAAAGATGGGGTTTATCATATTGCTCGAGTTTATCTCTCTACATCATGTCATATTGCCTAATGGGTTACTCTGTTCTTATGAACTTAATACTCTAGATGCATGTTGGATAGCGGTCGATGTGTGGAGTAATAGTAGTAGATGCAGAATCGTTTCGGTCTACTTGTCGCGGACGTGATGCCTATATACATGATCATGCCTAGATATTCTCATAATTATGCACTTTTCTATCAATTGCTCAACAGTAATTTGTTAACCCACCGTAATACTTATGCTATCTTGAGAGAAGCCACTAGTGAAACCTATGGCCCCCGGGTCTATTTTCCATCATATAAGTATCCAATCTATTTACTTTGCAATCTTTACTTTCCAATCTACATAATAAAAATACCAAAAATATTTATTTATCTTATTATCTCTATCAGATGTCACTTTTGCAAGTGGACGTGTAGGGATTGACAACCCCTTTATCGCGTTGGTTGCAAGGTTCTTATTTGTTTGTGTAGGTACGAGGCGACTTGCGTGTAGTCTCCTACTGGATTGATACCTTGGTTCTAAAAAACTGAGGGAAATACTTGCGCTACTTTGCTGCATCACCCTTTCCTCTTTAAGGGAAAACCAACGCATGCTCAAGAGGTAGCAAGAGGGATTTCTGGCGCCGTTGCCGGGGAGATCTACGCCAAGTCAAGTCAAGTCAAGTCAATACATACCAAGTAGCCATCACAACTCTTATCCCTCGCATTACATTATTTTCCATTTGCCTCTCGTTTTCCTCTCCCCCACTTCACCTTTGCCATTTTATTCGCCCTCTTTTTCCGTTTGCCTCTTTTCGCTTGCTTCTTGTGTGCTTATGTGTTGGATTGTTTGTCACGGTGGCTCAAGATAATACTAAATTGTGTGATTTTTCCAATACCAACAACAACGATTTTCTTAGCACTCCGATTGCTCCTATTACCGATGTTGAATCTTGTGAAATTAATGCTGCTTTGCTGAATCTTGTCATGAAAGATCAATTCTCTGGCCTTCCTAGTGAAGATGCCGCTACACATCTAAACAACTTTGTTGATTTGTGTATGAAAAGAAGAAAGATGTGAAAATGGTTCCGAGATAACGGGTTTGACGAGACGAAGAAGTGGGCGTTGGATTCACCTCAATCGGAGTTACGGGTAAAAAGTTGTGGAGAGATGAAGATAAGGGACTTTTCTGCAAAAATATCATCACAAACAAGTCCCTGAGTGGATAATGCAGAAGCGGGTTTTGAGTAAATACGCTTTCCAGAGATGAAAACGTACTTAAGCCCAAAGTAGAAACGGAATGCGCTTTCGGTTAAGGGAAAGCGTACTCCGTGGAGTACGTCTCCACTTAACCACGTCAGCGGGCTGGCCCGGTCAATGCATGAGGCTAACGCGCGGGACCCACTGACAGGGGGAAGGGTGTCATCGTCTTCCTCACTTCCTCTCGCTCGCCCGTGCGGGACAAAGGGCAGGGCCGGCGTTGGTGGTCGTTCGGGCGGCTCCGGCCACCGTTCGTGGCGCCCGGACCACCTATGCGACCGGGAGAACACCGCACACCCATCCTGATGCAGAACGAACGCCGAGGAGGGGCGGAACGGCGGCGCACCACGGAAGCAGAGAGCAACGACGGCGGCCGATCTTGGGGGACACGCGGCCATGAGTACTCCGGCGCCGAACTGAGGGGTTGGGGAGATGCGCCGGGGTCTGGGTGGACTACTGGTGGTGGAAGGAGGGAGGGAAGAGCTCGACTACGAGCGAATTTAGGCGAAAGAGTCCGGCGGCCATGGTGGCGATGGTGGACACAGAGAGCTCCTCGAGCTCGTTCGGGTGGTCGGGGAGGCAGCTAGGGGTGCGTGAGGTCGATTGGTGAAGAGGAACACGCTCGGGGTGGCCTTAAATAGGCAGAGGGGAGAGCTCACGAGGGCAGAGGCGGCCAAGGGAGCACGGGGAGGAAGCGGCCGAGGCGTGGACAGAGCCGGTCGGCTACAACGCTCCCGTGGACGCTCACTGTTCGGCGACGGGGACGGCTCACCGGGGAAGAAGACGGAGGGGGCAAGGGCTTAGGGCGACACAGTCGATCACGAGGAGGCTACTGGACAAGGCTGCGGGTCGAGACGAGGGGAGAACGGACGAGCACAACGCCAAGATGGAGCCAGAGCGCGTTTGTGCATCCGGAGCGCGTTTACGGGCAAAAATACACGCGGTCACAATGTGCCCGGCAAGGAGGGGACGCAAGAGACTGCTGCGAGTTGTCTAGTGATGGGTCCTTGCATCACAGAGGCTGAGGGAGTTGATGGATCGACAAAAGGAGCCAAGGAGAGGAGTGTGGCATCGCTGCAAGTTTGCTGCATCAAACTTGGACGTGCACTGCTGATCAACAGGAACTTGATTGAGTCAAATGGTGTTGTCTGGGGTGTTTAGATAAGAAAGGACTACGATCTTGTTAAGTTTTAGGGGAAATGGATCACAAAACAACAGGGTTACTTTGTAACCTCGGATTAGGTCCAGAAACTTGATCATGATGATGCACTCATGTGGAGTATCAACTTGATCTAAAATTTGGCAAGGCAGGGTTATTTGGCCATAATAAGATGCTGTAAAAGTTTCATACCATATTGACAAGCCAAAATGGTACTTGCTTCACAAGCATTTCCACTGACCAAAAACTCGCAAAAATTCTAGAGGAAAATTGGCTAGATGGAATATGCCCAAATTGGGTGGAGATAGGTTATATGGATAAGAGAAGGCCTAGGAAAATTTACAGCCATAATGGAGCAAGATAAAATATACTTGCTTCACTAGCTAAAAATTTGGACAGAAACAAAGATTTGAAGCCGTGCTCACATGGATGCATTGCATGAGCTCAAATCTTGTGGAGAGCTTTTATTTGATGATATGAAAGACCATGCAAAAATTCAACTCAATTGGATTAACCTAGCTAGTACTTCCTTCACAACCAATTCCCTCAGATAGGAACTTTGAAAAATTGCTCAGGAATATTTACTAGGCAAATTAAGTTGAAATTTGTCATGAGGCAATTATTTGGACATGAAAAGATGTCCAAGAAGTTTGGAGTCAATTGGGCAAAGATAAATGGCACTTGCTTCACAATCTGCCATCCAGGACAGAATAGGAAATGAATTTATTGAGCATGATGGGAAACATGGCCAATGAAATATTTTGCAATATTTGAGGAATATATGACCCAAACAATTTATGAGAATTATTTGGGAATTTAAGGAGTGATGGAAATACAGGTTGCTTCACAACCTAGGGCAAATTGAGTTATTCCTTTAATAGAAAAGGAATATTCCCAATAAAAAGAATATTGGGATTTGGGCTAGGGTGAAAATGGAAAGGTCTAGCGAAGGATTTGGGTATGACAAGCCACTCTGGAAGCAAAGAAGAGTTCATCTTCTTCAGTTTCCACACCACATAGCCACGGAAAAAGAAAACCCAGGCAAAAACCTCAGAAAATCAAAAGAAAAAGAAAGGGCCAAAAATCAGGCTGTTACAGCTTTTAGGTTAATTCTTTTTGCATATAATTAATAGACAAATTCCTCACATCCACCAATTTATTTTAGAATTTTTGGAGTTACAGAAATATACGTTTGATCCAGATTATTACAGACTGTTCTGTTTTTGACAGATTCTGTTTCTCGTGTGTTGTTTGCTTATTTTGATGAATCTATGGCTAGCATCGGAGGGTATGAACCATAGAGAAGTTGGAATACAGTAGGTTTAACACCAATATAAATAAAGAATGAGTTCCTTACAGTAACTTATGATGGTGATTTGTTTTCTTATACTAACGGAGCTCATGAGATTTTCTGTTGAGTTTTGTGTTGTGAAGTTTTCAAGTTTTGGGTAAAGATTTGATGGGTTTTGGAATAAGGAGTGGCAAGAGCCTAAGATTGGGGATGCCCAAGGCACCCCAAGGTAAAATTCAAGGACAACCAAAAGCCTAATCTTGGGGATGCCCCGGAAGGCATCCCCTCTTTCGTCTTCATCCATCGGTAACTTTACTTGATGCTATATTTTTATTCACCACATGATATGTGTTTTGCTTGGAGCGTCTTGTATGATTTGAGTCTTTGCTTTTTAGTTTACCGCAATCATCCTTGCTATACACACCTTTTGGGAGAGACACACATGAATCGGAATTTATTAGTATACTCTATGTGCTTCACTTATATCTTTTGAGCTAGATAATTTTGCTCTAGTGCTTCACTTATATCTTTTAGAGCACGGTGGTGGTTTTATTTTGTAGAAATTATTGATCTCTCATGCTTCACTTATATTATTTTGAGAGTCCTTTAGAACAGCATGGTAGTTTGCTTTGGCTATAAAACTAGTCCTAATATGATAGGCGTCCAAGATCGGTATAATAAAAACGTTCATAAAAAGTGCATTGAATACTATGAGATGTTTGATACTTGATGATTTTTTTGAGATATGAAGATGGTAATATTAGATTCATGGTAGTTGAGTAGTTGTGAATTTGAGAAATACTTGTGTTGAAGTTTGCAAGTCCTTTAGCATGCACGTATGGTAAACGTTGTGTAACAAATTTGAAACATGAGGTGTTCTTTGATTGTCTTCCTTATGAGTGGCGGTCGGGGACGAGCGATGGTCTTTTCCTACCAATCTATCCCCCTAGGAGCATGCGCATAGTGCTTGGTTTTTGATGACTTGTAGATTTTTGCAATAAGTATGTGAGTTCTTTATGACTAATATTGAGTCCACAATTTTCTAGCCTCTTCGGTACCGTGCATTGCCCTTTCTCACCTTGAGAGTTGGTGCAAACTTCGCCGGTGCATCCAAACCCCATGATACGATATGCTTTATCACACATAAACCTCCTTATATCTTCCTCAAAACAGCCACCATACCTACCTATTATGGCATTTCCATAGCCATTCCGAGATATATTGCCATGCAACTTTCCACTATTTCATTTATTATGACACGCTTCGTCATTGTCAAATTGCCTTGCATGATCATGTAGTTGACATCGTATATGTGGCAAAGCCTCCATGCATAATTTATCATACATGTCACTCTTGATTCATTGCCCATCCCGGTACACCGCCGGAGGCATTCATATAGAGTCATATTTTGTTCTACTATCGAGTTGTAATCATTGAGTTGTAAATAAATAGAAGTGTGATGATCTTCATCAATAGAGCATTGTCCCACAAAATGCCAAAAAAGGCCAAATTAAAAAAAGGAAAAGAAATAAAAAGGGACAATGCTACTATCCTTTTTCCACACTTGTGCTTCAAAGTAGCACCATGATCTTTATGATAGAGAGTCTCTTGTTTTGTCACTTTCATATACTAGTGGGAATTTTTCATTATAGAACTTGGCTTGTATATTCCAACAATGGGCTTCCTCAAATGCCCTAGGTCTTCCTGAGCAAGCAAGTTGGATGCACACCCACTTAGTTTCTTTTGTTGAGCTTTCAGACATTTATAGCTCTAGTGCATCCGTTGCATGGCAATCCCTACTCCTTGCATTGGCATCAATTAATGGGCATCTCCCTAGCCCGTTGATTAGCCGCGTCAATGTGAGACTTTCTCCTTTTTTGTCTTCTCCACACAACCTCCATCATTATATTCTATTCCACCCATAGTGCTATATCCATGGCTCACGCTCATGTATTGCGTGAAAGTTGAAAAAAGTTAGAGATTACTAAAGTATGAAACAATTGCTTGGCTTGTCATCGGGGTTGTGCATGATGAGAGCATTCTTGTGTGACGAAAATGGAGCATGACCAAACTATATGATTTTGTAGGGATGAACTTTCTGTGGCCATGTTATTTTGAGAAGACATGATTGCTTAGTTAGTATGGTTGAAGTATTATTATTTTTATGTCAAGATTAAACTTTTGTCTTGAATCTTTTGGATCTGAACATTCATGCCACAATAAAGAAAATTACATTAAGAATTATGCTAGGTACCATTCCACATCAAAAATTTCTGTTTTTATCATTTACCTACTCGAGGACGAGCAGGAATTAAGCTTGGGGATGCTTGATACGTCTCCAACGTATCTATAATTTTTTATTGTTCCATGCTATTATATTATCTATTTTGGATGTTTAACAGGCTTTATTATACACTTTTATATTATTTTTGGGACTAACCTACTAACCGAAGGCCCAGTGCAAATTGCTGTTTTTTGCCTATTTCAGTGTTTCACAGAAAAGGAATATCAAACGGAATGAAACCTTCGGAAGAGTTATTTTTGGAACAAACATGATCCAGGGGACTTGGAGTGGACGTCAAGAAAGAAGCGAGGAGGCCACGAGGCAAGGAGGCGCGCCTGCCCCCCAGGGCGCGCCCCCACCCTCGTGGGCCCCTCGCAGCTCCACCGACGTACTTCTTCCTCCTATATATACCCATATACCCTGAAAACATCCAGGAGCACCACGGAACCCTATTTCCACCGCCGCAACCTTCTGTACCCGTGAGATCCCATCTTGGGCCTTTTCCGGCGCTCCGCCGGAGGGGGAATCGATCACGGAGGGCTTCTACATCAACTCCATAGCCTCTCCGATGATGTGTGAGTAGTTTACCACAGACCTTCGGGTCCATAGTTACTAGCGAGATGGCTTCTTCTCTCTCTTTGGATCTCAATACAAAGTTCTCCTCAATCTTCTTGGAGATCTATTCGATGTAATTCTTTTTGCGGTGTGTTTGTCGAGATCCGATGAATTGTGGGTCTATGATCAAGATTATATATGAACAATATTTGATTCTTCTCTGAATTTCTTTTATGCATGATTTAAATATCTTTGCAAGTCTCTTCGAATTATCGGTTTAGTTTGGCCTACTAGATTTATCTTTCTTGCAATGGGAAAAGTGCTTAGCTTTGAGTTCAATCTTGTGGTGTCCTTTCCCACTGACAGCAGGGGCAGCAAGGCACGTATTGTATTGTTGCCATCGAGGATAAAAAGATCGGGTTTATATCATATTGCTTGAGTTTATCCCTCTACATCATGTCATCTTGCTTAATGCATTACTCTGTTCTTATGAACTTAATACTCTAGATGCATGCTGGATAGCGGTCAATGTGTGGAGTAATAGTAGTAGATGTAGAATCGTTTTCGTCTACTTGTCACGGACGTGATGCCTATATACATAATCATGCTTAGATATTCTCATAACTATGCACTTTTCTATCAATTGCTCCACAGTAATTTGTTCACCCACCGTAGAATATGCTATCTTGAGAGAAGCCACTAGTGAAACCTATGGCCCCCGGGTCTATCTTCCATCATACTATTTTCCTATCAATTTGCTATTTCTGCCGCCGTTTATTTTGCAATCTTTATTTTCCAATCTATACAACAAAAATACCAAAAATATTTATCTTATTATCTTTATCAGATCTCAGTTTTGCAAGTGGCCATGAAGGGATTGACAACCCCTTTATCGCGTTGGTTGCAAGGTTCTTGATTGTTTGTGCAGGTACTAGGGACTTGCGTGTAGTCTCCTACTGGATTGATACCTTGGTTCTCAAAACCTGAGGGAAATACTTACGCTACTTTGCTGCATCACCCTTTCCTCTTCAAGGGAAAACCAACGCATGCTCAAGAGGTAGCAAGAAGGATTTCTCGCACCGTTGCCAGGGAGATCTACGCACAAGTCAAGACATACCAAGTACCCATCCCAAATTCTTCTCCCTCGCATTACATTATTTGCCATTTGCCTCGCGTTTTCCTCTCCCCCACTTCACCTTTGCCGTTTTATTCGCCCTTTTTTTGTTCATCCCATTTTGTTTGCTTCTTGTTTGCTTGTGTGTTGGATTGATTGTTTGTCATGATGGCTCAAGACAATACTAAATTGTGTGACTTTTCCAATACCAACAACAATGATTTTATTAGCACTTCGATTGCTCCTATTACCGATGCTGAATCTTGTGAAATTAATGCTGCTTTGTTGAATCTTGTCATGAAAGATCAATTTTCCGGCCTTCCTAGTCAAGATGTCACTACCCATCTAAACAACTTTGTTGATTTGTGCAATATGCAAAAGAAGAAAGACGTGGATAATGATATTCTTAAATTGAAGCTATTTCCGTTTTCATTTAGAGATCGTGTTAAAACTTGGTTTTGTTCTTTGCCTAAAAATAGTATTGATTCATGGAATAAGTGCAAAGATGCTTTTATCTCTAAGTATTTTCCTCCCGCTAAGATCATCTCTCTTAGAAACGATATTATGAATTTTAAGCAACTTGATCATGAGCATGTTGCACAATCTTGGGAGAGGATGAAATTAATGATACGTAATTGCCCTACACATGGTTTGAATTTATGGATGATTATACAAATTTTTTATGCCGGATTGAAATTTTCTTCTGGAAATCTTTTACATTCGGCCGCGGGAGGCACTTTTATGGAAATCACTTTAGGAGAAGCTACTAAACTCCTAGATAATATTATGGTTAATTATTCTCAATGGCACACCGAAAGATCTACTAGTAAAAAGGTTCATGCGATAGAAGAGATTAATGTTTTGAGTGGAAAGATGGATGAACTTATGAAATTGTTTGCTAATAAGATTGTTTATTCTGATCCTAATGATATGTATTTGTCTACTTTGATTGAGAACAATAATGAATCTATGGATGTGAATTTTGTTGGTAGGAACAATTTTGGTAACAACGCGTATAGAGAAACTTTAATTCTAGGCCGTTCCCTCGTAATTCCTCTAACAATTATGGTAATTCCTACAACAACTCTTATGGAAATTTTAATAAGATGCCCTCTGATTTTGAGACTAGTGTTAAAGAATTTATGATTTCGCAAAAGAATTTCAATGCCTTGCTTGAAGAAAAATTGTCTAAGATTGATGAGTTGGCTAGGAGCATGGATAGAATTTCTCTTGATGTTGATTCTTTAAAACTTAGATCTATTCCACCTAAGCATGATATCAATGAGTCTCTCAAATCTATGAGAATTTCCATTGATGAGTGCAAATAAAGAACCGCTAGGATGCGTGCTAAAAAAAGATTGCTTTGTAAAAGCATGTTCTTCTAGTTTTCATGATAATAAGGATGAAGATCTAAAAGTGATTGATGTGTCTCCTATTAAATCTTTGTTTTCCAATATGAATCTTGATAAAGATGGGACTGGAGATGAGTCAACTATAGTTAAAAGGTGTCCCAATGATTCGGAGTTTTTAGATCTTGATGCGAAAATTGGTAAAAGTGGGATTGAAGAGGTCAAAACTTTACATAGCAATGAACCGACTATTTTGGATTTCAATGAATTTAATTATGATAATTGCTCTTTGATAGATTGTAGCTCCTTGTTGCAATCCGTGTTAAATTCTCCTCATGCTTATGATCAAAATAAAGCTTTTACTAAACATATCGTTGATGCTTTAATGCAATCCTATGAAGAAAAGCTTGAATTAGAAGTTTCTATCATGAATGCTATGCTTTGTGTGATTTGGGTGCTAGTATTTCCACGATTCCAGAAACTTTATGATGAGTGGGAACCTACTATTAAAATTAAAATTAAAGATCATGAATGCTATGCTTTGTGTGATTTGGGTGCTAGTATTTCCACGATTCCAGAAACTTTGTGTGATGTGTTGGGTTTCCGTGAATTTGATAATTGTTCTTTAAATTTGGATCTTGCAGATTCCACCATTAAGAAACCTATGGGAAGGATTAATGATGTTCTTATTGTTGCAAATAGGAATTATGTGCCCGTAGATTTCATTGTTCTTGATATAGATTGCAATCCTACATGTCCTATTATTCTTGGTAGACCTTTCCTTAGAACGATTGGTGCAATTATTGATATGAAAGAAGGAAATATTAGATTCCAATTTACATTAAGGAAAGGCATGGAACACTTTCCTAGGAATAAAATTAAATTACCTTATGAATCTATTATGAGAGCCACTTATGGATTGCATACCGAAGATGATAATACCTAGATCTATTCTTGTTTTTATGCCTAGCTAGTGGCGTTAAACGAGAGCGCCTGTTGGGAGGCAACCCAATTTTATTTTTGTTTCTTGCCTCTTGTTTCTGTTTAGTAATAAATAATTCATCTAGCTTCTATTTAGATGTGGTTTTATGTTTTAAATTATTGTTTGTGCCAAGTAGAACCTTTGGGAAGACTTGGGTGAAGTCTTTATGATCTTGCTGTGAAAAACAGAAACTTTAGCGCTCACGAGATTAGGTGCCATTTTTTTACTGGAGAGTGCTTTTACGTTGATTATTTTTGAAGATGATTAATAGAAAAATTCCTCATGTACAATAATTTATTTCAGAATTTTTGGAGTTACAGAAGTATATGTTTGATATCGATTACTATAGACTGTTCTGTTTTTGACAGATTCTGTTTTTCGTCGGTTGTTTGCTTATTTTAATGAATCTATGGTTAGTATCGGGGGGTATGAACCGTAGAGAAGTTGGAATACAGTAGTTTGAACACCAATATAAATAAGGAATGAGTTCATTACAGTACCTTAAGGTGGTGATTTTTTTTCTTATACTAACGGAGCTCATGAGATTTTCTGTTGAGTTTTGTGTTGTGAAGTTTTCAAGTTTTTGGGTAAAGATTTCATGGATTTTGGAATAAGGAGTGGCAAGAGCCTAAGCTTGGGGATGCCCAAGGCACCCCAGGGTAAAATTCAAGGACAAAAAAAGCCTAAGCTTGGGGATGCCCCGGAAGGCATCCCCTCTTTCGTCTTCGTCCATCGGTAACTTACTTGAGGCTATATTTTTATCCACCACATGATATGTGTTTTGCTTGGAGCATCTGTTGGTAGGAACGACACCTATGGAATCACTGGGATCCCTTCTACGGTTGGCGGGTGCGAGGTTGTGCAAAGTGCGGGTCTGACAGGAAGCACACGGATCGTTTACCCAGGTTCGGGCCGCGAAGATGCGTAATACCCTAGTCCTGCTTTGGTGGATGTATTTGAGTGTTCTTGTGTCCTTGAGCTAGCTACGGGGTGCAACTTGCCCAAAAGAGCCGGATCCCTCTCCTGGTCATCTCAGGCCTCCTTTTATAGGCAAAAGGGGTTGCCACAGTGGCACACAGGAGGTGGAAAGGTCTACAGTCGATAATCCTATCCTCTGGGACCGTCGGACAAATGCATTTAATGCGCTGCCGACATGCCCCCCTTGCTTTACCGGGGACGACAAGGAAGCACATCCCAGCAGTCGCCGCCTCGCCTCGACACGCGTTCGAGCTGATGAGGCGTCATGGCGCCACGTTGGCCGGCTGCTGGGTTGGTGCGGTGGTGGAGCCTTCACGAAGACCTGCACGCCACACGCAGGTGCTTGCTGAGTTGGTTGTGGAGGCCGCTCGTCGCCACGCAGGTGCCTGCTCAGCTGGTCGAGCTGGCAGGTGCATGGATGGCGGTGGAGTTATGGAAGACGCAGGCCCTGCTGCCATCCTGTAAGTGTCTCCGGCAAGGGCCTTGCCAGGGCCCCAGTAAGGGTCTTGCCGCGGTTCCATGGTCTTCCCCGGCAAGTATCTTGTCGGGGGTCTCGTGGATTTCCTCGGCTAGGATCACACCGAGGATCGCCATCTTCTGGTCCTCATCTGATCTCATATGCTTATGATCTTGATGAAGATCTGCATGCCACCACAGAGGTGGCTCCCGAGCCTTGGTTCTAATGTGGTTAGTTGGTGGTGTTGGAACCCGTGGGCTCAAGGGTGGCTTGCTCTGCTGGCATCGGGCAAGTTGCCCCGGCAAGGCTCTTGCCGGGGCTGCAGAGGCTGCCTCGGGAAGGGTCTTGCTGAGGGAGTCCACCTTGCCCTCTTGCTCTTCTGCATTCTCTGGTCTTGGCGTTGCCTCTGGTCGCCTTGTGCCTTTGGCTCACCTCCTCTGCCTCGCTTGGTGTGGCCGCAGGCGCGGCTCTGACTGCCCGTGCACAAGTAAAGGGGTAAAAAAGGAGTGCCCCTACTTTTGTACACCGACAGGAGCCCCCGGGCCTGGGCCACACATAGGCGCGACACGTTGTTGGGCCAAGCCCAGAACGGTGCACGGGCAGGCGGGGCGGGATCTTTACTGCGGTAACTTCTCGTCCACTGCGCTTCTTCACGACCCGCGTTGAATGCACGACATGGAGGGTCGTGCGTGACATGGGGGGCATGCGTGGGGCGGTTTCCGCACGCATGCGTCACATCGCAGTTAATGGGAAAAGAGGCGGCCCGCGCCTTCCCCGTAAAAAGGAATAACCACGGGCTCGGTGCTCATTTAGCCTCCATGCTTTCCCCAATCTCGGAACCGCCGTCCCCTTCTTCCTCCCTCTCCCGGCACCAGGATGCTCTCTTGGTGCCTTCTGCTCCTCGCACCTCGCCTAGGCGCTCTTTTCGCCATCCCGCTATCTTGTTCCACCTTCTGTGGAGAGGGACAAGAAAGGGATCACAGGCATCTTATCTCTTCTTAGTTTGTAAGCCTGCGGGCAGTTGTTAGATTTAAAACTTGTAATCCCCTTGCTCATGTTTTTCATTCCGCATGAACTGTACCTGGATGGGATATTTTTAATGAAAAAGGGTGCTTGCCGGGTTCTTTGTTCGTGGGCGAGGCCCACGCCAAGGAGTGAATCCTTGTTATTTTTCAGGATAAACATTGTCACCCGGCAACAGGCCTTGCCGTCCCCTTACTTCATCCTACCATTCTCACGCTCTTGGCGGAGGCAAGGGCGAAGTAGAGTCAGGCCCCTCGTTTATTTCCTTGCCAATGCGACTACGACCCGGTTCCGACCCAAGGACTTGGGTACAGGAAAGAGGGGGAGCACGGTGGCCTAGGAGCAAAACGAGGCTTCATACACCCCAACTTCATACGGAAATGCACGACAGAGGATGAAAGACTTATCTGAATCTGCAGCCCCCGGCAGCCTTGGCTTGCCGTGGTTGGATTCTTGTATCTACAGCCCCCCGCAACCTTGGCTTGCCGAGGCCGGAGCGCCGCCTCGTTCTCTTTCTTCCAAACAGCCCAGCAGGAGCGTCCGTGTACCCTGTGAACCAAAGAGGATGGAAAGGAACAGAGCAACGCAAACTCGACCTCTATGCTAGGGGTTAGTCGCCGCTAAGCACTATCAACCCTAACCAAGGGAGAGACTCAACCTAGCATGCATGCTATAACTTAGGGCGCCAGCGCTTCATTTATTTATGCTTAGGGTCTGCGTCTGGCTTTGTACAGAGGGTTACATGCCTTGTCGGCAAGGCTTGTACAAAAGGTAGTTTGCCGGGGGGCCGGCAACCGCCCCGTATGGGTAAAACTTGCGAAGATGTTCAATGTTCCAGGAGTTGCTCACTGGAATAGCATCTTTGGTCTCCAGGCGGACGGCGCCAGGCCTGGTGACTCGTATTACCCGATAAGGGCCTTCCCACTTCGGCATCAACTTGGTGGAATTCTTGGCCGATTGAACACGCTGAAGAACAAGGTCGCCTTCCTCAAAGCTTCAGGCATGAACCTTGTGGCTATGGTAGCGGCGCAAGGCTTGCTGGTAGCGTGCTACTCTCATAGCCGCCCGAGGACGATCTTCCTCAAGGAGTGTTGCGTCATCTTGCCGCAATTTCTCTTGCTCAAGCTCGTCATAAGCGAGCACTCGAGGTGACCCGTATGTGAGTTCCGTGGGGAGAACTGCTTCTGCCCCGTATACCAAGGCAAAGGGTGTCTGGCCAGTGGCTCGATTTGGCGTCGTTCCGATCGACCAAAGAACCACCAGCAACTCATCAATCCAGCGCCTTCCACTCTTGTGCAGCTTGTCAAAAGTCTTTGTTCTCAGGCCTCGCAGAACTTCAGCATTTGCCCTCTCCGCCTGGCCGTTGCTCCGCGGGTGTGCCACGGAAGCGAAACAGACCTTGGCGGCGAGGTCTTGGATGTATTGCATGAAGATGTGGCTTGTGAACTGCATGTCGTTGTCGGTAATGACCCTGTTTCACACACTGAAACGGCAGACTAGCCCTTTGAAGAACTTGACGGCTGACTGTGCAGTAACCTTCCTCACTGCCTCCACCTCTGGCCACTTTGTGAACTTGTCGATCGCAACGTACAAGTACTCAAAGCCCCCGACAGCGCGAGGGAAAGGGCCCAGTATGTCGAGCCCCCAGACCGAAAACGGCCAGGAGAGAGGGATTGTTTGAAGGGCTTGAGCTGGTTGATGAAGCTTCTTCGAATGGAACTGGCACGCTTCACACCTGGTTACTAGTGCCGTCGCATCCTGGAGGGCAGTGGGCCAGAAGAAGCCTTGCCGGAAAGCCTTGCCGGCAAGGGCCCTCTACCCTATGTGGGAGCCACATATGCCTCCGTGTATCTCTGCCAACAGCTCCAGTCCTTCCTCCCGGGGGATGCACTTCAATTTCACACCGTTCGGTCTTTTTCTGTACAGGACGTTGTCGACGAACTGGTACAAGGCAGACCGACGGGCTACTTTTTCCGCTTCTTCCTGCTCCTCAGGAAGTTCCCCTGTCTGGAGGAAACGGACGGTATGTTGTGCCCATGCCGGAGCCTGGGGCTCGACGACAAGGACCAAAGGCATTTCTTCTGCCATGGGAGCGGCCGTCTCTACGGCCAGGGCTTGGTGCCCTGCCGGAGCCAGCTGCCCCTCGGCAGGCTCAGTACCCACGGTATCACCTTTGCCGGCGGCCCCAGGGGGCTCGGCAGGAAAGTACTTGCCGGGGCCTGACTTCCTCCGCTTGTTCTGCTCCGTTGATGGTTCGACGGATGGTTGAGTTAGCCGAAGCACAAAAGTACCTGGTTCCACAGGTAGCTTGAAGGCAGCGCGCTTTGACAGGTAATCGGCGATGTCATTCTCCGCTCGGGGAACGTGCTCTACTTGTATACCGTCAAAGCGCTCTTCCAACTTCCTCACCTCATCTACGTAGGCCTCCATCAACGGGCTCTGATAATCCTTGTTGACTTACCTGACGACAAGCTGTGAATCACCCCTGATGATGAGCTTCTTAACCCTGAGGTCTGTTGCGATCCTGAGACCGGCAAGCAACCCCTCGTACTCGGCAGTGTTGTTTGTGGACATCTCTGTGGGAAAGTGCATCTGGATTACATACTTGAGGTGCTCTCCAGTGGGTGCGATGAGCAGCACACCGGCACCGGCACCTTGCAGCGAAAAAGCCCCATCAAAGTACATGATCCAGTTGCGACTTGCTTCCTTGCTGGGGAGAGCGGTCTCCCAGATTTCTTCCTAGGGCATTGAGGTCCACTCCGCAATGAACTCCGCCAGTACTCTGCTCTAGATCGTCGAAGTACGTTCAAACTTCAAACCAAAGCTCGACAGCTCCAAGGCCCACTCCACAATCCTCCCAGTTGCGTCTGGATTATGCAGTATTCGTGCAACGGGAGGCAGGTGACGACAGTGATCTTGTGTGCTTGGAAGTAATGACGCAGCTTCCTCGAGGCCATGAGGAGGCCGAAGAGCAATTTCTGCACACCGGAGTACCTTGACCTAGCCCCCTGCAAGAGGGAGCTGACAAAATAAACCGGGTGCTGCATCATCTTCTTTTTCTACATCACTTCTCTCGGTCGCGCAGGCCCTGTCCTGTCAATGTCAAACCCTGCCGGGGTCCCCGCCTTGCCGGCACCAGGCCCTGTCGGGGGAATCTCTGACTCGCCATCTGCCGGTCCTGCCATTGCCACTACCTCTTCATCGGCCTCCCTCTACGCCACCAGCACGGTGCTGACCACTTGATTCGTCGCCGCCAGATATAGCAGCAACGGCTCTTGTGGTTTAGGCACCACCAGTACTAGCATAGAGGAGAGGTATTTCTTCAGGTCCTGCAGTGCTACTTCGGCCTCCGGGGTCCACTCCATTGGGCCCACCTTTTTCAAAATCTTGAAAAGGGGGAGGGCGCGCTCGGCAGACTCGGAGATGAATCGGCTCATGGCGGCAACGCAGCCAGTGAGCCGAGGCACATCCTTGATCCGCTTGGGTGCCTCAATCTGCTCGATAGCCTTGATCTTGTCTGGGTTCGCCTCGATCCCACGCTATGACACAAAGAACCCGAGAAGTTTTCCGGACGGAACTCCGAAGACACACTTCTCAGGGTTCAACTTGAGGTTGATCTTGCGCAAATTTGCAAACGTCTCCTCCAGATCTTGCACAAGTGTTGCCCTGTCCTTGGTCTTGACCACTATGTCATCCATATATGCTTCCATATTTCTATGTAGCTGGGGCTCAAAACCAATTTGGACTGCTCTTGCAAACGTTGAGCCAGCACTCTTCAACCCGAAAGGCATCCGTAAAAAGCAATACGTACCACATGGGGTGATGGATGTTGTCTTCTCTTCGTCCTGTCTTGTCATGAAGATCTGATGGTACCCTGAGTAGGCGTCAAGGAATGACAACAGATCACACCCGGCCGTGGAGTCAACAATCTGGTCTATGTGCGGCAATGGGAAAGGGTCCTTGGGACAAGCCTTATTGATATCTGTGTAGTCAATACACAGCCTCCACTTCCCGTTTGCCTTGCGTACCACCATCGGATTGGCCAACCACGTCGAATGGAGCACTCCTCTCACCAAGCCTGCCGCTTCCAACTTCCTGATCTCCTCTATGATGAACTCTTGCCTTTCCAAAGCCTGCTTCCTAACCTTCTACTTGACGGGCCGCGCATGAGGACAGACAGCAAGGTGGTGCTCAATCACCTCCCTAGGAACGCTGTGCTTGTCGGATGCTTGCCATGCAAACACATCGACATTCGCCCGTAGGAAGGTGATGAGCGCGCCTTCCTATTTGCTGTCGAGGGTGGAGCTTATGGTGAAAGCCCCTCCCGTGCCATCCTCCTTGATGGACACCTTCTTGGTCACTGGCGGTGCAGCTCTGGATTTCTTGCTCTTGCCGGTGGAGCTCTCTGGCACGTCCTTGACGGTAGCGCAACACTCCGAAGAGGTGCGCTTGCTGGAGTGGTGCGGGAGGTCCTGCCGGTCTTCTTCTTCCCTCCCGGGGCTTCAGCGGCAGGAGCAAGTGCCTTGGCGGCAGCTGCTGCAACTGCTTCCCGGTAGAGTAGGTCGGCGCAGATCAGCATGTCCTTCTTGTCGCAGGGGACGGTGATGATGGTCATCGGCCCAGGCATCTTCAGCGTGTTGTAGGCATAATGCGACGCGCTATGAACTTGGCTAGTGTCGGGCGGCCGAGGATCCCATTGTAGGGCAAGGGGATCTCGGCTACATCGAAGACAATCCTCTTCGTCCTGTAGTTCAACTCGCCTCCAATCGTCACAGGCAACATGACCTTCCCCTTCGGCTGGCTCCTTCCCGGTTGACCCCTTGAAACGTGCCCGTCTCCTCGAGGTCTCCGTTGGGAATTTGCAGCCTTTTGATCACAATGGATGAGATCAAGTTCAGACCGGCCCCGCTGTCAACCAGCATCTTGTTCACCTTGTGGTTGCCTAAACACCCGACCGCAGTTGTGCGATCAGGGTGATCCTTGGCGTAAAAAATGATGGGCGTGCTGGACCACTTCAGCGGCTTCTGAGTGTCGAATGATGGCTCCGCTGCTGTGATCTCACGCGCACACTGCTTGAGCTGGCGGTGGGAAGTGTGCAGCGAGGCGCCACCATCGACGCACATGGCCTCCGTAGCCTTCTGAAACTCTTGCTCGCCGGACTCGTCATCCTCGTCATGATCACCGTCTTCCTGCTTCTTGTCACGGCCCCGAGCGGGCCTCTCTTGCTGGTTATCCTTGCCGCGGCGGCCTCCTTGGCCGCCACGCTTCTTGCCGGATCCTTCGGCACCATCCTGACTCTTCTCCTTGTCCCGCCTCTCATACTCGGCCTTTTGCTTTTCGGCAAGCGGCTCGACCTGTCGGCAGTTCTAGAGGTCGTGGCCCTTGGTGCGGTGGATCTTGCAATACTGGTTGTCAGAGCCTCCTGGCTTGTCGGCAGCTGCCAAGGCCCGGTAGGCGGCGCACCCGGCAATCTCCTTGTCGGGGTCGTCTGCCTTGGCCTTCTTGGCAGAGCCGGTGTCGTCGGATCCCTCGACGGCAAGCACAGCCTTGCCCTTGTGTTTCCTGTTGCGACGCCGACCCTTCTTCGTCGGGCCGGCGATGTCTTCATCAGTAGAATCGGTTTCCGCGCCGGCATCCTCACCGGGGTACTTCCTTCCCTCTTCAGCACGGGCGCACCTATCGGCCAGAACATAAAGTTCGGCCACATCTTTAACCTTGTTCATCGTCAGCTCTTCACGCATCTTGCGATTGCACACGTTCTGATGGAACGCGCTAATCACGGCGGCGGGATGAACATCGGGGATGTTGTACTGCACCTGGTTGAACCTCCATATGTACTTGCGCAGGGTTTCCCCTTCCTTCTGGGGAATGATACGCAAATCACTGGCCTGACCATGAGCTTGGTGGCCTCCAGTGAAGGCACCGACGAACTCATGGCACAGATCCGACCAAGAAGAAATGGAATCCGCCGGCAAGTACATCAAACAAGACATGACGTTGGGTTTCAGCGCTAACGGGAAGTAATTGGCAAGCCCCTTGTCGTTGCGAGCTCCAGCAGCTTGCATCGCGATGGTGTAGATGCTGAGGAACTCTGATGGATGGGTCTTGCCGTTGTACTTCTCGCCGACGTCGGGCTTGAACATGCAGTGGGACGGCCACTGGAACTGCCGCAGCTCACAGGTAAAGGCTGGGCAACCCACCTCGTAAGGTAGGCCGCCGGAGCCTCCCGGTGCTGGGTGGTCCATAGCGGGCCCCGCCTGCTTATCTGACTGGTGGCGTGTGTCGCGCCAGCGCTCGATGGTGGTTTGAGCGTCTTCATGGGCTCGCTCTCGAAGAACTTGGCGCTGATCGCGGTGGGTCCGTGGGGCGGACGACGCTATGGAAATGTTATCACAAGCGTCGTCATGACGGACTGGCACCGGCGGCAACTGGCGTGGGGGAGGAGAGTGCACCGTGGCTGCAGCTCCCTCGGTCCTTCCACCGCTAGCATGTGGTGGCTCGACGGAGCGCCGGCCCGAGGGCCCCGCCGGTCGCGGTTCATCTTTGTTTGCGACAGCGACGAGGCTCCGGATGGTGGCTCTCCATTCGTTGAGCTTTTCCGCGGCAGGAGGGAAGTCGAGGAGCAGCTGCACGCGCGCCAAAGCTTCTGCTGGCATGGGTGGCAGCGAAAGCTGCGTGGACCGTGACGCGCTCCGACTTCTAATCACGTTAGAAGGAGCTCTATCACGGCCCGGCGGCTGCGTGCCATTTTCGCCAGCACTTCGGTGGGCATGTTGGCCTCCTCCGTCCCGCGAGTGATGCACGGGACTCTTCCCACAGCGGCGTCCGGGGTCACCAGCATGGTGACGCTGCTCGTCGCGCACACGCTGGGAAGAGCGTGTCGTGGGCGCCGATGTAGGCGTCTTAGAGGTTGCTGCGCCGCCCGTAGGTGGCACAGCGACACCCCTGGAGGGCCCCGCACCGCCTGCGGGGAGCCCAGCCCTGTCTTTGGATTTTGCGGTGTGTGGCCCGTCGTCTGGCGCACGAACGATGCTGTCACGACCGGTTTTTCAATAAAATAATTATTGAGAAACCAATCCCTGTTACGGACCAGCGAGGAAGAATTCCTTCTCACTGATAGACAATACATTGGTCACAGAAGAAAAATACCAGGAGTACTAAATATAATACAAAGTTGAGCAGAGACTGCCCAACAATTTATTACAAGCACGCCGATAAAACAACACGGCGGATAGGGTAGCAAACTACTAACTCACGATAGTAACGGTGGTGGAAATATCATCGCGAAGCGAGTGACATGATTCCAGAATACTACAACTCTTCGAGCGTCGGAGTGAGGCTCGAGATGACTTATTGCGGGTGGCGGAAGCGTAAACGATACAAGTGACCAATATCCGGGATCGCGCAGGACTGACTGGGACTCCTCTAGGCGTCGGACGCGCTATCAAACTCTTCATCCAAGAGATCGCCTTCGTCAACATCTGGCCAAATCAACAAGCCAGGTGAGTACTATGAAAGTACTCGCAAGACAGTTCGGACATAAGGTATAACAAATGCAAACATGAAGCACATGAATAAGTTAACCAGTGCGATCAGACATAGAGATAATAAATACTGGGTACCAAGCGAGGGTCTGAATGACGCCTCGAGCGGAAACTGCAGAATAGTAATGCGGGTGCCAAACGAGTGTCTGAAAGACTCCTCGAGCGGAAAATGCGGAATAATAATACAGGTGCCAAACGAGTGTCTGAAAGACTCCTCGAGCGGAAAATGCGGAATAATAATACAGGTGCCAAACGAGTGTCTGAAAGACTCCTCGAGAGGAAAATGCGGAATAATAATGCCACAGTCGGGCGTCGGGGCGACACCACATAAAGGGCTTATAACAGAAAATAAAGACAGTACATGCCACAGTCGGACGTCTGAGCGACATCGCCTAAAGGGCTTATATTTAAAGTGAGAAATGAGTACACGCCACAGTCGGACGTCTGCGCGACGTCACATAAAGGGCTTATGTCACAACTCATTAATACAATAGCTCGGAGACATAAATTATCACAAGCATGAGACACAAAATAAAGTTAGTCCATCAACTGGAATAACAATAAATCTGAGATTTTACCGCTTGAGCTTGTTCACCGGGGGCAAGATTTTCACACGGATAGATTTGGATGTAAGGTCTACATTCTGATCATGGACACGATGATTTGGAAAGAATTGACTCTGCAGAGTTTGTACTTAACCACAGCCAACGGATTTCAGTAGTCACGGGGACTAGTTCCGTCTACGGTGTTCTGGAAGGAACACGTCTAACCAGTAGACACCCAATTTAACCATCCGAAGCCAGGGATCACCCTCGGCAACATTCAGGAAAAACCCTGAGTCGGGGAGGCTACAACCTCGCGTAGCATGGGATCAAATTTCTATACGCACGCTATAAGGGGGTGCCCCCCCTCTCGGTCCCAACCGAAAACACCCATGCCCCCTAACCGAATGACTGGCTTTAATCCTGGGCCAAGGTACCATCATCCCGGCCTCTCTGTTTGGTGTGTACACGGAAAGAGGTTACCAACTTACTAAACCGTATCCTGGCCATGAGACATGTGGTAGCACGGAAAGGGGAAGGGACGATAACACGGCTCCAACCATGTTAACGTCGGGAAAGTCGGATGTCACAAGGCTGGCATGCTACAACAGTACCACCTTGCTGCCCTTCATGTCACCTCATGATTAGGCCACCTCTCATCAGAGGTCATCGCAACTTTGGAACATGCGGGAAAAGATCGATAACGTGGCTCCAACCACGTTAACGTCGAAGAAAGTCGGATGACGCAAGGCTGGCATGCTACAACAGTACCACCTTGCTGCCCTTCATGTCACTACATGATTAGGCCACCTCTCATCAGAGGTCATCGCAACTTTGGAACATGCGGGAAAAGATCGATAACGTGGCTCCAACCGCGTTAACGTCGAAGAAAGTCGGATGACGCAAGGCTGTCATGCTACAACAGTACCACCTTGCTGCCCTTCATGTCACTACATGATTAGGCCACCTCTCATCAGAGGTCATCGCAACTTCGAAACAACCGGGTCGTTGCCTTACAAGCAACGAGGTACTTATCGACACTTACATGCCACGCACAAACTTTCACATGAACATGCAAAACATCTGCCATATCAAATGTTCAAACATGCTTGCCTGGCTCGGAGAAGTCGGAGTCTAGCTCGGCGAAGTTCGCGGCTCCGTCCCCTCTCCCGGAACCTACGGCAATCACGAAACGGGGTACTAACGTGAAAACCAACACATGCACAGAAACTTTGCCAAATATTTTTCAAATAAATCCCATAAAAAACTAGACAAAATTTGGAGATTGACAGAAAAAGAATCACTCAAAAATACCTTTTCATTAAAAAGTTATAAAGGTTTCTGTCCAGGGACCTTTCTGTAATGAAACAGAAAAGTTCCAGGGTTTTAACTGAGAAAACAGAAAACGCTTCGGCTGGGAATGCGCAAGCGCAAAGGGGAAAACGTATTTTGCCCGAAGGCGCCAACAGAAAACGGTTCGGGGAAATAAAACAGAGGCTGACACGCGGGGCCCGCATGTCAGGTTTGAAAGCTCGCCGGCGCCCGAAGACGGCGGTGGACGCCGGCGTCGAACCACGGCGAGTTAGGAGAAACGGAGGGTACCAAGAGCTTCGGTGTCTTCTTCCGCGTCGGTGGGTGGTGGACTCGTCCAACGGGGAGCACCACGTCGACGGCGACACTATCTCTGGCGGACGGCGGTTCGGGTGAGGTTGGGGAACTCCGGTGGAGGGCTGCAAAGTACGAATTGAGGCGCGGGTCAGAACGGGTGATGCAAGGTGAAGCTACTGGCAAGAGAATGGGGGCTGCAGAGCACACACGGGGGCGAATCGGGCTGGATCCCGTGGCGGATCGCGGCGGCCGGAGTCGAGGAAGAAGACCTCCTCGGGGCTCTTCCAGTGGCTAGGCGTGCTCTAGGGGAAGTGTAGGGCTGGTGGGTGCTCGAGTTGAAGCTCGGGGCCCCTATTTATAGGCAGATCGATGGGGTGGCCGTGAACGGAGAATCTCCGGCGAGCGATTACGGCGGAGCAGTGGGTTGGCAGGGGGTTTGAGCGGTCGAGCAGCATCAGTGGATGCTACGGGACTCGTTTTGCAGCTAAACGGAGCTGGTCTTGGCGTAATGGCGTCTGCCCACGGTGAGGTGACCGCACGGGCTCAACGGCGGCAGAGAGCGCGCTCCGCGCCCTGGGGTTCACGACGAGAGCGGCAGCGCATTCGGGGGAGTGGACGGCCACGCGGCGGGCTCCGGTGGTTTGGACGGTGCTGGGTGGAGTCGGCGGCGCCGTGTCTCCCGCCGGCGTCGGTCACGGGGCGGCGCACCTTCTGCTGCTCGTCGCCGACGCCCGCAAGATGCCAGGCACTCGTGCGGTGCAGGAACAAGAGGGCGAGGACGAGGAGCAAGGCGACGCGATGCACTGGCGAGATCGATGCCCGTCTCTGAAGAAAACGACAGTGAGCACTGACTGAACTCTGAAGTTAACTGAAACTTGACAGTGACCAAGCATTGCAGGTGTTCGACAGTAGGTTTTGGTAAAGAGATAAATTTTTCTGGAGCTGTAACTTGGTGAGATGATCACTCAAAGCACCCAGGAGCTGCATGAATTTACTTGGAATTTTTGGAGAAAGTTTTGAATGAATTTCACCAAATTTGGCAAATCTGGTCCAAACTTGCAGCTGATGTAGTTTGAAAATTTTGAACTGGAGACCAGTGGATCTTCATGGTTCTAGGTTGAGGGTTCAAAGGACTAGGAGGGGAAAGAAGTTTGGTGGTAAAAGTCCAAACAGAAAATGGAGTTCCTTTGTAAATCTCCAAGAGGTAGAATAGAAGGCAGAAAAATATTTGAATGAAATTTGAATGGAAAAGATCACATGAGGAGGTTCAACTTGCTGGATTTGATGCAATTCATGATCCAAAGGTGAGGGAAGGGTTAGGAGAGAGGATTTGCACTAATGCCATGGCAAGAAGGAATAGTTGAAAGTGGCAAAGGACTTTCCAAAAGCCATAGTGCATTTTCAAAAATATTTCAAAGGTTATTTTCTCAGATGAAAAACATTTTGTCTTGAGCCCAAATGAAAAGCAAGAACCCCCAAGGTCAAAGGCAGATCTTGGGTGAATTCAAATAAATTTTTTTTGCCATAAAGAAAACATTTGAGAGGGAGAGTTCTCTTGAAGAAAATTTTTTAAATCACTCCCTTCAAGTCAAATAAAAATCTTTTGAAAAATCCAATAAAAACTTGGGTGTCACAGATGCCGCTCGCCAGGCTCTGACTGCAAGAGCGATGTTGGTGCTCGCGGGCCGCTGTTCGGGTTCTGTCCGCGACCGGCCCGCTGCTCGCCCGCACTGGCACGGGCCGTTCGGCTCCCGACGAGCCAATCGTCGTGATCATATTCTTCTTGGGATCCATGGCAATGAAGAACTGCTAGGCTAATTGCTAGACCAGATTCCAGAACTGCGCCACCTACCTGGCGCGCCAAAGATGTCGGTGGGAACGACACCAATGGAATCACTAGAATCCCTTCTACGGTTGGTGGGCACGAGGTGGTGCAAAGAGCGGGTCTGACAGGAAGCACACAGATCGTTTACCGAGGTTCAGGACGCGAAGATGCATAATACCCTAGTCCTGCTTTGGTGGATGTATTTGAGTGTTCTTCTATTCTTGAGCTTGCTACGGGGTGCAACTTGCCCAAAAGAGCCGAATCCCTCTCCTGGTCGCCTCGGGCCTCCTTTTATAGGCAAAAGGGGTTGCCACAGTGGCACACAGGAGGTGGAAAGGTCTACAGTCGATAAGCCTATCCTTTGGGACCGTCGGACAAACGCATTTAATGCACTGCCGACATGCCCCCCTTGCTTTATCGGGGACGGCAAGGAAGCACGTCCCAGCTGTCGCCGCCTCGCCTGGCCTCGACACGTGTTCGAGCTGATGAGGCGTCATGGCGCCACGTTGGCCGGCTACTGGGCTGGCGCAATGGTGGTGAAGGAAATATGCCCTAGAGGCAATAATAAAGTTATTATTTATTTCCTTATATCATGATAAATGTTTATTATTCATGCTAGAATTGTATTAACCGGAAACATAATACATGTGTGAATACATAGACAAACAGAGTGTCACTAGTATGCCTCTACTTGACTAGCTCATTGATCAAAGATGGTTATGTTTCCTAGCCATAGACATGAGTTGTCATTTGATTAACGGGATCACATCATTAGGAGAATGATGTGATTGACCTGACCCATTCTGTTAGCTTAGCACTCGATCGTTTAGTATGCTGCTATTGCTTTCTTCATGACTTATACATGTTCCTATGACTATGAGATTATGCAACTCCCGTTTACCGGAGGAACACTTTGTGTGCTACCAAACGTCACAACGTAACTAGGTGATTATAAAGGTGCTCTACAAGTGTCTCCAAAGGTACTTGTTGGGTTGGCGTATTTCGAGATTAGGATTTGTCACTCCGATTGTCGGAGAGGTATCTCTGGGCCCACTCAGTAATACACATCACTATAAGCCTTGCAAGCATTGTAACTAATGAGTTAGTTGCGGGATGATGTATTACGGAACGAGTAAAGAGACTTGCCGGTAACGAGATTGAACTAGGTATCGAGATACCGACGATCCAATCCCGGGCAAGTAACATACCGATGACAAAGGGAACAACGTATGTTGTTATGCGGTCTGACCGATAAAGATCTTCGTAGAATATGTGGGAGCCAATATGAGCATCCAGGTTCCACTATTGGTTATTGACCGGAGAGGTGTCTCGTTCATGTCTACATAGTTCTCGAACCCGTAGGGTCCGCACGCTTAACGTTACGATGACGGTTATATTATGAGTTTATGTGTTTTGATGTACCAAAGGAGTTCGGAGTCCCGGATGAGATCGGGGACATGACGAGGAGTCTCAAAATGGCCGATACGTAAAGATCGATATATTGGACGACTATATTCGGACATCGGAAAGGTTCCGAGTGATTCGGGTATTTTTTGGAGTACCGGAGAGTTACGGGAATTCGTATTGGGCCTTAATGGGCCATACTGGAAAGGAGAGAAAGGCCCCAAAGGGTGGCCGCACCCCTCCCCATGGACTACTCCGAATTGGACTAGGGAGGGGGGCGCCCCTTCCTTCTTTCTCCTTCTCCCTTCCCTTCTCCTATTCCAACAAGGAAAGGAGGAGTCCTACTCCCGGTGGGAGTAGGACTCCCCCCTTGGCGCGCCCTCCTCCTTGGCCGGCGGCCTCCCCCTTGGTCCTTTATATACGGGGGCAGGGGGGCACCCCTTAGACACACAATTGATCTACGATCTTTTAGCCGTGTGCAGTGCCCCCCTCCACCATATTACACCTCGATAATATCGTAGCGGCGCTTTGGCGAAGCCCTGCGTTGGTAGAACATCATCATCGTCACCACGCCATCGTGCTGACGAAACTCTCCCTCAACACTCGGCTGGATCGGAGTTCGAGGGACGCCTTCGAGCTGAACGTGTGCTGAACTCGGAGGTGCCATGCGTTCGATACTTGATCGGTCGGATCGTGAAGACGTACGACTACATCAAGCGCGTTGTGTTAACGCTTCCGCTTTCGGTCTACGAGGGTACGTGGACAACACTCTCCCCTCTCGTTGCTATGCATCACCATGATCTTGCGTGTGCGTAGGATATTTTTTGAAATTACTACGTTCCCCAACAGTGGCATCCGAGCCAGGTTTTATGCGTTGATGTTATATGCACGAGTAGAACACAAGTGAGTTGTGGGCGATATAAGTCATACTGCTTACCATCATGTCATATTTTGGTTCAGCGGTATTGTGAGATGAAGTGTCCCGGACCGACAGTACGCGTACGCTTACGCGAGACTGGTTTCACCATTGCGAGCACTCGTTGCTTAAAGGTGACTGGCGGGTGTCTGTCTCTCTCACTTTAGTTGAACCAAGTGCGGCTACGCCCGGTCCTTGCGAAGGTTAAAACAGCACCAACTTGACAAACTATCGTTGTGGTTTTGATGCGTAGGTAAGAACGGTTCTTGTTAAGCCCGTAGCAGCCACGTAAAACTTGCAACAACAAAGTAGAGGACGTCTAACTTGTTTTTGCAGGGCATGTTGTGATGTGATATGGTCAAGACATGATGCTATATTTTATTGTATGAGATGATCATGTTTTGTAACCGAGTTATAGGCAACTGGCAGGAGCCATATGGTTGTCGCTTTATTGTATGCAATGCAATCGCCATGTAATTGTTTTACTTTATCACTAAGCGGTAGCGATAGTCGTAAAAGCAATAGTTGGCGAGACGACAATGATGCTACGATGGAGATCAAGGTGTCGCGCCGGTGACGATGGTGATCATGACGGTGCTTCGGAGATGGAGATCACAAGCACAAGATGATGATGGCCATATCATTTGACTTATATTGATTGCATGTGATGTTTATCTTTTATGCATCTTATCTTGCTTTGATTGACGGTAGCATTATAAGATGATCTCTCACTAAAATTTCAAGATAAAAGTGTTCTCCCTGAGTATGCACCATTGCGAAAGTTCTTCATGCTGAGACACCACGTGATGATCGGGTGTGATAGGATCTACATTCAAATACAACGGGTGCAAAACAGTTGCACACGCGGAATACTTAGGTTAAACTTGACGAGCCTAGCATATGCAGATATGGACTCGGAACACTGAGACCGAAAGGTCGAGCGTGAATCATATAGTAGACATGATCAACATAGTGATGTTCACCATTGAAAGCTACTCCATTTCACGTGATGATCAGTTATGGTTGAGTTGATTTGGATCACGTAATCACTTAGATGATTAGAGGGATGTCTATCTAAGTGGGAGTTCTTAAGTAATATGATTAATTGAACTTAAATTTATCATGAACTTAGTCCTGATAGTATTTTGCAAATTATGTTGTAGATCAATAGCTCGCGTTGTTGCTTCCTTGTGTTTATTTTTGATATGTTCCTAGAGAAAAATTATGTTGAAAGATGTTAGTAGCAAAGATGCGGATTGGATCCGTGATCTGAGGATTATCCTCATTGCTGCACAGAAGAATTATGTCCTTGATGCACCGCTAGGTGACAGACCTATTACAGGAGCAGATGCAGACGTTATGAACGTTTGGCTAGCTCAATATGATGACTACTTGATAGTTTAGTGCACCATGCTTAACGGCTTAGAATCGGGACTTCAAAGACGTTTTGAACGTCATGGACCATATGAGATGTTCTAGGAGCTGAAGTTAATATTTCAAGAAAATACCCGAGTTGAGAGATATGAAGTCTCCAACAAGTTCTATAGCTAAAAGATGGAGGAGAATAGCTCAAGCAGTGAGCATGTGCTCAGATTGTCTGGGTACTACAATCACTTGAATCAAGTGGGAGTTAATCTTCCAGATAAAATAGTGATTGACAGAATTCTCTAGTCACCATCACCAAGTTAGTAGAACTTTGTGATGAACTATAGTATGCAAGGGATGACGAAAGTAATTCCCGAGCTCTTCATGATGCTGAAATCGACGAAGGTAGAAATCAAGTAAAACATCAAGTGTTGATGGTTGACGAGACCACTAGTTTCAAGTAAAGGGCAAAGGGAAGAAGGGGAACTTCAAGAAGAACGGCAAGCAAGTTGCTGCTCAAGTGAAGAAGCCTAAGTCTGGTCCTAAGCCTGAGACTAAGTGCTTCTACTACAATGGGACTGGTCACTGGAAGCGGAACTACCCCAACTATTTGGTGGATAAGAAGGATGGCAAAGTGAACAAAGGTATATTGGATATACATATTATTGATGTGTACTTTACAAGTGTTTATAGCAACCCCTCGGTATTTGATACTGGTTCAGTTGCTAAGAGTAGTAACTCGAAACGGGAGTTGCAGAATAAACAGAGACTAGTAAAAGGCGAGGTGACGATGTGTGTTGGAAGTAGTTCCAAGATTGATATGATCATCATCGCACACTCCCTAAACTTTCGGGATTAGTGTTGAAACTAAATAAGTGTTATTTGGTGTTTGCATTGAGCATGAATATGATTTGATCATGTTTATTACAATACGGTTATTCATTTAAGTTAGAGAACAATTGTTGTTCTGTCTACATGAATAAAAACCTTCTATGGTCATACACACCAACGAAAATGGTTTGTTGGATCTCGATCGTAGTGATACACATATTCATAATATTGAAGCCAAAAAGATGCAAAGTTAATAATGATAGTGCAACTTATTTGTGGCACTGCCGTTTAGGTCATATTGGTGTAAAGCGCATGAAGAAACTCCATACTGATCGGATTTTGGAATCACTTGATTATGAATCACTTGATGCTTGCGAACCGTGCCTCATGGGCAAGATGACTAAAACGCCGTTCTCCAGAACTATGGAGAGAGCAACAGATTTGTTGGAAATCATACATACAGATGTATGTGGTCCGATGAATATTGAGGCTCGTAGCAGGTATCATTATTTTCTGACCTTCACAGATGATTTGAGCAGATATGGGTATATCTACTTGATGAAACATAAAGTCTGAAACATTTGAAAAGTTCATATAATTTCAGAGTGAAGTAGAAAATCATCGTAACAAGAAAATAAAGTTTCTACGATCTGATCATGTAGGAGAATATTTGAGTTACGAGTTTGGTCTTCATTTCAAACAATGTAGAATAGTTTCGCAACTCACGCCACCTGGAACACCACAGCATAATGGTGTGTCCGGACGTCATAACCGTACTTTATTAGATATGGTGCAATATATGATGTCTCTTACCGATCTACCACTATCGTTTTGGGGTTATGCATTAGAGACAGCTGCATTCACGTTAAATAGGCTACCATCTAAATCCGTTGAGACGACATCTTATGAATTGTGGTTTGGCAAGAAACCAAAGTTGTCGTTTCTTAAAGTTTGGGGTTGCGATGCTTATGTGAAAAGGTTTCATCCTGATAAGCTCAAAACCAAATCGGAGAAATGTGTCTTCATAGGATACCCAAAGGAGACAGTTGGGTACACCTTCTATCACAGATCCGAAGGCAAGACATTCGTTGCTAAGAATGGATCCTTTCTAGAGAAGGAGTTTCTCTCGAAAGAAGTGAGTGGGAGGAAAGTAGAACTTGATGAGGTAATTGTACCTGCTCCCTTATTGGAAAGTAGTTCATCGCAGAAACCAGTTTCTGTGACGCCTATACCAATTAGTGAGGAAGTTAATGATGATGATCATGGAACTTCAGATCAAGTTATTACCGAACCTCGTAGGTAAACCAGAGTGAGATCCGCACCAGAGTGGTACGGTAATCCTATTCTAGAGGTCATGTTACTAGACCATGACGAACATACGAACTATGAAGAAGCGATGGTGAGCCCAGATTCCGCAAAATGGCTTGAGGCCATGAAATCTGAGATGAGATCCATGTATGAGAACAAAGTATGGACTTTGATTGACTTTCCCGATGATCGGCGAGCCATTGAGATTAAATGGATCTTCAAGAGGAAGACGGACGCTGATAGTAGTGTTATTTTCTACAAAGCTAGAATTGTCGCAAACGGTTTTCGACAAGTTTAAGGTGTTGACTACGATGAGAGTTTCTCACTCGTATCTATGCTTAAGTATGTCCGAATCATGTTAGCAATTGCCGCATTTTTTGAAATCTGGCAAATGGATAAACAAAACTGCATTCCTTAATGGATTTATTAAAGAAGAGTTGTATATGATGCAACCAGAAGGTTTTGTCAATCCTAAAGGTGCTAACAAAATATGCAAGCTCCAGCAATCCATCTATTGACTGGTGCAAGCATCTCGGAGTTGGAATATACGCTTTGATAAGTTGATCAAAGGATATAGTTTTATACAGACTTGCGGTGAAGCCTGTATTTACAAGAAAGTGAGTGGGAGCACTACAACATTTCTGATAAGTATATGTGAATGACATATTGTTGATCGGAAATAATGTAGAATTATTCTGCAAAGCATAAAGGAGTGTTTGAAAGGAGTTTTTCAAAGAAAGACCTCGGTGAAGCTGCTTACATATTGAGCATCAAGATCTATAGAGATAGATCAAGACGCTTGATAAGTTTTTTCAATGAGTACATACCTTAACAAGATTTTGAAGTGGTTCAAAATGGAACAGTCAAAGAAAGAGTTTCTTGCCTGTGTTACAAGGTGTGAAATTGAGTAAGACTCAAAGCCCGACCACGGCAGAAGATAGAAAAAGAATGAAAGTCATTACCTATGCCTCGGCCATAGGTTCTATAAAGTATGGCATGCTGTGTACCAGATCTATTGTATACCCTACACTAATTTTGGCAAGGGAGTACAATTGTGATCTAGGAGTAGATCACTGGACAGCGGTCAAAATTATCCTTAGTAGAATAAGGATATGCTTCTCGATTATGGAAGTGGCAAAAGGTTCGTCGTAAAGGGTTACGTCGATGCAAGTTTTGACACAGATCTGGATGACTCTAAGTCTCGGTGTAGATACATATTGAAAGTGGAAGCAATTAGCTAGAGTAGCTCCGTGCAGAGCATTGTAGACATAGAAATTTGCAAAATACTTACGAATCTGAATGTGACAGACCCGTTGACTAAAATTATCTCACAAGCAAAACATGATCACACATTAGTACTCTTTGGGTGTTAATCACATAGCGATGTGAACTAGATTACTGACTCTAGTAAACCCTTTGGGTGTTGATCACATGACCATGTGAACTATGGGTGTTAATCACATGGTGATGTGAACTATTGATGTTAAATCACATGGCGATGTGAACTAGATTATTGACTCTAGTGCAAGTGGGAGACTGAAGGAAATATGCCCTAGAGGCAATAATAAAGTTATTATTTATTTCCTTATATCATGATAAATGTTTATTATTCATGCTAGAATTGTATTAACCGGAAACATAATACATGTGTGAATACATAGACAAACAGAGTGTCACTAGTATGCCTCTACTTGACTAGCTCGTTGATCAAAGATGGTTATGTTTCCTAGCCATAGACATGAGTTGTCATTCGATTAACGGGATCACATCATTAGGAGAATGATGTGATTGACTTGACCCATTCCGTTAGCTTAGCACTCGATCGTTTAGTATGCTGCTATTGCTTTCTTCATGACTTATACATGTTCCTATGACTATGAGATTATGCAACTCCCGTTTACCGGAGGAACACTTTGTGTGCTACCAAACGTCACAACGTAACTAGGTGATTATAAAGATGCTCTACAGGTGTCTCCAAAGGTACTTGTTGGGTTGGCGTATTTCGAGATTAGGATTTGTCACTCCGATTGTCGGAGAGGTATCTCTGGGCCCACTCAGTAATACACATCACTATAAGCCTTGCAAGCATTGTAACTAATGAGTTAGTTGCGGGATGATGTATTACGGAACGAGTAAAGAGACTTGCCCGTAACGAGATTGAACTAGGTATCGAGATACCGACGATCGAATCTCGGGCAAGTAACATACCGATGACAAAGGGAACAACGTATGTTGTTATGCGGTCTGACCGATAAAGATCTTCGTAGAATATGTGGGAGCCAATATGAGCATCCAGGTTCCGCTATTGGTTATTGACCGGAGAGGTGTCTCGATCATGTTTACATAGTTCTCGAACCCGTAGGGTCCGCACGCTTAACGTTACGATGACGGTTATATTATGAGTTTATGTGTTTTGATGTACCGAAGGAGTCCGGAGTCCCGGATGAGACCGGGGACATGATGAGGAGTCTCGAAATGGCCGAGACGTAAAGGTCGATATATTGGACGACTATATTCGGACATCGGATAGGTTCCGAGTGATTCGAGTATTTTTCGGAGTACCGGAGAATTACGGGAATTCGTATTGGGCCTTAATGGGTCATACGGGAAAGGAGAGAAAGGCCCCAAAGGGTGGCCGCACCCTTCCCCATGGACTAGTCCGAATTGGACTAGGGAGGGGGGCGCCCCCTTCCTTCTTTCTCCTTCTCCCTTCCCTTCTCCTATTCCAACAAGGAAAGGAGGAGTACTACTCCCGGTGGGAGTAGGACTCCCCCCTTGGCGCGCCCTCCTCCTTGGCCGGCGGCCTCCCCCTTGCTCCTTTATATACGGGGGCAGGGGGCACCCCTTAGACACACAATTGATCTACGATCTTTTAGTCGTGTGCGGTGCCCCCCTCCACCATATTACACCTCGATAATATCGTAGCGGTGCTTACACTACTACAAAAACAGCTATAGCCAATATGGACACTAATGGCGCACTGTACATGTGGTGCGCCATTACTAAATACTAATGGCGCACCATGTGTTGGTGCGCCATTAGTGTGCAAATACTAATGGCGCACCACATCCACAGTGCGCCATTAGTAATTTTTTTAAAACTAGTAATGGCGAATCGTGGGATGGTGCGCCATTACTAGTTGAACTAGTAATGGCGCACCATCCCACGGTGCGCCATTAGTAATTATGTTTCAATTTTTTAAACTACTAATGGCGCACCGTGGGACGGTGCGCCATTACTAGTTCAACTAGTAATGGCGCACCGTCCCACGGTGCGCCATTACTAGTTGAACTAGTAATGGCGCACCACTCACAGGTGCGCCATTAGTAATTTTGTTACAAATTTTGTTTCAATTTTTTTTAAAAACTACTAATGGTGCACGGTTGTGAACTACTAATGGCGCACCACCCCCACGGTGCGCCATTAGTAACTTGGCCCATTCCACCGAATGCACCCCCCCTGTGGACCGCGTTTTCAGTTTTAAAAAATAAAAGAAAATGATGGAAATGTCAAAAAAATAAAATAAAATAAGTTTCCCATGTGATATGTGGTCTAGATGTTGGGAAATTAACAAATATGAATTTCGACTTTATTTGCAAAATCTCTCTAGAATTTCTTAAAATGGGCATAACTTTTGCATACGAACTCGGATGAAAAAGTTTTTTATATGAAAAATCATCTACTCGAAAAGTTACATCCGAATTTAACGGGGGGAACCCCGTTAAACATTTTCAAAATCCTCAAAAACCTAACAGAAAAAAGATACGGGGCTTTCAAGATCTAGACGCAAAAAAATTCAAAAAATTTCAAACTTACTAGTGGCGCACCGTTTGCTAGGTGCGCCACTAGTAACAGAAAAAATATTGGTTTTGAAAAAAAAATTGGAATTTCTGTTCAAAAAATGATTCGTAATATGACAGGGAAGTTTGAAATATTTTTCAAAATTTCATCATACTCATGAATATGAACAAAGTCCTAGACATGAACAAGGTTTAATAGGATTGATATGATAGATATATCAACAAGTGGCTGTTAAGTGAGGTGGTGCTAGGGTTGGATAGAACTGCGAAGTTAAGCTTGCTTGGGCTGGAGTAGTGTGAGGATGGGTGACCTTCCGGGAAGTTTGACCACTTATTCGATTTGACTTGAGATTAAGCATATTGACCTGAGATTAAGCCATAGTGACCCGAGATTAAGAAAAAAACAAAAAAATTTGAATTTTTTTTTGAAATTTTTTTTAAAAAATATTTCTGAAAAACAATTGAAAAAAATGTTTGAAATTTTTTTTCAAAAAAATATTTATGAAAAAATATTTGAAAAAAAATTGTTACTAATGGCGCACTTCTATGTGGTGCGCCATTACTAAGTCAGATAGTAATGGCGCACCGTGGCCTATACTAATGGCGCACCACTGGTGCGCCATTAGTAAAAAATACTAGTGGCGTGGTACTAGTGGCGCACCAGTAGTGCGCCATTAGTAGGCAAAACTGGTGCGCCACTAGTAGGCCTTTTTCTAGTAGTGTTAGGCGAAGCCCTGCGTCGGTAGAACATCATCATCGTCACCACGCCGTCGTGCTGACAAAACTCTCCCTCAACACTCGGCTGGATCGGAGTTCGAGGGACGTCATCGAGCTGAACGTGTGCTAAACTCGGAGATGCCGTGCGTTCGGTACTTGATCGGTCGGATCGTGAAGACGTACGACTACATCAAGCGCGTTGTGTTAACGCTTCCGCTTTCGGTCTACGAGGGTACGTGGACAACACTCTCCCCTCTCATTGCTATGCATCACCATGATCTTGCGTGTGCGTAGGAATTTTTTTGAAATTACTACGTTCCCCAACAGGTGGAGCCTTCACGAAGACCTGCATGCCACCACGCAGGTGCTTGCTGAGTTGGTTGTGGAGGCCGCTCGTCGCGACGCAGGTGCCTGCTCGGCTGGTCGAGCTGGCAGTTGCATGGATGGCGGTGGAGTTATGGCCGACGCGGGCCCTGCTGCCATCCTGTAAGTGTCTCCGGCAAGGGTCTTGCCGCGGTTCCATGGTCTTCCCCGGCAAGTATCTTGTCGGGGTCTCGTGGATTTCCTCGGCTAGGATCACACCGAGGATCACCATCTTCTGGTCCTCATCTGATCTCATATTATTATTATCTTGACGAAGATCTGCATGCCACCATAGAGGTGCCTCCCGAGCCTTGGTTCTAATGTGGTTAGTTGGTGGTGTTGGAACCCGTGGGCTCAAGGGTGGCTTGCTCTGCTGGCATCGGGCAAGTTGCCCCAGCAAGGCTCTTGCTGGGGCTGCGGAGGCTGCGGAGGCAAGGGTCTTGCCGAGGGAGTCCACCTCACCCTCTTGCTCTTCTGCATTCTCTGGTCTTGGCGTTGCCTCTGGTCACCTTGTGCCTTTGGCTCCTCTCCTCTCCCTCGCTTGGCGTGGCCGCGGGCGCGGCTCTGACTGCCCGTGCACAAGGAAAGGGCTAAAAAAGGAGTGCCCCTACTTTTGTACACCGACAGCGTCTTGTATGATTTGAGTCTTTGCTTTTTAGTTTACCACAATCATCCTTGATGTACACACGTTTTGGAGAGACACACATGAGTTGGAATTTATTAGAATACTCTATGTGCTTCACTTATATCTTTTCAGCTAGACAGTTTTGCTCTAGTGCTTCACTTATATCTTTTAGAGCACGGTGGTGGTTTCATTTTATAGAAATTATTGACCTCTCATGCTTCACTTATATTATTTTGAGAGTCCTTTAGAACAGCATGGTAGTTTGCTTTGGCTATAAAATTAGTCCTAATATGATAGGCATCCAAGGTGGCTATAATAAAAACTTTCATATAGAGTGCATTGAATACTATGAGAAGTTTGATACTTGATGATTGTTGTGAGATATGAAGATGGTAATATTAGAGTCATGCTAGTTGAGTAGTTGTGAATTTGAGAAATACTTGTGTTGAAGTTTGCAAGTCCCGTAGCATGCACGTATGGTAACCGTTGTGCGAAAAATATGAAGCATGAGATGTTTCTCTGATTGTCCTCCTTATGAGTGGCGGTCGGGGACGAGCGATGGTCTTTTCCTACCAATCTATCCCCCTAGGAGCATGCGCGTAATGCTTGATTTTTGATGACTTGTAGATTTTTGCAATAAGTATGTGAGTTCTTTATGACTAATGTTGAGTCCATGGATTATACGCACTCTCACCTTTCCATCATTCCTAGCCTCTTCGGTATCGTGCATTGCCCTTTCTCACCTTGAGAGTTGGTGCAAACTTCGTCGGTACATCCAACCCCCGTGATATGATATGCTCTATCACACAAAAACCTCCTTATATCTTCCTCAAAACAGCCACCATACCTACCTATTATGGCATTTCCATAGCCATTCCGAGATATATTGCCATGCAACTTTCCACCGTTTCATTTATTATGACAAGCTTCATCATTGTCATATTGCCTTGCATGATCATGTAGTTGACATCGTATTTGTGGCAAAGCCACCATGCATAATTTATCATACATGTCACTCTTGATTCATTGCCCATCCCGGTACACCGCCGGAGGCACTCATATAGAGTCATATTTTGTTCTAGTATCGAGTTGTAATCATTGAGTTGTAAATAAATAGAAGTGTGATGATCATCATTAATAGAGCATTGTCCCAAAAAAATAAAAAAAATAAAAAAGGAAAGGCCAAAAAAAGGCCCAAAAAAAGAAATAAAAGGGACAGTGCTACTATCCTATTTCCACACTTGTGCTTCCAAGTAGCACCATGATCTTTATGATAGAGTGTCTCTTATTTTGTCACTTTCATATACTAGTGGGAATTTTTCATTATAGAACTTGGCTTGTATATTCCAACAATGGGCTTCCTCAAATGCCCTAGGTCTTCGTGAGCAAGCAAGTTGGATACACACCCACTTAGTTTCTTTTGTTGAGCTTTCATACATTTGTAGCTCTAGTGCATCCGTTGCATGGCAATCCCTACTCCTTGCATTGACATCAATTGATGGGCATCTCCCTAGCCCGTTAATTAGCCGCGTCAATGTGAGACTTTCTCCTTTTTTGTCTTCTCCACATAACCCCCAACATTATATTCTATTCCACCCATATAGCTATGTCCATGGCTCACGCTCATGTATTGCGTGAAAGTTGAAAAAAGTTTGAGATTAGTAAAGTATGAACAAATTTCTTGGCTTGTCATTGGGGTTGTGCATGATGAGAGCATTTTTGTGTGACGAAAATGAAACATAGCCAAACTATATGATTTTGTAGGGATAAGCTTTCTTTGGCCATGTTATTTTGAGAAGACATAATTGCTTAGTTAGTATGCTTGAAGTATTCTTATTTTTATGTCAATATTAAACTTTTATCTTGAATCTTTCGGATCTGAATATTCATGCCACAACAAAGAGAATTACTGTGAAAATTATGTTAGGTAGCATCCCACATCAAAAATTCTGTTTTTTTTTCATTTACCTACTCGAGGACGAGCAGGAATTAAGCTTGGCCATGCTTGATACGTCTCCAACGTATCTATAATTTTTTATTGTTCCATGCTATTATATTATCTGCTTTGGATGTTTAATGGGTTTTATTATACACTTTTATATTATTTTTGGGACTAACCTATTAACCGAAGGCCCAGTGCAAATTGATGTTTTTTGCCTATTTCAGTGTTTCACAGAAAAGGAATATCAAACGGAATCCAAACAGAATGAAACCTTCGCGAGGATCGTTTTTGGAACAAACACAGTCTAGGAGACTTGGAGTGGACATCAAGGAAGCAACGAGGCAGCCACGAGGCAGGAGGGCGCGCCCAGGGGGGTAGGCGTGCCCCCCACCCTCGTGGGCCCCTCGTGGCTCCACCGACCTACTTCTTTCGCCTATATATACTCATATACCCCGAAAACATCCAGGAGCACCAGGAAACCCTATTTCCACAACCGCAACCTTCTGTACCCGTGAGATCCCATCTTGGGGCCTTTTCCGGTGCTCCGCCGGAGGGGGAATCGATCACGGAGGGCTTCTACATCAACATCATAGCCTCTCTGATGATGTGTGAGTAGTTTACCATAGACCTTCGGGTCCATAGTTATTAGCTAGATGGCTTCTTCTCTCTCTTTGGATCTTAATACATAGTTCTCCTCGATCTTCTTGGAGATCTATTTGATGTACTTCTTTTTGCGTTGTGTTTGGCGAGATCCGATGAATTGTGGGTTTATGATCAAGATTATCTATGAACAATATTTGATTCTTCTCTGAATTCTTTTATGCATGATTTATATATCTTTGCAAGTCTCTTCGAATTATCGGTTTAGTTTGGCCTACTAGATTGATCTTTCTTGCAATGGGAGAAGTGCTTAGCTTTGAGTTCAATCTTGCAGTGTCCTTTCCCAGTGACAGCAGGGGCAACAAGGCACGTATTGTATTGTTGCCACCGAGGATAAAAAGATGGGGTTTATATCATAGTGCTTGAGTTTATCCCTCTACATCATGTCATCTTGCTTAATGCATTACTCTGTTCTTATGAACTTAATACTCTAGATATATGCTGGATAGCGGTCGATGTGTGGAGTAATAGTAGTAGATGTAGAATCGTTTCGGTCTACTTGTCACGGACGTGATGCCTATATACATGATCATGCTTAGATATTCTCATAACTATGCGCTTTTCTATCAATTGCTCGACAGTAATTTGTTCACCCACCGTAGAATATGCTATCTTGAGAGAAGCCACTAGTGAAACCTATGGCCCCTGGGTCTATCTTCCATCATATTATTTTCCTATCAATTTGATATTTCTGCCGCAGTTTATTTGGCAATCTTTACTTTCCAATCTATACAACAAAAATACCAAAAATATTTATCTTATTATCTTTATCAGATCTCACTTTTGCAAGTAGCCGTGAAGGGATTGACAACCCCTTTATCGCGTTGGTTGCAAGGTTCTTGATTGTTTGTGCAGGTACTAGGGACTTGCGTGTAGTCTCCTACTGGATTGATACATTGGTTCTCAAAAACTGAGGGAAATACTTACGCTACTTTGCTACATCACCCTTTCATCTTCAAGGGAAAACCAACGCATGCTCAAGAGATAGCAGCGCTTAGAATCATTACAGTGTAATCTAGATTACTGACTCTAGTGCAAGTGGGAGACTGAAGGAAATATGCCCTAGAGGCAATAATAAAGTTGTTATTTATATTTCCTTATATCATGATAAATGTTTATTATTCATGCTAGAATTGTATTAACTGGAAACTTAGTACATGTGTGAATACATAGACAAACAGAGTGTCACTAGTATTGAAATTCCTAAGCGAAGAACTACTTGCAGCAGACTAAGTACTCAGATGCATACATGACATAACATAAACATGGACATCATGATGAAATGAAAACAGACACAGAGTACAGAAAGCGTAAGCACAGGATAAAACAGGATGAAGACATACAGACTGAAGAAATTGAACTGAGGAAATTGAGAAAATCTTCAGTCAATGTCTTCAAATAGATATTAACAAGCACACAACACAATAATGAGGAATGGAAGGGTTGAGGAAATAGAACCAGTTAGCTCGGTGAAGACAATGATTTGGTAGACCTGTTCCAACTGCTCTGACAGTTGTACGTCTGGTTGGAGCAGCTAGGTATTTAAACCTGAGGACACACAGTCCTCACCGTATTCTCCTTGAGCTAAGGTCACACAGACCTCACCCAATCACTCGTGGTAAGTCTTCAGGTGACTTCCAAACCTTCACAAACTTGGTCACTCGGCAATCCACAATTTCCTCTTGGATGCTCTAGACCATGACGCCTAACCGTCTGGAAGATGCACAATCTTCAAAGGTAACAAGTGTCGGATCCACGCAGGATCAATCTCTTCAGTGATGCTCAATCACTTTGGGTTTGTAAGTGTTTGGGTTTGGGTTTTCCTCACTTGATGATTTTCGCTCAAAGTCCTCGGAGGATGGGATGCTCTAAATGACAAGTGTCAATTTCTCTAGGAGCAGCCAACCATCTAGTGGTTGTAGGGGTCGGCTATTTATAGACTAGGGAGCAGCCCAACATGATAAGACATAAATGTCCTTCAATGATATGACCGTTAGGTGGGTAGATATTTTGGGACAGCTGGCGCGTAGCACAACAACGGTCGGAAATTTGACTATCAAATTCCTCAGGGCTATCATGTTCCTCACTTGTAGGCAATCAGCACTCGAATTCCTAACTCCTCAATCAGAAAAAATTCCTCAGAGACCAGAAGATCTTCGTCTCTGTCATTGTAGAAATTGACTGAACTGCATGAGATTTCCAATGGCTTCACTCGAAGGGATTGGTAGGTGTAGGATTTTGAGATGAGCATCACTTGGAAACTTTTCCTTAGTTTTTCCTCGACCCCCTTTAACAGTACGGTGTTCCCTATGACTCAAGAAAGAGAAAAAGAAACTATGAAAACAAAAGTCTTCACGCTTCATGTTCCTCGCATGAATATCAAGTCATCATGGGCACACCAATTTCTTCATCTTCAAAGTCATCACAAATCCAAAGTCTTCAATTGAAGACGTTCATTTTTAGGGGCCGACTTTCTCTATAAATATCAAACTCCTCATAGACTTATAGACATGTGTACACTCACAAACGCATCAGTCCCTTAACCTATAAGTCTTCAATACACCAAAATCACTAAGGGGCACTAGATGCACTTACAATCTCCCCCTTTTTGGTGATTGATGACAATATAGGTTAAGTTTTCAACGGGGATAAACATATGAAGTGTAAATACTGATATTGAGGAATTTGATTACAAGATATAGAAGAACTCCCCCTGAAGATGTGCATAGTGAGGAATTTTCTTTTGAAGCAATGCACATTTGAAGAGTAGAATCATGGAGATCTCCCCCTATATCTTGTAATTCATACACGCATTTAACATATGATATTGAAGAATTTGAAATGCATGATGAAATATGGTGACTGATGTAATTCAGCATGCGTGCATTTGACATATATGAGGAAATAGCATGCAAAAAAAAGAAAGCAAAAGTATCAGACCACCATCGGGTTTAAGTTTACAACTCGATCCGACAAAGTCTTCAAAAGAACGAGAGTTGTATCTTAGCAAAAAAACGCCCATAAATAGAGACCCGCTTGAAGACTAACTCAAATTTCTCTCCCTTTGTCATCAAATGACCAAAAGGGACGAAAAGTGAGGACTAACGCCCCTGAAGAATAACATCATGAAGTCGATGGAGGAGCGCCAGCGTTGTTGGGGTCGGTTGTAGAAGTAGGGCCTGCCGCAATGTCGTCCAAATCTTCATGCTCATCAGTATCGCGCGATGAAGAATATGAGCTGGCCACTAAGGAAGGAACTTTGACTTTCTTGAATTTCTTCGCTGGTGGTTGAGACCAGTCAAAGTCCTGCTTGAGACCCATTTGCTTCAGATCTTCTTCACCATAAAGATGAGACAGAACAGCCTAGGCGCGATTGAATACTTCATGGAGGTAGAAGTGGTTCTTCTTCACTGCATTGTGTGAAGCAGTCATGTTGTGAAGAATGGAGCCAAACTGGCGCTTAACCCATTTGTGGTTATGATCGATCTTCTGGTGAAGACTGAGGAGAAGCTCACGATCAGTCATCACCCTTAGAGCTATGCCTTGAGGATTTTGCTTTGAGGCATTGGCGGCAGAGTCATGAGTGGCAGAGTCATCATTGGTGGAGTAAGATGCAGCTTTGCGGAACTGACCATCCAATGGACGAATGCCTTCATCAATAACAACAGTGGCCTTGCCCTTTTCATCAGCTGAGGAAATGACCGCTTGAGGACTTCAATGGGGGGCAAGTAGCTGCCATGGTTGAGTGTATCAGCCTTGTAATTGATTGAAGACCTTGATCTGAGGAATCTCATAATCCAGGGAGCATAAGGCTTCAATTCAAAAGGCGACAATGCAACATTGGCCAAAGTCCTCATGAAGAAATCATGGTAGTTGACAGGAACGCCATGAATGATGTTGAATAGCAGATTCTTCATGATACCAACGACCTCTTCTTCATTAGAGTTGTGGCCTTTGATTGGACTCAAAAAGATGCGATAGACAGTCCGTGGCACATACAACAATTCCTGCATGAGGAATTTGGTCCTTGGGACTTGACCGGGCTTCAGCGGCTTCATCAACACTTGCATATAGTGGTCAGTAAGTTCAGGTTCATGATATATACAATGAGCACCTTCAAGGGGAGGACTGACAGGCAGGGCATGAAGCAATTCAGAGGCCGGTGCTTTGAAGCGAGTATTCTTTGTCATCCAATCCAACTCCCAAGAGTTCACATCGGCGGCATTTCCTGTGATGTGCAGCATTGCATAGAACTGAAGAATTAGTTCTTCATTCCAATCACAGATATCAGTGCAGAGGTTGAGCAGACCAGCATCATGGAGAACACTGAGGACTGGCGTGAAGCAAGGCAGTGATTCCATGTCCACGTGAGGAATATGCTCATGGTCAAAGACTTTGTCCTTACTGAAGAGTAGTGAAGAATAGAAGTTTGCTTGGCTGGCAGTCCAGAAACGCTTCCTTCGCAGACGTGCAGAGTCATAAGGATTGTAATCTGTGAAGAATACATGCTCATGGAAGAAATCATCAGCCTTGAAGATTTGCTTCTTAGAGAAGGTATTCTTCGGCTTGGGCAGAGGAGTGTCAGTCAAAGTCATCACAGCCTCAGGAATCACATTGTCAGGAGCTACAGGCTGAGGAATTTCAGTTTCTGCATCAGTAGCAGCCTGGGTCTTCAATTCTTCATTAACATTAGCATCAGCACTAGTGGCTGGAATATCTTCAGGAATGGAAGGAGTGGTGTGATTTTCTTCAGAACCCATTTGAACTTCAGTGTGCACAGGGGACTGAGGAATTTGTTGCAGTGGCGTGAACAAAGGAGAGTTGGGGTGCCGACTTTCCCAAAAGTCATCATTCATCACAGGCATGGTGCTCCCAATGTCCACGTCTTCATCTTCTTCACCTAATTCTTCAACGCATGCCTCTTCAGCTATAAACTAAGGCACTGGCGATGAAACAACTGGAGTTGAAGGGATATTATCCACTTCAATGTCTTCATCCAACTACTCTGAAGAAGTAGCAGAAAGAACATCTTCACCAGATCCGCTTGGGATCACATAATCTTCACCAAAAGGAATGATTTCCTTTGATGGCATACTAGAGACAGGAACAACATCAATGGGATTCTCAAAAGAGCTTGTCAATGTCTTCATCTTCTTCGGGGCTGAATAATCTGATGAAGTTGATGCTTTCCTTTTCTTCACTACTGCTCGCTCCGCAACCTTGGTTTTCTTCGCTTCTGATGAAGAAGGAAGAACTGGACTTGGTGTTGGTGCAGGAGGAGCAGAGGAAATTGGTACATTTACCTCAGGCACAACTGATGCAGTTGGCCTGGTTGTTTTAGTTTCTTCAGGCTCAGCGGTTGATGGCTCAGCTGGCCTGCATTGTTCCTCAGGCGCAACACTAGTGGTTTCCCTAGCAATTTCATCAGCAGCTAGAATGGAGTCATCAGCCCTGGTACTAGCAGTTTCATCAGTAGCCTGATTTTCATCAGCGGTGCTGGTATGTTCTTCAGTGGGCTGAGAAGATGTTTCACCTTGAGGAGATTCAGTGAAGAAGTGAATTTTTAGTTAACTTCACAAATATGACTTTGGCTCCAAGCCAGTCAGCATAGTAGCGATCAAATTCATCACTGAGATTTTTGATCTCTGATTGCAGAGCTACAAGTTCATCAGTTGTCTTATGGACAACATTTTTCTTCGAAAGGCACTCCGTCTTGTATTGGGTTTTCTTCAGTTGCATGGCCTTCTCATATTTCCATTTTTCCTCACTAATGAAGGTAGTCAACATATGACTTTGACCAGGAGCGAGGTTCATCTTAGGCAAAGGTGTGTTGGCATCCTTATGCCATAGGTCGATGAAGTCGAGGGTCAACTTTGGATCCAACATCAATGGCACATTGCTGCCTTTGGCTCTAGCGGCCCTCTGCTGTCTGTCTCTGATGATTTCGGCGAGTTCCTCATCATCAGATTCATCATCACTGGACGGTACTTGGAAGGCGACCTGCTTCTTGTGAGGACTTGGTCTAGTGCCTCGTCCAGCAGTGGCCTTGGTCTTCAGCAGAGTGGGACCTGTTGAGGAATGCGGAGGAGCTGAAGAACTTGCAGAGGCTCCTGAGGCAATTGATTTGCCTATGGTCCTTGGACACGAGGCAAGATGCACAGGTGGTGAGGACTTTGCCGGAGGAGCTGAGGACTTGGAAGGAGCTGGAGCAGCATGAGGAATTGGCCGTGAGGGCTTTGCAGAACTGAGGGCATTGCTGAGGTGCTTGGCCGTGAGGGCATTAAAGCAGAAGCACTGGGCTTGTGTGCGGGCTTCTTGGCCATGGCCTTCTTAGGCTTGCTAGCAGAGGCCTCAGCAGCAGCAGCAGAGTCTTCATTAAATTTCCTCACTGCTTCCTTAGCCATTTTGGCTAACTTGGTTTGCCGCTTTGCCCATTCATCAGGATAGTCCTCACCGCGCTTGAGGCTGGTAGGATCAGCTACTTGGCCAGGTGCCAATGGAGGTCTTGGGCAAGGAGGGTGAAGAGCAAATTTCTTCATGTACTTAGGAGTGACATATTTGTATTCCCTCCATTATCTGGCCCATCTCCTCTCTATCCTCTGTATGCGCACCTTGCGCTGATTTTTGTTCTCCTTGCCATGTTTGGCTTCATCAGGAGTACAATATTGTTCATAAATGTCATCAGGGGCCTCAAACGCTGTGTTGACTTCTAGTTTCTTGCCTCCCTTCTGAGGTTTCTTGCCATCTGCCATTTTCTTTAGTTGAGGATTCTAAACAATTGAGTTCTCTGAAGATGTATGCAATTTTTCTTCGAGGAACGCTACAAATGAGTTAAGTTGATGAGAACCTAGTGATTTAGCAGCGGACATGTGTACCTGTGAACAGAGTATAGGTGCGAAGAATTTGGAGAGGTCATATGCGTTCTCAGAAGTTTTTGCAAAAAAGGACAAGTTTGAGGAATTTGACCAGATGTGTCTTGAGGAATTTCACTAAGCGTTCTTTGTCTTAGGTTGCAGAGTTGTATAGATTGAAAATCCACACAATTGAGGAATCTTGAAGAAAAATGTTGCTTAGAGAAACAGATCATGAACAGATGTTTGTGTGAGGTGTTTAGAGTGTTAAGATTGAAGAATAAAACACCTTTTGAAGATTTTATAGAGATCATAAGAATCAACAAGGGCAGTAAAAATGACTTTTAATTACCCTTGACGAAGAACACGACGAACTGAGAGGTGTAGATTTAGAAGCTCGTCGGTCCAGATCTTCCACGCCCTAACTTGGTAGAGGAAGACAGCTACGACGGCGGCGGAGTGAAGAAATCCGCGGCCGGCGCGAGTACGACGGCGACGAGGTCGAGGCAGCGAACCTCTTCCTCACCGGCGATGATGGAAGTAGCGGCAGCGCTAGGTTTTGAGAGCTTGAGCGAGGGAGTGAGGTCGAGCAGAGTAAAAACAGTCTAAGGAGGGTGAGGGGTATTTATAGCCGAGATGAAAACCGGCTCGCGTGAGGAAAATGGACGAACGTACCCCTGACCCTTCTCATTCGTGCGACATGTGTCACCCACGTACAGAGAGATGGAGATCGTGTGAGATCGTGGGTGAATAGATAAGTCTTATCATGGAATGTGGAACGGTTTGAGCGGCAAAAGCCAAAAATTCATATTAGAATATTTTAAGGTTTCGTTCGCAAAGTCTTCAGCTGACAAGGACATAGTGAAGATTTTGAACGGGTTTCAAATAGAACGCACATGAAGAATTTGTGAACAAACTTGGGTTGAGTTTAGAATAGAGGGGGAAGGGTCCGGTCACATTCACTTAGCAGAAGAAGCAACTTGAGGATTAGCAATAAGTGAATGCTGTAGAGGACATAAATTTTATATACACACACACACATATATATATATATAGGACAACACTATTCTAATCCTGGGATTAGAATAGTTATTTGGATCACAGCCAGCCCTATAAGGGCCCAACAGCTCCCTCCCGAACTTCCCGAACTTGCAGATAAAAAAAAGCAACGCCCCACGCCCACCACTTCCCCTCCCCGATACAGCGCCTCCCCCACCCCCCCGGGACAACTGCCGCCGCCCTTGGCTCCGGCGCGCGGCCACCCCGGCCCCCACGGCTGTCCTCCGCCACGGCCACCACGCACCTTCGCCAGCCACCGCGCCTCCGGCCACCTTCCCCCACCAGCGCAGCCTCCCACCACCTTCCACGACCACCGTGCCTCCCCAGGACCTCCACCCGCCCTCACCGCAGTTCCCCGTCTCCTCCGTCCACTGCCACCAATAGCGCTGCCGCCGGGCCTCGACCACCAATGACGCCACCGGGCCCCCAACTCCAACCGCGTCGCCGCTGCATCCTCCCCCTCCTTCATCGGCAGCAGCGGCCTCCCTTCCGCCTTGATTCCACCGCGGCGGTGGCTCTTCCTCCCCGTATTCCGCTGGCAACCTCGGCCCCTGCCGCCATGACGCCATTCTGGCCGCCACGCTTGGTCCAGCTCGCCGGCTCCTTCCCCTCGCATCCCTTTGCTCCGCCAGGAGGGCCACCCCCAGTGCTACTTCTTCTCCTCGGCCTTCTGCTCCATGGGCGACACCTCGCCCCCTCCCAAACTCCGGTGGGGCACCTCACACCTCCATTGCAGCCGCTGACCTCAAGCTCCTGCGCTCACACCCCAGCGACGGTTTGGCTCCTTGCGCCTCCTCCCTGTCTTCTATGAACTTTCTCTTCGGGAGGATATGGACTTCTTTTAATTTGCATGAAAATTAACAGCAACATATGTTTCTGTATATGGGAGGTGAGGTTGTTTGAGGATCACTAATTTCAGCTAGCATCTACTACTAAATTTTCCCCAAAATTCACCACCTCAAACTGCAAAACGACACCCCCACTGTAAGTTTCTTTTCAGAGAGCGATCTGCCATGTCGGGTAGCGGGGGATGCATCCAACTAGCTTGATTTGTTGTTTCAATTTCTTTTTCTGAATTGATCATTCCATGTCAAAAAGTACACTGGTTTATACAAAAAAATAGACAAACAATTGTTGTATTGTTCTAGTTATTGTTAGGTCTAAATTCATAAACGTGCAAATGGTTTTTTTCTTAACAAAGAAAGTTGAGTAATAACGATGAATGTCATTTCATTTAGTATGGTTGGAGGACACCCAGCATCCCGAGCTGCCACTAGCCATGGGCATCTCTTTCCGCACAACGAATGTTGCCGACCTCAAGTAGTGGTTGCCAGATCTTGTGTTTCTTCTGTCCAGAACTGATGCATTTTCCCTCGTGTTTCTGCAGTTTTGTTAACTGAACTTCAAACTCTCGACAGATTGAACTGCAGGTGACGTGTGGACTATTAGTCTAAATGCTCGGTCTGAAGTGCCACTGAAAATATATATCAAATATTCTTCACATGTTCCACTGGTACAAGAGTGTGTCTCCAGGCATGTGTTTCTGCGGATTCGAGGCATTTGTCGTAAAATTCCTATCTTTTCCTTTTAGGACCATTGAGCTAATTTCCGAGTTGCTTAGAGACGTTCCATGAAGTTCTGGTGTGGGTATACGCCAGGTTCTAGCACAGCAATATGCCGGCAGCCGTAAAGTTATAGTACGACAATACGCATGAATGTCTCTAAGCGTCTCGAGCAGTACAACTCACATCCAAAAATCGAAGAAAATGGCTGCGAACTATTACCATCGATCCCACATAGAAGGAGCAGGTGAATTACTTCTTGCTAGTTAGAATTTAGAACTGATGTCTTATTCTTCATTCTGTGTTCATCTTGAACTACTGCTTGCTTGCTATCAGAGGAGTGAAACTAGAGCAAGTTAGAGCTTGTGGCTGTTTGATCAGTTGTTAATTCTTCATGGACATATGCTCGGTCACTAGCCAGTAGTGGTCCAGTTATGTTTGGACTTCATATACAAACCTTTTGTCTTGTTCCCCTCACCACTTTCAGGTAAAAAGATGAGTTATTTATGGCTTAATCGAAAATATGCACTGGAAATACAAAGGACTGGTGGTTTGCGGAACTTGAGCTACATGATTGAGGTACTACTTTGCTTCTTGGATGATTGCATACTTTTACTTAGAACTCAACCTGCGTTACAAAAAGTAGGTACCAGAAATGAAGAAATTGATTTTGTTAGAGCAACTATGCAAAGCAAACTTTCATTCATTTTCCTAGAGTGACATACCTTAATTTATACTATCTTTCATCGCTAGCATCATTCCTTTTTCTTCGTGGCAGCCTCCACTCACCGCCGCCCCATTTGCCGCCGTGACAAGCCCCCTGGGATTGCCATGACCTTGGCCATCATATGCAACGCTAGCTTAATTTTTGTCGGTGAGGCATTCTTTTCTTGTGCCTGTTTGGTTTGTGAATTTATGCTACTACTTACAGGGAATAGAACAGCCTCTAAATTTATATGTTTTGCTGCAGGTGTGTTCTACCACACAGGATTTTGTATTCGTTTTGTGATTGAGTGAGCGAGTGAGAGAGTAAAAAGTTCATGCTCTGCATTTTGTATTTGTTCCTAGCTACTATGGCTACACTGGAATTTGGAATTCAAGGAGAGAGCAAAAAGCAAATATGGGTGAGTGAGAGAGAGCGAAACAACATGTACCGAGAGCAACATGTACGGAGGTGAGAAGGATAACAAAAATATGTGGTTCAGGCAACTCCACGCATTAGTATTTGGCCTCATTTTTTTTTCAGGGAAGTATTTGGCCACATTGGTTACTATATTTTATTAAGATGATGTACCATCTTTGATCAAATCATTTAAGATAACGGACGCAAAGATTTAAGTACCATTCTTGATAATCTTACTTTGTACGTTCCAAAAAAATTATTACAAACTAATAATCTTACTTTGCATGTTCATTCGGAAAAATATTGTGCAGCGTCATTTTCCTTGTTTCTAAAAGAACTAAAAGTTCAAATTTATATAACGAAGCCGTTTGATGTTTATTACGACATTAGGATTTTCCTTATTACTAAATAATAAACCAAGAAGCTTAAATTAAAAAAATAGAGCAGTTCAATTTTTCAGAGAAAATGGATTTTCCTCATTTCTAAAAAAACCTAGAGCTTCAAATTTAAATAACAGAGAAGTTCAATGTTTATTACAATACCAAGAAGGTCAAATTAAAAAAGAGCAGTTCAAAAAGTTTATAAAAAAGGATTTTCCCTCTTTTTAAAAAAGACTTAGAAGTTGAAATTTAAATAATTGAGCAGTTTGATATTTATTACATAACTAGAACTTTTTCCGTTACTGATGAATAACACAAGAAGTCCGACTTAAAGAAATGAAATTGTTTGATGTTTACAAAAAAAAATCAGATTTTCGCGGATACTAAAGATTAAATCCAAGAAGTTCAATTTTAAAAAATGGAGTAGTTCAATGCATATAAAAAACTCATTTTTTTCTCGTTACTGAAGAATAAAACCAAGAAGTTTAATTTTAAAAAGTGGAGCAGTTTGATATTTATATGAAAACTCAGTTTTTTCCGATTACTAAAGAATACAACTAGTAAGTTCTATTCGAAATAACGAAGAAGTTTGATGTTTCTAAAAAACCCTCCAATTTTCACATTTCTAAATAAACACAAAGAAGGTCGAATAAAAAAGTTAGAGCGGTTCGATGTCTATAAAAAACTTAGATTTTTTTGTTACTAAAGCGAAATAGAGAGAAGTTGAAATTCATAACTGCAGAAGTTCACGTACTGCATGGTGTGTGTTTTTATATGAGAAAATAGAATAAAAAGTTAAAGTATAAAATTTAGTTGCAAGAAGTTTAGGTGCTCGGCACGGGAAAGTTCAAAACTTCTTGTGAGAGACGTAATCGACACGGTATATCATTTCTGCAACTCCGATGAACGGGTGAGAAATTACGAACAAAAATACGTGGTAGAAGTTCAAAGTGAAAACAGCGGTAAGTTCGATGATTATAGAAAACTCAAATTTTCCTTGTTATTAAAGAATGTAAACAATAAGTTCAAAAATAAAATAACAAGAAGTTCAACTTTTAATAATAGAGCGCTTCAAAATTTTGTAAAAAAGATTAAGAAATAAAACCAGAAAGTCCATATTAAAAAGATGGAGAAGTTTGATGATTATAGAAAACTCAGATTTTCCTCATTATTAAAGAATGGAAATAAGAAGTTCAAAAATAAAAAACAAGAAGTTCAACTTTAAAAAATAGAGCTCTTCAAAATTTCATAAAAAATAATTAAGAAATAAAACCAGGAAGTCCATATTAAAAAGATGGAGAATTTCGATGATTATAGAAAACTCAGATTTTCCTCATTATTAAAGAATGGAAACAAAAAGTTCAAAAATAAAAAACAAGAAGTTCAACTTTTAAAAATAGAGTGCTTCAAAATTTCATAAATAAGGACTAAGAAATAAAACCAGGAAGTCCATATTAAAAAGATGGAGAGGTTCAATGATTATAGAAAACTCAGATTTTCCTTGTTATTATGGAAACAAGAAGTTCAAAAATAAAATAATAAGAAGTTCAACTTTTAAAAATCAAGCGCTAAAATTCATAAAAAAAATATTAAGAAAATCAGATTAAAAATTCATAAAAAAACTCGGATATATTCACGTAATGAGAGAAGTTCAGATTGATAACTCCCAGAAGATCACGTACTACACGGTGTGCATTTTGTATTAAAAAGAATAAAAAAGAAAAAGCCATAAGTTTTGTTGTGATAAGTTCAAGTCCTCCGCCGGAGAAAGTTAAAAAAATATTGTGAGAGAGGTTTGTAGAAAAAGAATATCATTTGTGTAACACTGACGAAATGGGTGGGAAAATTACAAAACGAAACTACGTTACAGAAGTTCAACGTGAAAACAGCAGGAAGTTCGACTATGATAGTGAATGAATTTGAGATAAAAACTTTTAAAATAGTCGCGTGTATGAAAAAACGATCAACACGGGAAAGTTGCGTGTTTACATCAGCTTCCCACCGGTATATTACTTGCTCAATTCCGATGAGTATTCCGGTGAGTGGATGGAGAGCTACGGGCAAAAAAAGCACTGAAAAACAGAGTGAAGTTCAAGTAGACATGCCGAGAAGTTCAGGTTCTTCACGCGGTGCATTTTCGAAGCATCTGTTTCGCGATAAAGGCAGAACGAATGATCCTGCCATTTTTGAAATTAATTGAAAACGGTTAGGAATCAGAGAAAACCATCAACATGAAAAAGTTTCACATTTTTTGTAGCTTTTCAAAGGTATATTATTTGCCCCATTCCGATAAAGTTTGTAAAAATTATGGCGAGAATACGTTTTTAGACATTTTCAAAATTGACATAAAACCGTAATGAATTTGGAGAAATAATATATACCATAAAGTTTCGCATTTCCTTAAGCTTTCCAACGCCATATCATTTGCTGCATTCGGACGTACGGTTAAAAAAATAGCTCGAAAATACGAACTCGGTAGAACTTGTACCGTTTTCTAAATTACTTTTAAACCGTCCAAAATTAGAAAAAACATTCAACAAAATAAAGTAGTGCATTTTCATAAGCTTTCCAACGCCATATCATTTTCCTCAATTGGATTAGCCGTTTAGAAATGACATCGAAAATACGAACTCGGCTATTCGGTTTGTGAAATTTTACGATTTTCTAAATTACTCTTTAACCGTAGGGAATTAGAGAAAACTTTCAACATGTGGAAGGAGGGGTTTTACAGCAGCTTTCCAATGTCATATTATTTGCCTCATTCCGATAAACAGTTTAGAAATGCGATCGAAAATACGATTCACATTTTTTGTATGAAGAAAAAACGGTTTTCAAAACTGCTCTTAAACCGCTTACATTTTGCCAAAAATTGAACTTCGGTCATGATACTGGTGTCCATAGCTTTCCAACGGTATATAGCAAGCCCCATTTGGGCAAAGTTGGTGGAAGTTCAACCTAGCACACGGAGAATTTCAGGTCGAACAACTCAGGCAGTAAAATTGTAGAAAACGCGAGTTCATCACGACCTGAGTGCAAAATCCGCCTATGAGCGAGATTCCTTTTTAAAACCGGTATTTAGTTGCTAAAAACATTTCTAGATTACACTAACATCATATAGAACATGACTAACCAGAATAATTCGCAGGAGAAGCCACGGTTGCGAAGATAGCCCGAAGGTCGAGTTCGTACAGAGGGAAGTTCAGGCGCATCACTCAGGCAGTTCAGGTTGTGATCAGAATATTATTCTGATCCCGTGACCCCAATGAAGAAAAACGACGGAAAGAGTGAAGACAATGCAAAGTTGAAAAAATTGAGCAACTGAGGAATTTCAAAATTGAAGAAAAACTCAAATTGAAGATTTTCAACTTTTGTTGGTGGCGTAACCCACCGTATAAGAATGCTGATTTCAGATGCCGCGTACAATTATCGTAGGGCTCTGAGAATCAAATTCTTCGTTAATTTCTTCACACTTAGAGTGTTAGTCTTCATTGATTGAAGAAAAACGTTACTTCGTGCACATCTAAGTCATAAATTTTGCATAAGTGTTAGAATGTGCGTTTTTTTCAAAGGAAATTCGAAGATTCTAAGATATTTAGCTCACACCTCAACTTGCTAAATATCTTCCATCCAAGGGCTATGTGAATATATCGGCTAGCTGTTCTTCAGCCTTCACATGCTCGATAGAGATGTCGCCCTTCAACACATGATCAGGAAGAAAATAATGACGAATCTGAATGTGCTTTGTCTTTGAGTGCTGAACTGGGTTATGAGCAATCTTGATGGCACTATCATTGTCACAATAGAGTGGCACATTCTTCACATTGATGCTGTAGTCCTTGAGGGTTTGCTTCATCCATAGCAATTGAGCACAGCACGAACCAGCAGCAATGTACTCAACTTCAGGAGTAGAGAGTGATACACAGTTATGTTTCTTCGAGGACCAACAGACTAAGGATCGTCTCAGGAAATGGCATGTGCCTGATGTTTACTTGCGGTCCACATGATCACCAGCATAGTCAGAGTCTGAATATCCAATGAGACCAAAAGCCGAGCCCTTGGGATACAATAATCCAAGTGTTGGAGTGTGAGCTAGATATCGAAGAATATGCTTCACAGCCTTATGGTGTGATTCCTTCGGTGTAGCTTGAAAGCGGGCACACATGCAAACACTAAGCATAATATCCGGCCTAGATGCACATAAATACAATAAAGAGCCAATCATGGAGCGGTATACCTTTTGATCAAAGTCAATACCATTTTCATCACTGCATAGATGGCCATTTGTGGGCATAGGGATTTTGACGCCTTTGCAATCTTGCATGCCGAATTTCCTTAGTACATCTTTGAGGTATTTCTCCTGAGATATGAATATGCCATTGCGCTGTTGACAAATCTGAAGACCTAAGAAAAAATTTCAATTCTCCCATCATAGACATTTGATATTCTTCACTCATCATATAGGCAAATTCATCACTGTAACATTGGTCAGTACAGCCAAAGATAATATCATCAACATATATTTGACACATGAATAATTCTTCATCATAGGTTTTGGTGAAAAGAGTTGGGTCAAGTGAACCGGTTTGAAGCCTTTCTTCATGAGGAATTCCTTCAAAGTATCACACCACGCCCAAGGGGCCTGCTTGAGGCCATAGAGGGCCTTATTGAGTCTGAAGACTTTGGCAGGATGTTTTGGATCTTAAAAACCTGGTGGTTGAGCAACATATACTTCTTCCTCAAGCTTACCATTGAGGAATGCACTTTTCACATCCATTTGATATAAGATGATATTATGATAGTTAGCATAAGCAAGTAATATGCGAATAGCTTCAAGTCTAGCAACAGGTGCAAAAGTTTCATCGAAGTCAATTCCTTCAACCTGTGTGTAGCCTTGAGCTACAAGCCGTGCCTTATTCCTCACCACAATGCCATTTTCATCTTGCTTGTTGCGGTAGATCCAATTTGTGCCGATGATATTGTGCTTGTGAGGATCTGGTCGCTTCACAAGCTCCCAGACATTGTTGAGCTCGAATTGATGCAATTCCTCTTGCATAGCTTGAATCCACTCAGGCTCCAGAAATGCTTCATCTACCTTATTGGGCTCTGTGATAGAGACGAAAGCAAAGTGCCCACAAAAGTTAGACAAATGTGAAGCTTTTGAGCGTGTGAGAGCACCTGGTGCGTTGATGTCGCTGATGATTTTCTCAATTTGCACTTCATTTGCAATGTGAGTATGAGCTGGTTGACGACGAGGAATTTGCTCAGCATTTTCTTCAGAGCCATTTTCCTCAGGTGCACCAGCACGATGTTCTTCACGGTCTGGAATGACTTCTTCAGCAGATTCTTCGGTAGGAATCACATCCTCAGTAGCCTTGAACTTGATTGTTTCCTTAGGTGACTGTTCATCTAACACAGGAGGTAGGTGCTCTCTTTGCGAGCCATTAGTTTCATTGAACCGCACATCTACAGTTTCAACAACCTTGTGGTGAACATTGTTGAAGACTCTGTAGGTGTGCGAGTCCTTCCCGTAACCAAGCATAAAACCTTCATGTGCTTTCGGTGCAAATTTAGAATTGTGATGAGGATCTCTAATCCAACATTTTGCACCAAAGACTTTGAAATAACTCACATTGGGTTTCTTGTCAGTGAGGAGTTCATAGGCAGTCTTCTTGAAGAATTTGTGAAGATATACCCTGTTGATGATGTGGCACGTAGTATCAATTGCCTCAATCCAGAAATGACGAGGCGTCTTGTATTCATCAAGCATAGTGCGAGCCATCTCAACAAGAGTCTTGTTCTTGCGCTCCACGACGCCATTCTGCTAAGGAGTATAAGGAGCAGATAACTCATGAGTAATACCAAGTTCATCAAGATAGTCATCAAGACCAGTATTCTTGAACTCAGTTCCATTGTCACATCTGATGTGCTTGACCTTCACACCAAAGTTGGTTGAAGCCCTCGAGGAAAATCATTTGAAGACTTCCTGCACTTCACGTTTGTAAGTGACGATATGTACCCATGTGTAACGAGAGTAATCATCAACAATAACAAAGCCATACAGAGATGCTTCATTAGTGAATGCGGAATAATGGTTAGGACCAAAGAGATCCATGTGAAGCAATTCAAATGGACGAGTGGTAGTCATGATAGTCTTCACTGGATGCTTGGCCTTGGTCATCTTTCCAGCTTCACAAGCACCGTACAAGTGACCCTTGAGGAATTTGACATTTTCAATGCCAATGACATGCTTCTTCTTCGCGAGCGTGTGCAAACTCCTCATGCCAGAATGACTGAGTCGTCGATACCATAGCCAGCCTTCTGAAGCTTTTGCAAGTAGGCATACAGCGGGCTGTGGTCCTGTAGAGAAATCAACAATATACAGGTCTCCTCTCCTAAAGCCTTCGAAGACTTTGGAATGGTCAGCTTCCATGATCACAACACAATGATACTTGCCAAAGATAACAACCATATCAAGATCACAAAACATTGAGACTGACATGAGGTTGAATCCTAAGGACTCGACAAGCATGACTTTGTCCATGTGTCGATCCTTTGAGATCGCAACCTTACCTAGACCCAATACCTTGCTTTTACCTTTGTCAGCGTAGGTGATATGCTTCAGATGTGATGGAGATAAGGGAGCATCCATCAATAAGTTCTTGTCACCAGTCATGTGATTTGTATATCCACTATCAAGGACCCACTCAGTGGCTTTGGGTTGATCATCCTGCAGATGAATTAGTGCAACTTACGAACTCATATACTTCATCAGTGAAGATTATGATATCAAATTCATCAGATCAATTTCATCAAGTAGGAGTACAGATAAAGCAGTATGAGGACGTGAGAAATGAAAATTCATTTCTTCATGATTAGCTTGCGTCCTTTCAAGCATATTCAGGTCTCCAGCATATTCTTCAGACGTTTAAGTTCGTCTGGAGACCTGACCCTGCATAAGAGATTAGTTCATTTTCTTCACCACCCACATCTAAAGGGGTGGCAAAGAGTTCATCATTCTGCGAGCTCCATAAGAGAAAGGTGGTATAGAAGCCAGTTCTGTTCATTTCACATAAGAGGAGTTAGGGTAAGCATATGAATAAGTACAGAAATTTTTCGAGGACTTATGAACATAATGGTTAGAAGAGTAATGCTCATATTCATAGCCCTTAAATCTTCCCTGCGAAACAAAAGTATTAGCACGATGAGGTTCATATGAGGACTTTGATCCTTTTGAGGAATTTGATCCACGTGAGGAATTTGGTCCGCATGAGGACTTGGATCCATATGAAGAATTTGGTCCATATGAAGAATTGCATCTGGGGATCCTGTTCTGCACAGGTGGTGTCATGATGACATTCACCTAAAGACTTTTAAGACACCTTACCCATATTTTCTTCATAGGGAACCGTTCCTGCAGTTAGTGCCAACATATCTAGCAAATACTTCACCATTCTGATTTTTGAATAGCTTATAGTTGGAGTCAAATGACTCATCAGAAGAATGAGGAGATTCACATGTAAAGCCAGATAAAGTAGATGGATCAACTAGAGGTCCCTTTGCAGCAACGCATGAGGTTTTGGGATACTGCTCAGGCTTCCAGTATGTTCCATCAGCATTGACTTTCCTCTCAAAGGCAATACTCTCTTTTCTAGGGTTCCTGTTGAGGATCTGCTTTTTAAGCACATCACAAAGAGCCTGATACCCTTTGAGGCTTTTGTACATGCCTGTCATATACAATTCCTTCAGCCCTGCATTGTCAGTGATACTAGCAATATCCTTAGATGAGGAATTGGTGATAGCAGAGACAGGTGAAGAATTTGTAGCAATAGAAGCATTTGAACTTTCAGGTGAAGAATTAGCAGATTCACGTTCAATGCACTTCAAACATGGAGGAATAAATTCTTCCTGAGCAGCGCTGATTTGTTGAGCAAGTAATCAATCACACTCCTTCTGAAGATCTTCATAACTCACCCTTAGCTTCTCAAGATCTTGCTTTCTTTGAAGAAATTCATAAGAAAGCTTCTCATGATCAGATAAGAGAGTGTTATGATGACTCTGAAGATTGTCAAACTTGGACTGAAGTCTCTGAAGATTTTCAGTCAAGGTTTTAGTGCGATCCATTTCTTCACCCAACATATCATTTCTCTTGTCTAGCATGTTTTGAACCTTTTCAAAGCCTTTTGTTGTTTTATAGCAATCTTAGCAAGTTTAGAGTAGCTAGGCTTGAGGTTTTCATCAGATTCATCCTCACTTGATTCAGAGGAGGGATATTTGAGTACCTTGGCACCCTTTGCCATGAAGCAATAGGTGGGAGCATAGTCATCATCGTCGTCATCAGCCTTGTTATGGAAGCCATTTTCTTCAGTGTTGAAGATGGACTTGCTGACGAACGCAGTAGCGAGGGCTAGGCTCGCCACTCCAGATTCTGACTCCTCAGATGCCTCCTCTTCCTCATGTTCCTCATACTCAGCCTCAGAGTCCATTTCTTTGCCAATGAATGCCCGAGCCTTCTTGGAGCTGCTCTTCTTGTGAGATGAAGACTTCTAGGATTTTGATGATGAGGACTTTGAAGATTTCTTCTTCTTCTTAGAGTCATCAGAAGTGTAATCCTTGTATTTCTTCTTCTTTGATTCCTTTTCCCACTGAGGACAGTCTTGAATGTAGTGACCGGGTTTCTTGCATTTGTGGGATAGTCTCTTTTTGTAGTCACGGGATGAGGAATCATCACTTCTTGAGGATTTTCCAAAGAGACCACATCTTGAGAACTTTTGGAATTTCTTCACGAGCATTGCTAGCTCCTGGCTCAGTTCTTCAGGATCACCAAGGCTACTACCAGAATCTTCATCTTCAGATTCAGACACTGCCTTGGCCTTCAGAGCACATGATCTGCCATAGCTCTGTCCATAGAGATCTCTCTTCTCAGCAAGCTGGAACTCATGAGTATTTAGCCTCTCGAGGATATCAGCGGGATCAAGTGACTTATAGTCTCCACGTTCTTGTATCATCAATGCCAGAGTATCAAATGAGGAATCAAGCGATCTCAGCAATTTCTTCACCACCTCATGGTCGGTGATGTCAGTGGCACCAAGTGCTTGAAGCTCATTTGAGATGTCAGTGAGGCAATCGAAGGTTTGCTGAACATTTTCATTGTCGAGTCTTTTGAAGCGGTTGAAGAGATTGCGAAGAACGTCAACTCGGGAGTCACGCTGTGTTGAGACTCCTTCATTAACCTTGGACAGCCTATCCCAGATAAGCTTAGCTGACTCCAAAGCACTCACTCTACCATACTGCCCTTTGCTCAGATGGCCACATATGATGTTCTTCGCTTGAGAGTCGAGTTGCTTGAATCTCTTTATGTCAGCAGCGTTGATGGTAGGAGTGACAGAGGGGACACCATTCTCCACAACATACCAGAGATCATTATCAATTGCCTCAAGATGCATGCACATCTTATTCTTCCAGTAGGGGTAGTCCGTCCCATTGAAGGTAGGACACCCAGCAGAGACCTTGATCATACATGCGAACGACATAACTAAAACTCTAGGCGGTTAAACCAAAATCACACAGAACAAGGGAGTACCTTGCTCTAATACCAATTGATAGTGTGTTAAGTCGACTACAGGGGGGTGAATAGGCGATTTTTATGAATTCTTCACAAAGGAATTTCAGGGTGAGGAAATTCCTAAGCAAAGAACTACTTGCAGGGGAATAAGTACTCAGATGCATACATGACATAACATAAACATGGACATCATGATGAAATGAAAACAGACACAGAGTACAGGAAGTGTAAGCACAGGATAAAACAGGATGAAGACAAACAGACTGAAGAAATTGAGAAAGTCTTCACTCAATGTCTTCAAACAGATATGAACAAGCACACAACACAATAATGAGGAATGGAAGGGTTGAGGAAATAGAACCAGTTAGCTCAGTGAAGACAATGATTTGGTAGACCAGTTCCAACTGCTGTGACAGTTGTACGTCTGGTTGGAGTGGCTAGGTATTTAAACCTGAGGACACACAGTCCTCACCGTATTCTCCTTGAGCTAAGGTCACACAGACCTCGCCCAATCACTCGTGGTAAGTCTTCAGGTGTCGGCAATCCACAATTTCCTCTTGGATGCTCTAGATCATGATGCCTAACCGTCTGGAAGATGCACAGTCTTCAAAGGTAACAAGTGTCGGATCCACGCAGGATCAATCTCTTTAGTGATGCTCAATCACTTTGGGTTTGTAGGTGTTTGGGTTTGGATTTCCTCACTTGATGATTTTTGCTCAAATTTCTCAGAGGATGGGATGCTCTAAATGACAAGTGTCAGTTTCTCTCGGAGCAGCCAACCAGCTAGTGGTTGTAGGGGCGGCTATTTATAGCCTAGGGAGCAGCCCGACATGATAAGACATAATGCCCTTCAATGATATGACCGTTAGTTGTGTAGTTATTTTGGGACAGCTGGCGCGTAGCACAGCAACGGTCGGAAGTTTGACTATCAAATTCCTCAAGGCTATCATGTTCCTCACTTGTAGGCAATCCGCACTGGCGAATTCCTAACTCCTTAGTCAGAACAAATTCTCAGAGACCAGAAGATCTTCATCTCTCTCACTGAAGAAATTGACTGGACTGCATGAGATTTCCAATGGCTTCACTCGAAGGGATTGGTAGGTGTAGGATTTTGAGATGAGCATCACTTGGAAACTTTTCCTTAGTTTTTCCTCGACCCCCTTTAACTGTACGGTGTTTCCTATGACTCAAGAAAGAGAAAAAGAAACTATGAAAACAAAAGTCTTCACGCTTCAAGTTCCTCGCATGAATATCAAGTCATCATGGGCACACCAATTTCTTCATCTTCAAAGTCTTCAGGAAGTCTTCAGAAATCCAAATTCTTCAGTTGAAGACGTTCATTTTTAGGGATCGACTTTCTCTATAAATGTCAAACTCCTCATAGACTTATAGACCTGTGTACACTCATAAAAGCATGAGTCCCTTAACCTATAAGTCTTCAATATACCAAAATCACTAAGGGGCACTAGATGCACTTACAAGTATGCCTCTACTTGACTAGCTCGTTAATCAAAGATGGTTAAGTTTCCTAGCCATAGACATGAGTTGTCATTTGATGAACAGGATCACATCATTAGAGAATGATGTGATTGACTTGACCCATCCGTTAGCTTAGCACTATGATCGTTTAGTTTATTGCTATTGCTTTCTTCATAACTGATACATGTTCCTACGACTATGAGATTATGCAACTCCCGAATACCAGAGGAACACTTAGTGTGCTATCAAACATCACAACGTAATTGGGTGATTATAAAGATGTTCTACAGGTGTCTCCGATGGTGTTTGTTGAGTTGGCATAGATCGAGATTAGGATTTGTCACTCCGATTGTCGGAGAGGTATCTCTGGGCCTTCTCGGTAATGCACATCACTATAAGCCTTGCAAGCAATGTGACTAATGAGTTAGTTACGGGATGATGCATTACGGAACGAGTTAAGAGAGTTGCTGGTAACGAGATTGAACTAGGTATTGAGATACCGATGATCGAATCTCGGGCAAGTAACATACCGATGACAAAGGGAACAACGTATGTTGTTATGCGGTTTGACCGATAAAGATGTTCGTAGAATATGTAGGAACCAATATGAGCATCCAGGTTCCGCTATTGGTTATTGACCGGAGATGAGTCTCGGTCATGTCTACATAGTTCTCGAACCCGTAGGGTCCGCACACTTAACTTTCGATGACGATCGGTATTATGAGTTTATGTGTTTTTATATACCGAAGGTAGTTCGGAGTCCCGGATGTGATCATGGACATGACGAGGAGTCTCGAAACGGTCGAGACATAAAGATTGATATATTGTAAGGCTATGTTTGGACACCGGAATGGTTTCGGATAAGTTCGTTCAATTACTGGAGTACAGGGGGGTTACCGGAACCCCCCGAGGAGTCAATGGGCCTTAATGGGCCATGGTGGGAGAGAGGAGGAGGCGACCAAGTGGGGGGTGCCCCCCCAAGCCCAATCCGAATTGGGGAGGGGGCCGGCCCCCTTTCCTTCTCTCCTTCTCCCTCTTCCTTCTTCTCCTACTCCAACTAGGGAAGGGGGGAAACCTACTCCTACTAGGAGTAGGAACCCCCCTTGGGGCGCGCCATAGAGAGGGCCGGCCCTCCACTCCTTTATACGGGAGAGGGGGGCACCCCATAGACACACAAGTTGACAGTTGTCTTAGCGGTGTGCGGTGCCCCCCTCCACAGATTTCTACGGTCATATTGTTGAAGAGCTTAGGCGAAGTCCTGCGTCTTTAACTTCATCAACACCGTCTTCACGCCGTCATGCTGACGAAACTCTCCCTCGGCCTCAGTTAGATCAAGAGTACGAGGGACGTCACCGAGCTGAACGTGTGCAGATCGCGTAGGTGTCGTGCGTTCGGTACTTGATTGGTTGGATCGCGAAGACGTTTGACTACATCAACCGCGTTACTTAACGCTTCCGCTTTCGGTCTATGTGGGTATGTGGACACACTCTCCCCGCTCCTTGCTATGCATCACCTAGATGGATCTTGCGTGTGCGTAGATTTTTTTTTTGAAATTACTGCGTTTCCCAACACTATCAAACGTCACAACGTAACTGGGTGATTATAAAGTTGCTCTACAGGTGTCTCCGATGATGTTTGTTGAGTTGGCATAGATCGAGATTAGGATTTGTCACTCCATGTATCGGAGAGGTATCTCTGGGCCCTCTCGGTAATACTCATCACTATAAGCCTTGCAAGCAATGTGACTAATGAGTTAGTTGCGGGATGATGCATTCGGAACGAGTAAAGAGACTTTCCGGTAACGAGATTGAACTAGGTATGATGATACCGACGATCGAATCTCGGGCAAGTAACATACCGATGACAAAGAGAACAACGTATGTTGTTATGCGGTTTGACCGATAAATATCTTCATAGAATATGTAGGAGCCAATATGAGCATCCAGGTTCCGCTATTGGTTATTGACTGGAGATGTGTCTACATAGTTCTCGAACCTGTAGGGTCTGCACGCTTAACGTCCGATGACAATTTGTATTATGAGTTATGTGATTTGATGACCGAAGTCTGTTCGGAGTCCCGGATGAGATCATGGACATGACGAGGAGTCTCAAAATGGTCGAGAGGTAAACATTGATATATTGGAAGGTAGTATTCGGACACCCGGAGGGTTCCGGAGTGCATCGGGTACGTACCGGAGTATCGGAGGGATTACCGGAACCCCCCGGGGAAAGATATGGGCCTTATGGGCCATAGGAGGGAGGCTAACTAGCCCACAAGGGGCTGGTGCGCCCCCCACAATGGAGGAGGCCGAGTTGGACTTGGGAAGGGGGCGCCACCCCCTTTCCTTCTCCTACTCCCTCTCCTTCCCCTTTTCCCCCTCCGGTAGAAGGAAAAAAAGGTGGGGCCGAATCCTACTAGGACTAGAGTCCTAGTAGGACTCCCCTCTCCTTGGCGCACCCCTTGTTGGCCGGCCTCCTCCTCCCCTCCTTTATATACGGGGGCAGGGGCACCCCAAAGGCATGATAGACAATCTCTTAGCCGTGTGCGGTGCCCCCCTCCATAGTTTAACACCTTGGTCATATCGTCGTAGTGCTTAGGCGAAGCCCTGCGCCGGTAACTTCATCATCACCGTCACCACGCCGTCGTGCTGACGGAACTCTCCCTCGGCCTCAACTGGATCAAGAGCTTGAGGGACGTCATCGAGCCGAACGTGTGCAGAACTCGGAGGTGCCATACGTTCGGTACTTGGATCGGTTGAATCGTGAAGACGTTCGACTACATCAACCGCGTTACTAAACGCTTCCGCTTTCGGTCTATGAGGGTACGTGGCCACACTCGCCCCGATCGTTGCTATGCATCCCCTAGATAGATCTTGCGTGATCGTAGGTAAATTTTTTGAAATACTGTGTTCCCCAGCAGTTATAGTAACTAGATAAGTTACTCAAACTACCTCTCTCCTCATTAACTCATTGCCATATAAGCAAATTTGCTGAGTTGGACTCGATGCATTTCCAGTGCTGCCTGCGCCAGGAGGAAGGAAATAAATGTGCTCAAAAGCAGCATGGTTTATTAAATATTATTTTTGGGAATGTACATCAAAACTTGCTAACACTATACTGAAATTCATAGTCATGGTTGGGAGTCGGGACTGTTTTTCAGTGATGTATCCTTGACAGCCATTCCATTCACACCAGTGCATGTGAGGTACTGGCAGTGAAGGAGGCTAAAAGAATCCCTCACAAAGGGTGGACAATGAGCCAGAGCACAGAGACAACCTTGACATATTCTTATAATTCAAGCTGGTTTGATCCTACTGAAAATCAGTCACATGGAACTTTATATATTATTATTAAATCTAGGCGCAAAACAAAGCAGAGAGTGGCACATCATCACATTTGCCCGTTGTAACTTATTCCAACCCAACGAAAACAACGGGAGAAGAAAAGGCTATTAGTAGAGTGTTCATCACATTACACTTCAGAGAATATACACCCAGAAACATCTATAATTTTCTATGGAACAATATACTTGGTAATAATCTTTCCAGTTTCCACGCTAAATTGCAAACAGAGAACAAAATTACCGCAACAGTGCGTAGGCACAATCATGGCAACATGTATGTAGTTCATAGTTATGCCACTCAGAAAAAACTGTTACTCGTTAAGAAAAGGGAGGGGGGTTGCTGGTTTCTATTAGCTGTATGCATAGGAACTACATGTAAATAAAGATTATCAGAGTGCTACTGTCTATGATGAGCATAGCTTGCTACTGTCTCAGATATCTAGTATAAGTTTGTTGACAGGTTTGAGTTTGTTTTGAAAGATCTGATGGACAAGACTTTCTCAATTATTTGTAGTAATCGTCATGTTTATATCTTTGCGGAAATTTTATAAAACAGTTACAGATAAGTAAAAAATTGTTTTTACCAACAATCCATATCCTAATATTAATTGGACAAACTGTTTATTTTTTACTGGGCAAAATAAAAATAAACAAAAAAATCGCCTTAGGAAGGCTCAAACCCAAGACCAACCAAAGCATACTTGCATGCCCTAGCCAACTTGTCAACAGAGAGATTCAATAGTACTACACGACAGATGATTATTTATATCTTCTGTACCCCAGTGCCAAAGACTGTGGCGGTAGGTTATTTTCAAGACTGTGATCGTAGCCCTCGGCGGTAGGCTGTGTTACCCTACCGCTAAAGACGATGACGTTAGGGAAAGGGTCAGATCGCGAATATTTTTCGAACCGAGGTCAAATCATGCTAAAGTTTACAAAAAGGGTCGAAACAGTGAATTCGGCCCCGCGCTGCAGCGTGTGGCAACGGCGCCGAGACGAAAGAAGGATGGGACGGCTGGCGATCCGGGTGGAGCAGAGCAAACACCCTATCTCACGATCTCGGGATGGAGTGGAGTGCAGCTGCACGCGTGGGTTTTCCTTTTTCTTTCTAGGGGTAGCCGCGCGCGTGGGTGTGCAATGTAAACCTACGAGGAAAAGATACCGGTGTGGGCGGGAGCTCCTATTTACCGACCAGCGCTATCGGAGGCCATGAAGCGCGCACCCGCTCTCCCAGCATGCCATTTTGGCGAGTAAAATGCACAAAACCATTACTTCCACGTCATAACTCTTAGGAAATCACCACTTTGCAAAATGTGACACTTCGCATAGAACTGAAAATTTGACAGTGGCAAAAAACACTGATTCAAAATGCTAAGTGTTTTGATGACATCACTAATTGGCCGGGCCCATTTGTCGGGCTGAGTTGGAAAAAAATGCTATGCAGGCACTTGGGATTGTCTTCTTCTTCCATCTCATTTCCCTTTTTGGCATTCTCACAAGCACCTTGCATGCATGGGTCATCCTCTGCTCTTTCCTCCCTTGCGCGAACCCCATCTGGATCCCCATGGCGGCTCTTTCCTCGTCACAACGAGCTCTAACCTCCATCCCCAACCCCCCCTCCGTGCTCCCCCCACTCCTGTCCCACTCCACTTTCACCACCAAATGGCACGTGTAGCTCGGCGAGGGCATCTGGACGTGGGGTAGGACCGTAGGAGCAGCGGCGGCGGCACCGAGGAGTGGAGGCACGGCGCCGGCGGTAGCTACCTCGATGCAGAGCAGCGCGACGAGGTGTGCGGTCACAGGAATGAACGGCGGGTGGTCGTGTCAGGTATGGACGGTGGTGACGCACATCGTGGCTTCAGCCGGAGATGGCGGCGGGGGACGCTAGGGACGCCGGAGCTGGCGCGGGACGGATGCCGCAGTGGCCTCGCGTCCGAGCCACTTGCTCTCGATCTGCTCAGGCATAGACGAGCGGGAGGCGGGGCGCGCTCCGAATCGGAGTTAATTGCACAGAAGTACCACAATTGGGGCATCACATGCAGATTGGTACCACGATTGCTAATTTTTGCGTGTCAGTACCAACATTGCTTTAAATTTTTGCAAATAGGTCTAAACTGCGTATAAACACGTATTGACGGTGTATCTGACTAGCGGGGCCCGCCCGTCAGGTGCCGACGTGGCATGTTTTTTGCAGAAAACCCCCGCCCTCGCCCTCGCCCTCTCGCTCCGCGCCCGCCTCGCCGCCCTCCGTCGCCGCTCGCCGCCGCCGTTGCCTCTCCTCCCCGTCCCCTTCCGGAGCGGCGCGGTGGCTGTGCGCGTGGCTTCGTCGGACGCGGGGGCGGCGCCTCAGCTCGGCTCCACCGTGGAGGTGCCCGGCGCGGCGGGCCCGTGCGGGTCGTGGCGGCGGCGGGCCTCCCCGAGGCGGACTTCAGGAAGGCGGCGAGGCGGCTGTGCGCTTCAGGGAAGCTGACGCAGCTCATGCTACTGGACAACCAGTTCAAGGGCGCCATTCCGGCGGAATTGGGGCAATGCCGGACGCTGACGAGGGTCCGGCTGCAGAACAACCGCCTCTCTGGCTCCGTGCCGCCGGAATTCTGGGCACTGCCCCTTGTCCAGATGCTCGAGCTTCGTTCCAACGCTGTGTCCGGCACGGTCGATCCTGCCATTGGCGGTGCCAAGAACCTGTTCGACCTGCTCATACAGGGCAACCAGTTCACCGGCGTTCTGCCAGCCGAGCTGGGGAATTTGTCCTTGCTGCGAAGGCTTCTTGCATCAGACAACAACTTCTCCGGTCCGGTGCCGCCGTCGCTCGTCGAGCTTTCTGAGCTTTCCCAGCTCGACCTGAGCAACAATTCCCTCTTCTGGGAGATCCCACGGGAGATTGGACAGCTGAAGCAGCTGACAGTGCTGAACCTTTCGCACAACCACCTCGCCGGGATGATCCCTCCAGAGCTTGGGGAAATCCACCAGATGAACTCGCTGGATTTGTCGGAGAACGAGCTCTCCGGCGAGGTGCCCGCGCAACTGCGGAACCTCGTGCTCTCTGCTTTCAACCTGTCGTATAACAAGCTCAGTGGACCTCTGCCTCTGTTCTTCAGTGCCACTGCCACGTACCAACAGAGCTTCTTGGGTAATCCCGGCCTGTGCCATGGGATATGCGCAGGCAACGACGACCTCGGTGCCATCCCGGCCGCCAGAGTCCACCTGAAGTCCGCCTCGGGGAGGCCCGCCGCCGCCACGACCCGCACGGGCCCCGCCGCGCCGGGCACCTCCACGGTGGAGCCGAGCTGAGGCGCCGCCCCCGCGTCCGACGAAGCCATGCGCACAGCCACCGCGCCGCTCCGGAAGGGGACGGGGAGGAGAGGCAACGGCGGCGGCGAGCGGCGACGGAGGGCGGCGAGGCGGGCGCGGAGCGAGAGGGCGAGGGCGAGGGCGGGGGTTTTCTGCAAAAAACATGCCACGTCGGCACCTGACGGGCGGGCCCCGCTAGTCAGATACACCGTCAATACGTGTTTATACGCAGTTTAGACCTATTTGCAAAAATTTAAAGCAATGTTGGTACTGACATGCAAAAATTAGCAATCGTGGTACCAATCTGCATGTGATGCCCCAATTGTGGTACTTGTGTGCAATTAACTCTCCGAATCGTGACAAGCTGGGGACGCGGCCTCATCATTGCTCGCCGCAAGTCAGCAGCAATCACGCACGCGCACACTTGGCCAGCGGCTGCACACATGCAGCAGCGGATGTGGCGGCAAGGAGCAGCGGCAGCACACAAACAGCAGCACCATGCATCAAGCTAGCAGCCGCAAGCTAGCTCGGGCTCACAAGCAGGACCCCCAGACCACGCACGCACGCACGCAGGTCGCACCGTCCGTGGCGAGCTCGGCTCTGTTAGAGTACAACACGGTTCTGCACGGGCATCCCGAAGACGCCGGCACCTTCCTCGTCGAGCTCCACAACATCGTCTCCGCTGACTCCTCCTTGCCTCGCATCGCCCGACACCGTCGCGGTAGCTCGCCGAGACGAGCGGGAGCGCGCGAGGTCTTGATGCGGCGGCGCCAGACAGGGCATGCCTCTAGCACGAGGAAGTCGCGAGGTCACGCGCCCGGACGGCGGCGTCGAACCTGCTCAGGCTGGCCCGCGTGGTAACCAGGCGCGGCGTACACGGTCGTGCGGGCGGCGGGGAGGAGTAGAGGGAGGGGAGAAGAGCCGGAGTGGTCGCTGGGCTGTTCGGCGACGCCGGTTGTGACGGCGGTCCGGCCATGTGGTGGCGGTCGGGATCGGGCGTGGTATGGCAGGAACTCGAAGTCGTCGCATGCGAGGTGCTCGTCAGAATGCCAGAGGGAAACGAGATGGAAGAAGGAGAAGAAAACCGCCTACACGGCAGGGTTTTTTCCAACTCTGCCTGACGGATGGGCCTGGCCAATTAGTGACGTCAGCAAAACACTTAGCATTTTTATTAGTGTTTTTTGTCACTGTCAATTCTTCACTTCAGTGCAAATTGTCACGTTCGGTTCGGTGCAAAGTGTCATGTTTTGTCAAGTGGTGGTTTTCCCACAACTATGGCGCGAAAGTGATGGTTCTATGCATTTTGGCCATTTTGGCCAGCCCCTTTTTTTTTGAGTTCCTCTTTGGTTTTTCCGTTTGCATTTCTATGTTTCCTTTTTTCTGTTTTTGTTTTTCCTTTTTTAAATAAAATTTGGGATTTAAAAAATGTTCATGATTTCTAAAAAATGTACACAAATTTCCTTTCTAGCAGGAATCTGTTCTAAAGATGTGAGATCGCTTACACAAAGGTATTAACTGGTTTTGCTTCTGACATAACAAGGGAAGTAGAGCTGTCCTTAGGTCTTCTTTTGTGTTCTTGTTAATTGCTACATATGAGCTCCACGGTGGACCACGGCAGGAAGATCGAATTGCTTACCGCATCCTGCACCTACTGGCAAAAAGACACCGATTTAAAAAATAAGCAGGAATTTGAAAAAATGTTCATTTCTCTATTATAATTGATACAAATTTCTAAAAATGTACACTAATCCAGGAAAAATGATCGTAATTCAAATAATGTTTATAAATTTCACGACATATTCGCTGAATCCAAAAAATTGTCGATGAATTAATAAAAATACTTATTATATTATTTTTGAAATTTTATGAATTTTTTTTGTATTTGATGAACACATTTTGAATTCGATATTTTTTTTAAGTTGATGAATATTTAAAAAGCATATGATGAATATTTTTTGTATTTGATGGAAAACATTTGATTTCGTTGAGAAATGAATTTGACAAACATTATTTAAATTGATGATTTTTTGAAAATTGGTGAACATTTTTTGAATTCACTAAACAATATTTGAATTTGATGAACAAACTTGATCACGATTTAGAAATTGTTCACGAATTTGAAAAAATGTTCGCCAAATGAAAAAAAAGGAAAATAAAAGTAAGGGAAGAATAAGAAAGAAAAAGAAAATAAGAAAATGACAAATGGAAAAAGAAAATAAAAAGTAAATATGAAAAAAAAGAAAAAGGAAACGGACCAGAAAAGAAAAGAAAAAACAAAAGTGAAAAGATAACCTTCCCAAAATCGAAAGAGCGATCCTTCGCTACTTGGGCTGGCCCAAAATCACGTAGGGAGCACGGGAAGTATGTGCTTGGTTGACGACTGTCGACCTACGCGGTGGAAGTTTTTGTGAAGTCCACGAAGTCCAGATAGACAATCTAAGAATGTTGGGAATCATAAGAGAAGATGAAACAGCAAATCAGTGACTATAAATGAAGAATGCAGAACTTAACAATACATTAAAAAATGAAAAGGAGGGAAAATTATAAAACTTACAACAGCTAAAGGTAAGCATCCACCAACATAGATTGAATTGTTCGATGGAGTTTCAGTTCTGTTGAATAGATTGGTGCTGAAATTATCAATTTCCTTGTTCAAGTGATCAATGCAAAAGTTGACCCAAATCAAAGGTCCTCAGCTTGCTAATGTCGTGGAGCCCATAAAGAATTTTCCAATTTGCATAACTCCAAGAGGTTGGGCTGAAAACAGAACTTATGAACAGAAACAAGAAGCTCCGGATGAAACCTTCCTCGGTCTCGTCATTCTTCATGATAGTGACAATATTATCAAATTGAATGTTCTTCTGGCCATTACCGAGATACTGGGACCTAAGCTGTAACACTCTAGCCACGACAACTGGATCTATGTTGTCCAGAGGAAAAGGCACAGAGCCGGAACGGATACCAAAAACCTGAATTACCATATGTCTTTTGTGATGAATTATTTTCTCACCCTTTCTGAAAACTCCAGTCCCATTGCAATTTAAGTGGTTCGCAACCCATTGAAGAATTGGAATTGGAACCATTAAGTGAGGATGAATATTGAGAAGATTATCGAGCTCATATTTTGAAACAAACGACTTATGATTCTCACTTAAATCAGAAACTGCCTTATGCCACCTGATGGTAGAAAACCTATGTGCTTGATAGTACCAGCAGGATATTTGTAAAGTCTAGGCATGTTTAGAGTTGAGGGAGAGCTGTATAATAATTAAAAAAAGTAAGGTGGTGAAACAAAGACTAATTAAACACACAGAAGAAAGTATGACAATTAAAAACATGTAAACACATCTGAAAAATAATAAAAACAACAAAAAGCAAATGAAAATATAAAAAAAACATTCAAAGTAAAAAGTTCCACATCTTCCAAGTTTCATCTTGTATTACTGGGTTAACATCGTATATGAAAAACTACAATCACATCCTATATGAATAATATCACATTACCTAATAACACTCATCTAAAAAAACAAAACTAGCACCAGAACCATACATATGTGAAAAGGTAGCACACAAAAGTTATTCTCAAACTATGGCTAAATGTTTTTCGAATCATTTATTTCTAACAAACAGAGAAGAACACATCTTATTCATGGTTTATTGTAATTAAGAAAAGAAAAGTGATTCTCCAATCAAATATAAAACAGTGAATTAACAGGTATCATGTATAAAAAATATGTCACAAGTTCAACAACCTTGAAAATAGCAAGCACTCTTACCCCGGGAATGGATTAATGTTATTATCTATTCCCTATTCAATTCCTTATAACATCTCTCTCGGGCAAAAAAAAGGGCACAATAAAAGAAGCCATTGTAGTAAGCATCAGATTAAATAAAAATTACATATAACTTCAGATTAAACCACAATCAACAAAAAAGGACCAAAGTACCTAAATCCAAACATATATTTTGATAGATGCTCCAGTGACTTATGCAACCAACTTATCATGCTTGCCTAAGCATATATCAAACTTCGCTTATAAATTACTTAAATGCAACATAACAGCAGAATGTTGATGGATGCATCCTAACACGACAAAACATATGAACAACAAAGAAGCATGATGCTACTACAAAATTCAGGAAAAACAGAACATATAAACTATAGAGAAGAACTTCTTCACCATGCTACACAAATCACCCTATCATCATCAACAAACAAACAAAAATCCCAAGGCCAAGTGCCAGAACACACAACCCCTAACAACATCATGCTAAAATCATACCCTGTATCCAAATCTCTGAACACAACCCCCTAACATCATCATGCTGAATCACACCCTGAATCCAGATCTCTGAATACAAGCCCCTAACATCATCATGCTGAATCATACCCTGAATCCAAATCTATGAACACAACCCCCTTGTCTAATCTTAGAAACATCCAAAGTAATACAAAAATGCACCACCACTACGACCAAGGCCCCCTACAAAACCCTAGCAACACTAGAATGCTAAAATGAAACAAAAACGCCTAGATCGCGCGGTACCACACGGGGAGGAAGGAACACAACGGAGGAATTGGGCGCGTTACCTTGTGGATGCCGATCTTGACGAAGCTTGACGGGGACCTAGACGACGCCGAGCTTGACCGGGACCTAGACGACGCCGAGATTGATGGAACCCTAGCCGACGCCGGAGGCACAGACCACCTGCAAAATAAACATCCAACGTGATGGGGCCAGCCAGATCTGATGCGATGGCATGGATGAATAGGGAGTAGAGAGGCCCGGCGGCTGCTTACGAGGGCGGCAGTCTCTTGCCGAAGTAGGATCCCAGCGGAGGAAGCAGATGAAGTAGCAGTCGCAAGTGGAGGAAAAGGGGATCCAAGCACGAGGGAGGAAGGGAACACTTCTCTGTGGAGCTACGAACGAGTCACGCATGGGAGGAAAGGAAGGGGGACAGCGAAGAGGAAATAAAAAGGCCGGCCCACTCAAGTCGAGGGGGTGTGCGGTGCCTCGACATTTTGACGCAAAACACATCAAATAGGGTTTTCCCTACGTGGTAAATAGAAGACGCGGGCGTGGGCGTACCATTGCAAGCATTCGACGTGGACCTTCTCCTACATTGCAAACCTGCCATGTTAATGGGCCTTGTACCTTTTTGCGGGGAATAGGCCATGTAAGCGAACGCTATTTATCGCATTAAGCGATCACGCGGGGGAAGTCTCGCTGAAGCTTTTTCTCCCTTGCGTTGTCTTGGGCCGGCCCATTTATATGCATATGTTCACAAAAAGGAAATTCTTGAAGGGGGACTCAATCCCTGGTCTCTTCAGGTTCAACACACGCTGCTTCAGCTACATCGCCCGACATACTTTCATGGTAATAACCACGTGCACCACCTACTTGAGGCGACTCAAGCCGTTTTCTTCCAGATTTTTTTCCTTTTTTATTTTATTTTGTCTCTTTTATTTTTTCTTCTCCGTTCTTCTGTCATTATTTTCCATTCTTTTTTGCATTTTCTTTGTTCTTCTCCATTTTTGTTTGGTTTTCTTTCTTCTCAATTTTTTCTTTTGGTTTTCTTTTTTCTTCTCCATTTTTCATTTCGTTTTGTGGTTTTTTGTTTTCACTCCACATTTTTGTACATCTCAAAAACAAATTTTGTAGCAAGTGATCAACATTTTTTGTATACACGTTTAACATTGTCCGGATGCTATTTCAACATTTTTCAAATGCGTGTTCAACATTTTCTCAAATACTTGGTCAACATTTTCAAATACTTACTCAACAATTTTCAAATACCCATTCAACATTTTCTAATACCTATTCAACATTTTTTGAATACTTGTTCAACATTTTTAATATTTATTCAATATTTTTCAAATACTTGTTCAACATTTTTTCCAAATTCTTGTTCAACATTTTTCATATACCCATTCAACATTTTTCAAATACTCGTTCAACATTTTATTAAATATTTATTCAACATTTTTTAAATTCTTGTTCAAATTTTTTAATACTTATTCAACATTTTTTTCAAATGTGATTTTAAAGAGCGTTTTTTTTTGTAATATATACATATATATATGGAATATATTAAATTATATAAAAAAGTACAAACATGACAAAAAATGAGAACATAAAACAAAAAGAAAAAAAAGGTTGCAGCTCCCGCGTGGCTGGGCCGGCTGTCTGTGGCCCAGTCGGGCAATTCCTTCAGCGAGCGAATGCTTCTGGGTCGCGTAACACGACAAATAGTCGCGCCCGGCCGTGTATCGATACAAATAAGATAGACCCAAGCAGCAACAAGTTCAGCGCAGACCCGAATGCTGAGACCAGTCTGTAAGGCGGTCCGGTCTCCCATTTCTTTGCGTTTTATTAGGGGAACACTCGAGGAGCGTTGTCGGAATCAAATGAGTACCATATATTCAATTGTCGTGGTGTTGTCCACTACAATTCGGCAGATCTGCAAGATCACGGGAAAAGTTGCCCCTATCGTGCTTTGTATCGTCAAAACTCTAATTAGCAAAACTAGTGTACAAGGTTTAGCTGGCACTTTAGGCCACGTGAATTCATATGTCATTAGTAGTTCTTTCAATGCTGAAAGCAGGACGTTGGGTATTACTCTTTATATTGTTGATTTATGCAACTGGATATAGTTAGGCTTTCAAGGCCAGTTTTAGACGCTCGAAAAGAAACTTGCAGGTGGCTTCTACTCTCGAGTGTATCTTGACACGACGATAGGATATGCTAATTGGTGCACATAATTCCAACTAGTGACGACAAGCCACTTGATATATGCAACATCAGATCACTTGGCGATCTTACCGACCTTGGACCCGTTGAGCACCAGTAGCTAGGGATAGTGATGGTTCAGGTATGAAATTATGTGGGATACGCATGCAAAGTTGGAGGGAATCATAGATGTTGCATGGAAGTCCAACGGCTCAACATCAATGGTGGAGGAAGTTCAAGCAAAACTGGCATCACTTTTGCCTCCGACCTTGGACGCTGGAGTAACTCCTCATTCAGATAAGGTGCGGCGGGAGATTAAGAAGCTTGAGAACGATCTGGAGGAGATGTAGAATTAATGATGGTCTGATAGAATCGTGAGAGAGCTCATGTGGCACCAACGCTTGCACATTGAGTGCCTCTCGATCGGGGATAATAATACCCATTTTTTCATCTCAGAGCATCAATATGCAAGAAGAAGAACATGATGAAAGGCTTGAAGAAACCAAATGGGCAGGTCACAAAAGTTCCAGAGGAAATGAAAATGCTTGCTTCTGATTTTTATCAAACCTCTACACATCCGAGGGGGTGGAGGGGGTACATGAATTTCCTTCACATGTCCAAAGGAAAGTGACGCTGGCAATGAACGACATTCTTACAAAAGAGTATTTCGAGGAGAAGTGAAGAAAGTGGTATCCCAGGTGTTCCCTACCAAAGCCCTGGTATCGGATGGGTATACAACACATTTCTTCTAGTGCCATTGGGGTATATGTGGTCCTACTATAACTAAGGTGGTACTCATCATAGTTTGGGGAGAGGAAGGCACAGAGAGCATAAATGATACAATTCTAGTGTTGATCCCCAGGGCATCAAATCCTACTCTATTGTCCCAGTTCCACCTTATTAGCTTATGTCGCGTCTTCTACAAGACTAGATCGAAGGTTCTCCCCAACTGTCTAAAGAAGATTTTGGGGAGATTATATCATGTCGGTCTTTGTGCGCGGGAGACTAATCGCAGATAACATTATCTCTTCTTATGAGTATCTACATTTTATGAAGCGTACTAGATCCAAGAATAATAGATTTTGTGCATTAAAATTGGGCATGATGAAGGCCTGCGACGGAGTAGAATGGTCATATTTGCATTCCATTATGGATAAATTGGGCTTTGCACATTCATGGATATCTACTATTATGGGCATGGCTAGTAGAGATTCTTTCTTAGTATTGCTTAGTGGATGCAAAATAGAGCAATTCAAACCCTCAGGGGAGTTAAGCCAAGGAGATCCAGTATGCCCATACCTTGTCTAGTTGTAAGAATATCAACACACTTCACCACTTTCTCATCAGATGCTTCCCCTTCGGGTCTCCGGAGTGGAAGTTGTAGTCCTCGGCATAGGCGTCAGCCGTCCGAGGGGCATCAATACCCTTGGTAGGGTGCCTGGCATGGCCGAAAGTACCAAGACGGACCCTGCACGCAGTTACCAAGCTTCAGGGCTCTAAAGAGTAATACCCAATGTCCTGCTTTCTTATTGTTATTCATGGTGGAGGATACCTCATGCGGGGAATACAATGATGTATAAAGAGATGGCTATCGAAAGTTGTCCTATCAGAGATTGGATCTGGACGAGAGCACCAGCCCCTCCCCCTATATACACGGTGGGAGCTAGGATTTACATGAAGGAGATGCAATCTATCCTACCGCCCTCCTTGGCTTGGAGTCCACGAAGGTCCCAGAGACGCTTATGGGTCGACCTGGACCCCCTCCTGTCTTCACCTACTAGGTGGGCATCAGGGGCCCGTAGCCAGGTTGGTCGTCGGGCTCCCCATGGAAGTCAACCCCGGTACGTGGCACCGACATCATTGTCAGACGTGGTTCCCGAAGGAGGAGTGGATCTTCTCCATATGCTGGGCGACACGACCTACTCCCTCGTGAGTTGTGCGTTTTTCTCCGTGGCGGCTGCCTTCTTCCTTGCGAGCCGCTAAGATCCCTCGATTCTGATGCGGATAGCCACCGATTTTCACGGCAGCAGGCGTCCGTCTCCTCCCAGGCGAAGGAACAACAGATGACATTGTGGAGGACCTCAGCAGTGGCGACGACGGGTGGAAGCGGCTCAGACGTGGATATGCAGGACTCGCATCCAGACAAGCTAGAGGTGGACCGCAACACCCTCTCCCTTGCGCGGTGATAGGCCAGCCTCTGACTCTGGCAGCCATGACCAGGGTCTTGGCGATGCGGGCACGAGCACCCAACACCTCCTAGGATGAGCTAGAGGTGTCGGGCACCACCGGTCACCCTTCTACCTGACGAGGAAGGCCCAGACTACGACGTGCAACTATGGGCTAGCTTGGAGCTGTAGCTACTCCTCCGGGCCAATAGGGATGCCGTAGAGCTCAAGCTCCCGCCTTGTCCATTGGTGACCAGCGGAGCGCGAGTTCCTCATCGTTCGGAGCGGACGAGTTGGAGTCCTCTTTGACGAGCGCTGCCTAGTTGATTGAGTCAGATCCGGCTGCCAAATCCGCTATCGGCCATGGTGGAGGGGAAGGGAGAGGAAGAGCAGGAGACGAGCAGTGGAGCGGCATAGTCAAGAGGGGTGAGGTTTTGACTAGGGTTTGGTTTGGGTGAGGTATTTGTGGGGACAATGTGGGGACGACATGGGCCGACGTGGGTCGGTCCTTTGTGGCGGACGATTTGGTCCATCCCGTATCCTTTCCATATGGCTAGGTTTGGGGACTGCGAGTCAGCCTAAATGTTTGGGCTAACTATGTGAGGTCAGATTGGATGACATTTTCTGCCCGGACAGTGACCGGGTAGGCCGCCCGGGCATTTGGGTATGTTTCGAGGCTCCGTTTGTATATACTCATGAGATTTGTGTGATTTGGCAACACAAAAGGTTAGAGAAACACTAATAAAAGCAATAGAGATAATGCGAAAAATCGAATTAATTAACATTTGCAGCCTTTGTAAGAGGCGCTTCTGCCTAGTATATACCCGTGTCTGGTAAATGATACGGTTATTGTTCTTATTCCAAAGGTGAAGAACCTGTTGGAAATATGCCCTAGAGGCAATAATAAAATGGTTATTATTATATTTCCTTGTCCATGATAATTGTCTATTGTTCATGCTATAATTGTGTTCTCCGGAAATTGTAATACATGTGTGAACACATAGACCATAACATGTCCCTAGTGAGCCTCTAGTTGACTAGCTCGTTGATCAATAGATGGTTATGGTTTCCTGACCATGGACATTGGATGTCATTGATAACGGGATCACATCATTGGGAGAATGATGTGATGGACAAGACCCAATCCTAAGCATAGCACTAGATCGTGTAGTTCGTTTGCTAAAGCTTTTCTAATGTCAAGTATCATTTCCTTAGACCATGAGATCGTGCAACTCCCGGATACCGTAGGAATGCTTTGGGTGTACCAAACGTCACAACGTAACTGGGTGGCTATAAAGGTGCACTACAGGTATCTCCGAAAGTATCTGTTGAGTTGGCACAGATCGAGACTGGGATTTGTCACTCCGTATGACGGAGAGGTATCTTTGGGCGCACTCGGTAATGCATCATCATAATGAGCTCAATGTGACCAAGTGGTTGGTCACGGGATCATGCATTACGGTACGAGTAAAGTGACTTGTCGGTAACGAGATTGAACGAGGTATTGGGATACCGACGATCGAATCTCGGGCAAGTAACGTACCGATTGACAAAGGGAATTGTATACGGGATTACTTGAATCCTCGACATCGTGGTTCATCCGATGAGATCATCGAGGAGCATGTGGGAGCCAACATGGGTATCCAGATCCCGCTGTTGGTTATTGACCGGAGAGTCGTCTCGGTCATGTCCGCGTGTCTCCCGAACCCGTAGGGTCTACACACTTAAGGTTCGGTGACGCTAGGGTTGTAGAGATATTAGTATGCGGTAACCCGAAAGTTGTTTGGAGTTCCGGATGAGATCCCGGACACCACGAGGAGTTCCGGAATGGTCCGGAGGTAAAGATTTGTATATAGGAAGTCTAGTTTCGGCCACCGGGAAAGTTTTGGGGGTCACCGGTATTGTACCGGGACCACCGGAAAGGTCCCAGGGGTCCACCGGGTGGGGCCACCTATCCCGGAGGGCCCCATGGGCTGAAGTGGGAAGGGGACCAGCCCCTGGTGGGCTGGTGCGCCCCCCATGGGCCTCCCCTGCGCCTAGGGTTGGAAACCCTGGGGGTGGGGGGCGCCCCACCTGACTTGGGGGGCAAGTCCCCCCCCTTGGCCGCCGCCCCCCTTGAGATGGGATCTCCAGGGGCCGGCGCCCCCCAGGGCCCCTATATAAAGGGGGGGGGGGAGGGAGGGCTGCGCACCCTAAGCCCTGGCGCCTCCCTCTCCCTCCCGTAACACCTCTCCCTCTCGCTGAGCTTGGCGAAGCCGTGCCGAGATCCTCGCTACTTCCACCACCACGCCGTCGTGCCGCTGGATCTCCATCAACCTCTCCTTCCCCTTGCTGTATCAAGAAGGAGGAGACGTCTCTCCCAACCGTACGTGTGTTGAACGCAGAGGTGCCGTCCGTTCGGCGCTAGGATCACCGGTGATTTGGATCACGACGAGTACGACTCCATCAACCGCGTTCTCTTGAACGCTTCCGCTCGCGATCTACAAGGGTATGTAGATGCACTCCTCTCTCTCATTGCTAGATGACTCCATAGATTGATCTTGGTGATGCATAGAAAATTTTAAATTTCTGCTACGATCCCCAACAGTGGCATCATGAGCTAGGTCTATGCGTAGTTTCTATGCACGAGTAGAACACAAGTTGTTGTGGGCGTCGATTTTGTCAATTTACTTGCCGTTACTAGTCTTATCTTGATTCGGCAGCATCGTGGGATGAAGCGGCCCGGACCGACCTTACACATACGCTTACGTGAGACAGGTTCCACCGACTGACATGCACTAGTTGCATAAGCGATGAAAAGGGTCCTTATGAAGGGTAAATAGAAATTGGCATATCACGTTGTGGTTTTGGCGTAGGTAAGAATCGTTCTTGCTAGAAACCTATAGCAGCCACGTAAAAATTTGCAACAACAATTAGAGGACGTCTAACTTGTTTTTGCAGCAAGTGATGTGATGTGATATGGCCAGAAGGATGTGATGAATGATATATGTGATGTATGAGATTGATCATGTTCTTGTAATAGGAATCACGACTTGCATGTCGATGAGTATGACAACCGGCAGGAGCCATAGGAGTTGTCTTAATTTATTTATGACTTGCGTGTCAACTGGAACGTCATGTAATTACTTTACTTTATTGCTAACCGTTAGCCATAGTAGTAGAAGTAATAGTTGGCGAGACAACTTTGTGAAGACACGATGATGGAGATCATGGTGTCATGCCGGTGACGATGATGAACATGGCGCCCCGAAGATGGAGATCAAAAGGAGCAAAATGATATTGGCCATATCATGTCACTGTTTGATTGCATGTGATGTTTATCATGTTTTATATCTTATTTGCTTAGAACGACGGTAGCATAAATAAGATGATCCCTCGCTAAAATTTCAAGAAAGTGTTCCCCCTAACTGTGGACCGTTGCGAAAGTTCGTTGTTCCGAAGCACCACGTGATGATCGGGTGTGATAGGTTCTAACGTTCGCATACAATGGGTGTAAGCCAGATTTACACACGCAATACACTTAGGTTGACTTGACGAGCCTAGCATGTACAGACATGGCCTCGGAACACAAGAGACCGAAAGGTTGAACATGAGTCGTATAGCAGATACGATCAACATGAAGATGTTCACCGATGATGACTAGTCCGTCTCACGTGATGATCGGACACGGCCTAGTTGACTCGGATCATGTATCACTTAGATGACTACAGGGATGTTTGTTTGAGTGGGAGTTCATTAATAATTTGATTAGATGAACTTAATTATCATGAACTTAGTCTGAAAATCTTTACAATATGTCTTGTAGATCAAATGGCCCACGCTAATGTTGCCCTCAACTTCAACGCGTTCCTAGAGAAAACCAAGCTGAAAGACGATGGTAGCAACTACACGGACTGGGTCCGTAACCTGAGGATTATCCTCATAGCTGCCAAGAAAGCATATGTCCGTGAAGCACCGCTAGGTGATGCACCTGTTTTCCGAGCAACTCAAGACGTTCTGAACGCCTGGCAGTCGCGTAGTGATGATTACTCCCTGGTTCAGTGCGGCATGCTTTACAGCTTAGAACCGGGGCTCCAAAAGCGTTTTGAGCAGCACGAAGCATATGAGATGTTCCAAGAGCTGAAAATGGTTTTCCAAGCTCATGCCCGGGTCGAGAGATATGAAGTCTCCGACAAGTTCTACAGTTGTAAGATGGAGGAGAATAGTTCCGTCAGCGAACACATACTCAAAATGTCTGGGTTGCACAACCGCTTGTCTCAGCTGGGAGTTAATCTCCCGGATGACGCGGTCGTTGACAGAATCCTTCAGTCGCTCCCACCTAGCTACAAGAGCTTTGTGATGAACTTCAATATGCAGGGGATGGAAAAGACCATTCCTGAGGTATATTCAATGCTGAAATCAGCGGAGGTGGAGATCAAAAAGGAACATCAAGTGTTGATGGTGAATAAAACACTAAGTTCAAGAAAGGCAAGGGTAAGAAGAACTTCAAGAAAGACGGCAAGGGAGTTGCCGCGCCCGGTAAGCAAGCTGCCGGGAAGAAGACAAAGAATGGACCTAAGCATGAGACTGAGTGCTTTTATTGCAAGGGAAACGTCACTGGAAGCGGAACTGCCCCAAGTACTTAGCGGATAAGAAGGCCGGCAATACCAAAGGTATATGTGATATACATGTTATTGATGTGTACCTAACCAGCGCTCGTAGTAGCTCCTGGGTATTTGATACCGGTGCGGTTGCTCATGTTTGTAACTCAAAGCAGGAGCTGCGGAATAAGCGGAGACTGGCGAAGGACGAGGTGACGATGCACGTCGGGAATGGTTCCAAGGTTGACGTGATCGCCGTCGGCACGCTACCTCTACATTTACCTACGGGATTAGTTTTAAACCTCAATAATTGTTATTTAGTGCCAGCTTTGAGCATGAACATTGTATCTGGATCTCGTTTAATGCGAGATGGCTACTCATTTAAATCCGAGAATAATGGTTGTTCTATTTATATGAGAGATATGTTTTATGGTCATGCCCCGCTGGTCAATGGTTTATTCTTGATGAATCTCGAACGTGATGTTACACATATTCATAGTGTGAATGCCAAGAAATGTAAGGTTGATAATGATAGTCCCACATACTTGTGGCACTGCCGCCTTGGTCACATTGGTGTCAAACGCATGAAGAAACTCCATGCAGATGGACTTTTGGAGTCTCTTGATTATGAATCATTTGACACGTGCGAACCATGCCTCATGGGAAAAATGACCAAGACTCCGTTCTCCGGAACAATGGAGCGAGCAACCAACTTATTGGAAATCATACATACTGATGTGTGCGGTCCAATGAGCGTTGAGGCTCGCGGTGGCTATCGTTATGTTCTCACCCTCACTGATGACTTGAGTAGATATGGGTATGTCTACTTAATGAAACACAAGTCTGAGACCTTTGAAAAGTTCAAGTAATTTCAGAGTGAGGTTGAGAATCAACGTGACAGGAAAATAAAGTTCTTACGATCAGATCGTGGAGGGGAATATTTGAGTCACGAATTTGGTACACACTTAAGGAAATGTGAAATTGTTTCACAACTCACGCTGCCTGGAACACCTCAGCGTAATGGTGTGTCCGAACGTTGTAATCGCACTCTATTGGATATGGTGCGATCTATGATGTCTCTTACCGATCTACCGCTATCATTCTGGGGTTATGCTTTAGAGACTGTCGCATTCACTTTAAATAGGGCTCCGTCGAAATCCGTTGAGACGACACCGTATGAATTATGGTTTGGAAAGAAACCTAAGCTGTCGTTTCTTAAAGTTTGGGGATGCGATGCTTATGTCAAGAAACTTCAACCTGAAAAGCTCGAACCCAAGTCGGAAAAATGCGTCTTCATTGGATACACTAAGGAAACCATTGGGTATACCTTCTACCTCAGATCCGAAGGCAAGATCTTCATTGCCAAGAACGGGTCCTTTCTGGAGAAAGAGTTCCTCTCGAAAGAAGTAAGTGGGAGTGTCGGGGATATATCCCGCGGTATGACCCGGCCGGAATTGGCGACTCACTGGTGACCCGCCCGGAGCTTGGCGATTCACAGATAACCTGCCCGATCTTGGCGACTCATTAGTAACCCGGCGGGCGGGTCAGATGGACAACAAGGCTCAAAGCCCAGAAGGCCGGCTCATGTTATGATGGGCCGGATTAAGAGGAAAGGGATGACGAATATTTCCTTTACAAGGAAACAAGACCCGGACTTGTAATTAACTTGTAAGAGAAGATAGACTAATCCTAGTCCTACTAGGACTCCACATGTAACCCGCCCCTCTAACTTATATAAGGAGGGGCAGGGGACCCCAAAGAAAAACAAGCAACAAGAAACAATCTCTAAGGCTAGACACAAAGAGCCGGCTTACCGGCGACTCTCTCATGAGCATAATGAGACCTAGCCACAAACAGCATGTAGGGTTATTACCGGATGATGTTTCCCGGGGCCCGAAGCTGTCTAAACCCTTGTCTTGTGCGATGAACCGCCCTGCGTCTCTCATCCCAATCAACCCCTCTCAAGCTACCACATAAATGCGCTGGCCTCGCGACTAAGTCCTGACACTAAGGACATCTGCCGTGACAATTCCACGACAGTTGGCGCCCACCGTGGGGCGGGGCGCACGGTGGTGTTGAGTTCTTGGAGGGATCTTTTTCTAGGGTTTCGAGAAGTTCGTGAATCTCTGGATGAAGAGAACCGGTTTGGAAGACACGCAATTTGTGAGATTTGCGTTCAAGGAAATAATGAGGGTTACTGTGCGCACCGCCGCATCGCGTGTTCCGCCGAGTCCAAGACAAGGACTGCAGCATAGATGATTTACCTACGGCGTTGCAAGTAATCAAGACAGACAGAAGCTCTGCTGCCCTCGCGTCCTATATGCAGTACTGGAGATAGATCTCGCCGGGAAAGCGCGCAAATCATCTGAGGCTACAGCCTAATCCGCCGAGCTCTACTATTGTCCCACGTCCATAAGTCTCTGGCTGCGGGAATCAACCATCCGCTGCTACTTTTTTTGTCTTTTTCTTTGGCATGAAGAATAGTCAGATCCAAACAAACAACTAGTACTTGCACCAGTACGTGACCAAGACTAGTACTAATTGAGTACTAGTACATCATTACATCTACAGACGCGAAGGCACCTGCCAGATCACGGATAAAGTCATAAAGGCAATCCATTAATAGTACCAAATCAATATAGTGCTTGATGCTCGTGCTAGTATTCAGGTTATCACAATCAGAATCACCAGCGGACGTCCGTGGCCGGTTTTTTCGGCGGCCTCCGTGTCAGACCATCTGACGGACTCTGCGCCTATAGGGTGTTTTCGTATTTTCTCCGCGGCGTCCATATTCATCGAAACCGGGTCCTGGAAGGAAAAGGGAACAACTCCATCGGAGCCTCGAGCCGTCGTCCGTTTCATTTCGCCTCGAGCACCGGCAGACTCCACCATTTACACTTGCATCCTTGCCTTCGAATAACCGGTTGCTCTTTCCCCGGTGGGCTGTCGCCGCCTTGACCTCACTGTGCCAAGTCCCGGACCGGCCACCGAGCCTTGCTACTATGCTTCCTGCTGGCTCATTGCACCGCTGACTGCTGCTGCGCATATACCGGACTGCGCTGCCGCCTCTTATGCGCTTCCACGCCGCGCAGCTCTGCTCGACCTGAGCTGCCACGTGAATCGCCTGCCGCTGTTGCTCTTTGCTGGGTCGTCCGTGAGCTGCTGCGAGCAGTCGCCTCTGCTACAAGCCGCCCATGCCTCTGTTAGGGCCGCCGCTTTATCGATTTATTTCTTCGGCAAGGGAGCTTTGACAGGATTTCACCGCCGGGTTACCACTGCTTCCATGAGCATGGCCAGCTTCACGCTGCCTTGCGCCTCCTCATCTCGCCGCTATAAGCCGCTCCGCCTCACCTCCGTTTTAAGTTGCTACTGCGGGGTGGGCCACGAGCCGCCGTTTCCTCGGCGTCGCCGGTCCTCGTCCGTGGCCACGGCCCTGGACAGCCGCCTCCCCCTCCGGGTTAGGCCGGCCCTATCGCCACAACTCGCCATCGGATCAAGGGTGGCCCCGAATCACTTCAGCTCACACAGAAAAGGACAAAAGTATTTCACGGAGAATCAAAGATAGCACGTCCATACTGCTGGTGCCGTCGTACATGATTTTGGATCTGCGTACGGGTCATCTGTCTTCGTCCGAAGAAATCAGGTGATATCCGTCTAGTCTGTTTTAATAACGCATATTAATTTTTATGTAAACAATTACTCTGGCCTGTAATATCTTTACACAGGACGACTATTAAAAAAAAGGAGTGGTGTTATACCACAGATGCATGTTCGGCTGTGCTGCGCGGCCTCACGGACAGGCGTGTCGCAGTACACGGTCCGGTTTACATCAACACGCCCGCTGACTCGCCCATCCGCGCCAGCTTACAACGCCGTGGCCGACTTACTCGTCCGCACTGGCTTACAACGTCGCGGCCGACTTGCCCGCGTCCGTGCCGTTTTCAACACCACGGCCGACTCTTTCATCCGTGCCGGTTTACAATGCCGCGGCCGAATCTCCCGTCGGCACCGGCTTACAAACGTCGCGGCCGACTCACCCGTCTGCACTGGTTTACCACGCCGCGGCCGGTTCACCCGTGAGCGACTTCAACTTCACCTAGCAATCATTAATTTCATGGCGGATTATTTCCGGCCTGGCACATCAGGTGATATCCATCTAAATTATGTTTTATTGATACATATTTTTCTTTTTATCAAAGAGCAGTTTATCTTTGTCTTGGTCTGCAATATTGTTGATGCAGGACAATTGTTCACTATATCAAAACGATGTGGTTAACTCGCTCATCCGCACTGGCTTACAACGCCACGGCCGGCTCATCTGTCTATGCCGCCTCTGATGCTACGGTTGTCTTTACCGTCCGTCTCTCGCGGCCTGGTCTACATCAACCCGCCGGGCCGTATCTGTCTGCATGAGTTGTTATTGAATATGAGCAAGTCACTGCTTGGGAAGCCCGGTTTTCTTCCAACAAACTGGAGGCAAATTATCATATATTATCAGCCGTCGTCTGCACTGGATGGTTCAATGGGCAGGTGCACGAGTCGCCGTCACTACAGTTTGGTTAAACTTCAAACAGCCAGTTGGAAGGAACCATTGGCCGAGTTGCTGACACGGCTCATACGGGATCATTTATAACCCGCCGCAGTCACCTCAACCTTCTGTGGATACACATCGTGCTATCAACACCAATGATATACAAGTTATGCCGGTTTATATCACGGTTAAATATGGAGAATCTCAAGCCAACTCCTCGAGTCATCTTGAGACTCGGGGGCTACAGTGACATGACTCGGGAACCCCGGGTCGTTGGAGGGAATGATAACCCGGTTCCGGAGGCTGCTACCATATTGATGAAACTTTAAAGGCCGTCAGAAAATTGCCGGTTCAAATAAAGATTCCGGTTTAAAATCCGGTTCAAGAGATATCTTTCTCCCGCAAAGTTTTGAAGCTCTCAAATCCGGTTCAATCGTCCGGCTCAAGGTAAATTTGTATCTTATAAAGCTTTGAAGCTCTTAATATCCGGTTTACAAATTTCCGGTTCAAAAAGAGGTTATCTCTCGCAAAGTTCGAGTTCTCAGTAAAAATTAAAGGGACCAAAGAGAGTCTTTTACAAAGCACAACTCAAATATAGGTACCCTGCTTTAATGACCATTGGGAGCTGATCGTATTTGAATATAGCTTAACCCTTTTGGTGTGACCCTGATCGTATTCGTATCAGAGTCGTTAAATATTCTCATGATCACCAGGGGGCTTCCTGTTCAAACATAGGTCGTATTCGAACCAAAGAGAACATAGCTGTCGATACCCTTTTGATCGGCACACTGCCGAGCTCATTGGGGAGTTTCTTGGTCATATTTGAACCATAGCTCAACCCCCTTTGGGAACCGACGTGGATCGTATTCGAATCAGCGTCGTTAAACAACTCTCAAGGTCATTTGGGGGCTTCCTGTTCAAACATAGGTCGTATTCGAACCAAAGAGAACATAGCTGTCGGTACCCTCTTGATCGGCAACGCCAAAGCCACTGGGGGCTATATGATCGTATTTGAATCTTAGCTTAACCCCTTTGGGATGGTTTTCTGATCGTATTTGAATCAAAAGCCTCAAAAATTTTCGAAGTCTCTTTTTGCAAACAATTTTTGGATTTTATTTGAAGCTCTTTTTTCATATCTGAAGTGTATATGAGTGGTTGCTATTTAACCCGGCTTGATTTTTGATGATAAATCGCCAGCTTATGACAATCATCATCTATGTGGAAGCATTGGCTTCTAAGGATCGGGTTATCACCCTTACTGCACAGGTCATGTAAACCGGCAGTACAAATTCAATATCACAGTGGTTATATGTGAGATATTATGACCCGCCCTGCGGTAGACCGCCAAGGGATCTTGTGATCTACTTGTGTGCAGGATAAGACTACATTTGGGTGGTTACCCGCCCTGGCTTTTAACGTTAAGTCGCCAGGGCATATGTTGTTTGAACTCTATGCAGGATTTACAGGGCTATGACTTACATAAATGATTAAGTTCAAGCCCATCATCAAAGATTGAAATTGGTGTCTCAAAAAGGTTATCAATTCTTGGTTTTCTCAAAGGCTATAAGCCGCCGGGTTGTAAAAATTCCGGCTTACAATGGAGGCGTAATAAATTGCCATCAGCCAAGAGCCGCCGGGTATTTAAACTCCGGATTTACTTGTCAACAGATAAGGTATTTGGAATCTTTAATAGCCAACATGGCTGGATTTTTATTATGGTTATCAGAAACTAATATTATGATTGAGGTTTTCAAAGTCGCTTCAGCGCAATGGCTATTATTTTATCAATGGATATGATTTATTCTACAATGGAAGAAATAGTCTCGAGTCGCTGCAGGCTTACAACCCGGCACTTGGGGGCTACATTATTTAAATTGAGATTACATCAAATGTGCAAGTCCCATGTCACTGCCAGCATGCACCATGGCACTTGGGGGCTAATGCAAGATTACTTTTTATTGGCCTTGTTGAAGACCCGACTCATCATATTATGAAAAACCGGCCCTTGGGGGCTACCAATTGCTCCTGTCAACAATTCAAGGTACATAAGTCTTAATCCATTATATTGAAGGATCCACTGTTTAGTTGGTAAAGCACAAAGCTCTTAACCTTGTGGACGTGGGTTCAAGCCCCATGGTGAGGGTTACATCATATGATTATTTTCAATGAAAAGTCCCAGCTCAGTATTATCTTACTAAGCCGGCCCTTGGGGGCTACACATTGCTTTTCAAATTTACATGATCATATTTATAAAGTCCCTGCTCATTATTGCATAATGACCCGGCCCTTGGGGGCTACACTGGTTGAAGTTTTTGAGAATCAGGCAATTACAAGTCCCAGGTTGCTGCAAGCATGACAACCCGGCACTTGGGAGCTACATAATATGGAATATTCAGTTTTTACTAGCGATTGGGATGAACAACATGGATTTCTTCAAAGTGGCAGTATTCATATTGAAGCAAGTCTTAAGCCATCGCTTTGTTCTGCTCAAGACTTGGGGGCTACAGGTATTATATTATTATCAAAGAAATATCTTCAATTTCTCTGTTTTGAGCAAAACCAGATTGATCCGGTGTCACCAATCATTATGACCCTGTGTCTGTAAACCGGCGTCATTAACAATCATAAACCGGCGTCGGCGACAATTATGACTTGGCATCATCTATTTATAACCCGGCAATTTTGGTACTTATAAACCGGCAAGTTTTATATCTTTAAGCCGGATGAATATAAGTTGAATATTTGAAGACCAATATTTTCGTCAAGTCAGAGCATTGAAAGCCGATTCAAGTGGATTGTTTCTTACAATATTTCTCTACAAGAGACCAATGCCAGCAAATTGACTCTGAAGCTGGCCTATTGACCCGGATTTCTCAAAAGAAGTATCTGGATTTTTTGCATTCACAAAGTTTGAGCATATCTACTAAAGGAGATTTTCTATGAGTTCATGGGCATGTATCAAGAAAGAAATGACAAGGATTTAAAGATGATCAGGTGCCGGCTTACAAAATTTAACCCGGAGCACAACCTATCAAGTTTGTTCTTGTGTTTATTTTACAGGATTAGTTTAACATGGATAAATCCAAATTAAACCGGGGGCTAATGTCGGGGATATATCCCGCGGTATGACCCGGCCGGAATTGGCGACTCACTGGTGACCCGCCCGGAGCTTGGCGATTCACAGATAACCTGCCCAATCTTGGCGACTCATTAGTAACCCGGCGGGCGGGTCAGATGGACAACAAGGCTCAAAGCCCAGAAGGCCGGCTCATGTTATGATGGGCCGGATTAAGAGGAAAGGGATGACGAATATTTCCTTTACAAGGAAACAAGACCCGGACTTGTAATTAACTTGTAAGAGAAGATAGACTAGTCCTAGTCCTACTAGGACTCCACATGTAACCCGCCCCTCTAACTTATATAAGGAGGGGGGCAGGGGACCCCAAAGAAAAACAAGCAACAAGAAACAATCTCTAAGGCTAGACACAAAGAGTCGGCTTACCGGTGACTCTCTCATGAGCATAATGAGACCTAGCCACAAACAGCATGTAGGGTTATTACCGGATGATGTTTCCCGGGGCCCGAAGCTGTCTAAACCCTTGTCTTGTGCGATGAACCGCCCTGCGTCTCTCATCCCAATCAACCCCTCTCAAGCTACCACATAAATGCGCTGGCCTCGCGACTAAGTCCTGACACTAAGGACATCTGCCGTGACAATTCCACGACAGGGAGGAAAGTGGAACTTGATGAGATGACCCCTCTCGAACCAGAAAGTAGCACAGCACAAGAAAATGTTTCTGTGATGCCTACACCGACGAGAGAGGAAGTTAATGATGACGATCATGATCAAGTTGCCACTGAACTTCGTAGGTCCACAAGGACACGTTCCGCACCAGAGTGGTACGACAACCCTGTTCTGGAAATCATGTTGTTGGACAACGGTGAAGCTTCGAACTATGAAGAAGCAATAGCGGGTCCAGATTCCAACAAATGGCTTGAAGCCATGCAATCCGAGATAGGATCCATGTATGAAAACAAAGTATGGACTTTGACAGACTTGCCCGATGATCGGCGAGCGATAGAAAATAAATGGATCTTTAAGAAGAAGACGGACGCGGATGGAAATGTTACCATCTATAAAGCTCGACTTGCCGCTAAGGGTTATCGACAAGTTCAAGGTGTTGACTACGATGAGACCTTCTCACCCATAGCGAAGCTGAAGTCCGTTTGAATTATGTTAGCAATTGCCGCATTCTACGATTATGAAATATGGCAAATGGACGTCAAAACGGCATTCCTTAACGGCTTCCTTAAGGAAGAATTGTATATGATGCAGCCGGAAGGTTTTGTCGATCCTAAGAATGCTGACAAAGTATGCAAGCTCCAGCGCTCAATCTATGGGCTGGTGCAAGCATCTCGGAGTTGGAACATTCGCTTTGATGAGATGATCAAAGCGTTTGGGTTTACGCAGACTTATGGAGAAGCCTGTGTTTACAAGAAAGTGAGTGGGAGCTCTGTAGCATTTCTCTTATTATATGTGGATGACATACTAGTGATGGGAAATGATATAGAATTCTTGGAAAGTATAGAGGCCTACTTGAATAAGTGTTTTTCAATGAAGGACCTTGGAGAAGCTGCTTACATATTAGGCATCAAGATCTATAGAGATAGATCGAGACGTCTCGTAGGTCTTTCACAAAGCACATACCTTGACAAGATATTGAAAAAGTTCAATATGGATCAGTCCAAGAAGGGGTTCTTGCCTGTATTGCAAGGTGTGAGATTGAGCACGGCTCAATGCCCGACCACGGTAGAAGATAGAGAAAAGATGAGTGTCGTCCCCTATGCCTCGGCCATAGGGTCTATTATGTATGCCATGCTGTGTACCCGACCTGATGTTGTTGGAAATATGCCCTAGAGGCAATAATAAATTGGTTATGATTATATTTCCTTGTTCATGATAATCGTTTATTATCCATGCTAGAATTGTATTGATAGGAAACTCAGATACATGTGTGGATACATAGACAACACCATGTCCCTAGTAAGCCTCTAGTTGACTAGCTCGTTGATCAATAGATGGTTACGGTTTCCTGACCATGGACATTGGATGTCGTTGATAACGGGATCACATCATTAGGAGAATGATGTGATGGACAAGACCCAATCCTAAGCCTAGCACAAGATCGTGTAGTTCGTCTGCTAAAACTTTTCTAATGTCAAGTATCATTTCCTTAGACCATGAGATTGTGCAACTCCCGGATACCGTAGGAATGCTTTGGGTGTACCAAACGTCACAACGTAACTGGGTGGCTATAAAGGTGCACTACAGGTATGTCCGAAAGTGTCTGTTGTGTTGGCACGAATCGAGACTGGGATTTGTCACTCCGTGTAAACGGAGCGGTATCTCTGGGCCCACTCGGTAGGACATCATCATAATGTGCACAATGTGACCAAGGAGTTGATCACGGGATGATGTGAGTTACGGAACGAGTAAAGAGACTTGCCGGTAACGAGATTGAACAAGGTATCGGGATACCGACGATCGAATCTCAGGCAAGTAGCATAGCGATAGACAAAGGGAATTGAATACAGGATTGATTGAATCCCCGACATCGTGGTTCATCCGATGAGATCATCGTGGAACATGTGGTAACCAACATGGGTATCCAGATCCCGCTGTTGGTTATTGGCCGGAGAACGTCTCGGTCATGTCTGCATGGTTCCCGAACCCGTAGGGTCTACACACTTAAGGTTCGATGACGCTAGGGTTATAGGGAATAGATATACGTGGTTACCGAATGTTGTTCGGAGTCCCGGATGAGATCCCGGACGTCACGAGGATTTCCAGAATGGTCCGGAGGTAAAGATTTATATATGGGAAGTCCTGTTTTGGTCACCGGAAAAGTTTCTGGTGCTATCGGTAATGTACCGGGACCACCGGGAGGGTCCCGGGGGTACACCAGGTGGGGCCACCAACCCAGAAGGCTGCGTGGGCCAAGTGTGGGAGGGGACCAGCTCCATGTGGGCTGGTGCGCCCCCCCACCAAGGCCCAAGGCGCAGGGAGAGTGGGAGGGGGCAAACCCTAGGTCCAGATGGGCCTTAAGGCCCACCCTAGTGGCGCCCCCCTCTCCTTTCCCCTTGGCCGCACCCTAGATGGGTTTTGGGGGCTGCCGCCACCCCTGGGGAGGGAACCCTAGATGGGGGCGCATCACCTCCCCTTCCCCTATATATACTTGAGGTATTTGGGGTTGCAAACACATGAGATGATCTCTCTCTTTGTCGGGTGGTAGGTGCGACATATGCCAACGGGTGGCTTATCATTGTGGGTGCCAATAAGACGTCGCCGGTGGCTGGAAACGGGATGAGGCGAAGACATGCACGCTGGCAGATCTTACCCAGGTTCGGGGCTCTCCGAGGAGATAACACCCCTAGTCCTGCTCTGCGGGGTCTCCGCATGTTCACTAGATCAGGAAAAGTAGCTACAATCGCTCCTAGAGCTGTTGGGTTCAAGGGAGAAGAAGAACAAGGCTAGCTCTTGCTTCTCTCTTTCTATGGTGTATGTGCTATGCTCAGAAGCCAACCCTTTGCATAGGTGCCCCGGGGGGTTTATATAGGCCTACCCCCCGGGGGTACAATTGGAATCCGGCTGGGCACTGGTCCCAGCCGTCAGTGTCTATGCTCGCCGGCTTCTCCGCCGGCTGTTGGGGCCCGCCGACTGGTGGGTCCTGCCGGCTGCCGGCCTCTTGGTCGACAGGCCGGCCCCACCGCCTAGGGTCTTGTCGGTGGCTGCTTACTGTAGCCTCGCCCCTGATGACGAGGGCTTCATTGAGGTAAGCATGGCTATAGTGGGCCGCCTCGAGGGCTCTCACTGTAGCCTTACCTCGTCTTGTCTCCTTAATGTGGCACATGCTTCGAGGGAGGGGGTAGCCGGCTTCTAGGGGCCGGCTGCGCCCTTGGCCGACTGGGGGAGGCCGGGCCGCCTTCGCGCCTCTCTCTGGCTGAAGGGGCCCGCCGCCCGTGGGCCGTACTGGCGTCTGCCGTGGGTGACGTCGAGGCTAGCATGGCTACAGTGCCGAGCCGGACGGGAGATGGCCGCCCCGTACGGCGTCCTGTGGCCATGCCTGCCTCGGGCTTCGGGGATAGTGGGCCGCACTGTGGCCACACCCCGTCTTCTCACCGTTATGTGGCGTAGCTTTGGTGGTTGCGGTCTTGGCCGGCTTCTTGGAGTCGGCGCTCTTCGAGGCCGGCTTCTGGGAAGTCGGCAACCTTTACGGCCGGCTTCCTGGAGTCGGCCACCCCGTGGTTATCCTGGGGGGGAGGTTGCTGAGGCTGGGTTGCCTTCCGTGAGTCGGCTTCAGAGGTAGCCGGCCAGGGAAGGTGGTCCAATGCTTGGAGTGCTTGAAGGCCCAAAGGCCTGATAATTTTTTGGAAGAGCCAGGGGCAGTCGGTTAGGCTACCCGTGGCCATTTACTCCGACAGTAGTCCCCGAAGCTGATTGGGCTTCGAGGTTGGGTAGGAGTTGAGAAGCTCGATCAGCTTCCTATCTTGGCAAGTCGGCAGCTGGGAGCCGGCTTTGGTTAGACACGCCACCTTGATCAAAAGTTCCGGAGTCGGAGGGCGGGAGCTCACCAGTGCGTGCATCGGGCCGCGGGCTGGCCACTTGCCGTATGCGAACCACGTGGCCTCTCTCGGCCAAAAAGCCTGCCAGCCCACGCGCGCGACGGGACGTCGCCGCAGGGCGGGGGCCCGCCACGTCCTCGCCCGGGCCCAGGCGCAGATTCTCTGCAGCCCGAAACCGCCCGCACGTCTCCTTGCGGCAGTTCCGGCACGCCTTTAGGGCGTAATAATCGCGAGGCGTGGGGGGAGTGGGCGCAGTTAATCCCACGTCCCACCCCACGTCCGGCCTCCCTGGCTTCACCTCGCGAGGCTATAAGTAGGGGGAGAGGGAGAGCGGCAGGCTCTCACACGCTCCTCCCCCTTCCACCATCTTCTTTCTCTTGCCGTTTCCTGCAACAGCGCCTCGCCGCCGCGCTCTTCCACTACTCGTTCCTCCACCGCCGCGCTCGTTTTCACCATGCCTCCCGCCACGGAGCAATATGGCGGGGATTGGGACGGCTCCAACGTCCACGAAGATCACGTCGAATTCCTCCGCAAGACGTGGCGGCTGCCCAGCGCGGACAAGGTGGAGGTCCGTCTCGCGCCGGCGAAGGAGCTTACGCCGGAGCCGCGGGAGGGCGAGCGGGTGGTCTTCCGCTCGCATTTCTTGCGCGGAATCGGCCTGCCCGTGAGCGCCTTCTTCCGCTCTTGGCTCGAGTTCTACCAGCTCCAGCCGCACCACCTCACCCTGAACGTGGTGGTGCTGCTGTCTGCCTTCGTCACCCTGTGCGATGGCTACCTCGGCGTCCTCCCCACCCTCGAGCTCTGGGGGGAGTTCTTCCAGTCCAAGCTGGGCACGCGCTCGCGGGGCGTGCCGGCTCAGACTGGCGCCTTTATCGCGGGGCGGAGAGTGGCTGCCGACAACCCCTTCCCCATCATCACGCTGATCCAGTCGGTGAAGCTATGGCAAAAGTCGTATTTCTACGTCAGGAGCATCGCCCCGCAGGGCGACTACGTCAACCTGCCGGCTTACGTAGCCGGCCCACCGGAGGGCAGGCGGCCCGAGTGGTCCTACCGGGCCGTGACTCTGACGCCGGCTGGATCCGCAGCCGTCGCCCGAGTGCGAGCGATGACCCAGTCGGAGGGCTTGACGGGGCCCGACCTGCTGGCCGCCTTCTTCACGCGCCGGGTACTTCCGCTCCAGAGCCGCCCTCATTTGATCTGTCAGATGAGCGGCCAGCTCGATCCGAGCCGGATGTGCACCAAGGACATGGCGCACGCGGAGGTTGCCTATATGGTGAACAACCTCGCGAACTGCAAACTCTCCGAAGAGTGGCAGTTCGGCAAGGAGCCATATAGCCGAGCCAATCCACCGCCCACGGTATGTTCTCCTTGTCTCTTCTTTTTCTCTTAGCTTTGTCGTCGAGTTCCTTTGGCCGACTCTGACTAGTCGGCTTGTCTTCGACAGATTCCTCTTCTTCGGCCTGCCAGCGGGTCGGATGTGGAGCGCCGATTCGTCCCTGACCGGACGCAGCATGACCTGGAGGACCCCGACTTGGGGGCGGCCGCTATGGACGACAACACCGAGCCAGGTGGTGGCCAAGCCAGCGGCAAAGCAGGCGGCTTCGGGCATGGAGTCACCTTCGACGACTGGCCGGACGACGACGAGGCCGAAGTCGTCCCGCGCCGCCGGCCGGCATCTGGACGCGGCGCGGGTTCCTCCGCTGCACCGCCTGCTCGGGGCGGCGGGCAAAAGCGTCGCGCCGCCCAGGATTTGTTCGGCAGTCGGACGAAGAAACCCAGGGGCGGGGCGGCGGCGACCAGGCGGGAAGAGGCGGCCGCGAAGGCGGCTCGCTTCCGCAAGATGGAGAAGCAACCACAGACGGTGTCGGCGTAAGTTCGAACTCTTTTGTATACTCTTTTTTCTTACTTTTCTCTGGTGGTACCTGAACCCTTGTCTTTTTCTCCAAACAACCAGAGCTCCATTGTCGCTTGAGCGGGCGGCTGCCGCCTCCGTCGTCGAGTCGCCGAGGGGGTCTGGGAGCACCACTCGCCGCGTGGACCCCCGTGCCGACCTTCAGGAGGCGACAGAACGGAACGCGCGGGAGGCGCGGGAGGCGGAGGCACGGAAGGCGTGCGCCGCCCAGGCGACGCAAGAGGAGGAGGCGGCGAAGGCGCGCTGACGCCGCAGCCAAGGCCCAAGCGGAGGCTGCAGCTGCGGCGGCGGCAGAGGGGGCCTTGTTGGTCACCCCACTGCGCGTCGCAGCGCCTGGGGCCTCGGAGCCCTCGCCAGAAAGAGCCGGCGGCGACCAGCCAGGCTGGAGAGGGACGACGACGTCGTCGTCCTGGAGAGGGCGCCGGTGCCGACCCCGCCGACTGGGGCGGCTCAAGGCGGCCGGCCTGATCTGCCGCCTGCGCAGTCGGTGGGGGGCGAGCCGGCCGCGAGGACTGAGCTGGCGGTCCGGATGCCGCCGAGCCGGCGCGCGGGGAAGGCTGCGTCAGAGCCACAGAAAGCCGCGTTAGAGCCGCAGCCGGCCGCGGGCTCCAGCTCGTCGGCCCAGGACGTGGAGGTGGCCAGCGCTACCTCGGGGTGGACGCCGGGCGGAGGGACGGCCGTGATGAACGTGGCCGCGCAGGACGTCCGGACCCGGCTCCAGGGCCAGGCTACGGCGCTGAGGCAGTATACCGACGAGTTCCTTGCGACGCGGGCGGCCATCCGGGTTAGTCTTCTTATCTTGCTTCTTCTTGATCTTGATTTCTTCCGTGGGGGCGCGTCAGCGCCCCCACTGGGTGTAGTCCCCGAGTTCCGAGTCGGCTGCTGAGCAGGCGGCTTGGAACTTCTTAGTGGATTTGCCTTTGCTATTCTTGTTCTTACTTCGATCTTCTGTCTATCTTGCAGGACTACCACAATCTTCGTGCGGCCGCCTTCAACTCCCAGGCTCGGGAGCTGACCCAGAAGACCGCCGACCTTACTGAGAGCCGGGGTACGTGCTTTGTTCTTTATCTCACGTGGGGGCGCGTCAGCGCTCCCACTGGGTGTAGTCCCCGAGATTCGGGCCGACTGTTGAGCAGTCGGGTCGGATCTTCCTTGACGACTTCCTCTTACTGTTCCTTCTTTTTCTGCTGTCTCTGAAGCGGCCAACGCCGGTCTGAGGGCACAGCTGGGAGAGTCTCAGACTGCCCTTCGTGCCAAGGATGCCGAGCTCGCCGCCTTGGTGCAGGAACGCGACCGCCTGGCCAAGCAGTTGGCCGACCAGGAGGAGGGCCACAAGGCGGCTCTAAAGGCGGTGCAGGACCGCGAAGCCGCCCTCCAGGCCGAGTACGAGACGGAGGCGGCTGGCTGGGCTGAAGCAAGGCAAACTCTGATCACTGGCTATGGTCAGATCGAGGATCTGGTTGACGGTAGGCCGCCTACTTCTTCGTCCTTTCTAGCCATCTGCCGCTTTTGGCTCGTTTTATGACTTGGTGTTTTCTCTTCTTTCTTTTTTCTTTCTTGCGCAGAGTACTTCCCTGGCTATTCTACCGCCGCCAATCAGATCAACGAGGCCCGCCGCCAAGCACGAAGGCAGGCTGGCTTCGAGATTTCGCCAACCGCCGGCCGTTCGCTGGAGGAGCAGCTCTTGGCGATCCAGGCCCGTCTCCAGCCGGCTCACCGACTGCTCCGCCGTCTTCAGCGCGCCGGGGCGCAAGTACTGGCCGCCCTCTGGCCCGGCCAAGTGGTTCCTCGCACCCCCAGTCGGACCGCCGACTGGCTGGAGGTGGCAGTCGGCCGCTTCGAAGCCTGGAAGGCCTCGGCGGCTCGGTCCGGCGCCAGGCGGGCGCTGGAGTTCGTCAAGGCCTGGTATCCCGGCCTGAGCCTGGATCAGCTGGCTACCTGGCGGCAGCAAGCCGACACGGAGCTGGAGCCGGCGCGGCCGGCTATCATCCGGCGGGCTTCGGCGATCGCCGACTACACCGACACCAGCGTCTTCGCCCTTGAGGTAGATGACAACGGTGTCGCCCAGCCGGAGGAGTGGTTCGGGCTGAACCCGGCAGACGGTGAAGACTCGGTGGAGGAGATCGACTCCAGCGACGAGGGCGAAGAGGAGGAGGAGGGTGAGGACGCCGAGCCGACTGGTGGAGCAGCCGACCAGCCTCAGCCTGACCGCGCCTCCAGCACCACGTCACGCGCAAGTGCGTCGCTCGCCACTGGTGGTGACCAAGCCGAGAACCGCTAGGCGGCCACTCCTTCAGCCGGCGGTGCCGTCTCCACCGACCAGCTCGGCTCCCGCACCGCGCCCTAATCTAGTCTGCCATCTTTTGTTTTCCTGTCTTGTCACTTTTGGAACAATATTCTGTTAAGTCTGCACAATTCCACCCACTGGGGGTGTATTCAAACTTATGTCCGTTGCCAGTCTGTTGGGGGCTTTATATGTGTATATAACTTATGCATGCATTTGGCTTTTCCTTATACTTTGCTTTTCATCCTTCTGCTGTTTCCTTTGCCACCCTCCCTTGGTTGCTGCCTCCCCAGTCAAACAGTTGCTCTGCAATCTGTAGCTGGAGGAGTGCTTGGCCAATTGGGGGGAAGTACTCTAGCTTTGCTGGACTAGAGCTAAGTGTTTAGGAAGCCGGCCAGCCGGCTGTTCTGACAGCCGGTAAGCGTGGTTGGAGGCCGTCTTTTTGCTATATAAGTTCGTTGGCCCTTAGCCGTTTTTCGTGTGGGCATCCTTTCTGCCTTGCCTCTTGCTAGTCGGACAGTCGGTTCTTCGAGCTGCGACTTTCAGCAAGAGAGGACTCGGGAGCCGGCACACTACTTGTCTGACTTCAGGTAGAACTTTTAATATTGCTCAAGGCGGCCAGTCTCCGGGCCGACTAGTCGAACCCGGTGCCCAACAAGAAATCAAATGTAATAATACATTCATGGGTATGACACTCGTCATTCATGGATAAACAAAGGCAGTCCCTGAGTACTGTTCGGGGGGCCTATTGGTTCGTACTTAATACAAAAGGGTAGCATGATACATACTGCTTTTAACTGTAAAATCTTCTCAGGAGGTTCGCGTTCCATGGTCGCTCCGACTCCTTGCCGGAGTCGTCTCTCTTGCGTGCTCTTGGTTTTTGCGCGTCGATCAGGTAGTAGGAGTCGTTGCCTAGTGCCTTGCTGATGATGAAGGGGCCTTCCCAAGGGGCCGAGAGCTTGTGCTGGCCGGCTGTTCGCTGGATCAGCCGGAGCACAAGGTCGCCCTCTTGGAAGGATCTTGGCTTGACCTTGCGGTTGTGGTAGCGGCGCAGCCCTTGCTGGTAGATGGCGGACCGGCTGAGTGCTAACAGCCGGCCTTCCTCCAGTAGGTCGACGTCGTCTTCTCTTGCTTCCTTGGCCTCCTCCTCCGTGTAAATGGTGATCCGAGGCGAGTCGAACTCGATGTCTGTTGGGATGACAGCCTCGGCACCATACACGAGGAAGAATGGAGTAAAGCCGGTTGACTTGTTGGGTGTAGTGCGCAGACTCCAGAGGACAGCCGGTAGCTCATCGAGCCAGCAGCCGGCTGATCGCTCCAGTGGTACAACCAGTCGGGGCTTGATGTCGGAGAGGATGAGTCCATTTGCTCGCTCGACCTGGCTGTTTGACTGCGGGTGGGCAACGGACGCTAAGTCCAGTCGGATGCCCTGCGTCACGCAGAAACGTGCCAGTGCTCCTTTGGCGAAGTTCGTGCCGTTGTCGGTGATGATGCTGTGCGGCACGCCGTACCGAGTAGTGATGTCAGTGATGAATGTCATGGCAGTCGGCCCGTTCAGCTTCTTGATCGGCTTTGCTTCGATCCACTTTGTGAACTTGTCCACGACGACAAGTAGATGCGTCAAGCCGCCGCGGGCTGTCTTGAAAGGGCCTACCATGTCCAGTCCCCAGACGGCAAAAGGCCAGGTGAGGGGAATGGTCTTGAGTGCAGAAGCCGGCAGGTGTTTCTTAGAACTAAAAACTTGGCATCCTCTGCAGCTCTTGGCTATCTCTTTAGCATCTTCCAAGGCAGTCGGCCAAAAGAAACCATGGCGGAAAGCCTTGGCCACAAGTGATCTTGAGGCTGCGTGGTGGCCGCATTCGCCTTGGTGGATATCCTTGAGGATTGCCACTCCTTTCTCTGGCTCGACACAACGCTGGAAGACTCCAGTGACGCTGCGCTTCACAAGCTCTCTGTTGATTATTGCATATGCTGCGGCTCGTCGTTGCACTAGTCTTGCTGAGATCTCATCAGCCGGCAGCTCTCTGCTGCCTAGGAACTTGAGGATGGGTTGGGCCCATGATGGAGCTGTGACTTCTTCTTCTGTTAGTGTAGCCACCATGACTCGGGCGGGTGGGTTGGGTGGCGTGGAATTGGAGTTGGCCACCGCTTCTTGGGTCATTGCAGTCCCCGGGCCGACTGCTGCAGTCCCCGGGCCGGGTTCTGAAGTCCCCGGGCCGGGTGCGACTACCACAGTCCCCGGCCAGTTGTCGAAGTCCCCGTGCCGCCTGCGGGGTTCCTCCAGTCGGATCCGGCTGCATCTAGCGCAGGCGGTACGAAGATAGAGTCCGACTCTAGAGACGGCTTGATGGACGGCTTGAGGAGGCGCTGGAGGGAGACGCCAGTCGGTATGGCTTGTCGGGTGGAGCCGATCCGTGCTAGGGCATCTGCTTGGTCGTTGTCGGCCCTTGGCACGTGAAGGAACTCGCACCCTTCGAAGTATCCGCTGATCTGTTGGACAAGGAATCGATAGCTCGCCATGTTCGCGTCTTTGGCGTCCCAGTCACCAGATGACTCCTGGACCACTAAGTCTGAGTCGCCGTAACACAGGATCCGGCGTATGCCGAGTTCTTTGGCTAGCCGGAGCCCATGTACGAGCGCCTCATACTCGGCCACGTTGTTGGAGGCGGCGAAGTGGATCTGCAGCGTGTACTTGAGCTTGTCGCCTTTGGGAGAGGTGAGGACGATGCCGGCTCCCAAGCCGGTGCGCATCTTGGACCCGTCAAAGTGCATCCGCCAATGGGTAGAGTCGGGAGACGGCGGTAGGTACTGGGTCTCGGCCCAGTCGACGAGGAAGTCGGCCAATGCTTGGGACTTGACGGCGGTGCGGGGTTGGTAAAAGATCGTGTAGGGCGCCAGTGCAATGGCCCATTTAGCCACCCGGCCGGATGCATGCCGGCTGCCTATGATCTCGGCGAGCGGGGCGGTGCACACGACCGTGATGGGGTGCTCTTGGAAGTAGGGCTTCAGTTTCTTGGCGGCGAAGTATACCCCATAGCGCATCTTCTGGTAGTGCGGGTAGTTCTGCTTTGAGCTGGATAGCACTTCGCTTAGGTAGTACACCGGCCTCTGGACTAGCTGGGCTCGGCCTTCTTCCGGGCGCTGGACCACAACAACAGTACTGACTACTCGGCTAGTCGCAGCGATGTAGAGGAGCATGGGCTCCTTTTCAGTCGGTGCTGCCAGGACAGGCGGAGTGGTCAGCATTTTCTTCAACTCATGGAAGGCTTGGTCGGCTTGGTCATTCCACTCGAAGTGAGTGGACTTCTTCATGAGTCGGTACAGGGGGAGAGCCTTCTCTCCTAGTCGGCTGATAAAACGATTCAGGGAGGCCAAGCAGCCGGTGAACTTCTGCACATCTCGCAGTTTGGTGGGAATCTCCATCCTCTCGATGGCCTTGATCTTGACGGGGTTGCACTCGATGCCGCGTTCGGAGACCAGGAAGCCTAGCAGCTGGCCGGCTGGTACTCCGAACACGCACTTCTCGGGGTTGAGCTTGATTTGGAATCGGCGCAAGTTGGCGAATGTTTCTTTGAGATCTTCCAGCAGGGTACCGCGCTTCTCTGTCTTCACCACAATGTCGTCTACATAGACGTGGGCATTTCTGCCGAGTTGTTTCAAGAGGCATTTCTGCATGCAACGCTGAAAAGTGGCGCCGGCGTTCCTCAAGCCGAACGTCATAGTCAGGTAGCAGAAAGCTCCAAATGGTGTGATGAAGGCAATCTTCAGGCGGTCTGCTGGGTCCAACTTGATCTGATGGTACCCTGAATAGGCGTCCAAAAAACTCAACAGCTCGCATCCGGCTGTGGAGTCTATCACTTGGTCAATCCGTGGCAGAGCAAACGGATCCTTTGGGCAGGCCTTGTTCAGGCTGGTGTAGTCTATACACATACGCCACTTGTTATTCTTCTTCAGAACCAGAACTGGGTTGGCAAGCCACTCTGGAAAGAACACTTCCATGATAAAGCCAGCGGCAAGGAGCCGGGCTATCTCTTCTCCCACAATTCTTTGCTTCTCTTCTGACAGTCAACGGAGGGGTTGCTTGACCGGCTTCACGTCAGCGCGGACATGTAATTTGTGCTCGGCGAAATCCTCCGGGACACCCGGCATGTCCTTTGGGGACCATGCAAAAATGTCTCGATTCTCACGGAGGAAGTCGACGAGCTCGCCTTCCTATTTACTGTCCAAGTTCGCCCCAATGACAGCAAACCTCTCCGGGTTCTCCGGGTCCAGAGGTATCTTCTTTGTCTCTTTGGCTGGCTGGAAGGAGCCCTGCGCGTCACAATCTTTGGGGTTAGGGGACAGGGCCGGCTGCTTGCCGGCCATGGCCACAACCCGCTCCAGCATCTTCTTCTCTTCTGCCACCACGAGGGACTCGGCCAGCCGGCTGCTAGCCATGGCACACTCGATGGACTTCTTGTAGTCGCCGGCTACCGTGATGATCCCCTTTGAGCTCGGCATCTTCATCTTCAGGTAGGCGTAGTGGGGCACAGCCATAAACTTGGCCAGAGCAGGTCGGCCAAGCAAAGCATGATAGGGGCTCTCTAAGTCCACTACCTCGAGCCAGATCGCTTCCCGGCAAAAATGATCTTTGTCTCCGAAGAGAACATCCATTTTAGTCTTGCCGATTGGGGAGCAAGACAAGCCGGGGACGAAACCATGGAAGACAGTCCGGCTTGGCATAAGCTGCTTCGCCTTGATGTTCAGCTTCTCCATGGTATCGCGGTACAGTATGTTGATACTGCTTCCGCCGTCTATCAGGACGCGGGAGGATCGGGCAGCTCGCCTCTCCGTCGCGAGGGTGACATCCAAGACCATTGCATAGGAGCCAGGGGATGGCATCACCTCTGGGTGGTCGGCCTGGCTCCAGCTGATTGGCTTCTCTGACCAGTGCATGAACTCGGGGGCGCTAGAGGCGACTGCATTAACTTCTTGATGCTGTCGGCGCCGACTGCGCTTGTCGTCGGCTTGACTGGTGAAGACGACGTAGGCGGCGTGCTCTTCAGGGAATTCGTCTTGGATGGCGCCGACCGCCGGCCGAGCCGCCGGCTGCTGGGGGGCTAGAGGCGGCGGACCAGGAGGCAGAGGCGGCAACAACCCCTCGCCCTTGGTGATTCGCGTGAGCCAGTGGCATTTTCGGGTCGTGTGGTTAGACGGCTTCGCGCCGCTGTGGAACTTGCAGGGGGCGTCAAGAGTCTGTTCGTAAGAGAAAGCCGGCTGCCAAGCCGGCCTGCCACCCTTCTTCTTGGGAGCGAGCCGTTCTTCGGGCTGCTCATCTTCAATGGTGGCCACCTGCCGACTGGTGGAAGTCGGCATGGGGGCCTTGCGCTTGTGATCATTCTGGTAGGGGCGCCGATTAGGGTCGCCAGCCGGCGTCTTGGGAGCCGGAGCAATCACCTTCCCCGAGGCGTCTACTCGAAGCTCGGTCTTCATCGAGGAGTCGGCCGTGGCGTACTTGTCCGCGATGACCAGCAACTCGTCGAGGGTAGCCGGCTCGTCGCAGAGGAGCCGGTGCTTGAGGAGGGTGCCCTCTCGGCACCCGGCGATGAAGTACTCGATGGCCTGAACCTCGTGCACCCCCTCGCAGGAGTTGCGGAGCTCGGCCCACCGCGTGAGGTAGTCGCGGGTCGACTCGTTGGGCCCTTGGACGCAGAGGGAGAGCTCGCGAGGCTTGGGAGGCCGCTTGTAGGTGCTGGTGAAGTTGCGGAAGAAGACTTCCGTGAAGTCCAGCCAACTGTAGATGCTGTAGGGCTTGAGGCTGTTGAGCCATGTGCGCGCCGTGCCTTGCAGCATGAGGGGGACGTACTTCACGGTGACGCGCCGATTGCCGTTGCCTATGCTGACAGCCGTGGAGTAGTCGATGAGCCAATCCTCCGGCTTCACTGAGCCGTTGTACTTGGGTGTGTCTCTGGGGAGCGAGAACCCTTTGGGGAAGGGCTCGTCGCGGATGCGGGGGCCAAAGCATGGCGGGCTGACATCGTCTTCTTCTTCTAACACCAAGGATCGAGCAAGGCGGTCGATCCGGTGGCGGGCGTTGTTCTCGCCGACTCCTTCCCGGCGGCCGAGTCGGTCACCAAGAGTCGGGTGCGTGATAGGCGGCGGGGTGAGACGTCTTTCTCTTCGAGGTGGGGGAGGAGGCAGATTTCCTTGGTGCTCCACCGCTTGCGGGCGGCCTTCCGCGTCGCGCTCGATGGTGATGCGAGTTCGGCTGCGGCTAGCAGCCGGCTCCTTGTCTTTCTTCTGGCGGCCGCCGCTCGCAGTCGGCGAGCGGGACGTCGCGGCGTGCTCCCGGCGCGGGGGATGACTATCAGCACGGGCGCCGCCTTCGTGCCGTTCTGCAGCCGCGTCGATCAGCTGCTGGATCCGTCTTGTCATGTAAGGGAGCTCATCGGCTCCCAGCCCATTGAGCTCTTCTGCGGCCGCCTGAGCGGCTCGCAGATTCTCGAGCGGGGTGGCGTAGACGGGGCGATCTGCCCCCAGCATGCTGGCGATGGCCGCGCCGCGCTTCTGGACGAAGCCGGCTCGGCTCGGGCCGCTAGGCGGCGGCGTACAGAAGGCGGCGCGGTCGACTTCGCGCTGGTGGGCCTCGGTGAGGCGTCTCATGGAGGTATCTTCTGGCCTTCCGCGATGAGGGCGAGGCGGCGTGCCTCCAGGGTCTCGGCGTCGGCATCGGCCGGGATGGGGACGGAGAGGCCATGCATCGCCGCTTGCAGGGCGTCGTGGGCGTTCTCGCCCGAGTTAGCGACGTGGCTAATGACCAACACTTCGGTGACAGTGCTGCTGCCACTGTCAGCTCGAGGGAGAGGGTCGTCGAAGACCACCACGTCGGAGGGGTAGGCATCGAGCGATGCCGTGTCGGAGTCGACGAGCATCGGGTCGGTGGAGCCGACCGACTCCAAGTCTGCGGCAGGCTCGCTGGAGACGTGAAGCTAGTCGAGGAGGCTGACGAGGCGGCTCTTGGGGTAGTCCGTGCCTGCGTCGGACGCAGGCTCGTCGGAGATGCGAGTCTCGCCGAGAAGATCGGCGAGGCAGCTCGCTGCACAAGCGTCGTTGACGCCTTGCAGCGCGTCGAGGCAAACGCCATCGGGCGCAGCAGGTTAGCTGCGCTCGCGGGGGAGGAAGAGGGTTCCCGTCCAGAACAGGTCTCCGAACGACGGTGCACTTGGCCCCACGGTGGGCGCCAAATGTCGGGTGGTAGGTACGACATATGCCAACGGGTGGCTTATCATTGTGGGTGCCAATAAGACGTCGCCGGTGCCTGGAAACGGGATGAGGCGAAGACATGCACCCCGGCGGATCTTACCCAGGTTCGGGGCTCTCCGAGGAGATAACACCCCTAGTCCTGCTCTGCGGGGTCTCCGCATGATCACTAGATCAGGAAAAGTAGCTACAATCGCTCCTAGAGCTGTTGGGTTCAAGGGAGAAGAAGCACAAGGCTAGCTCTTGCTTCTCTCTTTCTATGGTGTGTGTGCTATGCTCAGAAGCCAACCCTTTGCATGGGTGCCCCGGGGGGTTTATATAGGCCTACCCCCCGGGGGTACAATTGGAATCCCGTTGGGCACTGGTCCCAGCCGTCAGTGTCTATGCTCGCCGGCTTCTCCGCCGGCTGTTGGGGCCCGCCGACCGGTGGGTCCCGCCGGCTGCCGGCCTCTTGGTCGACAGGCCGGCCCCACCGCCTAGGGTCTTGTCGCCGGCTGCTTACTGTAGCCTCGCCCCTGATGACGAGGGCTTCGTTTTGGTAAGCGTGGCTACAGTGGGCCGCCTCGAGGGCTCTCACTGTAGCCTTACCTCGTCTTGTCTCCTTAATGTGGCACATGCTTCGAGGGAGGGGGTAGCCGGCTTCTGGGGGCCGGCTGCGCCCTTGGCCGACTGGGAGAGGCCGGGCCGCCTTCACGCCTCTCTCTGGCTGAAGGGGCCCGCCGCCCGTGGGCCGTACTGGCGTCTGCCGTGGGTGACGTCGAGGCTAGCATGGCTACAGTGCCGAGCCGGACGGGAGATGGCCGTCCCATACGGCGTCCTGTGGCCATGCCTGCCTCGGGCTTTGGGGATAGTGGGCCGCACTGTGGCCACACCCCGTCTTGTCACCGTTATGTGGCGTAGCTTTGGTGGTTGCGGTCTTGGCCGGCTTCTTGGAGTCGGCGCTCTTCGAGGCCGGCTTCTGGGAAGTCGGCATCCTTTACGGCCGGCTTCCTGGAGTCGGCCACCCCGTGGTTATCCTGGGGGGGAGGTTGCTGAGGCTGCATTGCCTTCCGTGAGTCGGCTTCAGAGGTAGCCGGCCAGGGAAGGTGGTCCAATGCTTGGAGTGCTTGAAGGCCCAAAGGCCTGATAATTTTTTGGAAGAGCCAGGGGCAGTCGGTTAGGCTACCCGTGGCCATTTACTCCGACAGTAGTCCCCGAAGCTGATTGGGCTTCGAGGTTGGGTAGGAGTTGAGAAGCTCGATCAGCTTCCTATCTTGGCAAGTCGGCAGCTGGGAGCCGGCTTTGGTTAGACACGCCACCTTGATCAAAAGTTCCGGAGTCGGAGGGCGGGAGCTCGCCAGTGCGTGCATCGGGCCGCGGGCTGGCCACTTGCCGTCTGCGAACCACGTGGCCTCTCTCGGCCAAAAAGCCTGCCAGCCCACGCGCGCGACGTGACGTCGCCGCAGGGCGGGGGCCCGCCACGTCCTCGCCCGGGCCCAGGCGCAGATTCTCTGCAGCCCGAAACCGCCCGCACGTCTCCTTGCGGCAGTTCCGGCACGCCTTTAGGGCATAATAATCGCGAGGCGTGGGGGGAGTGGGTGCAGTTAATCCCACGTCCCACCCCACGTCCGGCCTCCCCGGCTTCACCTCGCGAGGCTATAAGTAGGGGGAGAGGGAGAGCGGCAGGCTCTCGCACGCTCCTCCCCCTTCCACCATCTTCTTTCTCTTGCCGTTTCTTGCAACAGCGCCTCGCCGCCGCGCTCTTCCACTACTCATTCCTCCACCGCCGCGCTCGTTTTCACCATGCCTCCCGCCACGGAGCAATATGGCGGGGATTGGGACGGCTCCAACGTCCACGAAGATCACGTCGAATTCCTCCGCAAGACGCGGCGGCTGCCCAGCGCGGACAAGGTGGAGGTCCGTCTCGCGCCGGCGAAGGAGCTTACGCCGGAGCCGCGGGAGGGCGAGCGGGTGGTCTTCCGCTCGCATTTCTTGCACGGAATCGGCCTGCCCGTGAGCGCCTTCTTCTGCTCTTGGCTCGAGTTCTACCAGCTCCAGCCGCACCACCTCACCCCGAACGTGGTGGTGCTGCTGTCTGCCTTCGTCACCCAGTGCGAAGGCTACCTCGGCGTCCTCCCCACCCTCGAGCTCTGGGGGGAATTCTTCCAGTCCAAGCTGGGCACGCGCTCGCGGGGCGTGCCGGCTCAGACTGGTGCCTTTATCGCGGGGCGGAGGGTGGCTGCCGACAACCCCTTCCCCATCATCACGCTGATCCAGCCATATAGCCGAGCCAATCCACCGCCCACGGTATGTTCCCCTTGTCTCTTCTTTTTCTCTTAGCTTTGTCGCCGAGTTCCTTTGGCCGACTTTGACTAGTCGGCTTGTCTTCGACAGATTCCTCTTCTTCGGCCTGCCAGCGGGTCGGATGTGGAGCGCCGATTCGTCCCCGACCGGACGCAGCACGACCTGGAGGACCCCGACTTGGGGACGGCCGCTATGGACGACAACACCGAGCCGGGTGGTGGCCAAGCCAGCGGCGAAGCAGGCGGCTTCGGGCATGGAGTCACCTTCGACGACTGGCCGGATGACGATGAGGCCGAAATCGTCCCGCGCCGCCGGCCGGCATCTGGACGCGGCGCGGGTTCCTCCGCTGCACCGCCTGCTCGGGGCGGCGGGCAAGAGTGTCGCGCCGCCCAGGGTTTGTTCGGCAGTCGAACGAAAAAACCCAGGGGCGGGGCGGCGGCGACCAGGCGGGAAGAGGCGGCCGCGAAGGCGGCTCGCTTCCGCAAGACGGTGAAGCAACCACAGACGGTGTCGGCGTAAGTTCGAACTCTTTTGTATACTCGTTTTTCTTTCTTTTCTCTGGTGGTACCTGAACCCTTGTCTTTTTCTCCAAACAACCAGAGCTCCATTGTCGCTTGAGCGGGCGGCTGCCGCCTCCGTCGTCGAGGCGCTGAGGGGGTCATGGAGCACCACTCGCCGCGTGGACCCCCGTGCCGACCTTCAGGAGGCGACAGAACGGAACGCGCGGGTGGCGCGGGAGGAGCGGGAGGCGCGGGAGGCGGAGGCACGGAAGGCGGCCGCCGCCCAGGCGGCGCAGGAGGAGGAGGCGGCGAAGGCGCGCGCCGACGCCGCAGCCAAGGCCCAAGCGGAGGCTGCAGCTGCGGCGGCGGCAGAGGGGGCCTTGTTGGTCACCCCACTGCGCGTCGCAGCGCCTGGGCCCCCGGAGCCCTCGCCAGAAAGAGCCGGCGGCGACCAGCCAGGGCTGGAGAGGGACGACGACGTCGTCGTCCTGGAGAGGGCGCCGGTGCCGACCCCGCCGACTGGGGCGGCTCAAGGCGGCCGGCTTGATGTGCCGCCTGCGCACTCGGCGGGGGGCGAGCCGGCCGCGAGGACTGAGCTGGCGGTCCGGATGCCGCCGAGCCGGCGCGCGTGGAAGGCTGCGTCAGAGCCACAGAAAGCCGCGTCGGAGCCGCAGCCGGCCGCGGGTTCGAGCTCGTCGGCCCAGGACGTGGAGGTGGCCAGCGCTACCTCGGGGTGGACGCCGGGCGAAGGGATGACCGTGATGAACGTGGCCGCGCAGGACGTCCGGACCCGGCTCCAGGGCCAGGCTACGGCGCTGAGGCAGTATACCGACGAGTTCCTTGCGACGCGGGCGGCCATCCGGGTTAGTCTTCTTATCTTGCTTCTTCTTGATCTTGATTTCTTCCGTGGGGGCGCGTCAGCGCACCCACTGGGTGTAGTCCCCGAGTTCCGAGTCGGCTGCTGAGCAGGCGGCTTGGAACTTCTTAGTGGATTTGCCTTTGCTATTCTTGTTCTTACTTCGATCTTCTGTCTATCTTGCAGGACTACCACAATCTTCGTGCGGCCGCCTTCAACTCCCAGGCTCGGGAGCTGACCCAGAAGACCGCCGACCTTACTGAGAGCCGGGGTACGTGCTTTGTTCTTTATCTCACGTGGGGGCGCGTCAGCGCACCCACTGGGTGTAGTCCCCGAGATTCGGGCCGACTGCTGAGCAGTCAGGTCGGATCTTCCTTGACGACTTCCTCTTACTGTTCCTTCTTTTTCTGCCGTCTCTGCTGCGGCCAACGCCGGTCTGAGGGCACAGCTGGGAGAGTCTCAGACTGCCCTTCGTGCCAAGGATGCCGAGCTCGCCGCCTTGGTGCAGGAACGCGACCGCCTAGCCAAGCAGTTGGCCGACCAGGAGGAGGGCCACAAGGCGGCTCTAAAGGCGGTGCAGGACCGCGAAGCCGCCCTCCAGGCCGAGTACGAGACGGAGGCTGCTGGCTGGGCTGAAGCAAGGCAAACTTTGATCACTGGCTATGGTCAGATCGAGGATCTGGTTGACAGTAGGCCGCCTACTTCTTCGTCCTTTCTAGCCATCTGCCGCTTTTGGCTCGTTTTCTGACTTGGTCGAAGGTCGTCCCCTATGCTTTAGACGTAGGCTCTACAATATGCTATGCTGTGTACCGCACATGAATTGTGCCTTGCCATGAGTTGGTCAAGGGGTACAATAGTGATCCGGGAATGGATCACATGACAGTGGTCGAACTTATCCTTAGTATCTAGTGGACTAAGGAATTTTCTCGTTTATGGAGGTGAAAAGGAGTTCGTCGTAAAGGGTTACGTCGATGCGAACTTTGACACTAATCCGGATGACTCTGAGTAGTAGACCGGATTCGTATAGTAGAGCAGTTATTTGAAATGGCTCCAAGTAGCGCGTGGTAGCATCCACAAGATGACAAAGATATTCGTAAAGCACACACGGATCTGAAAGGTTCAGACCCGTTGACTAATAACCTCTCTCACTAGCATAACATGATCAAACAAGAACTCATTGAGTGTTAATCACATAGTGATGTGAACTAGATTGTTGACTCTAGAAAACTCTTTGGATGTTGGTCACATGGTGATGTGACCTGTGAGTGTTAATCACATGGTGATGTGAACTAGATTATTGACTCTAGTGCAAGTGGGAGACTGTTGGAAATATGCCCTAGAGGCAATAATAAATTGGTTATGATTATATTTCCTTGTTCATGATAATCGTTTATTATCCATGCTAGAATTGTATTGATAGGAAACTCAGATACATGTGTGGATACATAGACAACACCATGTCCCTAGTAAGCCTCTAGTTGACTAGCTCGTTGATCAATAGATGGTTACGGTTTCTTGACCATGGACATTGGATGTCGTTGACAACGGGATCACATCATTAGGAGAATGATGTGATGGACAAGACCCAATCCTAAGCCTAGCACAAGATCGTGTAGTTCGTCTGCTAAAGCTTTTCTAATGTCAAGTATCATTTCCTTAGACCATGAGATTGTGCAACTCCCGGATACCGTAGGAATGCTTTGGGTGTACCAAACGTCACAACGTAACTAGGTGGCTATAAAGGTGCACTACAGGTATCTCCGAAAGTGTCTGTTGGGTTGGCACGAATCGAGACTGGGATTTGTCACTCCGTGTAAACGGAGAGGTATCTCTGGGCCCACTCGGTAGGACATCATCATAATGTGCACAATGTGATCAAGGAGTTGATCACGGGATGATGTGAGTTACGGAACGAGTAAAGAGACTTGCCGGTAACGAGATTGAACAAGGTATCGGGATACCGACGATCGAATCTCGGGCAAGTAGCATACCGATAGACAAAGGGAATTGAATACGGGATTGATTGAATCCCCGACATCGTGGTCAATCCTTTGATATCATCGTGGAACATGTGGGAACCAACATGGGTATCCAGATCCCGCTGTTGGTTATTGGCCGGAGAACGTCTCGGTCATGTCTGCATGGTTCCCGAACCCGTAGGGTCTACACACTTAAGGTTCGATGACGCTAGGGTTATAGGGAATAGATATACGTGGTTACCGAATGTTGTTTGGAGTCCCGGATGAGATCCCGAACGTCACGAGGAGTTTCGGAATGGTCCGGAGGTGAAGATTTATATATGGGAAGTCCTGTTTTGGTCACCGGAAAAGTTTCGGGTGCTATCGGTAATGTACCGGGACCACCGGGAGGGTCCCGGGGGTCCACCAGGTGGGGCCACCAGCCCCAGAAGGCTGCGTGGGCCAAGTGTGGGAGGGGACCAGCTCCAAGTGGGCTGGTGTGCCTCCCACCAAGGCCCAAGGCGCAGGGAGAGTGGGAGGGGGCAAACCCTAGGTCCAGATGGGCCATAAGGCCCACCCTAGTGGCGCCCCCTCTCCTTTCCCCTTGGCCGCACCCTAGATGGGTTTTGGGGGCTGCCGCCACCCCTGGGGAGGGAACCCTAGATGGGGGCGCATCCCCTCCCCTTCCCCTATATATACTTGAGGTATTTGGGGTTGCAAACACACGAGTTGATCTCTCTCTTGGCGCAGCCCTACCTCTCTCCCTCCTCCTCTCCCGCGGTGCTTGGCGAAGCCCTGCAGGATTGCCACGCTCCTCCATCACCACCACGCCGTCGTGCTGCTGCTGGACGGAGTCTTCCCCAACCTCTCCCTCTCTCCTTGCTGGATCAAGACGTGGGAGACGTCACCGGGCTGCACGTGTGTTGAACGCGGAGGCACCGTTCTTCGGTGCTTAGATCGGAATCAACCGCGATCTGAATCGCTACGAGTACGACTCCTTCATCCGCGTTCTTGCAACGCTTCCGCATCGCGATCTACAATGGTATGTAGATGCACTCCCCTTCCCTCTCGTTGCTAGTAAACTCCATAGATTGATCTTGGTGATGCGTAGAAAATTTTGAATTTCTGTTACGTTCCCCATCAGATGTAAACCTTGCCGTAAGTTTGGTAGGAAGGTACCAAAGTAATCCCGGCATGGAACACTGGACAGCGGTCAAGAATATCCTAAAGTACCTGAAAAGGACTAAGGATATGTTTCTCGTTTATGGAGGTGACGAAGAGCTCGTCGTAAAGGGTTACGTCGATGCTAGCTTCGACACAGATCTGGATGACTCTAAGTCACAAACCGGATACGTGTATATTTTGAATGGTGGGGCAGTCAGCTGGTGCAGGTGCAAGCAAAGCGTCGTGGCGGGATCTACATGTGAAGCGGAGTACATGGCAGCCTCGGAGGCAGCACATGAAGCAATCTGGATGAAGGAGTTCATTACTGACCTAGGAGTTATTCCCAATGCATCGGGGCCGATGACTCTCTTCTGTGACAACACTGGAGCTATTTCCCTTGCCAAGGAGCCCAGGTTTCACAAGAAGACCAGGCACATCAAGCGTCGCTTCAACTCCATTCGTGAAAATGTTCAAAATGGAGACATAGATATTTGTAAAGTGCATACGGATTTGAATGTCGCAGATCCGTTGACTAAACCTCTTCCGCGAGCGAAACATGATCAACACCAGAACTCTATGGGTGTACGATTCATCACAATGTAACTAGATTATTGACTCTAGTGCAAGTGGGAGACTGTTGGAAATATGCCCTAGAGGCAATAATAAAATGGTTATTATTATATTTCCTTGTTCATGATAATTGTCTGTTGTTCATGCTATAATTGTGTTATCCGGAAATCGTAATACATGTGTGAACACATAGACCATAACATGTCCCTAGTGAGCCTCTAGTTGACTAGCTCGTTGATCAATAGATGGTTACGGTTTCCTGACCATGGACATTGGATGTCATTGATAACGGGATCACATCATTGGGAGAATGATGTGATGGACATGACCCAATCCTAAGCATAGCACTAGATTGTGTAGTTCGTTTGCTAAAGCTCTTCTAATGTCAAGTATCATTTCCTTAGACCATGAGATCGTGCAACTCCCGGATACCGTAGGAATGCTTTGGGTGTACCAAACGTCACAACGTAACTGGGTGGCTATAAAGGTGCACTACAGGTATCTCCGAAAGTATCTGTTGAGTTGGCACAGATCGAGACTGGGATTTGTCACTCCGTATGACGGAGAGGTATCTCTGGGCCCACTCGGCAATGCATCATCATAATGAGCTCAATGTGACCAAGTGGTTGGTCACGGGATCATGCATTACGGAACGAGTAAAGTGACTTGTCGGTAACGAGATTGAACGAGGTATTGGGATACCGACGATCGAATCTCGGGCAAGTAATGTACCGATTGACAAAGGGAATTGTATACGGGATTAATTGAATCCTCGACATCGTGGTTCATCCGATGAGATCATCGAGGAGCATGTGGGAGCCAACATGGGTATCCAGATCCCGCTGTTGGTTATTGACCGGAGAGTCGTCTCGGTCATGTCTGCGTGTCTCCCGAACCCGTAGGGTCTACACACTTAAGGTTCGGTGACGCTAGGGTTGTAGAGATATTAGTATGCGGTAACCCGAAAGTTGTTCAGAGTCCCGGATGAGATCCGGACATCACGAGGAGTTCCGGAATGGTTCGGAGGTAAAGATTTGTATATAGGAAGTCCAGTTTCGGCTACCGGGAAAGTTTCGGGGGTCACCGGTATTGTACCGGGACCACCGGAAGGGTCCCGGGGGTCCACCGGGTGGGGCCACCTATCCCGGAGGGCCCCATGGGCTGAAGTGGGAAGGGAACCAGCCCCTGGTGGGCTGGTGCGCCCCCCATGGGCCTCCCCTGCGCCTAGGGTTGGAAACCCTGGGGGTGGGGGGCGCCCCACCTGACTTGGGGGGCAAGTCCCCCCCTTGGCCGCCGTCCCCCTTGAGATGGGATCTCCAGGGGCCGGCGCCCCCCAGGGCCCCTATATAAGGGGGGGGAGGGAGGGCTGCGCACCCTAAGCCCTGGCGCCTCCCTCTCCCTCCCGTAACACCTCTCCCTCTCGCTGAGCTTGGCGAAGCCCTGCCGAGATTCCTGCTACTTCCACCACCACGTCGTCGTGCTGCTGGATCTCCATCAACCTCTCCTTCCCCTTGCTGGATCAAGAAGGAGGAGATGTCTCTCCCAACCATACGTGTGTTGAACGCGGAGGTGCCGTCCGTTCGGCGCTAGGATCATCGGTGATTTGGATCACGACGAGTACGACTCCATCAACCCCGTTCTCTTGAACGCTTTCGCTCGCGATCTACAAGGGTATGCAGATGCACTCCTCTCTCTCGTTGCTAGATGACTCCATAGATTGATCTTGGTGATGCGTAGAAAATTTTAAATTTCTGCTACGATCCCCAACAGAACCCACAATCTGTTAAAGAGTTCTGGCCTATCAGCATGTGCAATGTTATTTTTAAAATTATTTGTAAGTGCCTCGTGAACAGGCTGAGACCGTTACTGGATGGTATGATCTCTCCAACCCAAAGTGCCTTTATTCCTAGGAGACTAATTTCTGATAATGCTCTGATGCCTTTGAGTGTATACATTCTTTGAGCACGCTTAAGGATAGGCGGGGCGATTACTGTGCTTATAAATTGGATTTAGCCAAAGCGTATGATCGGGTAGATTGGCACTTCCTGAAAAGCATATTGGGGGCTTTGGGCTTTGCAGCAGGTTGGATAAACTGGATCATGGCTTGTGTGACGCCACAAATTTTTAGTGTGTTTTAATGGTCAGCTCCTGGAGTCGTTCTCCCCTTCTTGTGGCATCAGGCAAGGAGTCCCTTTATCCCCGTATTAATTCCTTTTTGTGGCGGAGGCTCTTTCTTTGTTATTACAGGATGCGTGTGCTAAAAGAACTTTGCAAGATTTCAAGGTGAATAGTCATGCTCTGGGTATTTCTCATCTTTTGTTTGCCGATGACTACTTGTTGTTCTTCAAGGGGTCTATTGATCAAGCATTCACTATTAAAAATATTCTAGCAACCTATGAGAAGGGGACTGGTCAGCTTCTAAGCCTGGTTAAATGCTCTATTATGTTTGAAAAGAAGTGTAGCATAGAAGATCAAGTGGCCGCCATGGTAATCTTGTGTATTACCTCCGATGGTTTTGAGGATAAATATCTCGGGCTTCCGGTACCTCAAGCTAGAATGAAGGCAGGTAAATTCCAATCAACTAAAGAAAAGGCTCTTAAAATTCTATCGGACTGGGTAGAAAAATATGTGTGTTGTGGGGCGAAGGAAACTTTGATCAAATCAGTTCTTCAGGCTCTTCCGATATATGCCATGGGTAATTTTTAATTCCCGGCATCACTTTGTGAGGATCTATCGCATATTATAAGGGACTTTTGGTGGGGCGACGAGGAGGATAGGAGGAAAACTCACTGGTTGGCTTGGGATAAATTGACTAGGCCCAAAAGTGAGGGGGCATGGGTTTTCGTGATGTAAGATTATTTAACCAAGCCCTTCTGGGTAAGCTGGCTTGAAGATTGGTGGTTAACCCAGACTCCTTATGCGCTAAGGTGATGAAGGCAAAATATTATCCCAGGGGCATATTCTTGACACAACTTTTCCCCGAGCGACATCACTCACTTGGCAAGGTATATTACATGGATTGGACGTGCTTAAATCTCGTGTTATTTTGAGAGTGTGTGATGGGTCTAATATAAATATTTGGAGAGATAACTGGTTTTCAAGAGCCTCGGGCCTTAATGTTACCGCCAAGAAGAATATGACCAGGATCAAGTGTGTTTCTGATCTAATGATGAGTGGACAACGGATATGGGATGAGAATTTGATTAGGCACCTGTTTTATCCATATGATGCTGAAGAGATCCTAAGTCTGCGGATTCAGTTGCATGGGGACGGTGATTTTGTTGCCTGGCACCATGAGAAGAATGGGTTGTTCTCGGTTAAAAGCGCGTATAAGCTTGCGCTTAGTCTAAAGGACCGTAAAGATAACGAGGGCCAATATAGTGGTGCAATGTTGGGAGAGAGAAAATTGGGATATTATTTGGAAGGCCAATGTTCCTCAGAAAATTCATATTTTTGCATGGCGTGTCGCTACCGATAGTTTGGCTGTCTAGGTAAATAGAGTTCTCCACCACCAAACCACTCTTCGTACATGTTCTATTTGTGGAGTGGAAGATGAAAGTACCTTTCATGCGCTAAGGCATATGCGCTGTGTATGGCCACGAGGGATATTTGGATCTTGCCTGCGGAGGAGGCTCTTAAGTATACTGGGGCTGATTGGTTCCTTATTCTTTTGGATCAATAAGCCCTACTATGCGTGACCAAATTATATTCATTTTCTGGAGAGTTGCCATTTGAGAAACGACATGATTTCCGGTAAGGGGAAGGAATCCATCTCAGCCTCTGCAAGTTTTGTTCATAATTATTGGGCATCATTTGTCTCTTGTCATTCATACCCAAAGGTCGACTCGAAAAATAAAGGTAAAAGGCAGGTGGCCGGATCAAGTTCTACTCCTAATCCTTCAGAAGCTCAGGTGATATGGCAACTCCCTTCTTTGAATTATATAAAGATCAATGTCGATGTAAGTTTTGTGGAGAGTATTAGTGCGGCGAGTGTGGGGGTGGTGGCAGGGGACTCTCCTGGGAGGGTCATAGTCTCCTCCTGGGATTTCATTGGACTTTGTAAAAGCGTAGAGGAGGCGGAGCTCTGTGCTTGCATTGCCTGTCTTTATATAGGTATTACTCTACAAAATCCTATAATCTTAAAGATTGACTGTGCAGTGGTGGTAGCGATCCTGAAAAATGAAAATTTTGACAGGTCATCATTGATGGATTTTGAAGAAGGAAGCGAATGAGTATCTCCAAGCTTATATCTAGTTTTAAGATCTTCAAGCTCAATCGCTCGGCCAATATGGTGGCCCATATGATTGCTAAATTTAGCTTTGATAATAGATCAGACGGTATCTTAGTTAGTAAGTGTTCGGTCCCGCGTGATGAATTTTGTAATGACTGATTGTAATAGCTAAGTTGGTTAATTAATACTCCTATATGAGGTGGTTTAAAACAAGATATATATTAAAATGGATAAAAGGGGATGTATCTAGACGTATTTTAGTCCTCAATATATCTATTTTTATCTATTTAGATGACAAGTATTTTCAGACAGAGAGAGTATATTAGGTGGTTTAAAAAACAAGGTATATACCGGTGTCGCTCTCTTCGATCCCCCGTGCACATCCGCACACAGCCTCCTCTGACTATACCACGCTGCGCCACCGCGTCCACTCCACCGGCCCCCTGCAGCACCAACCCACCTGAACTCCGTCGTCAGCTCCAGCGAGCGCGTGGCCGTTCGGGGGAGATGCGGTGTCGCCGTCAAAGGATGCCACAGAGCAGAGCAGAGGAGCGTCTCTTGGAGGGTGACGCAGATTTGGCAAGCGATGAGGTCGTTCATGGTCATCTTCTCGTCCAAGAGCCATTGGCGGTGAGGGCCTTGGGCAGCGGCGGCTGAGAGGAGCGTGAATCAGCGGGTACGAGATCGAGCCATTGGCGAGGGACAGGGAGGCGAGCTGAGTACCCAGGTCGAGCAGCCGCGGCTGGGTGACGAGGAGGAGAAGGGCGGGGTCCGTCAATGTGATGTGGTCAGTGCCATCGTGGCTGCGAAAGCAGATGCGGTACTGTTGTTCGATTCTCGGGAGAGGGACACGCTAGCGGCAGACCAGTGTTGGCCCAGTGCTGACGCCGAATACTTTCCGACCACGCATGATGACCAACAAAGACGAAGGACGACGACGCAAAGATGACTAGAATCGCTCGTGATCAATCTGCTATTTGGCCGATGCACTTTGGGCGAAGCTAACTCACGTAGAAAGCTGACTTCCGTAGCTAGCTAACACGACGTTGATTGATCTTTTTTTTGTGAGGGGACGTTGACTGATCTACTCTCGAAGGAACTCATACACGTAGCCGGCGTATTGCAACAGGCTCGATAATCGACGACCACGATAAAGGGTTCCCCGCTTTTTATATTATAGCAAACATGCCCGTGCGTTGCAACATGTGAGAAAAAGAATTATACGCTAACTAAAATATACTCCCTCCGTCTTAAAATTCTTGTCTTAGATTTGTCTAGATACGGATGTATCTAATACTAAAACGTGACTTGATACATTCGTATTTAGACAAATCTAAGACAAGAATTTTGGGACGGAGGGAGTATGACTCAATATGCTGACATATGAGCGTCCTCTATTTTAACACAGTGACTCTCCATATTGCGAACATGTTTTATAAGTTGCGAACAGTTTTGTAAAAGAACTAATATTTTTGAAACTGCGAAAATTTTATCTGCACATTTTTGAATTCACAAACATTTTATGATTTCTTGAACATGTTTTTCAAAATTCACAATGTTTTGAAATTTGGAAATCTCGAATTAATTTAAAGAAGAAAAAACAAAAAAATGAGAAAAGAAAAGTAAAGTAAAGACAAAAGACGAAATGGAAAAAACAGGGGCATCACGTCCTACGGGCCGGCCCAGGAACGCGCGGTGGGGGAGGGGAGGTGCGTGACAAAAAGAGGGGAGAAATCTGCAGAACTTGGGGATACAAAATTACACTCTAACAAAATAAGTATGGCTCAATACCCTCACATATGAGCGTCCTCCATTTTAACACCGTAACTCACCATGTTGCCACTTATCTTTCTTCCCATCCTCGCTGATGATGGATGCGATGTCCACGTGATTGCAATGTATTCGACATGGTAAATCCCAAGGCAATGAGCTTGCCACTGCACGGCACACTTTAAAATCTTTTAAAACAAATCTCATAAACCACAAACTCGCATTTTTTGAGTTTTTTTATATTTTCTAAAATTTTATGGACATTTTTGTCAGATTCAGGAATTTGTTTTGAATACACGATTATTTTTTCAAAATCATGAACATGGTTTTATTTCCCGACATTTCTTTCCAAATTATGTTTATTTTTATAATTTGCGAACAGTTGTAAGATCACTAATATTTTTGAAACTGCGAAAATTTTATGATTTCCCACACATTTTTGAAATCACAAACATTTTATGATTTCTCGAACATGTTTTTCAAAATTCACAATGTTTTGAAATTTGGAAATCTCAAGTTAATTTAAAGAAGGAAAAAAGAAAAAAAGTAATGAGAAAAGAAAAGAAAAGATGAAAGACGAAATGCAGAAAAAAATAGGGGCGTCACGCCCTGCAGGCCGGCCCATGAACGTGCACTGGGTTGGAGAGGGGAGGTGCGTGACAAAAAGAGGGGGAAAATCAGCGGAACATGGTTTTTTTAGGCCCATGAACTCGCAATTTTTTGAGTTTGTTCAATATTTTCTAAAATTTCAAGGACGTTTTTGTCAGATTCATGAATTTGTTTTGAATACACGATTATTTTTTCAAAATCATGAACATGGTTTTATTTCCCGACATTTCCAAATTGTGTCTATTTTTATAATTTAGAACAGTTGTAAAATCACTAATATTATTGAAACTACGAAAATTTTATGATTTCCCACACATTTTTGAAATCACAAACATTTTATGATTTCTCGAACATGTTTTTCAAAATTCGCAATGTTTTGAAATTTGGAAATCTCAAATTAATTTAAAGAAGGAAAAAACAAAAAAAAGAAATGAGAAAAGAAAATAAAAGACAAAAGACAAAAGATGAAATGCAAAAAAAATAGGGGCGTCACACCCTGCGGGTCGGCCCATGAACATGCACTGGGTTGGGGAGGGGAGGTGCGTGACAAAAAGAGGGGGGAAATTAGCGAAACCTGGGGATCAAACCCTGGTGTCTACGGTGGAATAGACGGGCTGTAGCCACTACGTTGTTTCTATGTGTGTGAGATATATGGAGTATCATCTGTATAAAACAACTTAGCATGGCGGTGACTTAAAAAAACGAATCAATTTTTGACTTATGGGTGGCATGGTGGGTAATTTTTGTCAACTTATAGAATAAATTATATGACGTACCACTAGAAGCATTAGTTGCTTTATTATTAGGTAGAGATAAAGCAACCACCCAATACAGCAAGCTCCTCAGGGCTGCATCACAACGAAGCCCAAAAAGAAAAAAACAAGAGAGAAAGAAAAACAAAACGAATGATGACACCGGCAAAACAACAAAACGAAGATGACCGACAACCGATACGCCCTCTGGAGATGTCCCACCGCGCTCCTAGCACTCTGAAGCATTGCGTACCGAGAAGCACATTCAAGAAGGAATGCGATGACAACGCCGCTACTGTCCGGAATAGTCCTAGGGTTTCCCGCGGTACGAGGACGGCAGTGTGGAAGGGGTATACCTGACGCCCTTCAGGAAGGAATGGCGGCACCCGCAGGCGTCACCGCATTGGTGACGGACGAGCCTCTAGGGATTTCTCTCGACCCAAAACAACTACCGCCACCCCGGACGCTCCGTCGAGCTCCACCCAGCTTGCCGCCCACCAGCATACGCCACCATGGTCTCGTTGCCATCCTTGTCGTCGCAATGAGGTCACCGACACGAGGCCAAGAGGAAGAAGGAGAGGACACCAGAATCAGGCGTAACAACAACACATCCGAGTGGGAGGGAACTTCCTCCACCACCACAGCGGCAACCAATCGTACGCGTCAACTAGGGCAAACCAGGCCCCTACAGGCTGAGCTAGGCCCAAACGGGCCCGTGAATCCCCCATCACCGCGTTGCAGCACGTTGGCTGACAGCACCGCCACCACCCGGAGACCGCTGACGCCCCACCTCCACCGCGAGGGAGCGCCGTCACCACGCGAAGGACAGGCGGCCTGCACCAACCCAGATGGGTCCTAGATCTGGGCCGTACGGGCACCACGGGCCATGGATGTGATACGTCTCCAACGTATCATAATTTATAAAGTATTCATGCTATATTACATGAGTTTATATGGGTTTGGTGCACTTTTATATAGTTTTTATGGACTAACATATTGATCCAGTGCCCGGTGACAATTCCTGTTTTTTGCAAGTTTTTTGTTTATCGGAAATCCATATCAAAGAAAGTCCAAACGCGATAAAATCTTACGGAGATTATATTTGGAATATGTGTGATCTTTGGGGAAAAAATCAACGCAAGATGGTGCCCGAGGGCCCCACAAGGCACCAGGCTGCGCCCTGATGCTTTGTGGGACCTTGCAGGTCGGTTGGAGCCCTTCTTTGGCCGCAAGAAAGATACTTTCTGGATGAAAATCCCCTCAAAATGCCAGCCCAATCGGAGTTACGGCTCTCTGGGTATTGAAGAAACGGTGAAGTGCTTCGAAAACAGTCGCGAGAAACAGAGAGATCTAATCTAGGCAGAGCTCCCTCTCTCCCCAGAGGGCCACGGAAGAAGAATAAGAAGGAGAGGGCCCCTTCCCCTTCTCCTCCGGTGGCCCCAGGATGTCGCGGGGACATCTCCTCCATCACCATCACCACCAACTTCGCCTCTGTTCTCATGGTGGTGTGTGAGTAGTTTATCCTCGAGGCTCAGGGTATGTCCTAGTAGTTATGTGTTTGATCTCTCTCTCTCTCTCTCTCTCTCTCTCGTTCTTGATTTGGCACGATCTTGATGTATCATGAGCTTTGATAATATAGTTGGATCATATGGTGTTCTTCGCTCTCTATCTTGAGTCTTTCCCTTTGGGGTTTCGTTATTATATGATTGAGTATTGGATTTGAAATCACTTGATGTATGTCTTGCATGCGGATACCCGTGGTGACAATGGGGTATTCAAGTGAGTCACTTGATGTATGTTTTGGTAATCAACTTGCGGATTCCCGTGGTGACATTGGTGTAATCTAGGCATAAGGGTTGATACACGTTTTTTTCCTACTTTCTCTGGTAGAAACTTTGGGGTACTCTTTGAAGTTCTTTGTGTTGGAGTGAATATTCTGAATCTGAAATTATTTGGTGTTATTGTAGTACAAACTCCAGGGTTGTTTGTGACACTTATAGGGATGGCTCAATAGATTGATCGGAAAGATAACTTTGAGGTGGTTCTCTACCTACAACAATTTCATCTTATGTTCTCCACTATCGATAAGAACTTTGGAGTGATTCTTTGTTGCACGTTGAGGGATTGTTATATGATTCAATTATGTTAGCACTGTTGAGAGTTGCAATCACTAGTGCAGAACATGCCTTTGTCACAGGTTCGTAAGGGCCTTTAGTGCCGGTTCTGCAACCGGCACTATGGAGTGGAGACTAAAGGCCCCCCCTTTAGTACCGGTTCGGCACGAACCGGCGCTAAAGTGCCACCATGTGGCACGAGCCAGGCCCGGGTGCTGGTAGACCATTAGTACCAGTTGGTAGCACCAACCGGTACTAAATGTTTGGGGGGGGGGGGTTTGGTTTTAATTTTAATTTTTCCATTAATTTTGTGTTTTCCATTTAATTCTTTTTTGTTTGCTGGTATTTTACGATACTACATATTGTACACGTTATGCATATATATATAAATATATTTTCTCGTAGAACTGATCATATATATATAATCGAATGTCTCACAACCACCATTAATTATTCACAAATACACATGTATATATATACAATTTCTCCTACATGTTGCCTTGGTGCCTTTGGAGCACGATGACAAGTGGTTCATGGGGGCGGTAGCGGGTAATAGTATTCTCCTTTGGGATCTATGACCTGGTCGAGCAAAAATCCCGCTATTTCTTCTTGAAGTGCTCGTATGCGCTCCTCTGATAGGAGCTTGTCCCGCACCTCTTTGAACTGTTAAGAAGGAGATCAATATGCATGTGTATTAGTTGTGTGACTAGATATCGACAATCATGTAAGATTTGTGAATAGTGTTCTGGCAAACGTACCCAGTCCTGTCTATCAGATCTGCTCCTTTCGGACGCCATCATGTGAATGTTCTCGCAAACGTAGTATGCACACACTTCAGTCCCCGACGCCTGCTTCAGGGCCTTTACGACAATAGAATTTAATCAGATAATAATTAATCAAGCATGTTAATTAATTAATGGTATTGAAACAAGAATTAAAGAGATGGTAGCTAGCTAGCTAGTACTACTTAATTACTTACCTTGGGTCGATATCAACATAGCTTTTGTCGCCATTTTCCTGGAGTCACCTTGATGTACTTTGCCCAAGCCCTACCCGCCGGCAAAGAAAATTAATAAAGGAGTTATTCAAAATAGTTCATATCAGGAAATGACGAACTAAATAGGCCGAGATATAGTTAATAATGATTGAAATAACCTGTCGACTATCCCCTTCACGATGCTGTAGTCACTATTTTTTTAAGTAGTGAGTCCAGTACTTCAACTTTTCCTTCGTCAACTTTAATGTCTAACAAGATCCAGTGGAAGCTGCATGCGCATACTTTTGCATGTATAAATTAAGCGGGCATCTGCATAACACTAATCAACTATAACCCTAAACCCTATACACTTATTAACATGTAGCTAGTAAGCAAAAAAAAAAATTTGTAGTACAAGACAGTGTGACTCACTCGAAGTTGTAAGGAAGTAGTATATCTTCATTGCTATTGAGGCGCTTCAAGAACTCTACCATGTTTTTCTCTACATCTTGTCTACACCATTCCAATTTCCATGTGTATTCATTAACGGTATTTGGGTCAATGAACCCAATGCCATAGCGTCCAGCTTTTTTCATTTCATACATCTTCATCCTGCATAATACCACAGAAAAGAATATATAGTGAGGATATATAATTACAGGTAATTAATGATCAATCAATGAGCACTAGAGCTAGCTTGAGACTTAAATTACAGAAAGAAATCACTTACAGACAATAGCAACTGACGATAGATTTGTCGAGTGCATCTTGATTGAATAACTGAAATAGTTCTGAATACTCAACGGTCAGAGCTTTCTTCTGGAAGTAATGATCTTCCTCGACTTGCACCATGAGGGACTCTCGATTGGAAATCTTGGTAATTTTCATGTACCAATCATGCAATTCATACATTCTCGTTGGGAGGTTCTTGACCTCCTCGGGCTCGACCAAAGGTTCGCCGCGGACATATTTCCGTTTTATTTCCTCCTCTCTAAGCAGAGGCATGGGCTCGATATCGAGGAGTTGTCCAACGGTGATCTTGAGCATTTCAGCCTGCATTATATGCTCCTCGGTTATTACCACATCGCCCAGCTCGGGAACGTAAACGGTTTGCCCACAATAATAGTGGGCGCGCGTACTCTCATGTGTTGTTGGCACAACAAGCGGGGGGGGGGGGGGTCGATTGCACCGCCTGTTCTCCCAGCTGGGGAACGGTTTTCCCGCATTTTTTAACAGCTGCTTGTTGGCTCGAGCTCGAGCTCGCTTCTTTCTGTAGTCGTGCTCGATGTGCCTTCCTGATTTGGCGCTCATAGTCTGAGTCAACAGGCTTGGGAGCTGGTGGTCTAGCCATACGAATGAAGTGGTCAATCTTTTCCTCAGGCGCTTTCCCCTCGGTGGCGTTGCCGGTTTCGGTCGAAAATGAGCGTCCACTTCGGCCCGCACTATTGCATCATTTTGCTCCTCGGTCATGTCGTAAGGCCTCTGAGGAAGAGGAGCGAGGCTGCTTGGACCATATTTATATCACTTGTCTCCGCCTGTACTTTCTGTACTACCTCGACTCGTACCGCTACGCACCATAGCTGCGGCGTGTCTCTTCTGTGATTTCTTAGGTGGCGGAGACGGCTGACGTGGCTTAGTTGGAGTAGGAGGAGTGGCATGACGCTGTGCCGGACTTGAAGCAGGAGGTGTGGCCTGACACGGTGTTGGATTTGAAGCAGGAGGTGTGGCCTGACGCTATGCCGGACTTGAAGCAGGAGGTGTGGCCTGACACGGTGTCAGACTTGAAACAGGAGGAGTGGCCTGACGGTGTGCCGGACTTGAAGCAGGAGTCTGCTCACGCGTTCGTGGACTTGGAGGAGCGGGAGTCTGCTAACACGGTGGCGGACTTCGAGGAGGAGTCGGCAGACGTGGTGTCGGTGGACTTCGAAAGATGATGCAATCATTTTTCCATAGGATGATACGATGTATGGCCTCTCCCAGTGTTTGCTCGTCGTCACCTCCAGGAATGTTAAGCTCTAGCCCCGAATATGGGCCCACCACCTCATCAACCAAGACACGAGCATAGCCCGCTGGAATCGGGGCGCAATGGAAGGTTGCTTCGGGGGTAATTGTGAAAGCAACGGCGTTCGCCACCTTCATGGATATATTCTTCATTTTGAAGTGTAGCTCACAGTTAGTGTTCTCTATGATGTCATCCACAGGGTATGTATCCAGCAGTGCGTCGCCCGGGGCGGAACCAACGCTGCTTCTCGGCATGGATGGGACGGTGCTATCCAATGCTGGATGATCATCCGCTTGCTGCTGCCGCTGCTGAGACCCCCTTTCCTGGCTAAGTGAGTCGATCTGCTGCTGCTGCTGCTGCTGGAATTTGAGTGCCAAGTCCGCGTGCCTTGCTTCTAGGCCTTGAAGGCGTTCCGCGTCCTGCTTCCTCTGCTCCTCCTCCAGCTTCCTCTTCTTCTCCTCCTCCATCTTCTTTCTTGCACGGGTCCTGTAGTCGTCGTTCCATTCCGAAAAGCCCTCATACCAGGGAATAACGCCCTTGCCTCGTATTCTTCCCGGGTGTCCAGGATTTCCCAGGGTGCGCGTAAGCTCGTCGTTCTCTCTGTTGGGCGTGAACACCCCCTTTCGAGCATCTTCTATTGCGTCAAGTAACTTTTGTTCTGCTCCTTTTAGACTTGCCTTCTTCGAAACCAGGCATGTCTTCGGGTCCAATGCCCCCCCCCATGCGCATAGAACCAAGTTCTGCACCTGGGGGGCCAGCTCCTAGTAACCGGAGTGACCCCTGCATCCTCCATCTCTTGCTCAGACTTATCCCACTTAGGCATTGCCACCGCGTAGCCACCTGGACCCAGCCTATGGAACTGTGTCTTTTTTGCGGCATTGGCCTTGTTTTTTTCTCGACCGTTCCTTAGATAATTCTGATTCCTTGAATTTCACGAAAGCGGGCCAGTGTTCTCTTTGCTTCTCCAGTGTTCCCTTGAAGTCTAGAGTCTTCCTTTCTGCAGCGAGGTAGTTGGCCCATACAGTTTTCTTGTGGATGTTGAATGCAATTGCCATCTTCTTAAGAGCAGTGTCCTTGACTTTCTGCACATCTGCATCAGTGAAATAATCTGGTAGGGTGAAATGTTCCATCAGAGATTCCCAAAGCTTTTGTTTTGCTCTGTCGTCGACCCAAGTAACATCTGGGCGTTTAGTTTTTGGCTCTTTCCATTCTTGAATGGAGATCGGGAGTTGGTCCTTCACAAGAATTCCGCACTGACGAACGAACTTGCTCGCAATGTTCTTAGGCGTGAGGGATTCGCCACTAGCTTTGATGGAATCAATGTTGTACTTGACACCCTCCTTCAACTTTCTGCTCGGGCCGTGCTTTGTCCTGCTGTCTGAAGAAGCAGATTTGCTCGATCTGGAGGGCTGAAAGAAGAAAGATCGATTCTTTAATATATCTTCAAATAAAAAAACATGTGATGATCACTAGATGCCTGCTTATATAAATATACCTCACCGGTAGTCTTTGTTATTTCAAGATCAACATTGTATTCGTCATCATAATCATTGTCTGCGTCATCATAATCATAATCATAGTTCATGACTTCATCAGCTCGGTCGTCGAGATCGAATATCTTATCATCACCCTCCCCGGTATTGTTCAGATATTGGGAGCCGTCATTTGCTTCATTCAGATCATCTGGCCTGCTAGGGCTGCGTATGATCTCGAACAGGGCCTCTTCTCCCTCTCTGCCGGTATTGTCCGTCATAGCTTTTATTTAACTAATACAGAAGAAATATAAAACAATTTAGTATTCAAATTACAATGCATGGATGCAATCAATAAGGAAAAACTGAATCATATAGTACATAATATGCATTGTCTCGAATAATATATAATCTCGAATACATCGTCTCGAATAATATATAATCTCGAATACATCGTCTCAAATAATATTAATCTCGAATACATCGTCTCAAATAATATATAATCTCGAATACATCACTGGCTAGGTAGCTAATAAAGATCGAATACTATAGAAGAATCTAGGCCACTCGCGGTTCCTGGGGCGCGGGCGGTGGACACCCAAAGACAAGGAACCATCACAGGATCATATCTCCGGTCATCTGCCCAAAGAACCTGCCAGGTATTGGAGAACCTGACGTCCATAGAAGGCATGTAGCGATGGACGTGCTCGTCCTCCTTCCTGACACGACGACGCACCACCTCCGGCGGGGCCGGCTCCCTCTGCACCGAATGTGGCCCACGCGAACGCCACCAAAGGAGATCAGGGTCGACCATGGGACCCGAGGCCGGGTTCCTCACCAAGCGTCGTGCCCCTCCAGGTAGCACCTCCCAGTGCCAGCCCGGCGGAGCCCAATCCTGGACATGGGTCCTCTGAAGCAGGATGTCGTCGCGAACGGGTCGACGGCGAGGATGCGGGCCGGGCATCGTCGACAACAAATACTATATGCCGCAAAAGTAAATTAACATTTTTTAAATGATTGGATTGTGATTTCTTATATGCAAATTCTAAATTTTATAACTAAAAATATAATAAACTAAAAAAACATCGACCATATCTAAAACTAACATTTCTAACATTTCTATAACTAAAATTGTATAACTAATTTTTCTTTAACATTTCTATAACATTAATACAGAAAAAACTAACATTTCTATATATAACTAACATTTCTATATAACTAACATTTCTATAACATTAATACTGAAAAAAATGAAAAAACCAATAACTAATAACAGAAAAACTAAAAACTAAAAACAGAAAAACTGAAAAACAAAAAACTAAAAACAGAACAAAAATTGTGTATGTGTGTGTATGGTGTGTGTGTATGTGTGTGTGTGTATGTGTGTGTATGTGTTGTGTGTGCAGGCGACGGCGAGCCAAGGCGACGGCGCCGGCGGCGCGCGCGGCGGCTTCGATTGGAGGGAGAGGAGAGGGGGACAGAGGCTCACAGCACGGGCGAGGTCGAGGCGACGACGACGACGACGCGGGCCGGTGCGGGGACGAGGACGCAGGCCGGTGCGGAGATGGGGACGGGCCGGCGACGCGGACGGCGCCACGAGGACGGGGGCGGTGCGGAGTCGACGGGGACGGCGTGACGGCGGCGGCGACGGCGCGGGACGGGGCGGCGGCGATGAAGCAGAGAGAAGTGGGAGGAAACTGACGAAATTTTCGTAAGTGTTTCTTATATAGGATGGTCCTTTAGTACCGGTTGGAGCCACCAACCGGTACTAAAGGTCGATTTTGGCCAGGCCAAGCGGCGGGAAGCGCCCACCTTTAGTACCGGGTGGTGGCACCAACCGGTACTAAAGGCCCACCCTTTAGTACCGGTTGGTGCCACCACCCGGTACTAAAGGGTGTGCGCTGCCAGGCGAGGGGCGCAGAAGTTTATATAGTCCCACCTCGCTAGCTGAGGAGCGCCAGGACCAGTTTATAAGCCCTGACGTGGGCACTGCATTGAGCTCCTCTCAATAGCAGGCCTTCTGGGCCTACGTCTCCTACTCTGCCTGTGGGCCTACTAGGCTTGCGGGCCTGCATCCTGGCCCAACTACAGGTTGGGTTTCTAGTATGCAGGCCGCTCTGGCCCAGTAGGTGGGCTTTTTTATTTTCTTATTTTTTTGCTTTATTTATTTTTGGTTTATTTATTTTTGAGTTGTTTTTTTGCTGTATTTAGAGTTTCTTTGGGAATATTTTTGCTTTAGGTACAAAAATTTACAAACTTTCTGTTAGTGCCGGTAGTTTACAAATTTGAATAGTTTACATTTTTAATTATTTGAAATTTGTGTGAATCACTAGTTTGTGAATAACTTAACTTTGAATATAGATTTTCAGTGATTTTTTTCTTATGTTTAATATTAGTGTGTTTTATCATTATATTCAATTTGGTAATGCTTAGGTTATTTAAAAAATGAAATCCCTTTGTAACGGATGAGTTTTCGTCCGAAACCCTGATACTTCGAAAGAGATTGTCCATTTTATACACGAAGTGCATCCAGTTTTTGCGGTAACCCTCTCTACTTTTTTGCACATGCTATGTGGGTGAAATTATGATACCATGCCAACTTTCAACCTTTTCTGAGTTCATTTGAAATGCTTTTCAATTTCAGGGTCATTTAGCTGAAAAAATCAGTAAATGCATGAAAGAATTTGTTTGCACATAAAATTTCTTCGCGTTTCAAATGCCAAAACACATAACTACCCTAACTATTACAGAGATTCCCTCCTGGGTGTGAAACACAGAAGAAAGTGATGATAGTGAAGCCGATCACATCCCAGATCTTTGGGTGTGAAAGTTTTTCTTCGCGTATGTCCCTTTGCGCCGTAGCCATGGAAAATCTTCATCATTTAACTGGATGCTCGGGTCAATATTCACTGTGAATGGAGCAATTTCATCAGACTTTTCATAATCTTCTGACATGTCTGTCTTGTCATCCACTCCCACGATGTTTCTCTTCCCAGAAAGAACTACGTGGCGCTTTGGCTCATCATATGATGCATTCGCTTCCTTATCTTTTCTTTTTCTCGGCTTGGTAGACATATCCTCCACATAGAAAACCTGTGCCACATCATTAGCTAGGACGAATGGTTTGTCTGCATACGCAAGATTGTTGAGATCCACTGTTGTCATTCCATACTGCGGGTCTTCCGTTACCCCATATCGTGTCATATTGACCCATTTGCACCGAAACAAAGGGACCTTCAAATCAAGTCCATAGTCAAGTTCCCATATCTCCTCTATGTAACCATAATATGTTTCCTTTCCCGTCTTGGTTGTTGCATCAAAGCGGACACCACTGTTTTGGTTGGTGCTCTTCTTATCTTGGGCGATCGTGTAGAATGTATTACCATTTATCTCGTACCCTTTGAAAGTCATTATATTCGAAGATGGTAACTGGGACAGCGAGTACATGTCATCTTCAATAGAGGCGTCATGCATGGTATGTGTCTGCAACCAGCCGGCGAAACTCCTGGTTTGTTCACGTGTAATCCAGTCATCAGACCGCTCCGGGTGTTTGGAGCGTAGAAAATTCTTGTGTTCATCCATATACGGAGCCACCAAGGCGGAATTCTGTATAACTGTGTAGTGTGCTTCAGTGAGAGAATGTCCGTCCATACATATTTTTTGATTCCCTCCTAGCGTGCCTTTTCCATCCAGTCTGCCCTTATGCCGCGATTCAGGAACACCAATCGGCTTAAGGTCAGGAATAAAGTCAATACAAAACTCAATGACCTCCTCATTTTCATGGCCCTTGGAGATACTTCCTTCTGGCCTAGCACGGTTATGAACATATTTCTTTAAGACTCCCATGAACCTCTCAAATGGGAACATATTGTGTAGAAATACAGGACCCAAAACGCTAATCTCTTCGCATAGGTGAACTAGGACGTGAGTCATGATGTTGAAGAAGGATGGTGGGAACACCAACTCGAAACTGACAAGACATTGCACCAAATCATTCTCTAACCTTGGTATGATTTCTGGATCGGTTACCTTCTGAGAGATAGCATTGAGGAATGCACATAGCTTCACAATGGCTAATCGAACGTTATCCGGTAGAAGCCCCCTCAATGCAACCGGAAGCAATTGCGTCATAATCATGTGGCAGTCATGAGACTTTAGGTTCTGGAAATTTTTCTCTGCCATGTTTATTATTGCCTTTATATTCGACGAGAAGCCAGACGGTACATTAATACTGAGCAGGCATTCAAAGAAGATTTCCTTCTCTTCTTTGGTAAGAGCGTAGCTGGCATGCCCCTGATGTATGCCATCTTTTCCATGCATATGTTGCTGGTCCTCCCGTGCCTCAGGTGTATCTTTTGTCTTCACATACACGCCCAAGAAGCCAAGCAAGGTCACGCAAAGATTCTTCGTCACGTGCATCACGTCGATTGTGGAGCGGACCTCTAGGTCTTTCCAATAGGGCAGGTCCCAGAATATAGATTTCTTCTTCCACATGGGTGCGCGTCCGTAAGTGTCCTTTGGAACAGGTTGTCCGCCAGGACCCTTTCCAAAGATTACCTTCAAATCCTTGACCATATCATGTACATCAGCACCAGTACGGTGCCGAGGCTTTGTCCGGTGATCTGCCTCACCTTTGAAATGCTTGCCTTTCTTTCTTACGGGATGCCTGCTCAGAAGAAATCGACGATGTCCCAGGTACACATTCTTCCTACAATTCTCCAAATATATACTGTCGGTATCATCCAAACAGTGCGTGCATCCGCGGTATCCCTTGTTTGTCTGTCCTGAAAGGTTACTGAGAGCAGGCCAATCATTGATGGTCACGAACAACAACGCCTTTAGGTCAAATTCTTCCCCCATGTGCTCATCCCACGCACGTACACCTGTTCCATTCCACAGCTGTAAGAGTTATTCAACTAATGGCCTTAGGTACACATCAATGTCATTGCCGGGTTGCTTAGGGCCTTGGATGAGCACTGGCATCATAATGAACTTCCGCTTCATGCACAACCAAGGAGGAAGGATATACAAACATAGAGTCACAGGACAGGTGCTATGGTTGCTGCTCTGCTCCCCAAAAGGATTAATGCCATCTGCGCTTAGACCAAACCATACGTTCCTTGCGTCATCTGCAAACTCCTTCCCGTACTTTCTCTCAATTTTTCTCCACTGCGACCCGTCAGCGGGTACTCTCAACTTTCCGTCTTTCTTACGGTCTTCTCTGTGCCATCGCATCGCCGTGGTATTATAGGAGCATACCACATCACCTTGGCAGGAATCTTGTTCCTGGGGCGCTCGCCCTCGACATCACCAGGGTCATCGCGCCTGATCTTATAGCGCAATGCACCTCATACCGGGCAAGCGTTCAAATCCTCGTACTCACCGCGGTAGAGGATGCAGTCATTAGGGCATGCATGTATCTTCTGCACCTCTAATCCTAGAGGGCAGACAACCTTCTTTGCTTCGTACGTACTCTCGGGCAATTCGTTGTCCTTTGGAAGCATATTCTTTATCATTACCAGCAACTTTCCAAATCCCTTGTCAGATACACCATTCTCTGCCTTCCATTGCAGCAATTCCAGTGTGGTGCCCAACTTTTTCTTGTCAGCTTCGCAATTCGGGTACAAAAATTTCTTGTGATCCTCTAACATGCGCTGCAACTTCTTCTTCTCCAAATAACTTGCGCAGTTTCTCTTTGCATTGGCAATGGCCCGACCTAGATCATCAGCGGGCTCATCTGATGCCTCTTCTTCAGCTTCTTCCCGCATTGCCAGCTCAGCTTCTTCCCCCATTGTTGTATCATCGTATTCAGGGAACCCATGGCCTGGATAGCTGTCGTCGTCCTCTTCTTCTTCATTGTCTTCCATCATAACCCCTCTTTCTCCGTGCTTGGTCCAAACATTATAGTGGGGCATGAAACCGGACTTAAACAGGTGGACGTGAATGGTTCTTGACGTAGAGTAATTGTGATCATTCTTACAGACTAAACATGGACAAGGCATAAAACCATCCGCCCGCTTGTTTGCCTCAGCCGCAAGCAGAAAAGTTTGCACACCATTAATGAACTCGGGAGAGCATCGGTCATCGTACATCCATTGCCGGCTCATCTTCATTACACAACACCGAATAGACCAAATTAATACAAGTTCATACATAAAGTTCATACAAGACTTAAATGCAACAAACAAATAACTCTCTAACTAAAGAATTTAAATGCAACAACAAATGCGATCAAGATCGCAACTAAGGTAACAATTGATCCAACAGCATAATGATACCAAGCCTCACTATCAATGGCATATTTTCTAATCTTTCTAATCTTCAAGCGCATTTTCTCCATCTTGATCTTGTGATCATCGACGACATCGGCAACATGCAACTACAATTCCATCTTCTCCCCCTCAATTCTTTTCAATTTTTCTTTCAAATACTCATTTTCTCTTGCAACTAAATTTAACCTCTCGATAATAGGGTCGGTTGGAATTTTCGGTTCACAAACCTCCTAGACAAAAATATCTATGTCAACTTGATGGGCATAATTTGTCATAAACACGAAATGCGACAACTAGTTTTAAAAGAGAATATACCACATCCGAATCATAACAAGGATGAGGGCTGACGGGGACGGATATCAAAACCATGGCACTATGTATAACAAACAACGTACGGGTAAGATAATTATACGAGTAACTATATATCAAAATCACACAAACATCAATTTGGTAATGTAAAACATTCATGAACAAGAGGCTCACCACAAGGTGGTGCCGGCGACGGAACGGTGCGGGCGATCGACTGTGGTTACGACGGAGATTTAGAAGGCACTATGTAAACCACACCTACATATGCAAACTAAGTGTTAGTTTTGACCACAAATTGCATATAAATCAAATACTAGCACATATATTTTCTACCAAATTACTAAACTCATAAATTAATCACTATACAAAGCATTGCAAGAGCTAATCTAGCAATGAGAGATGAAAGGACAAAGTTGCTAACCTTTGTGATCATTTGAATGGATGGGGGCCTTCAAATCTTGACAAATTTTGGGCAAAATGTGTGATGAGCTCGAGAGGAAGAGGGGAAGAACAGAGAGGAGAGGGGAAAGGGGAAGAACAGAGCGAGCTCGGGTGGACGAAGGGCTTATGTAGGACGACCTTTAGCACCGGTTCGTGCCATGAACCGGTACTAAAGGTGCGGGAGGGGCCTCGGACTGACAACATCCTGCCACCACTCACTTTAGTACCGGTCCGTGGCACGAACCGGTGCTAAAGGTAGGCCACGAACCGGTACTAATGAAAGTGGCTGGCTAGCCGTTGGAACCGGCACTAATGCACACATTAGTGCCGGCTCAAAAGCAAACCGGCACTAATGTGCTTGACATTTGACCCTTTTTCTACTACTGAATAGTGAAAGCATGAACCCTAGGCCTTGTTTTTAAGCATTGATATACTGTTTGTGCTCACTTTTGTTACTTGTTGCTTTGTTGTTTATTTTATTTCGGATTACAAAAACCTATATCTACTATCCATACTACACTTGTATAACCATCTCTTCGCCGAACTAGTGCACGTACACAATTTGCCATTGTATTGGGTGTGTTGGGACACAAGAAATTTCTTTTATTTGATTACAGGGTTGTTCGAGAGAGACCATCTTAATCCTACACCTCCCACTGATTGATAAACTCTTAGGTCATCCGCTTGAGAGAAATTTGCTACTGTCTTAAGAAAACACTACGCTTGGAGGCCTGACAGAGTCTACAATAAGAAACTTCCATAGTAGACATCAGGCTGCACCACTACACTGCCCTGCAGACAACGCTCGCGCCGCCGCACCGAACAGCCCTCGGTCAGCCCGTGTCAAGATGTAGCCGCCCTAGGAGCACCACAACCGTGAGGGAGAGAGCTCCACCTCTGCCTCCAAGCGCGCGGGGAAGAGAAGTCCACCATCGTCGGCACCACCTGGGTTACGCCAGTGGTGGCAAAAGGGAGGGGTGAGGAAGGGGGCCGAGGCGGGGAACGAGGTGGCAGCGCTTCGTCACGGCGTGATGCGACGGGAGCGCAGGGGCGTCTCGAGTTATCTTGAAATCGCCCCCCAACGGGCTTGATAATCGAGCCTGATTCTTTTCTTCTTTATTCCTTCTCGTCGCGGTGTTGATTACAAGGGGCTATAAGCAGCTTGGCAAGCAAGCTAATCTACACGTACACGGTCACAACTTCCTATCCTACTAGGTAAGTTTTGTGTATGATCCGGATACAACGTCACCCACGTCTTGGTTAATTCCAATAACCAGCCCATTCCTGGAGCTTGTGCTTGTCGCCGATGGTGTTGTGAAAGATGCCTTGCCCATCGATCCTCATGAAGGTGTTCGCCTTCCATGATAAAGAATTAAAATGTTGAGAACTAGCCGCTAGTTACTCAGTGAGTGTAAAAATGCTGACCAAGAGTTGCATGCCTAAAACTTCTATCATCCTAGGACAACAAGCCATCATTAGAGCATCTCCAATAGATGATGTAGATGCAAAAATAACCGAGTCTTACATCACGAATCCCACAAACAACAATGCTCCAATAGACGATGTAGATGTAAAAAAATTACTCAGCTTTTGCTCTAGATGTGAAATACATCACCAAAGTGATGCAAATTTACATCACTTGGGCCTCTCGAGTAAAACTCGAGCAAAATGCATGTAGCCCCAACTTCCGCATGAAACATGCTTGCGCCGCGCTTGACTTCCCGCCGCCGCCGCCAACATGATTGCCACAAATCGGCACAGCGGACTTGTAGCCCCACGTCCCATGGCTGCCGCCAGATTGAAACCACCAGCGAGGAAGAAGGTGTGACGCCCGTGATTCAATCGTACACTAATCATGCACGCAAACGTGTACAATCAAGATCAGGGACTCATGGGAAGATATCACAACACAACTCTAAAAACATAAATAAGTCATACAAGCATCATAATACAAGCCAGGGGCCTCGAGGGCTCGAATACAAGTACTCGATCATAGACGAGTCAGCGGAAGCAACAATATCTGAGTATAGACGTAAGTTAAACAATTTGCCATAAGATGGCTAGCACAAACTGGGATACAGATCGAAAGAGGCGTAGGCCTCCTGCCTGGGATCCTCCTAAACTACTTCTGGTCATCGGCGGCGGCCTGCACGTAGTAGTAGGCACCCTCGGTGTAGTAGGGGTCATCGTCGACGGTGGCGTCTAGCTCCGGGGCTCCAACCTCTAGTTGCGACAACCAGGTAAAAACGAAAGGGGGAAAAGAGGGAGAAAAGCAACCGTGAGTACTCATCCAAAGTACTCGCAAGTAAGGATTTACACTACATATGCATGGGTATCTGTGTAAAGGGGCAATATCGGTGGACTGAACTGCAGAATGCCAGAATAAGAGGGGGATAGCTAGTCCTGCCAAAGACTACGCTTCTGGCAGTCTCCATCTTGCAGCATGTAGAAGAGAGTAGATGGTAAGTTCACCAAGTAGCATCGCATAGCATAAACCTACCCGGCTATCCTCCCCTCGTCGCCCTGTGTGAGAGCGATCACCGGGTTATATTTGGCACTTGGAAGGGTGTGTTTTATTAAGTATCCGGTTCTAGTTGTCATAAGGTCAAGGTACAATTCCGGGTCGTCCCGTTACAGAGGATCATGGCTATTCGAATAGATAAACTTCCCTGTAGGGGTGCACCACATTACCCAACAAGCTCGACCCCCTTTGGCCGGACACACTTTCCTGGGTCATGCCCGGCCTCGGAAGATCAACACGTCGCAGCCCCACCTAGGCACAACAAAGAGGTCAGCACGCCGGTCTAAATCCTATGGCGCAGGGGTCTGGGCAAATCGCCCATTGCACACCTGCATGTTGCGAGGGTGGCCGGAAGCAGACCTAGCCTCCCTAATACAAGAGCAGGCGTTCCAGTCCAATCCAGCGTGCGCTGCTCAGTCACTGACGTCACGAAGGCTTCGGCTGATACCACGACGTCGAGTGCCCATAACTGTTCCCGCGTAGTTTATTAGTGTGTATAGGCCAGTGGCCAGACTCAGATCAAATACCAAGATCTCGTTCAGCATGTTAATTGATGTCACCGCGGACGCCGACCAGGGCCAGGCCCACCTCTCTCCTAGGTGGTCTCAACCTGCCCTGTCGCTCCGCCACCAAGTAACAGTCGGGGGCCGTCGGGAACCCAGGCCCACCACTACCGGGATGGAACCACCTGTCCTTTCAGCCCCCACATCGAAATCACTTGCGGGTACTCTACGAGCCGACACGTCTTTAGTCACCACATGTATCATATATTATGTATATAAGTATATACCCGTGATCACCTCCCGAGTGATCACGGCCTGATAGTGTTGCATGGCAGATGGACAAGAATGTAGGACCACGGATGGAATACTAGCATCCTATACTAAGCCTTTAGGATTGCAGGTAAGGGTAACAACTGTAGCAACAATGACAGGCTATGCGGCAGAATAGGATTAACCGAAAGCAGTAACATACTACACTACTCTAATGAAAGCAGTAGAGAGAAGGAATAGGCGATATCTGGTGATCAAGGGGGGGCTTGCCTGGTTGCTCTGCAGACAGAAACGGACCCTCGAAGGTTAAGTAGTCGATCACTGGTTCAACCGCGGTCTCGGGGTCTACCGGAAAGAAGTAACGGGGAGGGAACCAATAAATAATAGAGCAATCAAAGCATCACAAAGCATAACATGGCAATACGCGGTGCTAGGGGTGACCTAGCGCAGTGCTAGGTGCTACCGACGAACGGGGAAACATCCAGGAAAGTATCCCCGGTGTTTCACGTTTTCAGACAGATGAATCAGAGGGGGAAAGTTGCGTGTCTGCTATGCTAGGGATGTGTGGCGGACGAACGGGACGCGTATTCGGATTTGTCTCGTCGTTCTGAGCAACTTTCATGTACAAAGATTTTTCATCCGAGTTACGGATTATTTTATATTAATTTTTAAAAATTTAAATCATTTTTAGGATTAACAGAATTAATTAAATCAAAAAGCACTTATGACGTTAGCATGATGCAAGCGGTCAAAGTTGACCGTTGACCAGTCAACTGATGGGTGGGTCCCGCATGTCATAGGATGTTAACTAATTAACAGTAGTTAGTTTTATTAGCAGGTTAATTAGGTTTAATTAACTAGATTAATTAAGTTAATTAATTATTTAACTAATTAATCATTTATTTATTTATTTTTTACTCTTTTTTAATAAAACAGGGACGTGGGGCCCCGACAGTCAGTGGCCCATAGGCCATAGCGGGGCGGGGCATTAGCGGGTGAAGCCCGAACGGGCGCTGGCGACGGGGGCGCACCCGGTTGGGTGCTTGCGCGCCGATGGCCGCGGCGGGGTGGCCGCGGTCGGCCTGAAGCGGGCTGGGACGGGCGCTGGGTGACTGGATCCGAGCGCACGACGGGGCGAGGCAAACAGGGCGGCAGCGGGGCGCCGGCGGTCACGTCGACAAGCGGCCGCAGCCGTAGGGAAGGGCGGCAACGGCAGGGCGAGGCCACGGGCTTCGGCCGGCAGCAGGGGATGGGCTTCGGCCGGCAGCAGGGGATGGGCAGCGCAGCCGCGGCGAGGCCTGCGCGGTCGCAGCAGCGAGGGAAGCAGGGCGGCACCCGTGCGTGCTGCGGCAAGGCGGGCGACAGACGACGCGGAGCTAAGACGACACTAGCAGCAAGCGGGAGGCAGCGGGCGAATGGACGTGGCATGCAGGGTCGGGGTGCGGTGTCGCGAGGGAAGGCGGAGGTCGGGTCGGGCGCCGTGGCCACGGCTAACGGCGCGCGAGGGCGGAGTGCAGATGGGGAGGCCGGGCCTCACCAACGTTGCATGGAAAATGGCAGCGAGCTCAGGGAGGTGGACGGGGACGACGGCGAGCGATGATGGGGACGAGTCGACGACGGAGAGGACGGCGTGCAGTCCGGCGGGGAGGTCTAGCGAACGGTGGGGCTCCGGTGGCGGCGATGTCCAGGGAGCAGCGAGGCTCGTTGGAGACCGGTGGGGGGGAGGTTGTGGAGGCGTGCGACGGGTCGAGGCGGCAGGAGGGGCGACCGGGCGTCTCCGGCGAGCCGGCGATGTGCGAGGTCGAGCGCCCCCGATCTCGATCTAGATCGGGGAGGGAGAGCGAGGAGTGGGGGGGAGCGGCAACGTGGGCTAGGGTTCGGGGGAGTGGGAAGGAGGGTTGTAACCCAATGGGGGTTTTGGGCCGGCCTGGCTGGCAGTGGCCGCTGGGCCACGGCCCAGCTGGGGGGCGGGGGCTTTTTTTTTCAATGGTTTTCTTTTATTATTATTCTTTTTACTTTTCTTTTCTGTTTTAATTTTAGTTCCACATTATTTTTACTTAGTAAAATATGATAACATCTCCTAAAATAACGTTTCAAAATAACCCTCTGCCACAAAAGGTTTTAACCCAAAATAAAATAGTTTAGTGTTTTATGAAATACCAAAGGCATTTAAATAATGTTTTTGCTACCGTTTAAATCATTTTAGTGCATTTATACATTATATAAAAATGTGGATTCTTCATCACAATCATCTATGCATTAACTAGCTGTAACACCCCAAAAATTTGACCTTGTTTTATTAATTGAAAATTTGCCAGGAAATTAAATTTTTGTTTTTCTGGATTTCTCCTTTGATTTCAGAACCCCTCTTATCTTTATTTTTGTGGGTTTTTACCTCAAGTGGAAACTTTCCAAAAATATTTTTGGACTTGTATGCCCTCTTTATAAAAACAGATTCTTTATCAGTGGATTTATTTGCATAATTGCTTTCATGATCTTTATTCTTTTAAAATGATCTTCCATAAATTTGGAGCCCCTTTTTGCACTGCAACTATTTGATAAATGCTTTTAAAATTTTCACCAAAATTTGGGGATGACATGTGAGGTTTCCACATCACTTTTATGCAAAAACATCTTTTGGTTATTGGAGATTTTGAGCTCCACATCAATTTTTCAAATCTGGTCCTGTAGGTATTTTTGCACTACAACCTATTTAAATATTCTTCTAAAAATTCTTCCAAGTGTTTGGAGATGTCAGTGGATGCTTATAATGTAACCTCATGCAAAAACCCAGTGATGTTCTTTGAAAAATTTGAGTGTGTCAACCTCATCTTCATTCTGGTCCAGTTTGGTGATTTGTACTGCAACCCCATTTTATTTTTCTCTAGTGCCCTTGAGCCTTTTCCTACTTATAGTCCTCCCTACCAAACTCTTAAGTCCAGGAGTTTTGGACCCATTGGAGTATTTTTGGTGCATGCAATGTTAGCCTTTATTTCTGCCCAAAACTGGTTTTCTCAAAATCTTGCACTATCAAGTTTCTGTTTTTGCCAAGCTAGCCTTACCACCTTCTTTAGCTCCTAAAGAGACTAGGATCTGGAGAGTTTGGCCACCCCAAGAATTGCCTAGTTGCCCATGGCATTCTGTCGAACACCCTGTGTGCAGGAACAATTTTGGCATGTCCTCTGGTTTGCATTGTGGACTTGAGCCCCTGACCCATCCAGCATGTCCACTAACCTCCCAGATGTCCCTAACCCTGGCCTGTTGACTGCCAGCCTCACCCAAGCTCTCTAGCGCGCACTGGCATTTCGTCGAACACCTGCTGTGCGTGCTCTGGGCGCGGCCAGAGCGCGCGTTTTGCACGTGCGTGCGCTCGGGTCGACGCGTCCCGTCACTGGTCCCAGCTCGCCTGCAGAGCCGCGCCATACACTCGCCCCCTGACAGCAAACCTCCAAGCCGCACTGGCGCCCTACAGCGTCGCCGGCAGAGCTCCCTTGGCGGCACGCCGGTGTCGGCAGCGGGCTCTGCGGTGGACGGCGCCGCCCAAGCCACCCGCGCGCGCCAGCTGCCCCGGGGAACAGCCCGTGCTTATCCACATGCTCGTCGGCACGCGCTCGTTGCCGCCACGACGCCCTGCAGCTACAGCAACGGCGACTCGTCGTTGATCTTATCCCCCGCCGTGGAGCCAGCCCCGTCGCACTATAAAAGGAGGCCCCGTGCTCCTCCGAGCACTCAGGCAACCCCAGGCCACCCCCATGGTTTCCCCTTAGCCAACAATCATCGGGGAGAGTCCTTCTTCCTCGTCTCCGGCCAGTTCGGCCGCCACCGAGCTCCGGTGCAATACGCCGCAGCCAGGCCCTCCCCCGCCAATCCAACGCCACCAAGAGTTCCCCATGGTCGTGCGGAGCTGCCTAGCACCTCGGCCTCGACCAAGGACCCCCGGAGCCCAAAACCCACTCTGCTCCCGAACCACCGTCCGCCGCGGAGCTCGCCGCTGGTGACTTCCTCCGTCCCCACCTGCCTAGCACCCACCGGGAGGACCGCCCCAGTCTGGCGGATCCATCCCTGCCCTCGGGACCCCGTGGGGAGCTTCCGTTCGCCGACGGCGATCGCCGGAGCCCCGCACCGTTCGGGCAGAGAGAAAGGAGGGAGAGGGAGACCAGTCAAACCTGACCAGTGGCCCCCCTGGACCCACTGTCAGTGACCCGCTCCCCCGTCCTCTCTGTTTAAGTGAAAGCACAAAGACCGGAGTTCGTCACCTCTGCTTTGAAAGCGTATTCTCCCCTGAAGCGTTTTCCTTTTTCTGATTTATTAAAACAGAACTTTGACTGATGTTTGACTGGCTATAACTTTTAAAATAAAATTCCAAATGAGTTGATTCTTTTTCCTACCTCTCTCAAATTTCATCTAGTTTATTTTAAGATTTATTTCAAAAATATTTGGGACAACTTTTTGTACTGTTTTTGAAATGTGTGTTGTTTGAATATTTCTCAAAATAGGATTTTGGAGGATAAGGCAACCTTCAAAAGTGCACCCCCACATGCATACACTTGAAGGCAAGCATCCTGAACCCTGGCTTAATATTTTGGATGTTGTGATGCGGCTACAACATCACCTTGACTTGGAGCATACGCTATTTTATGTGACGATAAAAATCATATGCATGAGTGCATATTGGAGTTTTCTTTGCTGTAATAAATGGATATGCTGGTGATGGTATTCATCCTCGTAAGCTTCCCTTGCATACCGGAAGGAAGCCGGGAAAGTCGTGGTCTTGGGTAGACACGGGCTTGTCCCTAGTACCTCGTCGGGACGAGTATGTCCGGTATGGCATGGTGAGGCTTGACGAGTGGTAAGTTTACCTGTTAACGGAAATACTTTTGTTATGCTAATCATGCAGAGAATACTTGAACCTCCTGAGTCGGTCGTAGATCGAGTCTTGTCCAGTAACCCCCATACTTGTTCCGTACTACCGCTTGTCCCTGCCATACGTAGGGTACGATTCAGTAAGTTGTCAACCCCTGTCTAGCACACACCGTACAGAGAGGCCGTGATGAGGGTCCCATGGCCATGGATTAAAGCCTGTCATCCGGTCCGGGGGCATGGGTGTTTCCGGTTGGGACCGAGAGGGGGGCCACCCCTTAGAGCGTGCATATATAAATTTGATCCCATGCTACGTCGAGGTTGTAGCCTCCCCACTTAGAGTTTGGCTTGACAGGTGTTGTGGGTGATTCCAGACACCGGTAAGTTAAGCTGGTGTGTGCAGGTCAGGCGTGTTTTCAATCAAAAGACCGTAGACGGAATTAGTCCCGATGGACTAAAGAAATCCGTTACCCGTGGGTAAAGAGTACACCCTCTGCAGAGATTATACATCTATTCGAATAGCCGTGTCCATGGTTAAGGACTACAGTCTGGGATAGGTCAAGTGTCGGTCTTAGTGTCGGTCTTCGGAGGAAAAACGGCTAAACCAGAACCTTGATTATGGACTGTGACATATGTGGATTATGATCATTATTATTGTGGACTAACCATTTACTTTATTTGTATTATTGAGTATGGGATGGTTCTACCTCCTGGATACCCATTACAACTATTCTATTATAAGCCCTTTATGTGGTGTCGCATAGACGCCCGACTGTGGCATGCTTGTTATTTCTTTTATATATAAGCCCTTTATGTGGTGTCGCCCAGACGCCCGACTGCGGCATTGTTAATTTATTTGCACCCTTTTCGAGGAGTCATTTCAGACACTCGATCACTGCATTCTATTTCTATATTACATATTCATATTTTACCCACATGTGTGCATCATGTTTTTTGTATATTTCATGACACACGTTGTGATCATAAAATAATCCGGAGCATGTTTGATATATTATACCCGTGTTCTCGATGTTTGCGAGTACATTCAAACGTACTCACTGGCTTGTCCCTGGCTATTGTCTTGGCCTGATTTCGCTCATGGAGATAAGTATCGCGGTGACAATCCCGGAACCTAGGCAGTGTGGATAGCAGCCTCGCGAAGATAGGAGTTATCCTGGTCAGCTGTTCTTGTGGGAAATGGAGTCCCATAGACGCAGATACACCAGACCGCTTCCGCCATCTTCCACTAGAAACCAAATGTTGTACTCCTAGGCCACAATGGTCTTGTACTACATATTTTTGTACTTTGCTTGGAATTCTTGTATCAAGTTGGTGCCTCATCAGCTAAGAGTAGTCCTGGGGCTGGTGAGCATAAGGGCCATTTTCTGGAGAATTAATATCCCGAAAATCCGGTCCTGACAGACTTGGTATCAGAGCCAGGCTGACCATTGGCTAATCCTATCCTAGCCAGGTCAATAGACCTAGGTTAACCAAGCCACCAGACCTTAACCTAACCCCGGTCAAGCTTTCCGCGTAAGATAGCCCCACAGTGACCCGACGCCTTTCGGCGGACGGTGCCCAACCTATCAGCCTAGCCCGCCGATCACGCGCCAGTGACCGACACCCAACCCGTCTCAATCGCAAGCGTGCGAAGGAAGACTCCGCCCCTTTTTCTATAAAAAGGGCGCGCCAGTGACCGAACATTTTGGTTTTAATATTTGAAAACTTTTGATGTTTGCCTGATTTCGAATTTGAATTTGAATCGGTTTCGAACTAACGCGAGATTAGCAATAGTAATCTAGGTGACATGGCATCATTAGCAGAGGTTACTGTAGCTTGATTATCCAAGCGTCACAATTCTCCTCCACTACAAGAAATCTCGTCCCGAGATTTAAGAGGTGGAAAAAGGGGGAAAGTTCTGGTTACGAAATTCTAGCTGGTTTTCTCGGTGTTGGTTGCTCTTCTCGAAGAGGTCGATCCATTACATTGACATCTTCATTTGTCTGCTTCAGGTCATCCAGATGAAGTCGCCATTCTTCCTTCAGGATCTCCATTGTACTTACGGAAAGCTAAAGGGGGAAAACTCAGGAAGGACGGAGCTCAACATATGTTAGGTAGCTGGGGGCTACCTCAGTGAACGTGGCATAGAGGCATCTCTCGAGTTGAAATTCAAGAAAAGTTATCAAGAGCAAGGTAAGGATGGGCAACAAGAAGCTCCAAGCGGGTAGGCAACCGTCCATTGCTTGAAACAGAGGGTGAAAGGGGTTCAGAGCAATGGAATAAGTATTGTGCCTGATACCAGAATAGAGCACTAGGAAGGTGGCTCGTGATTTTTCATATGAAGCCAAGCGTGGGGAATAACTTTAGAAACAGGGGAGTACAGGAGAGTCGGATTTCGATCCTGGGACCTGTGGGTTATGGGCCCACCATGTGATTTAAAGTAGAAAGGGGGCTGACATCTTGCACGGTCACGATAGCAAGGCATGTCAGAGGGCAGCCTGTCAGTTATGTTGACAACAACATCGATACCCTGGGCGAGGGACGAAGAGAACCATTTTCCTACTCGTTGAACGAGGCGGACCAATAGGCAAAGTTCTCGTCCATCAGTGGTTACCGGAATGCTATCGACAAATGCAATAGGGTCTTAATAACACGGTTGTACACCAAGGTGTTTATATAAGCAGAAGAACAATACTGCTTAGATCATATGGATCACAAGGAAGGTTAAACAAATGAATGGAAAGGAAAATGTGATCACCAGATCAAACAGAACAATGGAAAGGAAATGTGTTTGACACATATACCAGGGGTATACCCTTCCCAAGGACAAGTACAACATGATATCCATGGCAGGATATAAATTAGAAAACCCTTCAGAAAATGGGAGAGAAATTTCATGGCATTACCCATACAACGGTGTTTGGGTAATTGATCAAGAAACATTTAGCATTGTGCTACAAATGTGCTTATTGTAAAATCGGAGTACCAGAGACACGCTTCGAGATAGCATTGACATGATCTTCAAGCAAAGTTCAAACTCTGGATGCATGAAGGATCCATCAGGAACAACTTGTGGAATAAGTCTTACAAGTTCCTCATGGAAGTATGGATAACCTTGCTAAAAAGGAAACTATAAGTCGTCCGGCTAGGTGTGCTAGGCATGCCATCACTTACCGGGTCATATAAGACCAATGTTATAACTCTTGAAAATATGTTCCAACCATCATATCTGACCGAGATTCAGATCTGATTGGGATCAGGATACCTCGGGCTCAGGATGCATAAGAAGAAACGGTGCGACAATTTGATGAGAAGACATTAAAAGATTCTCGGGAAATGAACCATGGAAGCGACTTCCGAAACAAGAGTTCATCAGTAAACCAAGGAGAGGATGAGGAGGTGGCTGAAGCGACAATTCAACGAGATTTCTAAAAGATGGATTTCCACAACTATGTGAACAAGGAGATAACATTTGTTAGATCAAATGATATACCGAGGTATGCTCAGGAAATCATACACAATTAAACATTGGTTGAGAAGGTGCGCCTGAAATATGGGCATAGGTAGCAAGATCAATGTTAGAATGGCGAATCGACAACCAAAGTCTTAGAATGGAACTATCAATCATTAACTTCAACATAATAGGGTGGCTAGAAGGGCAGAATCCAAACAGTACCATTCACTTGTTGGTACCTGATGACCCACAAGTATAGGGGATCTATCCTAGTCCTTTCGATAAGTAAGAGTGTCGAACCCAACGAGGAGCAGAAGGAAATGACACGCGGTTTTCAGTAAGGTATTCTCTGCAAGCACTGAAATTATCGGTAACATATAGTTTTGTGATAAGGTAATTCATAACGGGTAACAAGTAACAAAAGTAAATAAGGTGAAGCAAGATGTCCCAATCCTTTTTGTAGCAAAGGACAAGCCTGGACAAACTCTTATATAAAGAAAAGCGCTCCCGAGGACACATGGGAATTATCGTCAAGCTAGTTTTCATCACGCTCATATGATTCACGTTCATTACTTTGATAATTTGGTATGTGGGTGGACCGGTGCTTGGGTGCTGCCCTTCCTTGGACAAGCATCCCACTTATGATTAACCCCTATTGCAAGCATCCGCAACTACAAAAGAAGTATTAAGGTAAACCTAACCATAGCATGAAACATATGGATCCAAATCAGCCCCTTACGAAGCAACTCATAAACTAGGGTTTAAGCTTCTGTCACTCTAGCAACCCATCATCTACTTATTACTTCCCAATGCCTTCCTCTAGGCCCAAATAATGGTGAAGTGTCATGTAGTCGACGTTCACATAACACCACTAGAGGAAAGACAACATACATCTCATCAAAATATCGAACGAATACCAAATTCACATGACTACTTATAGCAAGACATCTCCCATGTCCTCGGGAACAAACGTAACTACTCACAAATCATGTTCATGTTCATAATCAGAGGGGTATCAATATGCATAAAGTATCTGAACATATGATCTTCCACCAAATAAACCAACTAGCATCAACTGCGAGGAGTAATCAACACTACTAGCAACCCACAGGTACCAATCTGTGGTTTTGGGACAAAGACTGGATACAAGAGATGAACTAGGGTTTGAGAGGAGATGGTGCTGGTGAAGATGTTGATGGAGATTGACCCCCTCCCGATGAGAGGATCGTTGGTGATGATGATGGCGATGATTTCCCCCGCCCGGAGGGATGTTTCCCCGGCAGAACAGCTCCGCCGGAGCCCTAGATTGGTTCCGCCTCGTGGCGGCGGTGTTTCGTCCCGAGAGCTTGCTTATGATTTTTTCCAGGGTAAAAGACTTCATATAGCAGAAGATGGGCACCGGAGGCCTGCCAGGGGGCCCACGAGGCAGGGGGCGCGCCTCCACCCTCGTGCCCAGGGTGTGGGCCCCCTCTGGTGGATTCTTTCGCCAATATTTTTTATAAATTCCAAAAATAACTTGCGTGGAGTTTCAGGACTTTTGGAGTTGTGCAGAATAGGTCTCTAATATTTGCTCCTTTTCCAGCCTAGAACTCCAGCTGCCGGCATTCTCCCTCTTCATGTAAACCTTGTAAAATAAGAGAGAATAGCCATAAGTATTGTGACATGACGTGTAATAACAGCCCATAATGCAATAAATAACGATATAAAAGCATGATGCAAAATGGACGTATCACCTCCCCCAAGCTTAGACCTCGCTTGTCCTCAAGCGGAAGCCGATATCGAAAAATATGTCCACATGTTTAGAGATAGAGGTGTCGATAAAATAAAATACGGACATGAGGGCATCATGATCATTCTTATAACATCAACATATATATAAATTGTCATATGATTTCTTATGCTCAAGTAATAATCTATTCACAATGTCAAGTATGTATCAGAAACTTCATTGAGAACTAACAAACTATAATCTCAGTCATTGAAGCAATTGCAATTTATCATAACATCGGAAAAAGTCAATATAAGAGCTTTTCAGCAAGTCCACATACTCAACTATCATTTAGTCTTTCATAATTGCTAACACTCATGCAATACTTTTGGGTATGGAGTTTTAATCGGACACAGAGAAAGATAGGGGCTTATAGTGTTGCCACCCAACCTTTTACCTCAAGGGTAATGTCAACAATAATAATTCATGCTAACTTACATCCAATTGGATATATATATCAGGAACTTTCCAACACAATGTGCTTGCCAAAGGGTAAAATGTAAAAAGGAAAGGTGAAGATCACCATGACTCTTGTATAAGGTATAAGACAAGAATAAAAGATAGGCCCTTCACAGAGGGAAGCAGAGGTTGTCATGTGCTTTTATGGTTGGATGCATGAAATCTTAATGCAAAAGAATGTCACTTTATATTGCCACTTGTGATATGGACCTTTATTATGCAGTCCGTCGCTTTTATTGCTTCCATATCACAAGATCGTATAAAGTTTATTTTCTCCACATTACTAAGTCATACATATTTAGAGAGCAATTTTTATTGCATACAACAATGACAATTTACTTGAAGGATCTTACTCAATCCATAGGTAGGTATGGTGGACTCTCATGGCAAAACCAGGTTTAAGGATATTTGGAAGCACAAGTAGTATCTCTACTTGGTGCAAAGAATTTGGCTAGCATGAGAGGGAAAGGCAAGATCAACATGTTTGATGATCCATGACAATATACTTTATTTCAGATATAAGAGAACATAACTCATTACGTTGTCTTCCTTGTCCAACATCAACTCTTGAGCATGTCATATTTTAATGAGTGCTCACAATCATAAAAGATGTCTAAGATAGTGTATTTATATGTGAAAACCTCTCTTTCTTTATTACTTCCCATTAATTGCAACGATGACCAAAACTATGTTTGTCAACTCTCAACAACTTTTATTCATCATACTCTTTTATATGTGAAGTCATTACTCTCCATAAGATCAATATGATCTCTTTACTTCTTTTTATTCGTTCTTTTATTCTCTCAAGATCATACCAAGATAATCAAGCCCTTGACTCAACACTAATCTTTATTATATATAGCTCACGGACTCGATTACATAGAAAGATCATAAAGCAAAACTCAAAACTAAATCATACTAAAACTTTATTCTACTAGATCAAGATATTACTAAAAGGATCAAACTAAGAAAAACGGTAAAGATAGGAGTGTGATGGTGATGCGATACCGGGGTACCTCCCCCAAGCTTGGTAGTTGCCAAGGGGAGTGCCCATACCCATGTGTTTATATCTCTTTCTTTGGAGGTGGTGAGGTGATATTCTTGGCGATGATGCCCCTCAGGATACGATTCTCCTCCTCGAGCTTATTGACTTGCTGCGTGAGGTCCATTATTTCCTTACGGAGCTTACCCGTGACGGCTAAAGCTCCTTTCACCCAAGGATGTTGCATAGCTACGGGAGAACAAGTAACACTCTTTTTCATATTTTCACAAGAGAGAAATTTAACATTGGAAGGGACGACCGAGTTTGGAATAGCTGAGCTCTGTGGTTCCCCCATCGTGAATCCGGCTCGAAAACGGGAAGTAACTTCTTGATCCTCCTCCATGGCATCTATCCTTTTCAAGTCGGCCTCCATCTCTTCCTCCGTTGATGGCCCAAAGTGGTCAGCATCACTGTTTGCTCTTGGTCCCGGTGTCGGATTCGACACCCGGCTCTCCCCGACTGAAACTTGAGAAGACATCTTGCTCTAATCTGCAGCAGAAACAACTCGAAACAAAAACAGAGGATATTTGCGTGGTACGGTGGTCAAAACCTTCGGGAGATTATATAATGATTTTTTGCCGACCAAAGGAAGTATCATGCAAGAAAACGGAGTCCGAAGGGCACACGAGGTGCCCACTAGGCAGGGGGCGCGCCCTCCACCCTTGTGGACGCCTCGTGTCCTTCCCGGACTACTTCTTATTTTCCTATTTTCTTAAATATTCCAAAGCAGAGAAAAATTACCATTAGAACTGTTTTGGAGTTGGTTTACTTACCGTACCGCATACCTGTTCCTTTTCGGAGTCTGAAGCGTTCTGGAAAGTGTCCCTTATATATTCCTCTGGGTTACGGTTTCAATAACATTGGTTTCAACATTTATGGGATTACCTGAGATATAATGTTTGATTCTTTGACCGTTCACCACCTTCGGATTTGTGCCTTCGAAGTTGTTGATTTTTATGGCACCGGAACAATAGATCTCCTCGATAACGTAAGGACCTTCCCATTTCGAGAGAAGTTTTCCTGCAAAAAATCTTAAACGAGAGTTCAATAGCAACAAGTAATCACCTACATTAAACTCACGCTTTTGTATCCTTTTGTCATGCCATCTTTTAACTTTTTCTTTAAACAGTTTGGCATTCTCATATGCCTGGGTTCTCCATTCATCAAGTGAGCTAATGTCAAATAACCTCTTCTCACCGGTAAGTTTGAAATCATAATTGAGATCTTTAATGGCCCAATATGCCTTATGTTCTAGTTCGAGAGGTAAGTGACATGCTTTTCCATAAACCATTTTATATGGAGACACACCCATTGGATTTTTATATGCAGTTCTATAGGCCCATAATGCATCATCAACTTTCTTGGACCAATTCTTTCTAGATCTATTAACAGTCTTTTGCAAAATTAATTTGATCTCTCTATTATTCAATTCTACTTGACCACTAGACTGGGGGTGGTATGGAGATGCAATTCTATGATTAACATCATACTTAGCAAGCATTTTACGAAAGGCACCATGAATAAAGTGTGAACCACCATCAGTCATTAAATATCTAGGGACTCCAAACCTCGGAAAAATAACTTCTTTAAGCATCTTAATAGAGGTGTTATGATTAGCACTACTAGTTGGAATAGCTTCTACCCACTTAGTAACATAATCAACAACAACTAAAATATGTGTATACCCGTTAGAGGAAGGAAACGGTCCCATATAATCAAAGCCCCAAACATCAAATGGTTCAATAACAAGTGAATAATTTTATTTTTTTGACTGGGAAATGTAGGGGAAACCCCCACAGCATATCAAAACTTTATTGAGAAAATATATACAGTACAGGTATAGAAAAAGGGGGGATTACAAGAGGTAATCAAAGAATCTAGGGGAAGAAGTAGAAAAACAGGGTAGAAGATACATATTAAAGGCCTCAAGGTGGCAGGAATGAAATCCAGCGTAGAAGATCATCTTTGTAGGCAGCTTTCACTCTATATTGCATTAAGCTGATGTCATGTATAAAAGCAGACCTCCATTTATTAAATCTAGCCCTCTCATGCCTGAAGACCTTAGCATTCCTGATGATCCAGATATTCCAGCAAGCAATGAACACCACTTCAGTGAAGAAGGGCTTCCTAAAACTCCTGCTAGCATTAAGGACCAAATGAGCCATGGAGTCACCAGAAGACCAATCAATTTGCAGATAGTTCCAAATTCTGACACTAAAGTTGCAATTGAAGAACAAATGATCTCTTGTCTCCCTAGTCTGCAAAGGGAAAAGGACACAGATCACTCCATCCTCCAAGTGCCAATGCCTCCTCTCCACCATGTCCTTGGTGTTCAACCTGTCCATAATAAGCATCCAAGCAAAAACTTTGATTTTCATTATACAAGAGAACTTCCAGATCCAAGCTGTCAAAGGGTTGAAAGATGCAGAGACAAAAGTATGTGAGTAAAACAGCTTTGGTGAGTATCCCTTGGCAGTGCCCTTCCAAAACCAAATATCCTTGGACCCAGGTGCTCTAATAAGGCCACCCAACATAGACGGGAGAATAGTCAGTTCATCAAAAGCCTGGCTGGACAAAGGAAGGTGGAAATGCTGGAAAATGTCCTGAGAGCCCAAGAATTCCATATCAGTAACCCAGGGGTCCTTAACATAAGAGTATAGCCTGGGAAATCTGAGCTGAAGGCTAGACACCTGACCATCAAACTGCAAGTTATCTGACCACATGAGGGCAGTGTTCCCTGCATTAATCTGAACCCAAGCACACTCCCTAAAATGATGCATGACCTTGCAAATATCCTTCCACTAGAATGAGCCACAATCAGAAGTTCCCTGAGGGACCCTATTATGGTAGTAAGTATCCCAAATTAAAGTAACCCAAGGAAGATCCTTTTTATTAAGGAAATTATTGGCATGTTTGATCAAAAGTGCAACATTCTGGGAACCAAGGTTGAGGATGCCAAGACCTCCCCTGTTTTTTGGCCTGCGAATAAGGTCCCAAGCAGCTAGGGAGGGTGCAGGTTGACCCCTATTCCTCCTCCAGAGACATTGCCTCTGGATTCTTTCCAATTGTTTAAGAATTCCAGCTGGGACAGCCAAACTGCACAAGAAGAAAATGGGCATAGATGACAAAGCAGAATTAAGGAACTGCAGCCTTTCCCCCTGATTCAGAAAAGATGAACTAGCTGTCATTCTCCTCTCCATGCAATCAACCAGAGGCATAAAATCCAGCATTTTAGGCCTTGTAGTTCCCACTGGCAACCCAAGGTAGGTAAAAGGCATTTTCCCAATCTGGCATCCAAAAGCAGAAGCTAATTCAGCCATGACAGCAGTGTCCACATTGATGGGAATAATAAAGGATTTATGATAGTTCACATCCTGACCAGTGGACTCAGAGAAGATCCTGAGCATATTCTTTAGAGCTAAGAGTTGAACCTTGTCAGCAGGCAAGATAATAAGAGTATCATCAGCATACTGAACTACAGGGTAATCCTGATCATGACAAGGAATAGGTAACTGAAGAATGCCCCTTCTGAACATATCATTAATTACAGTCTGCAGAAGATCAGCAGCTAGGACAAACAAGAGAGGAGAGACTGGATCACCCTGTCTGACACCCTTTTTGCACCTGAACTTCCTACCAGGGACACCATTAAGCAGAACATAGGAGGTACCTATGGAGAGAAGTTGCTTCATCCAAAGGATCCACTTCTCATTAAAGCCCTTATGTCTCAGAATTTGCACAATGGCCTCATGCTCGAGGGAGTCAAAAGCCTTTTCAAAATCCAACTTTAGAATCACAATAGGTTTCTTGGACTGATGACACTGGTGCAAATATTCAAAGGTCCACCCAATACAATCCTGAATTGTTCTACTTTTTATGAAACCATATTGGTTCTTGTGAACACACTGCATAATCACCTCTTGAAACCTATTGGCTGCCATCTTAGACAGAATCTTAAGACCCATTCCTGTTAAAGATATAGGTCTGTAGTCACCCACCTCCTCAGGGGAGGGCTTCTTGGGCACCAAAGTTATGTAAGAGTCATTGATATTCTCCAGATGGGCAGTACCCTGAAAGAAAGCCTGGGCCAGTTCATAGAAATCCTGAGAAATTATGTGCCAGCATCTTTTGAAGAAAAGACCATTAAAACCATCTGGACCTGGAGCTTTATCAACTGGCATGTGCTTGATAATCAAGTCCATTTCCTCCTTCTCAAAAGGCTTAGTGAGAACATCCAGTCCCACAACGGGTTCAATAAGGGAAGAAAGATCAAAGCCCATTTTAATTCCCCTGGAAGAACCCATTCTGTTCTTGAAACAATCCCAGATAATACCCTCCATTTGGGAATGATCAGTCACCACCGTACCATCATGCAGTTTTAAGCTAGCAATAGAATTTCTTCGGTATCTCTCCGTGGCCATAGCATGAAAGAACTTGGTGTTCTCACCACCCACTTTGATGTATCTGATAGTACATCGTTTCCTCCAATAAAGACATTGAAGGTGGAGCAATTTCTCAACATGGCATTTAACCACAATCCTGAAATTTGATTCCTGTCTGTAGAGTGTTCTATATTCCTCAAGCTCATCCAAGAGCAGGATAACACTATTGCATTTACAAATGAGAGTTTTCAGTTTAGAAATGCTCTTCTGCCACCTTTTGAGACACATTCTCAAGGACTTAAATTTGTCAGTTATTCCTCCAAGTGAATAATTCATAGGCATTTCTTGACGTCTACTAATATTACCAATTCTTTGACATTCATCACAAGACAAGACAAACTTACGGACATCTTTGAAGAGAGTAGGCCAATAAAAACCGGATTGCAATACCTTATGCGCAGTTCTATCTCCTGCATAGTGTCCTCCATAAGCTTCGGAGTGACACTTGCGTAGGATCTGTTCCTGTTCATACTCAGGTACACAATGCCTAATAACACCATCTACTCCTTCTTTATAAAGGTGTGGGTCATCCCAGAAGTAATGTCTTAAATCATAGAAAAACTTTTTCTTTTGCTGGTATGTGAAACTAGGTGGTATAAATTTAGCAACAATGTAATTAGCATAATCAGCATACCATGGAGCAGTACGAGAAGCATTGATGACATTTAATTGTTCCTCAGGAAAGCTATCATCAATAGGCAGTGGGTCATCAAGAACATTCTCTAACCTAGACAAGTTGTCTGCAACGGGGTTCTCAGCTCCCTTTCTATCAATAATATGCAAATCAAATTCTTATAGCAAGAGAACCCATATAATAAGTCTAGGTTTAGCACCTTTCTTTTCCATAAGGTATTTGATAGCAGCATGATTAGTGTGAACAGTTACTTTAGAATCAACAATATAGGGTCTGAACTTATCACAAGCAAATACAACTGCTAAAAATTCTTTTTCAGTAGTAGCATAATTTCTCTGCGCACTGTCTAGAGTTTTACTAGTATATTGGATAACATTTAATTTCTTATCAGCTCTTTGTCCTATAACAGCCCCTACAGCATAATCACTAGCATCACACATAATTTCAAAGGGTAAATTCCAATCACGTGGCTAAACAATAGGTGCAGAAATCAAGGCTTTCTTAAGTATTTCAAATGCTTCTACACAATCATCATCAAAAACAAAAGGAATATCTTTTTGTAAGAGATTAGTCAGAGGCCTGGAGATTTTTGAGAAGTCCTTAATGAACCTCCTATAAAAACCGGCATGACCAAGGAAACTTCTTATACCTTTAATGTCCTTAGGACACGGCATCTTTTCAATAGCATCAACTTTAGCTTTATCAACTTCAATACCTCTTTCAGAAATTTTATGCCCCAAGAGAATACCTTCATTAACCATAAAGTGGCACTTCTCCCAAATTCAAGACAAGATTAGTTTCTTCACATCTCTACAAAACTCGATCAAGGTTGCTCAAGCAATCATCAACAGAAGTTCCATATACGGAGAAATCATCCATGAAAACCTCAACAATCTTTTCACAAAAATCAGAGAATATAGCCATCATGCATCTTTGAAAGGTAGAAGGTGCATTACATAAACCAAAAGGCATACATCTATAAGCAAAGGTACCGAAAGGGCAAGTAAAAGTGGTCTTTTCTTGATCCTCTTTTGACACAGGTATTTGAGAGAAACCAGAATAACCATCTAGAAAGCAAAAATGTGTATGTTTGGATAATCTTTCTAGCATTTCATCAATAAAAGGTAAAGGGTAATGATCCTTTTTAGTAGCTTTATTTAATTTGCGGAAATCAATTACCATTCTATAACCTGTAATAATTCTTTGTGGGATCAATTCATCTTTGTCATTAGGAACAACAGTAATACCTCCCTTCTTAGGGACACAATGGACATGACTTACCCACTGACTATCAGCAACGGGATAAATTATACCTGCCTCCAGAAGCTTTAGTATTTCTTTCCTTACCACTTTTTTCATCTTAGGATTTAACCATCGTTGGTGATCAACAACCGGTTTAGCGTCTTTCTCCAATTTTATTTTGTGCTGACATAGAGTGGGACTAATGCCCTTAAGATCATCAAGAGTATATCCAATAGCAGCACGGTGCTTCTTTAGAGTTTTCAATAATTTATTGTCTTCATGCTCTGAAAGGTTAGCACTAATAATAACATGATATATCTTCTTCTCATCAAGATAAGAATATTTAAGAGTATCAGTTAATGGTTTAAGCTCAAACACGGGATCACCCTTGGGTGGAGGAGGATCCCCTAGAATTTAGACAGACAAGTTGTGTTTCAAGATAGGTCCTTGTTTAAAGAATACTTCATCTATTTCCCTTCTTTCATTCATAAACATATCATTTTCATGGTCGAGCAAATATTGTTCTAACGGATCATTAGGAGGCACGGCAATAGAGGCAAGACCAATAATTTCATCTTTACTAGGTAATTCTTTATGATGAGGTTGTCTACAAAATTTAGCAAAATTAAACTCATGAGACATATCCCCCAAACCAATAGTAACAACATCCTTTTTGCAGTCTATCCTAGCATTAACAGTTTTCAAGAAGGGTCTACCAAATATAATGGGACAAAAGTTATCTTGTGGGGAACCAAGAACAAGAAAATCAGCAGGATATTTAACTTTCCCACACAAGACTTCAACATCTCTAACAATCCCAACCGGTGAAATAGTGTCTCTATTGGCAAGCTTAATTGTAACATCAATTTCCTCTATCTCAGCAGGTGCAATATCGTGCATAATTTCTTTGTATAAGGAATGAGGTATTGCACTTGCACCAGCACCCATATCACATAAGCCATGATAACAACGATCTCCTATTTTAACGGAAATAATAGGCATGCCTACAATAGGTTTATGTTTATTTTTAGTATCAGGTCTAGCAATTATAGCAGCTTCATCACAGAAGTAAATAACATGCCCATCAATATTATCATCCAAGAGATCTTTAACCATAGCAATACTAGGTTCAACTTTAATTTGCTCAGGGGGTGTAGATGTTCTAGTATTACTCTTACGAACCACAGTTGAAGCTTTAGCATGATCCTTTATTCTAACAGGGAAAGGTGGTTTCTCAATATAAGCAGTAGGAACAACAGGATCAACATTATAAGTGATAGTATTTTCTTCAACTTTAATAGGTGCAACTACTTTTAGTTCAATGGGAGGATTATATTTAAACCACTTCTCCTTAGGAGGTCAACATGAGTAGCAAAGGATTCACAGAAAGAAGCTACTATCTCAGAGTCAAGTCCATATTTAGTGCTAAATTCACGAAAAACATCGGTATCCATAAAGGATTTAACACAATCAAACTTAGGTGTTATACCTGACTCCTTACCTTCGTCGAGGTCCCAATCTTCAGAGTTGCGTTTAATTCTTTCCAATAAATCCCATTTGAATTCAATAGCCTTCATCATAAAAGAGCCAGTACAAGAAGTATCGAGCATGGAGCGATTGTTGAGAGAAAGCCGAGCATAAAAATTTTGAATAATAATTTCTCTTGAGAGCTCATGATTGGGGCATGAATATAACATTGACTTAAGCCTCCCCCAAGCTTGAGCGATGCTTTCTCCTTTGCGAGGCCAAAAATTATATGTATAATTGCGATCACGATGAACAAGATGCATAGGATAAAACTTCTGACGAAATTCCTATTTCAATCGGTTGTAGTTCCATGATCCCATATCATCACATAGCCTAAACCATGTCAATGCCTTTCCCTTCAAAGATAAAGGGAATACCTTGTTCTTGATAACATCCTCGGGCATATCTGCAAGCTTAAATAATCCACAAACTTCATCAGCATAGATTAGGATCAAATCGGGATGTAATGTTCCATCACCTGCGAAAGGATTAGCTAGCAGTTTCTCTATCATACCCGAAGGAATTTCAAAGTAAACATTCAGTAGGTTCAGTAGGTTGAGGAGCAACTCTTTGCTCTACTGGTCGGGGTGAAGATACCCCAAACAAGCCCCTCAAAGGATTATGTTCCATAGTAACAAGTGACAGTAAATTTCAGCACACTATATAAATTTTTCCTTACCAAATTCCACCTACCAAAGGCGCTTCACTCCCCAGCAACGGCGCCAGAAAAGATTCTTGATGACCCACAAGTATAGGGGATCTATCGTAGTCCTTTCGATAAGTAAGAGTGTCGAACCCAACGAGGAGCAGAAGGAAATGACAAGCGGTTTTCAGTAAGGTATTCTCTGCAAGCACTGAAATTATCGGTAACAGATAGTTTTGTGATAAGGTAATTTGTAATGGGTAACAAGTAACAAAAGTAAATAAGGTGCAGCAAGATGACCCAATCCTTTTTGTAGCAAAGGACAAGCCTGGACAAACTCTTATATATAGAAAAGCGCTCCCGAGGACACATGGGAATTATCGTCAAGCTAGTTTTCATCACGCTCATATGATTCGCGTTCATTACTTTGATAATTTGGTATGTGGGTGGACCGGTGCTTGGGTGCTGCCCTTCCTTGGACAAGCAGCCCACTTATGATTAACCCCTATTGCAAGCATCCGCAACTACAAAAGAAGTATTAAGGCAAACCTAACCATACCATGAAACATATGGATCCAAATCAGCCCCTTACGAAGCAACTCATAAACTAGGGTTTAAGCTTCTGTCACTCTAGCAACCCATCATCTACTTATTACTTCCCAATGCCTTCCTCTAGGCCCAAATAATGGTGAAGTGTCATGTAGTCGACGTTCACATAACACCACTAGAGGAAAGACAACATACATCTCATCAAAATATCGAACGAATACCAAATTCACATGACTACTTATAGCAAGACTTCTCCCATGTCCTCAGGAACAAACGTAACTACTCACAAATCATGTTCATGTTCATAATCAGAGGGGTATTAATATGCATAAAGGATCTGAACATATGATCTTCCACCAAATAAACCAACTAGCATCAACTACAGGGAGTAATCAACACTACTAGCAACCCACAGGTAGCAATCTAAGGTTTTGGGACAAAGATTGGATACAAGAGATGAACTAGGGTTTGAGAGGAGATGGTGTTGGTGAAGATGTTGATGGAGATTGACCCCCTCCCGATGAGAGGATCGTTGGTGATGATGATGGCAATGATTTCCCCCTCCCGGAGGGATGCTTCCCCGGCAGAACAGCTCTGCCGGAGCCCTAGATTGGTTCCGCCTCGTGGCAGCGGTGTTTCGTCCCGAGAGCTTGCTTATGATTTTTCCAGGGTAAAAGACTTCATATAGCAGAAGATGGGCATCGGAGGCCTGCCCGGGGGCACACAAGGCAGGGGGCGCGCCTAGGGGGGTAGGGCGCGCCCCCCACCCCCGTGCCAGGGTGTGGGCCCCCTCTAGTGGATTCTTTCGCCAGTATTTTTTATTAATTCCAAAAATAACTTTCATGGAGTTTCAGGACTTTTGGATTTGTTTAAAATAGGTCTCTAATATTTGCTCCTTTTCCAGCTCAGAACTCCAGCTGCCGGCATTCTCCCTCTTCATGTAAACCTTGTAAAATAAGAGAGAATAGACATAAGTATTGTGACATAACATGTAATAACGGCCCATAATGCAATAAATAATGATATAAAAGCATGATGCAAAATGGACGTATCAGTACCCCGGTTAGAACCAACACAGGGACTAAGAAAGAATGATGATGGGGAGAAATATCACTATACCAATAATTACTAAGAGGTGGATCAATCCTCACAACATACTTGATATAGAAGACAGTAATACTACAAGGTAGAACATAACCTAAGCTAGATAGCAAGGAAATCAAGGTACAACACAAAACATGAACAAGTTTGTGTTGGGGGGAAGGCAAGAATGTTGCCGATGATAACACAAATCATCGAGGGGAAAGGATGGTATTTCTCATCATGAATTTGATTGATATTCTAGAAGAGCTCAGAATGTTGAATATGATCACGACACATTTGTCGAGACATTACCTGGAGATGTAATCGATCGGCGATGACATCAAGTCAAAGGAATGATGAAGCGAAAGGTTATTGGAACCACGGATACGACACAAACTCGAAACCAAGCTTGCGGTTCAAGGTGAAATGATATGAGGAAGATCGACGTAAGCTTAGCTCATCATCGAAAATTGTGCTCCGGGAAGAAGACCAGGTAGCAGAGTTAAAATTTAGCACGATAAGGATATAGCCAATCAGGCTAGGAATGACTTGAAGGATTATTAAACTCATAAGCAACGAAAAATACTTAAGAGTTATCGTATCGGAGCGCGAAATCGATTCACTTATCGATGTTCTCGGTTGACGACAACCCAGAACCCGTGGAGTCACTATGACATGGAAGGTACTACTTCATCAGAAATTTATAAGATATATCCTCGAGATACCATCGGGGTAATACAAGAAGGCATATCAAAATAGAGGTTGGGCATGCATATTGATCTGCCGAAGGCAAGTACTCTAACTTGTCCGAGAAATGGAATCAAGAAGAAAATATGGTCGGAACCACAATTGTAAAGGATCAATTCACCGATACCAAAGGATATTATATCAAGGAAATAGCTATTATTACAAGAAGCTTCCTTGATAGGATCTACATCATGTCCATGGGCATGAACACAAAGGTTCAAGGTCGACTCCCACTTCCTCAATGCATAACCTTCCATTCACCTCTCGTAATTCGAAAATGACATTAGTTGTTGAAAGTTTTACCTGGTGCAATACCAAAGAAGTATGGCCCGTGAAATCTTTCGGGTTCACACAGATTAGGGAAGGCGTTGGTTCAACCCATCGGGGCATCTTAGGAACATATACCACAAACTTCAGAGTAAATAATACAAGCTCGAAAGTAGAGTATGGTTATCAAAGCAGAGGATAGGATTTACCAATGGCATAATGTATCAGGGGAAGAACTTCTTGGGTTTTTGTATACAAAGGACACTGCCGGATGAAAATTCAACAAAGGATCTGACGGTCCATAATGGAGCTGATGTGAGCATTGGCACACAACCAATAGAAGAAACAATGCAAAGTCATTGAATTATAGAAACAACTGACTAATTCAAAGCTCAAAGGCCAAGAATTATAATTTCCAAATCAAGGGATCAGAGGCAAACACTCTGATTAAGGATGGATAAGTTGCGTAGGCTTAGGGATACAATCGATGATAATTTGATTGGTCGAGATCCAGTTCATGTTTAAAATGACGTCTGAGCCGGAATGATAAATTCTGGGTTGGATTGATGATTGCGAGCATTCGCAAACATATTGGATCAAAGACTCAAAATGACGGTGACAAAGGATGCTCGTGAATATTGCTAGACATATGAAAGTATCCATAATGCAAGCAGAGAAGTATTTGCAGAACAATAGTTGGCAATGGATTATCGGAAGACCGGATAGTATTTAAAAGTATCTTGTGGATCACATGATCAACTAGGGATGAACAAATCCTCGATGAGTGTGAGGAATTATCCGCAGATGTATTAAAGCGGAAATGGAGCTGCAAGGCAACATGCATAATGGATTCTCGGGATATTGGAATGTTTCAGGGAATCTTGTAATAACAAGAGTAATTGGGGATGGAGATATGAACGACAATTGTAGGTAGTTATCCATAATGATTTATCGATGGTAGGGATTGAAACAGCGAAGGGCACAAGGGTCTCGGGAAAACATCGGAGAATATCTTCGGAATCTTCTGGCGCAGCTGGCGATCATCTGTAATAAGGGGCTCTCCGGATGGAAGTGATCACGAGACACTACTGGAATCCACTTCTTTGCCGTCTGCCACTTCTTTGCCATCAGCTAGCGGACGGCAAAGAAAGGCTTTGCCATCAGCCACCAGAAAACTGATGGCAAAGAGGCAGCGGACGGCAACGGATGGCTTTGCCATCAGCATATCTTTGCGGTCCGCTAGCGGACGGCAAAGAAGCTTTGTCGTCCGCTAGCTGACGGCAAAGAGGGTGGGTGGCGGGCGTACGAGGGCGACCTAACGGCCATCTTCTTTGCCGTCTGCTGGCTGACGGCAAAACATCTTTGCCGTCCGTCAGCGGACGACAAAGAAGATGGCCGTTAGTTCGTCCGTTTCCCCCCACAAAGAGCTGTGACCTAGCAGATAAGGGGCAGCGCCCGCGCCCGATCTGTCCATTCCCTCTCTCTCACTGCCCGAGCCGCCCCGACCCCTCACCCTTGCTGCCAACCGGCCGCGCCGCCGCCCGCCCCGCCCAGCCAAGTTGCCGCCGCCGGCCGCGCCGCCCCGCCCACCCGACCGCGCCTGAGCCGCCCCCGCCCCGCGCCACCCACGTTGTCGGCCGCCCCGTCCCGCACCACCCACGTCGTCGGCCGCCCCACCCCGCCCGTCCCGAGCCGTTGTCGCCCAGTCGAGCCGCCGGCGGCGGCCGCTACGCCCCGCTCGCCCGGCCGCGCCGCCCCCGTCCCGAGTTGCCGGCCGCCCCGCACCGCCCCGCACCCGTCCGTCGCCGCCGCCGCCCGGCCGCACCGCGCCACCTGGCCGCACTGCCTGGCCCTGCCCCGCCGCCGCCCCGCCCCTCATCATGGTGAGTTTTTTTTCTGTTTTTTTCGATTTAGTTTATATTTGTTTAGTTTAGGTTAGTTTAGGTTAATTTAGTTTATTTTAGGTTACATTTAGTTTATAGTTTTGTTTAGTTTTTTTTCTTCTTATTTTTAAGAATAATCAAGAAAGATGAAAAAAAGAAAAAAAAGAAGAGGAAGAAGAAGAAGAAAAAAGAACAATAAGTAGTAGTAGAAGAAGAAGATGAAAAAAAGAAGTAGAAGATGAAAAAAAGAAGTAGGAAAAGAGGGCGCCCGGGGACGAGCGGGTTCGGGGGTTCCTCCGTGTCGATGGAACCCTAAATAGCAAGTATCGTCGGTGCGAGGTACATGTGGCCGTCGGTGTCGAATACTACATCCACGTCCCACAAGTGACACCGACGTCCGGCGTCTCAAAGCAACTGTTCTCGGCGTTGATGGCGGTCGAACACCATTGCAAATTTGTCTGGCAGCCTCTACGATGACGATTAAAAGGCAAGTGTTGAAACTTGAAACACCCAAAGTGACTCAAGTCGGTTTGGTTGTTTGAAATTTCAAAACTTGGCTTTAATCCTCATCACAGAGGCTGCCAGACAAATTCGCCAAGGTGTTCGACCATCATCGGCCACCAGAACTATTGTTGCGGGACGCCGGGCGCCGGCTTCACTTGTGGGATGTGGATCTAGTGTTCAACGCCGACCACCTCATGTAATTTGCACCGATGGTAGTTGCTATTTAGTTTACCCGGGGACGAGCGGGTTAGGGGGTCGCTATGTTACTCATCTTTGGATTTAAATGTGTAGTTATTTCGTCGATGCGAGGGTCTAGTGTTCGACGAGCTCCGCCCCTGCGTTCGTTGGTGAGCACAAATGACATCTCCCGATGAAATTTGTTAGCTATAGGTGTCAATCATCAGTATGCGTAACCACTATGTGTAACCACTATGCGTCTCCCATTCGAAAGGGTTACATCTATAAATATGCATGCATTTGCAAATTTATAATTGTGATTCTTTCAAATTGTCCAACGTTATCCATGGACAACCTGAGTATGTGTAGATCGGGTTCGTTTTCCCATATGCTCAGCTCCGGATCCGATGCAGAATTTCGTCAGTGCCTCCCTGTTGTTCTCCGGGTACAAATTCTCTCTTCTTATTGCCGAGACGTGTATCAGGAGAACATCGGGGAGGTGCTGCCGAAATTTTGCGTCGGATGTGGAGCAGAGTATGGGAAAACGAACCCGATCTACACATACTCGGGTGGGATTAGGACCTATCTTTACCTGTTAGCGTGCAGATTGCATGGACGTAATAAAACTGACAAACTCCATTAACTGATGGATATGGTTTGCTTAATTATGTATATATTTCTTGTGTGTCCAGTAGGAAGTCAATATGAGTGATCGTGCATGGATGTACACCGGTTACACTAGTCAGAAAGTTTGGACCGAGGAATGGTCAACAAAAACCAAGGGGTTTGTTAGAGCCGCATTTGCAAATGGCCAGGAATTTAGCTGGTGCCCCTGTGCCCATTGCGACAACTATAAAAAGAGGGACGATCTTGAAATGAGTAAAGACCTGCATAAGTTTGGTTTTACGCCTGGTTACACGGTCTGGACATTACATGGTGAGTCTTCCCAACGTGCCAGAGCCGAGGTTCGTCGTCGCACCGACGAGCATGGTACTGGGACCGCAGACATGGTGCAAGACTTTGACGATGCTCGGGACTCGGGCGAGGAGATGGAGGAATCTGCAAAGGCCTTCACTGAAATGTTGGAGTCCTCAAAACGTCCTCTCCATGAGCACATTGAGCTTTCTCAGCTGGATGCCATCTCACAAATAATGGCTTTGAAGGCTCAATTCAACTTGGGCACAGAATGCTACGACGCGATGATGACAGTATTTTCAGACGATTTCGACCCAAAGGCCATGTGCTACCTCCAAACCTGTACCAGTCAGACAAAATCCTCCATGCTCTTAAGATGCCCTATGAGAAGATACATGCCTGTGAGAAAGGATGTGTGTTATTTAGGCTTCAGTATGAGGACTTGAACTATTGTCCCATTTGCAATTCTTCCAGGTATGTTGTGGTAGACAACGGTATGGGTGAGAAGACGCAGACCAAAATACCCGTTAATGTTCTCCGGTATATGCCAATCGTACCAAGACTTCAACGTATTTTCATGGTTGAAGAGACGGCCAGACAGATGACATGGCACAAAACGGGCAAAAGAACCGAACTAGATGCAGATGGGAATGTGATGATGGTGCACACATTGGATGGTGAAGCGTGGAAGCGCTTCGATGCATCACATAAGGAAAAAAGGCAGATCCAAGGCATCCTCGAGTCGCCGTCAGCACAGATGGGTTCAGTGTGTTTTGTCAGATGGCAGCCCCATACAGATGTTGGCCCGTGTTTGTCATTCCACTCAATCTCCCCCCCAGGCAGATTATGCAACGAAAGAATATTTTCCTGACATTGATAATTCCAGGGCCCAACTATCCGGGGAAGAATATGAATGTGTACATGCAGCCGCTTAAGGACGAATTGCAAGAAGCTTGGGATAATGGGTTCAAGACATACGACGCCTTTGGCAAATAGAACTTCATAATGCGTGCCTAGTACATGTACTCGACGCATGACTTGCTGGCGTATGCGCTATTCGTTGGCTGGTGTGTGCATGGAAGGTTCCCGTGCCCCACATGCAAGGGAGCTCTTGACTTTCGTTGGCTGACGGCAGGGTGCAAGTATAGTTGCTTCGACTTGCATAGACCGTTTCTACATCCTGGCCATAAGTTCAGGAATGACAAGAAGAACTTCATCAAAGGTAGAGTTGTCAAACACTCTGCACCACCTGCGTTGACAGGCCAACAAACCCTAGATCAGTTAAACGCTCTCGAGCCAGATCCAGAGTGTCCTGGGTATTTCAAGGGGTATAATAAGGAACACGCCTGGACTCACAAGACATGCTTCTGGGATCTGCCTTACTTCAAAGACCTCCTTTGCCCACACAACATCGACGTGATGCACACTGAAAAGAATATCGCCGAAGCCATTTTTGGTACATTTTTTGGCCTAGAGGGGAAATCAAAGGATAATACTAAGGCTAGAGTCGATCAAGAGGAGCTATGTGATAGACCGTTACAAAACATGAAAGAACCGAAAGGAAAGGGGATCAACTGGACGAAGCACAAGGCATGGTTCAATCTTGGAAGGCCAGCTATGAAGGAAATTATTTTGTGGGTGAAAATGCAGTTGATGTTCCCCGATGGGTATGCAGCAAATCTAAAGAGGGGAGCGAGTCTTCAAAAATTGAAAATATTTGGTCTAAAAAGTCATGATTGGCACATATGGATTGAGCGGATAATGCCGGTGATGTTGCGTGGCTTCATCCCTGAGGATGAATGGCTAGTACTGGTAGAGCTGAGCTATTTCTTCCGTGTTCTTTGTGCGAAAGAACTATCGCCTGGCCTCCTAGAAGAAATGGAACAGTTGGCGCCGGAGTTGATCTACAAGTTAGAGAAGATCTTTCCGCCAAGCTTCTTTAATCCAATGCAACACTTGATTTTGCATCTCCCGACCAAGGCATGATTGGGAGGGCCCGTGCAAAATCGTTGGTGCTACTCAACTGAGAGGATGCAGAAGACACTTCGAGAAAAATGTAAAAATAAATGTAGAATAGAAGCATCGGTGGTGGAGGCATTCATCACTGAGGAGGCGGCAAACTTCGTGACCGCACACTACGAAGCCAAAAATCGTCATTTGCATAATCCGAAGCCTCGGTACAATGCTGACGAACCACAAAAGGGTCAATCCAACCTCAGCCTATTCAAAGGGAATCTCGCACCAGCCGGTGGTTGGAAACCAGTAAGGTTGGATGTTAAAGAATGGCGGACCATTTCGCTGTATCTCTTCAACAACCTAACAGAAGTGCGACTGTACATCGAGTAAGATCTCGGTACATTGTTTCACAACTTCTAATTCCTTTGAACTTCTCTTATTCCTGGATTTTTGATGCAGTCGATACATCGCCATATTCTCGTATGGAGTGGTGATCCAAAAGGATTCCGTTAAAGAGTATGAGCTTCTGGCAAAACAAGGAGCCGAATTTGCCGGTTTCATCTCTTGGTTCAAAAAAGGGTAATTTCCATTAGACCCTTTTTTTTCTTTGGCTAATTTTCGACTAATGCAACAATCCTTTTGTATTAAACTTGTAGGCTAATTCCGAGATTATGGATGCCGAATTGAGACAAGTAGCTAATGGTTTTGACTATAAGGTCCGTTCATTTTAGAAATACGACATCAACGGGTATCGCTTTCATACCTATGGCAAAGAGCTATCTATGGCCGGCCGAAAGTCTACAAATTGTTGTGTCCCTGCTATCGGCGCAGGAGGTATCGAGTATTATGGAAGAGTTGAAGCAATTTATGAACTTGAATTCTATGGTGAAAACCCACCAAACGTCGTAGTCTTGAGATATTATTGGTTCCAACCGAGGGAGACTAGAAGGACTCATGAACATATAGGGCTAGTCGAAATCAAACAAAGGACCCATTTGGATGTTCCCGATGTCTATATTACGACTCAACAGGAAACCCAAGTTTTCTATCTACCGTGGGCCTGTCAAAGTGATCCAAATCTCAGTGGTTGGGACGTCGTTTATGAAGTGCCGCCACGTGTTAGACCACCTCCCCCCAATGAAAAGGATTATGAACCTCACATTAACCAAGACACATATGACGAAGGAGAATTCTTGCAAGAAACACATCTTTCCAAAAAGCGTTTCAAGAACCGCTCCAGTCCACCCCAGAACATTGAAGTAGACAACGATAGTGAATCCAACTTCACCCCTGAGTGGAACAAGAAGAGCCAGAAGAAGAAGAAGTTACTGCTGCAGATGACCTGTCAATGCTTGAATGATTATGTAAAGGTGGCCTTCCACATGATGATGCATTTATTAATGATGATGATGATGAGCACGTCATTACCGATAGTGATGATGATGATGCTTTTATTAATGATGATGACGAGCACGTCATTACCGATAATGATTATTAGGTATTAAATTTTTTTATGTTGTACTTGATTTATATAGTTATTTGTATGATTGTATGATTTATATAGTTGGTATTCATAATTTTCTTACTTTGTATGATTGTTTATTATACATAGTGCCATGGTCTTGATTTCCGTCCCGGTCGGCCCCCGCCCGCTTTATGATTCGGATGGGGTAAATTCTCTTTCATAACTATTTGTTGCATTTCACATTTATGCAAATTACGGCCATCAAGTTGACATAGAGATATTTTAATCTAGGAGGTATGTGAACCGGAATTCGAAACGGACCCTCTTGTCGAGAAGTTAAATTTAGTTAAAAAAGAAAATGAGTATTTGAAAGAAAAAATTAAAAGAATTGAAGAAGAGAAGATGACATTGGAGTTGTATGTTGCCGATGCCATCGATGATCACAAGATGAAGATGAATGCAATGCGCTTGAAGATGGATGCAATGCGCCTGTAGCTTAAGAAGATTAGAAAATATGCCATTGATAATGAGGCTTGGTATCATTATGCCGTTGGATCAATTGTTACCTTAGTTGCGATCTTCATCACATTTGTTGTGATGAGGGTAAGTTTTCTCTAGTGTTTTGCTTTACAAATGGATATTTAGCTTATTTTCCTCCTAAATGACATAATTACCTAAGTTAGATAAAAAATAAGCTATACTTAGCTTATTTAGTTCATTTATGACATACTTAGCATACTTAGGTAAAAAATGGCATGATAATCTTTGTTAGCTCCAAAATGATATAGACTTAGCTTATTTTCCTCGAAAATGACATAATAACCTTACTAAGCTCCAAAATGACCTATTTACCTACCTTAGCTCTAAAATGACCTACACTTAGCATTTTTACCTAGCTTAGCAATAAAATGACATTTTTACCTACCTTAGTTAGAAGAAGAAGAAGATAAAGAAGAGGAGAGGAGAAAAAGAAAGAGAAGAAAAAAAATCTTCTTCTTCTTCTTCTTCTTCTTCTAACTTTCATCTTTCCCAATTTGCAGATTTGCTTTACATGAGGAAGCTTGGATTCGTGGAGTGTACTATTCTTGTGGTGCTTCCTTGTTGTTTATGAAAACTTGTTTGGATATGTTGTTGGAAACTTGTTTCTGGTTATGTATATATGGATATGTTGGACTTTGTTGAACTATGTTGTTGGATTGGATGAAATATGTTGTTGGATATGTTGGATATGTATGCATGTATATCTGTGTTTGAAACCATGTCGAATTAATGGGATTTAAATAAAAATAGGGGATATATAGCCTCTTTGCCATCCGCTAGCGGACGACAAAGAGGACACGTGGCAGTCACCTGTGCAAACTGGGAACACTGGCTGCCTATTTGGTCATTTTGCCGTCTGCTGGCGGATGGCAAAGTGACTAGCTATGCCGTCTGCCAGCAGACGGCAATGATTCAAACCTCTTTGCCGTCTGCTGGCGGACGGCATATCTGGACACGTGGCAGCTTCCCAGTGCTGCCTAGCTGGGCTCTTTGCCGTCCGCCGGTGGACGGCAAAGATCTTTGACTCTTTGTCGTCCGCTGGCAGATGGCAAAGAGTGCCATTAACCCCCTAACGGCTCTCATGCCACTGCACTGCCGTCAGCTGTCTTTGCCGTCTGCTGGCCTCGGATGGCGTATAGCGTAATCCTTTGCCGTCCGTTTCTAAGAAGGACGACAAAGATGGCCTTTGTTGGTAGGCGTTCATCCGGACAGTTTGCCGTCCGTGATCTATGCCTTTGCCATCCGCCATGGCGGACGGCAAAGAAGCTGATTCCAGTAGTGAGATCCTAATGTCAGAGTTAGCAAAATTCATTTATCCTTAATAGAAGAGAGATCAGAGTCCCAGAGTATAGATGAGGAATAAAAGATCCTAATACCACCCAATGGCGACGTGGGCCCATAAGCCACGCAGCTATGTTAGTAAAAGTTTTTGCAATTACTAGACTCAACTTCGGCCAAGGAGTTGGGAGGGGATTCCTACAGGTAGTCGGCTCTGATACCAACTTGTGACGCCCCCGATTCAATCGTACACTAATCATGCATGCAAACGTGTACGATCAAGATCAGGGACTCACGGGAAGATATCACAACACAACTCTAAAAACATAAATAAGTCATACAAGCATCATAATACAAGCCAGGGGCCTCGAGGGCTCGAATACAAGTACTCGATCATAGACGAGTCAGCGGAAGCAACAATATCCGAGTACAGACATAAGTTAAACAAGTTGCCATAAGATGGCTAGCACAAACTGGGATACAGATCGAAAGAGGCGCAAGCCTCCTGCCTGGGATCCTCCTAAACTACTCCTGGTCGTCGTCGGCGGCATGCACGTAGTAGTAGGCACCCTCGGTGTAGTAGGGGTCATCGTCGACGGTGGCGTCTAGCTCCGGGGCTCCAACCTCTGGTTGCGACAACCGGGTAAAAAGGAAAGGGGGAAAAGAGGGAGAAAAGCAACCGTGAGTACTCATCCAAAGTACTCGCAAGCAAGGATCTACACTACATATGCATGGGTATCTGTGTAAAGGGGCAATATCATTGGACTGAACTGCAGAATGCCAGAATAAGTGGGGGATAGCTAGTTCTGTCGAAGACTACGCTTCTGGCAGCCTCCATCTTGCAGCATGTAGAAGAGAGTAGATGGTAAGTTCGCCAAGTAGCATCGTATAGCTTAAACCTACCCGACAATCCTCCCCTCGTCTCCCTGTGTGAGAGCGATCACCGGGTTATATCTGGCACTTGGAAGGGTGTGTTTTATTAAGTATCCGGTTCTAGTTGTCATAAGGTCAAGGTACAACTCCGGGTCGTCCTGTTACTAAGGATCACCGCTATTCGAATAGATAAACTTCCCTGCAGGGGTGCACCACATAACCCAACACGCTCGATCCCCTTTGGCCGGACACACTTTCCTTGGTCATGCCCGGCCTCGGAAGATTAACATGTCGCAGCCCCACCTAGGCACAATAGAGAGGTCAGCACGCCGGTCTAAATCCTATGGCGCAGGGGTCTGGGCCCATTGCCCATTGCACACCTGCATGTTGCGAGGGCGGCTAGAAGCAGAGCTAGCCTCCCTAATACAAGAGCAGGCGTTCTAGTCCAATTCGGCGCGCGCCGCTCAGTCGCTGACGTCACGAAGGCTTCGGCTGATACCACGACGTCGAGAGCCCATAACTGTTCCCGCGTAGTTGGTTAGTGCGTATAGGCCAGTGGCCAGACTTATATCAAATACCAAGATCTCATTAAGCGTGTTAATTGATGTAACCGCGGACGCCAACCAGGGCCAGGCCCACCTCTCTCCTAGGTGGTCTCAACCTGCCCTGTCGCTCCGCCAATAAGTAATAGTTAGGGGCCGTCGGGAACCCAGGCCCACCACTACCGGGATGGAACCACCTGTCCTTTCAGCCCCCACATCGAAATCACTTGCAGGTACTCTATGAGCCGACCCGTCTTTAGTCACCACATGTATCATATATTATGTATATAAATATATACCCGTGATCACCTCCCGAGTGATCACGACCCAATAGTATAGCATAGCAGACGGACAAGAACGTAGGACCACAGATGGAATACTAGCATCCTATACTAAGCATTTAGGATTGCAGGTAAGGGTAACAACTATAGCAACAATGCCAGGCTATGTAGCAGAATAGGATTAATCGAAAGCAGTAACATACTACACTACTCTAATGCAAGCCGTAGAGAGAAGGAATAGGCGATATCTTGTGATCAGGGGGGGTTGCCTGATTGCCCTGCAGACAGAAACGGACCCTCAAAGGTGAAGTAGTCAATCACTGGTTCAACCGCGGTCTCGGGATCTACTGGAAAGAAGTAATGGGGAGGGAACCAATAAATAACAGAGCAATCAAAGCACCACAAACATAACATGGCAATACGCGGTGCTAGGGGTGACCTAACGCAGTGCTAGGTGCTACCGGCGAAGGGGGGAAACATCCGGGAAAGTATCCCCGGTGTTTCACGTTTTCGGACAGATGAATCGGAGGGGCAAAGTTGCGTGTCTGCTATGCTAGGAATGTGTGGCGGATGAACGGGCCGCGTATTCGGATTTGTCTCGTCGTTCTGAGCAACTTTCATGTACAAAGTTTTTTCATCCGAGTTAGGATTATTTTATATTAATTTTTAAAGATTTAAATCATTTTTAGGTTTAACAGAATTAATTAAATGAAAAAGCATTTATGACGTCATCATTATGCCAGCATGACGCAAGCGGTCAAAGTCGACCTTTGACTAGTCAACTGATGGGTGGGTCCTGCATGTCATAGGTCGTTAACTAATTAACAGTAGTTAGTTTTATTAGCGGGTTAATTAGGTTTAATTAACTAGATTAATTAAGTTAATTAATTATTTAACTTATTAATCATTTATTTATTTATTTATTTATTTTTAACTCTTTTTTAATAAAACAGGGACGTGGGGCCCCGGCAGTCAGTGGCCCATAGGCCATAGTGGGGGGGCGAGTGTTAGCGGGTGAAGCCCGAACGGGCGCTGGCGACGGGGGCACACCCGGTTGGGCGCTTGTGCGCCGATGGCCACTGCGGGGTGGCCGCAGTCGGCCGTAAGCGGGCTGGGACGGGCGCTGGGTGACTGGACCCGGGCACACGACGGGGTGAGGCAAACAGGGCGACAGCGGGGCGCCGGCGGCCACATCGACGAGCGGCCGCAGCCGCAGGGGAGGGGGCAGCGGCAGGGCGAGGCCACGGGCTTCGGCCGGCAGCAGGGGACGGGCTGCGCAGCCGCGGCGAGGCCTGCGCGGTCGGAGCAGCGAGGGGAGCAGGGCGGCGCCCGTACGTGCCGCGGCAAGGTAGGCGACCGACGGTGCGGAGCTCGGACGGCACTAGCAGCGAGCGGGAGGCAGCGGGCGAATGGACGCGGCGTGCAAGGTCGGGGTGCGGTGTCGCGAGGGAAGGCGGAGGTCGGGTCGGGCGCCGTGCCCGCGGCTAACGACACGCGAGGGCAGAGGGCAGAGGGGGAGGCCGAGCCTCACCAACATTACAGGGAAAATGGCAGTGAGCTCGGGGAGGTGGACGGGGACGACGGCGAGCAATGATGGGGACGAGTCGACGACGGAGAGGACGGCGTGCAGTCCGGCGGGGAGGTCCAGCGAACGGCGGGGTTCCGGTGGCGGCGACGTCCAGGGGGCGGCGAGGCTCGTTGGAGACCGGTGAGGGGAAAGGTTGTGGAGGCGTGCGACGGGTCGAGGCGGCAGGAGGGGCGACCGGGCGTCTCCGGCGAGGCGCGAGGTTGAGCGCCCCGATCCCGATCTAGATCGGGGAGGGAGAGCGAGGAGTGGGGGGAGTGGGAACGTGGGCTAGGGTTTGGGGGAGTGGGAAGGAGGGTTATAACCCAACGGGGGTTTTGGGCTGGGCCACAACCCAGCTGGGGGGGGGCTTTTGTTTTCAATGGTTTTCTTTTATTATTATTATTCTTTTTACTTTTCTTTTCGGTTTTAATTTTAGTTCCACATTATTTTTACTTAGTAAAATATGATAACAGCTCCTAAAATGAGGTTTCAAAATAACCCTCAGCCACAAAAGGTTTTAACCCAAAATAAAATAGTTTAGTGTTTTATAAAATGCCAAAGGCATTTAAATAATGTTTTTGCTACCGTTTAAATCATTTTAGTGCATTAATACATTATATAAAAATGTGGATTCTTCATCATAATCATCTATGCATTAACTGGCACAACCCGAACATTTTGGTTTTAATATTTGAAAACTTTTGATGTGTGCCTGATTTCGAATTTGAATTTGAATTGGTTTCGAACTAACGCGAGATTAGCAACAGTAATCGAGGTGACGTGGCATCATTAGCAGAGGTTACTGTAGCTTGATTATCCGTGCATCACAGAAGGCTGCCCCCATGCTGCATGCCGTTGCTGGATCCCCATGGACGCCTCCTCCAACCTCATCGCGGCTTTGCTCCAGGCGAAGAAGTCAAAGGCGGCCGCGAATGCTACTACTTCATCACTGTTGTCACCCGCGGCTGCTGCTCCTTCCATGCTTCCTCCCCCACCTCCTATCCCATCGCTGGACTTGGAGGAGAAGCCGTCGATGCCCACCGCCACCATCTCCAACTTTACATCACCTATTGGAGCACTAGCTATTTTGTACATTATCTGCTGGAGTTGGACGTTTTTAGTGATGAAATTGTACTCCAACCACTTTTTGATGATGTAAATTTTACTCCAACCACTTTTTGGTGATGCATTTTACATCATATATTGGATATGCTCTTACATGAGTATATGGCCCTTTCTTTAGTATGTCATAGACATCACAGAAAAGCAGGGCCGACCCTGGGCATGTGTAACATGTGCGGCTACACAGGGTCGCTAATATCCTAAGGCCCCTATTTAGGTACATACAACAAATACATTGTAGGTACATACAATGAATACTTAATATTGAACAAGAAGTTACCAATGCAACATAGCAAGCGGTATATCCAATAATGTAAATTACAACCTAAACCGTGAAGAAGCAATGATCCATGATGATAGGAATGAGTAACTTGGACACCTATCGCATATCAATCACCACATTATTAGTGAAAATGTTACCTCCAAGATCCTACTAAATATATAAAAATCAATGAATATGTAAACAAGCTAAGAGACCCATTTTGTGATCGCAACTTCATACTATAAGGAAATTTTACATGGAATGCAAGTCCCTCTCTTTGGAGAACGCTTTACAAAATGTACTAACATGAGTAATATTATTTCAGTGCCAAATACATATCATATGCACATCATCAATATACTGTTGAAGCAACTGCAATATGTTTGATGTCTACTACACAACTTATTCTTGTAGACTCGTGTTGGGCCTCCAAGCACAGAATTTTGTAGGACAGTAGCAATTTTCGCTCAAGTGGATGACCTAAGGTTTATCAATCCGTGGGAGATGTAGGATGAAGATGGTCTCTCTCAAACAACCATGCAACCAAATATAAGAAATCTCTTGTGTCCCCAACACACCCAATACAATGGCAAATTGTATAGGTGCACTAGTTCGGCGAAGAGATGGTGATACAAGTGTAGTATGGATAGTAGATATAGGTTTTTGTAATCTGAAAATATAAAAACAGCAAGGTAGCAAGTGATAAAATAGAGCACAAATAGTATTGCAATGCTTGAAAACAAGGCTTAGGGTTCATACTTTCACTAGCGCAGTCTCTCAATAGTGCTAACATAATTGAATCATATAACAATCCCTCAAAGTGCGACAAAGAATCACTCCAAAGTTCTTATCTAGCAGAGAACATAAGATGAAATTGTTTCTAGGGTACGAACCACCTCAAAGTTATCCCATCTGATCAATCTATTGAGCTATTACGATAAATGTCACGAACAACCCTAGAGTTCGTACTAAAATAACACCATATGATACACATCAACCAACTCTAATGTCACCTAGATACTCCAATGTTACCACAAGTATCCACGAGTCAATTATACAATACGCATCAAACAACTTCAGATTCATAATATTCAATCCAACACAAAGAACTTCAAAGAGTGCCCCAAGATTTCTACCAGAGAAAGTAGGACGAAAACGTGCATCGACCCCTATGCATAGATTACTCCAATGTCACCTCGGGAATCCGTGAGTTGAGTGCCAAAACATATATCAAGTGAATCAATATAATACCCCATTGTCACCACGGGTATTGGTATGCAAGACATACATCAAGTGTTCTCAAATCCAACAAGTATCCAATCTGATAATAGTGAAACCTCAAAGTTCAAAACTCATTTCATCACAACAAGATAGAGAGGGAAAAAACACCATATGATCCAAATATAATAACAAAACTCGCGGTACATCAAGATCATGACGAATCAAGAACACAAGAGAGAGAGAGAGAGACAGAGAGATCAAACACATAGCTGCTAGTACATACCCCTAGCCTCGAGGGTGAACTACTCCCTCCTCGTCATGGTGGCCGCCAGGATGATGAAGATGGCCTCCGGTGATGATTTCCCCCTCCGGTTGGGTGCCGAAATAGTGCTCCAGATGGTATTTCGTAGGTACGGAGGCGTGCGGCAGCGGAGTAGAAGTTCTAGGTTATTTCTGGGGGTTTCTCTATTTATAGGATTTTTTGCGTCGGTCTCACGTCAAGATGGGCTACGAGGGGCCCACGAGGCACCAGGGCGCAGCCACCCCCTGGCGTGCCCTAGTGGCTTGTGGGGCCACCGTGGCTCCTCTGGTCCTCCCACAAAGTTTCTAGTGTGTAGGATCGAAAGTATGTCTAGAGGGTGGGTGATTAGACTACTTGACCAAATAAAAATCTTTCCTTTTCCCAATTTTAGTTGTGGCAAGATTGTAGTAATTATGACAAGTCAAGCAATCAACCTACACGTGCATTTCTAAGAGTATATCAGCGGAAAGTAGAACATTGCATATGAAGGTAAAGGGAAGGATTTGGAGAAGGTAAACTCAGTGGATACACGGAGATTTTTGGCGTGGTTCCGATAGGTGGTGCTATCGTACGTCCACGTTGATGGAGACTTCAACCCATGAAGGGTAACGGTTGCGCGAGTCCACGGAGGGCTCCACCCACGAAGGGTCCATGAAGAAGCAACCTTGTCTATCCCACCATGGCCATCATCCATGAAGGACTTTCCTCACTCGGGTAGATCTTCATGAAGTAGGCGATCTCCTTGCCCTTACAAACTTCTTGGTTGAACTCCACATCACGACGGAGGCTCCCAAGCGATAACTAGCCAATCTAGGAGACACCACTCTCATAAAGGTAATAAACGGTGTGTTGATGATGAACTCCTTGCTCTTGTGCTTCAAATGATAGTCTCCCCAACACTCAACTCTCTCTCACATAGATTTGGCTTTGGTGGAAGAAGGATTTGAATGGAAAGCAACTTGGGGAAAGCTAGAAATCAAGGTTCAAATGGTAGGAATGGAATCTCTTGATCTCAACACATGAGTACGTGGTTCTCTCTCAGAAAATGAATGGTGGAAGTGTAGGCATGTTCTGATGGATCTCCTCAATGAGGAGAAGGGGGTGGAGGGGTATATATAGCCTCCACACAAAATCCAACCGTTACACACTTTTGACTTATCTTGGTGGCACCGATTAGGAAACTCGGTGGCACTGATCTGTTCAAAAATATGAACGTTAGGAATCTCGGTGGGACCGACTGGAGCAACTTGGTGGGACCGATGTGCTAGGGCTTAGTGCAAACTTCATCTCGATGGTACCAATTGCATCATCTCGGTGAGACCGAAGTGAGTGCAATGGGAAACAGAGAATCTGTCAAGCCAACTCGGTGGGACCGATTGCAACATCTCGCTGAGACCGAAGTGAATGCAACTAGTCACAGAGTGTTGGCAAGGCCATCTCGATGGGACCGAGATCCGTATCAGTGTGACCGAACTGTTAAGGTTTCTGGCAGTGGCTATGTCAACATGAACTTGGTGGCGCCGGATGAAAGATATCGGTGGGACCGAGTTGGAGTTTAGGTTTTGGACATATTTGGATAGAGAGAATGGCTGAGGGTTTTGGGGCAATATCACTAAGCACTTTGAGCAAGTAGACCATTAAGCAACACCTCATCCCCTTTTAATAGTATTGGCTTTCCTATGGACTCAATGTGATCTTGGATCACTGTCACGACCGGTTTTTCAATAAAATATTTATTGAGAGACCAATCCCTTTTACGGACCAGTAAAGAAGAATTCCTTCCCACTGATAGACAATATCTTGGTCACAGAAGAAAAATACCAGGAGTACTGAATATAATACAAGGTTGAGCGGAGACTGCTCAACAGTTTATTACAAACTCGCCGATAAAACATAACGGCGGATAGGGTGGCATAACTACTAACTCACGATAACAACGGTGGTGGAAATATCACAGGGGAGAGGGTGATATGACTCCTGAAAACTACAGCTCTTCGAGCGTCGGAGTGAGGCTCGAGGAGACTTATTGCGGGTGGCGGAAGCGTTTATAACACAAGTGACCAATATCCAGGATCGCACAGGACTGACTGGGACTCCTCTAGGCGTCGGACGCACTATCAAACTCTTCATCCAAGAGATCGCCTTCGTCAACATCTGGCCAAATCAACAAGCCAGGTGAGTACTATGAAAGTACTCGCAAGACAGTTCGGACAAAAGATATAAGAAATGTAAACATGAAGCATATGAACAGATTGACCAGCGCGTTCAAACATAAAGGTGATAATGCATGGGGAAATAACAGAGAAGTCGGGCGGTAGTCCTCCCGAAATCCCAAAATAAATCCTGGGTGCCAAACGAGGGTCTGAATGACTCCTCGAGCGGAAACTGCAAGAATAGTAATACCGGTGCCAAACGAGGGTCTGAATGACTCCTCGAGTGGAAACTGCAAGAATAGTAATACTGGTGCCAAACGAGGGTCTGAATGACTCCTCGAGAGGAAACTGCAAGAACAATAATGCCGCAGTCGGGCGTCAGGGCGACACCACATAAAGGGCTTATAACAGAAAATAAAAGACGAACATGCCACAGTCGGACGTCTGAGCGACATCACATAAAGGGCTTATATTGAAAGTAAAAGGCAAACAGGCCACAGTCGGACGTCTGAGCGACATCACATAAAGGGCTTATATTGTAACTCAATAATTCAGTAGCTCGAGAATATAAATTATTACAAGTACGAGACAAGTATAAGGTTAGACCATCCGCAGGAATAACATTCAAACTGGGTTTACCACTTGAGTTTGTTCACCGGGGATAAATTTCCACGAGGATGGATAAGGATATACTGATCACCCTACTTGATTCATGGATACGATGATTTGGAAGGATTTGACTCTGCAGAGTTTGTACTTAACCACAGCCAACGGATTTCAGTAGTCACGGGGACTAGTTCCGTTTACGGTGTTTTGGAAGAAACACGTCTTACCAGTACACACCCATTCAACATTCCGAAGCCAGGGATCACCCTCGGCAACTTTCAAGAAAAACCTTGAGACGGGGAGGCTACAACCTCGCGTAGCATGGGATCAAATTTCTATACGCGCGCTCTAAGGGGGTGCCCCCCCCTCTCGGTCCCAACCGGAAACACCCATGCCCCTGACCGGATGACTGGCTTTAATCCAGGGCCATGGAACCATCATCCCGGCCCCTCTGTTTGGTGTGCACACGGAAAGAGGTTACCAACTTACTAAACCGCATCCTGGCAAAAGAAACATGTGGTAGCACGGAAGGGAAAAGAACGATAACGTGATTCCGTCCACGTTACCGTCGGAATTTGTCGGACGACGCAAGGCTGGTATGCTACAACAGTACCACCTTGCTGCCCTTCATGTCACCACATGATTAGGCCATCTCTCACTAGAGATCATCGCAACTTTGGAACGTGCGAGTAGTTGCCTCACAAGCAACGGGGTACTCACCGACACTCATATGCCACGCACAAACTTTCACGCAAACATGCAAAACACCTATCATATCAAAGGTTCAAACATGCTTGCCTGGTTCGGAGAAGTCGGAGTCTAGCTCGGCGAAGTTCGCGGCTCCGTCACCTCTTCCGGAACCTACGGTATAGCGAAAGGCATACTAACGTGAAACCAACGCGTGCATGAAAGTAGTTCCAAAAATTTTCGAAATAAATCCCATAAAAAACTAGACAAAATTTTAAGACTGTCAGAAAAAGAATCACTCAAAAATCACTTTTTATGAAAAAGTTATAAAGGTTTCTGTCCAGGGACTCATCTGTAATGAAACAGAAAAGTTCCAGGGGTTTAACTGAGAAAACAGAAAACGCTTCGAATAGAAATGCGCAAGCCCACAGAGAAAACGTACTCTGCCCGAAGGCGCCAACAGAAAATGATTCGAGGGAGAAGAGAATAGAGGCTGACACGGGGGTCCACATGTCAGGTTTGAAAACCTCGCCGGCGCTCGAAGACTGCGGAGGTCGCCGGCGTCGAACCACAGCGAGTCAGGGAGATCGGAGTGTACCAAGAGCTTCAGCATGTCCTTCCGCGTCGGTGGGTGGTGGACTTGGGTGTCGGGGAGCACCACGTCGACGGCGACACTTTCTCCGGCGGACGGCGGCTCGGGCGATGGTGGGGAACTCCGGTGGTGTGCTGCAAACTTCGAATTGAAGCGCGGGTCAGAAGGAGGGATGCACTAGAGAGTCACTGGCAAGAGATGGGAGGCAGAGGTCCACGCACGGGAGCGAATCGAGCTGGATCCCATGGCGGGTCGCGGCGGCCGGAGTCGGGGAAGAAAGCTCCCTCGGGGCTCTTCCAGTGGCTAGGCAGGGTCTTGGTGGAGTGCAGAGGTGGTGTGGGTTCGAGTTGAAGCTCGGGGCCTCTATTTATAGGAGGATCGAGGGGGTGGCCGTGAACAGGATTGCTCCGGCGAGCAATTACGGCGAGGCAGTGGCTTGGCAGGAGGTTTAGGTGGTCAGGCAGCACCAGTGAGGTGTACTGGTGCCGTTCCCCCGCTAATCCTGGTCGGTCTTGGCGTAACGGCGTCGGTCCACGGTGGGGTGGCCGCACGGGCACGACGGCGGCAGAGAGGGCGCTCCGCGCCCAGCGGTTCACGACGAGGGTGGCAGCGCGCACGGGGGAGTGGGTGGCCACGCGGCGGCCTCCGGAGGCTTGGGCGGCGCTGGGTGGCGCCGTCTACGCTGCGCCTCTCTCTGGCGGCCGCAAAGCCGCCGCTGGCGTCGGTCACGGGGTGGCGTACCTCCTCCTGCTCGTCGCCGACGTCCGCAAGGCTCCAGGGGATCGTGCGGCGCAGGAACAAGGGGGAGGGGACAGGGAGCAAGGCGACACCGCGGCACTGTCGAGATCGACAACAAGTTCTGAAGAAAATGACAGTAGAACACTGAACTGTTCTCTGAATTTACTGAACCTGATATTGACAATGCTTTGCAGGTGTTCGACAGAATGATTTGGTGTGAAGAAAAATTTTCCTGGGGCTGGGACTTGGTGAGGTGACCTCTCAATGCACCCAGAGGCGGCCTAATTTTTCTCAGAATTTTTGGAGAAAGATTTGAATGAATTTCATCAAGTTTGGCAAATCTGGTCCAAACTTGCAGCAAGTATAGTTTGAAAAATTTGAACTGAAGACCAGTGGATCTTCATGGATCTTGGTTGAGGGTTCAAAGGACTAGGAAGGAGAATTGGTTTGGGGGCAAAAATCAAAATAGAAATGGTAGCTCCTTTGTAAATCTCCAAGGGCTAGAATAGAAGGCAGAAATTGTTTTGATAAGATTTAATGGAAAATAATCATATGGGGAGGTCCAACTTGCTGGATTTGATGCAAAACATGATCCAAAGATGAGGGGAGGTTTAGGAGAGTGGATTTGTACTAAGGCCATGGCAAGAGAGAATTGTTGAAAGTGGTAAAGGATTATTCCAAAAGCTATAGAGTATTTTCAAAGAGATTTTCAATAGACATTTTTCCCAAGTGAAAAGTATTTTGGTTTGAGTCCAAATAAAAAGCAAGAACCTCCAAGACCAAAAACAAGTCTTGGGTGAATCCAGATAAAACTCTTGCCATAAAAAAATATTTTGAAAGGGAGGGTTCTTTTGAAGAAAAATTTAAATCACCTCCCTCAAGTCAAATATTTTTTTTTGAAAAATCCAATTAAAAATTTTGGGTGTCACAACACCTACCCCCTTAGGAAAAATCTCGTCCTCGAGATTTCAGCTAATCCTCGAATAGATATGGATACTCTGCCTGGAGAAAATCTTCCCTTTCCCATGTCGCTTCATCCTCAGTGTGGTTGCTCCACTGAACTTTGAAAATTTTTGTTGTTTTCTGTTGGGTCCTCCATTTAGACTCTTCCAAAATCTTTACTGGCCGCTATCTGTAGGTGAGATCTGGTTGCACATCAATGCTTTCATGTGACACATGCTTTTCCGGGTTACTCATACATTTTCTCAATTGCGAGACGTGGAATACGTCATGGACGTCTGACAGCTCCTTGGGTAAGTCTAGTTTGTAGGCCACTGTGCCTCTTCGTGCAATCACATGGAATGGTCCAATAAATCTCGGGGCTAGCTTCCCATTAATTTTGAACCGTTGCAGGCCCCTCATAGGAGACACTCGTAGGTATACAGAGTCACCGGGTTCAAAGCTGACCTCACGATGCTTTTGATCATAGTAGCTCTTTTGTCGGCTCTGCGCCGTCTTGAGTCTGTCCCTGATCTGCTTCACTTTCTCCTCGGCCTCTTTAAGCATGTCTGGGCCGAAGATACGACTGTCTCCTGTCTCTGACCAATTCAGTGGGGTACGGCACCTCCGCCCGTACAATGCTTCAAAGGGTGCCATTTGCAAGCTGGCTTGGTAACTGTTGTTGTAAGCAAACTCGGCATACGGCAAACTCTCTTCCCAACTGGATCCGTAGGTGAGCACGCAGGCTCTCAGCATGTCCTCTAAGATTTGGTTTACGCATTCCGTTTGTCCATCAGTCTGAGGGTGGTACGCTGTACTGAAAGCTAGCTGCGTGCCCAGAGCTTGTTGCAGGTGATCCCAGAATTTAGAGACAAATTGAGTGCCTCGGTCGGATATTATAGTCTTTGGGACTCCATGCAAACAAACTATACGGGAGAGATAAAGTTTGGCCAGTCTTTGTGTGGAGTAGGTAGTCTTCACGTGAATGAAATGAGCAACCTTGGTTAGTCGGTCTGTGATGACCCATATGGCGTCATTTCCGCATTGCAATCGAGGTAATCCGACAATGAAGTCCATTCCTATTTCATCCCATTTCCACTCCGGTATCCTGTTTGGCTGGAGTGGCCCTGCTGGCTTTTGATGCTCGGCCTTGATGCGCTGACAGGAATCGCAACAAGCAATGAATGTGGCTATATCTCTTTTCATACCGTGCCACCAAAATCTTTCCTGAATGTCTTTGTACATTTTGGTTCCTCCAGGGTGGATCGAGTATGGAGGGGTGTGGCTTTCGGTTAAGATTTGTTGCTTGAGTTCCTCAATGTTAGGTACGCAAAGTCTGTCTCCGTACCATAATATTCCTTCACTGTTTGTGATGAACTCTGAAGCCTTACCAAGGTTCATTTTCTTCTTTATACCTTCGATGCTTGGATGTCCCTGTTGAGCCTTCTTGATTTGCTCTATTAGGGTGGGTTGTATCTCCAGATTTGATACGGTGCCCTCCGAGACTAACATCATGTTGAGCCTGGCGAACTCTTGCTGAAACTCAGGTCTCAAGTTTTGCGGACCGTCATTGTCCGGGCTGGGGTTTCGACTAAGGGCATCAGCCACTACATTTGCTTTCCCTGGATGGTAGTGAATGCCGACATCATAGTCCTTGACCAATTCCAACCAGCGTCGTTGGCGCAAATTTAGTTCTGGCTGTGTGAAAATATATTTGAGGCTCTTATGGTCCGTATATATTTCACAGCGATTTCCCAACAGAAAGTGCCTCCACTCCTTGAGTGCATGTATGACTGCTGCTAGCTCCAAGTCATGTGTTGGGTAATTTTCCTCATGCTTTCGCAGCTGCCTGGAGGCATACGCGACAAATTTGCCATCCTGCATTAGTACACATCCGAGGCCTTTTGGGGACGCGTCACAATATACTTCAAAACTCTTGTGTATGTCTGGCACGGTTAAGACCGGTGCGGTTGTTAGTTTTTTCTTGAGTTCTTGGAAGCTTTTCTCGCATGCTTCCGTCCATACAAATTTCTTGTCTTTCTTGAGCAACTGTGTTATTGGTTTTGCCACAGTGGAGAATCCTTCAATAAATCTTCTGTAATATCCGGCCATTCCTAGGAAAGTCCGCACATCTGTAACGTTGGCGGGTGGCTTCCAGTCAAGTATGGCTTTGACTTTTTCTGGGTCTACGGCCACGCCTTCTTGGTTCAATACATGGCCTAGGAAACCAACTTGCCTTAGCCAAAATTCACACTTGCTAAATTTGGCGTACAACTGATGTTTCCTTAATTCTCCCAAAACAATTCTGAGATGCTCAGCATGCTCTTCTGGTGTCCTTGAGTAAACCAGAATATCGTCACTGAATACCACAACAAATTTGTCCATGAATTTCATAAACACTTTGTTCATGAGGTGGATGATATATGCGGGGGTGTTCGTTAGTCCAAAAGGCATCACTGTGAACTCATATAACCCATATCTGGAAGTGAATGCTGTCTTGGGGATATCTTCTGTTCGTACTTTCAATTGGTGATATCCCGATCTCAAATCAATTTTTGAGAACACCTTGGCCTGTCCGAGCTGGTCAAACAAATCATTTATCCGTGGCATCGGATATTTGTTTTTGATGGTGACCATATTGAGAGCTCGATAATCTATACACAGTCTCAGTGTCCCATCTTTTTTTCTTGGCGAACAACACGGGCGAACCCCATGGTGAGGAGCTGGCTCGAATAAATCCTTTGTCCAAGAATTCCTTTATCTGCTTCTTCAACTCTACCAATTCTGAGGGTGCCATTCTATAAGGTTTCTTATAGATGGGAGCGGTGCCAGGTGCTAGTTCGATGCTGAATTCTATTTCTCGGTCTGGTGGCATGCCTGGCAGTTCTTCAGGAAATACGTCAGGAAACTCGCATACCGCTGGAACTTTTCTCAGTTCCGACATGTCCACTTTGTTCAGCTTTGGTTGCCGTGACCGTGGTCTTTCTTGAGCGGTGACCTTTATTGTCTTGCCGTGATGATGAGTGAGGATCACAGTCCGATTGAAACAGTTAATAAATCCCTTGTTGGTGGTCAACCAGTCCATCCCTAAAATGACATCCAGTCCTTTATTTTCCAACACGATGAGATTTGCTTGGAACTGTAGTCCTTCGAACTCAATGATTACTCCTTGGCAGTAACTCTGAGCGATTTTCTTACTTCCGGGGGACTTGATGATCATAGATTTTTCCAAGGGAAGTATCGGAAAACCATGTTGCAAAACAAAACTCTTCGAAACGAACGAATGGGAAGCTCCAGAATAAAAAAACGTGGCAGGTACTATGTTGACAGGGAACGTACCGAGCACGATGTCTGGGGCATTCTGCGCTTCTTCCCTGGTCACATGGTTCAGGTGACCCTTCCTGTGGTTGTTGTTGGGATTGAAATTGTTGCGCTTGGGGGCTGGATTGTTTCCACCATTGTTCGGCTTGGGTACCGAGTTCCTTGGTTTTGGGCACTGTTTAGCATAGTGCCCTTCTTCTCCACAAGCATAGCATGTGACTCCTGGACGGTACGTGAACTCTTTGTCCCTGGCGTGAAACTGTCTGACGGGCCTTGGGTCAGTAGTCGTGGATCTCCTTGCTTCTGTCCTTGGAACCTCAGTCTTGCTTCGGTTGTTGCGAGCAAGACTCGTCTTGTCCCTCTTTCGCTGACGGATATCTTCCAGACTACGGCGCTCATTCTCCAAGGTAATGGCCTTGTCCACCAGAGTTTTAAAATCCAGAAAGGTGTGTACAATCAGTTGGCATCTTAGTGCTGGTGCCAGGCCGTCCAGGAATTTTTCCATCTTCTTGTTTTCTGTCATATGCTCGTCGTAGGCATAACGAGATAGCTGGGTAAACTGACCGTTGTATTCTGTCACTGTCATGCCTCTCTGCTTCAGATCGTCAAATTCTCTCTTCTTGATTTTTATGATGCTCCTGGGGATGTGTGCCCCACGGAAGCCTTCCTTGAACTCCTCCCAGGTGATGTTGTGTTCACTGGGGTGCATGTGTAGGAAGTTTTCCCACCATGCTGCAGCTGCTCCAGTAAGGTAGTGTGGTGCATAAAGCACCTTCTCATGATCTGAACACTGAGCAATGATCAGCTTCCTTTCGATGTCGCGAAGCCAATCGTCGGCTTCTAGCGGCCTATCGGTGTGAGCAAACGTTGAAGGGCGAGTTTTCTGTAACTCAGATAACTTGGAATGAGGCTGATAGGGTTCACGGTGGTTCCCCATATTGATGACGTGATTCATCATCTCTTGGTGCTGTTGCTGGCTTTGTTCGAAGAGACGGCATACTTGAGACAGGGCTGCTTCGCTTTCCTGCTGACTGGACTGACCCTGAGTGAAATTGTTGCTAGTCTGTGTCCCATAAACTTCTTCTGGCTGATTGGGCATGGAGCGAGTCCACGGGCGAGACATTTTTCCAGTCTGGGGGTATTATTTAGCAAAAACTCATGAGAAGAACTGTGTGGCACAAGGAAAATCTTGCAAAGGCAACAATTTAAAAGACCTCAAGGTTTTTCAAAAAAAAGACATAAATGATTTTGCACGGAGAAATGACTGCTTAACACAAACCTTACACGCGAATTACAAACACATGATACAGCACTCAGGATGTGCGTACACAATCCTGACATGTTATTTAGACTAGCATACAGAGAAAACACCTCATACAAGCAGACATAAACGCGCGGCTACTCGGCGCTCTCAGTCGAAGATGGTGACGATGTCCTTCCCCTTGCCGAGGGCAAGACTCAGCGGTGCAGGAGAATCAACCTCCACCTCCTCTCTAGCTGGCTCCTGGCGCGTAACACTGCGCTGCGGTGATGGTGCGGGGATGACAGGTGGCAGAGCGGGTGCGGCAGGCGGTGCAGCTCTGACTAGAGTAGGGGCGATGACTCGGTCGAACTCCTCAGTGGTAGGCAGACGGCGAGCAGTAGCCAAAATGGCCGGTGCATAAGAGGCTGAGGATGAGACGAATGTCAGAGGCGGTGCCGTGTGGAGAAGCTCCTTCCTGCTGGCAGGACCGCCCCGGACTAAGTCCATGCGGGCAGCCACAAGATCGTCTACGAGGTTGTCGAAAGATTCCTCCAGAGCCTTGAGGTACTCAACAACCATCTCGATGGCTTCATCTCGCTCTCCCCGATGGCAGGCGAATGCATAGTGACAAGTGTATGGCACATGGCATGGGAGGTAGTGGTAGCGACGAGTCTTCATCATCGGAAGGATGTCTCGAAGGCGAGCTATCGACTCACGGGCGGCCATCTGCATGGCATGCCTCTCCGTAGGCATGGCCCTCCCCACAAAACGGAAGTGGCGAGACGCAGAACGTCCTCCCTTGAATTGCACCACGGCCTGGTGCATAGACACGTCGTCGTTGAGCTTGTGCTGATAAAGCGTGAACTCCGGACGAGTCGCTGGCCCGATCGCGAGCTTGGTGATGGAGACGAGGAGTTTGACAAACCCCTCGGGCACGTTCGTGAACACTCGAGTCTCACTGCTGCTGCCAGCCATCTACAAAAGTAGGCAAAAATTCTGAGTAGTCATGTCATAAATTTATGATGACCAACAAAAAATAGCTACATTTGCAAAAATGCTGAAAAAGCACAAAAGACGCTAATAACCGATTAGCGATCGCACCTAGTGGCTTCCTACAGTCAGCCTGGCTCTGATACCAAGCTTGTCACGACCGGTTTTTCAATAAAATATTTATTGAGAGACCAATCCCTTTTACGGACCAGTAAAGAAGAATTCCTTCCCACTGTTAGACAATATCTTGGTCACAGAAGAAAAATACCAGGAGTACAGAATATAATACAAGGTTGAGCGGAGACTGCTCAACAGTTTATTACAAACACGCTGATAAAACATAACGGCGGATAGGGTGGCATAACTACTAACTCACGATAACAACGGTGGTGGAAATATCACAGCGGAGAGGGTGATATGACTCCTGAAAACTACAGCTCTTCGAGCGTCGGAGTGAGGCTCGAGGAGACTTATTGCGGGTGGCGGAAGCGTTTATAACACAAGTGACCAATATCCAGGATCGCACAGGACTGACTGGGACTCCTCAAGGCGTCGGACGCACTATCAAACTCTTCATCCAAGATATCGCCTTCGTCAACATCTGGCCAAATCAACAAGCCAGGTGAGTACTATGAAAGTACTCGCAAGACAGTTCGGACATAAGATATAACAAATGTAAACATGAAGCATATGAACAGATTGACTAGCGCGTTCACACATAGAGGTGATAATGCATGGGGAAATAACAGAGAAGTCGGGCGGTAGTCCTCCCGAAATCCCAAAATAAATCCTGGGTGCCAAACGAGGGTCTGAATGACTCCTCGAGCGGAAACTGCAAGAATAGTAATACCGGTGCCAAACGAGGGTCTGAATGACTCCTCGAGAGGAAACTGCAAGAATAGTAATACCGGTGCCAAACGAGGGTCTGAATGACTCCTAGAGAGGAAACTGCAAGAATAATAATGCCGCAGTCGGGCGTCAGGGCGACACCACATAAAGGGCTTATAACAGAAAATAAAAGACGAACATGCCACAGTCGAACGTCTGAGCGACATCACATAAAGGGCTTATATTGAAAGTAAAAGGCAAACAGGCCACAGTCGGACGTCTGAGCGACATCACATAAAGGGCTTATATTGTAACTCAATAATTCAGTAGCTCGAGAATATAAATTATTACAAGTACGAGACAAGTATAAGGTTAGACCATCCGCAGGAATAACAATCAAACTGGGTTTACCACTTGAGTTTGTTCACCGGGGATAAATTTCCACGAGGATGGATAAGGATATACTGATCACCCTACTTGATTCATGGATACGATGATTTGGAAGGATTTGACTCTGCAGAGTTTGTACTTAACCACAGCCAACGGATTTCAGTAGTCACGGGGACTAGTTCCGTTTACGGTGTTTTGGAAGAAACACGTCTTACCAGTACACACCCATTCAACATTCCGAAGCCAGGGATCACCCTCGGCAACGTTCAAGAAAAACCTTGAGACGGGGAGGCTACAACCTCGCGTAGCATGGGATCAAATTTCTATACGCGCGCTCTAAGGGGGTGGCCCCCCTCTCGGTCCCAACCGGAAACACCCATGCCCCCTGACCGGATGACTGGCTTTAATCCAGGGCCATGGAACCATCATCCCGGCCCCTCTGTTTGGTGTGCACACGGAAAGAGGTTACCAACTTACTAAACCGCATCCTGGCAAAAGAAACATGTGGTAGCACGGAAGGGAAAAGAACGATAACGTGATTCCGTCCACGTTAACGTCGGAATTTGTCGGATGACGCAAGGCTGATATGCTACAACAGTACCACCTTGCTGCCCTTCATGTCACCACATGATTAGGCCATCTCTCACTAGAGATCATCGCAACTTTGGAACGTGCGAGTAGTTGCCTCACAAGCAACGGGGTACTCACCGACACTCATATGCCACGCACAAACTTTCACGCAAACATGCAAAACACCTATCATATCAAAGGTTCAAACATGCTTGCCTGGTTCGGAGAAGTCGGAGTCTAGCTCGGCGAAGTTCGCGGCTCCGTCACCTCTTCCGGAACCTACGGTATAGCGAAAGGCATACTAACGTGAAACCAATGCGTGCATAAAAGTAGTTCCAAAATTTTTCCAAATAAATCCCATAAAAAACTAGACAAAATTTTAAGACTGTCAGAAAAAGAATCACTCAAAAATCACTTTTTATTAAAAAGTTATAAAGGTTTTTGTCCAGGCACTCATCTGTAATGAAACAGAAAAGTTCCAGGGGTTTAACTGAGAAAACAGAAAACGCTTCGAATAGAAATGCGCAAGCCCATAGACAAAACGTACTCTGCCCGAAGGCGCCAACAGAAAATGATTCGAGGGAGAAGAGAATAGAGGCTGACAGGGGGGTCCACATGTCAGGTTTGAAAACCTCGCCGGCGCCCGAAGACTGCGGAGGTCGCCGGCGTCGAACCACGGCGAGTCAGGGAGATCGGAGTGTACCAAGAGCTTCAGCATGTCCTTCCGCGTTGGTGGGTGGTGGACTTGGGTGTCGGGGAGCACCACGTCGACGGTGACACTTTCTCCGGCGGACGGCGGCTCGGGCGATGGTGGGGAACTCCGGTGGTGTGCTGCAAACTTCGAATTGAAGCGCGGGTCAGAAGGAGGGATGCACTAGAGAGTCACTGGCAAGAGATGGGAGGCAGAGGTGCACGCACGGGAGCGAATCGAGCTGGATCCCGTGGCGGGTCGCGGCGGCCGGAGTCGGGGAAGAAAGCTCCCTCGGGGCTCTTCTAGTGGCTAGGCAGGGTCTTGGTGGAGTGCAGAGGTGGTGTGGGTTCGAGTTGAAGCTCGGGGCCTCTATTTATAGGAGGATCGAGGGGGTGGCCGTGAACGGGATTGCTCCGGCGAGCAATTACGGCGAGGCAGTGGCTTGGCAGGAGGTTTAGGTGGCCAGGCAGCACCAGTGAGGTGTACTGGTGCCGTTCCCCCGCTAATCCTAGTCGGTCTTGGCGTAACGGCGTCGGTCCACGGTGGGGTGGCCGCACGGGCACGACGGCGGCAGAGAGCGCGCTCCGCGCCCAGCGGTTCACGACGAGGGTGGCAGCGCGCACGGGGGAGTGGGTGGCCATGCGGCGGCCTCCAAAGGCTTGGGCGGCGCTGGGTGCCGCCGTCTACGCTGCGCCTCTCTCTGGCGGCCGCAAAGCCGCCGCTGGCGTCGGTCACGGGGCGGCGTACCTCCTCCTGCTCGTCGCTGACGTCCGCAAGGCTCCACGGGATCGTTCGGCGCAGGAACAAGGGGGAGGGGACGGGGAGCAAGGTGACACCGCGGCACTGTCGAGATCGACAACAAGTTCTGAAGAAAACGACAGTAGAACACTGAACTGTTCTCTGAATTTACTGAACCTGATATTGACAATGCTCTGCAGGTGTTCGACAGAATGATTTGGTGTGAAGAAAGTTTTTCCTGGGGCTGGGACTTGGTGAGGTGACCTCTCAATGCACCCAGAGGCTGCCTGCTTTTTCTCAGAATTTTTGGAGAAAGATTTGAATGAATTTCATCAAGTTTGGCAAATCTGGTCCAAACTTGCAACAAGTATAGTTTGAAAAATTTGAACTGAAGACCAGTGGATCTTCATGGATCTTGGTTGAGGGTTCAAAGGACTAGGAAGGAGAATTGGTTTGGGAGCAAAAATCAAAATAGAAATGGTAGCTCCTTTGTAATTCTCCAAGGGCTAGAATAGAAGGCAGAAATTGTTTTGATAAGATTTAATGGAAAATAATCATATGGGGAGGTCCAACTTGCTGGATTTGATGCAAAACATGATCCAAAGATGAGGGGAGGTTTAGGAGAGTGGATTTGTACGAAGGCCATGGCAAGAGAGAATTGTTGAATGGTAAAGGATTATTCCAAAAGCTATAGAGTATTTTCAAAGAGATTTTCAAAAGACATTTTTCCCAAGTGAAAAGTATTTTGGTTTGAGTCCAAATAAAAAGCAAGAACCTCCAAGACCAAAAACAAGTCTTGGGTGAATCCAAATAAAACTCTTGCCATAAAAAAATATTTTGAAAGGGAGGGTTCTTTTGAAGAAAAATTTAAATCACCTCCCTCAAGTCAAATAATTTTTTTTGAAAAATCCAATTAAAAATTTTGGGTGTCACAATCACTTAAACAAAAATGTAGAGTCTTGAGCTTTTACCAATCCTTGTCCTTAGCATTTTGAGGGGTCCACATCTCTATGTCATGCCATGCCATACATTGAACATCCTGAAATATTCATCTTGAATGGATATTAATTCAATGAGATATATGTTGTTATGAGTTACCAAAACCACCCCGGATTAGTTGCACTTTAGCGGTGTGTCTTTGTTCCAAGAAAACGTCAAAAAGTTTCGCTACATTTGGAGAATTTTTATTTCTGCACGAAAAACAACACCACGGTAGTTCTACTGAAAACAACGTCAGTTCGGATTAGTTCCATTCAAATAATACCAAAACCATATAAAATTCTTGTAAACATGGCATGAATACTTCATAAATTATATATACGTTGGAGACTATCAATGTTCCACATATTTGACGAAAAAATGAATAATGCAGCATGCATGCCAATTAGGTACCAAACTCCTCGTAGACATCTCGTGTACTCCAGATTTTTAGTTGCATATATCTAACAGTAAAGTTCATTGTCAAGATATATTTGTATATCACACACACACACACACGCACACACACTTATCATGATAGTTAACAACACACACATACATATACCATACACTAATAAAAGTTTCAAATGTTAATCCAAGAAGACATGAAATTTTCTCATTCCTTATTCTATCACATTTAAGTTGAATTGATTTAAACATGTTTAGAGGCATATTTTATCGAGAAATGTCTTTTTGCTATAAAAATGTGTGTAAATTTACGACAATGATTAGTTATCATTGTGAGTTGGAAGAATTGACTTGTAAAAAAGTATTATAATTTAGTATAAATATTGATATTTATTTGAATCGCACCAGGCCCAATATATGTTAGAATGGCCCTTCAAAAAATCTCCTATCTATACATCCCCGCCAGGGCTCTCTTGACACCAGTTATTTAACTGTTGGACTTTCTTATCATCTATCCACTTCATCTTTTATCTCTACGACAACTTTGGCTCACTTCTCCAATTTCATCCGTTTTTAGTTGAGACACCAAAACAGAAACGTGAATAACCAATGGTCCATGCTGTCAAATGGAAATATCAAATGCAGTGAACAAATGAATTGGTAAACAAAATGGAAATGTGAATAACCATTGGTCCTTGCTATATTTCCATGTGATGTCTCTTCACAGTGTTACTATTTTATTTTTCTTAAGGTGCACTTCTGTTAGTGTTGCTTGCTTAAATTTACAATAAAATTATACTGTATGTTATTTAGTTATATCAGGAAGGTGTAAATCTTCAATGGCATGGCACTACTATTAAGCAGGTGCGCATCTCCTGCAAATGACCAAGCAAAAATAATAACACGGCAGATCCATCTTAAAGTGATTAGCAGCATTGTAACTTGAAGAAAATATGTTAGAGAAAAAAATATGGAGAACATGAGAGCTTACTTTGCGACTCCTGGAAATTTAGATGTCTTGAACTTAATTACAATCTTCTCTGGAGCTTCAGCTCTCTTTTTCTCCAACTTCTTTTGTGTTCAGTTCAAACACAAACAGAAATATGAAATTGTTGGTCCAATGCTTTCAAATGCAGTTGTTCAATGCAGTGAAGTGAGGTATACCATAGTTTTGATCGTTTTATTCGTGGCCTATATGCAATCATATTATACAAGTGATCAAGATGGGCTTCTTTTTCATTCAACCTAGTAGTAGATTGAAGTAACAACATAAGTGCTCTGTCTAGATAAGATACAAAGAACTATAAATTTGGAACAAACTGATCCAAATTAGATAATGGGTTAGCTTGAATATTCATTTCAACAGACTAGACAGTCACAAGTCACAAACATCCAGGTCTGTATCACTAACAGATCATGCTCTTCTGTTTTATTCGAATGTAAGATAGGGTTTAGCACAAAGTATTCCTTTATGACAACATACTATGCTGCATATGATCATATCCCAAGCCATTTGAGTCCTAGTCATCATTGGCTTAATACAAGTATCCTTGTTATATGACAATTTTGATTCTGAGAAATTCTTAGTTAACTGCTAATAAATGTGTGTTAATAGGTAATGATAAAAGTTTATATAAGAGGGATTACTTGTATATGAGCTTTGCAATCTGTGGACCCTTCCAGGCAACCAACTTGTCTTGGATGATATTCTCTTTATGTTTCATTGCAGAGCTCCGGAGTCGTCTCCCCATCCTTTTGCATTGCAGTTGCACAATCCTCGACCCCTGAATGGTCAAAAGCATGACCATCATGATTTCTTTTATCATGGGCACTATCAGAATTGAAGTTCCAACCACGAGCTGAAACAATACATAATTGCCACATATTCATGTTTTGCTGAAAAGCTAGCAGGTCTCAAGAGATTTAAGCCAATGCCTGACGATACACGAGATGACAAAGTATCATCCTGAAAGTCCTTCTAATCCACTGCCCCATCTTCCTCTTCACTTACTTTAGGCAATCTCCATTTATTGACAACATCAATTACTCCCATGCGCTTCCCATGGTAATTATGAGAGGAGCGAGTTCAATGCATCAATCTAGCTGGCGTGGCCTTGTTGAAGAATTTTGGAGGCCCAAGCTCCCATAATTCGAGCAAATTAATTGAAGATGACACTCAAGTAAAATTATTAGGAAACTATGGAAGGGGAAGGCAGAAAAAGGCACCACCTCTCCTATCCGGTAGAGAAGGCCTCTATGTGTGACAGGGAGCAAACCAGTCGGTGGCTCGATAGTAGCTAGATGGTAGCTAGGCCGAGGTGAAGAATGGTAGGAAGGGCCTTTGTGAGTAGCCGGAGAGTCGGTTGTCAGTGGGGTAGGCGATGCTGCACCGTGGGTGCTGGCCGGAAGTTGGCCGGAAAGGCTCGGTTGCGGCGGTCGAGTGGCCAACAATGGAGCACCAGTGGCCATTAGTCACCTCCAGATGTCACGGTGGAACTGCAACAGCCGTATGGGTAGTGGCTACTCGACAGTTGGCCAAAATTGTTCAAATCGGCGGTGGTGGATTAGAAATCGGTGTGGTGGAGAGGGCTTCAGATGTTGTTCGAGGCAGCTGGGCGGGGTTGGGGCGGAGTCAGTAGTGCATGGCAGAGCAGCAGTTGTGGCCTTTGTGGCCGTAAATTTGGCAACATCGGTCGCTGGTGGGAGGTCTGGTTGGGGCGGGAAGGAAAGCAGGCAGTTGGTGGGTCGCCCACGGCTTGATTTGGTTTCACGGCAACCGGGCAAGTGTTGTATATTTGCAATACTTGATGCGTTCTTTTTAGGCCGCCCAAGAAGTTTTTGCCCAAATTTTATGATAGGGAAGGTGTTGGAGGCTGGTTTTTGTCCCTAAATGCTCAACAAACTGCTAGTGCCCATTTTATGGTTTCTTTTGGAAATGCTCTTAGCATCACTAACCAAAATCTGCAAGAAAAATTAACCAACCACGAAAGCCTCCCCTAGGACTGGCCCTAGGCATGTGCGGTTGCACAAGGTTGCTTTTTTTGCGGTTGCACAAGGTTGCTAATGTCCTAGGGCCCCTTTTTAGGCACGTACAACAAATACTTTGTAGGTACATACAATGAATACTCAATATTAAAGAAGAAGTTACTAATGCAACATAGCAAGCGGTGTAATATCTAGCAATGTAAATTATAGCCTAGAACTTTAAGAAGCAATGATCCATGATGATGGGAATGAAGAACTTAGACATCTATCGCATATTAATCACCATATTATTAGTGAAAAATGTTACCTCCAAGATCCTATTAAATATATTAAAATCATTTAATATCTAAATAAACTAAGAGACCCAATTTGTAATAGCAAGTTTACACTATAAAGAAATTTTATTTAGAATGCGAGTCTAGCTCTTAGGCGAATGTTTTACAAGTTGTACTAATGAGAGTAATATTATTTCAGTACCAAATATCTATCATGTGCACATCATCAACATATTATTGAACCCACTGCAACTTGTTCCACATATTTGAAGAAGAAAAATAAAGCAGCATGCATGCCAATTATTAGGTACCAAACTCCTCGTAGACATCTCGTGTACTCCAGATTTTTTAGTTGCATAGATCTAATCGTAAAGTTCACTGTCAAGATATATTTGTATGCCACACACACTTATTATGATAGTTAACAACACACACATACATATACACTACAATAATAGATGATTCACACACTAATCCAAGAAGACGTGCAATTTTGTCATTTCTTATTTGATCACATTTAAGTTGAATGTATTTAAACATGTTTTGAGGCATATTTTACCGGACATGTATTTTTATTACAAAAATGTGTGTACATCTTACCATAATAATTAGATATCATTATGATTGGGAAGAAATGATATATAAACAAGTATTATGATTTAGTATAAATATTGATATTTATTTGACTCGCACCAGGCCCCGGTATTGGTTGGACCGGTACTTCTCCCCCCGGTAAGAAACCTAATGCTCATCAGGGAACCCCATCTAGAAATCAAACTCACTTGCGATAGTAATCCGCCCTAGACCCCTTCCTCAGAGTCCAGGGCCAGAAAGGTGGTGCATGTTGGGGGGTGTCGCGCACGCCGTCGCGTCCGCCATTTATAGGCGACGACGATGGGAAACGAGTAGCAGGATCGCTCCCACCGCTGTAAGAAGGACTGAAAAGATCTGGCCCAGGGCAACGATTTTGTCAGGTGCGATGAAGCCGTCGCAGGAGGTTTTAGCACGTGATAGGTCCGAAAGATTTGCAACATCCATTCTATCTACCCTGCGAGCAACAGGAAGAGAAAAGGATCGCTCAAAGAGTATCTATAGAACCTGCGAAGGAACGAGTGAAAGAAGTTGTAGACCATGTGGAGGACCATGTGGAAGAAGTATTAGTACATGAGGAGGAAGATGTCTAGGAGTAGGGTACATAACACGACCAGGGGCGAGGAGGGTTAGGATACACAGTGTGACCCTGATGTACACAAAAGGCATCGGCAGCACGACGACATAGTTGTATTCTTCGCATGAGGAAGAATGGTGCGCGGTAGACCAAGAAGAGAAGGGGGTGTGGGCTTGGCCACTCGGGATGGAGGATTCTGGTGAGTGGAGGTGTCAGGAGATTTCTTTAAGCGGGAAAATTCCCCGAAACGCGCACCTCAAGCTCGGGCTTCCCGAATCGATTTCGGCCAATTTTGCGCACATGCTTTGGTTTTCAGGCTTTTAAATTTCCTGCCACTTTTTTTTACTTTAGACATTTTTTAGAAATGTTCATAAATATGAAAAAAAGAAAATTTTAAAAAGGCATAAATTTTAGAATGGGAAAAAGAAGTGAAAAGATGAAATGGAAAAATAAGCAAAAAATGTTAAAATTGGTAGGAAAAACAGGTGTCACGACGAATATTGGAAGAGCAAGAAATAAAGCCCATTATCGAGGCTCGACGAACTTGTCAAGTGCATCTTGAAATTCATCTACTTTAACAATCCTTTGTCACAAGGTTAGAGCAATTCTATCATATTCCTTCAAAAGGTAATCTTCTAATCTAAAAGATATAAAGGCTCTAAAGCTAGTGTAAAAAGTCAGATTCCCTACAAGCGACAACCTTTACTGTCTTTCCTCCCCTATTTCTTCTATGTGTGGGCATATACACTCTAATTGATCTTTGGTTTAACATAGCTATAAACTAAAAAAAGAGAAATCCCTTGCTTAGCACAATTGTCTTCGTCCCCTCCTAGTGACTATCCGAGCACATTGAATCATGGGATCCAGGAGCTTTTGGTAAGGTGACTCGTTCCAGGCGCCAACAAGCCCCCCCCCCCCCCACAATTATGTGAAATTAAATCGTGGTTTGTTGCTCAAGAGAGAAGAGGCGGGAGAGTATCGTCCGACTGCATTTCCTTATATAGCATTCTCCCTACTATCTTGTGATTGTTGGGGTGAAACAAACCCCACATGCAGCTATCACACACCAGTTCATACAATTGATGTGTCGCATGTGTCAGCCCAAGAATCACACTAGCACACACCTTAACAAACTTGGTAGCATACACACATAACCAAAATATACACCAGGGTATGGAAGGTCTTAATAAAGTGACTAAAAGCATTGTCACAATAAAGGCATGACAAATTGAGTTTACGATGTAAGACTAAGTTGATGTTCCAATGGATACAGGTTGGACATCACTTCATGGAGAATTGGCTGGGAAACTCTCCTAGCAAATGAACACTTTGATTTCATGCTAGTGGAAGACGACACCTCAGCTTGGGTCTGGCCAAAACAACGAGCCAACGAGTGTTTTGATGTACTCACAAGACTCAAATAACAAATATCACTAACTAAAGCAAACCATGCCATAAACAAGTTAATCAATTACCTTTGTCTAGAAAATATAAAGATAAATTAGATATAAACATAAAATGTCTCAACAATTTATCTTAATCATTCCAAAACCATAACAATATGCTCATGATCTACTAGAACAATCTTTCCATAGCCATTCCAGGGCTCACACCTGTATTTCTCAACATCACACACCGTATCTGTTTCACCTGCTCCACACTTTGTTTCTCAATTTAGTTTATCAACATTTATTTATATTTGAACCTCCAAGTTCGACAATGATCGAATAGTGTGACTTACAGCACCACAAAACGAAGACACATCCGTGAGGATACACGTTTGTCACAGCAAGTCATGTTTTCTGTCACGCATGTATGTCTGTGACGATTTTATGAGAGAATCAAGATAGTCATACATGTGTTGTCGAGGATGTGTTCCATGACAATAATCACTTTTTCATCACAGAAGTGACCACTTCCATGGCGATAAATGGTGTGTCATGGTCAAGAGTAACCAACACGTGGCAACCATCGCAACGAGTCACCGTTAGAATATCCCGTGCAGGTTTTGAATATGATACCCACTAATAGCCCCGACCAATGACAATTTCCCATGTGTCGCAATCTCATCCGCCAACGGAGCCATGCATCGGATGTACGTTGTGACAGGTGTCTCCCACAAGACACACCTATGAAACATCGACATGTGGCATGGCCCAATAGTGGCCCATTTAGGTAAACAAGGTCGTCCCAATCTAAAGCCCACTTAAGGCCCACTTGACTGGGTCAAAAGTGGAAAATCTTATCGATAATATTGTGAAGATCCACAATAAGATGAGTGATTAAGCAAGTATCAATCTCTAGATGAGTATGAATAGAGTTATGCACCATGGTCTTATAACTTGGAACTCCACACCCTTGGTGATTATGCGATGAATGGGAAATGAGACGGGAAAACGAGAAGAAAAGGATCTTTGGGGCTTCTTCTTATTCGTATCTCTTCTCCCCAGTTCTAGATGGTGTGGCAGCGGTGAGGTCTCCATAATGTTTTGTTGCCCTTTACAAAAGTTTTTCTAAATGAGGGGAAGCCATCGGCGCCTGGTGCGACCATTGGTACAAGCGCGCTCATACTAGAGGCCGTCTTGCGCTATGGATGCGCTGGTGAACAATTGCCCAAAATGAAAGTTGCTCCTTTTGGCTCCATTTAATAAGATGTTGATTGGTTTCCTTCCAAAAATATATTTTCCTGCACAATAAAGGAAAAATGAGTTTTCTTCTCTCCCGAAGGATTAGCGCTAGAAATATGCGAGAAATATTGAAAACCAGGTGAAAACCATGTCAAAATCCTCTACTAAAAGTGGTAAATCTTAAGACATCACACATACATCTTTGTAGTTCATGGACACAAATCACATAACTTACCATTGAACTATTATTTCTTCTAAAAATGGGATTGCTAGGTATCACATAGCATAAACTGCAGTTTGCTCCATCTCCACTCGCTTCTTTCTCACTTCCTTAGTTTCTTGTTTGATTTTGATGAGTACGTAATGCATCTTATTCGTGCGTCTTTATTATCAACATGTCAATTACATCTCTGAGCACATCTATACGTTGTCTTTCGGCAAGCAGTAGATCCTCTAGAACATCTGCACTTTCCAACTCCAGAAGCAAAATAGTTACAACAGTGAAGCAAACAAGACACACTTACTTTCACATGGAAAACATGACTAACAATAATGTACACGTCATCAAGCATTAGCAGGGGATATTGTAAAATATATAGAAATGGTAGCCTATGTAGAACGCGTACAGATATCTCTTCGCTCACCATAAGGAGCATGATATTGGGGCCAAATCTAAAGCACTGGCGGGTTACAGATTGGGACCACATGCAGCTATTATACATTGGATATATCTTGTGTATAACTGAAAAAGTAGTTAAGCATTTGTACCTCATATAAACTAGTTGGAAAATTGTGTGGTGTGCTTCGAAGGAGTATTAGGGAGTCTAACAAACTTCAAAGAAATTTCTTTGACATAGATGAGTTCATGCAAATCCACTATACACTGGTACAATGAGGTGCTATACAAATGGTTTTTAACTCCTTTCCGCGACGTCGTTTTGAACCGTCGCCAAGTGAGTGTGTGCTATAGGGGGGTCCTTCCCACACGACCCAAAAACCGTCGGGGGTAGGCCCTCTGGTCACACACGCTCAGCAAATGAGGTCGTGTGTGACGGGCGAGCGATGAAATACGGTTATACAGGCCCAATCGGTTTTGGTCGTAAGTACATCCCACACAGTCAGTCCCAGAATCATGTTTCCATTTGTTATGTACATTCCACACAGCCAATCCAAGTAATACGTTTCCGTTCTTATGTACATCCCACACAGTCAATCCGAGGAAAACGTTTCCGTTCGTATGTACATCCCACACAGTCAAGCCAGGGAAAACATTTCCGTTCGTATATACATCCCACACAGTTTTAGGTATAGCCTCGTGTGTGATAGGTGTAACTATCACACATGCTCTGCCTCGGTTAACCATTTGCTTTTATTCAACTACATCACACACAATTTGATGAAGAAAACTGTATAGCATTGGGCTATCCATCACAAGCGCTTTTACTGCTAGAACCGTTTGCAAAGTTCCATGACCCATTTAGCAGGTTTATTAGTTTACAATTAATAATTCCAGTATTATGCAAATTCAAATTTCATATCGAACAGCTGTTTGCCAATTTCATATCAGGCACATAAATATATTTTAACATCACAGTACGATAGCTAACTGAAAACAACACTACATCATATAGCTAGTTCACCTTCATAAGAACAATATTAGAACAATATATTCATTTCCCTAATCAAGATCATCCATGCTCGTCTTATCCACCTCTGCTTTCAGTTCAGTAAGAACCTGTTTTGCACTGGCCAACTGGGAAAGTGCCTCCTCCTTCGCCAACACCATCTTAGCAAAGTCTAATTTAAAAAATCTGAGCTCATTCTCCATCTCCTCCTTTTATCCCGCATCTTCAAATATTCATCAGCATTGACAACACTTTCTCTAAGCCTACCTCTGTTCTCTTCCTCATACACGCTCTAGAGCTTTTCTAGGCACATCTTCAAAGACTGTGGCCACTCTTGATCAACCCACTCCAGGTAAGAACACTTCCGTTCATCCTATAATATTTAAAACTAGATTAGTAACAATTGTAGGGGAAATGAGTTTGTAGCAACATAGAAAATAACCAAATACATATTTTGAAAAACTGAAGAAACAGGTTAATTATGACATATCTTCTCAAAAAGATCAATGTGCAAATGAATTAATTGCTATTGAGACAACAACCGAATTATGGATCATCAGAAGATATAATTAAAACTGCAACAACGCTACAAGTTCTTAGTCATGTACTATAAATAACAAATTCAACATTTTATGAGGAAGCTAAATATAACTGCAACAGCATAGCAATGGTGTTTGGGTACATCAAATAATACTAATAGGTGTGTACATTCACAAATTTAGTAAAATTGAACTAATAGCACTAAGGCCGTCCACTATGTATGCCAAAACCGGTGTAAAGAAAACTATTGCTACATTTGGCACTGGTGCCCTGCACTGGCGAGCCGATGCAGCGAAAAAAAATCAGGGACCCAAACTCTGGAGCACCTAGTTGCTCCGATGCCTAGTTCCTTCGTGCCATAAAGATTTAGAATTTTACAACTTGGCTACTCGGATGTGTGGACCAAATTTGGCTGCACAAACTGCCGAAGCGGTGCCAAATAATTTTCTAATGGCACCGCTGATGAGATGGCAACAGTTCTAGATACTAGGTATGAATTGTGACATTGTCTTAACATCAGAATAACATAGCACAGTGACAGTGTCTGAATCACATCTAACAAATGATTTGTAACAACGAAAGTGGGGCTAACCTTCTCTGCACATGCCAGAAACTTACTCCCACTGTCCACAGATTCAAACACAACTAACTACACGCATGGAGATTGATGGTGACAACGAGCAGGCAGATCTTCAGCCACCCTGTTCCATTCATTACAACTGATGGTCCTAGGGAGCTACAAGAGGAAGAAATGACTCAAATCGACCGCCGGGTTAAAAAGTCATAACCCGAGAGAGAGAAGAGAGGCATACCCGGGTGGTGAAGGCATCATCATCAGAGGAGGAACCGCTGGAGTGGTCATTGAAGAAGACCATGGAGACCCCAGCGGTAGGATGCGAGACAGCGAGAGCAAGGAAGCGGCTATAGCTTCGGAAGGAAGGAAGCAGGAAACAGGGGAAATGTGAATTGTGACCAGGGAGAAAAGGGGGTGGCGGGGGTAGATATTTCGGCGGCAGGCCAAAAATTTTGAAATGTGGAGGGAAACTTTGCGCGCGGTGCCGCCAGACACCATTCAGATTGAATGATTGTGTGCATTGCAAATGATTCTTCTGCTTTACGGGCATGGGGTGAGTTTGATAATTCGAATTTTGGTGGAAATTTCCCTGGGTACTATCCTCATCCACGTCATAGCATACTTTAACACCGCTTGCTAATTTGGGCACACAAAAGAGCGTACAACACACATACCACACTTACTGAATCGAGCAATTTTGGTAAGTAAACAGAGCTAGTTGACCTAAACATTGCTCTAACAAAAGACCAGCATTAAAAACAAAGCCTAAGTACGCATAATTTTAATGGAGCCCCCACCGCGCCGGCCTATGCATTGCCGGTGTGAGATGAGACGTCGATGCCTCGTCCTGGCGACATACCGCGGTTGGTGGACTCCGCGTCCCCCTGCTGAAGTCGACCACGTCCTCGTCCTCGATGCTGCCCTCAAGGTTGTAGCAATCGTAGTAGTGGTTACGCTAGAGCTTGCGTTGGTACTCCACCGCCGATTCCTCGATGAGAAGACTCTTCTGTACCATGACCTCGGCCACGCGCAACTCCTCCTCCCTGCGCTCCTCAATCTCCACCGCCTCCAGCCTCTCCAACTCCCGCTCAGCGATCTCATGAGTAAGCAGGTGCTCCATGGCCACCGCCGCCTCTTAAGACATGGGTTGCATGCTGGATTCCGAGGTGGTCTGAAATATCTTGGCGTGTGTGTCCTCGATCTTAGCGTGGATGGCCTCGACCCGGGCCAGGGCGACATCGGCGCCACGGACGGCAGCTCGAGCGCTCTTGATGTTTGCAGCCACCGTCGCAGCTACTGCTGCAGACGCCCTATCGCCGGATGCGGCTGCGCTCAATGTGGATCCGGCGGCACTCTTGGCGTTGGCGGCCGTGCTCGCACTACTAGAAAAAGGCTTACTAGTGGCGCACCAGTTTTGCCTACTAATGGCGCACTACTGGTGCGCCACTAGCATCACGCCACTAGTAATTTTTACTAATGGCACACCGTTGGTGCGCCATTAGTATCTGGTACTCTAATGGCGCACCGAGCAGTGCGCCATTAGTATAGGCCACGGTGCGCCATTAGTATGCCTCCCAGGGGGCCATATATACCCATGTGCTTTGCCATACTAATGGCGCACTGCAGTGTGATGCACCATTAGTATCCTTCGGCATACTAATGGCGCACTGCTGGGTGATGCGCCATTAGTACCCTCTGGCATACTAATGGCACACTGCTCTGGGATGCGCCATTAGTATCCTTTGGCATACTAATGGCGCACGTTGGCGTGATGCGCCATTAGTATGTATATTAGGGATTATTATTTTTTTCTTTTCTGATTTTTGCACAGATTACAAAATATATTATTGGACAGAAAATAAGCAGCAGGAGACAGCAACAGCAAATTCATCGAATACAATAGAAGATTAGTCTCCAAATACAATTCATCATATTAGTCTCCGAATTCAAAAGACCGAACGAAGATAGAACATTACAGGTCTCGAGACCGCGAGTAGCAAGTTTGTCTTCACATTACAAGTCGATATCGATCATCTAAACTACCATCACATAGAAGAGAGATGCGGTCATCACGATGAGCATCATCGCGATGAAACTGGTCTTCATCCGGTTCCTCCAACGCTCCCTCCTCTCTCCCGCTAGATAGCGCGCGTATCTAGATTCCGCCTCCGCCCTAGTGGTGTACCCTTTGTAACTGTTACCGCTGAAACGGTGAACCTGTCTCCGACACTCCTCCCAGTCGTCGTAGACTCCGGGAACCTTACCCTTGTACACGACATACGACGACATCTCTATGCACTAGGCAAACAACAGACAATACATAAGCAATATATAAGTATGCAACAAAAGGATCGGAAGAGAAAAGCAAGACATCCATAGCACGATTCATGGTCCTACTAACAAATAGCATCGATTACATCTAAGTTGAACGACTGTCCAAACCAAAGAGACATACAAGTTCACTACAGTTTAATTACAACATGAGCTAATGAATGTTTTAGAACTACACATAGCATCACAAATTTCGACTCGACTCATGGGACCGGAGCATGGATGAAGCCGCCGTCTGTCGTGATGGTCATGAAGTCGCGGGCGTTGTCAGCCTGAATTTCTAGCGTTGTGTCTATCTCGCTGTTGGACGGTTGAAATTTGAGGTAGAACTGCCCCGAGGTACGAAGGACATCTTGATGGATGATTTCTGCAAACTCCGACTGGATGCGAAAGAATTCTTGTCGGATGTCCGCATCCTGGATTGCCCCCAAGCTTGCGGCCCAATCTTTGAGATTATTTGGTAGGAGAAGGTGATTATGGTCCCGCATGATCGCCCGCATGTGATGGAGGGCGTAGTAGGCATCCTTCTGACCGCCAGGCGGCTGCTTGACGCAGGGGAACGTCGTATTGTGGGTGAACACGTGCCCGCCGTACCTACGAACTGGCCTCTTAAAGGTGCCTCCAGATGCGTCGTAGCCGGGGAGAGCATCATCAAGAACTTTCTTGATATTTGTGTAGTCTATCTTGGAGTCACGGTCCGGGTCGAGATACGTGGCCATGGAATATTTCGGGCTTAAGAGGATGAGTGTGCAATGTGTGTCACTGCACAGAACACGGAATGTTAGAAAAAAAAGAACGATCGAAATCTAAGAAATCATATGTTACGGGGCGGTTAGTAGATGACTTACTCGGGAAAGTAAGGCACGAGGAAGTTATCCTTATCTGGGTTTGCCAGAATGACGCCTTCGAGGTGTGAACTCGCGACTTGCCGGTCCCCAGCGCTGCCCAAGATCTTGGCACGCATGTAGAAGGGGTCGACTATCACAATGTCCGGGGTCTTGTCTCTAATGATCCGCATCTCCATACTCAGCGAAAACAGCTGAACGAAGGTGTAGTGCAGCGGATGAAGGTTAAGCATAGCAAAGATGTCATCAAATCGCAGGACGATCGTACCCCCGACGGCGCTATCCACAAAGCCCTTGCCCTCTGGCACCTTGGCCACGAAAACCGGGTATGCCACATCATTCTCTCTGAGACGCCGCTTCTCCAAAGAAAGAACACTGTCATGCAGACTCCGCATAGCACCGGTTGCAGCATTGAGCATATTTGTCGGGTAGCATCGGCCTACCCGCCACATGCACCCTCCTCGAGATATCCTTAGGTGAAGGTGGTCCGTCCTGAGCACGGATCGTACTCGGTGCCGGTTGGCTCGCACTGGCGCCCTTGTTAGTCTTTCGTTTCCGTCCCATCTTCTTGATCTGCTATAATGGGATCGAGTTCTGCTCACAGACCGCCTTCTTGAGCGTGTTGGGGCTGATAATATTTGTCACCTCAGCTATCTGAGGCTCGGTGAAGGCGGCAGCTGGAGGCGTCTCCTGAGAACTGAACGCCAGACGACGCCTGTTGCAATTGGGTTTCTCCGCCGTACCAGCTAGATCGCGGTCGTCTTTTTGAGGGTTGGGTTCTTGAGAAGGAGGCCCGCAGAACTCGTCACCGTACCCATGCTCGGCAAAGTACTTATCGACGTTGGTAAATGTACTGTCGTCGTTGTCGTCGTCGTCCGGATCCCGTGCCATATGCATGTTCGGATCCTGTGCCATAGGGATGTCCGGCAGGTCCGGTAGCGTTGCGGCGTTCTTGCCATGGCTTGGCGCTGGCACGACTGGCGGTCTTGTCTGTGGGGTGGTGTCCCCCGCCCCCAAACGAATCTGGCTCTTCGGCCAAAGCAGGGGCCAGCTTACACAGGCGCTGAGGGTCATCACATCATCTTCGTCGGCCCCAGCGGGTCGAATCGGAGGTAACAACTCGTCTCAGCCTGGCAGTACCCGAACCAGTTCAACCCTATAGAAGGTGGGTGGCATCGGATTACCGTGGAACACGCGGTTGCCCGGTTGAACGATTCTGCCCTTGGCGACATCGACCAACACGCCGCCCACGAAGTGCAGGAGAGTGCAAGGAACATCGGTGGCGCCCTGCGAAAACATGTAGGGCGTCAGGGATGCCCAGTCAAAGGCAAGGAGATGAAGTCATCGGCCGAGAGGCTTAGTTACCGTGATGCCGTCGAGCTCGGCTAATGTCGAGGCACCGCCAACGGCGGGCGTGCGCGTGCAACTGACGGAGGGGCCGCTTGCTGGCGAGGTGCCGGCCGGCGTACACCCAGGTGCATTAAGCTCCAATGCCCGTGCCGGCGTCGGAGACACGAATACCGCCTCCGCCGGAGACACCAATGGCGCCGCCTGCGCGTTGTGCGAGTTGCTGGCCATGAAGCTGGGAACCGGGGGAGGCCCCTGTTGGCCGCCCGCAATCCACGTCGTCAGCCCCTGAATCAAGGTAGGCACAATGGCAGTGAGCGTCGTTCCCAGTTGTTGTTGCACTTGCTCTTGGACAATCTCCGTAATCCGCGCCACTTGTGCCTTGAGTTCTTGAACCTCGCGCGACTGGCTTTCCGAGCTGGTCTTTTTCTCCTTTCGCCCACCAGCGGTATAGTATGACGACCATTTTGTGGACAAGCCTTTACCGGCCACACGACCAGCTGACGACGGCTTACTGAGCTTATCCTTGTTTTTCATTACGTTCAACGCCCTATTTAAAGGGGTGTCAAAAGGGGAGCTCTGAGATGACCCCGCGCTACTGCTTTCAGCCTCCTGCGGAAGGAATGTGAACCATTTAGAAATTTGGCTTCATTAACTAGAATGCAACCATATATGTAGCTAATTACGCGGGGGTGTATTCCTTACCAGAACTTTCTCAAGCGCCTTGGTCTTCGGATCCGTGGTAAGCTCCTTTGTTACCGGGTCCTCCTTGTACCAGGCCCTGACAAAGTTCCTGGTCTGCTTGTCAGGGAATTTCTCGAAGCGGGGCGGTAGGCCTTGCTCGGCACGCTCCGCGTCCTCCTTGTCCCATATAGGCTCCGCCACTCTATAACCGCCGGGACCGAGTTGGTGGACCCCTAAGTTCAACTGCCGCATTTCTTTCCCCCACTGACTTGATTCGGAGGTTGCGCTGCTCTCGCACTTGATCTTGAACTCCTTGTAGTCATCTTCGCTCATCAAAGGATATTTCGCCTTGATCTTCTCATAACTATCACCTTTTTCAATCATTGCCTTCACCGTGCTTCTCCATGTAGACAGGGCCGTGCTCATCCTCGTGAGGGCGGCACTGTTCACTTTATTCCCTGAGAGGCGTGTGTTTGCAAACTCATTGGGGAACTTGTATCGTTCATGAAGCTTCGTGAAGAGGAGGCAGCGCAAATTCCCTCGGTCCTTATGCCTTAGGTTCTCGGTGTTGATCGAGACGGTGCTCCGGAGAATGCACCCGAGCTGAACCGAGTACCCCTTGACTACATGTTTGGGCGCCGTTGGATGCCCGTCGGAGTTCACTTCAGTAAATTCCTCCTTGACGGTGCCGAGCATGTTCGGGCGCCGGTCGTTCCGTTGCCTCTTCGGTTGGCTGCCATCTGTGCGTGCGCCGCCATCATCAGTGGTGGCATCCTCGGCGGCACCATCAGTGGTGTCATCCCCGACCCCACTAGGGGTTGTGTAGTCAGGATCGGTGTCTTCCGCAGCATCGTCCCGATAGCGGTGAGGTTCTTCCTCCATCTCCTGGGACAGCTCCCAGAATTGCTTGCCGCCCGAACCGCCGGCCTCATTGTTGTGGGCCATGTTTCGCTCTAAATAGGAAAAAAGTTTGGTCAAAAAGTTGGTTATTGTCAAGGAACAAGATCATGGTCTCATCATTTAGGGTTTGTCGACACCGAGGCATCCTAAAAGCTAATCTTTTATCATTTAGGGTTTGTCGACGCCGAGGCACCCTAAAAGCCTAAGCGTACATCATTTAGGTTCTCATCGACACCGAGGCACCCTATAGAAGCCAAGGTTTCATCATTTAGGGTTTGTCGACGCCGAGGCACCCTAAATGCTAAGTTAAGTTTTCATCATTTAGGGTTTATCGATGCCGAGGCACCCTAGGTTGGGGCTAATCACCTGGCACTAATCACTTGGCTCTATTGCCACCTATGTTGGGTTTATCATCTAGGGTTTATCGATGCTAAGGAGAATTCTAAGTTGGGCGTAATCACTTGGCTCTATTGCCACCTATGGTTTAATGCAGCAAGAATGGCGGGGCAGTCGATCCTACTTAACTAAGTACTAAGATACCCCGGCCCATGCATTAGTCGCAAGTACCCCATATGTCCTATTTTTAGCAAAGTCATGCTAAATCTCATAGGGAAAATTTCAGCATGACCTTTGCTGAAAATAGGACATATGGAGTACCCGAATTTGCCGGAACGGAAGTTAATCGACATTCCAGCAAACTCAAGGGCCTCTCGGGGTACCTGCAAATTCATCACGACACAATGGTCGGAGACAAAACATGATGGGCAGGCCAAATACTCATGTCACAAGTAATTCAGAGGCATCACAATAAAGCAACACCCTGCACTAGCCTAAAAACAAGTGAAGTTTCACCCATATAAGAACAACTTTATAAAATAAGAGAAGTTGCTAAATTTTTTGTATCCTTCATACACACTGGAGTACAATGCTTTATAATGTTCCATCATCATTACAGAAATCCAAGAAACACATGGTCTTGAGGATATTCTTTATGACTGATTGTTTCAGTTTTACATGCAGATTTTGACCAAAAAACACATGGTCTTTTTAACAGTTTTCAGTTTGGACAGAATACTGAAAACTACAGTTTGGACAGAATTCCTAACACTTTGGTCTTCTAGTTACAAAACAAAACTGACATAATTCTAGATGCCATAACTGAATTTTCCTTTGGCATCTAAAAACTGACATAATTTGGATAATTCTAGACCAACTGGCCTCTGTGAATGTCTAGTTCATTTTCCAACATATGAGATGAAGATCTAAGTGCTCAGCTACTTGATAGTGTTATAGGATATAATATAAATGAAAATTAATTTTAAGACAGAAAAATAATAATTTCGGTGACCCTTGCCAATACAACTAAAGAATATGACAAGAAAATAACTAGAGTATAAGTTGGCAGTAATTTTGCTAAAAAAATTGCATACAAACTAAAGAATATGACAAGAAAATAACAGTATACACTTTTTGCTAAATTTGGAGTTACTTCCTATAACAGTGATGATGACAGAGTAGTGTAAAGTATATTCTCCTAGCAGTATGTTCCATCTTGTAAAAGAAAAGGAAAGAAAAATTGTTTTCTAGGCATAAAAAAGAGACCTTTTACAGTACAACAAGTTATTTTGGACCGTTTATTTTTTTCATCTAGTGACCCAGATTTGCTAATACTACACCAACAATTGTTTTCTAGGCTAATACTACATCAAGCAAGCAGAGTGTTGAATGATGGTGACAGAGCTCTAGAGTTCACATGACACTTCCATTAGTTCATAGCAGTAGCACAGAGGAAGGAGGAAGGTGGAGAGGTACCTGGTCGCCGGAGGGGTCGGGGTCGGGGTCGGGGCCACGGTCGAAGGAGAGCAGGGGCCGGTGGCGGAGGACGGCAGGGGCAGGCGGGATGGGTGCGTCGGGGCCGCGCTCGCCGGCTGCTGCAGGGGGCGGAGGAGGCCCTCGCTCGTCGGAGGGAGGAGGAGAGGAGAGGAGCGGGCGGCGCGCGCTCGGCCGATCCCGTTCGGGGGGCGCAGGGGCGGCGGGGATGGAGTCCCGCGGGGGTCGGGGCGGCGGCATTGAGGCAGCACAAGAGCACAGCGGCGGACGGTGTGCAGGCGCGGCGGACGGAGGGGGCGGAGCAAGGGGGCGGTGGCGCACGGTTGGGGTCGATCGAGGAGTGGGGGATCTGGCGAGCGAGGGAGGGATCGAGAGAGGCGACAGTGCGAGGGGAACAAGTATGTCTATTCTAATGGCGCACCTCCCCCGGGTGAGCCATAAGTACGTCAACTCTAATGGCACACCTCCCCCTGGTGCGCCATTAGAATTTGATTTTACTTACTAGCCCGACTGGTCAGGTTATATTCCACCTAACCCTATCTCCATCAGAACACGCCCACTAGCCCGATTGGTCAGCACGCAGCACACACACTAGGAGGTCTTGGGTTCGATTCCCAGGCTCCCCAATTTTTATTTTTATGCATTTAAAATGCTGTTTGATATTTATTTGTGTTTAAATATGTTCAAACTTGTTTAAATCATAACAGTAATAATTTTTTATGCTTTTTTTTTGCAAATTTAGTTGCATTCATTTGTGACGGTGGAGCGGGCCGGGGTGGGTCGTCGGCGACGGTGTGGAGTGGGGGAGGGTGCGGGCCGGGGGTCGGCGGCGGCGGCCGGTGGAGCGGGGGAGGGTGTGGGGGGTCGGCTACAATCGAGTGTCCATGAAATTTAAAAACATTCATGAGTTCAAAAAGTGCCCATGAAATACAATCGAGAAATGAAGGCTACAATTTAAATACAATCGATCTTAGCTAGCTATCTGTTCACAATCTTCTTGCCCTTATTTTTCGTAAATGGAGTTCTTCTCTTGAACGGACGTCCTTTAGGTAGGGTGGTCCTGCTTCTTCTTGTGGTGTATGCTAATACTTCATCGTCGTCGTCATGTTCCATCTTCGGGTCGCCGTACTTGTCGAAGTCTTGCTCATTGGCGACTCCATCCATTCCGATGATCTTCCTTTTGCCTCTCGTCACGACAACACGACTGGGCTTTGATGGGTCGGTAATGAAGAAGCATTGGTCCACTTGGGAAGCCAGTACCCATGGCTCATTTTTCGCGGTGACGTTCGCGCCTGCGGTCTTGGATTTGGCTTCGGGTATAACCATGGTGGTGAAATACCGGTCTTCTTTTATGACGCTCTTGGCCCATCTGACACGGAACATCGGGACCTTCTCTCCAGCGTAGCTCAGCTCCCAGATCTCCTCGATCCTTCCGTAGTATCTATCCTTGTCGTTACCGGTGTAGGATTCCATCGTTACCCCGGAGTTCTGATAACCATCGCTCTTCATGTCCTTGTCCTCGGTGTAGAATGTGTAGCCGTTGATATCGTACACCTCATACGTCATCAGGTTGTGCTCGACGCCCTGTGACAAGGCGAATATGAGTTGTTCTTCCGCGGAAGAATCCTCATGTAAAGGGTACGATAGAAGCTTCTGCTTGAACCAACGCGTGAAACATGAGTTGTGCTCTTTGATTATATCTCCGTCTGTCCTCTGTTGGCCTCGGTCATTGTACGTCTTCTCAATAAACGTTTTGTGCTCTACCACCCAAGGATCGACCACATCTATGTGTTGTAGCGCGACTAGGTTTGCTCTTTCAAAGTCGGCGAGTCGACCATCGAAGTCGACATGCATTTCGCGGCGACCCTCACGGTGACCCCATCCAGCGAGCCTGCCGAGGTGCCTGTTGACGGGCAGACCAACAGGGTTCTCGATGCCTAGATAATTCGTGCAGTAGGAGATGCACTCTTCGGTCAGAAAGCCCCTGGCTATGCTTCCCTCTGGACGTGACATGTTGCGAACGTATCCTTTGATGACACCATTCATCCTTTCGAACGGAATCATGCTGTGCAGGAACGTCGGCCCGAGTTGGATGATATCCTCCACGATATGGACCAGCAGATGCACCATAACGTCGAAGAATGCGGGAGGGAAGTACATCTCAAGCTCGCATAGTATCACCACGATCTCTTCCTGTAGCCTTCTGAGTTGCCTCACGCCAACCGACTTCCGAGAGATGACGTCGAAAAAGTTGCATAGGCCAAATAGCGTTTCACGGACGTGCGCGTCCATGATCCCACGGATTGCAACTGGAAGTATCTGCGTCATCAGCACGTGACAGTCGTGAGACTTCATCCCGCTGAACTTCTGCTTCACTGAGTCTAGGTATCTGCTTATCTTCCCCGCGTAACCGTAAGGAAGTTTTACTCCTACGAGGCAGGTGAAAAACTAATCGATCTCCTCCTGACTTAGAGTGAAGCACACGGGAGGGAAGTCATTTCCGGTCTTCTTGGCCTTTTTGCCTTTGCGACGACTTTCCGTGTCCTGCTTCGCCTCATCATCATCATCATCATTAGCGTGAAGCTCCTCCCTGATGCCCATTGATTTCAAGTCTGCCCTTGCTTTCGGCCCATCTTTGGTCCTCTCTGGCATGTTGAGCAGGGTACCAAGCAGACTCTCGCACACGTTCTTCGTGATATGCATGACATCAAGGCTGTGAGGCACACGGTGGATCTTCCAGTACGGCAAGTCCCAGAAAACAGACCTCGTTTTCCATACCTTCAGCAGTGGCTCTGGCGCCTTTCGCTTCTTTCCCGGCTCTGGCGCCTTTTGCTTCTTTCCCGGCAGTGGGAAATCTTTCCAATTTTTCAACAGCTCGTCTACTTCCTCGCCGCTCCTCGTACGCGGGCATCTTCGGGGTTCGGTTTCACCATCGAACAGATCCTTGCGTTTCCTCCACGGGTCATCGTCGCGAAGCCACCTTCGATGTCCCATGAACACGGTTTTCGAAGACCCGGGATCTCTATCTAGCTGGCGATACGTTGTGTCATCCATGCACCTGACACATCCAGAAAATCCGTGGACCACCTGCCCCGCGAGATATCCGAAACCGAGATAGTCGTGCACCGTCGTGAGCAGTGCGGCTCTCATAGGGAAATATTCTTTCTCTGCGGCGTCCCACGTATTGGCTGGCATTTTCCACAGCGTGTCTAGCTCCTCTTCCAGCAGCCCCAGATACAGATTGATGTCGTTCCCTGGTTGTTTCGGCCCTTCAATTAGCATACCAGGGGGGAAGGTTGTACATCCACACAAACACAGGCCAGGTGCTATGTGTGCTTCTCTGGCTGCCAAACGGATTGACTCCATCGGTGCTCGCGCCCAGCACAATGTTCCTTGGATCGTTCCCAAATTCTGGGTGTTCGAAGTTCAACGCTTGCCACTGGCTCCCATCCTTAGGGTGACTTAGCATCTTGTCTTTTTTATTTATCTCCGGATCATTTGCGTCATCTTCTCGCTTCTTCTCCTCCCTATCCGCGTGCCAACGCAGGAGCTTTGCTACCTTACGGTCCGCGAAATACCGCTGCAGACGAGGAGTGATCGAAAAGTACCACACCACTTTTCGAGGAGCTTTCTTCCTCTTCTTGTATCGAGTGACGCCGCACACCGGACATATGGTAGACTCCGCGTGCTCGTCCCGATAAATGATGCAATTGTTCATGCACACATGGTATTTCACGTGCGGTAAATCCAGAGGACACATGATTTTCTTCGCCTCCTCGAAACTGGTCGGGCACTTGTTCCCCTTGGGAAGATGTTCGTGCCAGAATGACATGTTCTCGTCGAAGCATGCGTCGGTCATTTTGTGCTTTACTTTCATCTCCAGAGCCATGAGCGTTACTTTCAGGCGGGTATCCTCGGGCCTGCATCCTTCATACAATGGAGTAACCGCGTCTATCTCCAGTTGATCCAGCTTGGCTTTCTCTCGGGCGGTAGCTCTTGCGTTATCCGTCTGCTTGAGAAGCAGCTCTTGAATATGAGGGTCCTGCACCCAGCCCATCGATGGTCCATCGTCGTCTGCTCCGCCGGCATCTTCATCTTCATGATCATGCCCTTCGTCTGCTCCCGCATCTTCCTCATCATCATGTCCGGCATCTTCTACATGATGACTGTGTACAGCATCACCGTCGTGATCATGTCCTGGAGATTCTTCGTCTTCTCGCCCGCCCGAGCCGCGGTGGTTGTCTTGCTGCCCATCCTCATTTCTTGCCCGACCACCATGGACGACTTCATAGTCATCTTCATCACCTTGCCACCGATAGCCATCCATGAAACCACGCAAGAGCAGGTGGTCCCGCACCTGCCCGGAATCCGGGTCCGCAATAAGGCTCTTCAGCTTGCATCTTCGACACGGACATCTTATCTCCGTCTCGTTCTTTTCAAGCATCTCGGCCTTCGCGGAGCTCAAAAACCTATTCACGATGCTTTCGGTCATCGTGCGGACCATGGTCACCTGTTGGGTAGAGCAAAACGATATTTTAGAACCAAGAAAAAATTTGGCATGACTTTCCCTAAAAATAGGACCAAAAAGAATGCATAGTGCCAAAATTCTCGCCGAAACGGAAATGAATCAACATTCCGGCAAAATATTGGCAACTATCGCATTTCAAATACCGGTACCTGCAAACACAAACATATATGCAACACCACAAACATATGCAACACCACAAACATACATAGATCTAGCTAGGACATAAAAAGTGCATGTGCACGTTGTTGGAGGGAGAACAACATAAAGATAGCTTCCCCCTTACTTACCTATCAAAAAAAGGGGCTTTAACCACGTAATTTGGATGAATTTATGGTGCAAATGAGGTCAGGAGGAGGAGGCAGCCGAGACAAGCTTGGAGGAGGGAGGAGAGAATGAAGTGGGGAAAGTGAGTAGGTGTGGCTGTCCAAAATATCTCGCTCGTCCCAGGTTACTAATGGCGCACCACCACACAATGCGCCATTAGTAACCCTGGTTACTAATGGCGCACCTGCTGGTGGTGCGCCATTAGTAGTTTTGTAAAAAAGTAAAAAATAAAAAAATTATGTTAGTGGCGCACTATGTTGCTGGTGCGCCATTACTAGTTACAACTAGTAATGGCGCACCATGTCCTGGTGCGCCATTAGTATGTCTGGCAAAATAAAAAAAATAAAATTTGTTTCTAATGGCGCACCGTTTGTCTGGTGCGCCATTAGTGTCTGGTGCGCCATTAGTGTCTTTCACACTAATGGCGCACCAGCACATGGTGCGCCATTGCTATATAGCAATGGCGCACCACATGTCTGGTGCGCCATTAGTGGCCATTCCATCTATAGCCCTTTTCCTAGTAGTGTCGGGGAGGACGCGGCCACTGTACGGGCCCTCACGAAGCGTTTCCATGGCGTCATCTTTGCAAGAAGGGGTTGCCGGAATGGGGATCGGGTTTCGTGGATTCGGGAGTTGCCAGCACTGGAGCAGAAGAGCCAGCAAAGCTTAACGAGGAAAACTTAAATATACCCACGAATTTTCATCGCAAACGGTTCCTACAAAAAAATTATGTGTGATGTTGTTGATACTTTTTATTAGCTGTGAAAGACGAATTTGGAGTAAAGTGGCAACGGATGGTGTTTTAAATGTAACCGACGGTGTTTTAAATGTACGAGAAAATTTCTAGTACTAATACAACAGTCATGTAAAAATTTGGAAAATTTCAGGGGTCATTTGACCTTTTAAGACATTTAATTGATTTTCTAGCCATTTAATGACCGCAATTCAAATTTGAACCACATGTACATGCAACAGCTAACCATAACGGTTTGAAAAGTCATATGTGTGTACTTGTGTGCGAGTTAATTCCATGTGCAGTAAATTGGAAGGAATTTTCAAACATATTGGTCTCACGGCTATGACACAAAGCATGGAATGCCATGGCATTTAAATTCCAAAAAATTAAAAAAAGATCAGAAACACATGAAACCTTGCTTGATGTAATGTCATGCCACCAAGATGATGTGGTAAAAAATTGGTATGTTTGACGAAAGTTTGGACACACACCCCTCACAAATCGGAGAAACGCACTAGAAGGCTCGTGGTTCCGAGAGGGAAGGATGCATGTTTGACGACGAATCAACGATAGCTTCCTCTTATGGGCTTCAAAAAAATTCTACATTTAACATGCACTAATACAACTGTCATGTGAAAATTTTGAAAATTCTAGGGGTCATTTGACCTTTTAGAGACATTTAAGTGATTTTCTAGCCATTTAATGACTGTAATTCAAATTTGAACTACATCGACATGCAACGGCTAACCATAACGGTTTGAAAATTCATATTTGTGTACTTGTGTGCGAGTTAATTCCATGTGCAGTAAATTGGAAGGAATTTTTAAACATATTGGTGTCACGGCTTGGACACATCACTGGTACAGCGAGGTGCTATACAAACGGTTTTAACCCCTTTCCGCGACGGTGTTCCGAACCGTCGCCTAGTGAGTGATTGTGATAGGGGGTCCTTCCCACACAACTCAGAAAATGTCGGGGATAGGACCTCCTGGCACACACGCTCGGCAAAATGAGGTTGTGTGCAACGGTCGGGTGATTAAATTTGATTATACAGGCCCAATCGGTTCCGGTCGTAAGTACATCCCACACAGTCAGGCCCAAACAAACGTTTCCGTTTGTTATGTACATTCCACACAGTCAATCCAAGGAATACGTTTCCGTTCTTATGTACATCCCACACAGTCAATCCAGGGAAAACATTTCCATTCGTATGTATATCCCACACAGTTAATCAAGGGAAATGTTTTCATTCGTATATACATCCCACATAGTTTTATGTATAGGCTTGTGTCTGATAGGTGTAACTATCACACATGCTCTGCCTCGGTTAACTGTTTGCTTTTATTCAACTACATCACACACGATTAGATGAAGAAAACGGTATGGCATTGGGCTATCCATCACAAGCGCTTTTACTGCTATAACCGTTTGCAAAGTTCCATGACCCACTTAGCAGGTTTATTAGTTTACAATTAATAATTCCAGTATTACGCAAATTTACATTTCATATCGAACAGCTGTTTGCCAATTTCATATCAGGCACGTAAAAATATTTTAACATCACAGTACGATAGCTACCTGAAAACAACACAGTACAACATATAGCTAGTTCAGCTTCATAAGAACAATATATTCATTTCCCTAATCAAGATCATCCAGGCTCGTCTTATCAACATCTGCTTTCAGTTCAGTAAGAACCTGTTTTGCACTAGCCAACTAGGAAAGTGCCTCCTCCTTCACCAACACCATCTTAGCAAAGTCTGATTTAAAAAAATCTGAGCTCATTCTCCACCTTCCTCTTTTTATCCCGCATCTTCAAATATTCATCAGCGTTGACAACTGTTTCACTAAGCCTACCTCTGTTCTGTTCCTCATACATGCTCCACAGCTTTGCTAGGCACATCTTCAAAGACTGTGGCAATTCTTGATCAACCCATGATACGTCTACAACGTATCTAAAATTTTTGATAGTTCCATGCTATTATATTATCCATCTAGGATGTTTTATATGCATTTATATGCTATTTTATATGATTTTTGGGACTAACCTATTAACCTAGAGCCTAGTGCCAGTTCCTATTTTTCCTTGTTTTTGAGTATCGAAGAAAAGGAAAACCAAACAGAGTCCAATTGACCTGAAATTTCACGAAGATCGTTCTTGGACCAGAAGAAGCCCACGGAGAAACAGAGATGGACCACAAGAGTCCCGAGGCCACCATGAGGGTGGGGGGCGCGCCCTACCCCCCTGGGCACGCCCCCTACCTCATGGCCGCCTCGGAGACCCCCCTGACTTGTTCCCGATGCCAAGACCTCTTATATATACCCAAACTTCCAGAACATAACCTAGATCGGGACTTGCGCTGCCGCAAGCCTCTGTAGCCACCAAAAACCAATCGGGACCCTGTTCCGGCACCCTGCCGGAGGGGGGAACCCTCACCGGTGGCCATCATCCTCATCTCGGCGCTCTCCATGACGAGGAGGGAGTAGTTAACCCTCGGGGCTGAGGGTATGTACCAGTAGCTATGTGTTTGATCTCTCTTTCTCTCGTGTTCTTGAGGTGTTACGATCTTGATGTATCGCGAGCTTTCCTATTATAGTTGGATCTTATGATGTTTCTCCCCCTCTACTCTCTTGTGATGGATTGGGTTTTCCCTTTGAAGTTATCTTATCGGATTGTGTCTTTAAGGATTTGAGAACACTTGATGTATGTCTTGCATGTGCTTATCTGTGGTGACAATGGGATATCACGCGATTCATGCTATTATATATTTTGTTTTGGATGTTTAATGGGCTTATTTATACACTTTTATATTATTTTTGGGACTAACCTATTAACCGCAGGCCCAGCCCAAATTGCTGTTTTTTTTGCCTATTTCAGTGTTTCGCAGAAAATGAATATCAAATGGAGTCCAAACGGAATGAAACCTTCAGTAGCATGATTTTTGGAAAAAACGTGAGCCAGAGGACTTGGAGTGGACGTCAAGCAATCAACGAGGAGGCCACGAGGCAGGGGGCGCGCCCTCCACCCTCGTGGGCCCCTCGTGGCTCCACCGACCTACTTCTTCATCCTATATATACCTACGTACCCCCAAACCATCGAAGAGCACCACGAAAACGTAATTCCACCGCCGCAACCTTCTGTACCCGTGAGATCCCATCTTGGGGCCTTTTCCGGCACTCCGTCGGAGGGGGCATTGATCACGGAGGGCTTCTACATCAACACCATAGCCTCTCCGATGATGTGTGAGTAGTTTACCTCAGACCTTCGGGTCCATAGTTATTAGCTAGATTGCTTCTTCTCTCTCTTTGGATCTCAATACAAAGTTCTCCTCGATTCTCGTGGAGATCTATTTGATGTAATCTTCTTTTGCGGTGTGTTTGTCAAGATCCGATGAATTGTGGGTTTATGATCAAGATTATCTATGAACAATATTTGAATCGTCTCTGAATTCTTTTATGTATGATTGGTTATCTTTGCAAGTCTCTTCGAATTATCAGTTTGGTTTGGCCTACTAGATTGATCTTTCTTGCAATGGGAGAAGTGCTTAGCTTTGGGTTCAATCTTGCGGTGCTCGATCCCAGTGACAGTAGGGGAAACGACACGTATTGTATTGTTGCCATCGAGGATAAAAAGATGGGGTTTATATCATATTGCATGAGTTTATCCCTCTACATCATGTCATCTTGCTTAAAGCGTTACTCCGTTCTTATGAACTTAATACTCTAGATGCATGCTGGATAGCGGTCGATGTGTGGAGTAATAGTAGTAAATGCAGGCAGGTGTCGGTCTACTTGTCACAGACGTGATGCCTATATACATGATCATACCTAGATATTCTCATAACTATGCTCAATTCTATCAATTGCTCGACAGTAATTTGTTCACCCACCGTAATACTTATGTTATCTTGAGAGAAGCCACTAGTGAAACCTATCGCCCCGGGTGTATTTCCATCATATTAATATCCCGTCAATAAGCTATTTCTTTTGCCGTTTATTTTGAAATTTTTACTTTTAATCTTTATCATAAAAATACCAAAAATATTATCTTATCATCTCTATCAGATCTCACTTTTGCAAGTGGCCGTGAAGGGATTGACAACCCCTTTATCGCGTTGGTTGCAAGGTTCTTATTTGTTTGTGTAGGTACAAGGGACTTGAGCGTTGCCTCCTACTGGATTGATACCTTGGTTCTCAAAAATTGAGCGAAATACTTACGCTACTTTGCTGCATCACCCTTTCCTATTCAAGGGAAAACCAACGCAGTGCTCAAGAGGAAGCAAGAAGGATTTCTGGCGCCGTTGCCGGGGAGCCTACGCACAAGTCAAGACATACCAAGTACCCATCACAAACTCTTATCCCTCGCATTACTTTATTTTCCATTTGCCTCTCGTTTTCCTCTCCCCCACTTCACCCTTGCTGTTTTATACGCCCTTTTCTGTTCGTCTTTTTCGTTTGCTTTGATGTCTTACTTGGCTCATTTGCTCGTTTGTCTGGAATAGTTGTTTATTTATTGCTAAACAGAGAACCTAAGATCTATGGATCCTCATCCTCTTGCTAATCTTTTTAAGAGATCCAATTATGATGAACCAATTGCTAGTGAGTTTTGTGCACTAGATTATCTTTATGAAGTTTTGCTTGAAATTCGTGAATCTGAAAACTGTGATGAAGAAATTTATGAAGTGATTCACGATAGATCTTTGAATAAAAAGCATGATTGCAATGATGTTATTATAAATTCTATTAATGTCAATCGTGCTAATAATATGCAAAACCCTAAGCTTTGGGTTGCTAGTTTTGCTATGTCTACTACTTGTTGCAATGATCATGATTGGGGTGATTCTTCTTATGATCTTGAATTATTTAAGCCCCATGATGAATATGAGATTGATAATAATGTTTGCAGTAATATCGAAAGTGGGTTTGGAAGAGTGTCAAGTTTAGATCCCACATATTTGGAGAATGTTCAATCTTATGGTATTTTTGATAAAAGTGGATTTGGAGAGGTCATGACTTTAGTTAATGATAATCCCACTATTTTGGAAGAGTGTCAACTTCGCATGCATGTGGATCGTGTTGAGAATATGCTATGTGATAGCTATATTGTTTAATTTGCTTATGATCCTACATGTAATTATTATTAGAGAGGAAAATATGGTCGTAGAAATTTTCATGTTACCAAATTACCTCTCGTTATGTTGAGATTGCTATTATTTCTTTCCGCTTCCTTGCATATGCTAGTTTTTGCTTGCCTTGATAATTTGTTTGTCTATAAGATGCCTATGCATAGGAAGTATGTTGGACTTTGATGTGTTTGTTACGTGTTTTATGATGCTCTCTTTGTGCTTCAATTCTTGTCTTTCATGTGAGCATCATTGAAATCTTTATGCCTAGCTAGGGGCGTTTAACGATTGCGCTTGTTGGGAGGCAACCCAATTTTATTTTACTTTCTTGCTTTTTGGTTCTGTTTCGGAATAAATAATCAATATATCTTCTTTTTAGATGTGGTTTTGTGTTTTAATTAGTGTTTCTGCCAAGTAGAACCTTTGGGAAGACTTGGGGAAAGTCTTTGCGATCTTGCTGTTAAAAACACAAACTTTAGCTCTCACAAGATTAGGTACAACTTTTTACTGGAGAGTGCTATTTAGTTGATTCTTTTTGAAGATGATTAATAGATAAATTCCTCACGTCCAGCAATTTATTTTAGAATTTTGGAGTTCCAGAAGTTTGCATTAGTTACAGATTACTACAGACTGTTCTGTTTTTGACAGATTCTGTTTTTTCGCGTGTTGTTTGCTTATTTTAATGAATCTATGGCTAGTAATAGAGTTTATGAACCATAGAAAAGTTGGAATACAGTAGGTTTAACACCAATATAAATAAATAATGAGTTCATTACAGTACCTTGAAGTGGTGTTTTGTTTTCTTTCGCTAACGGAGCTCATGAGATTTTCTATTATGTTTTGTGTTGTGAAATTTTCAAGTTTTGGGTAAAGCTTTGATGGATTATGGAACAAGGATTGGCAAGAGCCTAAGATTGGGGATGCCCAAGGCACCCCAAGGTAAAATTCAAGGACAACCAAAAGCTTAAGCTTGGGGATGCCCCGGAAGGCATCCCCTCTTTCGTTTCATCTATCGGGTAACTTTACTTGGGGCTATATTTTTATTCACCACATGATATGTGTTTTGCTTGGAGCGTCTTGTATGATTTGAGTCATTGCTTTTTATTTTATCACAATCATCCTCGCTGTACTCACCTTTTGAGAGAGACACACATGATTCGGAATTTGTTAGAATACTCTATGGGCTTCACTTATATCTTTTGAGCCATATAGTTTTTGCTCTAGTGCTTCACTTATATCTTTTAGAGCACGGTGGTGGTCTTATTTTATAGAAATTATTGATCTCTCATGCTTCACTTATATTATTTTGAGAGTCTTAAACAACATGGTAATTTTATTTAATTGTGAAATTAATCCGAGTTTGATAAGCATCCAAGATGATCATAATAAAAACTTCCATATTGAGTTCATTCAATATCATGAGAAGTTTGATACTTGATAAGTGTTTTGAGATATAAAGGTGGTAATATTAGAGTGTGCTAGTTGAGTAATTGTGAAATTGAGAAATACTTGTGTTAAGGTTGGCAAGTCCCGTAGCATGCACGTATGGTAAAAGTTGTGTGACAGTTTTGACACATAAGGTGTTCTTTTATTGCTTTCCTTATGAGTGGCGGTCGGGGACTAGCGATGGTCTTTTCCTACCAATCTATCCCTCTAGGGGCATGCATAGTAGTACTTTGCTTCGAGGGCTAATAAACTTTTGCAAAAAGTATATGAGTTCTTTATGACTAATATGAGTCCATGGATTATACGCACTCTCAACCTTCCACAATTTTCTAGCCTCTACGGTAACGTGCATTGCCCTTTCTCGCCTTGAGAGTTGGTGCAAACTTCGCTGGTGCATCCAAACCTCGTGATATGATACGCTCTATCACACATAAACCTCCTTATATCTTCCTCAAAACAGCCACCATACCTACCTATCATGGCATTTCCATGGGCTGAGATATATTGCCATGCAACTTTCCACCGTTCAGTTTATTATGACACGCTCCATCAATGTCATATTTCTTTCCATGATCATGTAGTTGACATCATATTTGTGGCAAAGCCACCATTCATAATTTTTTCATACATGTCACTCTTGATTCATTGCATATCCCGGTACACTGCCGGAGGCATTCACATAGAGTCATATTTTGTTCTAAGTATTGAGTTGTAATTCTTGAGTTGTAAGTAATAAAAGTGTGATGATCATCATTATTAGAGCATTGTCCCATGTGAGGAAAGGATGATGGAGACTATGATTCCCCACAAGTCGGGATGAGATTCCGGACTAAAAAAAAGATGCCAAAGAAAAAAATGAGAAGGCCCAAAAAAAGGGAGAAAAAAAGAGAAAAAAATGAGAGAAAAAGAGTGAAGGGACAATGTTACTATCCTTTTTCCACACTTGTGCTTCAAAGTAGCACCGTGATCTTCATGATAGAGAGTCTCCTATGTTGTCACTTTCATATACTAGTGGGAATTTTTCATTATAGAACTTGGCTTGTATATTCCAATGATGGGCTTCCTCAAAATGCCCTAGGTCTTCGTGAGCAAGCAAGTTGGATGCACACCCACTTAGTTTCTTTTGTTGAGCTTTCATACATTTATAGCTCTAGTGCATCCGTTGCATGGCAATCCCTACTCCTCTCATTGACATCAATTGATGGGCATCTCCATAGCCTATTGATTAGCCGCATCAATGTGAGACTTTCTACCTTTTTGTCTTCTCACATAACCCCCATCATTATACTTTATTCCACCCATAGTGCTATATCCATGGCTTGCGCTCATGTATTGCATAAGGGTTGAAAAGGCTGAAGCGCATTAAAAAGTATGAACCAATTCCTCGGCTTGTCATCGGGGTTATGCATGATGAGAACGTTTTGTGTGACGAAATTGAAACATGGCCTAACTATATGATTTTGTAGGGATAAGCTTTCTTTGGCTATGTTATTTTGATAAGACATAATTGCTTGGTTAGCATGTTTGAAGTATTATTGTTTTTATGTCAACATTAAACTTTTATCTTGAATCTTTCGGATCTAAATATTCATGCCACAATAAAAAGAATTACATTGAAAATTATGCTAAGAAGCATTCCACATCAAAAATTCTGTTTTTATCATTTACCTACTCGAGGACGAGCAGGAATTAAGCTTGGGGATGCTTGATACGTCTCCAACATATCTATAATTTTTGAATGTTCCATGCTATTATATATTCTGTTTTGGATGTTTAATGGGCTTATTTATACACTTCTATATTATTTTTGGGACTAACCTATTAACCGGAGGCCCGGCCAAAATTGCTGTTTTTTTGCCTATTTCAGTGTTTCACAGAAAAAGTATCAAACGGAGTCCAAACGGAATGAAACCTTCGGGAGCGTGATTTTTGGAACAAACGTGATCCAGAGGACTTGGAGTGGATGTCAAGCAATCAACGAGGAGGCCACGAGGCAGGGGGCGCGCCTACCCCCCCTGGGCGCGCCCTCGTGGGCCCCTCGTGGCTCCACCGACCTACTTCTTCCTCCTATATATACCTACGTACCACCAAACCATCGAATAGCACCACGAAAACCTAATTCCACTGTCGCAACCTTCTGTACCCGTGTGATCCCATCTTGGGGCCTTTTCCAGCAGTCCACCGGAGGGGGCATTGATCACAGAGGGCTTCTACATCAACACCATAGCCTCTCCGATGATGTGTGAGTAGTTTACCTCAAACCTTCGGGTCCATAGTTATTAGCTAGATGGCTTCTTCTCTCTCTTTGGATCTCAATACAAAGTTCTCCTCGATTCTCTTGGAGATCTATTCGATGTAATCTTCTTTTGCGGTGTGTTTGTCAAGATCCGATGAATTGTGGGTTTATGATGAAGATTATCTATGAACAATATTTGAATCTTCTCTGAATTCTTTTATGTATGATTGGTTATCTTTGCAAGTCTCTTTGAATTATCAGTTTGGTTTGGCCTACTAGATTGATCTTTCTTGCAATGGGAGAAGTGCTTAGCTTTGGGTTCAATCTTGCGGTGCTCGATCCCAGTGACAGTAGGGGAAATGACACGTAATGTATTGTTGCCATCGAGGATAAAAAGATGGGGTTTATATCATATTGCATGAGTTTATCCCTCTACATCATGTCATCTTGCTTAAAGCGTTACTCCGTTCTTATGAACTTAATACTCTAGATGCATGCTGGATAGCGGTCGATGTGTGGAGTAATAGTAGTAGATGCAGGCAGGAGTCGGTCTACTTGTCACAGACGTGATGCCTATATACATGATCATACCTAGATATTCTCATAACTATCCTCAATTCTGTCAATTGCTCGACACTAATTTGTTCACCCACCGTAATACTTATGCTATCTTGAGAGAATCCACTAGTGAAACCTATGGCCCCCGGGTCTATTTTCCATCATATTAATCTCCTGTCAACAAGTTGTTTCTTTTGCCGTTTATTTTGCAATCTTTACTTTTAATCTTTATCATAAAATACCAAAAATATTATCTTATCATCTCTATCAGATCTCACATTTGCAAATGGCGTGAAGGGATTGACAACCCCTTTATCGCGTTGGTTGCAAGGTTCTTATTTGTTTGTGTAGGTACAAGGGACTTGAGCGTTGCCTCCTACTGGATTGATACCTTGGTTCTCAAAAACTGAGGGAAATACTTACGCTACTTTGTTGCATCACCCTTTCCTCTTCTCGGGAAAACCAACGCAGTGCTCAAGAGGTAGCAAGAAGGATTTCTGGCACCGTTGCCGGGGAGTCTACGCACAAGTCAAGACATACCAAGTACCCATCACAAACTCTTATCCCTCGCATTACATTATTTGCCATTTACCTCTCGTTTTCCTCCCCCACTTCACCCTTGCCGTTTTATTCGCCCTTTTTTGTTCGTCTTTTTCGTTTGCTTTGATGTCTTACTTGGCTCATTTGCTCGTTTGTTTGGAATAGTTATTTATTTATTGCTAAACAAAGAACCTAAGATCTTTGGATCCTCATCTGCTTGCTAATCTTTTTAAGAGATCCAATTAGGATGAACCAATTGCTAGTGAGTTTTGTGCACTAGATTATCTTTATGAAGTTTTGCTTGAAATTCGTGAATCTGAAAATTGTGATGAAGAAATTTATGAAGTGATTCACGATAGATCTTTGAATAAAAAGCATGATTGCAATGATGTTATTATAAATTCTATTAATGTCAATCGTGCTAATAATGTGCAAAACCCTAAGCTTTGGGATGCTTGTTTTGCTATGTCTACTACTTGTTTCAATGATCATGATTGGGGTGATTCTTCTTATGATCTTGAATTATTTAAGCCCCATGATGAATATGAGATTGATAATAATGTTTGCGATAATATTGAAAGTGGGTTTGGAAGAGTGTCAAATTTAGATCCCACATATTTGGAGAATGTTCAATCTTATGGTATTTTTGATAAAAGTGGGTTTGGAGTGGTCATGACTTTAGTTAATGATAATCCCCTTGTTTTGGAAGAGTGTCAACTTCGCATGCATGTGGATCGTGTTGAGAATATGCTCTGTGATAGCTATATTGTTGAATTTGCTTATGATCCTGTTTAGATGTGGTTTTGTGTTTAATTTAGTGTTTGTGCCAAGTAGGACCTTTCGGAAGACTTGGGGAAAGTCTTTGCGATCTTGCTGTAAAAACAGAAACTTTAGCGCTCACGAGATTAGCTACAACTTTTTACTGGAGAGTGCTATTTAGTTGATTCTTTTTGCAGATGATTAATAGATAAATTCCTCACGTCCAGAAATTTATTTTAGAATTTTGGAGTTCCAGAAGTTTGCATTAGTTACAGATTACTACAGACTGTTCTGTTTTTGCTAGATTCTGTTTTTCGCGTGTTGGCAAGAGCCTAAGCTTGGGGATGCCCAAGGCACCCCAAGGTAAAATTCAAGGACAACCAAAATCTTAAGCTTGGGGATGCCCCGGAAGGCATCCCCTCTTTCGTCTTCGTCTATTGGGTAACTTTACTTGGGGCTATATTTTTATTCACCACATGATATGTGTTTTGCTTGGAGCGTCTTGTATGATTTGAGTCATTGCTTTTTAGTTTATCACAATCATACTCGCTGTACACACCTTTTGAGAGAGACACACATGATTCGGAATTTGTTAGAATACTCTATGTGCTTCACTTATATCTTCTGAGCCATATAGGTTTTGCTCTAGTGCTTCACTTATATCTTTTAGAGAACGGTGGTGGTCTTATTTTATATAAATTATTGATCTCTTATGTTTCACTTATATTATTTTGAGAGTCTTAAACAGCATGGTAATTTGCTTTAATTGTGAAATTAATCCGAATGTGATAGGCATCGAAGATGAGCATAATAAAACTTCCATATTGAGTTCATTGAATATCATGAGAAGTTTGATACTTGATAAGTGTTTTGAGATATAAAGGTCGTAATATTAGAGTGTGCTAGTTGAGTAATTGTGAAATTGAGAAATACTTGTGTTAAGGTTGGCAAGTCCCGTAGCATGCACGTATGGTAAAAGTTGTGTGACAATTTTGACACATAAGGTGTTCTTTTATTGCTTTCCTTATGAGTGGCGGTCGGGGACGAGCGATGGTCTTTTCCTACCAATATATACCTCTAGGGGCATGCGTAGTAGTACTTTGCTTCGAGGGCTAATAAACTTTTTCCATAAGTATCTGAGTTCTTTATGACTAATGTGAGTCCATAGGAAGTGGGTTACACTTAAATGTGTTAGTAATATTCTTCATGATGGTCTCTTTATGTTTCAATTCTTATCTTTTATGTGAGCATCATTGAAATCATCATGCCTAGCTAGTGGCGTTAAACGTTAGCGCTTGTTGGGATGCAACCCTATTTTATTTTTGTTCTTTAATTTTTGCTCCTGTTTAGTAATAAAAAATTCATCTAGCTTCTGTTTATATTTTATTTTATGTTTACTTAGTGTTTGTGCCAAGTAGAACCTTTGGGAAGACTTGGGTGAAGTCTTTGCGATCTTGCTGCAAAAAGCAGAAACTTTAGCGCTCACGAGATTAGCTACAATTATTTACTGGAGAGTGATTTTAGGTTTATTCTTTTTGCAGATGATTAATAGACAAATTCCTCAGGTCCACCAATTTATTTCAGAATTTTTGGACGTACAGAAGTATGCGAATGATACAGATTACTACAGACTGTTCTGTTTTTGACAGATTCTGTTTTCTATGTGTTGTTTGCTTATTTTGATGAATCTACGAGTAGGATTGGAGGGTATGAACCATAGAGAAGTTGGAATACATTAGGTTTAACACCAATATAAATAAAGAATGATTTAATTGCAGTACCTTATGGTGGTGATTTTCTTTCTTATACTAACGGAGCTTACGAGTTTTCTGTTGAGTTTTGTGTTGTTTAGTTTTCAAGTTTTGGGTAAAGATTTGATGGACTATGGAATAAGGAGTGGCAAGTGCCTAAGCTTGGGGATTCCCAAGGCACCCCAAGGTAATATTCAAGGACAACAAAGAGCCTAAGCTTGGGGATGCCCCGGATGGCATCCCCTCTTTCGTCTTCGTTCATCAGTAACTTTACTTGGAGCTATATTTTTATTCACCACATGATATGTGTTTTGCTTGGAACATCATTTTATTTTCTTTTGTTTTGCTTGCTGTTTGAATAAAATACCAAGATCTGAATTTCTTAAATGTTAGAGAGTCTTCACATAGTTGAATAATTATTCGACTACTCATTGATCTTCACTTATATCTTTCGGAGTAGTTTGTCATTTGCTCTGGTGCTTCACTTATATCTTTTTAGTGCACAACGGTGGTTTTATTTTGAAAAAATTGATGAAATCTCATGCTTCACTTATACTATTTTGAGAGTCCTAAACAGCATGGTAATTTTCTTTGGTTATGAAATTAGTCCTAATATGATGAGCATCCAGGATGGGTATAATAAAAACTTTCATATAGAGTGCATTGAATACTATGAGAAGTTTGATACTTGATGATTGTTCTGAGATATGAAGATGGTGATATTAGAGTCGTGCTAGTTGAGTAATTGTGAAATTGATAAATACTTGTGTTGAGGTTTGCAAGTCCCGTAGCATGCACCTATGGTAACCGTTGTGTAACAAATTTGAAGCATGAGGTGTTTCTTTGATTGTCCTCCTTATGAGTGGCGGTCGGGGATGAGCGATGGTCTTCTCCTAGCAATCTATCCCCCTAGGAGCATGCGCGTAGTGCTTGGCTTCAATGACTTGTAGATTTTTGCAATAAGTATGTGAGTTCATTATGACTAATGTTGAGTCCAGGGATTATACGCACTCTCACCCTTCCATCATTGCTAGCCTTTTCGGTACCGTGCATTGCCCTTTCTCACCTTGAGAGTTGGTGCAAACTTCACCGGTGCATCCAAACCCCGTGATACGATACGCTCTATCACACATAAGCCTCCTTATATCTTCCTCAAAACAGCCACCATACCTACCTATTATGGCATTTCCATAGCCATTCCGAGATATATTGCCATGCAACTTTCCACTGTTCCGTTTATTATGACACGCTTCATCATTGTCATATTGCCTTGTATGATCATGTAGTTGACATCGTATTTGTGGCAAAGCCACCATGCATAATTTTTCATACATGTCGCTCTTGAGTCATTGCCCATCCCGGTACACCGCCGGAGGCATTCATATAGAGTCATACTTTGTTCTAGTATCGAGTTGTAATCTTTGAGTTGTAAATAAATAGAAGTGTGATGATCATCATTAATAGAGCATTGTCCCCAAGAAAAATAGAAAAAAGGGGAAAGGCCAAAAAAAGGCCCAAAAAAACCAAAAAAGGAAATAAAAAGAAATAAAAGGGACAATGCTACTATCCATTTTCCACACTTGTGCTTCAAAGTAGCACCATGATCTTCATGATAGAGAGTCTCTTATATTGTCACTTTCATATACTAGTGGGAATTTTTCATTATAGAACTTGGATTGTATATTCCAACAATGGGCTTCCTAAAATGCCCTAGGTCTTCATTGGCAAGCAAGTTTGATACACACCCACTTAGTTTCTTTTGTTGAGCTTTCATACATTTATACCTCTAGTGCATCAGTTGCATGGCAATCCCTACTCCTCGCATTGACATCAATTGATGGGCATCTCCATAGACCATTGATTAGCCACGTCGATGTGAGACTTTCCCCTTTTTTGTCTTCTCCACACAACCTCCATCTTCATATTCTATTCCACCCATAGTGCTATGTCCATGGCTCACGCTCATGTATTGCGTGAAAGTTGAAAAAGTTTGAGAATACTAAAGTATGTAACAATTGCTTAGCTTGTCACCGGGGTTGTGCATGATGAGAGAATTTTTTGTGTGACAAAAATGAAGCCTTGCCAAACTATATGATTTTGTAGGGATGAGCTTTCTTTGGCTATGTTATTTTGAGAAGACATAATTGCTTGGTTAGTATGCTTGAAGTATTATTATTTTTATGTCAATATTAAACTTTTGTCTTGAATCTTATGGATCTGAATATTCTTTCCACAACAAAGAAGATTACATTGATAATTATGTTAGGTAGCATTCCACATCAAAATTCTGTTTTTATCATTTACCTACTCGAGGACGAGCATGAATTAAACTTGGGATCCTTGATACGTCTCCAGCGTATCTATAATTTTTGATTGTTCCATGCTATTATATTCTCCATCTAGGATGTTTTATATGCATTTATATGTTATTTTATATGATTTTTGGGACTAACCTGTTCACCTAGAGCCCAGTGCCAGTTCCTATTTTTTTCCTTGTTTTTGAGTATCGCAGAAAAGGAAAACCAAATGGAGTCCAATTGACCTGAAATTTCATGGAGATCGTTTTTGGACCAGAAGAAGCACACGGAGTACCGGAGATGGACCAGAAGAGTCCCGAGGCCACCACGAGGGTGGGGGCGCGCCCTACCCCCTGGGCGAGCCAAAACCTCTTATATATACCCAAACTTCCAGAACATAACCTAGATCGGGAGTTCCGCCGTCGCAAGCCTCTGTAGCCACCAAAAACCAATTGGGGCCCTGTTCCGGCACCCTGACGGAGGGGGGAACCCTCACCGGTGGCCATCTTCATCATCCCGGCGCTCTCCATGACGAGGAGGGAGTAGTTCACCCTTGGGGCTGAGGGTATGTACTAGTAGCTATGTGTTTGATCTCTCTCTCTCTCTCTCTCGTGTTCTTGAGGTGTTACGATCTTGATGTATCGCGAGCTTTACTATTATAGTTGGATCTTATGATGTTTCTCCCCCTCTACTCTCTTGTAATGGATTGAGTTTTCCCTTCAAAGTTATCTTATCGGATTGAGTCTTTATGGATTTGAGAACACTTGATGTATGTCTTGCATGTGCTTATCTGTGGTGACAATGGGATATCACGTGATCCACTTGATGTATGTTTTGGTGATCAACTTGCGGGTTCCGCTCGTGAACTTATGCATAGGGGTTGGCACATGTTATCGGATGGAGTCTTCACTACAAAAAAAATACACATCCGTGACATTTTGGGCCGAACGAAAATTGTTTCTATCATACTTATGACACTTCTATGACGATAATTGTGACAAAACCCGGTATCATCATAGATGTGGTGGCGTCCTACTTCTATGACAAAAAATCATGACAGAAAATGGGCTTTTCGTCCTGGGCGGTCCGGACACGCAGCTGCATGACATTCTTTGGGCCGTCCATGACGGAAAAAACCATGGTAGAAGCGAGGGCGAGGAAAATAATGGGGTGTTCCCGGTTACGATGGGTGGTCGGGGCCGAGCGATGCGCGTTTCTCTTGTACACGCACGCGCGTGGGTGCGAGGCGTTGGGCTCTAACTGAACCCGAGCGATTGCACTGTAGGCTACGCATTACTAAACCCGAGCGATCGATTGATGGCTGTTAACTGAACCCGATCGAGCGATTCCTTCGCTACTGCTGCTAACTGAAGCCGATCGATGCTGCCTCTGGATGAACAGTGAGTGTTGCTGGGGGGGGGTTTGGATGAACAGTTCCCGGTGGGGGTGGATGAACAGGACTCCGTGGTGTTGCCTCTGGATGAACAGGACCTCGATCGATCGATCCAGTTGGGGCTGGATGAACAGGATCCCGTGGAGGGCTGGATGAACAAGACCACCCCGTGGAGGGCAGGATGAACAGTAGACGGTGGAGGGCTGGATGAACAGTAGCCCGTGGAGGGGTGGTTGAACAGGAGCCCGTGGAGAGGGCTGGTTGAACAGTAGCCAGCGGAGTAGCGCGCGGTGGTGGCTGGATGAACAGGAGCCCGTGGATGAACAGTCGCAGGTGGAGGCTGGAGGAGGTCGACGGTGGATGAACAGTAGACCGTGGAGGCTGGAGGGGGTCGACGCTGGAGATGAACAGTATCCCGTGGAGTCCCGTTTTGCGGTACGCCACACCCCTCCCGATGAACAGGACCCCCGTTTCAACCGTAGCGCTCCAACACAAGTCCGTTTCCTCCGTTTTCCGGTACGCCACACCCCTCCCGATCAACAGGACCCCTGTTTCGACCGTAGGAGGTCCGTTTCCTCCATTTTGCGGTACGCTAGACCCCTCCCGACGAACAGGATCCCGTTTTGAACGTGGCCGGTCGAACACAAGGCCGTTTCCTCCGTTCTGTGGTACGCCAGGCCTCGTGTCCATCGGATGTTCCGTCCAAGCCCTCCCGATGAACACGACGACGCATTCCATTCCGACCCAGCCGGTTAGCTCCCCATGAACACGACGACGACACTGTTTCTCTGTTCCGACCCAGCCATGTACACGAGCCCTGGCCGTACGTATGCATGAGTAGGCGTTCGAGACCCTGCCCGTATGTACGTACGTGGTCGTATTTTCTTTCTTGCACACTGTCCGCTGTACGTACGTGTACATGCTACGTGCGCGCCTATACTACGACATGTGCGTGCCTCTACATCGACCAGTATGTGCGTACACGTTCGCGACCAGAATGACAACGCTACGTATGCTTTGACCAGGTGGGTCCCGACGGCCAGGCACTTCCTTGCGTGCGAAGATGTGGCTGGTGGGTCCCAGCAGTCAGGGGGGTGAATCGGTTTTTTTTGCCCGCACGCACTTCCTTGCGTGCGAAGATGTAGCTGGTGGGTCCCGGCAGTCAGGGGGAAACGTTTTTTCGCGAAATACGGTGGCCTGTCCGGTGGGTCCCCGCTGCCATGGACCCAGCTGTCAGCCTCTCCACGTACAGTCCACGTCCGATGGAAGCCGTTCCTTGACCACGTTGACCACGTCGCGCCGAGAGCACCAGTGCAGTGGACGACGGCGAGGCCTAGGAAGGGGACGACGCGGAGTCGGGGAAGACGCGGCAGTGGAAGCCCGCGCGGAGAGGAGTACGAGGGTTCACTGGCTCGGCTGCGGTGTGAGGCTGCCGTCGCCGCAGAATAACAGGGGGTGTGGGTAAGTGGAGGGATGGCCTGGCCAGCGGTGGGAGTAGTAGGGGGCGGTGAGGCCTCCGCGGCAGCACAGCCGGCCACGGGAGTCAGGAGCACGAGGCACGACCGGCGTTGGTTTGGGCGGCTGGAGCAAGAAGACCAGAGGTTGAAGAAGCACTACGGCCATTGGATGGACATCATACGGTCACTGGAGCTAGAATCGTGCATATTGACTAAGTTGACAAAGCCCTCCATCCCCGTCAACTTAGTAGGCCCACAAGTCAACCTGCCACTTTACTGGGTCCCAGCTAACAGGGGGAGTATTCATTTTTGTGTGCGTAATAAGGAGGCACTTCCTTGCGTGTGAAGATATAGCTGGTGGGTCCGAGTTGTCAGCGGCGGTAACGTTTCTTTCGCAAAATACAAAGGCCCTTTTGGTGGGTCCCAGATATCAGGTGGAGGAATCATTATTTTGCGCGTAATAAGTAGGCATTTCCTTGCGTGCGGCCGTGGACCCAGCTGTCAGCGTCTCCACGTACAGTCCACTTCAGATGCATGTCGGTCGTTGACCACGTTGACCAGGCCGCGCCGAGAGCACCAGGGCAGTGGACGATGGCGAGGCCTAGGAAGGGAACGACACGGAGTCAGGGAAGACTCGGCAGTTGTTTCCCACGTGGAGGGGAGTACGACTGTACGAGGGTTTACTGGTTCGTCTACCGTCGCCGGAGAATAACAGCAGGTGTGGGTGAGTAGAGGGATGGCTAGGCCAGCGATGGGAGTATGGTGGGGTGGTGAGGCCTGCGCGGCAGCACAACCGGCCGCGGGAAGGAGAGAGCAGGCAGTCCCGCCGGCACTTGTTTGAGCGGCTGGAGCACGAAGAGCAGAGATTGAAGAAGCACGACGGCCGTTGGATGGACATCCAACAATCACTGCTTGTGCATCAACCTTTTTTTTAGGAAAGCCTCAAATCTGTGGAAAACATCATACAACCCATCTGCCATTATTTCTAATAATTTACAGCCCATTTGCTAATTCTTAAGGTTTTTTTGGAGCCCATATTCTTTTTGTTAGCATTACAGCTCATATTGTTGCCACGGTTAAAAAATTATACAAAATTTTGCATATTTCGGTGCGGTCCGAACTGTTTTTAATCCCGAAATTTCGAGTCACATTCAAACTGATTTAAAAAATAAATGTATATCAATATAAAATCCAACAAATTGTCCATGCATAAAAATAAATGCAATTTAAAATCTCGAAATGAAAAAAAAAGAAATTTGAAACTAATTGCCGGTTTGATGTGTTTTAAAAATGTACAGCCCATTTCTCATTACTGATAGGCCATTTTCTCGGCTAGCCGACTGAAGCTCTCCTCGTCTTGAAAGATTTGCAGCCCAACAGGCCTGACAAAGCGACTTACTTGGCAAATCACAAAAAAACAGGGCTGTGGCCGTGGACCCAACTGTTAGCCTCTCCACGTACATTACTCTTCTGATGGAAGTCGGTCGTTGACCACATTGACCACGCCGCGCCGAGAGCACCAAGGCGGTGGACGACGGCGAGGCCTAGGAAGGGGACGACACGGAGCCGGGGAAGACACGGCAGTGGATGCCCACACGGAGAGGAGTATGAGGGTTCACTGGTTCGGCTGCGGTGTGAGGCTGCCGTCGCCGCAGAATAACAGGGGGTGTGGGTGAGTGGAGGGATGGCCTGGCCAGCGGTGGGAGTAGTATGGGGGCGGTGAGGCCTCCGCGGCAGCACAGCCGGCCACGGGAGTCAGGAGCACGAGGCACGACCGGCGCTGGTTTGGGCGGCTGGAGCAAGAAGACCAGAGGTTGAAGAAGCACTACGGCCATTGGATGGACATCATACGGTCACTGGAGCTAGAATCGTGCATATTGACTAAGTTGACAAAGCCCTCCATCCCCGTCAACTTAGTAGGCCCACAAGTCAACCTGCCACTTTACTGGGTCCCAGCTAACAGGGGGAGTATTCATTTTTGTGTGCGTAATAAGGAGGCACTTCCTTGCGTGCGAAGATATAGCTGGTGGGTCCGAGTTGTCAGCGGCGGTAAGGTTTCTTTCGCAAAATACAAAGGCCCTTTTGGTGGGTCCCAGATATCAGGTGGAGGAATCATTATTTTGCGCGTAATAAGTAGGCATTTCCTTGCGTGCGGCCGTGGACCCAGCTGTCAGCGTCTCCACGTACAGTCCACTTCAGATGCATGTCGGTCGTTGACCACGTTGACCAGGCCGCGCCGAGAGCACCAGGGCAGTGGACGATGGCGAGGCCTAGGAAGGGAACGACACGGAGTCAGGGAAGACTCGGCAATTGTTTCCCACGTGGAGGGGAGTACGACTGTACGAGGGTTTACTGGTTCGTCTACCGTCGCCGGAGAATAACAGCAGGTGTGGGTGAGTAGAGGGATGGCTAGGCCAGCGATGGGAGTATGGTGGGGCGGTGAGGCCTGCGCGGCAGCACAACCGGCCGCGGGAAGGAGAGAGCAGGCAGTCCCGCCGGCACTTGTTTGAGCGGCTGGAGCACGAAGAGCAGAGATTGAAGAAGCACGACGGCCGTTGGATGGACATCCAACAATCACTGCTTGTGCATCAACCTTTTTTTTAGGAAAGCCTCAAATCTGTGGAAAACATCATACAACCCATCTGCCATTATTTCTAATAATTTACAGCCCATTTGCTAATTCTTAAGGTTTTTTTGGAGCCCATATTCTTTTTGTTAGCATTACAGCTCATATTGTTGCCACGGTTAAAAAATTATACGAAATTTTGCATATTTCGGTGCGGTCCGAACTGTTTTTAATCCCGAAATTTCGAGTCACATTCAAACTGATTTAAAAAATAAATGTATATCAATATAAAATCCAACAAATTGTCCATGCATAAAAATAAATGCAATTTAAAATCTCGAAATGAAAAAAAAAGAAATTTGAAACTAATTGCCGGTTTGATGTGTTTTAAAAATGTACAGCCCATTTCTCATTACTGATAGGCCATTTTCTCGGCTAGCCGACTGAAGCTCTCCTCGTCTTGAAAGATTTGCAGCCCAACAGGCCTGACAAAGCGACTTACTTGGCAAATCACAAAAAAACAGGGCTGTGGCCGTGGACCCAACTGTTAGCCTCTCCACGTACATTACTCTTCTGATGGAAGTCGGTCGTTGACCACATTGACCACGCCGCGCCGAGAGCACCAAGGCGGTGGACGACGGCGAGGCCTAGGAAGGGGACGACACGGAGCCGGGGAAGACACGGCAGTGGATGCCCACACGGAGAGGAGTATGAGGGTTCACTGGTTCGGCTGCGGTGTGAGGCTGCCGTCGCCGCAGAATAACAGGGGGTGTGGGTGAGTGGAGGGATGGCCTGGCCAGCGGTGGGAGTAGTATGGGGGCGGTGAGGCCTCCGCGGCAGCAGAGCCGGCCACGGGAAGCAGGAGCAGGCGGCACGACCGGCGCTGCTTTGGGCGGCTGGAGCAAGAAGACCAGAGGTTGAAGAAGCACTATGGCCGTTGGATGGACATCGTACGGTCACTGGAGCTAGAATCGTTCATATTGACTAAGTTGACAAAGCCCTCTATCCCCGTCAACTTAGTAGGCCCACAAGTCAGCCACCCAATATGGTGGGTCCCAGCTAGCAGGGGGTATTCATTTTTTTGTCCGTCATAAGGAGGCACTTCCTTGCGTGCGAGATATAGCTGGTGGGTCCGACCTGTCAGCAGGGGGAACGTTTTTTTCGCGAAATACAGAAGCCCTTCCCGTGGGTCCTAGCTGTCATGTGGAGGAATCATTATTTTGCACGTAACAAGGAGGCATTTCCTTGCGTGCGGCCGTGGTCCCAGCTGTCAGCCTCTCCATGTACAGTCCACTTCTGATGGATGTCGTCCATTGACCACGTTGACCAGGGCGCGCCGAGAGCACCAGGCCGGTGGACGAAGGCGAGGCCTAGGAAGGGAACGACACGGAGCCAGGGAAGACTCGGCAGTTGTTTCCCACGCGGAGGATTACGAGGGTTTACTAGTTCGTCTGCCATCCCCGGAGAATAACAACAGGTGTGGGTGAGTAGAGGGATGGCTAGGCCAGCGATGGGAGTACGGTGGGGCGGTGAGGCCTGCGCGGCAGCATAGCCGGCTGCGGGAGGAGGGAGCAGGCAGTCCTGCCGGCGCTTGTTTGAGCGGTTGGAGTCAGAAAAGCAGAGATTGAATAAGCACGACAGCCGTTGGATGGACATCCAACAGTCACTGCTCTCGTGTGCATTATTTCTAATAATGTACAGCCCATTTGCTAATTCTTAAGAATTTTTTTGGAGCCCATCTTCTTTTTGTGGCCATGATTAAAAAGTATACGAATTTTTTGCATATTTCGGTGCAGTCAACTGTTTTCAATCCCAAAATATCGATTCACATTCAAACAATTTTGAAAAATAATTTATATAAATATAAAATCCAAATAATTGTCCACGCATAAAAATCAATGGAATTTAAAATCTTGTAATGAAAAAAATTGAAACTAATTCCCGGTTTGGTGTGTTTTTAAAATGTACAACCCATTTCTGGGCAAACCAAATGAAACTATCCTCGTCTTGAAAGATTTGCAGCCCAGCAGGGCTGATAAAGCAAGTAGGCCTCATTTGGGTATTTCTTCAAAAAATAGAACTGGGCTAACCATTTTCAGCAACAAACAAACACAACTGGGCTCATGATGTGGTAAACATAAATAAAACCCTGGCTGGACGGGCTACAGCCCCCGCACAGCCCCATTGTTACCCTGATCTGTCGCTAAAACTAGTATAAATAACAACTGCTAGTTCCTCAAAAAAAACTGCGCTACCTGCTAGGTCCCTGGTGTCAGCCGCTCGTAGTGTAATTCTCTCGTTTATTGACTACGTTGACAATGGCGTGAGCCCCAGATGTCCAACCATTAGGAGGAACCATATTTTTGGGCTTGTAATATAGAGGCACTTGCTTGCGTACTGCCATGACGCTGGTGGGTCCCTACTGTCATCCTCTCCACGTACAGTCATCTCCTTGTTCCTCTCAGTTGTTGACGATGTTGACAATGCAAGAGGGCGTCGCACCGCGCACGGCGAGCGAACCAAGGCCGCAAGGCGGAGGACGACGGCGAGGCCTCGAACGGAACGAACAGGAGCCGTGAAAGATGCGCCGGTCCAGTCGCAGGCGGAGGGGAGTAAGAGGGTTGACTGGTTCGGGTGCGGGTGCGTGTTGGGGCTGATGTCGCCGGAGAATAACAGGATGTGTGGGGGAATAGAGGGAGGGACTGACCAACGTTGGAGGGTACGTACGGTAGGGCGGCGGAGGCGCAGCCAGCCATGGGAGGTGGGAGCAGGCGGAGCCGACGGGGTGGTTTGGTTTGGGTGGCTATGTTGGGGATCGTAGCAGAATTTTAAAATTTCCTACGCATCACCAAGATCCATCTATCGAGTATACTAGCAACGAGGGGAAAGGAGTGCATCTACATACCCTTGTAGATCGCGAGCGGAAGCGTTCTAATGAACGGGGTTGATGGAGTCGTACTCGCCGTGATCCAAATCACCGATGACCGAGTGCTGAACGGACGGCACCTCCGTGTTCAACACACGTATGGAGCAGCGACGTCTCCTCCTTCTTGATCCAGCAAGGGGGAAGGAGAGGTTGATGGATATCTAGCAGCACAACGGCGTGGTGGTGGAAGTAGCGGGATCCCGGCAGGGCTTCGCCAAGCACAAGCGGGAGGGAGAGGTGTTGCAGGGGGAGAGGGAGGCGCCAAGGGCTAGGGTACAGCAGCCCTCCCTTCCCCCCCCCCCCTTTATATAGGCCCCCTAGAGGGGGGGCGCCGGCCCTGGAACCCATAAACAAGGGGGGCGGCGGCCAGGGGGAAACTTCCCCCCCAAGTCAAGTGGGGCGCCCCCCACCCCCAGGGTTTCCAACCCTAGGCGCAATGGGGGGCCCATGGGGGGCGCCCCAGCCCACTAAGGGCTGGTTACCTTCCCACTTCAGCCCATGGGGCCCTCAGGGATAGGTGGCCCCACCCGGTGGACCCCCGGGACCCTTCCGGTGGTCCCGGTACAATACCGATAACCCTCGAAACTTTCCCGGTGGCCGAAACTGGACTTCCTATATATAATTATTCACCTCCGGACCATTCCGGAACTCCTCGTGACGTCCGGGATCTCATCCGGGACTCCGAACAACTTTCGGGTTTCCGCATACTAATATCTCTACAACCCTAGCGTCACCGAACCTTAAGTGTGTAGACCCTACGGGTTCGGGAGACATGCAGACAGGACCGAGACGCCTCTCCGGTCAATAACCAACAGCGGGATCTGGATACCCATGTTGGCTCCCACATGTTCCACGATGATCTCATCCGATGAACCACGATGTGGAGGATTCAATCAATCCTGTATACAATTCCCTTTGTCAATCGGTACGTTACGTGCCCGAGATTCGATCGTCGGTATCCCAATACCTTGTTCAATCTCGTTACCGGCAAGTCACTTACTCGTAACGTAATGCATGATCCCGTGGCTAACTCCTTAGTCACATTGAGCTCATTATGATGATGCATTACCGAGTGGGCCCAGACATACCTCTCCGTCATACGGAGTGACAAATCCCAGTCTCGATCCGTGCCAACTCAACAGACACTTTCGGAGATACCCGTAGTGCACCTTTATAGTCACCCAGTTACGTTGTGATGTTTGGCACACCCAAAGTACTCCTACGGTATCCGGGAGTTGCACGATCTCATGGTCTAAGGAAATGATACTTGACATTGGAAAAGCTCTAGCAAACGAACTACACGATCTTTTGTGCTATGCTTAGGATTGGGTCTTGTCCATCACATCATTCTCCTAATGATGTGATCCTGTTATCAATGACATCCAATGTCCATAGTCAGGAAACCATGACTATCTGTTGATCAACGAGCTAGTCAACTAGAGGCTTACTAGGGACACGTTGTGGTCTATATATTCACACATGTATTACGATTTACGGATAACACAATTATAGCATGAACAATAGACAATTATCATGAACAAAGAAATATAATAATAACCATTTATTATTGCCTCTAGGGCATATTTCCAACAGTCTCCCACTTGCACTAGAGTCAATAATCTAGTTACATTGCGATGAATCGAACACCCATAGCGTTCTGGTGTTGATCATGTTTTGCTCTAGGGAGAGGTTTAGTCAGCGGATCTACTACATTCAGGTCTGTATGTACTTTACAAATATCTATGTCTCCATTTTGAACACTTTCACGAATGGAGTTGAAGCGACGCTTGATATGCCTGGTCTTGCTGTGAAACCTGGGCTCCTTGGCAAGGGCAATAGCTCCAGTGTTGTCACAGAAGGGAGTCATCGGGCCCGACGCATTGGGAATCACCCCTAGGTCAGTAATGAACTCCTTCATCCAGATTGCTTCTTGCGCTGCCTCTGAGGCTGCCATGTACTCCGCTTCACATGTAGATCCCGCCACGACGCTTTGCTTGCAACTGCACCAGCTTACTGCCCCTCCATTCAAAATATACACGTACCCGGTTTGTGACTTCGAGTCATCCAGATCTGTGTCGAAGCTAGCGTCGACGTAACCCTTTACGACGAGCTCTTCGTCACCTCCATAAACGAGAAACATATCCTTAGTCCTCTTCAGGTACTTCCGGATATTCTTCACCGCTGTCCAGTGTTCCATGCCGGGATTACTTTGGTACCTTCCTACCAAACTTACAGCAAGGTTTACATCAGGTCTGGTACACAGCATGGCATACATAATAGACCCTATGGCCGAGGCATAGGGGATGACACTCATCTTTTCTCTATCTTCTGCCGTGGTCGGGCATTGAGCCGTGCTCAATTGCACACCTTGCAATACAGGCAAGAACCCCTTCTTGGACTGATCCATATTGAACTTCTTCAATATCTTGTCAAGGTACGTACTCTGTGAAAGACCGATGAGGCGTCTTGATCTATCTCTATAGATCTTGATGCCTAATATATAAGCAGCTTCTGCAAGGTCCTTCATTGGAGAAATTATTCAAATAGGCCTTTATACTTTCCAAGAATTCTATATCATTTCCCATCAATAGTATGCCATCCACATATAATAAGAGAAATGCTACAGAGCTCCCACTCACTTTCTTGTAAACACAGGCTTCTCCATAAGTCTGTGTAAACCCAAACGCTTTGATCATCTCATCAAAGCGAATGTTCCAACTCCGAGATGCTTGCACCAGCCCATAGATTGAGCGCTGGAGCTTGCATACTTTGTCAGCATTCTTAGGATCGACAAAACCTTCCGGCTGCATCATATACAATTCTTCCTTAAGGAAGCCGTTAAGGAATGCCATTTTGACGTCCATTTGCCAAATCTCATAATCATAGAATGCGGCAATTGCTAACATGATTCGGACGGACTTCAGCTTCGCTATGGGTGAGGAAGTCTCATCGTAGTCAACCCCTTAAACTTGTCGATAACCCTTAGCGACAAGTCGAGCCTTATAGATGGTCACATTACCATCCGCGTCTGTCTTCTTCTTAAAGATCCATTTATTTTCTATGGCTCGCTGATCATCGGGCAAGTCATTCAAAGTCCATACTTCGTTTTCATACATGGATCCTATCTCGGATTTCATGGCTTCTAGCCATTTGTCGAAATCCGGGCCCGCCATCGCTTCTTCATAGTTCGAAGGTTCACCGTTGTCTAACAACATGATTTCCAGGACAGGGTTGCCGTACCACTCTGGTGCGGAACGTGTCCTTGTGGACCTACGAAGTTCAGCAGTAACATGATCCGAAGCTTCATGATCATCATCATTAACTTCCTCCCCCGTCGGTGTAGGCACCATAGGAACATCTTCCCGCGCTGCGCTACTTTCCGGTTCGGAAGGGGTGACTATCACCTCATCAAGTTCCACTTTCCTCCCACTCAATTCTTTCGAGAGAAACTCTTTCTCCAGAAAGGACCCGTTCTTGGCAACAAAGATCTTGCCTTCGGATCTGAGGTAGAAGGTATACCCAATGGTTTCCTTAGGGTATCCTATGAAGACGCATTTTTCTGACTTGGGTTCGAGCTTTTCAGGTTGCAGTTTCTTGACATAAGCATCGCATCCCCAAACTTTTAGAAACGGCAGCTTAGGTTTCTTCCCAAACCATAATTCGTACGGTGTCGTATACTAATATCTCTACAACCCTAGCGTCACCGAACCTTAAGTGTGTAGACCCTACGGGTTCGGGAGACATGCAGACATGACCGAGACGCCTCTCCGGTCAATAACCAACAGCGGGATCTGGATACCCATGTTGGCTCCCACATGTTCCATGATGATCTCATCCGATGGACCACGATGTCAAGGATTCAATCAATCCCGTATACAATTCCCTTTGTCAATCGGTACGTTACTTGCCCGAGATTCGATCGTCGGTATCCCAATACCTTGTTCAATCTCGTTACCGGCAAGTCACTTTACTCGTACCGTAATGCATGATCCCGTGGCTAACTCCTTAGTCACATTGAGCTCATTATGATGATGCATTACCGAGTGGGCCCAGACATACCTCTCCATCATATGGAGTGACAAATCCCAGTCTCGATCCGTGCCAACTCAACAGACACTTTCGGAGATACCCGTAGTGCACCTTTATAGTCACCCAGTTACGTTGTGACGTTTGGCACACCCAAAGTACTCCTACGGTATCCGGGAGTTGCACGATCTCATGGTCTAAGGAAATGATACTTGACATTGGAAAAGCTCTAGCAAACAAACTACACGATCTTTTGTGCTATGATTAGGATTGGGTCTTGTCCATCACATCATTCTCCTAATGATGTGATCCCGTTATCAATGACATCCAATGTCCATAGTCAGGAAACCATGACTATCTGTTGATCAACGAGCTAGTCAACTAGAGGCTTACTAGGGACACGTTGTGGTCTATATATTCACACATGTATTAAGATTTCCGGATAACACAATTATAGCATGAACAATAGACAATTATCATGAACAAAGAAATATAATAATAACCATTTATTCTTGCCTCTAGGGCATATTCCCAATAGGCCGGAGGAAGAAGAAGACAAGAGATAGAAGATACACGACAGATGTTGGATGTCAATCCAACGGCTGGTAGGTAGAATCGTTTGTTGACTGGCTAGTAAGTCGACACCACCTTGGATAGGCTATTTCCTCATGGGTCCCAAATGTCAAAATCCAAATCTGTCACGGTCATGCAGCCCTTCCTATGAAAATTTACAGCCCATTTGATGTGCTAGTTGGAAATAAGTTTGTGGGTGCTAGTGGGGGCTAATCACTTGGCTTCTGTAATGCACAGTGAGCTCAAGCAGCCAGTGAGAGTGATGTTATTTCCCTTGATTGGAATTTGTTAGTTGTTACAATATTTCACTCTAAATTAAACGACTGGCAAGCCATTTGCCTTGCTTCAAAGAAAATATGACAGTCACAGCCGAGTTGAAATGGGCAAGAAAATCTAACTCCAGCTTACAAACTGTACAAAAGCACAAGGGTTAATTGTTCATCAGGTTTACAAAAAAACCCAGGTTGAAAAGGGCAACAACATCTAACTCCAGCACCGTTTTTGGCAGTCACAGTCAAATGGATCGGTCAGGTCCATAGAATGAACATCCTGGGTCGTAAAATTTACTGGATTATGACCACAATATGTTATAAATAGAAGCCCGGCATGTTCAGAAGCTCTTTTGCCCACCTGAAACTCCTTTTTTGGTCTTCCAGATACCCATCCGTCAAAACCATGCTGCTGATAAACTTAAGCCTGATGGACAATAGTAACCTCGCATTCAGCAGGAAGAATGTGACAAATCTAGTGTTTGCACGGTTGGCTACATATCATTCTAGCGTTATTGTCTTCAATCGAATCTCATGAGAAGTGAGAAAATCCTGATGCTTACGAATCCACCGATTGGTTATAACTTTCTTACCCCGTCGTGTTACCTAAATAGACATGAAGATTGAAAATAGTTAAGGTCTAAAAAAAGAGTGTCAAAAGAGCAACGGCTGAACGGTTAATTCTAGTACACTATATGCGGGCTTCCAATGTTGTAACAGCCTGGATTTTGGCCCTTTTCTTTTTCTTTTTGATTTATTGGTTTTTGCTGTGTTTTTCTTTTTGGAGTGGTTCTGTGGCCTTGTCACCTGGGAAATCATCCTCTTTGTCCTTCCCAAGTGGCTCATCATTCTCAAAACCCTGACAAGATATTGTCACTTCACTGCTTGACCAAACCCTAAAATCTTTTTTGGGAATATTCCTTTTTCTATTAAAGGAATGACCCTGTCTGCCTAGGTTGTGAAGCAACCTTTATTTCCATCACTCCTAAAATTCCCAAATAATTCTCATAAATTTTTTGGGTCATATATTTCTCAAATATGGCAAAATATTTCATTTGTCATGTTTATCATTATGCTCAAATAATTCATTTCCTTTTCTGCCCTAAATGGCACATTGTGAAGCAAGTGCTATTTTACTTTTCCCAATTGACCTCAAACTCCTTGGACATCTTTTCCTGTCCATATCGTTGCCACATGCCAAAATGCAACCTCATTTGCCTAGTAATTATCTAATTATGATTTTCCAAAGTTTCTATCCAGAAAGAATCTTTGTTAAGGAGGTGCAAGCTAGGCATATCCAAATGAGTTTCCATTTTTCATTATCATTCATATCATCATATCATAGCCCTCCACCAAAGTAGAGCTCATGTCATGCCTCCATGTGAGCTCATCTTCAATTCTTTGATTCTGTCCAAAATTTCAGTTTGTGAAGAAAGTGTATTTTGTCTTGCTCCATTTTGGCTGCCAATTTTTCTAGGACTTCTATTACCCATATAACCTACCTCCACCAATTTTGGGGATGGTTCATCAATCCATTATTCCTCTAGAATTTTTCCAAGTTTCTGTCCAAAATGAAGCTTTGTGAAGCAAGTGCCACTTTGGTATTTCCAAATGGCATGAAATCTTTACAGAAGCTTCATACCATCATATAACTCCTCTATGCCAGACTTCAGCTCACAGAGATCAAGTATGTGAGTGTATCATCCAAATCCCTAATTCTGGCCAGTTTTGCACTTTCTACAGCAACCCTCATCTAAACTCCTCCTCTTAGTCTGGATTTTGGTTATCAGCATCACCTTAGTGTATGATAATCACCAGACAAACTCTTTACCACGTTACCAAGCTGGTTTAACCACAGAAAGTTACAAACACCTTCTTACTGATTTACTTTTGGAGCTAAGTGCAAATCTCTTCTTTGCCCCTGGACCGATTTATTTCTTCAGTTCGACTAAGGGCACCAAGGTCCATCCACTGGACATGGTTGGCCACGCCAAATAGTGCCGCTTGCGCCGGTGAGCGTGGTGGTCACGCTTGCGTCATGGCTGCAGGCGTGCTCTGGCTTGTTCCGGCCACTATGCTCGTCTCCTCCCTCCTAGTCTCGACCTCAAACCTTGTCCAGGAGCTCGCCCATGCTCGACTGCGTCGCCCTGCATCGGTGCTTCGTCGCGGTTTGCCATCAATGCGTCGCAAACGCCATGCCCGTGTCATGCCCTGCCTTTGCCCGCCATTAAAGTTTGGTTGGGAGCTCGCCCGTGAGCTCAAGAATCCCCCCTCGGCTATATAAACACGACCCGAGCCCTCCCGCAGCTCATCCACTCCTCACTTGCCTCCCTCGCCCACCGGAGTCCTCGGCCCCGTCCTCTTTTCACCGGAGTTCGCCTCGGCCATCGCCGGTCTTCTTGTTTCCGGTGAGCCTAGTCATCCTCTCCACCTCCTGACCCCTCCACCGTGTTCCCCTCCTCCCAGATAGCCTCCCCACCCCACTCGTTCGACCCCGGAGTCCCTCTGGCCGCACCTCCCGGAGCTTGGCCGTCGCCGTTGTCTCGGCCACCACCTCGACCGAGCCCATCCGGAGCTCCTTCCTCTCTCCCGTCTCCACCACGACACTCCCCACACCTCTACCAGCCTCCCCATCCCCTCTGTTCGTCGCCGGAGAGCCCGCATCGCCGAGAGCTGCCGCCGCCCGAAGCTCCTGGCGTCTCCCGTCGCCGCGACCTCCCCTCCTCCATGCGCCTCCCCGGGAGCCGCTTCTCCTCTGAACGGAGGCGCCTCTGCCTCGCGGTCCCGCCGGTGGTCTCCATCTGGCCGGAGATGGCCCCTGGGCCCCACGCGCCAGTGGCCCAGGCGCCTCTGCCCACGTGGCAAGTGGAAGCGTATTTCCCCGAGCACGTCTCCTCTTTCCTGAAAGCGTATTCTATTTCTACTTCGGCCTGAAGTGCGTTTTCAAAGTAAGAAAGCGTATTTTCTCAAATATGTTTCTGCCTTATCCACTCAAGGACCCGTTGGTGATAATTTTTTCACAGATTAGTCCCTGTTCTTCCAACCTTCACAACTTTTCAACCATAACTCCGATTGAGGTGAAACGAATGCTCACTTCTTCGTATCGCGAGCTCTATCTTTTGGTAACATTTTTCACTAGGTGTTCTCACAATAAAAATGACCATTTTTCCCTTGCCTCTAATCAGCCCCCTCCGAGAACGTACCGTCCGACGTTTTGTTCCGCGGCTTCACCGCACTTCTTCCTGGAGTCTCCGTCACCCCAGGCAAGCCACACCCTCCATTTGCATGATTGCAATGCAGTGACATGGTTTATTCATTTGAACTTGTTTAAAATATTGTGATAGCTATGTATGATTTGTTCATGGCATTTCTCGGAGTATTGTTTGATCTTGATATTGCCATGATATTGCTTGGAGTTCTTGGATTAATATTTTTATGATTATGTGGTTGACATGTGCCTTTGGATTCTTGGTGGCTATTATGTTTATTTTTCATGATGGTATCTGGTATTATTTTAGAGTATTAGTGGTTGGTATTATGATTATTTCCATGATGGTATCTGTTATTATATTTTGGGAGTATTACTTTGGATATCATGCTGCCTTTGGACTATTAGTGGTTAATATGATTATTTTCATGATGCTAGTTGATGTTCTGTTGAGTATTATTTTCGGAGATGATGTTTACATGTGGATCTTAGCCGAATAGTTTTATTCTTGTTATTGGAGTAGTAGGATTATTGTTTTCGGATTCATCATGACAGTAGTGTTGTGCTACCCTTGGAGTATTTTGAGATGATGAGATTATGTTTGGATTATTTGTTGGATATTGTTATGACTTGGATTATAGGTTGATAGATGATATCGGAGTATCAGTCTTTACTACTATATTTTGGGGTTAAATTCCGTCATTAAGTTGCTCAGGTGCCACCGAACCGGGCTTTTTCTAGTGCAACCACATTTGCCTTTTATGGGAAGGCCCTAATGTGGTCTATTGTCATGCCTCTCATCGGTGCCTCCAACTAGGGAAGGTTATGGGCATGCTTACCCTGGCCCAGTAAGCAGACATAACCTTGTGGGCCCGTTGTTGTTGTTATGGATCCGGTCCCCGTGACGGACGTTTTGGCCACGACGGTGGTCGTTGTGTCTTTGGTAGACACGGGGCCACCCAGGACTAGCCTAGTTGGGAGTGGGTCGGAGTGGCCAGGAGAGTGTCATGGCAGTAGATCGGTTTTGTCGGAACGCCGTTGGTCCACCCGAATGGGAGTGCGAGGCCATGGGTTCCGTGGTGTGGGTAAAGTGCGCTACCTCTGCAGAGTGTGTGTGTTTAATCTATCGATAGCCGCGTCCTCGGTCATGGGCATGGGTTCGTACTAGGTCCCACCGTTGGATCAACACTCACATGACGGAATGACTTATAGGTGATTTATATGTTGATATGTTGAGCAGTACAGTTTGGCAGGATGTTGATGATGATGTTGGAGACCAAGTGTTGGTCGTGGTTGTGATCGCCGGAAAGATCACAGTTTGAGACCAAGTGTTGGTCATGGTAGCAATCGCCGGAAAGATCACCATGTGGTTTTGATCATGAGTTGATCGAGATGGTATATTGCTTGGTCGGTTAGCCAAGAGAGATATGGTTATGGAGATTTGAGATGGTGATTTATCAGCATTGTATTAGTTTCATCCCATGCTTAGTAGTTGCTTCATCATGGTAGTTGTTAATTAATTAACCTGCTTAATGCTATGTTGTTGTCTTGCCTTGATGTTTATGGTTGTTGTGAGCTTGCAAGTACATTCAATGTACTAACCTGGCGTGTCATGCGAGATTGCAGGTGATGCTGTGATTGCTTGATTGCTTGTCGGGGTTTCCGTTCGTGCGAGCTAGATCGTGTCCCAGCCAGAGTCCCTGCGGAGTGGAGTTCACCACCTTCGTCGTTATTCCGCTGCAAGAAGTTTTCCGCTGCTACGAGTTGTTCCACTGCTAGCATAGAGCAAGTGTAGTATCGCAGGCGTAATGTCGCCGTGCTGATGTGCTTCTTTGTAACATCAGACCCTTGTATTATTATTCTTGTAATAAGAGCTGATTTGTTCTATGTCAAGCAGTGTCGTATTCCAGAGACTTCTCTTCGATCTCTGGGCTGGAATACGGGGCGTTCCGGTTTCTCTGAGTCGGGGTGCCACAAATGTGCATGAAATTATCACCTTTATATACAACTTCTCCAGACATGGAAAGCATTGCAGCAAGCCAATAATCTTGTTCAGATCAAAACTATTCATTTGGATATATAAGATCTTGACAGAAGCCAACACCATTGATAGGCCATCCATGGAGAAACTCTTCATTGAGCATAGAACATAATATTAGTACAAAATGTGTACTCCAAGATGACATATAACTTATGCGCAGAAATTTAAAATGCAGCTTATGGTTACAAGTGTAGATGACAATGTAAAGTACCTAAAGAACTGTGGAGCCAAACAGCATATTGAAATGAGCACAGAGATCATGCATTACACCCAAGGTCTCTAGTTTAGGCGCAGAGAGGACGGTTATTTGCAACGGTGAATAACTAGAATCAAGGATCAACCTTTGAAGTGAAGGGGCATCTTGGATGATGAGCTGCCTTCCATCAAAACAAATTCCAATTCTTACAAGGTTAGGCGACTTTATTTGGAGACAACCAATTCTAACTGTGAAAACAAGCACCAAGCACTCCAGGGCAGGGCAACTGGAGTGGATGAAGTTGTGCAATGAGGCCTCCGATATACGAACCCGCACAAGTGAAAGTTTCTTGAGAAATGGGAGTCGAAGGTTTAGTACCAGATTGTCTGGTAGGTCGCACAGCGCAAAGGTGGCGGTGTGTTGAGAGGAGGAAAACCGCGAGCTGGACATCGGTGCTGAGGGCACATGTAGATGGCGTTCGGTATCTGGTAGGTGATTTCCAGGGGAATAGTAGAACTCAAGCAGTTGTAGTTCTGTGAATTCAGGGGATTTCAGCCAGGCGTCCGCCGTGCAGGGCATGGTATGCTTGCTCAGGTAGCATGACGGGATGCAGAGGCTTTGAACGGAGCCCATTTGGGAGGAGATGATGGCTCTGGGGATTTCAAATTCATTGAAGAGAGATAGCTGACAACAGTCGAGATTAAGGGGCACGGCACGCCATAGAGGGTGCCACCGAATTGAGAGGACCTGGGTGCGGCAGTAATCCTTGGTGGGGAGAAGCGAGATGATCTCCCCAAGGACGGCGTCCAGGAGATCGCTGATGCGGTCCACCCGAGATTCTACGGGTTCCTGGGATCCGATGGGCGTGGGGTCGCTGCTTCTCCCTGCGCTGCCGGGTGCGGGATGTACAACAGGCGTCGCCGCTGGCGGGAGCCTCATCTTCTTGGCGCTGGGGTCAGCCGACTCCATTTTTCTCGAGGGCGTCGCGTCGCGCTCACGGATTTGAGCAGAGTAACGAATGACGAGCCTAGTTGTAGTGTGAGTGAAGAAGAAGGGGAGCTGGGGTTTTTCTGTAGTAGTGAGGAAGAAGGGGAGCTGGGGTTTTTTGTAGGAGTGAGGCGAGGAATTTGGGGGTACGAGTGGAGCGAGCTGACGTGAGGTGGGTGGGAGTGAGGAGGAAGAAGAACACCCAGGTTTTTTTGGGGGCGGTGTGCTGGGTGTGGGTAGCGCCTCTCATTCAGTAAATATATGGACTTTTGAATTGATTTTACTATTTACTAGGGTGGATGGTGAAAGGATCGATATAGTTGACTAGAGGGGGGGTGAATAGGCAACTAACAATTTTTAGCTTTTCTTTACCAATTTAAACTTTGCATCAAAGTAGGTTGTCTAGATATGCAACTAGGTGAGCAACCTATATGATGCAACAACAATAAGCATACACGCAAGCAAGAGATAAGGCACAAATAAACTTGCACAAGTAAAGGCACGAGATAACCAAGAGTGGAGCCGGTGAAGACGAGGATGTGTTACCGAAGTTCCTTCCCTTTGAGAGGAAGTACATCTCCATTGGAGCGGTGTGGAGGCACAATGCTCCCCAAGAAGCCACTAGGGCCACCGTATTCTCCTCACGCCCTCAAACAATGCGAGATGCCGTGATTCCACTATTGGTGCCCTTGAAGGCGGCGACCGAACCTTTACAAACAAGGTTGGGGCAATCTCCACAACTTAATTGGAGGCTCCCAACGACACCACGAAGCTTCACCACAATGGACTATGGCTCCACGGTGACCTCAACCGTCTTGGGTGCTCAACACCCAAGAGTAACAAGATCCACAAGGGATTAGTGGGGGGATTCAAATATCTCTTGGTGGAAGTGTAGATCGGGGCCTCCTCAACCAATCCCTAGAGAATCAACAAGTTTGATTGGCTAGGGAAGGAGATTGGGCGAAAATGGAGCTTAGAGCAACAATGGAGCTTGGAGGTGGAAGAGGTAGTCTACTAGAAGAGGAAGACACCCCTTATATAGTGGGAGAACAAATCCAACCGTTATCCACCAACTCAGCCTGCGCAGCGCGGTACTACCGCACCTCAGACGCGGTACTACCGCCGGGGCACGCGGTACTACCGCACCTGAGGCGTGGTACTACCGCAGATCCCCGCGGTACTACCGCCCACGCAGCAGAGACCAGAACAGCCACACAACACTACTGCAGAGGGCGGTAGTACTGCTGGCGCGGTACTACCGCTCCCCCTTGCGGTACTACCGCAAGGAAGGGGCTGTCCAGGGATGGGAAGGCACGGATATAAAAAATTACATCTGTGGCTACTTCCGTAGAGTTGGAGTCGATGCAAAAATCCGACGCAGTAGTACCGTGAGCCAGCCGCGGTACTACCGCGCGAGGTGCGGATGTAAAAAATTACATCCGCCCCTTACAGCCGCGTAGTTGCAGAACTAAGCAGGGACCACGGTACTACCGCTTACCAGAAGCGGTACTACCATGGGGCGTTGCGGTACTACCGCACCAGCGGGCGGTACTACCGCACCAGCGGGCGGTACTACCGCACCAGCGGGCGGTACTACCGCTCTGACGAGCAGTACTACCGCACTTCCTAGTTCGGCAGACAAGAGCTATAATTGCATAGACAAGGAAAACTTAGGATGCTCCAAAGGCAAGAGGAAAGGAGGTGCAAGGGACGATGTGTACGTGATGAATCCACCCAACCTTTCCAAAGCGGACCCCCTCTTAATAGTACGGCTTCCCTACGACTCAATACCACCGAAAAGAACCGAAGAGAAACGCCGTCTTCTATAGCCTTCGAGGGGAACCCAAACATCTTGTGCCTAGTCAATATATCTAAAATATTTGATGCACATGATTAGTCCGCAAAAGCATTGTCATCAATCACCAAAACCATCTAAGGGATAAAAATGCCCTTACAATCTCCTCCTTTTTGGTGGGTTGATGACAACACAGGATTTGCACGAGGGTATAACGCAAAGAGCAAGGGAAAACCCCAAGTCTCTAAAATATAGACGGGCTCCCCCTAGATGTGTGCTATCTCGATGAGTGCTTTGGACTGCACGGCACACATACTAGGATCAACACTCCCCCTATATTTTATAGACATGGCAAATCTTGCAATAAGGCTAAAGCTAAGCAAGATAGACAGGAGCATAATGTAATAAGCACACGATAGAATAAGCTTACTACGGTACGATAGAGTGCATATGTCTTACACCATATGATAGAAGGTCTCACGAGCACAAACCAAAGCAAACCAAAGCAAACGAAGTTCAACTGACCCAAACACGACGACCCAAACACGACATAACTCGCAGCAAATCCTACACTCTCTCCCCCTTTGGCATCGAGACGCCAAAAAGGCAGAGAAGACACCTACAGCAATAGTGGTGGCTCAAGTGGAGTAGTCACTGGCACGCTCCTCGTCAGACTCTGCAGCTGGGACGGACTCCTCCTCAGACTCGGTCCACCGATAGCCCTGCTTGTGCAGCCATTCTGCCTCTGGGGTGATGTTCACCTCTGACCCGCTAGATATGTTCTCGCCAAAAGTCCTGAAAATCCGCTTGTCGCGGCAGCGAGTCTCCTTGGAAGCCACATGGGTCTGGTACTGCCCCTTGGCTTGCATACAGAACAGCATCTTCATCTTGTTCTTCAGTCGCTTAGCCCAAGAAGGCTCATAGGTGGGAGGGATGTAACCCTCAGAGCTGTCCTCGTCTGCTGCCTCCTCCTCCTCATCTGCATCCATGTCCACGGCAGCCGCAGTATCAGCACGAGAGGTAGTGTTGGCCCACTGAGACTTGATACGGAGGTTGATGGGCTCATGCCGGATCCAACCAGGGGCCTCAAACTCATCCTGAGGGTAGACCCGCTCCCAAGTAGCCGAGATCAACTGAAACAGATAAGGTCCATAGATGGGGACCTTGCGGTTGTAGACTGCAAACCGAAGTTCAGTCCACATGATATGTGAGACATCAAGTGGCTGTGTCTGAGAGTTGCAAGCATCTTCACACAAGAGCATCATATCCACCAGATAGGCATGCACCTTGTCCTTGTCCCCAATGCGTGGGAAGAGAGTGTTGCGGAAGATCTGGTGCATGATGTCAAGAAAGGAGTTGAGTACCCAAGTTGACTTGCCATTGGAAAGCTTCTTCTCCACAAGGTAGGGCATGCGCTTGTTCTTGTTGGCAGACTCGGAATTGGCATGAGGGCGAACACCTTGGGGAGTGGTGAGCCCCTCATCTGGAACCCCAAGCAGGGTCATGAATTCCTTCTAGGTAGCAGTCAGCTGTCGGCCATTGGTCATCCAAGTCATGGTCCTTTCCTCATTGGGATGAAAATGCACGGAGGCAAAGAACTGGGCAAGGATCTCAGGATCATAGTCTTTGTGGAATGAGATGATATGCTTAATGCCAAATTGCTCCACGAGGTCCAAAGCCTCACCAAAGTATTCCCGGTGCGCCTCTTTGCACATGTGATGCATGTTGATCCACTTTACCTCCACATGGGTATTTTGCTTGGCCTTGATGACATCCAGATAAATGAGATTCTGCTGCTTGGTCCAGAATAGATCATTCCCTCGAAAGTTGGCACGAGGGTTTCCATACGGATTGACCTTCCTCCGAGCGATGAACTCAGCAAGCGGTATCTCATCCATGCCCTTGGCGTGTTCCTTCTCTTTGCTGACAGTGGTCTTGGTTCTGCGTTGGGTGGAATTGGAGCCCTCTGCTTCCTCTGTGTTGCGCATACGCTTGGACCCCGTGTCACGGGGTGGATTGAAGCGGCGAGCTGGAGCACCTGAGCCACCACCTAAAACACACACCACAAAACAAACACGCACGAAACACGAGAAGGATCAATGCAAAGACCACAGCAAAGCAGGTGAAACAAGTAGACATGGCACGTAAGAAGTGCCACAAGAGGGATTTGAGACAACGGTAGTAACGCGTGTTGTGCCACGTGCGGTAGTACCGCTCCAAGGAGTGGTAGTACCGGACGTGCGGTAGTACCGCGCTCGTAGGGCGGTAGTACCGGACGTGCGGTAGTACCGCGCCAGTAGGGCGGTAGTACCGGACGGGCGGTAGTACCGCACCTGAGGAGCGGTAGTACCGCACGGTTGCAGATCCGAAATAGCCATGGAGATCTGAGCACAACCGTGTCAACACGCGGTACTATGGTCGATCAAATCCATCACGGGACAACTATAGCAAGTACCAACACTACACAAAACTACTCTCCTACATCCTACTCTTGCATAGATTTGACTTAAAATCTCAAGAACAACTTGCATCTCCCCAAAACCTAAAAGCAACAAGATGAACAAGAAAACGAGAGGGATTCGGGAGAAACCTTGTTCCATGGCAAGAGGGAGTGGGGGGAATGATCCCACCGGTCGGAATCCGAGGAGAGCGGCCGGAGACAGAGATCCGGCGAGGGCCTCCGGCGCCGTTCTTGAGCGAGAGAGAGAGAGAGAGAGAGAGAGAGACGAAGTGGGGAGAGAGACGAATGGGTATGGGGGAGTTAGAACTCCCCCTGCCCGTGTTTAACCCCCACGCGCCCGTGACCGCATTGTAGTACCGCACGTCATCGCGGTACTACCGCCCGGGCGGAAGTACCGCACCGGGGCCTTAGTACCGCTCCCCCAGGCGGCAGTAAAAAAATTACTGCCGCGCTGGGTGCGGAAGTACCGCTCACTCCTCTCGCGGTAGTACCGCCCGGGCGGAAGTACCGCACCGAGGCCATAGTACCGCTCCCCCAGGCAGCAGTAAAAAATTACTGCCGCGCTGGGTGCGGAAGTACCGCGCGCCCCCCTTGCGGTAGTACCGTGGCAGGCCACGGTAGTACCGTGGGCTCAAAAAAGTTTCAACCAAAGAAAACTCCTAAGCACGGAACCTTCAAGCAAGAGACTACAAAAAGGAACTAACACACTGTACACCACAAGCACAAGCACGCCACGAAGAAGGAGAGGCAAGAACCAACACAAACCAAAAACGAGACACAACCTCTCCAAGGAGAGGGCAGTGGCCGGAGCCACCTATGTTTGAGTCAATTGGTATGGCACCGCGAAGAATTATCCTTGGGCCCATGACCAAAACTCGTCTTTGAAGCACAAGTACCATCAAAAATGGCTAATGTGAAAGAGTTGATCACTTTATGCATAATGGGGGGAGGGAGAGTTCATTGAGAGAACAACACTCCCCCTATGTCCATGCCTACACCTGGAATAGACAACAAGTTGAGTGTGGTGGGGTGTGCAAGGGGTCAAGCAACATTGCTCGAATCAATGATATTTAGCTCATGCCTTAACTCGCGAAATCTTGCTTCATCCAAAGGCTTCGTGAAAATATCTGGAAGGTTATCATGGGTGTTGACGTACTTGAGCTCGATCTCCCCTCACCTAATGTGATCTCGGATGAAGTGATACCGAATCTCAATATGCTTCGTCTTGAAGTGTTGCACGGGGTTGAGAGAAATCTTGATGGCACTTTCATTATCACACCAAAGAGGCACTTTGTCACAAATGACACCATAATCCTTTAAAGTTTGTCTCATCCATAAGAGTTGTGCACAACAACTCCCGGCCGCCACATACTCCGCTTCGGTGGACGAGAGAGACATACAACTTTGCTTTTTAGAAGACCAACTTACCAAAGAGCAACCAAGGAATTGGCACCCTCCGGAAGTGGACTTCCTATCCACTTTGTCTCCCGCCCAATCGGAGTCCGAATATCCTACAAGCTTGAAGTTTGCTCCTCTTGGGTACCATAAGCCAAAGTTTGGGGTATGATCCAAATATCGAAAGATTCGCTTGACCGCCACAAAGTGGCTTTCCTTAGGTGCGGCTTGAAACCGTGCAGAAATTCCCACACTCAACATGATATCCGGTCTAGATGCACAAAGATAAAGCAAGGAACCAATCATGGAGCGATATACCTTTTGATCCACCGCTTTACCATTGGGATCGATGTCAAGTTGGCACTTGGTGGGCATTGGAGTGGACGCCGGCTTGACATCACTTAGTTTGAATCTCTTGAGCATGTCTTAAGTGTATTTGGATTGGTTGATGAAGGTTCCTTCTCTTCTTTTCTTTACTTCGAAACCGAGAAAGAACTTCAACTCTCCCATGGAAGACATCTTGAACTTTGAGGTCATGAGTGCGGCAAATTCCTCATTGAAAGCTTTGTTAGGGGAACCAAAGATAATGTCATCAACATATAGTTGGCATACAAACAACTCCCCTTTGACCTTCTTAGTAAAAAGTGTGGGGTCGATTAGCCCAACTTCAAACCCACGATCTTGTAACAACTCGGTAAGGTGGTCATACCACGCACGTGGGGCTTGTTTAAGGCCATAGAGTGCCTTATCGAGTTGATACACATGATCGGGAAAGTAGGGATCCTCGAACCCGGGGGGTTACTTGACATAAACCAACTCATTAATGGGACCATTAAGAAAAGCACTCTTCACATCCATTTGTTGCAACTTAAAGTTGTGATGAGAGGCATAAGCAATCAACAAACGAATAGATTCAAGGCGAGCAACGGGAGCAAAGGTTTCACCGTAGTCGATACCCTCGACTTGGGAGTAGCCTTGTGCCACCAATCGTGCCTTGTTGCGAATGATGGTCCCATGAGCATCTTGCTTGTTCTTGAATATCCACTTGGTTCCAATGACATTTTGGTTCCTCGTTGGCCTCGGCACTAATCTCCACACCTTGTTGTACTCGAAATTGTTGAGTTCATCATGCATGGCATTAAGCCAATCCGGATCTTCGAGTGCTTCATATACCTTATGGGGTTCAACACAAGAGACAAACAAGTGATGTTCACAATAGTTTGCCAATTGTCTACGAGTGCTTACCCCCTTTTGAATGCTTCCAAGCACATTCTTCATGAGATGACCCTTGGTGGAGAGCTTGGATGCAATCTTGGTGGCACGACGCTCCAATTCCTCCTCGGTGGTGAGTCGAGGAGCGGTCACTTGATCATCTTGAGCACCGTCTTGAGCTTGTTCTTGATCTTGAACTTGCTCGGAGGAGAGAACTTGACCTTGGGCATCACTTGGTGTGTCACCACCGTCTTGATCATGATCTTGACCTTGGTCTTGTTCATGAGGTTGAGGGTCTTCATTATGTTCTTCGGAAGCGTGTGGGCCTTGGGATGGTGATGGCTCCACTTGGGTGGAGCATTGTCCTTCTCCTTCGGCCACAAGGGGTTCCTCAATGGGTAGTATAAAACCAACACCCATTCTTCTTATGGCTTGAGGAGGAATTTCATTACCTACATCACAAGTGCCACTTTGCTCCAATTGGGAGCCGTTATTCTCATCAAACTCCATGTTACACGTCTCCTCAATAAGTCCCGTAGATTTATTGAGGACACGGTAAGTATGAGAGTTTGTAGCATAACCAACAAATATGCCCTCATAAGCTCTAGCCTCAAATTTAGGCAACCGAACACCTTTCTTGAGAATGAAACACTTACACCCGAACACCCGAAAGTACTTGAGGTTGGGCTTGTTACCGGTGATTATCTCATATGGAGTCTTCTTCAAGCCCTTGCGGAGGTAGAGCCGATTGGATGCATGACACGCGGTGTTGATGGCTTCGGCCCAAAAGTTGTATGGAGACTTGAACTCCGCCATCATAGTCCTTGCCGCATCCATCCACGTCCAGTTCTTCCTCTCCGCAACACCGTTTTGTTGAGGGGTGTAAGGTGCGGAATATTGATGCTTGATCCCCTCATCACTAAGAAACTCATCCAAGGTGTAGTTCTTGAACTCGGTGCCATTATCACTTCTTATTGTCAAGATCTTTGTATTGTGTTGACATTGGGCTTCATTCGCAAAGTCAATGACGGTTTGTTGGGTCTCGCTCTTCCTCTTGAAGAAATACACCCAAGTGTATCTTGAATAGTCATCCACAATCACCAAGAAATACTTCCTACCCCCAAGACTATCAAAGGATGGAGGCCCAAAGAGATCCAAATGAAGGAGCTCCAAAGGCCTCTTCGAGTAAATGATAGTTGGGGGAGGGTGAGCCGTCTCATGTAGCTTTCCTTCGATACAAGCACTGCAAGCACGATCTTTAGCAAAACAAACATTTGTTAGTCCACGGACATGGTCCCCCTTGAGAAGACTTTGCAAAGATCTCATATTGACATGGGCTAACCGGCGATGCCAAAGCCATCCCACGTCAACTTTAGCCATTAGGCATGTCGCGGTCTTAGTGGGTCGCTCCGAAAAGTTAATCACATAGAGACCGTTTTCGACATGCCCAACAAAGGCTACTTTAAGAGTCTTGCTCCACAAGAGGGCCACGGTATCAATATCAAAGAAAGTGGCAAAGCCCATGATTGCAAGTTGACGAACGAAAAGTAAATTGTATGCAAGGGACTCAACTAGCATGACCTTCTCGATCATGAGATCATGAGAAATGACAACTTTGCCGAGTCCCAATACCTTAGAGGATGAGGCATCACCCCACTCGACATTGCTAGGCATAGATGGAATCTTGTGCACGTCCATCACCAAGTCCTTGCTTCCGGTCATATGATTTGTAGCTCCACTATCGAGCAACCATGATCCCCCACCGGAAGCAAACACCTACAAGAGATCAATGCTTGGTTTTAGGTACCCATTTTGTAATGGGTCCTTTGATGTTAGTAACAAGGGTCTTAGGAACCCAAATATACCATTCAATATACTCATGAGGAGAACCAACAAATTTGGCATAAACATGCCCATCACTAGCATGGCATAGCACATAAGATGGATTAAAGTCGCCGGCTTTGTTGGAAGGGGTGGCATTGCCCTTCTTGACACCGCCACCCTTCGCATTGTTCTTCTTCTCCTTGGAAGCACCCTCTCCCTCCTTCACAAAAGTTTGCTTGAGAGGAGGAGGTCGTTTGGTCTTGTCATTCTTGTTCTTGTTCTTGGGCTTGGGTGCGAACCCAATCCCCTCCTTGGCCATAGCTTCCTTTTGATTGCTCAAAAGGTCATTGAGGTTCTTCTCACCTTGTATGCATGACACAAGGCCTTTCTCAAGTTGCTCCTTCAACTTAGCATTCTCCTCAACAAGATGCACATGCTCACAACAAGGATTAGTAGCATTTGCATTATCAATTAACACCATATGAGGAAAGGTGGCTTTCTCCTTAGTTAGCTTCACTTGAAGTTGATCATGAGACTCCTTGAGGCTAGCATGAACACCCTTCAAGAATTTGTGAGCCTTGTCAAGAATGTCAAACTCCTCTTTGAGTCTAGCAAGATCAACCCCAAGCTTTGCCTTCTCGGAGTTTAGCACACGAGACACAACAAGAGCATGATCAAGATCTTTCGTTAACTTAGCATGATCATCGTTGTATGACTCCTCAAGAGCCAAACGAAGAGCATGCTCTTCGTCAAGAGCATTGGAGAGATCCGAAATCTCATCGGCATAGTCACGACTATGCCCCTCCATCTTAGAGATGGTGTCTTCGTGAGCCTCGATCATGTCATTGGCTTTACCAAGTTGTTCCAAGAGAGCAACGAAGTGCTTCTTGGATTTGCCCTTGAGTTTACCCATAAAGGTCTCAAACTCATTTTCCTCCACATTTGTCCCCTCATGTTCATCAATGCTATCCGTCGAAGAAGGATGATTAATGATGGTATTTTTGATGTTGGGGGTTACCTTGTTGGTGGCTTTAGCCATGAGGCACTTGGCGGCGATGTTCTCATTGGGTGAGTCGAAGAGAGACATCCGTGGAGTCATCGCAATGACCACAGAGGCCATGGCAACCGACTCACCATCTTCATCATCGTCATCATCCTCGTTGTACTCTTCTTGTACGACTAATGCCTTGGGAGGAGTCTTCTTGGTGAAGTTGCTCTTGTTGGGGAACGACTTGGCCTTGTCCTTTCGGATGAGTTTGCCACCATTGTCTTCCCTCTTCTCGTAAGGGCACTCCGCAACAAAGTGGCTCACATTGACACAATTGAAGCAAGTCCTCACCAGTTGCTTGCCCTTTGCGCCACTTGAATTGTTCTTGTTGAAGTTTGGCCTTGAGTTCTTCTTGCTCCAAAATTGCCTTGAAGCAAGAGCCATTTGTTCATGATAGGCATACTTCGTATCTTCGAGGTTGCCCTCCTCTTCTTCCTCTTCATCCTCTTCCTCCATACTAACCTTGGCCTTTAGAGCAAGGTTGGGCTTCTTTACTCTTTGACCGCGAAGAACCGCATTGTCGGCGGTCTTGTCCAAGATGCTCATAGCAACAAACTCATCCAACACTTCACTTGAGGACAAGGTGTGGAAGTCCGGCCTTTGACGAATGACGGAGGACATGGCTTTGTGGTAGGGCATCATTGCCTTGAGGAATTTGCGCTTGATCCAATTGTCATCCGTGTCTTTACTTCCATGATCTTGGAGAGACACCGTGAGTTTGGTTACTCTCCGAAAAAGCTCATGAGGTTCTTCATCTTCTTTCATTGCAAACTCATCGGCTTCATCTTGCACCAATTCATAGTTGGAGTGTTGAATGCTTGCGCTTCCCCGATAGAGGGAAACAACTTTGAGCCAAGCATCTTTGGCCACGGTGTAGGGCCGGAGATGAGGAAGATCTTCGGGTGGGATTGCTTCTTGGATGATGAAGAGAGCATTCTCATTGAATTGATGATCCACAACTTCTCTAGGAGTGAAGTTACTTCGGTCATGCGGATAAAAACCTTCTTCAATGATTCTCCAAAGGTTAGTGTTCACATGATTTAATTACGCTTAAAACGATAGACCCAAGAATCAAAATCTACATTCTTCTCAATCTTCGGAGCCGGACCGGCATGATTCAAATGAGTGGAAGGGAGCGGTCCACCATAGACAGGTGGAGGTTCCACATGGGCAAAGATGTCGGTGCCATTTTTACCACTAGAAGAAGGAGCTTTCTCGCTCGTAGCTTCCCCTTTGTTGGAGGTAGCATCCGTCACCTTGTTGGCGGGATCACCCACTTTCAACGGTGCGGTGGAAAGTTTAAGCCCTTCTAAGTATTTATTAAACATGCTTTCGACCTTGGTAGTCATGGAGGTTTTCAATATGTCCAACGCCACATTTAATTCCACACGAGAGACCGCGGTTCCCCCATCTCCCATAGACGAGACCGGATTCGCACCGGAGTGCTCCTCCACACCGTCTACGACGTCAACCATACTCTTTGGACGGCAAAGTCCTTAATAAAGAGACGAGGCTCTGATACCAATTGAAAGGATCGATATAGTTGACTAGAGGGGGGGTGAATAGGCAACTAACAATTTTTAGCTTTTCTTTACCAATTTAAACTTTGCATCAAAGTAGGTTGTCTAGATATGCAACTAGGTGAGCAACCTATATGATGCAACAACAATAAGCATACACGCAAGCAAGAGATAAGGCACAAATAAACTTGCACAAGTAAAGGCATGAGATAACCAAGAGTGGAGCCAGTGAAGACGAGGATGTGTTACCGAAGTTCCTTCCCTTTGAGAGGAAGTACGTCTCCGTTGGAGCGGTGTGGAGGCACAATGCTCCCCAAGAAGCCACTAGGGCCACCGTATTCTCCTCACGCCCTCACACAATGCGAGATGCCGTGATTCCACTATTGGTGCCCTTGAAGGCGGTGACCGAACCTTTACAAGCAAGGTTGGGGCAATCTCCACAACTTAATTGGAGGCTCCCAACGACACCACGAAGCTTCACCACAATGGACTATGGCTCCACGGTGACCTCAACCGTCTAGGGTGCTCAACACCCAAGAGTAACAAGATCCACAAGGGATTAGTGGGGGGATTCAAATATCTCTTGGTGGAAGTGTAGATCGGGGCCTCCTCAACCAATCCCTAGAGAATCAACAAGTTTGATTGGCTAGGGAAGGAGATCGGGCGAAAATGGAGCTTAGAGCAACAATGGAGCTTGGAGGTGGAAGAGGTAGTCCACTAGAAGAGGAAGACACCCCTTATATAGTGGGAGAACAAATCCAACTGTTATCCACCAACTCAGCCTGCGCAGCGCGGTACTACCGCACCTCAGACGCGGTACTACCGCCGGGGCACGCGGTACTACCACACTTGAGGCGCGGTACTACCGCAGGGGTACGCGGTACTACCGGAGAGCCCCGCGGTACTACCGCCCACGCAGCAGAGACCAGAACTGCCACACAGCACTACTGCAGAGGGCGGTAGTACTGCTGGCGCGATACTACCGCTCCCCCTTGCGGTACTATCGCAAGGCAGGGGCTGTCCAGGGATGGGAAGGCACGGATATAAAAAATTACATCCGTGGCTACTTCCGCAGAGTTGGAGTCGATGCAAAAACCTGACGCGGTAGTACCGTGAGCCAGCCGCGGTACTACCGCGCGAGGTGCGGATGTAAAAAATTACATCCGCCCCTTACAACCGCGTAGTTGCGGAACTAAGCAGGAACCACGGTACTACCGCTTACCAGAAGCGGTACTACCGTGGGGCCTTGCGGTACTACCGCACCAGCGGGCGGTACTACCGCAAGGTCCTGCGGTGCTACCGCTCTGACGAGCAGTACTACCGCACTTCCTAGTTCGGCAGACAAGAGCTATAATTGCATAGACAAGGAAAACTTAGGATGCTCCAAAGGCAAGAGGAAAGGAGGTGCAAGGGACGATGTGTACGTGATGAATCCACCCAACCTTTCCAAAGCGGAGCCCCTCTTAATAGTACGGCTTCCCTATGACTCAATACCACCGAAAAGAACCGAAGAGAAATGCCGTCTTCTATAGCCTTCGAGGGGAACCCAAACATCTTGTGCCTAGTCAATATATCTGAAATATTTGATGCACATGATTAGTCCGCAAAAGCATTGTCATCAATCACCAAAACCAACTAAGGGATAAAAATGCCCTTACAGATGGGCTGTTTTGTCTTGGGCCAAGAGAAACAATTACTACTAGTACAGTGGAGACACTCTACAGCTACCCAGAAAAACAATTACTACTAGTACAGTGGATACAATACCGCTTCTGGCTCCTCCTAGGTCATCGAACGTCTCCCTCTACTGAATGTCGTTATACTTTTCTTCACCGACATGTGGGCCATGCAGCGCGCGGGCCCAAATGCCATCCACCAAATTAGAAGGCAGTATCCAGGCGGAGAGTCACCCCGGTCGTAGCGTAGCAATAACGAGCCGTCGTATCACAAAACCCCACCTCCCCGCAGTCTAAGTTTGATGGACGAAGCAACCATCATTTCACTCTTCACTGAATCCCCTTCTCCCTCACCGTCTTCAAGAAAGGCAACACTCGCATTTTCCACTGTTCTTCTCTCTCAACGAAGGGAAGGTAAGCGGATCCGTGATGTTGGTATATTTTCGTTCAGAGAAAAAAAAGAACTTTTGCAATGCAATAACCGATCCTCACTCTCTTTTTTTGTTTCATTGTCATTGCGATTGTGTTTTCCTTTCAGTGGTCTCCTAGTATTCGTCAGTTTCATGATGGACCAAGGAGAACCAGGCAAAGATCTGTCGATATTGGAGCAGACGTGGGAGGCTGATCCCCACGAGACAGAGAGCTCCAAGAAGATGGAGGCAGCCACCGAGCCGACCCCAGATACGCTCACGGCCAATACTGAGATGGTCAATGCCCCGTTTGAGGTTACAGCCCCCGTGGCACTGCAGGAGCAGTTTTCCCCCTTCGAGGATGTGCCCCCCCCCCCCCCCCGCTGAGCTGCCCAAGGTGATTTTCTTCTTTGCCGATCTCGATTGTGGTTTTTCATCTAAGTATGTGGTGATGAATAATGCAAAATTTTATTAGCTTCAATGCCATGCTATACATAGTGGTTTAAATAACTTGTGTTTCTTATACTGGAAAGTAATTCAGAATTTGTTTTTGTTTCAATTAGAGCCCTGATGCGGACAAGTATTGTGTGGTTGTACATGTCACTCGCTATGAGGCGGATGACCTGAATATACGCACTGGGAAAACAGAGTTTTTAGGCTGTTGGATCCTGGAAGCCATTTGCACTTATACCAATGAAGAGTTGTATTCCAGCCTCACTGTTGTCAGGCGTGTTGTCCAGGGTGTACTAAAGCACAAGAAGTTCAAAGCTACTCCTTCATTTGTGAGGCATACTGTTCTTGTCAAGCTTACGCAGGAAGATGACGTGGCATGCCTCCATAAACAAGTTTCTGAGTTGCAAGGCCACAAGGTTGTCTTCATGAAGGTTCACAGGATTGAGCTGCTGCCGGACGTCCTCGATGATGTTCAATGCAAGGTCCGTCTTGTGTCCAACCCAAATTAGATCGATGCATGAAATACTTGCCCCAGCTAGTGTTTAATAGTAGTTTGGATTCTGTCTAATTATCCGAACCTTGCCTGTTATCGAGCCCTCTGGGGCTAGTACTCTGTTTGAATCCGTCTATGGGAACTGTTGCTACTTTTGTGTGCCCGTGAATCATCGTAATTGTTGCCGAAACAGATGCGTCCTCACTAGTTTTATCATACGAGCAGTGTGTGTTTTGATGAAATAGAGTACTCGTTTGAGAACTGTGCGCCGATGTATACATAAGTACTTGTAAACACTGTTGGTGCTACCCCACTTGTAAGCAGTTGTGCAAAACACGGCATATTGGCTCAGCTCGCTTCAACACTAGGCTATCGACCAGCTAACAATGAACAATCTGCTGTTTGACATATAAGCAACTATGTATCTTGTTATAGTGGTTCATGCAGTTAACTGAGGCCACAATGTAAATTCCAAACGTTCACACGCTAGTCCAGCGTTCATGTGGAACACTCACATTAAACTCGGCTTCATAAAGAACTTGAAAAGCATAAGTTAAGCAATTTTATACAGCTCAATGATTCATAGAACATAACAAACATATACTAGTTCAAAGCAAAAGACAAAGTTGTGAGAAGGTTTACACATCAGGAAAAACAAGCAAGGCTTCTCTGAGCGAAGGGCCTCCCGGCAGGCTTAAATTTCCTGGAGTTCACTCTGGTTTTTTCTTGTTGCCACCATCCAGGCAAAAACTTGTTTAAGTTGGTTAAATGGAAAGAGGGTTTCGAGACGAAACTCTAGGCGCTTGAATCGCCTGATTCCGATAAACGAGCGAAAAGTTATACTAAAACGAAAAACAAATCGGAAATCGCGATCGAAAATAATCGCAAAAATTCTGAGAAAAAGAAAAACTGACGAACAGGCTAACGAACGAACATTCGCTTTCTGTGGCTAAACAACGAAAACCGTTTGTTAAGATGAACGTACGAACGGGCGTTCGCTAGGAAAAAAATAAAACCGATCTAAAAAACAACCACGGTTTTAAAAAAACCGGGCGGTTTTTTTGAAGAAAACCGCCGGCGGCGAGGCGGCTACCTCCGGCGAGGTCCGGCGTCGGGCTCCGGCGGGTGGGGCGGCGGCGGCGGTGGTCGACGAGGCGGCGGCGGTCGGGACGGGCGGCGGCGTGATCCGCGGCGGCGCTAGGGTTTTTTCTTAAATAGTTTCGCGTAGAAAAACAATTAAAAGAAATACTAAACGGACTCCAAAAAACCCGAAATAAATTTCCCCCGTCCTCTAAAATCAAGACGGAGAAGATGAACATTTATTTGGGGCCTAAATGAAATTTGAAAAACGCGCATTTTTCCTAAATTCAAATAAAATAGCGATAAAATCCGAAATAAAATCTTATTTGATTTTATTGTTAAATCCTCAATATTTCTTTATTTTGGGAAAGTCATTTTATTCCCTCTCTCTTATCTTTATTATTGAAATAATTGAAGATAAAATAAATAAAATCAAATGATCCTATTTTCAAAATTTGAGAAAACCCAAATATGAAAATAACGAAATCCCCAACTCTCTCCGTGGGTCCTTGAATTGCATAGAATTTCTAGGATCTAGCCAAGATGCAAATAAAAATATGATATGCAATGATGAATCTAAATATAACATTCCAAATTGAAAATTTGGGATGTTACAAACCTACCCCCCTTAAGATGAATCTCGCCCTCGAGATTCGGGTTGGCTAGAAAATAGGTGAGGGTGGCCCTTCCGTAGATCTTCCTCTTGCTCCCAGGTGGCTTGATCCTCGGTATGGTGGCTCCACTGAACTTTGCAAAACTTGATAACCTTGCTGCGGGTGACTCGGCGGGCATATTCGAGAATCTTGACTGGTTTCTCCTCATATGTCAAATCACTATCCAACTGTATCGCTTCTAGCGGCACTGTATCTCTTAGAGGAATATCAGCCATCTCCGCGTGGCACTTCTTCAACTGGGATACGTGGAACACATCGTGAACTCCCGACAATCCTTCGGGTAATTCCGTGATGAAATCCATGCCTAGCTTATCCCACTTCCATTCGGGTATCGGCAATGGTTGTAGCAATCCTGCTGGGTTCTGATGCTCTACCTTCACTCTCTAACATACATCACAAACTGCTACATACTCCGCAATATCCTTCTTCATTCCGGTCCACCAGAAACTGTCCTTTAAATCCAGGTACATCTTGGTATTTCCTGGGTGAATTGAATACGGCGAATCATGGGCCTCTTGCAAGATCAACTTCCTGATCTCCGGATCATTGGGCACATAAACGCAGTCCTCAAACCATATGGTATCGTGCTCATCCTCACGAAATCCCTTGGCTTTTCCTTTACTCATCCTTTCCTTTATCTCGGCAATCTCCTTGTTTGTCTTCTGAGCTTCTCTGATCTTATCCATCAAAGTAGACTGAATCTCTAATGCTGCTACAAAGCCTCTTGGAACTATTTCCAAACATAGTTCACGAAGATCTTCGGCTAACTCCTTGGGTAACTCTTCGGTCATGAGTGTATTTACATGACTCTTGCGGCTCAACGCATCAGCTACTATGTTAGCCTTTCCTGGATGATAATGCAATCTCATATCATAATCCTTAATGAGCTCCAACCATCTCCTTCTGCGTGAAAATGTACTTCAAACTCTTGTGATCCGTCTACACCTCACAATGGTTTCCGATGAGAAAATGTCTCCATGTCTTCAACGCATGCACTACGGCTGCTAACTCCGAATCATGCGTAGCATAATTTAACCCATGGGGTCTAAGCTGTCGTGAGGCATATGAAACAACTCTTCCCTCCTGCATAAGCACTGCTCCAAGTACTCGACGAGAAGCGTCGCAATATACTTCATAATACTTGCGTTGATCTGGCAGAATCAACACTGGCGCTGTAACTAAATGTTTCTTCGACTCCTGGAGACTAGCCTCACATTCCTTCGTCCAATTGAACTTGGTGTCCTTCTTCAACAACTCGGTCATAGGTTTTGCAATCTTCGAGAAATTCTCAATGAATCTCCGGTAGTATCCTGCGAGTCCAAGAAAACTCCGGATCTCTCCAACTGACGTGGGTGATTCCCAATTTGTCACAGTGTTAACCTTGGTGGGATCTACTGCTATTCCTTCTCCGGATATAACATGTCCAAGGAATCCAACTTCCTTTAACCAAAACTCGCACTTGCTGAACTTGGCATATAACTGATGTTCTCTGAGCTTTCCAAGTACCAAACGCAAATGCTCCTTATGCTCTTCTTCATTCTTCGAATAGACCAGAATATCATCAATGAACACTACGACGAACTTATCTAAAAACTCCATAAACACTTTGTTCATCATGTTCATGAAATAGGCAGGTGCGTTAGTCAGGCCAAATGACATAACGGTGTACTCATATAGCCCATACCTTGTGGTAAAAGCTGTCTTGGGTATATCCTGCTCTCGAATCTTCAACTATTGGTATCCTGATCGCAAATCAATCTTGGAAAATACTTTAGCTCCTTGTAGTCGGTCAAAAAGATCATTGATCATCAGCAGTGGGTACTTGTTCTTGATTGTTCATTAATCCACGATAATGAACAACCATCCTCAACGATCCATCTTTCTTCTCCACTAGAAGTACTGGTGATCCCCAAGGTGACGAACTTGGGCGAATATATCCTTTATCTAGTAACTCCTTAATCTTCTTCTTAATTTCTTCCAAATCCTTAGCGGGCATCATGTACGGTCTCTTAGATATCGGCCCTGTGCCTGGCAAAAGCTCAATCAAAAACTCAATGTCTCTATCCGGTGGCATGCCTGGCAACTCCTCTGGAAATACGTTAGGGAAATCCTTCACCACTGGTACTTCCTCCTGTACAACTCATGATAAGGAATTCACTTGAGTCCTCTTCGGCACATGCCGGGATACATACTTAATCCTTCTTCCTTCTGGGGTAGTAAGCAAGATCGTCTTACTGGCGCAATCGATGTTTCCTCCATACATTGATAGCCAATCCATTCCCAAAATCACATCCAAACCTTGCGAATCCAAAACTATTAGGTCTGAGGGGAAAACATGCCTACCTATGGCCAATGGCATCTGAAAACATCCTTGGCTTGCCATATACTCTGCTCCTAGCGAGGCTACTAACATAGGTGTTCTAAGAACTTTGGTGGGCAACTTATACTTATCCACAAATCCCCTTGATATGTATGAATGTGATGCACCAGTATCAAAAAGAACGATTGCAGTAAATGACTTAACCAAAAACTTACCTATTACTGCACCAGGCTGTGCTTCAACCTCCTCCACGTTAACGTGGTTCACCTGTCCCCTGTTGAAAGGGTTCGGCTTCTTCCCCGAGCTTCCATTGCCATTTCCATTCTTAGCTTCCGGACATTCAGTTGCATAATGTCCAGTCTTCTGGCACTTGAAACAAGTAATGTGGCTCATATCCCTGTTGGCTGGGGTTGATGGGTTGGTACGGTTCTATCCGTTGCTTCCTCCGTTCCAATTGCCATTCTTGGGGCCACTATGATTGTGCGAGCTCCCTCCATTGTGATTGTGACCTCCGTGGTTATGCTGAAGGTGTCCTCCTGAGTTCGGGGTAAAACGAGGCTTCTGATGAGCTCCTGTACTGTACTTTCCTTGTCCATACTTCCTCTTACGGCTCTCAATCTGCTGCTGCTTCCCTTCAATCATGAGAGCTCTGTCTACCAACTCCTGGTAGCTGTTAAAAGTTGCCACCATCAACTGCATGCTCAGCTATTCAGTCCTTCCAGAAACTTCTCCTGCTTAGCTGCATCCGTAACAACGTCATCGGGGGCATAACGTGCTAACTTACTAAAATCCTCCACGTATTGGCCAATGGTACGTCCTCCTTGGCGTAAGTTGCGAAACTCATGCTTCTTCATGGCCATAGCTCCTGCTAAAACATGGGCAGTACGGAAAGCTTGCCGAAACTTGTCCCATTTGACAGTGTCAATGGGGTGAGTGGCTGTGTAATTCTCCCACCATGATGTTGCGGGTCCATCAAGATGGTGTGCGGCAAAATGCACTCTCTCCGCATCTGTGCATCCCGCAGTGGTCAATTTCCTTCCAATCTTGCGGAGCCAATCATCTACAACAATCGGCTCGGTGCTGCTGGAAAACACCGGCGGATTCAGCCTCAAGAAATGAGCTAAGTGATCAACAGGTGGTGGTGGTGGTGGTTGTTGTTGTTGTTGTTGTTGTTGTTGTTGTTGCCTTGGTTCTGAACTAGCACTTGCATCAGGGCATTCTGCTGCTGAATCAACTGAGTGATCTCCGGTGGGAAAACAAATCCGATGTCGCGTCTCGGAGGCATCTGATGGGTTTAGAAAAGATGAGAAAATAGGATAGAATGAGATCTAGAGGGAAAACACTACACATATGCACATGAGACAAACACAATCATATCACTCCAATCAATTCAAACAAGGCATACAATCGATCTAACTATCGTTACAAAGTTCTTGGACTATACTATATACATGGGGAAAATACTACTACTGATATTGTGGTCTACTAGAAATTTTGATCGGTCGAAGACTCCATGATATCTGCTCCGGCTTCATCCTCCAAATCATCATCACTGGGGTCCGAGTCGGTGTCGTCGATGATGATATAGCTCTCCGGGCAAGTGGAACTGTCATCTTCTCCTCCTGGCGCAGGGTCTCCCATGAAAACTCCTAGCTTCTTTGTCAGGTCGCCATTCTTCTCTACTAGTGCGACGATTTCCTACATATAATCTTTGCGTGTAGCCTTGAGTTCTTCCTCCAGCTCCGTGATCCTTGTCATTGCCTTCTTCAAATCTATCATGCCTGCACACATCTGGTTCTCCTGGCGACGAATGTGCTGGTTTAACTCCTGAATGCAAGCTGCAATAGATCTATCCTTCCTGGTGCTGATCATCTCCCATTGCTCGTCTCGGCGCCCACAAATCTGATAGATAGTATCCTTGAGATCATTGTGGTACACTTCTCCAATGCGTCCCATGGTGATGTGGGCTGCCATGCTCTTTCCTAGACTCCAGGTTGGTGCATCAAAGGAAAACTCTATGGGCTCAGTGACTGGCATGAACGTCCTTCCTGGAACTTGAACTTGAATCATCCAACGCTCCTCTTCTCGTAGTTTGGCATTGTAGGTCCCGGTGAAGCTTGGTATTCCGATGTTCAGGTACCTAGTAACTTCCTTCAAGTGTCGTCCAAAAGGTATATCCTCGTCCGGTTGCGCGAACTTGTTCCTTGCATCCGCCATCCTAAAAGAGTGGAAGAAAGGAGAGGAGTCAGAAATGAGAAGAGAGTATTAATCTAGGGCTTTAGCTTAGTGGTCGCGTCCTACAGTCAGCGTGTGCTCTGATACCATCTTTGTAGCGACCATACCTCAAACAGTCTAGTCTCTGTGCATCAGTGTCATCCCTGGATCGGTAATGCTGACACGCACAGTACTTGAAGGATTTATAACAGAGTAGCAATCACACACTTATTACATCGAATAGTCTCAAGAGAGAACATATTACAATAAATATGGCTTAAGGCCATCTAAACATGATAACAGTGGAAGGCTTGGAATAGAAAGTGAGTCCATCAACTCCAACGGCATCACTGAGTATAAGACCACGACCTAAGGCTCCTTACTCGTCGTCTGAAAAGTCTGCAACATGATACGTTGCAGCCCGAAAATGGGTCAACACATGGAATATGCTGGCAAAGTAACACATAGAGAGTAATGAACAGAATAATGCTATCACTACATGCACATATGGCTGGTGGAAAGCTCTATGGTTACAGTTTGCGAAAACCCAATTTTTCCCTACAACAAAGGAATAAATTTTATTTAACTATCATGGTGGTTGTTAAACATTGAGAAGGTACCTCCAACTCAATCCCAATTATGATCATGATTAACCCAATCAAATTAAATTAAGTAACATGATGCTGAGATTCACATGATAATCCAAGAACTAGATACTCAAGATGTCCATAACCGGGGACACGGCTAACCATGATTAGTTTGTACACTCTGCAGAGGTTTGCGCACTTTTCCCCACAAGACTCGATCTCCTCCGTTTGATTTCTCGCACTACATGGTGTTTGAGAAACGGATGACCGAGACATAGTCTTTCAGAAACAATAACTCTTTACTCCGGGTGGACAGTTACACCTACTTTCCCCTACATCTGCTAGCCCACCTCTTCAAGAGGTCATGTAACCTACTCAACTATGCTAGAGCCCATAATAGCTTGTGGTTGCACACGGAAGTTTCTAGCATGAATAATCTCATGATCCCTTTGAGCCTGGGTGGCGGTCCATAGGATAATCTCACGGGTACTCCGGGATATCCAAAAATACAGGCAACACTGGGTTCCCCAGGTGCCTCAATCCACCCAGATGTGAATTAATGTAACCACCTTAAGTTGAACCATTAATTAACATCCACCCAAGAGATAGGTCCACTTCCCCCCACCCTTCGCCATCCACCATGCTTTCTTCGTATTTTCAACCAAGAGACCGGTTGGGTAGCCAGTATCTACTACTTTCCCCTATTTCCTCTTAGAACCAAGTCCTAGATTCATGCTACAACATTCCCACTTTCTTCCCTGTTTCAACCAACTCATAGAGTCGACTGTATGAACTAGCTTTACCTCTAATAATAGTAAAAGTCTAGGTGGCTGTAGCGACCAGACCTCAAACAGTCTAGTTCTGTGCATCAGTGTCATCCCTGGATCGGTAATGCTGACACGCACAGTACTTGAAGGATTTATAACAGACTAGCAATCACACACTTATTACATCGAATAGTCTCAAGACAGAACTTATTACAATAAATATGGCTTAAGGCCATCTAAACATGATAACAGCGGAAGGCTTGGAATAGAAAGTGAGTCCATCAACTCCAACGGCATCACTGAGTATAAGACCACGACCTAAGGCTCCTTACTCGTCGTCTGAAAAGTCTGCAACATGATACGTTGCAGCCCGAAAATGGGTCAACACATGGAATATGCTGGCAAAGTAACACATAGAGAGTAATGAACAGAATAATGCTATCACTACATGCACATATGGCTGGTGGAAAGCTCTATGGTTACAGTTTGCGAAAACCCAATTTTTCCCTACAACAAAGGAATAAATTTTATTTAACTATCATGGTGGTTGTTAAACATTGAGAAGGTACCTCCAACTCAATCCCAATTATGATCATGATTAACCCAATCAAATTAAATTAAGTAACATGATGATGAGATTCACATGATAATCCAAGAACTAGATACTCAAGATGTCCATAACCGGGGACACGGCTAACCATGATTAGTTTGTACACTCTGCAGAGGTTTGCGCACTTTTCCCCACAAGACTCGATCTCCTCCGTTTGATTTCTCGCACTACATGGTGTTTGAGAAACGGATGACCGAGACATAGTCTTTCAGAAACAATAACTCTTTACTCCGGGTGGACAGTTACACCTACTTTCCCCTACATCTGCTAGCCCACCTCTTCAAGAGGTCATGTAACCTACTCAACTATGCTAGAGCCCATAATAGCTTGTGGCTGCACACGGAAGTTTCTAGCATGAATAATCTCATGATCCCTTTGAGCCTAGGTGGCGGTCCATAGGATAATCTCAGGGGTACTCCGGGATATCCTAAAATACAGGCAACACTGGGTTCCCCAGGTGCCTCAATCCACCCAGATGTGAATTAATGTAACCACCTTAAGTTGAACCATTAATTAACATCCACCCAAGAGATAGGTCCACTTCCCCCCACCCTTCGCCATCCACCATGCTTTCTTCGTATTTTCAACCAAGAGACCGGTTGGGTAGCCAGTATCTACTACTTTCCCCTATTTCCTCTTAGAACCAAGTCCTAGATTCATGCTACAACATTCCCACTTTCTTCCCTGTTTCAACCAACTCATAGAGTCGACTGTATGAACTAGCTTTACCTCTAATAATAGTAAAAGTCTAGGTGGCTGTAGCGACCAGACCTCAAACAGTCTAGTTCTGTGCATCAGTGTCATCCCTGGATCGGTAATGCTGACACGCACAGTACTTGAAGGATTTATAACAGACTAGCAATCACACACTTATTACATCGAATAGTCTCAAGAGAGAACTTATTACAATAAATATGGCTTAAGGCCATCTAAACATGATAACAGCGGAAGGCTTGGAATAGAAAGTGAGTCCATCAACTCCAACGGCATCACTGAGTATAAGACCACGACCTAAGGCTCCTTACTCGTCGTCTAAAAAGTCTGCAACATGATATGTTGCAGCCCGAAAACGGGTCAGCACATGGAATATGCTGGCAAAGTAACACATAGAGAGTAATGAACAGAATAATGCTATCACTACATGCACATATGGCTGGTGGAAAGCTCTATGGTTACAGTTTGCGAAAAGCCAATTTTTCCCTACAACAAAGGAATAAATTTTATTTAACTATCATGGTGGTTGTTAAACATTGAGAAGGTACCTCCAACTCAATCCCAATTAAGATCGTGATTAATCCAATCAAATAAAATTAAGTAACATGATGCTGAGATTCACATGATAATCCAAGAACTAGATACTCAAGATGTGCATAACCGGGGACACGGCTAATCATGATTAGTTTGTACACTCTGCAGAGGTTTGCGCACTTTTCCCCACAAGACTCGATCTCCTCCGTTTGATTTCTCGCACTACATGGTGTTTGAGAAACGGATGACCGAGACACAGTCTTTCAGAAACAATAAATCTTTACTTCGGGTGGACAGTTACACCTACTTTCCCCTACATCTGCTAGCCCACCTCTTCAAGAGGTCATGTAACCTACTCAACTATGCTAGAGCCCATAATAGCTTGTGGCTGCACACGGAAGTTTCTAGCATGAATAATCTCATGATCTGTAACGCCCACGATGCGGCTATATCTCCCACGTGTCGAGGCACGACTTAGAGGCATAACCGCATTGTGGTTTTGTCGCAAGAAGGGTCATCTTCACACAATCCCATGTAATGAACAAGAATGGGATAAAAAGTTGGCTTACAATCGCCACTTCACACAATACATAAATAAATTCATACATCATTCAGAGATACACACATAGGTCCGACTACGGAACCAAAATAAAAAAGACAACCCAACTGCTAGATCCCTGATCGTCCCAACTGGGCTCCACTACTGATCAATAAGAAAAGAAACAACACAACGGAGAAGATCTTCATCGAGCTCCCACTTGAACTCAGTAGCGTCACCTGCACTGGTCTCAATGGCACCTGCAACTGTTTGGAAGTATCTGTGAGTCACGAGGACTCAGCAATCTCACACCCGCGAGATCAAGACTATTTAAGCTTAAGGGGAGGCAAGGGTAAGGTGGTGAGTTTGCAGCAGCGACTAAGCATATATGGTGGCTAACAAACGCAATTAAGAGCGAGAAGAGAAGCAACGGAACGGTCGTGAACTAGGAATGATCAAGAAATGATCCTGAACTCCTTCTTACGTCAAACATAACTCAGAAACCGTGTTCACTTCCCGGACTCCGCCGAGAAGAGACCATCACGGCTACGCACGCGGTTGATGCGTTTTAATTAAGGTCAAGTGTCAAGTTCTCTACAACCGGATATTAACAAATTCCCATCTGCCACATATCCGCGGGCACGGCTTCCGAAAGATAATACCCTGCAGGGGTGTCCCAACTTAGCCCATTAAAAGCTCTCACGGTCAACGTAGGATATTCCTTCTCCCGGGAAGACCCGATCAGTCTCGGAATCCCGGTTACAAGACATTTCGACAATGGTAAAACAAGACCAGCAAAGCCGCCCGAATGTGCCGACAAATCCCGATAGGAGCTGCACATATCTCGTTCTCAGGGCACACCGGATTGTCCAAGCTTCCGGTAGGCCAGCCCAGAGTTGCCCCTGGTGGCCACCGACGACTGACAGGTTGGACCAACACTCAGAGGAGCACTGGCCCGGGGGTTTAAAATAAAGATGACCCTTGAGTTTGCAGAACCCAAGGGAAAAAAGGCTTAGGTAGGCAAATGGTAAAACCAAGGTTGGGCCTTGCTGGAGGAGTTTTATTCAAAGCGAACTGTGAAGGGGGTCCCATAAATCACCCAATCGCGTAAGGAACGCGAAATCAAGGAACATAACACCGGTATAACGGAAACTAGGGCGGCAAGAGTGGAACAAAACACCACGCATAAGGCCGAGCCTTCCACCCTTTACCAATTATATAGATGCATTAAATAAATAAGAGATATTGTGATATCCCAACATAAACATAATCCAACATGGAGCAATCTTCATCTTCACCTGCATCTAGCAATGCTATAAGAGGGGCTGAGCAAAGCGGTAACATAGCCAAACAATGGTTTGCTAGGAAGGGTGACAAGGTTAGGGCTGGCATGGTAGTATGGGAGGCATGATATAGCAAGTGGTAGGTAGCGCAGCATGGCAATAGAACGAGCAACTAGCAAAGCAAAGATAGAAGTGATTTCGAGGGGTGGTCATCTTGCCTGAGATCCCGCAAGGAAGAAGAACGAGTCCATGAAGAAGACAAACGGACGTAGTCGAACGAATCCTCACAACTCCGGAATGAAATCGAAGCTAACGAGAGAAGCAACCCGGAAACAAACAAACAAAAAAGTAAACAACCACCACATACACATGGCATGATGCAAAAACAAATATGATGCATGTCCGGTTTAAATATGCATGGCAAAGTGCAACAAACAATACTACAAATTAAGTGGAGTTCAATATGCAACGAGTTGCATATTGACGAAACACCACATCAATTATTTAGTTCTCTCTCGTTATGTACCCAACAATATTAAATGTTGATTACCATGGCAAGAGGTGAAGCATAATAAACTATCTGTTTAAGCAAGTTAAATGAGGCCGGAAATAATAAACAACAATTCCGAAAAAAATCCCATATGTCATTTAGCAATTTTAATGCAAACATCAATTTTAGACATTTAAATGTTGTTATCATGATGCGAATGACAGAAGTAAGTTATAGCAATCTTATGAAAATGTTGATATGAGCATGTTATGGAGCATTTGTCGCCGTGGTGGAAGAAAGGGGTACCACGGCAACGAATCCGAAAATGGTGTCACGGCAACATATCGGTTCCGGTAGCTCGTGGAGCGCAAAAGAGAATTGTGCGGATGTGCGGAACATGCAAAAGATGGTGGGGTGATCCCGGATACCGGGTTCCCACATGACGGTGGCAAGGACAACGAGGAACGTGCAAGGACCAATTCGGACATGGTGCAAACACGAGCATCTCATACAACACATGCATTCGTTCACGGGCGTCGCCTCGGCGGTTATACCTTCGAAGCGTGCATTTTCGGAGTGGCTCGGGTTTGACGGTAGTGGGAGTAGTTGTTCACGGGTCGCCGAGGGAAGTAGTGGTACACGGCGACGGTAGTGGTACACGTTTTCGTAAATGTTCGGGGTCGTCGGTAGAGGTACTTGACGTCCACGGGGTCGACGCTAGAGTTACCCACGTTGTCGGGGTACTTGTTGTTTCGGGCTTGGCGTCCGTAGATGTACACGGCAATCGTAGTGGTACTTGGCGGTTTCGTGTAGTCGAACTTGACGATCCAAGGGGTACTTGGCGCATCACCGGATAGCTGTACACTTGTCGGAGAGAATCTTGGGGCAACCAAAACGAAGCAAACACAAACATCACAAGGCCTCGGGATGCCAGCAGCAAGGAGGCGACGGTGGTCTAGCAGCAGCAGCAAGGGCGTCGGGGAGGTGATGGCCAGGATGGAGGGAAGCGTGCGGCGGAGGTTCACCGACGAGAGGGTGCTGGTCGGGCTCGACCACGTCGAGGAGGCCGTGGTGGAGCGAGCGGGAGGCGCTGGACGCGGGCACACACGCGCCCAGCGGGGCACGCGGGAGGCAGGAGGCGAGGCAAGGCGACACGACGGCGAAGGGGCATGGCTCCGGTGGCCATGGAGGCAAGGCGGCGCCATGGGAGGAAGCTCGCGACGAGGCAGAGGGAGGACGCGGTGATGGCGAAGCTCGAAGCGGGATGGTGGCATCCATGGCGGGGCGGCGCTAAGTCGAGGCGCGGGGCGGAGATGATGAGCTAGGCGGGCCGGAGCAGATCGGGCGCGGGCGCGTCGGGGTCACCAACGTCCGGCAGCGCCGCGGCGGTGGACTTCGGCGTGGGAGCCGAACGGAGGCGGGGCGACGATGGCGCTGGAGGGACGAGGCGAGGGAGCGAGGGGGATCGAGGGCTGCGCGTGGGTGGCGGCGTGAGGGAGGAGATTGGGAGAGATGGGGATCGAGCGCTGGGTGCGGGCTAGGGTTAAGAGGAGGGTTTAGGTGGGCCGGCCTGCTGGGAGGCCCAATTGACCAGCTGGGCTTTCTCCCTTTCTTCCTTCTTTTCTTTATTTCCTCAACCAGAACTTTAGAGAAAAGAAGGAGGTGCTAGAGGTGGAATATTTCAGAAAAGAAAATAACTCTGAAGTCTTGATAATATACACAATTTGAATAAATTGGTTTGGCAATTTTTAGAGGAAGAAAAATAATTCAAGTTTGAATTGAATTCAAACTTGAGCCATTTCTTAACCCAACCAAAACAACTTTAAAAGAGATGAGATTTGACAAAGAGGTAGTTGGCATGGTTTAAGATTTACAGAAAGTAAGTGAACATTTAACTGGAACAGAAAAATACCACTTGCAATAAATGGGTGAGAATAGAAAGGAAGACGCTTGTGATGGGGTGTTGCACTAGATGATGTTTTAGATGGAAAGGGCAAGATGAAACAGAAAAGAAGATGAGAAGAAGGAGTAGGATTACAAAGTGTCCAACATGTTGAACATTTAGGAAGGGCCTCGATTAAGAGGAAAAAGAATTGTTGGCAAAGCTTGGACGTGAAACTTGAAGTGGAAATAGGCATGGGAATTATTTTGCAAGTGTGTTATGGTGAACTTCAACGAATGGAATATTTATAATAGCTCCATAAATATTAGGAGGATATGTTATAAAGAGAAGTCACCCTTCCCTCGATTTAAATAGATCGAAGATCCATGCAATTTATTTAGTTGAGTTTTTAAAAAATTAAAGACATGATGGCATGATGACATGATGCAATGCAAAAATAAAAGAGCAAGCACCAAAAGAAACACGCGGTAGATCACGAAAAATATGGATGTCTTCCGAAGCGTCGGTCTCTGGGCGTTACAACACTCCACCACTACGAGAGGATCTCGTCCCGAGATCTAGGATGGCACCGGAGAAAAGCGGAAGAGGAAGAGGTAAAACAAATTGCTTCTTTGGCAAACGAGTGAAACCACGAACCTTGAGTGGTTAATAATTTAAAGAAGAATACAATGGAGATGAACGCGATTGCAAACACTCCGTTGTAAAAGAGAAACAAGGAACATTGCAAGAACCTTGTAGGTTGAAGGACATGAAACAAGTGCTTAACGGATCAAAAGGAGTATGAAAGCACACCGGTAGAAAAGAGAAACAAGGAACACCATGTGAACCTTGAGGTTAATTGACACGATAGATATCTAACCACTCCGGTTAAAACAAGATAGGGAAGGAATAAGAACGATATAATTTGGGCAGCACTCCGACTGTAAATGGAAAGAATTGAACATGATCTTGACAAGATGAGAGGATACTCGATGAAATTAACAACATGTTGCCTCCGAAACTAATGAAAGAATGACACTAGGGGTAAGAAAAAATTTCAGGCAGCACTCTGGTTGAGGAAGGAGACAAAACTTGATAATATGAGAGAACTCGAATGAAAACACGACACTCCGGCTAAACGGATAAGAAAGGAAAAATTACATGATCTTGACAAAACAAGATGATTGGTCGAAGAGAGCAACATCACCAAGCCTCCGGGACGAACGAATAGAAGATAGATCGTCGGAATAAGAGAACGGAGAAGGAAATGCCAACTTCTGCCACAAATGAGCTTGGAAAGCACCCTTCCAAGAAGGTTAAAACGGAGTTGTTGGAAAAAAAACAACAACAAAAGGATATAATCCTCGTGGGCTTATGGAGACGTCTCAAAATTATGAGGTGACAACCCGCCACTAACGGAAACAAATGATTGGATTGATATCAACAAGGAGACGAGAAACTTTTTTCACCGGGAGGACAAATGAAGAACTTGGGTCATTTATAAGCACCATAATAGCAACATTCCTTAGGGAAGGCTTTAGGTGAAACATGACACAAGATAAATCCAACGAAGAGATTGGTGGATTTAAAATATCTCGTTCTGACAACATGTGAAACATGAAACGCGAACTCAAATTGTCAAGAATGACATAACACCACCTCAAATGATAAGGTAGAACGAATTGCACTTTAGAATGCAAGATGCAGAATGCTTGAACTTCTCAAAACAAACATGTGTTGAGCACCTTGTTTATTTTAGAGTATAGCTTGACGGATCTTGACTCCGAGAGAAATCTTGAAGAACAATTGAAAAATGAAAGGAATCCTTGACGAACCACCATGTAGAGCCTCCATGAAGAACTCCGGTGATATAAGAATGATCAAACGAAATGGAAACTTAAAAAGAACTCCAGGAGAAGCCTTGCAATGATTAGATGAAGCTTTGAAATGGTATAATTGAAATAACTTGGAGCTCCGGAAAGAAAATATGAACAACTTGGAGCCGAGAATTTGATATCATGAACGAACTCCAAAAGAAGGGATTAAACACTTGGATGAAACAAAAATAAGAATTACGTTATGCGTATCCTTCGCCAATTTAAATTGATGACAAGCAACGGATCTTGCATACTACTTATTCTCGTAGAAAGGATTAACATAGATATTGCGCAAACTTGGGATGGTCTTCATCGAACCACCGGTAGGATTTAAACAACGAATGAATTGATATGATAACGAAAGAATTGAAATCTTGAACGAACCACCTTAAGAATTTAAAATGAATGAAGAAAAGAGAACGAATCACCGTAAGAATTGAAAACAATTGAAGAAAAGAGGACGAAACACCGTAAGAATTAAAGAACGCGCGAAAATACTCGAGGGAAATTAGATACATGAGAACGAATAGATCACGAGCTGACTAGAGGATACTTGAACGATGCAGAGGGAGAATATGGAGATGAACGAAGAGACATCAATTTAGAATAATTGGAGAATAAGGCTGAAAACTTAGAACAAAGAAAATTTCTGAAATGATGGCCTTCAGAGAATCAAACTGAAAAGACTCCTGAAATGCTCCGGATGGTTGAAAAGAATTCTCACAATCAAAAACAATTATGAGAGGATGGCATCAAGCTAGAACTATGAATCTTCAAGAGAATGGACCAAGATTCAAGAGAAATTCTTCTTCGGTCTTCAAAAGTTGAGAATGACGATGAGAAACACCATCAAGAATTATTGAGGCACTCATGAATGAAAATTAGAAATGTTGAACCAACGACGAAAAGAATTTGAAAGATATCGGAGAAAGAAATATGACTGATGATAATCATTCTTACGTCAAACTTTGCAAAGAATTTGAGAATAACTCCGGAAAAATTAGAAGAGTCAGGTAAGATCCTGGGAAAAACCTGTGGGTTAGGGCCCACTCAAAAGAAACACCGTTGAAATGATTACTTGAAAAGGAGATAGCACCGGTTGAATTAATTGGCTTGAATGAGATAGCATCCTCAAAAGAACTTGAGTGAATTGAGAATGGGAACTTGAATCCTCTGGGATAACTTCAGCACTCCGGAACAATTGAATAGAAAACGGGGAACGATTAAGAGATGAACCAACATACGAAAACACTTCAAACGAGGAAGGGAATATGATCAACACCGAAAGCTTGAATTGAATCCACCGGAGAAGAAAAAGAATGAAGAATGAAAAACTTGAAGTTTCGTGAGCATCTTCATGGAAAATCACCGGATAAGAACATTGAAAGAAAAGAATGAAGAGACTATGCATCAATAAAATGGATACTTGGTTAAGACATCTGATTCCTTGAAGAAAAAGGGTGGGAGGGCGGAAAAAAAAACAAAGGCAACTTGGGTCGGATGAAACGAACACCGTTGAGAAAACTTAGAGTTGATCTTTCGGATGGGGAGAATGATGGGATCATCTTGAAGAGAAACACACCAGTTGGAAATAGAATTAAGATGGCAATCTCGATGATCAAGAAGGATTAATATACACATAGAAATATGAGAACACCGTTTAGGGAAGGTATGGATTCAACATTTGACTCCGAAGCAACTCGAATACCACAAATAAAACAAAACAAAGGATTTGGCTTGCAAAATAAGCTGGAACAAACATATGATAGAGATTCCGTCCGAAGTTTTCGTGGTGGGGCCCACACTGGCTCGATCGTACAGCACCATCATGTGCAAGGCAGTGCACATGACATACGAAGCGTCCCCGAGTCGGCATAGCCAAGGACTCTTTAAGACACTACGAGACCACTGTAAAACCAACCGTAGAAAGGCGGACCACTAGACGTCGAACCCCAATCTCATATCATGCATCTGTCGGAAAGATATCCTAAGAGCTACTTGAATTCCCACTTATAAACTCCCGAAACTTTCTGGTTATGCAATCTGGTGTTGCGGATACAGGGGACACAAAATATATCACCCAAACTAACAATCCCTAGATCCAGCTGTATCCATCCGTCAACACATAACCAAGAAACCTTCGGAAATCGTTTACCTCAACCTTCGAAAAACATCCATTATACAAGTTATGGCAATACTCCCGAACTCCCGCCCCAGTACTGGGGTGGCGTCGAGGTGATCTCACCAACAACTGCATAAAAGAGATTTCGATGTCGGCGAAACTCAGGTATTCCAGAACTGCAACGATAAAATTGTGACGACAACACCTCGGAGCTCAACTCCCCGGGACACTGCCACAACCCCTAAATGTCAGGAGGCACCAAGAACAATGTTCTCGTCACAAATCGATCGGAATGATTCCAAGATACCCGCGTGATCCTAAATTTTTTTTTGTGAAATTTGAGGAGAGAATAGTCAAAACTTCTACGTCAGGAGACCTCACCAGAGCGACGAAGAGACTGAGGAGTAAAAAGAATCCTACTCTCCGATATATATAATCCTAAGACTCAAAACATTTTTGTTCTAGACTCAACAACGCCAGCGATTCGATCAAGCAGGGGGCTCCTAAGTCGGGGATGGCTCTGATACCAACTTGTAACGCCCACGATGCGGCTATATCTCCCACGTGTCGAGGCATGACTTAGAGGCATAACCGCATTGTGGTTTTGTCGCAAGAAGGGTCATCTTCACACAATCCCATGTAATGAACAAGAATGGGATAAAGAGTTGGCTTACAATCGCCACTTCACACCATACATAAATAAATTCATACATCATTCAGAGATACACACATAGGTCCGACTACGGAACCAAAATAAAAGAAGACAACCCAACTGCTAGATCCCTTATCGTCCCAACTGGGCTCCACTACTGATCAATAAGAAAAGAAACAACACAACGGACAAGATCTTCATCGAGCTCCCACTTGAGCTCAGTAGCGTCACCTGCACTGGTCTCATCGGCACCTGCAACTGTTTGGAAGTATCTGTGAGTCACGAGGACTCAGCAATCTCACACCCGCGAGATCAAGACTATTTAAGCTTAAGGGGAGGCAAGGGTAAGGTGGTGAGTTTGCAGCAGCGACTAAGCATATATGGTGGCTAACAAACGCAATTAAGAGCGAGAAGAGAAGCAACGGAACGGTCGTGAACTAGCAATGATCAAGAAATGATCCTGAACTCCTTCTTACGTCAAACATAACTCAAAAACCGTGTTCACTTCCCGGACTCCGCCGAGAAGAGACCATCACGGCTACGCACGCGGTTGATGCGTTTTAATTAAGGTCAAGTGTCAAGTTCTCTACAACCGGATATTAACAAATTCCCATCTGCCACATATCCGCGGGCACGGCTTCCGAAAGATAATACCCTGCAGGGGTGTCCCAACTTAGCCCATTAAAAGCTCTCACGGTCAACGAAGGATATTCCTTCTCCCGGGAAGACCCGATCAGTCTCGGAATCCCGGTTACAAGACATTTCGACAATGGTAAAACAAGACCAGCAAAGCCGCCCGAATGTGCCGACAAATCCCGATAGGAGCTGCACATATCTCGTTCTCAGGGCACACCGGATTGTCCAAGCTTCCGGTAGGCCAGCCCAGAGTTGCCCCTGGTGGCCACCGACGACTGACAGGTTGGACCAACACTCAGAGGAGCACTGGCCCGGGGGTTTAAAATAAAGATGACCCTTGAGTTTGCAGAACCCAAGGGAAAAAGGCTTAGGTAGGCAAATGGTAAAACCAAGGTTGGGCCTTGCTGGAGGAGTTTTATTCAAAGCGAACTGTCAAGGGGGTCCCATAAATCACCCAACCGCGTAAGGAACGCGAAATCAAGGAACATAACACCGGTATAACGGAAACTAGGGCGGCAAGAGTGGAACAAAACACCACGCATAAGGCCGAGCCTTCCACCCTTTACCAATTATATAGATGCATTAAATAAATAAGAGATATTGTGATATCCCAACATAAACATAATCCAACATGGAGCAATCTTCATCTTCACCTGCATCTAGCAATGCTATAAGAGGGGCTGAGCAAAGCGGTAACATAGCCAAACAATGGTTTGCTAGGAAGGGTGACAAGGTTAGGGCTGACATGGTAGTATGGGAGGCATGATATAGCAAGTGGTAGGTAGCGCAGCATGGCAATAGAACGAGCAACTAGCAAAGCAAAGATAGAAGTGATTTCGAGGGGTGGTCATCTTGCCTGAGATCCCGCAAGGAAGAAGAACGAGTCCATGAAGAAGACAAACGGACGTAGTCGAACGAATCCTCACAACTCCGGAATGAAATCGAAGCTAACGAGAGAAGCAACCCGGAAACAAACAAACAACAAAGTAAACAACCACCACATACACATGGCATGATGCAAAAACAAATATGATGCATGTCCGGTTTAAATATGCATGGCAAAGTGCAACAAACAATACTACAAATTAAGTGGAGTTCAATATGCAACGAGTTGCATATTGACGAAACACCACATCAATTATTTAGTTCTCTCTCGTTATGTACCCAACAATATTAAATGTTGATTACCATGGCAAGAGGTGAAGCATAATAAACTATCTGTTTAAGCAAGTTAAATGAGGCCGGAAATAATAAACAACAATTCCGAAAAAAATCCCATATGTCATTTAGCAATTTTAATGCAAACATCAATTTTAGACATTTAAATGTTGTTATCATGATGCGAATGACAGAAGTAAGTTATAGCAATCTTATGAAAATGTTGATATGAGCATGTTATGGAGCATTTGTCGCCGTGGTGGAAGAAAGGGGTACCACGGCAACGAATCCGAAAATGGTGTCACGGCAACATATCGGTTCCGGTAGCTCGTGGAGCGCAAAAGAGAATTGTGCGGATGTGCGGAACATGCAAAAGATGGTGGGGTGATCCCGGATACCGGGTTCCCACATGACGGTGGCAAGGACAACGAGGAACGTGCAAGGACCAATTCGGACATGGTGCAAACACGAGCATCTCATACAACACATGCATTCGTTCACGGGCGTCGCCTCGGCGGTTATACCTTCGAAGCGTGCATTTTCGGAGTGGCTCGGGTTTGACGGTAGTGGGAGTAGTTGTTCACGGGTCGCCGAGGGAAGTAGTGGTACACGGCGACGGTAGTGGTACACGTTTTCGTAAATGTTCGGGGTCGTCGGTAGAGGTACTTGACGTCCACGGGGTCGACGCTAGAGTTACCCACGTTGTCGGGGTACTTGTTGTTTCGGGCTTGGCGTCCGTAGATGTACACGGCAATCGTAGTGGTACTTGGCGGTTTCGTGTAGTCGAACTTGACGATCCAAGGGGTACTTGGCGCATCACCGGATAGCTGTACACTTGTCAGAGAGAATCTTGGGGCAACCAAAACGAAGCAAACACAAACATCACAAGGCCTCGGGATGCCAGCAGCAAGGAGGCGACGGTGGTCTAGCAGCAGCAGCAAGGGCGTCGGGGAGGTGATGGCCAGGATGGAGGGAAGCGTGCGGCGGAGGTTCACCGACGAGAGGGTGCTGGTCGGGCTCGACCACGTCGAGGAGGCCGTGGTGGAGCGAGCGGGAGGCGCTGGACGCGGGCACACACGCGCCCAGCGGGGCACGCGGGAGGCAGGAGGCGAGGCAAGGCGACACGACGGCGAAGGGGCATGGCTCCGGTGGCCATGGAGGCAAGGCGGCGCCATGGGAGGAAGCTCGCGACGAGGCAGAGGGAGGACGCGGTGATGGCGAAGCTCGAAGCGGGATGGTGGCATCCATGGCGGGGCGGCGCTAAGTCGAGGCGCGGGGCGGAGATGATGAGCTAGGCGGGCCGGAGCAGATCGGGCGCGGGCGCGTCGGGGTCACCAACGTCCGGCAGCGCCGCGGCGGTGGACTTCGGCGTGGGAGCCGAACGGAGGCGGGGCGACGATGGCGCTGGAGGGACGAGGCGAGGGAGCGAGGGGGATCGAGGGCTGCGCGTGGGTGGCGGCGTGAGGGAGGAGATTGGGAGAGATGGGGATCGAGCGCTGGGTGCGGGCTAGGGTTAAGAGGAGGGTTTAGGTGGGCCGGCCTGCTGGGAGGCCCAATTGACCAGCTGGGCTTTCTCCCTTTCTTCCTTCTTTTCTTTATTTCCTCAACCAGAACTTTAGAGAAAAGAAGGAGGTGCTAGAGGTGGAATATTTCAGAAAAGAAAATAACTCTGAAGTCTTGATAATATACACAATTTGAATAAATTGGTTTGGCAATTTTTAGAGGAAGAAAAATAATTCAAGTTTGAATTGAATTCAAACTTGAGCCATTTCTTAACCCAACCAAAACAACTTTAAAAGAGATGAGATTTGACAAAGAGGTAGTTGGCATGGTTTAAGATTTACAGAAAGTAAGTGAACATTTAACTGGAACAGAAAAATACCACTTGCAATAAATGGGTGAGAATAGAAAGGAAGACGCTTGTGATGGGGTGTTGCACTAGATGATGTTTTAGATGGAAAGGGCAAGATGAAACAGAAAAGAAGATGAGAAGAAGGAGTAGGATTACAAAGTGTCCAACATGTTGAACATTTAGGAAGGGCCTCGATTAAGAGGAAAAAGAATTGTTGGCAAAGCTTGGAGGTGAAACTTGAAGTGGAAATAGGCATGGGAATTATTTTGCAAGTGTGTTATGGTGAACTCCATCGAATGGAATATTTATAATAGCTCCATAAATATTAGGAGGATATGTTATAAAGAGAAGTCACCCTTCCCTTGATTTAAATAGATCGAAGATCCATGCAATTTATTTAGTTGAGTTTTTAAAAAATTAAAGACATGATGGCATGATGACATGATGCAATGCAAAAATAAAAGAGCAAGCACCAAAAGAAACACGCGGTAGATCACGAAAAATATGGAAGTCTTCTGAAGCGTCGGTCTCGGGGCGTTACATGATCCCTTTGGCCTGGGTGGCGGTCCATAGGATAATCTCACGGGTACTCCGGGATATCCAAAAATACAGGCAATACTGGGTTCCCCAGGTGCCTCAATCCACCCAGATGTGAATTAAAGTAACCACCTTAAGTTGAACCATTAATTAACATCCTCACATCTTTCATGGAAATTCGCTCAAACCCAATCCACATCTACGAGCATAGCATAGAAATATAAGCAAACGTAGAAGTAACTCCCAACGGTTTGATAATAAACAGGGCAATAGGTACTACCTCATCTACTTCCCAAAACCCACATATTAAACAGTTCCTAACCATGCAATAGTTTGAGGGTTGATCTAATGCAATAAAATTGGGTGGTAAAGAGGTATGATCAAAGTGTTACTTGCCTTGCCGAAGATCCGTGAAACCTAGAGACTCGTAGTAGCACGCTTCGCACTCCGGGTACTCTATCGCAAACAAACAATACATACATAAGCAATGACGCAAGGGTGCACGGGTAAAACTAAAATAAGAGATCTAACCAGAAAGTTCAACTTAAGAATTCCGGTTTGCAAAAAGAATCAAATCGAACAAAGCAATGAAACTCAAACGGCGAAAGAAACAATCTCCGTTTACTAATCAGGACCTAAGTCAAATTTTAGAGTAGCAAAAACTTGTTTAAGTTGGTTAAACGGAAAGAGAGTTTCGAGACGAAACTCTAGGCGCTTGAATCGCCGGATTTCGATAAACGAGCGAAAAGTTATAGTAAAACGAAAAACACATCGGAAATCGCGATCGAAAATAATCGCAAAAATTCCGAGAAAAAGAAAAAACTGACGAACAGGCTAACGAACGAACGTTCGCTGTCTGCGGCTAAACGACGAAAACCGTTCGTTAAAACGAACGTACGAATGGGCGTTCGCTAAATAAACTAAACCAAAAAAACCGATCTAAAAATACAACCACGGTTTTAAAAAAACCGGGCGGTTTTTCTGAAGAAAACCGCCGGCGGCGGGGCGGTTACCTCCGGCGAGGTCCGGCGGGCGGGGCGGCCGTGGCAGTCGACGAGGCGGCGGCGGCGGGGCACTACGTCGGCGGCTGCGGCGGGATCCAGCGGCGGCGCTAGCGTTTGGCGGGGCTGGGGCGGCTCGGGCTGGGGCGCCTCGGGCTTTAAAGGCCCAGTCGGATCGGTGTCCCAGGCGGACACTGCCCGGTTAGGTCGGTTCGTTTTTTTCCTAAATAGTTTCATGCAGAAAAACAATTAAATGAAATACTAAACAGACTCCAAAAATCCCGAAATAAAATTTCCCCGTCCTCTAAAATCAAGCCGGACAAGATGAACATTTATTTGGGGCCTAAATGAAATTTTGAAAAACGCGCATTTTTCCTAAATTCAAATAAAAATGTGATAAAATCCGAAATAAAATCTTATTCAATTTTATTATTAAATCCTCAATATTTCTTTATTTTGGGAAAGTCATTTTATTCCCTCTGTCTTATTTTTATTATTGAAATAATTGAAGATAAAATAAATAAAATCAAATGATCCTATTTTCAAAATTTGAGAAAACCCAAATATGAAAAGAACGAAATCCCCAACTCTCTCCGTGGGTCCTTGAGTTGTATAGAGTTTCTAGGATCTAGCTAAGATGCAAATAAAAATATGATATGCAATGATGATATATTGTATAACATTCCAAATTGAAAATTTGGGATGTTAAAGTGGCTTTGGAACAGCGGACGGAAGTAGAAAAAGATCCACACGAAGCCAAGTGGGGAGCTGGGGCAGTAGAGCAAGGCAGGTTTCGAAGGAATATATACCTGAGGCTCGTCGGCATGTGGCAAAGACGGCGTCGGGAGGCCGCATCTTGGCCACAATGCCGCAGGGAGGAAGAAGGGGTCTGAGGCCCTCCGGAGCCGGCGCTCTCTCGGAGAGAACTGCACGGCCGCCGATCAGGACGCGCGGGCAGCCATTGGTCTCCTCCCTCGTCGCCGACGATAGCGTGAACGATGCACCTACACCCCTGCTCCGGTCGAGGTTGTCCGGCCGGATTTGTGACCAGCCGTGAGCTGAGAGAGAGTGTGGCCACCTATGTCTTGCTTAGATCTGGAGAGCATGAGAGAGTGAACGAGAGGAACCCTAGTAAAGCAAGCGCTAAGGCTCCTGCTTATATATATAGTAGAGTGATTTTGTTGTACCAGCTTCAAAAAAATGCGCTCCTACATGTACCCGCGAGTGGGTGTGAGAGAACTAGTGCGTGTGTGCACCGCTTCTCTTCGTGAGAGTACAGTATACTATGCCCAAAGAACGTTCGCCACAAGAGTAATAGTATAAGTGTGTGACGTGTGAGCTAAAATAAAATGTGCGCGACGTCTTTTGTTTTTTAGAGGGTGCGTGTGCGTGAGAGAGAGGGGGACACGTATCAATGCAATGCATGTGTCCGTAAATCATTATCCGACAAACATTTGCCACAAGCCTTTTCCTGATGAACGCCGTAAGAACCGTTAGATCGGCATCCGACTGTGTCAGTTTTGCCATGTCATTTAACAGAACAGCCACTCCTCCTACACACAAATCTTCCACGTGAGTGTTAGCAATTGCCGTATGCTCCCTCCGTTCCAAAACGCAGTGCATATAGCTTTATTGAAAATTCGAACCTCGCAAACTTTTACCGAGTTTTCGTGTACCAAATTGTACATGTAGAATACCCTATATATATACATCATTTCAGTCATCTTCGAGAGGTAACTATAAAGATGGGGGAGGAGTCTACAAAGAAAGACCATCATATCACCTGCAGCAATTTCAACCATCCTTTGGTGTGGAGGAATATCATAGGAACACTATATGATATTATTTTTACAGGATTTTTTCCTTTAGAGCCAACTGGTTCATAGGAATAGATTCATATACTCCACATTTCAAAGGAAATAAACATGATATCATTTCTATAGCTTTAGAGCCACTTGGTTCATGTGAATGGATTCCTATACTCCCATAATTTCAAAGGAAAATAAACATTAGCGTATATTCAATAGAAAAGTTCCGATGATATGAACCAAATTACATCTCTTTTCTAATCCCTCCTCATAGGAATTGAGATACATGTCATCTCTAGATTCAATAGAAAAGTTCCTATGATGTCAACCAAATGACATCTCTTTTCCAATCCCTACTCATAGGAATTGAGATACTCCATGTCATCTCTTTCCCTACAACTTCCGTGTATACATCTTCTATTCGTAAATAGCTAGTACAACCCACTAGTAGATTTTTTCCAAGACATGCAACTATGGCACAAGAACTATATAGTGTGCGAATAACTTGAATGATGGTCGCTGGATGAAGCTAATCCGACAGTGCAAAGATGGCAAATCCGAGAACTACTGGCCGTTGGATATCATCAACATTCCACCAGATCTGCCACATGTACAATTTAGAAGACTCCATGGTTGAACTTAAGCATAATGCACAAACCTCAAAACACAAGCACTTCTTCTTTGTTCTAGAATCTTCCGTATCATAATTGATTTTTTTTAAATGGATTGCCATTATTTGTTTTTTACTTTATGCTTTACAATGCACAACCCCATGAATCTTAACATTTTTATAAAACTAATTGATTTTGAATGAGATGAACTATAAGAACTAAACGAACATCTACATCATGCATATATGACTCAAAGCTTTACATGCTATATTGTGTATTTATTCATAATTTGGTTTCAAAATCTCATGCGTTCAATGCATGTGTACCTTACTAGTTTTGAGTAGAGTAGAAAATTTCACGCGGCCCCGGGTATATCAAAATGGAGGGCCCATGCATCATTGCCTTTCGGTCGAACCTACGTCCACAATTTTTTGTACGTACAATATCTCCACTGGTCCCCGAACCCAAAATGCTGCCTCGTTCCCCTAAAACCAAGCGGCCCACACATATTTAAGGCGTCGAATCGAACTCAATCCCTCTCCCGTTTACTATGACGTGGCCCCGCACGCCCTAGTAGTACTCCTACAAACCCTACCGCCGCACGCATCATCGGTTTTCTTCAAGAGGACGAGGGAGAAGCCTATTTGTAGTGGAGGCGCTTTCAAAACAAATGATATGTAGTGGAGACCCCTACCCTAGGGTGCCCTAGGTAGCTGCCGCACGCATCATTGGTTTTCTCTTTTCTTTATGCTCTTGTGCCCTAGAGTGAAATGATGGTTGCTTCGTCCGTCCAGCTTAATGCGGGAAAGGTGGGGCTTTGTGATTTGACCCCTCATCGCTCATTTTCTACTACTGCGGTGCTACGACCGGGGTGCCTCTAATTCCAACCGCTGCTCCGAACTGTAATTTTGTGCATCGCACGTGGAACAAGACGGTGGATGAGCCACATGTCGGCAAAACGGGTCCTGTTAAGTGTGTCGCCATTTCTTGTGTGGACTGACCCTGCTTGAGTCGCTACGCCAACACGACAGGTGCAGCCTACCACTTGGTTTTGCTCCTTAGTGAATCCTGACTATATTGATCTAAAAAGATACATACTAAACTACCCTCTCCATGTCGTTTTTTAGACGTCTCGTTTTATAGGGCGTGCACGTAGTTCTAGGTCATCCATTTGACTAACTAAAGCTGAGTTACTATGTCAGAAAAAGTATATCATTGGATTATTAAGCGGATGTAGTTTTAAACATATACTGTTCCTCACATATATAGCCAGCTAAATTCTCAACCTAGAACGACGTGCATGCCATGTAAACCGATACGGAGGAAGTATAGTAGTAAAAATGAGGTGATTTTACCGAGCGATCGGCGGGGGAGCATGGCCTGTCATGCGGTCCCACGTGTCATGATGTACCAAGGCGATGCGCGTGTCCCTCTTGAGGCAGAAGCAATACTACGTGGTTTGAGATGATGGCGAACCGAAGTGTGAAATAATGGTTGCTTCGTCCGTCTGGGAAGGTGCGGCATTGTGATTTGACGTCTCATTGCTCATTACTACTACTACTGGGGCGGTACGACTGGGGTGCGTCCCCCCTGCTGTTCTGCACTGTTATTTGGTGCTTGACATGTCGACCCGGTTGCTATATGTCCCACATGTCGGCGACAGGAAGTACAGAATTCGTGAAAGCGAGCGTCGACGGAGGAGTACACGACACGGCTTGGGTTTTTGCTGCTTCGCGCGATCCATCGATATGAACTCGGACTAAAAAAGGTGAGGGCGGGTCTTTTCCCGCACGGCAGGCAGGGGAGTTTGGCATAGTCTGTTCGAGGCAAGGAGGCAGGAAGGGAAACAAGCAAATAAAGGTTGAGCGACTTAGTTTTGGGAAAATCTTATTTTACGGAGTACGTACCCACTAGGGTTTATAGGGCTCATCTTAAAACCATTCGTTTTTCCGTTTTATAGGGCTCAATTCTGCTACTAGTAGTAGTACCATCACATGTTGGATTTCAAGGTGTGTTAGATCACCCGGTGCAAGTAGTGTCGAGAGAAAACTCACCAATGCATGTAGAAGTTCATGGAAATTTACTGGTCATTCATGCATTCATTCTAATTAATGCCTCGGTAAACATAACTTCTTGAGAAAAACGAGTGTACTAATTACTTGTGCAAACTAGGAGTACGAAATTAATTCGACTACTCACCGACTACCTTGGTTGGAGAGATTTTGAAATTGAGCCATAAACTGGAAAGGAGGGAGTAGTAACTTTTGTCTCGATTACTATTTGTGGCCTTGTATAGATGCAAAATGTACTTTTTTATAGTGGCCTTGTATAAGTAAATGGAGGGAGTACTAAAGGACATATATATTCCAAACAATATGATAATCTCTCTAACCAAGGTAGTAGGGACGAGGAGTAAACGGAGGGAGTACTAGTAAATTTTTCTCCTCGTCCTGCGAGCCACCGCGCGCGTGGGCGAGGGAGTGGGCGTAAGGCGTAGTAAGCAAGCTTCACCTCATCCTGCGAGCCACCGCACCCGTGGGCGGGGGAGACGGCATACTAAGCAAGCTTCTCCTCCTTCTGCGAGTTGACGGGACACATCAAAAGTACTTTAGTGTATAGAGCCTTCCTCTAAGGTAGGCCCCACATGGTTTGCCTCTTTTTTAACAGAACGCGTCAAGTCGCAATTTGTTTGTTCACCCATGGTAGACGATCCTCCCTCCATCTAGTGGACAACTAGTACGCGTGTCAAGTTACCACGTGGGCTGCCTTTTCGTACAGAAATGAGCTCCACCGTGTACCCACGCGGGTGTGGTTGGGAAAGAGACGGGAGTACGTGCGCCGTGCGTGCACCTCTTCTCTTCGTGCACGTCCCCCACCTACGTGGGTGTGTGTGAGAGCGACTATAGAGATACAAACCTAGACATAATGTGCCGTCCATCCCCATGCCTTCGCCCAGTCCGACCACCAGTCACCACCATGCCCCACTCCTCCTCACGTTATCTCTCATCTTTCTCCCTCCATTTTTATATACAAGGCCACTATCAAAATTACAATTTGCAGATATACAAGGCCACTAACACTAATCGATGCAATATTAATGGTGTTTGCCTCGTAGTACTACTAGCAAAGGAGGACATTAATTATCCCTTGCATGCATGCAGGAGTGTGAGCATTGGCTTGATGTGCATGAAAGAGAAGAATACACATTAATTTACACGGCAAACAAGGAAACAAGGTGGCTTGCAACATTGAGTTAGAAGACATTAATTTTTGCCTTGGTACCTGTAATATGGGTTTGTGGCCTTGTATACAAAAATGGAGTCCGATAAAATTCTTGAGATACCATTTATCCGATAAAATTCTCGAGCAATCATTAGTTTTTACAAAATGGGATTACTCCTGCATGGGTCAATCACAACAGGTGTTTTATAAAAAAAAGCATCTTGATGTTACGTGCAATGCACGGGCATCTTGCTAGTCCATGAAAACAACACATGGCAAAATTCCACGGCGAACGAGGGATTTGAATCTGTTGGGAGGGGCTGTTTGGATCTTGCCCGGGGTAGCCAAACTATTGGCGACCCTTTTGTCCACTGGTGCCTTTGCCACCGATGAACGAGGAATGGCTCGGGTTCTCATGTATCCTCCAGCGCGCACGTTGGAGACGAGCTCGCACGAGCTGTGTTCTTTTTGTCCCACCATGCCGCCCGAGCCGCCCGCAGACCGACCGGCGACCCGCAAATTACGCCATCCAACCGTAGCCGCACACATTATGACAGCAAGTCAACCAACCGGACGAAATTCACACAAACACGACGATATTTAAACAACGACAGAAATCATATAAGATACCGGATTTTCATACAAACATGACGGATTTCATTACATTCAAATGAACTACATAGTGCTAGTTCTAGACAGCACAGGTATATAATACCTGGCCTAAATGGTCGCCCGCCGATCGATTTGTGTTCCTCATGTCCGGCAGCACGATCGCCGGACTGCCGGGAGCCCCGGAGGTATATGCGGGGTCGACGAAGGTCCTCGCAACAAAAGGATCCGGCAAGACACCTGCTGTGTACGCCGGCATCGCCTCAGTGGTGGCCTTCATGGGACCCAAGCGGCGGCGGCCTCCCGTCTTCTACTTCTCCTCGATGATGGCCACCGACTCGTCGCTCTCCACGCACCCGGCTTTTGTCGCTGCTTGCATGGCGCGGCCGCCGGCATGGGAGTCTCGGCCATAGAAATGGGAGACGCGGTACGAGGGGGGCGTGGACGGCAACAATGACGCCCGTGCGCCGCTCCTCGTCGAGCTGGCCTGGAGTGGCGAGTTGCTGAACCGCGCACCGGCTTGGGGCGGCAACTGGCTCCGTCGGGCGAGGGGAGGTGGATCAGCGAGCTGCATAGCTCGTATCCGGCAGGCTCGGCGGGCCACCCAGCCGGCTTGGATGCGGAATAACTACTCTTTGTAAGCCATTGTAAGAGTGGACAAAATGGTGAAGGAGGAGATACGGGAGCGGCGGAGGTGTGCGATTCTTGGCCGGCGTTTGGCCTCGTTTAAATAGGAGATTAAATAGACGGTGGACGGGAGGAGCTCGGCCGGCGTTGCATTTAATGCCGGCCTGGTCATGAACGGACGTGTGTCCAGAGTGGGTTTCTCGGCTTCCACACGGGCGGGTTTCATGGACGCGTTTGAATGCGGCAAGGAGGCGTGTTCAGCCGGGCGTGCAGTGAGTGGTGCCCTCGACTCTCACGTAGGACAGCGCACCGTTCTTCCACTGACATGTGGGCTCTTTGGGTACATGTCCTGCATGTTAGTGAGACAACGCAGGCAGCGCACAGCAGAGGAACCTTTGGTGGGCCAGGGCGGTCAGAAGCGGGCATTTCATAAACCGATGATTGTTCATTGAGTGTGACGTCATCATTTTCTTGTAGATAAGCCTACAATGTTGATAGCCCGTTCGATACGTTGTGATTCATAAAGACCGCTACAAACATCAATGTTCTGCTTATCACAGATAAGATTGATTAATACCCGTAACAATCCATGTCCTTAACAAAGGGTGCATGCACGTATAGGTTGAGCGTATGTCTTGCGTCGTGTGCTGTGTGCATGCAGGCGTGCGAGTGTTGCGTGCGTGCAAGGGTACGTTTCAGTGTTGCATGCATGTGTGCGTACGTGCGTGTGTTCGTGAGTGCATGTGTACGCGTCAATGTTGCACGCCTGCATGCGTGCGTGTGTTCGTTATGTGTACGTGACAGTGTTGCACGCCTGCATGCGTGCGTGTCTTGCGTGCAAGCATGTGTACATGCGGGGTCAGGCTACCCGTCAGTCGACTGACTTTCTCATCTCTGGTCATTAGATTTTCCAGCCGTTGGATACGAAATCAAGGGCCGGCAGTTTATCGTCAAACTCCACCCCCCTGAGCCGCTAGCCACCACCGGCCGAACTGTCAGCCCCCGCCGCCCGCGGCCGGCCCGCGCCTCCACGCCGCCCCGCCCGCCCCGAAACCACTCCTCACTACCGGTCCGCCGCCGCACCGGCCATCCCTCTAGGCCCCCCCGCGCCGAGCTTTTTCTTCGGCGATCCCCACCCCACTGCCCAATCAACGCGCCCCCACCGCCGGCGACTGCCAACCAGAGGTCTCACGACTTCGAGTACCCACCGACCACTAATTTATTACCATTTCTGTCCTTCATATACGCGCTGACGGGTGGGCCCTATGGTAATGTGCACTGCTGAATGTGGACCGTTTGACTGGTCAATTGATCGTGTCATCAACAAATTACGGAGCTGTATGGTGAGCCAGTGACCATATGATCACCCTAAAATGTATTTTATTAACACAGTACAGACTCAAACTACCATTTCTTTCTTTCATATACGGGCTGACAGGTGGGCCCACGGTTACGCGCCCCGATGGTGCAACACTAGTTGCGCCACGTGGAACGTTTGACTGGTCAATTGATTGTGTCATCAACAAAATACGGAGTTGTACGGGTGAGCCAGTGACCGTATAATCATGACATGTATTTTTGAACACGGTACAAACGCAAGGGCTCATATATACGCGCAAGCACTCACCGCTATAAGCGCACACACGCAGACCCTACCCCTATGAGCACCTTCGAGAGAGTGGGCCAGCATATGATCTTGAGATTTTACGAAGTCACCATAGGTGCCTCGTAGTCGAGTGGAACCTCTCCTCCCATTGAACGCACATCGCAGGAAAATACTGAAATTAACCCTGGATAAATGCGAGCACCGGGACTTCAACCCTGGTGGGCTCGAGAAACCACTATCCTCCTAACCATCCAACCACATGTTGGTTAGCACGACAAAATGTATGTGGTGACCGTGATGAGCTTATTCTGAAGTCCAGTGACCATATCGTGCTTTCGCTTCAAATACAATGACCGTAAGTGTCATCAACAAAATACGGAGCACGCATCAAATGCAAAGTCCGTCAGTGTCATCAAGAAAATATGGAGACGTATCATGAGCTAGATACCGTATGATCACCACGAGAATGTATACGGTGACCGTAATGAGCATATTCTGAACTCTAGTGACCGTATAGTGCATTAGCTTGAAATACAGTGACCGTCATGCGTGAATGTGTCGTGGGCATGCATACTTTTAGAGGGCCGAGAGATAGTTTGTGTGCGTACGTGAAAGTGGTGTAGAAAGAGGGGATGTCCGGTGGAGACAAGGAGAGATATGCCCTTCATTTCTCTTTCCCATGACTAATATTTTAGGAGAATATATAAACATTCACAATGCAGAACAAATATTTTTGGATGCACCATGCAATTACCTTTCATGTATAACATTGTACTATTGTATATGCTTATTTTCTTAGTGGCCGATTGCGTGTGTGGTGTGGTGGGCACATCATTTCTAGTTGTGGTGGGTCAACATGAGGACTCATGGGTCGGTTCCATCATGCACCACATAGGTTGGATCGAGATGCGTTATACGAAGACCCATGTGGAGGATTCGGCGTACAACACGAAGCTAGCTAACAGAGTCGCGGAGGACTCTATCCCCACTGGTGATAAGCCGACTATATATGATTTGTAACCCTAGGCCCCAGTATGTTATAGAAGCTTGGGGGCTAGTTCGTCGATAGTATACACACACGCACAATGCATGGTATTCACGTGTACTTTGTACACACCCCTATCACTAATATACAATGCCAGGAGTAGGCTTTGTCCTCAACTGCAAGGGTCCGAACTAGGGTAAAACTTTTCCTCGTATTACCATCCAGCCTAACAGTCAGGGATATCCTACCAAATGATATGATGGAATCATATCTGCCAACTACTAAGAGAGAGGTGTGTCTGGGGGAACAATGTGTGCGAGAGAGACCTAAAGATAATGTGCGTGCGGAAGACACGTAGGCACATATATGTGCGTATAGAGGGCTAGTAGAGACCGTGCGTGTGTATATATGCATGTGAGAGAAATAGTGTTTTCCAACTGAGATTAGTGAAAAGAGTGGTACATTGTAGTCAGAAAGAGAGAGAGATACAGAGAGAGCATGTGCGTGAGACTCCCCGACACCCTGAGAGAGATTGTGAGCATGTGTGAAAGAGAAATGCCGATACATATAAAGTGTGTGCACTTATGCGGTAGATAGAGAGATATATAGCGCGTTTGTGAGAACGGGCCGAGGCATAGTGCATCTACGTGTAAAAGGCGGTTCTACGCATTAAATTAAAATATAAATGGCATTATTATTTTTGGATGAGATCATGAATTTTGCAAATTGCGTATGGACGAAAATCGGTCTATCAGACACCCATACTCTATTGAATTCTAGCATGTGCATGTGTTTATTTCATATTATCGATCCATAGAGTGAGAGCGGTTTGAAATACAGGCAATGGATGCTTTTGCAATTCATATATAAACATTAATTAGTGCACTCCATGTTGTTAGTGTGAAGCACTTTATACATTTGTCACTTGCATGGATACATTCCAAATTGCTAGCTACGAAATAGAATACATGTCGAATTCAACATAAAGGGGGTTTCGAAGATTCGAATTCATAGGAAGTGCATTCATCTATTTGAACCTGAGATAATGGCATTTGTAAATCAGATGTAAAAGGGGGCATCAATCTTTGTTGTGCGTTTGAACATGCTATATATATTCATACGCATGTCTAACTTTTTTTTGCAACCAAGGAGATTATATCTGGAACCATGCATGAACTGAGGTAAGTTTCTTATTTTTTAATATATACTCGTGTACAATGTATATTCAAATGTACCACCTCCATTCCAAAATAATCGTAGCTTTAGGATTTTCAAGAGTAAAGATTTGTGATGTTTGACAAATCCTGAATGTTCAATTCAAGAGAACCGAAAACGTTAATGCTTCTGCTCCCAAATATTGAACAAAGCGCCAAATAGGCCTCTGGTCACCCGAAACCGCGTGAGACTAATGTTTGGTGGTAGGAAATTACTGTCCTGACTCTGGCCCGTGTAGCCTATCCGCCCGATGTCCAAAGGTCTAAACCGGGGTAGGTTTGTAACTTCACCAAGACGCCAGTCTCAACCGCCTCCGAGAAGCATACATACGCCATGGGCGCCTAAACACCCATGCGCTCAGCCGAAATCTATCCCGTCCACATTTGGGACACCTGAGATTACTGTCCTACCCCCAACCCGCAATATGTCTGAAATTTTAGATGGGGGCAAAGTTTGTAACTTTCCCAAAATTTCAAACAAGCGCGTCCCAAACCGAAACATTGTTCCCCCTTAGTTCCCCGCCTCCCTCCGTTTCCCCATTCATACTCCATGGGCGCCAAAACACCCTCTCCACCAGCCGCGAAACCCCAGCCTCCTCCGTCCTCCACCCCATAGCGCCCAATCCACCGCCGCCCAACTCCATCACGCCGGAGCCAGTACCCCGACGTCGTCGTCCAACGCAACCGCAACCGCAACGCCCTCAAGGACTTAGCAGCTGAAGCCGAGGTAGAGCTGCCTCCACGATGCCGACGCTGACGTGCGCCGTACCAGAACCACTCTGACCATGCCGTCCTGCGCCTCACTGCTGCCGCTCCACTGTCGCAACCGTCCACTGCACCGGAGCTGTTCCCGCTACGCCGTCGCTCACCGCCTCGGATCTGCTTCCCCGCCGCCGACAGACGGCCACCGCACCACACTCAACAACTTGGCCATGGGTTCGTCCAAGGCTGCACCGTCCTCCACAACTTCTCGTTTCCAGCGAACCACAAGAAGATCATTGGAAAAACAGAAGGAGGACATAACACTGCCAGTAGAAAGAGGTACTCCTCTTCCCTTATTCGTGCAAACCTTACGTCTCTGCTCACACCGTATTCATCCCACGAAAGAAACTAGTTGAGCGCTTCTTACTGCATCTTCTTCATGATACTAAATGCACAAGGTTTCCTCCCTATACTATTTCACCTTTGCTAGAGGTCAGTAGCCCGCCTGGATTTCAATTCAGGGCCAGTCGAACCGCAATTAAAAGAAGCAGCACCCGCTTAGGCGCGCGGAGCACCTAGTCCGCCTGTTCGCCAGGGAAGCGGCGCATCGGTGTCTATCATAGGGGTGTGGGGCGCAGGAGTTGCTTGCACCCGATTTGGAGGTCGGCGGGGCTTGAATGGATTGCCGGGGGGCGGTGCCAAGCACGGTGGTGCGGTGAGGTCGAGGGGAGGGCGCAGGCAGGGGACTGGGCTGGTGGTCGCTGCCGTTTCGAGGAAGATCGTCAACACTGACTGGCTAGAGGTAGATGAAGGCGATCTGCCCGTTCTTTATACATCGGACGGTGCAGAAAAATGGACTGACCTATTTTTTTTAGTCGAATGTTATTTTCATAGAATCCTGTAGTAATTTAGTGTGCCATGCATGTTGTAGAGCTATCATATGTCTCCCGTCATTTTTTTCTCACCGACCTGCTACCTGCTACCTTTACACCGTTTAATTGTGCACACACTTCACCCATACTCACACTATTGTTTTTTATGCATGGGTATTTCAGACTCCGACGCAGTGTTGATGAATGCTGAAAAGAAAAGACTGAAGTCACTCCAGTGTAATTCGAAGATAAGCACTAAGAGTTTCAGCGCTCTAAAGGATGCAGTGTCAGCAGTTGGAGACAGTAAACGTAGCTCTGAAGTTGATGATCTCAATTGCCACACACAACCATCCCAGGTGCTTACTTTAACTTCGTGCTGTCAAATGTGGTTGCATGTTGCATATGGTGTCTAGCTTGTATTGCTTCCAATTTGGTTAAATGCATCTGCTTACTTTACACATTATACCTTTGATAATGACATGCCTTCCTATTTTTGATACATACTACATATGTCTATTAACCATGTTCGTACATCAAACTAATTCTCTTCTGTATCCCTCGTCAATCACTTATGATGAGACAGTCACCCGGGTGGGTTACTGTGAGACGCCATACTCGTTTAAAGACTGCAGTGTCATCCTCCCCACATGATTCTCAAGAAACAGCAAGGCTAAATTAAGATAGTCAACGTAGCTCTCTAGTTGATGACCGCAATTCCCCCACACCACCATCACAGGTGCTTGCTCTAACTTCGCAGTGTGATATGTGGTTGCATGTTGCATACGGTGTCTAGCTTGTAATGCTTCTAATTAGGGTAAATTGCATCTGCTTAGTTTACACATTATACCTGTGAATATGACATGCCTTCCTATTTTTGGTACACACTACATCTATGTGTTAACCTTGTTCTTACATGAAACTACCTCTCTTCTGTATCCTGCATCAATCACTTACGACGAGTCACCTTTATTCATTGCATATTGCATATTATTTCTAGCATGTTGCCATGTATTGCTTCTAATTTGGTCAAATACATTTGTCAGGGCACCCTTTTAATTTGGCAGAGTGATATTGGTTTCATCTTTCATATGGTTTCTAGCTTGCTTTGATTCTAACAAGTTCAATCCCCTTGTGCTTAGTTTACACTTTATACATCATACATGTCAATATGTCACGCCATCCTATTTTTCATACATATTCCATCCTCCTATCATGCGGCTGCCTTACATGAAAGTAGTGTTCGTCAGTATCATGCATCAATGAGTTCTGAAGAGCAAATTTTATTCTTTTTTCTTGTGGGTTTGACTTGACAAGGCAAAACCAAGAAAGAGGAAGGAAAAGAGTAAGGAAGGCGATGATGGTGGCCCTCTGCAGCAACATAAACGGAGCATCTGTACCGATTCTCCTTGTACTGATAGTGCATTACAAGGTCCAAGTCTCCGCTCCCCTACTCCACCATCCAAGGTGCTTGCTCTAACTTGGCAGTGTGATATCTGGTTGCATGTTGCATATGGTGTCTAGCTTGTATTGCTCCTAATTAGTGTAAACTGCATCTGCTTAGCTTACACATGATACGTGTGAATATGACACGCTTTCCTATTTTTAGTACATACTATATCTGTCTGTCACACCATGTTCTTACATGAAACTACTCTTCTTGTGTATCCTGCATCAGTCACTTATGATGGAACACCTTTAAGTTGGCAGTATGATATTGGTTTGTATCTTGAATATGATTTCTAGCATGTATTGCTTCTAGTTTGATGAACGCCACCTATGGCGAGACAGTTTTAACTTGGCAGATTGATATTGATTGCACCTTTCATATGGTGTCTAGTTTGCAGTGCTTCTAATTTGTTGAAGTGCCTTCTGCTTAGTTACCACATCATAGGTGTGAATATGTCAAGCCGTCCATTTTTTCGTACATATTCCACCCTCGTATCATGACTTTGCCTTTCATCAGAGTAGTGTTCGTCAATATCATGCATGAATGAGTTCTGAAGAGCGAATCATATTCCTTTTTCTTGTCGGTTTGACCTCACAATGCAAAATCAATAAAGCTGAAGGAAATTGGCAAGGCATTGGATGATGGTGGTCCTTCCGAGCAACTAAAATGGAGGTTCTCTACAGATTCTACTCCGCCATCCTCCCAACAAGATTCGCAAGACAACGCAAGGCTAGACAGTCAACGTAGCTATGTAGATGATGAGCACATCTCCCCTACTCCACCATCACAGGTGCTTGCTCTAACTTGGCACTATTATATGTGGTTGCATGTTGCGTATGATGTCTATCTTGTATTGCTTCTAACTTTGTTGAATTGCATCTGCTTACTTTACACATAATGCCTGTGAATATGACACGCACTACTAGGAAAAGGACTATAGATGGAATGGCCACTAATGGCGCACGGTACATGTGGTGCGCCATTACTAAATACTAATGGCGCACCATGTGTCGGTGCGCCATTAGTGTGAAAATACTAATGGCGGACCACATCCACGGTGCGCCATTAGTAAATTTTTTTTTTCAAAACTACTAATGGCGCACCGTGGGATGGTGCGCCATTAGTAGTTCAACTAGTAATGGCGCACCATCCCACGGTGCGCCATTAGTAATTATGTTTCAAAAAAAAAATTCAATTTTTTTTATTTTTATTTTTTAAACTACTAATGGCGCACCGTGGGACGGTGCGCCATTACTAGTTCAACTACTAATGGCGCACCACTCCCACGGTGCGCCATTACTAGTTGAACTACTAATGGCGCACCACTCACAGGTGCGCCATTAGTAATTTTGTTACAAATTTTGTTTCAATTTTTTTTAAACTACTAATGGCGCACGGTTGGGGTGGTGCGCCATTACTAGTTGAACTACTAATGGCGCACCACCCCAACGGTGCGCCACTAGTAACTTGGCCCATTCCACCGAATGCACCCCCCCCCCCCCCGTGGACCTCCTTTTCAGTTAAAAATAAATAAAAGAAAATGATGGAAATGTCAAAAAAATAAAATAAAATAAGTTTCCCATGTGATATGTGGTCTAGTTGTTGGGAAAATTAACAAATATGAATTTCGACTTTATTTGCAAAATCTCTCTGGAATTTCTTAAAATGGGCATAACTTTTGCATACGAACTCGGATGAAAAAGTTTTTTATATGAAAAATCATCTACTCGAAAAGTTATGCCCGAATTTAACGGGGGGAACCCCGTTAAACATTTTCAAAATCCTCAAAAACCTAACAGAAAAAAAGATACAGGGCTTTCAAGATCTAGAGGCAAAAAAATTCAAAAAATTTCAAACTTACTAGTGGCGCACCGGTTGCTAGGTGCGCCACTAGTAACAGAAAAAAAATATTGGTTTTTTTGGATTTTTTTTTTCAAAAAATGATTCGTAATATGACAGGGAAGTTTGAAATATTTTTCAAAATTTCATCATACTCATGAATATGAACAAAGTCCTAGACATCAACAAGGTTTAATAGGATTGATATGATAGATATATCAACAAGTGGCTGTTAAGTGAGGTGGTGCTGGGGTTGGATAGAGCCGCGAAGTTAAGCGTGCTCGGGCTGGGGTAGTGTGAGGATGGGTGACCTTCCGGGAAGTTTGACCGCTTAGTGCAATTTGACTTGAAATTAAGCATATTGACCTAAGATTAAGCCATAGTGACCAGAGATTAAGAAAAAATTGGAAAAAAAATTTGAAATTTTTTTGAAAAAAATATTTCTGAAAAAAAATAAAAAAAAATTGAAATTTTTTATTTTAAAATATTTATGAAAAAATATTTGAAAAAAAATTGTTACTAATGGCGCACTTCTATGTGGTGCGCCATTACTAAGTCCGATAGTAATGGCGGCGCCATTAGTATACCAGATACTAATGGCGCACCAGCAGTGCGCCATTAGTAAAAAAATCTAGTGGCGTGATGCTAGTGGCGCACCAGTAGTGCGCCATTAGTAGGCAAAACTGGTGCGCCACTAGTAGGCCTTTTTCTAGTAGTGACGTATTCCTGTTTCTAGAACATACGTGTACATGATGAGCACATCTCCCCTACTCCACCATCACAGGTGCTTGCTCTAACTTGGCACTATTATATGTGGTTGCATGTTGCGTATGATGTCTAGCTTGTATTGCTTCTAACTTTCTTGAATTGCATCTGCTTACTTTACACATAATGCCTGTGAATATGACACGTGTTCATGTTTCTAGAACATACGTGTACATGATGAGCACATGTCCCCTACTCCACCATCACAGGTGCTTGCTCTAACTTGGAACTGTTATATGTGGTTGTGTTTTCCGTATGATGTCTAGTTTGTATTGCTTCTGATTATGTTGAATTGCATCTGCGTAGCTTACAACTTATACCTGCAACGATCACTTACCCATAAGACACATTTAACTTGGGACTGTGATGTACGTTGCATCTTGCATTGTCTTCTAGCTTGTACTGCTTCTAATTTCTTGAAATGGCACTTACGACGAGGCACTTTTTACCTGATAGAGTGATATTGGTTGCATGTTCATATGGTGCCTAGCTTTCATTTCTTCTAATTTTGTTGAAATGCCTTCCGCTTACTGTTTTTTCATATATATTACTTCCTCCTATCGTACGTGTGAATATGAAACACTGTCTTTTTTGTATATATTCCATCCTCCTATCCTGCGCTCGCCTTACATCAAAGTAGTGTTCGTCTGTATCATGCATCAACCAGTTATGCAGAGCTAATTTTATTCATCTTCTTGTGGTTTTGACTTCATAAGGCAATATTAGAAAATAGGAAGGAAAAGAGTAAGTTAGGGGATGTTGGCGGTCCTCTGCACCGACGCAAACAGAGACTCTCTAGATTTGCCACTGCTACTGCTAATGAAGTTGAAGTCCCATGTCTACATGATGAGTTCATCTCCCGTACTCCACCATCGCAGGTGCTTGCTCTAAGTTGATAGTGTGATAAATGGTTTGATGTTGCATATGTTGTCTAGCCTGTATTTCTTCTATTTTGATTAAATTGCACCTGCTGAGTTCATACGTTATACATGTGCATACGACATGGCGTTCTGTGTCTAGAATACACTGCATCTATCTATCATACCATGTTCTTACATCAAAGTACTGCTTTTGTGTATCCCGCATCAGTCACTCATGATTAGACACTTTTAACATGCCAGTTTGATAGTGGTTGCATCTTGCATTGATTTCTACGTTGTACTGCTTCTAATTTTTCGAATTGCCACTTATGACAAGACACTTTTAACTTGGCAGAGTAATATTGGTTGCATCTTTCATATGGTGTCTAGCTTGCATTACTTCTATTTTCTTGAAAATCCTTCTGCTTAGTTTACACATCGTAGCTGTGAATATGTCATGTCGTCCTGTTTTTCTTACATATTCCATCCTCATACGGTTGTCTTACATCAAAGTATTGCTTGTCTGTATCATGCATCAATGAGTTCTGAAGAGTGATTTTATTCATTTGTGTTGTTGGTACGGCTTGACATGGCAAAGTCAAAAAAGAGCAAGGAAAATAATATAGTAGGGAGTGGTGTTACTCGTCGGGTGAAATGGAAAAGGATCTGCCGTCCAGATTCTGCTGGTACTTATAGTGCAGTAGAAGGTCCAAGTCCACCGGCTAAATCTACAACCACAGTATCACCTGCTCCACTAGCTGCAGCATCCGCTTCAACTGTACCAGCATCTCAACGAGTTACTCGTTCGTTTGCTCCGGAACTGGCCAGTTCCCAAGCTGCCTTCACACCTAACACTACTTCCGAAGCACTGCTGACACAACAGGACTTGGCAAGATCAGATGAACCTCATGAGCATCAACACCAAGACGGTACCTGACCGGGTCAAGTTGCAGTTGCATGCTCCTTTATATGTACTCTCACAGTTTGATGTACACTAACACTTTCCATATTCGTTGTTGAACTAGCACCACGACGCAAGCGGAAACAGACATCAGGGATAATGGTTGACAGATTAACAAAATCTAAAGGAGGATGAATGGAGATCCATTTTGAGGCAGGTTTAAAAAGGCCACGTGATGCTACAGAGTTAGCCAAGTTAGTATCAAAGGAAGCCGTTGCCGTTAGGTGTCATGCACGTATCCTCCCAACGTGGATCCAGTACAGGAATGAGAAAGACAATACCCAGTTTAACACCTTCCTTGACCATTTATCCGTAAGTAATGTTATTCATCGCAATTAGTAATATTGTCTTGCTCTGTCCCATACTTTCTAGCTTCCTCCTAATAAGACTCAGATTCTTTCTTCAACAGATGATGTTCAAGTTGGATCCGAAAGATGATGCAACTAAACAAGCATGCACTCATGTTTTTTAGTCTGCTCTGCGACAGTATCGGTACCACCTTAGAAAATCTCACTTTGAAGGCAAGGCTAACAATTAAATCGCCCAAACATCTCCAATGGAATATATTACAGATGAAGACTGGACAACCCTCGTTAAACACTGGTCTGATCCAAAGTATCAGGTAGGCTATATGTATTTGATCAGACCACATATTGAACTTGTATTTATGTATGTGACTTACAAGTGTATCTTGTTCTAGGCTAACTGTTTGAAGAACAAGACCAGCCGTTCTAAAGTGAAATTCCAACAGACAACAGGATCTCGTAGCTATATTGCACACTGTGAGACTCTTGTAAATAGCTGCTACTTCCTTCTTTTTTCTGTGCCATATTATCATATCTATATTGACTTGTTCCAAATACAAAGGAAAGCCTGTGTGGACCAAAAAGAACTTGAACCGAATGCAGTGCAAATCTTCAAGGATTGCCACACCAGCAAGATGAAGGGCATGAGCACACCAGTTCAAGCCGCTGTTGTAAGTCCTTACTCCTCCTGCCTTTGAACTGATTGGTACTGTGATGTGTTCATTTAACTACTTGGTTTGCCGGCAATGTCAGTTACTCTGTTCACTTTTATACACAATTGTCTTAACGTATCATTTCACCTTACATGGTTTAAAAGAGATGAAGGATATTCTTTTGGTCTTGATCTGTATTCTAGTTGTTATGTTCACATGCGCACACAATGATAAAATAGCCTGTTTGTTTTATATCTGTTTTCCCATGATATGAATGATGTCGTACTATGTTCATCCTACTTAAACCATGTCTCTTTATCCTTAGATGTCAACGAATGTGAGGAAATAGACAATACAGTAGGCATGCTACATGGACATATGTTCCGAAAGTGATTTTATTATGTAGTTAGCACTGCAATACATGCTAATGTATTACAGTAGTTCACCAAAATAAGTTATGTATAAACGTGTAACCTACTTTATTTGTTTTTGTCTCATTAGTAACTTATCTGGTACACTAATCTACAAGTTCATACTTTCAGGAAGCTATGGAAAAAATGATTGAACAGCCACAACCACCTGAAGGTGACGAGGCTACCACAGGCACAATGTCACCTCTTGCTGCAGTGTGTCAGTATCTCTCCACTAACAGTGCAAAAGCACCTTCCTGCATAATTCTGGGTTGGTTGTCAAGGTAACCTCGTCCAATCGCCTACTAAACAAAATCTTCCTGCTAGACAGAGTGATATATATGTGCTCCAGACACAAGTCCAATCCCTAATGGACGTCGTTTTAGAAACAAGAATAGTGGTTGACAAATGTCGTCAAGATATGAATGGTTTTGAAACCAGACTATCATACATTCGCTTCGTTGTTCAAGAGCAATGGCGGAAAAAAGGTGAAGATCGTGCTGCTCCATCAGATTCTACAGCCTGAAACATTAGCACTCAGGTCAAATGATCTGTGCTTCTATACATCTGATGGTGCTTTTATCTGCAAAGACTGTAAACTTTATGCCAACAGGCCTTTTGTTGTGATACAACATTTAAGATGCTGCCATAGGCTGCAATAATTACGACGCTATTTTTGTATAGTGTAGGTTTATTTTGGTAATGTATTCGGCCGAAAGCCTCGTAGGAGACCAACATGCCAACATTCGTCGGGCCCATTCCAATTGGGCTAAAAACGATTATGGGCCGAAATTTGCATGTAGCCCACTAAAAATATCAAGGGATACGCTGTCGGCCGAATGACCAAGAGTCGTCGCGGCAAGCTCTACATCGACAACGCAGGCTGGGCCCCCGAGGCCGACTCAATTGAGTACGGGTACCGGGTCCCCTTCAGCGGCATTCACGTCTTCATCGGCAAGATTGGCGAACCGGGCCCTCAGCCAGACATCTGCACCGACATCGTCGAAACGGCTCAGTGTGCGAGACCCACCCGGGTTCAGCCTGCTATGAAGCGTACCTTCGTGGGAGTCATCCACGGAGCAGAATCTGAGGTTAGATCGGCATCTGGGGGTGAAACCGTCGTTTACTCTTATGACGAGGTTATACGTCTCCAACGTATCTATAATTTTTTATTGCTTCATGCTATATTATATTCTGTTTTGGATGATTAATGGGCTTTGTTATACACTTTTATATTATTTTTGGGACTAACCTATTAACCGGAGGCCCAGCCCAAATTGCCTTTTTTTGCCTATTTCAGAGTTTCACAGAAAAAGAATATCAAACGGAGTCCAAACGGAATGAAACCTTTGGGAACGTGATTTTCGGAACAAACGTGATACAGAGGACTTGGAGTCTACGTCAAGAAATCAACCAGGAGAGCACGAGGTAGGGGGCGTGCCTACCCCCCTGGGCGCGCCCTCCACCCTCGTGGGGCCCATGTTGCTCCACCGACGTACTTCTTCCTCCTATATATACCTACGTACACCCAAACCAACGAAGGCATCCACGAAAACCTAATTCGACCGCCGCAACCTTTTGTACCCGTGAGATCCCATCTTGGGGCCTTTTCCGGCGCTCCGCCGGAGGGGGCATTGATCATGGAGGGCTTCTACCTCAGACCTTTGGGTCCATAGTTATTAGCTAGATGGCTTCTTCTCTCTCTTTGGATCTCAATACAAAGTTCTCCATGATTCTCGTGGAGATCTATTTGATGTAATCTTCTTTTGTGGTGTGTTTGTTGAGGCCGATGAATTGTGGGTTTATGATCAAGTTTATCTATGAACAATATTTGAATCTTCTCTGAATTCTTTTATGTATGATTGGTTATCTTTGCAAGTCTCTTCGAATTATCAGTTTGGTTTGGCCTCCTAGATTGATCTTTCTTGCAATAGGAGAAGTGCTTAGCTTTGGGTTCAATCTTGCGGTGTCCTTTCCCAGTGATAGCAGGGGCAGCAAGGCACGTATTGTATTGTTGCCATCGAGTATAACAAGATGGGGTTTATATCATATTGCATGAGTTTATCCCTCAACATCATGTCATCTTACTTAAAGCATTACTCTGTTCTTTTGAACTTAATACTCTAATGCATGCTGGATAGCGGTCGATGTGTGGAGTAATAGTAGTAGATGCAGGCATGAGTCGGTCTACTTGTCACGGACGTGATGCCTATATACATGATCATACCTAGATATTCTCATAACTATGCTCAATTCTATCAATTGCTCAACAGTAATTTGTTCACCCACCGTAATACTTATGCTCTTCAGAGAAGCCACTAGTGAAACCTATGGCCCCCGGGTCTATTTTCCATCATATTAATCTTCCAACACTTAGCTATTTTTATTGCCTTTTATTTTACTTTGCATCTTTATTGTAAAATATGTTGGGGAACGTAGCAGAAATTCAAAATTTTCTCCGCATCACCAAGATCAATCTATGGAGTTTACTAGCAACGAGAGGGAAGGAGTGCATCTACATACCCTTGTAGATCGCGAGCAGAAGCGTTCAAGAGAACGGGGTTGATGGAGTCGTACTCGTCGTGATCCAAATCACCGATGATCCTAGCGCCGAACGGACGGCACCTCCGCGTTCAACACACGTATAGAGCAGCGATGTCTCCTCCTTCTTGATCCAGTAAGGGGGGAGGAGAGGTTGATGGAGATCCAGCAGCACGACGGCGTGGTGGTGGAAGTAGCGGGATTCCAACAGGGCTTCGCCAAGCGCTGCGGGAGGAGGGAGATGTGTCACGGGAGGGAGAGGGAGGCGCCAGGGCTTAGGGTTTGCTGCCCTCCCTTCCCCCCACTATATATAGGGCCAAGGGAGAGGGGGAGCACAGCCTTGGCCCTTCCTCCAAGGAAGGGTGCGGCCAGGGAGGAGTCCATCCTCCCCAATGCACCAAGGAGGTGCCTTCCCCCTTTAGGACTCTCCCTTTATCTTATCTCTTGGCGCATGGGCCTCTTGGGGCTGGTTCCCTTGGCCCATATAGGCCAAGGCGCAGACCCCACCGCCCATGTGGCCCCCGGGGCATGTGGACCCCTTGGTGGACCCCCGGACCCCTTTCGGCCCTCCCGGTACAATACCGATAATGCGCGAAACCTTTCCGGCGACCAAAACAAGACTTCCCATATATGAATCTTTACCTCCGGACCATTCCAGAACTCCTCGTGACGTCCGGGATCCCATCCGGGACTCCAAACAACTTTCGGGTTACCGCATACTAATATCTCTACAACCCTAGCGTCACCGAACCTTAAGTGTGTAGACCCTACGGGTTCGGGAGACACGCAGACATGACCGAGACGACTCTCCGTTCAATAACCAACAGCGGGATCTGGATACCCATGTTGGCTCCCACATGCTCCTCGATGATCTCATCGGATGAACCACGATGTCGAGGATTCAATCAATCCCATATACACTTCTCTTTGTCTACCAGTATAGTACTTGCCCGAGATTCGATCGTCGGTATCCCGATACCTTGTTCAATCTCGTTACCGGCAAGTCTCTTTACTCGTTCCGTAACACATCATCCCGTGATCAACTCCTTGGTCACATTGTGCACATTATGATGATGTCCTACCGAGTGGGCCCAGAGATACCTCTTCGTTTACACGGAGTGACAAATCCCAGTCTCGATTCGTGCCAACCCAACAGACACTTTCGGAGATACCTGTAGTGCACCTTTATAGCCACCCAGTTACGTTGTGACGTTTGGTACACCCAAAGCATTCCTACGGTATCCGGGAGTTGCACAATCTCACGATCTAAGGAAATGATACTTGACATTAGAAAAGCTCTTAGCAAATGAACTACACGATCTTGTGCTAGGCTTAGGATTGGGTCTTGTCCATCACATCATTCTCCTAATGATGTGATCCCGTTATCAACGACATCCAATGTCCATGGTCAGGAAACCGTAACCATCTATTGATCAACGAGCTAGTCAACTAGAGGCTTACTAGGGACATGGTGTTGTCTATGTATCCACACATCTATCTGAGTTTCCTATCAATACAATTCTAGCATGGATAATAAACGATTATCATGAACAAGGAAATATAATAATAACCAATTTATTATTTCCTCTAGGGCATATTTCCAACAGTCTCCCACTTGCACTAGAGTCAATAATCTAGTTCACATCACCATGTGATTAACACTCATAGGTCACATCACCATGTGACCAACATCCAAAGAGTTTACTAGAGTCAACAATCTAGTTCACATCACTATGTGATTAACACTCAATGAGTTTTGGTTTGATCATGTTATGCTTGTGAGAGAGGTTATTAGTCAACGGGTCTGAACCTTTCAGATCCGTGTGTGCTTTACGAATATCTATGTCATCTTGTGGATGCTACCACGCGCTACTTGGAGCCATTTCAAATAACTGCTCTACTATACGAATCCGGTTAACTACTCAGAGTCATCCGGATTAGTGTCAAAGTTCGCATCGACGTAACCCTTTATGACGAACTCCTTTTCACCTCCATAATCGAGAAAATTCCTTAGTCCACTAGATACTAAGGATAAGTTCGACCGTTGTCATGTGATCCATTCCCGGATCACTATTGTACCCCTTGACCAACTCATGGCAAGGCACACTTCATGTGTGGTACACAGCATAGCATACTGTAGAGCCTATGTCTAAAGCATAGGGGGCGACCTTCGTCCTTTCTCTCTCTTCTGCTGTGGTCAGGTCTTGAGTCTTACTCAATACTCACACCTTGTAACACAGCCAAGAACTCCTTCTTTGCTGATCTATTTTGAACTCCTTCAAAATCATGTCAAGGTGTGCGTTCTTTGAAAGTATCATCAGGTGTCTTGATCTATCTCTATAGATCTTGATGCCCAATATGTAAGCAGCTTTATCCAGGTCTTCCCTTGAAAAACTCCTTTCAAACAACCCTTTATGCTTTCCAGAAATTTTACATCATTTCGGATCAACAATATGTCATTCACATATACTTATCAGAAATGTTGTAGCGCTCCCACTCACTTTATTGTAAATACAAGTTTCTAACAAACTTTGTATAAACCCAAAAACTTTGATCACTCCATCAAAGCGTATATTCTGACTCCGAGATGCTTGCTCTAGTCCATGGAAGGATCGCTGGAGCTAGCATACCTTTTAGCATCCTTAGGATTGACAAAACCTTTCTGATTGTATCACATACAACCTTTCCTTACGAAAACTGGTAAGGAAACTTGTTTTTGACATCCATCTGCCAGATTTCATAAATGCAGCTAATGCTAACATGATTCCGACGGACTTAAGCATCGCTACGGATGAGAAAATCTCATCGTAGTCAACTCCTTGAACTTGTGAAAATTCTCTTTGCCACAAGTCGAGCTTCATAGACGTTAACATTACCGTCCATGTCCGTCTTCTTCTTAAAGATCCATTTATCTCAATGGCTTGCCGATCATCGGGCAAGTTCACCAAAGTCCATGCTTTGTTCTGATACATGGATCCTATCTCGGATTTCATGGCTTCTAACCATTTGTCGGAATATGGGCCCACCATCGCTTCTCCATAGCTCGTAGGTTCAGTATTGTCTAACAACATGATATCTAAGACAGGATCATGTACCACTCTGAAGTAGCACGCATCCTCATCGTCCTACGAGGTTTGGTAGTGACTTCATCCGAAGTTTCATGATCACTATCATAAGCTTCCACTTCAATTGGTGTAGGTGCCACGGGAACAACTTCCTGTGCCCTGCTACACACTAGTTGAAGTGACGGTTCAATAACCTTATCAAGTCTCCACCATCCTCCCACTCAATTCTTTCGAGAGAAACTTTTCCTCGAGAAAGGACTTGTTTCTAGAAGCAATTACTTTTGCTTCCAGATCTGAAATAGGAGGTATACCCAACTGTTTTGGGTATTCTATGAAGATGCATTTATCTGCTTTGGGTTTGAGCTTATCAGCCTGAAACTTTTCACATAAGCATCGCAGCCCCAAACTTTTAAGAAACGACAACTTAGGTTTCTCTAAATAGTGTCATCTCAACGGAATTGCGTGGTGCCCCTTTTAAAGTGAATGCGGTTATCTCTAATGCCTAACCCATAAACGATAGTGGTAATTCGATAAGAGACATCATGGTATGCACCATATCCAATAGGGTGCAGTTATGATGTTCGGACACACCATCACACTATGGTGCTCCAAGCGGTATTAGTCGTGAAACAATTTCCACAATTTCTTAATTGTGTGCCAAACTCGTAACTCAGATATTCATCTCTGTGATCATATCACAGACATTTTATCCTCTTGTCACGACGATCTTCAACTTCACTCTGAAATTACTTGAACCTTTCAATAATTCAGACTTGTGTTTCATCAAGTAAATATACTCAACATCTACTCAAATCATCTGTGAAGTAAGAACATAACGATATCCACTGTGTGCCTCAGCACTCATTGGACTGCACACATCCAAATGTATTACTTCCAACAAGTTGCTCTCTTGTTCCATCTTACTGAAAACGAGGCCTTTCAGTCATCTTGCCCATGTGGTATGATTTGCATGTCTCAAGTGATTCAAAATCAAGTGAGTCCAAACGATCCATCTGCATGGAGTTTCTTCATGCATATATACCAATAGACATGGTTCGCATGTCTCAATCTTTTCAAAAACGAGTGAGTCCAAAGATCCATCTACATGGAGCTTCTTCATGCGTTCTATACCAATATGACTCAAATGGCAGTGCCACAAGTATGTGGCACGAACATGTGTATCACTGCAATCGAGATTCATTTTAGGTGCAAGACCATTGAAGGTATTATTCAAATAAACAGAGTAACCATTATTCTCCTTAAATGAATAACCGTATTGTGATAAACATAATCCAATCATGTTTATGCTCAACGCAAACACCAAATCTCGATGGTAGAGGGAGCATGCGATGCTTGATCACATCAACCTTGGAAACACTTCCAACACATATCGTCATCTCACCTTTAGCTAGTCTCCGTTTATTCCGCAGCTTTTATTTCGAGTTACTAACACTTAGCAACCGAACCGGTATCTAATACCCTGGTGCTGCTAGGAGTACTAGTAAAGTACACATTCATATAATGTATATCCAATATACTTCTGTCGACCTTGCCTGCCTTCTCATCTACCAAGTATCTAGGTTAGTTCTGCTTCAGTGACCGTTCCCCTCATTACAGAAGCACTTAGTCTCGGGTTTGGGTTCAACCTTGGGATTCTCCACTAGAGCAGCAAATGATTTGCTGTTTCATGAAGTATCCCTTTTTCCCTTGCCCTTCTAGAAACTAGTGGTTTTACTAACCATCAACAATTGATGCTCCTTCTTGATTTCTACTTTCGCGGTGTCAAACATCGCGAGTTGCTCAAGGATCATCATGTCTATCCTTGATATGGTATAGTTCATCGCGAAGCTCTAATAGCTTGGTGGCAGTGACTATGGAGAACCATCACTATCTCATCTGGAAGATTAACTCCCACTCGATTCAAGTGATTGTAGTACTCAGACAATCTGAGCACATGCTCAACGATTGAGCTTTTCTCCCTTAGTTTGCAGGCTTAAGAAACTTGTCAGAGGTCTCATACCTCTTGACGTGGGCACTAGTCTGAAATCCCAATTTCAGTCTTCGGAACATCTCATATGTTCTGTGACGTTTCAAAATGTCTTTGGTGCCACAATTCTAAACCGTTAGCATTACGCACTGAACTATCACGTAGTCATCAAAACGTGTATGCCAGATGTTTCGCAACATCTACAGACGACGCTGAGGTTCAGCACACCGAGCGGTGCATTATGGACATAAGCCTTCTGTGCAGCAATGAGGACAATGCTCAGTTTACGGACCCAGTCCGCATAATTGCTACTATCAACTTTCAACTAAATTTTCTCTAGGAACATCTCTTAAACAATAGAGCTATGACATAATTTGCAAAGACCTTTTGACTATGTTCATGATAATGAAGTTCATCTGATTAATGAACTCCCACTCAGATAGACATCCCTCTAGTCATCTAAGTGATACATGATCCGAGTCAAACTAGGCCGTGTCCGATCATCACGTGAGACGGACTAGTCATCATCGGTGAACATCTCCATGTTGATCGCATCTACTATACGACTCATGTTCGACCTTTCGATCTCTTGTGTTCCGAGGCCATGTCTGTACATGCTAGGCTCGTCAAGTCAACCTAAGTGTTTCGCATGTGTTCCGAGGCCATGTCTGTACATGCTAGGCTCGTCAACACCCGTTGTATGCGAACGTTAGAATCTATCACACCCGATCATCACGTGGTGCTTCGAAACAACGAACCTTCGCAACGGTGCACAGTTAGGGGGAACACGTCTCTTGAAATTTTAGTGAGGGATCATCTTATTTATGCTACCGTCGTTCTAAGCAAATAAGATGTAAACATGATAAACATCACATGCAAATCATAAAGTGACGTGATATGGCCAATATCATCTTGCGCCTCTGATCTCCATCTTCGAGGCGCGGCATGATCACCTTCGTCACCGGCATGACACCATGATCTCCATCATCATGATCTCCATGATCGTGTCTTCATGAAGTTGTCTCGCCAACTATTACTTCTACTACTATGGCTAACGGTTAGCAATAAAGTAAAGTAATTACATGGCGTTTTCATTGACACACAGGTCGTACAATAAATTAAGACAACTCCTATGGCTCCTGCCGGTTGTCATACTCATCGACATGCAAGTCGTGATTCCTATACAAGAAAATGATCAATCTCATACATCACATATATCATTCATCACATCCTTTTGGCCATATCACATCACATAGCATACCCTGCAAAAACAAGTTAGACGTCCTCTAATTGTTGTTGCATGTTTTATGTGGCTGCTATGGGATTCTAGCAAGAACGTTTCTTACCTACGCAAAACCACAACGTGATATGCCAATTTCTATTTACCCTTCATAAGGACCCTTTTCATCGAATCCGATCCGACTAAAGTGGGAGAGACAGACACCCGCTAGCCACCTTATGCAACTAGTGCATGTCAGTCGGTGGAACCTGTCTCACGTAAGTGTACGTGTAAGGTCGGTCCGGGCCGCTTCATCCCACGATGCCGCCGAATCAAGATAAGACTAGTAACGGCAAGTAAATTGACAAAATCGACGGCCACAACTACTTTGTGTTCTACTAGTGCATAGAAACTACGCATAGACCTAGCTCATGATGCCGCGGTTGGGGAACGTAGCAGAAATTCAAAATTTTCTATGCATCACCAAGATCAATCTATGGAGTTTACTAGCAACGAGAGGGAAGGAGTGCATCTACATACCCTTGTAGATCGCGAGCGGAAGCGTTCAGGAGAACGGGGTTGATGGAGTCGTACTCGACGTGATCCAAATCACCGATGATCCTAGCGCCGAACGGACGGCACCTCCGCGTTCAACACACGTACAGAGCAGCGACGTCTCCTCCTTCTTGATCCAGCAAGGGGGGAGGAGAGGTTGATGGAGACCCAGCAGCACGACGGCGTGGTGGTGGAAGTAGCGGGATTCCAACAGGGCTTCGCCAAGCGCTGCGGGAGGAGGGAGATGTGTCACGGGAGGGAGAGGGAGGCGCCAGGGCTTAGGGTTTGCTGCCCTCCCTTCCCCCCACTATATATAGGGCCAAGGGAGAGGGGGGCCCAGCCTTGGCCCTTCCTCCAAGGAAGGGTGCGGCCAGGGAGGAGTCCATCCTCCCCAAGGCACCTAGGAGGTGCCTTCCCCCTTTAGGACTCTCCCTTTATCTTATCTCTTGGCGCATGGGCCTCTTGGGGCTGGTTCCCATGGCCCATATAGGCCAAGGCGCACACCCCACAGCCCATGTGGCCCCCCCGGGGCATGTGGACCCCTTGGTGGACCCCCGGACCCCTTTCGGCACTCCCGGTACAATACCGATAATGCGCGAAACCTTTCCGGCGACCAAAACAAGACTTCCCATATATGAATCTTTACCTCCGGACCATTCTGGAACTCCTCGCGACGTCCAAGATCTCATCCGGGACTCCGAACAACTTTCGGGTTACCGCATACTAATATCTCTACAACCCTAGCGTCACCGAACCTTAAGTGTGTAGACCCTACGGGTTCGGGAGACACGCAGACATGACCGAGACGACTCTCCGGTCAATAACCAACAGCGGGATCTGGATACCCATGTTGGCTCCCACATGCTCCTCGATGATCTCATCAGATGAACCATGATGTCGAGGATTCAATCAATCCCGTATACAATTCCCTTTGTCTACCGGTATAGTACTTGCCCGAGATTCGATCGTCGGTATCCCGATACCTTGTTCAATCTCGTTACCGGCAAGTCTCTTTACTCATTGCATAACACATCATCCCGTGATCACTCCTTGGTCACATGGTGCACATTATGATGATGTCCTACCAAGTGGGCCCAGAGATACCTCTCTGTTTACACGGAGTGACAAATCCCAGTCTCGATTCGTGCCAACCCAACAGACACTTTCGGAGATACCTGTAGTGCACCTTTATAGCCACCCAGTTACGTTGTGACGTTTGGTACACCCAAAGCATTCATACGGTATCCGGGAGTTGCACAATCTCATGGTCTAAGGAAATGATACTTGACATTAGAAAAGCTCTTAGCAAACGAACTACACGATCTTGTGCTAGGCTTAGGATTGGGTCTTGTCCATCACATCATTCTCCTAATGATGTGATCCCGTTATCAACGACATCCAATGTCCATGGTCAGGAAACCGTAACCATCTATTGATCAACGAGCTAGTCAACTAGAGGCTTACTAGGGACATGGTGTTGTCTATGTATCCACACATGTAGCTGAGTTTCCTATCAATACAATTCTAGCATGGATAATAAACGATTATCATGAACAAGGAAATATAATAATAACCAATTTATTATTGCCTCTAGGGCATATTTCCAACAAAATACCAAAAATATTATCTTATCATATCTATCAGATCTCACTTTCGTAAGTGACCGAGAAGGGATTGACAACCCCTTTATTGCGTTGGTTGCGAGGTTTTTATTTGTTTGTGTAGGTGCGAGGGACTTGAGCGTGCCCTCCTACTGGATTGATACCTTGGTTCTCAAAAACTGAGGGAAATACTTACGCTACTTTACTGCATCACCCTTTCCTCTTCAAGGGAAAACCAATGCAGTGCTCAAGAGGTAGCAAGAAGGATTTCTGGCGCCGTTGCCGGGGAGTCTACGCAAAAGTCAACATACCAAGTACCCATCACAAACTCCTATCTCCCGCATTACATTATTTGCCATTTGCCTCTCGTTTTCCTCTCCCCCACTTCACCCTTGCCGTTTTATTCACCCTCTCTTTTCCGCTCGCCTCTTTTTGCTTGCTTTGTCGTTATGGATAGTCCTCTATCTTCTCCGTTGTCTCCCGAGAATGAAGTTCTTAATTTTATGCAAAGGGAGGGAGAAAATCTAAAAGACGCTTGGTATAGAATTTGCAATGTTCAAAATAGATCTACCAGGAAGCAATCTACTTCCGTTCTTCTCCGCAATTTCTATGTAGGCACTACTCCTTGGTACAGATATATTCTTGATACCATTACTGGAGGGAATTTCTTGGGTAGCCATACTTTTGATTCTTATAATGCTATGATAGATTTGTTTGGCTCACCACCTCTTTTGGTTAATGGAACTATGTTAACTTTGGAACATGTGATGCAAAGGCTTGAAATTGTTGAAAATAAAGTTGCTACAGTAGAGTTGATTGAGAATTTGGATAAAAAGATCCACAACCAAATTACCCAATATGGATCTAAGGTGGGAGTTCTTCTGATTTTTTTATGGAAAATGAACCTATAGTCAATGAAAGAATAGATCAAGATTCTACTAGAATTGATAAACTTGAGGGAATTATCACCAACTTGGGGACCTCTTTTTCTTCCTTTAAAAACACTCCAAATCTCCTACCAAAATTGCCAAGCTTGTTTATGTTCCTAAAAATAAGGGTGAATCCTCTAGTAAGGAAACTGCGGATCTAAAATCAGTAAGTGTTCATCCCAATCTTTTTGCTATCATTAAGGAACCATTTGTTGCAAATGATTTTCTTGATTTTGTGCCTAGAAGTTTGATAATTAATAAAAAGAAAGAAACTCCTAGGGGTTGTAGGTGTCCTATTGAAGAATTACCTACCAATGATGGCAATACCTAGATCTATCCTTGCTTTTATGCCTAGCTAGGGGCGTTAAACGATAGCGCTTGTTGGGAGGAAACCCAATTTTATTTTAGTTTTTTTATTTTTTGCTTCTGTTTAGGAATAAATCTTTGATCTAGCCTCTGGTTATATTTATTTTTATGTTTTAATTAGTGTTTGTGCCAAGTTAAACCTATAGTATCTTCTTGGATGATAGTTATTTGATCTTGCTGAAAATTCCAGAAACTTTCTGTTCACGAAAACAATTGTTAAAAATCACCAGAACGTGATAAAATATTGATTCCAATGGCTGCTGATCAATAAATAAATTGTCTAGGTCGTCCTATTTTTTCTGAATTTTGTGAGTTCCAGAAGTTTGCGTTAGTTACAGATTACTACAGACTGTTCTGTTTTTGATAGATTCTGTTTTTCGTGTGTTGTTTGCTTATTTTGATGAATCTATGGCTAGTAAAATAGTTTATAAACCATAGAGAAGTTGGAATACAGTAGGTTTAACACCAATATAAATAAATAATGAGTTCATTACAGTACCCTGAAGTGGTTTTTTGTTTTCTTTCGCTAACGGAGCTCACGAGATTTTCTGTTAAGTTTTGTGTTGTGAAGTTTTCAAGTGTTGGGTAAAAGATTTGATGGATTATGGAACAAGGAGTGGCAAGAGCCTAAGCTCTGGGATGCCCATGGCACCCCAACATAATCTAAGGACACCAAAAATCCAAAGCTTGGGATGCCCCGGAAGGCATCCCCTCTTTCGTCTACTTCCATCGGTAACTTTATTTGGAGCTATATTTTTATTCACAACATGATATGTGTTTTGCTTGGAGCGTCTTGTATGATTTGAGTCTTTGCTTTTTAGTTTACCACAATCATCTTTTCTGTACACACCTTTTGAGAGATACACACATGATTCGGAATTTATTAGAATACTCTATGCGCTTCGCTTATAATTTTTGAGCTATATAGTTTTTGCCCTAGTGCTTCACTTATATCTTTTAGGGCACGGCGGTGGTTTTGTTTTATAGAAACTATTCTTCTCTCATGCTTCACTTATATTATTTTGAGAGTCTTAAACAGCATGGTAATTTTCTTAAATAGGAAAATTAATCCTAATATGCTAAGTATTCAAGACTAGTAAAAAATTTCTTATGAGTGTGCTGAATACTAAGAGAAGTTTGATGCTTGATGATTGTTTTGAGATATGGAGGTAGTGATATTAAAGTTGTGCTAGTTGAGTAGTTGTGAAATTGAGAAATACTTGAGTTGAAGTTTGCAAGTCCCGTAGCATGCACGTATGGTAAGCGTTATGTAACAAATTTGAAACATGAGGTGTTCTTTGATTGTCTTCCTTATGAGTGGCGGTCGGGGACGAGCGATGGTCTTTTCCTACCAATCTATCCCACTAGGAGCATGCGCGTAGTGCTTGGTTTTTGATGACTTGTAGATTTTTGCAATAAGTATGTGAGTTCTTTATGACTAATGTTGAGTCCATGGATTATACGCACTCTTACCCTTCCATCATTGGTAGCCTCTTCGGTACCGTGCATTGCCCTTTCTCACATTGAGAGTTGGTGCAAACTTCGCCGGTGCATCCAAACCCTGTGATATGATACGCTCTGTCACACATAAACCTCCTTATATCTTCCTCAAAACAGCCACCATACCTACCTATTATGGCATTTCCATAGCCATTTCGAGATATATTGCCATGCAACTCTCCACCGTTCCGTTTATCATGACACGTTCATCATTGTCATATTGCTATGCATGATCATGTAGTTGACATCGTATTTGTGCCAAAGCCACCGTTCATAATTTTTCATACATGTCACTCTTGATTCCACTACAAAAAATACACTTCCGTGATGATACTTGTTTGTCACAGTAGGTCGCATTTCTTGTCATGCATGTACATCCATGACAGAATCAAGATAGTCATACCTGTGCTGTCGTAGAAGTGTTCCATGACATTACCAAAATTATCATCACGGAAGTGTCCACTTCCATGACGATAAATCACGCGTCACAAAAGTGCTTTCGTCAAGGGTGACTGACACGTGGCATCCACCGTAACGGAACACCGTTAAGCTATCGGGTCCGGTTTTGGATCCGATAACCCGTTAACAGCCCCGACCAATGGGGATTTTCCACGTGTAAAATCATCATTGGCTGGAGGTAACACGTGTCGGCTCACCGTTGGGACATATGTCATCCACTCATTGGACACAAAGCGCCTATGATACGTCGACACTTTGCATGGCCCAACAGAGGCCCATTCATGTGAAAAGGCCGGCCCGTTTGACTTGGTCAAAAGGTGGCGGGCCGGCCCACGGCAAGCCTATTAATGGCATGTTCGCATATAGCCCATTTACAACCCGCTATCCCAGGGCCCGTTTACGGCCTATCCGAATTAGGCCCCGTAGCTTCATCTGGGCCGTCCAATATAATTCCAGCCAATTTTAACTTCTGGCCCATGTATGGCCCATGACGTCTATCGGCCCATATGAGGCCCTTAGTAACCCTCAGCCCTTTAACGACCCGTGGTAAAACTGGCCCGTAATGAACAGTGTATCACTTTATACCCATTAACGGCCCATTATTCTGTTGGGCCGTTTCCAGCCCATGATATCTTTCGGCCTTCTCAAGGCCCATTTAATCTTGGGCTCATTTCCAGCATTCGGTTACTTACGGACCGTTACTGTCATTTTCTGCTTGTGGGCCAAATTCAGCCCTTGGTTACAGTCGGCCCGTTTGCGGCCCGTTAATACGTTTGGCCGTTTTCATGTCGAAAAAAACCCGTTGGGCTGTTTTCATATAGTTATCAAATACGACCAATAAATGGCCCGTTATTGTCCACGAATAGTACGACCCATGATTGGCGAAATGATGATACGCCCCGTAGAAGGCCCATGGATCGTACGGCCCGTAAAAGGCCCATGGATCGTACGGCCTGTAGAAGGCCCATGGATCCTACGGCCCGTATAGAAGGCCAATGGATCCTACGACCCGTAGAAGCCCCATGGATCATACGGCCCGCAGGAGGCCCATGGTTACAACAGTCCGTGTGTTGCCATGATTATTAGAAAAACACAGAAAAAGAACTGCAGTGACTACAAGCAAACAACTAAACAAGACAATAAGGAAATAAATAAGCAAGCAATTAACACTAGACTATTACTGCTATTACACATATTACATCCACTGGGCATCAAAGTTCGCCACCAGTGCAAATATAGGGAACAAAGCAGCATATTACATACACTGGCCGTCAAAATTGGCCACCAGTGCAAATAAACGCGGCAGCAAAACAAGAGCATAACTGAAACAACTTCATAAGAGCTCAAGAAACTTGGTATCCACCATGCTGGTAATAAGCTTAGCAAGCTTATTAGCTTTCTCCTATTTGGCGCTAAAATCCTCCAACGCTTGCTGTTGCACCAAAAAGTATGCATCTGAATGCTCCAGGGACTTCCGCAGTCCTTCCGCTTCCGTTGGCGAAACGCATTGCGCATAACTATGCTTAATCTGTGCATAACTGCGCATAAGCATGCGCTTTGGTCAGTAAAGCGCAAGGCGGTGGCAAAACGCACAATTAACGCCTAGCGCTTTTTTGAACTATGATAGCAATGGAATCTTAAATTAGAACAGTCGTTCTTCAGGTTTAGGCACCTGTTCTACATGAACAGAGTACAATAAGACGCAAGAATATAGTACTTAAAATAGTAAATGAGCTCATAGACCTTACCACATTCTTGGTTCGGGACCAGTACAGAACAAGGCGTTCCCAGTCATCGTCCAGTAAATGTGTCTCAGGAGAACGTAAGGGAATTTGATGAGTTTCTTTGCCACTGAAGTACGTTTTCTTCAGGTAATTCCGATACTGCCACCAAGCATTCTTGAAGATAGCAGAGGTATTAGCATAGGTTACCTCATCCTGAGTTTCCAAATCGGTCCTTCTCTATAGAGAAAAATGGGAAAATTTGTTGTATTATAACCATCATGGAGGTAGGATGTATGGGACAAAGCAAAGTAATTGCCACGAATAACATTACTTACACATAACTCCTTGACAAACACATGCAACTGGCATTTTCCTTCATCTTCAGTATAATATTTCCAAGATGGGAAGATACGCACATATGATTTAACAAAATCAAATGCGATAGATGCTAAACTATGACTAGCTGGTTGTGCTTCCTCCACAGGAATAGGCGTCCTAACTGGTGGAGTTGGGGTTCGCCGTGGTAGTACTGGCCCTTTGGGCACTGGAGCTGCCTTACTAACTGCTCTTGTTTGGGAGCTCTGTGGTGGAGATGGTGCTGTGTCAACAGGAACTGGGTTACTATCTGCTGAGGTTGGGGTTAGATTGGGTGAAGCTGGTTCTCTGTCCATCACAGTAGGGGTACAATCTGCGAGAGTTTGGGTTATGTGTGGTAGGGCTGGTTCTCGTGCATTTACAACCGGGGTACTATCTCCACCAAGAGGTAGCACTGTTTTATTTGAAGACCATGTTTTTAGTCCGCTAGATGCTAGCATCACCCGCTCCAATTCAAATGGCTGATAAACAGGAAACATAGTTGAATGTACATACATTGTATGAGAGACATATGCAATAGATAGTGTGGAAAAAAGAGGGCATGAAATAGTTGACATGTATATCTATATCTACTAATAAAGCAAGGTGCGTTTCTCCAATTTTTTCATCTGTTCACCATCAAAAGATTTTTTTTGTATTTGAGGTGGTACTAAACTTTTGTCGTTGTCTCTTAGCAAAGGAAAAACGATTTCTGCAGAATTACGTGCGTGGGTCGTGCGCTCTATGGCCCAGTAAATTCAGCCCAGTTTTCCCTGCCCACACAGCACTAAAAAATTATATTTCCCGCAAAATGCGAGAAATAGTTTCTGCTACCCACAGGGCACCCAAGACTCGGCGGCCCATTTTTGCTCGTGTTCTGTTTCAGTTTTTCTTTTTCTGTTTCTTTCTCTTTGTAATTTCTGTTTCTTTTTTATTTTTCACATTCTAAGTCTATTTTTTTACTTTTCTTCTGAAATTCGAAATTTTCAAAAAATGTTTGCAATTTCAATTTTTTTTTCAATTTCGTAAAAAGTTACGAATTAAAAAATGTGTTCCTGTTCAAAAAAATGTTTGGCTTTTTTTCTCATGCCAATAATTGTTCAAAATTATAAAAATATTCCCATTTTTACAAAAACAAATGTTGTTATTTTCCGAAAAATCTAGATTAAAAAAATGCATTTGACAAATGTTCCAAATTTGAAAAATATTTTGTTTTAGTGATATGTTCAAAAATTCAAAGTAATGTTAGCATTAGAGAAACACATTTTCTAAAATTCTCCTGAATATTCAAAACATATTTTAATTTTGAAAAATTGTTCACAACTTAAAACCTGTTCATATTTTCTATAAAGGTTCATGTTTTTAAGAAATTTATATGAATTTCAGGAAATGTTCCGTTCAAATTTTTTGTTCTTGCTTTGTTTTAAAATCTATGGAATTTTCAAAAAAAAATTGACGTTACCAAGAATATTCGGTAGTTCATGTTATGAATTCCAAAATTGCGTTCATTCTATAAAATGTTTGCAATTTAATTTTTTTTGTCATTCTGATTTTTTTTTCTGAATTTTAAAATGTATTCCAATTTTTTGGAAACTATTTAGTTTTTTTGAATTTGATGAAGATTTTAAAAATGTTGCAAATTTGAAAAATATTCTTTTTTTTGTGATATATTGAAAAAGTTGAAAATAATGTTTGCATTAAATGACTCATTTTCTAAATTTCTTCTATTTGTTCAAAATATGTTCCCTTTTCCTAAAATTGTAAACAAATTAAAAAATATCCGCATGCTTTTAAGAAATGTTTGTGAATTTCAACAAATGTTCCCCTCAAAAAAAATTCTTGTTTTTCTAAACGTATGGAATTTTCCAAAAAAATGTTCGTAATTTGGAAAATTGTTCACGTTGCCAAGTATATTTGGCAGTTCACAGCTATCAGTTTCTGAAAAGTTCAAAAAAATGTTTTGAAGTTCACGTTGCATTATGTTCTTTAATGTTCACGCTGACCATTGGTTAACAGGATGCGTTTGATTGAGTGGCTAGCAACATGTGGTCGGGTTTTTGAGGTCGTGAGTTCGATCACTCCCATACTCCGTATCTGGTACATCGAGCTAAGTCAGCTTGTTCAGAACAAGGGACACCATAAATTTTAACGGTGATAGCTTCCATGTGCCAATAAAAAAGAATATGCAGGTTAATTATAATTGAAAGAAATTATTGGTACGTGAGAATACGGTCATGTGAGGGTCTTGTTCCATTCTTATATTGAGCTAGAGGCATGTAATTTTATCATCCCGTTGCAACACACGGGCATGTGTGCTAGTTGTTTAACTAAAACGGATAGCATGACATAATTTCACATATATGATGTCTATCTAAACTGGATAGCATAGCATAACATAATTTAAAGATATGATAAATAACTAAACAGGATCGCATGACATAATTCACCTACATGTTATCTAAGTATCAGGATCGCATCATTTAATTCACATATGTGATTTATATGCTAAACAGAGGGCATTAGATATGATGTCTAAACTAAGAACATGGTGTTGAATATTGTGTATATGATGTCTAATCTATGCAATGCAAGACACCATATGCATGATATGAGCAGTATAACCGTGTCAAGTTAGAGCATACACCTCGGTGGGGGAATATGACTGGTCATCTGTCTCTGAATCCATCTCCGAGGAGCTATCGGGACCCAACAAGAGATCTGCTTCGACAGGTAGCACTGTCTGCTCAGAAGGCCTTGTTTTCACTCCAGATTTTTCAATCTCCCACCCAAATGGCTGATTCACAAGAAGAGTAGTTTAATGTACAAACATTGTCGACAAATGGAAATGTAATGAAGAAAATGATGGGCAAGATATCATTCAAATATATGATGCCTGGTTAAACAGGATGGCATTGCACATTTCACGTATATTATGGCTGGCTAAAAGACATGAGACTGCACAATTCCCATATATGACATATAAACTAAACAGGTGGCATTACAGAACTTGTCTAAACTAAGCAGATGACATATATGATTTCCAAAGTAGGCACTGCAAGGCAACATATGCATGATATGACTAACATCATCATGCCAAGGTAGAGTAAACACCTTGGGGGATAAATAGGAGTGGTCAGCGGCGTCTGAATCCACCTTTGAACAGATAGCTTCATCTGGATTACAATCTGGAGAGGGGTGGGGAGGGTTTGCCATTGAACCCACCATGGAGCGATGTCTGCATGACATTGTATTGCCGCGCAAAACTCTTCTCTTTTTCTCTACATGTTCAGCATGACTGTGTACAATATCTGAGATGCATACAAAAAAATATGGTGAGATTATGTAAGGAGAGCATGCAGAAATTTAGAGTGATGGTAACAACCAGTGGATGGATCTAAAAATAATGATAGCAGGCTGATGATTGCTTTAATTTAATAAAAAAGACAGATGATGATTGCTTTACTATTTGTTTCCCACCCAAGATGAACAACATAGGCATACCCTAGGTGAAGCAGATATTAGACGGAGATACTATTCATTGCTTCCTCGATATGTGCCCCATAACTAATTTAGAACTCAAGTTTGAACATTAATTTGGACCTGAGTTGGAGTCCAAGAGGTGAATAGGATGATAAAATAGCAGGTAATTTTAAGCAATGCATAACATAAGCAGAATCAAAAGAGTGCGACCTCTCTTGTGGACCCGTGTACTCCTCAGGTTCATCTGCTGAGTCGATGATGGTGATGCCGTTGCGGTGGGTGCCGGCGGCAGGGAAGGAGATCTGAGGCGGCGAAAGACGGTCAGGAGTCGTGATGTCTGGTTTGGTGGATGTTTCTGTCGATGGAGCACCTCAGGTGAGGTGGACGACGTCGCGGCAGGAGCAGGACAAACCACACAAAGTTCCCTTCGACACCTACCTGTAACTGAAGTAATTATGTAAGGGCTCATTTGGCTTGCATGATTCTAAAAACGCAGGGATAAGAAAAACACCGGAATAGGATAGGAATGCACATGGTAAACAGAGCATTTGTAAACACAGGATTTCTGTCAACTTGGGTCTTTTGGTTTACAGGAATTGGAAGAGCAGAGGAATGCAAAGAAACATGGCCAAAATAAAGTGAAACCATATGAAAGCGTGTAGAGTTAGAATGTTATTCTGCCACTAATGCACTTGGTCCTGTTTTCATGCATAGGATTTTGAAAAGTAGGTCCAGGTGGATGTTTTGCTTCATTCCTTTCAACAAAATGCATGAATAATTGAATAGTAGAGTGCCATTGAAAAATTCCCTACTGCTATGTTTTTCCGTCGAACCAAAATAGCCCTAATGGATCGACATGAATGTATAGTAATAAGTGATGCAACAAGTGTACAACCTCTTTGCCGTAGCCGTGTCGACCTCAGCATCATTGGGTTGGTCGCTGAAGCAGTTGAGGCAGAGGTGGCTGTCGGAGGTGTGGAGGAAGATCTGAGGAATCTGTAGACGGCGTCCAGGGCACTGCTCTGTTGTGATGGATCGTTCTGTTGTTGGAGCAGCCCCGGTGAGCCGTAAGACGTCAAGGCTGAAGCAGCACAAGACAGACATCATCAACTCAAGTGGGATTCTAATAGCATGTCCAATAGATGATGTAAAATAGATGTAAAATTTACATCACCAAAAACCACCTGACTACAACAGATGAGGTAAAAACTGTTGACTCTGAACTTATCTGTCGAAACTGAAATTTATTGTGGAATCTGAATGTTACTCTCAAAGCTGAACGCAATGGTAGCAGAGAGGCACTTGACATGTAGTTTAGGGAGGGCCTGCAGTTCATCTTCAACCTGCACCCCCCTGAGCCGCCAGCCACCACCGGCCGAACCGCCGGCCCCAGCACCGCCTCGCCGCCCCGAAACAACTCCCCACCGCCGGTCCGCCGCCGCCCCGGCCAGCCCTATAGGCCCCCCGCCCCCACCCTAAACCCTAAGATAGATAGTGGGGGTACCTCTCCGGCGATCCCCCGTCCCCGCTGCGGGTGGTTCTTCCTTAACTCCGGCGAGCCCCACACCCCCTGAAAATCGACTGACCCAAAAGTCGATTCAGTCGACTGAAGTGTAGCTAAATCGGAGCAAAGGAGCAGCACGAGCGAGGGGGAGAGCAGCAGCAGCAGCGCGAGCGAGCCAAAGCCAGAGCAGCAGCAGCTGGGCGAGCGAGCGATCGAGCGAGAGCCAGAGCAGCAGCAGCGCGAGCGAGCAAGCGAGAGCCGGAGCAGCAGCAGCTGGGCGAGCGATCGATCGAGCGAGAGCCAGAGCAGCAGCAGCAGTGCAAGCGAGCGAGGGCCGGAGCAGCAGCAGCAGATCCGGCTGGTATGGACACCACCGTCGAAGGGGCCTCGCACTGGGGGAGAGCCACCATGGAGATGTCGCCCGCGGCGCCGGCTTCAAGGTAGCCGCTCCATGGGAGTGCGGGATGGAGCACCATCGGTGCCGGGAGGTCGAGCTAAGGAGAAGGTGTGATGCGATGAGTGTACAACCTCTTTGGTGGCGCCGAGTAGGCCACGGCTTCGTCCCAGGAGTCGGTGAGGATGCTGCGGTTCGGGTGGAGCAGGTTAAGGCGGCGCTGTGGGGATGGAGCAGCCGAGATAGACGAGGCGATCGTCGAAGTAGCTCCTTGGAGGTGGAGGACGGGGCGGCTGAACCGGCAGGACGACGAGATGGACGACGGATCCTCATCCGGGGTGGTGGACGAGGGACGTCGAGCTGTTGCGGTGGACGATGTCGTCGGGGAAGAGGCTCCGGCTGGGCAGTGGTGAGGTGGCGGACGGAGGAGGGTGGGGTTTCACGGCTGGAGTGGAGAGGTTATGGCGGCCTGGGATTTCGAATGGCAAAAAGGAGGCGATGGGAGGGGGTGAACCATGACTTAGGGACGCACTTGTCCAAAATGTAGGGTGTGTTACAAAAGTACCCCACACCGATTTGAACTAGCGGCCCTTTCGGCTCAGGGTTAGAAGGGGGATTTCACGTGTCGGGATTTGGCAGCTGAAGGGAGTTTTCGCGCGCGTTGTAATTTCGGGATAGCAAGGCACGGGTTGTGAAGGCGCCAGTTTTGGGAGCACAATATCTGAATTTTCGGGATATAACAAGGTGCGGGTTGAATTTTAGGGACAAGCCTAACATGTAATATTGTACTTGTACATACCAAATCAATTTGCACTTCCCTCAACCAAAAAGAAAACGAAAAAAATAAAACTATTCACACCACACAAAGAGAGAGTCTTGCCATGTTTTACTATAAAAATGCTATTTAAAGCTACTCATACCAACAATTTAGTGCAATTAAATGCTATTCGGTAGTATGAATCCATGTTATGTCCAATTAAATTTTTTCGCTTGCTGTATAATGCATGTAACCTACTCCTAGCAACATTTTAGTGCATTCCAAATGTCTATACTACCGCTGCAATTCGAACTGAATTTGAAATCGTTTCTCTATTTCAATAACAAATCTACAATCATGATTGGTGCGAGCTTCAACCATCATTCGTGTATTACCTTAATAACACACCACATGATTACTATAGAGATAGATATGAACTATGTGTACTACATGAACTCGAATTCTATTTTTTGAATACAGTTGATGATGATTCCAAATAATAGTACATTTGATGTACTAACTATATATTCATAATCTAAACCATGTTCCATACGTGTACACCGTGTTTATCACACATAGTATAGTGCCCCGCCCCCTACATTATGACAAGTATTTAGACCTGAGCTGCAAAAGCCACACATTAGCCCAAATTATGATCAATGTTCTATATGTTATACGTAGTACTAGCAAGATGCCGATGCGTTCCACAGAACATCAACATGATCAAGGGAGGCCTAATTTGCAAATATGGAGAGGGGTGTGGGTATCTTTCTTCAAAATTGCCATAGTTTCCTTCCTATCCGTCAGATATTAATCGGACGACCTATATTGCAGGATGGCACCGTCATGAACAACTCCGTTTTTTTATAAGAGTAGAGATAAAATATATTATATGTAGTATAACATGTTCATAAGCACACGATGTGCATCACCGTTATATATATTCACACATGCGTCGGTTTAAAACACTATGATAAATTCTTCAAATATCCGAATTCGCCTTTTATAATGAAGTATGATCTCTATTCGTCTTTTACACCCACACAATCATCTTATCTTTGTAGCTAGCTAGCGCTAACTTTCTCTCGTGCATGCAGACGCCCGCATCCCTCTAACCCTCCCTCAGCATTCTCTAGCTCCAACGCGCAAATTCGTCTTTTCACTTTAGGTCGTTCACCCACGGTGTGTGTAGGCCCCCAGCTCCTTCTTTACGGCACACATCGATCGATATGCCTCTCTAGCCAGGTGTGCCTAGCACAAACACAAGCTTCCCCTCTTCTCTTATCACTGTCCATGCCTCACTCCCACCACTCTTTTCATCGATCTCGTACTCGCACACTCCTTCCCCCTCGATATAGTATGACTCTCGCACCACCTCCTAGACGCATCCCTCTCTCTCTATCCTTTTCCCCGTGCCTCATTTGCTTCTAACACACACATGCATGTATACCGATCGATCTCCCAACATATACCTAGGCTGATTTTAACTATTCCCCCCCATCGATCGACGTACCTCACAAGTTATGTCTCTCCTTTCTCTGACAAAGGACGATTGATCTTCCTATGTAGTTATGTCTGCTTACCACAGCCATATCGCCCCCCCTCATCATTCATGCATGCCTCCTGACCCGTCTCTCACACGCACGTGCACAGACAGACAGCCATCCCCTCTCTTATCCTATATTGCAGGCGTGCCCTCCGGTTGTCTAGCAATCCTATCCCACCATTTGTTAGAAGCAACTCCACTACCACCCCTCCAACACTCAGCTCTGTCTCTCTCCCAACCTTATTCCTCTCCTGCAATATGCATGGATGCTGATCGATCTCCCTTAATACATGAGGTAGATCGATCTCCCTTAATACATGAGGTAGGCCTCTCTCCTCCTCCACACATATACCAGCCATTGTACCTCTATAGTTAATTAGGCCTCCCTCCCCCGACACACACCGATAGTCGAGCGCTGTAAGTAGGTATCCATGCCACAGAGACAAACCTCACCTGTCCCCTCTCTCGTTCTAGTAGGCCAGCCACTCTGTATGTTTGACGTGGGCACACACAAATTCGATGGCACTCTTTATCGACCGCGCGAGCACACACACACACACATCATCCCTCTCTTCGATTCTATGGACACCTCAAGTCGATGATACCTCCACTCTCTTCTCATGGATCGCCCCCTCTATATATATGATATATCCAGGACTCTATTTCACACACATTGCATATGTTACATTTTTTGATTGACCCCCCCTAAAAAAATCTCTCACGAACCCACACGCTATATCTCTCTATGTTTGTATCTCTCTCACACAACCCCACGTAGGTGGTGTACGTATACAAGAGGAGAATAGGTGCGCCGTGCACGTACTCACACTTCGTGCCCAGCCACACCCGCACGGGTACACGGTGGAGCTCATTTCTGTACGAAATGGCAGCCCACGTGCTAATTTGAACGCGTGTAGCGGTTGTTTACCTACGGAGGTCGTGTACCACGCGTGCACGAAACAAAGTTCGACTTGATGCGTTGGCGCGTTATTTTTGAATAAAGTTATATCGCTCAATGGCACGTACACAGAATATAAACCGATATTTATGGAGAAAAAGGTAGTCCGCTCCACTATATACAACGGAGCCTCCCTGCCTGGTTTGTCTCTCTTCAGAGTATCTCACACAAGGCTACGGTGGCCTCTCTCTCTCACCGTTGGTCACTAATCCGGCTGCATCCCGTCCGCCGGCGGAAAGGGAGGACGTGCATCGTTTCTCCGATCGATGGCGCCGAGGCAGCACGTCCCGATCTGCGGTACACGCCGTTCTCTCTGATCAAGCTCCGGCGCGGTAGGGCCTATGCCACCTGCTCGCTGCCGCAGTATGGGCAGATTCCGCCCGCCGCCGCTCACCTAGTTACATCCCGACGACATCCAGGTATCCTCGGCCTTTTGCTCCACTGCCCATCTTCCCACGTCGCTGCATGTGGATCTTCCATAGTTTTTTGCACAAAACATAGCTCGTCCGGCGTACTTTCCATATTGCAATCTCGTCCTCACACCGTTTCAGACAAACACAACCGTGTTGTTATCTTCCCTTAGGAGAAGGAATATGCTTCTTTTTTGTCGTCGCAACTGTTATCAACAACATTTGTCTTTTTAGAAATTTCAAATGGGCATATTTTAGAGTGTAGATTCACTCATTTTGCTTCGTATGTGTACTCCCTCCGTTCCTAAATATTTGTCTTTCTAGAGATTTCAACAAGTGACTACACACGGAGCAAAATGAGTGAATCTACACTCTAAAATATGTCTATATACATCCGTATGTAGTAGTCCATTTGAATCTCTAAAAAGACAAATATTTGAGTAGTCACTCGTTGAAATCTCTAGAAAGACAAATACTCCAGAGTATATTTAAGAACCGAGGGGGTAGTGCACAGCCGCATGGGAGACTCAGACCGGTCGTTGCGCCGCATTAATAGTGAGTAATGAGCAGTCAAATCATAAGCCTCACCTTTCCCACTGTAAGTTGCTCGGAAGAAGCAACCATCAATACGCTCTTCTTTGAATCCGCTCATAATACTCCATCCGTCACTGTTTATAGAGCGCGCTTCAGAAAAAGAGAAAATCTCTGGGACCAAGGCGACTAGCGGTCGGCCTGAAAAATAGCATTGGTTGTTATAGCACGGCGTCTATTACTAGAGGAAATAATGCGTACACACATGCATGCAGTGCTTCCACCCCGGGTAGACACATGCATGCACGTACTCCACTCCGTAGTACTACATCGAGAGAAAATTGCGGTTACCACACCCTAATTAATTGAGCATTAAACCAAACGCGCCTAAAGTCTCTCTGGTGGTGGAAATGCATCATAATGAAGCGCGTCCTGTAAACTGTGATGGAGGGAGGAGTAGTATGAAGGTGCAAAACCAAGTACGCGTATGGCCAGTCGGTCAATGCACCTCGTCTTGGCATATCACTGACATGTGGGACCGGAGTGTGAGCAAACCGATCTCAATTGACGGCAAAATGGCCAACCCGCCGTTCCTTGAGAGAGATGAGGAGCGAGAACACACAGACGGGCTCGCACGGAGGCCAAGATATATTCGAGCATGGTTGATCGATATCATCATTACATGTTGGGCTGCCGTTTTCCGCCCTTTTCCGGAATAAATGTGTACTTTATCAAAGATTAAGAAAAATAAGAGTACAGAGGCTCCACCATGCGGTTCTACTAGTAGTACTACTCGTACTACTAAACCTTGCTCTTGGCTCTTCGCCTCTTCGTGAAGTCGAACAATGATGGTACTCCGCATGTTCGGTACTACAGTGTATGCCTCTGGCAATGTGACAGCAAATGAACTGATGCATGTCCACCGCCTGGGCGAGGTACGTTGCATTAGTCAAAAGGCGTAAGCGAGCTTCACCTTGTACTGCAAGCTTCTCCTCGTTCTGCGAGTTGATGGGACACACCAACAAGTAGTGCTAGTCCATACTCCCTCCTTTCCGGTTAATATGGCTTAATCTTTTTTGCGGGTAAATGAGAGAGCTTTATTCGTATATAAGCATTCTTAGGACGACTAGCCAAGACACTGGTCACTAGGAAGCGAGGTACCCCGCAAAAAAAGAAGTAGGAAGCGAGGTGTTTCATCAAGCCAGCTCTCGGCCACATCAAAGTGCAGCAAGCACGGTTCGCACAAAGATGCGCCGCAAGGTTTGCTGACCTGTTTAGAGGCTGAATAACAAAAAAGAGAGGAAATATTACCGAGCGCTCCTATTTGTAACAGGATATGAGCCAGAATTAAGCGAGAATTGTGGCGAGTGTTCCATGCAATCAACTTCCATTATCACATGCGAGAACCCTCGAGGAGAACCAAATGTGTTGAAGATTGCTTTATCACATTTTAAAAATATAATAAGAGTGCAGACGCTCCTCCATCCGGTTCCTAGTACTATTAAACTTTGCGCTTGGTTGTTCGCCTCTTCGGGAAGTGCAACAATAATAGTACTAGTATAGTGTATGCTTCTGGCAATCTGACACCGAATTAACTGTTGCACGTCCGCCGCCTGAGCGAAGGACAGTTTGCATTAGTCAAAAGTTTCTCCTTGTCTTGCGAGCCACCGCGCGCAAGCTTCACCCGTCCTGCAAGCTTCTCCTCTTTCGGTAAGTTGACGGGACACAACAAAGTAATGGTAGTCCATACTACCTCCTCTCCGGTTAATATGGCTTAATTTCAAACGAGATAAATACACTGTCTGTCACTATATATTTGTAAAATTACGGTCAGTGGACTTCATAATACGCTCATTGCGCTCAATATATACATTTTCGGTGTTTATACGGCCACTAGCTCACCCTGGCTGAGTATGTGTGTGCATGCACGTGTAGGTTGAGCACTTGAGCGTGACCGTGTGTGTTCCGTCGTGTGCTCGGACATGCATGCATTAGGGCGTCGCGCGCGTTTTTGCGTCCATGTGTACGTGTGACTGTTGCATACACGTAGGGGGAGTACGTGTAGGGGCCACTAAAGGAGCAGTCAAATCACACAGTAAGTTAGTCGGAAGAAGCAACCATCATTTCACTCTTCAATGACACGTACACAATATAAAATGGTTGATATCAAGAGAAAAAGAAAACCACTATATATACACTAGCAGGAGCCTAAGCTACAAGCCTGCTTGCTTGGGTTGCTCTCTTCACAAGCATAGAACGACGGTGGCCACACCGCTGGTCACATATCCGGCCTGATCCCGCTGCTGGGGGAAGGGAACAATGTTCTGCGTAGACGCGGTCGACATCGGCGAGGGAGAAAGTCCATAGTCGGTGCGTCCCAATCGGGGGTCAACGCGGTATGGACCGATGCTGCATCCCAGCCACCCTTCTAGCTACAGCCCGACATCCGTTTCAAAAATATTAGTGCGTGTCAACAAAAATTATACTAGTATCTCTGTTCCGTTTTGAAAAAAAAGCATATAAGCTGTTACTTCTTACCCAAAGGATATTTATATCCAACAGACACAAAATATCCATTCGACTGTTCGAAATTACTTTCACTGCTGATCTGATGTCGAGGTAATTGCTGCATCGCCACCAAAACCCACCATCTCTTAAGCTAAAGTAGACCGAGCTAACCCCTATATTAGCATATTACTAAGATAAACAGAAGGCACTGTAGAATCATTTAGGATGTGAGCTTGTCAATCTGAATGTGGAGGGACACCAGCTTAGCCCTGGCCAGCAGCTTGGGCGGAACTGTGAAGAAGGTCAGCTCCTGCATGGCGACATCGCCGGGATCCCTGCTGCTTGTCACCTCCATTTCCACCTTGACGGCGTCGGTCCTACCTTTGGGGTCCCCCGGCGGGCCGTTTGCCCACAGCTTGGCCACGTAGTATGACAGTGGGGATGCCCCCGCTCTGATGCAGACGACCGACATGGCGATAGGCGCGCCGATGTCGAGCACGCCGCCGACCAAGAAAAACGCGCGGCCGTCCTCCTCCGCGAGCAGCAAGAGCCGTGGCTCCGACAGTGGCACTTGTAGCTGGAGCGCCTTGCTGTACTGGATCCTGTGCACGGGCATGGGATGCACGGTGCTGATGTGGTGGGAGAGCCACGGCAGCGGGCCTTCGAAGCCGCAGACGGGCACAGGGAATTTGCAGGGCGCGAGCGGACACACGCTCTGGTGATCGGCGAGCTTGTGGTAAGTGACGTAGAGCCCACAGCCTTCGTGCGGGCACTCCACTCTCACCGAGGAGAGGACGGCGTCCACCGCCATGTTCCGCACATCGAAGCCACAGCCGCGCTCACACTTCTGGCACTACCGCTGGTTCCCAGGGCAATCGACGTGGCAGTCCACGCAAGCCAGGTGCCCTCCCATGCACTGCACAAATCAATCGAACAACACATCGATCAAGAAACCTGCACCTTGCTCGATCAGCCGAACGGACGAGGTGTATTCGAACCTCATACACTGGAGGCTTCAAGGGGCGGAGGCACAAGGGGCAGTGGAGCAAGGTGAGGTCCATCGAGACCATAGAGAGCTCCATCGTCAGGTCCTGTTCCGTCTGCATGATCTCGCCCTCCTCGTGCACAACCATCTCTCGCTTTATTAGGGCCAGGGCATTACAAAGCTTTACCGTCACATATTCATACTACTTCAACGTGCATTAAATCAACACATGCAAGTATCAAAAGGAGAGTCACGGCATGCATGCATGCATTGTAATTAATGCAACGGTAAACGCAAATTATTGAAATATCTCGAGTGCAGTGCTTTGATGTGCCGTGTCAACTCGTACAAGACCGAGAAGTTTGTTTACTACAACGCCCTCTCGCCTTAACCGCACCTGCCTTTGGCTGCATGACAGGTGGGCCACCGACCTGTTGGGCCCACCGGCAATGGATGCAAAGGCAAGAGCAGTAAGTCAATGAAGCTGCGTCCCTCCCTCGCCCATGAGCATGGTGGTTGGCAGGACTAGGAGAAGCTTTCGTTCGCTACATGCTCTCCCTCCCGTACACGGTGGACATGCAGCAGTTCAATCGGTGTCAGATGGCCAGAAGCATACTGTAGTACTCCTCCACTGCAGTAAGACTCCATCATTTTGTTCGACTCCCGAAGAGGCGAAGAGCCAAGCGCAGCCCGGACGCTCGTGTGGCAGTTTCATGTGTAGAGTAGTCTAGGATAGCGTGTACCGTGACTGTAAGCTTAAAATCGTTGGGGTCGGCTCCATGCTATATTTTTTGATTAAAATTATCTTCTGGACCTACCTGTCATCCTGGTGATTCTAGTTTGCACGCTCATCTGGTCAAGACAGGAATATATATTTAAATTTGTGGTGGGGTAAATGTTAGAGGTTGCAGCAAATGGAGTATTGTACACTGCGGGTCTTTCAGCCAAGTTTAGAGGCAACCATGTGGGGCCAGTGCTATGATGTGTTGCGTCAACTCGTACAACGAGGAGAAGCTTGATTTTACTACTAGACGCCTTCTCCCTCGCCCATGCGCACGGTGGCTCGCAGACGAGGACAGGCTTTTGCTTATACTCCCTCCTTACCTGTTTATAGGGCTCATATCTGAAATCCCACCAACCAAGGTAAATGTCTATTGGGTGAGGTGAATTGAGCTTATGTGAAAAATGCCCAATTACAACATCCTGGTGTTAAATCTCAGCCTGTTCAATTGCCAATGCAATTAACTATAGGGCCCCAAGCCCGCATGCGTCCCACTCTCTCTCTCATCCAGATGGCGCATGCACTGGTCAGTCTTCATTTTTTATCTCGTTTTAATGTCCAGTTTGCTGCATGCATGCAGCTGAGGGAAGAAAGGAGCAATGACTTGGCTGTGTGATTAATTTTCGTTTGAAAATGGTACCAGGGAATTAAATGCAATGCAGCAATCGAAAAGACCTCAGAGCTTTAACCAAGCTACTCTCAAAACAAGCCTTATAAAACGGAAATCTGAAGATTTTGAGTTGAGCCATATAAACCGGTAAGGAGGGAGTATAGTACTACAACAAGCTATCCCTCCCGCTCGCGGTGGACGGACATGCAGCAGTGGATTCGATACTGTAGAGGCAGTAGTAGTAACATCATTGTTCGTCTTCTCGAAGAGGCGAAGAGCCAAGTGCAACCCAAACGTGGCAGTTGCGAACCTTGGAGCACGCATATAGCCAGGCTCTTGCATGAGACAAAATTGCTATGTGAGCCCACTATTGTAGTAAGTACTTGCTAGTATAGCCCTGTAAACCAGAAAGGAGTATTTGCCTTTCTAGAGATTTCAACAAGTGACTAGACTACACCGAGATGGAGTACATATGGAGCAAAATGAGTGAATCTACACCGTAAATAAATACGTACTAGTTCTCTCGTTTTCCTCTCGGCTTTGGTCGCGGTGCACAATATTGAGTATACTAGTACTATCATCTTGAAATTTACAAAGTCACCATAGGCACCTCATCGTCGACGGGAACGTCTCCTCACACGCGAAAGACGCGAGCGGCAGTCGCCTCCATAGGTGCTTGAATGCCAAGGAGGGAGAGGGTAGCGGTTCCCGAGACGTTGAACGGTCAATGATGCATCCTCAAATTACTCTACATGCAGAGGGAATTAATTGGAGAAGCAGAATAGAGCCAGCACGATGTGAATGCAACAGAGTTTGGATTCTCATATAAAGGCGCCCCACCACTCCAATCCTTCTACTCCTTAGTCTCTGCGCAACACTGCTCACTCCCATCCAAGACCAAGTGACTAGAAGCCAGAAGCACCTATGGAGGCGATGGACGCGAGCGGCAGTCGGCTGTGCCAAATCATGCAAGGCGCCGGCCTGCGGCTCCGCGCCGCGCAGCATTTCCAGACGGTGCTGGCGACCGCCGGCGTCGTAGCCCTCGCCGATGCCGGCTTCGCCTCTCGCATGGACGACATGATGGTCAACTCCATCCGCAAGTTCGCTGCTGTCAAGAAGCGCGCAGACGACCTTGCCGTACTGCTCCAGCCCGCGCGCCCAGGCTCCTCATTGCCTGCCACCCTCATCGGCCTCCATGGTGATGAACTATTTCAAGCCCTGGTGGCCCTGCAGTTGTCGGAGGTCGCGATGAAGAATGTGCACCACGAGGCCACGCTCGTCGCGCAGCGCCTCGCCATCCAAGAAACCGTCGACCTGCACATCCACGTCTACGAGGAAATCGTCTACATAGGCCACTACAAGGCCAGTGAGGACAGAAAGACGTTGGCCTTCTTCCAGCGGCTGGAATCTTTGGACGCCATTGTTCAGAAGCACGTCTACCTGGCCACAAAAGCCGCTGCTACTTAGCCGTCGTTCGATGCATCTCTTCTTCTTGCCTCCTGTAACCAGCATCGCCTCGTGGCCTTAATGTTTTATTAGTATAGGAGTATATGGCATTTTTATTCCAGTAGTAATGTTTTCACTGTGAGGTGGGGCCGCAGTTGAGCAAACCGACCATCGGCAAGTCCCCATCCCGCCCACCGGGCGCCGGCTGAGTTTAGAATTAGACGAGAGAAATGAGGGAGAAGAGCTAGCTGTAGCACTGATGCTATTGTCAGATGGGACTCGCGTTGATGGAATAGGAGTATTGAGCACTCGTGCCTCTTTTTTTTAGGGAAAAAGCAGTCGTATGTCTAGTACTACCACTAGTTGGGTGCGTGCGACCTATACCTGTCATCACTTTAGGTCTCCTTTTCGAACCGCAGCTACGCTTCACCGTACATATTTTTTCATGCATTTATCCTCCTATATGTACTCCTAGGCTATTTCCACGAGCACCTTTTCGCCGACATGTGGGACATAGAGCATCTGGGTTGTAGTGCATGCACGACTCGGAGCATATGTCGGGGTACTTTACATTTCAGACCTCACGAATTACATGCAAACCCCCCGCGGAAGAATAAATAAATGAATGAATTACTACATGAAACCAGATTATTTTCATAGAAACCGGAGCACGTTCATTAAATTTTGGACATAACACGTTTATATAAAACTACCGGACCTAAACCAGTCTAAGGGCGTCTTTGATTTGTAGGATACTGAAAACATAGAAATGGGGAAAGTATGATGGCGATGAACCGAGACGAGGAGAACTCTACTAACTCAGTTAGAGGTTAGAGTTAGATTCTAACCCTGAACTAACTCTAAACCAAAGAGGTCTATGGATGGCAGGGTTAGATTGACAATAAATGTTCTTTCTCAATCACTGCGCAACACTGCTCACTCCAATCCAAGACCAAGTGACCAGAAGCCAGAAGCACCTATGGAGGCGATGGTCGCGAGCGGAAGTCGGCTGTGCCAAATCATCCAAGGCGCCGACCTGCGGCACCGCACCACGCAGCATTTCCAGACGGTGCTGGCGACCGCCGGTGTCGTAGCCCTCGCCGACGCCGGCTTCGCCTCTCGCATGGACAACATGATGGTCAACTCCATCCGCAAGTTCGGTGCCGTCAAGAACCGTGTAGCGAAAGCTCCTACTAGTCCTGCCAGCGACCACGCTCATGCGCGAGGGAGGGGGCATTGTAGTAATCAAACTTCTCGGTCTTGTACGAGTTGACGCGACACATCAAAGCACTGCACTCGATATAAGTCTTTTTACACATTTCAAATGGACTACTACATACGGATGTATGTAGACATATTTTGCTTCGTATGTAGTCACTTGCTGCAATCTCTAAAAAGACTTACATTTGGAAACGGAGGGAGTACAACGCATGCATGCATGCCATGACCTCCCTTTTGATACTTGCATGTGTTGATTTGATGCACCTTGCCAAATTTTGACTATACATTTAACTAACCAAATTTTCATGCATGTCACAAAAAATTACGGTGCTCGTTTGGATTGTGACTATGTTTGTCTTATGTTGCCACATTATTTTCCCCACACTTGCCACACTTGCCTAACTTGAGTTGCTCAAATTGTTAGACACACCTTGGCTTGCCTAAGGGAATCTTGCCACACTTTTTGTGTCTATGACATGTGGGGTTCACTGCTAATAAAAAAAATTCTTGTCTTAGGTGTGGCGAATAAAAAAAGACTTATATTTAGGAATGGAGGGAGTAGAAAATATAAATAATAATGCATGTTGGGGCAACCCACGTTTCCGATAATTTTAGCCGTGGGCTTGTTCACAATTTTATGAGGGGGTGGTTGTTCATTTAATGGAGGGACTTGTACCAGACTTGAACGATACAAAGTGCGACCTGGCACCCTAAAAAAAGTGCGACCTGGCACACCGTAACACCACTTGGAACAAGCGGGTAGCTATCTCAAAAAACAATCAACAACCAAAAAAACGGCGACCTGGCACGTATAGTACACAATTTTAAACGATTGTTTTGATGGAGTGAAAAAGGAAAACTACCCCACTACGTATATATAGGCCGGAGCCTCCGCGCTTGCTTGCTAGGGTTGCTTTATTCACACACTCTCATCCTCTCCAGATCTAAACAAGATAGGGGTGGTAACACTGTCTTTCTCCCTTCAAAAAACGTCGTCTTTCTATCCTCACCGCTGGTTACAGATCCGGACGTATCCCCCTCCGTCGGTGAAGGGGAGGAGGGGCAGCGTTTAGGCCGTCTTTGAGAGTGAGGGAGGAGACCCACTGCCGGCCGCACCGTTATCTCTGGCCGAGCGCCGGCGCGAGAGGTCCTCCGATCCCTTCGTCATTGCCCTAGTGTGGGCGGATCCGGCCTCCCGCCGCCCACCTATCCATATCCCGACGACCTTCAGGTATATCTTCCTTCGAAACTGCCTTAGCTCTACTTCCCCAGCTCACTACGTCGCTGCATGTGCATCATTTTCTACCTCTCAGCCCCTCTCGATCGGATGGTCCAACGTCACCTATTTTTTTCTTCTATTGTTAGAGGTAAAGCTACTTCATGGAGTCGAATCTTGTACTTGGTTCAAACAAGAAATAAAGTGGGGGTGGGGGAATTTAGTATGTAGTACATCGGACTTGGTACAAACAGGAAGGAAAGGGGGTGAAAGTAGTACGGACTGGTCATCCAACCGGTCTCTTGGTCGAAAAGGGAAATGTAGGGGTAACGCTGTACACAGTGGTATGACCAGGACTAGATTTGCTATCCACACATAGTAGTAGGTGGCTAGAGTGAACAAAAATGGGACCAACCCAGATATGTTTCTTGGATGTTTGTTTCTCGGGGCAACAAACTATGAATCACCACTTTATACCCTGTTTAGGTACATGGTGCTGGACTGCTGGTGCACCCACTGTCCCATGCCCTTATACCCAATATTTAGCTGTTCTTAATCTAATGCCCCTGGTAAAAATGAAGCCATGCTACTGTTATAAGCCATGACAAGTTTAGCCAAATGTTTTTGCCTGTAATTGTTTGATACTCTGGTTGTTTCCCATGTAGCTTTTTGTGCAAACAGGGATATCCATTTCACCTGGTTGCTGTTGTGACTTTTTGGTGCACTGCACAATACTCTTCTTAAAAGAAGTGACTTTTGTGCTGTTTAACTGGAATGTCAGAATGGAACAGTTGGTTCATTTCGGTGGAACTGCACAAAGGGAGATCTGTGTTCAAATCCTCATCATCCATATTGGCACCATAACTTTCCTTTAGGTAAGAATGATATTTAATGCATGTGTTCATCTCTATTTTGCGACTGCCATGAGAAAATAATGCTATTTTTTACTAGTACACTTTTACTCCCTCACTGACAAAACCAATTCTGAAATAGAAGGCCAATCATGTACTTGGTTTCACCAACTGGTGAGGAGACTGAGAAACAGAGCATGAAGAGGAAGAAGAAGTAGAGTAAACAGTGCCAAGGCGATCTTGCTGAAGCCAGAGGCCTCAGTCGAGGCCATTCAAGGGCTCCGGCAACGACTACCTTACATGTGAGACGATCCTCCAGGGAGCCCTTCCACTTCTGCTGTCTCACCTAATTAATTAGGAGTACTTAAGTACCACTAATTATTGCTGCCTAATTTTCCTCTCAGAGTTAAACAAATCTTTAGTAGCACCCTATGTTGAATCATGTACGTGTGTATGTTTGTCTATGAGGTGAATCATGTGGTGGAGCAGGGAGGGAATGCTAACTTTACCCATTAAGATAATGAGGGTGCTTCTATTTGTTAGTGTATGTTTCATCAACTAGTCCCACTATTACAGTAATCTCACTCTCTCAATATATGTGCCAACAGGGATGCTCGATTTTTGTGGAACTGCACAAAAACTTTGGGTGCTTCATTACCTCGACAGCTTCCTTCCTTTCCTGTTAGTCGCTAATCTCGGCTTGCATTCTTCCTTTGCTGTCAATCGCTTGGCTTATCTCGGCTTCCAGTCAAAGGAAATAGTAATTGATATGCTACCTTACACAGGTTGGTACTGGTCTTTATCCTAATTATTGTGCCTGTCCTATGTATTGGTAATTTGGTATTGTGCTGCTGTTTGCCGATTTCATAAAGGAGTAACTTGGAGCCCGAACTCGCAGGCAAATCATTACATCGGGTGATTTCAGTAGAACTGCACAAAAAGATCAGATGGACAGGTACTTATGCTGCTGCTATGTACTCCAAAGTTCACTCAAACAAGCATCGATGTTGGCAAGAAGAAGTGCCGATATTCATTCAAGTATCAACCGGCGTCAACCAATTTTCAAACTCCAAGTATTAGGAGAGTGAACGCCAAAAATATTGCTTGGCGCATAGCCCAGAAAAACGCAGTCCAGTCTTTGGTCCCAACTTGTGCCTTTTGGTTATCTGCACATATGGTAGCGAACTGTATGGCATGGAGTCTAAAGATTCCAGACAAGTTGGTTGACGCGTATATTCATCTGGCACTTAATCAATCTGCACGCCAGGGATGCTCCATTTCAGTTGAACTGCACAAAAAATTTGGGTGGTTCATTTTCTCAACCGCCTCCTTTCTCGTCTGCAATGTAGAATTTGAAAGTGTGTTATGTCGACTAGAGGGGGGGTGAATAGGCGATTTTTATGAATTCTTCACTGAGGAATTTTCCGGTGAGGAAATTCCTTAGCGAAGAACTACTAGCAGCGGAATAAGTACTCAAAAGTAAACATAACAGAACACAAGCATGGTCACCATGATGAAATGATGACAAGCACAGAGTACAGAAAGCGTAATCACAGGATAACACATGATGAAGACCAACAGACTGAACAAATTGAACTGAGGAAATTGGGAAAGTCTTCAGACAAAGTCTTCAAACACAGATATGAACAAGTGCACAACACAATTATGAGGAAATGAAAGAGTTGAGGAAATAGAACCAGTATGCTTGGTGAAGATAATGATTTGGTAGACCAGTTCCAACTGCTGTCTCAGTTGTACATCTAGTTGGAGCGGCTAGGTATTTAAACCTGAGGACACACAGTCCTCACCGTATTCTCCTTGAGCTAAGGTCACACAGACCTCGCCCAATCACTCGTGGTAAGTCTTCAGGTGACTTCCGAACCTTCACAAACTCGGTCACTCGGCGATCCACAATTACTCTTGGATGCTCTAGACCATGACGGCTAACCGTCTGGAAGAAGCACAGTCTTCAAAGGTAACAAGCGTCGGATCCACGCAGGATCAATCTCTTCAGTGATGCTCAATCACTTTGGGTTTGTAGGTGTTTGGGTTTGGGTTTTTCCTCACTCGATGATTTTCGCTCAAAGTCCTCGGAGGATGGGATGCTCTGAAATGACAAGTGTTAGTTTCTCTCGGAGCAGCCAACCAGCTAGTGGTTGTAGGGGGCGGCTATTTATAGCCTCGGGAGCAGCCCGACATGATAATACATAAATGCCCTTCAATGATATGACCGTTAGGTGGATAAGATATTTTGGGACAGCTTGCGCGTAGCACAGCAACGGTCGGAAATTTGAGGCTCAAATTCCTCAGGGCTATCATGTTCCTCGCTTTGTAGGCAATCCGCACTGGCGAATTCCTAAATCCTCAGTCAGAACAAATTCCTCAGAGACCATAAGAACTTCGTCTCTTTCACTGAAGAATATGACTGAACTATATGAGATTTCCAATGGCTTCACTCGAAGGGATTGGTAGGTGTAGGATTTTGGGTTGAGCATCACATGGAAAATTTTCCTTAGTATTTCCTCGACCCCCTTTAATAGTACGGTGTTTCCTAGGACTCAAGAAAGAGAAAATGAAACTACGAAAACAAAAGTCTTCACGCTTCATGTTCCTCGAATGAATACCAAGTCTTCAAGGTCACACCAATTTCTTCACTTTCAAAGTCTTCAGAAAGTCTTCAGAAATCCGAAGTCTTCAGTCGAAGAACTTCATTTTTAGGGGTCGACTTTCTCTGTAGATATCAAACTCCTCATAGACTTATATACCTGTGTACACTCATAAGCACATTAGTCCCTTAACCTATAAATCTTCAATACACCAAAATCAGTAAGGGGAACTAGATGCACTTACAATCTCCCCCTTTTTGGTGATTGATGACAATATAGGTTAAGTTTTCAACGGGGATAAACATATGAAGTGTAAATACTAATATTGAGGAATTTGATTGCAAGATATAGAAGAACTCCCCCTGAAGATGTGCATAGTGAGGAATTTTCTTTTGAAGCAATGCACACTTGAAGAGTTGAATCATGGAGATCTCCCCCTATATCTTGTAATTCATACACGCATTTGACATATGATATGAAGAATTTGAAATGCATGATGAAATATGGTGACTGATGTAATTCAGCATGCGTGCATAAACATTAATGAGAAATAAGCATGCAAAAAAGCACAGCAAAAGTATCAGGCCACCATAGAGTTTAAATTTACAACTCGATCCAGCAAAGTCTTCAAAAAAAACAAGAGTTGTAACTTAGCAAAAAAAGCCCATATAAGATAGACCCGCTTGAAGACTAACTCAAATTTCTCCCCCTTTGTCATCGAATGACCAAAAGGATCGAAAGTGAGGACTAACGCCCCTGAAGAATATCAAGTCTATGAAGGAGCACCAGCGTTGTTTGGGTCGTTTGTCGTAGTAGGGCCTGCCGCAGTGTCGTCCAAGTCTTCATGCACATCGGTGTCACGCGACGAAGAATATGAGTTGGCCACCAAAGAAGGAACCTTGACCTTCTTGTATTTCTTCGTCGGAGGAGCAGACCAGTCAAAATCTTCCTTGAGACCCATGTTCTTCAGATCTTCTTCACCATATACATGTGACAGAATAGCCCAGGTGCGACCGAAGACTTCATGGAGGTAGTAATGGTTTTTCTTCACGGCATTATGTGTAGCAGTCATGTTGTGAACAATTGAACCAAACTGACGCTTAACCCATTTATGGTTTCGATCTAACTTCTGGTGAAGACTTAGCAGAAGCTCACGGTCAGTCATCACACGAGGTGCAGTGGCTTGAGGATTTGGCTTGGAGGCATGGGCAGCAGAATCATGAGTGGCAGAGTCATCATTGGTGGAATAAGATGCAGCTTTGCGAATCATGAGTGGCAGAGTCATCATTTACCAGTCTGCAATGTAGAATTATGCAAGCTATAGGACCAAGATGAGCCAGCAAACTAGTTTGATGAAAGTAGTGGCCAAGTTGCTCAAACCTCCCTCGGCACGAGGCCACTATTTGAGGATAAAACTACAAGCAAAGTTCAGATTATCTGTGCTGCCTCTTATGTACTCGAAAGTTTACTCGTGCAAGCATTAATTTTAGCAAGAAGTACCTCCGACTGAACACCATTTACCAGTCTATACCCTAGGTAATTAAAGTTCGTCCATGGATCATATTGGCTGTGATCTCAATCATTTGGATGCATAAACATACTGAACATGTGTATATCTGAATCTTTTTGTGAATTATATATGAATATTGTTGTGTGATCTATAAATCATTTGGATCCATAGACATGTTGAACTTGTGTATATATGAATCTTTTGAGTTGTTGATAGTGAATTTTGATTATGAATATGAACGTGTCCTGTGAACCTGAGTTTGATACGAATGTTTACCTTTTTTGTTGTGCTTGTTTGTGAACTTGTTAGTATGCCTACTGTGGGTATGTGACGTGTGGGTGTCAACGGCACACCTTCTTCCCGAGAAGAATTGCACCTGCTTTGTTAGGGTAGCAACGATGCATCAACTCTTTTTCATCTTTTTGCTCTGTCTTGCCCCCTCCCCCGCTCAACCCTTGTCGTAATGTTTTCGGCCTCAAAAGAAACATAGTACTGTGTTGTTTTTGGGGCTTGATGAAAAATCGAGTGCTGGTTTCTGTAGGTTGGCCCGCCCAGCAAATGGGCTGCTGGTCGACCACGGACTTGGAGGCTAAAAATACAAGTTGTATGGTGCAGAGGCAAGTAAAAAACGCCATCGAGAGCCAACCACTGAAGAAAAAATAATCTGTCCTAATGTGCTTCTTCAGTCGTGCCACCGGCCCCCTCTATAATCCAGTTCGCTCGGGGATCTGGTATCATTTTTTTCCAGAGGGCGAACAAGTATCAGCTAGGCCTAGGTTTTGTATTTTAACATGAGTAGCCCACGACATACGGGTGACAGTGGTTTCAACTTATTTTTTGACGTCCATACCAGCCTATGGGCTTTTTCTTAAAGATCGGCAGCCCAATGTATTTTTTAACCACATTATATATATTTATATTATTACTATTATCGTATATTTTATAGAGACTTATATATACATTATGAAAACATCCCACGTGTTATTAACTTATAAAAGTAAATGTTTAACATAAGTTGGCAAGGAAAATCCTGGTTGTTTTTGACTCACACGCAAGGAAAATCCTTGTGATTGCGTACAAAAGCTTGCTAATTTGTTAATTTGTTAATAACGCGCTCATTTTTATTTTGAGCAATAACTCGCTAATTTGTTAATTATGTATATAAAACTGTGCCTCTCCGGTTTATTTTTGATATTAATTGCTCCTTCTAACATAACATTATATATATATATATATATATATATATATATATATATATATATATATATATATATATATATATAACGAGCCCAACTAATTCGTGTATTTGAAGGAACTGCAAATGGGCTGGGATTTATTAGATAATATAAATGGGCCGCGTTGACGCGAAATTATTTGTTCACCCAGCCCAGCAAATGGACTGTACATTCTAGAAAACATGGGTTAAATATATGCCACATTTTTGTAGGCTGACATGTGGGCCAATAGGTCGAAGCCTACGCAGGGCGTTGTCAACTTGGTCGGCATGCACCTTCAATCTCTCGTCTTCTTCCTCCAGCGTCGCCGGGACCGCCTGGTCTGGCCTCCGGCGACTAGCGGCTCTGCTTAGCACGCATCGCTGCGAAGCGCTACCCCACCGCCGGCCAGGCTATCCCTCTACCCCTCCACACCTCCTGTTATTCTCCACCGACTGCAGCCCCACGCCGGACCAGAACCAGTTATAACCCTTCTCCTCCACTCAATCTGCGACTCCACTGCCGCGTCTTCCCATCTCCGAGTCGTTCCCGTCCGGGGCCTCGCCGTCGTCCACCGCCTCGCTGCGCTCGGTGCGGCGTGGTCAACAAACGAGAGTCATCGGAAGAGGACTGTACGTGGAGAGCCTGACGGCTGGGACCCATGAGGTCCATGGTCGCACGCAAGGAAAGTTCCACCTTATTAAGCTAAAAAAATGTTTCCTCCACCTGACGGCTGGGACCCACCGGCTGTATCTTCGCACGGAAGGAAGTGCCTCCTTGTTATGCGAAAAAAATTATTCCTCCCGTTGACAGCTGGGACCCATCAGATTTGGTGGCTGACTTGTGGGCCTACTAAGCGGACGTGTACGCAGGGCTTTGTCAACTTAATCAACAAATGATTCTAGCACCTGGACCATTGGATGTTAATCCAACAGCCGTGCTCCTTCTTCAACCTCTGTGCTTGATCTTGTCTCCCGTGGGCGGCAGCGCGGCTGTGATGCCGCGCACCCGAACCAGTCAAGTTTCCCACTCCTCTCCATCTGCGACTCCACTGCCCCGTCTTCCCCATCTCCGGGTTGTTCCAGTCTGGGGCCTCGCCTTCGTCCACCGGCCTTTGGTGCGCTCGGCACGGTATGGTCAACATGGTCAACAACCGAGAGTCATTGGAACATGACTGTACGTTTGAGGCTGACACTGGGGACGCACCACGCCCATGGACGCATGCATGCAAAGGAACGCGGCGTGGTCGACGTGGTCAAGGAACGACTTCCATCGAAAGTGTACTGTACGTGGAGAGGCCGACAGTTGGGTCCACAGCCGCAGCAAAGAAGTGCCTCCTTATTACGCGGAAAATAATGATTCCTCCAACTAACAGCAGGGACCCACTGGACGGGCCACCGTATTTTGCGCAGAAAACGTTTCCGCCCTGACTGCTGGGACCCACCGGACGGGTCACCGTATTTTGCGGAAAAAACGTTCCCCCCGCTGTCAGCTCGGACCCACCGGATGTGCCTCCTTATTACGCACAAAAAATGAATACTCCCCTGCTAGTTGGGACCCACCTTGGTGGGTGGCTGACTTGTGGGCCTACTAAGTTGACGGGGACGGAGTGCTTTGTTAACTTAGTCAATATGAACGATTCTAGCTCCAGTGACCGTACAATGTCCATCCAACGATCGTAGTGCTTCTTCAACCTCTGGTCTTCTTGCTCCAGCCGCCCAAAGCAGCGCCGGTCGTGCCGCATGCTCCTGCCTCTCATGGCCGGCTGTGCTGCCGCGGAGACCTCACCGCCCCCTACTATTCCCACCACTGGCCAGGCCCTGCAGCGACGGCAGCCTCACCTGCAGCCGAACCAGTGAACCCTCGTACTCCTCTTCGCGCGGGCTTCCACTGCCACGTCTTCCCCGGCTCCGCGTCGTCCCCTTCCTAGGCCTCGCCGTCGTCCACCGCCCTGGTGCTCTCGGCGCGGCGTGGTCAACGTGGTCAAGGAATGACTTCCATCGGAAGAGTACTGTACATGGAGAGGCTGACAGCTGGGTCCACGGCCGCAGCAAGGAAGTGCCTCCTTATTACGCGCAAAATAATTATTCCTCCACCTAACTGCGGGGACCCACCAGACGGGCCACCGTATTTCACGAAAAAACATTCCCCCCTGACTGCTGGGACCCACCAGCTACATCTTCACACGCAAGGAAGTACGTCCGGGCAAAAAAAAACGATTCGCCCCCCTGACTGCTGGGACCCACCAGCTACATCTTCGCACGCAAGGAAGTGCCTGACAGTTGGGACCCACCTGGTCGAAGCGTACGTAGCATTGTCATTCTGGTCACGAACGTGTACGTACATACTGGTCGATGTAGAGGCGCGCACGTGTCGTAGTAGAGGCGCGCAGGTAGCATGTATACGTACGTATAGCGGCCAGGGTGCAAGAAAGTAAATATGGCCACGTACATACATACGGGTGGGGTCTCGAACGCCTACTCGCGCGTACGTACGGCCAGGGCTCGTGTACATGGCTGGGTCGAAACGGTGAAACAACGTCGTCGTCGTGTTCATGGGGAGCCAACCGGCTGGGTTAGAATGGAATGCGTCGTCATGTTCATCGGGAGGGCTTAGACGGGATAGCCGATGGAAACGAGGCCTGGCGTACCACGGAACGGAGGAAACGGCCATGTGTTCGACCAGCCACGTTCGAAACGGGATCCTGTTCATCCGGAGGGTTCTGGCGTACCGCAAAACGGAGGAAACGGACCTCCTACGGTCGAAATGGGGGTCCTATTGATCGGGAGGGGTGTGGCGTACCGCAAAACGGAGGAAATGGACTTGTGTTGGAGCGCTACGGTCGAAACAGGGGTCCTGTTCATCGGGAGGGTATGGCGTACCGCAAAACGGGACTCCATGGGATACTGTTCATCTCCACCGTCGACCCCCTCTAGCCTCCACGGGCGACTGTTCATCCACTGTCGACCTCCTCCAGCCTCCACCTGCGACTGTTCATCCACGGGCTCCTGTTCATCCAGCCTCCACTGCGCGCTACTCCACCGGCTACTCTTCAACCAGCCCTCTCCACGGGCTCCTGTTCAACCACCCCTCCACGGGCTACTGTTCATCCTGCCCTCCACCCTCTACTGTTCATCCTGCCCTCCACGGGGTGGTCCTGTTCATCCTGCCCTCCACGGTGTCCTGTTCATCCAGCCCCAACCGGCTCGATCGATTGGGGTCCTGTTCATCCATAGGCAACGCCATGGGGTCCGGTTCATCCACCCCCACCGGGAACTGTTCATCCACCCCCCCCCCCCGCAACGCTCACTGTTCATCCAGAGGCAGCATCGATCGGCTTCAGTTAGCAGCAGTATCGAAGGAATCGCTCGATCGGGTTCATTTAACAGCCATAGATCGATCGCTTGGGTTCAGTAATGCGTAGCCTGCAGTGCAATCGCTCGGGTTCAGTAATGCGTAGCCTGCAGTGCAATCGCTCGGGTTCAGTTAGAGCCCAACGCCTCACTCGGGTTCAGTTAGAGCCCAACGCCTCGCACACACGCGCGTACGTACCAGAGAAACGCACATCACTCGGCCCCGACCACCCACCGTAACCGGGGACTCCCTGATATTTTCCGTGCCCTCGCTTCTACCACTGTTTTTCCGTCATGGACGGCCCAAAGAATGTCATCCAGCTGCGTCTCCGGCCCGCTTAGGACGAAAAGCCCATTTTCTGTCATGATTTTTTGTCATAGAAGTAGGACCCCACCACATCTATGATGATACCGGGTTTTGTCACAATTATCGTCATAGAAGTGTCATAAGTATGAAAGAAAAGATTTTCGTTCGGCCCAAAATTTCACGTATGTGTCTTTTTTTTGTAGTGTTCATTGCCTATCCCGGTATACCGCCGGAGGCATTCATATAGAGTCATACCTTGTTCTAGTATCGAGTTGTAAATAAATAGAAGTGTGATGATCATCATTCATAGAGCATTGTCCCAATATAAAAAAAAGAAAGGCCAAATAAAAAAAGGGGAGGCCCAAAAAAAGGGGAAAAAGGGACAATGCTACTATCCTTTTTCTCCACACTTGTGCTTCAAAGTAGCACCATGATTTTCATGATAGAGAGTCTCTTGTTTTGTCACCTTCATATACTAGTGGGAATTTTTCATTATAGAACTTGGCTTGTATATTCCAACAATGGGCTTTCTCAAATGCCCTAGATCTTCGTGAGCAAGCAAGTTGGATGCACACCCACTTAGTTTCTTTTGTTGAGATTTTATGCATTTATAGCTCTAGTGCATCCGTTGCATGGCAATCCCTACTCCTTGCATTAACATCAATCGATGGGCATCTCCATAGCCCGTTGATTAGCCGCGTTGATGTGAGACTTTCTCCTTTTTTGTCTTCTCCACATAACCCCCATCATTATATTCTATTCCACCCATAGTGTTATATCCATGGCTCACGCTCATGTATTGCATGAAGGTTGAAAACGTTTGAGATTACTAAAGTATGAAACAATTGCTTGGTTTGTCATTGGGGTTGTGCATGATGAGAGCATTCTTGTGTGACGAAAATGGAGCATGACTAAACTATATGATTTTGTAGGGATGAACTTTCTTTGGCCATGTTATTTTGAGAAGACATAATTGCTTAGTTAGTATGCTTGAAGTATTATTTCTTTTATGTCAACATTAAATTTTTATCTTGAATCTTTCGGATCTGAATATTCATACCGCAATTAAGAGGGTTACATTAAAAAATTATGCCAAGTAGCATTCCGCATCAAAAAATCTGTTTTTATCATTTGCCTACTCAAAGACGACCAGGAATTAAGCTTGGGGATGCTTGATACGTATCCAACGTATCTATAATTTTTGATTGCTTCATGCTATATTATATTCTGTTTTGGATGATTAATGGGCTTTGTTATACACTTTTATATTATTTTTGGGACTAACCTATTAACCGGAGGCCTAGCCCAAATTGCTGTTTTTTGCCTATTTCAGAGTTTCGCAGAAAAAGAATATCAAACGGAGTCCAAACGGAATGAAACCTTCGGGAACGTGATTTTCGGAACAAACGTGATCCAGAGGACTTGGAGTCTACGTGAAGAAATCAACCAGGAGAGCACGAGGCAGGGGGCGGGCCCACCCCCCTGGGCGCGCCCTCCACCCTCGTGGGGCCCACATTGCTCCATCGATGTACTTCTTCCTCCTATATATACCTACGTACCCCCAAACCAATGGAGGTATCCACGAAAACCTAATTCCACCGCCGCAACCTTATGTACCCGTGAGATCCCATTTTGGGGCCTTTTCCGGTGCTCCGCCGGAGGGGGCATTGATCACGGAGGCCTTCTACATCAACACCATGGCCTCTCCGGTGATGTGTGAGTAGTTTACCTCAGACCTTCGGATCCATAGTTATTAGCTAGATGGCTTCTTCTCTCTCTTTGGATCTTAATACAAAGTTCTCCATGATTCTCGTGGAGATCTATTCGATGTAATCTTCTTTTGCGGTGTGTTTGTTGAGACCGATGAATTGTGGGTTTATGATCAAGTTTATCTATGAACAATATTTGAATCTTCTCTGAATTCTTTTATGTATGATTGGTTATCTTTGCAAGTATCTTCAAATTATCAGTTCGGTTTGGCCTACTAGACTGATCTTTCTTGCAATAGGAGAAGTGCTTAGCTTTGGGTTCAATCTTGCAGTGTCCTTTCCCAATGACAGCAGGGGCAGCAAGGCACGTATTGTATTGTTGCCATCGAGGATAACAAGATGGGGTTTATATCATATTGCATTAGTTTATCCCTCTACATCATGTCATCTTACTTAAAGCATTACTCTGTTCTTTTGAACTTAATACTCTAGATGCATGCTGGATAGCGGTCGATGTGTGGAGTAATAGTAGTAGATGCAGGCAGGAGTCGGTCTACTTGTCATGAACGTGATGCTTATATACATGATCATACCTAGATATTCTCATAACTATGCTCGATTCTATCAATTGCTCAACAGTAATTTGTTCACCCACTGTAATACTTATGCTCTTGAGAGAAGCCACTAGTGAAACCTATGGCCCCCGGGTCTACTTTCCATCATATTAATCTTCCAACACTTAGCTATTTTTATTTCCTTTTATTTTACTTTGCACCTTTATTATAAAAATACCAAAAATATTATCTTATCATATCTATCAGATCTCACTTTCGTAACTGACTGTGAAGGGATTGACAACCCCTTTATTGCGTTGGTTGTGAGGTTTTTATTTGTTTGTGTAGGTGCGAGGGACTTGAGTGTGGCCTCCTACTGGATTGATACCTTGGTTCTCAAAAACTGAGGGAAATACTTACGCTACTTTACTGCATCACCCTTTCCTCTTCAAGGGAAAACCAATGTAGTGCTCAAGAGGTAGCATGAGTCATCTACCGGAGAGACCGAGTCATTGTACCAACTGCAAGATGGCCGGTTTGGGGGCTGTTCCGATGGTGACAGTATTCCGGACCCCTTCGATCCGCCGAGCCGGGTTGCGATCTTCATGGCCGGTACACAGCCTGCGCAGCACTCTTCGACTGTAGCGGCGATGATCTCCGGGTCAGCAGCGGTGACGGCAGCCGGGGCAGGAGGCCCTGTGCGACCACCGGCTCAGGTTTTATCTGACTTATTCGATGCTTTAGCAACGCTGCTGGCAGCAGAAGTTAACCCGGCGAATCAGGATGACCATAATGCGGAAATCGTGATGGTGAAGGATCAGATAACTCAAGCCAAGGCAGACCTGGTAGCTGAGGACGCCAGGATGGCTGCAGAGCGGGCTGAGTTGGATGCACAGGCTTACCGGCTTATGTTGGATCAGAGTGCGTCAAATGATGTCATGAGGAGAAGGTACCGGTCTCACCTGCTTCCGGTTTATGAGGTAAGGAATCTCTTTAACACGCCAGGGGCAGGAACCAGCAACCAGCCAGTAGTAAACCGGGTGGAGGGACCTAGAATGGGGGCGCCGGTTCAGCCACGCATGATGGATCCGCCTCGTCAGAACAATGTCATGTCGCAGCACGTTTCAACGCCTCCGGGTCATTACTCTAACCCGTTGGATAACATCGTTGCCGCCGCTTCACGATTGGCAGCTCTCCCGATCGAAGGTGAGTCTCCAGTAGCAGTTGAAACACGACGGGCTAGAGAGCTCCTTCAGACAGCTTTGACTCAGTAGGAGGCTTATTCATACAGCCACGAGAGGATTCATTCCACCCCTCGCCCAAGCCGGAGTTACAGCAGGCATATGGATGAACCGACCGTGTCGAGCAGTGCGCGGAATCGTAATCCGCCTCGTGGCCATAACCCAGTGGGTGGTGGTGTTGATGCTCAGAACATGGTGGACCAAGGAAGAGCACGTCGAGAAGCCGAGTTAGCAGCGCAGCACGCGGCCCGTCAGCTTACTCCGTTTCATCCGACAACTTCGGTGGAGCCAGGAGTTGCCTCCAGTTCTTTAGGGGTGCCGTGTCTCACGCCGGCTTTACGTAATGTATGGCTGCCCAAGGATTTCAAGGGTCCACGTAAAGTGCCCAATTACACTGCCGACTTATCCCCCGAGTCATGGGTCGAAAGCTATGAGATGGCGATGGAGATGCTGGATGTGGATGATGCGGCATGTGCTAAATATTTCACCATGATGTTGGAGGGAACAACTCGCACTTGGTTGAAAAACTTGCCAGCTAACTTCATTGGGTCATGGGCCGAGTTAAGGGCCCGGTTTATCCAGAATTTCAAGGACACGTGCAAGCAGCCCATGTCAATTGTGGACTTAGCTGCCTGTGTCCAAGAGGAAGGAGAATCGACAACCCATTGGGTGCGCCGGGTTTCAGAAATCTTGCATTCATCGGACCGCATCAACGCTGATACAACAGTTTTAACGTTGGAAGGCAATTGCCGGTTCGCGCCGCTGAAGCTGAAGTTGGGACGGCTCAAGCGTCATTGCAATGACATGGGGACGCTTATGGCAGCTCTGGTTAAGTATGCCGACTCTGATAGTACCAAGGACCCTGAGTCTAACGATGAAAAGCCGGGAAAGGGAAAGAAGAGTGGCAGCACCAAAGGGCAGCAGCATAACCTGGCGGGTCATGGAAACATCGGTAAGCGAAAAGCGGATAACAGTTTGGATTTTGTGGCTAACACCAACACGCAGGATAATGGTCAGCGTCGTAAGGGTAAACCGCCCCCGCCGAGTGGAGGATCAGGTCCCAATCTCGAGCGCCTGTTAAACCAGCCTTGCCCAAAGCACGGGTCGCGAGAAAGGCCAGCCACGCACCTCCGGAAGGATTGCTTTATTATGCGGCAGTTCAAAAATTCGCGATATGATCATGGACCGTCCGGCAATTTAGGGCCCGGTTCTCATGGGCCGGGTTATGGTGGAGGCAGTTCTGGCTCAGGATTTCAAGGTAATCAAAGCGGACATGGCAATCAAGGCAGTCAGGGCAACCAGGGTGGTTATTGTCAGTGTTCTGGGAACGGGGGCCCCAGACTTGCCTGCCTGCGGCCCACGGCGTGGCTAAGCCAGCAGGCTGTACGGCCCATCTTCATCAACAAAGCATCCAAGACCCTCGCGAGGGGCCAAGCCTCACGAGGCGGATGACGCAAGACCTCCTCAGGAGTGGCCTAGTCAGACAGGCTCACGAGGAGCGGAGATATCAAGGCGGGGCAAACCTCACGAGGCTCTCATGACGTGAGCCATGACAATCGGCACCAGGTGGGTGCCAGGCGGGCGCCAGCGCGTGCAGTGTCCTTGTTTCCTCTTTTGTGCTAAGGAGGCCACCGCAGGCGAGGAGTACCGAGGCATCAGGCAAAGGTTGCCATATTGATGCAACGAGACCAAGACCAGAAGGACGGCAAGGCGGAGGTCATCGTGGAGCCCAAGACGGCGTCACCACCAGAGCCTTTCGCAGGAGAAGACCACTTTTGTCAGGATAGCTTGTACTAGCTGTCCCCCTTCAAATTTTCCCGCTGTTGTTGGCTCCCTTCCCCGCTCAATATTTGGGAAGAGGACCAGGGCCTATATAAGTAGAGCTAGCCACCATAGTAGAGGCATCTCATCTTAGCTTGATCCAATCTGATCGAGAGCCTACCCTAGCCACAAGAACACCTCAGGAGGCTATTCTTCCCTCTGTACTGTTCATCATCAGCCCAAGAGGCAATCCACCACCACCACACTGGAGTAGGGTATTACACCACAACGGTGGCCCGAACCAGTATAAATCTCGTGTCTCTTTGTGTTGCGAGTTCGTCGAGTTCGTCTGCGAGATCTTAGCGAGCTAGGGCGTAGATCGGTAGGAGGGAAAGACTTCGCGCGCACCCCAGTGTTCGAACCTTAAGGGTTTGCCGGAACCCCACATCCGACATTTGGCATGCAAGGTAGGGGTGCGCCGGAGCTTCTTCTCCGCCAATCGACTTGCCGACGCTCCGCGGCCACGATGTCCGATGACCCAAGAGCTGACTCCGACTGCTGGGCAGCCTGGCCAGCCCGGTCGGCGCCGCCCGCCCATGACGACCTCAACCCTGCGCTCTAGGCGGCACGAGCGCCGTCCAATCCTGCGGGGCGCGGGCGACGCGGCCAGGCGTCGTCTACCCTCACTCCACGGTAAGTGCGAGCCGCTGCCTGAGCAGCAAGCCACGCCGCGGCGACGGCGCCGCACTCGCGGCGCGAACAGGCAAACATGCGGGCAGCACTCACCGTGGCAAGGGAGCTGCTACGGTGCCGGCTGATGGAAAGCGGCGGGGACGCGCTGTTGGAACGTGTTGCCGAGCTACTAGACGCGGCGGCCTCGGAAGCGCCGCCTTTCTGTCATCAGCTCCCTCCTCAGGCTGCTACAGGGATTCACGGCGGGTCCCGCCGCCACCACGCGCCGCCCGGTGCGCCAGGGGGCTTCGTCAACACCAGCATGGCCGGCGGCGCCGGGGGCTCTGCCGCCCCCATACCGCCCGCAACAAGCATGTGCACAAGCGTCGCCTCCCATTGCCCAAGTGGGATGCCGCGCTATCACCCTCAGGACGCCGCGCTGGGTTGGGCAACATGGAGTGTGGGGCACTACGGCAAGGTGTTGGAGGTAACAGCCCCGGAAGCCTACGTGCCCCGCATGATGGACCAGGAATACGCACCGGAGGACGACCCCGACTTGTTCGTTGAAGAAGATTGGGAAGAAGGGGCGCTAGGGGTCGAAGCCTTCCAAGAGCCGCCGGGGAACCAACACGACCGCGTGTGCAACGACCGCTACAGGATACCCCTAATCCCTCAGGAGCAAGCTTACACTAACCATGAGTCACAGGAGGAACAGATCACCGCAACGGCCGGTGGCCCCAGCTCGACGGCCGCCCTGCCGGCTGGAGGGTCGCGCTTGGGGCTGCAGGAGAGGGAACGGGAGCCAGGCCCCTCCCCAAGGCGCGCGAAGCCAGGGGACACCCGGAGGTAGGCCCTCTGCCGGGGAGGCTTCGACGACCCTTCCCCCGGCAGAGGACTTTTGGTCGCCGAGGGCACCGCTGGCGTCCACTTTCCCTCTTTTGTGTCATCCTGGTAACCGGTCGGCTCAAGGGAGGTCGAGGGTGGCGCAAGGCGGGGCCCTCGTCTGGTGATATGAAGCAAGGCCGGTACCTGTGAAGAAGGCTCAGTGCCTGTGAAGCTCGCCGCCCGTGACACTCTCACGTAATAATGAGTTGGGGCTGTACACGCCCCGGAGTCTCAGGAGCGCCGGCCTCAGGCCCTGGGGCTCCCTCCCACGCCTAGTGGCAGCACTTAGCTCGGCGCAGGTGAGAAGACATGAAGACCGGAAGACTAGACTAGCTGCCGGACGCGGCCTTTTGCTTTGGATCTCTCTTTCTGTAGCTTTGCATTCTGGATCTGGATTTCAGTTGAGGCCGAATTTTTATCGATGCACGCGGGGGGAGCCTTTTCTCGTTTGAGCAATTTCTTGCCTTCTGGATCTCATTTTTCCTGGGACTCATGTCCGTCGTCTTTCCCTCACAAGCTGGACCGCACGAAGCGCACGCTCGTCAGGCGCTCGCCAGCACTATGGCTGGTGCTCACCCCTTGCGGGGCCCCTTCAGACGGGGCGATAAGCTCCGCAGGATTCTCAGAAACTCGCCACTTCACGACCCGGCTGGAAGCTGGCGCAGACTAAGGTAAACCACGACGGAAAGCTCGCCCCTGAATTCGCGGGTTCATGAGGACACATGCTCGCATCGCATAGGAAAGTAAAAACTGCAATTTACTTACATGAGGGGCTCCCCCTCTCAAATGCTCTTACGAGTTTTCCAAGGGCCACGCCCGAGGCTTGTGTGCAGGGTAAAACGACAGGAGAGCGTAGGATCAGCCATAAATGTCACTCGCTACATCACCCGCGGACGCGTCACTCGCGTCGTCATCATCTTCGTCGGCATCATTGCCGCCGTCGGCGATGCCCCCATCGTCGTCGTCAACCACGTCGCCTTCGTCTGTGACAACCACCACCGCGTCATCCTCCAAGGTGAAGGCCCTGACCAACGTGTCCACATTGTCGTCGACCCAACGCGCCAGGTCGCTGTCACGACCGGATTTCCAATAAAAATGTTTATTGAGAAACCGATCCCTTTTACGGACCAGTGGAGAAGAATCCTTCTCACTGGTAGACAATTTCTTGATCAAGAAGAAAAACCAGGAGTACTAAATATAATACAAGGTTGAGCGGAGACTGCTCAACAATTTATTACAAGCACGCCGATATTACACATAAAGGCGGATATGGTGGCATAACTACTGACTCACAATAAAAGTGGTGGTGAATATGTCACAGTGAAGTGGGTGACATGACTCCTGAATCTAACAGCTCATCGAGCGTCGGAGTGAGGCTCGAGGATTCTTATTGAGGGTGGCGGAAGCGTATATAATACAAGTGACCAATATCCAGGATCGCACGGGACTGACTGGGACTCCTCTAGGCGTCGGACTCACTATCAAACTCTTCATCCATGAGATCGCCTTCATCCACATCTGGCCAAATCAACAAGCCAGGTGAGCACTATGAAAGTACTCGCAAGACAGTTCGGACATAAGATATAAAAAATGCAAACATGATACATATGAATAGATTAATAGAGCACACTCAGACAATGAGATAGCAATGCATGGGAAATAAAAGGGAAGTCGGGCGGTAGTCCTCCCGAAATCCCAATGTAATACTGAAGGCCAATCGAGTGTCTGAATGACTCCTCGAAAGGATACAAATGAAATAACAATGCCGCAGCCGGGCGTCAAGGCGACACCACATAAAGGGCTTACAATGGAATATAAATGACAGTGCGTGCCACAGTCAGACGTATGAGCGACATCACATAAAGGGCTTATATCGAAAGTAAATGACAAGAGTGCCATAGTCGGACGTCTGAGCGACATCACATAAAGGGCTTATATCAAAAGTAAATGACGAGCGTGCCACAGTCGGACGTCTGAGCGACATCACATAAAGGGCTTATATCAAAAGTAAATGACAAGAGTGCCACAGTCGGACGTCTGAGTGACATCACATAAAGGGCTTATATTGAAAGTAAATGACAAGAGTGCCACAGTCGGACGTCTGAGCGACATCACATAAAGGGCTTATATTTCATAACTTGATATTTCAGTAGCTCATGAATTTAAATCATTCCAAGGGAATATTCAATTACGAGATAAATGAAAGGTTAGTCCATCCACAGGAATAACGTTCAACCGGGTTTACCACTCAAGCCTGTTCACCGGGGATTTCCACGAAAACTGACACAGGGACTGACATGGATATGGATATGCTGGCCATGGTCCTTGACCATGGACACGATGACTCGGAAGGATTTGACTCTGCAGAGTTTGTAGTCTTAACCACAGCCAACGGATTTCAGTAGCCACAAGGGACTAGTTCCGTTTACGGTATTTTAGGAGAAACACATCTAACCAGTACACACCCATTCAACATTCCGATGCCAGGAATCACCCTCGGCAACGTTCAAGAAAAACTTTGAGACGGGGAGGCTACAACCTCGCGTAGCATGGGATCAAATTTATACCGCGCGCTCTAAGGGGTGCCCCCCTCTCGGTCCCAACCGGAAACACCCATGCCCCCTGACCGGATGACTGGCTTTAATCCAGGGCCATGGAACCCTCATCCCGGCCCCTCTATTTGGTGTGTACAAGGAAAGAGGTTAGCAACTTACTAAACCGTATTCTTTGCAGAAAACATGTGGCAGCACGAAAGGGGAAGAACGGTAACGTGGCTCAGTCCACGTTAACGTCGGAGTTTATCGGATGACGTAAGACTGGCATGCTACAACAATACCATCTTACTACCTTTCATGTCACCACATGATCAGGTCATCTCTCATCAAAGATCACAGTAACTTCGAAACACACGGTTAGTTGCCTTGCATGCAACGTAATACTCACCGGTGCTCATATGCCATGCACAAACCATTCAAGCAAACATGCAAAACACTCATCATATCAAAGGTTCAAACATGCTTGCCTGGTTCGGAGAAGTCGGAGTCCAGCTTGGCGAAGTTCGCGGCTCCGTCACCTCCTCCGGAACCTACGGTATAACGAAACCGTATACTAACGTGAAAAATCGTTGCGTGCATAAAACTTGTTCCAAAAAAATTCCAAATAAATACTATAAAAAACTAGACAAAAATACAAGACTGACAGAAAAAGAATCAATCAAAAAACATCTTTTATTAAAAAGATATAAGGGTTTTAGTCCAAGGACTAATCTGTGATGAAACAGAAAAGATCTAGGGGCTTGTTTGAGAAAACAGAAAACGGTTCGGTAGGAAATACGCCAGCCCAGAGGGAAAACATGTTTTCCCGAAGGCGCTTTCAGAAAATGGTTCGAAGGGGAAAAGAAGAGAGGCTGACGGGGGGTCCCACCCGTCAGGTAGGGGTACACGCACGGGAGTGAATCGCGCTGGATCCCGAAACGGGTTGAGGCGGCCGGAGTTGGGGAAGAAGACTCCCTCGGGGCTCTCCCAGTGGCTTGGCGTGGTACTGGTGGTGTGTAGAGGTGGTGCGGGTTCGAGTTCGAGCTTGGGACCTCCTTTTATAGGCGATCCGAGGGGGTGGCCGTGAACGGGATAGCTCCGGCGAGCAATTACGGCGAGGCAGAGGTTGGGTAGGGGGTTTAGGAGGCTAGGCATCATCAGGGAGGATCACTGGCGCCGTTTCTCTGCTCAAACCTCGGTCGGGCTTGCGTAATGCACTGGCCCTCGATGGAACGGCCGTACGGGCACGGCGGCGGCAGAGAGCGCGCTCCGCGCCTACCAGTTCACGACGACGGACCTGCGGTGTGCACGGGTGAGTGGATGGCCACGCGGTGGCCTCTGGTGGCTTGGGCGGTGCTGGACGGCGCCGTCCAACGCTGCGCCTCTCTGGCAGCCGCAAAGGGTGCTGCTGCCGTCGCTCACGGGGCGGCGCACCTCCACCTGCTCGTCGCCGACGCCCGCAAGCTTCCAGGCGATCGTGCGGCGCAGGGATAAGAATGAGGCACAGGGCGCACGGCGCCACCGCGGCTACTGGCGAGATCGAGAAGGGGTTCTGAAGAAAACGACATCGGCCACTGAAACTATATCTCTGAACTTCTGAGCTTGACAGTAACAGTGCCCTTCAGGTGTTCGACGAAATGATTTGGCATGAAGAAAAAAATTTCTGGAGCTGGGACTTGGTGAGGTGACCTCTCAATGCATCAAGGGGCTGCCTGAATTTTCTCAGATTTTTAGGAGGAGAAACCAATGAATTTCATCAAATTTGACAAATGTGGCCCAAACTTGCAGCAAGCACAATTTGAAATATTTGAACTGGAGACTAGTAGATCATCATGGATCTTGGTTGAGGGCTCTAAGGACTAGCCAGGGATTGTTTGGAGGCCAAACTCAAAGTAGAAATGGTAGTTCCTTTGTAAACCTCCAAGGATCAAAATAGAAGGCAGAAAATAATTTTGATAAGGAATAAATGGAAACAAAAACATGGGGGAGTTCAACTTGCTGGATTTGAAGTATACCTTGATACAAAGATGGGGAATGGCTTTTGGGAGGGGATTTCCACTCATGTCATGGCAAGAGGAGTTTTTTTTTGAAAGGGAAAAGGATCACTCCAAATGCCATAGGCTATTTAAAAAGATTTTCAAAAACTTTTCCTAAAGAAAACATCTGTGTTGAGTCAACAAAAGATGGAAAAACCTCCAAGACCAAAGATCAAGTTTTGGGTGAATCCAAACAAAATACTTGTCATAAAGGAAAAAATTTGAGAGGGAGAGTTCTTTAGAAGAAAATTTTTAAATAACCTCCCTCAAATCAAATAAAAGTTTTGATAAAACCAAAATAAAATTTTTGGGTGTCACAGTTGCCTCGGACGGTCGTGGGTACGGGGGCAATGGCGGCGGTGAAATCGAAGTTGGGGACGGCATTCAGAAGGTGGCTGAAGACACGGGAGAAAGCGCACTCAAGTAGGCCACGACCCCTTTCCTCCACAAGCTGGCGAGCTCTGGCGGACCGAGCCTCCAGGCGCATCACCACCTCGGTGAAGAAGGTCAGGTGGCTGGCGTAGCCATTCGAGTGAGGGGCCGGTGCATCCACATCGCAAATATGGCCCAGAGCGGTATTGGCCCTATTCCCGAGATCCTGAAGCATAGGGGTGTGCTCACGCTCCAGCGTTCGTCGTTGGAGCACTTCCTCCGTGTTTTGCCATGCAATGACCTCAGCGTCATCAACCCGCCTCCGAAGAGAACGCAGCTCGGCGCGGGCAGAGGCCAAGTCCACCTGCGCCGTAACCAGGGCGGCGGCTGTGGCTTCCGCGCGCCTCTCAGCCTCATCCAACCTGGGCCTGAGGGCAGCGGCCCTGCCCACATCCTCCGCACCCGCGAGCTTCAGCTTCAGGTTGTACCTACCCTCCAGGTCTGCGCGCATCTCGGCCACCCGGCGATTGACCTCCTCCTCGACTCTGGCCTCGCGAGCCCCGACGACATCTTCTGCTTGAGCAACTTGATGTTCCCTCGTCTCCAGTTGCTCGAGCTCGAGGTTGCGCTCCACGGCTTCCAGGGCCAGCGCCTCATCGCGCTTCCGGACCTCCTCTTCCTCCGCGGGCGTCCCCCTCAGTAATGCAAGAGCGGCCCTGCGCGCCTCCACCTACTGCTCAAGGGGCGCGCTCCAGGCCTGGAGCTCCCATGCGCGCTCCTCCGCAGCCTCGCGACGGCGGTCAGCCTCGCGAGCCTCTTCCAAGGCTCGCGAGCGGGCTTCATGGGCGATCTTGAGGGACGCCTCGGCCTTCGCATTCTCAAGGTCGCGCTGATAGCGACCGAGGTTGATGGCCACCTTCAGCTTGCACCGCTCCTCCACCAGCCGGTGACCTTCAGCCTCAAGGCGCGAGTCGACACCAGCGAGCTCTTCACCCAGTCGACTCATCGCGCCCATCGCCTCCTGGAAGAGCTCGTGACGAACTACGCTCCGCCCGTGCTCGAGCTTGAACGCTCGGCCCACCTCGTCCTCCACCTCCGGGGCAGCGGGCGGGGCGCCAAGTGGCACGCCACCTCCCGGTAGGGGGCTGGGGGCTGACGCCGTACCTAACGTCAGCCAGTCCTCGCGAGAAGCCCGAGCCGATCGGGGCTCGCTCTCGAAGAGGAGCCGAAGATCGAGGCCAACCGGCGGCTGTCCATGAGCAAAGGAGGAGTCTTGGGCATGCCTGTCAAGCTCCACGCCAGACCGTGGGGGAGCGGTGGCCCAGCCGCGGGCTCAGCGCACCACGAGGGCGGCGACGCTCCCCCAACCGACCCTGCTCGAGGGGCGGCAGGCAGACCAGGAACGCTCAAGGCCGATGGGGGAGCTGGTGAAGGAGGAGGCCGCTTCTCAGAGGATGCAACAGCATCAACGGAAGGAACCCTGAAGGACTGATGTCAGGATAAGAAGGCTACATACAAGGAGCCATGATAATAAGATACTTACGCATCAATGGCGATGTACTTTCGTCGCTTTAACGGTCCAAAGATATTGCAGCCGCTGGGGGATCCCTTCCTCTTGCGGAGCTCCTCGAAGTCCACACAAAGACGACCAAAGCGCTGGACGTGGCGGCCGGTGCGCGGCGGGGATGAAGAAGAGCTTGGAAGGATGCCTTCAGGGGCGCCCGGCTGCGGCGAACAGCCGGGCACCGTCTCACCACAACCTCCCGAGGCTCCCGGAGCCTTGGCCTTGGGAGCCGCATGCTGTGTCTCCTCGGTGACCGACGCCTCAGGAGGGGGGTCGTAGGCCCCTGAGGAAGACGCCTCAGGATCACCACTCGGCATGTGCTCCTCGGCACTCGAGTCACCGGCCCCCGTCGGAGCTCGCTCTCCCGCACCGTCACCTGGGGCGAGCTCGGCACCGGTGGCGAAGAAGGGAACCACGATGACAGGGTTGTCGCGGGATCTCACCAGGCCAATTGGGCGCAGCCCCCACTCATCAAAGGAAGGCATGCTCGCGGCAAATGCGGCTTTGTTCTCACAGCGGTACAACAGGCAGCTATTCCGGGGCATCTCATCCGGCAGAGGGACACCCGACAGGACCGTGAGCACCGTTTGCCGCGTCGCAAGAGGAAGCCCTTCTCCTGAAACCTCATGTGGTCCTGGCTGCGGAGCAAGTCCCACATCGGTCGGGAGTGGCGCTGAAGTGGAGCAACTCGACGCTTCACGAACTCATTCACCACCATGGGCGCAGTCACGCCGAGGTCCTTCAACCACCTCAGCCTGGCCCAGACGGGGGCAAGGCAGGGGCTCGTGAGCTTCTGATGGCCCCAGCCGGAGTTCAGAACAGCGGGCCCCGCCGGATCATGGAGCAGAGGGTTGAGCACGCCGGCGTCAACAAACACCCATCGTATGCGGAACTCGCTCGTGGACGAAGGAAGCTCGAAGTCAACCCCCTCGCCCGATATTGCGGCCATGGCTTGGAAGCCCATGCACCCCGAGCTCTGCCAAGGACTGGTCAGATGCAACAAGAAGAAATGGCGGAGGAGGGCCACGGAAGGAGCGATGCCCACCATGGCCTCGCACAAGAAGGCGAAGACGGCCAGAAGGGTCACAGATTGAGGGTCGAGATGAAGCATGTGGATCTCGTAATGCTCGCGCACTGCGTTGAAGAAGGCGGAGAAGGGAGGAATCAGGCCAGCCCAGAGGGCCTCTATGAAGATCGGGACCTCAGTGGCTGCCCGAGCCATGCGAGTACGGGACGCAGGCCAAGCCGCCGTCTCTCCCCACTCATTGAAACTGGAGGCAAGCGTGGGGCCCACCTTGTCCATTACCTCGTCGTTGAGCACCCGAGGCCGGCCGAGTGCCGGCTCGAAAGACGGAGGCGTAGTTGGCAACGACAGGGGTTTCTTCGCCTTTTCAGTTTGTTTTGGCGCCATGGGGATGAAGCAGGCGAAGCGTAAGCCAGATTGGCAGGGCAGAGTAGGGCCTCGAGGAAGCAGCGAGATTGGAAGAGCCGGGCGTGGGAGGAGGAAGAATAACTATGTGAGATGCGGGGGCCGCGTAGCCAGGCGGATTCAAGAGCGGCGTGGGGAAGCGGAGACGCCCACGTCCAATCAACCGCCACGCGTCAACTAAGGCCTCGTGCTTTTGGGGATCGCGGTGCTCTGTACTTGACCCTTGGCTTCACCGCGAAGCCAGTCCCAAGCGCACCTTGGGCCCGGGGGCTACTGTCGGCATTCTGGGAACGGGGGTCCCCAGACTTGCCTGCCTGCAGCCCACGGCGTGGCTAAGCCAGCAGGCCGTACGGCCCATCTTCATCAACAAAGCATCCAAGACCCTCGCGAGGGGCCAAGCCTCGCGAGGCGGACGATGCAAGACCTCCTCAGGAGTGGCCTAGTCAGACAGGCTCACGAGGAGCGGAGATATCAAGGCGGGGCAAACCTCACGAGGCTCTCGTGACGTGAGCCATGACGATCGGTACCAGGCGGGCGCCAGCACGCGCAGCGTCCTTGTTTCCTCTTTGGTGCTAAGGAGGCCAGCACAGGCGAGGAGTACCGAGGCATCAGGCAAAGCTTGCCATATCAGTGCAACGAGACCAAGACCAGAAGGACGGCAAGGCGGAGGTCATCGTGGAGCCCAGGACGGCGTCACCACCAGAGCCTTTCGCAGGCGAAGACCACTTTTGTCAGGATAGCTTGTACTAGCTGCCCCCCTTCAAATTTGCCCGCCGTTGTTGTCTCCCTTCCCCGCTCAATATTTGGGAAGAGCACCAGGGCCTATATAAGCAGAGCTAGCCACCATAGTAGAGGCATCTCATCTTAGCTTGGTCCAATCTGATCGAGAGCCTACCCTAGCCACAAGAACACCTCAGGAGGCTGTTCTTCCCTCTGTACTGTTCATCATCAGCCCAAGAGGCAATCCACCACCACCACACTTGAGTAGGGTATTACACCACAACGGTTGCCCGAACCAGTACAAATCTCGTGTCTCTTTGTGTTGCAAGTTCGTCGAGTTCGTCCACAAGATCTTAGCGAGCTAGGGCGTAGATCGGTAGGAGGGAAAGACTTCGCGCGCACCCCAGTGTTCGAACCTTAAGGGTTTGCCGGAACCCCACATCCGACAGTTATAATCATCAGGGGAGTCAGCAGCAGCAGCAGTCGGGTTACTAGAGCAACCTAAAGCAGTTGAATAGTGGGCACTATCATGTCTTCACCACTAGCCTGTGCAAGCGCAATCATAAGCTTCATAAAAGGGCAATGAACTCCGTTGAACCGGCGGTGCCCCATTACTTGCGCTGGTCTAAACAGCCCATTGTGTGGAGTCGAGAGGATCATCTGCCCTGGGTTGATAATCCGGGTCATTTGGCATTGGTGGTGGCGCCTCAGGTTGGAGGGTATAAGTTCACCAAGGTGCTCATGGATGGAGGGAGTAGTATCAATATTCTTTATTATGAAACCTTCCGTCGCATGGGGTTGATAGATAAAAAACTTAAACTGTCAAACACCGTTTTTCATGGTGTGGTGCCTGGTAAATCGGCGTACACAGTTGGTAAGATAGCTCTGGAGGTTTCTTTTGGAGATGATCATGATTCAAGGTCAAAGCATTGACTTTTGAAGTGGTGAAAATCAAGAGCCCATATAATGCCCTGTTTGGACGGCCGGCTTATGCCAAGTTCATGGCAAGGCCCTGTTATGTTTATCTGGAGCTCAAGATGCCGGGTCATAAGGGGAGCATCACGGTACATGGGAGCCGTAAGATCACTTTGGAATGTGAAGAAGGTGATGCGGCTTACGCTGAGTCGGTTTGTGCAACAGAGGAGTTGAAGTTCTACAAGGACAATGTTCATCCGGCAGATATGACTTCTTTGAAAAAGCCAACTACAGAGCATGATCCGGCCTTGAAGTTTAAATCGGTTGATGAGACTAAGTTGGTCGATTTTGTTCCTGGCGATTCATCCAAGCAGTTTAGCATCAGCGCTAACTTGGATCCAAAATAGGAAAGCGCACTCATCGAGTTCATCCGTGAGAACCGGGACATCTTTGCATGGAAACCTTCTGACATGCCAGGTGTACCGAGGGAACTCGCTGAGCACACTCTTCATATCGATCCCAAGTTTAAACCGGTCAAGCAGTTTCTCCGCCGCTTCAATGAAGAAAGACGCAAGGCCATTGGTGAGGAGGTAGCCAGGCTCTTGACGGCTGGGTTTATCATTGAAGTATTTCATCCTGAGTGGTTGGCTAATCCGGTGGTAGTACTTAAGAAGAACGACACTTGGCGTATGTGTGTGGACTACACAGATTTGAACAAGGCTTGTCCGGCGGATCCTTTTGCTCTCCCTCGTATTGATCAAATTATTGATGCTACGGTGGGTTGTGAGCGTTTGAGTTTTCTGGATGCTTATTCTGGTTATCATCAGATCAAAATGTCAGTTAAGGACCAGGAGAAGACAGCTTTTATAACTCCCTTTGGAGCCTTCTGCTATGTATCTATGCCTTTTGGGCTCAAGAGTGCCCAGGCGACTTATCAGCGCTGTGTGCAGAATTGTCTTCATAATCAGATTGGGCGTAATGTTCATGCTTATGTGGATGATATTGTGGTGAATTCTAGAAAGGAGGGAACGTTGATAGATGATTTGAAGGAAACTTTTGATAATCTCCGGGTTTATAAGATGATGCTTAATCCAGCCAAATGTGTTTTGGGTGTACCGGCAGGCAAGCTTTTGGGGTTTCTAGTGTCCAACAGGGGCATTGAAGCTAATCCGGAAAAGATCAAAGCTATTACGTCTCTGGCTAAACCGGCATGCATCAATGATGTTCAACGTCTGGCGGGTCGTATTGCAGCGCTGAGCCAGTTTATCAGCCGATTGGGGGAGGAAGCTATCCCTCTATATCAGATGATGAAAAAGACAGACAATTTTGTCTGGAGTGATGTTGCCAATGCGGTGTTTGAGGACTTGAAGAAACAGTTAGCTGAGCCACCTGTCCTTGCTGCTCCGGTCGATAAAGAGCCGCTGTTGTTATATGTGGCTGCTAATGCCCGGGCTGTCAGTGTGGCCATTGTGGTGGAACGCAAGGAGGCTAGGAAAGAATATCCGGTTCAGTGGCCGGTTTATTATATCAGCGATGTGCTTATTGAGTCCAAACAGAGGTATCCACATTGGCAAAAACTGGTGTATGGAGTTTTCATGGCAAGCCGGAAGCTTAAGCAGTATTTTCAGGGTCATCCCATCACCATGGTCAGCTCTGCCCTTTGGGAGATATAATCCAAAACAGGGAAGCAACTGGCCGGGTTGCCAAGTGGGCCATTGAGCTTGGACCGCACGGGTTAAAATATGTGCCTCGTACGGCAATCAAGTCCCAAGCGCTTGTGGATTTCATCAATGACTGGATAGAGTTATAAGCACCGGAAGAAAAGCCGGATCATACTTATTGGACTATTCATTTTGATGGATCCAGGCAATTGGAGGGCTCAGGGGCTGGAGTCGTGTTAACTTCCCCAAGAGGTGATAAGTTTTGTTATGTTCTCCACTTAATGTTCCCATATGCTAACAATGCAGCTGAATATGAGGCTTTACTCCATGGCCTTCGGATGGCTAAGGAGATGAATTTAAGCCGGGTTAAGTGCTTCGGTGACTCGGACCTGGTAGCTCAACAAGTGTCTGGTACTTGGGATTCCATGGACCCGCTCATGGCAGCATATCATCGAGAGGTGGACATTGTTGCTGGTCACTTCAAAGGTTATCAGGTTGATCATGTGGACCGACGAAAGAACGAAGCGACGGACTCTTTAAGCCATTTGGGTTCCCAACATAAACCGGTGCCACCTAATGTTTTTCTGGATGTTTTGCATAACTCGCCGGTCAAGCTACCTACAGAGGAGGATTTGGCTGTTCCTGACCCAGAGGCTCAGTTGGTGGCGACTCTTCACGTTATCCCGGACTGGACGGTACCATATTTGGCATATATGAACCGGGGCGAGTTACCGGAGGATGAAACTTTGGCTAGGCAGATAATCCGGCGATCCAATTCAATGACCATTGTCAATGGAGAATTGCATCATTGCAGTGTAACAGGGGCATTTCAGCATTGCGTATCTCCTGAAGAAGGTCGTGAGATTTTACATGAGATCCACGAAGGAGATTGTGGCCACCACGCCGGTTCAAAGTCGTTGGTAGCTAAAGCTTTTTGTCATGGTTTCTATTGGCTGACGGCTCATGCTGACGCTGAGGACTTGGTGAAAAAATGTGATGGTTGTCAGAAGTTTTCACGCCAAGCTCATGTTCCGGCTCAAGAATTGAGGATGATTCCAATCACTTGGCCGTTTGCAACTTGGGGGCTGGATATGGTTGGGCCCTTTAAGAGATCCCAGGATAAGAAGACCCGCCTTTTGGTGGCGGTTGATAAGTTCACTAAGTGGGTAGAGGCAGAGCCAGTCAGTAAGTGTGATGCAGCCACGGCGGTTCAATTCATCAAAAGGGTGATTTTCTGGTTTGGTTTTCCACACAGCATCATAACCGATAATGGCACTAATCTGTCCAAGGGTGCTATGGAAGAACTTTGTCAACGTGAGCACATCCAGCTTGACGTGTCATCAGTGGCTCACCCCCACTCTAATGGTCAAGCGGAGAGAGCCAATCAAGATGTCCTAAGAGGCGTCAAGCCCCGGCTCATGGTTCCTTTACAATGGACGCCAGGTTGTTGGGTGGAGGAGTTACCTTCTGTGTTATGGAGCATCAATACCACGCCCAACAGATCTACGGGTTACACGCCTTTTTTCATGGTTTACGGAGCAAAGGCGGTTCTCCCTAGTGACATCCGTCATGACTCGCCTCGTGTGGCGGCTTATGTCGAAGCTGACAATGAGAAGGCATGACAGGAAGCACTTGACCTGTTAGATGAGGAGCGTGACATTGTAGCAGCTCGTTCGGTGATTTACCAGCAAGATCTGCGTCGCTATCACAGCCGCCGGGTTAGAACCAGAACTTTTCAAGAAGGCGATCTGGTGCTCCGACTCATCCAGGATCAGACTGATATGCACAAGTTATCCCCCCTTGGGAAGGACCCTTTGTGGTCAGCAAGAATCTGCATAACAGGTCATACTACCTTATCGATGTTCGAGAGCACAAAGACTCACGTAAATCGGAGGAGGAGACCCATCGGCCGTGGAATATCGCTCATCTTCGGCCTTACTATACTTGAGCCACATGCTCTTCTTATGTACATAGTTATGACAATGTGTATATTATGATTATTATGATCAATATAATAAACCGGAGCCTCAACTAAAGCGGGGTCTATGTTGTTTTTCTTACATCATGTGTGGTTACATGGGGGCTTCCATTTATAAAGAGGAGTTCTGTTTACCCATTGATCCGGCTTATAAAGCCATATATATATATATATATATATATAAAATCACTTGGGGTCTTGGTCGTATTTGAACCATAGCTACACATCTTGATCGGCGTAAGGCCACCAGGAAAATCACTTGGGGGCTTGGTCGTATTCGAACCATAGCTACACCTCTTGATCGGCGTAAGGCCACCAGGGAAATCACTTGGGGGCTTTGTCGTATTCGAACCATAGCTACACCTCTTGATCGGCGTAAGGCCACCAGGGAAATCTCTTGGGGGCCAAAGAGAGTGTTGCAAAAGCACAACTCAAACATAGGCACCCACTGAGCACAACTCAAAATATTGCTCGGGGGCTCTTTGCTTCTCAAAGAACAAAGAGGCTACACCCTTGTAATGGGCTATCAAGCCAGGCTTGTAAGCCAGGTGTATTCACCTAAAACCCCGGGTTATCCTGCCTTTTTTAAGTAAGCCACTGCATCCAAGTAATCCTGGTATGACCCGCCGAACGTTTGGCAAGTTAATCTTATACAGACCCTGAACTTGTCAAAGTTAAAACGACGATTGGTTAATGTGAGGTCCATCTTAAAAGGCTTTGTAAAATGGTTAAACTCAGTGGCCTGGAAGCCCATGAAAAGCCTCGATTTTGGGCCTGGCAGCCCATGAAAAGCCTCGTATCTTCCCATGATTTTATTTGACAAATTTTCTCTTTTGATGAGGTTTACAACATTTTATGATAAACGGGTGTTTATTGACCCGGCCTGGTTTTGACTATAAGTCTCCAGTATAAAATAAACCGGTGTTTATTAACCCGGCCTGGTTTCGACTACAAGTCGCCAGTATTATGTATGGATAATCCGGTGTTTATTACAACCCGATACGGTTTTATTATAAACCGGCAAAACATGGGAGGAGTTATCAGTACTCAAGATTGGGGTTCTCACCCTTACTACAAAAAGTTGGTAGACCAATGATGTGATGCAATGTCACAGGTATGACATGTTTCATATTTGATTATTTTTAAGCACAAACTTGGTTATAAACCGGGTTGTATGTTGGGCATTATGACCCGTTCGGCGGTAAACCGCCAGGACACTTTAAACTTGTTGTATGTAGAAACAGGTTGAATAAAGCCATTAAGGATCATTAGCAGATATAGCATCATTATGAAAGATTAACAGTATTATGCAAAGTAAATATACACGATGGCATAGTAGACCAAGTGTTTCAACTAGCCTATTACAAGGCGCTTTGATGCCCAAAAGGATAATTGTTTATCACAAACATGGCAGTATGCAGAAGCTAAACCGGCCTCCGGATCATGAATCTTCACCAGGCTGACTTGAAGGTTGTGGATCATCATGCGCCGGTTCATCCTCCTCCTCTCCACCCAGCGACTGGAAGTCAATGGTTGTCCAGTCAATCCCAGTTAAGGCTTGGAAGACTGCTTCATCACTTATAAGGGTGGACGGTTCAGCATCAGGGGCATAAGTATGCTTACGGATTGGCGGGATAAGATTCTGCACATCATAAATTGGCGCATTAACCCTTCTGTTGTTGGCATGGTAAATCGACTGGTAATGAGAAAGATCAGTCTCTTCAGCCAATTTGCTAGCCAAGGGGCACATTTCCCTCGTCAAAGCTCGGAGATCATTATTATCAAAATCTGATCCGTCCTCCCTTAAGCTTGGATAGCCATTCCATATGTCAGCCGGGTCAAGATCTGGCACCCATGCCTTAGCCCGGGTTAGCGCGGTCAGAGCACCTGCCCTTGCAGCTGATCTTTTTAACTCCTCAAACCGGGCGGGCAGCATTGACAGCCTTTGTAATGTCTCCTTGATCAAGGTTGGGGGTGGTTTTTTATGAGAGGCAGTGCAGATGATCCGTTGTGCGCCGGTATATAACTGCTCTATAAGAGTATAGGCAGCCTTCAATTTCTTTTGCATATCAGATCCAAGATGGGCAATACGAGATCCTGCATCATTACGCATGTTGATAAACCGGAAATTTATGGGATAATACATGCTCAAAGCTTATAGTAAGGTTACTTACCAAACATAGCAGTGGTTATGGCATTTATTTGCCACTTTAAACCAGTCAGCTCTTCTACCACCGGATTAAGAGCTGCTTCTGCATCCTCAGCTCTCTTTTGCAACGTGGATTTCTCTATATCCCAATCCGCCCGTTCCTTCTTGAAACTCTCCTTCAGCTTCTCCATGGCTGCTAAGGTACTAGCCAGCTCATCTTTGGCTTTAGAGGTTTCTGCTTGTTGGGATTTGATGATTTCTTGAAGATCAGCGGTTTGGGATTCCTTTTTGCTCAGCTCAGCCTATAAGAGACATGCATATCATGAGTTGGCAGCACATATTTGAAGTACCAAGCACATAACAAGTTATGCACTTGATACTTGGGGGCTAATGCCTATTTGCTTGTTATCAGAAAGTTTTTACAAGTCCCAAGCTCAATACAAGTATTATTCTTGGCACTTGGGGGCTAATGTATATTCGCTCAACGGTACTCAGCAAAGAAATTTGGCAGGATAAAAGTCCCGGTTCATCTTGAAAAGATAAACCGGCCCTTGGGGGCTACACAGGCGAAAGTTGCAAGATTAATATTCTAAAAGTCCCGGTTCATCTTGGAAAGATAAACCGGCCCTTGGGGGCTACGCAAACACAGTTGAGGTATTACAAAGTCTCGGTTTAGATTGATATCATAAACCGGCCATTGGGGGCTACTGGAGTTGATATTTGGGCACAAGAGAGAAACAGTTATGCAGAGTTAAGTAGCAGTTACCTCATATCGCTCTTTCATCAGGTTCACTAAACCGGCTTCATAGTCGCGGCTTGTATATAGACGGTTCAAAAAGCCAGAATGAATGTCTTGGGCATTGAGATGGGCATAACTTGACAAATATGTATTCCACTTGCCTTTGTCCATAGCAGAGAATTCTCCCTTGGCACTATGCTTTGATAGAGCGACAGGATTGCCAGGGGCGCTGTGGCCAAAGCCGGTAATCATAATATCATCTGTCTTATCATCAGCAGCTTTGACTGGACTCGACAGTTTATCAGCAGCCTTAACTGGACTTGACGGTTTATCGGCAGCTCGGACCGGGCTTGTCGACTTCTCAGCATGGCCCGTTGGATCAACTTCCACTTGTTCAGCAAAAAAGTCATGATCTTGCGGTGGCGAGTCATCAAGCATGGCGTCAGCATTTGTTTCTTCCGGTTATGGAGTTCTTTCCGGTTCAGTGACCACATTATCATCAGTCGGTTTATTTAATTTGGCCTTTTTGCTGGGTCTAGGCTTGGCACTGAGAAGAACAAATATCAAGGTTAGTATGTCGGGCGAGCATAAGGTGTAAAAGGTAAATTTAAAGCATAACTCACCTAGGAACCGTCTTGAGGGTTGGAAGTTGTGTCGCCGTTGACTCGCCGGTTGATGAATGAGGTGTTCCCTGATAGTTTGAATCAGACGGATTAAGTGGGTATCGGAAATGACCCACCTTGGGATAGGAAGTGTCGGAAATATAAGAGACCTCTGATTGACGCTTCCGGACCGGAGTATTCGGTTAACCGGCCGAGGTAACTACCTGGCCGCTGCGCCGGGTTGTGCGGCAAGCTTCATGTTGCTGCTTATTCAAAAGAAAGTTTGGGTCCAAGTGAGCTAGGGTGAGAAAATCTTACTTTCCGGTTTGCTTGACGGATTTTCTGTGTTGGCACAGGATCTGAACCGGAGGAAAGAATAATTACCTCTACATCGTCAGCTTGGCTGCCTTCAGTGTCATCCTGATAATAGTCATTGTCAATGAGGTGTATGAAAACAGAACCAAGAGAATCAAGTTCTACCTCTGATTCCGGATTATCCAGATCTCATCAACATTTGGTTCAAAGGATTCAGCGGTTCTCTTCTTGGCAGGTTTTTTGACAAACTTAGTCTTGGGGCGAGGTGTCTTTGCCGGTTTATCCTGTGGTTTCTTCTTCCAGAACGGATCATCACCCTGTCAAAGGTGGACAAAATTTTGAGGGAATATTTAAAAGGATCAAGCTAAAACAAAAGTTATATGATTCTTACAGCTGGCGGTTTATTCGAAGCGTAGAAAGGGCTTAGCCCTGTCTTGCTGCAGACAGCCTCCGGTTCATTCAATATTTTCTTGACAGCCTCAGTAATTTCAGCGTCTGTTAGTTGAATGTTAACATGCCGTTGAGGGTCTTTCAAGTCTCCTGTGTACTCGCACATTAAACCGGGGCGTTGGCTTAAAGGCAGAATGCTCCAGGAGATCCAGCAACGGACGAAATCAACCCCTGTTAAACCGTTCGCGATGAAGGCCCAAAGCTTTGAAAGCTGTGGTGCATACTTGGATCATTCTTTGGCGCTAAGTCGTTGGGGAAATGGATGTGTGTTGGTAAGCCGGTGAGGACGATAACCCCGCAGAGGATTTTCATCAGTTGGAGACGTTTCTCGGCAATAAAACCAAGTCTGATTCCAGTCCTTGGGGTAACTATGATGCTTGGCATGAGGGAAGCTGACATCTTTCCTCTTCTGGATTGCCATCCCACCAAGTTCAGTATTGGGTCCGTCTGTAAATTCTGGATGGCCGTTCAAATAGAAGAAATCCCTAAACAGTTCAACTGTGGGCTCCTCTTGCAGATAAGCCTCGCAAAATACTTGAAAATTGCAAACATTGGGCACAGAGTTTGGTCCAATATCTTGAGGATGGAGTTGGAAGCTAGCAAGCACATCACGGAAATTTTTTGATTCGGGAGGGCTAAACCCTCGACCCAGATGGTCAACGAACACGACTACTTCTCCATCCTTGGGCCCAGGAGGATTTTCTGGACCAGGGGCCCTCCAGTGGATGACTTCCTTCTTTTCTAAAGCGCTGGTGGCGACACATCCGTTTAGTTTCTCTTCAGTGAGCCAGGAGGGGACCCAGTTACAAGCATAAAATTGTTTGGCCATTTCAATCAAAAGCTGGAAAAAGATCAATGCCGGTGTAAGATTCATGACTGACAAGTATAAAGCGTCGCAAGGTCAGAAGGAGAAGACATTGAAACATATATACATGTTAAACCGGATTCTGACATTAGCAGGGCTACAAAAATGATGAATTGGCGGTTTAATAGAGGGCTAATGGTACCTGGCGGATTATAAATTTCCAAAAGTTAAACCGCCTGCTTTGGGATAGAAGGTACAGATTGGAAGTAACTAAGTGACGGAAAAACAGGTTTTCACAGATTGATTGATAATTTCAGATCTGCAGCGTGTCAGCAAATCAGAATATATTCAGACCTAAAATTATGATACTTGAAAAGTCGAGGGATCCAGATGGGATTTTTTCTGTTATAGAGAGATGCACTAATGAAAAAGGACTACAGATATCACTAAACGGAGGAAAAGAGTTAAGGTTTGAATCTAAGAAGCCATGACACAGTGATGAACACCGATGAACTCCGATGAACACCGAAACCCTAATAACAGATCTAGGGTGGAAGGAAAGAGGACTTACCAGTGTCACAGAAGCAGTGGAGAGGCGCCGCGGTTCTCTGGTTCGATCAGGTTGATGCAGCGGCCGGAGTTGAGGACGAGGACGAAGGCTCGGCGGCGGCTGAGCTTGAACGATAGGACGATGCGAGGAAGAAGATGAAGTGGAGGCACGAGGGGGAAAGAAAAATGACCCTCGACCTTATTTATAAGGTGAGGGGATAAGTGACAGGCGCGAAAATCGAGGAGCCCAAAAATTGGATAGATGACACAGCTGTCGCCTCGATTGTCAGAGGCTCATTAATGAAGGGGAGATATATACTATTTTTAATAACAGATGACGTCATGGCGGTTTACTATAATCCTGGAAGATGACGTCATGATGGATTACAAGATTTACACGAAGGTGTTGAAGGAGGATTTTTTCCTAAGTATGGAAGAATGACATGAACAGGTTCAAATCAATCTGGGGCCTAATGTTGGGGATATTACTACTGAGTATAAACCGGTCAGGAGGGTCCAGGTTATACCCATAATGAATTATTTATATTGAAGCCCATGAAGACATGGAAGATGGTGCTTTACAGAGGAGATTGGACAAGAAGGCCCAAGGCCCAAGGACGGATTAAGGCCCGTAGACGTAAACCGCCATATGATGTAAGACTTGTATTGTAAGGAATATGAGATGAGTCACCGAGCCGGACACGTTGTATGAGCCGGCCGGGACTCTGTAGACCGCAGGGCGTCAACCCATGTATATAAGGGGACGACCCGGCGACGGTTTAGGGACAGAAAACAACAACTCGAGAGCCAGGCATAGAGGATTCGCTCCCTGGTCATCGAAACCCTAGCAATTCCACATCAATTGGATTAGGCCTTTACCTTCACCGCAAGGGGCCGAACCAGTATAAACTCCTTGCGTCCTTTGTCCCGCTTTAACCCCTTTAAGCTAACCTGTGGCGATGGCTCCACGACTAAGTCCTCACACTAGGACATCTGCCGTGACAAAACCGCGACACCTTCTGCTTAGTTACCACATCATAGGTATGAATATGTCAAGCCGTCCATTTTTTTCATACATATTCCATCCTCGTATCATGACTTTGCCTTTCATCAGAGTAGTGTTCGTCAGTATCATGCATCAATGAGTTCTGAAGAGCAAATTTTATTCCTTTTTCTTGTGGGTTTGACTTGACAAGGCAAAATCAAGAAAGAGGAAGGAAAAGAGTAAGGAAGGCGATGATGGTGGTCCTCTGCAGCAACGTAAACGGAGCAACTATACCGATTATCCTTGTACTGATAGTGCATTACAAGGTCCAAGCCTCCGCTGCCCTACTCCACCATCCAAGGTGCTTGCTCTCACTTGGCAGTGTGATATCTGGTTGCATGTTGCATATGGTGTCTAGCTTGTATTGCTCCTAATTAATGTAAACTGCATCTGCTTAGCTTACACATGATACGTGTGAATATGGCACGCTTTCCTGTTTTTGGTACATACTATATCTGTCTATCACACCATGTTCTTACATGAAACTATTCTTGTGTATCCTGCATCAGTCACTTATGATGGAACACCTTTAAGTTAGCAGTGTGATATTGGTTTGCGTCTTGAATATGATTTCTAGCATGTATTGCTTCTAGTTTTATGAACGCCACCTATGACGAGACAGTTTTAACTTGGCAGAGTGATATTGATTGCACCTTTCATATGGTGTCTAGTTTGCAGTGCTTCTAATTTGTTGAAGTGCCTTCTGCTTAGTTACCACATCATAGGTGTGAATATGTCAAGCCGTCCATTTTTTCGTACATATTCCATCCTCGTATCATGAATTTGCCTTTCATCAGAGTAGTGTTCGTCACTATCATGGATCAATGAGTTCTAAAGAGAAAATGTTATTCCTTTTTCTTGTGGGTTTGACTTGACAAGGCAAAATCAAGAAAGAGAAGGAAAAGAGTAAGGAAGGCGATGATGGTGGTCCTCTGCAGCAACGTAAACAGAGCATCTATACCGATTCTCCTTGTACTCATAGTGCATTACAAGGTCCATGTCTCCGCTCCCCTACTCCACCATCCAAGGTCCTTGCTCTCACTTGGCAGTGTGATATCTGGTTGCATGTTGCATATGGTGTCTAGCTTGTATTGCTCCTAATTAGTGTAAACTGCATCTGCTTAGCTTACACATGATACGTGTGAATATGGCACGCTTTCCTATTTTTGTTACATACTATATCTGTCTATCACACCATGGTCTTACATGAAACTACTCTTCTTGTGTATCCTGCATCAGTCACTTATGATGGAACACCTTTAAGTTAGCAGTGTGATATTGGTTTGCGTCTTGAATATGACTTCTAGCATGTATTGCTTCTAGTTTTATGAACGCCACCTATGACGAGACAGTTTTAACTTGGCAGAGTGATATTGATTGCACCTTTCATATGGTGTCTAGTTTGCAGTGCTTCTAATTTGTTGAAGGGCCTTCTGCTTAGTTACCACATCATAGGTGTGAATATGTCAAGCCGTCCATTTTTTCGTACATATTCCATCCTCGTATCATGACTTTGCCTTTCATCAGAGTAGTGTTCGTCAGTATCATGCATCAATGAGTTCTGAAGAGCAAATTTTATTCCTTTTTCTTGTGGGTTTGACTTGACAAGGCAAAATCAAGAAAGAGGAAGGAAAAGAGTAAGGAAGGCGATGATGGTGGTCCTCTGCAGCAACGTAAACGGAGCAACTATACCGATTATCCTTGTACTGATAGTGCATTACAAGGTCCAAGCCTCCGCTGCCCTACTCCACCATCCAAGGTGCTTGCTCTCACTTGGCAGTGTGATATCTGGTTGCATGTTGCATATGGTGTCTAGCTTGTATTGCTCCTAATTAGTGTAAACTGCATCTGCTTAGCTTACACATGATACGTGTGAATATGGCACGCTTTCCTGTTTTTGGTACATACTATATCTGTCTATCACACCATGTTCTTACATGAAACTATTCTTGTGTATCCTGCATCAGTCACTTATGATGGAACACCTTTAAGTTAGCAGTGTGATATTGGTTTGCGTCTTGAATATGATTTCTAGCATGTATTGCTTCTAGTTTTATGAACGCCACCTATGACGAGACAGTTTTAACTTGGCAGAGTGATATTGATTGCACCTTTCATATGGTGTCTAGTTTGCAGTGCTTCTAATTTGTTGAAGTGCCTTCTGCTTAGTTACCACATCACAGGTGTGAATATGTCAAGCCGTCCATTTTTTCGTACATATTCCATCCTCATATCATGAATTTGCCTTTCATCAGAGTAGTGTTCGTCAGTATCATGGATCAATGAGTTCTAAAGAGCAAATGTTATTCCTTTTTCTTGTGGGTTTGACTTGACAAGGCAAAATCAAGAAAGAGGAAGGAAAAGAGTAAGGAAGGCGATGATGGTGGTCCTCTGCAGCAACGTAAACAGAGCATCTATACCGATTCTCCTTGTACTCATAGTGCATTACAAGGTCCAAGTCTCCGCTCCCCTACTCCACCATCCAAGGTGCTTGCTCTAACTTGGCAGTGTGATATCTGGTTGCATGTTGCATATGGTGTCTAGCTTGTATTGCTCCTAATTAGTGTAAATTGCATCTGCTTAGCTTACACATGATACGTGGGAATATGACACGCTTTCCTGTTTTTGGTACATACTATATCTGTCTATCACACCATGTTCTTACATGAAACTACTCTTCTTGTGTATCCTGCATCAGTCACTTATGATGGAACACCTTTAAGTTAGCAGTGTGATATTGGTTTGCGTCTTGAATATGATTTCTAGCATGTATTGCTTCTAGTTTTATGAACGCCACCTATGACGAGACAGTTTTAACTTGGCAGAAATATATTGATTGCACCTTTCATATGGTGTCTAGTTTGAAGTGCTTCTAATTTGTTGAAGTGCCTTCTGCTTAGTTACCACATCATAGGTGTGAATATGTCAAGCCGTCCATTTTTTGTACATATTCCATCCTCGTATCATGAATTTGCCTTTCATCAGAGTAGTGTTCATCAGTATCATGCATGAATGAGTTCTGAAGAGCGAATTATATTCCTTTTTCTTGTCGGTTTGACCTCACAATGCAAAATCAATAAAGCTGAAGGAAATTGGCAAGGCATCGGATGATGGTGGTCCTTCCGAGCAACTAAAACGGAGGTTCTCTACAGATTCTACTCCGCCATCCTCCCAACAAGATTCGCAAGACAACACAAGGCTAGACAGTCAACGTCGCTGTGTAGATGATGAGCACATCTCCCCTACTCCACCATCACAGGTGCTTGCTCTAACTTGGCACTATTATATGTGGTTGCATGTTGTGTATGATGTCTAGCTTGTATTGCTTCTAACTTTGTTGAATTGCATCTGCTTACTTTACATATAATGCCTCTGAATATGACACGTATTCCTGTTTCTAGAACATACGTGTACATGATGAGCACATCTCCCTACTCCACCATCACAGGTGCTTGCTCTAACTTGGCACTATTATATGTGGTTGCATGTTGCGTATGATGTCTAGCTTGTATTGGTTCTAACTTTGTTGAATTGCATCTGCTTACTTTACACATAATGCATGTGAATATGACACTTGTTCCTGTTTCTAGAACGTACGTGTACATGATGAGCACATCTCCCCTACTCCACCATCACAGGTGCTTGCTCTAACTTGGAACTGTTATATGTGGTTGCGTTTTCCGTATGATGTCTAGTTTGTATTGCTTCTGATTATGTTGAATTGCATCTGCGTAGCTTACAACTTATACCTGCAACGATCACTTACCCATAAGACACATTTAACTTGGGACTGTGATGTAGATTGCATCTTGCATTGTCTTCTAGCTTGTACTGCTTCTAATTTCTTGAAATGGCACTTACGACGAGACACTTTTTACATGATAAAGTGATATTGGTTGCATGTTCATATGGTGCCTAGCTTTCATTTCTTCTAATTTTGTTGAAATGCCTTCCGCTTACTGTTTTTTCATACATATTCCATCCTCCTATCGTACGTGTGAATATGAAACGCTGTCTTTTTTTGTATATATTTGTAACATCCCAAATTTCCAATTTGGAATATTATACATAGATCATCATTGCATATCATATTTTCTTGCATTTTGACAAATCCTCGATAAATCCTAAGCAACTCAAGGACCCTCGGAGAGAGTTGGGGATTTTCTCGAATTTTCGCATTTGATTTTCACCAAATAATAAGACGAGGATTTTGGGTTTTAATTATTTTCTCTCCGTAAAAATATTTCATTTTTAAAAATAACGAGAGGAGAAAATATGACTTCTCTAAAACAATTGAAATACTGGAGGAAAAATGTTAAAATCATTTATTGGATTTATTTGCAATTTTTATTGCATTAAAAATATTGCATGTTTTCAAATTATTTATTTTGTGTTAAAAAAATGTTCACCCTATTCTAGATTTTCTAACTAGACAGGGAAATTTTATTTTATAGTTTTCTGATTTTTATTTATTTTTCTACGAATTATTTTCCGCGGAACTTATTTAAAAAAAACTGCGCGACGCCCGACCGGGCCGAAGCCCAGCCGAGCGCCGGCCCACCCCGTCGCCCTCTCCTCCTCGCGCACGACGCCGCCGCCGCCGCGCCGTGTCCAGCTCGGGCACGGGAGCCCCGCCCCCTTCCCCAAGCCACCTTCGCCCCCCCTCATATATACCCCCCCTCTCTCTCTTCTCCTCAACCCGCCGCCGCCGCCGCCCTCATCCCGCCGCCGCCGCCGCACTTGCCCGCCGCCGCCGCCGGGAGCCGCCGCCCCTCGCCTCGCCCGTACCCTCGCACCTCCGGAGCCCCGCCGGAGCCCTCGCCGGAGCCGCCCGACGAGGTACTGCCTCGCTGCCCCGTTCGTCGTTGCCGGTTTTTGTTAAAAAAAACCCTTCGTTTAAAAAAAACCTAGATCGGTTTTTTTTCGGTTTTATTATTTTGCGAGCGTTCACCGAACTGTTCGTTTTAACGAACGCGTTCGTCGGTTTTTCTCTGTTAATGAACGTCCGTTCTTTAACCGTTCGTCCGTTTTTCTTTTTCGTCGGATTTTTCTGCGATTATCTCAGATCCGATTTCTGATCGAATCTTCGATTCTGTTTAACTTCTCGCTCATTTATCGGAATCAGGCGATTCAAGCGCCTAGAGTTTCGTCTCGAAATTCTCTTTCCGTTTAACCTACTCAAACAAGTTTTTGCTACAGTAAAATTTGACCTAGATCCAGATTAGTAAACGAAGTTTCTTTCTTTCGCAGTTTGACTTTCGTTGCTTCTTTCGAGTTGATTCTCTTTGCAAACCGGAGTTCTTAAGTTGAACTTTCTGGTTGGATCTTTCATTCGAGTTTTACCTATGCATTAGATGAGTACTGATTGTATGGTTGGTTATTTTGCGATAGAGTACCCGGAGTGTGCCGCTTGTTACTTCGAATCGCTAGGTTTCGCGGATCATCAGCAAGGCAAGTAACACTTTGATCATACTTTTCATACCCAGTTTTATTGCATTAGATCTTTTCCTCAAACAATTGCATGATTAGGATCTGATTAAATTGTGGGTATTGGGAAGTAGATGTGGTAGTACCTATTGCCTTGTTTTATTATCAAACCCTTGGGAGTTACTTCTACGTTGCTATTACTATTGCCATGCTATGCTCGTAGACGTGGATTGGGTTTGAGAGATTTCCATGACAGATGTGAGATTGTTAATTACTGGTTTACTTAAGGTGGCAACTAAAACTCACATCTGGGTGGATTGAGGTACCTGGGTATTCCAGGATTGCCTGTTTTTCTTTTGGACCGCCACCCAGGTTCAAAGGGATCATGAGATTATTCATGCTAGAAACTTCCGTGTGCAGCCGCAAGCTATTATGGGCTCTAGCATAGTTGACTAAGTTGTGTGAACTCTTACAGTGGTAGACTAGCAGATGTAGGGGAAAGTAGGTGTAACTGTCTACCCATACGTAAGGTGCAAACACTTCTGAAAGACTGTGTCTCGGTCATCCGTTTCTCAAACATCATGTAGTGCGAGAATCAAGCGGAGGTGATCGAGTCTTGTGGGGAAAGGTGCGCAAACCTCTGCAGAGTGTATAAACTATTCATGATTAGCCGTGTCCCCAGTTATGGACAACTTGAGTATCTAGTACTTGGATTATCATGTGAATCTCATCACTATGTTACTACTAATTAATTTTGTTGGGTTATTGATGACATTTAATTGGGATTGAGATGCTGTCAACCATCTCAATGTTTCACAACCACCATGATAGTTAAATAAAATTTATTCCTTTGAGGTAGGATAAAATTGGCTTTTCGCAAAACTGTAACCATAGAGCTTTCCACCAGCCATATATGCATGTAGTATAGCATTATTATTGTTCATTGCTCTCTATGTGTTATTTTGCCAGCATATCCTATGTGCTGACCCGTTTTCGGGCTGCAACGTTGCATGTTGCAGACTTTTCAGATGACGAGTAAGGTGCCTTAGGTCGTGGTCTTATACTCAGTGATGCCGCTGGAGTTGATGGACTCACTTATCTTCCAAGTCTTCCGCTGTTATCGTTGTTAGATGGCCTTAAGCCATGTTTATCATACTTAATCTCTTCGGAGATATTCGATGTAATAAGTGTGTGATTGCTACTCTGTTATAAATCCTCCATTTGTACTGTGCGTGTCAGCATTACTGATCCAGGGATGACACTGGTGCACAGCAGCACAGACCATTTGAGGTCTGGTCGCTACAAAGTTGGTATCAGAGCACACGCTGACTGTAGGACACGACCACTAAGCTTAAGCCCTAGAAAGCTTCTCTCTTCTCATTTCTGACCCCTCTTCTTTTTCTACTCTTTTAGGAATGGCAAATGCAAGGAGCAAGTTCATGCAGCCAGATGAAGACACGCCGTTTGGTCGACACTTGAAGGAAGTCACCAAGTACTTGAACATAGGAATACCAAGCATCACCGGAACCTACAACGCCACATTACCTGAAGAGGAGAGCTGGAAGATTCAAGTTATCATTCCAGGAAGGATGTTTAGTGCCATAAGATTGGTTTTCGAAGCACCAACTTGGAGTTTAGGGAAGAGCATGGCCGCACACATCGCCATGGGACGCATTGGAGAAGTCTATCACCAGGAGCTTAAGGATACAATTTACCAAATTTGTGGACGCCGAGACGCGCAATGGGAGATGATCAGAACCAAGAAGGATGGATCAATTGCAGCTTACATCCAAGAGCAAAACCAACATATTCGTCGCCAGGAGAATCAGATGTGCACGGACAAGGAAGAACTGAAGAAGGCATTAACGAAGATCAAGGAGCTCCAAGAAGAACTCAAGGCTACACGCGAAGATTATTTGGAGGAAATCAATGCACTAGTAGGGAAGAATGACGACCTGGAGAAGAAGATTGGAGTATTCGTGGGAAATCCAATGCCAAAAGCAGAAGTCGACGAATGCACTTGTCCGGATAACTACATCATCATCGACGACACCGACTCAGAACCATGTGAAGACGACTGGGTTGATGAAGCTGGAGCAGACATCATGGAGTCTTCAACGGATCAGAATTTCTAGTAGACCACCATATCAGTAGTAGTTTTCCCCCATTTAATAGTATAGTTCAAGCACTTTGTAACGCTAGTTAGATCGATTGTTTTGCCTTGTTTGAATTGATTGAGTGATATTGATTGAATTTGTCTCATGAGCATATGGGTAGTGTTTTCTATCTAGACCTCATTCTATTCTTAACTCTCATCTTTTCTAAACCTATCAGATGCCTCCGAGACGCGACACCGGATTTGTTTTCCCGCCAGAGATCACCCAGTTGATTCAGCAACAGAATGCCCTGATGCAAGTGTTAGTGCAGAACCAAGGCAACAACAACAACAACAACAACAACCCACCGCCACCACCACCTGTTGATCACCTAGCCCGTTTCCTGAGGCTAAACCCGCCGGTGTTTTCCAGTAGCACCGAGCCGATTGTTGCAGATGATTGGCTCCGCAAAGTTGGAAGGGAGTTGACCACTGCAGGATGCACAGATGCGGAAAGAGTGCGTTTTGCCGCACATCAGCTTGATGGACCAGCAGCATCATGGTGGGAGAATTATACAGCCACGCACCCTATTGACACTGTCACATGGGACCAATTTCAGCAAGCTTTCCGTACAGCTCATGTTTCAGCAGGAGCTATGGCTATGAAGAAGCGTGAGTTTCGCAACCTACGCCAAGGAGGACGCACCGTGGGCCAGTATGTGGAGGAATTCAGTAAGTTAGCACGTTATGCACTAGATGACGTTGCTACAGATGCAGCCAAGCAGGAAAAGTTTTTGGAAGGACTGAATGATGAGCTGAGTATGCAGTTGATGGTAGCAACTTTCAACAACTACCAGGAGCTGGTAGATAGAGCTCTCATGATTGAAGGGAAGCAACAGCAGATTGAAAACCGTAAGAGGAAGTATGGACAAGGGAAGTATAACTCAGGAGCTCAGCAGAAGCCTCGATTTACCCCAAAGCCGGGAGGACAGTTTCAGCATACCCATGGAGGAGGTAGTTCGCACAACCATAATGGCTCTAAAAATGGTAATGGGAATGGAGGAAGCAACGGACAGAACCGCACCAACCCATCTACCCCAGCCAAGAGGGACCTGAGCCAAGTCACTTGCTTTAAGTGCCAGAAGAATGGACATTATGCCAATGAATGTCCTGAAGCCCAAAATGGAAATGGCAATGGAAGCTCTGGGAAGAAGCCGAACCCGTTCAACAAAGGACACGTGAACCACGTGACCGTGGAGGAGGTTGAAGCTCAGCCTGATGCAGTAATAGGTAAGTTTTTGGTTAAGTCATTTACTGCAACCGTTCTTTTCGATACTGGTGCATCGCATTCATACATATCAAGGGGATTCGTGAATAAGTTTAAGATGTCCACCAAAGTTCTCAGAAACCCTATGTTAGTAACCTCGCCAGGAGTAGAGTATATGGCCACCCAAGGATGTTTTCAGATACCATTGGCCATTGGTAGGCATGTTTTCCCCTCAGACCTCATTGTTTTGGAATCGCAAGGTTTGGATGTGATTTTGGGAATGGATTGGCTATCATTGTATGGAGTAAACATCGATTGTGCCAGCAAGACGATTTTGCTTACCACCCCAGAAGGAAAAAGGATCAAGTATGTATCCCGGCATATGCCGAAGAGGACTCAAGTAAATTCCTTATCAGGAGTTGTACAGGAGGAAGTACCAGTGGTGAAAGATTATCCGGATGTATTTCCAGAAGAATTGCCAGGCATGCTACCGGATAGAGACATTGAGTTCTTGATTGAACTTTTGCCAGGCACAGGGCCAATATCTAAGAGACCGTACAGGATGCCGCAACGGATTTGGAGGAAATTAAGAAGCAGATCAAGGAGTTACTGGATAAAGGCTATATTCGCCCAAGTTCGTCACCTTGGGGATCACCAGTACTTCTAGTGGAGAAGAAAGATGGATCACTGAGGATGGTTGTTGATTACCGAGGATTGAATGAAGTGACCATCAAAAACAAGTACCCACTACCGATGATCAACAATTTGTTTGACCGCCTACAAGGAGCTAAAGTATTTTCCAAGATTGATCTATGATCACACTACTAGGAAAAGGCCTACTAATGGCGCACCTAATTTGGCCATTAATGGCGCATTAGTGGTGCGCCATTAGTGCCACGCCATTAGTATATTTTACTAATGGCGCACCCCAGATGCGCCATTAGTATATACAACAGTGCGCCATTAGTATGCCTCCCAGGGGGCCATCTATACCCAGGTGCTTTGGCATACTAATGGCGCACAACAATAGGATGCGCCATTAGTAACTTCGGCATACTAATGGCGCACTGTTTAGTGATGCGCCATTAGTATCCTTTGGCATACTAATGGCGCACTATGATGTGATGCGCCATTAGTATGAATATTAGGTTTTTTTTATTTTTTTATTTTCTGTTTTTTGCACAGGTTACAAAATGTATAATTGGACAAAATATAGACAGCACACATCAACAACAGATTCATCGAATACAATAGAAGATTAGTCTCTGAATACAATTCATCATTTTAGTCTCCGAATACAATTCATCATATTAGTCTCCGAATTGAAAAGACCGAACAAAGATAGAACATTATATTTCAAGTCTCAAGACCGCGAGTTTGTCTTCACATTACAAGTCGATATCGATCATCTAAACTACCATCACATAGAAGAGAGCTGCGGTCATCACGATGAGCATCATCACAATGAAACTCGTCTTCATCCGGTTCCTCCAACGCTCCCTCCCCTCTCCCGCTAGATAGCGGGCGTATCTAGATTCGGCCTCGGCCCTAGTGGCGTACCCTTTGTAACTGTTACCGCTGAATCGGTGAACCTGTCTCCGACACTCCTCCCAGTCGTCGTAGACTCCGGGAACCTTACCCTTGTACACGACATACCACGGCATCGCTATGCAGTAGCCAAACGAAACGTTAGTACCAATTCAGAGACAATACATAAGCAATATATAAGTATGCAACAGAACAATCGGAAGAGAAAAGCAAGACATTAATAGCATCGATTACATCTAAGTTGAACGACTCTTGAAACCAAAGAGACATACTACAAGTTCATTAAAGTTTAATTACAACATGAGCCAATCGATGTTTCAGAACTAGACACAGCATCACTGCTTTCGACTCGACTCAAGGGACCGGAGCGTGGATGAAGCCGCCGTCTATCGTGGGAGTCATGAAACAACGGGCGTTGTCAGCCTGCATTTGTAGGATTGTGTCGATGTCACTGTTGGACGGTTGATTTCTGAGGTAGAACTGCCCCGAGGTACAAAGGACATCTTGATGGATAATTTCCGCAAACTCCGACTGGATGCGAAAGGATTCTTGTCTGATGTCCGCGTCCTGGATTGCCGACACGCTCGCGGCCCAATCTTTGAGTCTACTCGCTAGCAGAAGTTGATGATGGTCCCGTACGATCGCCCGCATGTGATGGATGGCGTAGTAGGCACCCTTCTGACCGCCAGGCGGCTGCTTGACGCAGCAGAACGTCGTATTGTGGGAGAACACGTTCTTGCCGTACTTACGAATAGGCCTGGTGAAGGTGCCTCCAGATTTGACGTAGCCGGGGAGAACATCATCAAGAACCTTCTTGACATTTGTGTAGTCTACGTTCGACTGACGGTCCGGGTCGAAATACGTGGCCATGGAATATTTGGGGCTTAGGAGGATGAGCGTGCAATGTGTGTCACTGCAGAAAACACGGAATGTTAAAAGAAAAACGATCGAAATCTAAGAATTCATATGTTACGAGGCGGTTGAGGGGAGGACTTACTCGGGAAAGTAAGGCACGAGGAAGTTATCCTTATCTTGGTTTGCCAGAATGACACCTTCGAGGTAAGAACTCGCGACTTGCCGGTCCCCAGTGCTGCCCAAGATCTTGGCACGCATGTAGAAGGGGTCGACTATCACGATGTCCGGGGTCTTGTCGCGAATGATCCGCATCTCCATACTCAGCGAAAATAGCCGAACGAAGGTGTAGTGCAGCGGATGAAGGTTCAACATAGCGTGGATGTCATCAAACCGCAGGACGATCGTACCCCCGATGGAGTATCCACAAAGCCCTTGCCCTCTGGCACCTTGGCCGCGAAAACCGGGTATGCCACATCCTTCTCTCCGAGACGCCGCTTCTCCAAAGAAAGAACACTATCATGCAGACTCCGCATAGCACCGGTTGCAGCATCGAGCATATTTCTCGGTAGCATCGGCCTACCCGCCACATGCACCCTCCTCGAGATATCCTCAGTTGAAGGTGGCCCGTCCTGAGCACGGATCGTACTCGGTGCCGGCTGGCCCGCACCCTTGTTAGTCTTTCTTTTGCGTGCCTTCTTCTTCTCCTGTAATGGGACCGAGTTCTGCTCACAGACCGCCTTCTTGAGTGTGTTGGGGCTGATCATATTTCGCACCTCGCCTATCTGAGGCTCGGTGAAGTCGACAGCTGAAGGCGTCTCCTGAGAGCTGAACTGCAGACGACGCCTGTTGCAACTTGGCTTCTCCGCGGTACCAGCTAGATCGCGCACGTCTTTTGTTGGGTTGGGTTCTTGAGAAGGAGGCCCCATGAAGTCGCCACCGTACCCATGATCGGCAAAGTACTGATCGACGTTGGCTAATGTATCGTCGTTGTCGTTGTTCTTATCCTGTGCCATATGCATGTTTGGATCCAGTGGCATAGGGATGTCCGGCACCGTTGCGGCGGTCTTGCCATGGGGCCGACTTGGCGCCGGCACGACTGGCGGTCTTGTCTTTGGGGTGGTGTCCCCCGCCCCCAAACGAATATGGCTCTTCGGCCAAAGCAGGGGCCAGCTCAGGCACGCGCTGAGGGTCATCACGTCATCATCGTCGGCCCCGATGGGTCGAATCGGAGGTAACAACTCGTCGCAGCCTGGCAGCACCCGAACCAGTTGAACCCTAAACAACTTGGGTGGCATCTGGGTACCGTGGAACAAGGGGTTGCCCGGTTGAACGATTTTGCCCTTGGCGACATCGACCAACTCGTTGTTCACGAAGTGCAGGAGAGTGCATGGAACGTCGGCGGCGCCCTGCGAAAACATGTAGGGCGTTAGGGATGCCCAGTCAAAGGCAAGGAGATGAAGTCCTCGGCCGAGAGAGGCTTAATTAGTTACCGTCATGATGGCGTCGAGCTCGGCTAATGTCGAGGCACCGCCAACGGCGGGCGTGCAGTTGACGGAGGGGCCGCTTGCTGCAGAGGTGCCGGCCGGCGTACACCCGGGTGCATTAAGCTCCCGTGCCGGCGTTGGAGACACCAATGCCGCCTCCGCCGGAGACACCAATGGCCCCGCCATCGCGTTCTGCGAGTTGCTGGCCGTGAAGCTAGGAATCGGGGGCGGCCCCTGTTGGCCGCCCGCAATCCACGCACTAATCCCCTGGATCAAGGTAGGCACAATGGCGGTGATCGTCACTCCGAGTTGTTGTTGCACTTGCTCTTGGACAATCTCCGGAATCCGTTCCACCTGTGCCCTGAGTTCTTGAACCTCGCGCGCCTGGCTTTCCGAGCTGGTCTTTTTCTCCTTTCGCCCACCAGTGTTATAGTATGACGACCATTTTGTCGACAAGCCTTTGCCGGCCACACGACCAGCTGACGTCGTCTTACTGAGCTTATCCTTGTTCTTCATTACATTCAACGCCCTATTTAGAGTGGTGTCCCAAGGGTTGCTCTTAGTCGACCCCGCGCTACTGCTTTCAGTCGCCTGCAGAAGGAATGTGAACCATTTAGAAATTTGGCTTCATTAATTAGAATGCAACCATATGGAGCTAATTACGCGGGGGTGTATTCCTTACCAGAACAAGCTCAAGCGCCCTGGTCTTCAGATCCGTGGTAAGCTCCTTTGCTTTCGGGTCCTTCTTGTACCGGGCCCTGACAAAGTTCCTGGTCTGCTTTTCACCGTATTTATCGAAGAGGGGCGGTAGGCCTTGCTCGGCACGGTCTGCCTCCTCCTTGTCCCATATAGGCTCCGCCACTCTGTAACCGCCGGGACCGAGTGTGTGTTCCCCTAAGTTTAGCTCCCGCATTTCTTTCCCCCACTTACTTGATTCGGAGTTTGCGGTGCTCGAGCAATTGATCTTGAAGTCGTTGTAGTCATCTTCGGTGATCGAAGGATTTTTCTCCTTGATCTTCTCATAACTCTCACCTTTCTCGATCATTCTCTTCACATTGCTTTTCCAAGTAGACAGGGCCTTGCTCATCTTCGTGAGGGCAGCATTGTTCACTTTATTCCCTTTGAGGCTTGTGTTTTCAAATTCAGCGGGGAACTTGTATCGTTCGTGCAGCTCCATGAAGAGGAGGTTGCGCAAATTCCCTCGGTCAGGATGCCTCAGGTTCTCGGTGTTGATCGAGACGGTGCTCCGGAGAATGCACCCGAGCTGAAGCGAGTACCCCTTGACTATTCGTTCGGGCGCCGTTGGATTCCCGTCGGAGTCCACTTCAGTAACTTCCTCCTTGAGGGTGCGGAGCACGGTCGGGCGCCGGTCCTTCCGTTGCCTCTTCGGTTGGCTGCCATCTGTGCGTGCGCCGCCATCATCAGTGGTGGCATCCTCGGTGGCACCATCAGTGGTGGCATCAGTGGGGTCATCCTCGGCGGTACCATCAGTGGCCTCAGGATCGGTGGGGAAGGCGGCGTCCTCATACAAGTGAGGTTGTTCCTCCATCTCCTGGGACAGCTTCCAGAATGCCTTGACGCCCGAACCCCCGGCCTCATCGTTGTTGGCCATGTTTCTCTCTAAATAGGAACAAAGTTTGGTCAAAAAGTTGGTTATTGTCAAGGAACAAGATCATGGTCTCATCATTTAGGGTTTGTCGACACCGAGGCATCCTAAAAGCTAAGCTTTTATCATTGACGGTTTTTCGACGCCGAGGCACCCTAAAAGCCTAAGCTTTCATCATTTCGTTTTTTATCGACACCGAGGCACCCTAAAAGCCATGCATTATTCACAAGTACTCCGGGGCACTTGATCCTACTTAATTAACTACTAAGATACCCCGGCCCATGCATTAGTCACAAGTACCCCATATGTCCTATTTTTAGCAAAGTCATGCTAAAATTCACGGAAAATTTCAGCATGACCTTTGCTGAAAATAGGACATATGGAGTACCCGAATTTGCCGGAACGGAAGTTAATCGACATTCCGGCAAACTCAAGGGCCTCTCGGGTGGACAAGGCAAAAAAGGCCTCCATCACAACATGGAAAATACATTGGCATGTGAAGAGGTGAGACAATATATGCATCTCCAAGCAGTATCATTCAACATTTTGGACAAAACACTACAAGCAACATGAGACACTGAAAACAATTGCTACCAGAAACTTAGTCTGTCATCATTAGGCAGCCACCATTAGTTATTCCGTTATGTTAAAGCAGAAATAGAAAAATAGACTGAAAACACTAAAATCAGAAACAAATCCAACTGTACAGGCCAATGCATATAGGAAAAGTGAGGGGTTGAACTTCATTTTTTTCAGGTTTTCTTGGGTGTATGAGGTCTGCTCTAATTTGTTTTGAAAAGTGAACCTGTTGTACTGGCCAATGCATATAGGAAAAGTGAACCTGCTGTACAGGCCAATGCATATAGGAAAATTAAGTCATGGAGAGTTGTTCATGATGTTCCTTGCCTTTTTTTGTGATACATAAGGTAAGGTTCAACAGCTTCAGAACTTTTTCTGTGATACAAATACTGCTTCAGTTTAAGAACATGTCTTAGTTTTGAATTCTCTTAGTGAAAACCTACTTTACAGCATCAACACAAGTTGGGATACACAGCCAGACAGACGCACATGAACATAAATGAATTCAGATCTAAAAAACTCATACAAAATTCGTTTTGCAGGAATTCGTTTACTCCCTATGCACACTCTATCAGTATAACAAACTTCCAACTAAACAAAGAAAGAAACTACGGGTGTTGGTAGCAAGAAACAATGCAACCACCTGAAAACTTCTTATGTTTCAGTCAATCATCACAACCAATATGATTTGCTTGGAGATTCAGAGCACAACCATGATACTGAGGATATCAGAGTGGTGGAGACATTGACTGCAATAAAGATGACTAAAAGAGAACTTTTCTGCCTCCTTAGATCTATCAAACGAAAAAGTGTACAAAATGGGCTGTCTTTGAGTGGGATGCATTTTCTCAAGGTAAAACAATCCAAGGTAAAAGATAGGGGCGCACCGACAATTGCTAATTCTTCTTTCGTGCCAGGATTTGCTGCTTTATCCCTTCCTGATGCAGACGGGCTTGGGATGCCAGTTGCAATCCCTTTAAGATGCAAACCCCCTCTGATTGCAACTGGGCAAGATGTTGCTAGTAAACAACCGAAATCTCCGCAAAAATAGGAAGAAAAAAAGCAACTGAAAGAACCTCAAACCACCAAGAACACACACACACTTGTAACGATAGGGGCGCTGAATAAAATGCATGAATATCCCAACCCAATCACAAGATAGAACTTCCTTCTAATGATTTTTCAGTTGCACACCGACACACGCGGAAGGGTGGGTGACATGAAAAAACTGTCCATTTTGGCAGGCAATGAATGAATGAGCACTGCTGCTGTATACCACTAAATTTTTAATGGCAGTAAATTTAGGATGCAGGTCTTGTGGGAAGAATCCAAAAACCTTGTGTAATCACATTTTTGTTCCACCCCCAAAAAAATATAAGGCACATGCCAACTGCAAATTTGTCAGCTCATAGGCCCCAGGGAGAGCAAATAACACACATGACACACCTAATAAGAACTGACATACACGAACATATTAAAAGTAAAACTGGAGTGCATACATAATGTAAGACTTGACAGGGGGTATATTTTTTTTACAAGTCTTGCACAAAGAGGCTGTTGGAATCTAATCATTCCTTCCAAGTTAAAATGAACTAATAAAATCCCGCAAAAAGAGAGAGAAGATAAACCCTTAAATAATTGCATGAGCACAAGAAATGAGACGCTACTAAATCAAACAAGAATTAGCAATTGTCATAATGAACATGAAGCAATAGACAAGTCCGGGTGGTGGTGGAGCTCACGGGGGCGGTGGTGTGGACGGGGCGACGAGGTGGGGCGACGAGGTCTGGGTGGTGGGGGTGCGACGAGGTCCGGGAGGCGACGAGGTCCGGGTGGTGGTGGTGCTCCGAGGAGACGAGGAGAGCGGCGCCGAGGAGACGAGGACGACGGGGCGGCGGCGTCGGGAGAGGAGAGGGCGGCGTCGCGGCGTCGGGGCGTCGGGGCGGAGGCGAGGACGACGGGGCGGCGTCGAGGCGGCGGGGCAGCGGCGTCGGGAGAGGAGAGGGGAAGGGGATCGAGGGCGAGGGCGAGGGAGAGAGAGGGGATAGGTTTGGGCCGGGGATAGGAGACGGGAAGGGGATCGAGGGCGAGGGCATAATACTAATGGCACACCACCCCTCGGTGCGCCATAAGTACATCCATACTAATGGCGCACCTCACCCTGGTGCGCCATTAGTATTTTTTTTTCTGCTCGAGCCAATAGGTTATCTTCCACCTGACCTGATCCACACCAAGTTCCCTCTACTAGCTCGACTGGTCAGCAGCCAGTTCTCACACCAGGAGGTCTTGGGTTCGACTCCCAGGCTCCACAATTTTTTTTTATACATTTAAAATGCTGTTTGATATTTATTTGTGTTTAAATATGTTCAAACTTGTTTAAATCATAACAGTAATATTTTTTTATAAGACAGTAATAATTTTTTTAAAAATATCATCAAACAGTAATGCCGGTGGAGCGGGGGAGGGTGCGCGGGGTGCGGGGGCCCGATGGACCGGGGGGTGCTCGGCGGCGAGGGGGACCGGATCTGGCGAGGTGGGATAGCGATCGAGATGGAGGGGGATCGAGATCGAGTGTCCATGAAATTTAAAAATATTCATGATAGTTCAAAAAGTGCCCATGAAATACAATCGAGAAATGAAGGCTACGATTTAAATACAATCGATCTTAGCTAGCTATCTGTTCACAATCTTCTTGCCCTTCTTTTTCGCAAATGGAGTTCTTCTGTGGAACGGACGTCCTTTAGGTAGGGTGGTCCTGCTTCTTCTTGTGGTGTATGCTGCTACTTCATCATCGTCGTCATGTTCGATTCTCGGGTCGCCGTACTTGTCGAAGTCTTGCTCATTGGCTACTCCATCCATTCCGATGATCTTCCTTTTGCCTCTCCTCACGACAACACGGCTGGGCTTTGACGGGTCGGTAATGAAGAAGCATTGGTCCACTTGGGAAGCCAGTACCCATGGCTCATTTTTCGCGGTGACGTTTGCGCCTGCGGTCTTGGATTTGGCTTCGGGTATAACCATGGTGGTGAAATACCGGTCTTCTTTTAGGACGCTCTTGGCCCATCTGACACGGAACATCGGGACATTCTCTCCAGCGTAGCTCAGCTCCCGGATCTCCTCGATCCTTCCGTAGTATCTGTTCTTGTCGTTACCGGTGTAGGATTCCATCGTTACCCCGGAGTTCTGATAACCATCGCTCTTCATGTCCTTGGCCTCGGTGTAGAATGTGTAGCCGTTGATATCGTACGCCTCATAGGTCATCAGGTTGTGCTCGGCACCCTGTGACAAGGCGAATATGAGTTGTTCTTCCGCGGAAGAATCCTCATGTAAAGGGTACGACAGAAGCTTCTGCTTGAACCAACGCGTGAAACATGAGTTGTGCTCTTTGAGTATATCTCCGTCCGTCCTCTGTTGGCCTCGGTCATTGTACGTCTTCTTAATAAAGGTTTTGTGCTCTACCACCCAAGGATCGACCACGTCTATGTGTTGTAGCGCGACTAGGTTTGCTCTTTCAAAGTCGGCGAGTCGACCCTCGAAGTCGACATGCATTTCGCGGCGACCCTCATGGTGACCCCATCCAGCGAGCCTGCCGAGGTGCCTGTTGACGGGCAGACCAACGGGGTTCTCGATGCCTAGATAATTCGTGCAGTAGGAGATGCACTCTTCGGTCAGAAAGCCCCTGGCTATGCTTCCCTCTGGACGTGACATGTTGCGAACGTATCCTTTGATGACACCATTCATCCTTTCGAACGGCATCATGCTGTGCAGGAACGTCGGCCCGAGTTGGATGATATCGTCCACGATATGGACCAGCAGATGCACCATAACGTCGAAGAATGCGGGCGGGAAGTACATCTCAAGCTCGCATAGTATCACCACGATCTCTTCCTGTAGCCTTCTGAGTTGCCTCACGCCAACAGACTTCCGAGAGATGACGTCGAGAAAGTTGCATAGGCCAAATAGTGTTTCATGGACATGCGCGTCCATGATCCCACGGATTGCAACTGGAAGTATCTGCGTCATCAGCACGTGACAGTCGTGAGACTTCATCCCGCTGAACTTCAGCTTCGCTAGGTCTAGGTATCTGCTTATCTTCCCCGCGTAACCGTAAGGAAGTTTTACTCCTACGAGGCAGGTGAAAAACTGCTCGATCTCCTCCTGAGTTAGAGTGAAGCACGCGGGAGGGTAGTCATTTCCGGTCTTCTTGGCCTTTTTGCCTTTGCGACGACTTTCCGTGTCCTGCTTTGCCTCATCATCATCATCATCATCATCATATATAGCGTGAAGCTCCTGCCTGATGCCCATTGATTTCAAGTCTGCCCTTGCTTTCGGCCCATCTTTGGTCCTCTCTGGCATGTTGAGCAGGGTACCAAGCAGACTCTCGCACACGTTCTTCGTGATATGCATGACATCAAGGCTGTGAGGCACACGGTGGATCTTCCAGTACGGCAAGTCCCAGAAGACAGACCTCGTTTTCAATACCTTCAGCAGCGGCTGTGGCGCCTTTCGCTTCTTTCCCGGCTCTGGCGCCTTTTGCTTCTTTCCCAGCAGTGGGCAGTCTTTCCAATTTTTCAACAGCTCGTCTATTTCCTCGCCGCTCCTCGTACGCGGGCGTCCTCGGGGTTCGGTTTCACCATCGAATAGATCCTTGCGTTTTCTCCACGGGTCATCGTCGCGAAGCCACCTTCGATGTCCCATGAACACGGTTTTCGAAGACCCGGGATCTCTATCTAACTGGCGATACGTTGTGTCATCCATGCACCTGACGCATCCAGAAAATCCGTGGACCACCTGCCCCGCGACATATCCGTAACCGAGATAGTCGTGCACCGTCGTGAGCAGCGCGGCTCTCATAGGGAAATATTCTTTCTCTGCGGCGTCCCACGTATTGGCTGGCGTTTTCCACAGCGTGTCAAGCTCCTCTTTCAGCAGCCCCAGATACAGATTGATGTCGTTCCCTGGTTGTTTCGGTCCTTCAATTAGCATACTCATGTGAATGTACTTCCTCTTCATGCACAACCAGGGGAGAAGGTTGTACATCCACACAAACACAGGCCAGGTGCTATGTGTGCTTCTCTGGCTGCCAAACGGATTGACTCCATCGGTGCTCGCGCCCAGCACGATGTTCCTTGGATCGTTCCCAAATTCTAGGTCTTCGAAGTTCAACGCTTGCCACTGGCTCGCATCCTTAGGGTGACTCAGCATCTTGTCTTTTTCATCTATCTCCGGATCATTTGCGTCATCTTCTCGCTTCTTCTCCTCCCTATCCGCGTGCCAACGCAGGAGCTTTGCTACCTTAGGGTCCGCGAAATACCGCTGCAGACGAGGAGTGATCGGAAAGTACCACACCACTTTTCGAGGAGCTTTCTTCCTCTTCTTGTATCGAGTGACGCCGCACACCGGACATATGGTAGACTCCGCGTGCTCGTCCCGATAAATGATGCAATTGTTCATGCACACATGGTATTTCACGTGCGGTAAATCCAGAGGACACACGATTTTCTTCGCCTCCTCCAAACTGGTCGGGCACTTGTTCCCCATGGGAAGACGTTCGTGCCAGAATGACATGTTCTCGTCGAAGCATGCGTCGGTCATTTTGTGTTTTACCTTCATCTCTAGAGCCATGAGCATTACTTTCAGGCGGGTATCCTCGGGCCTGCATCCTTCATACAATGGAGTAACCGCGTCTAACTCAAGTTGATCCATCTTGGCTTTCTCTCGGGCGGCAGCTCTTGCGTTATCCGTCTGCTTGAGAAGCAGCTCTTGAATATGAGGGTCCTGCACCCAGCCCATCGATGGTCCAGCGTCGTCTGCTCCTCCGGCATCATCATCTTCATGATCATGCCCGTCGTCTGCTCCGGCATCTTCCTCATCATCATGTCCTGCATCTTCTACATGATGACTGTGTACAGCATCACCGTCGTGATCATCTCCTGGGGATTCTTCGTCTTCTCGCCCGCCCGAGCCGCGGTGGTTGTCTTGCTGCCCTTCCTCATTTCTTGCCCGGCCCCCATGGACGACTTCGTAGTCATCTTCATCACCTTGCCACCGATAGCCATCCATGAAACCACGCAAGAGCAGGTGGTCCCGCACCTGCCCGGATTCCGGGTCCGCAATAAGGCTCTTCAGCTTGCATCTTCGACACGGACATCTTATCTCCGTCTCGTTCTTTTGAAGCATCTCGGCCTTCGCGGACCTCAAAAACCTATTCACGATGCCTTCGGTCATCATGCGGACCATGGTCGCCTGCGGGGTAGAGCAAAACGATATTTTAGAACCAAGAAAAAATTTGGCATGACTTTCCCTAAAAATAGGACCAAAAAGAATGCTTAATGCCAAAATTCTCGCCGAAACGGAAATGAATCAACATTCCGGCAAAATATTGGCAACTATCGCATTTCAAATACCGGTACACCTCCAAACACAAACACATATGCAACACCACAAACATATGCAACACCACGAACATACATAGATCTAGCTAGGTGTAACGCCCCGGATCCGATGCGCCAGGTGTCTGCCAGTTATTCGCTATCGTTGCCATGTCATTTGCTTGCGTGTTGCACTTTGCCATGTCATCATCTGCATTTCATATCATGCCATCATGTGCTTTGCACTTGCATACGTGTTCGTCTCGAGCATCCGAGCATTTTCCCCGTTGTCCGTTTTGCAATCCGGCGCTCCTATCTCCTCCGGTGCACCCCTCTTGTTGTCTTTCGTGTGCGTGTGTCAAACTTTCTCGGAATGGACCGAGTCTTGTCAAGTGGTCTCGGTATACCACCCGGAGACCACCGGTCAAGTTTCGTTCCATTTGGAGGCCGTTTGGTACTCCAACGGTTAACCGGGTAACCGCGAAGTCCGTTTTGGCATTGCAGCAAAACCCCCTTTCAAACAGCCCCAAAACCCCTCTAAGTCTCCGCCATGCTCTCGGTCGTTCGATCACGATCGCGTGGGCGAAAACCGCACCTCATTTGGACTCTCCTAGCTCCCTCTACCTATATAAACACCCCCTCCCCCGAAATTTGTGGATGAATTCCACCCTAACCCTAGCTCCGCTCCCCTCGCGCCGCCGGACATGTCCGCGCCGCCGTCGGACACGTCCAGCCGCCGCCCCTCCACTCCACGAGCGCCATGTGTCACCGCCGGAGCTTCCCGCCGCCGCGGCCCGCGGAGCCCATCCGGGGCCCGCGCGGGCCCGAGCCGTCGCCGCCGCCCCGAGGCGCCCGCCTCGCGCCTCCGCCCGGCCGGCCCCGCCGCCGGCCGCCCCGTGCTCCGCCGTGGGCCCCTCCGCCACAGCTCCTCCCTCCGACCTCCGCCGCCGGCACCTCCCCTCGCCGGAGCGCCGCCCCGCGCCATGGCCGCCGCCCCCTTTCCTCCCTCCGGGCGCCGCCCCTCCGGCCTCCTCCCTCTCTCCCCGCCGGCGAGCCTCTGCCGCCGTCCTCCGGCCCGAGCCGGCCCGAGTTCGGCCGATCTGGATCCGGTTGCCCGTACGTTGACTTTTCCCCTCCCCCTCGAAATCAAGTCCCCAGTTTTTATTCATATGTGTGCATGTTCAACTGTGTGTAACTTCTTGCATGTAGCTCCAATTCGCACGTGTAATATGTCAAATTGTTCGTCTCATGATGCTCTACATTTTGTTCAATTGCACCATGTTCATTAGAGGTCATCTTGATGCCCAAATCTCTGTTGGAAGAGGGCTAGTTGCTGTTATTCTCTGGTTCTTATCAGAACTTGGTGATTTGTCATTTTTGTATCGTTTAATCTGTGCATCTTTTGAGCATGAGTTCTACATGTGTTTTGAAGTATGCCATGCCATATTTCCAGTGGTGTAGTCCATGTATTTTTGTGATATCTGTGGTGACTAGCACAAGCATGCAAAGTAGGTCCCGTAATGTTTCTGATTTCAGAGACTTGGTGATTTCTCCAAGTCCTCGTCTGCTGTAATTTTGTTGCCATGTAAACTTGATGCTACGGAGAGATCCATGCATATTTTGGAGATGTTCCGTAAGGATGTTTTGTAGCTATTGTTGTAATTGATCCATTCCTGCCCTTGTTTGCAATTATGGAGTGCCACAGCATGACTCAATCTTGCTCTACTTTTACTATAAAATATTTCTGGCAGATTCTTAACATGATATGCAATTTTGCCAAGCTTATTGTAGTTGTTCCCTTCATGCTATGCTATTGTTCTTGCCATGGTTAGCTTCATATACATGCCATCTTGCTGTAGGTATGCTTGGTTTGTCATGCATTGCTCTGTAGTGAGTGCATCAAGCTCACAAAGAGGCCTACATATTATTATTTCTGCCATGCTCTGTTTTCTGCTGTCTGAAACCTGATAACGAAACTTGCTATGTTTACATGCTTGCCATCATATTTTCTGGTCCTTTTTGGCTTATGGTCAGTAAGGGACTTTTGTTTTATGCTTTGAGTAGATTCATGCCATGCCTTGTTTTGCCATGTTAAGTTCCTGTAGCATGTTGATATCGTGCTCTGAACATTGCAACCTGATGTTATCTCTGTCATGTCCAGTAATTTCACCAAGTCTGGGAACCTGTTATTATTTGCAATCTTGCCATGTCCTTTTGAGCATGTTCTAGTGATCTCTGGAGATAGCTCAGTGTTCATGTTTTGTTGTGCTTTACCTGTACATCATGTCCATGCCTTTTGTTTTCATGTTGAGTTGCTGTAGCATATTGTTTTGATGTTTGCCATATGTCTAGTTGCTGTTTTGGTCAGATTGTTGCTATGTCTTGTTTGGATTGTATGTGTTGCACCGTTGCTCCGTTTCGAGCGTGCTCTTTATGAAACTTGCTTAGTTTTGCATGTAGTCTCATATTATTATGTTGCATCCTTGTTTTGAGGTGTTTGCTTGATGTTTGTATGCATTTTGCATCAATGCCATGTTTAACTTGTTTTGCTCATATCTTCTAGGCCGTAGCTCCGAATCTAATGAACTTTATATGTAACTTGACTAGAATTTTGTGTAGGTCATCATGGTGCTCATTAACTTGCTGTTTAACAACTTCAACTTAATGCTTATTCAGTTCTGGACCAATTTCGAAATTTGCATATGAGGACTTACCGGAATTGTTATATGTTGTTTCCGGCCTCATTTAAACTTGCCTTGATGTGTTGTTCTTGTATGCATCCTCTCTTGTCACGAGTAGCTTCATATAGCCTTGTCATGCATCATACTTGGTTGAGAATCATGCCTTGTTCATGTGTGTTGTGTTTACCTTGTTGTGTGCTTCTCGATAGTTCCCGTGTCGTTGCGATCGTGAGGATTCGTTCGTCTTCGTGGCTTCATCTTCTTCATGGACTCGTTCTTCTTCCTAGCAGGATTTCAGGCAAGATGACCGTCACCTTGGATCTCATTACTATCATTGCTATGCTAGTTGCTTCGTTCTATCACTTTGCTGCGCTACCTATTCACTTGCTCCTCAAGCCTCCCAAATTGCCATGAACCTCTAACCTTTGTCACCCTTCCTAGCAACCATTGTTTGGCTATGTTACCGCTTTGCTCAGCCCCTCTTATAGCGTTGCTAGCTGCAGGTGAAGATGAAGATTGCTCCATGTTGGATTATGTTTACGTTGGGATATCACAATATCTCTTATATTATTAATGCATCTATATATTTTGGTAAAGGGTGGAAGGCTCGGCCTTATGCCTGGTGTTTTGTTCCACTCTTGCCGCCCTAGTTTCTGATATATCGGTGTTATGTTCCCGGATTTTGCGTTCCTTACACGGTTGGGTGATTTATGGGACCCCCTTGACAGTTCGCCTTGAATAAAACTCTTCCAGCAAGGCCCAACCTTGGTTTTACCATTTGCCTAGCCTATTTCTTTTCCCTAGGGAGTCGCTCTATCGAGGGTCATCTTATTTTAAACCCCCCCCCCGGGGCCAGTGCTTCTCTAAGTGTTGGTCCGAACCGAGCAGCCTGCGGGGCCACCTCGGGGAAACTCGAGGTCTGGTTTTACTCGTAGCTTGACTTATCCGGTGTTGCCCTGAGAACGAGATATGTGCAGCTCCTATCGGGATGTCGGCGCATCGGGCGGCTTTGCTGGTTTTGTTTTACCATTGTCGAAATGTCTTGTAACCGGGATTCCGAGACTGATCGGGTCTTCCCGAGAGAAGGAATATCCTTCGTTGACCGTGAGAGCTTATCATGGGCTAAGTTGGGACACCCCTGCAGGGTATTATCTTTCAGAAGCCGTGCCCGCGGTTATGTGGCAGATGGGAATTTGTTAATATCCGGTTGTAGATAACCTGACACTTGACCTTAATTAAAACGCATCAACCGCGTGTGTAGCCGTGATGGTCTCTTCTCGGCGGAGTCCGGGAAGTGAACACGGTTTCTGGGTTATGTTTGACGTAAGTAGGAGTTCAGGATCACTTCTTGATCATTGCTAGTTTCACGACCGTTCCTTTGCTTCTCTTCTCGCGCTTATTTGCGTAAGTTAGCCACCATACATGCTTAGTCGCTGCTGCAACCTCACCACTTTACCCCTTCCTTTCCCATTAAGCTTTGCTAGTCTTGATACCCATGGTAATGGGATTGCTGAGTCCTCGTGGCTCACAGATTACTACACCAACAGTTGCAGGTACAGGTTTTGCGATGATCATGACGCGAGAGCGATGTTACTTGTTTTGGAGTTCTTCTTCTGCTTCTTCTTCAATCAGGGGATAGGTTCCAGGTCGGCAGCCTGGGCTAGCAGGGTGGTTGTCGTTGAGTTTCTGTTTATGTTTCATCCGTAGTCGGATGTTGATCTTATGTATGTGGTATTGATGTATTCTTGCGGCATTTGTATGCCTTGTATGTATCCCCAAATATTATGTAATGTTGATGTAATGATATCCACCTTGCAAAAGCGTTTCAATATGCGGGTCTATCCTTGGTGGGACCTTCGAGTTCCTTTAGGATAGGGTCGCATATTGGGCGTGACACTAGGCCATAAAAAGTGCGTGTGCACATTGTTGTAGGGAGAACAACATAAATATAGCTTCCCCCCTTACTTACCTATCAAAACAAGGTAATTTAACCACTTAAATTGAATGAATCTATGGTGGAAATGAGGTGAAAAAGAGGAGGCACCCGAGACAAGGAGGAGGTGGAGAGAATGAAGTGGGGAGAAAGTGAGTGTGGGTAGGAGAGGCTGTCCAAAATATCTTGTTGCTGCCCACTTACTAATGGCGCACCAACTCTAAATGCGCCATTAGTAATCCTGGTTACTAATGGCGCACCTTCTGGTGGTGCGCCATTAGTAGTTTTGCAAAAAAAACATACTAATGGCGCACTGTTCCACAGTGCGCCATTACTAGTTTAAACTAGTAATGGCGCACGGTGGAAAAGTGCGCCATTAGTAGTTTTGCAAAAAAGGGAATAAAAAATATAATAGAAAAAACAACATTAGTGGCGCACTTTCCGGCAGGTGCGCCATTACTAGTTACAACTAGTAATGGCGCACTGTGTCTGGATGCGCCATTAGTATGTTTGGACAGGCGCACTAGTTAAAAAAATTGATACTAATGGCGCACCCTGGGCCAGGTGCGCCATTAGTAGTTTCAACTCTAATGGCGTATCAGAAGGTGGTGCGCCATTAGTATATACTAATGGCGCACCGCTTGTCTGGTGCGCCATTAGTGTCAATCCCATCTATAGCCCTTTTTCTAGTAGTGTTAGGATACCATCAGTTAAAGATTCGAGAGCAGGATATACCCAAGACGGCTTTTACCACCAGATATGGATTGTATGAGTATACCGTTATGTCATTTGGACTGACTAACGCACCTGCCTATTTCATGAACCTGATGAACAAAGTGTTTATGGAGTTTTTGGATAAGTTCGTCGTAGTGTTCATTGACGATATTTTAATCTTTTCCAAGGATGAGGAAGAGCATGAGGAGCATTTACGATTGGTACTTGAGAAGCTCATAGAACATCAATTATACACCAAGTTCAGCAAATGTGAGTTTTGGCTGAAGGAAGTTGGATTCCTTGGACATGTTATTTCTGGAGAAGGAATAGCAGTAGACCCTGCCAAGGTTGACACAGTGACAAGTTGGGAATCACCCACGACAGTTGGAGAAATCCGGAGTTTTCTTGGACTTGCAGGATACTACCGGAGATTCATCGAGAATTTCTCAAAGATTGCTAAGCCCATGACTGAGCTATTGAAGAAGGACACCAAATTCAATTGGACTGAGGAATGTGAAGCTAGTTTCCAAGAGTTGAAGAAACGATTGGTTACATCACCAGTGTTGATTCTGCCAGATCAACGCAAGGATTATGAAGTTTATTGCGACGCTTCTCGTCGAGGACTTGGAGCAGTGCTTATGCAGGAAGGAAGAGTTGTGTCATATGCTTCACAACAACTTAAACCCCATGAGAAGAATTATGCTACGCACGATTTGGAATTAGCAGCCGTGGTGCATGCATTGAAGACATGGAGACATTTTCTCATCGGAAACCATTGTGAGGTGTATACGGATCACAAGAGTTTGAAGTATATTTTCACGCAGAAGGAGTTAAATCTCAGACAGAGGAGATGGCTGGAGCTCATTAAAGATTATGATATGAGATTGCATTATCACCCTGGAAAGGCTAACGTAGTAGCAGACGCGTTGAGCCGCAAGAGTCATGTCAACACCCACATGACAGGAGAGTTACCTTAGGAGTTAGCCGAGGACCTTCGCGAGCTATGTTTGGAGATAGTCCCAAGAGGCTATTTAGCGACATTGGAGATTCAGTCTACCTTGATGGAAAGGATCAGAGAAGCTCAGAAGACAGACAAGGAGATTGAAGAGATAAAGGAGAAGATGAGCAAAGGAAAAGCCAAGGGATTTCGTGAGGATGAGCACGATACCTTATGGTTTGAGGACCGCGTATATGTGCCAATGATCCGGAGATCAGGAAGTCGATTTTGCAAGAAGCCCATGATTCACCGTACTCGATTCACCCAGGGAATACCAAGATGTATTTGGATTTGAAGAATACTTTCTGGTGGACCGGAATGAAGAAGGATATTGCGGAGTATGTAGCAGTTTGTGATGTGTGTCAGAGAGTGAAGGCAGAGCATCAGAAGCCAGCAGGATTGCTACAACCATTGCCGATACCCGAATGGAAGTGGGATAAAATAGGCATGGATTTTATCACAGGATTACCCAGGACTCGTTCAGGCTATGACTCAATATGGGTTGTAGTTGACCGATTGACGAAAGTGGCTCATTTCATTCCAGTAAAGACCACTTACACCAGTGCTAAGTTGGCAAAGATATACATGACCAGGATCGTATGCTTGCATGGAGTTCCGAGGACCATTGTATCAGACAGAGGAACCCAGTTTACCTCGAAGTTTTGGAAGCAGTTACATGAAACGTTAGGAACCAGGCTGGAATTTAGTACAGCATTTCACCCACAGACAGATGGACAGACCGAGAGAGTCAACCAGATTTTGGAGGACATGTTGAGAGCATGTGCACTAGATTATGGATCCAGTTGGGACGACAATTTGCCATATGCGGAGTTTTCTTATAACAACAGTTATCAAACCAGTTTGAAGATGGCCCCTTTCGAAGCCTTGTACGGAAGGAGGTGTAGAACACCGTTGTTATGGGACGAAGTTGGAGACCGTCAGTTGTTTGGACCAGATTTGATTAAGGAGTCTGAACTGAAAGTGAGGTTGATTCGCGATAGGCTCAAGGTAGCCCAGTCCAGGCAGAAGAGTTATGCTGATTCTAAATGAAAGGAGACAGTTCACGAAGTCGGAGACAGAGTGTATCTTCGAGTATCACCACTTCGTGGGGTAAAGCGCTTTGGAGTTAAGGGAAAGTTAGCGCCCCGTTTTATCGGACCATACAGAGTGTTGGAACGTATGGGAGAAGTTGCTTACAAGCTGGAATTGCCCGAAGGATTGTCTGGAGTTCATGATGTATTTCACGTTTCCCAGTTGAAGAAGTGCCACGCGGAGATGGCTGAGATACCGCTGAGAGATACTGTGCCGCTGGAAGCGATTCAGCTGGAAAGTGATTTGACCTATGAGGAGAAACCAGTTAAGATTCTCGAATATGCCAGCCGAGTTACCCGCAACAAGGTTATCAAGTTTTGCAAAGTCCAGTGGAGTCACCACACGGAGGATGAAGCCACGTGGGAGCGAGAGGAGGATCTACGGAAAGACCACTCCCACCTGTTTTCTAGCCAACCCGAATCTCGAGGGCGGGATTCATCTTAAGGGGGGTAGGTTTGTAACATCCCAAATTTCCAATTTGGAATGTTATACATAGATCATCATTGCATATCATATTTTCTTGCATTTTGACAAATCCTCGATAAATCCTAAGCAACTCAAGGACCCTCGGAGAGAGTTGGGGATTTTTCTCGAATTTTCGCATTTGATTTTCACCAAATAATAAGACGAGGATTTTGGGTTTTAATTATTTTCTCTCCGGAAAAATATTTCATTTTTAAAAATAACGAGAGGAGAAAATATGACTTCTCCAAAACAATTGAAATACTGGAGGAAAAATGTTAAAATCATTTATTGGATTTATTTGAATTTTATTTGCAATTTTTATTGCATTAAAAATATTGCATGTTTTCAAAATATTTATTTTGTGTTAAAAAAATGTTCACCCTATTCTAGATTTTCTAACTAGACGGGGAAAATTTGTTTTATATTTTTCTGATTTTTATTTATTTTTCTACGAATTATTTTCCGCGGAACTTATTTTAAAAAAAACTGCGCGACGCCCGACCGGTCCGAAGCCCAGCCGAGCGCCGGCCCACCCCGTCGCCCTCTCCTCCTCGCGCACGACGCCGCCGCCGCCGCGCCGTGTCCAGCTCGGGCACGGGAGCCCCGCCCCCTTCCCCAAGCCACCTTCGGCCCCCCTCATATATACCCCCCCTCTCTCTCTTCTCCTCAACCCGCCGCCGCCGCCGCCCTCACCCCGCCGCCGCCGCCGCACTTGCCCGCCGCCGCCGCCGCACGGGAAGCCGCCGCCGCCGCCCCTCGCCTCGCCCGCACCCCCTCACCCCCGCACCGCCGGAGCCCCGCCGGAGCCCTCGCCGGAGCCGCCCGACGAGGTACTGCCTCGCTGCCCCGTTCGTCGTTGCCGGTTTTTGTTAAAAAAAACCTAGATCGGTTTTTTTTCGGTTTTATTATTTTGCGAGCGTTCACCGAACCGTTCGTTTTAACGAACGCGTTCGTCGGTTTTTCTCTGTTAACGAACGTCCGTTCTTTAACCGTTCGTCCGTTTTTCTTTTTCGTCGGATTTTTCTACGATTATCTCAGATCCGATTTCTGATCGAATCTTCGATTCTGTTTAACTTCTCGCTCGTTTATCGGAATCAGGCGATTCAAGCGCCTAGAGTTTCGTCTCGAAATTCTCTTTCCGTTTAACCTACTCAAACAAGTTTTTGCTACAGTAAAATTTGACCTAGATCCAGATTAGTAAATGAAGTTTCTTTCTTTCGCCGTTTGACTTTCGTTGCTTCTTTTGAGTTGATTCTCTTTGCAAACCGGAGTTCTTAAGTTGAACTTTCTGGTTGGATCTTTCATTCGAGTTTTACCTGTGCATTAGATGAGTACTGATTGTATGCTTGTTTGTTTGCGATAGAGTACCCGGAGTGTGCTGCTTGTTACTTCGAATCGCTAGGTTTCGCGGATCATCAGCAAGGCAAGTAACACTTTGATCATACTTTTCATACCCAGTTTTATTGCATTAGATCTTTTCCTCAAACAATTGCATGATTAGGATCTGATTAAATTGTGGGTATTGGGAAGTAGATGTGGTAGTACCTATTGCCTTGTTTTATTATCAAACCCTTGGGAGTTACTTCTACGTTGCTATTACTATTGCCATGCTATGCTCGTAGACGTGGATTGGGTTTGAGAGATTTCCATGACAGATGTGAGATTGTTAATTAATGGTTTACTTAAGGTGGCAACTAAAACTCACATCTGGGTGGATTGAGGTACCTGGGTATTCCAGGATTGCCTGTTTTTCTTTTGGACCGCCACCCAGGTTCAAAGGGATCATGAGATTATTCATGCTAGAAACTTCCGTGTGCAGCCGCAAGCAATTATGGGCTCTAGCATAGTTGACTAAGTTGTGTGAACTCTTACAGTGGTAGACTAGCAGATGTAGGGGAAAGTAGGTGTAACTGTCTACCCATACGTAAGGTGCAAACACTTCTGAAAGACTGTGTCTCGGTCATCCGTTTCTCAAACATCATGTAGTGCGAGAATCAAGCGGAGGCGATCGAGTCTTGTGGGGAAAGGTGCGCAAACCTTTGCAGAGTGTATAAACTAATCATGATTAGCCGTGTCCCCGGTTATGGACAACTTGAGTATCTAGTACTTGGATTATCATGTGAATCTCATCACTATGTTACTACTAATTAATTTTGTTGGGTTATTGATGACATTTAATTGGGATTGAGATGCTGTCAACCATCTCAATGTTTCACAACCACCATGATAGTTAAATAAAATTTATTCCTTTGAGGTAGGATAAAATTGGCTTTTCGCAAAACTGTAACCATAGAGCTTTCCACCAGCCATATATGCATGTAGTATAGCATTATTATTGTTCATTGCTCTCTATGTGTTATTTTGCCAGCATATCCTATGTGCTGACCCGTTTTCGGGCTGCAACGTTTCATGTTGCAGACTTTTCAGATGACGAGTAAGGTGCCTTAGGTCGTGGTCTTATACTCAGTGATGCCGCTGGAGTTGATGGACTCACTTATCTTCCAAGTCTTCCGCTGTTATCGTTGTTAGATGGCCTTAAGCCATGTTTATCATACTTAATCTCTTCGGAGATATTCGATGTAATAAGTGTGTGATTGCTACTCTGTTATAAATCCTCCATTTGTACTGTGCGTGTCAGCATTACTGATCCAGGGATGACACTGGTGCACAGCAGCACAGACCATTTGAGGTCTGGTCGCTACAATATTCCACCCTCCTATCATGCGCTTGCCTTACATCAAAGTAGTGTTCGTCTGTATCATGCATCAACCAGTTATGCAGAGTTAATTTTATTCATCTTCTTGTGGTTTTGACTTCATAAGGCAATATCAAAAAATAGGAAGGAAAAGGGTAAGTTAGGGGATGTTGGTGGTCCTTCGCACCGACGCAAACAGAGACTCTCTAGATTTGCGACTGCTACTGCTAATGAAGTTGAAGTCCCAAGTCTACATGATGAGTTCATCTCCCGTACTCCACCATCGCAGGTGCTTGCTCTAAGTTGACAGTGTGATAATTGGTTTCATGTTGCATATGTTGTCTAGCCTGTATTTCTTCTATTTTGATTAAATTGCACCTGCTGAGTTCATACATTATACATGTGCATATGCCATGGCGTTCTGTGTCTAGAATACACTGCATCTATCTATCATACCATGTTCTTACATCAAAGTACTGCTGTTCTGTATCCCGCATCAGTCACTCATGATTAGACACTTTTAACATGGCAGTTTCATAGTGGTTGCATCTTGCATTGATTTCTACGTTGTATTGCATCTTGCATCAGTCACTCATTAGATTCTGCTGGTACTTATAGTGCAGTAGAAGGTCCAAGTCCACCGGCTAAATCTACAACCACAGTATCACCTGCTCCACTAGCTGCTGCATCCGCTTCAACTGTACCAGCATCTCAACGAGTTACTCGTTCGTTTGCTCCGGAACTGGCCAATTCCCAAGCTGCCTTCACACCTAACACTACTTCCGAAGCACTGCTGACACAACAGGACTTGGCAAGATCAGATGAACCTCATGAGCATCAACACCAAGATGGTACCTGACCGAGTCAAGTTGCAGTTGCATGTGCTACCTCTTGAGCACTGCGTTGGTTTTCCCTTGAAGAGGAAAGGGTAATGCAGCAAAGTAGCGTAAGTATTTCCCTCAGTTTTTGAGAACCAAGGTATCAATCTAGTAAGAGGCTACGCGCGAGTCCCTCGCACCTACACAAACAAATAAATCCTCACAACCAATGTGATAAGGGGTTGTCAATCCCTACACGGTCACTTATGAGAGTGAGATCTGATAGATATGATAGGATAATATTTTTGTATTTTTATGATAAAGATGCAAAGTAAAATAAAAGCAACGGAAATAACTAAGTGTTGGAAGATTAATATGATGGAGAATAGACCCGGGGGCCATAGGTTTCACTAGTGGCTTCTCTCAAGAGCATAAGTATTTTACGATAGGTGAACAAATTATTGTTGAGCAATTGACAGAATTGAGCATAGTTATGAGAATATCTAGGTATGATCATGTATATAGGCATCACGTCCGAGACAAGTAGATCGACTCCTGCCTGCATCTACTACTATTACTCCACACATCGACCGCTATCCAGCATGCATCTAGAGTATTAAGTTCACTAGTAGTCAACCCGTGCATTCGCACGGGCTAGCTATATATACATTTGTATTTATGTTTTTACAACTATTTGTGCGAAATCAGATATATTATGATCATAGTTCAATAAAAGAGATATATTATGAACAACATATATAAATGTACATTTGTGATAGAAACCCTTAATTTACACATTTCCAGGGAAATATAAGTAAAAGATGTAACACTCAATTATTAAATTTTTTATTCTTATCATAAATGTTAATATATGTGTACTTAGTGAGTCTTGAATAACAAAAACACAAAATATCAGTAATAAGACAATACTGTAAAGCTAAAGCTTTGTAAATAAAATAATGCAACAAACATGCAAAAGAAAGCATGGAGTGATTGGTTATAATTAGTAAGCTGTCTATTTCTAATAATATAGTTTAATATGTGCAATAACCCTAGGGCCGGGAGGTGTCGTAACTGTAGGTCAATCTTTGATAGAAAGAGAAGTAGGTTATCTCTTTGGCAGAAAGAGAAGTGCCTCTAGCTGATACGTATGTGTTGCTTATATGCTGTCCTATCGGAGGAATAGACATAAAGAGACATCTTCATTTGTTTATCTAGACAAAATTAGCATATTCTATCGTGCGAGAAGAGTGGAGGATATGAAGCTTGGTCTCAGAAAAGCATGGCTGCAACTAAACATAGGCACACTGTTATAAAACCATGATAACTGTGTAATATCAAACTTGTAGTAGCTGCATATTTCATTTCTAATATTGGAGATGTGGATGCCCGAAAGACATGAAAACTGAGATGTCCCTCATAGTATCCTATCTAAAATATAAAATCTGTAGAACATAACTTCTGCCTTGTTCTTCTCCGGGAAAAAATTACAGAATAGTATGCAAGAAAGCACATTGTCATGATAATTGTAGTCATTCTGTCTGCCAAGACAAAATTCTATATCGAGATAGAACATAGATTAAAATCTGTATTGACCAACAATATATAGATCGCAATTTTGGACTTGTAATGGGAGCTTACTATAGTTCCCAAGAAAGGTATAGATATAAATGATCAAAATAATGAGACCAAGTTTGGTTTATATGTAAAAAGCCTAATAAGATCATATGGTATAGGTAAAGGTAAGCATTCTGGTTTTTAAATTTAGAGCATGGAAATATGGATGTACGTACAATTAACATTAGAGCTTTAATAGTTTGTTCTAAAGAAATACGGTATGTACCCATCTGATCTTATAAGTTTGTACTATAGAATTTGAGGGTTCATATCGATCGACTAAGGTGGTACAAAAGTATGTATCATATTTTTTTTCATATCCTTGATTCTGAACAACAAAGTAGTTTGGGAATGTATATAATCAATGTATTCCTCTATAATCCATTCCATGATGGATTTCATTCTTCCTGGCAACAGAGGGCACAATCAACTTAAATGTAATTGTTCTGTACAAATAATCAAAATCCTCAAGATAACTGAAGTACCAAGAACACATAGATTTCTCTGTTTATAGAAGGTAGTCACGTGATATGAATTAGGAAGAAAAACTGTCCTTCATAGATTAAGGAAAGTGTTTTTTATCAGTTGCAGTTTGTTCCTATATCAGAAAGATGTTAGGCAGTCAGGTAGGTGCAGAAACAAACATGTGTAAAACTAAAACTCGATTGTCTATTTTTGGAAACAATCAGGTCGGTTAGACATGGTAGAATATATTGCCTTGGTCATAGGATGTTTGTTGCGGGCAAACAACTGCATGAAGCAGCACAATATCTAGAAATTGTTCAGAATGTTGGCTGAATTAATATGTTTGTAATAGGTACGCTAAAGAATCCATTTTACAATAGTTAGAATCTAGTACAGAAGGATCAATGTATCATATGAAGTTAAACGCTAAATCTGTTTTTAGCAATCAATTCCATAGAATCCAGGTATGTTCACGTTTAGCCTATAAAAGATTTTCATATAATATTCATGAACCAATGGCAGAGATTTAAGAAATCTAATCAGAAACTTCATATATCAACAATGTAAAGGGAACACTTTAGACAGTTTGCCTTCAACACAAATATAAATTATGTATAAATGTGTGATGAAAATAGTAAACGTAAAAATAAAAAAGTTAGACTTGATTGATATCATTACTGTATCTTCATGGAACTCCATTCTCGATCTTGGAAAACCAAGACGCCTCCTTTCATATCGGACTTGCAAAGAAGATATTAGATAGCGGCCTCACACTTGATTGAATTCACCACGAGTTAAATTTGCTGAATTTGCTCGTCACAACTATAAGAAAAGTAAACACATGAATGAGATAAAAATTCTAGACTGCCATTTAATTAAAATCCAAGATAATATTCTCAAGGTAAAGAAAAACTAATGCACGATATAGTCCACTGAAATGCAGTTGTAAAGTAGCTTAATAATTCCATGATTTGCGTGCTTCGGCATGCTTGCTCGCTTACTATAGAATGTTCTTTGATTTCATCTAGTAACTTCTCAAGTGAACAATATGCATGGACTAAAAACTGAATCACGTTGAATGCTTAGTCCTTGAATCAAGTCGAAGTTTCTGTACCCAAGACCATGATGTATATCAATCCACTTTCTCTACCAGCCGAGAACTCATAATATTAGATGTATGTAAAATGTGGAAAAATGTTAACATAAATACCCTGAAGTACTGTTATCACACACCAACTATATGAGCTGTCAATGCTTGCCCATAATGTGCACTGGCACAATTTTTTTGATTTCAAAACAAAATAGATGGAAGAAATCAATATTAGTCTAGCCAACTTACCTACATATGCATTGCACTTGCCACAAATAGCGTCAACCCTGTGGACAGGGTATTAATGATAAACTATATGAGTAAAATTGTGAGCAGGAGATTCAAGGGTTCTGAGTTACTTGCCAAGTGGATGCAGCAACAAAATCGAACAGTGTCGAGCAAGTAAACGGCTCCACCACCAGTCTGAAACAGTTCTTAGCTTGGCAGCCTTGTCGACTGTGATGGACGTCCAATCTGTTTCAAAGATTGGATGGTATAGTTACTTCGCTATATCAGCCTTCATTGGATAAAATCATTAGCAGCCTAAAAGTAGGTGTCTGATTAATTTCTGCATGTCAAGAATTTAAAAGCTAATGAGATTCCAGATTTCAATGATTGCAGAGGAACAGAATCACGTGCAGTGTTGGTGCACGTGCAAGTCAATGCCAGCTCGAGTGCTTACAGAGGCGACGACAAAGCAAGTTGACATCCAGAAGCTAGTACACACATGTACACATCAGCCAATCGATACCTTTCTTGATCGATTCCGCCTAGAACAGAACTGGCACGCACGCAAAAACGATGGGTTGATTGCTTCAAATCATGGTGGTACAAATTCATGGTAGGTGATTAGATGTATATAAGTTAGAGCTAGGCTGCAGGAGAGGATGAATTGGATCATACCCCTGTCTTTTAAATCAATTTCAGCATGGATGGAATCAAGAGCAGCCGTAGGGGGCGCGATGATGATCTGGTCGGGAGAGGCGGCGACCAGAAGGAAACCGTAGCCTGTCGGCGTGACGATGGGCCTTTTAGGGATAAGTTTTTCTCCTATGAAATTAAGGCGGAGAGTCCTGCAGGAAACATGCGCATGCCTCAAACAGTCTTTGGTACAACTCCTCCGCTGCATCAACTATGCTGGGACAAATTCATCTGCTGGATTGAAAATAGATGTTAGATTACTCCGTCGCAAGAGCTTGAAAACAGATTAGAATCGAGATTTCTAGATTTTTTTTTTTTGCGCGGGCGAGATTTCTAGATTGGAGAGGAACAGAATCACATGCTGCAGGAGAGGATCAGATTGGCATGAAAACTGAGTTGTCCCTCATAGTATCCTATCTAAAATATAAAATCTGTAGAACATAACTTCTGCCTTGTTCTTCTCCGGGAAAAAATTACAGAATAGTATGCAAGAAAGCACATTGTCATGAAAATTGTAGTCATTCTGTCTGCCAAGACAAAATTCTATAGGAGATAGAACATAGATTAAAATCTGTATTGACCAACAATATATAGATCGCAATTTTGGACTTGCAATGGGAGCTTACTATAGTTCCCAAGAAAGGTATAGATATAAATGATCAAAATAATGAGACCAAGTTTGGTTTATATGTAAAAAGCCTAATAAGGTCATATGGTATAGGTAAAGGTAAGATTCCTGGTTTTTAAATTTAGAGCATGGAAATATGGATGTACGTACAATTAACATTAGAGCTTTAATAGTTTGTTCTAACGAAATACGGTATGTACCTATCTGATCTTATAAGTTTGTACTATAGAATTTGAGGGTTCATATCGATCGACTAACGTGGTACAAAAGTATGTATCATATTTTTTTTCATATCCTTGATTCTGAACAACAAAGTAGTTTGGGAATGTATATAATCAATGTATTCCTCTATAATCCATTCCATGATGGATTTCATTCTTCCTGGCAACACAGGGCACAACCAACTTAAATGTAATTGTTCTGTACAAATAATCAAAATCCTCAAGATAACTGAACTACCAAGAACACATAGATTTCTCTGTTTATAGAAGGTAGTCACGTGATATGAATTAGGAAGAAAAACTGTCCTTCATAGATTAAGGAAAGTGTTTTTTATCATTTGCAGTTTGTTCCTATATCAGAAAGATGTTAGGCAGTCAGGTAGGTGCAGAAACAAACGTGTGTAAAACTGAAACTCGATTGTCTATTTTTGGAAACAATCAGGTCGGTTAGACATGGTAGAATATATTGCCTTGGTCATAGGATGTTTGTTGCGGGCAAACAACTGCATGAAGCAGCACAATATCTAGAAATTGTTCAGAATGTTGGCTGAATTAATATGTTTGTAATAGGTACGCTAAAGAATCCATTTTACAATAGTTAGAATCTAGTACAGAAGGATCAATGTATCATATGAAGTTAAACGCTAAATCTGTTTTTAGCAATCAATTCCATAGAATCCAGGTGTGTTCACGTTTAGCCTATAAAAGATTTTCATATAATATTCATGAACCAATGGCAGATGATTTATGAAATCTAATCAAAAACTTCATATATCAACAATGTAAAGGGAACACTTTAGACAGTTTGCCTTCAACACAAATATAAATTATGTATAAATGTGTGATGAAAATAGTAAACGTAAAAATAAAAAAGTGAGACTTGATTGATATCATTACTGTATCTTCATGGAACTCCATTCTCGATCTTGGAAAACCAAGACGCCTCCTTTCATATCGGACCTGCAAAGAAGATATTAGATAGCGGCCTCACACTTGATTGAATTCACCACCAGTGAAATTTGCTGAATTAGCTCGTCACAATTATAAGAAACGGTAAACACATGAATGAGATAAAAAATTCTAGACTGCCATTTAATTAAAATCCAAGATAATATTCTCAAGGTAAAGAAAAACTAATGCACGATATAGTCCACTGTAATGCAGTTGTAAAGTAGCTTAATAATTCCATGATTTGTGTGCTTCGGCATGCTTGCTCGCTTACTATAGAATGTTCTTTGATTTCATCTAGTAACTTCTCAAGTGAACAATATGCATGGACTAAAAACTGAATCACGTTGAATGCTTAGTCCTTGAATCAAGTCGAAGTTTCTGTACCCAAGACCATGATGTATCTCAATCCACTTTCTCTACCAGTCGAGAACTCATTATATTAGATGTATGTAAAATGTGGAAAAATGTTAACATAAATACCCTGAAGTACTGTTATCACACACCAACTATATGAGCTGTCAATGCTTGCCCATAATGTGCACCGGCACAATTTTTCTGTTTTCAAAACAAAATAGATGGAAGAAATCAATATTAGTCTAGCCAACTTACCTACATATGCATTGCACTTGCCACAAATAGCGTCAACCCTGTGGACGGGGTATTAAGGATAAACTATATGAGTAAAATTGTGAGCAGGAGATTCAAGGGTTCTGAGTTACTTGCCAAGTGGATGCAGCAACAAAATCGAACAGTGTCGAGCAAGTAAACGGCTCCACCACCAGTCTGAAATAGTTCTTAGCTTGGCATCCTTGTCGACTGTGATGGACGTCCAATCTGTTTCAAAGATTGGATGGATACTTACTTCTCTATATCAGCCTTCATTGGATAAAATCATTAGCAGCCTAAAAGTAGGTGTCTGATTAATTTCTGCATGTCAAGAATTTAAAAGCTAATGAGATTCCAGATTTCAATGATTGCAGAGGAACAGAATCACGTGCAGTGTTGGTGCACGTGCAAGTCAATGCCAGCTCGAGTGCTTACAGAGGCGACGATGAAGCAAGTTGACATCCAGAAGCTAGTACACACATGTACACATCAGCCAACCGATACCTTTCTTGATCGATTCCGCCTAGAACAGAACTGGCACGCATGCAAAAACGATGGGTTGATTGCTTCAAATCATGGTGGTACAAATTCATGGTAGGTGATTAGATGTATATAAGTTAGAGCTAGGCTGCAGGAGAGGATGAATTGGATCATACCACTGTCTTTTAAATCAATTTCAGCATGGATGGAATAAAGAGCGGCCGTAGGGGGCGCGATGATGATCTGGTCGGGAGAGGCGGCGACCAGAAGGAAACCATAGCCTGCCGGCGTGACGATGGGCGTTTTAGGGATACGTTTTTCTTCTATGAAATTAAGGCGGAGAGTCCTGCAGGAAACATGCACATGCCTCAAACAGTCTTTGGTACAACTCCGCTGCATCAACTATGCTGGGACAAATTCATCTGCTGGATTTAAAATAGATGTTAGATTACTCCGTCGCAAGAACTTGAAAACAGATTAGAATCGAGATTTCTAGATTTTTTTTGCGAGGGCGAGATTTCTAGATTGGAGAGGAACAGAATCATAGGCTGCAGGAGAGGATCAGATTCGAGCTGATCGTACCCAATTCTTTTACACTGATTCAAACTTGGATGGATCACCAAAGTCACTGACGTCCCGAAGAAAAGATGCGGCAAGATGGAGGATGAGGAAGATAGGTACTGGAAACGTGTGGATGGACACTCCTTTGAGGAAGGACGATCTTGAGGGGATTTTCATTTACAGGATCTTTAGGTTTTTTATATAGGAGTGTGATAGATTGGGTTTTCTATTTTGGGATCGCTGGGGCCTTTTATCTTAAATCGCTAGACACTTGAGGGAAAGAGGAGAGATCGGTCCACAACAAACATTGGTGGAGAGACGTGGAGCCATGGAGGAGTCTCTTTTTTGATGTTTTTTTTTTGCATTGGCTGATTGATGGTTAGATGGCCGTGGATTACATGTATTAATCTACACCGTTATAATTCGGTCCCGCGTGATTAACGGCTTGTAAAATCTGATTAACGTGGTAATTTCTAGGGAGTCAAGAATTAGTATAGGTAAAATCTGATTAACGTGGTAATTCCTAGGGAGTCAAGAATTAGTATAGGTATAGATAAGAACAGAGTAATGCTCTAAGCAAGATGACATGATGTAGATGGATAAATTCATGCAATATGATAAAGACCCCATCTTGTTATCCTCGATGGCAACAATACAATACGTGCCTTGCTGCCCCTACTGTCACTGGGAAAGGACACCGCAAGATTGAACCCAAAACTAAGCACTTCTCCCATTGCAAGAAAGATCAATCTAGTAGGCCAAACCAAACTGATAATTCGAAGAGACTTGCAAAGATAACCAATCATACATAAAAGAATTCAGAAGATTCAAATATTGTTCATAGATAAACTTCATCATAAACCCACAATTCATCAGTCTCAACAAACACACCGCAAAAGAAGATTAAATCGAATAGATCTCCACAAGAGAAGGGGAGAACATTGTATTGAGGTCCAAAAAGAGAGAGGAAGCCATCTAGCTAATAACTATGGACCCGAAGGTCTGAGGTAAACTACTCACACTTCATCGGAGAGGCTATGGTGTTGATGTAGAAGCCCTCCTTGATCGATGCCCCCTCCGGCGGAGCTCCGGAACAGGCCCCAAGATGGGATCTCATGGGTACAGAAGGTTGCGGCGGTGGAATTAGGTTTTTGGCTCCGTATCTGATCGTTTGGGGGTACGTAGGTATATATAGGAGGAAGGAGTACGTCGATGGAGCAACGTGGGGCCCACGAGGGTGGAGGGCGCGCCTGGGGGGTAGGCGCGCCCCCTACCTCGTGGCTTCCTGGTAGCTTTCTTGACGTAGGGTCCAAGTCCTCTGGATCATGTTCGTTCCGAAAATCACGTTCCTGAAGGTTTCATTCCGTTTGGACTCCGTTTGATATTCTTTTTCTGCGAAACTCTGAAATAGGCAAAAAAACAGCAATTCTGGGCTGGGCCTCCGGTTAATAGGTTAGTCCCAAAAATAATATAAAAGTGAATAATAAAGCCCAATAATGTCCAAAACAGAAGATAATATAGCATGGAGCAATCAAAAATTATAGATACGTTGGAGACGTATCAAGCATCCCCAAGCTTAATTCCTGCTCGTCCTTGAGTAGGTAAGTGATAAAAATAGAATTTTTGATGTGGAATGCTACTTGGCATAATTTCAATGTAATTCTTCTTAATTGTGGTATGAATATTCAGATCCGAAAGATTCAAGAAAAAAGTTCAATATTGACATAAAAATAATAATACTTCAAGCGTACTAACTAAGCAATCATGTCCTCTCAAAATAACATGGCCAAAGAAAGTTCATCCCTACAAAATCATATAGTTTAGTCATGCTCCATTTTCGTCACACAAGAATGCTCTCATCATGCACAACCCTGATGACAAGCCAAGCAATTGTTTCATACTTTAGTAATCTCAAACTTTTTCAACCTTCACGCAATACATGAGCGTGAGCCATGGATATAGCACTATGGGTGGAATAGAATATGATGACGGGGGTTATGTGGAGAAGACAAAAAAGGAGAAAGTCTCACATCAACGAGGCTAATCAATGAGCTATGGAGATGCCCATCAATTGATGTTAATGCAAGGAGTAGGGATTGCCATGCAATGGATGCACTAGAGCTATAAATATATGAAAGCTCAACAAAAGAAACTAAGTGGGTGTGCATCCAACTTGCTTGCTCACGAAGACCTAGGGCACTTGAGGAGGCCCATTGTTGGAATATACAAGCCAAGTTCTATAATGAAAAATTCCCACTAGTATATGAAAGTGACAAAACAAGAGACTCTCTATCATGAAGATTATGGTGCTACTTTGAAGCACAAGTGTGGTAAAAGGATAGTAACATTGTCCCTTCTCTCTTTTTTGGGCCTTCTCTTTTTTTATGGCCTTTCTCTCCTTTTTTATTCCTCACTTGGGACAATGCTCTAGAAAATGATGATCATCACAATTCTATTTATTTACAACTCAATGATTACAACTCGATACTAGAACAAAGTATGACTCTATATGAATCCTCCGGCGGTGTACCAGGATATGCAATGAACCAAGAGTGACATGTATGAAAGAATTATGAACGGTGGCTTTGCCACAAATACTATGTCAACTACATGATCATACAAAGCAATATGACAATGATGAACGTGTCATGATAAACGGAATGGTGGAAAGTTGCATGGCAATATATCTCGGAATGGCTATGGAAATGCCATAATAGGTAGGTATGGTGGCTGTTTTGAGGAAGATATAAGGAGGTTTATGTGTGAAAGAGCGTATCATATCACGGGGTTTGGATGCACCGGCGAAGTTTGCACCAACTCTCAATGTGAGAAAGGGCAATGCACGGTACCGAAGAGGCTAGCAATGATGGAAAGGTAAGAGTGCGTATAATCCATGGACTCAACATTAGTAATAAAGAACTCACATACTTATTGCAAAAAACTAAAAGTCATCAAAAACCAAGCACTACGCGCATGCTCCTAGGGGGATAGATTGGTAGGAAAAGACCATCGCTCGTCCCCGACCGCCACTCATAAGGAGGACAATCAAAGAACACCTCATGTTTCAAATTTGTTACATAACGTTTACCATAAGTGCATGCTACGGGACTTGCAAACTTCAACACAAGTATTTCTCAAATTCACAACTACTCAACTAGCACAATTTTGATATCACTACCTCCATATCTCAAAATAATCATCAAGCATCAAACTTCTCTTAGTATTCAACACACTCATAAGAAAGTTTTTACTAATCTTGAATACCTATCATATTAGGATTATTTAAGTAAATTACCATGCTATTTAAGACTCTCAAAATAATCTAAGTGAAGCATGAGAGATCAATAGTTTCTGGAAAACAAATCCACCACCGTGCTCTAAAAGATATAAGTGAAGTACTAGAGCAAAAACTATATAACTCAAAAGATATAAGTGAAGCACATAGAGTATTCTAATAATTTCCGAATCATGTGTGTCTCTCTCAAAAGGTGTGTACAGCAAAGATGATTGTGGTAAACTAAAAGGAAAAGACTCAAATCATACAAGACGCTCCAAGCAAAACACATATCATGTGGTGAATAAACATATAGCTCCAAGTAAAGTTACCGATGGAAGTAGACGAAAGAGGGGATGCCTTCCGGGGCATCCCCAAGCTTTGGCTTTTAGGTGTCCTTAGATTATCTTGGGGGTGCCATGGGCAACCCCAAGATTAGGCTCTTGCCACTCCTTGTTCCATAATCCATCAAATCTTTCACCCAAAACTTGAAAACTTCACAACACAAAACTTAGCAGAAAATCTCGTGAGCTCCGCTAGCGAAAGAAAACAAAAGACCACTTCAAGGTACTGTAATGAACTCATTCTTTATTTATATGGGTGTTAAACCTACTTTATTCCAACTTCTCTATGGTTTATAAACTATTTTACTAGCCATAGATTCATCAAAATAAGCAAACAACACACGAAAAACAGAATCTGTCAAAAACAGAACAATCTGTAGTAATCTGTAACTAACGCAAACTTCTGGAAATCCAAAACATCAGCGAAAATAGGACGACCTAGGAACTTTGTTTATTGATATTTTATCACGTTCTGGTGATTTTTAACAATTATTTTCGTGAACAGAAAGTTTCTGGAATTTTCTGCAAGATCAAATAACTATCATCCAAGAAGATCCTATAGGTTTAGCTTGGCACAAACACTAATTAAAACATAAAAACACATCTAACCAGAGGCTAGAACAAATATTTATTCCTAAGCAGAAGCAAAAAGAAAAAAAAAACTAAAAATAAAATTGGGTTGCCTCCCAACAAGCGCTATCGTTTAACGCCCCTAGCTAGGCATAAAAGCAAGGATAGATCTAGGTATTGCCATCTTTGGTGGGCAATCCATAAGTGGCTCTCATAATAGATTCATATGGCAGTTTTATTTTCTTCCTAGGGAAGTGTTCCATGCCTTTCTTTAATGGAAATTGGAATCTAATATTCCCTTCCTTCATATCAATAATTGCACCAATCGTTCTAAGGAAAGGCCTACCAAGAATAATAGGAGATGAAGGATTGCAATCTATATGAAGAACGATAAAATCTACGGGCACATAGTTCCTATTTGCAACAATAAGAACATCATTAATTCTTCCCATAGGTTTCTTAATGGTGGAATCCGCAAGGTGCAAGTTTAAAGGGCAATCATCAAAATCACGGAAACCTAACAAATCGCACAAAGTTTTGGGAATAGTGGAAACACTACCACCCAAATCACACAAAGCATAGCATTCATGATCTCTAATCTTAATTTTAATAGTAGGTTCCCACTCATCATAAAGTTTTCTAGGGATAGAGACTTCCAACTCAAGCTTTTCTTCATAAGATTGCATCAAAGCATCAACGATATGTTTGGTAATAGCTTTATTTTGACTATAAGCATGAGGAGAATTTAGCACGGATTGCAACAAGGAAATACAATCTATCAAAGAGCAATTATCATAATTAAATTCCTTGAAATCCAAAATAGTGGGTTTATTAACATCTAGAGTTTTGATCTCTTCAATCCCACTTTTATTAATTTTAGCATCAAGATCTAAGAACTCCGAATTCTTGGAATGCCTTCCAGGTAAAGGTGGATCATATTCAGTCCCATCATTATCAAGATTCATATTGCAAAACGAAGATTTAATAGGGGACACTTCAATAACTTTTAGATCTTCATCTTTATTTTCATAGGAACTAGAAGAACACGCTTTCATAAAGCAATCTTTCTTAGCACGCATCCTAGCGGTTCTTTCTTTGCACTCATCAATGGAAATTCTCATGGTTTTGAGAGACTCATTGATATCATGCTTAGGAGGAATAGATCTAAGTTTTAAAGAATCAACATCAAGAGAAATTCTATCAACGTTCCTACCCAATTCATCAACTTTAAGCAATTTCTCTTCAAGCAAAGCATTGAAATTATTTTGCGAATTCATAAACTCTTTAACACTAGTCTCAAATTGAGAGGGCGTCTTATTAAAATTTACATAATAGTTGTTGTAGGAATTACCATAATTATTAGAGTAATTGCTAGGATAAGGCCTAGGATTAAGGTTTCCTCTATACGCGTTGTTACCAAAATTATTCCTACCAACAAAATTCACATCCAAAGATTCATTATTATTCTCAATCAAAGTAGACAAAGACATATCATTAGGATCAGAAGAAACACTCTTACTAGCAAATAATTTCATAAGTTCATCCATCTTTTCACTCAAAACATTAATTTCTTCTATCGCATGCACTTTTTTATTAGTAGATCTTTCAGTGTGCCATTGAGAATAATTAACCATAATATTATCTAGGAGTTTAGTAGCTTCTCCTAAAGTGATTTCCATAAAAGTGCCTCCTGCAGCCGAATCTAAAAGATTTCTAGAAGCAAAATTCAATCTGGCATAAAAAATTTGTATAATCATCCACAAATTCAAACCATGCGTGGGGCAATTACGTATCATTAATTTCATCCTCTCCCAAGCTTGTGCAACATGTTCATGATCAAGTTGCTTAAAATTCATAATATCGTTTCTAAGGGAGACAATCTTAGCGGGAGGAAAATACTTAGAGATAAAAGCATCTTTGCACTTATTCCAAGAATCAATACTATTTTTAGGTAAAGACGAAAACCAAGCTTTAGCACGATCTCTAAGCGAAAAAGGAAATAGCTTCAATTTAACAATATCATTGTCAACATCTTTCTTCTTTTGCATATCACATAAATCAGCGAAGCTATGTAGATGAGTAGCGACATCTTCACTAGGAAGGCCGGCGAATTGATCTTTCATAACAAGATTCAACAAAGCAGCATTGATTTCACAAGATTCAGTATCGGTAAGAGGAGCAATCGGAGTGCTAAGGAAATCATTATTGTTGGTATTGGTAAAGTCACATAATTTGGTATTATCTTGAGCCATCATGACAAACAAGCAATCCAACACACGAGCAAACAAAAAGCAAGCGAAAAAGAGGCGAACGAAAAAGAGAGGGTGAATAAAACGGCAAGGGTGAAGTGGGGGAGAGGAAAACGAGAGGCAAATGGCAAATAATGTAATGCGGGAGATAAGGGTTTGTGACGGGTACTTGGTATGTTGACTTTTGCGTATACCTCCCCGGCAACGGCGCCAGAAATCCTTCTTGCTACCTCTTGAGCCTGCGTTGGTTTTCCCTTGAAGAGGAAAGGGTGATGCAGCAAAGTAGCGTAAGTATTTCCCTCAGTTTTCGAGAACCAAGGTATCAATCCAGTAGGAGGCTACGCGCGAGTCCCTCGCACCTACACAAACAAATAAATCCTCGCAACCAACGCGATAAGGGGTTGTCAATCCCTACACGGTCACTTACGAGAGCGAGATCTGATAGATATGATAGGATAATATTTTTTGTATTTTTATGATAAAGATGCAAAGTAAAATAAAATCAACGGAAATAACTAAGTGTTGGAAGATTAATATGATGGAGAATAGACCCGGGGGCCATAGGTTTCACTAGTGGCTTCTCTCAAGAGCATAAGTATTTTACGGTGGGTGAACAAATTACTGTTGAGCACTTGACAGAATTGAGCATAGTTATGAGAATATCTAGGTATGATCATGTATATAGGCATCACGTCCAAAACAAGTAGACCGACTCCTGCCTGCATCTACTACTATTACTCCACACATCGACCGCTATCCAGCATGCATCTAGAGTATTAAGTTCATAAGAACAGAGTAACGCTTTAAGCAAGATGACATGATGTAGAGGGATAAATTCATGCAATATGATAAAAAACCCCATCTTGTTATCCTCGATGGCAACAATACAATACGTGCCTTGCTGCCCCTACTGTCACTGGGAAAGGACACCGCAAGATTGAACCCAAAGCTAAGCACTTCTCCCATTGCAAGAAAGATCAATCTAGTAGGCCAAACCAAACTGATAATTCGAAGAGACTTGCAAAGATAACCAATCATACATAAAAGAATTCAGAAGATTCAAATATTGTTCATAGATAAACTTCATCATAAACCCACAATTCATCGGTCTCAACAAACACACCGCAAAAGAAGATTACATCGAATAGATCTCCACAAGAGAGGGGGAGAACATTGTATTGAGATCCAAAAAGAGAGAGGAAGCCATCTACCTAATAACTATGGACCAGAAGGTCTGAGGCAAACTACTCACACTTCATCGTAGAGGCTATGGTGTTGATGTAGAAGCCCTCCGTGATCGATGCCCCCTCCGGCGGAGCTCCGGAACAGGCCCCAAGATGGGATCTCATGGGTACAGAAGGTTGCGGTGGTGGAATTAGGTTTTTGTCTCCGTATCTGATCGTTTGGGGGTACGTAGGTATATATAGGAGGAAGGAGTATGTTGGTGGAGCAACATGGGGCCCACGAGGGTGGAGGGCGCGCCTGGGGAGGGGGGTAGGCGTGCCCCCCTACCTCGTGGCTTCCTGGTAGCTTTGTTGATGTAGGGTCCAAGTCCTCTGGATCATGTTCGTTCCGAAAATCACGTTCCCGAAGGTTTCATTCCGTTTGGACTCCGTTTGATATTCTTTTTCTGCGAAACTCTGAAATAGGCAAAAAAAATAGCAATTCTGGGCTGGGCCTCCGGTTAATAGGTTAGTCCCAAAAATAATATAAAAGTGAATAATAAAGCCCAATAATGTCCAAAACAGAAGATAATATAGCATGGAGCAATCAAAAATTATGGATACGTTGGAGACGTATCAGCATGCTCCTCTATATGTACTCTCACAGTTTGATGTACACTAACACTTTTCATATTCGTTGTTGAACTAGCACCACGACGCAAGCGAAAACAGACATCAGGGATAATTTTTGACAGATTAACAAAATCTAAAGGAGGAAGAATGGAGATCCATTTTGGCAGGTTTAAAAAGGCCACGTGATGCTACAGAGTTAGCCAAGTTAGTATCAAAGGCAGCTGTTGCCGTTAGGTGTCATGCACGTATCCTCCCAACGTGGATCCAGTACAGGAATGAGAAAGACAATACCCAGTTTAACACCTTCCTTGACCATTTATCCATAAGTAATGTTATTCATCGCAATTAGTAATATTGTCTTGCTCTGTCCCATACTTTCTAGCTTCCTCCTAATAAGACTCACATTCTTTTTTCAACAGATGAGGTTCAAGTTGGATCCGAAAGATGATGCAACTAAACAAGCATGCACTCTTGTTTTTTAGTCTGCTCTGCGACAGTATCGGTACCACCTTAGAAAATCTCACTTTGAAGGCAAGGCTAACAATGAAATCGCCCAAACATCTCCAGTGGAATATATTACAGATGAAGACTGGGCAGCCCTTGTTAAACACTGGTCTGATCCAAAGTATCAGGTAGGCTACATGTATTTGATCAGACCACATATTGAACTTGTATTTATGTATGTTCCTTACAAGTGTATCTTCTTCTAGGCTAACTGTTTGAAGAACATGACCAACCGTTCTAAAGTGAAATTCCAACAGACAACAGGATCTCATAGCTATATTGCACACTGCGAGGCTCTTGTAAATAGCTGCTACTTCCTTCTTTTTTCTGTGCCATATTATCGTATCTATATTGACTTGTTCCAAATACAAAGGAAAGCCTGTGCGGACCAAAAAGAACCTGAACCGAATGCAGTGCAAATCTTCAAGGATTGCCACACCAGCAAGATGAAGGGCATGAGCACACCAGTTCAAGCCGCTGTTGTAAGTCCTTACTCCTCCTGCCTTTGAACTGATTGGTAGTGTGATGTGTTCATTTAACTACTTGGTTTGCAACCAATGTTAGTTACTCTGTTCACTTTTATACACAGTTGTCTTAACGTATTATTTCACCTTACATTGTTTAAAAGAGATGAAGGATATTCTTTTGGTCTTGATCTGTATTCTAGTTGTTATGTTCACGTGCGCACACAATGATAAAATAGCCTGTTTGTTTTATATCTGTTTGCCCATGATATGAATGATGTCATACTATGTTCATCCTACTTTAAACCATGTCTCTTTATCCTTAGATGTCAACGAATGTGAGGAAATAGACAATACAGTAGGCATGCTACATGGACATATGTTCCGAAAGTGATTTTATTATGTAGTTAGGACTATAATACATGCTAATGTATTACAGTAGTTCACCAAAATAAGTTATGTATAAACGTGTAACCTACTTTGTTTGTTTTTGTCTCATTAGTAACTTATCTGGTACACTAATCTACAAGTTCAAACTTTCAGGAAGCTATGGAAAAAATGATTGAACAGCCACAACCACCTGAAGGTGACGAGGCTACCACAGGCACAATGTCACCTCTTGCTGCAGTGCGTCAGTATCTCTCCACTAACAGTGCAAAAAGCACCTTCCTGCGTAATTCTGGGTTGGTTGTCAAGGTAACCTCGTCCAAATCGCCTACTAAACAAAATCTTCCTTCTAGACAGAGTGATATATATGTGCTCCAGACACAAGTCCAATCCCTAATGGACGTCGTTTTGGAAACAAGAATAGTGGTTGACAAATGTCGTCAAGATATGAATGGTTTTGAAACCAGACTATCAGACATTCGCTTCGTTGTTCAAGAGCAATGGCGGAAAAAGGTGAAGATCGTGCTGCTCCATCAGATTCTACAGCCTGAAACATTAGCACTCGGGTCAAATGATCTGTGCTTCTATACATCTGATGGTGCTTTTATCTGCAAGGACTGTAAAATTTATGCCAACAGGCCTTTTGTTGTGATACAACATTATGATGCTGCCAAAGGCTGCAATAATTACGACGCTATTTTTGTATAGTGTAGGTTTATCTTAGTAATGTATTCGGCCGAAAGCTTCATAGGAGCCCAACATGCCAATATTCGTCGGGCCCATTCCAATTGGGCTAAAAACGATTATGGGCCGAAATTTGCATGTAGCCCACTAAAAATATCTGGGCCTAAATTAGCATAAGATTTCATATTTTTCTGGTAGGCTTGTGCCCATAGTGGGCCTTTAACAGGCCTAAACATAATTTGGGCCCTGAGTAACAATAGGCCGTTTATAGGTGTAAATATCTCGAGCCCATAAAAAACATGGGCCTTTAAAAGACCGAAAGTGAGATTGGGCCCATTTACGATGCGGATCTTTCACAGGCCGAAATTCGGACGGGCCGTAAATGCGCCGACCTAATACATGGGCCTTTAATAGGCCGGAAGTTCGGTTGGGCTAGATTATCGTCATTTTTATACGGGCCGTTAATGGGCCCGATGTGACGTTGGGCCACATATGGCCCATGGGTTTCATCCGACGTTAACAGGCCAAAAATCACAACAGTCCGAAAGTGGCCCAAATCTATAGTGGGCCTCTAACAGGCCTAATGTCAGACATGGCCGAATATGACCCAAATCCTTCACGGTCGTTTATGGGTCGAAAGTTTCAATGGCCTGTAAATGGGACCAAATGAAGCAGGACCTTTAACAGGCCGGAAATACACCGGGCCGTAATTCGGCCCATATACTTAGCGGACTGTTAACGGGACAGAAGTGACCATGGGCCGCGATGATGACAAGTTTAGGACAGGCCGTTGACATGCCGATTTGACACTAGCCGTATGGGCCTTAACTGCAAATGTTGGGCCTTTAGCTGGGCCAGCCCATTATGATCCGCAAAATCTCGCGGGCCTTTAGCTGGGCCTGCCCATTATGGCCCGCAAAATCTCATGGGCCTTTAGCTGGGTCGGCCCATTATGATAGGCAAAATCTCGTGGGCCTTTTGTTGGGCTGGCCCATTATGGACCGCAAAATCTTGTGGGCCTTTAGTTGGCCTGGCCCATTTAAACTTTATGCGCCACTTTTGGGCCGGTCCACGTGTCAACATATCATAGGTGCATCTCGCCCATTGGATGAGTGACACCTGTGCCAACGCGGAGATGACACGTGTTTCCGTCAGCCAATCAGAATTTTACACGTGGAAAATCCCCATTGGTCTGGGCTGTTAACGGGTTATCGGATCCAAAACCGGACCCGATAGCGTAACGGCGTTCTGTTACAGTGGATGCCACGTGTCGGTCACCCTTGACGAAAGCACTTCTGTGACACGCGATTTATCGTCATGGAAGTGGACACTTCCGTGATGATAATTTTGGTAATGTCATGGAACACTTCTACGACAGCACATGTATGACTATCTTCATTCTATCATAAATTTGTCATGGATGTACATGCATGACAGAAAACGTGACCTACTATGACAAACACGTATCATCACGGAAGTGTATTTTTTTGTAGTGCTTTAAGGATTTGAGAACACTTGATGTACGTCTTTCATGTGCTTATCTGTGGTGACAATGGGATATCACGTGATTCACTGGATGTATGTTTTGGTGATCAACTTGCGGGTTCAATGACCTTGTGAACTTATGCATAGGGGTTGGCACACGTTTTCGTCTTGACTCTCCGGTAGAAACTTTGGGGCACTCTTTGAAGTACTTTGTGTTGGTTTGAATAGATGAATCTGAGATTGTGTGATGCATATCGTAATCATGCCCACAGATACTTGAGGTGACATTGGAATATCTAGGTGACATTAGGGTTTGGTTGATTTGTGTCTTAAGGTGTTATTCTAGTACGAACTCTAGGATAGATCGAACAGAAAGAATAGCTTCATGTTATTTTACTACGGACTCTTGAATAGATCAATCAGAAAGCATAACTTTGAGGTGGTTTCATACCCTACCATAATCTCTTCATTTGTTCTCCGCTATTAGTGACTTTGGAGTGACTCTTTGTTGCATGTTGAGGGATAGTTATATGATCCAGTTATGTTATTATTGTTGGAGAACTTGCATTAGTGAAAGTATGAACCCTAGGCCTTGTTTCAACGCATTGCAATACCGTTTGTGCTCACTTTTATTACTTGTTACCTTGCTGTTTTTATATTTTCAGATTACAAAAACCTATATTTACTATCCATATTGCACTTGTATCACCATCTCTTCGCCGAACTAGTGCACCTATACAATTTACCATTGTATTGGGTGTGTTGGGGACACAAGAGACTCTTTGTTATTTGGTTGCAGGGTTGTTTGAGAGAGACCATCTTCATCCTACGCCTCCCACGGATTAATAAACCTTAGGTCCTCCACTTGAGGGAAATTTGCTACTGTCCTACAAACCTCTACACTTGGGGGCCCAACAACGTCTACAAGAAAAAGGTTGTGTAGTAGACATCAACCCACTCCAGGTAAGAACACTTTTGTTCATCCTGTAATATTTAAAAGTAGATCAGTAACAATTGTAGGGGAAATGGGTTTATAGAAACATAGAAAATCATCAATACTTATTTTGAAAAAAAACTGAAGAAATAGGTTAATTATGACATATCTTCTCAAAAAGATCAATGTGCAAATGAATTAATTTCTACTGAGACGACAACCAAATTCTGAAACATCAGAAGCTATAATTAACTACAACAACGCTACAAGTTCTTAGTCATGTACTATAAATAACAAACTGAAACTTTTATGAGGAAGCTAAATATAACTGCAACAGCATAGCGACAGTGTTTGGATGACAGCAAATTGATACTAACAGGTGTGTACATGCACAAATTTGGTAACATAGAACTAATAGCACTAAGGCCGTCCACTATGTGTGCCAAAACCGGTGTAAAGACAACTATTGCTATATTTTGCACCGGTGCCCTGCACTGGCGAGCCGATGCAGCGGGAAAAAATCAGGGACCCGAACTCCAGAGCACCTAGTTGCTCTGATTTCCAGTTCCTTCGTGCCACAAAGATTTAGTACTTTACTGCTTCATTGCTCGGATGTGTGGACAAAAGTTGGCTGCACAAACTGCTGAAGTGGTGCCAAATAATTTTCTAATGGCACCACTGATGAGATTGCAACATTTTTAGATACTAGGTACAAACTATTACACTGTCTTAGGATGCGTTTGGTTGAAGGTGTGGTATGAATGGGTTGGGACCGTGACAGTGACTGAATCACATCTAACAAATGATTTGTAACAACGAAAGTGGGGCTAACCTTCTCTGCACATGCCAGAAACTTCCTCCCACTGTCCATAGGTTCAAACGCAACTAACTTCATGCATGGAGATTGATGGTGACAATGAGCAGACAGATCTTCAGCCACCCGCTCCATTTGTTGCAACTGATGGCCCTAGGGAGCTACAAGACGAAGAAATGACTCAAATTGATTGTCGGGTTAAAATCCTTCATTCCAAGTCATAGCCCGAGAGAGAGAAGAGAGGCATACTCGGGTGGTGAAGGAGTCATCGTCGGAGGAGGAACTGCTGGAGAGGACATTGAAGAAGACCATGGCGATCCCGGCGGTAGGATGCGAGACGGCGAGAGTGAGGAAGCAAGCGAGGAAGCTGCTATAGCTTAGGAAGGAAGGAAGGAGGAAACAGGGGGAATGTGACTTGTGGTCGGGGTGAAAAGGGGGGTGGGGAAGGGGGTAGATATTTCGGCGGTAGGCCAAAAATTTCAAAATATGGAGGGAAACTTTGAGCGCGGTGCCGCCGGACACCATTCACTTTGAGCGATTGTGTGCATCGCAAATGATTCTTCTGCTTTACGTGCATGTGATGAGTTTGATAAGTCCAATTTTGGTGGAAATTTCCCTCGGTACTGTCCTCATCGACGTCATTGCATCATTTAACATCGCTTGCTAATTTGGGCACACAAAAGAGCGTACAACACACAGACCACACTTACTGAATCGAGCAATTTTTGTAATTAAACAGAGCCAGTTGACCTAAACATTGCTCTAACAAAAGACCAGCATTAAAAAAGCCTAAGTACGCATAATTTTAACAAAGCCGCCGTCGCGCTGGCCCACGCATCGCCGGTGTGAGATGAGACGTCGACGACTTGTCCTGGCGACGTGCCGTCGTTGCTGGACTCCGCGTCCCTCAAGGTTGTAGTACTCGTAGTAGTGGCTCACCAGAGCTCGCGTTGGTAATCCACCGTTTGTTTCCTCGACGAACAGACGCTTCTCTACCTCGACATCGGCCACACGCAACTCCTCCTCCTGGCGCTCCTCAATCTCTGTCGCCTCCTGCAGCTCCAGCTCCCACTCGGCAATCTCATGAGGAAGCAGGTGCTCTTTGGCCACTATCGCCTTTTCGGACATGGGTTGCATGCTGGATTCCGAGGTGGCCTGGAATATCTTGGCATGTGCATCCTCGATCTTGGCGTGGATGGCCTCGACCCGTGCCAGGGCGACATTGGCGGCACGAATGGCAGCTCGAGCGCTCTCGGCGTTTGCAGCCGCCGTCGCAGCAGCTGCTGCAGCCGTCTCGGCTATTGTAGCTGCCCTGTCGGCTTCCACAGAGGATCTCTCGGTGGATGCAGCCGCTCTCAATGCGGATGCGGCGGCACTCTCGGAGTAGGCGGACGCGTTCTTGGCACTCTCGAAGTAGGCGGCCGCGCTCTCAGCGCAGGCGATGGCGCTCGAGGAGGACGCGGCCACTGTACGGGCCTTCACGAAGCGTTTCCACAGCTTCATCTTTGCAATAAGGGGTTGCGGTAATGGGGATCGGGATTCGGTAATTCGGGAGTTGTCGGCACTGGAACAGACGAGCCAGCGAATGATACGTCTCCAACGTATCTATAATTTATGAAGTATTCATGCATGTTTAGAATAGTTTTATATGATTTTGGTATGATTTGATTAGAACTAACCCGGACTGACGTTGTTTTCAGGAGAACTACTGTGGTGTTGTTTTTGTACAGAAATAAAAGTTCTCGGAATGGGCTAAAAATCAACGGAGATTTTTTCTGGAAAATATAAAAAATACTGGAGCAAAGAGTTACCGGAGGGGAGTCCCGTGGGCCCCACGAGGGTGGAGGGCGCGCCCCCTGCCTCGTGGACTCCATGTGGGCCCCCCTGACGTGTTCTCGACGCCAACCTCTCCTATAAATCCCCAAACTTCCAGAACTTGACCTAGATCGGAAGTTCCGCCGCGCAAGCCTCTGTAGCCTTGAGAAATCAATCTAGGCCCTCTCTGGCACCCTGCCGGAGGGGGCCATCATCACCGGAGGCCATGGAGGAGGATCCCGAAGGACTAGAGGGGGAACCTCTCCCCATCTAGGGGGGAGGCCATGGATGAGGAAGCACAAGGGGGAGAACCTCTCCTCCTCTCTCTCGGTGGCGCCGGAGTGCCATCGGGAGGGGAATCAACGCCGCGGTGATCGTCTTCATCAACATCACCATCCGCATCTCTTTTACACGGTCCACTCTCCTGCAACCCGCTGTAATCCCTACTTGAACATGGTGCTATATGCCACATATTATGATCCAATGATGTGTTGCCATCCTATGATGTTTTGAGTAGATATCCTTTGTCTTTGGGTTGATTGATGATCTAGATTGGTATGAGTTGTATGTTTTATTTTGGTGCTATCTGATACGTCCATTTTGCATCATGCTTTTATATCGATACTTATCGCATTATGGGCTGTTATTACACATTATGTCACAATACTTATGCCTATTCTCTCTTATTTTACAAGGTTTACATAACGAGGGAGAATGCCGGCAGCTGGAATTCTGGGCTGGAAAAGGAGCAAATATTAGAGACCTATTCTGCACAACTCCAAAAGTCCTGAAACTCCACGAAAGTTATTTTTGGAAATAATAAAAAATATTGAGCGAAAGAAATACCAGAGGGGGCCCACACCCTGGCCACGAGGGTGGGGGCACGCCCTACCCCCTGGGTGTGCCCCCTGCCTCGTGGGCCCCCTGTTGGCCCTCCGGTGCCCATCTTCTGCTATATGAAGTCCTTCGTCCGAAGAAAAATCAGAAGCAAGCTTTCGGGATGAGACTCCACCGCCACGAGGCGGAACCTTGGCGGAACCAATCTAGGGCTCCCTCCGGGAGGGGGAAATCATCGTCATCACCAACGCTCCTCTCATCGGGAGGGGGCCAATCTTCATCAACATCTTCACCAGCACCATCTCCTCTCAAACCCTAGTTCATCTCTTGTATCCAATTCTTGTCTCTAAGTCTGGGATTGGTACCTGTAGGTTGCTAGTAGTGTTGATTACTCCTTGTAGTTGATGCTAGTTGGTTTATTTGGTGGAAGATCATATGTTCAGATCCTTTATGCATATTAATTCTCCTCTGATTATGAACATGAATATGCTTTGTGAGTAGTTACGTTTGTTCCTGAGGACATGAGAGAAGTCTTGCTATTAGTAGTCATGTGAATTTGGTATTCGTTCGATATTTTGATGAGATGTATGTTGTCTCTCCTCTAGTGGTGTTATGTGAACGTCGACTACATGAAAATTCACCATTATTTGGGCCTAGAGGGAGGCATTGGGAAGTAATAAGTAGATGATGGGTTGCTAGAGTGACAGAAGCTTAAACCCTAGTTTATGTGTTGCTTCGTAAGGGGCTGATTTGGATCCACATGTTTCATGCTATGGTTAGGTTTACCTTAATACTTCTTTTGTAGTTGCGGATGCTTGCAATAGGGGTTAATCATAATTGGTATGCTTGTCCAAGTAAGGGCAGCACCCAAGCACCGGTCCATCCACATATCAAATTATCAAAGTACCGAACGCGAATCATATGAACGTGATGAAAACTAGCTTGACGATAATTCCCATGTGTCCTCGGGAGCGCTTTTATCTATATAAGAGTTTGTCCAGGCTTGTCCTTTGCTACAAAAAGGATTGGGACACTTTGCTGCACTTTATTTACTTTTGTTGCTTGTCCCTCATTACAAATTACCTTATCACAAAACTATCTGTTACCTATAATTTCAGTGCTTGCAGAGAATACCTTGCTGAAAACCGCTTATCATTTCCTTCTGCTCCTCGTTGGGTTCGACACTCTTACTTGTCGAAAGGACTACAATATCCCCTACACTTGTGGGTCATCACTATCCTATTGTGCCCTCCGTGTCACCCAAGCGTGAGGGATTCCCGCTGTAGGGTGTTGCAATATGTCCATGGTTTACTTATTGTCTGCGTTGCTTGAGTGACAGAAGCGTAAACACGGATAAGTGGGTCACGGCGTATGGGATAAAGGGGAGTTGATACTTTAATGCTATGGTTGGGTTTTACCTTAATGATATTTAGTAGTTTCGAATGCTTGCTAGAGTTCCAATCATAAGTACATATGATCCAAGAAGGGAAAGTATGTTAGCTTATGCCTCTCCCTCATATGAAATTGCAATAGTGATTACCGGTCTTGTTAACAATTGCCTAGGACAATTCCGCACACCGACCCATCATTATTCCACACTCGCTATTTTATAATATTTAGTAATATGTTCTAACTTTATGACAACAGCACCTACTTTTATATTTTAGCTCTCTGATATCATGCAAAGTTATCCTCTTCATACCCACAACGTAGTTTTATTTCTCGTTTCTAGTTGGAAGCAAACGTTCGGTGTACGTAGAGTCGTATCAGTGGCAGATAGGACTTGAGAGAATATTGATCTTACCTTTAGCTCCTTGTGGGTTCGACACTTCATACTTATCACTTCTACCATTGGGAATTGCTACGATGATTCCCTACACTTGGGGATTACCAAGCTCTTTTCTGGCGCCGTTGCCGGGGAGCAATAGCGTGTGGTTGATATTCTCGTGTGTGCTTGTTTGCTTTCTTCACTAAGTAGATTCTTTTCCTTTTTGTTTCTGTTTAGTTGTGGGTGAAACATACAAAAAAAATTACAAGAATGAAAATACAAAAAAATTTACTTGCCTCTCATGCCTAAAAAGTTTTTCAAAAAGAGAAGTGATTGGAAAGTTATGCATTGAAGAAGTGAGGGTCGACCTTGAGCACTTGTGTTCATGCTCATGGAAACAATGTAGAATTTTTCATGGAAGTTTCTCTGTAAATAATTATCCCCTTGTATATATCCATTGTATTATAAAAATAATGTGCCAAGCTTTGGTTTTAGGATGATTAGATTGCTTGTTTCCTTTGTGCAGAACAAAAACAGAAACTTTGGCTGTAGCGCGTGATTTTACGTTTTTTACTGGAAAGTAAAATGGGTCTGAAACTTTTTTCACATTACTTATGTATAAAATTTTTAAATTTTCATATTTTTTCTAGAATTTTAGGAGTTACAGAAGTATACTAAACTTCCAGATTACTACAGACTGTCCTGTTTTTGACAGATTCTGTTTTTCGTGTGTTGTTTGCTTATTTTGATGAATCTATGGCTAGTATCGGGGGGTATCAACCATAGAGAAGTTGGAATACAGTAGGTTTAACACCAATATAAATAAAGAATGACTTCTTTTGATTAACTTAAGGTAGTGATTTGCTTTATTATACTAACGGATCTCACAAAGTTTTTGTTAAAGTTTTGTGTGGATGAAGTGTTCGAAGATCGAGGAGCTATCAATATGAGAAGAATAAAGAGAGGCAAGAGTTCAAGCTTGGGGATTCCCAAGGCACCCCAAGTAAATATTCCAAGTATACTCAAGCATATAAGCTTGGGGATGCCCCGGTTGGCATCCCATCTTTCTTCTTCAACAATTATCGGTATACCTCGGTTTTTGTTTTGTTCACATGATTTATGTCCTTTGTGTTTTTATTTTTCTTTAAGAACCATGCTATTATGATATGTCCCTTAATCAATTTATAGAATGATTCATGTGATTCACTTATATCTTTTGAGTATGATCATATAGAATTGCTCTTTGTGCTTCACTTAAATCTTTTGAGTATGGTTTTATAGAATGCTTTGTGTGCTTCACTTATATATTTTGAGCTTGGATATTGGTTAGTCTATATTAATTGTAGAATTATCCATGAACTTCAGTTATATCTTTTGGAGTATGAATAATACTATAATCTAAAGTGGGGTTGGAAGAGTGTCAACTTTAGGAATTAGTGATCCCACTATTCCGAATGAGAAGAATTTTGCTTATGTGGAGAATAGAAAATTTTCTATGCTTGTAGATCATGAAAGGGATGCTTTACGTGATGGTTATATTGTTAAATTCATTCATGATGCTACTGAAAATTATTATGAGGGAGCAATATATGCTTGTAGGAGTTGCAATAATATCAAGTTCCCTCTCTATGTGCTTAAAGTTTTGAAGTTATACTTGTTTTGCCTTCCTATGCTAGTTGATTCTTGTTCCTATAGATTATGTGATCACAAAATCCCTAGGCATAGGAAATGGGTTATATTTAAATGTGCTAGTCATATTCTTCATGATGCTCTCTTTATGTTTCAATTCTTTTCTTTTATGTGAGCATCATTGAAATCATCATGCCTAGCTAAAAGGCACTAAAGAAAAGCGCTTGTTGGGAGACAGCCCAATATTTACCCTTACTGTTTTTGTGTGTTTACATGATTAATCTACTGTAGTAATCATGTTTATAGCTTTTGTTTCAATAAAGTGCCAAGTAAGACCTTTGGGAAGACTTGGGTGAAAGTTAATGTGATCTTGCTGTAAAAAACAGAAACTTTGCGCTCACGAGATTAGCTGTCTTTTTTTATAGAAGAGTGCTTTTGAGTTGATTCTTTTTGAAGAAGATTAATAGAAAAAATCCTCACGTCCACCAATTTATTTTATAATTGTTGGAGTAGCAGAAGTATGGTTGCTGTTCAGATCATTACAGACTGTTCTGTTTCTGACAGATTCTGTTTTCATTGCATAGTTTGCTTGTTTTCTAGTTTCTATTGCTTATATTTCTCAATATAAATTGTAGAAATGATATGGTACAGTAGGCATGTGTGAGAAAAATTATGAGCCTTGTCTTTGACAGTACCAAAGTGAATGGTTTACTCTTTATCATACTAACCTATCTCACGAAGTTCCGTTAAGTTTTCTGTGATTGAAGTTTTCAAGCATTGGGTGAGATATCGATATGAGGAGAATAAGGAGTGGAAAGACCCTAAGCTTGGCGATTCCCAAGGCACCCCAATGTAATATTCAAGGAAGACTCAAGCGCCAAAGCTTGGGGATGCCCTGGAAGGCATCCCCTCTTTCGTCTTCAAAATATCGGTATACCTTACTCGGAGCTATATTTTTATTCGTCACATGATATGTGTTTTCCTTGGAGCGTGCTCTCAATTTTACTTTATGTTTGAATAAAATCATTGGATCTGATATCCTGAATGAAAAATAATCCTCCCATGGCTAGTTAATTATTTGACTACTCAGTGTTCTTCACTTATATCTTTGGAGTAGTTTGTCATTTACTCATGCGCTTCATGTGTATCCTATGAGTAAATGGTTGAATGAATTGAATATCATAAATCTGAATTTATATATATGTTTCATATGCTTTACCATGGGGAGTAATGACTTCACATAAAATAAGTATAGGTAGTAAACTTATTTGAAAGTTAGCAAATGCAGAATTGGTCACTTGAACAATTCATGAAAGAATATTGAAGGAAGAGAGATTTCACATATAAATATACTATCTTGGACATCTTTTGTAATTGTGAGCACTCGTTAAAATATGACATGCTAAAAGGTTGATGTTGGACAAGGAAGACAACGTAATGGGTTATGTTTTCTTATATCCGAAATAAAGTATATTGTCATGGATCATCCAACATGCTGAGCTTGCCTTTCCCCCTCATGCTAGGCAAATTATTTGCACCAAGTAGAGATACTACTTGTGCTTCCGAATATCCTTAAACCCGGTTTTCCCATGAGGGTCCACCATATCTACCTATGGATTGAGTAATGTCCTTCAAGTAAGTTGTCATTGTTGCATGCAATAAAAAAATTGCTCTCTAAATATGTATGATCTATTAGTGTGGAGAAAATAAGCTTTATACGATCTTTTGATATGGAAGCAATAAAAGCGACGGACTGCATAATAAAGGTCCCTATCACAAGTTGCAATATAAAGTGACGTTCTTTCGCATTAAGATTTTGTGCATCCAACTATAAAAGCACATGACAACCTCTGCTTCCCTCTGCGAAGGGCCTATCTTTTATTCTTGTCTTATACCTTATACAAGAGTCATGGTGATCTTCACCTTCCTTTTTACATTTTATCCTTTGGCAAGCACATTGTGTTGGAAAGATCCTGATATATATATATATATATATATATATATATATATATATATATATATATATATATATATCCACTTGGATGTAGGTTTTCATAAATTATTATTGTTGACATTACGCTTGAGGTAAAAGGTTGGGAGGCGAAACTATAAGCCCCTATCTTTCTCTGTGTCCGGTTAAAACTTTGAACCCATAAATATCACATGAGTGTTAGCAATTGTGAAAGATTAAATGAGAGTTGAGTATGTGGAGTTTGCTGAATCAAAGCTCTTACATAGACCCTTCCCACAAATAAGATGAATTGCAATTGTTTGATGACTAAAAGCACGGTTTGTTAGTTTTCAAGAAAGTTTATTATCCATACTTTAACATGTGACTAGCTTGTTCCTTGATCATGAGAAGTTTTATGTGTTGAGCTACTGTTATGATATATAATGATGCTATAAAAAGTGTTTGAAACTATCATTGATCAAACTTAAGAACTTGCTAGCATTCACACTTCATAAATTATTTCTTTTATCATTTACCTGCTCGAGGACAAGCAGTAATTAAGCTTGGGGATGCTGATACGTCTCCAACGTATCTATAATTTATGAAGTATTCATGCCATGTTTACAGTAGTTTTATATGATTTTGGTATGATTTGATTAGAACTAACCCGGACTGACGCTGTTTTCAGCAGAACTACCGTGGTGTTGTTTTTGTGCAGAAATAAAAGTTCTCGGAATGGGCTGAAAATCAACGGAGATTTTTTCTGGAAAATATAAAAAATACTGGAACAAAGAGTTACCATAGGGGACTCCCGTGGGCCCCACGAGGGTGGAGGGCGCGCCCCCTGCCTCGTGGACTCCCTGTGGGCCCCCTGACTTGTTCTCGACGCCAACCTCTCCTATAAATCCCCAAACTACCAGAACTTGACCTAGATCGGAAGTTCCTCTGCCGCAAGCCTCTGTAGCCACGAGAAATCAATCTAGGCCCTCTCTGGCACCCTGCCGGAGGGGGCCATCACCACCGGAGGCCATGGAGGAGGATCCCGGAGGGGCCATCATCGCCATGAAGGCCAAGGACCAGTTGGGGGAACCTCTTCCATCTAGGGGGGAGGCCATGGAGGAGGAATCACAAGGGGGAGAACCTCTCCTCCTCTCTCTCGGTGGCGCCGGAGTGCCATCGGGAGGGGAATCATCGCCGCGGTGATCGTCTTCATCAACATCACCATCATCATCACCATCCTCATCTCTTTTACGCGGTCCACTCTCCCGCAACCCGCTGTAATCCCTACTTGAACATGGTGCTTTATGCCACATATTATGATCCAATGATGTGTTGCCATCCTATGATGTTTTGAGTAGATATCCTTTGTCTTTGGGTTGATTGATGATCTAGATTGGTATGAGTTGTATGTTTTATTTTGGTGCTATCCTATTGTGCCCTCAGTGTCGCGCAAGCGTGAGGGATTCCCGCTGTAAGGTGTTGCAATATGTCCATGGTTTACTTATTGTCTGTGTTACTTGAGTGATAGAAGCATAAACACGATAAGTGGGTCACGGCGTATGGGATAAAGGGGACTTGATACTTTAATGCTATGGTTGGGTTTTACCTTAATGATCTTTACTAGTTGCGGATGCTTGCTAGAGTTCCAGTCATAAGTGCATATGATCCAAGAAGGGAAAGTATGTTAGCTTATGCCTCTCCCTCATATGAAATTGCAATAGTGATTACCGGTCTTGTTAACAATTGCCTAGGACAATTCCGCACACCGACCCATCATTATTCCACACTCGCTATTTATAATATTTAGTAATATATTCTAACTTTATGATAAAAGCACCTACTTTTATATTTTAGCTCTCTGATATCATGCAAAGTTATCCTCTTCATACCCACAACATAGTTTTATTTCTCGTTTCTAGTTGGAAGCAAACGTTCGGTGTACGTAGAGTCGTATCAGTGGCAGATAGGACTTGAGAGAATATTGATCTTACCTTTAGCTCCTTGTGGGTTCGACACTCCATACTTATCACTTCCACCATTGGGAATTGCTACGATGATTCCCTGCACTTGGGGATTATCAGCGAAGCTTAGGGAGTAAGACTTAAATAGACCCACAAATTTTCATAGCAAACGATTCCTACAAAAAACTGTGTGTGATGTTGTTGATATTTTTTATTAGCTGTGAAAGACGAATTTGGAGTAAAGTGGCAACAGATGGTGTTTTAAATGTATGAGAAAATTTGTAGTACTAATACAACTGTCATGTCAAAATTTGGAAAATTTCAGGGGTCATTTGACCTTTTAAGATATTTAAGTGATTTTCTAGCCATTTAATGACCATAATTCAAATTTGAACTATATGTACATGCAACAGCTAACCATAACGGTTTGAAAAGTCATATTTTGTGTACTTGTGTGTGAGTTAATTCCATGTGCAGTAAATTGGAAGGAATTTTCAAACATATTGGTCTCACGGCTATGACACAATTAAGCATGGAGTGCCATGACATTTAAATTCCAAAAAATTAAAAAAAGATCAGAAACACATGAAACCTTGCTTGATTTAATGGCATGCCACCAAGATGATGTGGTAAAACATTAGGCATGTTTGACAAAAGTTTGGACACACACCCCTCACAAACCGAAGCAACTCACTAGAACACTCGTGGTTCCGAGAGGGAACAAATCATGTTTGATGACGAATGGGCGATAGCTTCCTCTTACGGGCTTCAAAAAAATTCTACAGTTAACGTGCGCTAATACAACTGTCGTGTCAAAATTTGGAAAATTTCAGTGGTCATTTAACCTTTTAAGACATTTAAGTGAATTTCATGTCATTTAAAGACAGTAATCCAAATTTGAACTACATCTACATGCAATGGCTAACCATAACTGTTTGAAAAATCATATTTGTGTACTTATCTGCGAATTAATTCCTTGTGCAGTAAATCGGAAAGAATTTTCAAACATATTGGTCTCACGCCCGGGACACATGCATGGAGTGCCATGGCATTTAAATTCCAAAAAATAAAAAAAATCAGAAATACATGAAACCTTGCTTGATGTAATGTCATGCCACCAAGATGATGTGGTAAAAAAAATTGGCATGTTTGACAAAAGTTTGGACACACACCCCTCACAAACCGGAGCAACTCACTAGAAGGCTCGTGGTTCCGAGAGGGAACAATGCATGTTTGAAGATGAACGGGAGATAGCTTCCTCTTACGGCCTTCAATTTTTTTCTCCATTTAACATGCACTAATACAACTGTCATGTGAAAATTTGGAAAATTCTAGGAGTCATTTGACTTTTTAAAGACATTTAAGTGATTTTCTAGCCATTTAATGACCGTAATTCAAATTTGAACTACATCTACATGCAACCACTAACCATAATGGTTTGAAAAATCATATTTGTGTACTTGTGTGCGAGTTAATTCCATGTGCAGTAAATTAGAAGGAGTTTTCAAACATACTACTGTCACGGTATGGACACATGCATGGAGTTCCATGGCATTTAAATTCCAAAAAATTAGAAAATGATTAGAAAAACATGAAACCTTGCTTGATGTAATGTCATGCCACCAAGATGATGTGGTAAAAAATTGGCCTATTTGATGAAAGTTTGGACATAGACCCCTCACAAATCGTAGCAACTTACTAGAAGGCTCGTGGTTCCCAGAGCGAACAGTGTATGTTTGATGACGAACATGAGATAGCTTCCTCTTATGGCCATTAAATTTTATCTACGTATAACATGCACTAATACAACTGTCATGTGAAAATTTGGAAAATTCTAGGGGTCATTTGACATTTTAAAGATATTTAAAAGATTTTCTAGCCATTTAATGACCGTAATTCAAATTTGAACTACATCTACATGCAACGGCTAACCATAACGGTTTGAAAAATCATATTTTTGTGTACTTGTGTGCGGATTAATTCCATGTGCAGTAAAATGGAAGAAATTTTCAAACATATTGGTGCCACAGTCTGGACACCCATGCATGGAGCGCCATGCCATTCAAATTCCAAAAAAATGATCAGAAACACATGAATCCTTGCTTGACGTAATGTCATGCCACCAAGATGATGTGGTAAAATAATTGGCTTGTTTGATGAAAGTTTGTACACACACTCCTCACAAACCGGAGCAACTCACTAGAAGGCTCGTGGTTTCAAGAGGGAACGATGCATGTTTGATGACGAATGGGCGATAGCTTCCTATTATGGGCTTCAAAAAAATTCTACAGTTAACGCGCACTAATACAACTGTCATGTCAAAATTTGGAAAATTTCAAGGGTCATTTGACCTTTTTAAGACATTTAAGTGATTTTCTAGCGATTTAATGACCGTAATCCAAATTTGAACTACATCTACATGCAGCGGCTAACCATAACGGTTTAAAAAAATATTTGTGTACTTGTGTGCGAGTTAGTTCCATGTGCAGTAAATTGGAACGAATTTTCAAACATATTGGTGTCACGGCTTGGACACATGCATGGAGTGCCATGGCATTTAAATTCCAAAAGATTAAAAAATCATCAGATGATGTAAATAACTTGTGTTCAAAAAAGAAAATGTAAATACCTGGCATGACAACCGCCCCCACACGATTGGTACTCTATTTCATGCCTGTATGTTTGGAAGGTGAGTGGCGTGGGTTATTAATCAGACACGACTCTGTATTGGAAACCGTCAGCAATTAAGTTCACAAACGGATTTTGCTGCGGGAATCATGTGTAATTCAAACTACAGTACTCATAAATTCCGGCGACCGGCGTGTGTACTGTTCCCGTCGATCTAGATTCCGGCCGCCAATAAATACTACCTTGCTCACGTCGTCTTGCCTGCATTCTCATCTACATCCTTCCCTCGCTCGCCCTCTCTCTCTCTCTCTAATCTCGGCCATGGCGCCGCCGATCTACCCACACGGCGACGAGGAGGCGCCATCCCCTGAGGATGCTTAGTCGAAGAAGTCGAAGAGCAGCGACGAGGAGGACCCCTACGCACCGCCGGACGAGGTTGCGCCGGACCCCCCAACTTTGGAGTGGCTTTGGGTCCAGTACAATCATTGTCCGAGGAAGTCGTTGCCGCCGGCTGAGAAAGCCAGGCAAGTGGCGTTCAAGAAGGAGATGGTGGAGGAGGAAGCCAGGTACTAGGCGGCCTGTGAAGCTCGTGATGCCGCCTGGAAAAAGGAGGTAGTGGAGCTTTGGGGGCGGGTGCGTCGTCGTGCGGAGGAGGTGTACGAAGACGGGTACTTCGCGGGGAAGGTTAAAGGCGCTATGCACCTCATCGCTGCGTGGAGGTGGGCCAATAAGCTCCAGCGTGCCACCGACGAGGAGCTCCGGTGGGCGCCCAATGAAATGGCAAGATCGTTCCCGCTCGTCCGCCAGCAAGAGGCAGATCGGTACGTCAAGCGCTGCGAGGCGGAGGCAGAGTACTGCCTCCACGCACCAGGGAGCTGCTGGCGAGGGGCTGCCGGAATACTGCCCCCAGGAGGGATTATTAGTTTTATTATTGTTTGTTTTTATTTTTATGCATTGTACCTAGTAGTTAAGTATCATCACGTATATGTGATGATATTATATATATTATGTGATGAACTAATGAACAATTAATATATATTATGAATTCCATTTTCTATCTGTTTGTGTATACTAATTTGTATCTATCTGTTATCATCCACATATACATAATGGAAAGCATATATACACACATTGAAACAGAACATATAAGAACGGAAAATGGAGCACACACATTGAAACAGAGCAATAAGCAGAGCAATATTATGATTGCTGTGAATACATAGCGATCCACGTCAAAACGACTCAACAAAATAAAACGCGTCCATGAGACCATGACCAGCAGCCCTTGCCTATGGTAGCTCTTGGATCTACCTGAACTCGTGTAGCCGTTCGTCCAAGCGATCGACACGCCCGCGGTACATCTGGAGCGCGATCTCGAGCTCCAAGTTGGCTATTTCATCGGAGATCACCAGCTCAAGGATGCGATGGCCATGTTCCTCTATTGCGTGCAGGTGGACACATGGGCCAAGCAGGCGGTCGAGCCTAGCGACCAGCATGGTGGTATCGAGCGGGCCACGGACAAGGCGAACGACGCGGCCCATGCGAACATCGCGGCGGGCGTCTGTGCAAGTATGGCGCGGCCGGCCTCTGGTGTAAGTACGGTGCAGTGGGCCTCTGCCCACTCCTGGCGAGGAATGGGGGTACTGAAGGGACGTGTACCCAGCTGCGACGCCCTGTTGACGGCAGGCAAGCGCCGATGGATCCTGTTGGGGATATAATTATTAGATATAACCCGCCCAGGAGGGCCGGGTCATACCCTTCATGACTTAAAGATGAAGATGGTGGGTCATGAAGGTAGCCCATTAAGGGCCCAAGACCTGGAGGCGACTTGAGGCCTAATAGGATGAACCGCCATATATGTAACTTGTATTGTAAGGCAAGCTTTATTAGTCACCGGGCCGGACACGTTGTGTATGAGACAGCCGGGACTCTGTATGCCGCCGGGCATCAACCTGTGCATATAAAGGGGTGACCCGGTGGCGGTTAACTCAAGTAACAAACAATTGAGAGCTACTTCAAGCATATTCGCTCCCTGGTAATCGAAACCCTAGCAATACAAACACAAAGTAGGAGTAGGCTTTTACCTCGTTGAGAGGGGCCGAACCTGGGTAAACTCTCTGTGTCCTTTGTCCCGTTAACCCCTTCAAGCTAACTATGTCGCGATGGCTCCACACCTAAGTCCGCTTGCTAGGACATCTGCCGTGTTAAGTCCACGACCGTTGGCGCCCACCGTGGGACCAGCGCACAGTGGTTTCGAGTTCTTGAAGGGCAGCTTCGCAGGGATCTAGGGATACGCTGTGGGCCGAATGACCAAGAGTCGTCGCGGCAAGCTCTACATCGACGATGCTGGCTGGGGCCCCGAGGCCGGCTCAATTGAGTACGGGTACCGGGTGCCCTTCGGTGGAATTCGCGTCTTCATCGGCAAGATCGGCGAGTCTGGGCCTGAGCCAGACACCTGCACCGACCTCGTCGAGACGGCTCAGTGTACACGACCCGCCAAAGTTCAAACCGCCGCGAAGCGGGCTTTTGTTGGTTTCATCCATGGGACGGGTCTTGAGGAAGGATCTGTTTCCACGGAGAGACGGTGATTTACTCTGATGGTGACTGGTCAACTGGTGAGACCGATTCAATGTATCAACTGCAGGACGGTAGGCTTGGGGGCTGTTCCGATGGAGACAGTATTCCGGACCCCTGTGAGCTGCCGAACAGGGTTGCAATCTTCATGTATGGCACACATCCGGCGCTCGGTTCAATGGCCGTTGCGGCTATGACGTCCAGTTCCACAGCTGCGGCGACGACCGGTGCTAGCGGCTCTGCTCGCCCGCCGGCTCAGATTCTGACTGAGCTCTTGGATGCACTGGCGGCTTTAATGGGGGTAGAGGTAACCCTAGAGACTCAAGAACAGCATAAAGTGGATGTTGCAAAGCTACGAGATGAGATAGCTCAAGCCAAGGAAGAGCTTGCGGCTGAGAACGCTAGGATGGCCATGGAGCGAGCTGCTTTGGACGCTCAGGCACAACGGATTCATGCAGAATCTTCCCGGCTTACCTTGGATCAAAACACTTCGAATGCCATCATAAGAAGGAGGCACCAGAGTTGTTTACCTCCGGAGTACGATGCGAGGAACCTCCTCAACACAACTGGGGAAGGGACCAATGACCCGCCCGTGGTGAACCGGGCGGTTGAGACGCCCGTGACCGGAGCGCCGGTTCAGCCGCGTGCTGTGGATCCGCCTCGTTTGGATATGGCTCCGCCTCAGCATGTTCCGACACCACCGGGTCATTATTATAACCCTCTGGACAACATGATTGCAGCGGCGACATGATTGGCGTCTCTCCCGATTGAAGGTGAGTCTCAGGCTACGATAGAGACGCGGGGGGGGGGGGGGGTAGAGAACTGTAAGTGCATCTAGTGCCCCTTAGTGATTTTGGTGTATTGAAGACTTATAGGTTAAGGGACTAATGTGTTTATGAGTGTACACAGGTCTATAAGTCTATGAGGAGTTTGATATTTACAGAGAAAGTCGACCCCTAAAAATGAAGTTCTTTGACTGAAGACTTTGGATTTCTGAAGACTTTGAAAGTGAAGAAATTGGTGTGACCTTGAAGACTTGGTATTCATTTGAGGAACATGAAGCGTGAAGACTTTTGTTTTCATAGTTTCATTTTCTCTTTCTTGAGTCATAGGAAACACCGTACTGTTAAAGGGGGTCGAGGAAATACTAAGGAAAAATTTCCATGTGATGCTCAACTCAAAATCCTACACCTACCAATCCCTTCGAGTGAAGCCATTGGAAATCTCATACAGTTCAGTCATATTCTTCAGTGAAAGAGACGAAGTTCTTCTGGTCGCTGAGGAATTTGTTCTAACTGAGGAGTTAGGAATTCGCCAGTGCGGATTGCCTACACAATGAGGAACATGATAGCCCTGAGGAATTTGATACTCAAATTTCCGACCGTTGTTGTGCTATGCGCCAGCTGTCCCAAAATATCTACCCACCTAACGGTCATATCATTGAAGGGCATTTATGTCTTATCATGCTGGGCTGCTCCCTAGGCTATAAATAGCCGCCCCCTACAACCACTAGCTGGTTGGCTGCTCCGAGAAAAACTGACACTTGTCAATTGAGAGCATCCCATCCTCCGAGGACTTTGAGCGAAAATCATCAAGTGAGGAAAACCCAAACCCAAACACCTACAAACCCCAAGTGATTGAGCATCACTGAAGAGATTGATCCTGCATGGATCCGACGCTTGTTACCTTTGAAGACCGTGCTTCTTCCAGACGGTTACGCGTCATGGTCTAGAGCATCCAAGAGGAAATTGTGGATCGCCGAGTGACCGAGTTTTTGAAGGTTTGGAAGTCACCTGAAGACTTACCACGAGTGATTGGGCGAGGTCTGTGTGACCTTAGCTCAAGGAGAATACGGTGAGGACCGTGTGTCCTCGGGTTTAAATACCTACCCGCTCCAACCAGACGTACAACTGAGACTGCAGTTGGAACTGGTCTACCAAATCATTGTCTTCACCAAGCCTACTGGTTCTATTTCCTCAAATCTTTCATTTCCTCATTACTGTGTTGTGCACTTGTTCATATCTGTGTTTGAAGACTTTGACTGAAGACTTTCTCAATTTCCTCAGTTCAATTTCTTCAGTCTGTTTGTCTTCATCCTGTGTTCACGCTTTCTGTACTCTGTTCCGCTTCCAAATTTTTGGCTTTGCCGCTCAAACCGTTCTGCTTCCCATGAAATACTTATCTATTCACCCACGATCTAACACGATATCCACTTCTCAGTACGTGGGTGACACATGTCAAGTGAATGAGAAGGGTCAGGGGCACGTTCATCCAATTTCTTCGGGCGAACAGTTTTTCACCGTGGCTATAAATACCCCCTCTTCCCTTCCTCACTTACTTTACTCCGCTCGACCTCTCTCCCGCTCGAGCTTCTCAAACCCTAGCGCCGCCGCTACTTCATCGTCGCCGGTGAGGAAGAGCTTCACTGCCTCGACCTCGTCGCCGCCGTACTCGCGCCGGCCGCGGAAATCTTCACTCCGCCGCCGCCGTAGCCATCTTCCTCCACCGAGTTAGGGCGTGGAAGATCTGCACAGACGAACTTCACTTCTCCACCTCACAGTTCGTCGTGTTCTTCGTCCAGGGTAATTAAAAGTTACTTTTACTGCCCTCTTTGATTCGAATGATTTCTACAAAATCTTCAAAGGTGTTTATTCTTCAAATTTTTCACACACTAAACACCTCACATGTCATCTGTTCTTGATTCGTTTCTCTAAGCAATCATTTTTCTTCAAGATTCCTCAATTGTGTGGATCTTCGATCTATACAACTCTGGAACCTAAGACAAAGAACGCTTAGTGAAATTTTTCAAGACTCATCTGGTCAAATTCCTCAAACTTGTTCTTTTTGAAAAACCTTCTGAGAACGCATATGACCTCTCCAAATTCCTCGCAACTATACTCTGTTCACAGGCACTCATGTCCGCTGCTGAATCACTAGGTTCTCATCAACTTAACTCATTTGCAGCGTTCCTCGAAGAAAAGTTGCATACTTCTTCAGAGAGTTCAATTGTTCAAATTTCTCAACTGAAGAAAATGGCTGATGGAAAGAAGCCACAGAAAGGAGGAAAGAGGCCTGAAATCAATACTGCCTTTGAAATCCCTGAGGACATTTATGCTGGGTACTGCACACCCCCTGAGGATGATAAGAATCAGTGCAAGGTGCGCATTCAGAGGATAGAAAGGAGATGGGCAAAAGAGTGGAGGGAGTACAGGTATGTGACTCCAAAATACATGAAGAAATTCGCTATTACTCCTCCATGCTCAAGACCACCATTGGCACCTGGCCAAGAAGCAGATCGCACTAGCATCAAGCGCGGTGAGGATTTTCCTGAAGAATGGGCCAAGCGCCAGGCCAAGTTGGCCAAACAGGCTAAGGAAGCAGTGAAGAAATTCAACGAAGACTCTACTGCTGCTGCTGCTGAGGCCTTTGTAAGGCCGAAGAAATCCATGGCAAAGAAGCCTGCGCACAAGCCAAGTGCCTCTTCTTCAATGCCCTCACGGCCAATTTCCTCAGCTAAGCCCTCACGGCCAATTCCTCATGCTGCTCCTGCTCCTCCAAAGTCCTCATCTGCTCCCACAAAATCCTCAGCACTTGTGCATCTCTCCACGTGCCAAAGGACTACAGGCATCTCTATTGCCTCAGGAGCTTCAGCTAGTTCCTCAGCTGAAGACAAAGACCACTGCTGGACGAGGCTCTCGCCCAAGTCCTCATAAGAAGTAGGTCGCCTTCCAAGTACCGTCTGAAGAAGACGAAGCTGATGATGAAGAACTTGCTGAAATCATCAGAGATAGGCAAGTCAGGGCCGCTAGAGCCCAGGGCACAAACGTGCCTCTCCTTTTGGATCCAAAGTTGATCCTCGACTATATTGATCTCTGGCACAAGGACCCAAACACTCCTATGCCTGACTTCAAGCTGACTCCTGGTCAAAGTCATATGCTGACTGCCTTCATCCAAGAAGAAAAATGGAAATTTGAGAAGGCCAGGCAGCTCAAGAAAGCACAGTACAGGAAGGAGAAGTTCCTAAAGAACAACGTTTTCTCTATGACAACTGATGAACTTGTGAAGATCCAGTCTGAAATCAAAGTCATCAACGATGATTTCAATGCTTACTATGCTGATTGGAAAGGAGCCAAGGTCAGGTTTGTCAAACTGACTAAGATGTTCACCTCAAATGTTGCAGCCCCATCGCAATAAGAAATTCCTCAGGCTGAAGCATCTGCTCAGCCAACTGAAGAACATGCCAGCACCGCTGATGACAATCAGGCTGCTAAAGAAAATGTGAGTTCCAGGGCTGATGACGGCATTCTAGCCGCTGATGAATTTGCCAGGGCACCCACTAGTGGTGCGCCTGAAGAAAATGAAAAGGTCAGGGCAACTGCACCAGTTGTGCCTGAAGAAAACCGACCACATTCCTCTGCACCTCATGCGCCTACTCCAACTCCAATCCTTCCATCTACATCAGATGTGAAGAAGACCAAGGCTGCAGAACATGCAGCAGTGAAGAAAAGGAAAGCATCAGCTCCTTCAGATTCTTCAGCATCGAAGAAGATGAAGAAATAGACAAGCTCATTTGCTAATCCAATTGATGTTGTTCCAGTTTCCTCCATGCCATCAAAGGAAATCGTCCCTTTTGATGAAGAATATGTGATCCCTAGCGGATCTGATGAAGAAAATCCTTCTGTTGCTTCGTCAGAGCAGATGGATGAAGAAATTGAAGTGGATAAAATCCCTTCAACCCCCACAGTTTCCTCGCCTATGCCTCAGTTTACTGCTGAAGAGGCTGGCGTTGAAGATGTGGACATTGGTTGTACCACACCAGTGATGAATGATGACTTTTGGGAAAGTCAGCACCCCAATTCTCCATTCTTCACTCCACTGCAGCAAATTCCTCAGTCCCCAGCAACTACAGTTCAAATGGGATCTGATGAAGCTCATGAAGACATTCCAGCCGCTAGTGCTGAAGAAAATGAAAATGAAGATTTGAAGAACTAGGTTGCCACTGAAGAGGAACCAGAAATCCCTCAGCCTGACGAACCTGAGATTGCGATTCCTGAGGTCATCATGCAACTGACTGACACTCCTCTGCCCAAGCCAAAGGATCCATTCTCAAGGAAGCAAAAATTCAAGGCTGATGATTTCTTCGGCGAGCACGTATTCTTCACTGATTACAACCCTTATGACTCTGCTCGCATTAGGAAGAGGCGTTTCTGGACTGCCAGCCAGGCAAATTTTTATTCCTCAGTGCTGTTCAACAAAGACAAAGTCTTCAATCATGAGCACATTCCTCACGTGGATATGGAATCTCTGCCTTGCTTCGCGCCAGTCCTCAGTGTTCTTTACGACGCTGGACTGTTAAATTTCTGCACTAATATATGTGATTGGAATGAGGAGCTCATTCTTCAATTTTATGCAACTCTGCACATCACCGGAGATTCTGAAGATGTGAATTCATGAGTGCTGGACTGGATGTCTGAAAATACTCACTACAAAGCACCAGCTACTGAATTGCTTCGTGCTTTACCTCTCAGTCCTCCCCTTGAAGTTGCTTGTTGCGTCTACAGTGAACCTGAGCTTACAGATCACTATATGCAAGTGCTGATGAAGCCATTGAAGCCAGGTCAGGCCCCAAGAACTAAATTCCTTGTGTAGGAATTGTTATATGTGCCTCGGACTGTCTATCGCATTCTGACGAAGACATTGAGTCCTATCAAGGGCCACGACTCAAATGAAGAAGAAGTCGTTGGCATCATGAAGAATCTGCTTTTCAATATCATTCATGGCGTTCCCGTCAACTTCCATGATTTCTTCATGAGGACTCTGGCAAATGTCGCAATGTCACCATTTGAGTTGAAGCCTTATGCACCGTGGATTATGAGATTCATCAGAACAAGGTCTTCACTCAACTACAAAGCTGATACATTGAACCATTGCAGCTACTTGCCCCCGATTGAAGTCCTCAAATGGACATTTTCCTCAGCTGATGAAAAGGGCAAGGCTACTGCTGTAATTGATGAAGGCATTCGTCCATTGGATGGTCAATTTCGCAAGGCTGCATCCTACTCCACCAATGATGACTCTGCCACCCATGACTCTACCGCCAATGCACCCAAGCAAAATCCTCAAGGCACAGCTCCCAGGGTGATGACTGACCGTGAGCTTCTCCTCAGTCTTCACCAGAAGGTTGATCGCAATCATAAATGGGTCAAGCGTCAGTTTGGTTCAATTCTTCACAACATGACTGCTACCCACAATGCAGTGAAGAAAAACCATTACCACCTTCATGAAACCCTCAACCGCACCTGGGCTGTTCTGTCGCACATATATGGTGAAGAAGATCTGAAGAAAATGGGTCTCCAGGAAGATTTTGACTGGACTGCACCTCCTCCGAAGAAGTACAAGAAGGTCAAGGTTCCTTCCTTGGTGACCAGCTCATATTCTTCATCTCGTGACACTGATGAACATGAAGACTTGGATGACACTGCGGCAGGCCCTACATCAACAAACGACCCCAACAACGCTGGCGCTCCTTCATCAACTTGATATTCTTCAGGGGCGTTAGTCCTCATTTTTGATCCTTTTGGTCATTCGATGACAAAGGGGGAGAAATTTGAGTTAGTCTTCAAGCGGGTCTATCTATATGGGCATTTTTTTTCTAAGTTACAACTCTTGTTCTTCTGATGGCTTTGTTGGATCGAGTTGTAAACTTAAAACTCTATGGTGGCCTGATACTTTTGCTATTTCTTCTGCATGCTTATTCCTCGTTAATGTTATTGCACGCATGCTGAATTACATCAGTCACCATATTTCATCATGCATTTCAAATTCTTCATATATTATGTCAAATGCGTGTATGAATTACAAGATATAGGGGGAGATCTCCATGATTCAACTCTTCAAGTGTGCATTGCTTCAAAAGCAAATTCCTCACTATGCACGTCTTCAGGGGGAGTTCTTCTATATCTTGCAATCAAATTCCTCAATATCAGTATTTACACTTCATATGTTTATCCCCGTTGAAAACTTAACCTATATTGTCATCAATCACCAAAAAGGGGGAGATTGTAAGTGCATCTAGTGCCCCTTAGTGATTTTGGTGTATTGAAGACTTATAGGTTACACTACAGGAATCAGCTATTTTGCCGTCTGCCATGGCGGACGGCAAAGGCATGAACGGCGGACGGCAAAGGCCTTTGTCGTCAGCCGCGGACGGCAAAAGGCTCCGGCAAAGTAGGCTACGGTAAACAGCTGCTTTGCCGTCTGCTTCCTGGCGGCTGACGGCAAAGGACCTTTGCCGTCTGCCGCGGACGGCATCGAGAGCAGACGGCAATATTTGTGCTCTCAGTCCGTTAAGTGGCTAACGGCAGGCCTTTGCCGTCCGCCGCGGACGGCAAACTTTCTAGTTCCTTTGCCGTCCGCTTCCGCCTCGCCCGCTTCCGCCTCGCCCGCCGCATCGGCCGCCCCCGCTTCCGCCTCGGCCTGCGGCGCCACTTCCGCCTCGGCCGCCGCGTCGCGTCGCGTCGGCCGCCCCCGCTGAGGCGCTGCCGCCTGCCCCCCCTGCCCGCTGCCGCCTCGCCTGCCCCGCGTGCCCCGACGCCTCCTGCCCCCCGCTTCCCGCTGCCGCACTGCACGCCTACCGCGCTGCCGGCTGCCGCCTCGCCTGCCCCGCGTGCCCCGATGCCTCGCGGTCAACGCCGACATCTCGTCTTCCGCGCGCCGCCATCTCGTCTTCCGCGCGGCCATCTCGTCTTCCGCACGCCGCCATCTTGTCTTCCGCGGCCCGGCGCCTCCCTGCCGCATTAAATCCCGGCGCTATAAAACCCGCACTGCGCGGCGAGTTTGGTCACACCGGCCACCTCCTCCAGCGCCCCGCCCCCCTCATCTCCTCCACCACTCCGACAGCGCGGCACCGGGCGGCCACTGGCCGTCGAGCCTCACGTTGGGGCAGACGGAGGACCTCGCTCGGTTCGGCCTCTACGTGCCACCGGCGGCGAAGCTGCCGCGGCCGTGGAGGATCTCCGCGGACGGATTCCCCACGCAGGGCGTACCGGCGACGCCGGCAGAGCTTCGCGCGCACCCCGGGGGACGCTACAACCGGAAGGGCCGCCGCCATTTTTGGAAGGGCAAGCGGTTCAACGACGTCATCGGCGCCTTCAAGCGCCGCCTGAGGGCTCCCTGTCGGTGATCTCTCTCGTGGAGCCGGGCCCTCCCAGCCGCGCAGGGCACCCGCTCCCACCCCCGCCCCAGCAGCCCCGGCCGAGGTTGTGATCCCGCCGGAGCAGGCGGCGCTCCAGCAGGACGGCGACCCGGAGGACACGCCCGGGCTCCTCGCGATCCTGGCGCAGTCAGCGGAGGAGGCCGCGGCGGCGGCGGCACTGGAGGCCCAGGAGGAGGCGGCGCTGCAGGCGGCGATGGCGACGCAGCAGGCAGCGCTGGAGGCCCAGGAGGAGGCGGCGCAGCAGGCGGCGATGGCGCCGCCGGAGTGGCAGCAGGTGCCGCCGGAGTGGCAGCAGGAGTGGCAGCAGGCGCCGGCGGCGGAGGAGGAAGAGGATTCGGACGACGTCCCGGTGGACTGGGACGACGTCGCGAACCGGTCCAGCAGCGACGATGACGGCGGCAACGGCCCGGCCGTGATTGACCTAGATAGCGACGCCGAGTAGTTTTTTTACTATTTATGTACGAACTACTTTATTTATGAATTTTTTTAGTGTGTTGTTTGCCGCCCTAAAACTAAACTAAAATTAAACCTAAAACTAAAAAAACAGAAAGAAAAAAAGGAAAAAAAGGGGTAGAGCTCACCTGAGGCAGGGCCGGTGGAGGAGGTCGCCGGTGGAGGAGGGGGGCGGGGCGGTGGAGGAGGTGGCCGGTGGAGGAGAGGTGCGGGGCGGCCTGGGGCGGCGGCGCCGGGCTCGAGGCGGTGGGGCGCGGGGGGGGGCGGCGGGGGGCCGGGGCGACGGGGCCACGGGGCGGGGGGCGGCGGGGCGGTGGGGCCGGGGCGCCGGGCGGCGGCGAGTGCTGGGGGCGGCGGCGCGCGGAGCGCGGCGGGCGGCGGCGATGGGGTGGGATGTGGGGTGGGATGTGTGGTGTGGGATGTAGTGCGCGTCAGCGAGGAGAGAGAGGGAGAGAATAGAGAGTAACGGGCGGGGGGATACGGGCCGTTAGGTAGTCTCCTCTTTGCCGTCCGCCACTATTTGCCGTCCGCCCTTTTGCCTCTTTGCCGTCCGCTGGCAGACGGCAAAGAGGTGGGGCGTTAAGTTTTCCCCAAACGGGCGGGGGGTGGGGGCCACCTCTCTCTTTGCCGTCCGCCAGCGGACGGCAAAGAATCTTTGCCGTCCGCTGGCGGACGGCAAAGAGCCCGCGGATGGCAAAGAGCTTCTTTGCCGTCTGCCACTTCCTTGCCGTCAGCTTCTGGGTAGCTGAAGGCAAAGAGCTTCTTTGCCGTCAGCTAGCGGACGGCAAAGAGCTGGCAGATGGCAAATTAGCTGATTCCAGTAGTGTTAAGGGACTAATGTGTTTATGAGTGTACACAGGTTTATAAGTCTATGAGGAGTTTGATATTTACAGAGAAAGTCGACCCCTAAAAATGAAGTTCTTCGACTGAAGACTTTGGATTTCTGAAGACTTTGAAAGTGAAGAAATTGGTGTGACCTTGAAGACTTGGTATTCATTTGAGGAACATGAAGCGTGAAGACTTTTGTTTTCGTAGTTTCATTTTCTCTTTCTTGAGTCATAGGAAACACCATACTGTTAAAGGGGGTCGAGGAAATACTAAGGAAAATTTTCCATGTGATGCTCAACTCAAAATCCTACACCTACCAATCCCTTCGAGTGAAGCCATTGGTAATCTCATACAGTTCAGTCATATTCTTCAGTGACGGAGACGAAGTTCTTCTGGTCGCTGAGGAATTTGTTCTGACTGAGGAGTTAGGAATTCGCCAGTGCGGATTGCCTACACAGTGAGGAACATGATAGCCCTGAGGAATTTGATACTCAAATTTCCGACCGTTGCTGTGCTATGCGCCAGCTGTCCCGAAATATCTACCCACCTAACGGTCATATCATTGAAGGGCATTTATGTCTTATCATGTCGGGCTGCTCCCTAGGCTATAAATAGCCGCCCCCTACAACCACTAGCTGGTTGGCTGCTCCGAGAGAAACTGACACTTGTCAATTGAGAGCATCCCATCCTCCGAGGACTTTGAGCGAAAATCATCAAGTGAGGAAAACCCAAACCCAAACACCTACAAACCCCAAGTGATTGAGCATCACCGAAGAGATTGATCCGGCGTGGATCCGACGCTTGTTACCTTTGAAGAGTGTGCTTCTTCCAGACGGTTAGGCGTCATGGTCTAGAGCATCCAAGAGGAAATTGTGGATCGCCGAGTGACCGAGTTTGTGAAGGTTTGGAAGTCACCTGAAGACTTACCACGAGTGATTGGGCGAGGTCTGTGTGACCTTAGCTCAAGGAGAATACGGTGAGGACTGTGTGTCCGGGACTGTGTGTCCTCAGGTTTAAATACCTAGCCGCTCCAACCAGACGTACAACTGAGACTGCAGTTGGAACTGGTCTACCAAATCATTATCTTCACCAAGCCTACTAGTTCTATTTCCTCAACTCTTTCATTTCCTCATTATTGTGTTGTGCACTTGTTCATATCTGTGTTTGAAGACTTTGAGTGAAGACTTTCTCAATTTCCTGAGTTCAATTTCTTCAGTCTGTTTGTCTTCATCATGTGTTATCCTGTGTTTACGCTTTCTGTACTCTGTGCTTGTCTTCATTTCATCATGATGACCATGCTTGTGTTCTGCTATGCATACTTCTGAGTACTTATTCCGCTGCAATTAGTTCTTCGCTAAGGAATTTCCTCACCGGCAAATTCCTCAGTGAAGAATTCATAAAAATTGCCTATTCACCCCCCTCTAGTCGATATAACGCACTTTCAAGAACTTCTTCAGACAGCAGTGGCTTAGCAGGCGGCTTATTCATACAGCCGTGAAAGGATTCACTCGACCCCTCGTCCAAGCCGGAGTTATAGCATACATATTGACTCGCCAGCAGTTTCAAGCAGTGAGCAACATCATAACCAGCCTCGTAGGAATGACCCGGTGTGTGGTGGTCTTGATGCTCAGACTTTGGTGGATCAGGGCAGGGCGAGTCGGGACGTTGAGCTGGCGGCTCAGCTAGCGGCTCAACAGCAATCTTCGGTTTATCCGTCAACGTCTGTGGAGGCAGGAGTGACCTCTAGAACCTTGGGTGTGCCATGTTTAGTGCCGGCTCTGCGCAATGAGAGTTTGCCAAAGGATTTCAAGGGCCCTCGTAAGGTGCCTAATTACACTGCAGATCAGCCCCCAGAGGCCTGGATCGAGAGTTACGAGATGGCGATGGAGATATTGGGTGTTAATGATGCGGCATGTGCCAAGTACTTCACCATGATCTTGGATGGACCGGCACGTACTTGGCTGAAAGGGTTGCCCGCTAATTTAGTCAGATCATGGGCTGAGTTGAAGGCATGTTTTATTCAAAATTTCAAAGACACATGCAAGCAGCCTATGTCGATTCTTGATCTGGATTCTTGCGTCCAGGGTGAGGGTGAATAAGCAACCAATTGGGTGCGCCGGATCTCGGCCGTTATACACTCATCAGACAGTATCAATGCCGGTTCAGCGGCCCTGATGTTGGAGAGAAACTATCGTTTCCTTCCCCTTAAGCAGAAATTGGGGCGGCTTAAACATCACTACAATGATATGGGAGATCTCATGGCGGCTCTCGTCAAATACGCCGACCCTGATAATACTAAAGGCCCTGAGTCTGATGATGAGAAGGCTGGTAAGGGGAAGAAGAGTGGTAGTGCGAAGGGACAACAACATTACACGGCGGGTCACGGTGGCAATGGTAAATGCAAGGCTGAGGGCGGTTTGGACTTCATGGCTAACACCAATGCATAGAATAATAGTCAGCGTCAGAAGGGAAAGCCGCCCTGGCTTGGCATGCCAAAGTTCAACCTTGAGGCGATGATGAACCAGCCTTAAAGAGAAGCCGGCCAATCATGCATGGAAGGATTTCTTCATCATGAGGGAGTACAGAAACTCCACTTTTTTCATAATAACCATGGGCCAAATGGTGGCTCAGGATCCGGCTCTCACGGGCCTGGCTTTGGAGGTGGCGGCTCAAACTCCGGTTTTCAGGGCCAAGGCAATCAAGGTGGCTTTAACCAACAGTCCAACCAGAGTAATCAGCAGCAGCAGTCAGGGTATCAGAGCAACCCGAAATAGTTGAATAGTGGACAATATCATGTGTTCACCACGAGTTTATGCAAACGAGACAAGAAGATTCACAAAAGGGCAGTGAACGCAGTTGAGCCGGCGATTCCTCGTTATCTGCAATGGTCTGAACATCCTATTCTTTGGAGCCGTGAGGATCACCCGCCCCGGGTTGACAATTCGGGGCAGTTGGCTTTGGTGGTTGCGCCTCAGGTTGGGGGGTACAAGTTTACTAAGGTGCTTATGGATGGAGGCAGTAGCATCAATACCCTTTACTATGACACTTTTCATCGTATGAATTTGACTGTTAAAGATCTTAAGCCATCTAATACAGTTTTTCATGGAGTGGTGCCTGGTAAGTCGACGTATCCAGTGGTTAAGATAGCTTTGGAAGTGGCCTTTGGTGATGATCATGATTATCAAGCTGAGACATTGACTTTCGAGGTGGTCAAGATCCAGAGCCCTTATCATGCATTGTTCAGGCGGCCGGCTTACACTAAGTTTATGGCAAGGCCTTGTTATGTTTATCTGCAGCTTAAGATGCCGGGTCACAAGGGCACCATCACGGTACATGGGAACAGGAAGATAGGCTTGGAGTGTGAAGAGGGCGATGCTGCTTATGCTGAGTCTATTTGTGCAACAGAAGAGTTGAAGTTTTACAAGGATAATGTTGACCCGACAGATATGACACCTTTAAAGAAACTAACCACGCAGCATGACCCTCTGTTGAAGTTTAAATCAGTAGATGACACAAAGTTGGTTGATTTTGTTCCTGGCGACTCATCCAAGCAGTTCATTATCCGTGCTAATCTGGATCCCAAATAGGAAAGCGCGCTCATCGAGTTCATCCGTGAGAACCGGGACATCTTTGCATGGAAGCCTTCAGACATGCCAGGTGTACCGAGGGAACTCACTGAGCACACTCTCAATATTTATCCAAAGTTTAAACCGGTCAAGCAATTCCTTCGTCGCTTTAATGAAGAGAGGCGCAAGGCCATTGGTGAAGAAGTGGCCCGGCTCTTGGCAGCTGGGTTCATTGTTGAAGTTTTTCATCCTGAATGGTTGGCTAACCCAGTGGTGCTTAAGAAAAATGGCACTTGGCGCATGTGTGTGGATTACACAGACCTTAATAAAGCCTGCCCGGCTGATCCTTTTGCTCTCCCTTGTATTGATCAGATTATTGATGCTACGGCGGGTTGTGAGCATTTGAGTTTTTTCGATGCTTATTCCGTGTATCATCATATCAAGATGGCAGTTAAGGACCAGGAGAAGACAACCTTCATCACTCCCTTTGGAGCCTTCTGCTATGTGTCTGTGCCTGTTGGGCACAAGAGTGCCCAGGCGACTTACCAACGGTGTGTTCAAAATTGCCTTCATGATCAGATTGGACGCAATGTTCATGCTTATGTGGATGATATTGTTGTGAAATCCAGGAAGAAGGATACCTTGATAGATGATTTGAAAGAGACCTTTGACAATCTCTGCGTCTACAAGATGATGCTTAACCCGGCCAAGTGTGTTTTTGGTGTGCCAACAGGCAAGCTCTTGGGTTTTTTGGTTTCTAAAAGAGGCATTGAAGCAAACCCGGAGAAAATCAAGGTTATTACTTCCTTGGCTAATCCGGTGTGTATGAATGATGTTCAGCGTCTGGCGGGTCATATTGCAGCCTTAAGCCGGTTCATAAGCCAGTTGGGAGAAAAAGATATCCCTCTGTATCAGATGATGAAGAAAATAGACCGCTTTGTCTGGAGTGATGCTGCTGGTCAGGCATTTGAGGCATTGAAAAAGCAGTTGGCTGAGCCGCCGATCCTTGCAGCTCCTATTGATAAGGAGCCGTTATTGTCATATTTGGCTGCTAATGGCCGAGCCGTGAGTGTGGCGATTGTGGTGGAACGGAAGGAAGCAGGCAAGGAACATCCGGTTCAGTGGCCGGTTTATTATATCAGTGATGTGACGCCCTCGATTCAATCGTACACTAATCATACACGCAAATGTGTACGATCAAGATCAAGGACTCACGGGAAGATATCACAACACAACTCTAGACACAAATTAAAATAATACAAGCTTTATATTACAAGCCAGGGGCCTCGAGGGCTCGAATACATAAGCTCGAATACACAAGAGTCAGCGGAAGCAACAATATCTGAGTACAGACATAAGTTAGAAAAGTTTGCCTTAAGAAGGCTAGCACAAAAGCAACATCAATCGAAAAGGCAAGGCCTCCTGCCTGGGAGCCTCCTAACTACTCCTAGTCGTCGGCGGCCTCCACGTAGTAGTAAGCATCGGCGGTGGCATCTGGCTCCTGGGCTCCGACATCTGGTTGCCTCAACCGGAAAGAAGAAGAAAGGGGGAAAAGGGGGAGCAAAGCAACCGTGAGTACTCATCCAAAGTACTCGCAAGCAAGGATCTACACTACATATGCATCAGTATCAATGAAATGGGCTGTATATGTGGACTCAACTGCAGAATGGCAGAAGAGAAGGGGCAAGCCTAGCCTATCGAAGACTAGCATCTTCAAGCAGCTCCAAGCATCTTCCAGCATCAGAAGAGATAAGAGTAGCATAAAGTAAAGTAGTAGAAGCGTTATCAACCTCGGCCAGAGATCCTTTCTCGACTCCGTGCGAGAAAGCAATCCCAGAGCCATACTATCCATTTCTCATCACAATCCATTTCTCATCACAAGTATCCAGTTCTAGTTGTATCGATCGGGATACAACTCCAAGTGTCCATTACCGTATGACAGGCTATCGATAGATGTTCTTCCCTGCAGAGGTGCACCAACTTACCCACCACGCTCGATTAACTCCGGTCGGACACACTTTCCTGGGTCATGCCCGGCCTCGGCCAAACAATACGCCGCAACCTGACCTAGGCTTAATAGAGAGGTCAGCACGCCGGACTAAACCTATGCCCCCAGGGGTCATGGGCCATCTCCCCGGGAACTCCTGCATGTTGCGAGGGCGGGCGGTGAGCAGACCTAGCTACCTCCTTCAAAAAGGCAAGTGCTTACCAGTCCTACCCGGCGCGCGCCGCTCAGTCGCTGACGTCTATTAAGCTTCAGCTGATGCATACGATGCAGAACGCCCATACTATGGATCACTAACCAACCTATACTAAGCAGTTTAGGATAAGCAGGTAAGGTACAATGAGCAGGTTATAAAAACAGGCTATGCATCAGAATAGGAGCAAACAATAACAGTAGCAAAATCTAATGCAAGCATGAGAGAATGGAATGGGCGATATCGAAATGATCAAAGGGGGGGCTTGCCTGGAAGCTCTGCTGTAAAGGAAGAAGTGTCGTCGACGACGTAGTCGATCACAAGGGCATCAGCATCATCACGGGGTCTACCGAAGAGAAGAGGGGGGAGAAACAGTAAATACATAGCAAGCAAGTGCATGACAGGACAACAGGCAGAGCTAGACGTGTTCTAACGTGGTGCTACACGATACCGGTGAAGGGGGAAGTCAACCGGGAATGTTTTCCCGGTTCCGGGCCTGTGTCAGACAGATGACCGGAGAGGGAAAGTTCCATGTTCAGATATTTAGAGGCATCTGACAGCTAAGCGGACTGCGTGTTCAGATTCGTCTCGTCGTTCTGAGCAACTTTCATATATAGAACTTTTTCATCCGAGTTACAGATTATTTTCTACGAATTTCTAAAGTTTTAATAATATTCTGAAATTATTATAAATTCGAAAAAGGTGAAATTGCTATGTGCACCCGGTAGAGTGTACACACCAGGGCCACCAGAGGCTGACAGTGGGCGCAGGCGGTCCTAGTTGACTAGTCAACGTTGACTGGTCAACAGAGGGGTGGGGCCCCTGTCATACACTGATCTGTTGATTACCAAGTTAACCTAGTTTAGTTAGTAGGTTAACTAAACTTAATTAGTTGACTAAACAGGATTAATTAAGTTAATTAAGTAATTAATTGATTAATTAATTAATTTTATTTTATTTTAAAAAAACTCGTTTTATGGGGGCGGGCCCCACTGCTCAGCGGCACAAGGCCATAGCGGGCACGCGGGCGCTGCACCTGGGCACGGCCAGCGGGTGGGGCACCCCCGCTGGCCTGGACCAGTACGGCGCAGGAGGGCGCCGGCGGCCACGGCGAGCAACGGCCCGGGACGGCGGCGGGGTAGCAGGGCGCGGGCGCGGGCTGCCAGCAAGCGGAGGGGCCGAGCGGGTAGCAGCCGGGGCGGTCGTGGCGAGGCGCCGCCAGGGGCGGGCGAGCAGCAGGCGCAGAGGAGGCGGGCCAAAACAGCACGACGGGGCAGCGGTGGTTCGCGCGCGGGCCAGCGGGCGCTGGCGAGCGCAGCGACGAGCGGGGCGTAGCAGGCGGGGCCTCGCAGAACCATCAGGAGGGGGAGTCGCGACTCACGAGCGGGCAGAAGGCGGGCACGGGTGCTGGGCGAGGAGCGAGCAGGCTGCGGGCGAGCCGGTGACGCGAGTGGGTTGACGGGTGCGGCAGAGGGCCAGGGATGTCAAGGCGGGCGCGGGGTTGGCTGGTGGACGTGGCTCGGTCGGGAACGGCTGCTCGGACGTGCGGAACAACGGCGGCGCTAGGCGGTAGCAGCAAGCAGCAGTGCTGCAGAGTAGTAGCAAGCAGTAGCGACAAGTACACCAGCGGCTGCAGGGACGGGCGGTGAGCGGGCGAGGCACGCGGACGAAGCGCGGGAGATGCAGAGGTGACGGGCACGGCGACTGATCGAAGAGGGAAGGAGGAATTTGGATGCGGTGCTCACCGAGGAGGCACACGAAGGCCCGTCGAGAGGTTAGGAGCTGCAGTGGTGAGGGATTCGGTGAAGCTCGCCGGTGGGTCCCGAGGTTGAAGACGATGCGGGCGTCGGCGTCGGGGCTCCTCAGCTCGATTGGCTCGGCGTAGCTGACGTAGGGCACGATGGCGAGGCTTGTGAGCGCGTCGGCGAGGCGAGTAGGGGTCGGGGTTGCGTCGACTGCGATCGGTGGCGACGAGCTCACGTGACAGCTCGGGATCGAGCGAGAGGAGAGGAGAGAGGTGGACTTGGGGAAAGAGAGGGAGGGGCGAAGGAGCGGGGAAAAAATCTGGTGGGGGAGCTGACGAAGCCGAGGGGACCAGGCCTTATCCCCTCGGCGCAGCCGACGAGGGGGCGGCGATTGGGTTCGGCGAGGACGGCGGGCGCACCTCGGTCGGCTTCCCTTGTAGCGAGGTGGAAGGTGACCGAGGGGGGAGTTGGGTCGGGCCGGCTCGGTGAGATGGGCTGAGGCCCAGGGGTCAGGGGAGGCCTTTTCGGTCTTTTTGTACTTTTTATATTTCTGTTTTATTTAGATTAGGGCATTAAACCACCTTGCAAAAAAAAAGTTGGATTACCCCCAATATTAACAAATGATTATTTGTCACATGATGAACATTTTAGTTTTCATATCTCACAAATATAAGTTTTTGACTTCAGATTGGATTTGAATTTGAATTGTGAATTGGATCAAGTGAAGATTAGCAACAGTAATGTGATGACATTGCACCATTAACAGGGGATTACTGTAGCATGACACTGGGGGTGTTACAAATCTCCTCCACTACAAGAAATCTCGTCTCGAGATTTAAGCGCGGAAGTCTATACCTACTAATAAAATAAGGTGCGTTTTTTCAATTTTTTCATCCGTTCACCGTCGAAATTTATTTTTCTATCCGAGGTGATACTAATTTTCTGTGCGCGCGTCTATTTTTTAGCAATCCAGAATTCTATAGTTGGCCCGCACATGCTGTGGCCCGGCAAAGCCAGCCCACTTATTTGCCTGCCCATGTAGCTGAGAAAAGCCGTTTACTCACCCAGTGCGATCGATAGTCTGCGATCGCTCAGGGCGCCCAAGACTGGGCCGGCCCGTTTTGTTTTTCCAAGCAAATTTTTTTGTATTTCTACTTTATTTGGTAATTCAAACTTTTCAAAAAAATTCAGAACTTGAATTTTTGTCAAATTTCGGATTTCTTTTTTGAGTGGCAATATTGTCTTCCGCTTTTAAAAAAAAATTGGAACGTTAATTTGTTTTCTTGTTCCTATTCTTTTATAAATTCATAAATATTCAGAAAAATGTTAGAGCTTTAAAAAACATGTATTAAAAAAATATTCAATTAATCAAATATATTGTTGTTTCAGTAAAATGTTCACAGATTCAAAATAATGTCTGCGTACGTCTATTTATTTTTAGTAATATATTTTTGAATATTATTTTTTTATCCGAGGTGCTACTAAATTTTCGTGCGTACGTCTATTTTTTAGCAATCCAGAATTTTGTACTCGGCCTGCACACGCTGTGGCCCAGCAAAGCCAGCCCATGTAGATGCGAAAAGCCTTTTTCTCACCCAGTACGGTAGATACTCGGTGATCGCACAGGGCGCCCCAGACTGGGCCGCCCCGTTTTGTTTTTTCGTCCAAATTTATTTTTATTTGTACTTTATTTCGTAATTTCATATTTTAAAAAAAGTTCAGAACTTGAATTTTTGCCAAATTTCCGATTTGTTTAGTTACAATGTTGACTTCCCCTTTTTAAAAATGTTTGGAACATTAATATATTTTCTCGTTCCAATTTTTCTCCGAATTCATAATTATTCAAACAAATGTTTGGGATTTAAAAATATATATTTAGAAAAATATTCTGTTCTTTAAATATATTATTGTTTTAGTAAAATGTTCACAGATTCAAAATAATGTTTGCGGACGTCTATTTATTTTCGTACTATATTTTTGAAATTTATTTTTCTATCCGAGGTGGACTAAATTTTTGTGCGTACGTCTATTTTTTTAGCAATTCATAATTTTATACTTGGTCCGCACACACTGTGACCCAGCAAAGCCAGCCCACTTCTTTGGCCGCTCATGTTGCCGCGAAAGCCCATTTTCTCGCGCTGGGTGGTAGATAGTCGGCCATCGCACATGGGGCCGAAGACTGGGCCGGCCCGTTTTAGATTTCCGTCGAAATTTATTTGTATTTTTACTTTGTTTCACATTTCAAAATTTTCAGAAAACTTCAGATCTTGAATTTGGTCAAATTTCCGTTTTTTTAGTTACAATATTGTCTTCCCCTTTTTAAAAATGTTTGGAACATTAATTTATTTTCTCGTTCCGATTTCTTTTCAAATTTATAAATATTCAAAACAAATTGGGTTTAAACAACATGTATTTTAAAAAATATTCAATTTTTGAAATATATTATTGTTTTAGTAAATTGTTTACAGGTTCAAAATAATGTCTGCGTTTGGAAACATATTTCATAAATTTGTTTGAATGTTCAAAACATGTTCCATTTTCAAAAGTCGGTCACAAATAATAAAATGTTCGGGTTTTGATAAAAGTTTCATGTCTTCAGAAAATTATGTTATTTCAAATTTTGGTCTTTTTTTTGCAAAATGTACGGTATATTATAAACATTGTTTGCAATTTAAAAAAACAAGTTTCCAAGAATATTTGGTAATTCATATTTTTAAAAAGTTCAATTTTTTTTAAATCCAACGTTGCACTGTCTTCTTAATTATTCGCGCCAGCCATTGCTTAGCAGTAGGCGTTTGTTGCCGTGGCTAGCGGCACATGATCGGTTAAGGTCATGTGTTCAATCTTTCAACACGTGGTTTTTTGGATTAGTACTCGTGCCTTGCAAACACAACTTATTTCGGTGCCAGCCAGTGGGCTGGCCCAGACACGAACTGTTAGGCGTCTCACACGCTATTTGACGCAACAAGCATCATATAGTAGCTCCCACGCAGCTACCCTAATAAAAGAAAAACATATACGTATATATTTCGTTCCATCCATTCCGTACATAGTTGCCCATTTTTTTGGATATCCCCCGAGTGGGCCAAACTGGACCTACCACGTATTTCTTTTTCTGTTGGACGGACGAGCAGCAAAAACCAAATGGCACAAGGGGATTGGACTATGAAAAAAAGGGTACCAGTTGGGTGGTTGCCGCCATGCTGACCAGCCCCACCACTATCAAGATCTGGCACGCCAAAGATGACCCCCGTGAGAAGACCACAGCTCCTCGCTCTGTCGCCCACCGCCGTGGAGACTGTTTTTGATGAACGCATCAATTATCTCTCCCGCTTCTTCTTGCAAAAAAACTATCTCCCCGTTGCAACGCACGGGCCTATGTGCTAGTAAAGAGTAACTTCGGGAGAACTGACCCTTATAGGGTTAATTATCTGGTGAACAATTCAGGGAATGTGGCAGAAGTATCTCTCGAGTTGAAACTTAAGAAAACATCGAGAGCAAAATATGAAGGTACAATCGGAAGTTTCAAGCGAATGGACAAATGATCGATACCTGAACAGAGTGTGAGAAGGGGGTTTAGACCACCAGGAATAGATCATCTCTCGGACGGTGGCTCGTGACAACATACAAAGCCAAAAGCAAATGATACTTCGGAATAAAGGATATACAGGAGAGTCAGGTTTCGATCCTGTGGAACTGTGGGTTATGGGCCCACCATGTGGGTTAAAAGTAGAAAGGGGCCGGTAGCAAGGCATGTCAGATGATAGACTGTCAGTTATGTTGTCAACAACGTTGGTACCAAGGGCGAGGGATGGAGAGAACTATTTTCCTGCTCGTTGAACGAGGCGGAACAATAGGCAAAGTTCTCGTCCATCGGTGGTTACCGGAATGTCAACAGCAACAATAACAAGGTCTTAGTGACAAATTGTACACCGAGGTGTTTTCATAAGCAGGGAACTATTACTGCTTAGATCATATAGATCACAAGAAAGGTTAAACAAAACAACGAAAAGGAAAATGTGGTTATTAGTTTAACCAGACCAATGGAAAGGAAAAGGTGCTTATACAAAAGTATTAGAGTATATGCTTCCCAAGAACAAACAGAGCATGATATACATGACAGGACATCAAGTACTTATCCATTTAGTTAATGGGGCAAGGAGAATCATGATGTTTACCCATACAACGGTGTTTGGATAATTGATCAAGAAACATTTAGCATTGCGCCTCCAATGTTCTTAATGATGTTTGGAGTAACACAGTCATACTTTTGGATAGCATTGACATGGTCATCAGGTAAAGGCCGGACCTTGGGAACAGAAAGGATCCATCGGGAATTTCTTGAACACCTCATGCAATTTTATTAGGGAAGATGAGGAGGTGGCCGATGGTTTCAACAAAAATCCATCGACGTGTCAAAAATGATGTATTTCCAAAATTTAAATGAACAAATTCGTGTTGGGGGAGGCAAGAATGTTGTCGATGATAACACAAATCATCGAGGAGCAAGGATGGTATTTCTCATCATGAATTCAATTGTTAACCTGAAAGAGCATCAGAATGTTGATGATGATCACGACACATTTGTCGAGAGATTTCATGAAGATGTAATCGATTGGCGATGACATCAAGTCAAAGGAATGATGAAGCAAAAGGTTATTCGAACCACGGGTACGACACAAACTTGAAATCAAGCTTGTTGTTCAAGGAAAAATGATATGACGACGAAGATCGACGTAAGCTTAGCTCATCGTCGAAAACTTTGCTCCGGGAAGAAGGATCAGGTAGCACCGTTAAAATTTGGCACGATATTGACATAGCCGGCCAGGCTAGGAATGACTTGAAGGATCATTAAACTCGTAAGCAATGAAAATTACATAGTTATAGAATCAGAGTGCGGAATCGATTCACTTATCGGTGTTCTCGAGTGACTAATAACTCAGAACCCGCGGAAAATTGGAATCGGTGAGAAGCAATACTAGAAGAAGACTCACAGGAAGCAACATAGATGTTTGATATTCTCAAGATACCAGAGGGTAATACTCGAAGGTAGAGTAGAATAGATGCTTGACAGGTGAAACGATCTGCGAAAGACAAGTACTTTAACTTGTTCGAGAAATGGGATCAAAGAAGAACAATATGGCCAGAACCATGATTGCAAAATATCAAATCCCAGAGACCGGATGATATTATATCAAGGAAGTTATTATTACAAGAAGCTTACATGATAAGATCTACATCATTTCCATGGGCATGAACATAAAGTCAAGGTCGACTCCCACTTCTCCAATGCACAACCTTCCATTCACTTCTCGCTTTCGATAAAGTTGTAGTGTTGAACTTTTTATCCAGCGTAACACCAGTAGAGTATGACCCATAGAAATTTCCGGGTTCACACAAATTAGGGAAAGCATTAGTTCAACCCATCGGGGCATCTTAGGAACATTAGCAAAAACTTTAGAGGTAATTAACTCAAGCTCGGAAGCAAAGCATGGTTGACAAAGCAGAGAATACAATTTACCAAAGACAATATGTATCAGGGGAAGAGCGCACAAGATTTTGAATATGAAGGAAATTGCCGGATAATAATCCAACAAAGGATTCAATGATCCTCAATGGATCTGATTTGAGTATCAGTACTCAACCAGAAGAAGGAAAGAATGCAAAGGCATTGGATTAGAGAAACATCTGAATAATTCGATGCTTAATGCAAGGAAATTATGATTTCCAAATTAGAAGATCAGAAGCAGACACTCTTATCAAAATACAAGTAAGTTGAATAGATATAGATCGACAGTCAATTAAGGTTGGTTTCCCGAGAACCAGCTCATGTTCGGAGTGACGTCTGAGCCGAAGGGACGAATTATAGTTTCGACTGAAGTTTGAGACAATTCACAAACAAATCGAATCAAAGGCTCAAGATGACGATGACAAAGGATACTAATGAATATTGCTAGACATATGGAAAGTAACCATAATGCGAGCAAGCAAGTATTTGCAGAGCAAAAGTTGGCAAAGGATTATCGAAAGATCGAATAGCATTTCAAAGTGTCTTGCGAATCACAAGAACAATTAGGAATGAAAAATACTCGAAGTTGGAATAATTGTTCGTAGGAGTATTCGTGCGGCAAGGAACTGCAAGGCAGTAAGCTCAAAGGATTTTCGGGATAACGGAGAGTATTTTGGGGTAACTTGTAATAACAAAAGCAACGAGGAAAGATTATATAAATGGCAAGTGCATGTAGTTAACCATAGGGGTTGACGGTGGAAGGGGGTTGCAAAAGCGATGAGCACATGTTCTCGGGAGAACATCGGAGAGTATCTTCGAGGTCTTCTGGTGAAGCAGACGATCATCTGGAAAGAAGGGCTCTCCGGGAGGAAGTAGTTACGAGAACCTAGAGTTAGTGTTAGCAAAATCATTTAACCCGAATAGAAGAGAGATAAGAGTCCCAGAATAAGATTAAGGAGTAAAAGATCCTAATACCACCCAATGGCGACGTGAGCCTGTAAGACACACAGCCATGTTAGAAAAACCGTTTTCAAGTACTAGACTCAACTTCGGCCAAGGAGTTACAAGGGGGGCTACCTACAGGCAGTCAGCTCTGATACCAACTTGTGACGCCCTCGATTCAATCGTACACTAATCATACATGCAAATGTGTACGATCAAGATCAAGGAATCACGGGAAGATATCACAACACAACTCTAGAGACAAATTAAAATAATACAAGCTTTATATTACAAGCCAGGGGCCTCGAGGGCTCGAATACATAAGCTCGAATACACAAGAGTCAGCGGAAGCAACAATATCTGAGTACAGACATAAGTTAGACAAGTTTGCCTTAAGAAGGCTAGCACAAAAGCAACATCGATCGAAAAGGCAAGGCCTCCTGCCTGGGAGCCTCCTAACTACTCCTAGTCAGCGGCGGCCTCCACGTAGTAGTAAGCATCGGCGGTGGCATCTGGCTCCTGGGCTCCGACATCTGGTTGCATCAACCGGAAAGAAGAAGAAAGGGGGAAAAGGGGGAGCAAAGCAACAGTGAGTACTCATCCAAAGTACTCGCAAGCAAGGATCTACACTACATATGCATCGGTATCAATGAAATGGGCTGTATATGTGGACTCAACTGCAGAATGGCAGAAGAGAAGGGGCAAGCCTAGCCTATCGAAGACTAGCATCTTCAAGCAGCTCCAAGCATCTTCCAGCATCAGAAGAGATAAGAGTAGCATAAAGTAAAGTAGTAGAAGCGTTATCAACCTCGGCCAGAGATCCTTTCTCGACTCCGTGCGAGAAAGCAATCCCAGAGCCATACTATCCATTTCTCATCACAATCCATTTCTCATCACAAGTATCCAGTTCTAGTTGTATCGATCGGGATACAACTCCAAGTGTCCGTTACCGTAGGACAGGCTATCGATAGATGTTTTCTTCCCTGCAGGGGTGCACCAACTTACCCACCACGCTCGATTAACTCCGGCCGGACGCACTTTCCTGGGTCATGCCCGGCCTCGGCCAAACAATATGCTGCAACCCGATCTAGGCTTAATAAAGAGGTCAGCACGCCGGACTAAACCTATGCCCCCAGGGGTCATGGGTCATCTCCCCGGGAACTCCTACACGTTGCGAGGGCGGCCGGTCAAAGTACTTTGACCATCCAGAAAAAAATAGGAAAAAAAAATTCAAAAAATATGAAATTTGGTGGGATCGAAGATAGTCATGTCCGCAAGGCGCGTGGACATTTTTGTGTTGGTTGGACACTCCGGGAGCTCGTGGAAAAGGAAAACAAAAATAATTTATGCCTATGAACAGTAAATTCGAAAAAAATAGCAAAAAAGTTCAAAAAAATTGAATTTATTTGGCGTTAAAGAGGCTTGAGTGCACAAGGTGCTTGCAAGTTTTGGTGACCAAATGACGTACGAGGCGCTCTAGAGAAAAAAACAGAATAGTGCATTTTTTCAAAGTTTTTTTAGCTAAAATTTGGTTTTTTCTCCACGAGCTCCTACGATGTCCAAACACAACAAAAATGCGCACACATCTTGCGCACCTGAATATCTTCAGTCCCACGAAATTTCATATTTCTTTGATTTTTTTCTATTTTTTTGAATTTACTGTTTGCATGCGTACAAAATTTATGTTTTCCTTTGCCACGAGCTCCCAGGGTATCTTCGATCCCACAAAGTTTCTTTTTTTTTTTGATTTTTTTGCTATTTTTCCAGGACGGTCAAAGACCTTTGACCGGACGGTAATAGCAGAGATGGGCATTTCTATAAGTGAAACTAACGGCGGAGGGGCAAAACTGAGCATACCTAAAAATTAGGGGAAAACTGAGTAGTGGGTTCGAGTTAAGGGCATAGATGTAAATGTCCCAAACTTAATTAGTTGACTAAACAAGATTAATTAAGTTATTTAAGTAATTAATTGATTAATTAATTAAATTTATTTTATTTTAAAAAAACACGTTTTATGGGGGCGGGCCCCACTGCTCAGCGGCACAAGGCCATAGCGGGCACGCGGCCGCTGCACCCGGGCACGGCCAGCGGGCGGGGCACCCCCGCTGGCCTGGACCAGCACGGCGCAGGAGGGCGCCGGCGGCCACGGCGAGCAATGGCCCGGGACGGCGGCGGGGTAGCAGGGCGCGGGCTGCCAGCAAGTGGAAGGGCCGAGCGGGTAGCAGCCGGGGCGGTCGTGGCGAGGCGCCGCCAGGGGCGGGCGAGCAGCAGGCGCAGAGGAGGCGGGCCGGAACGGCGCGGCGGGGCAACGATGGTTCACGCGCGGGCCAGCGGGCGTCGGGACGGCTGAAAGCGCTAGCGAGCGCAGCGACGAGTGGGGCATAGCAGGCGGGGCCTCGCAGAACCATCAGGAGGGGCAGTCGCGACTCGCGAGCGGGCAGAAGGCGGGCACGGGTGCTGGGCGAGGAGCGAGCAGGCTGCGGGCGAGCCGGCGACGCGAGTGGGTTGACGGGTGCGGCAGAGGGCCAGGGATGTCAAGGCGGGCGCGGGGTTGGCCGGTGGAGGTGGCTCCGTCGGGAACGGCTGCGCGGACGTGCGGAACAACGGCGGCGCTAGGCGGTAGCAGCAAGCAGCAGTGCTGCAGAGTAGTAGCTGGCAGTAGCGACGAGCAGACCAGCGGCTGCAGGGATGGGCGGTGAGCGGGCGAGGCACGCGGACGAAGCGCGGGAGATGCAGAGGTGACGGGTACGGCGACTGATCGAAGAGGGAAGGAGGAATTTGGACGCGGTGCTCACCGAGGAGGCACATGAAGGCCCGTCGAGAGGTTAGGAGTTGCAATGGTGAGGGATTCGGTGAAGGTCGACGGTGGGTCCCGAGGTTGAAGACGATGCGGGCGTCGGCGTCGGGGCTCCTCAGCTCGATTGGCTCGGCATAGCTGACGTAGGGGACGATGGCGAGGCTTGTGAGCGCATCGGCGAGCCGAGTGGGGGTCGGGGCTACGTCGACTGCGATCGGTGGCGACGAGCTCGCGTGACAGCTCGGGATCGAGCGAGAGGAGGGGAGAGAGGTGGATCTGGGGAAAGAGAGGGAGGGGCGAAGGAGCGGGGAAAAAAATCTGGTGGGGGAGCTGACGAAGCGAGGGGACTCGGCCTTATCCCCTCGGCGCGGCCGACGCGGGGGCGGCGAGTGGGTTCGGCGAGGACGGCGCGCGCGCCTAGGTCGGCTTCCCCTGTAGCTAGGTGGAAGGCGTCCGAGGGGGGAGTTGGGTCGGGCCGGCTCGGTGAGATGGGCCGAGGCCCAGGGGGTCAGGGGAGGCCTTTTCGGTCTTTTTGTACTTTTTATATTTTTGTTTTATTTATATTAGGGCATTAAACCACCTTGCAAAAAAAGTTGGATTACCACCAATATTAACAAATGATTATTTGTCATGATGAACATTTATTTTTCCTGTCTGACAAATATGAATTTTTGACTTTGGATTGGATTTGAATTTGAATTGTGAATTGGATCAAGTGAAGATTGGCAACAGTAATGTGATGACATTGCACTATTAACAGGGGATTACTGTAGCATGACACTGGGGGTGTTACAAGTGAGGTGCTCATTGAATCCAAGCAGAGGTATCCTCATTGGCAGAAGCTGGTATATGGGGTGTTCATGGCTAGTCGAAATCTCAAGCAATATTTGCTTGGTCATCCCATCACTGTGGCTAGTTCTGCTCCTTTAGGGGATATTATTCAAAACAGAGAGGCCACAGGTCGTGTAGCCAAGTGGGCCATTGAGCTTGGACCCCATGATTTGAAATATATGCCTCGCACAACCATCAAGCCTCAAGCACTTGTGGATTTCATCAATGATTGGATAGAATTGCAGATGCCTGAGGATAAGTCGGATAGCACATATTGGACTATTCACTTTGATGGATCCAGGCAGTTGGAAGGCTCGGGGGCTAGAGTTATTTTGACTTCCCAACGAGGTGATAAGTTTGGTTATTTTTTAAGGTTGATATTCCCTTGTACTAACAATGCAGCTGAGTATGAAGCCTTGCTCCATGGTCTTCGGATGGCTAAGGAGATGAATCTAAGCCGGGTGAGGTGCTTTGGCGACTCAGATTTGGTGGCTTGGCAAGTTTCAGGAACTTGGAATTCCAAAGACCCACTCATGGCGGCTTATCGCCGAGAGGTTGATGCTATTGCTGGTCATTTCAAAGGTTATCAGGTGGAACATATTGATCGCAGGAAAAATGAGGTGGCTGATGCTTTGAGCCGAATGGAATCCCAGCGTAAGCCGGTACCACCTAATGTTTTCTTTGACATTTTGCATAATCCTTCGGTTATACTGCCCATGGAGGAAGATCTCGCTATTCCTGTCACGACCGGTTTTTCAATAAAATAATTATTGAGAGACCAATCCCTTTTACGGACCAGTAAGGAAGAATTCCTTCTCACTGGTAGACAATATCTTGGTCACAGAAGAAAAATACCAGGAGTACTAAATATAATACAAGGTTGAGCGAAGACTGCCCAACAATTTATTACATGCACGCCGATAAAACAAGACGGCGGATAGGGTGGCATACTACTAACTCACGATAATAACGGTGGTGGAAATATCACCGCGAAGTGAGTGATATGGTTCCTGAAGACTACAGCTCTTCGAGCGTCGGAGCGAGGCTCGAGGAGACTTATTGCGGGTGGCGGAAGCGTATATAATACAAGTGACCAAAATCCAGGATCACGCAGGACTAACTGGGACTCCTCTAGGTGTCGGACGCGCTATCAAACTCTTCATCCAAGAGATCGCCTTCGTCGACATCTGGCCAAATCAACAAGCCAGGTGAGTACTATGAAAGTACTCGCAAGACAGTTCGGACATAAGATATAACAAATGTAAACATGAAGCATATGAACAATTTATCCAGTGCGTTCAGACATAGAGATAATAAATACTGGGTGCCAAGCGAGGGTCTGAATGACGCCTCGAGCGGAAACTGCAGAATAGTAATACTAGTGCCAAACGAGGGTCTGAATGACTCCTCGAGAGGAAACTGCGAGAATAATAATGCTGGTGCCAAACGAGTGTCTGAATGACTCCTCGAGCGGAAAATGCAAGAATAATAATACTGGTGCCAAACGAGTGTCTGAATGACTCCTCGAGAGGAAACTGCGAGAATAATAATAATGTCACAGTCGGACGTCTGAGCGACATCACATAAAGGGCTTATAACAGAAAATAAAAGACGAACATGCCACAGTCGGACGTCTGCGCGACGTCACATAAAGGGCTTATATTGTAGCTCAAAAATACAACAGTTCGGGAACATAAATTATCACAAGTACGAGACAAATATAAAGTTAGTCCATCCACAAGAATAACAATTAAACTGGATTTACCACTTGAGCTTGTTCACCGGGGACAAGTTTCCACGCGGATAGATATGGATATACTGATCTCACTAATTGATCATGGGTACGGTGACTTGGAAGGAATTGACTCTGCAGAGTTTGTACTTAACCACAGCCAACGGATTTCAGTAGTCACGGGGACTAGTTCTGTCTACGGTGTTTTGGAAGAAACACGTCTAACCAGTACACACCCAATTCAACCTTCCGAAGCCAGGGATCACCCTCGGCAACGTTCAAGAAAAACCTTGAGACGGGGAGGCTACAACCTCGCGTAGCATGGGATCAAATTTCTATACGGCGCTCTAAGGGGGTGCCCCCCTCTCGGTCCCAACCGGAAACACCCATGCCCCCTGACCGGATGACTGGCTTTAATCCTGGGCCAAGGTACCATCATCCCGGCCTCTCTGTTTGGTGTGTACACGGAAAGAGGTTACCAACTTACTAAACCGCATCCTGGCAAATGAAACATGTGGTAGCACGGAAGGGGGAAGGAACGATAACGTGACTCCGTCCACGTTAACGTCGGAGAAAGTCGGATGACGCAAGGCTGGTATGCTACAACAGTACCACCTTGCTGCCCTTCATGTCACCACATGATTAGGCCATCTCTCATCAGAGATCATCGCAACTTTGGAACATGCGGGGAAAAGAACGATAACGTGACTCCGTCCACGTTAACGTCGGAGAAATTCGGATGACGCAAGGCTGGTATGCTACAACAGTACCACCTTGCTGCCCTTCATGTCACCACATGATTAGGCCATCTCTCATCAGAGATCATCGCGACTTTGGAACATGCGGGTAGTTGCCTTACAAGCAACGAGGTATTTACCGACACTCATATGCCACGCACAAACTTTCAAGCAAACATGCAAAACACTTATCATATCAAATGTTCAAACATGCTTGCCTGGTTCGGAGAAGTCGGAGTCTAGCTCGGCGAAGTTCGCGGCTCCGTCACCTCTTCCGGAACCTACGTCAATCACGAAAACGGGCACTAACGTGATAACCAACACGTGTACAGAAACTTCTCCAAATATTTTTCAAATAAATCCCATAAAAAACTAGACAAAATTTGAAGATTGCCAGAAAAAGAATCACTCAAAAATCCCTTTTTATTAAAAAGTTATAAAGGTTTCTGTCCAGGGACTTATCTGTAATGAAACAGAAAAGTTCTAGGGTTTTAACTGAGAAAACAGAAAACGGTTCGATTGGAAATGCGCAAGCTCAAGAGAGAAAACGTATTTGCCCGAAGGCGCCAACAGAAAACGGTTCGCGAAAGAATAGAATAGAGGCTGACAAGCGGGGTCCACATGTCAGGTTTGAAAAGCTCGCCGGTGCCCGAAGACTGCGGTGGACGCCGGCGTCGAACCATGGCGAGTTAGGAGGATCGGAGGGTACCAAGAGCTTCAGCTTGTTCTTCCGCGTCGGTGGGTGGTGGACTCGACCAACGGGGAGCACTACGTCGACGGCGACACTATCTCTGGCGGACGGCGGCTCGGGTGAGGATGGGGAACTCCGGTGGAGGGCTGCAAACTTCGAATTGAAGCGTGGGTCAGAAGGAGGGATGCATAGTGAAGCTACTGGCAAGAGAAGGGAGGCGGAGGTGCACACATGGGGCGAATCGAGCTGGATCCCGTGGCGGGTCGCGGCGGCCGGAGTCGAGGAAGGAGACCTCCTCGGGGCTCTTCCAGTGGCTAGGCGTGCTCTAGGTGGAGTGCAGGGATGGTGGGTGCTCGAGTTGAAGCTCGGGGCCTCTATTTATAGGCGGATCGACGGGGTGGCCGTGGACGGAGAATCTCCGGCGAGCGATTACGGCGATGCAGTGGATTGGCAGGAGGTTTGAGTGGCCAGGCAGCATCAGTGGAGGTTACTGGTGTCATCCCACAGCTAAACGGAGTTGGTCTTAGCGTAATGGCGTCGGTCCACGGTGAGGTGACCGCACGGGCTCGACGGCGGCAGAGAGCGCGCTCCGCGCCCTGCGGTTCACGACGAGAGCGGCAGCGCGTTCGGGGGAGTGGAAGGCCACGCGGCGAGCTCCGGTGGTTTGGGCGGCGCTGGGTGGCGTTGTCGGCGCCGTGCCTCCCGCTGGCGGCCGCAAAGCCGCCGCTGGCGTCGGTCACGGGGCGGCGCACCTTCTGCAGCTCGTCGCCGACGCCCGCAAGGTGCCAGACGCTCGTGCGGTGCAGGAACAAGGGGGAGGGGACGAGGAGCAAGGCGACACAGTGGCACTGGCGAGATCGACAACCATCTCTGAAGAAAACGACAGTAAGCCACTGAACTGTTCTCTGAATTTTTCTGAATTTGACAATGACCATGCACTGCAGGTGCTCGACAGAATGATTTGGCTATTAGATAACTTTTTCTGGAGCTGTAACTTGGTGAGGTGACCACTCAATGCACCCAGAGGCTGCCTGATTTTACTTGGAATTTTTGGAGAAGGATTTGAATGAATTTCACCAAATTTGACAAATCTGGTCCAAACTTGCAGCAAGTGTAGTTTGAAAAATTTGAACTGAAGACCAGTGGATCTTCATGGATCTTGGTTGAGGGTTCAAAGGCCTAGGGAGGAGAGTTGGTTTGGGGGTAAAAATCAAAACAGAAAGTAGAGTTCCTTTGTAAATCACCAATGGATAGAATAGAAGACAGAAATTTATTTGGATAAGACTTAAATGGAAAATAATCATAGGGGAGGTTCAACTTGCTGGATTAGATGCCAAACATGATCCAAAGATGAGGGGAGGGTTAGGAGAGGAGATTTGCACTAAGGCCATGGCAAGAAGGAATTGTTGAAAGTGGCAAAGGATTATTCCAAAAGCCATAGTGCAAATTTCAAAGAGGTTTTCAAAAAGCATTTTCCCAAGTGAAAAGTATTTTGTCTTGAGTCCAAATGAAAAGCAAGAACCTCCAAGACCAAAGACAGATCTTGGGTGAATCCAAATAAAACTTTTGCCATAAAAAATATATTTGAAAGGGAGAGTTATTTTGAAGAAAAATTTAAATCACCTCCCTCAAGTCAAATAAAATCTTTTGAAAAATCCAATTAAAAACTTGGGTGTCACAACACCTACCCCCTTAGGAAAAATCTCGTCCTCGAGATTTCTGCTGATCCTCAAATAGATATGGATATTCTGCCCGGAGAAAATCTTCCCTTTCCCATGTGGCTTCATCCTCATTGTGGTTGCTCCACTGAACCCTGAAAAATCTTGTCGTTTTCTGACGGGTCCTCCGTTCAGACTCTTCTAAAATCTTTACTGGTCTTTCTCTGTAGGTGAGATCTGGTTGCATATCAATGTTCTCATGAGGTACATGCTTCTCCGAGTTACTCACACATTTCCTCAACTGTGAGACGTGGAATACGTCATGGACGTCTGACAGCTCCTTGGGTAGGTCTAGTTGGTAGGCTACCTTGCCTCTTCGTGCCTTTACACAAAATGGTCCAATAAATCTTGGGGCTAGCTTCCCCTTAATTTTGAACCGTTGCAGACCCCTCATAGGAGATACTCGGAGGTATACGGAATCACCGGGTTCAAAGCTGACCTCACGATGCTTCTGATCATAGTAGCTCTTTTGTCGGCTCTGTGCTGTCTTGAGTCTGTCCCTAATTTGTTTAACTTTCTCCTCGGCCTCTTTAAGCATGTCTGGGCCGAAGGTACGGCTGTCACCTGTTTCGGACCAATTCAGTGGGGTACGACACCTCCGTTCGTACAATGCTTCAAAAGGTGCCATTTGCAAGCTGGCTTGGTAACTGTTGTTGTAAGCGAATTCGGCATACGGCAAACTCTCTTCCCAACTGGATCCATAGGTGAGCACACAGGCTCTTAGCATATCCTCTAGTATTTGGTTTACACGTTCCGTTTGTCCGTCAGTCTGAGGGTGGTATGCTGTACTGAAAGCTAGTTGCGTGCCCAGGGCTTGCTGTAGGTGATCCCAAAATTTGGAGACGAATTGGGTGCCTCGGTCTGATATTATAGTCTTTGGGACTCCATGTAAGCAAACTATATGGGAGAGATAAAGTTTGGCCAGTCTTTGTGTGGAGTAGGTAGTCTTCACAGGAATGAAATGGGCAACCTTGGTTAGTCGGTCTGTGATGACCCAAATGGCGTCATTCCCGCGTTGTGATCGGGGTAATCCGACAATGAAGTCCATTCCTATTTCATCCCATTTCCACTCCGGTATTCTGTTTGGCCGGAGTAGCCCTGCTGGCTTTTGATGCTCGGCCTTGATGCGCTGACATGAATCACAACAAGCAATAAATGTGGCTATATCTCTTTTCATACCGTGCCACCAAAATCTTTCCTGAATGTCCTTGTACATTTTGGTTCCTCCAGGATGGATCGAGTATGGAGCGGTGTGGCTTTCGGTTAAGATTTGTTGCTTGAGTTCCTCAATGTTAGGTACGCAAAGTCTGTCTCCGTACCATAGTGTTCCTTCACTGTCTATGACGAACTCTGAAGCCTTACCCAGGTTCATTTTCTTCTTTATACCCTCGATGCTGGGATGCCCCTGTTGAGCCTTCTTAATTTGTTCCACCAGGGTGGGTTGTATCTCCAGATTTGATACGGTGCCCTCAGAGACTAACATCATGTTGAGCCTAGTGAACTCTTGCTGAAACTCAGGCCTCAAGTTCTACGGACCGTCATTGTCCGGGCTGGGGTTTCGACTAAGGGCATCTGCCACTACATTTGCTTTCCCTGGATGGTAGTGAATGCCGACATCATAGTCCTTGACCAATTCCAACCAGCGTCGTTGGCGTAAATTTATCTCTGGTTGTGTGAAGATATATTTGAGGCTCTTATGGTTTGTGTATATTTCACAGCGATTCCCCAACAGAAAGTGCCTCCACTCCTTGAGTGCATGAATAACTGCTGCTAGCTCCAAATCATGTGTTGGGTAATTTTCCTCATGTTTTCGCATCTGCCATGAGGCATATGCGACTACTTTGCCATCCTGCATTAGTACACATCTGAGACCTTTTCGGGACGCGTCACAATACACTTCAAAGCTCTTGTGTATGTCTGGCACAGTTAAGACCGGTGTGGTTGTCAGCTTCTTCTTTAGTTCTTGGAAGCTCTGCTCGCATGCTTCCGTCCATACAAATTTCTTGTCCTTCTTGAGCAACTGTGTCATAGGTTTTGCCACAGTGGAGAATCCTTCAATAAATCTTCTGTAATATCCGGCCATTCCTAGGAAACTCCGCACATCAGTAACGTTGGCAGGTGGCTTCCAGTCAAGTATGGCCTTGACCTTTTCTGGGTCTATGGCCACGCCTTCTTGGTTCAGTATATGGCCCAAGAAACCAACTTGTCTTAGCCAAAATTCGCACTTGCTAAATTTGGCGTACAACTGATGTTTCCTCAATTCTCCCAAAACAATTCTGAGGTGCTCAGCATGCTCTTCTGGTGTCCTTGAGTAAACCAGAATATCGTCAATGAATACCACCACAAATTTGTCCATGAATTTCATGAACACTTTGTTCATGAGGTGGACGAAATATGCGGGGGCGTTCGTTAGTCCAAAAGGCATCACTGTAAACTCGTATAACCCATATCTGGAAGTGAATGCTGTCTTGGGGATATCTTCTGTCCGTACTTTCAATTGGTGATATCCCGATCTCAAATCAATCTTTGAGAATGCCTTGGCTTGTGCGAGCTGGTCAAACAAATCATTTATCCGTGGCATCGGATATTTGTTTTTGATGGTGACCATATTGAGGGCTCGATAGTCTATACACAGTCTCAGTGTCCCATCCTTTTTCTTTGCGAACAACACAGGCGAACCCCAAGGTGAGGAGCTGGCCCGAATAAATCCTTTGTCCAATAATTCTTTTATTTGCTTCTTCAACTCCACCAATTCTGAGGGTGCCATTCTATATGGCTTCTTATAGATGGGAGTGGTGCCAGGTGCTAGTTCGATGCTGAATTCTATCTCTCGGTCTGGTGGCATGCATGGTAGTTCTTCAGGGAACACATCAGGGAACTCGCATACCACTGGAACTTTTCTTAGTTCTGTAATGTCCAAGGGAAGTATCGGAAAACCATGTTGCAAAACAAAACTCTTCGAAACGAACGAATGGGAAGCTCCAGAATCAAACAAAACCGTGGCAGGTACTGTGTTGACAGGGAACGTACCGAGCATGATGTCTGGGGAATTCTGCGCCTCTTCCCTGGTCACATGGTTCAGGTGACCCTTCCTGTGGTTGTTGTTGGGGTTGAAATTGTTGCGCTTGGGGGCTGGATTGTTTCCACCATTGTTTGGCTTGGGTGCCGGGTTCTTTGGCTTTGGGCACTGTTTAGCATAATGCCCTTCTTGACCACAAGTATAGCAGGTGACCCCTGGACGGTACGTGTACTCCTTGTCCCTGGCATGAAACTGTCTGACGGGCTTTGGATCAGTAGTCGTGGATCTCCTTGCGTCTGTCCGTGGGACCTCAGTCTTGCCTCGGTTGTTGCGAGCAAGAGTCGTCTTGTCCCTCTTTCATTTACGGATATCTTCCAAGCTACGGCGCTCATTTTCCAAGGTGATGGCCTTGTCCACCAGAGTCTTGAAATCCGGAAAGGTGTGCACAATTAGTTGGCATCTTAGTGCTGGTGCCAGGCCGTCCAGGAATTTTTCCATCTTCTTGCTTTCTGTCAAGTGCTCGTCGTAGGCATAACGAGACAGCTGGGTAAACTGACCATTGTATTCTGTTACTGACATGCCTCTCTGCTTCAGGTCATCAAACTCCCTCTTCTTGATCTTTAGGATGCTCCTGGGGATGTGTGCCCCACGGAAACCTTCCTTGAACTCTTCCCAGGTGATGTTGTGTTCCCTGGGATGCATGTGTAGGAAGTTTTCTCACCATGCTGCAGCTGCTCCAGTAAGGTAGTGTGGTGCATAAAGCACCTTCTCATGATCTGAGCACTGAGCAATAATCAGTTTCCTTTCAATGTCACGAAGCCAATCATCGGCTTCCAGCGGCCTATCGGTGTGAGCAAAAGTTGAGGGGCGAGTCTTCTGTAATTCGGATAACTTGGAATGTGGTTGATAGGGTTCACGATGGTTTCCCATATTGATGACATGATTCATCATCTCTTGGTGTTGTTGCTGACTTTGCTCGAAGAGACGGCATACTTGAGACAGGGTTGCTTCGCTGTCGAGTTGACTGGACTGACCTTGAGTGAAATTGTTGCTAGTCTGTGTCCCATAAACCTCTTCTGGCTGATTGGGCATGGAGCGAGTCCACGGGCGAGACATTTTTCCAGTCTGGGGTATTATTGTGCAAAACCCATGAGAAAACTGTGCAGCACAAGGAAAATCTTGCAAAGGCAACAAATTTAAAAGATCTCAAGGTTTTCCAGAAACATAAGCGATTTTGCATGGAGAAGAACTGCTTAGCAACTACCTTACATGCGGAAAGCAAACACACGATACAGCACTCAGGAGGCGCGTACACATCCTGACATGTTATTTAGGCTAGCGTACTACTCCGGAAGGCAGCAAACACACCAATACAAACTAGCGTACAGATAAAACAGCACATCATACAAGCAGACATAACGCGCGGCTACTCGGTGCTCTCAGTCGGAGATGGTGAAGATTTCCTTTCCCTTGCCGATGGCAAGGCTCAGTGGTCCGGAAGAATCAACCTCCACCTCCTCTCTAGCTGGCTCCTGGCGCGCAACGCTGCGTTGCGGTGATGGTGCGGGGGCGACTGGTGGTAGAGCGGGTGCGGCAGGCGGTGCGGCTCTGACTGGAGTAGGAGCGATGACTCGGTCGAACTCCTCAGTGGTAGGCAGACGGCGAGCAGTGGCCAAAACGGCCGGTGCATACGAGGCTGAAGACGAGACGAATGTCAGAGGCGGCGCCGTGTTGAGAAGATCCTTCCTGCTGGCAGGACCGCCCCGGACTAAGTCCATGCGGGCAGCCACAAGATCGTCCACGAGGTTGTCGAAAGACTCCTCCAGAGCCTTGAGATACTCAACAACCATCTCGACGGCTTCATCTCGCTCTCCCCGATGGCAGGCGAACGCATAGTGGCTGGTGTATGGCACATGGCATGGGAGGTAGCGGTAGCAACGAGTCTTCATCGTAGGAAGGATGTCCCGAAGGCGAGCTATCGCCTCACGGGCAGCCATCTGCATGGCATGCCTCTCCGTAGGCATGGCCCTTCCCACAAAATGGAAGTGGCGAGCTGCAGAACGTCCTCCCTTGAATTGCACCACAGCTTGGTGCATAGACACGTCGTCACTGAGTTTGTGCTGGTAGAGCGTGAACTCCGGGCGAGCTGCTGGCCTGATCGCGAGCTTGGTGATGGAGACGAGGAGCTTGACAAACCCCTCGGGCACGTTCGTGAACACTCGATTCTCACAGCTGCTGCCAGCCATCTACAAAAGTAGGCAAAAATTTGAGTAGTCATGTCATAAATTTATGATGACCAACAGAAAATAGCTACAATTGCAAAAAGCTGAAAAAGCACAAAAAAATGCTAATAACCGATTAGCGATCGCACCTAATGGCTTCCTACAGTCAGCCTGGCTCTGATACCAAGCTTGTCATGACCGGTTTTTCAATAAAATAATTATTGAGAGACCAATCCCTTTTACGGACCAGTAAGGAAGAATTCCTTCTCACTGGTAGACAATATCTTGGTCACAGAAGAAAAATACCAGGAGTACTAAATATAATACAAGGTTGAGCGGAGACTGCCCAACAATTTATTACATGCACGCCGATAAAACAAGACGGCGGATAGGGTGGCATACTACTAACTCACGATAATAACGGTGGTGGAAATATCACCGCGAAGCGAGTGATATGGTTCCTGAAGACTACAGCTCTTCGAGTGTCGGAGCGAGGCTCGAGGAGACTTATTGCGGGTGGCGGAAGTGTATATAATACAAGTGACCAAAATCCGGGATCGCGCAGGACTGACTGGGACTCCTCTAGGCATCGGACGCGCTATCAAACTCTTCATCCAAGAGATCGCCTTCGTCGACATCTGGCCAAATCAACAAGCCAGGTGAGTACTATGAAAGTACTCGCAAGACAGTTCGGACATAAGATATAACAAATGTAAACATGAAGCATATGAACAATTTATCCAGTGCGTTCAGACATAGAGATAATAAATACTGGGTGCCAAGCAAGGGTCTGAATGACGCCTCGAGCGGAAACTGCAGAATAGTAATACTGGTGCCAAACGAGGGTCTGAATGACTCCTCGAGAGGAAACTGCGAGAATAATAATGCTGGTGCCAAACGAGTGTCTGAATGACTCCTCGAGCGGAAAATGCAAGAATAATAATACTGGTGCCAAACGAGTGTCTGAATGACTCCTCGAGAGGAAACTGCGAGAATAATAATAATGCCATAGTCGGACGTCTGAGCGACATCACATAAAGGGCTTATAACAGAAAATAAAAGACGAACATGCCACAGTCGGACGTCTGCGCGACGTCACATAAAGGGCTTATATTGTAGCTCAAAAATACAATAGTTCGGGAACATAAATTATCACAAGTACGAGACAAATATAAAGTTAGTCCATCCACAGGAATAGAAATTAAACTGGATTTACCACTTGAGCTTGTTCACCGGGGACAAGTTTCCACGCGGATAGATATGGATATACTGATCTCACTAATTGATCATGGGTACGGTGACTTGGAAGGAATTGACTCTGCAGAGTTTGTACTTAACCACAGCCAATGGATTTTAGTAGTCACGGGGACTAGTTCCGTCTACGGTGTTTTGGAAGAAACACGTCTAAGCAGTACACACCCAATTCAACCTTCCGAAGCCAGGGATCACCCTCGGCAACGTTCAAGAAAAACCTTGGGACGGGGAGGCTACAACCTCGCGTAGCATGGGATCAAATTTCTATACGCGCGCTCTAAGGGGGTGCCCCCCCTCTCGGTCCCAACCGGAAACACCCATGCCCCCTGACCGGATGACTGGCTTTAATCCTGGGCCAAGGTACCATCATCCCGGCCTCTCTGTTTGGTGTGTACACGGAAAGAGGTTACCAACTTACTAAACCGCATCCTGGCAAATGAAACATGTGGTAGCACGGAAGGGGGAAGGAACGATAACGTGACTCCGTCCACGTTAACGTCGGAGAAAGTCGGATGACGCAAGGCTGGTATGCTACAACAGTACCACCTTGCTGCCCTTCATGTCACCACATGATTAGGCCATCTCTCATCAGAGATCATCGCAACTTTGGAACATGCGGGGAAAAGAACGATAACGTGACTCCGTCCACGTTAACGTCGGAGAAATTCGGATGACGCAAGGCTGGTATGCTACAATAGTACCACCTTGCTGCCCTTCATGTCACCACATGATTAGGCCATCTCTCATCAGAGATCATCGCGACTTTGGAACATGCGGGTAGTTTCCTTACAAGCAACGAGGTATTTACCGACACTCATATGCCACGCACAAACTTTCAAGCAAACATGCAAAACACTTATCATATCAAATGTTCAAACATGCTTGCCTGGTTCGGAGAAGTCGGAGTCTAGCTCGGCGAAGTTCGCGGCTCCGTCACCTCTTCCGGAACCTATGGCAATCACGAAAACGGGCACTAACGTGAAAACCAACGCGTGTACAGAAACTTCTCCAAATATTTTTCAAATAAATCCCATAAAAAACTAGACAAAATTTGAAGATTGCCTGAAAAAGAATCACTCAAAAATCCCTTTTTATTAAAAAGTTATAAAGGTTTCTGTCCAGGGACTTATCTGTAATGAAACAGAAAAGTTCCAGGGTTTTAACTGAGAAAACAGAAAACGGTTCGATTGGAAATGCGCAAGCTCAATAGAGAAAACGTATTTGCCTGAAGGCGCCAACAGAAAACGGTTCGCGAAAGAATAGAATAGAGGCTGACAAGCGGGGTCCACATGTCAGGTTTGAAAAGCTCGCCGGCGCCCGAAGACTGCGGTGGACGCCGGCGTCGAACCACGGCGAGTTAGGAGGATCGGAGGGTACCAAGAGCTCCAGCTTGTTCTTCCGCGTCGGTGGGTGGTGGACTCGACCAACGGGGAGCACTACATCGACGGCGACACTATCTCCGGCGGACGGCGGCTCGGGTGAGGATGGGGAACTCTGGTGGAGGGCTGGAAACTTCGAATTGAAGCGTGGGTCAGAAGGAGGGATGCATAGTGAAGCTACTGGCAAGAGAAGGGAGGCGGAGGTGCACACACGGGGGCGAATCGAGCTGGATCCCGTGGCGGGTCGCGGCGGCCGGAGTCGAGGAAGGAGACCTCCTCGGGGCTCTTCCAGTGGCTAGGCGTGCTCTAGGTGGAGTGCAGGGATGGTGGGTGCTCGAGTTGAAGCTCGGGGCCTCTATTTATAGGCGGATCGACGGGGTGGCCGTGGACGGAGAATCTCCGGCGAGCGATTACGGCGATGCAGTGGATTGGCAGGAGGTTTGAGTGGCCAGGCAGCATCAGTGGAGGTTACTGGTGTCATCCCACAGCTAAACGGAGTTGGTCTTGGCGTAATGGCATCGGTCCACGGTGAGGTGACCGCACGGGCTCGACGGCGGCAGAGAGCGCGCTCCACGCCCTGCGGTTCACGACGAGAGCGGCAGCGCGTTCGGGGGAGGGGAAGGCCACGCGGCGAGCTCCGGTGGTTTGGGCGGCGCTGGGTGGCGTTGTCGGCGCCGTGCCTCCCGCTGGCGGCCGCAAAGCCGCCGCTGGCGTCGGTCACGTGGCGGCGCACCTTCTGCAGCTCGTCGCCGACGCCCGCAAGGTGCCAGATGCTCGTGCGGTGCAGGAACAAGGGGGAGGGGACGAGGAGCAAGGCGACACAGTGGCACTGGCGAGATCGACAACCATCTCTGAAGAAAACGACAGTAAGCCACTGAACTGTTCTCTGATTTTTTCTGAATTTGACAATGACCATGCACTGCAGGTGCTCGACAGAATGATTTGGCTATGAGATAAATTTTTCTGGGGCTGTAACTTGGTGAGGTGACCACTCAATGCACCCAGAGGCTGCCTGATTTTACTTGGAATTTTTGGAGAAGGATTTGAATGAATTTCACCAAATTTGACGAATCTGGTCCAAACTTGCAGCAAGTGTAGTTTGAAAAATTTGAACTGAAGACCAGTGGATCTTCATGGATCTTGGTTGAGGGTTCAAAGGCCTAGGGAGGAGAGTTGGTTTGGGGGTAAAAATCAAAACAGAAAGTAGAGTTCCTTTGTAAATCACCAATGGATAGAATAGAAGACAGAAATTTATTTGGATAAGACTTAAATGGAAAATAATCATAGGGGAGGTTCAACTTGCTGGATTAGATGCCAAACATGATCCAAAGATGAGGGGAGGGTTAGGAGAGGAGATTTGCACTAAGGCCATGGCAAGAAGGAATTGTTGAAAGTGGCAAAGGATTATTCCAAAAGCCATAGTGCAAATTTCAAAGAGGTTTTCAAAAAGCATTTTCCCAAGTGAAAAGTATTTTGTCTTGAGTCCAAATGAAAAGCAAGAACCTCCAAGACCAAAGACAGATCTTGGGTGAATCCAAATAAAAATTTTGCCATAAAAAAATATTTGAAAGGGAGAGTTCTTTTGAAGAAAAATTTAAATCACCTCCCTCAAGTCAAATAAAATCTTTTGAAAAATCCAATTAAAAACTTGGGTGTCACAATTCCTGACCCGGAGGCACAACCGGTGGCGGCTCTTCGCGCTATTCCTGATTGGACAGTTCCATATTTGGCTTATATGACCCGGGGTGAGTTACCTGACTATGAAGTTTTGGCTAGGCAGATAACCTGGCAGTCTAAGTCAATGACTATTGTCAATGGAGAATTGCATCGATGCAGTGTTACATGGGCGTTTCAACGTTGTGTTTCTCCTGAAGAGGGTCATGAGATTCTACGAGAGATTCATGAAGGAGATTGCGGCCATCATGCCGGCTCTAAATCTCTCGTGGCTAAGGTTTTGGATCATGGGTTTCGGCAAACCCTCGAGGTTCGAACTCTGGGGTGCGCACGAAGAACACTCTCTTCCTAGCCCGCTCGCTCAACGATCTCACGGCCTAGCTTGACAAACCCAAGGAACAAGAGACACAAGGGTTTTTACTGGTTCGGGCCATCGTTGCGGTGTAATACCCTACTCTAGTGTGGTGGTGGTGGATTGCCTCGTGGGCTGAGGATGAACTAGTACAATGGATGAACAGCCTCCTGAGGCGAGGTGTTCTTGAGCTCGATGAGCTGGTGAAGTTAGGCAGCGGTCCAATCAATCTCCCCTCTGCCTATGGAGGTGGCTAGTCCTATTTATAGAGGCCCTGGTCCTCTTCCCAAATGTTTAGGCGGGAAGGGATCCCAGAATAGCCAAGTTTGAAGGGGCAAAACTAGTACAAGCTATCCTGACAAAAGGTGGTCTTCGCCTGCCAAAGGCTCTGGTGGTGACGCCGCCGTGGGCTCCGCGATGACCTCGGTCCTGCTGTCCTGCTGGCCTTGGTCTTGTTGCACCGATATGGAAACCTTCGCCTGACGCCTCGGGACTCCTCGCCTGCGCTTGCCTCTTTAGCACCAAAGAGGGAACTGGTACACTGCGCCCGCTGGCACCCGCCTGGCCTTGATCGTCATGGCTCACGTCACGTGAACCTCGCGAGGTGCCCCTTGCATAGAGATCTCCGCTCCTCAGGAGCCAGCCTAGCGAGGCTGCCCCCAGGAGGTCTTGGTGTCGTCCACCTCATGAGAGTCTTGAGTGGTTGCTGCTGAAGATGGGACGTACCAGGCCGTTGGTGGAGCCACGCACAAGCCCGTAGGCAGGCAAGTCTGGGCACCCCCGGTCCCAGAATGCCTACAGTAGCCCCCGGGCCCAAGGCGCACTTAGACTTGGCTTCGAGGGGAAGCTAAGGGGCAAGTGCGGAGCACCGCGGGCCCCAACCGCCTCCGGCGTTGATTGACGCGTGGCGACTAATGGGACGTGGGCGTCTCCGCTTCCCCATGCTGCCTCAGCAACCGTTTGACTTGACGAGACCCTGCTGCATGCAGAGGAAAAACAATCATTACCTGTGATCGTGGAGGCTGGCGGTCGGCCTCCCTCTGACTATAAATGAGGAGAGGGGCGGAGCCCCCATTGCTCATCTCCTCCTCCACTCCGTCTGTTTCTTCTTCTTCCTCCTTGCTCCGCCGTCCTGCTACGACATCCATGGCGCCGATAAGGAGATTCTCCGCCGCTGAGAAAGGAAAGACCCCCCTTGAAGAGCAGGGGCCACTTCCGCCGAAGAAGAGGCTGGCCCGCTCTCGCGATGTCGTCGTGAGGCAGGACGTGACGAGGCCCTGGCATGAGCGGCCTCCCCTGGCTACCCGCTGCCCTTGTACGCCCAGGGACAAGGCTCCGGAAGAGGAGGCAGCGGCTCGCGCCGCTCTCGCCACGGCCGTGGTGGCACGCGCCGCCGGCCCACGAACTCACGCCGAGGGCTCCTCGTGTGAGCTCGTGGTGTGGGCGGCGATGCCACCGCGTACGTGGATCCAATTCCCACAGTTCTTCATGCTACCTCTTGAGCACTGCGTTGGTTTTCCCTTGAAGAGAAAAGGGCGATGCAGCAAATAGCGTAAGTATTTCCCTCAGTTATTGAGAACCAAGGTATCAATCCAGTAGGAGACTACACGGAAGTCGCCTCGTACCTACACAAACAAATAAGAACCTTGCAACCAACGCGATAAAGGGGTTGTCAATCCCTTCACGGCCACTTGCAAAAGTGAGATCTGATAGAGATAATAAGATAAATATTTTTGGTATTTTTTATGATATAAATTGAAAGTAAAGAATGCAAAGTAAAATAGATTGGAAACTTATATGATGGAAAATAGACCCAGGGGCCATAGGTTTCACTAGTGGCTTCTCTCAAGATAGCATAAGTATTACGGTGGCTGAACAAATTACTGTCGAGCAATTGATAGAAAAGTGCATAGTTATGAGAATATCTAGGCATGATCATGTATATAGGCATCACGTCCGCGACAAGTAGACCGAAACGATTCTGCATCTACTACTATTACTCCACACATCGACCGCTATCCAGCATGCATCTAGAGTATTAAGTTCATAAGAACAGAGTAACGCATTAGGCAAGATGACATGATGTAGAGGGATAAACTCAAGCAATATGATATAAACCCCATATTTTATCCTCGATGGCAACAATACAATACGTGCCTTGTGAAGGAAATATGCCCTAGAGGGAATAATAAAGTATTATTTATTTCCTTATATCATGATAAATGTTTATTATTCATGCTAGAATTGTATTAACCGGAAACATAATACATGTGTGAATACATAGACAAACAGTGTGTCACTAGTATCCTCTACTTGACTAGCTCGTTAATCAAAGATGGTTATGTTTCCTAGCCATAGACATGAGTTGTCATTTGATTAACGGGATCACCTCATTAGGAGAATGACGTGATTGACTTGACCCATTCCACTAGCTTAGCACCCGATCGTTTAGTATGTTGCTATTGCCTTCTTCATGACTTATACATGTTCCTATGACTATGAGATTATGCAACTCCCGTTTATCGGAGGAACACTTTGTGTGCTACCAAACGTCACAACGTAAATGGGTGATTATAAAGGTGCTCTACAGGTGTCTCCAAAGGTACTTGTTGGGTTGGCGTATTTCGAGATTAGGATTTGTCACTCCGATTGTCGGAGAGGTATCTCTGGGCCCACTCAGTAATGCACATCACTATAAGCCTTGCAAGCATTGTGACTAATGAGTTAGTTGCTGGATGATGTATTACGGAACGAGTAAAGAGACTTGCCGGTAACGAGATTGAACTAGGTATCGAGATACCGACGATCGAATCTCGGGCAAGTAACATACCGATGACAAAGGGAACAACGTATGTTGTTATGCGGTCTGACCGATAAAGATCTTCGTAGAATATGTGGGAACCAATATGAGCATCCAGGTTCCGCTATTTGTTATTGACCGGAGAGGTGTCTCGGTCATGTCTACATAGTTCTCGAACCCGTAGGGTCCGCACGCTTAAAGTTACGATGACAGTTATATTATGAGTTTATATGTTTTGATGTACCGAAGGTTGTTCGGAGTACCGGATGTGATCACGGACATGACGAGGAGTCTCGAAATGGTCGAGACATAAAGATTGATATATTGGACGACTATATTCGGACACCAGAAGTGTACTGGAGAAGTTTCGGATAAAACCGGAGTGCCGGAGGGGTTACCGGAACCCCCCGGGGAAGTTTTGGGCCTTAGTGGGCCTTGAGGGGAGAGAGAGGGTAGCAGCCAGGAGGTGGCGCGCCCCCTCCCATGAGGAGTCCGAATTGGACTAAGGGAGGGGGCGCAGCCCCTCTTTCCCTCTCCCTCTCCCTCTCTTTCCTTCCCCCCCTCTCTTCCTAGTTGGACTAGGAAAGGGGAGTCCTACTCCTACTAGGAGGACTCCCCCCCTCTCCTTGGCGCGCCCAAAGGCAGCTGGCCTCCCCCTTGCTCCTTTATATACGGGGGCAGGGGGGCACCTCTAGACACACTTGATATATGATATTTTAGCCGTGTGCGGTGCCCACCTCCACCATATTACACCTCGATAATACCGTTGCGGAGCTTAGGCGAAGCCCTGCGTCGGTGGAACATCATCATCGTCACCACACCGTCGTGCTGACAAAACTCTCCCTCAACACTCGGCTGGATCGGAGTTCGAGGGATGTCATCGAGCTGAACGTGTGCTGAACTTGGAGGTGCCGTGCGTTCGGTACTTGATCGATCGGATCGTGAAGACGTACGACTACATCAACCGCGTTGTGATAACGCTTCCGCTGTCGGTCTACGAGGGTACGTGGACAACACTCTCCCCTCTCGTTGCTATGCATCACCATGATCTTGCGTGTGCGTAGGAATTTTTTTGAAATTACTACGTTCCCCAACAGTGGCATCCGAGCCTGGTTTTATGCGTTGATGCTATGCACGAGTAGAACACAAGTGAGTTGTGGGCGATATAAGTCATACTGCTTATCAGCATGTCATACTTTGGTTCAGCGGTATTGTGAGATGAAGCGGCCCGAACCGACATTACGCGTACGCTTACGCGAGACTGGTTTCACCGTTGCGAGCACTCGTTGCTTAAAGGTGACTGGCGGGTGTCTGTCTCTCTCACTTTAGTTGAACCGAGTGTGGCTACGCCCGGTCCTTGCGAAGGTTAAAACATCACCAACTTGACAAACTATCGTTGTGGTTTTGATGCGCAGGTAAGAACGGTTCTTGCTAAGCCCGTAGCAGCCACGTAAAACTTGCAACAACAAAGTAGAGGACGTCTAACTTGTTTTTGCAGGGCATGTTGTGATGTGATATGGTCAAGACATGATGCTATATTTTATTGTATGAGATGATCATGTTTTGTAACCGAGTTATCGGCAACTGCCAGAAGCCATATGGTTGTCGCTTTATTGTATGAAATGCAATCGCCATGTAATTGTTTTACTTTATCACTAAGCGGTAGCGATAGTCGTAAAAGCAATAAGTTGGCGAGACGACAACGATACTACGATGGAGATCAAGGTGTCGAGCCGGTGACGATGGTGATCATGACGGTGCTTCGGAGATGGAGATCACAAGCACAAGATCATGATGGCCATATCATATCACTTATATTGATTGCGTGTGATGTTAATCTGTTATGCATCTTATCTTGCTTTGATTGACGGTAGCATTATAAGATGATCTCTCACTAAAATTTCAAGATAAAAGTGTTCTCCCTGAGTATGCACCGTTGCAAAAGTTCTTCATGCTGAGACACCACGTGATGATCGGGTGTGATAGGCTCTACGTTCAAATACAACGGGTGCAAAACAGTTGCACATGCGGAATACTCAGGTTAAACTTGACGAGCCTAGCATATGCAGATATGGCCTCGGGACACGGAGACCGAAAGGTCGAGCGTGAATCATATAGTAGATATGATCAACATAGTGATGTTCACCATTGAAACTACTCCATCTCACGTGATGATCGGACATGGTTTAGTTGATTTGGATCACGTAATCACTTAGATGATGAGAGGGATGTCTATCTAAGTGGGAGTTCTTAAGTAATATGATTAATTGAACTTGAATTTCTCATGAACTTAGTACCTGATAGTATCTTGCTTGTCTATGTTAATTGTAGATAAATGGCCCGTGCTGTTGTTCCGTTGAATTTTAATGCGTTCCTTGAGAAAGCAAAGTTGAAAGATGATGGTAGCAATTACACGGACTGGGTCCGTAACTTGAGGATTATCCTCATTGCTGCACAGAAGAATTACGTCCTGGAAGCACAGCTAGGTGCCAGGCCTCCTGCAAGAGCAACACCAGAAGTTATGAATGTCTGCAGAGCAAAGCTAATGACTACTCAATAGTTCAGTGTGCCATGCTTTACGGCTTAGAACCGGGTCTTCAACGACGTTTTGAACGTCATGGAGCATATGAGATGTTCCAGGAGTTGAAGTTAATATTTCAAGCAAATGCCCGGATTGAGAGATATGAAGTCTCCAATAAGTTCTATAGCTGCAAGATGGAAGAGAATAGTTCTGTCAGTGAGCATATACTCAAAATGTCTGGGTATAATAATCACTTGATTCAACTGGGAGTTAATCTTCCGGATGATAGCGTCATTGACAGAATTCTTCAATCACTGCCAGCAAGCTACAAGAGCTTCGTGATGAACTATAACATGCAAGGGATGAATAAGACAATTCCCGAGCTCTTCGCAATGCTAAAAGCAGCGGAGGTAGAAATCAAAAAGGAGCATCAAGTGTTGATGGTCAGTAAAACCACTAGTTTCAAGAAAATGGGCAAAGGGAAGAAGAAGGGGAACTTCAAGAAGAACAGCAAGCAAGTTGCTGTTCAGGAGAAGAAACCCAAGTCTGGACCTAAGCCTGAAACTGAGTGCTTCTACTGCAAGCAGACTGGTCACTGGAAGCGGAACTGCCCCAAGTATTTGGCGGATAAGAAGGATGGCAAGGTTAACAAAGGTATATGTGATATACATGTTATTGATGTGTACCTTACTAATGCTCGCAGTAGCACCTGGGTATTTGATACTGGTTCTGTTGCTAATATTTGCAACTCGAAACAGGGGCTACAGATTGAGCGAAGATTGGCTAAGGACGAGGTGACGATGCGCGTGGGAAATGGTTCCAAAGTCGATGTGATCGCTGTCGGCACGCTACCTCTGCATCTACCTTCGGGATTAGTATTAGACCTAAATAATTGTTATTTGGTGACAGCGTTGAGCATGAACATTATATCTGGATCTTGTTTGATGCGAGACGGTTATTCATTTAAATCAAAGAATAATGGTTGTTCTATTTATATGAATAATATCTTTTATGGTCATGCACCCTTGAATAGTGGTCTATTTTTAATGAATCTCGATAGTAGTGACACACATATTCATAATGTAGAAGCCAAAAGATGCAGAGTTGATAATGACAGTGCAACTTATTTGTGGCACTGCCGTTTAGGTCATATCGGTGTAAAGCGCATGAAGAAACTCCATACTGATGGACTTTTGGAATCACTTGATTATGAATCACTTGGTACTTGCGAACCGTGCCTCATGGGCAAGATGACTAAAACACCGTTCTCTGGAACTATGGAGAGAGCAACAGATTTATTGGAAATCATACATACAGATGTATGTGGTCCGATGAATATTGAGGCTCGTGGCGGATATCGTTATTTTCTCACCTTCACAGATGATTTGAGTAGATATGGGTATATCTACTTAATGAAACATAAGTCTGAAACATTTGAAAAGTTCAAAGAATTTTAGAGTGAAGTTGAAAATCATCGTAACAAGAAAATAAAGTTTCTACGATCAGATCGTGGAGGAGAATATTTGAGTTACGAGTTTGGCCTATATTTGAAACAATGCGGAATAGTTTCGCAACTCACGCCACCCGGAACACCACAGCGTAATGGTGTGTCCGAACGTCGTAATCGTACTTTATTAGATATGGTGCGATCTATGATGTCTCTTACTGATTTACCGCTATCGTTTTGGGGTTATGCTTTAGAGACGGCTGCATTCACTCTAAATAGGACACCATCGAAATCCGTTGAGACGACGCCTTATGAACTATGGTTTGGCAAGAAACCAAAGTTGTCGTATCTTAAAGTTTGGGGTTGCGATGCTTATGTGAAGAAACTTCAACCTGATAAGCTCGAACCTAAATCGGAGAAATGTGTCTTCATAGGATACCCAAAGGAGACTGTTGGGTACACCTTCTATCACAGATCCGAAGGCAAGATATTCGTTGCTAAGAATGGATCCTTTCTAGAGAAGGAGTTTCTCTCGAAAGAAGTGAGTGGGAGGAAAGTAGAACTTGATGAGGTAACTGTACCTGCTCCCTTATTGGAAGGTAGATCATCGCAAAAATCAGTTTCTGCGACACCTACACCAATTAGTGAGGAAGTTAATGATAATGATCATGAAACTTCAGATCAAGTTATTACTGAACCTCGTAGGTCAACTAGATCAAGATCCGCACCAGAGTGGTACGGTAATCCTGTTCTGGAGGTTATGTTACTAGACCATGACGAACCTATGAACTATGAAGAAGCGATGGTGAGCCCAGATTCCGCAAAATGGCTTGAAGCCATGAAATCCGAGATGGGATCCATGTATGAGAACAAAGTATGGACTTTGGTTGACTTGCCCGATGGTCGGCAAGCCATTGAAAATAAATGGATCTTCAAGAAGAAGACTGACGCTGATGGTAATGTTACTGTCTATAAAGCTCGACTTGTTGCGAAAGGTTTTCGACAAGTTCAAGGGATTGACTACGATGAGACCTTCTCACCCGTAGCGATGCTTAAGTCTGTCCGAATCATGTTAGCAATTGCCGCATTTTATGATTATGAAATTTGGCAAATGGATGTCAAAACTGCATTCCTGAATGGATTTTTGGAAGAAGAGTTGTATATGATGCAACCGGAAGGTTTTGTCGATCCAAAGGGAGCTAACAAAGTGTGCAAGCTCCAGCGATCCATTTATGGACTGGTGCAAGCCTCTCAGAGTTGGAATAAATGCTTTGATAGTGTGATCAAAGCATTTGGTTTTATACAGACTTTTGGAGAAGCCTGTATTTACAAGAAAGTGAGTGGGAGCTCAGTAGCATTTCTGATATTATATGTGGATGACATATTGCTGATTGGAAATGATATAGAAATTCTGGATAGCATAAAGGGATACTTGAATAAGAGTTTTTCAATGAAAGACCTCGGTGAAGCTGTATATATATTAGGCATTAAGATCTATAGAGATAGATCAAGACGCTTAATTGGACTTTCACAAAGCACATACCTTGACAAAGTTTTGAAGAAGTTCAAAATGGATCAAGCAAAGAAAGGGTTCTTGCCTGTACTACAAGGTGTGAGATTGAGTAAGACTCAATGCCCGACCACTGCAGAAGATAGAGAGAAGATGAAAGATGTTCCCTATGCTTCAGCCATAGGCTCTATCATGTATGCAATGCTGTGTACCAGACCTGATGTGTGCCTTGCTATAAGTTTAGCAGGGAGGTACCAAAGTAATCCAGGAGTGGATCACTGGACAGCAGTCAAGAACATCCTGAAATACCTGAAAAGGACTAAGGATATGTTTCTCGTTTATGGAGGTGACAAAGAGCTCATCGTAAGTGGTTACGTTGATGCAAGCTTTGACACTGATCCGGACGATTCTAAATCGCAAACCGGATACGTATTTACATTGAACGGTGGAGCTGTCAGTTGGTGCAGTTCTAAGCAAAGTGTCATGGCGGGATCTACGTGTGAAGCGGAGTACATAGATGCTTCGGAAGCAGCAAATGAAGGAGTCTGGATGAAGGAGTTCATATCCGATCTAGGTGACATAGCTAGTGCATCGGGACCAATGAAAATCTTTTGTGACAATACTGGTGCAATTGCCTTAGCAAAGGAATCCAGATTTCACAAGAGAACCAAGCACATCAAAAGACGCTTCAATTCCATCCGGGATTTAGTCCAGGTGGGAGACATAGAAATTTGCAAGATACATACGGATCTGAATGTTGCAGACCCGTTGACTAAGCCTCTTCCACGAGCAAAACATGATCAGCACCAAGACTCCATGGGTGTAAGAATCATTACTGTGTAATCTAGATTATTGACTCTAGTGCAAGTGGGAGACTGAAGGAAATATGCCCTAGAGGCAATAATAAAGTATTATTTATTTCCTTATATCATGATAAATGTTTATTATTCATGCTAGAATTGTATTAACCGGAAACATAATACATGTGTGAATACATAGACAAACAGTGTGTCACTAGTATGCCTCTACTTGACTAGCTCGTTAATCAAAGATGGTTATGTTTCCTAGCCATAGACATGAGTTGTCATTTGATTAACGGGATCACCTCATTAGGAGAATGACGTGATTGACTTGACCCATTCCACTAGCTTAGCACCCGATCGTTTAGTATGTTGCTATTGCCTTCTTCATGACTTATACATGTTCCTATGACTATGAGATTATGCAACTCCCGTTTATCGGAGGAACACTTTGTGTGCTACCAAACGTCACAACGTAAATGGGTGATTATAAAGGTGCTCTACAGGTGTCTCCAAAGGTACTTGTTGGGTTGGCGTATTTCGAGATTAGGATTTGTCACTCCGATTGTCGGAGAGGTATCTCTGGGCCCACTCAGTAATGCACATCACTATAAGCCTTGCAAGCATTGTGACTAATGAGTTAGTTGCTGGATAATGTATTACGGAACGAGTAAAGAGACTTGCCGGTAACGAGATTGAACTAGGTATCGAGATACCGACGATCGAATCTCGGGCAAGTAACATACCGATGTCAAAGGGAACAACGTATGTTGTTATGCGGTCTGACCGATAAAGATCTTCGTAGCATATGTGGGAACCAATATGAGCATCCAGGTTCCACTATTGGTTATTGACCGGAGAGGTGTCTCGGTCATGTCTACATAGTTCTCGAACCTGTAGGGTCCGCACGCTTAAAGTTACGATGACAGTTATATTATGAGTTTATATGTTTTGATGTACCGAAGGTTGTTCGGAGTCCCGGATGTGATCACGGACATGACGAGGAGTCTCGAAATGGTTGAGACATAAAGATTGATATATTGGACGACTATATTCGGACACCGGAAGTGTACCGGAGAAGTTTCGGATAAAACCGGAGTGTCGGAGGGGTTACCGGAACCCCCCAGGGAAGTATTGGGCCTTAGTGGGCCTTGAGGGGAGAGAGAGGGCAGCAGCCAGGAGGTAGCGCGCCCCCTCCCATGAGGAGTCCGAATTGGACTAAGGGAGGGGGGCGCAACCCCTCTTTCCCTCTCCCTCTCCCTCTCTTTCCTTCCCCCCCCCCCTCTTCCTTGTTGGACTAGGAAAGGGGAGTCCTACTCCTACTAGGAGGAGGACTCCCCCCCTCTCCTTGGCGCGCCCAAAGGCAGCCGGCCTCCCCCTTGCTCCTTTATATACGGGGGCAGGGGGGCACCTCTAGACACACTTGATATACGATATTTTAGCCGTGTGCGGTGCCCCCCTCCACCATATTAAACCTCGATAATACCGTTGCGGAGCTTAGGCGAAGCCCTGCGTCGGTGGAACATCATCATCGTCACCACGCCGTCGTGCTGACGAAACTCTCCCTCAACACTCGGCGGGATCGGAGTTCAAGGGATGTCATCGAGCTGAACATGTGCTGAACTCGGAGGTGCCGTGCATTCGGTACTTGATCGGTCGGATCGTGAAGACGTACGACTACATCTACCGCGTTGTGATAACGCTTTCGCTGTCAGTCTACGAGGGTACGTGGACAACACTCTGCCCTCTCGTTGCTATGCATCACCATGATCTTGCGTGTGCGTAGGAATTTTTTAGAAATTACTACATTCCCCAACACCTTGCTGCCCCTGCTGTCACTGGGAAAGGACACCGCAAGATTGAACTTAAAGCTAAGCACTTCTCCTATTGCAAGAAAGATCAATCTAGTAGGCCAAACCAAACTGATAATTCGAAGAGACTTGCAAAGATAACAAATCATACATAAAAGAATTCAGAGGAGATTCAAATATTATTCATAGATAATCTTGATCATAAACCCACAATTCATCGGATCTCAACAAACACACCACAAAAAGAATTACATCGAATAGATCTCCAAGAAGATCAAGGAGAACTTTGTATTGAGATCCAAAGAGAGAGAAGAAGCCATCTAGCTAATAACTATGGACCCGAAAGTCTGTGGTAAACTACTCACACATCATCGGAGAGGCTATGGTGTTGATGTAGAAGCCCTCCGTGATCGATTCCCCATCCGGCGGAGCGCCGGAAAAGGCCCCAAGATGGGATCTCACGGGTACATAAGGTTGCAGCGGTCGAAATAGGGTTTCGTGGTGCTCCTGGATGTTTTCAGGGTATATGGGTATATATAGGAGGAAGAAGTAGGTCGGTGAGCTGCGAGGGGCCCACGAGGCCTCCTCGCTTATTTATTGACGTCCACTCCAAGTCCCCTGGATCACGTTCGTTCCAAAAATAACTTTCCCGAAGGTTTCATTCCGTTTGGATTCCGTTTGATATTCCTTTTCTGCGAAACATTGAAATAGGCAAAAAACAACAATTTGCACTGGGCCTTCGGTTAGTAGGTTAGTCCCAAAAATAATATAAAAGTGTATAATAAATCCCATTAAACATCCAAAACAGATAATATAATAGCATGGAACAATAAAAAATTATAGATACGTTGAAGACGTATCAAGCATCCCCAAGCTTAATTCCTGCTCGTCCTCGAGTAGGGAAATGATAAACAGAACTTTTGATGTGGAATGCTACCTAGCATATTTTCAAAGTAATTCTCTTTATTGTGGCATGAATGTTCAAATCCGAAAGATTCAAGATAAAAGTTTAATGTTGACATAAAAATAATAATACTTAAAGCATACTAACTAAGCAATCATGTCTTCTCAAAATAACATGGCCAAATAAAGTTCATCCCTACAAAATCATATAGTTTGGTCATGCTCCATTTTCATCACACAAGAAAGCTCTCATCATGCACAACCCCGATGACAAGCCAAGCAATTGTTTCATACTTTAGTAATCTCGAACTTTTGTGACGGGTATGGTGGCTGTTTTGAGGAATATATAAGGAGGTTTATGTGTGATATATCATATGACGGGGGTTGGATGCACCGGCGAAATTTGCACCAACTCTCAAGGTGAGAAAGGCAAATGCACGGTACCGAAGAGGCTAGCAATGATGGAAAGGTGAGAGTGCGTATAATCCATGGACTCAACATTAGTCATAAGGAACTCACATGCTTATTGCAAAAATCTACAAGTCATCAAAAACCAAGCACTATGCGCATGCTCCTAGGGAGATAGATTGGTAACAAAAGACCATCGCTCGTCCCCGACCACCACTCATAAGGAGGACAATCAAAGAACACCTCATGTTTCAAATTTGTCACATAACGTTTACCATACGTGCATGCTACGGGACTTGCAAACTTCAACACAAATATTTCTCAAATTCACAATTACTCAACTAGCACGACTCTAATATTACCATCTTCATATCTCAAAACAATCATCAAGTATCAAACTTCTCATAGTATTCAATGCACTTTTATGAAAGTTTTTATTATACCCATCTTGGATGCCTATCATATTAGGACTAATTTTATATCCAAAGCAAACTACCATGCTGTTCTAAAGGACTCTCAAAATAATATAAGTGAAGCATGAGAGATCAATAATTTCTATAAAATAAAACCACCACCGTGCTCTAAAAGATATAAGTGAAGCACTAGAGCAATATTATCTAGCTCAAAAGATATAAGTGAAGCACATAGAGTATTCTAATAAATTCCGATGCATGTGTGTCTCTCACAAAAGGTGTGTACAGCAAGGATGATTGTGGTAAACTAAAAAGCAAAGAGTCAAATCATACAAGACGCTCCAAGCAAAACACATATCATGTGGTGAATAAAAATATAGCCTCAAGTAAAGTTACCGATAGACGAAGACGAAAGAGGGGATGCCTTCCAGGGCATCCCCAAGCTTAGGCTTTTGGTTGTCCTTGAATTTTACCTTGGGGTGCCTTGGGCATCCCAAGCTTAGGCTCTTGCCACTCCTTATTCCAAATTCCATCAAATCTTTACCCAAAACTTGAAAACTTCACAACACAAAACTCAACAGAAATTCTCATGAGCTCCATTAGTATAAGAAAGCAAATCACCATCATAAGGTACTGTAATGAACTCATTCTTTATTTATATTGGTGTGAAACCTACTGTATTCCAACTTCTTTATGGTTCATACCCTCTGATACTAGCCATAGATTCATCAAAATAAGCAAACAACACACGAAAAACAGAATCTGTCAAAAACAGAACAGTCTGTGGTAATCTAGATCAAACGTATACTTATGTAACTCCAAAAATTCTAAAATAAATTGGTGGACGTGAGGAATTTGTATATTAATCATATGAAAAAATAATCAACCTAAAAGCACTATCCAGTAAAAGAATTGTAGCTAATCTCGTGAGCGCTAAAGTTTCTGTTTTTTACAGCAAGATCATAAAGACTTCACCCAAGTCTTCCCAAAGGTTCTACTTGGCACAAACACTAATTAAAACATAAAAACACATCTTAACAGAATATAGATGAATTATTTATTACTAAACATAACCAAAAAGCAAGAACCAAAAATAAAATTGGGTTGCCTCCCAACAAGCGCTATCATTTAAGGCCCCTAGCTAGGCATAAAAGCAAGAATAGATCTAGGTATTATCATCTTTGGTATGCAATCCATAAGTGGCTCTCATAATAGATTCATAAGGTAATTTAATTTTCTTCCTAGGAAAGTGTTCCATGCCTTTCCTTAACGGAAATTGGAATCTAATATTTCCTTCTTTCATATCAATAATTGCACCAATCGTTCTAAGGAAAGGTCTACTAAGAATAATAGGACATGTAGGATTGCAATCTATGTCAAGAACAATGAAATCTACGGGCACATAATTCCTATTTGCAACAATAAGAACATCATTAATCCTTCCCATAGGTTTCTTAATGGTGGAATCCGCAAGATGCAAATTTAAAGAACAATCATCAAATTCACGGAAACCTAACACATCACACAAAGTTTTTGGAATTGTGGAAACACTAGCACCCAAATCACATAAAGCATAGCATTCGTGATATTTAATTTTAATTTTAATAGTAGGTTCCCACCCATCATAAAGTTTTCTAGGGATAGAAACTTCTAATTCAAGTTTTTCTTCATAAGATTGCATTAAAGCATCAACTATGTCTGGTAAAAGCTTTATTTTGACTATAAGCATGAGGAGAATTTAACACGGATTGCAACAAGGGAATACAATCTATTAAAGAACCATTATAATAATTAAATTCCTTGAAATCCAAAATATTGGGTTCATTGCTATGTTAAGTTTTGACCTCTTCAATCCCACTTTTACCAATTTTTGCATCTAGATCTAAAAACTCCGAATCATTGGGACGCCTTTTAACTAAAGTTGACTCATCTCCGGTCCCATCATTATCAAGATTCATATTGAAAAACAAAGATTTAATATGAGACACATCAATCAATTTTAGATCTTCATCCCTATTATCATGAAAACTATAAGAACACGCTTTTACAAAGCAATCTTTCTTGGCACGCATCCTAGCGGTTCTTTCCTTGCACTCATCAATGGAAATTCTCAAAGATTTGAGAGACTCATTGATATCATGCTTAGGTGGAATAGATCTAAGTTTCAAAGAATCAACATAAAGAGAAATTCTATCCACGTTCCTAGCCAACTCATCAATCTTAGGCAATTTTTCTTCAAGCAAAGCATTGAAATTCTTTTGAGAAATCATAAATTCTTTAACACTAGCCTCAAAATCAGAGGGCACCTTATTAAAATTTCCATAAGAGTTATTGTAGGAATTACCATAATTATTAGAGGAATTACTAGGAAACGGCCTAGGATTAAAGTTTCCTCTATAAGCGTTGTTACCAAAATTGTTCCTACCAACAAAATTCACATCCATAGATTCATTATTATCCTCAATCAAAGCCGACAAAGGCATATCATTAGGATCAGAAGAAGCACTCTTATTAGCAAACAATTTCATAAGTTCATCCATCTTTCCACTCAAAACATTAATCTCTTCTATCGCATGATCCTTTTTACTAGTAGATCTTTCGGTGTGCCATTGAGAATAATTAACCATAATATTATCTAGGAGTTTAGTAGATTCTCCTAAATTGATTTCCGTAAAGGTGCCTCCCGCAGCCGAATCTAAAAGATTTCTAGACACAAAATTCAATCTGGCATAAAAAAATTGTATAATCATCCATAAATTCAAACCATGTGTAGGGAAATTACGTATCATTAATTTCATCCTCTCCCAAGATTGTGCAACATGTTCATGATCAAGTTGCTTAAAATTCATAATATCATTTCTAAGAGAGATGATCTTAGCGGGAGGAAAATACTTAGAGATAAAAGCATCTTTGCACTTATTCCATGAATCAATACTATTTTTAGGCAAAGACGAAAACCAAGTTTTAGCATGATCTCTAAGCGAAAACAGAAATAGCTTCAATTGAACAATATCATTATCCGCGTCTTTCTTTTTTTGCATATCACACAAATCAATAAAGTTGTTTAGATGTGTAGCGGCATCTTCGCTAGGAAGGCCAGAGAATTGATCTTTCATGACAAGATTCAACAGAGCAGCATTAATTTCACAAGATTCAGCATCGGTGATAGGAGCAATCGGAGTGCTAAGAAAATCATTGTTGTTGGTATTGGAAAAATCACACAATTTAGTATTATCTTGAGCCATCGTGACAAACAATCCAACACACAAGCACACAAGAAGCAAAAAAAGGCAAACAAAAAAGAGGGTGAATAAAACGGCAAAGGTGAAGTAGGGGAGAGGAAAACGAGAAGCAAATGGCAAATAATGTAATGCGAGGGATAAGAGTTGTGATCGGTACTTGGTATGTCTTGACTTGGCATAGATCTCCCTGGCAACGGCGCCAGAAATCCTTCTTGCTACGTCTTGAGCACTGCGTTGGTTTTCCCTTGAAGAGAAAAGGGTGATGCAGCAAAGTAGTGTAAGTATTTCTTTCAGTTTTTGAGAACCAAGGTATCAATCTAGTAGGAGACTACACGCAAGTCGCCTCGTACCTACACAAACAAATAAGAACCTTGCAACCAACGCGATAAAGGGGTTGTCAATCCCTTCACGGCCACTTGCAAAAGTGAGTCTGATAGAGATAATAAGATAAATATTTTGGGTATTTTTTATGATATAAATTGGAAGTAAAGATTGCAAAGTAAAATAGATTGGAAACTTATATGATGGAAAATAGACCCGGGGCCATAGGTTTCACTAGTGGCTTCTCTCAAGATAACATAAGTATTATAGTGGGTGAACAAATTACTGTCGAGCAATTGATAGAAAAGTGCATAGTTATGAGAATATCTAGGCATGATCATGTATATAGGCATCACGTCCGCGACAAGTAGACCGAAACGATTCTTCATCTACTACTATTACTCCACACATCGACCGCTATCCAGCATGCATCTAGAGTATTAAGTTCATAAGAACAGAGTAACGCATTAGGCAAGATGACATGATGTAGAGGGATAAACTCAAGCAATATGATATAAACCCCATCTATTTATCCTCGATGGAAACAATACAATACGTGCCTTGCTGCACCTGCTGTCACTCGGAAAGGACCTCGCAAGATTGAACCCAAAGCTAAGCACTTCTCCCATTGCAAGAAAGATCAATCTAGTAGGCCAAACCAAACTGATAATTCGAAGAGACTTGCAAAGATAACAAATCATACATAAAAAATTAATAGGATATTCAAATATTGTTCATAGATAATCTTGATCATAAACCCACAATTCATCGGATCTCGACAAACACACCGCAAAAAGAATTACATCGAATAGATCTCCAAGAAGATCAAGGAGAACTTTGTATTGTGATCCAAAGAGAGAGAAGAATCCATCTAGCTAATAACTATGGACCCGAAGGTCTGTGGTAAACTACTCACACATCATCGGAGAGGCTATGGTGTTGATGTAGAAGCCCTCCGTGATCGATTCCCCCTTCGACGGAGCGCCGGAAAAGGCCCCAAGATGGGATCTCACGGCTACAGAAGGTTGCGGCGGTGGAAATAGGGTTTTGTGGTGCTCCTGGATGTTTTCAGGGTATATGGGTATATATAGGAGGAAGAAGTAGGTCGGTGGAGCTGCGAGGGGCCCACGAGGGTGGGGGCGCGCCTAGGGGGGCAGGCATGCCTCCCTGCCTCGTGGCCTCCTTGCTTCTTTCTTGACGTCCGCTCCAAGTCCCCTGGATCACGTTTGTTCCTAAAATAACTCTCCCGAAGGTTTCATTCCGTTTGGATTCCATTTGATATTCCTTTTCTGCGAAACACTGAAATAGGCAAAAAAACAGCAATTTGCACTGGGCCTTCGGTTAGTAGGTTAGTCCCAAAAATAATATAAAAGTGTATAATAAAGCCCATTAAACATCCAAAACAGGTAACATAATAGCATGGAACAATAAAAATTATAGATATGTTGAAGACGTATCACTTCGCCAAAGAGATGCGGCCGAGGGGGCCGCTCGAGCTATGGCTGCAGCATGTCGAGTGCAGCACCATGGAGATGGGAGCGGAGGTCGAGGTCGTATCCCCGTGCAAGATCTTCATGACCCACGGATGGGGTGAGGTTGGCCGCGTCTGCCGCGTGGAGGGGGCCCTCGCCATCCATTTCGAGTATGACGGCGCCTCCACGCTGTTCTTCAAGGTCTTCGATGAGGAAGGTCGTCGCCTAGAGTGCTACCTTAGAGGGGGTCACCAGGAAGGCACAGCAACTGGCGTTTGGCCCGCCCTTGGCCCTGCTGACAGCTCCTCCAGCAGCAGCGACAGCGCCTGGGAGTCCAGTGACTCTCCTGAGCCTGACGATGCTCCGGAGGCGAGCGACAACAGCTACATGCCCCCAAGCTCTCGCCGTGCCCGGGGCACAGCAGCAGCGTCCGCTCGTCGTCGCCACTGATCTGGATGGGGTTGGCGCCGGCCCCTCGTGGACCACTGTTGATGATGGCGTCGGTGGCGATATCTGTAGATATGACTCCTAGAAACCTCCTTCTTTTGTTCCCTACAAGGAATTGGGATGAACCCCGTGGGGTGTGTAAAGAATCTTTAGTGCTTTTGCATCAATGTTATTCCTATTATGAAATTCGTGATCGCGCGTCTTGCTTTGGCATTGTCCCCCCTTTTCGTCCTTGCGGTAGCTTTGTGCTCTATGCCGATAGGTCCCAGTCCCCAGGCAGGCTTCAGCCATCGCTGGTATGCTAGGTCGCGATGCCGTGGTCAAGGCCAGGAGGTGAGCGGCCCAAGGTCCAGTAAGAGCTCCCGAGGCGCTATGCTCAAGAGGTCCCCCTTGGCGTGCAACCAGCTTCCTAAAGGCAGAAAAGGAAGGCGGCATTGCCGAAGCAAGGATGCAAGCGTCAAAAATCCTGAGCTGTGGTGCCAGACTGGCTTGAATGCATGACTTATCTTAGCGAGCCTGAAGCGATTCCTTGTGCAGCGCCCAGTTTATGCGTCAACGATGTGGTTCTGCTAGGTTAGATCTACGCTAGCTTCCCCCTTTCACGCTCTTCTAGGTGCTCTGCATCCTCGGGTCCTGACCCTCGAGCGAGGCTCAGCCGCCGATGGTATGCCAGGTCGCGATGCCTTGGTCAAGGCCAGGGGTGAGGGCCGGAGAGTCAGTAAGGGCCCCTGAGGCGCGATGCTCAGGAGCCCCCCTTTAACGCGCAAGCGAATCGCATGAAAAGGAGTAGCTGACAGGGTAACCCGTAGCTAAGCTCCGGAGGTTCCTGCGGGTTAGTCCGAGAGGGTGATATAGCTCCAATCAAATTTGTTGTCCTGCCGCTGATCTTTCTGCAAGAAGATGAAGGCACTGAGGGCCTGGTGAGGTGACATGCGCGGGGCGTGCCGTGAGCCAGAGCTTGAGCACTCAGGTTTGTCAGCGCTGCAGGGACGGACCCGAGCACAAGCGTCGTGCTAGCATGTGTAGCCCCCGTTGCGGGATGAGCAGGTGGCTGGTCAGCAACTCGGATGGCCACGAAGGGAGCAGGCAAGCAGGTGGGTGATCATAAGGTAAATCATGCAAGGAGGCAAGCTAGTTCAGATAGATGCAAGAACGATACATGCCACAGGGACGGACCCATGCGGCCTGGGGATGATGCAGCCCGAGGGGCGCCCCCAACAGAGTAAACTAAAAATGCAAGAACGATACATGTCACTGGGACGGGCCCATGCGACCTGGGGATGATGCAGCTCGAGGGGCGCCCCCAGCTGAATAAACCAGAAAGTGTCACCTGGTACCGTTGTCGACGAGGTGTTGGAGTAGCTGAAGATGCGTGCTGAAGAGGTCGCTCCTCACGAGCCGCCGGGGTCCTAAGCCTCAGCAGGCTCTTGGGGCCCGGGTGGCTCCTGAAGAACCGTCGCCATATCTGCCAAGGCTGCGTGATGGCTGGCCTCCTGAGCTGCCAGAACACTCCGCAAGTGGCGCTGGAAGGTGACAGCCGCGTTCGGCAAGCCAAAGGGCATGCAAACATAGCTGTGAGGTGGACCCTTGCACCGTCCAACACGCGAAGGCCAGAAACGCGCTTGAGATGCTGCCCTGTTGAGTTCTGGGATGTCGACACAGACGCGCAGCTCGTTGTCCTCGCCAAGACGTGGAGCTGCGCCAGGTGGTGGGCGGCGGTCCCCGCGCATGGTCCTTGCTTCTTGTAGCTCCTTGGTGGTCTTGGCGATTGAGGGAGTCTTGGATTAAGGGGTCCTCGGGCATCCGGCATGTTAGCCATGGGCCGGACTGATGGGTTGTGAAGATACGAAGACCGAAGACTGCCCCGTGTCCGGATAGGACTCTCCTTGGCGTGGAAAGCAAGCTTGGCGACCGAATATGTAGATTCCATTCTTTGTAACCGACCTTGTGTAACCCTAGATCCTCCCGGTGTCTATATAAACCGGAGGACTTAGTCCAGAAAGATATACTCATTACCATAGTCATACAGGCTAGACTTCTAGGGTTTTGCCATTACGATCTCGTGGTAGATCAACTCTTGTAATACTCATATCCATCAAGATCAATCAAGCAGAAAGTAGGGTATTACCTCCATAGAGAGGGCCCGAACCTGGGTAAACATCGTGTTCCCTGTCTCCTATTACCATCGACCTTAGACGCACAGTTCGGGACCCCCTACCCGAGATCCGCCGGTTTTGACACCGAAATTGGTGCTTTCATTGAGAGTTCCACTGTGCCGTCGATGACAGGATCGATGACTCGCCTCGTCCTTAAAGACAATATCACTGCCGAAGGAGAACTGGCCCCAGGCCAAACCCTCTGGCTGGGCGGCTTTACCATGACCGCCCGTTCGGCTGTTAAGCCGACCATGACTTCTTGGGCCATCAAAAATCCTCTTCGTATCGACCCCAAACACTCCAAGCAGATGGATCCGGTGGAGTTTTCATCTTTAAACGAGCTCCTCGATCGTATAGCCGCCTTGGGAATCGCCACAGATTACGATCAGATCGGGCTTAAACCCGACCAAAGAGAAATCAAATCTCCATCGGTCACCCACTAGATAGCGGTAGTCGAGGAGCAAGACGACGAATCTTCCCCTATACTGAAGACGGACTATGTTCGGATTGCCGACCCTGCAGAGCCGGATAACCATCAGCAAAAGGAGGTGACCGGCCTTCCGAACATAGGATCGGACGGCGGGCATAAGCAATCAGAAGATACTCTGGGCCCCGGACTGTTAAGTCTGGAAAACCTTCAGTGTCCGGATCATCGATCGGGTCAGGGTCCGGATCCAATTCCACCCACCCACCCAGACATAAGCACTCTCATGAGCATACAACATCAGTCTCAGGAAATGCTCCACCACTTCTAGGCCAGATTCCTCCTTGTCAAGGACAAGGTTAAAGATTGCCGCGACGAGGACGCGATATCAGCATTCTGCAACAGTTGCACGAACAAAGGAATCCTCAACGCCATTAGTCGGCGCCGCATACTACACTTCGCTGATTTGGCAACTATTATACATAAGTACAACGCAATGGAAAGCGCCTGGAAGGATCAAGCAGCTTGTTGGGCGCCATCGGTCCCAACTCAACCGCTGGTCCAGGCGAAAAGGGTGCATCCCCATGACGTGCCCAGTGCAATAGCCAAGAAATATAAACCCATTATGCGGCATGGAACCGTTCTGGAGGGATGGCTCGATGGCCCATGCAAAATACGCACAACACCGAACACCATACCAACCCACAGCCTTAGAGCATGTTGGATACTCCAGCAGGTAGCCAAGAGCAGCGAGGACATCCTTACCAAAAACACCACAGAGCAACACCCTCCAGAAGACGACGACCCCAGAGTACTGACGATCTTCGAGACATTCGCCTCAAACAATAAGCGCAAAAGGGCACTACGCGACCTCGCCGAAGTCTGTCAAATCACCGCGATAAACCCATGGAACGACACGGCTATAACCTTTAATGCCGGTGACGAACCAAAATACAGGACAGTCCGAGCACCAGCCGCATTAGTCCTCAGTCCCATCGTGGACGGCTTTCGACTCACCAAGGTCCTCATGGACGGCGGCAGCGGACTAAACCTCATATATGAGGATACACTCCACAAGATGGAAATAAACAGAAGCCGCATCGAGCAAAGTAGCACGACCTTCTGAGGAATCATTCCCAGTCGAGAGGCGCGGTGCGCGGGAAAAATCACACTTGACGTGGTATTCGGCACGCCGGAGAATTATCGGTCTGAAGAAATCACCTTCCAAGTGGCTCCTTTTAGCAGCGGATACCACGCCCTGTTGGGGCGAGACGCTTTTACACGCTTCCAAGCTATACCTCATTACGGGTACATGAAGCTCAAAATGCTCGGACCAAACGGCATAATTACACTTGTCAGTGATCCGGACATAGCACTCCACGCCAAAAACAAAACCGCATCCCTAGCCCTCGAGGCATTATCTGAAGCCCTCGCGGCCGAAGAATTAACCACATTGTGCTCTACGGTGGATAGGGACGATGTGATCTTAGACAAACGACCCAAATCCACCTCCTTCAAACCAGCAGAAGAAATAGTTAAATTCCAGGTCCACCCAACGGACCCCAAGAAGACAACATCCATTGGAGCACAGCTAGACCCCGCGGTCGACGCCACACTACGGGATTTCCTTTGTGAAAACTGGGATATATTCGCCTGGCACCCTTCTGACATGCCTGGAATCCCACGCGAGCTGGCCGAACATAGCCTCAATATATTAAAGGAATACAAACCAGTCAAACAAGCACTGCGGCGCTTTTTCGAACCCAAACGCCAAGCTATGCGGGAGGAGCTGGCCAAGCTAATCGAGGCCGGATTCATCAGAGAAATAAAACATCCGGACTGGCTGGCAAACCTGGTGATGGTACCAAAGAAGGACAAATCCTGGCGCCTGTGCGTCGACTTTAAAGACCTCAATAAGGCTTGGCCCAAGGATCCCTTCCCCTCCCCCGCATTGATCAAATCATCGATGTTACCGCAGGACACGACTCACTGTGTTTCCTTGATGCATATTCCGGATACCATCAAATCAAAATGAAGGAGTCCGATCAAGCTGTAACGGCATTTATTACCCCATATGGGCCATTCTGCTTCAACACCATGCCCTTCGGGCTCAAGAACGCCGGCGCCACATACCAACGCATGATTCAAACATGCCTGGAGAAATAGATCGGCAAGACAGTTGAAGCTTTTGTGGATGACGTCGTCGTCCAAAGTAGGCACGTCGAAACACTAATAGACGATTTACATCTCACATTCGACAATCTCCGCGCGTATGACATTAAGCTCAATCCGGAAAAATGTGTTTTCGGCATCCCCGCTGGAAAACTGCTGGGCTTCATCGTTTCCAATAGAGGAATTGAAGCAAATCCAGCCAAAATTCAAGCTCTGTCTCAACTGGCCACGCCAACGGACCTCAAACAAGTCCAAAAACTCGTAGGTTGCGTGGCAGCTCTAAGCCGCTTTATCTCCAGATTAGGAGAAAAGGCACTGCCACTCTATCGCCTTCTACGGCGAACCGATCACTTCGAGTGGACGGATGCGGCAACAGCCGGACTGGAGGAGATAAAACCCCTTCTAGCAAGCAACCCAATCCTGGCCGCGCCAAACGTCGGCGAACCTATGTTATTATACATATCGGCAACACATCAGGTGGTGAGCGCCGTGCTCGTCGTTGAAGGAGAACAGGACGGACACAAATTCCCGCTTCAGAAGCCAGTATACTACGTATCCACTGTACTTACACCATGCAAATCCCGGTACCCCCATTATCAAAAGATAGCATACGCAGTCTTCATGGCATCCTGAAAGCTCCGACACTACTTCCAGGAGTGTTCGATCACGGTGGCTTCCGAAGTACCAGTTAACGACATTATAAACAACCGCGATGCCATGGGCCGGATTGCCAAATGGGCCATTGAACTCCTTCCATTTGATATTACATACAAACCACGTCGAGCTATTAAATCCCAAGTATTGGCTGACTCCGTCGCCGAATGGACGGAGGCCGAACTCCCTAAAGAGTACGACACATATTCCAATTGGGTTATGTATTTCGATGGCTCCAAAATGCTGGCGGGGCTAGGAGCGGGCGTTGTTTTAACGTCCACTACTGTCCAGTACGTACTCCAAATACTATACACAGATTCCAACAATGCAGCCGAATACGAGGCCTTATTGCATGGTCTCCGGATGGCTGTCTCCATGGGCATACAACGCCTGGAGGTGCGCGGGGACTCAAACCTGGCAATATCTCAAATAAATGGAGATTTCGATGCCAAGGATCCAAAGATGGTAGCTTATCGTAATGCCGTCTTAAAGATGTCAGCTCGGTTCAAGGGGCTCGAGTTTCATCTTGTGGCCCGAGAGAGTAATCAAGCGGCGGACGTTCTCGCTCGTATTGGCGCCAAGCGCGACCCCGTCCCATCCAATTGTTGGAAATATGCCCTAGAGGCAATAATAAAATGGTTATTATTGTATTTCCTTGTTCATGATAATTGTCTATTGTTCATGCTATAATTGTATTAACTAGAAACCGTAATACATGTGTGAATACATAGACCACAACATGTCCCTAGTGAGCCTCTAGTTGACTAGCTCGTTGATCAATAGATGGTTATGGTTTCCTGACCATGGACATTAGATGTCATTGATAACGGGATCACATCATTAGGAGAATGATGTGATGGACAAGACCCAATCCTAAGCATAGCACAAAATTGTGTAGTTCGTTTCCTAGAAGCTTTTCTAATGTCAAGTATCATTTCCTTAGACCATGTGATTGTGAGACTCCCGGATACCGTAGGAATGCTTTGGGTGTACCAAACGTCACAACATAACTGGGTGGCTATAAAGGTGCACTACAGGTATCTCCGAAAGTGTCTGTTGGGTTGGCATGAATCGAGATTGGGATTTGTCACTCCGTATGACGGAGAGGTATCTCTGGGCCCACTCGATAATGCATCATCATAATGAGCTCAATGTGACTAAGTAGTTAGTTGCGGGATCATGCATTACGAAACGAGTAAAGTGACTTGCCAGTAACGAGATTGAACGAGGTATTGGGTTACGGACGATCGAATCTCAGGCAAGTAACGTACCGATTGACAAAGGGAATTGTATACAGGATTGATTGAATCCCCGACATCGTGGTTCACCCGATGAGATCATCATGGAACATGTGGGAGCCAACATGGGTATCCAGATCCCGCTGTTGGTTATTGGCCAGAGAGCTTTCTCGGTCATGTCTGCATGATTCCCGAACCCGTAGGGTCTACACACTTAACGTTCGGTGACACTAGAATTGTTATGGGAATTAGTGTGCAGTTACCGAATGTTGTTCAGAGTCCCGGATGAGATCCCGGACGTCACGAGGAGTTCCGGAATGGTCCAGAGGTAAAGACTTATATATGGGAAGTCGTCCTATTTTGGCCACCGGAAAATGTTCGGGATTTTTTGGTATTGTACCGGGAAGGTTCTAGAAGGTTCCGGAGTGGGGCCCACCTACATGGGGGGACCCACATGAACGTGGGTAGTGGGGGCAAGGCCCCACACCCTGGTCAATGCGCACCAAGATCCCCCCTTAGAAGGAATAAGATCATATCCCGCAGGGATAAGATCAAGATCCCTAAAAAAGGGGGATACCAATCAGTGGGGAAGGGAATGATGGGATTTCTTTCCCCCACCTTTGCCAACGCCCCAATGGACTTGGAGGGCAAGAAACCAGCCCCCTCCACCCCTATATATAGTGGGGAGGCGCATGGGAGCCGCAACCCTTTCGCTGGCGCAGCCCTCTCCCTCCCCAACACCTCCTCCTCCTCCGTAGTGCTTGGCGAAGCCCTGCCGGAGAACTGCAAGCTCCACCACCACGCTGTCGTGCTGCCGGAGCTCTCCCTCAACTTCTCCTCTCCCCTTGCTGGATCAAGAAGGAGGAGATGTCCCCGGGCTGTACGTGTGTTGAATGCGGAGGCACCATTGTTCGGCGCTTAGATCGGAATCAACCGTGATCTGAATCGCTGCGAGTACAACTCCTTCATCCGCGTTCTTGTAATGCTTCCGCATCGCGATCTTCAATGGTATGAAGATGCACTCCCCTCTCTCTCGTTGCTAGTCTCTCCATAGATTGATCTTGGTGATGCGTAGAAATTTTTTAATTTCTGCAATGATCCCCAACAGTGGCATCATGAGCTAGGTCTATGCGTAGATTCTATGCACGAGTAGAACACAAAGTAGTTGTGGGCGATTTGTTCAATTTGCTTACCGTTACTAGCTTATCTTGATTCGGCGGCATCGTGGGATGAAGCGGCCCAGACCGACCTTACACGTACGCTTACGTGAGACAGGTTCCACCGACTGACATGCACTTGTTGCATAAGGTGGCTAGCGGGTGCCAGTCTCTCCCACTTTAGTCGGATCGGATTCAATGAAAAGGGTCCTTATGAAGGGTAAATAGCAATTGGCATACACCATTGTGGCTTTTGCGTAGGTAAGAAACGTTCTTGCTAGAAACCCATAGCAGCCACGTAAGCACATGCAACAACAATTAGAGGACGTCTAACTTGTTTGGCAGGGTATACTATGTGATGTGATATGGCCAAAAGGATGTGATGAATTATATATATGTGATGTATGAGATTGATCATGTTCTTGTAATAGGAATCACGACTTGCATGTCGATGAGTATGAAAACCGGCAGGAGCCATAGGAGTTGCCTTAATTTATTGTATGACCTGCGTGTCATTGAAAACGCCATGTAATTACTTTACTTTATTGCTAACCGTTAGCCATAGTAGTAGAAGTAATAGTGTGCGAGACAACTTCATGAAGACACGATGATGGAGATCATGATGATGGAGATCATGGTGTCATGCCGGTGACGAAGGTGATCATGTCGCGCCTCAAAGATGAAGATCAAAGGCGCGAGATGATATTGGCCATATCATGTCACTCTATGATTTGCATGTGATGTTTGTCATGTTTACATCTTGTTTGCTTAGAACGACGGTAGCATAAATAAGATGATCCCTCATAAAATTTCAAGAAAGTGTTCCCCCTAACCGTGCACCATTGCGAAAGTTTGTTGTTTCGAAGCACCACGTGATGATCGGGTGTGATAGATTCTAACGTTCGCATACAACGGGTGTAAGCCAGATTTACACATGCAAAACACTTAGGTTGACTTGACGAGCCTAGCATGTACAGACATGGCCTCGGAACACAAGAGACCGAAAGGTCGAACATGAGTCGTATAGTGGATACGATCAACATGAAGATATTCACCGATCATGACTAGTCTCTCTCACGTGATGATCGGACACGGCCTAGTTGACTCGGATCATGTATCACTTAGATGACTAGAGGGATTCCTATCTGAGTAGGAGTTCATTAAATAATTTGATTAGATGAACTTAATTATGATGAACATAGTCAAAAGGTCTTTGCAAATTATGTCGTAGCTCACGCTTTGGTTCTACTGTTTTAGATACGTTCCTAGAGAGAATTTAGTTGAGAGTTGACAGTAGCAATTATGCGGACTGGGTCCATAAACTGAGGATTGTCCTCATTGCTGCGCAGAAAGATTATGTCCTTAATGCACCACTCAGTGTGCTGAACCTCGAGCGTCGGTTGTGGATGTTGCGAACATCTGACATACACGTTTTGATGACTACATGATAGTTCAGTGAGTAATGCTAAATGGTTTAGAATTGAGGCACCAAAGACGTTTTTGAAACATCGCAGAACATATGTGTAACAGCCTGGATTTTGGCCCTTTTCTTTTTCTTTTAATTTAATTGGTTTTTGCTCTATTTTTCTTTTTGGAGTGGTTCTGTGGCCTTGTCACCTGGGAAATCATCCTCTTTTTCCCTCCCAAGTGGCTCATCATTCTCAAAACCTTGCCAAGATCATGTCACTCCACTGCTTAACCAAACCCTAATTTCTTTTTCTCAGGAATATTCCTTTTTCTATTAAAGGAATAACCCTGTCTGCCCTAGGTTGTGAAGCAACCTTTATTTCCATCAATCCTAAAATTCCCAAATAATTCTCATAAATTGTTTGGGTAATACCTTTCTCAAATATGGCAAAATATTTCATTTTTATGTTTATCATCATGCTCAAATAATTCATTTCCTATTCTGCCCTAAATGGCACATTGTGAAGCAAGTGCTATTTTCCTTTTCCCAATTGATCTCCAACTCCTTGGACACCTTTTCCTGTCCATATCATTCCCACATGCCAAACTGCAACCTCATTTGCCTAGTACGTATTTAATTATGATTTTCCAAAGTTTCTTCCCAGAAAGAAGCTTTGTGAAGGAGGTGCAAGCTAGGCATATCCAAATGAGTTGCAATTTTGCATGATCCCTCATATCATCATATCATAGCCCTCCACCAAAGTAGAGCTCATGTCATGCCTCCATGTGAGCTCATCTTCAATTCTTTGATTCTGCCCCAAATTTCAGTTTGTGAAGCAAGTATATTTCATCTTGCTCCATTTTGTCTGCCAATTTTTCTAGGCCTTCTATTATCCATATAACCTACCTCCACCCATTTTGGGCATGGTTCATCAAGCCATTCTTCCTCTAGAATTTGTGCAAGTTTCTGGTCAGCAAGGATGTTTGTGAAGCAAGTACCATTTTGGTGAATCCAATTGGTATGAAACTTATACAGCATCTTTATATGATCAAATCATGAAGCCTTGCCAAACTTGAGCTCAAGTGGCCACAGCATTTAAATGCATCATCCAAATCTCATTTCTGGACCATTTTGGTCAGTTGCAAAGCAACTATGATTTATCTTTATCCAATTCTTCTTCAAGTTACCAGGATGAAAGTCCTTCTTTACCTCAACCTTGCAGACAAATCCATTGGATCCAAAACCCTTCCTGTTGATCACTAGTGCTCACCCAAGTTTACTACAGTAAACTTCAGAGGGTTCTTACCGTCTAACCAGATCACTGTTAACCGAGCTACCACCGGAGTTGAAACCTACACTGGATGAACTTACCACTAGACAACATGTTCAAGCCTCTCTCCCCTGCTACATGCCAGTGCATGCGGTGACCGCGTTAATGGCATCACTGTGCACGCGCTCCGTGTGCAGTGGCCGCGCCCAGTGGCTGTTTGTGCTTCGGCCCCTCCTCCTCTCGTCGTCTTCGCGCGCGTGAGCGTGTCCAACAGCTAGCCTGCATCATCGCCGTCCCCCTGGACCCCTCTCCCCCTACGGCAGCTTCCTCACCGACGCCCACCGACGCTCGCCGCCGAACGCCCACGGGAGCACAGTGCCCCGACATGTTTTAATGGTGCTCGGCCTCTTCCTCTGCTCTCCGGCGTCGCCTACCCCCCCCCCCCCCCCCGTGAGCTCTGAATCAATAGCTCGTCGTGTTCCCGCGACATCCCGTGCTCGCTGCCCGTTGCCAGAGCCTCGGCCGAACGTGCCAGCGGCACCCGATCCCATCTCCCTCGCCCGGCTATAAATAGCCATCCCCGAGCCCTCCCGAGCACCTCACCAGCCTCCACTCGCTCCACTACGCCTCCCCAGCCCCTCGTTTTGAGCTCGAGGAGCTCTCCTGCCCTCCCCTCCCCGCCATGGCCGCCGTTCGGCTCCGCTCAAATTCGAGCGAGTCGACGCCTCTCCCTCCACCTCTCCACCCCCAGAAGCACGCCCAGACCCCGGCGAACCTCTCCCTCTCCTCATTTCCTCGCCGGAGCTACCGTGGCCATGCGCCCAAGTCTCGGCCGCCGCCTTCGTCCTCGGCCCCAGCTAGCCGCCCTTGTCCCGCTCCACCATGGCGCTGCTGTGGGGTCTAGGAGGATGCGACACTTCTCCCCGCTCTCGCCGGTGTCTTCACTCTGGCGGGAGGTGGCCGGAGTTGGCCGGACCGGCGCTGGCCTCGCTGCTGCCTCGCCCCTCCTCTGCTCTGCGTGCGCGTCGGGGAAGAGACGGAGAAGGAGGGAGGAGAGAGAAGGATAAGGCGGGCCCCGCATGTCATCCTCTGCCCGTTGACCCGCCCGGTCCACGTGGATAAGTGACGGGCACCACCCGCGTGGGACCCGCCCGTCAGCGACCCTGGAGCCCGGCCCCGCCCCTGCTGACTGGATTAAGTGGAGGCGTAAACACATGAGTACGTTTTCGTTTCCAGAAAGCGTATTTTCCCTCTGCTTCGGCCAAAGTACGTTTCCCTTTTCTGAAAGCGTATTTCCTTCTTCTGTTATCGGGATTGCGTTTTCCTGTTCAGAAAGGATATTTCTCATTTGCGCCTCTGCCTTATCCACTCAGGGACCTGTTTGCTGAAGAAATATTCACAGATTGGTCCTTCTTTCTATTGGTATCATTTTCACCATGTTTTGACATTCTGAAATTGCCCATTTTGCCCTTGCCCTTAATCAGCCCCTTTCGAGAGAGATCTATTTCCCGCGATTCGTTCCGCGAGCTTCTCGCACTTTCTCCCGGTGATTTCTTCCACCCCAGGCAAGCCACACCCTCCATTTGCATGATTGCAATGCAGTGACAAGCTTTATTCATTTGAACTTGTTTAAAATATTGTGTTAGCTATGTATGATTTGTTCATCGCATTTCTCGGAGTATTGTTTGATCTTGATATTGCCATGATATTGCTTGGAGTTCTAGGATTAATATTTTGATGATTATGTGGATGACATGTGCCTTTGGATTCTTAGTGGCTATTATGTTTATTCCTCATGATGGTATTTGGTATTATTTTGGAGTATTACTTTGGATATCTTGCTGCCTTTGGATTATTAGTGGTTAGTATGCTTATTTTCATGATGCTAGTTGATGTTCGGTTACATGGAGTATTATTTTCGGAGATGATGTGTACATGTGGATCTTAGCCGAATAGCTTTATTCTTGTTATTGGAGTAGTAGGACTATTGTTTTCCTATTCATCATGATAGTATTGTTGTGCTACCCTTGGAGTACTTTGAGATGATGAGATTATGCTTGGATTATTTGTTGGATATTGCTATGACTTGGATTATAGGTTGATAGATGATATCGGAGTATCAGTAATTACTATTATATTTTGGGGTTAAATTCCGTCATTAAGTTGGTCAGGTGCCACCGAACCGGGCTTTTTCCAGTGTAACCACATTTGCCTTTTATGGGAAGGCCCTAATGCGGTCTATTGTCGTGCCTCTCGTCGGTGCCTCCAACTAGGGAAGGTTATGGGCATGCTTACCCTGGCCCAGTAAGCAGACATAACCTTGTGTGCCCGTTGTTGTTGTTATGGATCCGGTCCCCGTGAGGGACGTTTTGGCCGCGACGGTGGTCGTTGTGTCTTTGGTAGACACGGGGCCACCCAAGACTAGCCCAGTGGGGAGTGAGTCGGAGTGGCTGGGTGAGTGTCATGGCAGTAGATCGGTTTTGTCGGAACGCTGTTGGTCCACCCGAATGGGAGTGTGAGGCCATGGGTTCCGTAGTGTGGGTAAAGTGCGCTACCTTTGCAGAGTGTGTGTAATTAAATCTATCGATAGCCGCGTCCTCGGTCATGGGCATGGGTTCGTACTAGGTCCCACCGTTCGATCAACACTCACATGACGGAATGACTTATAGGTGATATATATATATATATGTTGATGTTTTGAGGAGTACAGATTGGCAGGATGTTGATGATGATGTTGGAGACCAAGTGTTGGTCATGGTAGTGATCGCCGGAAAGATCACCGTTTGAGACCAAGTGTTGGTCATGGTTGTGATCGCCGGAATGATCACCGTTTTGTTTTGATCACGAGGTGATCGAGATGGTTTATTGCTTGGTCGGTTAGTCAAGAGAGAGAGATGGTTATGGAGATCTAAGATGGTTATTTATCAGTATCGTATTAGTTTCATCTCATGCTTAGTAGTTGCTTCATCATGGTAGTTGTTAATTAATTAACGTGTTAATGCTATGTTATTGTCTTGCCTTGATGTTTATGGTTGTTGTGAGCTTGCAAGTACATTCAATGTACTGACCTGACGTGTCATGCCAGATTGCAGGTGCTGCCGTGATTGCTTGATTGTTTGTTGAGGTGTCTGTTCGTGCGAGCTAGATCGTGTCCCAGCCAGAGTCCCTACGGAGTGGAGTTCACCACCTTCGTCGTTGTTCCGCTGCCAGAAGTTTTCCACTGCTACGTGTTGTTCCACTGCTGGCATAGAGCAAGTGTAGTATCGCAGGCATAGTGTCGCCATGCTGATGTGATCATTGTATCATCAGACCCGTGTAATTATTATTCATTTCAATAAGAGCTGATTTTTTTCTATGTCAAGCAATGCCATATTCCATAGACTTCTCCTCGATCTGTGGGCTAGAATACGGGGCGTTCCGGTTTCTCTGAGTCGGGGTGCCACGGGCTTGGTATCAGAGCAGGTCTGGGTGTAGGACGCCCTAGTTAGCGCGAGCGGTAGAAACCGGTATAAATCGGTAGTTCAGAGGTGGTCGTGTTTATTTCATTTGGTTGCTGCATTTTTTTGTTGCCTAGCATGCATGTAGCCTTGTTATTTTGTTACTAATGGTTTAATCTGGTGAGTGTAGGTGGCATCGGTCCAGATCCACTACAGCTCAGCCTTTGCATTTATCAGTTTTCTTTTCTTGCTCATTCTTTGGTGTTTAGCATCATTTCTATCCCAGCAGAGTGATGCCAAGTGATCCTGACACTGTTTGAAAAAATGGCGCTCCAGTATCGCACCGAATTATTTCCTTCAGCCCACCTTTTGTTTCGGTGGTAGACATGCTTCTACCCCGGATTGTCCTTTTTCTTGCCGTGTTGGCAACCCTTAATGATCTTAGTCATCACGAAAGGGCAATGCCGGCAAACTCAGTGTCACATCCCTAGCCTTGCTATGCACTAGGCTAGCTTCATGTGTGCATCATGTTTAAATTTTGCGTAAACTTGAAATGGGGATGTTCAAACCCTAGCACCAAATGAAATCCAACTAGGGTCACAATGAGATATTTTCAATGATCCCAAAATGCCTTCATAAAATGTTCATCATTTCTGGATTGGGCTAAAACCCCTGGCAAAATGGTGCACACTTTTCCTAGGACATTCTGGATTTTTGAATTAAATCATAAGTATTTGAATTTGGACATTTAAATTCTATAAAATATTTAAACTGTCCAAATAATCTTGAAAGCATTTGAGGGCTGTTGGAAATAATTCAAAAGGTGCCCATAAATATTTTCAGGAGTTTTGGAAGTGATTTAGTATTTCTACTAAATCAAAACATAATAGCAAAAATAGAAAACAGAAACAATTAAAGAAAAGAGAGAGAAAGGAGTCTTACCTGGCGCTTACCTGGCCAGGCCCAGCACGGCCCAGCCCACTGGCCTGGTGCCAGTCATCGCCTACCTCTGCCAGTAGGCAGAGGAGGGACACCGCGACGCCGCCGCGCGCGCCACGGCGTCACCTGCTTGCCGCCCGCGCCTCTGGAGGATCCGGACGACGCCCACGTCGCCCGCTCGACCCCCTCGCTCTCTCCCTGGACCCCCTTCCCCTCCTCTGCTCCCTCTCGCGCACACTCACCCGAGCGCAGCCGCAGCCGCCGCTCGCCGTAGCCATGGCCACCGGCCACCCCTCGCCCTGCCGATGAGTCCACGACCTCCGCCTCGACGCCCTCATCCTCCCCGTCGACCCACTCGACGCCAGACGCCTCAAAACGCCGTCCCCGACCTCTTCTTCATCGTCGGCCGCCGCGGATCCCCATCGTCGACTCGTCGCCGTCCGGCCTTCCCCGAGCTCGAAGAGGCCACCGCTGCAACCGCCGTGAGCCCCTCACCCCAACCCCTCTCTCCCCGCCGTCGATTCCTTCCTCTAGCCCCACTAACCACCGCGGCCGAACCTCACCGCCGCCGTGCCTCGTCGCCGACGTGGCTAGAGCCACAGTGGCTCGAAGCCAAGCTCACCGCTGTGCTCAACGCAGCACCAGGAGCCCGTAGACACCACCAGCTCCTCCTCCCGTGCACCGTAGCGCCGAACCCAGCCCCGTCCGAACTCCGGCCGCCGCATTCGTGCTCGCCGCCGTCGACTCAGACCACCCCAGCTCCTCCCGCTTGGCCTACTAGACGCGCGCGAGCCCCAGCTACGCGTAGGACCAAACCGCGGTCGATTTGGTCGACCGTGGGCAAATTCCGATCCCCTCCGCCGTCCCGGGCTTCACCGGCGACAAGCCGTGAACCAAGTCCGGCGGGTTGACCCTGTTTGACTCCCCCCTGACCCACTGAAGTGTGGGGCCAGCCTCTGTTAAAAGTTAGTTTAGTTTAAATCTAAACTTAATTAGGCACTGAGAGACTGACACGCGGGACCCACTGGTCAGGTTTGACCTGGACCGCCCAGTTGACCTGCTGACGTCACTGTGACGTAATGCTGACGCTATAAATCATTTTCTGGATTTAAAATAATTCAGGAAATTCCAGAAAATCCTATAAACTTCTAAAAATCATAGGAAATCAACCGTAACTCCAAATGAAATAATTTATATATGAAAAATGATCAAAAAAATCCAATCTATCCATCTGTCCCATTTCCATGCATGTTAGAACAACTTATAGCTACTGTTTAGGACAAATCATGTAAATGGCATTTGAATTTCCACATATGGAGTTTGAATTTGAATCTCGGATTCAAACCAACTTCATTTAACCTGTTGCTAGTTGCATTAGCTTAAAACACATTCATATTGCCATGTCATAGCATGCATCATATTGTGAATTGCATTGATCGTGTTTCTTCTCTGTTTGCCGGTATTGTCCCCTCCCAGTAGACGTTGCTTCGACGATGCGATCGATGACACCGATGAAGAGTTATGCTATCTTCGGAAGTGTCAGGCAAGCAAAACCCCCTTGTTCATTCCGATACAATCCCACTCTCTCGCTCCTGCTCTCTTTTACTGCATTAGGACAACAACGCTTCAACTGTTACTTGTTGCGGTAGTTGAACCCCTTTCCTCTGCATGACCTGTCATTGTCACAGTTAATAGATGAAACCCACTAGCATGAGTAGGAGTTGTTTGAGCCCTGATGTGCCTACTCATTCATGCTTGTTTGTCATGCCTGCTATTGCTTAGAGTTGTGTCAGGTCTGATTCATCGGGAATGAATTGGAAAGTTGTGAACATGTCCTACTGTGTGAGAGCTAAGTGTGTGAACACGATTTGGTAAAGGTAGCGGTGAGAGGCCATGTAGGAGTACATGGTGGGTTGTCTCATTGAAACCGTCCTCAGGAACTGAGTTCTGTGTTTGTGATCCATGAACAGTTACTACCACACATTGGGTTCCGGTAACTCGACCCCTCTCGGCTTATTAACCGCCTCGATCTCTGTCCAGGAGTTGCAACTAGTCTCTGGTGTTTGTAGGTAGTGTTAGTAGTCTACCAAGTGGCACCCGGTACAGGTGGGCTTGGGACAGACTAGGCACACGTGGCCTGGTGTACCGAGTGGCACCCGGATGGTGGGCTTGGGAACCCTGCACACATCGTTTGGGGCCGTGAGCGACACCCCGGCCGGATCTCCTTGCGGATGGAACCCGAATAGGCGATAAACCTGGACTAGAGACTTGTGTGGTTAGTCAGGTCGTGGCCGACTCCCTCGCCAGGCTTCCGCTTGAAGGTTGCCGAGGTACACGACGTGTACATGGTGGTAAGTGGCGAGAGCGTGTGTGACGAAGTACACCCCTGCAGGGTTAATATGATCTATTCGAATAGCCGTGTCCGCGGTAAAGGACTTCTGGGTTGCCTATAACAGTTCATAGACAAGTGAAAGTGGATACTCTAAAATGCGCAAGATAAGCGTGAGTGCTATGGATGGCGTTCTCGTAGGGGGACGGGAGCGGATCCATAGTGGTGTATTGATATGGTGAATATGTGGACTCGTGTGCGCCACCTCAAAAGAGTTATTTGCAGTCATAGTTCAGGATAGCCACCGAGTCAAAGCTGGCTTGCTGCAGTTAAACTCCACCACCCCTTTTGTTGATACCGATGCATATGTAGATAGTTCTGATGTAAGTCTTGCTGGGTACATTTGTACTCACGTTTGCTTATTTTATGTTTTGCAGAGAGACGTCAGTCTCGCTAGTAGTTCCGTGTGGACTTCGACGTTTAGCTTGTTACCTCAGCTACGATCTTGTGCCCTCGGCAGGATCTGGTAGATAGTCAGGCTTCTCAGCCCTTTTCATTTGTAGATGTCTGTACTCAGACATGTTAAGCTTCCGCATGTGCTTTGACTTGTATGCTCTGAATGTTGGGTCATGAGACCCTTGTTTGTAATATCTGGCTCTTCGGAGCCTAATGAATAAATACTCTGAGTCGTAGAGTCTTGTTGTGATGCCATGTTGTATTTGCACATATCGAGCATATTGTGTGTATGATTGAAATGCTTGGTATGTGTGGGATCCGACAATCTAGTTGTCTATCCTTAGCAGCCTCTCTTATGGGGAAATGTAGTCTAGTGCCCCCTTGAGCCATGGTTGTCCGCTACAGGCGGGTTCACCGGAGTCCTGCTAGCCCCGCACTACTGCTCTGGACACTTGACTGGCCGGCATGTGTTTCATATCGTTCCTGTGTCTGTCCCTTCGGGGAAATGTCACGCGGTGACATCCGGAGTCCTGCCTAGCCTGCTACAGCCCGGGTTCCCGGAGTCCTGTTAGCCCAGTGCTACAGCCCGGATTCGCACGCTGCTGACCGACATGTTCGATGTTGATTCATGTATGCCTGTCCCCATACGTTAGCGCCGCTTTGGGTTTGCGACTAGCCATGTCGGCCCGGGTTCTCTGTCATATGGATGCTAGCGACATTGTCATATACGTGAGCCAAAAGGCGCAAACGGTCCCGGGCCATGGTAAGGCGACACCCGTGGGAGTGCCGTGCGTGAGGCCGCAAAGTGATATGAGGTGTTACAGGCTAGATCGGTGTGGCTTGGAATCGGGGTCCCGACAGCTTTGGTATCAGAGCCTGACTGCCTGTAGGTTTACGAAGCCAAACTGGTCGAAGTTGAGTCTAGAAATGCTTTAGTTACATAAGGGAATTGATTGTGGAAGGGAACGTAAGGCTCTTTTTACTCCTTTACCTTATGCCCTTCTGATCTGAGTCACCCTCTTCTCTTCTACGGGGACTAAGAACTAGGCTTCTCATCTTTCTATCAGGATCACGTGTTACTAATCCGTAGACTCGTAGGATTGTTGGTCTGAAGCCTCAGTTCAGTTTCTACTACTTCCATGTGTTGACAGTTCATCCCAGAACCATGATATGATATTGTGCTTCTAAGTGGTTATGCCACCATTTTTGCAGGATGTCTCAAATCCTTTGAGCATTTACAGCCGTTATGCTGTCCGAGTCATCCCAGGCTTCTAAAAAATCTGATGCATTTGCAAAATCCTTTCCCTCTGTTTTGCGTCCCTTTGGACCAGATTAAGCACACTACCGGTGCGTTGAGGTACTCTATTGCCTCAGTATATATGTTGGAGCTATTGTTATGACCCTAGGTGTTTTAGGGAGTCACCTAGTAATCTAGCCATGTTTTGTGTTCCCAGTGTGATGATTCTGGCCATTACTCTCGAAAGCATCCCGTGATGCCACCTAGTTAGTAGGCATTCTATTCCCGGGTTTCTGAACTCGAGATTCACCCTACTTACTTCATGTTGATAGTGTTGCTAGTTCCTTTAGGATATTAGTAACCTTTGTGATAGTCTTCGAGGTCCGTGGTATCTCATTCTTCCAATACCATGAACCATTATGGCAGAAGTTTTTTTTTAACCAAAAGATCACAACCAGGGCGCTCTTGAGGAGTACTCCATTCATATTGTGACTCTGCCAGTCCTTCCTCCTCTGCATGGATTATCCGGAAGAAATATGGTGAACTTGTTCGACATACTAATCCATGCATCCGCAACTCAGAAAATCATATGTTCTTTTGGGTTGTCCCTCTTTAGCTGTATTCCGACCTTCATCTATCAATTGATAGTCAAGGGTATGTGTGCGATCGTGTCATCGATGCGTACTATCCTTGTGGCCTGTCAAGCCGTTCTATTTCAGAATGACTAGGAGAAACAAACTCCAGAACCTCGTCCATATCTAGGATTGGGTCAAAGCAATTGTATCCCGCAGACCAAACTGCCAATCCAGCTTTTGCTCTGCTCTACCTTGGAGCGTTACCATCTTTATGTCAAGAGTGTCATGAGAATTGCACCACCTCTTATGAATTCTTGACGCAGTGATACTTCTCGCCATCATTATTCATTCCTCGGTTCCGTGTTGTCACAACCGGAATACCGACAAGTGAATCGTGATGTGTGAAATCAATACTCTGAGCAACTCGTTGCTTGGTAGTTAATGACAATACTCTCATCCTTAGCGTGCCGGTTATTCAATCATCATCCTGAGATCGATCGTGTTACCTAGTCCATTTTTCCTGGTGCACTCTTCAGTCAACGAGTTAGGATTGTATCAATCCCTCGCTCCTTGATCATACCGTCTTGCCCTGAAAGGCAAGATTGTTCTCGAGCTTAGCAACATATCGGTGGTATGTGATTTTCCGATTATCTTCTCGGAAGTATCACCAGGTCGTCACCTGACCGCTATGTTGAGTTCGTGATCATGTTGGTATTCTTGTAAACCACCCCTTCTCCAAGAATCTGTGTTGGATACCCCTGAGCTAGTTGGTTAAGCTTAGCAACAACTTGGAGAGTTGGAAGATAAAAGCTTGTCCGACCACTCTCATCCCTAAGGGATATATCCTTGTGTGTGTGTGTGTGTGTCAAAGAAAGGTGATATCTTCATCGATTGGTCCTTGTGATTAGTTGTTGGACCTATTGTCGTATCAAGACTTTGATTTGAACATAGGCTATCGTCAAATCAAATCAGAACCAACGATGTTCGTAATGTTGTCTTACTCGCGGTTGATCCCTCGAGCATACACCATTATATCTTTTGGGTCTGACCAATGCTATCACTTGTTCACATAATTATGGAAGTCCATCTCCATTGGAATTTTGATAAATTGTTGCTGAGCCCATCGGCAACATTCTTATCTTCTCCATGACTCGTGTTGAACATTAAGTTAGTGTTGGAAACTTGTGCTAGCATTTTCTTCATGCTATCTCATGAAGGATATGTTTGGATGAAAGAAGTGACTTTCTTTAATTCACGTGCACTTGATGTAAGGTGTCGCCGTGGATCCGAGAAAGATTGTTTTGTTTTCTCTGGAACCATCCCAAGTCAGTCATGCATGTGCGAAGTATGCTATGGTTTGATAGGCTCGCTACCTCCATTCTATATGTGTTCCTAGCACACCAAGCCACTGATTGATTTGTTCAAGGAAAAGGAGCTTGTTGTGCTAATTGTAGATCATGCACAAGACTCCAATATCCTCGATGATGGTTCCCCACCTGAACTCGGTAGTGTTTTATCATAAGACTACTATGTGGTCATGCTTGTCTGGGACAGTGTGTTCACATGTATGTAGCAGAACTAGCTCATGTTTGGGAGCTTGCTACCGTAGCTCATTTCCCGAGAATCTCGCAACGTCATCTCGTCGATTTGTGTTGCAAACCTTCATTTTCTTCTAGGCTTGATGAGTCTGGAATATCCTGTTACCAACCAGATTTGAATCTCAGGCAGATGTGATGGTTGAACGTTTCCCAAGAACTATACTAATGATCTCTCTGTTACCGGTAAGTGGATGTCATGGCCAACACACCCAGCCGGAAGACCTATTATTGTAGTATCTTGATTGAGAAAGTTGGCCACCTCCCCATAAGGATTTCGTAGGATTTGCTCCCTAGTTGTTCCTTATGGATTTTTATATTTCCGAAGTCCGACCTTTTACTTGATGTTCTAGATATCAAACCATACCTATGATCGGGATATGCTAGTGCATCAAGGAGAACATTAGAAGCGGAGTGCTAAATGTCTCTCGGTCGATCATCCAGATTTGCTTCTTTGGCATTGCTAAGGAAAAATCTGAGAAAGTGATGTCCTCCTTTGCACCTGCATCCTCCATCACCGTTCATCATGGTTGTATGATGTGTTTCCAGGATCCTCGGCACGGATGTTGGTAAAACCTTGATGAATATGGAAATGCTCAAGTTCTTGACAGCACGCGCAGTCACTAGGTTATGTCCTTGGTATCAACTGGAATGTGCCTTCCATTTGCCGAGTTGTTCTATAACCATAGTTTCCTTTCCAAATTGAGTGTACCATTCTTTTGGATTCTTTCAAACGATCATTTGTAAATTGCCTTACGCTGGTATAAAGAGTTTCAATGATCTTTGTATCAAAAGTAATTCTTTTTGCCACTTAAGGGAAGAATTCTACGAGTCACCTTTCCTAAGGTGCCCCGTTATGGAGTCATGGCAATTAACTCCTCGCTGCTTTGGAACCCATGCACCTTATTATCTAAGCGTGGGATTGTTGCCCACCAAATCAAACCTCATCGTTTGTTCTTCCATCCCTCTCGATGTGTTTTGTGTCTCAACTCGAGATGTTTCAGCATCTCATTCCGCAAGTTGATCTTGTATAGCTCGATCTTCGAGAAGATCAATCCTGTAGAGTTTCCCTCTCTCCCGTCATCATAGTTGGATGAAGCTCTCGAAAGAAAAGATGTCAAGATCAAGATGATGCAATGAATCAACATCTTCGAGGAGAACAATTGGATCGTGAAGATTATGTTAGTTTGTGTTCCCCTTTCATCTTACCCTACGCTTGAATCTCGGGACGAGATTCTTGTTTTAGTGGGGGTGAGTTGTCACATCCCTAGCCTTGCTATGCACTAGGCTAGCTTCATGTGTGCATCATGTTTAAATTTTGCCTAAACTTGAAATGGGGATGTTCAAACCCTAGCACCAAATGAAATCCAACTAGGGTCACAATGAGATATTTTCAATGATCCCAAAATGCCTTCATAAAATGTTCATCATTTCTGGATTGGGCTAAAACCCATGGCAAAATGGTGCACACTTTTCCTAGGAAATTCTGGATTTTTGAATTAAATCATAAGTATTTGAATTTGGACATTTAAATTCTATAAAATATTTAAACTGTCCAAATAATCTTGAAAGCATTTGAGGGCTGTTGGAAATAATTCAAAAGGTGCCCATAAATATTTTCAGGAGTTTTGGAAGTGATTTAGTATTTCTACTAAATCAAAACATAATAGCAAAAATAGAAAACAGAAACAATTAAAGAAAAGAGAGAGAAAGGAGTCTTACCTGGCGCTTACCTGGCCAGGCCCAGCACGGCCCAGCCCACTGGCCTGGTGCCAGTCATCGCCTACCTCTGCCAGTAGGCAGAGGAGGGACACCGCGACGCCGCCGCGCACGCCACGGCGTCACCTGCTTGCCGCCCGCGCCTCTGGAGGATCCGGACGACGCCCACGTCGCCCGCTCGACCCCCTCGCTCTCTCCCTGGACCCCCTTCCCCTCCTCTGCTCCCTCTCGCGCACACTCACCCGAGCGCAGCCGCAGCCGCCGCTCGCCGTAGCCATGGCCACCGGCCACCCCTCGCCCTGCCGATGAGTCCACGACCTCCGCCTCGACGCCCTCATCCTCCCCGTCGACCCACTCGACGCCAGACGCCTCAAAACACCGTCCCCGACCTCTTCTTCATCGTCGGCCGCCGCGGATCCCCATCGTCGACTCGTCGCCGTCCGGCCTTCCCCGAGCTCGAAGAGGCCACCGCTGCAACCGTCGTGAGCCCCTCACCCCAACCCCTCTCTCCCCGCCGTCGATTCCTTCCTCTAGCCCCACTAACCACCGCGGCCGAACCTCACCGCCGCCGTGCCTCGTCGCCGACGTGGCTAGAGCCACAGTGGCTCGAAGCCAAGCTCACCGCTGTGCTCAACGCAGCACCAGGAGCCCGTAGACACCACCAGCTCCTCCTCCCGTGCACCGTAGCGCCGAACCCAGCCCCGTCCGAACTCCGGCCGCCGCATTCGTGCTCGCCGCCGTCGACTCAGACCACCCCAGCTCCTCCCGCTTGGCCTACTAGACGCGCGCGAGCCCCAGCTACGCGTAGGACCAAACCGCGGTCGATTTGGTCGACCGTGGGCAAATTCCGATCCCCTCCGCCGTCCCGGGCTTCACCGGCGACAAGCCGTGGACCAAGTCCGGCGGGTTGACCCTGTTTGACTCCCCCCTGACCCACTGATGTGTGGGGCCAGCCTCTGTTAAAAGTTAGTTTAGTTTAAATCTAAACTTAATTAGGCACTGAGAGACTGACACGCGGGACCCACTGGTCAGGTTTGACCTGGCCCGCCCAGTTGACCTGCTGACGTCACTGTGACGTAATGCTGACGCTATAAATCATTTTCTGGATTTAAAATAATTCAGGAAATTCCAGAAAATCCTATAAACTTCTAAAAATCATAGGAAATCAACCGTAACTCCAAATGAAATAATTTATATATGAAAAATGATCAGAAAAATCCAATCTATCCATCTGTCCCATTTCCATGCATGTTAGAACAACTTATAGCTACTGTTTAGGACAAATCATGTAAATGGCATTTGAATTTCCACATATGGAGTTTGAATTTGAATCTTGGATTCAAACCAACTTCATTTAACCTGTTGCTAGTTGCATTAGCTTAAAACACATTCATATTGCCATGTCATAGCATGCATCATATTGTGCATTGCATTGATCGTGTTTCTTCTCTGTTTGCCGGTATTGTCCCCTCCCAGTAGACGTTGCTTCGACGATGCGATCGATGACACCGATGAAGAGTTATGCTATCTTCGGAAGTGTCAGGCAAGCAAAACCCTCTTGTTCATTCCGATACAATCCCACTCTCTCGCTCCTGCTCTCTTTTACTGCATTAGGACAACAACGCTTCAACTGTTACTTGTTGCGGTAGTTGAACCCCTTTCCTCTGCATGACCTGTCATTGTCACAGTAAATAGATGAAACCCACTAGCATGAGTAGGAGTTGTTTGAGCCCTGATGTGCCAACTCATTCATGCTTGTTTGTCATGCCTGCTATTGCTTAGAGTTGTGTCAGGTCTGATTCATCGGGAATGAATTGGAAAGTTGTGAACATGTCCTACTGTGTGAGAGCTAAGTGTGTGAACACGATTTGGTAAAGGTAGCGGTGAGAGGCCATGTAGGAGTACATGGTGGGTTGTCTCATTGAAACCGTCCTCAGGAACTGAGTTCTGTGTTTGTGATCCATGAACAGTTACTACCACACATTGGGTTCCGGTAACTCGACCCCTCTCGGCTTATTAACCGCCTCGATCTCTGTCCAGGAGTTGCAACTAGTCTCTGGTGTTTGTAGGTAGTGTTAGTAGTCTACCAAGTGGCACCCGGTACAGGTGGGCTTGGGACAGACTAGGCACACGTGGCCTGGTGTACCGAGTGGCACCCGGATGGTGGGCTTGGGAACCCTGCACACATCGTTTGGGGCCGTGAGCGACACCCCGGCCGGATCTTCTTGCGGATGGAACCCGAATAGGCGATAAACCTGGACTAGAGACTTGTGTGGTTAGTCAGGTCGTGGCCGACTCCCTCGCCAGGCTTCCGCTTGAAGGTTGCCGAGGTACACGACGTGTACATGGTGGTAAGTGGCGAGAGCGTGTGTGACGAAGTACACCCCTGCAGGGTTAATATGATCTATTCGAATAGCCGTGTCCGCGGTAAAGGACTTCTGGGTTGCCTATAACAGTTCATAGACAAGTGAAAGTGGATACTCTAAAATGCGCAAGATAAGCGTGAGTGCTATGGATGGCGTTCTCGTAGGGGGACGGGAGCGGATCCATAGTGGTGTATTGATATGGTGAATATGTGGACTCGTGTGCGCCACCTCAAAAGAGTTATTTGCAGTCATAGTTCAGGATAGCCACCGAGTCAAAGCTGGCTTGCTGCAGTTAAACTCCACCACCCCTTTTGTTGATACCGATGCATATGTAGATAGTTCTGATGTAAGTCTTGCTGGGTACATTTGTACTCACGTTTGCTTATTTTATGTTTTGCAGAGAGACGTCAGTCTCGCTAGTAGTTCCGTGTGGACTTCGACGTTTAGCTTGTTACCTCAGCTACGATCTTGTGCCCTCGGCAGGATCTGGTAGATAGTCAGGCTTCTCAGCCCTTTTCATTTGTAGATGTCTGTACTCAGACATGTTAAGCTTCCGCATGTGCTTTGACTTGTATGCTCTGAATGTTGGGTCATGAGACCCTTGTTTGTAATATCTGGCTCTTCGGAGCCTAATGAATAAATACTCTGAGTCGTAGAGTCTTGTTGTGATGCCATGTTGTATTTGCACATATCGAGCATATTGTGTGTATGATTGAAATGCTTGGTATGTGTGGGATCCGACAATCTAGTTGTCTATCCTTAGCAGCCTCTCTTATGGGGAAATGTAGTCTAGTGCCACCTTGAGCCATGGTAGTCCGCTACAGCCCGGTTCACCGGAGTCCTGCTAGCCCCGCACTACTGCTCTGGACACTTGACTGGCCGGCATGTGTTTCATATCGTTCCTGTGTCTGTCCCTTCGGGGAAATGTCACGCGGTGACATCCGGAGTCCTGCCTAGCCTGCTACAGCCCGGGTTCCCGGAGTCCTGTTAGCCCAGTGCTACAGCCCGGATTCGCACGCTGCTGACCGACACGTTCGATGTTGATTCATGTATGCCTGTCCCCATACGTTAGCGCCGCTTTGGGTTTGCGACTAGCCATGTCGGCCCGGGTTCTCTGTCATATGGATGCTAGCGACATTGTCATATACGTGAGCCAAAAGGCGCAAACGGTCCCGGGCCATGGTAAGGCGACACCCGTGGGAGTACCGTGCGTGAGGCCGCAAAGTGATATGAGGTGTTACAGGCTAGATCGGTGTGACTTGGAATCGGGGTCCCGACACTCAGTTTTTCCCCGCTATCCTTATTTCTTGGACGAGTACGGATCTTTTTCCGTCCGCTTGATAATAATGTGGTTGCGACCTTCGTGTCCCGCTACATGATTACCGAGTGCGTCCTCACCTCCGAGCTAGTCCAGGTTGGTACCTGGCTAAGCTAGCACTTGGTGTAGCGTTGTTTACACCAATTCTTCCACACATTTATTCGTCCTCGTGCACAACGTCATAGCATGCTAGATCGTAGAGCCGGAGATCCCGCGAGATTTCTGTGCTTAAGTAGGCATGCATATTGTGTGACTAGCAGTAATATGTGATTGTGTGTGAATTGATTGTTGTTGTGTGTTTTTTTAGTTGAGTTTTCTTTTGCTTCTTTCTTTTTGGGCCCCGGTGTTACATTATTTCCCCCTATAAAGAGTTGCTCATCAACTGACACCGGACTCGAAGAAGTAATAAGTATTCCAAATATTTGGAAGAAGCTCAGCTAAACATTATGGCCTTCTCAGTCAACCGCATGATATAAGGAATATCTGCTCAGAATACCAATTGTGTCCTGGGTTGATTATCCGCATCAATTCTACAACAGTAATGATCCAGCCAGCAGAAAGACAAGTCAGATGCAAGACCAACGGTATATTTTTCAGTCAAAGGTATGGATCATAGGCAAGGTTTTGGCTCAGCAATAAATGATACTTGAAATATGTTATACTCCAAGAGAAAGTCAGGATGTGATATGCTCAAGGAAGACATTCAAACAAATTTTCTCATGCAAATGATCAGCCGCAAAATATTATGGACGTGTGCATGGATTTCAGTCTGCATATCAGTATGAAGTTTTGGATATAAGAAACCCAGCATTATTCCACACGCTATCGGAAGAAATGTATGAGGAAGGGCTCCTCGATTTTTCCTCAGCATGATATGTGAACTATTTCCGGCCCACGGTACCCGGTCTTTCTCAACAAGGTACCTCGGTAAAAGCTTCTGACAGACGGAAATGAATTTTTCTCAACAAGCAAACCCGAGGAGAAGCTTCTCAATTACGGAACTCAATTTTCTCCAGCACAATAATCCGACCAAGCTTCGTGTGTAAGTTATCGAGATTTCTTCTGCACGCTACCCAAACAAAAGCCTCGAGCAGAATCTAAGAGTCTTCCTCAGCAAGCTACTCAGATGACTTCCCTCGTAAGCCACCCAGTCCGCGTTAGTACCACACTATGCACCGTTCTCAGAGATTATATGATGAGTTGGCAGTATATGGCAGTACATCTCAAGGATCAGATTCGCAATAATTTTTTCAGAGGAACAATTCAGTCAAAACATATGCCTGCCACAATAATAGGGTATTCAGTTGCATATGATTATTATACATATGGTACACATGTATCCCGGGTCAGATCGGTCACTTATACGGGATACGGCACTGATCCAGCAGATATACCTAAGAAAGCAATGAGCTCCGTACAGCTACAAACCCCGAGTATATGTCATATATGTGCGAACACAGGTCAGAAAATAAGCAGAAGGAATAATGCCAACAATATTGCACTAGCCACAGTCATGGTCATATGAAGAATCAAGGACATGTGTGGTCAAGTATTTCAGAAGGTATCCTGACAAAGAAAATCATGACCGTTAAAGGGTGAGACTGACAACAAAGGTATGATGATTTTGCACGACCATCAGGGTCCTGATACCCCAAGTCAGTTGGAGGCCATAATTCCATATGGATCCACAAAGACATACACCTTCAGCGGCCTACTCTATTTACAAGGATTTTCATATCTCGCTGACCGCTTGATATGGTTAGTGCGGAATATCCAAGTCTGTTCTGTCAGATTCAAGATTCCTTTGCAACCTCAACAGTTTGACCTCAACGGCAGAGTTAAAACATATCACAGCGTATTACCAAAAATGGGTATACCGACAAAATGAGAAAGTCAAAAGCCGAATAATCAGCTCAGACCCGGTATACTCGCCGACGGAATCAAGTACACGGTCAGTTTGTCAGGAAAAGCATTTGTCCGTCAGCCCCTGTCGGGCAAAGTCTCAAGATATAAATATTTGAGGCTCGAGCCAAAGGAAATAAATCAAGATAAATCAGTGCACCTATGAGCACTCAGATCCCGTCAGAAGATGGCCATGATTAAATCTAAGCATTTATTGAACCCAGAAGGCTTGCAGCAACCCCATGACAGAAATAAAAAGGTTCTCATGACCAAAAGGAAATTTATGATCAGATCCATCGGACATCACCGCAGATATGAGAAAATCAACGTCAGCAAAAGGATTCGGTATATGAGCAAAGACCCATCAAAATTTGGGGAAAAGCCACCCCAGAGCAAGGTAAGTTGATCATCTGAATCTTGGGGTAACAATAAATAAAGGAAAAAGGATGCCCGAGTTGGAAACGGTATCCTCAAGTCATACTTGTTCCCAGAGCAACTAAATCTCGAGGACAAGATTTCTTTAAGGGGGTAAGAGTTGTAACAGGCTGGATTTTGGCCTTTTTCTTTTTCTTTTAATTTAATTGGTTTTTGCTCTGTTTTTCTTTTTGGAGTGGTTCTGTGGCCTTATCACCTGGGAAATCATCCTCTTTTTCCCTCCCAAGTGGCTCATCATTCTCAAAAACTTGCCAAGATCATGTCACTCCACTTCTTGACCAAACCCTAATTTCTTTTTCTCAGGAATATTCCTCTTTCTATTAAAGGAATAACCCTGTCTGCCCTAGGTTGTGAAGCAACCTTTATTTCCATCACTCCTAAAATTCCCAAATAATTCTCATAAACTGTTTGGATCATATCTTTCTCAAATATGGCAAAATATTTCATTTGTCATGTTTATCATCATGCTCAAATAATTCATTTCCTATTCTGCCCTAAATGGCACATTGTGAAGCAAGTGCTATTTTCCTTTTCCCAATTGATCTCCAACTCCTTGGACACCTTTTCCTGTCCATATCATTCCCACATGCCAAAATGCAACCTCATTTGCCTAGTAATTATTTAATTATGATTTTCCAAAGTTTCTTCCCAGAAAGAAGCTTTGTGAAGGAGGTGCAAGCTAGGCATATCCAAATGAGTTGCCATTTTGCATGATCCCTCATATCATCATATCATAGCCCTCCACCAAAGTAAAGCTCATGTAATGCCTCCATGTGAGCTCATCTTCAATTCTTTGATTCTGCCCAAAATTTTAGTTTGTGAAGCAAGTATATTTTATCTTGCTCCATTATGGCTGCCAATTTTTCTAGGCTTTCTATTATCCATATAACCTACCTCCACCCATTTTGGGCATGGTTCATCAAGCCATTCTTCCTCTAGAATTTGTGCAAGTTTCTGGTCAGCAAGGATGTTTGTGAAGCAAGTACCATTTTGGTGAATCCAATTGGTATGAAACTTATACAGCATCTTTATATGATCAAATCATGAAGCCTTGCCAAACTTGAGCTCAAGTGGCCACACCATTTGAGTGCATCATCCAAATCTCATTTCTGGACCATTTTGGTTAGTTGCAAAGCAACTATGATTTATCTTGATCCAATTCTTCTCCAAGTTACCAGGATGAAAGTCCTTCTTTACCTCAACCTCGCAGACAACTCCATTGGATCCAAAACCCTTCCTGTTTATCACTAGTGCTCACCCAAGTTTACTGCAGTAAACGTCAGTGGGTTCTTACCGTTTAACTAGATCACTTTTAACCGAGCTACCACCGGAGTTGAAACCTACACTGGATGAACTTACCACTAGACAACATGTTCAAGCCTCTCACCCCCCTACATGCCAGTGCATGCGGTGACCGCGTTAATGGCATCACTGTGCACGTGCTCTGTGTGCAGTGGCCGCGCCCTGTGGCTGTTTGTGCTTCGCCCCCTCCTCCTCTCGTCGTCTTCGCGCATGTGAGCGTGTCCAACAGCTAGCCTGCATCATCGCCGTCCCCCTGGACCCCTCTCCCCTCCAGCAGCTTCCTCACCGACGCTCGCCGCCGAACGCCCACGGGAGCACAGTGCCCCGACATGTTTTAATGGTGCTCGGCCTCTTCCTCTGCTCTCCGGCATCGCCTACCCCCCTGTGAGCTCTGAATCAATAGCTCGTCGTGTTCCCGCGCCCTCCCGTGCTCGCTGGCCGTTGCCAGAAGCATGGCCGGGCATGCCCGGCAGCACCTGAGCCCATCTCCCTCGCCCGACTATAAATAGCCATCCCCGAGCCCTCCCGAGCACCTCACCAGCCTCCACTCGCTCCACTACGCCTCCCCAGCCCCTCGTTTGAGCTCAAGGAGCTCTCCTGCCCTCCCCTGCCCGCCATGGCCGCCGTTCGGCTCCGCTCAAATTCGAGCGAGTCAACGCCCATCCCTCCACCTCTCCATCCCCAGAAGCACGCCCAGACCCTGGCGAATCTCTCCCTCTCCTCTTTTCCTCGCCGGAGCTACCGTGGCCACGCGCCCAAGTCCCGGCCGCCGCCTTCGTCCTCGGCCGCAGCTAGCGCCCTCGTCCCGCTCCATCCTGGCGCTGCTGCGGGGTCCAGGAGGATGCAGCACTTCTCCCCGCTCTCGCCGGTGTCTTCACTCCAGCGGGAGGTGGCCGGAGTTGGCCGGGCCGGCGCTGGCCTCGCTGCTGCCTCGCCCCTCCTCTGCTCTGCATGCGCGTCGGGGATGAGACGGAGAAGGAGGGAGGAGAGAGAAGGATAAGGCGGGCCCCCCATGTCCTCCTCTGCCCGTTGACCCGCCCGTTCCACATGGATAAGTGACGGGACCCACCCGCGTGGGACCCGCCCATCAGTGACCCTGGAGCCCGGCCCCGCCCCTGCTGACTGGATTAAGTGGAGGCGTAAACACTTGAGTACGTTTTCGTTTCCAGAAAGCATATTTTCCCTCTACTTCGGCCAAAGTACGTTTCCCTTTTCTGAAAGCGTATTTCCTTCTTCTGTTATCGGGAGTGCGTTTTCCTGTTCAGAAAGCATATTTCTGATTTTGCGCCTCTGCCTTATCCACTCAGGGACCTGTTTGCCAAGAAATATTCACAGATTGGTCCTTCTTCTTCCACACCTTATAACTCCGCAACCGTAACTCCGAATGAGGTGATTCCAAAGCCCACTTCTTCGTTTCGTCGAGCCCGTTCTGTTGGTATCATTTTCACCATGCCTTGACATTCCAAAAATGCCCATTTTTCCCTTGCCTTTAATCAGCCCCTTCCGAGAGAGTTCTGTTTGCCGCGATTCGTTCCGTGAGCTTCTCACACTTTCTCCCGGTGATTTCTTCCACCCCAGGCAAGCCACACCCTCCATTTGCATGATTGCAATGCAGTGACATGGTTTATTCATTTGAACTTGTTTAAAATATTGTGTTAGCTATGTATGATTTGTTCATGGCATTTCTCGGAGTATTGTTTGATCTTGATATTGCCATGATATTGCTTGGAGTTCTAGGATTAATATTTTGATGATTATGTGGATGACATGTGCCTTTGGATTCTTAGTGGCTATTATGTTTATTCCTCATGATGGTATCTGGTATTATTTTGGAGTATTACTTTGGATATCATGCTGCCTTTGGATTATTAGTGGTTAGTATGCTTATTTTCATGATGCTAGTTGATGTTCGGTTACTTGGAGTATTATTTTCGGAGATGATGTGTACATGTGGATCTTAGCCGAATAGCTTTATTCTTGTTATTGCAGTAGTAGGACTATTCTTTTCCTATTCGTCATGATAGTAGTGTTGTGCTACCCTTGGAGTATTTTGAGATGATGAGATTATGCTTGGATTATTTGTTGGATATTGCTATGACTTGGATTATAGGTTGATAGATGATATCGGAGTATCAGTAATTACTATTATATTTTGGGGTTAAATTCCGTCATTAAGTTGGTCAGGTGCCACTGAACCGGGCTTTTTCCAGTGCAACCAAATTTTCCTTTTATGGGAAGGCCCTAATGCGGTCTATTGTCGTGCCTCTCGTCGGTGCCTCCAACTAGGGAAGGTTATGGGCATGCTTACCCTGGCCCGGTAAGCAGACATAACCTTGTGTGCCCGTTGTTGTTGTTGTTGTTATGGATCCGGTCCCCATGAGGGACGTTTTGGCCACGACGGTGGTCGTTGTGTCTTTGGTAGACACGGGGCCACCCAGGACTAGCCCAGTGGGGAGTGAGTCGGAGTGGCCGGGAGAGTGTCATGGCAGTAGATCGGTTTTGTCGGAACGCCGTTGGTCCACCCGAATGGGAGTGCGAGGCCATGGGTTCCGTGGTGTGGGTAAAGTGCGCTACCTCTGCAGAGTGTGTGTAATTAAATCTATCGATAGCCGCGTCCTCGGTCATGGGCATGGGTTCGTACTAGGTCCCACCATTCGAGCAACACTCACATGACGGAATGACTTATAGATAATATATATATGTTGATATTTTGAGCAGTACAGATTGGCAGGATGTTGATGATGATGTTAGAGACCAAGTGTTGGTCATGGTAGTGATCGCCGGAAAGATCACCGTTTGAGACCAAAGTGTTGGTCATGGTTGTGATCGCCTGAATGATCACCGTTTGGTTTTGACCACGAGGTGATCGAGATGGTTTATTGCTTGGTCGGTTTGCCAAGAGAGAGATGGTTATGGAGATCTCAGATGGTTATTTATCAGTATTGTAGTAGTTTCATCTCATGGTTAGCAGTTGCTTCATCATGGTAGTTGTTAATTAATTAACCTGTTATTGCTATGTTATTGTCTTGCCTTGATGTTTATGGTTGTTGTGAGCTTGCAAATACATTCAATGTACTGACCTGGCTTGTCATGCCAGATTGCAGGTGCTGCCGTGATTGCTTGATTGTTTGTTGAGGTGTCTGTTCGTGCGAGCTAGATCGTGTCCCAGCCAGAGTCCCTGCGGAGTGGTGTTCACCACCTTCGTCGTTGTTCCGCTGCTATAAGTTTTCCGCTGCTACGAGTTGTTCCGCTGCTAGCATAGAGCAAGTGTAGTATCGCAGGCGTAGTGTCGCCATGCTGATGTGATCATTGTAACATCAGACCCGTGTAATTATTATTCTTGTAATAAGAGCTGATTTGTTCTATGTCAAGCTGTGCCGTATTCCAGAGACTTCTCCTCGATCTCTGGGCTGGAATACGGGGCGTTCCGGTTTCTCTGAGCCGGGGTGCCACAATATGAGTTGTTCCAAGGACTGAAATTGGGATTTCAGGCTAGTGCCCACGTCAAGAGGTATGAGACCTCTGACAAGTTTCTTAAGCCTGCAAACTAAGGAGAAAAGCTCAATCGTTGAGCATGTGCTCAGATTGTATGAGTACTACAATCACTTGAATCGAGTGGGAGTTAATCTTCCAGATGAGATAGTGATGGTTCTCCAAAGTCACTGCCACCAAGCTACTAGATCTTCGTGATGAACTATAACATATCACAGATAGATATGATGATCCTTGAGCTATTCGCGACACCGCGAAAGTAGAAATCAAATAGGAGAATCAATTGTTGATGGTTAGTAAAACCACTAGTTTCAAGAAGGGCAAGGGCAAGAAAGGGATACTTCATGAAACGGCAAATCAGTTGCTGCTCTAGTGAAGAAACCCAAGGTTGAACCCAAACTCGAGACTAAGTGCTTCTGAAATAAGGGGAACGGTCACTGAAGTAGAACTACCCTAGATACTTGGTAGATGAGAAGGCTGGCAAGGCCGACAGAAGTATATTGGATATACATTATAATGTGCACTTTACTAGTACTCGTAGTAGCACCAGGGTATTAAAATACCGGTTCGGTTGCTAAGTGTTAGTAACTCGAAATAAAAAGCTACGGAATAAACGGAGACTAGCTGAAGGTGAGATGACGATATGTGTTGGAAGTGTTTCCAAGGTTGATGTGATCAAGCATCGCATGCTCCCTCTACCATCGAGATTGGTGTTAAACCTAAATAATTGTTATTTGGTGTTTGCATTGAGCGTAGACATGATTGGATTATGTTTATCGCAATACGGTTATTCATTTAAGGAGAATAATGGTTACTCTGTTTATTTGAATAATACCTTCAATGGTCTTGCACCTAAAATGAATGGTTTATTGAATCTCGATCGTAGTGATACACATGTTCATGCCAAAAGATATAAGATAGTAATGATAGTACCACATACTTGTGGCACTGCCATGTGAGTCATATTGGTATAAAACGCATGAAGAAGCTCCATGTTGATGGATCTTTGGACTCACTCATTTTTTGAAAGTTTGAGACATGCGAACAATGTCTGTTGGTTTATACGCATGAAGAAACTCCATGCAGATGGAACATTTGGACTCACTTGATTTTGAATCACTTGAGACATGCAAATCATACCACATGGGCAAGATGACTGAAAGGCCTCATTTTCAGTGAGATGAAACAAGAGAGCAACTTGTTGGAAGTATACATTTGATGTGTGCAATCCAATGAGTGCTGAGGCACGCAGTGAATATCGTTATGCTCTTATTTCACAGATGATTTGAGTAGATTCTAAGTATATTTACTTGATGAAACACAAGTCTGAATTATTGAAAGGTTCAAGTAATTTCAGAGTGAAGTTGAAGATCGTCGTGACAAGAGGATAAAATGTCTATGATATGATCATAGAGATGAATATCTGAGTTATGTGTTTGGTACACAATTAAGACATTGTGGAAATTGTTTCACAACTAATGCCGCCTGGAACACCATAGTGTGATGGTGTGTCCGAACATCATAGTTGCACCCTATTGGATGTGGTGCATACCATGATGTCTCTTATCGAATTACCACTATCGTTTATGGGTTAGTCATTAGAGACAACCGCATTCACTTTAAATAGGGCACCACGTAATTCCGTTGAGATGACACCGTATGAACTATGGTTTAGAGAAACCTAAGCTGTCATTTCATAAAAGTTTGGGGCTGCGACGCTTATGTGAAAAAGGTTTATCCTGATAAGCTCGAACCCAAAGTGGATAAATGCATCTTCATAGGACACCCAAAACAGTTGGGTATACCTCATATTTCGGATCCGGAAGCAAAAGTGATTGTTTCTAGAAATGGGTCCTTTCTCGAGGAAAATTTTCTCTCGAAAGAATTGGGTGGGAGGATGGTGGAGACTTGATGAGGTTATTGAACCGTCACTTCAACCAGTGTGTAGCAGGGCACAGGAAGTTGTTCCTGTAGCGCCTACACCAATTGAAGTGGAAGCTGATGATAGTGATCATGAAACATCGGATCAAGTCACTACCAACCCTCGTAGGTCGACAAGGATGCGTACTATTTCAGAGTGGTACGTAATCCTGTCTTGGAGGTCATGTTGCTAGAAAACAATGAACCTATGAGCTATGGAGAAGCGATGGTGGGCCCGGATTCCGACAAATGGCTCGAGGCCATAAAATCTGAGAGGATCCATGTGTGAAAACAAAGTATAGACTTTGGAAGAACTACTTGATGGTCGTAAGGCTATTAGGTACAGATGGATTTTAAAAGGAAGACGGACAATGATGGTAAGTATCACCATTAAGAAAGCTCGACTTGTCGTTAAGATGTTTTCCGACAAGTTCAAGGAGTTGACTACGGTGAGACTTTCTCACTCATAGCGATGCTAAGAGTCTGTTGGAATTGTATTAGCAGTTACTGCATTATTTATGAAATCTTGCAGATAGGATGTCAAAACATTGTTTCCTCGACAATTTTCTTGAGGAAAGATTGTATGTGATACAACTAGAAGGTTTTTGTCAATCCTAAAAGATGCTAACAAGTATGCAAAGCTCCAGCAATCCTTCTAAGGACTGGAGTAAGCATCTCGGAGTTGGAATATACGCTTTGATGAAATGATCAAAGATTTTGGGTTTATACAAAGTTTATGAGAAACTTGTATTTCCAAAGAAGTGAGTGGGAGCACTATAGAATTTCTGATGAGTATATGTTGTTGACATATTCTTGATCAGAAATGATGTAGAATTTCTGGAAAGCATATAGGGTTATTTGAAAAGTGTTTTTCAATGGAAAACCTGGATTAAGCTACTTGAACATTGAGCATCAAGATCTATAAGGATAGATCAAAAACGCTTAATAGTACTTTCAAATGAATACATACCGCACAAGATTTTGAAGGAGTTCAAATAGATCAGCAAAGAAGGAGTTCTTGGCTGTGTTATAAGGTGTGAGCATTGAGTAAGACTCAAGATCTGACCACGGCAGAAGAGAGAGAAAGGACGAAGGTCGTCGCCTATGCTTTAGACGTAGGCTCTATAGTATGCTATGTTGTGTACCGCACCTGAAGTGTGCCTTGCCATGAGTCAATCAAGGGGTACAAGAGTGATCCAGGAATGGATCACATGACAACGGTCAAACTTATCCTTAGTAACTAGTGGACTAAGGAATTTTCTCGATTATGGAGGTGGTAAAAGAGTTCGTCGTAAAGGGTTACGTCGATGCAAACTTTGACACTAATCCGGATGACTCTGAGTAGTAAACCGGATTCGTATGGTAGAGAAGTTATTTGGAATAGCTCCAAGTAGCGCATGGTAGCTGCATCTACAAGATGACATAGAGATTTGTAAAGCACACACGGATCTAAAAGGTTCAGACCCGTTGACTAATAACCTCTCTCACAAGCGAGATATGATCAAAACCCATCGGTGTTGGATTCATTACAATCACATAGTGATGTGAACTAGATTATTGACTCTAGTGCAAGTGGGAGACTGTTGGAAATATGCCCTAGAGGCAATAATAAAATGGTTATTATTGTATTTCCTTGTTCATGATAATTGTCTATTGTTCATGCTATAATTGTATTAACTGGAAACCGTAATACATGTGTGAATACATAGACCACAACATGTCCCTAGTGAGCCTCTAGTTGACTAGCTCGTTGATCAATAGACGGTTATGGTTTCCTGACCATGGACATTAGATTTCATTGATAACGGGATCACATCATTAGGAGAATGATGTGATGGGCAAGACCCAATCCTAAGCATAGCAAAAAATCGTGTAGTTCGTTTGCTAGAAGCTTTTCTAATGTCAAGTATCATTTCCTTAGACAATGAGATTGTGCAACTCCCGGATACCGTAGGAATGAATTGGGTGTACCAAACGTCACAACGTAACTGGGTGGCTGTAAAGGTGCACTACAGGTATCTCCGAAAGTGTCTGTTGGGTTGGCATGAATCGAGACTAGGATTTGTCACTCCTTATGACGGAGAGGTATCTCTGGGCCCACTCGGTAATGCATCATCATAATGAGCTCAATGTGACTAAGTAGTTAGTTGCGGGATCATGCATTACGAAACGAGTAAAGTGACTTGCCGCTAACGAGATTGAACAAGGTATTGGGATACCGACGATCGAATCTCAGGCAAGTAACATACCGATTGACAAAGGGAATTGTATACAGGATTGATTGAATCCCCGACATCCTGGTTCATCTGATGAGATCATCGTGGAACATGTGGGAGCCAACATGGGTATCCAGATCCCGCTGTTGGTTATTGGCCAGAGAGCTGTCTCGGTCATGTCTGCATGATTCCGGAACCCGTAGGGTCTACACACTTAAGGTCCGGTGACGCTAGAGTTGTTATGGGAATTAGTGTGCAGTTACTGAATGTTGTTCGGAGTACCGGATGAGATCCCGGACGTCACGAGGAGTTCGGGAATGGTCCTGAGGTAAAGATTTATATATGGGAAGTCCTATTTTGGCCACCGGAAAATGTTCGGGATTTTTCGGTATTGTACCGGGAAGGTTCTGGAGTGGGGCCCACCTGCATGGGGGGACCCACATGAACGTGGGTAGTGGGGGCAAGGCCCCACACCCCTGGTCAAGGCGCACCAAGATCCCCCCTTAGAAGGAATAAGATCATATCTCGAAGGGATAAGATCAAGATCCCTAAAAAAGGGGGATAACAATCGGTGGGGAAGGGAAATGATGGGATTTCTTTCCCCCACCTTTGCCAACGCCCCAATGGACTTGGAGGGCAAGAAACCAGCCCCCTCCACCCCTATATATAGTGTGGAAGCGCATGGGAGCCGCAACCCTTCCGCTGGCGCGGCCCTCTCCCTCCCCAACACCTCCTCCTCCTCCGTAGTGCTTGGCGAAGCCCTGCCGGAGAACTGCAAGCTCCACCGCCACGCCGTCATGCTGCCGGAGCTCTCCCTCAACTTCTCCTCTCGCCTTGCTGGATCAAGAAGGAGGAGACGTCCCCGGGCTGTACGTGTATTGAACGCGGAGGCGCCGTTGTTCGGCGCTTAGATCGGAATCAACCGCGATCTGAATCGCTGCGAGTACGACTCCTTCATCCGCGTTCTTGTAACGCTTCCGCATCGCGATCTTCATGGGTATGAAGATGCACTCCCCTCTCTCTCGTTGCTAGTCTCTCCATAGATTGATCTTGGTGATGCGTAGAAATTTTTTAATTTCTGCAATGATCCCCAACACCAATATCTTTTTGGAAAGACTTTCTAAGCCGTCCGTGGTGTTGCAGGGGGAAAGTGTCAACACTAGTCCGGATTCGAAGACAACTCCAGATTCCGAACACATAGATATCATCGGCGGCTCAGCCACTGAAATAACACCATCGGCCCATCTCATTATGGCGGTCATCGCCCCATGGACGGAACCCTTCTTGGCCTACATTAATAGGAAGGAACTTCCTGAGGATCAGAGTGAAGCCCGCCACATTGTCCAGCGTTCGAAGGCATATAAGGTTCACGACGGAGAACTCTATAAGAAAAGCGCTACCGGAGTCCTTCAAAGATGTATCTCCGAGGAGGAGGGGCGGCAGCTCCTGGCTGAGATTCATGCCGGTCTTGGTAGGCACCATGCCGCAGCTCGGGCCCTTGTTACCAAGGCCTTCCGTACAGGGTTTTATTGGCCGACGGCCCAAGCAGATGCACAGGACCTTGTCCAACGTTGCGTCGGATGCCAACCAAAGCCATATACCCCCACTGCCCTACAAACAATCCCCATCACTTGGCCTTTTGCGGTCTGGGGACTGGATATGGTTGGACCCCTTAAAGGAGGAAGCCATAAGAAAAAATATTTGCTGGTCATGGTGGAGAAATTCACTAAGTGGATAGAAGCCAAACCAGTTAAAACGGCCGAATCCGGGCCGGTGATAGAATTCATATCCGGTGTTGTACACCGTTATGGTGTTCCGCACAGTATCATCACCGATAACGGCTCCAACTTCACAGACGACGAAGTGAAAACCTGGTGCGCCAATCTGGGCATCAAGCTCGATTACGCCTCTGTCTATCACCCATAGACAAACGGTCAAGTCGAAAGAGCCAATGGTCTCATTATGAGCGGCATTAAGCCCAGACTAGTGCGGTCTTTGAAGGAATCAGACAAGCACTGGGTTGAGGAGCTCGACTCCGTACTTTGGGGGCTGCGGACCACGCCCAATCGCACTACCGGATACACACCTTTATTCATGGTGTACGGCGCCGAGGCAGTATTGCCCTGCGACATTATTCATGACTCACCTCGAGTGCGCATGTATGAAGAAAGAGAGGCCGAGCTCGATCGGCAGGATAGCTTAGATGCCCTGGAGGAGGAGCGCAACGTCGCAAAAGCCCGTTTCGCATTTTATCAACAGCGGGCTCGCAGGTATCAAAGCAGAGAAGTGCGGGCCAAAACTTACAACGTCAGGGAACTCGTTCTACGCCTACCTGAGAAGAAAAAGTACAAACTCAAGCCCAAGTGGGAGGGTCCCTTCATCATCGACGAAGTTCTCACCGGAGGGGCGTACCGCTTGCGTGATGCGTCAGACAATCGACTAGAGCCGAACCCCTGGAACGCGGCCAGACTCCGAAGATTCTATGCCTAGCGTCGAACTCTTTGTTCGTCTCCTTCCTCTTATTGTTTTCATCATTTTTTCTCTCTTTTCGTTTTTTCTCTTTAGCCTTCCTCTTATTGCGGTTAGACCATGCACCCCGACGCATACATCTCCAAGTACGTACGTCCATCATAGCTGGGGGCTTCTTGGACAGAAGCTTGCTATTACTATTTCCCGAGCATCAAGCTCATCACATATGCGTTTTCTCCCACATGTACCTTTTCTTTGCCATTATATTCATTGATATGACTTAAGTTTTGGCCAAGCTGGGTTGCCTCGCTCCTATGCTTATGCCCTACGTTCCCGTTAGTTCGGCTAGGGCATAAAGGGAGCACCTATGTGATTGTTACTGCCGGGTCATCCGGATGTGTACCTCAGACTGGGTGAAGCCGAAAGCTAGCGTTCTTAAGGGAATATTCGGTCGATGAACTAAAAGATGTTTTTGCACTCGTTCCATTGTGAACCCCCAGAAGTTATACACACTGCGATTTTTTCATCACGGTCCGGACATGCACATAAATGCATGCACCCCTGGGAAAGGAACCCTTAACGGAACTATTCTCTCTGGAAGATGTTTCTTACAATTTTAATGTAATATAACATAACTAGCCGGATACAACTTGTCTGTTCAAGCAACTATGACCCCTACGCCTGGTTTCCACGCATACCCCGGTTTATTTTGCCGCTCAGGTATTCGGAAACACTCCGCACCTTCAGGTCGAGAGGTCGAAGCGAAAAGGTCGGCCATGACAATCGTTTTACAATCCAGCTCGAAGGAAAGTACATAGTCACTTAGGACTTAAAAACTTCCTCCTCTATACCATCCAACAGGCGGTCTAATTTACAATCCTGTTGGGAATATCTAGCAGCCACCTCTACTTGGTCATATGCTAAACTAACGGGAATCTCTTCCCCATTTGACCCTAGCGGTCCGACCCGAGCCATGTGATTCAGATCCAGCTTGGTATACCGCATTTTTACCATGGCCCAGGCCTCTCGCGCACCCTCTCGGTAGGCCGATATCTTCCATAGTTGGATACGCCGCCGCGCTCCCTTGAACAGCTCCACAAGCTTCTCCATACTCCCTGGAGGGGAGTCGGATGGCCATAAGGACTTGGCCACACTCCACATTTCCTGCCGAGCTTGCTCATGCAACTGCGACAGCCCTTGCAGAAGATCACTTGATGATCCGGACACCTCCTCTTCGGGACGGCCCGTCAATATACCTGCAATCACAGCTATATCAGCTACTTTTACTTCCAAACTGTTATAGGGTCAATACGGCCACATACTGAATATGCCGCCTCGCAGTTTTTTGTTCTCTTTCACGGAGTCGGCTAGCTGGGCCCGCACATCCTTCAGCTCTTCGCCAAGTTGGGTATTTGCATGTTGGAGTTTGTTTTTCTCCTGTCTGACACGGGTCAAAACCCGCTCGCCTGCGACATGCAGTCTTTTCGACTCTTTTTCCTCCAATTGATCCGATGATCCTGTTATGAGATAAAGCCGCAGTGTTAACATGGTCGCTATGCAATAACTGTTTCTCGATGGAGGTAAATATCACCTGAAGACACCGCCTTGGATTTTTCCAGTTCGGCGGTCACTGCGTTTAACTGCGTCCGGCAGTTTTCTAGCTCTCGGGCTAGCACATCGTTCTTCTCCGACAGAACCTGATCATGCCGCGATCCTCAAATCAGTTGTTCTAACTACTTTAAGTCTTGGGGGCTACTGGCATACGGTTATCATACTGAGACACAGTAAACTTACATGCACATCTTTTAAATGCTGCTTTGTGGCTCTGCTAAGCCCATCTCGAGCAGCTCGGATGTATGCATCAGCCGAGCTGAAGGCATTAAACGCCTCTTCCGAAAAGCGGGGGTCTCGTAAATTGGCCCACCGATGCCAATGATTCATGGCGCTCTCCACTTCCGAGTTGGTGACGGACATATTTTCCGAGCCCTCGGCCGAAGGACAGTCCGACGTCACTCCCATATCGGCCCCCGTCCCCTCGGCTGAGGATGGATCCTGGCTGTTGGGAGTATTACTGACCGGACCCATGGACGCAGTCCGGCGGACTCTTTTCCTGATACAGGACGAACATGAAAGTCACGGTTGGATGCGACTATTAAGAAAACGTATTTGCAAACCCATACCTCCTTGATGAGGGCCCGACCGTGTCTTAGTTTTCCTTCCTCTTCGAAGGCTTGCCCGGTGCGGGAGCCGCTCTCTTCGGAGTCGCTCCTGGAGTAGCACGGTATGTAGAACGCCTCCCCTTCGAAGCATGAGACTGTGCGGTGGGTGAGGTAGAACGAGGGAACCCTTTCGGGGGAGATGTCTCCTGACTACTTACGTGCGAAGCAGGGAGAAGACCAGGGTAATCGGCGCTGATGGGCACTTCGGTGCCATCGTAGCTCGCCTGGTAAAACACGCCATTCTCGAGCACCACGAATATATCCGGATCCTCTTCGAATCCAGGGTCACGGTCCCGATTGTGGCCCTCGGGCTGCGGGGCGGGGCTGTGAAGCCCCTCGGAAATCTTTCGCCAATGCTGTTACAAATGGACGGGTTAATATTCATTGAAGCAAAGCTCAGGGAGTAGGGTGAGTAGAGCAAAAGAGTTGGGGGCTTACCCAGCTCGGAGGACTGTACATGGAATATCCTTCTTTGCGCGTGATGCGCAGGAACTCCTCTTCCTCACCCTTGAACAGTTCGGCCAATATTTTGGCTAGGGCGGCAGGGGTGTCCAGATCTTTCCTGCTGCAGCGGGAGGCGTCATCTTCTCCATTGTAGTTCCACATGGGAAGTCCTCTATATTGAAGTGGCTGAACCCCCCGCATTATGGAGGTCGCCGTCACTTCGACTATTGTGTATCCGGACTGGGCAAGCGTCCTGATCTTGATCAGGAGTTGACGGACTTCCACACTATCTTCCTCCTCGAGGCTCCGAGGGTGTCAGCTGTGGTGTTTCTTCAGAGGAACACTTGCAAACTCGCGGAGACCCCTTCGGACTGGATCTGGAAGTACCACGTCCTCGATGTAAAACCATTCAGAGGTCCACTCTTCGGAAGCTTTCTTTGGCGTGCCGGATAGGTATCCGTCTCAACAATACGCCATATTTCGGCTCCGCCCACTTAAAAAATCGACCCCTCATGGTTGCGCGGGACAAGACAAAATAACCTTATCCACAGATCAAAATGGGCCTCACAACCCAGGAATAGTTCGCATAAGGCGACGTACCCTGCGATATGCAGGATGGAGGCTGGGGTAAAATTGTGTAGCTGGAGGCCATAATATTCCAGAAGCCCTTGGAGGAATGGGTGGAATTGGAAATCCCACGCCCCTTAGCACATAGGGGACGAGACACACTCGTTCTCCCGTAGATGGATTGGGGAAATCCTCTGCCTGGGTTTTGCCGTTGAAGGAGGCCAACCCCGCTCGAACAGGGACCAGATCTGCAGGAGGGAGAAATCCCTGCGTTTGCAACTTCTCCAATTGAATGTGGGACACAAAGCACCTCTCCCACTCGCCTTTCTCTGGGTCAGAACGGGAGGAGGAGCTGGGAATGTTAGCCATGTTGGAATGGTCATTCCTGGCAATCTCTGAGGATTTTCTCCGCGTGGTGCCGAATGGATCTGAAACCCAATCTCTTTAAATAGACGCTCTTTCTTGCATCGCCGGGGTGTTGTTTGCAAAAAATACCCTGACCGTCCGCATTCGCCCGACACGTGGAAGCTAAAGTCATAGATGCACAGAAGCCGAGGGGTGCAGCATCGAATTATAAGCTGAATACATTACTTGGAAGTTGTCGGAGGAGGAACCCGCCTTGCAATGCCGAAGACTATCTACGCGCCGAACATCTCGTCATTGAAGCATGGTTCGGGGGCTACTGAGGGAGTCCTGGATTAAGGGGTCCTCGGGCGTCCGGCCTGTTAGCCGTGGGCCGGACTGATGGGCTGTGAAGATACGAAGACCGAAGACCGCCCCGTGTCCGGATAGGACTCTCCTTGGCGTGGAAAGCAAGCTTGACGACCGAATATGCAGATTCCTTTCTTTGTAACCGACCTTGTGTAACCCTAGATCCTCCCGGTGTCTATATAAACCGGAGGACTTAGTCCGGAAAGATATACTCATTACCATAGTCATACATGCTAGACTTCTAGGGTTTAGCCATTACGATCTCGTGGTAGATCAACTCTTGTAATACTCATATCCATCAAGATCAATCAAGCAGGAAGTAGGGTATTACCTCCATAGAGAGGGCCCAAACCTGGGTAAACATCGTGTCCCCTGTTTCCTGTTACCATCGACCTTAGACGCACAGTTCGGGACCCCCTACCCGAGATCCGCCGTTTTTGACACCGACAGCGATGAACTCCTGAGCACCGGGCACCTCATGCCTTGTGGCCTGATGAGGGAAGCATGCGGCGAAGCATGCCTCCACGTGCTGCCCGAGCACCTCCCTTGTGACGTTGTCTAGGTCTGAGGCCCTCCAGAAGAGAGCCCCCGAGCCCAGCCTGAGGAGGGCGCCTAGCGCGCCTCCCTATGCGAGGGAGGGAGGCGCCCCATCTTCGGGCGCAGGTCCTGAGGTGGTGCCGCTGGAGACGCCGCTCTCCTGAAGCCCTTGGTGGAGGAGCTGTTTCTTCTTCTTGGGGATGGCCTCAGGAGGGTACAGGGCGCCTTCGTTTTCCGGGTCTTCGGTCGCTGCGGCCTGGTAGGCGCGCTCGAGAGAGCACACCGCGTCCTTCTCCTCACAGGCGATCGTGATGACACCGCAGCTCCCGGGAATCTTGAGGACGTTGTAGCCGTGATGGGTCACTGCCATAAACTTGGCCAGGGCCGGGTACCCGAGGATGGCGTTGTACGACAGACGGATGTGGGCGACGTCGAAGTCGATGAGCTCGGTGCGGTAGTTGTCGCGCCTGCCGAAGGTGACAGGAAGGCTGACCTGCCCGATCGGGGTGGTGGAGCCGTCGGTCACTCCTAAGAAGGGCTTGGTAGGCTGTAGCTGATCGTATGGCACTTGGAGGCGGTCGAACGTCTTGACGGACAGGACATTGAGCCCCGCGCCACCGTCGATGAGGGTCTTTGTGACTTGGACATTGCTGATGATGGGTGAGCAGAGCATCGGGAGGGCGCCAGCAGTTACCGCGCACTTGAGTTGGTCAGAGGAGCTGAAGGTGATGACGCACTTGGACCACCTGAGCGGGTGCGTGGCCTCAAGCCTGGGAAGGGCCGCGTTCACCTCGCGAGCAAACTGCTTGAAGATACGCTGAGAGGCTGGGGCCTGAGCGCCACCCAAGATGCAAGCGATGGCGCGAGGCTCCTGGAAGCCCCCAGCCCCCTCATCCTGATGATGGTCATCATTCCTTCTTGGTGGCGGCGGCAGCAGAGGGAGACCAGCATTGCCCTGGGGGCGGTCCTCATGAGGCTGGTCCCTCCAGGCGCCCTCGCGAGGCTGGTCCTACCAGCAATCCTCACGAGGTCGGTCGCGGTACTCCTGACGGAGGCCGCGGTCGTCCCAGCGTCCTCCCCCGCGGCCGTAGCCTCGGTCGTTGTGCTTAGGGCATTGACCGGAGCGCCCATTGTGGATGGCCCTGAGCTCCTGGCAGCAGTTGGTATTGTGGCTGTGGACGTTGTGGAAGGTACAGAACGGGCGGTTGGCCTTGGATGACTCGGGGTGGTCACAGCCGCGCTTCATCTCTGGCTTCGCCGCGAGCACGGCAGCCCCCTTGCGCTTCACGTCCTTGGTCTTGGCCTTCTTGTCTTCCTAGTCGAAAGCTGGGAGCTCGAGGAGGGAGAGGCGTCCCTCCTCAGCCTTTGCGCACTTGGTCGCCATGTTGAACATCTCTAGAGTTATGCACAGGTCCTCGTGTATGGCGAGCTCCTCCTTCATCTTGACATCGCAGACGCCATCAGAGAATGCTGAGATGATTGCCTCGTCCGTTACCTTAGGAATCTTGAGGCGGACGCTGTTGAAACGCTGGATGTACTTCTACAGGGTCTCCCCTGGCTGCTACTTGATGCGCCGCAGGTCACCAGCAATAGGTGGGCAGCCGCGAGTGCCTTGGAAGTTCGCGACCAAGCGCTCGCGCATCTCGCCCCAAGAGGAGGTCGATCCCACGGTCAGGTTCAGGAGCCACGAGCGCGCGCTGTCCTTGAGGGCCATGGGAAACCAGTTTGCCATGACCTTCACGTCGCCATTAGCCGCCTCGACGCTCAGCTCATAGATCTGCAAGAACTCAGCAGGGTCGGGGGTGCCGTCATAGCGCGGAGGTAAGTCGGGCTTGAACTTGCCGGGCGAGACGACGCTGCGCAGCTCGGGGTTGAAGGCGCAGCAGCCCGCTGTGGTCACTGGGGCCCGTCGTGGAGGCAGAGCCCGGTCTTGGTACTCTCGCGCCGCCGCTGCGAGTGGCATGTGATCCTGACATGGTGGTGCAGGGAGCACATGAGCGCCTTCTTGCGGCCGCGGGATCTCTTGGCAGCTTCCTTCTTCACGCGCGGGCGCCCTGCGCGGCGGGTCGCGCCACGGGGCCACGCGTCTTGGGGCTAGGGCGGCGTCTTGATGCGGAGGTGGTGGAGGTGCTCCATGGGTACATCGCCCGCAACTAGAGGTGGGTGAGGCAGCGAGAGAGACGGTGCAGGAGAGCCCCCAGCGGCGCTGATGAGCTCGACAATACGGTCCAGCCAGTCTTCGTAGAGGTCGTCGACCGGGCGGTAATGCAGGAGCTCACGTGCCATGAGCAGCGCGGCCTGCGTGTCCGTGGGCGCGCGACGAGCGTGGGACGACGAGCCTGCCGGAGTCAGCGACGGGGTGGCGGTGCGTCCGTCCCGCCGCACGGAGGGGTGCAGCGATGAGGCTTGTTGCTCGTTTCCAGCCGGGCCGGTAGCATCGTTGGCAGCGGGTGATGGAGAGCGGTGGGGAGGTCCGCCGACGGGCGCCTTCTGAGCGACGCGAGCGAAAAGGGCAGCCCGGCGCTCAGCACGGGCTCGGCGAGCGTCAGTCATGAATGCGGCGGAGCAGTGGTGCAATGATCGACGAAAGAAAGGCTTCAGCGCACCCGTAGCTGGCACGCCAAATGTCGGATCGTTGGTTCCGGCAAACCCTTGAGGTTTGAACTCTAGGGTGCGCATGAAGAACACTCTCTTCCTAGCCCGCTCGCTCAACAATCTCACGGCCTAGCTCGACGAACCCAAGGAACAAGAGACACAAGGGTTTTTACTGGTTCGGGCCACCATTGCGGTGTAATACCCTACTCCAGTGTGGTGGTGGTGGATTGCCTCGTGGGCTGAGGATGAACTTGTACAATGGATGAACATCCTCCTAAGGAGAGGTGTTCTTTAGCTCGATGAGCTGGTGAAGTTAGGCAGCGGTCGAATCGATCTCCCCTCTGCCTATGGAGGTGGCTAGTCCTATTTATAGAGGTCCTGGTCCTCTTCCCAAATGTTTAGGTGGGAAGGGATCCCACAACGACCAAGTTTGAAGGGGGACAACTAGTACAAGCTATGCTGACAAAAGGTGGTCTTCGCCTGCCAAAGGCTCCGGTGGTGACGCTGTCGTGGGCTCCATGATGACCTCCATCCTGCCGTCCTACTGGCCTTGGTCTTGTTGCACCGATATGGAAACCTTTGCCTGACGCCTCGGGACTCCTCGCCTGCGCTTGCCTCTTTAGCACCAAAGAGGGAACTGGTACACTGCGCCCGCTGGCGCCCTCCTGGCCTTGATCGTCATGGCTCACATCACGTGAACCTCACGAGGTGCCCCTTGCATAGAGATCTCCGCTCCTCGGGAGCCAGCCTAGCGAGGCTGCCCCCCAGGAGGTCTTGGTGTCGTCCGCCTCACAAGGGTCTTGAGTGGTTGCTGCTGAAGATGGGCCGCACCAGGCCATTGGTGGAGCCACGCACAAGCCCGCAGGCAGGCAAGTCTGGGCATCCCCGGTCCCAGAACGCCGACATAAGGCTTTTCGTCATAGGTTTTATTGGCTGACGGCTCATACTGATGCAGAGGATTTGGTCAGTAAATGTGATGGCTGTCAAAAAATTTCAAGACGAGCTTATGTGCCGGCTCAAGAATTGAGGATGATTCCATTATACTTGGCCATTTGCAGTCTGGGGGCTATATATAGTTGGGCCTTTTAAAAGATCCAAGGACAAAAAGACTCACTTATTTATGGTGGTTGACAAGTTTACAAAGTGGGTTGAGGCAAAGCCGGTCAGCTGGTGTGATGCGGGAACATCGGTTCAATTCATCAAAAAGGTGATTTTTCGTTTTGGCTACCCTCACAACATTATCACTGATAATGGCACTAATTTGTCCAAAGGTGCTATGAAAGAGTTTTGTCAACGTGAACATATTCGTCTTGATGTGTCCTCTGTGGCTCACCCCCAGTCCAATGGTCAAGCTGAACGAGCCAATCAAGAAATCTTGAGAGGCATAAAACCCCAGCTTATGGTCCCTTTGCAGAGGACACCGGGTTGTTGGGTGGAGGAATTGCCCTCAGTGTTATGGAGTATCAATACTACCCCCAACAGATCTACGGGTTACATGCCTTTCTTCATGGTTTACGGAGCAGAGGCGGTTCTCCCTAGTGACATCCGTCACGACTTGTCCCGTGTGGCGGCTTATGTTGAAACTGATAATGAACAAGCATGTCAGGATGCTCTTGACCAGTTGGATGAAGTGTGTGACCTTGCGGCGGCTCATTCGGCGATTTACCAGCAAGATTTGTGCCGCTATCATAGTCGTCGGGTTAAAACCAGGACCTTTCAAGAAGGAGATTTGGTGCCCCGGCTCATCCAAGATCAAACTGACATGCACAAGTTATCCCCACCTTGGGAAGGGCCCTTTGTGGTCAGCAAAAACCGGAAGAATGGGTCATACTACCTTATCGATGTTCGAGACCACAAGGACTCACGCATGTCGGAGGGCTCCTTGTTATTGAACAGAGCTTTGTTGTCCCTTGTAATAGGCTTGGACGCCAGGTGTATTCACCAAAAATCCGGGTTATCCTACCTTTGTTTGCCTACCACTCCAACCACGTAATCCTGGAACGACTCGCCTTACTTTTGACAATCAATCTTCTAAAGACCCTGAATTTGTCAAAGTTAAAACAGCGATTGGTCATGTGAGGTCCGGCTTACGGGTTTGAATTAAGGGTTAACTCAGCGGCTGTGCGGCCCTTGAATAGCACTTGATATTGAGGCTTGGCAGCCTATGAATGCCTTTTTTTCTAATTTATATTTGCTTTGAATACTTTTTGAAATTCATCCTTTGTGCCATATGGATATATGGTTAAAAATTATTAAGGCCATGGTGCCTTATGATTCCTATTTGAATCTATCCGGAGTTTTGTTAACCCGGCCTGGCTTTGGACGCTAAGTCGCTAGTGTGATGATTATGGGCTTGGAGTTATGTGCTCTAAGTTTTGGGCTGTTACCGTTTGTTGTGCCTCGCATTGTAAGCCGGTAGTATGAATAAGTTGAACGGAGCACTGTGCTCTAAATATTTGGGCTGTTACCCTTACTGCATAGGGCATGATAAGCCGGCAGTATAGAAAAATATCACAGGGCACTTGCTCTCTGTTTGTATGCAGGGCTTATGACAACACGATCAGCAAAGTGGATAATGATTATAAGCATAAGTGCCAGATCTTTCACATCGGATCGGCGGCTTAAGAAAGTATTATGCAAATCAACATGCACGATGGCATGGCAGATCATTGTTTTCAAGCTAGCCTATTACAAGGCATCAAGCGGCCCAATTGATTAAGGGTTTTCAAGCAATATATGACGATGCAGATTAAGAACCGCCCTGTGGATCAATTCTCCTGGTCATGACGATTTGAGGCCTCCGGGTCATCCCGCACTGGTTCTTCTTCTTCCTCCATCGTCTGGAAGTTAGACGACGACCAATTGATGCCAGTCAAGGCTTGAAATTCAGCTTCGTCATCGATCAGCTCAGACGGATCGATTTCGGGGGCGAAAGTATGCTTACGGATTGGCAGGATGAGGTCCACAATTTTGTAAGCCGGTGTTGGCATTTTCTGATTGTCCCGGTTATAAGCTGCCTGGTACTTTGACAGATCTGTTTCCTCGGCAATAAGGCTCGCCGGCGGATGCATCTCTTTCACACAAGCAGCAAAATCCTTCTTATCAAAGGCAGACACGTCCTCTTTGAAGCTGGGGCAACCAGTGGCCAGCTCGGCCGGGTCTAGTTCTGCCTGCCACGCCTTAGCCCGGCTTCAAGCCGTAATGGCACTGGCTCTTGCAGCTGACCGCTTGATTTCGTCAATTCTTGCGGGCAGGATGGAAAGTTTGCTTAACACATCACTGAGAAGGGATGGTGCTTGATTGGTTGGTGAGATGGTGGCTATTATGCACTGAGCACCCGTGTATAGTTGTTCCACCAGGGTACAAACCGCCTTGAGCTTGATCAGCATTTCTTGGCCAAGATTGTTGCTCCTGGGACATGTTCAACACAATATGTGAGTAAGTCATCAGGTGGTTTACAGCATCAAAAATCACAATTGATCATGATATTTCAATGTTACTTACCAAAGATAGCGGCAGTCATCTGTGTAATATGACGTTTTAATCCGCTAAGCTTGATGGTGACCTCTTGCAAAGAAGTTTCGAAACTTTCTGCCCTCTGTATCAAGGCAGCCTTTTCTTCAGCCCAGGCGGTTCTCTCAGCATTAAACCTAGTTTTAAGCTTTTCCGTTTCATCCAAGCTAAACTTGAATTTGGAATCAGCCTTCTGGGTCTCAGCTTCTTGTGCTTCGAGCCGCGTTTTTAAATCGGTCAGTTGAGATTGAAATTGACTGAAGGCCTCCTGCAAGTAGCAGATTAAAACAAATATTCATAGTTATGCTACAGTTTAATACAAGGAAAAGTCCCAAGCCCTTTGCAAGCAATAGCACTTGGCACTTGGGGGCTAATGGGTGTTGAATGTTTCTTTTATGAAGCAGTGACAGACAAATCCGGTTCATAATTTTTCACATATAACCCAGCCTATGAGGGTTCTAAGATGAGATTTTTATTCACAACTGTGGTGATAAGTCCCGGCTTATTCATGATGATTAAACCGGCCCTTGGGGGCTATAGGTGCAAAGTTGATCATTACTATCAGAAGTCCCGGCTTAACTTAAATCAGTTTAAGTCGGCCCTTGGGGGCTACTGGTTTTGACTTTGATACATATTTTGCGCTATCTAAAAGTCTACAGCATATTCGATCCTCTCATATTCAGTAGACTAGGGGGCTGGGGGATCTATATCTATCTATCTATCTATCTATCTATCTATATCTATACCTACCTATACTAATTACAGACTCCCAGGAAATTACCACGTTAATTAGATTTTACGAGCTGTTCATTTGGTGGGACCGAGTTATTATGGTGTAGATTAACCCATAATTTTTTTTACATTGATTAGCTCATTTTTTTTAAGAAAAGAGAGATTAGCCAGCCCATAATATGAAAATGTACGGAAGACAAGATACTTTTCCAACTGGTAAAAAAGGTGTACACATCTGCGTGCACGCAGAATAGAAAAGGAAACCAACTATATCTCTTTGTTTAAAGATAATAATCACGCCTTGCTAGAAACGTGCAAATGAGGAAACGAAGTATATCTCAGTATATCTCTTTGTTTAAAGATAATCATTCCTTGCTTATCTCCTAGAACATGCAAAGCCATAAACTTCCTTTCCCAGCGCATGCACGCAAACTTTCCGCCGCTGTGTCCTGCTACCCGATATCTCACCGTAGTCACGGGCTCACGGCTGGCATGTCCCCACACCTGTGCTTGCATCCTTAGTCGTCCGTCGCATGCATCTACTTCACGGCAAGCACATAGGCGTCCTAGCATACATGATAACAAAGGCCGCCGTCATTACCGTGATGTTTACAGCTCCATGCCCTCTGGCTCGCCATCCGGTGTGCCGTCGCAAAGATGCTGCCGGCGAGCGCAATCACCGATGAGTGCCTGGGCTAGCGAGGATGCGCTGAGGCAGATGGAAAAGAAGGATTCGATGGGCTGACCAAGATGGGTTGTGCTTAAGGTGGAGGACGTGGCGAGGGTGGCATTGTACTGTTGTAGATAGAGTCTTCCTCCCATTGGCCATAACCTCCGTGTGTTCTCTTGCTCCCAGACATCTCCTCTCGCTCGCGCATTGCCTTCCTCCTCTGTTCACTACTCAAGAAATATATCTCCAATTGATTTCTTTTCATTGGCGGCGAGTTAGATCCAGCGGCAAATTACATCTCCCACCTGAATCTAACTGCACCAGGGCATGGCGGATAGGCTTTGGACTCTGCCTCCCGGTGCCACCAGCCTCTCATTGTATGTTGCTTTTATCTTGGAAAAGCGAGATTTGCATCCAGGTGATGAAGATCATCGGCTGATATATAACCCACTCCTACACACGTTATACAAAATTGTACGACGAACTGCCATGCAGGAGCTTCCACTATGCAGTTTTGATCAGAGGTGGTATACTAATTTTCTTATATAAATTACAATTTCTCTTTGGCATTCACCTCTGTATGCTATTTGTGTGCACTGCCTGAGGTAATATAAGTTCATCAATGTAAGATTGTGGGTTTAGTTTAACTAATTACATAGACAAGACAGCTTGCACGTATTAGTCCGTGATGACCAAAAAAGCACAGATGTATATTATATCCTCTCAAATCCATCACGCTACCAGATTTATTATTGTTTGCAGCATGGATATTCAGTCAGGCAAAGAAGCTTAATATTTTTATCTCAGATTTCATCTCTATTTATTTGTCTCAGTTTTTATGTTATACGTTATCATGACAACTTTTTCTTCTACACAAATCTTCAGTGATCCTCCCTGCCCCATTCCTCATCCCTGCCATGTAACGTACAACATCCAATTCTTTTTTTGCTATTCTATTAATAAGATCATTGTCTGCGTTGACCACATGCACTGCTAAATCTGCAATTATACAATCCAGCCAATGAAGTTGTCGATCGAGGAACCACTGATGCCCATCATACGAGTAAAAAAAGGTTATCTTTCAGTCCAGTTCGTTTTTGTGATGTCTTATACATGTTCTAATTATCAGTATGCAGTTGATTTCTCAATGGATTTTAATTTTGATCAGGTATGTTCTCTATTTTTGTGTAAGTTCTTTGAAGGATGACCAGTCCCGGGCAAGCTAGCATAATTTTCTTTGCAGATAGGCTAGCATCATTGTTGGTCATAGGTTATTGTCTGCAAGACTGCAAATGCTCATGTTCCATGCTATTGCATGTACGCAGAGATTTTTGACTTTATCCACACAAGCCACCAGGTCACGAAATTGGATGGATTATAATTAACCTTCCCATGAATCATATATGTCATTAGGTCACCGTGTTGCCGAACTTTACATCGTGTAATGCATCAGAGGCGCAGGTTAGATTTTCCTATCTTCTCTCGATTCGTTTTTCTGATTGTTCGGGTACTGAATTTGCATTGCTAATAAGTAAGAATTAGATGTCACATCAGTCCATGCATTGTAACTTTAATAAGTTAATCTAGGATAAAAATCTGATGAAATAAGTTCGGTTTATAGAGTAGACGAAATGGGAGATACTATTTGCGTAGTAACCCAAACCTAAGTACACATATGAATGAACTCCGTGGCAGTCAGACCCAATTTACCACAGGTACCCCAACTGGATGCAGCAAGATTCCAGTGTACCAAGTTATAAAGGTCAATCTTACATACAAGCAACAAAATAAAACATGTAAGATATGAGAATAATCTGCATTCAAGAAAGATATTTACTTCTTTTTTTTCAGTGTGTCAATCTGGTGGGTTTTTGGACGTGATTAAGTATTTTTGTTAATCCCATGTTGAGCTAGAGTCTTAGAAGAAGCTTCAAAGTTTTGCAGAATAATATGCATGTAAATTTGTAGGAACCACATATATAGGATGTCAGATAATGGATACGAGCCATGTGCATTCAGTTTAGTTGTTTCGGTTTCATTATATAATATATCAGTATTTCAGTAAATACATGGGTTCAAAATATGCTTAAGTCTCATTATATAACAAATTGTTTCAGTATGGGTTTGTTATATACAAAAACTGTACTTCAATAATTTGGTATATAATATAAATATGTTCAAAATATATATTATCATTGTACTATTAGGAAATGACTAATGTAATAAGATAGGACATGTCTAGATTAATGCAGTACGATATGATATGACGAAAGCAAAGATGACGCATTAAAGTGCAACCATCGAAACATGTACAGAAGCTCGACTCCATTACTATTTTCTTTAGGCATCTTTTGTTGCTTTCAATATATCAGTTGGAGACTAAAATCTTTTGGTGAGAAAATTATGGAACAGGAAAAATAATAATAATAAATGGTATGCAGATGTGTGCATCTATTCCTCTTATGTTTAAATTTTTTAACGGTTTTTAGGCATATATCTAAACTAAACTTCTTAATTATTCTCAAAACTGATTGGAATAGTTGTCAGGTGAACGAAAAATCAGTAAAATTTATTTTCGATGTGTTGAAGGCATTATATACCAAGATTATAAGTGATTAATTAATTATATTTTCATATGTATATCGAAAATTTGAGTATATGCTTCATTTCATATTCTACTATTTGAGGTATTAAATTTAAACTGTAATAAGACTTGAATATTAAACATATTTGTTCACAACGATGAATATTTAACCTATGTGGTCAGAGGACAAGATCTGTCCACTAGAAATTTGGGACCTCTCAATTTCCTTACTCCCTGTGAATGACATATGGTTTCAAGGCTTCATCCCATATTTTATTATTTAGGTAAAGATATAGTAATATGTTATTAAACTAGCCGTGCGAATGCACGGGTCGACGATTAGTATATCTAAACAGACAAGGTAGAAGTTGATATCTCATATTTCTGCTGCATGTGTTTGACCATGTCAATCTCCAGATCGCGGCTGGCGTGCACTTGGCTGAGATAACCAGAGAGTACTTCGCTGATGCTTAGATGGGAATAATTGGCCATGTCAAACTTGACTTTGCGTTCTCAATCAATTCTTCTTTGGCAGAGTGTTTCGCTAGGGCAGTGGGATTCCCTGGTTCGCGGAAACCAGTGCCGGTGATTAGAACTTCTTCAGTATTTGGTTCTGAAGGCTTGACTCGGCTTGGCGGTTCAGCGCCCAAAGGATCGACAATTGTATGTTCAGTGGAGGCGCCAGGATTCTCTGGTGGCAGGTCATCGGCAAGCTCCTCTGGGTGTTGCACGGAGGCTTCAGATATTGGTGCTTGCCTCTCCAGTTCATGAGTCTTGGGGTCTTCGGCTGGTTTGTTTATTTTAGCCTTTTTGCTAGGCTTTGCTGTTCCACTGCAAGAGGATTGAAAAAGTCAGTATATATGCAGAATGTGAAATAACAAAAATAACTCTTTACCCAGGGGCAGTCTTGAAAGCCGGTAGCTGGGTCTGAGATGAATCGCCAGAACAGTGAGAATTCCCGTGATAATTTAAGTCGAAAGGATTCAGTGGTTGGCAAATAAGACCGGCCTTTGCATGGGATAAAAAGAGTTGGAATTATGAAGCACCTCGTTCCGGCGTTTGCGTGGGGCTGGTGTGTTGGGTAACCCGGAGGAAAGCTCTTCACCTCCACTGGTCCGAGTTCTACGCTGGTTCTCATGCCGTTGTTGCTTCAAAATAAAGTTGGGATCCAAGTAAGCTAAAGGGTGAGAAAACCTTACTTTCCGGGTCACTTGCCGAATTTTCTGTCTTGGCAAAGGCTCTGAGTCGGAGGAAATAATAGTTACCTCTTCATCACCCGCCTGACTGGATTCCGCATCATCCTGATGGTAATCAGTGTCAACAAGGTAATTGAATAAAGAGCCAAGAGAATCAAGGACTACCTCGGACTCGTCATCCTCATCCAAGTTCAGCATGTCAGTGGCGGTTGATTTCTTTTTATTCTTCTCACGGCTTTCGTCTTAGCCCTGGCTTTCTTGGCTGTCTTCTCGTCATACCTCTTTTTCCAAAAGGCGGATCCAGCCTGCACAAGTTACAATAAGGTTGGAGATTTGCAAGATATATGAACAATAAAGTGAAATAAATGAACCGGACAGACTTACATCTGGTGCCAGGTTGAGTGTGCAGAAGGAATTCAACCCTACTTTGCTGTAGCTCTCCAAGCTCTCGTTGAGAAGGGTTTTCGTCATCTCATTGATCACGCAGTCAGTTAAACGCGTTTTGCAGTAGCGTAGTGGATCTTTGGCATCGCCCGTGTAGGTACACATTAAGCCGGGCTAGTGGCTCAAAGGTATAATCCTCCAAGCTACCCAGCAGTGGACCAAATCAACACCAGTCAACCTGTTTCCCAACAACGCTCGTACCTTTGAAAAGGTAGGCATAAGCTTTGCTCGCTCAGCAGTGGTGAGTCGATCGGGGAGAGGGTGCCTTGGGTTGATACGTTGGTCACGTAAACCCGACAAGGGGTTCTCATTTGCAGGGGAAGTGTCTTGACAGTAGAACCAGGTCTGATTCCAATCCTTGGGATGACTTGGAAGCTGAGCATAAGGAAAAATGGCATCTCTCCGCCGCTGAATTGAGACTCCGCCAAGCTCTAAGCTGGGTCATTCAGTGAACTCATTCTAGTGGTTCGGATAAAAATACTCTCTGAAGAGTTCAATGTTGGGCTCCTCTTGAAGATATACTTCACAGAAGACTTGGAAATGGCAGATATTTGAGACGGAATTAGGTCCGATGTCTTGAGGGTGAAGTTGAAAGAAATGCAGAACATCATGGAAATTTTTTGACCCGGGTGGTGAGAAACCCCAGTTCATGTGATCGCTGAGGTCTGACTTCATCTGGTTTCGGAACACGCCAGTGAATGACATTTTTTGCTGGTAAGAAACCGATGTTGACATATTCCTGAACCATTTCTTCTGTGACGACAAAAGGGACCCAGTTGCAAGACGTAACTGTCTTAGTCATGATTGAGGTGCACGACCTAAACAAGATGATTTAAGACATGATTAAACCGGTGGGCACCTCGCGGGTTACAAATTATTGTTTAAACCGCCATGAAGGGCTAATGGCTATGGATCTACAGTTTAGAAAATGAAGTAATTTCTAAAACCGGAGAACCGAATTATGAGGATGAATAAGCAAGCGTGGTTAAGCCGGAGAATATTGCCGGGTTATACAGGTTATGAAGCATGTGATGGCGGCTTAATGGGGCCTAATGTTATACGGCGAGCCACGGTTTATGGTATAAGCCGCCATAGCAATTATGCTACTTCTAATCTATCAGTAAATATTTGGCTAAGTGCTGGACAAACAAGATTCTGCAGATTGATTCTACAATTTTGGATCTGCCACAGTTTGGAAAAGGAAAATAAATTCTAAACCTAAAGGTTGTGACAGCGGAGGAACTTATTTGCTTGAAGATTCTCTGTGTAAACAGGATGTTTCCTATGATTGAGAGGGTGTGTCAAACAACTTCTGCGCGCTTCTAATACTATTTTCAGATTGAAATGAGTGCGCTACAGATGAATGATGAAGAACGGCAAGAACACCGATGAACTACCCAAACCCTAGTAAAGATCTGAGGCATGAGCAGTGGAGCACTTATAGATGCGGATGAACAGCGGTGGCGCGTCGGTGTTCTCTGGTCTAATCAGGTTGATGCAGCGGCTTGAGCTGATGCCGCGGATGGAGGTCGGCGATGGCAGAGCTTGGGTCTGCGACGGTGTCGCGAGGAGGAAGACGAAGACAATGAGGTGAGGGGGGAAATGAAGGCCAGGACCCCCCTCCCTATTTATAAGAGGATGGATACAAGGCATGCGCGGGAATCTAGGAGGCCGAAATCATCATGTAGCTATGTGGATGCCTCGATTTTCGGGAGGATCATTAAAAGATAAGGATCTATTAACATATTTTGGGCCTCGTGCGAAATTAATGTGAGATGACGGCATGGAGGGATAATATAATTCTGTGAGCTGACGTCATGGCGGGTTACAGCAATTTCATAAAATGGGCAGTGTAAGATTTTTTGACAAGTCAAGTATTGAAGATTGATGTGAACAAGTTCAAATCAACCTGGGGCCTAATGTTGGGGATATAATTATTAGATATAACCCGCCCAGGAGGGGCCGGGTCATACCCTTCACAACTTAAAGATGAAGATGGCGGGTCATGAAGGAAGCCCATTAAGGGACCTGGAGGCGACTTGAGGCCAAGAGGATGGACCGCCATATATGTAACTTGTATTGTAAGGTAAGCTTTATTAGTCATCGGGCCGGACACGTTGTGTATGAGCCGGCCGGGACTCTGTAAGCCGTCGGGCATCAACCTGTGTATATAAAGGGGTGACCCGGCGGCGGGTTAACTCAAGTAACAAACAAGCGAGAGCTAGGTCAAGCGTATTCGCTCCCTGGTAATCGAAACCCCAGCAATACAAACATAAAGCAGGAGTAGGCCTTTACCTCATTGAGAGGGGCCAAACCTGGGTAAACTCTCTGTCTCCTTTGTCCCGTTTAACCCCTTCAAGCTAACTATGTCACGATGGCTCCACACCTAAGTCCTCTTGCTAGGACATCAGCCGTGTTAAGTCCACGACAGATCCGCTCTTGCTGTGCGGCACGCCGTGCCTCTCGCTCTGCGGTGCTCCAACGGTCTCGCCATGCGACGAGACGCAGCCTATCGGCACGGACGCGCCTAGCTTGCTCTGTGGCGCGCCATCGATCATGTTGTGCGGCGAGCTGTAGCCTCTCGACGCTGACATGACTATCTTGATCCGTGGCGCTGAAGCGCCATGCGTCAAGGGTCTGCTCAACCCTGGTGATGACGCGCATCATGGCGCCGTCCATCACGTTACCGGGGAGCGCCTCGGCCTCGACAGTCTGTGGCACCTTCTTGTTTTCCTCGTCGATGAGGTTGATGGCAGAGGTGGCGCTTTGGTGGGTTGGCATGCTTGGAAAAGGTGTATGTGCTACAGGCTGCGCTTGTTGCATCCGTGCGTCGCACGCCGCCTAGGTTTACGCGCAATATCGCTGGGTGGCGGGAAACCAGTGATGAAATGGCATGAAAGGGTGGCGTGTTCATAAAATGCCATCAATTAATGGAAACTTAGCATAGTAGGAACATCGAGCTAGCACAAGAAGTAGATGATGATCAGATGATCGTTTATCCTAGTTAATTATGCATGTACTAGTTTACTTTGGTGTGTGGAAAGGTCATGTGTGTACTAGCCACCTATGTAATTGGATGTTTGTTGCGTATTACACACATCTTGTTTATGTGAAACATTTCTGTTCTCTTGGCCCAACACAAATAGTTTATCGGAATGAACTATATGCCCTCCATTGCACACACCTTGATCTGGCCGAACCATTTCTGTTGCGTTGCCTAATCGAAAACAATTCATCCGAGTGAACCCGTATGCCGTATATCGCACACACCTTGATCTGGTTGACCATCTCTTTTATGTTTCCTAATCACAAACAGTTCATCCGAGTGAATTGTATGTCGTATATCGCACACACCTTCATCTGGTTGCCCGTTTATGTTGTTCCGCCTCATCACAAACAGTTTATCCGAGTGAACTGTATGTCGTATATCGCACACGCCTTCATCTAGCTGCCCGTTTCTTTTGTTTTGCCTCATCGCAAACAGTTAATTGAACTGAACCGTATGCCCCGCGTCACACACACAACTAAAATTTCAACCATGTTTGATGTATCCTTCATCGCAAACGTTTTGCATCTTTTTTGACAGTTTTTTTACATCACCGTTTGCGATTAATGCATCACACACAGTTTCCTCGATGGGTCTCTGATCGTAATGTCGCATTAGCAGCATCCTGTAGTAGTGCATGCATGGAGTACCATGGCATTAAATTCCAAAAATTATAAAAGATCAGAAACACATGAAACCTTGCTTGATGTAATGTCATGCCACCAAGATGATGTGGTAAAAAAATTGGCATGCTTGACGAAAATTTGAACACACACCCCTCACAAACCGGAGCAACTCACTAGAAAGCTCGTGGTTCCAAGAGGGAACAATGCATGTTTGATGACGAATGGGAGATAGCTTCCTCTTACGGCCTTCAAAAAAAATTACGTGCACTAATACAACTATCATGTGAAAATTTGGAAAATTCTAGGGGTCATTTGACCTTTTAAAGACATTTAAGTGATTTTCTAGCCATTTAATGACCATAAATCAAATTTGAACTACATCTACATGCAACGGCTAACCATAACGGTTTGAAAAATCATATTTGTGTATTTGTGTGTGAGTTAATTCCATGTGCAGTAAATTAGAAGGAATTTTCGAACGTATTGGTGTCACGGCCTGGAGACATGCATGGAGTGCCATGGCATTTAGATTCCAAAAAAATAAAAAATGATCAGAAAAACATGAAACCTTACTTGACGTAATATCATGCCACCAAGATGATGTGGTAAAAAAATTGACCTGTTTGACGAAAGTTTGGACACACACCCCTCATAAACCGGAGCAACTCACTAAATGATTGCTAACACTCACCGCATACACATGAGCAAAATGTTTCAACCAGACACATAGAAAGATAGGGGCTGATTGTTTTTCCTCCCAATGTATTCACCTCAAGGGTGATGTCAACAATAATAACTCATGCTACCCGTATCCAACTGGATATATGTACCTAGATCTTTTCTCACCACATGATGCTTGCCAAAAGAGAAAAAAAAGGAATAGAGAGAAAAACTTTGACTCTTTGCATAAAAGTAAATACTGAAAAGTAAAAGATATGCCCTTTGTCGGAGTAAATGACCACAGGTAGCCTCATCAGCCCCCCATGGTATTTCAAGACATCGGGGCTGGCTGCGCCCCTCACATCTCCTGGACGAACGGCCGACTTCCTGGGTCGGCTAGTCTAGGAGGCCGGCTGCTAGAAGGCGGCAAGACCATAGAAGGAGGCCACGGTGGGGCCGACTCCTAGCAGGCGGCCCCTCGTTCCCTCAAAGTTTGCACCCACATAACCTCGATGGGACGGGGCATGGCAACAGTGCGACCTGCCACCCCCGAATCTAGGGGGATTGTGGCCACGGTGCGGTGTACCAAGCGGACACCCCTCGCCCGGCGGGGCACTGTATCCACGCGGCCCGTGACATCACCCACATCAGGAGGAGCCATGCTCCCACGACGGTCGGTCGGTACGGCCCACAGGCGGCGGGCCCTACCTGTGAGCGAGCCCCAGAAGGCGGAGATGCCCCAGCAGGCGGCAGCGGGAGCAGGCCGCCTCCCAGCAGGCGGCCCCCTCCCTCCTCAGAATATGTGCGCCATTAACCAGATGAGACGGGAAGTGGCTACAGTGAGCGCCTACCAAGCGGCGTTACTGTAGCCACGCTCTCCCCAGCCAAGCTTCTGTAATTGGGGGCAAGGCAACAGTACGAAGCGGTCGCCGCAGGCGGCGGGTCCTACCTGTCAGCCGAGTTCCCGGCAGCCGACGGGACCCACCAGGCGGCGGGCCCCAGCAGCCGGTGAAGAAGCCGGCGTCTAGAGACACTGATGGCCGGGTCATACAACCGGCCAGATTACCATTGTACCCCTGGGTGGTAGGCCTATATAAACCCCCGGGCCACCCCATGCAAAGGGTTGAGAACCTTAGAAGTCACATACACCACATAGAGAGAGTGGAGTAGAGCTAGCCTGGTTCTTCTTCCTCCTCCAGCCAAAGCAACTCAAGGAGCAACCTTGTAGCCACTCTATTGACATAGTGATCATGCGGAGACCCCGCAGAGCAGGACTAGGGGTGTTATCTCCATGGAGAGCCCCGAACCAAGGTAAGATTCACAGGCGTATGCAGTCTCGCTCACTCCCACTTCTAGGGCTCGGCGACGTACTCTTGTCCCCATCCATGATAAGCCAACCCTTAGCATATGTCTCACGATATCCCCGAGATTTGGCGCCCACCATGGGGCTAGGTGCACCGTCGTCCGGAAACACGTTCTGGACGGGAACCATCTTCCTCCCTGGCGAGCGCAGCCAGCCCGGCACGCCCGACGGCGTTTGCGTCGACGCACTACGTGGCGTGGAAGCCGCCTGCACTGCGAGCTGCCTCGCTGACCTCATCAGCAGAATCCGCCTCTCCGACGAGCCCGCGCCAGACGCGGGGGCAGCCAGCTCCGAGAGCTACCTTGTCGACCTCCTCGGCAAGCTTCACATCGCCAACGAGCCGGCCTCCGACCTGGAGTCCGTCGGCTGCACCGACCCGCCCGTCGACATGGTCATCAACGCCGACACTGCGCCCTCTGATGCCTTCCCTGGCGACGTGGTGATCATCAACGATCCGCTCCCCTCCGCTGACAGCAGCGCCAACGCCAGCACCGTCACAGAGGTGCTGGTCATCAGCCACGACAGAGCCTCTGACGAGGCCGGACAGGACCCGCTGCAGGCAGCCATGGGGGACCTGTCTACGCCTATAGTACTACCTGGCGCCGATGGCGTGGCGTTGGAAGCAAGCCGTGTCGCGCTCCTCGACAGTGCCAACAAGTTGGCGACCATGCGATGCCTCACCGAGGCCTACCAGCGCGAGATCGACCGCGCCGTCTGCGGCATGCCGGCTGCTGGCGAACCCAGCCGCGTGGGCACGGTCAGGCAGCGTGGTGCGGCCATCGCCAGCATGTTGGGGGTTGACCGCCCAGTCTACACCACGCCTATGGAGAACATGTGCGCCGCCCAGGCAGGGGCAGACGAGTTGGATCACCTGGAGGGCGATGAGTGCCGCTGCATGATAGAGCACGTCCAACAGCTCATCGACGCGGCCGCTGCGCAGCAAGAAGCCGGCCGCCGCGTGGAGGAACCCGGCCTATAGGCTGAGAACCTCCTCCCCCCCCCCACCCCGCCGAGAACATGGTGCGACCTCCCGGTCCCCGCCAGGCGGTGCCCGCGAACGACGAGACCAAGACCGGCTGCTAGCCGCAGTCGGATGTGGCGCACCCACATCACCATCGAGCGCGACCAAGACAGCCGCCCAAGAGCAGCGGAATGACGGGATGATCGTCCGCCTCCCCCACGCAGGGAGAGGCGCGCCTCCCCGCCGCCTGTTGAGCACCCGACTCTCGGAGGCCGGCTGGGCCCCCGTGAAGGAGTCGGAGAGAATGACGCCCCCACCGGATCGACCGACTGGCCCGATCCCTGGCGCTAGAAGAAGAAGATACGTTCGGACCGGCCTGCTTCGACCCCCGCATCCACGATGAGCCCTTCCCCAAAAGGTTCTCGCTCCCTCGAGATACGCCCAAATACAACGGCTCCGTGAAGCCGAAGGATTGGCTGGTGGACTACTCTACGGCCGTCAACATAGCAAGCGGCAACAAGCACGTTGCCGTGAAGTACGTTCCGCTCATGCTCCAGGGCACGGCCCGGACATGGCTAAACAGCCTCAAGCCCCATAGCATCAACAGTTGGCTGGATTTCTCTGATGGCTTTGTCCGCAACTTCACCAACACCTACAAGCGGCCGCTGTCGGTGTCAAAACCGGTGGATCTCGGGTAGGGGGTCCCGAACTGTGCGTCTAAGGTCGATGGTAACAGGAGACAGGGGACATGATGTTTACCCAGGTTCGGTCCCTCTCTATGGAGGTAATACCCTACTTCCTGCTTGATTGATCTTGATGGATATGAGTATTACAAGAGTTGATCTACCATGAGATCGTAATGGCTAAACCCTAGAAGTCTAGCCTGTATGACTATGGTAATGAATATCTCCCTTTCCGGACTAAGTCTTCCGGTTTATATAGACACCGGGAGGATCTAGGGTTACACAAGGTCGGTTACAAAGGAAAGGGATCTACATATTCGGTCGCCAAGCTTGCCTTCCACGCCAAGGAGAGTCCCATCCGGACACGGGTGCAGTCTTCGGTCTTCGTATCATCGCAGCCCATCAGTCCGGCCCATGGCTAACAGGCCAGACGCCTGAGGACCCCTTAGTCCATGACCCCCTCAGTAGCCCCTAGACCTGGCTTCAATGACGAGGAGTCCGGCGCGCAGATTTGTCTTCGGCATTGCAAGACGGGTTCCCTTCTTTCTGGATACTCCACAATGGTCTTCGAATGATCGAGTTCGGCGAGCAGCACATACTTCCACAGAGAGCATAATAATTTATGAATCCAATCCTCTGGCTACTTTTTACAATACGACATTATGTCAGTCCGTTGTTATTTCGAACCATTGTTTTCGCCCGTGGCCCCACGTTCCGAAACGTGGTTGTTATTGACACGTTTTATCTCAGCAGAGATCGTGTCTCCTTATTAAGGGATTCTTTTATCAACATAGACGTGGGTAACCTAACCGTCCTTAGGGTACAACTCCTTGGGAATAGGCGAATTTTAAGGCCCGGGAGGAGGCGTTCGATATTCTCGGCCTTTATAAAGGGGCACGGACCCGCCTTTCCTCTCCACACTTGCTTCTTCCTCGACTCTTACTACCTCGAGTTCCAGCACCCAGGTTTCACCCTCCGCAAGCCTCCGTCATGTCCGGATCCAGCCGTCAAGGCCGGTGGGTGGCTTCTTCTGTCACAGAGGAGGATATCACGAAGCTTCGGGCGGCGAGATATCTTACCGCAAAAATCCTCCATCGGCTTCCCGCGGGGGGGCAGGTTATCCCTACCCCCAGATCTGGTGAGAGGGTTGTGTTCGTTTCCCACTTCCTCCAAGGATTAGGGTTCGCTCTTAATCCCTTCGTCCAGGGGCTCATGTTCTATTATGGACTAGATTTTCACGATCTCGCCCCGAACTCTGTTCTTCTCATCTCGGCGTTTATCGTCACGTGTGAGGCCTTCCTCCGAACTCCTCCACACTTCAGCTTGTGGCTTAAGACCTTCAATGTGAAACCGCTAATGATAGAGGGGGAGTAGGCGGAGTGCGGTGCTGCCTCGGTGAGCAAGCTTACCAGCGCTATCTGGCTAAAAGGATCTTTCAAGGAATCTTCCGACTTATGGCAGCAGGAGTGGTTTTATATCACCGAGCCCCGTGGTTCCAAGTGGGCAGATGCGCCCGCGTTTCGATCCAGCCCCCCAATTCAGCTTGCATCATGGATTTATAAGGGGTTGGACTGGGGATCAGTTGACGAGGTGCGGACTCTGCAAAGTCGCATCTGAAGCCTCATTGAGAAGGATATCAATATTGTCAATGTTATTCAGGTAATGCTAGTCCGCCGAACCCTGCCATGTCAGCGACGGCCTCTTTGCTTGTGGGAGTTTAACCCAGAAGGGCCACAGACTCTTCAGCACTTCTTCGGCACTACGCACGAAGGAATGTGGAATTTATTCTTCGGGAAACGAAAACAATGGCCAGGCACCACCGAAGATACCGGCCTAGACTGCAACCATCTGGACACCCCGGTAAGTACTCATCCGCCGAACACCTCATAATCAGGTATCCAGTGGCAAGGCACTGATCAAACCATCCTTTTTCATTGCTGGATAAAGAAAGTGGAACGGATTAGGTGTCCGGCCCATCTTCCCGAAGACTCAGCTAACTCCGTGTTAACAAGGATGCTGGCGCCGGCACCGTACCAGGCGCCGGCAAAGGAGGGCAAAGAGGAGAGAGAGAAGACCTAGGATGACCTTCGTTCCGGAGGTAAGTCGGATACAGAGTCCGGAGAAATCGAAATTTCCTCACCTGAGGACAAAGGCAAAAGAGAAGCCAGTATCCCTTCTCCATTCAGGAGGAAAAGGGCCGCCTCTGAAGGTTGGGAGGGGCAGTCTCCTAAGAGGGGCAAGATGCCACCGTCGATCGGCTTGGAATTGGAAGGCGACGCCGTTGAACAGCTCTGTCATGAGGACAATCCCTCAAACAAACCGTAAGTGAATCTGGGGTGCTTTGATAGCGTACCGCTCCTTTCCTGTTTCCGAAGAGATAAGTAACGTGCCTGTGTATTTTTATAGTTCGGCATAGAGTTTTTCTGGGCAATCCTCTTCTTTGGGAGATCTCCTCCCAGAGATGATGGAAAGCGAGACGCCTCCCCCGACCTCCTCGCCCAATAAGGTGGACGACTCCGAAGTGTCATCTCGGAAGCTTTTTCTTGATCAACAAGCTGTGCAGGGGATGAAAGAGGCAGCACCCGAAGGCGGACCTCAGATCGTTTGGGATTCGGGGGCCAATAATGAAGGCCCCTGACTGTCCGGTTTTCAGCCAAGGATGATTCTGGAGATGGGCGAACGGGTTCCTTCAAAGGATGGTAGTGCTCCTACAGCGGCTTCCGGAGACCCGGCAGTGCTGGACATATTGAGGGATATGCTGCGAAAAGCATCTGTCTTGGGGGAACAGCGTACCTTGATGGGTACGGTGGTCGAGAACATTATGTCCGTGAAAAGCGGATTGAATGAAGCCTTCATGAGCCTGCTAAAAGGCTTCGAGGTTTGTGATGTAATATTTTCAACTATATTTTATTTGCAAATATGCACCTGAGTATAGGTAGTAGCCTCTGAGACTCAGGTTGGCTTCCCATGGGAGGCGACCAGAGGATCAAGAAGAGGTATTCAAGGACTAATCTGATTAACTTGACCACACGCTGCTTCCCCCTGGCTACTTCCCAGACTATGGATAGTGCCGAGCTCCAGCGGAAGCTTGATGTGGCCGGGGATGACATTGCGTCAATCAATATGCGTCTTGACGAGTCGCAAGGTATGTATTCGGAGCAGTCCTTTCACATACATTTTGTGATAGAAGCATGACGCTGAAAGTTATATATTGAGATATGCATGACTGCAGATGGTGCTACCGCCGTTGAGGTTCTTCGGGCGGAGCTGGCCCGGGCCAAGGAGCAGGCCCGGTTGAGCAATGCGGCTGCCGAAAAGGCATCGGCTGAGTTAAAAGCCAAACAAGCTACTCGGCGCCAAGACGAGGGGAAGATATCCATGATGGTGCTCGAACTAAAAAATGCTGCTAGCCGCTGTGGCCTTCTTGAGAAGGAGAATGAAGCCAAAACGGCTGAACTTGACAAGGCCTTACGAGAGGTGAGAGAAGCGTGGTCTGAATCCAGAGCAGCCCGTGAGGAGATCCGGCAAGCTGGGGAGATTGTGGCTGGTAAGCCCTTTTTGCTACGGACGAAGTTCGGGGATCCGAACTATGCTCAGCTGAACCAGGTGTGAAGTTCTTCGGACAAGTTTTTAGACTTGCCGAAGAGTTCTTCCGATGCGGCGCAGTTTTACCAGGTGCAAGAGGGGTATGCAACGGAGAAGCTTTTATGGTCACAATTTGGCGTGTCGAAGCGCCCTCTGTTGCTGAATGAACAGATGTCCTAATGGGTCGAGCTTCATAGGATATCCGGCACTGCCATGAAGAACGTCATAATCCGATTATGGCCAACTAAGCCTATTCCAAATAGCTACTTCGGCTTGGTGCAGCGGCTTGTTGATGCGGTGCCACGTATCGACGCTGTGAAGTGGTCGGTGTGCATTGAGGGGGCACGGATGGCCCTTACCCGAGTCAAGACGTTCTGGGGGAAGATGAAGGCCATCGATGTTGCGGCGAAGAGTCCACCCAAAGGCAAGGACCGTTATGAACCGAAGCATTATTTTGAAGACGTCCTAGAGGCCGCCCGCTTGATAGAGGGTCAATTCTCGAAAGATATAATGTTCGAGTGAGGTGTATGAGAATTGTAAAAGACAATTTTATAGTTAATCTATTTTTATGTTTTGCTGGAAAGCTTGTCTTCCTCCTGTGCGGCCGTTTTTATATAATCTGAAAGTTTTCCAGTCGTCGGCTTCAGCCCCTTGTAGGAAGTACGGGAGTGTTCGGAAAAGCATTTGATCACTCTTGACCCAACGTCTTGGTCCATGAAGGAGGTGACAATGTGGCGAACCAGGCAATCAGACTATAGGGCGTTAACACTTTCACTTAGCCATAGGAGTTTTATAGGGGGGCTACGACATAGCCCCTAGTATGTGTACGGCTTATTCCAATATGGTGCGTTACATATATGACCTGAAAAAAAGGTCCTTCTGTGACACGGGGGGAATCACGATAGATTCTGATAAGTCATCGAGTGATTGACCAGCTCTCGCAGCATCATGACAGTCGGTTTTCGGCTTTCTCTACTAAGGTGCTTGACCAGATGAACCAGAAGCACAATCGCAGTAGTTCTCCCTTTACTACCCTAGCCGATAGAGCGGAACGTAAGGTAGCAAGCACAGCAGCCGGGCAACCAACCATTGACCCAAGACATGATTCGGAGCTGATGCATATAAGGCCAAACTTGCAACGCCGAAGTACGCTTATAAAGCTGTTCGAACTTTGTTGGCAACTCATTTGTTCCCATACCGAGCCCCTGGCAGGTTGTGCCGAGGTATGGCTGTAAAACAGCTATACGGGCCAAATTCATTTGTAAAAAAAGAAACGAATGATTAATGCGGATTGTATTTACTGGGACCTGAGCGATATGCCAATGATTACTTTATATATATGAATACCATAACCCCGGGTATTTGACATGTCGGGGGTCGAAGGCGGAGGAAAAAGGCATATTACAGGCTCGAAATAGAGAGTGCGTTCTACAAAAAGTTATTTTAGACCTCCTGTCGCACGTCCGTGCCGCCTGTCCTCGACGAGGGGAATCCTTGACGGAAGTAGCCCCGCAGGTGAGTGTACGGATCCGAACTCCGATAGAGTCAGTTGTAGATGTTTGTCCTTTGCGTCACCTGTTTTTAAGAGATAATAAAGAAAGAAAAAGGAAAGTAGATAAAAAGTTACGGGAATGCTTGCAGGCCTATCTGTATTATGCTTCCGCCAATGCCCTTGGTATCTTAAGTGCGTAGTGATGTATGCGCGATACAAATTTTGCGGGTAGATGAGGTGGGCGGCAGAAGCTGAGCTGCTATTTCCGCTCCGGGATTGATCAATCCTCGGGGGGAAATTGCTTCTGACCCCGGGTATTTGGTTGGTGAACCTCCCCGTCATCCCTATCGCCTGGCGGCCTCCTCCCTTTGTGTTCGGCGTTGAGCTTGCCGGCCTGCTTGAAGACCCAACAGCTTCTGTTGGTGTGATTGGCTGGTTTATCGGGGTGGCCGTGAATCTGGCAGGGTCAGTCCAATATCCTGTCTAGGTTGGATGGTCCATCTCGGTTCGCCTTGAATGGCTTTTTCCGCTGACCGGGTTTGGGATTGCTGAATCCGGCGTTGACCGCAGTGTCGCGCGATCTTTCATTATCATTGCGACTGTTGTGTTTGCTTCGTCGTGGTTTGCCATTGCCGTCTCGGATTTCGGAAGTGCCCGAGTCGCTGGCGCTGTTGCTTCTACGAGCGAGCCAGATGTCTTCTCCCATGCAAAAGCGGGTCATTAGAGTGGTAAGGGCCGTCATGGATTTAGGTCCTTCTTGACCGAGGTGGCGTGCAAACCATTCATCCCGGACGCTGTGTTTGAAGGCCGCGAGGGCTTCCGCGTCCGGAAAGTCGACGATTTGGTTCTCTTTAACTAAGAACCTAGTCCAGAGCTTCCTGGCTGACTCTACGGGCTGCCGGACTATGTGAATTAAGCCATCGGCATCCGGTGGCCGGACATATGTTCCCTGGAAGTTGTCGTGAAAGGCGTCTTCCAAATCTTCCCAGCTGCCAATAGAATTTTCCGGCAGACTGTTTAACCAGTACCGAGCTGGTCCTTTGAGTTTTAGTGGTAGGTATTTGATGTCATGAAGGTCATCTCCGCGGGCCATGTGGATATGGAGGAGGAAGTCCTCGATCCATACTGCGGGATCCGTTGTTCCGTCGTATGATTCGATATTCATGGGTTTGAACTCATCTGGGAATTCATGCTCCATTACTTCATCTGTGAAGCAAAGAGGGTGTGCAGCACCTCTATGTTGGCCACACTGTGACGTACCTCCGATGGAGCCCATTTGCGGTTTCTGGCCCGGGTGTGGCTAGGTTTGGCGCGTCCGAATAGGTAGTCGTCGTCGCCTGTCGAGGCACGTCCTCACGATCCGTAGATCGATCCTGCGTGTCCTACTCTACTGTCCTAGTCCTGTCGAGGGTTATATGTACAACCCCGAGCTTTTTTATTCTTGCCTTTATTGCGAGGTGGGGCGGACTATTGTTCGGCTTGAGTTGCCGCTTTATCCGGACCAAGTTGTGGTCGTCCTGCCGCATTGTGCGATGATGGTATGGGCTCCAGCACCTCGTCATCGAACTGAGGTAGCAATCTATGCTTCGGGTAGCTTTTGGCTAGGCCACTAAGGTCGTATTCTTCGGCGGCCAGGACTTCGGTCCATCTATCGTTGAGTAGATCTTGGTCCGTTGAAGCTGCAGCTACTTCTTTTTCAGGCTTCTTGCAGTGGCTATTAGCCGGCGTTTGAAGCGCTCCTGCTCGAGAGGTTCCTCAGGCACGATGAAATCCTCGTTGCCGAGGCTCTCCTCTTCCTCGGAGAGCGGAAGATAATTATTGTCCTCCGAGTCTCCGTGTATGGCTTGTTCATCAGGGCTAACTTGCCCATTTTCCCGTTCCTCCTGTTCGGAGGCTACCTTGACGGGGTCTTCATTCTTTTCGGCATCGTCCGGAATATTAATTTTTTCGGTGCCCGTATTGCAGTCCTTGGGACGACGTGACTTAGAGCGGTGTCGAGGAAGCTGGCGCTTAGGCTGTCTCTCAGGAGGCTTATCCTCAACTGGATCCTCTTTGTCATCGTCGTTAGTTTTTTCAGGCGTGTCCACCATGTATACGTCGTAGGAAGGAGTGGTCGTCCGTCGTCCAGTGAGTGGCGGGTTTTGGCCTTGCTCCTTGTCAGCATCATCGTCCGTATTGATGATGTCTTCGGAGACGTAGCCAAGCGTGTCGGTTGAGTCCTCGACACTGGCTATGAAGTGGGTGGCGGGTGGGAAGCAAAATTCCCCATCCTTAGGCTCTAGTTCGAACCGTACATAGTTCGGACATGAGTCCCCCGCCAAGGACAAGTTCTTTAATGAGTTCAGCACATCGCCCAAGGGCGAGGGCTGGAAGATGTCTGCGGCGCTGAACTCGAAGATCGATAAGCGATCAAGTTCGGTATCCGCGGACTCACATGGTTCGGAACTCATACCCGGAGAAGAGTCCGGAGTTCCGGTGACACGAGTATCGCGTGAGGTTAAGTCTATGTGCGGATCCAACGCCGGGGAATCTGTGGCTTCCGTGGTGGGGTTGAACCTCCAAACCTTGGATGCCGCAATATGCTCTGGATCTAAGGCCGGAGTGGTCACAGGAGCTATCTCCTGGATGCGGTCTGACGATAGATTTAGGTCATGTTCGTCAAAGTGACGGGAGCGGTCGCCGCGGTCTTGAATCCGGCGAAGATCAAATCACCACGGATGTCCGCAACGTAGTTCAAACTCCTGAATCTGATCTGATGGCCAGGGGCGTAGCTATCGATCTGCTCCAGGTGGCCAAACGAGTTGGCCCGCAGTGCGAAGCCGCCGAACACGAAGATCTGTCCGGGGAGGAAGGTTTCTCCTTGGACAGCATCACTATCGACGATTGTGAAGGAAATATGCCCTAGAGGCAATAATAAAGTTATTATTTATTTCCTTATATCATGATAAATGTTTATTATTCATGCTAGAATTGTATTAACCGGAAACATGATACATGTGTGAATACATAGACAAACAGAGTGTCACTAGTATGCCTCTACTTGACTAGCTCGTTGATCAAAGATGGTTATGTTTCCTAGCCATAGACATGAGTTGTCATTTGATTAACGGGATCATATCATTAGGAGAATGATGTGATTGACTTGACCCATTCCGTTAGCTTAGCACTCGATCGTTTAGTATGTTGCTATTGCTTTCTTCATGACTTATACATGTTCCTATGACTATGAGATTATGCAACTCCCATTTACCGGAGGAACACTTTGTGTGCTACCAAACGTCACAACGTAACTGGGTGATTATAAAGGTGCTCTACAGGTGCTTCCAAAGGTACTTGTTGGGTTGGCGTATTTCGAGATTAGGATTTGTCACTCCGATTGTCGGAGAGGTATCTCTGGGCCCACTCAGTAATACACATCACTATAAGCCTTGCCAGCATTGTAACTAATGAATTAGTTCCGGGATGATATATTACGGAACTAGTAAAGAGACTTGCCGGTAACGAGATTGAACAAGGTATCAAGATACCGACGATCGAATCTCGGGCAAGTAACATACTGATGACAAAGGGAACAACGTATGTTGTTATGCGGTCTGACCGATAAAGATCTTCGTAGAATATGTGGGAGCCAATATGAGCATCCAGGTTCCGCTATTGGTTATTGACCGGAGAGGTGTCTCGGTCATGTCTACATAGTTCTCGAACCCGTAGGGTCCGCACGCTTAACGTTACGATGACGGTTATATTATGAGTTTATGTGTTTTGATGTACCGAAGGAGTTCGGAGTCCCGGATGAGATCGGGGACATGACGAGGAGTCTCGAAATGGCCGAGACGTAAAGATCGATATATTGGACGACTATATTCGGACTTCGGAAAGGTTCCGAGTGATTCGGGTATTTTTTGGAGTACCGGAGAGTTACGGGAATTCGTATTGGGCCTTAATGGGCCATACGGGAAAGGAGAGAAAGGCCCCAAAGGGTGGCCGCACCCCTCCCCATGGACTAGTCCGAATTGGACTAGGGAGGGGGGCGCCCCCTTCCTTCTTTCTCCTTCTCCCTTCCCTTCTCCTATTCCAACAAGGAAAGGAGGAGTCCTACTCCCGGTGGGAGTAGGACTCCCCCCTTGGCGCGCCCTCCTCCTTGGCCGGCGGCCTCCCCCATGCTCCTTTATATACGGGGGCAGGGGGCACCCCATAGACACACAATTGATCAACGATCTTTTAAACGTGTGCGGTGCCCCCCTCCACCATATTACACCTCGATAATATCGTAGCGGTGCTTAGGCGAAGCCCTCCATCGGTAGAACATCATCATCGTCACCACGCCGTCGTGCTGACGAAACTCTCCCTCAACACTCGGCCGGATCGGAGTTCGAGGGACGTCATCGAGCTGAACGTGTGCTGATCTCGGAGGTGCCGTGCGTTCGGTACTTGATCGGTCGGATCGTGAAGACGTACGACTACATCAACCGCGTTGTGTTAACGCTTCCGCTTTCAGTCTACGAGGGTACGTGGACAACACTCTCCCCTCTCGCTGCAATGCATCACCATGATTTTGCGTGTGCGTAGGAAATTTTTTGAATTACTACGTTCCCCAACAGTGGCATCCAATCCTGGTTTTATGCGTTGATGTTATATGCACGAGTAGAACACAAGTGAGTTGTGGGTGATATAAGTCATACTGCTTACCAGCATGTCATATTTTGGTTCAACGGTATTGTGAGATGAAGCGGCCCGGACCGACATTACGCGTACGCTTACGCGAGACTTGTTTCACCGTTGCGAGAACTCGTTGCTTAAAGGTGACTGGCGGGTGTCTGTCTCTCTCACTTTAGTTGAACCGAGTGTGGCTACGCCCGGTCCTTGCGAAGGTTAAAACAGCACCAACTTGACAAACTATCGTTGTGGTTTTGATGCGTAGGTAAGAACAGTTCTTGCTAAGCCCGTAGCGGCCACATAAAACTTGCAACAACAAAGTAGAGGACGTCTAACTTGTTTTTGCAGGGCATGTTGTGATGTGATATGGTCAAGACATGATGCTATATTTTATTGTATGAGATGATCATGTTTTGTAACCGAGTTATCGGCAACTGGCAGGAGCCATATGGTTGTCGCTTTATTGTATGAAATGCAATCGCCATGTAATTGTTTTACTTTATCACTAAGCGGTAGCGATAGTCGTAAAAGCAATAGTTGGCGAGACGACAACGATGCTACGATGGAGATCAAGGTGTCGTGCCGGTGACGATGGTGATCATGACGGTGCTTCGGAGATGGAGATCACAAGCACAAGATGATGATGGCCATATCATATCACTTATATTGATTGCATGTGATGTTTATATTTTATGCATCTTATCTTGCTTTGATTGACGGTAGCATTATAAGATGATCTCTCACTAAAATTTCAAGATAAAAGTGTTCTCCCTGAGTATGCACCGTTGCGAAAGTTCTTCGTGCTGAGACACCACGTGATCGGGTGTGATAGGCTCTACGTTCAAATACAATGGGTACAAAACAGTTGCACACGTAGAATACTCAGGTTAAACTTGACGAGCCTAGCATATGCAGATATGGCCTCGGAACACGGAGACCGAAAGGTCGAGCGTGAATCATATAGTAGATATGATCAACATAGTGATGTTCACCATTGAAACTACTCCATCTCACGTGATGATCAGACATGGTTTAGTTGATATGGATCACGTGATCACTTAGAGGATTAGAGGGATGTCTATCTAAGTGGGAGTTCTTAAGTAATATGATTAATGGAACTTAAATTTATCATGAACTTAGTCCTGATAGTATTTTGCAAATTATGTTGTAGATCAATAGCTCACGTTGTTGCTTCCCTGTGTTTATTTTTGATATGTTCCTAGAGAAAAATTATGTTGAAAGATGTTAGTAGCAAAGATGCGGATTGGATCCGTGATCTGAGGATTATCCTCATTGCTGCACAGAAGAATTATGTCCTTGATGCACCGCTAGGTGACAGACCTATTACAGGAGCAGATGCAGACGTTATGAACGTTTGGCTAGCTCAATATGATGACTACTTGATAGTTTAGTGCACCATGCTTAACGGCTTAGAATCGGGACTTCAAATATGTTTTGAACGTCATGGACCATATGAGATGTTCCAGGAGTTGAAGTTAATATTTCAAGAAAATACCCGAGTTGAGAGATATGAAGTCTCCAACAAGTTCTATAGCTAAAAGATGGAGGAGAATAGCTCAAGCAGTGAGCATGTGCTCAGATTGTCTGGGTACTACAATCGCTTGAATCAAGTGGGAGTTAATCTTCCAGATAAAATAGTGATTGACAGAATTCTCTAGTCACCATCACCAAGTTAGTAGAACTTTGTGATGAACTATAGTATGCAAGGGATGACGAAAGTAATTCCCGAGCTCTTCGTGATGCTGAAATCGACGAAGGTAGAAATCAAGAAAAACATCAAGTGTTGATGGTTGACGAGACCACTAGTTTCAAGAAAAGGGCAAAGGGAAGAAGGGGAACTTCAAGAAGAACGGCAAGCAAGTTGCTGCTCAAGTGAAGAAGCCTAAGTCTGGTCCTAAGCCTGAGACTAAGTGCTTCTACTGCAAAGGGACTGGTCACTGGAAGCGGAACTACCCCAACTATTTGGTGGATAAGAAGGATGGCAAAGTGAACAAAGGTATATTGGATATACATGTTATTGATGTGTACTTTACTAGTGTTTATAGCAACCCCTCGGTATTTGATACTGGTTCAGTTGCTAAGAGTAGTAACTCGAAATAGGAGTTGCAGAATAAACAGAGACTAGTAAAAGGCGAGGTGACGATGTGTGTTGGAAGTAGTTCCAAGATTGATATGATCATCATCGCACACTCCCTATACTTTCGGGATTAGTGTACTAAATAAGTGTTATTTGGTGTTTGCGTTGAGCATGAATATGATTTGATCATGTTTGTTGCAATACGGTTATTCATTTAAATTAGAGAATAATTGTTGTTCTATTTACATGAATAAAACCTTCTATGGTCATACACACAATAAAATGGTTTGTTGGATCTCGATCGTAGTGATACACATATTCATAATAATGAAGCCAAAAGATGCAAAGTTAATAATGATAGTGCAACTTATTTGTGGCACTGCCGTTTAGGTCATATTGGTGTAAAGCGCATGAAGAAACTCCATACTGATGGGATTTTGGAATCACTTGATTATGAATCACTTGATGCTTGCGAACCATGCCTCATGGGCAAGATGACTAAAACGCCGTTCTCCGGAACTATAGAGATAGCAACAGATTTGTTGGAAATCATACATACAGATGTATGTGGTCCGATGAATATTGAGGCTCATAGCAGGCATCATTATTTTTTGACCTTCACAGATGATTTGAGCAGATATGGGTATATCTACTTAATGAAACAGACGTCTGAAACATTTGAAAAGTTCATGTAATTTCAGAGTGAAGCGGAAAATCATCGTAACAAGAAAATAAAGTTTCTACGATCTGATCGTGGAGAAGAGTGTTTGAGTTACGAGTTTGGCCTTCAGTTAAAACAATGTGAAATAGTTTCACTACTCACGCCACCTGGAACACCACGGTGTAATGGTGTGTCCGAACATCGTAACCGTACTTTATTAGATATGGTGCGATATATGATGTCTCTTACCGATCTACCCCTATCATTTTGGGGTTATGCATTAGAGACAGCTGCATTCACGTTAAATAGGGTACCATCTAAATCCGTTGAGACGACATCTTATGAACTGTGGTTTGGCAAGAAACCAAAGTTGTCGTTTCTTAAAGTTTGGGATTGCGATGCTTATGTGAAAAAGTTTCATCCTGATAAGCTCAAACCCAAATTGGAGAAATGTGTCTTCATAGGATACCCAAAGGAGACAGTTGGGTACACCTTCTATCACAGATCCGAAGGCAAGACATTCGTTGCTAAGTATGGATCCTTTCTAGAGAAGGAGTTTCTCTCAAAAGAAGTGAGTGGGAGGAAAGTAGAACTTGATGAGGTAACTGTACCTGCTCCCTTATCGAAAAGTAGATCATCACAGAAACCAGTTTCTGCGACACCTACACCAATTAGTGAGGAAGTTAATGATAATGATCATGAAACTTCAGATCAAGTTATTACTGAACCTCGTAGGTCAACCAGATTAAGATCCGCACCAGAGTGGTACGGTAATCCTGTTCTGGAGGTTATGTTACTAGACCATGACGAACCTACGAACTATGAAGAAGCGATGGTGAGCCCAGATTCCGCAAAATGGCTTGAGGCCATGAAATCTGAGATGAGATCCATGTATGAGAACAAAGTATGGACTTTGATTGACTTGCCCAATGATCGGTGAGCCATTGAGATTTAATGGATCTTCAAGAGGAAGACGAACTCTGGTTAGTAGTGTTACTATCTACAAATCTAGAATTGTCGCAAAAGGTTTTCGACAAGTTTAAGGTGTTGACTACGATGAGAGTTTCTCACTCATATCTATGCTTAAGTCTGTCCGAATCATGTTAGCAATTGCCGCATTTTATGAAATCTGGCAAATGGATAAACAAAACTGCATTCCTTAATGGATTTATTAAAGAAGGGTTGTATATGATGCAACCAGATGGTTTTGTCAATCCTAAAGGTGCTAAGAAAATATGCAAGCTCCAGCGATCCATCTATGGACTGGTGCAAGCATCTCGGAGTTGGAATATACACTTTGATAAGTTGATCAAAGGATATAGTTTTATACAGACTTGCGGTGAAGCCTGTATTTACAAGAAAGTGAGTGGGAGCACTACATCATTTCTGATAAGTATATGTGAATGACATATTGTTGATCGGAAATAATGTAGAATTATTCTGCAAAGCATAAAGGAGTGTTTGAAAGAAGTTTTTCAAAGAAATACCTCGGTGAAGCTGCTTACATATTGAGCATCAAGATCTATAGAGATAGATCAAGACGCTTGATAAGTTTTTTCAATGAGTACATACCTTAATAAGATTTTGAAGTGGTTCAAAATGGAACAATCAAAGAAAGAGTTTCTTGCCTGTGTTACAAGGTGTGAAATTGAGTAAGACTCAAAGCCTGACCATGGCAGAAGATAGAAAGAGAATGAAAGTCATTCCCTATGCCTTTACCATAGGTTCTATAAAGTATGCCATGCTGTGTACCAGATCTATTGTATACCGTACACTGATTTTGGCAAGGGAGTACAATAGTGATCTAGGAGTAGATCACTGGACAGCGGTCAAAATTATCCTTACTGGAATAAGGATATGTTTCTCGATTATGGAAGTGACAAAAGGTTCGTCGTAAAGGTTTACGTCGATGCAAGTTTTGACACTAATTTAGATGACTCTAAGTCTCAGTCTAGATACATATTGAAAGTGGGAACAATAGCTAGAGTAGCTCCGTGCAGAGCATTGTAGACATAGAAATGATGTGATTGACTTGACCCATTCCGTTAGCTTAGCACTCGATCGTTTAGTATGTTGCTATTGCTTTCTTCATGACTTATACATGTTCCTATGACTATGAGATTATGCAACTCCCGTTTACCGGAGGAACACTTTGTTTGCTACCAAACGTCACAACGTAACTGGGTGATTATAAAGGTGCTCTACAGGTGCTTCCAAAGGTACTTGTTGGGTTGGCGTATTTCGAGATTAGGATTTGTCACTCCGATTGTCGGAGAAGTATCTCTGGGCCCACTCAGTAATACACATCACTATAAGCCTTGCAAGCATTGTAACTAATGATTTAGTTGCGGGATGATGTATTACGGAACGAGTAAAGAGACTTGCCGGTAACGAGATTGAATTAGGTATCGAGATACCGACGATCGAATCTCGGGCAAGTAACATACCAATGACAAAGGAAACAACGTATGTTGTTATGCGGTCTGACCGATAAAGATCTTCGTAGAATATGTAGGAGCCAATATGAGCATCCAGGTTCCGCTATTGGTTTTTGACCGGAGAGGTGTCTCGGTCATGTCTACATAGTTCTCGAACCCGTAGGGTCCGCACGCTTAACGTTACGATGACGGTTATATTATGAGTTTATGTGTTTTGATGTACCGAAGAAGTTCGGAGTCCCGGATGAGATCGGGGACATGAGGAGGAGTCTCGAAATGGCCGAGACGTAAAGATCGATATATTGGACGACTATATTCGGACTTCGGAAAGGTTCCGAGTGATTCGGGTATTTTTCGGAGTACCGGAGAGTTACGGGAATTCGTATTGGGCCTTAATGGGCCATACGGGAAAGAAGAGAAAGGCCCCAAAGGGTGGCCGCACCCCTCCCCATGCACTAGTCCGAATTGGACTAGGGAGGGGGGCGCCCCCTTCCTTCTTTCTCCTTCTCCCTTCCCTTCTCCTATTCCAACAAGGAAAGGAGGAGTCCTACTCCCGGTGGGAGTAGGACTCCCCCCTTGGCGCGCCCTCCTCCTTGGCCAGCGGCCTCCCCCTTGCTCCTTTATATACGGGGGCAGGGGGGCACCCCATACACACACAATTGATCAACGATCTTTTAGCCGTGTGCGGTGCCCCCCTCCACCATATTACACCTCGATAATATTGTAGCGGTGCTTAGGCGAAGCCCTGCGTCGGTAGAACATCATCATCTTCACCACGCCGTCGTGCTGACGAAACTCTCCCTCAACACTCGGCCGGATCGGAGTTCGAGGGACTTCATCAAGCTGAACGTGTGCTGAACTCGGAGGTGTCGTGCGTTCGGTACTTGATCGGTCGGATCGTGAAGACGTACGACTACATCAACCGCGTTGTGTTAACGCTTCCGCTTTCAGTCTACGACGGTACGTGGACAACACTCTCCCCTCTCGTTGCTATGCATCACCATGATCTTGCGTGTGCATAGGAATTTTTTTTAAATTACTACGTTCCCCAACAGATTGAAGGGGCCATCGAACCTTTCGCCGACGGCACAGTGGAACTCTCAATGAAAGCACCAATGTCGGTGTCAAAACCGGCGGATCTCGGGTAGGGGATCCCGAACTGTGCGTCCAAGGTCGATGGTAATAGGAGACAGGGGACACGATGTTTACCCAGGTTCGGGCCCTCTCTATGGAGGTAATACCCTACTTCCTGCTTGATTGATCTTGATGGATATGAGTATTACAAGAGTTGATCTACCACAAGATCGTAATGGCTAAACCCTAGAAGTCTAGCATGTATGACTATGGTAATGAATATCTCCCTTTCTGGACCAAGTCTTCCGGTTTATATAGACACCAGGAGGATCTAGGGTTACACAAGGTCAGTTACAAAGGAAAGGGATCTACATATTCGGTTGCCAAGCTTGCCTTCCACGCCAAGGAGAGTCCCATCCGGACACGGGTGCAGTCTTCGGTCTTCGTATCCTCGCGGCCCATCTGTCCGGCCCATGGCTAACAGGCCGGATGCCTGAGGACCCCTTAGTCGAGGACTACCTCAGCCACTCCACCAGGCGCCCACCGGCGACTACTTGTCTGTGTGTCCAAGGCCCGACTGAGTGCATCGGCGACTACTCACGGTTGTCTGCACCGCCCCGCTTGCTGAGATCATAGGCAACAGAGATGCTTCAGGCCGGGTGGCCAAATGGGCCATCGAGCTGGCTCCCTACACCATCTTCTACCAGCCTCGCTGAGGGAGTCCTGGACTAAGGGGTCCTCGGGCATCTGGCCTGTTATCCGTTGGGCCGGACTGATGGGCTATGAAGACATGAAGGCCGAAGACTACACCTGTGTCCGGATTGGACTCTACTTGGCGTGGAAGGCAAGCTAGGTGACCGATTATGAAGATTCCCTCTTATCTAACCGACTCCATGTAACCCTAGATCTCTCCGGGGTCTATATAAACTGGAGGGCATAGTCTGGATAGGACAGATTCATTACCATATACTCATAGGCTAGACTTCTAGGGTTTAGCAATTACGATCTCGTGGTAGATCAACTCTTGTAATACTCATATTCATCAAGATCAATCAAGCAGGAAGTAGGGTATTACCTCCATAGAGAGGGCCCAAACCTGGGTAAACATTGTGTCCCCCGTCTCCTGTTACCATCGATCCTTGACGCACAGTTCGGGACCCCCTACTCGAGATCCGCCGGTTTTGACACCGACATTGGTGCTTTCATTGAGAGTTCCACTGTGCCGTTGACGAAAGGTTCGATGACTCCTTTGATCGTTAGTCATGACGTAGTCCAGGGAGAAACCTTCCTCCCCGGAAAGATCTTCGTATTCGGCGGCTTCGTACTGCGGGCCAACTCGCTCGGCCATCTGGAGAAGATCGATAGCTACGCCCCTGGCCATCAGGTCAGATTCGGAAGTTTGAACTACGTCGCGGACATCCGTGGGACTTGATATTCGATGGATTTGAGACCGCGGCAACCTCTCCCCTTCGCCCCATTGAACATGGCTTAAACCTGTCATCGGGCCGCATCCAGGAGATAGCTCCTGTAACAACTCTGGCCTTAGTTCCGGAGCAAATCAAGACGTCCGAAGGTGGGAGACTCAACCCCATCATCGGGGCCACCGAGTCCGTGGCGTTGGAGCCGTGCGCAGATCCCTCTTCATACGATACCTGAATATTCATACCACAATTAAACCTTTATCTTGAATCTTTCGGATCTGAATATTCATACCACAATTAGGAGAATTACATTGAAATTATGCCAAGTAGCATTCCACATCAAAAATTCTGTTTTTGTCATTTACCTACTCGAGGACGAGTAGGAATTAAGCTTGGGGATGCTTGATACGTCTCCAACGTATCTATAATTTTTGATTGTTCCATGCTATATTATATTCTGTTTTGGACATTAATGGGCTTTATTATACACTTTTATATTATATTTGGGACTAACCTATTAACTGGAGGCCCAGCCCAGAATTGCTGTTTTTTGCCTATTTTAGAGTTTCGTGGAAAAAGAATATCAAACGGAGTCCAAACGGAATGAAACCTTCGGGAACATGATTTTCGGAACGAACGTGATCCAGAGGACTTGGACCCTACGTCAAGACATCAACCAGGAAGGCACGAGGTAGGGGCGCGCCCTCCACCCTCGTGGGCCCCACGTTGCTCCACCGACGTACTTCTTCCTCCTATATATACCTACGTACCCCCAAACTACCAGATATGGAGCCAAAAACCTAATTCCACCACTGCAACCTTCTGTACCCGTGAGATCCCATCTTGGGGCCTTTTCCAGAGCTCCGCCGGAGGGGGCATCGATCAGAGGGCTTCTACATCAACACCATAGCCTCTCTGATGATGTGTGAGTAGTTTACCTCAGACCTTCGGGTCCATAGTTATTACCTAGATGGCTTCTTCTCTCTTTTTGGATCTCAATACAATGTTCTCCCCCTCTCTTGTGGAGATCTATTTGATGTAATCTTCTTTTGCGGTGTGTTTGTTGAGACCGATGAATTGTGGGTTTATGATCAAGTTTATCTATGAACAACATTTGAATCTTCTCTGAATTCTTTTATGTATGATTGGTTATCTTTGCAAGTCTCTTCGAATTATCAGTTTGGTTTGGCCTACTAGATTGATCTTTCTTGCAATAGGAGAAGTGCTTAGCTTTGGGTTTAATCTTGCGGTGTCCTTTCCCAGTGGCAGTAGGGGCAGCAAGGCACGTATTGTATTGTTGCCATCGAGGATAACAAGATTGGTTTATATCATATTGCATGAGTTTATCCCTCTACATCATGTCATCTTACTTAAAGCGTTACTCTGTTCTTATGAACTTAATACTCTAGATGCATGCTGGACAGCGGTCAATGTGTGGAGTAATAGTAGTAGATGCAGGCAGGAGTCGGTCTACTTGTCTCGGACGTGATGCATATATACATGATCATACCTAGATATTCTCATAACTATGCTCAATTCTGTCAATGCTCAACAGTAATTTGTTCGCCCACCGTAATATTTATGCTCTTGAGAGAAGCCACTAGTGAAACCTATGGCCCCCGGGTCTATTTTCCATCATATTAATCTTCCAACACTTAGCTATTTTCATTGCCTTTTATTTTACTTTGCATTTTATCCTAAAAATACCAAAAATATTATCTTATCATATCTATTAAATCTCACTCTCGTAAGTGACTGTGAAGGGATTGACAACCCCATTGCGTTGGTTGCAAGGATTTATTTGTTTGTGTAGGTGCGAGGGACTCGTGCGTGGCCTCCTACTGGATTGATACCTTGGTTCTCAAAAACTGAGGGAAATACTTACGCTACTTTGCTGCATCACCCTTTCCTCTTCAAGGGAAAACCAACGCAGTGCTCAAGAGGTAGCAAGAAGGATTTCTGGCGCCGTTGCCGGGGAGTCTACGCAAAAGTCAACACACCAAGTACCCATCACAAACTCTTATCTCCCGCATTACATCATTTGCCATTTTCCTCTCCCCCACTTCACCCTTGCCGTTTTATTCGCCTTATTCCCGTATGCCTTTTTGTTTGTGTTTCCATGTGCCTTCTATTTGCTTGCATCTTTGCTTGCTAGAAATCTATTGATATGGATCCACTTAAAGTGTTTTATTTGGATCATCTTCGATCCTTATGCGCTCGTGCTGAAACCCCAACTAGCCTAGTTGATGGGAAATCTTTAGATGAGCATGCTCATTTTGTGCGTCACCGTTTGTCTGAAAAAGGGAAAATCTTATGGAATCAAATAAACAAATTGATGTGTTATGCTTGGAATCTTTGTGAAATTTGTGATATTACTTGTTGCTCTAAGAACCCTAAAAAACACCTTCCCTACCTATGTGAGTTTAACGAAAATAAAATCTTATCTTCTTATGCAAAGGGTGTTTATAGCTACTATGATATCGAACAAATAGAAGAATTTGTTGCTTTTAAGGGTTCTTATGAAGTTGCTTCTTTGTTTGAAAAGTATGATACTACTCTTTACGAATCTGAAAATCTTCACATACTTGAATATTGCTATGAAAACTATGCTCATAATGTCTATGTCAAAGAATTTATTGAAAGAATGACCGTTGCTTCTAAAGAAAATAATGATATGCACGAAACTATAGATAATTATGATTCTGATGATTTGATTGAAATATCCCTTGATGAACATGATGCTTGCTATCCTTGTGGCCATGATGCCAATATTTATGAAGATGAATTTGCTATAGTTCCTTACGTTAAACATGAGATCGTTGCTATTGCACCCATACTTGGTAGTTCCTTCGATGAAAAGCATGATTGCAATAATTTTACTATAAATTTTCTTAATGTCAATTGTGCTAATAATATGCAAAACCCTAAGCTTGGGGATGCTAGTTTTGCTATGTCTACTACTTGTTGCAATGATCATGATTGGGGTGATTCTTCTTATGATCTTGAAAATTTATTTAAGCCCCATGATGAATATGAGATTGATGAATGTTTGCAATAGTATTGAAAGTGGGTTTGGAAGAGTGTCAACTTTAGATCCCACATATTTGGATTTTGATCAATCTTATGAAGTTTTTGATAAAAGTGGGTTTGGAGAGGTCATAACTTTAGCTAATGTTAATCCCACTATTTTGGAAGAGTGTCAACTTTGCATACATGTGGATCGTGTTAAGCATATGTTTTGTGATAGATATATTGTTGAATTTGCATATGATCCCACATTTAATTATTATGAGAGAGGAAAATATGTTTGTAGAAATTTTTATCTTACTAAATTACCTCTCGTCATGTTGAGATTGCTATTGTTTATTTCCACTTCCTTGCATATGCTAGTTTTTGCTTGCTATGATCATTTGGTTTCCTATAAGATGCCTATGCATAGGAAGTATATTAGACTTAGATGTGTTTATCACGTGTTCTATGATGCTCTCTTTGTGCTTTAATTCTTGTCTTTGATGTGAGCATCATTAAAATTATCAATGCCTAGCTAGGGGCGTTAAACGATAGCGCTTGTTGGGAGGCAACCCAATTTTATTTTTAGTTTTTTGCTTTTTGCTTCTTTTTAGGAATAAATATTTGATCTAGCCTCTGGTTAGATTTGTTTTTATGTTTTAATTAGTGTTTGTGCCAAGTTAAACCTATAGGATCTTCTTGGATGATAGTTATTTGATCTTGCTGAAAATTCCAGAAACTTTCTGTTCACGAAAACAATTGTTAAAAATCACCAGAACGTGATAAAATATTGATTCCAATTGCTGCTGATCAACAAACAAATTTTCTAGGTCGTCCTATGTTGGCTGAATTTTTTGAGTTCCAGAAGTTTGCATTAGTTACAGATTACTACAGACTGTTCTGTTTTTGACAGATTCTGTTTTTCGTGTGTTGTTTGCTTATTTTGATGAATCTATGGCTAGTAAAATAGTTTATAAACCATAGAGAAGTTGGAATGCATTAGGTTTAACACCAATATAAATAAACAATGAGTTCATTACAGTACCTTGAAGTGGTGTTTTGTTTTCTGTCGCTAACGGAGCTCACGAGATTTTCTGTTAAGTTTTGTGTTGTGAAGTTTTCAAGTTTTGGGTAAAAGATTTGATGGATTATGGAACAAGGAGTGGCAAGAGCCTAAGATTGGGGATGCCATGGCACCCCAAGGTAATCTAAGGACACCAAAAAGCCAAAGCTTGGGGATTCCCCGGAAGGCATCCCCTCTTTCGTCTACTTCCATCAGTAACTTTACTTGGAGCTATATTTTATTCACCACATGATATGTGTTTTGCTTGGAGCGTCTTGTATGATTTGAGTCTTTGCTTTTTAGTTTACCACAATCATCTTTGCTGTACACACCTTTTGAGAGAAACACACATGATTCGGAATTTATTAGAATACTCTATGCGCTTTGCTTAAATCTTTTGAGCTATATAGTGTTTGCTCTACTGCTTCACTTATATCTTTTAGAGCACGGTGGTGGTTTTGTTTTATAGAAACTATTATTCTCTCATGCTTCACTTATATTATTTTGAGAGTCTTAAACAGCATGGTAATTTGCTTAAATTGGGAAATTAATCCTAATATGCTAAGTATTCAAGACTAGTAAAAAACTTTCTTATGAGTGTGCTGAATACTAAGAGAAGTTTGATGCTTGATGATTGTTTTGAGATATGGAGGTAGTGATATTAAAGTTGTGCTATTTGAGTAGTTGTGAATTTGAGAAATACTTGTGTTGAGGTTTGCAAGTCCCGTAGCATGCACGTATGGTAAACGTTATGTAACAAATTTGAAACATGAGGTGTTCTTTGATTGCCCTCCTTATGAGTGGCGGTCGGGGACGAGCGATGGTCTTTTCCTATCAATCTATCCCCCTAGGAGCATGCGCGTGGTGCTTGGTTTTTGATGACTTGTAGATTTTTGCAATAAGTATGTGAGTTCTTTATGACTAATGTTGAGTCCATCGATTATACGCACTCTTACCCTTCCATCATTGCTAGCCTCTTTGGTACCGTGCATTGCCCTTTCTCACATTGAGAGTTGGTGCAAACTTCGCCGGTGCATCCAAACCCCGTGGTATGATACGCTCTTTCACACATAAACCTCCTTATATCTTCCTCAAAACAGCCACCATACCTACCTATTATGGCATTTCCATAGCCATTCCGAGATATATTGCCATGCAACTTTCCACCGTTCCGTTTATTATGACACGCTCATCATTGTCATATTGCTTTGCATGATCATGTAGTTGACATCGTATTTGTGGCAAAGCCACCGTTCATAATTTTTTCATACATGTCACTCTTGATTCATTTCTATCCCAGTATACCGCCGGAGGCATTCATATAGAGTCATACTTTGTTCTAGTATCGAGTTGTAATCATTGAGTTGTAAATAAATAGAAGTGTGATGATCATCATTCATAGAGCATTGTCCCAATAAAAAAAAAGAGAAAGGCCAAAAAAAGAGAAGGCCCAAAAAATTAAAAAAATAATAAAAAGGGGTAATGCTACTATCCTTTTTTCCACACTTGTGCTTCAAAGTAGTACCATGTTCTTCATGATAGAGAGTCTCTTGTTTTGTCACTTTCATATACTAGTGGGAATTTTTCATTATAGAAATTGGCTTGTATATTCCAACAATGGGCTTCCTCAAATGCCCTAGGTCTTCGTGAGCAAGGAAGTTGGATGCACACCCACTTAGTTTCTTTTGTTCAGCTTTCATGCATTTATAGCTCTAGTGCATCCGTTGCATGGCAATCCCTACTCCTTGCATTAACATCAATTGATGGGCATCTCCATAGCTCATTGATTAGCCGCGTTGATGTGATACTTTCTCCTTTTTTGTCTTCTCCGCATAACCCCCATCATTATATTCTATTCCACCCATAGTGCTATATCCATGGTTCACGCTCATGTATTGCGTGAAGGTTGAGATTACTAAAGTATGAAACAATTGCTTGGCTTGTCATCGGGGTTGTGCATGATGAGAGCATTCTTGTGTGACGAAAATGGAGCATGACTAAACTATATGATTTTGTAGGGATGAACTTTCTTTGGCCATGTTATTTTGAGAGGACATAATTGCTTAGTTAGTATGCATGAAGTATTATTACTTTTATGTAAATATTAAACCTTTATCTTGAATCTTTCAGATCTGAATATTCATACCACAATTAGGAGAATGACATTGAAATTATGCCAAGTATCATTCCACATCAAAAATTCTGTTTTATCATTTACCTACTCGAGGACGAGCAGAAATTAAGCTTGGGGATGCTTGATACGTCTCCAACGTATCTATAATTTTTTATTGTTCCATGCTATATTATATTCTGTTTTGGACATTAATGGGCTTTATTATACACTTTTATATTATTTTTGGGACTAGCCTATTAACCGGAGGCCCAGCCCAGAATTGCTATTTTTTGCCTATTTCAGAGTTTCGCGGAAAAAGAATATCAAACGGAGTCCAAACGGAATGAAACCTTCGGGAACGTGATTTTCGGAACGAACGTGATCCAGAGGACTTGGACCCTACGTCAAGACATCAACCAGGAAGGCACGAGGTAGGGGGCGCGCCTACCCCCCTGGGCGCGCCCTCCACCCTCGTGGGCCCCATGTTGCTCCACCGACGTACTTTTTCCTCCTATATATACCTACGTACCCTCAAACTACCAGATACGGAGCCAAAAACGTAATTCCACCGCCGCAACCTTCTGTACCTATGAGATCCCATCTTGGGGCCTTTTCCGGAGCTCCGCCCGAGGGGGCATCGATCACGGAGGGCTTCTACATCAACACCATAGCCTCTCCGATGATATGTGAGTAGTTTACCTCAGACCTTCGGGTCCATAGTTATTAGCTAGATGGCTTCTTCTCTCTTTTTGGATCTCAATACAATATTCTCCCCCTCTCTTGTGGAGATATATTCGATGTAATCTTCTTTTGCGGTGTGTTTGTTGAGACCGATGAATTGTGGGTTTATGATCAAGTTTATCTATGAACAATATTTGAATCTTCTCTGAATTTTTTTATGTATGATTGGTTATCTTTGCAAGTCTCTTCGAATTATCAGTTTGGTTTGGCCTACTAGATTGATATTTCTTGCAATAGGAGAAGTGCTTAGTTTTGGGTTCAATCTTGCGGTGTCCTTTCCCAGTGACAGTAGGGGCAGCAAGGCACGTATTGTATTGTTGCCATCGAGGATAACAAGATGGGGTTTATATGAGGCATGTATATTGCATGAGTTTATCCCTTTACATCATGTCATCTTACTTAAAGCGTTACTCTGTTCTTATGAACTTAATACTCTAGATGCATGCTGGACAGCGGTCGATGTGTGGAGTAATGGTAGTAGATGCAGGCAGGAGTCGGTCTACTTGTCTCGGACGTGATGCCTATATACATGATCATACCTAGATATTCTCAGAACTATGCTCAATTCTGTCAATTGCTCAACAGTAATTTGTTCACCCACCGTAATATTTATCCTCTTGAGAGAAGCCACTAGTGAAACCTATGTCCCCCGGTCTATTTTCCATCATATTAATCTTCCAACACTTAGCTATTTTCATTGCCTTTTATTTTACTTTGCATCTTTATCCTAAAAAATACCAAAAATATTATCTTATCATATCTATCAGATCTCACTCTCGTAAGTGACCGTGAAGGGATTGACAACCCCTTTATTGTGTTGGTTGCGAGGATTTATTTGTTTGTGTAGGTGCAAGGGACTCGTGCGTGGCCTCCTACTGGATTGATACCTTGGTTCTCAAAAACTGAGGGAAATACTTACGCTACTTTGCTGCATCACCCTTTCCTCTTCAAGGGAAAACCAATGCAGTGCTCAAGAGGTAGCACGCCGCAGATATCTTCCAGCACTCGCCCATGGGCGACCTACCAAGCTCACTAAAAAACCTACCCCTGGCAGATGGCCCGTCGCCGAACTATGTCCGGTTCGACCTTACGGCGGATGACGGAGAATTTTGCTTCCCACCCGCCACCCACTCCATAGCCACTGTCGAAGACCCAACAAACATGCTTGACCCCTGCCCCGAAGACATCGACGGCATGGACGGCGATGAGGGGCAAGGCCAGAGCTTACTACCCGCTAGACGCGGGACGACCACTTCCTGGTATGACGTGTGTATGGTAGACACACCCAACGACGATATCGACGATGACAAGGAAGATCCAGTTGAGGATAAAACTCCTGGTATACAATCCGAACACCGGCGCCTCTGGCACCGCTCTCAGTCACGTCGCTCAAGAGAAAACAATACTAGCACCAGAGGTGATACTACTCCGGACAACGAAGACCCTGTGGAGGCAGGATCCGAACAGGAGGACCAGGAAAGCGGGTAAGATAGCCCCGATGAACAGGTCATGTACGGAGACTCGGAGGATAGTAATTAGCTTCCCCTCTCCGAGGAGGAGGAGGAGAGCCTCGACAATGAAGAATTCATCATGCCGGAGGAACCTCTCGAGCAGGAGCGCTTTAAACGCCGACTAATAGCCACAGCAAGGAATCCAAGAATAAAACAGCTTCAGCTTCAGGCAAGCCAAGATCTGCTCAATGATAAATGGACCAAGGTCCTAGCCGCCATAGAATACGGCCCTAGTGGCCCGGACAAAAGCCACCCCAAGTACAGGTGGCTCCCTCCACATGATGGCAAGGCGTTGGAGCCCATTCCACCATCGAACAATGCGGTAGGTCGACCACAGTTCGGTCCGGATAAAGCAGCAGCCCAAGCAGAACAACGTACTAACCAATACGGCCATAAGAACAAAACGGTTCAGGAAACCAGTTTGCCAGACATGCGCCAAAGCTTAGTGGGTGGAGCAGGACAGACAAGGTCGACGTACAGATCAAGGGGATATGCCCCGACCGGTGATGATGGTCAATCAACCGGACTTAACCGAGCCAACCACACCCGAAGCCGCCAACGGCATCCAACGGAGGTGCTTCACAGTGTGTCCCAACATAGAGGAGCCGCGCACCCGCTCTGCTTCACCGACAAGGTAATGGAGCATGAATTCCCCGACGGGTTTAAACCCATCAACATCAAATCATATGATGGAACAACAGACCCCGCAGTGTGGATTGAGGACTACCTCCTCCATATCCACCTGGCTCGCAGAGACGACCTTCATGCCATTAAATACCTGCCTCTCAAGCTTAAGGGCCAGCACAGTACTGGCTAAACAGTTTGCCAGAAAATTCTATTGGCAGCTGGGAAGATTTGGAAGACGCCTTTCGTAACAACTTCCAAGAAATATATGTTCGGCCACCAGATGCCGATGATTTAAGTCATATTGTTCAACAGCCCGGCGAGTCAGCCAGGGAGCTCTGGACCAGCTTCTTAGTCAAAAAGAACCAAATTGTCGACTGTTCGGACGCGGAAGCTCTCGCAGCCTTCAAACATAGCGTCCGGGATGAATGGCTAGCACGCCACCTCGGCCAGGAAGGACCTAAATCTATGACATCCCTTACCGCTCTAATGACTCGCTTTTTTGCGGGGGAAGACAACTGCCTTGCTCGTAAAAGCAACAGCGCCAGCGACCCGGGCACTTCTGAAATCCGAGACGGCAATGGCAAGCCATGACTAACCGCACACAACAGTCGCAACAATAATGAAAGATTACGCAACATAGCGGTCAACGCCGGATTCCATAATCTGAAACCCGGTCAACGGAAGATGCCATTTAAGGCCAGCCAAGATGGACCATCCGCCCTCGACAGGATACTGGACCGACCTTGTCAGATTCACGGTCACCCTGATAAGCCAGCCAATCACACCAACAGAAACCGTTGGGTCTTTAAGTAGGCAGGCAAGCTCAACGCCGAATACAAGGGGAGGAGGCCACCAAGCGATAAAGACGATGGAGCGGCTCGCCAGCCGAATACCAAGGGCCAGAAACAGTTTCCCTCCGACGTTCGACCACTACCGAAGCGGAAATAGCAGTTCGGCTTCCGCCACCCACCCACTATGCTAACAGGATTTACACCACGCGTACATCACTACGCGCTCAAGATACCATGGGCATCGGCGGAAGCACAATACGGACAACCCTGCAAGCATTCCTGTAACATTTTTTATCCCTTTTCTTCATTTTCTTTATTATAAACAGGTGACCAACAGGACAGCATCTACAACGGACTCTATCGGAGTTCGGACCCGTACACTCACCTAAGGGGCTACTTTCGTTAAGAACTCCCCTCCCAGAGGACGGGCGGCACAGACGTGCGACAGGAGGTCCAAAATAGCTTTTTGTAGACCGCACTCGTTATTTTGAGCCTGTACTATGCCCTTTTCCTCCGTTCCCGACCCCGAGCATGTCAAATAGCCGGGTTGTGGTTCTTCTTTTTTTAATGAATTTATCATTGGCATATTGCTCCACTCCCAGCAAACTTTATCCGAGCTAATCTTAAATACTCTTCATACAATGAGTACGGCCGTAACGGCTGTGTTACAAGACACACCTCGGCATAACTTGCCAGGGGCTCGGTAAGGGAACAAATGAGTCGCCAATAAAAGTCTGAACATCTCTATAGCATACTTCGGCGTCGCAAGTTTGGCCTTATATGCATCAGCTCCGAATCATTGTCTTTGGTCAATAGTTGGGTTGCCCGGCTCCTGTGCTTTCTACCCTACGTTCCGCTCTATCGGCTAGGGTAGTACAGGGAGAACTGCTGCGATTGTGCCCTGGCTTCGACCGGATGAGCACCTCAGTAGAGAAAGCCGAAAACTGACTGTCATGATGCGGCGAGAGCTGGTCAACCACTTGACGACTTATTCGAATCTTTAGCGATTCTCCGTGTTACACGAAGGATCTTTTTCAGATCAAAACATGTAAGGCACAATATTAGGATACGCCGCATACATACCAGGGGCTATGTCGTAGCCCCACCATAAAACTCCTATGGCTAAGTGAAAGTGTTAACGCCCTATAGTCCGATTGCCTGGTTCGCCGCATTATCACCTCCTTTATGGACCAAGACGTTGGATAAAGAGTGATTCAATGCTTTTCCGAACACCCCGTATTTCCTACGAGGGGGCTGAAGCCAACGACTGGAAAACTTTCAAATTATATTAAAACGGCCGCACAGGAGGAATACAAGCTCTCGAGCAAAACATAAAAATAGATTAACTATAAAGTTGTCTGTTACAACCCTTGTACACATCACTCGAATATTATGTTTTTCGAGCACTGACCCTCTATCAAGCGGGCGGCCTCCAGGACGTCTTCAAAATAATGCTCCAGTTCCGGACGGTCCTTGCCTTTGGGTGGACTCTTTGTCGCAACGTCGATGGCCTTCATCTTCCCCCAGAATGTCTTGACACGGGCGAAGGCCATCCGTGCACCTTCAATGCACGCCGACCGCTTCATAGCGTCGATACGCGGCACCACGTCAGCAAGCCGCTGCACCAGGCCGAAGTAGCTACTCAAAACAGGTTCAGTCAGCCACAACCGGACTATGACGTCCTTCATGGCAGCGCCGGATATCCTATGCAGCTCGGCCCACTGGGACGTTTGTTCATTCAGCAACAGAGGGCGCTTCGACGCGCCAAATTGTGACCAAAAAAGCTTCTCTGTTGCATACCCCTCTTGCGCCTGATAAAACTGTGCCGCATCGGAAGAACTCATCGACAAATCTAAAAAATTGTCCGGAGAACTCCATACTTGGTTAAGCTGAGCATAGTTCGGATCGCTGAACCTAGCCTGTAGCAAAAAGGGCTTGCCAGCAACAATCTCCCCAGCTTGCCAGATCTCCTCACGGGCTGCTCTGGATTCTGACCGCGTTTCTCTCGCCTCTCGTAAGGCCTTGTCAAGTTTAGCCGTTTTGGCTTCATTTTCCTTCTCAAGAAGTTTATAGCGGCTAGCCGCATTCTCTAACTCGCGCGCCATGGTGGACATTGTCTCCTTGTCTTGACGCCGCGCGGCTTGTTCGGCCTTCAATTCATCCGATGCCTTTTCGGCAGCCGCATTACTAAACTGGGCCTACTCCTTGGCCTGGGCTAGCTCCGCCCGAAGGGCTTCCATGGCGGTAGCACCATCTGCATTCATGCACATTTCATATCAAACTCTTTTCAGAGTCAAGCTTAAATTACAAGCACATTGGTGTAAGGAATACTCGAAATATATACCTTGCGAGTCGTCAAGACGCCTGTTGATCAAAGCAATGTCATCCTCCGCAATATCTAGCTTTCACTGCAGTTCGGTCACCTCCGAATTTCGGGCAATGGCAGGAGGGGAGACAGCCTGCATTCCAAATTAAACCAAGGTTAGCACCTGAAAATATCTTTTCGATCCTCCAATCGCTTCCTTTGGAAGGCAATCCGAGTCTCAGGGGCTACTGCATACACAACAGGTGCATTCTGTCAATATTATTCAATTGGCAACATTACATCACAAACCTCAAACCCCTCAGAAGGCTCGTAAAGGCCTCGTTCAACCCGCTCTTAGCGGATAAAACCTTTTCGACCACCGTAACCATTAAGGCACGGTGCTCCTCTAAAACGGACGCTCGTCGCAGCATGTCCGTCAGCGTGTCCGGCACTCCTGGGTCTTCGGACACCGCTGCCGGAGCACGACATTCCTTTGAAGGAATTCGCTTACCCGCCTCCAGCATTGTCTCTGGCTGTAAACCGGACAGTTTGGGGTCGTCATTCTTGATCCCCGAACCCTGAGTGACAGAGGCACCACCTTCGGGTACCTCCTTCCTCGTTTCCTGCGCTACTTGCTGGTTGGGAGGAGCCCTCCGGGACGACACCTCGAGATTATCCGCCCTGTTAGGCGAAGAGGCCGGAGAAGGCGTGTCACTCTCCATCATCTCCAGAAGAAGGTCTCCCGAGGAGGAGGACGATTGAGAAACACCAGGTGTTAACCTGCGAGGATGCACGCATGTCAGAGGATTATCTCAGTAATAAGGAAAAGAATGAGGTATGGTTAAAGTGCCCTGCTTCACTTACGGTCTGGTCGGAGGTTCGTCCTCATCATCAAGCTCTACGACGACATCGCTTGCTCGGCCCAAGCGGCCCGACGATGGCATTTTCCCTTTCTTGGAAGGTTTCCCCTCTTGACCTCCAGAAGCAGCCCTCTTCTTGCCATGAAGTGCCCCCTCCACACCTTTGCCCCTGTGCAAAAGGGTTTCGGTTTCCCCGAACACAGAGCCTAAATCGCCCTCAGGATGGGCATCGCCCTTGGGCTCCCTACTCTCGCCCCCCTCTACAGACACCAGGTACGGTGTCAGAGTCAACATCCGCGTCAGTAGGGCGGACGCAGGGTCTTCGGGAAGGGGCGCCGCACACCAGATTAACACCGCTTTCTTTATCCAGTCCTGTATAAGGACGAGTTGTTCAGTGTCTTGTCAAGAGATGCTTGAATGAAAGGTGTACGACGATTGAATACTTACCGGAGTGTCCGGATGATTGCAGTCGAGGCCGACGTCTTCGGTGGTGTCCGGCCATTGCCCTCGCTCCCCAAAATATAACTTCCACATTCCTTCGTGCGTAGTGCCGAAGAAGTGCTGAAGAGTCCGCCGCCCTTCTGGATTGAACTCCCACATACGGAGAGGCCGCCGTTGAGACGCAGGATCCGGCGGACCAGCATTACTTGAACGACGTTCACAAGATCGATGCCCTTCTCGGTAAGGCTTCGGATGCGGCCTTGCAGAGTCTGCGCCTCATTAATGGATCCCCAGTCCGATCCCTTGTTGATACATGAAGCAAGCTGAGTTGGAGGGCCGGGTCGGAACGCAGGCGTAGCCACCCACTTGGAGCCCCGCGGCTCGTTGACATAAAACCACCCCTGCTGCCATAATTCGGAAGACTCAGAGAAGGATCCTTCAAACCAAACCGCGCTGGCAAGCTTGCTTATTACAATGCTGCCGCACTCCGCCTGCTCCTCCTCCGTCACCCGCGGTCTCACATCGAAAGTCTTGAGCCACAACCAAAGTGCGGAGGAGTCCGGAGGAAGGCCTCGCACGTGACGATGAATGCCGAGATGAGAAGAAAAGAGTCCGGGGCTAGATCGTGAAAATCTAGCCCATAGTAGAACATGAGCCCCCGGACAAAGGGGTTAAGCGCGAACCCTAAACCATGGAGGAAGTGGGACACAAATACAACCCTCTTGCCGGATTTGGGGGTGGGAATAATCTGCCCCTCAGCAGGAAGCTAATGAAGGATTTCTGGGGTTAGGTACCTCGCTACGCGGAGCTTCGCAATATCCTCCTCCGTGACAGAAGAGGCCACCCACCGGCCTGAATGGCTGGACCCGGACATGATTGGGGCTGGTCGTGATTGGAACTCGAGGTGGCTGGGGTTGAGGAGGAAGCAAGCGCAGAAGAGAAGTACAAGTCTGGGTCCCTATATAAAGGCCCAGAATATCGAGCGTCCCCTCCTGGGTCTTGAAACTTACCTACCCTCAAAGAGTTGTACCTAGGGGACAGTTGGGTTACCCATACTTACATTATTGAAAATCCCGTGAATAAGGGGACACGATCTCTGCTTTGACAAGACGTGCCAATAAAACCGCTTCCCGAGACGTGGGGCGACGGGCTAGCCAACGGTTGGAAATAATAACCGGGCAGGCGTGATACAATGTCATAAACAGTTGTCAACAGATTGGACTCGTGGAGTATTGTATTTTCTACAATTATGTACACAGGTCCGGATACAATCGACACATCCGAAGACTATCTTGGAGTTCGTAAGAAGGGGAACCCGCCTTGCAATGTCGAAGACAATCTGCGCGCCAGACTCCTCGTCATTGAAGCCAGGTTCAGGGGCTACTGAGGGAGTCTTGGACTAAGGGGTCCTCGGGCGTCCGGCCTGTTATCTGTTGGGCCGGACTAATGGGCTATGAAGACATGAAGGCCGAAGTCTACACCTGTGTCCGGATTGGACTCTACTTGGCGTGGAAGGCAAGCTAGGCGACCGATTATGAAGATTCCCTCTTATGTAACCGACTCCATGTAACCCTAGATCTCTCCGGTGTCTATATAAACCGGAGGGCATAGTCCGGATAGGACAGATTCATTACCATATACTCATAAGCTAGACTTCTAGGGTTTAGCCATTACGATCTCGTGGTAGATCAACTCTTGTAATACTCATATTCATCAAGATCAATCAAGCAGGAAGTAGGGTATTACTTCCATAGAGAGGGCCCGAACATGGATAAACATTGTGTCCCCCGTCTGTTGTTACCATCGATCCTAGATGCACAGTTCGGGACCCCCTACCCGAGATCCGCCGGTTTTGACACCGACACTTGCACCGCCATCAAGTCCCAAGTGCTGGCCGACTTCCTCGTCGACTAGGCCGAGACCCAGTACCTGCCGCCAGCGCCGGATTCTACCCATTTGTAGATGCACTTTGATGGCTCGAAGATGCGCTCCCGCCTGGGAGACGGCATCGTCCTCACCTCTCCCAAAGGCGACAAGCTCAGATACACGCTGCAAATTCACTTTGCCGCCTCCAACAATGTGGCCGAGTACGAGGCGCTCGTACACGGACTCCGACTGGCCAAGGAGATTGGCATTCGCCGGATTCTGTGCTATGGCGACTCGGACTTGGTGGTCCAGCAATCGTCAGGCGACTGGGACGCCAAGGATGCAAACATGGCGAGCTACCGCTTCCTCGTCCAGTAGATCAGTGGATACTTTGACGGGTGCGAGTTCCTTCACGTGACATGAGCCGACAACGAGCAAGCTGATGCACCGGCACGGATTGGCTCCACCCACCAAGCAATACCAGCCGACGTCTCCCTCCAGTGCCTCCGCAAGCCGTCTATCAAGCCCTGGCCGGAATTCGAGTCCATCTTTGTGTCGGCTGCTCTCGGAGCAGTCGGATCTGACTCGGGGCTGCAACAGCCAGCCCGGGGACTTCGGCAGGCGGCTCGGGCACTGCAATAGTCGCACCCGGCCCGGGGACTCCAGAACCCGGCCCGAGGCTGCAGCAGTCGGCCCGGGGACTTCGGCAGCCGGCATGGGGACTGCAGCAGTCACACCCGGCTAGGGGACTTCAGAACCTGGCCCGGGGGCTACAGCGGCCGGCCCGGGGACTTCAACGACACAGCAAGCGGCAGCCGACTCCTACCCGCCTCCTCCCAACCCAACCGCCCTGGTTCCAGTGGCCGTGATGACAGTGGTTGAAGCACCATCATGGGCGCAGCCCATTCTCAACTTCCTGGTGAGCGGAGAGCTACCAGCTGACGAGATCTCGGCCCGGCAAGTGCAACACCGGGCAGCTGCATACACGATAGTAAACAGAGAGCTTGTCAGGCGCAGCGTGACTGGCGTTTTCCAGCGCTGCTTTGAGCCAGAGAAAGGCAAGGCGATCCTCAGAGACATCCACCAAGGCGAGTGTGGCCACCACGCGGCCTCCAGATCCCTTGTCGCCAAAGCTTTCCACCATGGATTCTTCTGGCCGATTGCTTTGGACGACGCCAAGGACTTGGTCAAGAAGTGCAAAGGGTGCCAGAAATTTGGATCCAAGCAACACCTGCCGGCTTCTGCACTCAACACCATCCTCCTCACTTGGTCATTCGCCGTCTGGGGGCTGGACATGGTGGGCCCATTCAAGATAGCACGCGGCAGCATGACCCATCTGCTGGTCGCCGTGGACAAATTTACCAAGTGGATTGAAGCGAAGCCAATCAAGAAGCTGAACGGGCCGACTGTTGTGACCTTCATCACAGATATCACCGTCCGGTATGGCATACCACATAGCATCATCACCGACAATGGCACAAACTTTGCCAAAGGCGCCTTGGCCCGTTTCTGCGCGACACAGGGCATCCGACTGGACTTAGCATCCGTTGCCCATCCGCAGTCAAACAGCCAAGTCGAGTGCCACCTCTTGAGCATGCGTTGGTTTTCCCTTGAAGAGAAAAGGGTGATGTAGCAAAGTAGCGTAAGTATTTCCCTCAGTTTTTGAGAACCAAGGTATCAATCCAGTAGGAGGCCACACGCAAGTCCCTCGTACCTACACAAACAAATAAGAACCTTGCAACCAACGCGAAAAAGGGGTTGTCAATCCCTTCACGACCACTTGCAAAAGTGAGATCTGATATAGATGATAAGATAATATTTTTGGTATTTTTATGATAAAGATTGAAAGTAAAGATTGCAAACTAAACGGCGGCAGAAATAGCTCGTTGACGGGAGATTAATATGATGGAAAATAGACCCGGGGGCCATAAGTTTCACTAGTGGCTTCTCTCAAGATAGCATAAGTATTACGGTGGGTGAACAAATTACTGTCGAGCAATTGATAGAAAAGTGCATAATTATGAGAATATCTAGGTATGATCATGTATATAGGCATCACGTCCGCAACAAGTAGACCGACTCCTGCCTGCATCTACTACTATTACTCCACACATCGACCACTATCCAACATGCATCTAGAGTATTAAGTTCATAAGAACAGAGTAACACATTAGGTAAGATGACATGATGTAGAGGGATAAACTCAAGCAATATGATATAAACCCCATCTTTTTATCCTCGATGGCAACAATAAAATGCGTGTCGTTTCCCTTTCTGTCACTAGGATCGAGCAACGCAAGATTGAACCCAGAGCTAAGCACTTCTCCCATTGCAAGAAAGATCAATCTAGTGGGCCAAACCAAACTGATAATTCAAAGAGACTTGCAAAGATAACCAATCATACATAAAAGAATTCAGAGAAGATTCAAATATCGTTCATAGATAATCTTGACCAAAAACCCACAATTCATCGGATCTCGGCAAACACACCGCAAAAAGAGTTACATCGAATAGATCTCCAAGAAGATCGAGGACAACTTTGTATTGAGATCCAAAGAGAGAGAAGAAGCCATCTAGCTAATAATTATGGACCCAAAGGTCTGTGGTAACTACTCACACATCATCGGAGAGGCTATGGTGTTGATGTAGAAGCCCTCCGCGATCGATGCCCCCTCTGGCGGAGCATCAGAAAAGGCCCCAAGATGGGATCTCACGGGTACAGAAGGTTGCGGCGGTGGAAATAGGGTTTCGTGGTGCTCCTGGTTGGTTTCAGGGTATGTAGGTGTATATAGGAGGAAGAAGTAGGTCGGTGGAGCCACGAGGGGCCCACGAGGGTGGGGGCGCGCCGAGGGGGGCAGGCGCGCCTCCCTGCCTCTGTAACATCCCAAAATTCTAAATTTTGGAATGTTATAATGAATAGATAGCTTTGATTGATTGTTTGATTGATTGTGTGAAATTGAGTGAAATTCGAAACTTTCTGAAAGTTAAATGACAGGGAGTAAAAGGACTTTCCCAAACTTTCATCTTTGCTTGCTGATTTCCATGAATTCAAATTCTTTTCAAATACAAAACCCTTGAGCGAAGATGATATGACTTCTTCCATTTAATTAAATGAAAGGGATTTGAAAGGATTTGAATTTTATTTGGAAATATTTTCCCATTCAGAAACTTTATGCAACTCAATGATTTTCACGAGAGAAGATAAAATGACTTCTTCAAATTATGAAATATGAGTTGAGAGTTTCAAAGAATTAAATTCAAAGTTCTTTTGAATTTTTTTTCAATTTGGAGTTATTTGAGTTTTATTCAAATTATTTTTCTCCAAAAATAAAATATATGGAAAATAGGGTGACATGATTCCCTACATCATAAAATTGGAGAGAAATAAATTTGAATTAATTTTGGTATTTTTAAAATGATTTTTACTGGATTTTACTAGAGCAGAAGCACTCTTTGCTTTATTTGAATTTGCGTGTATTTTATTTTACTCTAGGAAAATGTTCAGCTTGTAGAAAATCTTTTTCTCAAAATGCTGGTATATAATATGCCTATATAAAATTTTGTTTTATTTTCTTTATTCGGTTTTCCTTCTGTTTCTATTTAAAAAAATTGTACGTGCGGCCCATATTTATTTATCGCCTACACGCGTATCATAGTGGCAGCAGGCGCATCATTTTTTTCCTAAATGGGCCAGGCCCATTCAGCCTTTTTATTTTTTTACTTAGGCCGAATTCTGTTAAAAAAAACATCAGCTGCACGGCCGGCCGAACCGCCTTGCGTTTAGGCCATGCGACGCGCCTTATCCGTTTCGTTTTTTTTTCATCTACATACGTATATGTTTACTCCCACATTGCCTAGCCTTTAACTCCCTAAGCGTCTTTTCCACCAATAAATATAGACCCATAGAGCCTTCAAAAATCATCTGATTCAGATTAAATCAATATTTTGGTTTGACTAGATTCACTAAAGAAAAATATATTTCTCCTATCCGGCGGGACTTCTAGAAGTTGTCTCCTCTCTCTGAAGTTGTCTTTTCTCTCACTTATAAAGGTATTTTTCTTTGTTTTTTTATACTTTCATAGTTTACTATTTCTAGATTAATATGGTAAAATAATTAGATTATCAATTAGTCTATGTATAGACCTAGAATTCCTTTAGCCGTAACTATTTTTCTTCTGTAAAATAGCTTGGCCTTGATCTTTCAAATAGCCATAACATTTTACTCGTTCATCCAAATTAGATAAAACCAGCATCTATAGTTTCGTCTTGTTTTCACCTATCCCGTTAACCTGTCACGTCAACTTTTTGAAATTTTCAAATTTCGAAATTTGTTCAGATTCATATTCAAACTTCTTTTGTTCATAACTTGAGTTTCCTAGCTCCGTTTGAGTTGATTCTTTTTGCAAATTAAAGATCTTGACCTAAACTTTCTGATAAGGCCAAATTGACATAATTTTGGTATTGTTAGAAATTATTTTATGTTGCAAGAGTTATTTGCTTGGTTTTGATGTTTTCCGAAGTGTCTTCTTCGTTCTTTCCAATCTTTTGAGTGATTGCTTATGTGTGGTTAACATTGCTTGCTTACGATAGATTTACCTGAGTGTGACGAGTAGATCTATCAAGAGTTTTGAGTGCGAATCATCTTCATCAACAGTACGGGCAAGTAACACTTTGATCATACCCCTTTTACTACCCAGTTTTTATGCATTAGTTTCACCCTCAAACATTGCATTAGTAGGATTGATAACATGTGGGTATTGGGAAGTAGTTCGTGAGGTAGGAACATATTGCCCTGCATTCAAACCTTGGGAGTTACTATTACGTTATGCTTATATTGCCATGCTATGCTCGTAGACGTGGATTGGGTTTGAGTGTATCCATGACAGATGTGAGATTGTTAATTTAAGGTTTAACTTAAGGTGGCTACTTTCATGCTAGAAACTTCTGTGTGCAACCACAAGCTATTATGGGCTCTAGCATAGTTGAGTAGGTTACATGACCTCTTGAAGAGGTGGGCTAGCAGATGTAGGGGAAAGTAGGTGTAACTATCTACCCGGAGTGAAGAGTTATTGTTTCTGAAAGACTGTGTCTCGGTCATCCGTTTCTCAAACACCATGTAGTGCGAGAAATCAAACGGAGGAGATCGAGTCTTGTGGGGAAAAGTGCGCAAACCTCTGCAGAGTGTACAAACTAATCATGGTTAGCCGTGTCCCCGGTTATGGACAATCTTGAGTCTCTGGTACTTGGATTATCATATTGATCTCATCACGTTACTTAAATAATTTGTTGGGTTATTGATGTTAATTTGGGATTGAGTTGGAGGAACCTTCTCAATATTTTCAACCAACTTTGTAGTTAAATAAATATATTCCTTTGAAGTAGGGAAAAATTGGCTTTTCACAAAAACATTATAACCGTAGAGCTTTCCACCAGCCATATATGCATGTAGTGATAGCATTTATTTTGCTCATTGCTCTACTGTGTTATCTTGCCAGTACATTCAATGTACTGACCCATTTCGGGCAGCAACGTCTCATGTTGCAGGATTCTTACGACGAGTAAGTGATATGTTAGGGTTACGATTTCTACACTCAACTTTACCGTTGGTGTTGATGGGAATCCACAACCTTGTTGTTACTTCCGCTATTTGGATTGAGGTAATAGTATTTACGTTACTTTATACATGTGATTTACCTCTGTTATAAATCCTCTAGTATTGTGTGTGTCAGCATACCGATCCAGGGATGACACTTAAGCACAGAGACTTCCGTCTGAGGTCGGGTCGCTACATCGTTTGGCTTGCAGAATACATGGATTTATCCGAACTTAGTTTGTCGACAAGAGAAATTCTGCAATGCTTGTGACGATGACCGAGTGTTAGAATGCGAGATTCGCTAAAACATATACAGGGTAATGATTTGGATGCGGGATGGACTGATCACCATGCCGATTTACTCTTATTATTCGCCCTGCTATATGGGATGGTAAATCTGAGTGACTTACCTATAGTAGAGAGACGACGATCAAAACCTTGTTTCAGCCTTAGAATGGTAGGACAATTTTCCCTGGTACAAGGCTGTTGTTGCCAATCGTAGGATAAACGGTGAGGTTCAAACCAGACCCATTTCCTGCAGGACAAACCATAAATTGTTGACCACCATGAGATATCGATAGTTGTTTAGTATTGGCGCCAGACCTGTCAGCTAAGAAGACCCAGTCTCAGAATAACCTTACCAAGATGAAAGGACAGAAGAACTGCAGTAAAGGTTATGCCACTACCGGAAGAGCCCAGAGAAGGAATTTTCCCGAGAATCTGAGAAGACCGACACTGTCAACAATAAGGATGGAGTATATGAGTTTTGATGGAACCGTAACCATGCTTCTAAGGGTGGTAGCACCCCAGACCCCTTGTGATGATCGATGGATTTTGAGAAGACCCCCAAACCGAACCTATTTCTTTCTAGCGTCTCCGAATCTCGAGGACGAGATTCATTTTAAGGGTGATAGGTTTGTAACATCCCAAAATTCTAAATTTTGGAATGTTATAATGAAGAGATAGCTTTGATTGATTTTTTGATTGTTTGATTGATTGTTTGAAACTGAGTGAAATTTGAAACTTTCTGTAAGTTAAATGAGATGGAATAAAAGGACTTTCCCAAACTTTCATCTTTGCTTGCTGATCTCCATGAATTCAAATTCTTTTCAAATACAAAACCCTTGAGCGAAGATGATATGACTTCTTCCATTTAATTAAATGAAAGGGATTTGAAAGGATTTGAATTTTATTTGGAAATATTTTCCAATTCAGAAACTTTATGCAACTCAATGATTTTCACGAGAGAAGATAAATGACTTCTTCAAATTATGAAATATGAGTTGGGAGTTTCAAAGAATTAAATTCAAAGTTCTTTTGAATTTATTTTCAATTTGGAGTTATTTGAGTTTTATCCAAATTATTTTTCTCCAAAAATAAAATATATGGAAAATAGGGTAACATGATTCCCTACATCAGAAAATTGGGGAGAAATAAATTTGAATTAATTTTGGTATTTTTAAAATGATTTTTACTGGATTTTACTAGAGCAGAAGCACTCTTTGCTTTATTTGAATTTGTGTGTATTTTATTTGAGTCTAGGAAAATGTTCAACTTGTAGGAAATCTTTTTCTGAGAATTTTGGTATATAATATGCCTATATAAAATTTTGCTTTAGTTTCTTTATTCGGTTTTCCTTCTGTTTTTATTTAAAAAAATTGTATGTGCGGCCCATATTTATTTATCGCCTACACGCGTAGCATAGTGGCAGCAGGCGCATCATTTTTTCCTAAATGGGCCAGGCCCAGCCAGCCTTTTTTATTTTTTTACTTAGGCCGAATTCTGTTAAAAAAAAACATCAGCTGCCGGCCGCCTTACGCGTTTAGGCCCGTGCGACGCGCCTTGTCTGTTTCGTTTTCTTTTCATCTACGTACGTATATGTTTAGTCCCACATTGCCTAGCCTTTGACCCCTAAGCGTCTTTTCCATCAATAAATATAGACCCATAGAGCTCCTTTCCGGCGGGACTTCTGGAAGTTGTCTCCTCTCTGTGAAGTTGTCTTTTCTCTGCCTTATAAAGGTATTTTTCTTTGTTTTTTTATACTTTTGTAGTTTATTACATCTAGATTAATATGGTAAAATAATTAGATTATCAATTAGTCTATGTATAGACCTAGAATTCCTTTAGCCGTAACTATTTTTCTTCCATAAAACAGCTTGGCGCTGATCTTTCAAATAGCCATAACTTTTTACTCGTTCATCCAAATTAGATAAAACCAGCGCCTATAGTTTCGTCTTGTTTTCACCTATCCCGTTAACCTATGACGTCAACTTTTTGAAATTTCAAAATTTCAAAATTTGTTCAGATTCATATTCAAACTTCTTTTGTTCATAACTTGAGTTTCCTAGCTCCGTTTGAGTTGATTCTTTTTGCAAATTAAAGATCTTGACCTAAACTTTCTGATAAGGCCAAATTGACATAATTTTGGTACTGTTAGAAATTGTTTTATGTTGCAAGAGTTATTTGCTTGGTTTTGATGTTTTCCGAAGTGTCTTCTTCGTTCTTTCCGATCTTTTGAGTGATTGCTTATGTGTGGTTACCATTGCTTGCTTACGATAGATTTACCGGAGTGTGACGAGTAGATCTATCAAGAGTTTTGAGTGCGAATCATCTTCATCAACAGTACAGGCAAGTAACACTTTGATCATACCCCTTTTACTACCCAGTTTTTATGCATTAGTTTCACCCTCAAACATTGCATGAGTAGGATTGATAACATGTGGGTATTGGGAAGTAGTTGATGAGGTACGAACCTATTGCCCTGCATTCAAACCTTGGGAGTTACTATTACGTTATGCTTATATTGCCATGCTGTGCTCGTAGACGTGGATTGGGTTTGAGTGTATCCATGACAGATGTGAGATTGTTAATTTAAGGTTTAACTTATGGTGGCTACTTTCATGCTAGAAACTTCCGTGTGCAGCCACAAGCTATTATGGGCTCTAGCATAGTTGAGTAGGTTACATGACCTCTTGAAGAGGTGGGCTAGCAGATGTAGGGGAAATTAGGTGTAACTGTCCACCCGGAGTAAAGAGTTATTGTTTCTGAAAGACTGTGTCTCGGTCATCCGTTTCTCAAACACCATCTAGTGTGAGAAATCAAACGGAGGAGATCGAGTCTTGTGGGGAAAAGTGCGCAAACCTCTGGAAAGTGTACAAACTAATCATGGTTAGCTATGTCCCCGGTTATGGACAATCTTGAGTCTCTGGTACTTGGATTATCATATTGATCTCATCACGTTACTTAAATAATTTTTTGGGTTATTGATGTTAATTTGGGATTGAGTTGGAGGAACCTTCTCAATATTTTCAACCAACTTTGTAGTTAAATAAATATATTCCTTTGAAGTAGGGAAAAATTGGCTTTTCGCAAAAACATTATAACCGTAGAGCTTTCCACAAGCCATATATGCATGTAGTGATAGCATTTATTTTGCTCATTGCTCTACTGTGTTATCTTGCCAGTACATTCAATGTACTGACCCATTTCGGGCTGCAACGTCTCATGTTGCAGGATTCTTACGACGAGTAAGTGATACGTTAGGGTTACGATTTCTACACTCAACTTTGCCGTTGGTGTTGATGGGAATCCACAACCTTGTTGTTACTTCCGCTATTTTGATTGAGGTAATAGTATTTACGTTACTTTATACACGTGATTTACCTCTGTTATAAATCCTCTAGTACTGTGTGTGTCAGCATACCGATCCAGGGATGACACTTAAGCAGAGACTTGACCGTCTGAGGTTTGGTCGCTACAGCCTCGTGGTATCCTCGTTCGTTTCTTGACATCCACTCTATGTCCTCTGGATCACGTTTGTTCCAGAAATAACTCTCCCGAAGGTTTCATTCCGCTTGGACTCCGTTTGATATTCCTTTTTTGCGAAACACTGAAATAGACAAAAAAACAACAATTTGCACTGGGCCTTGGGTTAGTAGGTTAGTCCCAAAAATAATATAAAAGTGTATAATAAATCCCATTAAACATCCAAAAGAAAATATATAATAGCATGGAACAATAAAAAATTATAGATACGTTGGAGACGTATCAAGCATCCCCATGCATAATTCCTGCTCCTCCTCGAGTAGGTAGATGATAAAAACAGAATTTTTGATGTGGAATGCTACCTAGCATATTTCTCAATGTAATTTTCTTTATTGTAGCATGAATGTTCAGATCCAAAAGATTCAAGATGAAAGTTTAACATTGACATGAAAATAATAATACTTCAAGCATACTAACAAAGCAATCATGTCTTCTCAAAATAACATGGCTAAAGAAAGTTATCCCTACAAAATCATATAGTCTGGCTATGCTCTATCTTCATCACACAAAGTATTTAATCATGCACAACCCCGATCACAAGCCAAGAAATTGTTTCATACTTTTGATGTTCTCAAACTTTTTCAATCTTCACGCAATACATGAGCGTGAGCCATGGATATAGCACTATATGTGGAATAGAATGGTGGTTGTGGAGAAGACAAAAAAAGGGGAAGATAGTCTCACATCAACTAGGCGTATCAACGGGCTATGGAGATGCCCATTAATAGATATCAATGTGAGTGAGTAGGGATTGCCATACAACGGATGCACTAGAGCTATAAGTGTATGAAAGCTCAACAAAAGAAACTAAGTGTGTGTGCATCCAACTCGCTTGCTCACGAAGACCTAGGGCATTTTGAGGAAGCCCATCATTGGAATATACAAGCCAAGTTCTATAATGCAAAATTCCCACTAGTATATGAAAGTGACAACATAGGAGACTCTCTATCATGAAGATCATGGTGCTACTTTGAAGCACAAGTGTGGAAAAAGGATAGTAACATTGTCCCTTCTCTCTTTTTCTTTTCTTTTTTGGGCCTTCTCTTTTTTTTTGGCTTCTTTTTTTTCCTTTTTTCCTTTTTTTCTTTCGTCCGGAATCTCATCCCGACTTATGGGGGAATCATAGTCTCCATCATCCTTTCCTCACATGGGACAATGCTCTAATGATGATCATCACACTTTTATTTACTTACAACTCAATAATTACAGCTCGATACTTAGAACAAAACATGACCCTATGTGAATGCCTCCGGCGGTGTACCGGGATATGCAATGAATCAAGAGCGACATGTATGAAAGAATTATAAAGGTGGCTTTGCCACAAATACGATGTCAACTACATGATCATGCAAAGCAATATGACAATGATGAAACGTGTCATAATAAATGGAATGGTGGTAAGTTGCATGGCAATATATCTCGGAATGGCTATGGAAATGCCATAATAGGTAGGTATGGTGGCTGTTTTGAGGAAGGTATATGGTGGGTATATGATACCGGCGAAAGGTGCGCGGTATTAGAGAGGCTAGAAATGGTGGAAGGGTGAGAGTGCGTATAATCCATGGACTCAACATTAGTCATAAAGAACTCACATACTTGTTGCAAAAATCTATTAGTTATTGAAACAAAGTACTATGTGCATGCTCCTAGGGGGGTAGATTGGTAAGAAAAGACCATCGCTCGTCCCCGACCGCCACTCATAAGGAAGACAATCAATAAATAAATCATGCTCCGACTTCATCACATAACGGTTCATCATATGTGCATGCTACGGGAATCACAAACTTTAGAACAAGTATTTCTCAAATTCACAACTACTCAACTAGCATGACTCTAATATCACCATCTTCATATCTCAAAAACAATTATCAAGTATCAAACTTCTCTTAGTATTCAATGCACTTATATGGAAGTTTTTATTATATCCATATTGGATGCCTATGATATTAGGACTAAATTTTTAACCAAGGAAAACTACCATGCTGTTCTAAAGGACTCTCAAAATAATGTAAGTGAAGCATGAGAGATCAATACTTTCTATAAAAAAAAACCACCACCGTGCTCTAAAAGATATAAGTGAAGCACTAGAGCAAAAAAATTAGCTCAAAAGATATAAGTGAAGCACATAGAGTATTTTCTAATAAATTCCGATTAATGTGTGTCTCTCTAAAAAGGTGTGTACAGCAAGGATGATTGTGGTGAACTAAAACTAAAGACTCAAATCATACAAGACGCTCCAAGCAAAACACATATCATGTGGTGAATAAAAATATAGCTCCAAGTAAAGTTACCGATGGACGAAGACAAAAGAGGGGATGCCTTCCGGGGCATCCCCAAGCTTAGGTTTTTTGGTTGTCCTTGGATTTTACCTTGGGGTGCCTTGGTCATCCCCAAGCTTAGGCTCTTGCCACTCCTTGTTCCATAATCCATCAAATCTTTACCCAAAACTTGAAAACTTCACAACACAAAACTTAACAGAAAATCTCGTGAGCTCCGTTAGCGAAAGAAAACAAAACACCACTTCAAGGTACTGTAATGAACTCATTCTTTATTTATATTGGTGTTAAACCTACTGTATTCCAACTTCTCTATGGTTCATAACCTCCGATACTAGCCATAGATTCATCAAAATAAGCAAACAACACACGAAAAACAGAATCTGTCAAAAACAGAACAGTCTGTAGTAATCTGTATCTAACGCAAACTTCTGGAAATGCAAAAATTCTAAAATAAATTTCTGGACGTGAGGATGTATCTATTAATCATCTGCAAAAAGAATCAACTAAATAGCTCTCTCCAGCAAAAAGTTGTAGCTAATCTCGTGAGCGCTAAAGTTTCTGTTTTTTACAGCAAGATCAAAAAGACTTCACCCAAGTCTTCCCAAAGGTTCTACTTGGCATAAACACTAATTAAAACACAAAAACACATCTAACCAGAAGCTATATTGATTATTTATTACTAAACAGAACCAAAAAGCAATAAACTAAAATAAAATTGGGTTGCCTCCCAACAAGCGCTATCGTTTAACGCCCCTAGCTAGGCATAAAGGCAAGGATAGATCTAGGTCTTGCCATCTTTGGTGTTGGGAAAGAAAAGAGAAAAATTATTATCTATAGCATTTATCTTTCTATTTTGAGAAAGCACGTGGCCATTAATGGTGGAAGAAAGATTAAGCACGCTACGGAAATTTGCATCTAAGCTAGCTTTCATCTCTTTGATAATTTCGTTTTGGTAAAAGCACAAACGAGAGGTGGATTCAACTTTCTCACTCATAGGGTGCCCAAATATAGTTTTCATATTTTCATAGGTATCTATGGGATCCCCTTCAAGAAAACCCTCTTCAAAAATAGAATCTAGAACTTGCTTGAACGAAGCGGGCAACCCAACATAAAAGCTTTTTAGGTATATCTCAATTTGATATTGGGGCACATAGCTAGCTCAGATCCTTAAAAGCCTATCCCAAGCATCTTTCAAAGACTCATCAAGTAAATAACGAAAAATTCCAGGATCATCTTCATCGAAATTATTCAAACCCTCATTGATAACCCCGTTAGGTCTTTCCATAACATCATTACTTATGAGCTTAGAGAGGACAGACGGACTATCCAAAGTATTAAAACCATGGAGAGAACCCTTGGCCCTTTTTTATTAGGCCATGGCACAAGAAAAACAACGGGAAAGAGGCGAACGGAAAGAGAGGGCGAATAAAACGGCAAGGGTGAAGTGGGGTAGTGGAAAAAGATAGGCAAATGGCAAATAATGTAATGCGAGGGATAAGAGTTTGTGATGGGTACTTGGTATGTCTTGACTTGTGCGTAGACTCCCTGGCAACGGCGCCAGAAATCCTTCTTGCTACCTCTTGAGCATGCATTGGTTTTCCCTTGAAGAGGAAAGGGTGATGCCGCAAAGTAGCGTAAGTATTTCCCTCAGTTTTTGAGAACCAAGGTATCAATCCAGTAGGAGGCCACACGCAAGTCCCTCGTACCTACACAAACAAATAAGAACCTTGCAACCAATGCGAAAAGGGGTTGTCAATCCCTTCACCGCCACTTGCAAAAGTGAGATCTGATAGAGATGATAAGATAATATTTTTGGTATTTTTATGATAAAGATTGAAAGTAAAGATTGCAAAATAAATGGCGACAGAAATAGCTCGTTGACGGGAGATTAATATGATGGAAAATAGACCCGGGGGCCATAGGTTTCACTAGTGGCTTCTCTCAAGATAGCATAACTAATACGGTGGGTGAACAAATTACTGTCGAGCAATTGATAAAAAAGTGCATAATTATGAGAATATCTAGGTATGATCATGTATATAGGCATCACGTCTGCAACAAGTAGACCGACTCCTGCCTGCATCTACTACTATTACTCCACACATCGACTGTTATCCAGCATGCATCTAGAGTATTAAGTTCATAAGAACAGAGTAACGCATTAGGTAAGATGACATGATGTAGAGGGATGAACTCAAGCAATATGATATAAACCCCATCTTTTTATCCTCGATGGCAACAATACAATACGTGTCGTTTCCCTTTTTGTCACTGGGATCGAGCAACGCAAGATTGAACCCAAAGCTAAGCACTTCTCCCATTACAAGAAAGATCAATCTAGTAGGCCAAACCAAACTGATAATTTGAAGAGACTCGCAAAGATAACCAATCATACATAAAAGAATTCAGAGAAGATTCAAATATTGTTCATAGATAATCTTGATCATAAACCCACAATTCATCGGATCTCGACAAACACACCGCAAAAAGAGTTACATCGAATAGATCTCCAAGAAGATCGAGGAGAACTTTGTATTGAGATCCAAAGAGAGAGAAGAAGCCATCTAGCTAATAACTATGGACCCGAAGGTCTGTGGTAACTACTCACACATCATCGGAGAGGCTATGGTGTTGATGTAGAAGCCCTCCGTGATCGATGCCCCCTCCGGTGGAGCGCGGGAAAAGGCCCCAAGATGGGATCTCACGGATACAGAAGGTTGCGGCAGTGGAAATAGGGTTTTGTGGTGCTCCTGGTTGGTTTAGGGGTACATAGGTATATATAGGAGGAATAAGTAGGTTGGTGGAGCCACGAGGGGCCCATGAGGGTGGGGGCGCGCTCAGGGGGGCAGGCGCGCCTCCCTGCCTCGCGGCCTCCTCGTTCGTTTCTTGACGTCCACTCCAAGTCCTCTGGATCACGTTTTTTCCAAAAATAACTCTCCCGAAGGTTTCATTCCGTTTGGACTCCATTTGATATTCCTTTTCTGCGAAACACTGAAATAGGCAAAAAAAACAACAATTTGCACTGGGCCTTGGGTTACTAGGTTAGTCCCAAAAATAATATAAAAGTGTATAATAAATCCCATTAAACATCCAAAACAGAATATATATATAATAGCATGGAACAATCAAAAATTATAGATACGTTGGAGACGTATCATCGAGCAAGCAAACAGCCTCATCTTGTCCGGCATCAAGCCCCGACTAATCGAGCCGCTGGAGCGTTCGGCCGACTGCTGGATCGACGAGCTGTCGGCCGTCCTCTGGAGTCTCCGGACCACGCCGAACAAATCAACCGGCTTCACTCCCTTCTTCCTCATGTACGGGGCCGAGGTTGTCACCACAACTGATATCGAGTTTGACTCACCTCGCATCACCTTGTACACAGAGGCGGAAGCGAAGGAGGCGCGAGAAGATGGCGTTGACCTGCTGGAAGAAGGCCGGCTGTTGGCACTCAGCCGGTCCGCCATCTACTAGCAGGGCCTGCGCCGTTACCACAGCCGGAAGGTCAGGCCTCGATCCTTCCGGGAGGGGGACCTTGTGCTCCGACTGATCCAGGGAACAGCCGGCCAGCACAAGCTCTCGGCCCCATGGGAAGGGCCCTTCATCATCAGCAAAGCTTTGGGCAACGACTCCTACTACCTCATCGACGCGCAGAAGCCCAGGGCACACAGGAGGGACGGTTCCGGCAAAGAAACAGAGCGCCCATGGAATGCAAATCTCCTCTGAAGATTTTACAGTTAACGCAGTATGTACCACGCTACCTTTTGTATTAAGAAGCTAAGACATCGGGTCCCTCGAGGAGCACTTGGTGTCGGTTCTATATCCGGCGTATCTTGTAGTAGGGGTCCTAAGCTAGGCATCTTGGAGCGATGGTAACATGGACACGGGATTTTACCCAGCTTCAGGCTCTCTCGAAGAGATAATACCCTACATGCTGCTTTTGATTGTATTGATATGGGTGTAGTACAGAGTACATGTATCTACCACGAGATTGTAGTAATGAATATCAGATTGTCCATTGACTAGCCTGGCCTCGGTTTATATATGCACCAGAGGCCTAGGGTTTTGGAGAGTCCTTGGCTTGGGCGCCAAGTCTTGTGGAAACCTCCTTGTATGCGGCATGGGCTTCCCGAAGTGGCCCATGAATGAACCACCGCGGGGGTCCTTGGCCCGATCCAGCTGGTCGAGGGACGACGTGGTGAGTACCCCCTGGTCCATCACACCGTCAGTAGCCCCCGGAACTGGTCTTCAAGTTGGGGACACTCCTCGGTTCTTCGAAACTGTTCTTCGTCTTCGGACGCCGGTCTTGAAAACTGGTTCAACAAATCTCTCCCATCTTTAATTGAGGATCGTCGAGCTGAATCCGAAGAATGCACACGTCGGACATCCGAGGAGACCTTTAAGTTTTCGGCCTTTATCAATGCCTTGTTATTTTTTACACCACACCTCGGGTTTGAAGTTGTTCCCGTGCGGCGGTGTCCTCTTGCGTCCGAGCTCCAATGTCGGACTGCATTCGAGGTGTCTTTTTGCAGCCGAGATCCAACGCCGAACTGCATCCAAGCTCCAACGCCGGACTATATTCGAGCTCCAACGCCGAACTGTATCCGAGCTCCAACGTCGGACTGTATCCGAAGAGTCTTTTTACAGCCGAGCTCCAGCGCCGGACTGTATATGAGGTATCATAGATTACCTTGGTCTTGAAAAAGTTAAAAAAGGGTTCAACCAAGCTTAATGTCGGATATGCCCTCTATGAATTTAATTCTGATTTGTGCAATGTATTCTCTGCCGAGATGTATAGCCAATAGCCCCCAAGGTGTGTGTCAGCCAAAAATCTGAGATGCACATTAGAGGAGATAGTGATCGGTGGACGGGCCCTTGAAAGAGGGTTTTGAGAAGTCGCCGTAATATATTAGCTTGATGCCAGATAAGTCCCAGTTGGTACCTATTGTTGTCCGAAGACGCGTTTGCCCATAGTTCGGTCAAGCCAAGCACTAAGCACTTTGAATTTTCTGCATTGAATAGGTAATGCAATAGCCCCCGAGACACTGGTCGGCTGGCAACACCAGATCACTGGATCGATGTGCCCCTTAATATTAGTAAATGATAAGCCCGAAGCCCAGTAGCCCCCGAGCCTTAATGCGGGAACGGGTGGCCGAATTAAGGATCGATATATCAAAGTAAAATCACAAATTATGTGTAATTATTCTATGTATCCAAGTACTCTACATCCTTAATGCTCGGATCCGCACTGTACAAAACTTTGTTGACCGACCATCGGCTTCAACCTCCTTGGCCAGTAGCCGGGGAGTGTTTGTCCCACTTTATAAAGCCTGTATGAGGGCAAAGATTTATGACGAACAAGGCAATCCGGCCATACGGTTTTATAAACAAAGGTATGCGGAGAGAATGTTATATTATTATGTAATATAAACAACATCTTCCAAAGAAAATAGTCCCGCTATTGGTTCCTTTCTTTGGGTTGTCATGCCGACCATGATCATGAAACCTCACCTCCGATCAATACAGGATAAAAATATTGAGGATTTAGTTTGGGGAAAGTTCCCGAACTATGTGGTCTTTAGCAAACCTAAATTTTCACTTCCGTCGTTGCCGACCAATTATATCCTTTAAGATCGCTAGCTTTCGGCTTCACCCAGTCTGAGGCACTAACTCGGATGACCCGGTAGTAACAATCACAGAGGTGCTCGCTTTACCACCTAGCCGAACAATCGGGAACGTAGGGGTAAGCACAGGAGCCAGGCAACCCAGCTTGGCCAAAATCTTAAGTCAAATTGATGCATATTTATGGCTTTATAACGATGATTACGGAAGGCAGCCCTCGTACATTAAATACAAACGCTGATGACATGTTTATTTTGACTCTGTTGCGACCGTTTATCAATTGAAAGTGGCCCATCGTCGGCTTCCACCCCCTTGTAGATGCTACGCAGGGTGTTTCCGTAATAACAAAACAACCCTTAGCCGACGTCTCGGTGCCCGAAGGCGGTTGTGTTAGCAGAAACGAGGCAATCAGATATGCGGGCTTTATAACTTTCACTTAGTCATAGGAGCTTAAAGTTGGGAGGCCAGCTACTAGCCCCCGGTTAGTGTTCGGTGACAGCCAAGGTCAAGCCGTTAACACTTCGGCCAATGTTATGAACAGCCCATCGTTTAACATGGGGTGACCTCCATCGATGTTATAGTTTAACAAAGTCATCGGATCGCTGACCAGTTTACGCTTATTGTGATAGTCAGTTTTCGGCTTTCTCCACTTAGGTGCTTAACCATGCGAGCTGGAAGCACAATCGCAGTGGTTCTCCCTTTGCACACCTAGCCGAACAAAGCGGAACATAGGAGGCAAGCATAGGAGTCGGGCAACCCAACTATTGACCGAAGACACAATTCGAAACCAATGCATATATAGCAATATCCGAGAATGTTTTTGCCGAATCTCTAAAGGTGTCCAGTGTTGCACTGCGAGACTAATGCTGGAAACACACAAATAGGTAGAAAGTACATTGGCTTGGAAAACCAAAAAAACTTAAGTAAAAACCTTACAACCGAACTAAATCAAGTTTTTTGTGTCAATCCGAAATTGGTCTTAAAAAATTTTGTGCTTCTGTCGTGCTTTAACATGACACATCCGATCTCAAGACTTCAAGCGGGTCAGTCTACGGCTTCAACCTCTTATCCCAAAGGCGGAGTACTTCTCATTAGGCCAGTTTAGCGAACCAAACTCGAGTGGCTTTAGAGAGAAACTGGGCCGTCTGGCGATTGACCACACACTCGAGTAGAGAAAGGAGTGGTAGAAAAAGACTTTGCAACAACTTAGAAGAAGAACACTTATTATAAAATGGCTCATATAAATTTAAGAGCCCCCAGTTAACATGGGAAAAGAAAGGCAGTTTCTGATGAACCTCGTTTTAAACAAACAGATTTTAACATAAATATAATGCTTGGTCAAACCGAACAAGAATTAGAGAAACAAACTGAGCATGGAAGCGACTTAGCTGGTTAATGTGCTCGGTGTCGATGTGCGGCCCGAGCTTATGGCGGGACGAGGTCCCAGCCCCCAAGCCGGTCTCGAGGTAGCGGAGCGAAGAGCTCGGCATTCCGAAGTGGCGACATAGCACGGCCAATGTGGCGAGGTGAAACCCCCAGTCTGACCAAAGCGACGGAGCAGGCCGGCAGTATGACGCCGAAGCCCCCGGCGTGGGTTAATGAAGTGATGACAAAGCCCCCGGTCCAGCCGAGGTGACGTGGTACGTCGGTATGCCGAGTTGACAATGTTGTTCAACCCAGACCATTTACCTGTGCACAGAAAATAGTGCAAGCCGGAGACAATAGCAATAATAATAAATTAAAAAAATCATTGCATAATTAGTAATTTATGCAAAGTGAGTGATAAAAGAAATATGGCCCGTGCGCCGAACACCCGACGAGGTAGAGTTCGCTCAGCGATGCCGAAGTCTCCAAGGCAACCGAACCTGTCGGTATGGCAATTCGACCAACTGGGACGACAACGTCGGCTTGCCGAAGTGACCGCGTGACGCAGTCGAAGTCGATTACCTATACATGTAAAATAGTGCAGTCCAAAAAAATAATTATATAAATATATAAGAAATCCTCGCATAATTAATTTACGTGAAATATTTTTTAAAATAGATGTGGCCTGGCGTCAAAGCCAATGTCGATACGGGGTGTCAACGTGACAAAGCCTGAATTCGTAGGGTGGTCAGAGTCCCCGATGTGGCGTTTGCCGAACTGCGGACGGAAAACCGACTGAACCATCACGCAACCATCGTTAATGCGACCACCATTTGACAGACCTGTGTACAGATAACAACCAGAGTAATAATTCCTCGGGAAAAATAAACCCATCCAAGCAAAAATTACTAGGATTAACAGCACCTGGTTTATTTGTTGTAGCAATCCAAAGAGGCATATGTGGGAGTTCATGGATTTACATCTAGTAATAGCATTAGTACCAGCATGCTCTGTTCTCTCATCCGTTGAAAACTGGCTAGTGAGAAATTGTTCGGATTGGAAGCGGCCGGACCATCGCGTGGACAGACCGAATTTTAGACCAGTCGCTAAAGGTCTACACAGAAAAAATTATGCAAACCAGCAAAACAATGCTCGATGCGTATTTAATATATACAATACATGTAACTAGAAAAATAAAACCTAATGTTCTTTGTTCGGACGACGAGGTGTGAAAATCCGAGCTAAAAAGGCAGGACTAGTATTGCCTTGTATGAAGAGCGATCAATCCTCGAAAGATGTGATGACCAATCCTTGAATAGTGTTCTCAACATGGACTTCCTGGTGGAATTGTAGGAGTACTCATATGGTCTCAATGTATCTTCGGCTCCACGAGGAGCTTCAGTGCTTCATGTGCTAGCCCAGATTGAAGATGGAAGCCTTGCACTAATTGAACATTGCTGCAAACTAGCATTCATATATTAGTAATATTCGCCTAAGCATCAGGTAACAACCGACTGGCGGCAACATCGCTACTTGAATAATGATAAAAAGAAAAAAGCAGAAGATCATCCAAGCATGCCCGCTGCCCAAACAAGGCAATCCATGCTTTACGGGTTGTTCGAGACAGGGGATTGCACGTAGCTTGAGGCCAGTGCGTCTTGCTCTGGTTCGGACGCTGCCTCCGCACGGTCCTCGGCCATGTGGACATTCTAATGTTCAACGGTGGCTGGCACATAAATTCTCTTGATTTGATCTAAGATTACCTGCACACGTAAAGGAGTGCACAAGGAAATAATAATAGTTGAAAAAAATTCTTTGCATAATTAAGTTTACTCAAAGTAAATAAAATAAACATAGCCTGTCGCCAAGGTCGACAAAGACGGAGGAGTGATGGTGTATTTATAGGGCATATCCAATTGCAGATACGGCGTCCGTCAGACCGCGGACAAAAAATCCACATGCGGGTGCTGAATCGCTTATAGAACACTAGTGCAAAGCTAGGTTGCACTGTTCATTAATTAGACCTTGAAAACCGTGCTGCAAAAACTAGCACTTTTGCATTAATACTTAGGCCTATGCACTTTTCAACAAGTAGTACTAGAAGGGGACTAGCGGCAGCACAAGTATCTGGGTTTAAAAAAGATAGAGAAAGACAAGATCCTCCCTCATGCATGCAATCCTGCTTCACGTGTGTTTGAGTGCCTCAAAAGGTTGCTTGGTCGGCCAGCATTGCAGCCCAAAAGGCCTGTCCCACAGCCGGCCATCTACAGTCGGCGGGATCGGTTTGGACACCATTAGTTTGGTCTACAGTTGCTTTTGGGATTTCAATAGAACACGGATCTGCACATGCGCCTGTGTTCACCGGCCGAGGTGATTTGTCTTCAAGCACAGCGATCCGACATCTCGTCAAGAACTGTCACCCGGAGAGTTCTGACCTAATTTTAGTTCTGCAAAGTTGCAAGCCGGGAGCAATAATTTTGTAATAAAAAAAGGAATAATTTATACAAGACAGATCTAACTGAAAAATATCACCTGATCATCCCATCGACCCGTGATGATCACCCAGCAGGCTCTCAATGAAAACACCAATGTCCGTTCTATATCCGGCGTATCTCGTAGTAGGGGTCCTAAGCAGGGGCGGAGTCAGAAAATTTAGCCATTAGGTTCATTTATTGACTTTGCTGTGAAAAGTTTTGATATAAATTAATTAAGTAAAAACAGGTGTACCCAGTGTTGAAAATACCCACACAAAGTAGGATCTAGGCAAGGGAATTTCTAGATAGGCTACCCTAGCATAATAATTCTGCCAGGAAGCTAGTTGGAACTCAGGATCTTGAGGTCACAAGTGGAAGTGTAAAATCTAACTTCAGATAATCTTACAACAAAGATTATACCACTCTAAAATAACTTATTGAAATATGATATCATATATTGTGTTACATAAATACCGAAGAGTGCACGACATACCTGTTACATGATTATAGGATTTCATAGCTTCAGATAAAGGTTCTCATCTTCCTGTAAGCATTGAAGAAAATGACTAGTTTGAAATGTTCAAAATAACTACCAGTAATTTCTAATGCCTCACTCTCAGTCTTGTCCTTATTGTTATCCCTATAAAAAGATAGCAGCAATAACAAAAGGTCGTATGCATCTTATCACTATACTAAGTCAACCACCATATTCATAATATCATTTTAGATTAAATCTTGGTGAAGCATCTCCAATTCCGATGAACCTCTAGGACTAATCAAAATTAAGTGGTATCCTGTAAGGTCCTATTGTTATAGATATGTTCACCTAATCTCATATTGCTTCTTAGAATTTTTTATGTACTCTGAAATTCTCTTTCTATCAGCCAGATTACTTGCAGCATCGATATTAATTTGATGCACTTTGCCTGGGTCTAACAACTGGACTTGAAGTGTCTGTATCATTATCTATATCTGGAAATTGATTTTTAGTTGAGAAATATCATTCCACACTCTAGATCAATATAAAAGTATAGGGGATAAGCAATTCAAAAACTAGGGCAAAAATCAATACTATAATGACATACGAGACTAGAGAGGAGATGTGGAGACTATGATTCATTACCACGAATTTGGATTAGTTCTTGGCCTATCGCTCAATAGCTGGCATCTGGCGACCAATCAACGACGGAACGCCGAGCAAGAGAGACGAGATTGTTGAGTTATTTTAGGAAGTGATTGCGCGAATAGGAAAGGCAAGATGTGGCTGCCGAGTATTCGTACAGAGAATTGGCGAACGAATTGACCTATGCACTCTACGTGGGCTTTTGGGCTTTCGATTGGCTAGTACGTGGGATCCTGTTTTTGTTTCTTTCCTTTCCTATACGTGTGATCCTGGTTTGATGGGTTCAGCGACGATTTTCTGTTGGGTTCATACCAAACAAATACTCATACGCATGTAGTGCCGCGGAAGAACTGTTGGGTTCAGCTGAAACCAACGGCTCAACGCTGGCTCCGCCCCTGGTCCTAAGCTAGGCGTCTTGGAGCGATGGTAACATGGACACGGGATTTTACCTAGCTTCGGGCTCTCTCAAAGAGATAATACCCTACATGCTGCTTTTGATTGTATTGATATGAGTGTAGTACAGAGTACATGTGTCTACCACGAGATTGTAGTAATGAATATCAGATTGTCCATTGACTAGCCTAGCCTCGGTTTATATATGCACCAGAGGCCTAGGGTTTTGGAGAGTCCTTGGCCTGGGCGCCAAGTCTTGTGGAAACCTCCTTGTATGCGGCATGGGCTGCCCGAAGTGGCCCATGAATGAACCGCCGTGGGGGTCCTCGGCCCGATCCAGCTGGTCGGGGGACGACGTGGTGGGTACCCCCTAGTCCATGACACCGTCACTCGGGGGCTACCCTTTTTATCTATATGATAAGTTTCTGCCTATGAATGTGTTATTATTCCTTTCCTCCGCCTGGCACTGGGTCCGACCAGTCGGCCCGGGGGCTCGCCGCCTTGTCCTATGCTAATGCTACCTGCAGTCGGACAAGTAGTGTGCCGACATCTAAAGCCCTCTCTTGCCTTAAGCCGCAGCTCGCAGAGAGACTGTCCGGCTGGCAAGAGCTAAAAGCAGGAAACGGTGTCCACACGAAAAATGACTAAGGAAAAATGCGCCAGCATAGGCCAAGCCAGCTCCTCGCCTTATCGTCCAGCTGCTGAGCAGCCGGCCGGCCGCCTTCTCATTTGACTTGCTATGTTCTACGCGGCCAAAGTACTTGTCTTCCTAAACGGCCAAGTACCTGACCCAGCCACAGACCGCAGAGCGGCTGCCCGGCTGGCAGGGCGGCAGCCAAAGGAAGGCGGCAACGGAAAAAGCAAAAAAAGAGCAGAAAAGCAAGACAAAGTAGAACCCAGCAGAGCACAAACTTGTGCGAATAAGTTAATTTACATAGCAAGGCTCATAGCCAGAATTTAACAGAGTTTGAATACACCCCCAGTGGGTGGAATTGCGAGAATTTAACGTACTTGTTCAAAAGATTATAAGAACAGGAAAAGACAAGATAAGTTGGCCGCCTAGGCCAGAGAGGTAGCAGGCGGAGCTGACGGGTCAGCAGAGGCTGAGGCGACGGGTGGTGGAGCAGCCGACTAGTGGGTCTCGGCCTGGTCAGCACCAGCAGTAGTCGGCACGCTGAAACGCGGCTCGTTGGTTGAGAGTTGGTCAGGCTGAGGCCAGCCGTCCGCTCCGTCGTCCGGTGCGCCGTCTTCGCCGACCTCGTCCTCTCCGTCCTCACCCTCATAGCTGGAGGCGATCTCCTCCGCCAAGTCCTCCTCGCCCTCCGGGTTCAGCCTGAACCAGTTGGGCGGCACCTCAGCGCCTTCCTCATCTAGCTTGGGGATGAACACGGTGGTGTTGGCGTACTCGGCGATCGCCGCCGTGTGTTGAGTAAGCGCCCTGCTCGCCGCCGCCAGCTCCGGTGCGGCCTCCTGCCAAAAGGTGGACAGCTGGGCCAAGTCCAGGCCCGGGTACCACGCCTTGACAAACTCCAAGGCCGTCCGAGAGCCAGCCCGAGCTGCGGCGCCCTTCCAAGCCTCGAAGCGTTCGGCTGCTACCACCAGCCAGTCGGCAGTCCGGCTGGGGGTGCGTGGAACCTGGGCATCTGGTCAGAGGGCGGACAGCACCTGAGCCCCGGCGCGCTACAGGCGTCAGAGCATCCGATGAGCCGGCTGCAGGCACGCTTGGATGGCAAGAAGTTGCTCGCCGAGAGTTCGGGGCACTTTGGGCGTGATCTCCGCGCCCACCCTCCTCCGCGCCTCGCACCGTGCCTTGATACATCTCCAACGTATCTATAATTTTTGATTGTTCCATGCTATTATATTATCTGTTTTGGATGTTTAATGGGCTTTATTATGCACTTTTATATTATTTTTGGGACTAACCTACTAACCAAAGGCCCAGTGCAAATTGTTGTTTTTTGCCTATTTCAGTGTTTCGTAGAAAAGGAATATCAAACGGAGTCCAAACGGAATGAAACCTTCGGAAGAGTTATTTTTGGAACAAACGCAATCTAGGAGACTTGGAGTGGACGTCAAGGAAGCAACGAGGAAACCACGAGGCAGGAGGGCGTGCCCAGGGGGTAGGCGCGCCCCCCACCCTCGTGGGCCCCTCATGGCTCCACCGACCTACTTCTTTCGCCTATATATACTCATATACCCCAAAAACATCCAGGAGCACCACGAAACCCTATTTCCACCGCCACAACCTTCTGTACCCGTGAGATCCCATCTTGGGGCCTTTTCCGGCGCTCCGCCGGAGGGTGAATCGATCACGGAGGGCTTCTACATCAACACCATAGCCTCTCCGATGATGTGTGAGTAGTTTACCACAGACCTTCGGGTCCATAGTTATTAGCTAGATGGCTTATTCTCTCTCTTTGGATCTCAATACAAAGTTCTCCTCGATTCTCTTGGAGATCTATTCGATGTAATTCTTTTTGCGGTGTGTTTGTCGAGATCCGATGAATTGTGGGTTTATGATCAAGATTATCTATGAACAATATTTGATTCTTCTCTGAATTCTTTTATGCATGATTTAATTATCGTTGCAAGTCTCTTCGAATTATCAGTTTGGTTTGGCCTACTAGATTGATCTTTCTTGCAATGGGAGAAGTGCTTAGCTTGGGGTTCAATCTTGCGGTGTCCTTTCCCAGTGACAGCAAGGGCAGCAAGGCACGTATTGTATTGTTGCCATCGAGGATAAAAATATGGGGTTTATATCATATTGCTTAATTTTATCCCTCTACATCATGTTATCTTGCCTAATGCGTTACTCTGTTCTTATGAACTTAATACTCTAGATGCATGCTGGATAGCGGTCGATGTGTGGAGTAATATTAGTAGATGCAGAATCGTTTCGGTCTACTTGTCACGGACGTGATGCCTATATACATGATCATGCCTAGATATTCTCATAACTATGCGCTTTTCTATCAATTGCTCGACAGTAATTCGTTCACCCACCGTAAATTATGTTATCTTAAGAGAAGCCACTAGTGAAACCTATGGCCCCCGGGTCTATCTTCCATCATATTAGTTTCTCGTCAACTTGCCAATTTCTGTCCCCGTTTATTTTGTAATCTTTACTTTCCAATCTATATCATAAAAATACCAAAAATATTTATCTTATTATCTCTATCAGATCTCACTTTTGCAAGTGGTCGTGAAGGGATTGACAACCCCTTTATCGCGTTGGTTGCAAGGTTCTTATTTGTTTGTGCAGGTACGAGGGACTTGCGTGTAGTCTCCTACTGGATTGATACCTTGGTTCTAAAAAACTGAGGGAAATACTTACGCTACTTTGCTGCATCACCCTTTCCTCTTCAAGGGAAAACCAACGCATGCTCAAGAGGTAGCATGCCTCAATGGCCTGGCTAACGGCGACAGATTGGCTAGGAAAGAACTCTGCGCAAAAAGAAACGTCAAAAAATCAGAAGACAGAAGCCGGCTCATCAGTAGTCGGCGGTTACTTAGAAGAAGAAGTAGCTTACCGTCGATCATGTCCTCGATCTCGCCGTAGCCGTCGGTCAGAATCTTCTCCTTCTGCCCAGTTCGAGCGTTGAGTCTCGAACTCGGCCTGGAGGTGAGCCTCGCTGTCCTTCAGCTTCTAGAGCTCCGCCTTGTGCCGCTCCGCCTGGTCCGCCAGCTCCTTGGTCAGGCGCTCGCACTCCTTAGCCGCCTTGCTGCGCTCCTTCTCCTTGGCGTGCAGCTCGGTTTGGACCTCGCCCAGGCGCTGCCGCAGATCTGCGGCGGCTTCTACAAAAACAAAGGAAAAAGTCAATACCAAAAAATAAGTAGTTGTCGGGAGATCCAGCCCGACTGCTCAGCAGTCGGCCCGAATCTCGGGGGCTGCACCCAGTGGTGCGCTGACGCGCCCCCGCGAGAAAAAAAATTGAATACTTCCTCCAGCTCTGGGTCAGGTCGGCGGTCCGCTTGGCCAGCTCCTAGACTTGGGAGTTGTAGGCGGCCACACGGACGTTGTGATAATCCTGCAATGAAAGCAACAAAAGGGAAAGACAAGTCAGCACTCGGAACTAACTTGAAGTTCCGAGCCGCCTGCTCAGCAGCCGGCCTGGAACTTGGGGGCTACACCCAGTGGGTGCATTGGCGCGCCCCCACGGAAGATTGCAAGGAACAAAAGCAAGAAGCAAGAAACCAACACGGACGGCCGCCCGTGTCACCAAGAACTCCTGCATATATTGCTGGAGGACGGCACCTTGGGCGTTGAACCAGGCCCGGACATCTTGCGCGGCTACGTTCAAGACACCCGTGCCACCCCCAGACGTCCAACCCGGTGGGGCGGCACTGGTGGCCTCGGTGTCAGGGGCCGACGTGTTGGCGGCCCTGGTCTCCAATGGCCGCGGTGCTGAGGCCGCATTCTCCGGACGTCGGCGCACCGGAGAATGGGTCGTAGGAATCGGCCCCACCACCAACTCGCCACTGGCTGGTGGCACCAACGGCGCATCAGGTCGACTGCCTTGGGCGTCGGCAGTCGGCGTGTGCATGGGCACCTCCATCCCCAAGATGACAGGGTCGCCCTCTCCCCTCTCCAAGACCGGCTGATCAGCGTCGGGCCCTCCTGTTGGCGCTTGGCCCTCCGGCACGTGTGGCTCCATGTGCTGCGGGCCGGTGGACTCCGGAGCCCGTCTGCAGGATGCTTCCTCCGCCTGCGCCTTGGTGGTCGCATTCGCCTGCTCCCTGGCCGCCACGTCCGCCTGAGCCTTGGCCGAGGCATCGGCCTCCGCTTGTGCCGCCTTGGCCGCCTCCAACTTCTCCAGCTCCGCCTTCTCCCGCTCTTCCCGCGCCTCCCGCGCGTTCCTCTCCGTCGCCTCCTGGAGATCGGCGAGTGGATCCACACGGCGGGGGACTGCGGAGCCGTCTGCCGCCCCGACCACCGAGCCGCACGAAGCTCACGACAAGGAAAGTGGGGCGTTGTACCCCAGAGAAAGAAGAAAATAAGAAGTTTGCAAGAAAAGAAGAAGCAAATGTAAGAAGAGTCAAAGTACTTACGCAGACACCAGCGGGAGCTGCTTTGGGGCCTTCTGATGGAGGGCCGCTTTCGCGCGGCCTCTTGCCATCTGGTCACGGCGACCGGAGTTGGGCTTCTTGGGCCGACTGTCGTACAACCTGGTGTCGGCCCGATGCTTCGGTGCGCGGCCAGGTGCAGTCGGCACAGCCAAGGAGCCGGCGCCCGTCCTGTCGGCGCCTTGGGCCCGGCACGGCTCGTTGACTTCCTCGTCGTCATCATGCCACCCTTCGAGGTCGCCTCCCCCGGAGTTGTCTGCTCCCTCACCACCGCCTCCAGCGGCGTCATCCTCCTCCACAGCGGCCGCCCCCAGCTCAGGGTCATCCACGTCGCTCTCCGCCCGGTCCGCCAGGTATTTATGACCTGGGGCCGGCGCGCCGTTTGCCATCTGGCCCAGGAAGCACTGCAAGCGGCTGGGTGGTCAGGCAGCGAGAAGAAGTTTGAATTAATGAAGACAAAGGATCTAGAAGACTTACCGCGGGCAGCGGGTTGGCGCAGCTGTACGGCTCCTTGCCGAACTGCCAATCCATCTCCAACAACTTGTAGTTGGAGAAGAAGTTGACCAGCCGGATCACCTCCATGTCCGGCGGCTCCTTGGTGCACGTCCGGCATGGGTGCCGGCACCCACTCATATTGCTGATGATGTGGGGCCGGGCTTGGAGGGGCAGCACCCGGCGTGCCACGAAGGCGGCCAGCAGATCTAAGGCTCTGAGGCCCTCCTCCTGCGTCATCTCCTGGAGCCGGGCGAGGGCAGCGGAGGAGGCGGCCGACAGCTTCTTTGGCCGAAACTGCCAGTTGGTGCGGGGCTCGGAAGGCGGGGCGGCTACGTAGGACGGCAGGTTGACGTAGTGCGCCGTCGGGTAATTGTTTTCAACATAGAAATACGACTTCTGCCACAGCTTGGCCAACTGCAGCAAGGCGAGGGCCGGGAAGCGGACCCCAGTACCCGAGCGCTGCACCACGACACAGGCCCCGCAGTGGGCCGTCTCGTCCTTGGTGGCGGTGCCGAGTTTGATGTAGAAGGGCTCCCCCAGAGCTCGAGGGTGGGGAGCATGCCGAGGTAGCCCTCGCAGAGGGTAACGAAGGTGGAGAGGAGTACCATCATGTTCGGCGTGAGATGGTGGGGTTGTACCTTGTAGAAGGTGAGGAACGAGCGGAGGAAGCTGCTCACCGGCAGGCCGAAGCCACGGAGGAAGTGTGACCGGAAGATGACACGTTCGCCGTCCGCCGGTGAGATCTCTGCCTCGGGAGGAACGCACACCTTTACATGTGTCGCGTGAGGTAGCCGCCTTGTCTGACCAAGGAAGGTGAGGTGGTTGTCGTGGACGTTGGAGCCGTCCCAATCCCCGGAACTCCTGCTGCCACGCGCCATCACTACAAAAAAATACACTTCCGTGATGATACGTGTTTGTCACAGTAGGTCGCGTTTTTTGTCATGCATGTACATCTATGACGATTTTATGATAGAATCAAGATAGTCATACATGTGCTGTCATAGAAGTGTTCCATGACATTACCAAAATTATCATCACGGAAGTGTCCACTTCCATGACGATAAATCGCGCGTCACACCGTAACGGAACGCCGTTAAGCTATCGGGTCGGGTTTTGGATCCGATAACCCGTTAACAGCCCCGACCAATGGGGATTTTCCACGTGTAAAATCATCATTGGCTGGAGGAAACACGTGTCGGCTCACCGTTGGGACAGATGTCATCCGCTCATTGGACCGAAGGCGCCTATGATACGGCGACACGTGGCACGGCCCAACAGAGGCCCATTCCTGTGAAAAGGCCGGCCCGTTTGACTTGGTCAAAAGGTGGCGGGCCGGCCCACAGAAAGCCTATTAACAGCATGTTCGCATATAGCCCATTTACAGCCCGCTAATCCAGGGCCCGTTACGCCCTATCCGAATTAGGCCCAGTAGCGTCATCTGGGCCGTCCAATATGATTCAGCCCATTTTAACTTCCGGCCCATGTGTGGCCCATGACTTCTTTGGCCCATATGAGGACCTTTGTAACTCTTGGCCCATTAACGGCCCGTGGTGAAATTGGCCCGTAATGAACAGTGTATCACTTTATACCCATTAACGGTCCGTTATTCCATTGGGCCGTTTCCAGCCCAAGTTATCTTTCGGCCTTCTCAGGGCCCATTGATTCTTGGGCTCATTTTCAGAATTCGGTTACATACGGCCCGTTACTGTCATTTTCTGCTTGTGGGCCAAATTCAGCCCGTCGTTACAGTCGGCCCATTTGCGGACCGTTAATACGTTGGGCCATTTTCATGTCAAAAAAACCCGTTGGGCTGTTTTCATAGAGTTATCAAATACGGCCTATTAACGGCCAGTTATGGTCCACGAATAGTACGGCCCATGATTGGCGAAATGATGATACGCCCCGTAGAAGGCCCATGGATCCTATGGCCCGTATGAGGCCCATGGATAGTACGGCCCGTAGAAGGCCCATGGATCGTACGGCCCGTAGAAGGCCCATGGACCCTACGGCCCGTAGAAGGCCCATGGACCCTAAGGCCCGTATAGAAGGCTGATGGATCCTACGGCCGGACGAAGGCCCATGGATCATACGGCCTGCAGGAGGCCCATGGTTACAACAGTCCGTGTGTTGCCAGGATTATTTTGGCCTAGTTACCAAAAATAGCCTATTGTGGCCACTAGAAAAAAACAGAAAAAGAACTGCAGTGACTACAGGCAAACAACTAAACAAGACAATAAGGAAATAAATAAGCAAGCAATTAACGCTAGCCTATTACCGCTATTACACATATTACATCCACTGGGCATCAAAGTTCGCCACCAGTGCAAATATAGGGAACAAAGCAGCACATTACATACACTGGCCGTCAAAATTGGCCACCAGTGCAAATAAACGCGGCAGCAAAACAAGAGCATAACTGAAACAACTTCAGAAGAGCTCAGGAAACGTTATCCTGGGTATCCACCATGCTGGCAATAAGCTTAGCAAGCTGATTAGCTTTGTCCTGTTTGGCACTAAAATCCTCCAACGCTTGTTGTTGCACCAGAAAGTATGCATCTGAATGCTCCAGGGACTTCCGCAGTCCTTCCGCTTCTTGTCGCAGCACAGCTGATCGATGTCTTTCAGCTTGTAGTTGAGACTCAAGAAACCGAACTGATTCAGACAGTGAGTTTGAATAGCTTGTGCAAGCGGTAGTGGCCAGTAACTCGAACACTAAACCAAGACAGGACTTTGGGGTTGTCTCGTTGTCTTCAAGATAGTCATCCTTAGCTGTTTTATCAGCTTTGTTGGAGACCAACAAGGATGTCTCACTATCCTGAACCTTATCTGCATTACTTTCTTTACCAATGCTTAATAAGGCACTCTTCCCCAATATTCTGTCAGCATTCTAAAAGAAGAAACAAGGAGACACATAACAAGTTTAGCATGTACTAGTATATGAAACTCATTTCGGTGAACCAGTTCATTAGTAAGGTGGACAGGATTAAACTACCAAGTCTTCTATTGCCAAGTACTAGTACATAATGAAAGCATCAAACAAACATATATCTATGTCCTATGGTCACTGCATTGTCTTGCCAAATCAAAATAGAGACACGGTTCAAATCATATCAGTTCAAGACAAAGCAGCAGTGAAAGAATACAAAGCATGGGAAACTACACGGCACAACAAGATTTCAGATGGGTACCACAGGTCTACATGTACAACAACACTATTGGCTCTGTTGTGATGCTAGTAATGTGCATGATATGAAAGTCAACTGTATACACAATTGAAATTGAAATCAACAGAGCTATTGATAAGAGCAAACCTGTTAAAGAAACATGCGTGAACATACCTGCTGTGCCATTGGAGTTTCGATTGGATCCTTCAATTTAAAAATAAGTTTGTATGAGTAAATACAGTGATACAAGAGCAAAGCAATCATAGTTAAAAAAGGCGCGCCTAAGCGAGCTCTTAAGCGCGCCTAGGCTCTAGGCGTTGGCAAAACGCATTGCGCATAACTACACATAATCTGTGCATAACTGCGCATAAGCATGCGCTTTGGTCAGTAAAGCGCAAGGCGGTGGCAAAACGCACAATTAACGCCTAGCGCTTTTTTGAACTATGATAGCAATGGAATCTTAAATTAGAACAGTTGTTCTTCAGGTTTAGGCACTTGTTCTACATGAACAGAGTACAGTAAGACGCAAGAATATAATACTTAAAAATAGAAAATGAGCTCATAGACCTTACCACATTCTTGGTTCGGGACCAGTACAGAACAAGGCGTTCCCAGTCATCGTCCAGTAAATGTGTCTCAGGAGAACGTAAGGGAATTTGATGAGTTTCTTTGCCGGTGAAGTACGTTTTCTTCAGCTAATTCCGATACTGCCACCAAGCATTCTTGAAGATAGCAGAGGTATTAGCACAGGTTACCTCATCCTGAGTTTGCAAATCGGTCCTTCTCTATAGAGAAAAATGCGAAAATTTGCTGTATTATAACCATCATGGAGGTAGGATGTATGGGACGAAGCAAAGTAATTGCCATGAATAACATTACTTACACATAATTCCTGGACAAACACCTGCAACTGGCATTTTCCTTCATCTTCAGTATAATATTTCCAAGATGGGAAGATACGCACATAAGATTTAACAACATCAAATGCGATAGATGCTAAACTACGACTAGCTGGTTGTGCTTCCTCCACAGGAATAGGCGTACTAACTGGTGGAGTTGGGGTTCGCCGTGATAGTACTGGCCCTTTGGGCACTGGAGCTGCCTTACTAACTGCTCTTGTTTGGGAGCTCTGTGGTGGAGATGGTGCTGTGTCAACAGGAACTGGGTTACTATCGGCTGGGGTTGGGGTTAGATTGGGTGAAGCTGGTTCTCTGTCCATCGCAGTAGGGGTACAATCTGCGAGAGTTTGGGTTATGTGTGGTAGGGCTGGTTCTTGTGCATGTACAACCGGGGTGCTATCTCCACCAAGAGGTAGCACTATTTTATTTGAAGACCGTGTTTTTAGTCCGCTAGATATTGGCATCACCCGCTCCAATTCAAATGGCTGATAAACAGGAAACATAGTTGAATGTACAGACATTGTATGAGAGATAGATGCAATAGATAGTGTGGAAAAAAGAGGGCATGAAATAGTTGACATGTGTATTGTTTAACTAAAACGGATAGCATGAGATAATTTCACATATATGATGTCTATCTAAACTGGATAGCATAGCATAACATAATTCAAAGATATGATGAATAACTAAACAGGATCGCATGACATAATTCACCTACATGTTATCTACGTAATCAGGATCGCATCATTTAATTCACATATGTGATTTATATGCTAAACAGAGGGCATTTGATATGATGTCTGAACTAAGAACATGGTGTTGAATATTGTGTATATGATGTCTAAACTATGCAATGCAAGACACCGTATGCATGATATGAGCAGTATAACCGTGCCAAGTTAGAGCATACACCTCAGTGGGGGAATAGGACTGGTCATCTGTCTCTGAATCCATCTCTGAGGAGCTATCGGGACCCAACAAGAGATCTGCTTCGACAGGTAGCACTGTCTGCTCTGAAGGCCTTGTTTTCACTCCAGATTTTTCCATCTCCCACCCAAATGGCTGATTCATAGGAAGAGTAGTTTAATGTACAAACATTGTCGACAAATGGAAATGTAATGAAGAAAAGGATGGGCAAGATATCATTCAAATATATGATGCCTGGTTAAACAGGATGGCATTGCACATTTCACATATATTATGGCTGGCTAAAAGACATGAGACTGCATAATTCCCATATATGATATAGAAACTAAACAGGTGGCATTACATAACATGTCTAAACTAAGCAGATGACATATATGATGTCAAAAGTAGGCACTGCAAGGCAACATATGCATGATATGACTAACATCATCATGCCAAGGTAGAGCAAACACCTTGGGGGGTAAATAGGAGTGGTCAGCGGCGTCTGAATCCGCCTCAGAACAGATATCTTCCTCTGGATTACAATCTAGAGAGGGGTGGGGAGGGTTTGCCATTGAACCCACCATGGAGCGATGTCTGCATGACATTGTATTGCCGCGCAAAACTCTTCTCTTTTTCTCTACATGTTCAGCATGACTGTGTACAATATCTGACATGCATACGAAAAAAATATGGTGAGATTATGTAAGGAGAGCATGCAGAAATTTAGAGTGATGGTAACAATCAGTGGATCGACGTTTTTCCGTTGAACCAAAATACCCTAATGGATCAACGTGAATGTATAGTAATAAGTGATGCAACAAGTGTACAACCTCTTTGCCGTAGCCATGTCGACCTCAGCATCATTGGGTTGGTCACTGAAGCAGGTGAGGCAGAGGTGGCTGTCGAAGGTGTGGAGGAAGATGTAACATCCCAAATTTTCAATTTGGTATGTTATACATAGATCATCATTGCATAACATATTTTATTGCATTTTGATAAATCCTCGATAAATCCTAAGCAACTCAAGGACCCTCGGAGAGAGTTGGGGATTTTCTTGAATTTTCATATTTGATTTTCATCAAATTATAAAACGAGGATTTTGGTTTTAATTATTTTCTCTCCGGAAAAATATTTCATTTTAAAAATAAATGAGAGGAGAAAATATGACTTCTCCAAAACAATTGAAATACTGGAGCAAAAGTGTTAAAATCATTTATTGGAATTTATTCGGATTTTATTTGCAATTTTTATTGCATTAAAAATATTGCATGTTTTCAAAATATTTATTTTGATTTAAAAAATGTTCACCCTATTCTAGATTTTCTAACTAGATGGGGAAAATTATTTTATATTTTTCCGATTTTTATTCTTTTTCTACGAATTATTTTCCGCGGAACTTATTTAAAAAAAATGCGCGCCGCGCTGGGCCGAGCCCAGGCCGCCGGCCCACCCCGCGCTCTCCTCTCCGCGCACGACGCCGCCGCCGCGCCGTGTCCAGCACGGGCACGGGAGCCCCGCCGCCTTTGCCCCTCCTCCAAGCCGCCGCCCCCCCCCCCCTCATATATACCCCCCTCCCTCTCTCTCTTCTCCTCAACCCGCCGCCGCCGCCCTCATCCCGCCGCCGCCGCACTTGCCCGCCGCCGCCGCCGCACGGGAAGCCGCCGCCGCCGCCGGGAGCGGCCGCCCCTCGCCTCGCCCGCACCCCCGCACGCCGGAGCCCGCCGGAGCCCTCGCCGGAGCCGCCCCGACGAGGTACTGCCGCTGCCCCGTTCGTCGTTCCCGGTTTTCGTTTTAAAAAAAACCTTAGTTTAAAAAAAACCCTAGATCGGTTTTTTTCGGTTTTATTATTTTGCGAGCGTTCACCGAACCGTTCGTTTTAACGAACGCGTTCGTCGGTTTTTCTCTGTTAACGAACATCCGTTCTTTAACCGTTCGTCCGTTTTTCTTTTTCGTCGGATTTTTCTGTGATTATCTCAGATTCGATTTCTGATCGAATTTTTGATTCTGTTTAACTTCTCGCTCATTTATCGGAATCAGGCGATTCAAGCGCCTAGAGTTTCGTCTCGAAATTCTCTTTCTGTTTAACCTACTCAAAAAGTTTTTGCTACAGTAAAATTTGACCTAGATCCAGATTAGTAAACGAAGCTATTTTCTTTCGCCGTTTGACTTTCGTTGCTTCTTTCGAGTTGATTCTTTTTGCAAACCGGAGTTCTTAAGTTGAACTTCCTGGTTGGATCTTTCATTCGAGTTTTACCTGTGCATTAGATGAGTACTGATTGTATGCTTGTTTGTTTGCGATAGAACCCGGAGTGTGCCGCTTGTTACTTCGACTCGTTAGGTTTTGCGGATCATCAGCAAGGCAAGTAACACTTTGATCATACTTTTCATACCCAGTTTTATTGCATTAGATCTTTTCCTCAAACAATTGCATGATTAGGATCTAATTAAATTGTGGGTATTGGGAAGTAGATGTGGTAGTACCTATTGCCTTGTTTTATTATCAAACCCTTGGGAGTTACTTCTGCGTTGCTATTACTATTGCCATGCTATGCTCATAGACGTGGATGGGTTTGAGAGATATTCATGACAGATGTGAGATGTTTATTAATGGTTCAACTTAAGGAGGCAACTAAAACTCACATCTGGGTGGATTGAGGCACCTGGAGAACCCAGTGTTGTCTGTTTGTATAAGGTCCGCCACCCAGGCTCAAAGGGATCATAAGATTGTTCATGCCAGAAACTTCCGTGTGCAGCCACAAGCTATTATGGGCTCTTGCATAGCTGAGTAGGTTACAAGATCTCTTGAAGAGGTGGACTAGCAGATGTAGGGGAAAGTAGGTGTACCAGTCCATCCAGAGTAAAGAGTGATTGTTTCTGAAAGACTGTGTCTCGGTCATCCGTTTCTCAAACATCATGCAGTGCGAGAATCAAGCGGAGGCGATCGAGTCTTGTGGGGAAAAGTGCGCAAACCTCTGCAGAGTGTACAAACTAATCATGATTAGCCGTGTCCCCGGTTATGGACAACTTGAGTATCTAGTACCTGGATTATCATTTGAATCTCATCACTATGTTACTTTTAATTAATTTTGTTGGGTTAATGATGACACTTAATTGGGATTGAGTTGGAGGTACCTTCTCAATGTTTCACAACCACCATGATAGTTAAATAAAAATTTATTCCTTTGAAGTAGGATAAAATTGGCTTTTCGCAAAAACTGTAACCATAGAGCTTTCCACCAGCCATATATGCATGTAGTATAGCATTATTATTGTTCATTGCTCTCTATGTGTTATTTTGCCAGCATATCCTATGTGCTGACCCGTTTTCGGGCTGCAACGTTTCATGTTGCAGACTTTTCAGACGACGAGTAAGGTGCCTTAGGTCGTGGTCTTATACTCAGTGATGCCGCTGGAGTTGATGGACTCACTTATCTTCCAAGTCTTCCGCTGTTATCGTTATTAGATGGCCTTAAGCCATGTTTATCATACTTATTCTCTTTGGAGATATTCGATGTAATAAGTGTGTGATTGCCACTCTGTTATAAATCCTCCATTTGTACTGTGCGTGTCAGCATTACTGATCCAGGGATGACACTGGTGCACAGCAGCACAGACCATTTGAGGTCTGGTTGCTACAGAAGATCTGAGGAATCTGTAGATGGCGTCCAGGGCACTGCCCTGTTGTGATGGATCGTTATGTCGTTGGAGCAGCTCCGGTGAGCCATAAGACGTCAAGGCTGAAGCAGCACAAGACAGTCATCGTCAATCTCAAGTGGGATTCTAATAGCATCTCCAATAGATGATGTAAAATGGATGTAAAATTAACATCACCAAAAACCACCTGACTACAACAGATGAGGTAAAAACTGTTGACTCTGAACTTAACTGTCGAAACTGAAATTTACTGTGGAATCTGAATGCTACTGTCGAAACTGAACGCAATGGTAGCAGAGAGGCACTTGACATGTAGTTTAGGGAGGGCCTGCAGTTCATCTTCAACCTGCACCCCCCTGAGCCGCTAGCCACCACCGGCCGAACCGCCGGCCCCAGCGCCGCCTCGCCGCCCCGAAACAACTCGCCACCACCGCCCCGGCCAGCCCTCTAGGCCCCCCGCCTCCCACCCTGAACCCTAAGATAGATAGTGAGGTACTTCTCCGGCGAGCCCCCGTCCCCGCTGCGGGTGGTTCTTCCTTAACTCTGGTGAGCCCCCCAACCCCTGAAAATCGGCTGACCCAAAAGTTGATTCAGTCGACTGAAGTGTGGCTTAATCAGAGCAGAGCAGCAGCACGAGCGAGGGGGAGAGCAGCAGGAGCAGCAGCTGAGCGAGCGAGCGATCGAGCGAGAGCCGCAGCAGCAGCAGCAGCGCGAGCGAGCGAGCGAGAGCCGGAGCAGCAGCAGCAGATCCGGCTGGTATGGACGCCGCCGCCGAAGGGGCCTCGCACTGGGGGAGAGTCGCCGTGGAGATGTCTCCCGCGGCGCCGGCTTCAAAGTAGCCGCTCCATGGGGGTGCGGGATGGAGCACCATCGGTGCCGGGAGATCGAGTTAAGGAGAAGGTGCGATGCGATGAGTGTACAACCTCTTTGGTGGCGCCGAGTAGGCCTCAGCTTCGTCCGAGGAGTCGGTGAGGATGTTGCGGTTCCGGTGGAGCAGGTTAAGGCGGCACTGTGGGGATGGAGCAGCCGCAATAGATGAGGCGATCGTTGGAGCAGCTCCTTGGAGGTGGAGGACGGGGCGGCTGAACCGGCGGGACGGCGAGATGGACGACAGATCCTCATCCGGGGAGGTGGACGAGGGACGTCGAGCTGTTTCGGTGGACGACGTCGTCGGGGAAGAGGCTCCGGCTGGGCAGCGGTGACGTGGCGGACGGAGGAGGGTGGGGTTTCGCGGCTGGAGCGGAGAGGTTATGGCGGCCTGGGATTTCGAATGGCGAGAAGGGGGCGATGGGAGGGGGTAAAGCATGACTTAGGGACGCGCTTGTCCAAAATGTAGGGTGTGTTACAAAAGTACCCCCCACCAATTTGAACTAGCGGCCCTTTTGGCTCAGGGTTAGAAGGGGGATTTCGCGTGTCGGGATTTGGCAGCTGGAGGGAGTTTTCGCGCGCGTTGTAATTTTGGGATAGCAAGGCGCGGGTTGTGAAGGCGCCAGTTTTGGGAGCACGATATCTGAATTTTCGGGATATAACAAGACGCGGGTTGAATTTTAGGGACAAGCCTAACGTGTAGTAATATTGTACTTGTACGTACCAAATCAATTCGCACTTCCCTCAACCAAAAAGAAAACGAAAAAAATAAAACTATTCACACCACACAAAGAGAGAGTCTTGCCCTGTTTTACTATACAAATGCTATTCAAAGCTACTCCCTCCTTCCATCTATATAGGGCCTAATGCGTTTTTCGATGCTAACTTTGACCAAATATTAGAGCAATGATATATGACATGCAACTTACACAAAGCACACCGTTAAATTCGTCTGTGGAAGGTTCTTTCAATGATATAATTTTCACATTGTGCATGTCATGTACTATTAATCTTGTGAATAGTCAAAGGCGGTCTTAAAAATCTCATTACGCCCTGTATAGATGGAAGGAGGGAGTATGAATCCATGTTATGTCCGATTAAATTTTTTCGCTTGCTGTATAATGCAGGTAACCTACTCATACCAACATTTTAGTGCATTCCAAATGTCTATACTACCGCTGCAATTCGAACTAAATTTGAATTCGTTTCTCTATTTCAATAAGAATCTACAATCATGATTGTTGCCAACTTCAACCATCATAGTTTCCTTGCTATCCGCCAGATATAAATCGGACGGCCTATAATGCAGGATGGCAGGCACACCATCATCAATAACTACGTTTTTTTATAAGAGTAGAGATAAAATATATTAAATGTAGTATAACATGTTCATAACCACACCATGTGTATCACCGTTATATATATTCACACATGCGTCGGTTTGAAACACTATGATAAATTCTTCAAATATCCGAATTCGCTTTTTATAATGAAGTATATATGATCTCTATTCGTCTTTTACACCCACACAACCCTCTTATCTTTGTAGCTAGCGCTAACTTTCTCTTGTGCATGCACACGCCCGCATCCCTCTCACCCTCCCTCGGCATTCTCTAGCTCCATCGCGCAAATTTGTCTTTTCACTTTAGGTCGTCCACCCACGGTGTGTGTAGGCCCCCCAGCTCCTTCTTTACGACACACATCGATCGATATGCCTCTCTAGCCAGGTGTGCCTAGCACAAACACAAGCATCCCCTCTTCTCTTGTCACTGTCCATGCCTCACTCCCACCACTCTTTTCATCGTTCTCGTACTCGCACACTCCTCCCCCTCGATATAGTATGCCTCTCGTACCACCTCCTACATGCATCCCTCTCTCTCGATCCTTCTCCTTGTGCCACATTTGCTTCTAACACACACATGCATGTATACCGATCGATCTCCCAACATATACCTAGATCGACTTTAACTACCCCCCCCCCATCGATCGACGTACCTCACAAGTTATGTCTCTCCTTTCTCTAACAAAGGGCGATTGATCTTCCTATGTAGTTACGTCTGCTTACCACAGCCACATCGTCCCCCCCCATCATTCGTGCATGCCTCCTGACCCGTCTCTCACACGCACGTGCACAGACAACAAGCAGCCATCTCCTCTCTTATTGATATTGCGGGCGTGCCCTTCGTTTGTCTAGCAAGCCTATCCCACCATTTGTTAGAAGCAACTCCACTACCACCCCCTCCAACACTCCAGCTCTGTCTCTCTCCCAACCTTATTCCTCTCCTGCACATATGCATGGATGTCGATCGATCTCCCTTAATACATGAGGCAGATCGATCTCCTTAATACATGAGGTAGGCCTCTCTCCTCCTCCACACATATACCAGCCATTGTACCTCTATAGTTAATTGGGCCTCCCTCTTCTCCCACCACACACCGATAGTCGAGCACTGCAGGTAGGTATCCATGCCACAGAGACAAACTACACATGTCTCATCTCACGTTCCAGTAGGCCAGCCACTCTATATCTTTGACGTGGGCACACACAAATTCGATGGCACTCTTTATCGATCGCGCGCGCACACACACACACATCATCCCTCTCTTCGATTCTATGGACACCTCAAGCCGATGATACCTCCACTCTCTTCTCGTGGATCGCCCCCTCTATATATATGTTATATCCAGGACTCTATTTCACACACATTGCATATGTTACATTTTTTGATTGACCCCCCCCCCCCCAAAAATCTCAAGAACCCACACACTATATATCTCTAGGTTTGTATCTCTCTCACACAACCCCACGTAGGTGGTGTATGTATACAAGAAGAGAATAGGTGCACCGTGCACGTACTCACGCTTCGTGCCCAGCCACACCCGCGCGGGTACACGGTGGAGCTCATTTCTTTACGAAATGGCAGCCCACGTGCTAATTTGAACGCATGTAGCGGTTGTTTACCTAGGGAGGTCGTGTACCACGCGTGCACGAAACAAAGTTCGACTTGACGCGTTGCCGCATTATTTTTAAATAAAGTTATAGCGCTCAATGGCACGTACACAGAATATAAAATGATTTTTATGGAAAAAAAAGGTAGTCCGCTCACTATATACAATGGAGCCTGCCTGCCTGGTTTGTCGCTCTTCAAAGTATCTCACACAAGGCTGTGGTGGCCTCTCTCTTTCTCATCGTTGGTCACTGATCCGGCCGCATCCCGTCCGCCGGGGGAAAGGGAGTGCGGTGGCCTCTCTCTCTCTCTCTCACCATTGGTCACTGATCCGGCCGCATCCCGTCCGCCGGGAGAAAGGGAGGAAGTGCATCGTTTCTCCGTTTGACGGCGCCAAGGCAGCACGTCCCGATCTGCGGTACACGTCATTCTCTCTGACCAAGCTCCGGCGCGGCAGGGCCTACGCCACCTGCTCGCAGATTCCGCCCGCCTCCGCTCACCTAGTTACATCCCGACGACCTCCAGGTATCCCCTCCGGCCTTGCTCCACTGCCCGTCTTCCCACGTCGCTGCATGTGGATCTTCCATAGTTCTTTGCCCAAAACGTAGCTCGTCCGACGTACTTTCCATATTGCATTCTCGTCCTCACACCGTTTTAGACAAACACAACCATGTTGTTATCTTCCCTTAGGACAAGGAATATGCTTCTTTTTTGTCGTCGCATATGTCATCAACTGTTATTGGCCAGTAATTGTTTCCTTTCTACTCGTTGCTAGTGCGACCTTTTGGTGAACTGCACAAATCACTTTTTTCTTAAGAGTGTTTTGTGCAGTTGTACTAAAATGTCACACCGGCAACATCTCTACATTTGAGAGCGACTGCACAAAGGGAGATTGGTTTTGCTCTATCCTCCTCATCCAACTCCGAGCCTAATCTTCTCCAACTAGTTAGTCTTAAGAGAGACTGCAAAGGTGACCGGCTTCTATTTGTGTGTTTATTGTTTCATCAGCAGTCCTCTATTATCGTAATCACACTTAATATCTTTGGAACAGGGACGCTCGGCTCTATTTTAGTGGAACTGCACAAAATGATCGACATGTTGCATGCTCCAGACAGCTACTTTTTTCCCAACATGCCTTGTTGATTTAGACAGAGCTGGGGGGACGTTGCTGCCAATGAAAGCATGGATCAATTTTAATTTAACACCTTCTCACAACTCTGTCTTCAGTTGTGATGTAATTATTAGCTCTGATCTGCTAATAATTGACATGCATTAGCAAGGAAGTTAGTTTTTTATTGTTTCCGAAAGAGCATCGATGGCAAGACACGCGAAACAAAAGCTGAAAGCTCACACCATTGTACAGTTTCATGTCGCTGGAAAATTATTTGCATAATACGTCAATTATGTAAACAAATGATGGAAGCTTCATAGCATTGCCAGAAGCCTCTTCATCATCCGGGTCCATGTGCCATGCACAAAATTATACTCCTTCGTTCCTAAATATTTGTCTTTTTACATATTTCAAACGGGCATATTTTAGAGTGTAGATTCACTCATTTTGCTTCGTATATGTACTCCCTCCGTTCCTAAATATTCTATTCGTCTTTATAGATATTTCAACAAGTGAGTACATACGGAGCAAAATGAGTGAATCTACACTCTAAAATATGTCTATATACATCCGTATGTGCCAGTCCATTTGAAATCTCTAAAAAGACAAATATTTTAGTAGTCACTCGTTGAAATCTCTAGAAAGACAAATACTCCGGAGTATATTTAAGAACCGAGGGGGTAGTGCACAACCGCATGGGAGACTCAGCCCGGTCGTTGCGCCGCATTAATAGTGAGTAATGAGCAGTCAAATCATAAGCCCCACATTTCCCACTGAAGTTGCTCTGAAGAAGCAACCATCAATATGCTCTTCTTTGAATCCGCTCATACTACTCCATCCGTCACTGTTTATACAACGCGCTTCAGAAAAAAGAAAAAAAATCTGTGGGACCAAGGCGACTAGCGATCGGCCTGAAAAATAGCATTGGTAGTTATAGCACGGCGTCTATTACTAGAGGGAATAATGTGTACACACATGCATGCAGTGCTTCCACCCCGGGTACACACATGCATGCACTTACTCCACTCCGTAGTAGTACAATACATAGAGAGAAAATTGTGGACTTGATTGCGGTTACCACGCCCTAATTAATTGAGAATTAAACCAAACGTGTCTAAAGTCTCTCTGGTGGTGGAAATGCATTGAGAGAAATGCATCATAATGAAGCGCACCCTGTAAACTGTGACGGATGGAGGAGTAGTATGAAGGTGCAAAACCAAGTATGCATATGGCCAGTCGGTCAACGCACCTCCTCTTGGCATATCACTGACATGTGGGATAGGAGTGTGAGCAAACCGGTCTCAATTGACGGCAAAGAGCCAACCCGCCGTTCCTTGAGAGAGACGAGGAGCGAGAACACATAGACGGGATCGCACGGAGGCCAAGATATATTCGAGCATGGTTGGTTGATCGATAACATTCATTACATGTTGGGCTGCCATTTTCCGCCCTTCTCCGGAATAAACGTGTACTTTATCAGAGATAAAAAATAAGAGTACAAACGCTCCACCATGCGGTTCTAGTAGTAGTACTACTCGTACTACTGCGCTTGGCTCTTCGCCTCTTCATGAAGTCGAACAATGATGGTACTCCACATGTTGGGTACTACACTGTATGCCTCTGACAATCTGACACCGAATGGACTGATGCATGTCCACCGAGAGTAGGTTGCATTAGTCAAAAGGCGTAAGCGAGCTTCACCTTGTCCTGCAAGCTTTTCCTCGTTCTGCGAGTTGACGGGACACACCAAAAAGTAGTGCTAGTCCATACTCCCTCCTTTCCGGTTAATATGGCTTAATCTTTTTTGCGGGTAAATGAGAGAGCTTTATTCATATATAAGCATTCTTAGGACGATCAGCCAAGACACTGGTCACTAGGAAGTGAGGTACCCCGCAAAAAAAGAAGTAGGAAGCGAGGTGTTTCATCAAGCCAGCTCTCGGCCACATTCAAAGTGCAGCAAGCACGGTTCGCACGAAGATGCGCCGCAAGGTTTGCTGACCTATTTACATGCTGAATAACAAAAAAAGAGGAAATATTACCGAGCACTACTATTTGTAACAGGATATGAGCCAGAATTATACGAGAATTGGGGCGAGTGTTCCATGCAATCAACTTCCATTATCACATGCGAGAACCCTCGAAGAGAACCAAATGTGTTGAAGATTGCTTTATCACATTTTAAAATTATAATAAGAGTGCAGACGCTCCTCCATCCGGTTCCTAGTACTAGTATAGTACGTACCTTTATAGACTATAGTAGTAGTACTAGTAAACTTTGCACTTGGCTGTTCGCTTATTCGGGAAGTCGAACAATAATATCACTAGTAGTATAGTGTATGCTTCTGGCAATCTGACACCGAATTAACTGTTGCACGTCCACCGCCTGAGCGAGGGAGAGCTTGCATTAGTCAAAAGTTTCTCCTTGTCCTACGAGCCACCGCACGCAAGCTTCTCCCATCCTGCAACCTTCTCCTCGTTCGGCAAGTTGACGGGACACAGCAAAGTAATGCTAGTCCATACTGCCTCCTCTCCGGTTAATATGGCTTAATTTCAAACGAGATAAATACACTGTCTGTCACTGTATATTTGTAAAAATACGGTCAGTGGACTTCATAATATGCTCATTGCGCTCAATATATATATTTTCCGGTGTTTATACGGTCACTAGCTCACCCTGACTGAGTATGTGTGTGCATGCACGTGTAGGTTGAGTACTTGACCGTGACCATGTGTGTTCTGTCGTGTGCTCGAACATGCATGCATTAGGGCGCCGCGCGCCTTTTGCGTCCATGTGTACGTGTGACTATTGCATACACGTAGGGGGAGTACGTGTAGGGGCCACTAAGGAGCAGTCAAATCACACAGTAAGTTAGTCGGAAGAAGCAACCGTCATTTCACTCTTGAATGACACGTACGCAATATAAAATGGTTGATATGGAGAGAAAAAGAAAACCACTATATATACACTAGCAGGAGCCTAAGCTACAAGCCTGCTTGCTTAGGTTGCTCTCTTCACAAGCATAGAACGACGGGCCTGATCCCGCAGCTGGGGGAAGGGAACAATGTTCTGCGTAGACGCGGTCGACATCGGCGAGGGAGAAAACCCACAGTCGGTGCGTCCCAATCGGGGGTCACCGCGGTATGGGCCGATGCCGCGTCCCAACTGCCCTTCTAGCTACAGCTCGACGTCCTAGGTAGTCCATCTTCCTTTTGGAGCCGGCTTGCTCCACTGCCGTAGCTCCATCTCCATGTCGATCTTTCTCTACTTCTACCGGCTTCTACTTGTGATGAGTTTATGTCTCATGAACTAGTGCCAATACTGTTATTCTTATCACACTTCTTCAATATCTTTGCCATCAGGGATGCTCAGGTCGATTTTAGTGCAACTGCACAAAAGCATCGTATGATCCGAGGGTGCCAGCCGTCTTTCCTTCGACAGGTTCTACCTGGCCAGGAAATTAAATCATGTTTAGGGTTTAGGGTTTAAGTCTTAGTGACCCCATCAGTAGTTTTTCTTTCGTACACGCTCTCACAACTTTTTTCTTTAGTTGTGAAGTAAATATTGGTTATGATCTGTGAATCATTGAGATGCATCAGCACGCGTGTTAGTTTTCCTTTGTATTTGATGGAATGTTGTAACGGGGCAACCTTGGAATAGGAATGAAAATGGAGTGGAAAGTTTCCTTTTTTCCGGAGAAAAAATGGAAACGGAGAGAAACCAATGTTTTGTTTCGTTGGATCACGCCATCGAGCAAAACCAACGTTTAAATCACGTCTGTCGTGTTCGTGTCTCACCCTCCTCCACGGCTCGACCCCACACGGTCGCTCGGCATGCCACTCACTGCAAACCGAGTATACGATAACTTTCCCGCCTGCTTGTCGATGGATCGCGCCATGGAGTACTAGCACTACTGGAAGAGATTGGCGAGTTGGGGGAGGACAGCTAGCTGTAGCACGGACTCCCAAGAACTTTTTACATGTATGTTGTAGCCGGCTATTGCGACCTTTGAATGCGGAGCAGCCGCGTGCACCCGGAAGCGGCGCGGGCGATGCTCTCTCGGTCGGCGTGCTGCTTCAATGCCGGCGCCAGTGAGAGGTCGCGTCCGCTCTGGCCGGGCATGAATGCGGCACTGACCGTTTCGGGCGGGAAGCACGCGCGGGTGATGAAGAGGGTTCGGGTTGGTCAGGACCGGCCGTGGCAGCGGTCCGGACGTGCGCAAACAAGAGATGTTGTACGTTAATATTGCTGCATATATAATTAACAACGTAAATAATGTGCCAGTTGGACAAATATGATTGGAGATGGAAATGGAATTTTACGTAAACACGGATATGCATGTCTATGTCTATGTGTGTGTGCGCGACGACTCTCGCGACCTGGAAGCGGGGGCGTGTTTTTGATCGAGTTTTCTTTCTTGGTACGTTATAAAATCAGTTTGTCTAATTCACATCCAGATGTTATTTAAGGATATCACATCTAAGCTCCCACAAGTATATAATGTAGCAACAAGAAACAAAAAAACTAGGAAAAAAATAGACCACAAACAGAGTGGACATCAACTTAGATGTGACATAACTATGTCACATCTAGATGTGTCCTAGACAGACCCTTAAAAAATTGTCCGCCAGTTTCGTTTCTTTTTTCCGGGAATGCGCGTATTCTATTTAAAACCACTGCTATGGAGAGATTTTTTTACTCCATTATAGCCTCTTGTTTGACAGAGTTTCTCACGTCTCGCTCTCTCACCCTCTCCATATACACGCTGGAGGCTCAGCGTTCATTTGCTAGGGTTTGCTATATTCACAGTCTCTCACCCTCTCTTCACCAAATCTAAACAAGACTGCGTTGGCCTCTTGTCTCTCTCTCCCCCCTCACAGCTGGTGAAGGAGGCGTCCGTATCCCGTCGCACCGGGAAGGGGAGGAGGTGCAACGTTCACTCTATCGCCTTCGGCGAGGGAGGCAATCCACTGCCGGCTACGCTATTCTCTTTCACCCAGCGCCTGTGCGGGAGGGCCACCGACCCCTTCTTCCTCGCTGCCGTACGTAGTGTGGGCAGGTCCGGCCTCCCGCCGCACGCCTTGCCACATCCCGACGACCCTAAGGTATAAGTTTCTTTGAAACCGTCGTTGCTCTAGCTGCATGTGGATCTTTTTCGATCTATAGTCGAATCTAGGTCTTGGTTCAAAGAGGAAAGAAGGGTGCGGTGGGCTGGAGTAAGAATCTAGGACGTGGTTCAATGAGGAAAGGAGGGGCGGAAAGTAGTATAGACTAGCTATCCAGCCGCTTTGTAGGTCGAAAAGGGAAAAAGGGGGTAACCCAGTACACACATCTGTAAGGAACCGATCTCTTTGTTGAAAAGGGAAAGAAACTAGGGGGTCGGGCAGTTTGTGCAGGACTAGATTTGCTGCCCTCACATAGGAAGAAGGTTCAAATCGAACAACTATGGGACCAGCGCATATATGCTGCTTGGCTACATACTCTGCATCACCCATTTATACGTGTGGACGCACATGGTGCTCGCATGTCCCATACAGCTATTTTGCTGTTGTTAATCTAAGAATGCCGCCGGAAAATTGAAGCAATGCCACTGTTAAAAGTAAATTACATTCTTTAACGAATGTTGTTTCAAGAGAATGTCTCTGTTAATATGAATCAATGCAATCGTTTTAGAAATGCTACTATCCTACTTTGTTTTCCATCCAAGATAAGTTAGATGCTTCTTTCTGTCACCGTTTGTTTCATCCTCCTTTATCGGCAAGTAATTGTTTCCTTTTTTGCCTCTGTTAAAAGAGGGCTATCGATTCAACTTGTTGCTATTGCGACATTTTGCTTCGCTACTCGAAACACTTATGTTTTAAGAGTGTTTTGTGCAGTTCAACTTGAATGTCACACCGGTGACTTTGCTTAATTTTGGTGGAACTGCACAAAAGGAGATCGAGATTAGTTTCCAGTCTTCGTGGCGAGTTGTTTCAAATCTGGGTCTCAACCACATGATGTGCAGTGTGCTTTGAGATGTTGTGCTACTTGTTTTGGTACTGTTTTAAATAAATGTTGAATTGAAGCTATTGTATTGCTGTCTTTTCCCATTAAGTAGTGAACAAAAATGGGACCAACCCAGACATGATGCTTGTTGCTTTGTTACAACAAATTCAGCATCACCCCCTTTATAAGCCAGTAATTGATGCCACTCTCAGAATTAACTACTGAATCTTATTTCAAAACTGCAACACTTGTTAGGAATTGGCGGGATTACCATTTTTGTGGCCGCATGTTTCATCCTCCTTTATTAGCCAGTAATTGATTCCCTTTTTGCCTCTGTTTAAACAGGGATGTCTATTCAACTTGTTGCTATTGCGACATTTTGCTTCGCTACGCGAAACACTTTGCTTGATTTCAGTGCAACTGCACAAAACGAGATTGGACTTCCTATTCGTGTTGGCAGATTCGTATTTTATCTTGTCCGTCTCATGAAAGGTCACTACAGGCCTTCATCCACATGATTGTGCAGTGTGCTTTGAGATGTTGTGCTACTTGTATTGGTACTGTTTTAAATAAATGTTGAATTGAAGCTATTTTATTGCTGTCTTTTCCCATTAAGTAGTGAACAAAAATGGGACCAACCCAGACATGATGCTTGTTGCTATGTTACAACAAACTCTGCATCACCCCCTTTATAAGTAGATTGAAGCACATACTGTTGTTGCGCCCACTCTCCCCTGGAACTGTTTATGCTTTTCGTTAATCTAATGCCGCTGGTAAAATTAAGCAATTCCACTCTCAGAATTAATTAACTACTGAATCTTAGTTCAAAACTACAACACTTGTTAGGAATGGTACTATCCTGCTTTGTAGTTCTTTCTACATGTTTAACCAAGGTATTGTTAAGATAATGTCTCTGTTAAAATGAATCAGTTGCATTGTTTTAGGAATGGTACTTTTCTGCTTTGTCGTTCTTTATACATGTTGAAACAAGGCATTGTTAAGATAATGTCTCAGTCAATATGAATGAATCACACTGATGGAGAATTGCTACTCTCCTGCTGTGTTTCCCATTAAGATAAAGTAGATCACTAGATGCTTTTCTTCTGGGAGTACAAGTCATCAACCGTTATTTCTCAGTAATTGTTTCCCTTATACCTATTGTTGCTTACAGGGATATCAAAATTAAAGCTCGGTTTTATTCCGACTTCGATTTTAGTTGAACTGCACAAAAGGAGCAATGTGTCCAAGGCAAACTACTGCATTACTGGGTCCAGTTGGTCGTTCCACTTTGCAAAAAGAAGCAGTCACTGTTTGCGCTACATTACAGAAGGAATGACCGAGAAGCTTTACAGAGTATTATTAGACACTAGTGACATGACTAATCTGCAGAGACCATTGGCAATTTAACAACACGTGGAGTGCCCTGGGCAAAAAGTGCCCAAACAAGTACAAGAAGCTACGACAGGACTCCACGATCATAGGCATTACATATTTTGAATGGGAAAAGCTTGTCAAAGTTTAATCATTGATGTTAGCAAGAAGACGTTAGTTTAATATATTGGAATTGGAGAACCTTGTCAAAATTTGCTCATTGATGTTAGCCAGAAGACATGCATTTGATATTTTTGAGTGGGACGCCCTTGCTGTGAGCAGCGTCGAGTGTTTTTTCCTATTCCTGTGTTTAGTTTAGAAGTAAATAGTTACTCTGCTGAGATATTCCTGTGTTAAGAGTTTGTTCTGAATATTGTCTATGTAATGCCAGGCCTTAATTTTGATTGCAAAGTTGAGCTTGGAATGTTGTGGCATGCGGCATCACGAGCTGTTCACCGTGCCTCCTAAGAATAATGCTTCGTATTGTTTTGCATGTCGATCTAATGCCAGTGATTTGCTTGTTAAGAAGATCATCCTCTTTTGTTTTTTCCGTGCTTAAGATGTTCATCGTCTGATGTTTCATTCATAGCCTATACGACAAGTCGGGTAGGTTAGACGTGAAACCATATGATCTTCCGACCAACTCATGATATTAGGCCGTGATTGGATCGTCGTTTTCCAACCAAAACCGCTTGTAAAACTGATGCTTGTAAATGAAAGCAGATGGTCTCGGGCGAAGGCACTTGGTTGGTCGATTTCGACTAGTAAAATATCGGAAGTACTTCACACACGATAAAAATGCTGAACGACACTCAGACGATTGCTAATCCAGCCGTTAGCCGTTGTTTCAGCCTTGCCCATGGATGGCATGATACGCACGTCGTGCATGTATCGTCTGGTAATGTCGTCCATATAGCAGTGCTCGTAAAATATACACTGGTCTCTCAAATTACACGCGTAACCCGCTGGTTTTACTTACAGACCTCGGGCCCTCGGTTTCATTACGCCTGTATTTTATGTGTTGTTTCCGATGACGAGTAAATTACACTTGTATGTTAATACAGGTTTGAAATAAACCAGAGCTCCCAAGCGCGGCCTTACCGTTTCATGTCGTCTCAGTTTCTCGAAGGTGCTCATAGGTGTCCGATGATCCTGGCTTCCTGAATGAGCAGCGGGCGCTGTATCAGACCATCCCTAGGGCTCGCGAGGGTCCTTCGAGTTGTTGCGCTCGCCGTGGCGCCGAGCATTGTTAACATCGTCAACGAACATGAGGATTCAGGAGATGACTTTATTTTGACTGGATGACACTAGGGACCCACTAGGGCCATAGCCGTACGTACGCAAGTGCCTCCTTATTATGTACAACTATTTTTTTTGCTTTCTCCTAGTTTCCTGACATCACGGTCCCACACCATTGTCAACCTATGTAGTCAATATAAACAAGAGAATTGCGCAAGGTACGGCCGACAGCTGGGACCAAGTAGCTCGAGCAGTATTTGTGTTTTTGAGGCGTGAGCACTGCAGAGTTTTTCTTGGTGATGATTTCGTTGTTGTTCAGAGGAGAGCAGGGTATTAACTGGGCGGGCTGTGGCCCGTCTAGCCCAGGCCAGATATCCAGCCCAGATACTAATTTTTTCAAGATGAAAATGGCTAGCCCAGCTATATGTCTTTTTGAGGAATACCCAGGCAAGGTCAACTTGTTATTCTCCGCCCCGCTGGGCTGCAAATCTTTCCTAGGAGGGATGCATTAGGCTTAACAGGAAAATGGGCTTTAGAAAATAATAAATGGGATGTAATTATAAAAACTGGGCAGTAACTATAAAAAATGCACCAAACATGAAATTAGTTTATAAAATATTATTTATGGATTTTGAAAATCTTAAATTTTCATTGTTGCGCGCGCAATGTTTCATTGGATTTTTACGTAATACAAATTTATATTTAATCTGACTAGAAATTTCGGGATAAAAATATTTCGGATCCCATCAAAATGTGGGAAATTTTATTGAATTCTGTCTTCAACGGTTGGTTGAAATTATTAATAGTTGTCCTAGCTAGAAAATGGGCTGTACTTTTAACAAACTGTAAATGGGCTGTTGTAAATTCCATTAGAATTCAAAAATGGGTTGTACATTCTTACAAAACGCAAATGGGCTATAAGTTCTCTGCCACACACTTGTGGGCCTACTAAGTGACGCGTCCCCTAAAAAAAATAAGTTGACGCGTATGCAAGGCTTTGTCAACTTATTATAGTCAACACATGGTTCTAGCAGCAGTGGCCGTTGGATGTCTATCCAACGGATGTCGTGCTTCTTCTTCAATCTCGGATATTATCTTCGGCCGTCCAAAAAATGATTCCTCCCCCTGACATCTGGGGCGCACCATTTCGGAGGCTGACCTGTGGGGCTACTAAGTTGGAGTGTACCAAGGGCTTTGTCAACTTAGTCAATATAAACGATTCTAGCTTCAATGACCGTACGATGTCCATCCAACGGCCGTAGTGCTTCTTCAACCTCTGGTCTTCTTGGTCCAGCCGCCCAAAGCAGCGCCGGTCGTGCCGCCTGCTCCTGCCTCCCGTGGCCGGCTGTGCTGCCGCGGAGGCCTCACCGCCCCCATACTACTCCCACCGCTGGCCAGGCCATCCCTCCACTCACCCACACCCCCTGTTATTCTGCGGCGACGGCAGCCTCACACCGCAGCCGAACTAGTGAACCCTCGTCCTCCTCTCCGCGCGGGCTTCCACTGCTGCGTCTTCCCCGGCTCCGCGTCGTCCCCTTCCTAGGCCTCGCCGTCGTCCACCGCCCTGGTGCTCTCGGCGCGGCGTGGTCAACGTGGTGAACGACCGTCTTCCATCGGAAGAGTACTGTACGTGGAGAGGCTGACAGCTGGGTCCACGGCGGCCGCAAGGAAGTGCCTCCTTATTACGCGCAAAATAATTATTCCTCCACCTGACAGCGGGGACCCACCGGACAGGCCACCTTATTTCGCGAAAAAAACGTTTCCCCCCTGACTGCTGGGACCCATCGGACGGGCCACCGTATTTCGTGAAAAAAACGTTCCCCCCGCTGTCAGCTCGGACCCACCGGAAGTGCCTCCTTATTACGCACAAAAAAATGAATACTCCCCCTGCTAGCTGGGACCCACCTTGGTGGGAGGCTGACTTGTGGGCCTACTAAGTTGACGGGGACGGAGGGCTTTGTCAACTTAGTCAATATGAACGATTCTAGCTCCAGTGACCGTACGATGTCCATCCAACGGTCGTAGTGCTTCTTCAACCTCTGGTCTTCTTGCTCCAGCCGCCCAAAGCAGCGCCGGTCGTGCCGCCTGCTCCTGCCTCCCGTGGCCGGCTGTGTTGCCGCAGAGGCCTCACTACCCCCTACTATTCCCACCGCTGGCCAGGCCCTGCGCCAACGGCAGCCTCACACCGTAGCCGAACGAGTGAACCCTCATACTCCTCTCCGCGTGGGCATCCACTGTCACGTCTTCACCGGCTCCGCGTCGTCCCCTTCCTAGGCCTCGCCGTCGTCCACCACCCTGGTGCTCTCGGCGCGGCGTGGTCAACGTGGTCAAGGAACGACTTCCATCGGACATGGACTGTACGTGGAGAGGCTGACAGCTGGGTCCACGGCGGCAGCAAGGAAGTGCCTCCTTATTATGCGGAAAATAATGATTCCTCCACTTGACAGCAGGGACCCACCGGAGGGGCCACCGTATTTCATGGAAAAACGTTTCCCCCTGACTGCTGGGACCCACCAGCTACATCTTCGCACGCAAGGAAGTGCGACCGGGCAAAAAAAACCAAAATGATTTGCCCCCCTGACTGCTGGGACCCACCAGCTACATCTTCGCAGGCAAGGAAGTGCCTGACAATCGGGACCCACCTGGTCGAAGCGTACGTAGCGTTGTCATTCTGGTCGCGAACGTGTACGTACATATATACTGGTCGATGTAGAGGCGCGCACGTGTCGTAGTAGAGGCGTGTACGTGTTGTAGTAGAGGCGCGCACGTAGCATGTACACGTATGTACAGCGGCCAGGGTGCAAGAAAGAAAATACAGCCACGTACGTACATACGGGCAGGGTCTCGAACGCCTACTCGCGCATACGTACGGCGAGGGCTCGTGTACATGGCTGGGTCGGAACGGAGAAACAGCGTCGTCGTCGTGTTCAGGGGGAGGCAACGGAATGCGTCGTGTTCATGGGGAGGCAACGGAATGCGTCGTGTTCATGGGGAGGGGTGTGGCGTACCGCAAAACGGAGGAAACGGACCTCCTACGTTCGGAACGGGGGTCCTGTTGATCGGGAGGGGTGTGGCGTACCGCAAAACGGACGAAACGGACCTCCTATGGTCGAAACGAGGGTCCTGTTGATCGGGAGGGGTGTGGCGTACCGCAAAACGGACGAAACGGACCTCCTACGGTCGAAACGGGGGTCCTGTTCATCGGGAGGGGTGTGGCGTACTGCAAAATGGGACTCCACGGGATACTGTTCATCTCCACCGTCGACCTCCTCCAGCCTCCACGGGCTCCTGTTCATCCAGCCTCCACCGCGCGCTACTCCACCGGCTACTGTTCAACCACCCCTCCACGGGCACCCCTCCACCATCTACTGTTCATCCAGCCCTCCACACCACAGGGTCCTGTTCAACCACCCCTCCACGGGCACCCCTCCACCGTCTACTGTTCATCCAGCCCTCCACCACACCACGGGGTCCTGTTCATCCAGAGGCAACACTACCGCTCACTGTTCATCCAACCCCCCCCCCCCCGCAACGCTCACTGTTCATCCAATCGATCGGCTTCAGTTAGCAGCAGTAGCGAAGGAATCGCTCGATCGGGTTCAGTTAACAGCCATCGATCGATCGCTCGGGTTCAGTAACGCATAGCCTGCAGTGCAATCACTCGGGTTCAGTTAGAGCCCAACGCCTCGCTCGAGTTCAGTTAGAGCCAACGCCTCGCACACACGCGCGTACGTGTCCGAGAGAAACGCGCATCGCTCGGCCCCCGACCTCCCACCGTAACCAGGAACTACCCAAAATTTTCCTCCCCCTCGCTTCTACCACGGTTTTTTCCGTCATGGACGGCCCAAAGAATGTCATGCAGCTGCGTCTCCGGCCCGCCCAGGACGAAAAGCCCATTTTCTGTCATGATTTTTCGTCATAGAAGTAGGAGCCCACCACATCTATGATGATACCGGGTTTTGTCACAATTATCGTCATAGAAGTGTCATATGTATGACAGAAAAAAAATTGTTCGGCCCAAAATGTCACGGATGTGTCTTTTTTTTTGTAGTGCATGGATGCGAGAGCTCGACAGTGGCGCGGCGCGGTGATGAACGGGGGCGGAGCCGCAGTGGGGCGGACAAACCATGCGGCGGTGGATGCGGGAGGGCTCCATCGACGAGCGGAGCCTCGACAAGAGGAAGGGGTGTGGCGGCAGCAAGGAGAAGAGGAAGGAGAAAGGCAAAGACGAAGGGAGAGGAGGGCGCGTGTGCGTTCTACCGCCCCCTCCTCCCCCTACTTATAGCCCCCCGGTGGCGGAGCTGAGGGGGTGAGACGTAGGGGGTCGTGGGATTAACTATGCCCACTCCCCCCACGACCCCGTGTTTACCGCAATGTAAAGGCATGTATTAATTGCGCCTGGAAGCGCAACCGTCCGCCTCGGCCGCAGCGGATCCGTGCGCGTGCCGAGGCACTGTAGTGGCGGGCCCCGGCCTGCGGCGACATCCCCTCGCGCGCGTGCGCTGGCAGGCCGGCCTGGCCTGCTGGTGCCGCATGGCGGGCGAGCAACGGGTAGCAAGCCTGTCGCCCGGCTGGCACGCCACCCGGCCCGCACCACGACTATTCGAATTCACCAGACGGCCACCCTGGCCACGGACGGCTCCTAGCAGTCGGCGCCTCCAGAAAGCGGACGTAGCAAGGCTACCAAACCATTCAGAGTAGGAAGCTGCTGAGGCTCCTCGTTTTTTTGGCCGCGGTGCCCCACCAACTTCGGGGACTACTGTCGGAGTAAATGACCACGGGTAGCCTCATCAGCCCCCCATGGTATTTCAAGACATCGGGGCTGGCTGCGCCCTCACATCTCCTGGACGAACGGCTGACTTCCTAGGCCGGTTGGTCTAAGAGACCGGCTGCTAGAAGGCGGCAAGACCATAGAAGGCAGCCACAGTAGGGCCGACTCCTAGCAGGCAGCCCCTCGTTCCCTCAAAGTTTGCACCCACATAACCGATGGGACGGGGCGTGGCAACAGTGCGACCTGCGACCCCCGAATCCAGGGTGAATCGTGGCCATAGTGCGGTGTACCAAGCGGACACCCCTCGCCCTGTGTGGCACTGTAGCTACGCTGCCCGTGATGTCACCCACATCAGGAGGAGCCATGCTCCCACGATGGCCGGTCGGTACGGCCCGCAGGCGACGGGCCTTACCTGTCGGCGAGCCCCAGAAGGCGGCGACACCCCAGCAGGCGGCAGCGGGAGCAGGCCGCCTCCCAGCAGGCCGCCCCCTCCCTCTTAAGAATATGTGTGCCATTAACCAGATGAGACGGGGAGTGGCTACAGTGAGCGCCCACCAAGCGGCGTGACTGTAGCCACACCCTCCCCAACCAAGCTTCCGTCATCGGGGGCAAGGCAAAAGTACGAAGCGGTCGGCATGGCCCGCAGGCGGCGGGCCCTACCTGTCGGCCGAGTTCCCGGCAGCCGGCGGGACCCACCAGGCGGCGGGCCCCAGCAGCCGGCGGAGAAGCCGGCGTCCGGCGACACTGACGGCCGGGTCCTACACCCGGCCAGATTACCATTGTACCCCTGGGGGTAGGCCTATATAAACCCCCCAGGCCACCCCATGCAAAGGGTTGAGAACCTTAGAAGTCACATACACCACATAGAGAGAGTGGAGTAGAGCTAGCCTGGTTCTTCTTCCTCCTCCAGCCAAAGCAGCTCAAGGAGCAACCTTGTAGCCACTCTATTGACATAGTGATCATGCGAAGACCCCGCAGAGCAGGACTAGGGGTGTTACCTCCACGGAGAGCCCCGAACCTGGGTAAGATCCGCAGGTGTATGCGGCCTCACTCACTCCCGCTTCTAGAGCCCGGCGACGTACTCTTGTCCCCATCCATGATAAGCCACCCCCTGGCATATGTCGCATGATATCCCCAACACCCATCGCAGAGGGAAGCAGAGGTTGCCATGCGCTTTTTGTTTGTATGCTCAACCCCTTAGTGCAAAAGAACGTCACATTATATTGCCCCTTATATGGCAACCTTTATTATGCAGTCTGTCTCTTTTATTCTTTGCCATTACAAGTTTGTACAACGCTCAATTTTCTCTTACACTAAATGATCTAACACTTTTAGAAGCAATTTTTATTGCCTTATTGCACCGATGACAACTTACTTGAAGGATCTTGCTCAATCCTTAGGTAGGTATGATGGACTCTTGAAGATAAGATTTGGGTTTAAGGATTTTTGGATGCACAAGTAGTATCTCTACTTGGTGCAGAATTTTTGTCTAGCAAAGATGGGGGGCAAGCACCACATGTTGAAGGATCTATGACAATATAACTTCTATGTGAATATGAACAAACATAAATCATTATGTTGTCTTCCTTGTCCAATGTCAACAACTTTGGCATATAATATTTTGATGGGGGCTCACAATCACAAAAGATTTCCAAGATAGTGTATTTGCATGTGAAAGTTCTCTTCCTTATAGTAATCATTCAGGAATTGCTTGTATGACCAATATTGTGATTGTTAAGCTTCAAAAGATTTCACTTTCTAAACCCAATGTGAAGCTACCACTAGGCATGATATAATTTCAACTTCATGATTTTCAATTCATTCAACAATTTACTCATAGGATATAAGTGAAGCACAAGAGTAAATGACAAGCTACTCCAAAAAGATATAGGTGAAGATCATGCGAGTAGTTAAGTAAATGGGTTGCTAATTGAGGACTCTCTCTTATTAAAAAAATTCAGATCTAAGAATTTTATTAAAATAGCAAGCAAAACAAAATAAAATGACATTCCAACAATAGCACACATCATGTGAAGAAGCAAAAACTTAGGATCAACCGATACTAACCGATAATTGTTGGTGAAGAAAGGTGGGATGCCTACCGGGGCATCCCCAAGCTTAGATGCTTGAGACTTCTTGAAATATTATCTTGGGATGCCTTGGGCATCCCCAAGCTTGATCTTTTGTGTCTCCTTAATTCCTTTTATATCACGGTTTCCCTAAATCTTAAAAACTTCATCCACACAAAACTCAACGAGAACTGTGAGATAAGTTAGTATAAACCAATGCAAAAACCTTATCATTCTATACTGTAGCAAATCACTAAAATTATTATTAAACATTGCATACTAAATGCCTCTGCATATTTAATACTCCTATCCTCAAATAGAATCATTAAACAAGCAAACATATGCAAACATAACAGCAATCTGCCAAACTAGTATAGTCTGTAAAGAATGCAAGAGTATCAATACTTCTTCAACTCCAAAATTTATGAAAAGTTAACACACTGTAGAAAATTTATCAGAGCTTTATTTGCAAAAAGTTTCAACATTTTAGCACATTCTTACTTTTCTAGGGAATTTTTGCAATAGTGATAAACTTTCTGTTTTGAAACAGCAACATGTAGGCTTGCAAAATAAGCATGGTAAAGGCTATACTTGACATTTTTATTGAAAATAAAGATGCAAAACATTATTCTAAAGAACATCAAACAAATCCTAACAAAATAAAATGACGCTCCAAGTAAAACTCATTTCATGTGACGGATGAAAACATAGCTCCAAGTGAGGTTACCGATAATGTTGAAGACGAAAGAGAGGGGATGCCTTCCGGGGCATCCCCAAGCTTAGAAGCTTGGATCTTCCTTGAATATTACCTTGGGGTGCCTTGGGCATCCCCAAGCTTAGGGTCTCATCACTCCTTATTCTCCTCATATCGATATCTTACCCAAAACTTGAAAAACTTCAATCACACAAAACTCAACGGAACTTTGTGGGATAGGTTAGTATGATAAAGAGCAAACCTTTCCACTTTGATACTACCAAAGACAAGATTCATAATTGTTTCCACACAATGCCTACTGTGCATATCATTTCCACAATTTATAGTAAGCAATATAAGCCATAGAAATTAGAAAACAAGCAAACTATGCATTGAAAACAGAATCTGTCAAAAACAGAATAGTCTGTAGTAATCTGTACTCCGGCCATATTTCTGCTACTTCAAAAATTCTGAAAATTTATGAAAACATAGATAATTTGTATATCTATCACCTTTAAAAAAATCAGAATTTTCCACATTCCTGCAAAATATAAGAGTTTCTGCACTAGACGCAAAAGTTTCTATTTTTGCACAGATTCAAGTCAACTATCATCCACACTATCCCAAAGGCTTTACTTGGCACTTTATGTGAAACAAAAGCTATAAAACATGATTACTACAGTAGCTTAATAATGTGAACACATAAAAACAGTAGGTAAAAGTGTTGGGTTGTCTCCCAACAAGCACTTTTCTTTAATGCATTTTAGCTAGGCATGATGTTTCAATGATGCTCGCATAAAAGATAAGAATTGAGACATATAAAGAGATCATCATTAATCATAAGTTCCTCTCTCATAATAATTTTCAGTAACATCATGATTAGATTCATCAATATAACCATCACATAAAGCATTCTTTTCATGATCCAAAAGCATAGAAAATTTATTACTCTCTATATAAGCAATTTTATTCTCATTCATAATAGTGGGAGTATCATAGGAAACTTGAATACTATAAATTGTTCCCACATTAAAAGAGTAATGTTCAGTAAAAGTATATTCAAAATTATGACAATAATTATCACTACTTTTTATAACATAAGTATCATCACAATGATCATCATAAGTGGGAGGCATGCAATCATCATAGCAAATTTGATCATTCAAAGTAAGGGGACTAAAAAGATCATCTTCATTAAGCATAGCATCCCCAAGCTTGGGACAAACAATAATTGCAGCAAATAAATTCTCAAGCATGTCATTATCATCAAGCATAGCATCCCCAAGCTTGTGGCTTGGCATAATATAAGCATAATCACCTCATCATTAATAGTATGAATAGCACCAACGGTATAACAATTGCTATCATCATAATTTCCCAAGTTGGTGCCAAAAAGATTTCCAAGATTATAAGAAGTATCATTATCTTCCCAATCATAATCATCACAACAAGCAATGGGACATTGTGCCATAAGACATAGAAGCAATATCATCATCAAGTGCATCATCCTCCACAATTATTTTTGATTCATTTTCATGAGGCACAACAATAATAGGAACAACACTATTTGGGAGAGATACCTTTTTACCTCTATTATTTCTTCCTCTTTTCTTCTTCTTCACCACATCATGTGTGGGTTTAATTAATTTTTTCAAGCTTCTTATTGATGAGATTGGTTGAATAGGGAGCTCCTCCTCGTCACCTATTGTTGACGAACGTAGTAATTTCAAAAAAATTCCTACGCACACGCAAGATCATGGTGATGCATAGCAACGAGAGGGGAGAGTGTTGTCCACGTACCCTCGTAGACCAAAAGCGGAAGCGTTAGCACAACGCGGTTGATGTAGTCGTACGTCTTCACGATCTGACCGATCAAGTACCGAACGTACGGCACCTCCGAGTTCAGCACACGTTCAGCTCGATGACGTCCCTCGAACTCTAATCCAGTCGAGCTTTGAGGGAGAGTTCCGTCAGCACGACGGCGTGGTGATGATGATGATGTTCTACCGACGCAGGGCTTCGCCTAAGCACCGCTACGATATTATCGAGGTGGATTATGGTGGAGGGGGGCACCGCACACGGCTAAGAGATCAAGAGATCAATTGTTGTGTCTATGGGGTGCCCCCTCCTCCGTATATAAAGGGGGGAAGGAGGAGAGGGTCGGTCAAGGGGAGAGGCGCGCCCTAAGGGGGGCAATCCTACTCCAAGTAGGTTTGCCCCCCCCCCCTTTCCTATTCCAACTAGGAGAAGGGGGAAGGAGGAGGGGGAGAGAAGGAAGGAGAAGGGGGGCCGCCGCCCCCTTCCCTTTCCCAATTCGGATTGGGGCAAGGGGGCCGCACGCCACCTCTTGGCCTCCCTCTCCCCTTTCCACTAAGGCCCATAAGGCCCAATAGCTTCCCGGGGGGTTCCGGTAACCCCCGGTACTCCGATAAATATCCGATAACCCCCGGAACCATTCCGGTGTCCGAATATAGTCGTCCAATATATCAATCTTCATGTATCGACCATTTCGAGACTCCTCGTTATGTCCGTGATCACATCCGGGACTCCGAACAACCTTCGGTACATCAAAACTCATAAACTCATAATATAACCATCATCGAACTTTAAGCGTGCGGACCCTACGGGTTCGAGAACAATGTAGACATGACCGAGACACGTCTCCGGTCAATAACCAATAGCGGAACCTGGATGCTCATATTGGCTCCCACATATTCTACGAAGATCTTTATCGGTCAAACCGCATAACAACATACGTTGTTCCCTTTATCATCGGTATGTTACTTGCCCGAGATTCGATCGTCGGTATCTCAATACCTAGTTCAATCTCGTTTCTGGCAAGTCTCTTTACTCGTTCCGTAATACACCATCCGGCAACTAACTCATTAGTTGCAATGCTTGCAAGGCTTAAGTGATGTGCATTACCGAGTGGGCCCAGAGATAACTCTCCAACAATCGGAGTGACAAATCATAATCTCGAAAGACGCCAACCCAACAAGTACCTTTGGAGACACCTGTAGAGCACCTTTATAATCACCCAGTTACGTTGTGACGTTTGGTAGCACACAAAGTGTTCCTCCGGTAAACGGGAGTTGCATAATCTCATAGTCGTAGGAACATGTATAAGTCATGAAGAAAGCAATAGCAGAATACTAAACGATCGAGTGCTAAGCTAACGGAATGGGTCAAGTCAATCACATCATTCTCCTAATGATGTGATCCCGTTAATCAAATGACAACTCATGTCAATGGCTAGGAAACATAACCATCTTTGATCAACGAGCTAGTCAAGTAGAGGCATACTAGTGACACTCTGTTTGTCTATGTATTCACACAAGTATTATGTTTCCGGTTAATACAATTCTAGCATGAATAATAAACATTTATCATGATATAAGGAAATAAATAGTAACATTATTATTGCCTCTAGGGCATATTTCCTTCACCTATTTCATCATGAGAGACACTAGGAGGGAAGGTGGAAATCATTACCCTTTCATTAGTATTCCTTCTATATTCTATTGGTTTTCCCATCTTTCTATAGTTGGAAATATAAGCATTCTCATTGCAATTTACCATGCAAAACATATAGATAGTTTTTAGTTTAATTTCAATGTCGTCCGTGAGAATGAATACTTCTAACCCACTATTTTTATGTGTCAATTCTTCACTCCCCAAAAATAAATAAAGTTCATTAAAGTTCTAGGGTGATCAAGTTATTGCAATATTTGGACACGATTCGATCATGAAAGAGTTTGCATTGGGAGCAAGTTCATCTATCACTTTGAGCAAAGAATTCGTTCTATCATGTTTATGCTTCTTACAAAATCTATCTTCCCTATAAGGCACGTCTTCACAAACTTTATGCACTCCACAAAAATTGACATGCTTATAAGAAACATTTTTGTCATGACTTATGCAATCGTCATTAGCATTTTGGTTATTCAAAGAATTCATGCAAACAACATTGCAGTCATGCTCATCATTCAAATATTTTGTGCCAAACATAAATTTATTGACTTCTTCTTCTAACAATTGAGCACAATTTTCTGAACCATCATTTTCAAGAAAGACATTATAAAGATGATCAATAATATGATGCAACCTCAATTCCATTTTTATGTAGTTTTATTTTATAAACCAAATTAGTGATAAAACAAGAAACTAAAAGATTTGATTGCAAGATCTAAAGATATATCTTCAAGCACTCACCTCCTCGGCAACGGCGCCAGAAAAGAGCTTGATGTCTACTACGCAACTTTATTCTTGTAGACACATGTTGGGCCTCCAAGCATAGAGTTTTGTAGGATAGTAGCAATTTTCCCTCAAGTGGATGAGCTAAGGCTTATCAATCGGTGGGAGGCATAGGATGAAGATGGTCTCTCTCAAACAACCCTGCAACCAAATAACAAAATGTCTCTTGTGTCCCCAACACACCCAATACAATGGCAAATTATATAGGTGCACTAGTTCGGCGAAGAAATGGTGATAAAAGTGTAATATGGATGGTAGAAATATATTTTTGTAATCTAAAAATAAAAAAACAGCAAGGTAGAAATTGATAATACGGAGCACAAACGGTATTGCAATGCTTAGAAACAAGGCCTAGGGCTCGTACTTTCGCTAGTGCAATCTCCCAACAATGCTAATATAATTGGATCATATAACCATCCCTCAACGTGCGATAAAGAATCACTCCAAAGTTCCTATCTAGCGGAGAATATAAGAAGAAATTATTTGTAGGGTATGGAACCACATCAAAGCTATTCTTTCCGATCGATCTATCCAAGAGTTTGTACTAAAATAACACCAAATAATTTCAGATTCATAATACTCAATCCAACACAAAGAACCTCAAAGAGTGCCCCAAGATTTCTACCGGAGAAACAAAGACAAGAACGTGCATCAACCCCAATGCGTAGATTACCCCAATGTCACCTCGGGAATCCACGAGTTGAGTGCCAAAACATATATCAAGTGAATCAATACGATACCCCATTGTCACCACGAGTATTCATATGCAAGACATATATCAAGTGCCCTCAAATCCATAAAAGTATTCAATCCGATAAAACGAAATCTCAAAGGGAAAACTCAATTCACAACAAGATGGAGAGGGGAAAACACCATATGATCCGACTATATTAACAAAGCCCGCGATACATGTAACACCCCGGATGTAACTTTCCATATTTGTAACTCCAACTCTTGCCATTTTCGGCTATGTGTTATGATATTCCCTTCGTGGTCGGGTTTTGTCTTTCGTTTTGCATTTTGTTCTTGTCATGCATCTCATTACCATGTCATCATGTGCATTGCATTTGCATACGTGTTCATCTCATGCGTCCGAGCATTTTCCCCGTTGTCCGTTTTGCAATCCGGCACTCCTATCTCCTCCGGTGCACCCCTCTTGTTTTTCTTTCGTGAGCGGGTGTCAAACGTTCTCGGAATGGACCGAGGCTTGTCAAGTGGCCTTGGTATACCACCGGTAGACCACCGGTCAAGTTTCGTTCCATTTGGAGGTCGTTTGGTACTCCAACGGTTAACCGGGTAACCGCAAATGCCTTATGTGTCTTGCAGCAAAACCCCCTCTCTAAACAGCCCAAAACCCACCAAACTCTCTTCCATGCTCTAGGTCATTCGATCACGATCGTGTGGGCGAAAACCGCACCTCATTTGGAGCCTCCTAGCTCCCTCTACCTATATATTTGCATCCCTTCCCGAAAACATTCGCAGTCCAACCCTAGCCCCGCTCCCTCTCCACCGCCGGACGTGTCCGGTCCGCGCCGGACACCTCCCCGCCGCCGCGCCCGGCGAACCGGAGGCCGCCACGTCAGCGCCCCGGCCGCCTCCATCGCGCCGGCCCGCCAGGCCCGCCGCGGGCACTCCCGTGCCCGACCCGGGCCGCGCCCCGCGCGCCTCCCCGCCGCCGGCCCGCGCGCCGCCGCCTCGCCGTCGCCTCACCGTGCCCCGCCGCCGCCGGCTCGCCGTCATCTCGCCGTCCGCCGCCGCAGGCCCGCAGGCCCACGAGGAGCCCGCCCGAGCCGCGCCCCGGGCCAGATCCCGCGCCGCCGCCCGCCGCCTATCTCCTCCAGCGCCCCCGCCGCCTTCACCTCCTGCCGGCCCCGCCGCGCCCGGCACCGGCCGCCATCGCCGCCCGGCGCCGCGGCTCCCCTGCCGCCCGCGCCTCCCGAGGTTCCCGCCGCCGGGCCCGTGTCTTCCTCCGCCGCCCGGCCGCCGTCCTCTCCACCGCGTCGCCCTCTCCTCTCCCGTCGCCGGCGAGCAGAGCCCGAGCCCCGACCAGATCTGGATCGATCGAACGGGTTGACTTTCCCCCCCCCCCCCGAAATTTCCGTCTTTTATTTTCACAATATGTGTACCTGTTCATAGCATCATAACTCTCTGCATATAGCTCCGTTTCGCGCGTGTAATATATCGAAATGTTTGTCTCGTGATGCTCTACATTTTGTTCCATTGCACCATGTTCATTAGAGGACATCTTGGTGCCCAAATCTCTGATGCAAGAGTGCTAGTTGCTGTTATCTGCTGTTACTTAGCAGAACTTGAGGATTTGTTATTTTTGTATCATTTAATCTGTGCATCTTATGGGCATAAGCTCTACATGTGTTTTGTTGTATACCATTCCATCTTTACACTGGTGTATTCCATATATTTTTGTGAACTCTGTGGTGACTAGCACAAGCATGCAAACTAGGCCCCGTAATGTTTCTGATTTCAGGGACAGTATTTTCTCCAAGTCTGTCTGCTGTTATTTTGTTGCCATGTAAACTTGATGCTACAGAGAGATCCATGCATATTTTGGAGATGTTCAGTAAGGACGTTTGGTAGATATTGTTGTAATTGATCCATTACTTTCATTGTTTGCAATTATGGAGTGCCATAGCATGACCCAATCTTGCTCTACTTTTGCTATAAAATATTTCTGGCAGATTGTTTACGTGTTATTCAATTTTGCCAAGCTTGTTGTAGTTGTTTCATACATGCTATGCTTTTGTTATTGCCATGGATAGCTTCATAAACATGCCATATTGCTGTAGGTATGCTTGTTTTGTCATGCATTGCTTTGTGGTGAGTGCATCAAGCTCACCAAGATGCCTTCATATTATTGTTTCTGCCATGCTCTGTTTTCTGCTAAGTCTGAAACCTGATAACGAAACTTGCTATGTTTACGTGGTTGCCATCATATCTTCTGTTCCTTTTTGGCTTATGGTCAGTAAGGGACTTTTGTCATATGCATTTAGTAGAATACTTCCATGCCTTGGTTTGCTATGTTAAGTTCCTATAGCATGTTGATTTTGTGCTCTGAACATTGCTACCTGATACTGTTTCAGTCATGTCCAGTAATTTCACCAAGTCTGTGAACCTGTTATCTTTTGCACTATTGCCATGCTTGTTTGAGCCTGTTATGTTGTGATCTAGCTGTAGCTCAGTGTTCATCTTTTGTCAAGCATCTCCTGTAGATTACTATCATATGCTTTGTTGCTATGTTGGGGTGCTGTAGCATTGTTACTTATTGCATTCTAAGTGCTATCATGTTGTTAATCGCAGATTCGTGTCATTCTTGTTTTGCTTGCCATTTGCAAACCGTGCATCCGTTTCCGGTGATCTTTATATCGATTTCGACCGAAATCATCTCATCTTTCCAGTGGCATGCTTGGTTTGCCAAGTTACTGCCTTGTTCATCTTTTTCCTTCCGGAGCACGCATATGCATCGCATATCATACATGTTTTGCATCATGTTGCTTGTGCATTTCCCGTGATTGATTGTGGTTCCTTTGCTTGTGTTCTTGTCTTGGGTAGAGCCGGGAGACGAGTTCGTGAATGAGGAACCTGTTGAGTACGCTTACGAGGATCAAGCTTTCAACAACTCTGAGAACCTTGCAGGCAAGATGACCATACCCTCGAAATCACTTCTATCTTTGCTTTGCTAGTTGTTCGTTCTTTGCCATGCTGCGCTACCTACCACTTGCTATATCATGTCTCCCATATTTCCATGTCAGCCTCTAACCATCCTTTTCCTAGCAAACCGTTGTTTGGCTTAGTTACCGCTTTTGCTCAGCCCTTCTTATAGCGTTGCTAGTTGCAGGTGAAGATGAAGTTGGTTCCATGTTGGAACATGGATATTTTGGGATATCACAATATCTCTTATTATATCACTGCATCTATATATTTTGGTAAAGGGTGGAAGGCTCGGCCTTATGCCTGGTGTTTTGTTCCACTCTTGCCGCCCTAGTTTCCGTCATACCGGTATTATGTTCCTTGAGTTTGCGTTCCTTACGCGGTTGGGTGATTTATGGGACCCCCTTGACAGTTCGCCTTGAATAAAACTCCTCCAGCAAGGCCCAACCTTGGTTTTACCATTTGCCACCTAAGCCTTTTTCCCCCGGGTTTTCTAGAGCCCGAGGGTCATCTTTATTTTAAACCCCCGGGCCAGTGTTCCTCTGAGTGCTGGTCCAAACTAGAGCCCTTTGCAGCGCCACCTTGGGGAAACTCGAGGATTGGTTTTAGTTGTACGGACTGCTCATCCGGTGTGCCCTGAGAACGAGATATGTGCAGCTCCTATCGGGATTTTTCGGCACATTCGGGTGGCTTTGCTGGTCTTGTTTTACCATTGTCGAAATGTCTTGTAAACCGGGATTCCGAGACTGGTCGGGTCTTCCTGGGAGAAGGTTTATCCTTCGTTGACCGTGAGAGCTTATGATGGGCTAAGTTGGGACACCCCTGCAGGGTAATATCTTTCGAAAGTCGTGCCCGCGGTTATGAGGCAGATGGGAATTTGTTAATGTCCGGTTGTAGAGTACTCGTCACTTGACTTAATTAAAATACATCAACCGTGTGTGTAGCCGTGATGGTCTCTTCTCGGCGGAGTCCGGGAATTGAACACGGTTTGAGTTATGAATGACGTAAGTAGGAGTTCAGGATCACTTCTTGGTCATTACTAGTTGACGACCGTTCCGTTGCTTCTCTTCTCGCTCTCTTTTGCGTATGTTAGCCACCATATATGCTTAGTGCATGCTGCAGTTCCACCTCATTACACCATCCTTTCCTATAAGCTTAAATAGTCTTGATCTCGCGGGTGTGAGATTGCTGAGTCCTCGTGACTCACAGATTCTACCGAACAGTTGCAGGTGCCGACGATGCCAGTGCAGTTGATGAGATCGACCTCAAGTGGGAGTTCGATGAGGAACGTGGTCGTTACTATGTGTCTTTTCCTGATGATCAGTAGAGGAGCCCAGTTGGGACGATCGGGGATCTAGCATTTGGGGTTATCTTATTTTCATTTGGATCTTGACCGTAGTCGGTCTATGTGTGTATTTTGGATGGTGTATGAATTATATTTATGTATTGTGTGAAGTGGCGATTGTAAGCCAACTCTTTATCCCATTCTTGTTCATTACATGGGATTGTGTGAAGATGACCCTTCTTGCGACAAAACCACAATGCGGTTATGCCTCTAAGTCGTGCCTCGACACGTGGGAGATATAGCCGCATCGTGGGCGTTACAATACATCAAGATCGTAACATCTCAAGAACACGAGAGAGAGAGAGAGAGAGAGAGATTAAACACATAGCTACTGGTGCAAACCCTCAGCCCTGAGGGTGGACTACTCCCTCCTCATTGTGGTGGCCGTCGAGATGATGAAGATGGCCACCGGTGATGATTCCCCCTCCGGCGGAGTGCCGGAAAGGGGTCTAGATTGGTTTTTGGTGGCTATAGAGGCCTGTGGCGGCGGAACTTCTGATCTAGGTTAACGCTGAGGGTTTTTGGAATATTTGGGAATTTATAGGGCAAAGAGGGGTGCAGGAGGCCACCGAAGTGAGCACAACCCACCTGGGCGCGCCTGGGCCCCTAGGCGTGCCCTGGTGGGTTGTGCCCCCCTCGGGGCACCCCCAAGTGCTTCTCTGGCCCACTGGATGTCTTCTGGTCCATAAAAAATCCACAAAAAGTTTCGCGTTGTTTGGACTTCGTTTGATATTGATTTCCTGTGATGTAAAAAACAAGCAAAAAAATAGCAACTGGCACTAGGCACTGAGTCAATAGGTTAGTCCCAAAAATTGATATAAAGTTGCTATAAAATGATTGTAAAACATCCAAGAATGATAATATAATAGCATGAATACTTTATAAATTATAGATACGTTGGAGACGTATCAGGCCTCTCCCCAATATGGGAGGAGAGTTTCCCCTCTGGTCCATGGTCTCCATGGTGGCGGAGGGGCAGGAGGCCCTCCGAGATTGGAGCTCTTTCTCTGTTCTCTTCTATTTCGCGTTCCTATTTTCTGGCCCTTCACCGGTTTTTTTAATTCCTGGAGATCCGTAACTCCGATCGGGCTGAAATTTTAACACGAGTTTTTTCGGATATTATCTTACTTGCGGCGCAAGAAGGGGGTCAACCAACTTACGAGGTGCCCACAACACACCTGAGCGCTCCCATACCCCCTGGGCGCGCCCTGTTGCCTTGTGGGGCCCTCGAGCACCGTCTTGTGTTGATTCTTATTTCCAAAAATCACATATATTCCAAAATAAATCTCGGTAAATTTTTATTGCGTTTGGACTTTGTTTGATATGGATATTCTGTGAAACATGAAACATGCAACAAACAGGACCTGGCACTAGGCACTGGATCAATATGTTAGTCCCCAAAATAATATAGAATGTTGCCAAACGTATATGAAAGTTGTAGAATATTGGCATGAAACAATAAAAAATTATAGATACGACGGAGACGTATCAGGGCGCCGGCGACCACCTCGCCCGGCCTTGGGCCAGAGGTGTGATGCCCGAGGAGCCCATGCCTGCCCAGATCTGGGGCAGAGTTGGGGCTGTTGAGCTGGTCACGGGGTCATGGCCAGGGGGTCGGGGTCGCCGTCCTCCGCTTGTGTTTCATGTGCCCGTCGTCGGGTTGCCTTCTTGCTCGGTCTCGTGTGAACGGACATAAGGCTCTGGACGGGGTTGTAGTGTGCCATCTCTTATGGGTGTATTCATGCTGGCCAGCGGCGGTGCGATATCTCTTGGAGCCGGGGCGGCGGCTCAAGCTCAGGGTGGTGGTCCGTCGGATTGGCCCTTGCAGCAGGTGTCTTGGTGGCAGTGTTGGGTGCATGTTTTGGCTGTGTGGGCGGCAGAAGATGTAACGCGGGTGATCCTGGTGTTGGTGTTGCCTCGGTATGACAACTCCCAGATCGTTCTTTGGAGGCCCTGTTTGGTGGTGGCATCTCTTCCCTCGGGGTGGGATGGTGCTTGGTATGGCAAGGTTGAGAGGTTCCAGGCGAAAGCTTTGTCACATCCCTCTTGGGGGCATTGTTGAGGTCCATCTTGCTGAGCCGGGCCTTCGGATGAAAACCCTTGACCGATGCCTCGGTCTCGATGACGATCACACATTGTGTCGCTTCCCTTTTGAGGGTGTTGCCATGAAGCCCAGTTACCTATGGTGTGCAGCATCGTCATCGGCGGGCATTTTTGGATCTTGCCTTGAAGCTCCCTCAACTTGGGCGTGGGCGGGTTCACTTGCTTCCTATTCTTTTACACGGGTCCTCATTGGTTCCACTCGCAGTCCTCGTTTTCCGCAGGCAAGCTCGGGCTCCACGATCCGGAGCGGGGGGGTCATGGGGTCCTCTCCGGTGGAAACTTGGTGTTAGCGGCGAAACGAGGTCCGACAGTTTCCTTTGGCAGCGAGTCTCTTTCCGTGTTCGTAGTCTAGGTTGCTTTGTGGCAGGATGCGGATTCTCTCGTATTCCTCTGTATTTTTCATTGATCTGCTTTGTAAGAGGGTCTCCTCATCACCATGTATCGGTTCGACTATGTTGCTTTTATTTATAAATCGGGGCAGAAGGCTTTTTCGGTAAAGCGTTGCCAACTGCTGCATTCCAAGAGTTTCGTTCCAGTCTTTGCATCGTTGATGCCGACGCTAAGAAGGGGGGGTGTTGAACATGACATATCTGTGTATATCTCCCAATTGATCTCTCTTATCTCTAGCCATGTATATTTTAACTTCTGGAGATTTGGTAGGATTAATTGGCTTGTCACCCAAGACACCTCCTGTATATATTGTAAACAACTTCGATGAATACAATTGAGTTGCATCCAATATCTTTCTACAATCTGCACCAAGTGCCTGTAGCGAGATGGAAAAAACCTGCACCGGGAGCTTATAATTGAGCATTGATGCTTCTATTTCTTTGAAGATGGAAGTGGGGCGATTGTTGTAATTTTATGGAATTCTCGGGGAGAAGCTGTGGCCGGGGCTTCGGAATTGATCGATCATACTCCAATGCCCAAATTGTAGAATCCTTGGCTCTTCGGCGAAGTCTTAAATTACTCGATGAGGTCGGTTGTACCAAGGTAGTGCTGGACTCGGATTGCCTTGAGTTGGTTGAAGCGTGCAGCGGGAAAAATGAAATAGGGTGTGGCTAGGTCTCAGTTGACTGAGACTTAACCAAGTCTCAGTCAAGTGATGTAGTATGTAAGAAGAAAAAAGATAAACTGAAAAGAAATTTCTTGCATGAATCTTCATGCAAAATCAAAGGAAGACAATATCGACTGAGACTTCTTTATGTCTCATTCGGCTGAGACTTCGGAAAATTGAATGAAATATCCTTATGCGGATGTCTTAACAGATTGCTTTCACCTAGCACACGGTATTCCCGCAATCTCATTTACGCACTGTCCCAGGGAAGCGAATGGTTTGGCACACTTCCTTGCTACGCATTGTTACGACTCTAAAACCAGCTATGTTTGGGTAGATGAAGCTCCCGGGTTTTTATTATTGCTTGTAATACTCGCTGCAACTCTGCCACAGATTGACTAAGCCATGGGGCTTTCCCTTCAAAAAAAGTGGACACAATCAAATTGCCTGTTACTACTGCCACACTAAAAAGGAAAAGAAAAGGAGCACTCCTAGGGAAAAAGATAAAGGAGATGCAATTAGGATTAAGCCAATGTATATACATGTTCTCCAATGGGAGAAAAAGAATGATTTGTCCACAACAAGAGCGTACTAGTATATACATGTTGTCCAATGGGGAGAAAAGGAATGCTGACTATGTATGGCATGACCTGAATGCTGTCAATGAGGAAAACAAAATGTTGTCTGTCCTTTTCGGTAGCTGTACCAACAACATCAGGTTACTTGGGAGTAGTATTACAAATTCTCCAATGGGGAGTAGTATTACAAGTTCTCCAATGGGGAGAACTACAACAGTGTGTGTTAAAATCCTGACCAAGCGTTCCATGACCTGAAACTTCTATCATCCTTTGGTTAGTACTATATGGCAACCGCCATTCTGTACAGTATACGGTCCCTTCATTAGTATTTGACAATCGGCCTGCCTTCCTGCCCTAGACATCACCTGAAGGGCTCTCTCGAAACTAGCTATCTTACTCTTGGCGGCTGCCTCTTCTTGACTCTTCATATCATCTTTCCTCTCTGCATCTTCTATCGCCTTTTGCATCTTCACTACGGTTTCAGTTCTCTGCTTCTCCAACTTCTTCTGCATTTAGTTCAGACACAACAAAAATGTGAAACTGCGGGTGCCATGCTACCAAATGCAAATATTCAATGCAGTGAACTGAAGTATACCTCAGTTTTTGCCAGTTTATCCCTGGCCCATGTAAACTTATTCTTCTGCCATTCATCGATCTGGGCTTTCAGCCTAGTTGATTCAAGTAACATCATAAGTGCTCTGTCCAGAGAAATTACAAAGAGTTATCCTTTTGTAACACACAAATCTAATTTTGTTAACATCATGGGTCAGCTCGATTTTTCATTTCAACAAACTAGACAGCCACAAGTCACGAACAGTCATGTCTGTACCAACAATCAGGACCATGCTCTTCTGTTTAATTCCAATGTAAGATAGAGTTTAGCGCAGAGTGTTCCTTTATGATAATATCATGCTACATATGATCGTTTCCCAAGCCATTTAATTCCTAGTCATCATTGGCTTAATACAACTATTCTTGTTATATGTCAATTTTGATGCTGAGCAACTGCTAGTTAACTATTCTTCTGCCATTGATCTTTCTGATTCAGCCTAGTTGATTGAAGTACTATCACAAGTGCTCTGTCCAGATAAGTTACAAAAACTAGTATCTTAGATAAACAATTCTTGATTCTGAGCAACTCCCTAGTTAACTGCTAACAAATGCATGTTAAGAGGTTATGATAAAAGATGAGATAAGAGGGATTACTTGTCAATGAGCTTTGAAACCTGTGCATCCTTCCAGGCAACCAACTTGGCGTGGACAGCATTTTCCTTATGTTTCATCGCAGGGCCCTCATAGACACTATCAGACCCGAAGTTCCAATCACGAGCTGAAACAATACAGAATTTGTCTCAAATCCATGTTCTGCTGAAAAACTGACAGGTCTCAAGAGATTTAAGCCAATACCTGAGGATACACGACATGACATGGTATCATCCTGCCAGGCTTTCTGATCCACTGCCCCATCTTCCTCTGCACTTACTTTAGGCAATCTCCATTCATTGACAGCATCAATTGCTTCCATGCGCTTCCCATGGTAATTATGTGAGGAGCGAGCTCGGCGCATCAATCTAGCTGGCGTGGCCTTGTGGACGAATTTTGGAGGCCCTCTATTGGATCCGTCAACTGCATAATTCAAGTCAAGTAAATCAATTAAACATGACATGCAAGAAAAATGTCAGGCTGATTTATGAAAGGGGTAGGCAGACAAAAGGCAGAACCTCTCATATCCGGCAGAGAAGGGTGCCTGGGAGTCTGTAGTCGGATGTTTCGTGGCATAGAGAAACACTTGACCAAGTCCTCTCTCGTTGGTAACCTCCCTTGCTCTTGTTCCTGAGGTAGTTTGGCTTATTAGCACCTCCCATTTACTTATGAAAGATCAAATGAGCAGAAAGCATAAGTAGGTGGATACAAAACAGGAAGCAACATGTAAAAATGGAAGGAACCAGACACCCAATCATCCTAATCTGGTTGGTTGATCAAATAAATGCAACGATGGTATATGATTGAGACGAGATTACTTCAGTTTTTTGTTCAATCAAGATCCAGCAAGCAGAAATTTAGCAAGAAGCCTTTTCTGCTGGGTAGTTAACAGCAGTTAAGAATTTCCAATCGATTCCTGGAACAATTATCAATCAAGAATCCAGTTAAACTTCAATCCAATGTTCAGAAATTGAGGACTTCATTCCTGGGAGCAATAAAAGAAACCGAACAGTTCCATCCAAGAAACTACGTCTGCTCCTAGACTTAACACAACAATCTCGATGTATCTCAGTATCTAGCAGAGTTTACATCAGTATCTAGCAGAGCTAACATGTAATAATTGGATGGAACCAGACACCAAATCATCCTAATCTGGTTGCTTGATCAAATAAATGCAACAATGGTACGACTGGGATGAGATTACACCAGTTTTTTTGTCCAACTCAAGATTCAGCAAGCAGAAATTTAGCAGCAAGCTTTTACTGCTCGGTAGTTAATAACAATTAGGGATTTCCAATCGATTCCTGGAACAATTATCAATCAAGAATTCAGTTAAAATTTAACACAATGGGGCCTTCGTTCCTGGGAGCAATACAAGAAACCGAACACATCTGCTCCCAGACTTAACTCAACAGATTCGATGTATAACTGCACTGAAAATCAAGAACCTAGGACCTTCGAATATCTACTTCTCAACCGATAACCTGTCAGGCATAACACGCCAAATTCGATGTATCATAGCAGAGTTCAACAACTGCACGGAAAATTAAGAACCTAGGACCTTCGATTACCTACTTCTCAGCCAAGAACCTGTCAAGAATGACGCGAAAGAGCACCAAGAACACGGAAACAGACCTGCCGTAACGCGACGATGGGGCAGCATACGGGCGACGGGGTCGCCGGGGGGTGCGCGATGAGGGGGGCAGAGTTCCAGGGGGCGCAGCTTCCGTGGGAGGACGACGGGCGGCGGCCGTAGGGGCCGCCGCGCCCGCCACTTGCTGCCGCGGCGAGCAGCACCTGCGTGCTCCTCCCCGCGGACGCCTCGGGCTCGTTCTCCTCCGCGTCCGCGGCTGCGCCGTCGGAGCGGGCGCGGGAGGAAGCCGAAGAGATTCGGGGGTCGGAGGTTTGCTCGCCCACGCAGGGGAGCAGGAGCCGGAGGAGGTCGTCGATGCGGCGCGTGTTGATGCAGCCGCAGGAGGAGACGGCGACCATCCCCAGTAGAGGATCGAGCCGGTTGCCCTGGACCCGCTGGTGGGCGTCCAGGGCCTGTAGCGGAGGCGCGCGCTGGAGTGTGTCGCGCGCGCCGCCGCTTCCGCCGCCTATCGGCGACGCAGCGCCCGCAGCATGTCTCCGGCTGCGGCGAGGACGAGCATCAGGAAAACCTCTGCGAAGAGGAGGTCCGGAGGAGGGAACATGATAAGGAGTGGGTGGGAACTCATGAAACCAAGAAGTGCAAGGAGGATTAAGAGGCAGGTGCGCCATTGCAGCATTTCGCCGAGCGCACAAGCGGGAAGGAACGAAGGAAGGGGAAATTTTGGGGTGGTGGACGGGGCTTCGGGTGAGGGGCTTCGGGAACTTTTGTGGTAGCCGGCCGGGTACGGGGGGTTCTATTTAACGGCTGTCGTTTCGCACAAACGGAGCCCGATGGGCCGGCCCATTGCCCGGATGCTCTATCATCCACTCACTCGAAGGAACGACCGTTGGTGTCTGCTCCTGCAGCGCGCCATATTAAAAGAAGGGTAGGCGACTCCCGCCCAGCATCAGATCGTCCACGCATCGATGGCCTAGATAGACGCAGACTAGCTTATTGCTACCACCTTCCTCTTACCACACGCGCGCACGAAAAGCGTTCAGCTCGTGGTCGTCGCCGTCATAGCGCTACACCATTTTCCAGTTGCTGATGGATGCCGGTGACAGAATCTAGCTTCTAGGTGTGTCGTGGATGAGATATCGGTGTCAATGGTGCGGGTAGCAGAGGAAAAAATGGTAGTGTTGTGGCTAGAGAGGATAAGGTCGCGGGGGAGAGGATGGTTGCCTGGACCCCCCCCCCCCACACCCCGCCCACCGCCGCCACATGGCGCTAGTGGATAGGGAGAGTGGCGGCATGGGCCCGGATGCAGCATTGTGTGCCAAGGAGACCAACGTAATTCCTAGCCAGTCGCCTAGTAGGAATCATTTAAGCTAATAGCAACATCAGATCTTGATAACAAACAAGGAACATTTTTTGGAAAAAAGTGAATATTTCTTAGAATGCTAATAATTTGCAAAGCTGTAAACAAAAAAATAAAGTCAAACATTTTTCAAAAAAATTAAACCTTCAAAAGGAAATAAATTCTTTTCAAATTTTGAACATTTTTTCAAAAACAGGAGGTATTGTAGCCGACTTTTTCGAATTTTCTATCCTTTTGAAAAAATAAAAAATTAAATATGGTTTTTTCTTAAACTGGGAGGCGTTGTAGCAAACATTTTTTTGAATTTCTTAACATTTATTTTAAAAACAGACGCAGACTAGCTTATTGCTGCCACGTTCCCCTTACCACATATGCGCACTAAAAACGTTCAGCTCATGGTGGTCGTCGTCGTAGCGCTACACCGTTTTCCAGCACCGGTGATCGTTGTTTTCTAGCCGCTGCCGGTGGCAACATCTAGCTTCTAGGTGTGTCGTCGTCTCCCCCTAACCCTGCTTCCAAAACAGCAACGCCAAGGAGACCGATGGCATATGGGCCCGCATGCAGCATTGCGTGCCAAGGAGACCGATGCAATTCCTAGCCAGTCATCTGGTAGAAATCATTTAAGCCGATGCAATTCCCAATTTTTTGAATTTTGAACATTTTCGAAAAATTAAACAATTTTTGTGGTTCTGAATATTTTTTTGAAATTTTTACTTTATAAAAAATGAAAAGGGAAAAACCAAAAATGAATATGAAAACGAAACATAAAAAATAAGTGAAAATAATAAACCTGGTTTAGGAACCTTCTAAAAGATTTCCAAAGTAGGCCAGGAACCTACGAACTACCTTGCACTACAAAAGCTCTACTTGGGCCGGCCCATTTATGAAACATACGGTGTGCGAGTCGTCGACAATTACCGCATGCCGTAATTCGGCTAGTGAACTTTTGGTGGTAGCCGGCCGGGTGTGAGGGTTCTATTTAACGGGAGCTCCTATGTGTCACTCTGCGACAAATTGTTGTTGTTTTGCATGAACGGAGTCCCGATGGGCCGGCCAATTGGCGGCTGTTGTATCATCCACTCACTCGAAGCGAACGAGCGTTGGTGTCTACTTGGGCAGTGTGTTGTATTAAAATAAGGGTAGGCAACGCCAGCCAAGTGTTAGATCATGCACGAACTATGTTATTACTGCCACCTTCCCTTACCACACACGCGCACGAAAAACGTTCAACTCGTGGGCGCCGCCGTCGTAGTTTCTCTGCCATTACCGGTAGCAGCACCGCAACGAAGCACTACACTATTTTCCAGCACCGGTTCCAGCCGCTGACGGATGCTGGTGGCAACATCCAGCTTCCAGGTGTGTCTTCGTCTCCCCCCGCAACCCCGCTTCGAAAACAGCAGCGCCAATGGATGAGATACCAGCGTCGATGGTGCGGGAAGGAGAGGAAAAAAATGGGAGCAGTGCGGCTAGAGAGGATAAGGTCGCGGGGGAGAGGACAGTTGCGTGGACCCCCCCTCCCTCAGGCTGCGACATGGCGCTCATGGATAAGGCAAGCAGTGGCATGGGCTCGCATGCATCATTGTCTCCCAAGGAGACCGACGCAATTCCTAGCCAATCGCCTGGTGGCAATCATTTAAGCTAATAGCAGCATGAACACATCATATCTTGATAGCAAACACAAAACATTTTTTTTGGAAAAAAGTGAATATTTTTTAGAATGCTAATATTTTGCAAAGTTGTGAAAAAAACTCGAACATTTTTCGAGAATTTCAAACCTTTTAAAGGAAAGAACATTTTTTCAAATTTTGAACATCTTTTAGACGAACATTTTTCACAAAAACTAGGAGGTACTATAGCCAACAGTTTTCGAATTTGCTATCTTTTTTTAAAATATGAAGAAAAAAACTGGGAGGTGTTTTAACGAACTTTTTTTAAAATTGTTTACATTTATTTTAAAAACACAAAATCTTGATATTTTTTAAATGAAAACATTTTTTGGAATCCTAGAAATTTCAAAACAAACGGGAACATTTTTCAAATTTTGAAAACTTTGGACTAAGAATAATAGTTGAATGTTCTGAATATTTTTTGAAACGCAAAGGAATTTTCAATTTTAAAACAATTTTTGAAAATTACAACAAATTTTGTAATTTTGCAGTATTTTTTGAAAATTTCGACTTTTGAAAAAAAGAAAAGGGGCCTTCTAAAAGGTTTCCAAAGCAGGCCAGGCCAGGTCGCGGGGGTGAGGACGGTTGCCTGGACCCCGACCCCCCCCCCCCCCCGGCCACCGCCGCCACATGGCGCTCATGGATAGGGAGAGTGGCGGCATGGGCCCGGATGCAGCATTGTGTGCTAAGGAGACCGACGTAATTCCTAGCCAGTCGCCAGGTAGGAATCATTTAAGCTAATAGCAACATCAGATCTTGATAACAAACAAGGAACATTTTTTGGAAAAAGTGAATATTTCTTAGAATGCTAATATTTTGCAAAGCTGTAAACAAAAAAATAAACTCAAACATTTTTCAAAAAATTTAAAACCTTCAAAAGGAAATAAATTCTTTTCAAAGTTTGAACATTTATTCAAAAACTAGGAGGTATTGTAGCCGACATTTTTTTGAATTTTCTACCCTTTTGAAAAAATAAAAAAATAAATATGGTTTTTTTAAACTGGGAGGCGTTGTAGCGAACATTTTTTTGAATTTATTAACATTTATTTTAAAAACACAAATTCTTAATATATTTTTAAATGCGAACAGTTTTTGAAATACTAGAAGTTTTTAAACAAATGTGAACATTTTTCAAATTTTGAAGAAAAATGGAATGAGAACAATAGTTGAATACTCTGAATATTTTTTCCAAATGCAAACAAAATTTTTGACTTTTGAACATTTTTTGAAAATTTGAACATTTGCGATTCTGAATAATTTTTGAAAATTTTGACTTTATGAAAAAAACAAAAGGGAAAAACCAAAAACGAAAAAGAAAAAGAAACATAAAAAATAAAAGTGAAAATAAAAAACCTGGTTTAGGAACCTTCTAAAAGATTCCCAAAGCAAGCTAGCAACCTACAAACTGCCTTGCAAGTACAAAAGCTCTACTTGGACCGGCCCATTTATGAAACGTACGGTGTGCGAGTCGTTTACAATTTACCGCACACCATAATCCGGCAGTGAACTTTTGGTGGTAGCCGGCCGAGTACTGGGGGGTCTATTTAACGGGAGCTCTTATGTGGTGCTCTTTGCGACTAATTGTTGTTGTTTCACACGAACAAAGCCCGATGGGCCGGTCCATTGGCGGATGTTGTATCATCCACTCACTCGAAGGGAATGACCATTCGTGTTTGCTTCGGCGGCGCGCCATATTAAAAGAAGGGTAGGCGACGCCCACCCAGCATCAGATCATGCACGCATCGATGGCTTAGATAGACCCGGACTAGCTTATTGCTGCCACCTTCCCTTTACCACACACGCGCACGAAAAATGTTCAGCTCGTGGTCGCCGCCATCATAGCTTCTCTGCTATCGACGGTAGTAGCACCGCAGCAATGCGCAACACCATTTTCCAACACCCATGGTCGTCGTTTTCCAGCCACTGAAGGATGCTGGTGGCAACATCTAGCTTCCAGGCGCGTCTTCGTCTCCCCCCGCAATCCCGCTTCGAAAACAGCAGCGCCAATGAATGAGATACCAGCGTCGATGGTGCGGGAAGGAGAGGAAAAAATGGGAGCAGTGCGGCTGGAGAGGATAAGGTCGCGGGGGAGAGGACGATTGCGTGGACCCCGCCCCCCTCCCGTTGCGACATGGCGCTCGTGGATAGGGCAAGCAGTGGCATGGGCTCGCATGCATCATTTTGTACCATGGAGACCGACGCAATTCCTAGCCAGTCGCCCAGTGGCAATCATTTTAGCTAATAGCAGCATCATATCTTGATAAGAAACACAAAACATATTGTTTTGGAAAATAGTGAATATTTTTAGAATGCTAATGTTTTGCAAAGTTGTGAAAAAAATACTCGAACATTTTTCGAGAATTTCAAACCTTTTAAGGGAAAGAATATTTTTTTGAATTTTCAACATCTTTTAGACAAACATTTTTCACAAAAACTAGAAGGTACTCTAGCCAACAATTTTCGAATTTTCTATCTTTTTTTCAAATAGATTTTTTTTTTGAAAATATGAAGAAAAAAACTGGGAGGTGTTGTAGCGAACTTTTTTTTTGAACTTTTTTACATTTGTTTAAAAAAATCTAGATATTTATTTAATGCAAACATTTTTTGGAATCCTAGAAATTTCAAAACAAATGGGAACATTTTTCAAATTTTGAAAAATTTGGACTAAGAACAATAGTTGAATGTTCTGAATATTTTTTGAAACGCAAACAAAAATTTCAATTTTTAAACAATTTTTGAAAATTTCAACAATTTTTGTAATTCTCAATATTTTTTGATAATTTTGACTCTTAAAAAAAAGAAAAGGGGCCTGTAAAAGGTTCCCAAAGCAGGACAGGAACCGACCGAACTGCCTTGCACGTACAAAAGCTCTACTTGGGCCAACCCATTTATGAAACGTATGGTGTCTTGGCCGTATTTCAGATTTCATATACCGTATTTTGGATAGTAAACTTTTGGTGGTAGCCAGCTGGGTACGAGGGGTACTATTTGACGGGGGCTCCTATGTGTCGCTCTTTGCGACAAATTGTTATCGTTTCGCATGAACGGGGTCCCGATGGGTCGGCCCATTGGCGGATGATGTATCATCCGCTAGAAGCGAACGCGTGTTGGTGTCTACTTTGGTAGTGCTCCATACTAAAAGAAGGGTAGGCAACGCTAGGCGTCGGGCGGTCGCCAGCCGAGTGTCAGATCATGCACGCATCAACAACCCAGCTAGACGTGGACTAGGACATTGCTACCACCATTCCCTTACCACACACGCGCATGAAAAACGTTCAGCTCGTGGTCACCGCCGTTGCAGCTTCTCTGCCATCGCCGTAGGTAGCACTGTAGCAATGCACAACACCATTTCCCATCACCGGTGGTCGTCGTTTTCCATCCGCTGATGGATGCCATGGCAGCATCCAGCTTCTAGACGCGTCGTCATCAGCCCCTCTCCCCCCCCCCCTCTCAACCCTGCTTCCAAAATAGAAGCATAGATGGACCCAATTCCTAACTAGTCGCCCGACGGGAATCATTTAAGCTAATAGCAGCAGCATATCTTGATAACAAACATGAAATATATTTTGGGATAAAATATTTTTTAGAACACTAATGTTTTGCAAAGTTGTGTTAAAACAATTAAGCTCGAACATTTTTTTGAAAATCTCGATCCTTTAAAAATAACAAATATTTTTCTGAATTTTGAACATTTTCTATACACAAACATTTTTTGAAAAACTAGGAGGTACTATAGCCATTTTTTTCTTTGAAAAACACAAACAGTTATTGAAAAAATATGAATATTTTTTGAAATCTAGGAGGTACTGTAGGGATTTTTATCATTGAATTTGTTAACATTTCTTTTAAAAGCACAAACATTTTTCCTGTTTTAAACTTTTTTTTAAACGCAAACAGTTTATGAAATTCCTTAAAAATTGAAAAAACGGAGCATTTTATGAATTTTGAACAAATTTGGAACGAGAAAAATAGTTGAACATTTTTCCAAAATGCGAGCAAAAAATTCAAATTCTGACATTTTTTTGAAATTTGAACAAATTTTAAAATTCTGATTTTTTTTCTAATAATATTGTATTTATGAGAAAAAAAGAGGGAAACGAATAAAAACAGAAAAATCCAAGATTAGGAACCTTCTAAAGTTTCCCAAAGCAGGTCATGAACCTACCAAACTGCCTTGCATGTACACAAAGTTCTATTTGGGCCGACCCATTTATGAAACGTACGTTGTGTGAGTGGCCGACAATTTGCCGCATTACGCAACAAATCGGGATTTCCCTATTAAAGAATCCTTTCCCGAAATCACTAACTAAGGAGTATTCCTTGCAAAAGTCACTCTGTCACACTGCATGTGCGACACTTGCTGCAACCTGGGAGTTTTCCCTTTTTCCGTAGGTTCCTTTATTCAAAAAGTTTTACCTCTCAAACCGTGCGTCCAAATCTTGAAAACATTTTCATCGCTGGATTCCTTGCATCGAGATCTTCAAAACTAGATACCATGTTGATAGGTTTCAACCAACTCATGATTTCACAAAAAAAAAACAGACAAAAAACTGAACCAGAACATGGTTTTCTCTTTTCGAGAGGCACGACTGTGCCTCCATGAGCAGTAAATTTGTGCCTCTCACTGAAGGAAAAACATGTTTTGCCCTTTTGCGGGAGCCACGGACGTGCCTCTCGCGTAAGCTAATCCGTGCGTACACGAGAAGTAAATGGTGCCTCACCCGGAAGGGAAAAACACTTTTCCTCTCGTGGAAGTAAAGCCGTGCCTCCACAAGAAGTACATCCGTGCCTCTCGTGGTAAGAAAAAAAACATGTTATTTTATCTTTTGTTGTGCCTCTCGCGGAAGCAAATCCATGCCTCCACGAGAAGTAAATCCGTTCCTCTCGCGAAAGAAAAAACACGTTTTTCCTTTTCCGTGAGGTACGACCGTGCCTCTCGTGAAAGCAAATTCGCGCCTCCACGAGAAGTAAATCCATGCCTCCACGAGAAGTAAATTCGTGCCTCTCGCAGAAGAAAATCCTTGCCTCGATGATAAGTAAACCTGTGCCTCTCGTGGAAGGAAAAAATGTTTTTCACTAAAACCCCGATTTTTGGGGGGGTCCAAAACCTAAGAAAAACCGGAAAAAACCAAAACGCGTACAGAAAATAAAATAAAATAGAATCTAGAGGAAGCGTCCAGAGCGTGCGTGGCGGCGGCTGAGAGCGCGTCAAGTGGCGTGCTCCCAACCCACCCCAAGTGACCTTTGCGGGGACACCCGAAGGAGTACTCCTTTCCCTTTTTGTTTTCTCGTCCCTCCTTATGGGTATTGGGCCTATTTCCTTTAAATGTTTTATTTTCTATTCATCCCGCTTTCTTTGTATATTTTTCTGGCAGGAAAACTTTCGATCTATCCATCTGCAATCATGGCAGTATAACAAAGACTAGAAATAATAAACATTAAATCCTTATCTGTATACCATTTAGCAACGACTACAAGCACTGAAGTGAGTCGAAGGCGCGCCGCCGTTATTGCCACTCCCTCACCTTAGCCAGGCAAAACTTGTTGTAGTAGACAAACAGGAAGTTGTCGTGCTAAAGCCCGATAGGACCATCACACTAGAACAGTAACCGCCACCGATGAAGAGACACGTATATTAGAAGGATCCAACCTGAAGACACATAAACGTAGATGAAAGAAGACCAAATCCGAGTAGATCCATCAAAGATAACCACCGACCGAATCTTGTGTGACCCGCCGGACACACACCTTCACACGCCCTCAAACGATGCAAGACGCGTCACCAGAACGGTGCTAGGCGGGGAGAATCTTATTCCATCTTCACGGAGTCACTGTCGGATTAAGGGCTCCGCAGACCCAAAGGAAGGTTCAAACTTTGGGGCACGTGCGAAGAGCTCAACCTCACCAGCCAACCGGTTCATCGCCCCCACGGCCTAGCTCGATGAACAGGAAAGGAAAGGGACACATCAGTTTACCCAAGTTCGGGCCACCTTGCGGTGTAAGACCCTACTCCTTCTTTGGGGTGGATTAGCCTCGCGAGGGGCTGAGGATGAACTAGTACAGAGGAAGAACAACCTCCTGAGGTCTATTCTTGTGTGGGTGTGAGCTAAGGATTCGATCCCCCCTCTACGGTAGTGGCTAGCCTATATTTATAGTGCCCTTGGTCCTCTTCCTCCAAACGAAGGCGGGAAGGGATCCCACAGTGGCCAATTTTAAAGGGGGACAAGAAGTACATCCTATTATGAAGAAAAGTGGTCTTCGCCTGTAAAGCTTCTGGTCGTGACGCCGTGGTGGGCTCGGCAATGACATCCGTCCTGGCGGTCTTGGTCTTGTTGCCCGGGAATGGAAACCTTTGGGTGATTCCTCGGGACCCCGCACCTGCGCTTGCCTCCTTAGCACCAAAGAGGAAACCTGCTGCTCTGCGCCTGCTGGCGCCCGCCTGGCCTTGATTGTCATGGCTGGCGTCACCTTAACCTCATGAGATGGGTGCCTGCATAGGAATCTCTGCTCCTCGGGAGCCAGCCTAGGAAGGCCTACTAGATTAATCTTTCTTGCAATGGGAGAAGTGCTTAGCTTTGGGTTCAATCTTGCGGTGTCCTTTCCCAGTGATAGCAGGGGCAGCAAGGCACGTATTGTATTGTTGCCATCGAGGATAAAAAGATGGGGTTTATATCATATTGCATGAGTTTATCCCTCTACATCATGTCATCTTACTTAAAGCATTACTCTGTTCTTATGAACTTAATACTCTAGATGCATGTTGGATAGCGGTCGATGTGTGGAGTAATAGTAGTAGATGCAGAATCGTTTCGGTCTACTTGTCACGGACGTGATGCCTATATACATGATCATACCTAGATATTCTCATAACTATGCTCAATTCTATCAATTGCTCGACAGTAATTTGTTTACCCACCGTAATACTTATGCTATCTTGAGAGAAGCCACTAGTGAAACCTATGGCCCCGGGTCTATTTTCTATCATATTAATCTCCTGACAACAAGCTATTTTTGGCGCCGTTTATTTTACTTTGCATCTTTATTTACTCTTTATCATAAAAATACCAAAAATATTATCTTATCATATCTATCAGATCTCACTCTCGTAAGTGACCATGAAAGGATTACCAACCCCTTTATCGCGTCGGTTGAGAGGTTCTTATTTGTTTGTGTAGGTGCGTGGGACTCGCGTGTGGTCTCCTACTAGATTGATACCTTGGTTCTCGAAAACTGAGGGAAATACTTACGCTACTTTACTGCATCACTCTTTTCTCTTCAAGGGAAAACCAACGCAGTGCTCAAGAGGTAGCACCCCGTTCATGGAAGCGGCGGCCAACGCCGCGAGGAGTGGGATCGCGGAGGAGAACCAGCGGTGGCTGTACGGCCACCCCACTCGCGCACCCACGCCGAAGGCATGGCCCACGAGTTTGTAGTGTGGGTGGCAATGCCGCCGCACACGTGGATCCGGCTCCCGCGGTCCCTCGCGAGGGAGATACCGCCGACGGGGCCCATCAAGTTGTGGTTGCAGCATGATGGATGCTGCGGCTAGGCTTCAGAAGCGGAAGTTGAGGTCATCAACTCCTGCGACGTCTTCATGACTCGAGGATGGGGCGCGATCGCCCGCGCCTGCCGCCCGGAGGGAGATCACGCCATCTACTTCGAGTACGATGGGGCATCGACGCTCTTCTTTAAGTTCTTCGGCGAGGATGGCTGGCGCCTGGAATGCTGCCCCAGGGGAGGCGGTCGAGGCGGCGAGGCCGCCGGTGGCAAACTTGCCCTTGGCCTTGTCCGTGATTCTTCCGACAGCAGCAGCGCCTCCTTCGGGCATGGCTCAAGCGACGACGACGGCTACGAGCCGCCGCGCCGCCATTGCCATGCCTAGTGGAGGCAAGGTGCCAGCCTGACACCGTGGGCGACATTGCTTTGGGCCACGGTCCTCGAGGGGCCCTTTCCATTTTGCTTCGTTGCTGTGGAAAACCATGCAGGGCCCCGCAGGGGTATGTAAAAATTGTAATGCTTTTGTCTTAATGCTATTATTTCCAATCAATGCCGCGTTTACGCTTCTTGTTGTGGCATGGTTCCCCCTTTCACTCTTGCGGTAGCTTAGTGTTCTACGCCGGTAGGACCTAGTCCCCAGGAAAGCTTCGGCCGTCGCTGGTATGCCAGGTAGCGGTGCCGTGGTCAAGGCCACACTACAAAAAAATATACACTTCCATGATGATACGTGTTTGCCACAGTAGGTCACGTTTTCTGTCATGCATGTACATCCATGACAAATTTATGACAGAATCAAGATAGTCATACCTGTGCTGTCGTAGAAGTGTTCCATGACATTACCAAAATTATCATCACGGAAGTGTCCACTTCCATGACGATAAATCGCGCATCATAGAAGTGCTTTCGTCAAGGGTGACCGACACGTGGCATCCACCGTAATGGAACGCCGTTAAGCTATCGAGTCCGATTTTGGATCCGATAACCCGTTAACAGCCCCGACCAATGGGGATTTTCCACGTGTAAAATCATCATTGGCTGGAGGAAACACGTGTCGGCTCACCGTTGGGACAGACGTCATCCACTCATTGGACCAAAAGCGCCCATGATACGTCGACACGTGGCACGGCCCAACAGAGGCCCATTCCTGTGAAAAGGCCGGCCCGTTTGACTTGGTAAAAAGGTGGCGGGCCAGCCCACGTCAAGCCTGTTAACGGCCTGTTCGCATATAGCCCATTTACAGCCCGCTAACCTAGGGCCCGTTTACGGCCTATCCGAATTAGGCCCAGTAGCGTCATCTGGGCCGTCCATTATAATTCTAGCCCGTTTTAACTTCCGGCCCATGTATGGCCCATGACGTCTTTTGGCCCATATGACGCCCTTAGTAACCCTCGGCCCATTAACGGCCCGTGGTAAAACTGGCCCGTAATGAACAGTGTATCACTTTATACCCATTAACAGCCCATTATTCCGTCGGGCCGTTTCCAGCCCATGTTATCTTTCGGCCTTCTTAGGGCCCATTTATTCTTGGGCTCATTTCCAGCATTCGTTTACTTTCGGCCCGTTACTGTCATTTTCTGCTTGTGGGGCAAATACAACCCGTGGTTACAGTCAGCCCGTTTATGGCCCGTTAATACGTTGGGTCGTTTTCATAGCGTCATCAAATACAACCTATTAACGACGGCCCATTATGGTCGGCCCATGAATGGACGATTTCAACTCTAGCCCATTTACGGCCATAATGTGGTCTGTTATTGGCCCATGTTTGGCCAACCGATCATACGGCCCGTAGAAGGCCCATTGATGATACGACCCGTAGAAGGCCCATTGTGTCTACGCCCCGTAGAAGGCCCATTGTGTCTACGCCCCATAGAAGGCCCATTGTTTCTACGGCCCTTAGAAGGCCCATTGTTTCTACGGCCCGTAGGAGGCCTACAGTAAATATGTAGCCCATTGTTAATGTGGCCTAGTTTTAAAAAATAGGTTATTCTGGCTACTAGCAAACTGCGGAAAAAGAACTGAAGTGACTACAAGAAAACAAATAAACAAGACAACGGAAATAAATAAGCAAGCAACTTACGCTAGGCTATCACGGCTATTACACATATTACATCCACTGGGCATCAAAGTTCGCCACAACTGCAAATATAGGGAACAAAGCAGCATATAAACGCCGCAGCGAAACAAGTCCAGAACTGAAACCACTTTAGAAGAGGTCAAGAAACAATATCCTGGGTACCCATAATGTTGGCAAGATGCTTAGCAAGCTTATTAACTTTCTCTTGTTTGGCGCTTAAATCCTCCAGCACTTGCTGTTGCACCAGAAAGTATGCATCTGAATTCTGCAAGGACTTCCTCAGTCCTTCGGCTTCCTGTCACATAACATCTGATCGATGTCTTTCAACTTGAAGTTGAGACTCAAGAAGCCGAACTGATTCAGGCAGAAAGTACGAAGAGCTGGTGCCAGCAGTAGTAGCCAGTAACTCGAACACTACATCAAAGACAGGCTTTGGGGCTGGCTCAGTGTCTTCAATATAGTTTTTATCAGCTTTCTTGGAGAACAACAGGGATGTCTCACTATCTTGAACATGATATGCATTACTTCCTTTACCATTGCATAACGGGGTACTCTTCTCCAATATTTTATCCGCGTTCTAAAGGAGAAACAAGCAAACAGATCACAGGTTTACAATGTAGTATATGAAACTCATTTTGGTAAACCAGTTCAGTAGTAAGGTGGACAGGATAACAGCATGAAACAAACATATATCTATGTAGTATGGTCACAGTATGGTCTATATCATTCTAGTTTATGTTGCCAAATCAAGATAGATACAGTTCGAATCATATTATTTAAGACAAAGCAGCATAGACAGAATATAAGTGTGGGAAACTACACAACAATAACAACACTTGTAATGTGCATGGCATGAGAACATAACTGTTTATTCAATTGAAACTAAAATCAACATAGAGCAAGTTACAACAGCAATCACGTTAAAGAAACATGTTTAAAACATACCTGTTGCACCATTGGAGTTTCAATTGCATCCTTCAAATTTGAAATTAGTTGGTATGAGTAAATACAGTGATGCAAGAGCAAAGTAGTATGAACCATAGCTACGGAACCTGAGCTGAGAACAATTCTTCTTCTGCTTTAAGCGTTGACTTGGGGTTCGGAGTGGTGGTCCTCGTGCTTTGGGCACTGTAGTTGCCTTACTAACTGCTCGTGTTTGGGTGCTCTGTGGTGGAGACGGTGCTGTGTCAACGGGAACTGGGTTACTATCTGCTGGGGTTGGGGTTAGAAGGGGTGTAGCTGGTTCTCTGTCCAACTGGGTAGGGGTACAATCTGCGTGAGTCTGGGTTATGTGTGGTGGGGCTGGTTCTTGGGCAAGTACAACCGTGGTTCTATCTCCATCGATAGGTAGCACGATCTTTTCTGAAGACCATGTTTTTACTCCCACAGATACTGCCATCACCCCCTCCAATTGAAATGGCTGATAAACAAGAAAAGTAATTGGATGTACAGACATTATAAGATAGACAAGTGCAATGGATAGTAGGGAAGAAAACAGGGCATGAAATAATTCACATTTATGTTGTCTAACCAAACAGAATAGCAGGACATAATTTCAAATATATGATGGCTAATTAAACAGGATAGCATGACACAATTTCACATGTATGATGGCTAACTAAATAGGATAGAATGACATACTTCAAAATATGATGACTATGTAAACAGGATGACATGATATAACTATACGATGTGTCTATTAAAGTGGTTGGCATGCCATAAATCACAAACATGCCATCGATGGAAACATGATGGCATGATATAATTCACGGATAGAATAACATAATTCAAAATATGATGACTATGTGAACAAGATGAGATGATATAACTATATTATGTCTTTAGAAAATGGGTTGGCATGCCATAATTCAGATACATGCTATCTATGTAAACATCATGGCATGATATAATTCAAATATATGATTTATATACTAAGGAAGTGAGCAGAGGGCAATCGCATATAGGATGTGTCAACTAAGGAGATGGCATTCAATATCGTGTATATGATGTAAAAACTAAGCATTGCAATACAACATATGCATGATATGAGTAATATAACCCTGCCAAGTTTGAGCATACACCTCAGGGGGATAATAGGACTGGTCATCTGCCTCTGAATCCTCCTCTGAAGAGCTATCTGTAACCAGCAACATATCTGCTTCACCAGGTAGCATTGTCTGCTATGAAGACCTTGTTTTCACTCCAGATTTCTCCATCACTGTCACGACCGGTTTTCCAATAAAAATATTTATTGAGAAACCGATCCCTTTTACGGACCAGTAGAGAAGAATCCTCCTCACTGGTAGACAATTTCTTGATCACAGAAGAAAAACCAGGAGTACTAAATATACTACAAGGTTGAGCGGAGACTGCTCAAGAATTTACTACAAACACGCCGATATTACACATAAAGGCGGATGGGGTGGCATAACTACTGACTCACAATAAAAGCGGTGGTGGATATGTCACAGTGAAGTGGGTGACATGACTCCTGAATCTAACAGCTCTTCGAGCATCGGAGTGAGGCTCGAGGGTTCTTAATGTGGGTGGCGGAAGCGTATATAATACAAGTGACCAATATCCAGGATCGCACGGGACTGACTGGGACTCCTCTAGGCGTCGGACTCACTATCAAACTCTTCATCCATGAGATCGCCTTCGTCAACATCTGGCCAAATCAACAAGCCAGGTGAGTACTATGAAAGTACTCGCAAGACAGTTCGAACATAAGATATAACAAATGTAAACATGATGCATATGAACAGATTAATAGAGCGCACTCAGACAATGAGATAGCAATGCATGGGAAATAAAAGGGAAGTCGGGCGGTAGTCCTCCCGAAATCCCAAAGTAATACTGAAGGCCAATCGAGTGTCTGAATGACTCCTCGAAAGGATACAAATGAAATAACAATGCCGCAGTCGGGCGTCAAGGCGACACCACATAAAGGGCTTATAATGGAAAATAAATGACAGTGCGTGCCACAGTCGGACGTCTGAGCGACATCACGTAAAGGGCTTATATCAAAAGTAAATAACGAGCGTGCCACAGTCGGACGTCTGAGCGACATCACATAAAGGGCTTATATCAAAAGTAAATAACGAGCGTGCCACAGTCGGACGTCTGAGCGACATCACATAAAGGGCTTATATCAAAAGTAAATAACGAGCGTGCCACAGTCGGACGTCTGAGCGACATCACATAAAGGGCTTATATTTCATAACTTGATATTTCGGCAGCTCATGAATTTAAATCATTTCAAGGGAATATTCAGGTACGAGATAAATAAAAGGTTAGTCCATCCACAGGAATAATAATTCAACCGGGTTTACCGCTCAAACTTGTTCACGGGGATTTACCACGGAGACTGACATAGGGACTGACATGGATATGGATATACTGGCCATGGTCCTTGATCATGGACACGATGACTCGGAAGGATTTGACTCTGCAGAGTTTGTACTATTTAACCACAGCCAACGGATTTCAGTAGTCACAAGGGACTAGTTTCGTTTACGGTGTTTTAGGAGAAACACATCTAACCAGTACACACCCATTCAACATTCCGATGCCAGGAAAAATCACCCTCGGCAACGTTCAAGAAAAACTTTGAGACGGGGAGGCTACAACCTCGCGTAGCATGGGATCAAATTTATACCGCGCGCTCTAAGGGGTGCCCCCCTCTCGGTCCCAACCTGAAACACCCATGCCCCCTGACCGGATGACCGGCTTTAATCCAGGGCCATGGAACCCTCATCCCGGCCCCTCTATTTGGTGTGTACAAGGAAAGAGGTTAGCAACTTACTAAACCGTATTCTTTGCAGAAAACATGTGGTAGCACGAAAGGGGAAGAACGATAATGTGGCTCAGTCCACGTTAACGTCGGAGTTTATCGGATGACGTAAGACTGGCATGCTACAACAATACCATCTTACTACCTTTCATGTCACCACATGATCAGGTCATCTCTCATTAAAGATCACGGTAACTTCGAAACACACGGTTAGTTGCCTTGCATGCAACGTAAAACTCACCGATGCTCATATGCCATGCACAAATCATTCAAGCAAACATGCAAAACACCTATCATATCAAAGGTTCAAACATGCTTGCCTGGTTCGGAGAAGTCGGAGTCTAGCTCGGTGAAGTTTGCGGCTCCGTCCCCTCCTCCGGAACCTACGATATAACGAAACCGTATACTAACGTGAAAGTCGATGCGTGCATAACAATTGTTCCAATTTTTTTCCAAATAAATACTATAAAAAACTAGACAAAAATATAAGACTGACAGAAAAAGAATCAATCAAAAACCATATTTTATTAAAAAGATATAAGGGTTTTAGTCCAAGGACTGATCTGTGATGAAACAGAAAAGATCCAGGGACTTGTTTGAGAAAACAGAAAACGGTTCGGAATGAAATGCGCCAGCCCAAAGAGAAAACACATTTTGCCCGAAGGCACTATCAGAAAACGGTTCGAGGGGGGGGGGGAAGAAGAGAGGCTGACCGGGGGAGGGGGGGGTCCCACCCGTCAGGTTTAAAACTCCCAACGGAGCTCGCCGGCGCCCGAAGGCTGCGGTGGTCGCCGGCGTTGAACCACGGCGAGGCAGAGAGATCGGAGGGTACCAACAGGTTTAGGGTGATCTTCCGCGTCGGTGGGTGGTGGACTTGGCCGTCGGAGGGCACCACGTCGACGGCAACACTATCTCCGGCGGACGGTGGTTCGGGCGATGGTGGAGTACTCCGGTGGGTGCTGCAAACTCCAAATTAATGCGCGGGTCAGAAGAGTGGATGTACTAGGAGGCTACTGGCAAGAGCTGAGGGGTAGGGGTGCACACACGGGGGTGAATCGAGCTAGGTCCCGAGGCGGGTCGAGGCGGCCAGAGTTGGGGCAGAAGACTCCCTCGGGGGTTGCTCAGTGGCTTGGCGTGGTACTGGTGGTGTGCAGAGGTGGTGCGGGTTCGAGTTCGAGCTCGGGGCCTCCTTTTATAGGTGATCCGAGGGGGTGGCCATGAACGGGATAGCTCCGGCGAGCGATTACGGCGAGGCAGAGGTTGGGCAGGGGGTTTAGGGGGCTAGGCATCACCGTGGAGGATCACTGGTGCCATTCCTCCGCTAAACCTCGGTCGGGCTTGGTGTGATACGCCGGTCCTCGACGGAACGACCGTACGGGCACGGCGGCGGTAGGGAGCGCGCTCCGCGCCTACCAGTTCACGACGACGGACTGCAGCGTGCACGGGTGAGTGGATGGCCACGCAGTGGCCTCTAGTGGGTTGGGCGGCGCTGGACGGCGCCGTCCAACGCTGCGCCTCTCTGGCAGCCGCAAAGGGCGCTGCTGCCGTCGCTCACGGGGTGGCGCACCTCCACCAGCTCGTCGCCGACGCCCGCAAGCTTCCAGGTGATCGTGCGGCGCAGGGATAAGAAGGAGGGGACAGGGGGCAAGGCGCCATCGTGGCTACTGGCGAGATCGAGGAAAGGTTCTGAAGAAAACGACAGCAGCTTCTGAAACTGTTTACTGAACTTTCTGAAATTGACAGTAACAGTGCCCTTCAGGTGTTCGACGAAATGATTTGGCATGAAGAAATTTTTTTCTGGAGCTGGGACTTGGTGAGGTGACCTCTCAATGCATCCAGAGGCTGTCTGAATTTTCTCATATTTTTTTAGGAGGAGAAAACAAACGAATTTCATCAAATTTGACAAATATGGTCCAAACTTGCAGTGTCGGAGTAAATGGCCACGGGTAGCCTAACCGACTGCCCCTGGTTCTTCTGAAAAAATTATCAGGCCTTCGGGCCTCCAAGCACTCCAAGCATTGGGCCGCCTTCCCTGGCCGGCTACCTCTGAAGCCGACTTCCGGAAGGCGACCCAGCGCAACCTCTCCCCAGGACGACTACGGGGTGGCCGACTCCAAGAAGCCGGCCAAGAAGGACGCCGACTCCAAGAAGCCGGCCAAGAAGGACGCCGACTCCAAGAAGCCGGCCAAGAAGGACGCCGACTCCAAGAAGCCGGCCGAGACCACAACCACCAAAGCTACTCCCACATAACGGCGACAAGACGGGGTGTGGCCACAGTGCGGCCCACTACCCCCGAAGCCCGAGGAGGGCATGGCTACAGGAGGCCGTACGGGGCGGCCGTTTCCCGTGCGGCCCGACACTGTAGCCATGCTAGCCTCAACGTCATCCACGACAGATTCCCGTACGGCCCACAGGCGGCGGGCCCCTTCAGCCAGAGAGAGGCGTGAAGGCGGCCCGGCCTCTCCCAGTCGGCCAAGGGCATAGCCGGCCCCCAGAAGCCGGCTACCCCCTTCCTCGAAGCAGGAGCCCCATTAAGGAGACAAGACGAGGTAAGGCTACAGTGAGAGCCCCCGGAGGCGGCCCACTGTAGCCACGCTTACCTCGACAAAGCCCTCGTCATCAGAGGCAAGGCTACAGTAAGCAGCCGCCGACAAGACCCTATGCGGTGGGGCCGGCCTGTCGACCAAGAGGCCGGCAGCCGGCGGGACCCACCAGTCGGCAGGACCCAACAGCCGGCGGAGAAGCCGGCGAGCGTAGACACTGACGGCTGGGACCAGAGCCCAGCCGGATTACCATTGTACCCCCGGGGGGTAGGCCTATATAAACCCCCCGGAGCACCCATGCAAAGGGTTGGCTTCTAAGCATAGCACACACACCATAGATAGAGAGAAGCAAGAGCTAGCCTTGTTCTTCTTCTCCCTTGACCTCAACAGCTCTAGGAGCGATTGTAGCTACCTTTCCTTGATCTAGTGATCATGCGGAGACCCCGTAGAGCAGGACTAGGGGTGTTATCTCCTCGGAGAGACCCGAACCTGGGTAAGATCCGCCGGCGTGCATGTCTTCGCCTCATCCCGTTTCCAGGCACCGGCGACGTTTTATTGGCTCCCACAATGATAAGCCATCCCTTGGCATATGTCGCACCAACCACCCGACATGCAGCAAGCACAATTTGAAATATTTGAACTGGAGACCAGTGGATCTTCATGGATCTTGGTTGAGGGCTCTAAGGACTAGCCAGGGAAATTTGTTTGGAGGCCAAACTCAAAGTAGAAATGGTAGCTCCTTTGTAAATCTCCAAGAGCTAAAGTAGAAGGCAGAAAATATTTTTGATAAGAATTAAATGGAAGAAAATTCATGGGGAGGTTCAACTTGCTGGATTTGAAGTATATCTTGACACAAAGATGGGGAAAGGCTTTTGGGAGGGGATTTCCACTTAGGTCATGGCAAGAGGAGATTTTGAAAAGGGGAAAAGATCACTCCAAATGCCATAGGGCTATTTACAAGATTTTTCAAAAGAAACTTCCCAAATGAAAAACATTTGGTGTTGAGTCCACATAAGATGGAAAAACCTCCAAGACCAAAAATCAAGTCTTGGGTGAATCCAAACAAACCACTTGTCATAAAAGAAAATCTTTGAGAGGGAGAGTTCTTTAGAAGAAATTTTTTAAATAACATCCCTCAAATAAAATAAAAGTTTGAAAAAGCCAAATAAAATTTTTTGGGTGTCACAACACCTACCCCCTTAGGAAAAATCTCATCCCCGAGATTTCAGCTGATCCTCAAATAGATGTGGGTACTCTGCCTGAAGAAAATCTTCTCTTTCCCATGTAGCTTCATCCTCGGTGTGATTGCTCCACTGAACCTTGAAATTTTTTATCGTTTTCTGACGGGTCCTCCTTTCAGACTCTTCCAATAACTTCACTGGCCGCTCTCTGTAGGTGAGGTCTGGTTGCACATCAATGCTCTCATGAGATACATGCTTTTTCGGGTTGCTCACACATTTCCTCAATTGTGAGACGTGGAACACGTCGTGGACATCTGACAGCTCTTTGGGTAGGTCTAGCTGGTAGGCTACTGTGCCTCTTCGTGCAACTATACAGAAGGGTCCAATAAATCTTGGGGCTAGCTTCCTTTTAATTTTGAACCGTTGCAGGCCTCTCATAGGAGACACTCGTCTGTATACATATTCACCGGGTTCAAAGCTGACCTCACGATGTTTTCGATCGTAATAGCTCTTTTGTCGGCTTTGAGCTGTCTTGAGTCTGTTCCTGATCTGTTTAACTTTCTCCTCGGCTTCCTTGAGCATGTCTGGGCCGAAGATACGACTGTCACCTGTCTCTGACCAATTTAGTGGGGTACGACACCTCCGCCCGTACAATGCTTCAAAAGGTGCCATTTGTAAGCTGGCTTGGTAACTGTTGTTGTATGCGAACTCGGCATACGGCAAACTTTCTTCCCAACTGGATCCATAGGTGAGAACACAGGCTCGCAGCATGTCCTCTAGGATTTGGTTCACGCGTTCAGTTTGTCCATCAGTCTGGGGGTGGTACGCCGTACTGAATGCTAGTTGAGTGCCCAGAGCTTGTTGTAAGTGATCCCAGAATTTAGAGACAAACTGAGTGCCTCGGTCGGATATTATAGTCTTTGGGACTCCATGCAGACAAACTATACGGGAGAGATAAAGCTTAGCTAGCCTTTGAGTGGAGTAGGTCGTCTTCACGGGAATGAAATGTGCTACCTTGGTTAGCCTATCTGTGATGACCCATATGGCGTCATTTCCGCGTTGTGATCGAGGTAGTCCGACGATGAAGTCCATTCCAATTTCATCCCATTTCCACTCAGGTATCCGGTTTGGCTGTAGCAGCCCTGCTGGCTTTTGATGCTCGGCTTTAATGCGCTGACATGAATCGCAACAAGCAATGAATGCGGCTATATCCCTTTTCATACCGTGCCACCAAAATCTTTCCTGAATGTCTTTGTACATTTTGGTTCCTCCAGGGTGGATCGAATATGGGGCGGTGTGGCTTTCGGTTAGGATTTGATGCTTGAGTTCCTCAATGTTAGGTACGCAAAGTCTGTCCCCGTACCATAATATTCCCTCATTGTCCGTGACGAACTCTGAAGCCTTGCCAAGGCTCATTTTTCTCTTTATACCTTCGATGCTGGGATGTCCTTGCTGAGCCTTCTTAATTTGTTCCATTAGGGTGGGTTGTATCTCCAGATTTGATACGTTGCCCTGAGAGACCAACACCATGTTGAGTCTAGCGAACTCCTGCTGAAACTCAGGCCTCAAGTTCTGTGGACTGTCGTTGCCTGGGCTGGGGTTCCGACTAAGAGCATCTGCCACTACATTTGCTTCCCCTGGATGGTAGTGAATGCCGACATCATAGTCCTTGACCAATTCCAACCAGCGTCGTTGTCGTAAATTTAGCTCTGGTTGCGTGAAAATATATTTAAGGCTCTTATGGTCCGTATATATTTCACAATGATTTCCTAGTAGAAAGTGCCTCCACTCTTTGAGTGCATGGATGACTGCTGCTAGCTCCAAGTCATGAGTAGGATAATTTTCCTCATGCTTCCGTAGTTGCCTGGAAGCATACGCGACAACTTTGCCGTCCTGCATCAATACGCACCCGAGGCCCTTCCGGGGTGCGTCACAAAACACTTCAAAACTCTTGTGTATGTCTGGCACAATCAAAACCGGTGCTGTTGTTAGTTTCTTTTTGAGTTCTTGGAAGCTTTTCTCGCACGCTTCAGTCCATACAAATTTCTTGTCTTTCTTGAGCAATTGTGTCATTGGTTTTGCCACAGTGGAGAATCCTTCAATAAATCTTCGGTAATATCCAGCCATTCCTAGGAAACTCCGTACATCAGTTACGTTGGCTGGTGGTTTCCAGTCAAGTATGGCTTTGACTTTTTCTGGGTCTACGGCCGTGCCTTCTTGGGTCAATATATGGCCTAGAAAACCAACTTGTCTTAGCCAAAATTCACACTTGCTAAATTTGGCGTACAATTGATGTTTCCTTAATTCTCCCAAAACAATTCTGAGATGTTCAGTATGTTCTTCTGGTGTCCTTGAGTATACCAGAATATCATCAATGAACACCACAACAAATTTGTCCATAAATTTCATAAACACTTTGTTCATGAGGTGGACGAAATATGCGGGGGCGTTCGTTAGTCCAAACGGCATTACTGTGAACTCATATAATCCGTATCTGGAGGTGAATGCTGTCTTAGGGATATCTTCTGTCCGTACTTTTAATTGATGATATCCCGGTCTTAAATCAATTTTTGAGAACACCTTGGCTTGTGCGAGCTGGTCAAACAAATCATTTATCCGTGGCATCGGATATTTGTTTTTGATGGTGACCATATTGAGAGCTCGATAGTCTATACACAATCTCAGTGTCCCATCCTTTTTCTTGGCGAATAATACTGGCGAACCCCAAGGTGAGGAGCTGGCTCGAATAAATCCTTTGTCCAGTAATTCCTTTATTTGCTTCTTCAATTCTACCAACTCGGATGGTGCCATTCTATAAGGTTTCTTGTAGATGGGGTGGTGCCAGGTGCTAGTTCGATGCTGAACTCTATCTCTCGGTCTGGTGGCATGCCTGGTAGTTCTTCTGGAAATACGTCGGGAAATTCGCACACCACTGGAACTTTTCTCAATTCTGAAATGTCCACTTTGTTCAGCTTTGGTTGCCGTGACCGTGGTCGCTCTTGAGCTGTAACTTTTATTGTCTTGCCGTGATGATGAGTGAGAATCACAGTCCGATTGAAACAGTCAATAAATCCCTTGTTGGTGGTCAACCAGTCCATCCCTAGGATAACATCCAGTCCTTTATTTTCCAACACGATGAGATTAGCTTGAAACTTTAGTCCTTCGAATTCAATAGTCACTCCTTGGCAGTAACTCTGAGTGATCTGCTTATTCCCGGGGGACTTGATAATCATAGATTTTTCCAAAGGAAGTATCGGAAAACCATGTTGCAAAACAAAACTCTTCGAAATGAACGAGTGAGAAGCTCCAGAATCAAACAAAACCGTGGCAGGTATTGTGTTGACATGGAACGTACCGAGTACGATGTTTGGGGCATTCTGTGCTTCTTCCCTGGTCACATGGTTCAGGTGACCCTTCCTGTGATTGTTGTTGGGATTGAAATTGTTACGCTTGGGGGCTGGATTGTTCCCACCATTGTTCAGCTTGGGGGCCGAGTTCCTTGGTTTTGGGCACTGTTTGGCATAGTGCCCTTCCTCTCCACAAGCATAGCAAGTGACCCCTGGACGGTAAGTAAAGTCCTTGTCCCTTGAATGAAACTATCTGGTTGGCCTTAGAGCAGTAGTCGGGGATTTTCTTGCTTCATTCCTCTGAACATCAGTCTTGCTTCGGTTGTTGCGAGCAAGAGTCGTCTTGTCCCTTTTTCGCTTACGAATATCCTCCAGACTGCGGCGCTCATTCTCCAACGTAATGGCTTTGTCAACCAGAGTTTTGAAATCTGGGAAAGTGTGTATGACCAGTTGGCATTTTAGTGCCGGCGCCAGGCCGTCCAAAAACTTTTCCATCCTTTTGTTCTCAGTCATATGCTCGTCGTAGGCGTAACGAGATAGCTGGGTAAACTGACTGTTGTATTCCGTCACTGTCATGCCTCTCTGCTTGAGGTCATCAAATTCTCTTTTCTTGATTTTTATGATGCTCCTGGGGATGTGTGCCCCACGAAAACCTTCCTTAAACTCTTCCCAGGTGATGTTATGTTCACTGGGATGCATGTGTAGGAAGTTCTCCCACCATGCTGCAGCTGCTCCAGTGAGGTAGTGAGGTGCATAAAGCACCTTCTCATGATCAGAACATTGAGCAATAATCAACTTTCTTTCGATGTCCCGAAGCCCATCATCGGCTTCAAGCGGCCTATCAGTGTGAGCAAACGTTGGAGGGCGTGTCTTCTATAGTTCAGACAACTTGGAGTGTGGTTGGTATGGCTCACAGTGATTTCCCATATTGATGACGTGATTCATCATTTCTTGGTGTTGCTGTTGGCTTTGTTCGAAAAGGCGGCATACTTGAGATAAGGCTGCCTCGCTGTCCTGTTGACTAGACTGCCCCTGTGTGAAGTTGTTGCTTGTCTGTGTTCCATAAACTTCTTCGGGTGGATTTGGCATGGAACGAGTCCACGGACGAGACATTTTCCACTCTAGGGTATTATTTTGCAAAACTCATGAGAAGAACTGTGTGGCACAAGGAAAATTTTGTAAAGGCAAAAATTTAAAAGACCTCAAGATTTTTCGAGAAAATATTTGATTGCGCACGGAGAAGGACTGCTTAGCACAAATCTTACACGCGATACGCAAACATACGATACATCACTCAGGATGTGCGTACACACTCTTGACATGCTATTAGGCTAGCACACTCCTCCGGGACCCTACATGATGCGCACACAACAACCACAAACTTATGTACATATAAAACATATCATACAAGCAGACACATCGTGCGGCTACTAGGCGCACTCAGTCGGAGATGGTGAAGATGTCTTTCCCCCTGCTGAGGGTAAGACCCAGTGGTGCAGGAGACTCAACCTCCACCTCCTCCCTAATAGGCTCCAGGCGCGTAGCACTGCGCTGAGGAGATGGCGCGGGTGCGACAGGCGGTAGTGTGGGTGCGGCAGGCGGTGCAGCTCTGACTGGAGTAGGAGCAATGACCTGGTCGAACTCCTCAGTGGTAGGCAGACGGCGAGCGGTGGCCAAAATGGCAGGTGAATAGGATGCTAAGGATGAGACGAACGTTAGTGGCGGTGCCATGTGGAGAAGCTCCCTCCTGTTGGCAGAACAGCCCCGAACTAAGTCCATGCGGGCAGCCACAAGATCGTCCACGAGGTTGTCGAAAGCTCCCTCCAGAGCTTTGAGATACTCAACAAGCATCTCGATAGCTTCATCTCGCTCTCCCCTATGGCAGGCGAATGCATAGTGACAAGTATATGGCACATGGCATGGGAGGTAGCGGTAGCGACGAGTCTTTATCGAAGGAAGAATGTCCCGAAGGCGAGCTATCGCCTCACGGGCAGCCATCTGCATGGAATGCCTCTCCGTAGGCATGGCCCTTCCCACAAAACGGAAGTGGCGAGACGCAGAACGTCCTCCCTTGAATTGCACCACGGCTTGGTGCATAGACACGTCGTCGCTGAGCTTGTGCTGGTAAAGCGTGAACTTCGGACGAGTCGCTGGCCCGATCGCGAGCTTGGTGATGGAGACGAGGAGTTTGACAAACCCCTCGGGCACATTAGTGAACACCCGAGTCTCGCAGTTGCTGCCAGCCATCTACAAAAGTAGGCAAAAATTCTGAGTAGTCAAATCAGAAATTTATGATGACCAACAGAAAATAGCTACATTTGCAAAATGCTGAAAAAGCACTAAAAACGCTAATAACCGATTAGCGATCGCACCTAGTGGCTTCCTACAGTCAGCCTGGCTCTGATGCCAAGCTTGTCACGACCGGTTTTCCAATAAAAATATTTATTGAGAAACCGATCCCTTTTACGGACCAGTAGAGAAGAATCCTCCTCACTGGTAGACAATTTCTTGATCACAGAAGAAAAACCAGGAGTACTAAATATAATACAAGGTTGAGCGGAGACTGCTCAACAATTTATTACAAACACGCCGATATTACACATAAAGGCGGATGGGGTGGCATAACTACTGACTCACAATAAAAGCGGTGGTGGATATGTCACAGTGAAGTGGGTGACATGACTCCTGAATCTAACAGCTCCTCGAGCGTCGGAGTGAGGCTCGAGGGTTCTTAATGTGGGTGGCGGAAGCGTATATAGTACAAGTGACCAATATCCAGGATCGCACGGGACTGACTGGGACTCCTCTAGGCGTAGGACTCACTATCAAACTCTTCATCCATGAGATCGCCTTCGCCAACATCTGGCCAAATCAACAAGCCAGGTGAGTACTATGAAAGTACTCGCAAGACAGTTCGAACATAAGATATAACAAATGTAAACATGATGCATATGAACAGATTAATAGAGCGCACTCAGACAATGAGATAGCAACGCATGGGAAATAAAAGGGAAGTCGGGCGGTAGTCCTCCCGAAATCCCAAAGTAATACTGAAGGCCAATCGAGTGTCTGAATGACTCCTCGAAAGGATACAAATGAAATAACAATGCCGCAGTCGGGCATCAAGGCGACACCACATAAAGGGCTTATAATGGAAAATAAATGACAGTGCGTGCCACAGTCGGACGTCTGAGCGACATCGCGTAAAGGGCTTGTATCAAAAGTAAATAACGAGCGTGCCACAGTCGGATGTCTGAGCGACATCACATAAAGGGCTTATATCAAAAGTAAATAACGAGCGTGCCACAGTCGGACGTCTGAGCGACATCACATAAAGGGCTTATATCAAAAGTAAATAACGAGCGTGCCACAGTCGGACGTCTGAGCGACATCACATAAAGGGCTTATATTTCATAACTTGATATTTCGGCAGCTCATGAATTTAAATCATTTCAAGGGAATATTCAGGTTAGTCCATCCACAGGAATAATAATTCAACCGGGTTTACCGCTCAAACTTGTTCACGGGGATTTACCACGGAGACTGACATAGGGACTAACATGGATATGGATATACTGGCCATGGTCCTTGATCATGGACACGATGACTCGGAAGGATTTGACTCTGCAGAGTTTGTACTATTTAACCACAGCCAACGGATTTCAGTAGTCACAAGGGACTAGTTCCGTTTACGGTGTTTTAGGAGAAACACATCTAACTAGTACACACCCATTCAACATTCCGATGCCAGGAAATCACCGTCGGCAACGTTCAAGAAAAACTTTGAGACGGGGAGGCTACAACCTCGCGTAGCATGGGATCAAATTTATACCGCGCGCTCTAAGGGGTGGCCCTCTCTCGGTCCCAACCGGAAACACCCATGCCCCCTGACCGGATGACCGGATTTAATCCAGGGCCATGGAACCCTCATCCCGGCCCCTCTATTTGGTGTGTACAAGGAAAGAGGTTAGCAACTTACTAAACCGTATTCTTTGCAGAAAACATGTGGTAGCACGAAAGGGGAAGAACGATAACGTGGCTCAGTCCACGTTAACGTCGGAGTTTATCGGATGACATAAGACAGGCATGCTACAACAATACCATCTTACTACCTTTCATGTCACCACATGATCAGGTCATCTCTCATCAAAGATCACAGTAACTTCGAAACACACGGTTAGTTGCCTTGCATGCAACGTAAAACTCACCGATGCTCATATGCCATGCACAAACCATTCAAGCAAACATGCAAAACACCTATCATATCAAAGGTTCAAACATGCTTGCCTGGTTCGGAGAAGTCGGAGTCTAGCTCGGCGAAGTTTGCGGCTCCGTCCCCTCCTCCAGAACCTACGGTATAACGAAACCGTATACTAACGTGAAAATCAATGCGTGCATAACAATTGTTCCAAATTTTTTCCAAATAAATACTATAAAAAACTAGACAAAAATACAAGACTGACAGAAAAAGAATCAATCAAAAACCATATTTTATTAAAAAGATACAAGGGTTTTAGTCAAGGACTGATCTGTGATGAAACAGAAAAGATCCAGGGACTTGTTTGAGAAAACAGAAAACGGTTCGGAATGAAATGCGCCAGCCCAAAGAGAAAACGCATTTTGCCCGAAGGCTCTATCAGAAAACGGTTCGAGGGGGGGGGGAAGAAGAGAGGCTGACGGGGGGGGGGGGGGGTCCCACCCGTCAGGTTTAAAACTCCCAACGGAGCTCGCCGTCGCCCGAAGGCTGCGGTGGTCGCCGGCGTTGAACCACGGCGAGGCAGAGAGATCGGAGGGTACCAACAGGTTCAGGGTGATCTTCCGCGTCGGTGGGTGGTGGACTTGGCCGTCGGAGAGCACCACGTCGACGGCGACACTATCTCCGACGGACGGTGGTTCGGGCGATGGTGGAGTACTCCGGTGGGTGCTGCAGACTCCAAATTGATGCGCGGGTCAGAAGAGTGGATGTACTAGGAGGCTACTGGCAAGAGCTGAGGGGTAGGGGTGCACGCACGGGGGTGAATCGAGCTGGGTCCCGAGGCGGGTCGAGGCGGCCGGAGTTGGGGCAGAAGACTCCCTCGGGGGCTGCTCAGTGGCTTGGCGTGGTACTGGTGGTGTGCAGAGGTGGTGCGGGTTCGAGTTCGAGCTCGGGGCCTCCTTTTATAGGTGATCCGAGGGGGTGGCCATGAACGGGATAGCTCCGGCGAGCGATTACGGCGTGGCAGAGGTTGGGCAGGGGGTTTAGGGGGCTAGGCATGACCGTGGAGGATCACTGGTGCCATTCCTCCGCTAAACCTCGGTCGGGCTTGGTGTAATACGCCGGTCCTCGACGGAACGGCCGTACGGGCACGGCGGCGGCAGGGAGCGCGCTCCGCGCCTACCAGTTCACGACGACGGACTGCAGCGTGCACGGGTGAGTGGATGGCCACGCGGTGGCCTCTGGTGGCTTGGGCGGCGCTGGATGGCGCCGTCCAACGCTGCGCCTCTCTGGCAGCCGCAAAGGGCGCTGCTGCTGTCGCTCACGGGGTGGCGCACCTCCACCAGCTCGTCGCCGACGCCCGCAAGCTTCCAGGTGATCGTGCGGCGCAGGGATAAGAAGGAGGGGACAGGGGGCAAGGCGCCATCGTGGCTACTGGCGAGATCGAGGAAAGGTTCTGAAGAAAACGACAGCAACTTCTGAAACTGTTTACTGAACTTTCTGAAATTGACAGTAACAGTGCCCTTCAGGTGTTCGACGAAATGATTTGGCATGATTTTTTTTCTGGAGCTGGGACTTGGTGAGGTGACCTCTCAATATATCCAGAGGCTGTCTGAATTTTCTCAGATTTTTTTAGGAGGAGAAAACAAACGAATTTCATCAAATTTGACAAATATGGTCCAAACTTGCAGCAAGCACAATTTGAAATATTTGAACTGGAGACCAGTGGATCTTCATGGATCTTGGTTGAGGGCTCTAAGGACTAGCCAGGGAAATTTGTTTGGAGGCCAAACTCAAAGTAGAAATGGTAGCTCCTTTGTAAATCTCCAAGAGCTAAAGTAGAAGGCAGAAAATATTTTTGATAAGAATTAAATGGAAGAAAATTCATGGGGAGGTTCAACTTGCTGGATTTGAAGTATATCTTGACACAAAGATGGGGAAAGGCTTTTGGGAGGGGATTTCCACTTAGGTCATGGCAAGAGGAGATTTTGAAAAGGGGAAAAGATCACTCCAAATGCCATAGGGCTATTTACAAGATTTTTCAAAAGAAACTTCCCAAATGAAAAACATTTGGTGTTGAGTCCACATAAGATGGAAAAACCTCCAAGACCAAAAATCAAGTCTTGGGTGAATCCAAACAAAACAGTTGTCATTAAAGAAAATCTTTGAGAGGGAGAGTTCTTTAGAAGAAATTTTTTAAATAACATCCCTCAAATCAAATAAAAGTTTGAAAAAGCCAAATAAAGTTTTTTGGGTGTCACAATCACCAATTCAAATGGCTGATGCACATGAAGAGCAGTTGAATATACAAACATTGTCAACAAAAGCAATGAGAAATACAAAAAAAGGATGGCATGATATAATTCACATATATGACGCTTGGCTAAACAGCATGGCATTGCATAATTCACATATATAATGCCTTGCAACAAGATAGCATTGCATAATTCACATATATAATGTCTTGCAAAAAGATGGCATTGCATAATTCACATATATGGTAATTAGACACTAAACAGGTGGCATTCACACAAATCATGTCTAAACTAAGCAAATGACATAGCAATGCAAGATACCATACGCACGATATGAGCAACATAACCCTGCGAAGTTAGAGCATGCACCTCGGGGGGGGGGGGTGGGGGGAATAGGATTGGTCATCTGTCTCTGAATCCTCCTCTGAGGAGCTATCCGTAACCAGCGAGATATGCGCTTCGTCAGATAGCATAGTCTACTCTGAAGACCTTGTTTTCACTCCAGAATTTTCCATCACCGTGTCAAATGGCTGATGCACACGATGAGTAGTTGAATGTACTAACATTGTTGACAAATGTAATACGTAACGGAAAAAAAGGATGGCCTGATATAATTCACATATAAGATGACTGGCTAAGCAGGATGGCATTGCAAAATTCACATATATGATGCCTGGCTAAACAAGATGGCATTGCATAATTCACATAAACAATGAATAAACTAAACAGATGGCATTCACACAAAGCATGTCTGAACTAAGCAGTCGACATATTTGATGTATAAAGTAAGGAATGCAAGGCACCATATGCATGATATAACCAACATCAGCATGCCAAGTTAGAGCGAAGACCTCATGGGGTAAATAGGAGTGGTCTTCTGCTTCTGAATCCCCCTCAGAACAGTTATCTTCCTCTTGATTACGATCAAAATGGGTGGAGGGGGGGGCTGCCTTTGCGCCCACCATGGAGCGACGTCTGCATGAAATTTTATTGCCACGCAAGGTTCGTCTCTTTTGCTCTACATGTTCAGTTCCATTGTGTACAATAACTGACATGCATAGGAATAAAACATAGTGAGATTATGTAAGGAGTGCATGCAAAAATCCAGAGTGATGGTAGCAAACTGTGGATAGACCCAAAACCAATGATAGCAGGCAGATAATAGCTTTAGTTAAAAAATACAGATAATGGCTCCTTTAATGTTTGTTTGCACCCAACATGAAACTCATAGTAGACACCCGAGATTAACCAGATAGTAGACAAATAGTACTGATTGCTGCCCCAATATGTACCCCACAACCATTTAAAAACTCAAGTTTCAGCATAAGTTTGGACCTGAGTCGGAGTCTAATAGGTGAACACGACGATAAAGTAGCATGCCATCATATTAAGCGATGCATAACGTAAGCAGACACGGAAGAGTGCGACCTCTCTTGCGGACCCATGTAGTCCTCAAGGTCATCTGCTCAGTTGATGATGGTAATGCAGTTGTCGTGGCTACCGGTGGTGGGGAAGAAGATCTGAGGCGGCGAAAGACAGTCTGGAGAGCGGATCCCTGCTGTGGTGAACCCTTCCGTCGTTGGAGCAGCTGAGCTGGGGTGGAACACATCACCGCAAGAGCAGGACAAACCACACAAGGTTTTCTTTGACACATATCTGTAACAGAAGTAATTGTGTAAGGGCTTGTTTGAATTTGAGGATTCTAACAATGCAGGGACATGAAATAGACAGGAATAGGATAGGAATGCACGTGCAAAATAGAGAATTTAAAAACACAGGATTTCTGCCAACCTAGGTGTTTGGTTCACAAGAATTTGAAGATCACATGATGCAAAGATGCATCGTGAGATTAAGTCAAACCACAAGAAGTGTACAACCTCTTTGGCGAAGCCATGTCGATCTCAACATGATTGGGTTGGCCTGTGAGGATGCTCCGGCTGACTTGGCTGTTGGAGGAGGGGAAGAAGATCTTAGGCGTCTGGAGATGGAGCCCGAGGTACTGCTCCGCTGTGATGGAGGGTTTCGTCGTTGGAGCAGCTCCGGTACGACGCCGAGGCTGAAGCAGGACAAGAGAGACAACGTTAACCTGAGTGGAATTCTAATAGCATCTCCAATAGATGACGTAAAATACATAACCACAAAGTGCTAGATGTATACATCAGCCGCTCATCTCTGAACTTAACTGTCGAAACTGAATTTAACTGTCGAAACTGAACTAAACTGTTGAAACTGAATTTTGCTGTCGAAACTGGATTTTACTGTCGAAACTGAACGCACTAGAGGTGAGGCTACACGTCAGTCGACTGACTTTTTCATCTCTGGTCAGTCGATTTTGCAGCCGTTGGATACGAAATCAAGGGCCTGCAGTTCATCTTCAACCTCCACCCCCTGAGCCGCCAGCCACCACCGGCCAAACAGCCGCCCCCCGCCGCCCGCGGCCGGTGGTGCGCCGCCCCGCCCGCCCCAAAAACACTCCCCACCGCCGGTCCGCTGCCGCCCCGGCCATCCCTCTAGCCCCCCCCCGTGCCGAGCTTTTTCTCCAGCGATCCCCACGCCACTGCCCCACCACCGCTGGCGACCACCGCCCCCACCCTAAACCCTAAGATAGATAGTGGGGTACTTCTCCGGCGAGTCCCCCTCCCCGCTGCGGCTGGTTCTTCCTTAACTCCAGCGAGCCCCCCCACCCCTTGAAAATCGACAGACCCAAAAGTCGACTCAGTCGACTGAAGTGTAGCTAAATCGGAGCAGCATCGCAAGCAAGAGCAAGAGCGAGAGCAGCAGTGCAAGCAAGAGCAAGAGCAAGAGCAGACCAGGCAGGGAACCGAGAGCAAGAGCAGAGCAGCAGCGCGAGCGAGAGCTAAAGCAGCAGCAACTCCTACTTATGTGGACGTCGCCGCCGAGGGAGCGACGCCATGGAGGAAGTGGCCGGCGACGCCGCGGTAGATGGAGCTACGCCGTGTCGGCTCGGGACCGAGCGCCGGCAGCGCCATGAGATCGAATCAAGAAGAAAATGTGGCGATTAGTGTACAACCTCTTTGGTGGCGACGATTAGGCCGCAGCTTCATCCGAGGAAACGGTGATGCTGATGCTCTTCCGGTGGTGCAGGTGAAGACGGCGGTGTGGGAATGGAGGTGGCGCGAAAGACGAGGGGAACGTCGGGGCAGCTCCTTGGAGGTGGAGGACGGGGTGGCTGAACCGGCGGGATGACCAGATCGACGGCGGATCCTCATCCAGTACGATGGATGAGGGACGTCGAGGTGTTGCTGTGGACGACGTCGTCGGGGAAGAGGCTCCGACTGGGTGGCGGACGGAGGAGGGTGTGGGGCTTTGCGGGTTTTCCCGGCCTCGGTGTACGAATGGGTGGGCGGATGGGATGGGAGTGGGGAACCATGGCTTAGGGACGCGCTTGTCCGAAATGTGGGGTAAGTTACGAAAGTACCCCCACCGATTTGAGGCGGTTCTTTCGGTTCAGGGGTATCACAGGCATTTCGCGTGTCGGGATTTCACAAGAGGTGGGAGTTTCCGCGCGCGTTGTATTTTGGAATAGCAAGGCGCGGGTTGAGATGGAGGGAGTTGTCGGAGCACAACGAGACAAAGATATATCTTAAATATTTCAGGCTAACAAGGCGTGGGTTGAAATTTCCGGACAAGCCTAACGTGTACTATACCAAATCAGTTCATACTACAAATGTCATTCAAAACTTTGAATTCATGTTATGTTCAATTAAAATATTTCGCTACGTGTATAATGCATGCAACCTAGTACTCAAATGAACGTTTTAGTGCATTCCAAACGTATATACTACCGCTTCAATATGAACCAAATTTGAATTCGTTTCTCTATTTGAATAAGATCTACAATAATGATTATTGTGAAGTCAAAGCGTTTGAATTCGTTTCTCTGTTTTAATAAGATCTACAATCGTCATTATTGTCAAGTTAAACCATCGTTTGTGTATTATCTTCACAGCACACCACATGATTAGTCTCGAGTTACATATGAACTATGTGTACTATATGAACTTGAACTCGATTTTTTGAATCCACTTTATGTTGATTTTAAATCATAGTACATTTCAAGCTCTAGCTAGATCTTCACAAACTAAACCATGTCTCATATGTATAATGTGTTTATCACATTATGTATGGTGCCCCACCCCCTACGCCTACAAGTATTTAGATGTGAGTTGCAAACACCACACATTACCACAAATTCAAATAAAATGTGAGAATGTTCGATATATAGCATTGTTTAGATTGTTCTATATTTAGTTGTAACCTGCAAACGCCACACATCATCACAAATTCAAATAAAATGTAAGATTGTTCAATGTATAGTATGGTTTAGATTGTTCGACATTTAGCTGTGAGTTGCAAACGCCATGCATTATCACATTATGGTATAACATGTGCAAAACCACAACACGCGTATCACCGCTATATTCATGCATGCATGTGTTTAAAACACTATGATCTCCTATTCAAATATATGAATCCACTTTCATATCAAATTATGATCTTTGTTAGTCTCTTACACCCACACAATCCTCTAACCTTTGTAGCTACCACTAACTTTCTCTCGTGCATGCACACGCCCTCCTCACCCTCCCCCTCCCTCAGCATTCTATCCATCGCGCACATTCATTTTTTTCTTTAGGTCATTCTCCCACAGTGTCCACAACTCCTTTTCGACACACACCGATCGATAAACCTCTCCAGCGATGTCTGCCTACAACATACACACGCACCTTCAATATCCTCCTTTATGTGTCCTTGCCTCGTGTCTCTCATACAGTCCCACACACATGTAAACTCTCGCCCCTCTTTTCATCGATCTCACAACCGCACACTCCTCCCCCTATCTAGCTAGTAGCTGGGCCTCTCGCACCACCTCCTAGCTCCATTCTCTCTGTCTATCCGTCTCGCCGGGCCTTATTTGCCTCTAACAAATGGACGTACACCGACTGATCTCCCGCTATACATATAGCTAGCTAGGTTCTTATAACTCGTTTTCCCCCACGCGTCGATCGATCTACCTCATTAGTTATGTCTCTCCCTTCCTCCGACAAACAACAATTGATCTACCAATCTAGTTAGGTTTGCTTACCAAACACATGGTTCCCCTTCATCATCCATGGATGTGTCCCGACAGATCTATCACGCACAGGCACACATAGAAACACATCCCCACTCTTATTGATAATATTGCAGTTCCACCCTCAGTTTGTCTAGTAGGCCTCTCCCACCATCTTCGAGAAGCAACTCCATCACCCATCTAGCACTCTACCCCTCTCCCTCCCTCTCTCTCTCTGTCCCATCCCATTTCCCGACCTTCAGTTATGTATGGATGTCGACCGATCTCCCTCAAGACATAGCTGGGTCTCTCCTTCTCAACACATATACGAGTCGTTCTACCTCTATAGTTAGGCCTCTGCCTACCCCTCCCCCACCCCCTCACACACACACACACCCTGATACATCGAGCGCTCTAGTCATGTCTCCCTGCCACACACAAACTTGACCTGTGCCCTCTGACGTTCCGGTACCTAGGTCAGTCGCCCTATATCTTTGACTTGCACACACACAATTTCGATGGCTCTCTTCATCGATCTCGCACCCACCCACTTGATCCTCTCTTCGACTCTATCGATATCTATGACCCCTCCCTCTCTTCTCGTGGATCGCCCGACCCTCTATATATGATATGGATAGGCCTCCATTTCACACACATTGCATGCAAAATTTTGTTTGAGATGTCATCGACACATATTCCCACAAATACATTCACGAAATCAACCTCCCCCCAAAACAAAAAACACTCACGAATGCACAAGCCATTTGTCTAGGTTTGTATCTCTCACACACACCCACGTAGGTGGGGGACGTGCACGAAGAGAAGAGGTGCACGCACGGTGCACGTACTCCCGTCTCTTTCCCAACCACACCCGCGCGGGTACACGGTGGAGCTCATTTCTGTACGAAAAGGCAGCCCACGTGGTAACTTGACACGTGTACTGGTTGTCCACTAGATGGAGGGAGGAATGTCTACCACGGGTGAACAAACAAATTGCGACTTGACGCGTTATGTTAAAAAAGAGGCAAACCATGTGGGGCCTACCTTAGAGGCAAGGCTCTATACACTGGAGTGCTTTTGATGTGTCCCGTGAACTCGCAGAACGAGGAGAAGCTTGCTTAGTACGCCATCTCCCCCGCCCACGGGCGCGGTGGCTCGTAGGATGAGGTGAAGCTTGCTTACTACGCCTTACGCCCGCTCCCTCGCCCACGCGCGCGGTGGCTCGCAGGACGAGGAGAAAATTTTACTAGTACTCCCTCCGTTTACTCCTCGTCCCTACCTTGGTTAGGGAGATTATCATATTGTTTGGAATATATGTCCTTTAGTAGATTTCAATATGAACTACTAGTACATACTCCAAACACTGATGTATATGGACATATTTTAGAATGTTGATTCACTCATTTTGCTCAGTGTGTAGTCCATATTGAAACAGACGTAATAGTACGCACTCTCCCTCGCCCCTCGACCCTCGCCACGTGGTGGACGTGCAGCAATTCATTCGGTCTCATATAGCCAGAATGATATATACTGCAGTACCATTATTGCTCGACTTCCCGAAGAGGCGAAGAGCCAATCGCAAGGTTAATAGTTTGGAGATGCCAAACGCAAGGTTTATAGGAGAACGAGTAGTAGGTGTCGCGTCATTTATAAACAAAGTTTTTTTTCTTCAGTGGCACGTACGCAATATAAATAGGTTCATATGGAGAGAAAAGGAAACCGCTCCACTATATACATAGGCAGGACGAGCCTACACGGTTGCTTGCTGGGGTTGCTCTCTTCAGTTTTCACACTCTCTCGCACAAAACCACTGTGGCCACATCTCTAACATCCCGGCGGATCACGTCCGCCGGGGAGGGGTAGTAGGTATGCTTCAAACCCTCCGGCACCTTGAAGAACGATGGCACTAGATCGGGAAAGATGAATGACCAATGAGGACAGGGAGGGAGGACTTCATTCAGTGACTCCGCGATCGCCCTCTAAACGATCAAAATAAGAAGGGGTGGATGCTTAGTGTAGATGCGGTCGTCGTCCCCGACGGCGAAAGCCCACGGTCGGCACGTTCCGATCAGGGGTCCCCGCCATTGTCTCTCACAAAGCCGGTGAGGTTGCCTTCGTCCATTGCTCACTACCACGACGTGGGTAGTTGCCTCCTGCCGCCGCCCTCCTCTAGGTTGAGCTACGTCCCGACATCCCTCAGGTACAACTTCCTTTACAGCCGGCTTGCACCACTGCTCCAGCTGCCCACATCACTCCATGTGGATATTTCTCTACTTCTTTGCCCCGCACATACCTCTACTGGCTTCTACGTACTGTATTTGTGATGAGTTTATGTCTCATCAACTAGTCCCAGTAATCTTATTCTAATCACGCTTCTTCAATTTCTTTGCCACAGGGATGCTCATCTCGATTTTGGTGAAACTGCACAAAATGATCCGATGGTCGAAGGGTTGCAAACTTCATTTCTTAGGAAGCGCCGACGTTGCTAGCAAATTAAAGCCTGGTTAGGGTTTACGGTTCAAGGGCTAGGGACTGCATGGATCATTTTTTTCTTTAGCTGTCTCTGTTTCAATGGCTAGGGACTGCATGAGTAGTAGTAGTACTGTACGCCTTACGCCTGCCCCCTCGCCCACGCGCGCGGTGGCTCGCAGGACGAGGAGAAAATTTTACTACTCCCTCCGTTTACTCCTCGTCCCTACTACCTTGGTTAGAGAGATTATCATATTGTTTGGAATATATATGTCCTTTAGTAGATTTCAATATGAACTACTAGTACATACTCCAAACACTGATGTATATAGACGTATTTTAGAGTGTAGATTCACTCATTTTGCTCTGTATGTAGCATAAAGTTGAGACACTTATTTTGGAACGGAGGGAGTACATATTTGCAATGATCTGTCAATCATTGAGATGCAATAGCATGCATGTTAGTCTCCTTTGTATTTGATGAAATGTTGCAACGGGCAACCTTGGACGCAAGTTACATGTAACAGAAGCTAGAAGCTTCATAGCGTTGTACTATGTCGCTGATAAATTACAGTACATACTATACAAGTACTTCCTCCGTTCCTAAATATAAGTCTTTGTAGAGATCTGTCGCTCGGAAACGAGAGGATGCACCGACTCTCGCGGCTAAAATCATACACTACACACCATCTCTCTGTAGGAGTAGGCCAATCTGTCGCTCTCTCTAACACACACATGATGTTAAACACACACACGCACACGCACACACAGGTTCATAGAATAGGAAAATCGTGCGAGTGCGAAGCCACAGGAAGTGAGATACAAATGGAGTACGTACAAGAAGAGAAGAGGTGACGAATATTCCATCAAACCTGGACTGAGGAGTAGTACTCCCTCCGTCTAGGTGTTAAGTCATCCTACGGAAATCAGATATTCCCAAAATGTTTAGGCGTCGTCCATTAACTTCGCATCTCAATCCCCTCCTGGCCTCGTTGCTAGAGAGCGTTGTTACTTAGGGAGCATTTGGATCCTTAGCAAGAATAGCTTATAGCATAGCCGGGCAAGGTTAGACGTTTGGAACTGTTAAAATATGTTAGCTTTTGTGTGCCAGCTAGCTTGGGTGGGCTAGAAAAACCTTGCTGGCTCAGGAGAGCTAGATCGGCTCACTTCCGACGGCAAACTTCACATAGTAGTAACATAGACTAGTAACATATGCATGTTGTACTAGTCCAAGTTACTCACCACTATGACCAGCCTAAGCAATGTAACCAAACGCTCCTTAATTACTCTGCCTTGTTATCTCCCCCGGAAACCCAATGCATGGAGCGCAACTACGCGTTGATCAGTCAAGAAATCAAAGTCGACTTGCATGCGAGTTAATACGTGGCCCTGCATGGTAGCTAAAATGGCATCTCTTAGTTGTTTGGATTAATTGTTGCGTTTAGAGACAGAAATCAGGGCTTTGATTGGAGGAATGACTGGTCAAGTTTCTCCTTCTCCTCCAATCTGCTTGCACCTTGGTCCCGCTGCACCTTCTAACATGACTTATTACACCTAGACGGAGGGAGTCGTACGAGATACGGTGGCACGCTGACTTAGGTCGAATACAAGTGCCCAAAATTGTGTGCATGTTATAATAAGGACTCACTTAAAATAGTACGTGAGCGAACAGAGGGATCAATTGGACAGTGTTCCCGAGTAGTAGCGAGATGTGTGAGGTAAGATACATCGCTGGCGCTAGTAATTTTTCTTATTAATTTGTTTGTTTCACCCTCTGACTGGTGGGACCCAACGTACTACGTGGAGAGACGTAAGGTGACTAAGGCTGCATTATTTCTGCACCACTGTGGATAGTCTTACCACCAAAGCCACATGACACGATTATGATTTAAATTCCAATGACTCCCACACACACAAAAAACATGGCATGCTTGTCACACGAATGCAGGAATGTATAAAAGGTTATTTTCCTCTCGTTGAACATAACGGGGGGGTTGTGTAGCTGGTTAGCCTGTTCGCTCATCAAACTTGAGGTCTCGGGTTCGATAACTACACTTGAGCATAATTCGTGCCAGGAGGATTCTTTGACTGGTCAAAATGGATGGATACGGAGTTATACGATCTCGTAGTGACCGTATAATCACCTCATCACGTATAAGCTGCAGCCTCGGCGCTTGTTTTCTAGGGTTTGCACTCTTCACACTCTCTAGTATATATATACACATTGGAGTCTCAGTGCTTGTAGTTGCTCTCTTCACACTCTCTCACCCTCTCCAGATCTAAACAAGACTTCGTTGGCCTCTCTCTCTCCCCTCACTGCTGGTCTGCTTGTAGTTGCTCTCTTCACACTCTCTCACCCTCTCCAGATCTAAACAAGACTTCGCTGGCCTCTCTCTCTCCCCTCACTGCTGGTCAAAGAGCCGACAGGATCCGTTCGCCGGGAAGGGAAGGAGGCTTAACGCTGTCGCCGTCGGCGAGGGAGGGAATCCACTACGGCGCAGCTGTTCACTTTCACCCAGCGGCGGCGCGGGAGGGCCTCCGACCCCTTCTTCTTCGCCACCGTACATAGTGTGGGTCGAACGGCCTCCGGTCGCCCACCGAACCACACCCCAAGAACCTTAAGGTATAATTTACTTATTCCACACGCATTGCTCTAGCTGCATGTGGGCTTTTCCCGCTTCTGCACTCGAATCTAGATGTTGGATCAAACAGGAAAGTAGTGGGGAAAGTTGTATACCATGAATCTAGGACGTGGTTCAAAGAGGAAAGGAATGGTGGAAATAGTGGGAAAAGTTGTATAGCATGAATCTAGGACGTGGTTCAAAAAGGAAAGGAAGGGGGAAAGTAGTGGGGAAAGTTGTATCGCATGAATCTAAGACGTGGTTCAAAGAGGACAGGAATGGGGGAAAGTAGTGGGGAAAGTTGTATAGCATAAATCTAGGACGTGGTTCACAGAGGAAAGGAAGTGGGGGAAGTACTAGTACAGACTGGCTATCCCTGTAAACAAACACCCTCTAATAATGCCGCTGGAAAATTGATGCAATGCCACAGTTAAAAGCAAATTACATCTTTAACAAAATTTATTGTTAATATAATCTCTCTGTTAATATAAATCAATGCCACCGTTTGAGAAATGCTATTGTCTTGCTTTCTTTCCCATTTAGATAAGGTAGATGCTTCTTTTTGTTGGCTTTTGTGTCATCCACCGTTATTGACCACTAGTTGTTTCCTTTGCACCTTTGTGTAAACAGGGTTATCTACTTCACCTCGTTGCCATTGTGACCTTTTGTTGCAGTGCTCAAAACACTTTTGTTTTAAGAGTGTTTTGTGCAGTTCAACCAAAACGTCACACCGACAACGTTGCTTGATCTTAGTGGAACTACACAAGAGGAGATCTTACTTCCTATCCGTGTTGGCAAATTTGGTTCAGATCTTCTTCTTGTGAGTTGTTTGAATTCCGCGTCATGAGAGGTCAGTCCTATCCTTCTTTCACATGATTCTGCAGTGTGCTTTCATATGTTGTGCTACTTGTACGGTAATGTTGCTTGATTTTAGTGAACTGCACAAATGGAGACAAGACTTCCAATCTGTATGTGCACCGTAATATCCCATTGAGGTAAGATAAGGGTATTTCACAACTGTTGGCCTGTATTTTGCCACTTTCATCAGAAAATTAATGTCATTGTTTAGTGCTATACTTGTGCAACCTAATTGACATGCCAAATCTTACGTTGAAGGCGAAGCTTGTCTGTTGTTGAACCAAGTGATGAAGGGGAAGAACAAGCGGAAGAAAAACAAAAATCAAATCTTGGTGCTGTAATGAAGCACTAGAACTGTGATGACACAAGTAATGATATAGTTTTGCATCTTAATTTATTGCTATGGCTGGAACGAGCAATTGTTTTGCCACTGATTTGATGCCACTCTTAATGTAATACGTAATTATCTCTACTTGTGCAAATAGGGATCTTCTTTGAAGATACCATATATTTTAGTGGAACTGCACAAGAAGATGCTGGAAACATTAATCTAATCGAGGAGTATATAGTAAGCATGGCCACCATAGTAGATAGCAACAGATGGTTCCGGAGAAGTGCTTCATCTGTATGCTCTACACAATAAGCCTCCTGACAAAGGTTGGTACTCGCCCACTAATTTCATCCATATGATTGAGCTTTGTCATCTCTGTTGGTGTTGTGCTGCTGTTTAGATACTGTCATCAAAAAGTGGTATTGTCCTTGAGAAGTGCTTCATCTGTGCTGTTTTAAATATTTCCTTTCCTTTTTTTCGAGCAAACATGGATGCTAGCATTTAGTTATCCTTTTGTCTTTGCACAACAGGATCATCCTCCTCTGAAGAAGAATATGGAGTATGTGAAGTGACTAGTTCCAATTATGCTAGGATGAAGAAGCCCTGTCTATCTTCTCATCAGAAGGAGCAGTTGAAGGATGGTTACATTACCCCCCACAAGACCAAACTCAGCTCAGAAGGACTGACAAATCTCCATTTTCTTGCTGTGATGCGCGAGTACAATGTTGTTCTAGGATTCTTTCCGACGAGTTCCATTTTTGTAAAAGTGTTCTCTACATGGACCATGTTGGTGCCTGTTTAAACTATCAATTCATAGTACAGTTTGCTTTATACTAATCACTTTTTTGTATTTGTGCAAACAGGGGTGCTCAACTTGATTTCAATGGGAACTGCACAAATGTTCATGAATACATCGAATCATTCATTTCCACCACAAGAAAGTAGGTGCCGATAAGTTCAAGGCGTTGCAACATATAAGGGCAAAATCATACAAGCTACGCGTGAATTTGGTTGATTTTGGTGGAACTGCACAAAAAGAACAACTGGTTTATTTAGCACGAGGTGCCATGTCAATGTCCGAACTGATGGCAAACCCTGCCCATTCCACAATCGTAGGCATTTGATATTTTGGAATGGGAAAACCTTGTCAAATTTTGCTCATTGATTTTAGCAAGAAGACATGCGTTTGATATTTTCGAATGGGACGCCCTTTGCTACAGCAGCGTCGATCCATTTTTTCTTTATTCTTTAGTTGAGAAGTAAATATTGGCTCTAAGATGTGAATCGCTGAGATGCATAATCATCGATTGTTTTGAATGTTCTCTATGACATGTGAATCGCTGTGATTGCAATGTACAGGAACGCTAAAAAGCTGCTCAAACTCTTTGTACTCCTTCTGTTCCTTTTTACTTCGCACATTGTCCGGTAGCATACAACTGAAGTGCTCAAGTTCTCTAGCAAATGACTGTATCTCATGAGCTTGCTCAACCACGGAGCGCTCTTCAATCAGCCTGTAATCATAGAATTGCTCCATGATGTACAACTCAGTGCCAGCAACCGGAGGGTAGCAGCGGTGGCCTTACTTCGACCCGAGCGGTGGCGACCTACCGTGTTCTACTCTTCCTCGTTTTCTGTGTGGCGCGACCTCGTTGGCAGCGGGGCGGGGCCTCGGCGGAGCCGGCGATGTCCTCTATCTCGTTGCCGGCGGGCGGCGCCTCGGTGGAGAGGGGGGAAATCCTCCCCCTCGTTGCCGGCAGGGTGGGGCCTCGGCGGAGCCGGCGGTGACCTCTGCCTCGTTGTTGGCGCCACGGGGCCTCGGCGTAGCAGGGCCACGTCGATGCCAGCGGAGCGGGGACTCGTCGGAGCCGGCATTGTCCTCTGCCTCGTCCTTGGTCTCGCCAAACAGCGCCTCGGCCGCTTCATCGCCCTCTTTGTAGGCGGCCGCAGCCTCCGCCACCCACATGCGGTACCGCCAGCGCTCGAGGCGGCCCTCGCGGGCGGAGCGGTACAAGTCGAGCAGCGCCTCCTGCTCCGCTCGCTCCGCGGCGATCTGCTCCACCGCCTGCAGGTGCTCCTGCAGGAGATGGTGGTTGTAGGCGGCGTCGGCCTGCGCCTCCCGGAACTGCTCCTCACGCTTCTGCCTCACCGTGTCCATATATTGGGCACGGGCCTCGCCGATGGTCATGGTGCAATGCACCGGCGGGGATGGCGCGGAGGAGGGGGTTGGCGCCGGATCGTCGACTACCAGTCGGCAGCAATGGCTGCCATCTCCTTGTGGTCCATCGTACGCCTGTCCCGAAGAGCGCTGGAGCGCGAGGAAGCCATGGTGGGCAGTAGTGGTGTGGACAGGAGAATAGGAACGTATGCGGATGACTGCGGCTATGGCCGGCGCAGCAATTTATATAGCAATGGTGGGCGGTGGAGGGATGGACGTGTGGCGCCGGAGTAGCCGCCTCGGCAACCGCGTATCATTAATGTGGGTGGCAGAAGGACGGACGACACTTGTGTCGTTTGAAGGCGGAGCAATCGCATGCACCGGGAAGCGGGGCGGGCGGCGCTAACCGTTTCGGGCAGAAAGCGTGCGCGGGCGAGGGAGGCGGTCTAGGTGGGCCAGGGCAGTCAGACTCGTGCTTGGCAGTGGGTCAGTCCAGCAGCCGGACATGTTGGCTCGCCAGCTACCTCGCCGAGCTAAGCGACGACAATCAGACGATGGACGTAGCTTCCGACCAGGAGCAGGCGCCACTGTCCAAGCCGGTTCATGCCGTGTTCACCATAGAGCAGGTGCGGCCGCACTTCGACGCCCTAATGGTGGAAGAGCTACCAGCGCAGGAGGACCTGTGCTGCAACCTCCGTCTCCTCAACGAGCACCGGTGAACAAGCGAACGACAATGCCGTCGTGGACATGTGGCCCTATGATCCTGGCTTCCCGAATGAGCAACGGGCGCTGTATTAGACCATCCGTAGGGACGTTAGGCCCTCTCCGTCGTCCTTCGAGTTGTTGCACTCGCCGTGGCGCCGCCGTCTCACGTTGTCAACATGGTCAACGGACATGAGGATGAGGAGATGACTTTACTTGGAGAGGATGACAGCAAGTGCCTCCTTATTAGTATATAAAACTATAATTTTTTTGCTTCCTCCTGGTTTCCTGACATCACGGTCCCACACCATTGTGAACCTATGTAGTCAATAAACGAGAGAATTGCACAAGAAGCGGCCGACAGCTGGGACCAAGCATCTCGAGCAGTATTTGTGTTTTTGAGGTGTGAGCACTGCAGGGTTTTTCTTGAGCGATGTTTAGCCTAGATATTAATTTTTCTCCTCTGAACAACAACGAAAACATCGCTGCAGCTATTAACTGGGCGGGCTGTGGCCCGTCTAACCCAGGCCAGATATCCAGCCCAGATATTAATTTTTTTCAAGCTGAAAATGGCTAGCCCAGCTATACTTTTTTTTCAGGAATACCCAGGCAAGGTCAAGTTGTTATTCTCCGCCCCGCTGGGCTGCAAATCTTTCCTAGGAGGGATGCATTAGGCTTAACAAGAAAATGGGCATTAAGAAATAATAAATGGGATGTAACTATAAAAACTGGGCAGTAACTATAAAAAATGCACCAAACACGTAATTACTTTATAAAATATTATTTTTGGATATTGAAAATTTTAATTTCATTAATTGTTGCATGCGCAATGTTTCGTTGGATTTTTATGTAATATAAATTTATATTGAAATTGTATTTAATCTGACTAGAAATTTCGGGATAAAAATATTTCGGATCCCATCAATATGTGGGAAATTTTATTGAATTCTATTTTGAACGGTTGGTTGAAATGGGCTGTACTTTTAACAAACTGTAAATGGGCTATAGTAAATTCCATTAGAATTCAAAAATTGGCTTCACATTCTTACAAATCACAAATGGGCTATAAGTTCTCTGCCACACACCTGTGGCCTTACTAAGATGACGCGTCCCCTCAAAAAAAAGAGAGTTGACGCGTATGCAAGGCTTTGTCAACTTATAGTTAGCACACGGTTCTAGCAGCAGTGGCCATTGGATGTCCACCCAACGGATGCCGTGCTTCTTCTTCAATCTCGGATATTCTAGCTTCAGCCGCCCAAAAAATTATTCCTCCCCCTAACATCTGGGGCGCACCGTTTCGGAAGCTGGCCTGTGGGCCTACTAAGTTGACGGGGACAGAGTGCTTTGTCAACTTAGTCAATATGAACGATTCTAGCTCCAGTGACCGTATGATGTCCATCCAACGGCCGTAGTGCTTCTTCAACCTCTGGTCTTGTTGCTCCAGCCGCCCAAAGCAGCGCCGGTCGTGCCGCATGCTCCTGCCTCCCGTGGCCGGCTGTGCTGCCGCGGAGGCCTCACCGCCCCCTACTATTCCCACCGCTGGCCAGGCCCTGCGGCGACGGCAGCCTCACACCGCAGCCGAACCAGTGAACCCTCGTACTCCTCTCCGCGCGGGCTTTCACTGCCGCGTCTTCCACGGCTCCGCGTCGTCCCCTTCCTAGGCCTCGCCGTCGTCCACCGCCCTGGTGCTCTTGGCGCGGCGTGGTCAACGTGGTCAAGGAACGACTTCCATCGGAAGAGTACTGTACGTGGAGAGGCTGACAGCTGGGTCCATGACGGCCGCAAGGAAGTGCCTCCTTATTACACGCAAAATAATTATTCCTCCACCTGACAGCAGGGACCCACCGGATGAGCAATTGTATTTCGCGAAAAAACAATTCCCCCTGACTGCTGGGACCTACCAGCTACATCTTCGCACGCAAGGAAGTGCGTCCGGGCAAAAAAATGATTCGTTCCCTGACTGCTGGGACCCACCAGCTACATCTTCGTACGCAAGGAACTGCCTGACAGTGGGACCCACTTGGTCGAAGCGTACGTAGCGTTGTCATTTTGGTCGCGAATGTGTACGTACATACTGGTCGATGTAGAGGCCACACGTGTCGTAGTAGAGGCGCGCACGTAGCATGTACACGTACGTACAGCGGCTAGTGTGCAAGAAAGAAAATACGGCCACGTACATACATACGGGCAGGGTCTCGTACGCCTACTCGCGCATACGTACGGCTAGGGCTCGTGTACATGGCTGGGTCAGAACAGAGAAATAGTGTCATCGTCGTGTTCATGGGGAGCCAACCGCCTGGGTCGGAACGAAATGCGTCGTCGTGTTCATCGGGAGGGCTTGGACGGAACAGCCGATGGAAACGAGGCCTGGCGTACCGCAAAACGGAGGAAACAGCCTTGTGTTCGACTGGCCGCGTTCGAAACGGGATCCTGTTCATCGGAGGGGTCTGGCGTACCGCAAAACGGAGGAAACGGACCTCCTACGGTCGAAACGGTGGTACTGTTGATCGGGAGGGGTGTGGCGTACCGCAAAACGGAGGAAACGGACTTGTGTTGGAGCGCTACGGTCGAAACGGGGGTCCTGTTCATCGGAGGGGTGTGGCGTACCGCAAAACGGAGGAAACAGACTTGTGTTGGAGCGCTACGGTCGAAACAGGGGTCTTGTTCATGGGAGGGTTGTGGCGTACCGCAAAATGGGACTCCACGGGGTACTGTTCATCTCCACCGTCGACCCCCTCCAGCCTCCACGGGATACTGTTCATCCACCGTCGACCTCCTCCAGCCTCCACCTGCGACTGTTCATCCACGGGCTCCTGTTCATCCAGCCTCCACCACGCGCTACTCCACCGGCTACTGTTCAACCAGCCCTCTCCACGGGCTCATGTTCAACCACCCCTCCACGGGCTACTGTTCATCCTGCCCTCCACCGTCTACTGTTCATCCTGCCCTCCATGGGGTCTTGTTCATCCAGCCCCAACCAGCTCGAACGAATGGGGTCCTGTTCATCCACCCTTGTCGGAGTAAATGGCCACGAGTAGCCTAACCGACTCCCCTGGCTCTTCAAAAACTTACCAGGCCAATCGAGCCTTCAAGCATCCAGAGCACGGGGCCGCCTTCCTCTGGCCGGCTATCACCAAGGCCGACTACCAGAAGGCGACCCGGCCTCAAAAACCTTCCCGAAGAGAGCTACGAGATGGCCGACTCCAGGAAGCCGGCCCCAAGAGGACCGACTCCCAGAAGCTGGCCATGAAGAAGGCCGACTCCCAGAAGCCGGCCAAGGCAACACCCTCAAGGGTTGCACCCACATAACGGTGATGAGACAGGGCGTGGCTACAGTACAGCCTGCCACCCCTAAATCCCGGAGCATGCATGGCCACAGTGCGCCGTACGGGTCAGCCATCCCCCGTCCGGCATGGCACTGTTGCCATGTTGACCGTGACGTCACCCACGACAGGCGCCAGTACGGCCCGCGGGTGGCGGGCCCCTTAAGCCAGAGAGACGCTCGAAGGCGGCCAGGCCTCCCCTAGTCGGCCTGAGGCGTAGCCGGCTCCCAATAGCCGGCTACCTCCCTCCCTCGAAGTATGTGCATCATTAAGGAGACAAGACGAGGTGAGGCTACAGTGAGAGCCCGCCAGGCGGCGGCACTATAGCCACACTTACCTCAACAAAGCCCTCGTCATCAGGGGCGAGCCAACAGTAACCAGCCGCCGACAAGGCCCCCAGGCGGTGGGACCGGCCTGTCGACCAAGAGGCCGACAGTCGGCGGGACTCACCAGTCAGCGGGCCCCAACAGCCGGCGGAGAAGCTAGCGAGCATAGACACTGACGGCTGGGACCCGCACCCAGTCGGATTACCATTGTATCCCTGGGGGGTAGGCCTATATAAACCCCCAGGGCACCCATGCAAAGGGTTGATCTCTAAGAAAGTTTTAGCCACCACATAGAGGGAAGAGGAGAGCTAGCCTAGCCTCGCCACCACCGCCCCGGCCAGCCCTCTAGGCCCCCCGCCTCCCACCCTGAACCCTAAGATAGATAGTGAGGTACCTCTCCGGCGAGCCCCCGTCCCCGCTGCGGGTGGTTCTTCCTTAACTCTGGTGAGCCCCCCAACCCCTGAAAATCGGCTGACCCAAAAGTTGATTCAGTCGACTGAAGTGTGGCTTAATCAGAGCAGAGCAGCAGCACGAGCGAGGGGGAGAGCAGCAGGAGCAGCAGCTGAGCGAGCGAGCGATCGAGCGAGAGCCGGAGCAGCAGCAGCAGCACGAGCGAGCGAGCGAGAGCCGGAGCAGCAGCAGCAGATCCGGCTGGTATGGACGCCGCCGCCGAAGGGGCCTCGCACTGGGGGAGAGCCGCTGTGGAGATGTCTCCCGCGGCGCCGGCTTCAAAGTAGCCGCTCCATGGGGGTGCGGGATGGAGCACCATCGGTGCCGGGAGATCGAGTTAAGTAGAAGGTGCGATGCGATGAGTGTACAACCTCTTTGGTGGCGCCGAGTAGGCCTCAGCTTCGTCCGAGGAGTCGGTGAGGATGTTGCGGTTCCGGTGGAGCAGGTTAAGGCGGCGCTGTGGGGATGGAGCAGCCGCAATAGATGAGGCGATCGTTGGAGCAGCTCCTTGGAGGTGGAGGACGGGGCGGCTGAACCGGCGGGACGGCGAGATGGACGACAGATCCTCAACCGGGGAGGTGGACGAGGGACGTCGAGCTGTTGCGGTGGACGACGTCGTCGGGGAAGAGGCTCCGGCTGGGCAGCGGTGACGTGGCGGACGGAGGAGGGTGGGGTTTCGCGGCTGGAGCGGAGAGGTTATGGCGGCCTGGGATTTCGAATGGCGAGAAGGGGGCGATGGGAGGGGGTAAAGCATGACTTAGGGACGCGCTTGTCCAAAATGTAGGGTGTGTTACAAAAGTACCCCCCACCAATTTGAACTAGCGGCCCTTTTGGCTCAGGGTTAGAAGGGGGATTTCGCGTGTCGGGATTTGGCAGCTGGAGGGAGTTTTCGCGCGCGTTGTAATTTTGGGATAGCAAGGCGCGGGTTGTGAAGGCGCCAGTTTTGGGAGCACGATATCTGAATTTTCGGGATATAACAAGACGCGGGTTGAATTTTAGGGACAAGCCTAACGTGTAGTAATATTGTACTTGTACGTACCAAATCAATTCGCACTTCCCTCAACCAAAAAGAAAACGAAAAAAATAAAACTATTCACACCACACAAAGAGAGAGTCTTGCCCCGTTTTACTATACAAATGCTATTCAAAGCTACTCCCTCCTTCCATCTATATAGGGCCTAATGCGTTTTTCGATGCTAACTTTGACCAAATATTAGAGCAATGATATATGACATGCAACTTACACAAAGCACACCGTTAAATTCGTCTGTGGAAGGTTCTTTCAATGATATAATTTTCACATTGTGCATGTCATGTACTATTAATCTTGTGAATAGTCAAAGGCGGTCTTAAAAATCTCATTACGCCCTATATAGATGGAAGGAGGGAGTATGAATCCATGTTATGTCCGATTAATTTTTTTCGCTTGCTGTATAATGCAGGTAACCTACTCATACCAACATTTTAGTGCATTCCAAATGTCTATACTACCGCTGCAATTCGAACTAAATTTGAATTCGTTTCTCTATTTCAATAAGAATCTACAATCATGATTGTTGCCAACTTCAACCATCATAGTTTCCTTGCTATCCGCCAGATATAAATCGGACGGCCTATAATGCAGGATGGCAGGCACACCATCATCAATAACTACGTTTTTTTATAAGAGTAGAGATAAAATATATTTAATGTAGTATAACATGTTCATAACCACACCATGTGTATCACCGTTATATATATTCACACATGCGTCGGTTTGAAACACTATGATAAATTCTTCAAATATCCGAATTCGCTTTTTATAATGAAGTATATATGATCTCTATTCGTCTTTTACACCCACACAACCCTCTTATCTTTGTAGCTAGCGCTAACTTTCTCTTGTGCATGCACACGCCCGCATCCCTCTCACCCTCCCTCGGCATTCTCTAGCTCCATCGCGCAAATTCGTCTTTTCACTTTAGGTCGTCCACCCACGGTGTGTGTAGGCCCCCCAGCTCCTTCTTTACGACACACATCGATCGATATGCCTCTCTAGCCAGGTGTGCCTAGCACAAACACAAGCATCCCCTCTTCTCTTGTCACTGTCCATGCCTCACTCCCACCACTCTTTTCATCGTTCTCGTACTCGCACACTCCTCCCCCCTCGATATAGTATGACTCTCGTACCACCTCCTACATGCATCCCTCTCTCTCGATCCTTCTCCTTGTGCCTCATTTGCTTCTAACACACACATGCATGTATACCGATCGATCTCCCAACATATACCTAGATCGACTTTAACTACCCCCCCCATCGATCGACGTACCTCACAAGCTATGTCTCTCCTTTCTCTAACAAAGGGCGATTGATCTTCCTATGTAGTTACGTCTGCTTACCACAGCCACATCGTCCCCCCCATCATTCGTGCATGCCTCCTGACCCGTCTCTCACACGCACGTGCACAGACAACAAGCAGCCATCTCCTCTCTTATTGATATTGCGGGCGTGCCCTTCGTTTGTCTAGCAAGCCTATCCCACCATTTGTTAGAAGCAACTCCACTACCACCCCCTCCAACACTCTAGCTCTGTCTCTCTCCCAACCTTATTCCTCTCCTGCACATATGCATGGATGCCGATCGATCTCCCTTAATACATGAGGCAGATCGATCTCCTTAATACATGAGGTAGGCCTCTCTCCTCCTCCACACATATACCAGCCATTGTACCTCTATAGTTAATTGGGCCTCCCTCTTCCCCCACCACACACCGATAGTCGAGCACTGCAGGTAGGTATCCATGCCACAGAGACAAACTACACATGTCTCATCTCACGTTCCAGTAGGCCATCCACTCTATATCTTTGACGTGGGCACACACAAATTCGATGGCACTCTTTATCAATCGCGCGCGCACACACACACACATCATCCCTCTCTTCGATTCTATGGACACCTCAAGCCGATGATACCTCCACTCTCTTCTCGTGGATTGCCCCCTCTATATATATGTTATATCCAGGACTCTATTTCACACACATTGCATATGTTACATTTTTTGATTGACCCCCCCCCCAAAAAAAACTCTCAAGAACCCACACACTATATATCTCTAGGTTTGTATCTCTCTCACACAACCCCACGTAGGTGGTGTATGTATACAAGAAGAGAATAGGTGCACCGTGCACGTACTCACGCTTCGTGCCCACCCATACCCGCGCGGGTACACGGTGGAGCTCATTTCTTTACGAAATGGCAGCCCACGTGCTAATTTGAACGCATGTAGCGGTTGTTTACCTAGGGAGGTCGTGTACCACGCGTGCACGAAACAAAGTTCGACTTGACGCGTTGCCGCATTATTTTTAAATAAAGTTATAGCGCTCAATGGCACGTACACAGAATATAAAATGATTTTTATGGAAAAAAAAGGTAGTCCGCTCACTATATACAATGGAGCCTGCCTGCCTGGTTTGTCGCTCTTCAGAGTATCTCACACAAGGCTGCGGTGGCCTCTCTCTTTCTCATCGTTGGTCACTGATCCGGCCGCATCCCGTCCGCCGGGGGAAAGGGAGTGCGGTGGCCTCTCTCTCTCTCTCACCATTGGTCACTGATCCGGCCGCATCCCGTCCGCCGGGAGAAAGGGAGGAAGTGCATCGTTTCTCCGTTTGACGGCGCCAAGGCAGCACGTCCCGATCTGCGGTACACGTCATTCTCTCTGACCAAGCTCCGGCGCGGCAGGGCCTACGCCACCTGCTCGCAGATTCCGCCCGCCTCCGCTCACCTAGTTACATCCCGACGACCTCCAGGTATCCCCTCCGGCCTTGCTCCACTGCCCGTCTTCCCACGTCGCTGCATGTGGATCTTCCATAGTTCTTTGCCCAAAACGTAGCTCGTCCGACGTACTTTCCATATTGCATTCTCGTCCTCACACCGTTTTAGACAAACACAACCATGTTGTTATCTTCCCTTAGGACAAGGAATATGCTTCTTTTTTGTCGTCGCATATGTCATCAACTGTTATTGGCCAGTAATTGTTTCCTTTCTACTTGTTGCTAGTGCGACCTTTTGGTGAACTGCACAAATCACTTTTTTCTTAAGAGTGTTTTGTGCAGTTGTACTAAAATGTCACACGGGCAACGTCTCTACATTTGAGTGCGACTGCACAAAGGGAGATTGGTTTTGCTCTATCCTCCTCATCCAACTCCGAGCCTAATCTTCTCCAACTAGTTAGTCTTAAGAGAGACTGCAAAGGTGACCGGCTTCTATTTGTGTGTTTATTGTTTCATCAGCAGTCCTCTATTATCATAATCACACTTAATATCTTTGGAACAGGGACGCTCGGCTCTATTTTAGTGGAACTGCACAAAATGATCGACATGTTGCATGCTCCAGACAGCTACTTTTTTCCCAACATGCCTTGTTGATTTAGACAGAGATGGGGGGACGTTGCTGCCAATGAAAGCATGGATCAATTTTAATTTAACACCTTCTCACAACTCTGTCTTCAGTTGTGATGTAATTATTAGCTCTGATCTGCTAATAATTGACATGCATTAGCAAGGAAGTTAGTTTTTTATTGTTTCCGAAAGAGCATCGATGGCAAGACACGCGAAACAAAAGCTGAAAGCTCACACCATTGTACAGTTTCATGTCGCTGGAAAATTATTTGCATAGTACGTCAATTATGTAAACAAATGATGGAAGCTTCATAGCATTGCCAGAAGCCTCTTCATCATCCGGGTCCATGTGCCATGCACAAAATTATACTCCTTCGTTCCTAAATATTTGTCTTTTTACATATTTCAAACGGGCATATTTTAGAGTGTAGATTCACTCATTTTGCTTCGTATATGTACTCCCTCCGTTCCTAAATATTCTATTCGTCTTTCTAGATATTTCAACAAGTGAGTACATACGGAGCAAAATGAGTGAATCTACACTCTAAAATATGTCTATATACATCCGTATGTGCCAGTCCATTTGAAATCTCTAAAAAGACAAATATTTGAGTAGTCACTCATTGAAATCTCTAGAAAGACAAATACTCCGGAGTATATTTAAGAACCGAGGGGGTAGTGCACAACCGCATGGGAGACTCAGCCCGGTCGTTGCGCCGCATTAATAGTGAGTAATGAGCAGTCAAATCATAAGCCCCACATTTCCCACTGTAAGTTGCTCTGAAGAAGCAACCATCAATATGCTCTTCTTTGAATCCGCTCATACTACTCCATCCGTCACTGTTTATACAGCGCGCTTCAGAAAAAAGAAAAAAAATCTGTGGGACCAAGGCGACTAGCGATCAGCCTGAAAAATAGCATTGGTAGTTATAGCACGGCGTCTATTACTAGAGGGAATAATGTGTACACACATGCATGCAGTGCTTCCACCCGGGGTACACACATGCATGCACTTACTCCACTCCGTAGTAGTACAATACATAGAGAGAAAATTGTGGACTTGATTGCGGTTACCACGCCCTAATTAATTGAGAATTAAACCAAACGTGTCTAAAGTTTCTCTGGTGGTGGAAATGCATTGAGAGAAATGCATCATAATGAAGCGCACCCTGTAAACTGTGACGGATAGAGGAGTAGTATGAAGGTGCAAAACCAAGTATGCATATGGCCAGTCGGTCAACGCACCTCCTCTTGGCATATCACTGACATGTGGGATAGGAGTGTGAGCAAACCGGTCTCAATTGACGGCAAAGAGCCAACCCGCCGTTCCTTGAGAGAGACGAGGAGCGAGAACACATAGACGGGATCGCACGGAGGCCAAGATATATTCGAGCATGGTTGGTTGATCGATAACATTCATTACATGTTGGGCTGCCGTTTTCCGCCCTTCTCCAGAATAAACGTGTACTTTATCAGAGATAAAAAATAAGAGTACAAACGCTCCACCATGCGGTTCTAGTAGTAGTACTACTCGTACTACTGCGCTTGGCTCTTCGCCTCTTCATGAAGTCGAACAATGATGGTACTCCGCATGTTGGGTACTACAGTGTATGCCTCTGACAATCTGACAACGAATGGACTGATGCATGTCCACCGAGAGTAGGTTGCATTAGTCAAAAGGCGTAAGCGAGCTTCGCCTTGTCCTGCAAGCTTCTCCTCGTTCTGCGAGTTGACGGGACACACCAAAAAGTAGTGCTAGTCCATACTCCCTCCTTTCCGGTTAATATGGCTTAATCTTTTTTGCGGGTAAATGAGAGAGCTTTATTCATATATAAGCATTCTTAGGACGATCAGCCAAGACACTGGTCACTAGGAAGTGAGGTACCCCGCAAAAAAAGAAGTAGGAAGCGAGGTGTTTCATCAAGCCAGCTCTCGGCCACATTCAAAGTGCAGCAAGCACGGTTCGCACGAAGATGCGCCGCAAGGTTTGCTGACCTATTTACATGCTGAATAACAAAAAAAGAGGAAATATTACCGAGCACTACTATTTGTAACAGGATATGAGCCAGAATTATACGAGAATTGGGGCGAGTGTTCCATGCAATCAACTTCCATTATCACATGCGAGAACCCTCGAAGAGAACCAAATATGTTGAAGATTGCTTTATCACATTTTAAAATTATAATAAGAGTGCAGACGCTCCTCCATCCGGTTCCTAGTACTAGTATAGTACGTACCTTTATAGACTATAGTAGTAGTACTAGTAAACTTTGCGCTTGGCTGTTCGCTTATTCGGGAAGTCGAACAATAATATCACTAGTAGTATAGTGTATGCTTCTGGCAATCTGACACCGAATTAACTGTTGCACGTCCACCGCCTGAGCGAGGGAGAGCTTGCATTAGTCAAAAGTTTCTCCTTGTCCTGCGAGCCACCGCACGCAAGCTTCTCCCGTCCTGCAACCTTCTCCTCGTTCGGCAAGTTGACGGGACACAGCAAAGTAATGCTAGTCCATACTGCCTCCTCTCCGGTTAATATGGCTTAATTTCAAACGAGATAAATACACTGTCTGTCACTGTATATTTGTAAAAATACGGTCAGTGGACTTCATAATATGCTCATTGCGCTCAATATATATATTTTCCGGTGTTTATACGGTCACTAGCTCACCCTGACTGAGTATGTGTGTGCATGCACGTGTAGGTTGAGTACTTGACCGTGACCGTGTGTGTTCCGTCATGTGCTCGAACATGCATGCATTAGGGCGCCGCGCGCCTTTTGCATCCATGTGTACATGTGACTATTGCATACACGTAGGGGGAGTACGTGTAGGGTGTCACGACCGGTTTTTCAATAAAATAATTATTGAGAAACCAATCCCTGTTACGGACCAGCGAGGAAGAATTCCTTCTCACTGATAGACAATACATTGGTCACAGAAGAAAAATACCAGGAGTACTAAATATAATACAAAGTTGAGCAGAGGCTGCCCAACAATTTATTACATGCACGCCGATAAAACAACACGGCGGATAGGGTGGCAAACTACTAACTCACGATAATAACGGTGGTGGAAATATCACTGCAAAGCGAGTGACATGACTCCAGAGTACTACAACTCTTCGAGCGTCGGAGTGAGGCTCGAGAATACTTATTGCGGGTGGCGGAAGCGTAAACGATACAAGTGACCAAAATCCGGGATCGCGCAGGACTGACTGGGACTCCTCTAGGCGTCGGACGCGCTATCAAACTCTTCATCCAAGAGATCGCCTTCGTCAACATCTGGCCAAATCAACAAGCCAGGTGAGTACTATGAAAGTACTCGCAAGACAGTTCGGACATAAGGTATAACAAATGCAAACATGAAGCACATGAATAAGTTAACCAGTGCGATCAGACATAGAGATAATAAATACTGGGTGCCAAGCGAGGGTCTGAATGACGCCTCGAGCGGAAACTGCAGAATAGTAATGCGGGTGCCAAACGAGTGTCTGAAAGACTCCTCGAGCGGAAAATGCGGAATAATAATAATAATACAGGTGCCAAACGAGTGTCTGAAAGACTCCTCGAGCGGAAAATGCGGAATAATAATACAGGTGCCAAACGAGTGTCTGAAAGACTCCTCGAGAGGAAAATGCGGAATAATAATACAGGTGCCAAACGAGTGTCTGAAAGACTCCTCGAGAGGAAAATGCGGAATAATAATGCCACAGTCGGGCGTCGGGGCGACACCACATAAAGGGCTTATAACAGAAAATAAAGACAGTACATGCCACAGTCGGACGTCTGAGCGACATCGCATAAAGGGCTTATATTTAAAGTGAGAAATGAGTACACGCCACAGTCGGACGTCTGCGCGACGTCACATAAAGGGCTTATGTCACAACTCATTAATACAATAGCTCGGAGACATAAATTATCACAAGCATGAGACACAAAATAAAGTTAGTCCATCAACTGGAATAACAATAAATCTGAGATTTTACCGCTTGAGCTTGTTCACCGGGGGCAAGATTTTCACACGGATAGATTTGGATGTAAAGTCTACATTCTGATCATGGACACGATGATTTGGAAAGAATTGACTCTGCAGAGTTTGTACTTAACCACAGCCAACGGATTTCAGTAGTCACGGGGACTAGTTCCGTCTACGGTGTTCTGGAAGGAACACGTCTAACCAGTACACACCCAATTTAACCATCTGAAGCCAGGGATCACCCTCGGCAACATTCAGGAAAAACCCTGAGTCGGGGAGGCTACAACCTCGCGTAGCATGGGATCAAATTTCTATACGCGCGCTATAAGGGGGTGCCCCCCCTCTCGGTCCCAACCGGAAACACCCATGCCCCCTGACCGAATGACTGGCTTTAATCCTGGGCCAAGGTACCATCATCCCGGCCTCTCTGTTAGGTGTGTACACGGAAAGAGGTTACCAACTTACTAAACCGTATCCTGGCAATGAGACATGTGGTAGCACGGAAAGGGGAAGGGACGATAACACGGCTCCAACCATGTTAACGTCGGGAAAGTCGGATGACACAAGGCTGGCATGCTACAACAGTACCACCTTGCTGCCCTTCATGTCACCACATGATTAGGCCACCTCTCATCAGAGGTCATCGCAACTTTGGAACATGCGGGAAAAGATTGATAACGTGGCTCCAACCACGTTAACGTCGAAGAAAGTCGGATGACGCAAGGCTGGCATGCTACAACAGTACCACCTTGCTTCCCTTCATGTCACTACATGATTAGGCCACCTCTCATCAGAGGTCATCGCAACTTCGGAACAACCGGGTCGTTGCCTTACAAGCAACGAGGTACTTATCGACACTTACATGCCACGCACAAACTTTCACATGAACATGCAAAACATCTGCCATATCAAATGTTCAAACATGCTTGCCTGGTTCGGAGAAGTCGGAGTCTAGCTCGGCGAAGTTCGCGGCTCCGTCCCCTCTCCCGGAACCTACGGCAATCACGAAACGGGGTACTAACGTGAAAACCAACACATGCACAGAAACTTTGCCAAATATTTTTCAAATAAATCCCATAAAAAAACTAGACAAAATTTGGAGATTGACAGAAAAAGAATCACTCAAAAATACCTTTTCATTAAAAAGTTATAAGGGTTTCTGTCCAGGGACCTTTCTGTAATGAAACAGAAAATTTCCAGGGTTTTAACTGAGAAAACAGAAAACACTTCGGCTGGGAATGCGCAAGCGCAAAGAGAAAACGTACTTTGCCCGAAGGCGCCAACAGAAAACGGTTCGGGGAAATAAAACAGAGGCTAACACGCGGGGCCCGCATGTCAGGTTTGAAAGCTCGCCGGCGCCCGAAGACGGCGGTGGACGCCGGCGTCGAACCACGGCGAGTTAGGGGAAACGGAGGGTACCAAGAGCTTCAGTGCCTTCTTCCGCGTCGGTGGGTGGTGGACTCGTCCAACGGGGAGCACCACGTCGACGGCGACACTATCTCCGGCGGACGGCGGTTCGGGTGAGGTTGGGGAACTCCGGTGGAGGGCTGCAAAGTATGAATTGAGGCGCGGGTCAGAACGGGTGATGCAAGGAGAAGCTACTGGCAAGAGAATGGGGGCTGTGGAGCACACACGGGGCCAAATCGGGCTGGATCCCGTGGCGGATCGCGGCGGCCGGAGTCGAGGAAGAAGACCTCCTCGGGGCTCTTCCAGTGGCTAGGCGTGCTCTAGGGGAAGTGTAGGGCTGGTGGGTGCTCGAGTTGAAGCTCGGGACCCCTATTTATAGGCAGATCGACGGGGTGGCCGTGAACGGAGAATCTCCGGCGAGCGATTACGGCGGAGCAGTGGGTTGGCAGAGGGTTGGAGCGGTCGAGCAGAATCAGTGGGTGTTATGGGACTCGTTTTGCAGCTAAACGGAGCTGGCCCTGGCGTAATGGTGTCTGCCCACGGTGAGGTGACCGCACGGGCTCAACGGTGGCAGAGAGCGCGCTCCGCACCCTGGGGTTCACGACGAGAGCGGCAGCGCATTTGGGGGAGTGGACGGCCACGCGGCGGGCTCCGGTGGTTTGGGCGGCGCTGGGTGGAGTCGGCGGCGCCGTGTCTCCCGCTGGCGCCCGCAAAGCCGCCGGCGGCGTCGGTCACGGGGCGGCGCACCTTCTGCTGCTCGTCGCCGACGCCCGCAAGATGCCAGGCACTCGTGCGGTGCAGGAACAAGAGGGCGAGGACGAGGAGCAAGGCGACGCGATGCACTGGCGAGATCGATGCCCGTCTCTGAAGAAAACGACAGTGAGCACTGACTAAACTCTGAAGTTAACTGAAACTTGACAGTGACCAAGCATTGCAGGTGTTCGACAGTAGGTTTTGGTAAAGAGATAAATTTTTCTGGAGCTGTAACTTGGTGAGATGATCACTCAAAGCACCCAGGGGCTGCATGAATTTACTTGGAATTTTTGGAGAAAGTTTTGAATGAATTTCACCAATTTTGCCAAATCTGGTCCAAACTTGCAGCTGATGTAGTTTGAAAATTTTGAACTGGAGACCAGTGGATCTTCATGGTTCTAGGTTGAGGGTTCAAAGGACTAGGAGGGGAAAGAAGTTTGGTGGTAAAAGTCCAAACAGAAAATGGAGTTCCTTTGTAAATCTCCAAGAGGTAGAATAGAAGGCAGAAAAATATTTGAATGAAATTTGAATGGAAAAGATCACATGAGGAGGTTCAACTTGCTGGATTTGATGCAATTCATGATCCAAAGGTGAGGGAAGGGTTAGGAGAGAGGATTTGCACTAATGCCATGGCAAGAAGGAATAGTTGAAAGTGGCAAAGGACTTTCCAAAAGCCATAGTGCATTTTCAAAAATATTTCAAAGGTTATTTTCTCAAATGAAAAACATTTTGTCTTGAGCCCAAATGAAAAGCAAGAACCCCCAAGGTCAAAGGCAGATCTTGGGTGAATTCAAATAAAAAATTTTGCCATAAAGAAAACATTTGAGAGGGAGAGTTCTCTTGAAGAAATTTTTTTAAATCACTCCCTTCAAGTCAAATAAAAATCTTTTGAAAAATCCAATAAAAACTTGGGTGTCACATAGGGGCCACTAAGGAGCAGTCAAATCACACAGTAAGTTAGTCGGAAGAAGCAACCGTCATTTCACTCTTGAATGACACGTACGCAATATAAAATGGTTGATATGGAGAGAAAAAGAAAACCACTATATATACACTAGCAGGAGCCTAAGCTACAAGCCTGCTTGCTTAGGTTGCTCTCTTCACAAGCATAGAACGACGGGCCTGATCCCTCAGCTGGGGGAAGGGAACAATGTTCTGCGTAGACGCGGTCGACATCGGCGAGGGAGAAAACCCACAGTCGGTGCGTCCCAATCGGGGGTCACCGCGGTATGGGCCGATGCCGCGTCCCAACTGCCCTTCTAGCTACAGCCCGACGTCCTAGGTAGTCCATCTTCCTTTTGGAGCCGGCTTGCTCCACTGCCGTAGCTCCATCTCCATGTCGATCTTTCTCTACTTCTACCGGCTTCTACTTGTGATGAGTTTATGTCTCATGAACTAGTGCCAATACTGTTATTCTTATCACACTTCTTCAATATCTTTGCCATCAGGGATGCTCAGGTCGATTTTAGTGCAACTGCACAAAAGCATCGTATGATCCGAGGGTGCCAGCCGTCTTTCCTTCGACAGGTTCTACCTGGCCAGGAAATTAAATCATGTTTAGGGTTTAGGGTTTAAGTCTTAGTGACCCCATCAGTAGTTTTTCTTTCGTACACGCTCTCACAACTTTTTTCTTTAGTTGTGAAGTAAATATTGGTTATGATCTGTGAATCAAGCATCAGCACACGTGTTAGTTTTCCTTTGTATTTGATGGAATGTTGTAACTGGGCAACCTTGGAATAGGAATGAAAATGGAGTGGAAAGTTTCCGTTTTTCCGGAGAAAAAATGGAAACGGAGAGAAACCAACGTTTTGTTTCGTTGGATCACGCCATCGAGCAAAACCAACGTTTAAATCACGTCTGTCGTGTTCGTGTCTCACCCTCCTCCACGGCTCGACCCCACACGGTCGCTCGGCATGCCACTCACTGCAAACCGAGTATACGATAACTTTCCCGCCTGCTTGTCGATGGATCGCGCCATGGAGTACTAGCACTACTGGAAGAGATTGGCGAGTTGGGGGAGGACAGCTAGCTGTAGCACGGACTCCCAAGAACTTTTTACATGCATGTTGTAGCCGGCTATTGCGACCTTTGAATGCGGAGCAGCCGCGTGCACCCGGAAGCGGCGCGGGCGATGCTCTCTCGGTCGGCGTGCTGCTTCAATGCCGGCGCCAGTGAGAGGTCGCGTCCGCTCTGGCCGGGCATGAATGCGGCACTGACCGTTTCGGGCGGGAAGCACGCGCGGGTGATGAAGAGGGTTCGGGTTGGTCAGGACCGGCCGTGGCAGCGGTCCGGACGTGCGCAAACAAGAGATGTTGTACGTTAATATTGCTGCATATATAATTAACAACGTAAATAATGTGCCAGTTGGACAAATATGATTGGAGATGGAAATGGAATTTTACGTAAACACGGATATGCATGTCTATGTCTATGTGTGTGTGCGCGATGACTCTCGCGACCTGGAAGCGGGGGCGTGTTTTTGATCGAGTTTTCTTTCTTGGTACGTTATAAAATCAGTTTGTCTAATTCACATCCAGATGTTATTTAAGGATATCACATCTAAGCTCCCACAAGTATATAATGTAGCAACAAGAAACAAAAAAACTAGGAAAAAAATAGACCACAAACAGAGTGGACATCAACTTAGATGTGACATAACTATGTCACATCTAGATGTGTCCTAGACAGACCCTTAAAAAATTGTCCGCCAGTTTTCGTTTCTTTTTTCCGGGAATGCGCGTATTCTATTTAAAACCACTGCTATGGAGAGATTTTTTTACTCCATTATAGCCTCTTGTTTGATAGAGTTTCTCACGTCTCGCTCTCTCACCCTCTCCATATACATGCTGGAGGCTCAGCGTTCATTTGCTAGGGTTTGCTATATTCACAGTCTCTCACCCTCTCTTCACCAGATCTAAACAAGACTGAGTTGGCCTCTTGTCTCTCTCTCCCCCCTCACAGCTGGTGAAGGAGGCGTCCGTATCCCGTCGCACCGGGAAGGGGAGGAGGTGCAGCGTTCACTCTATCGCCTTCGGCGAGGGAGGCAATCCACTGCCGGCTACGCTATTCTCTTTCACCCAGCGCCTGTGCGGGAGGGCCACCGACCCCTTCTTCCTCGCTGCCGTACGTAGTGTGGGCAGGTCCGGCCTCCCGCCGCACGCCTTGCCACATCCCGACGACCCTAAGGTATAAGTTTCTTTGAAACCGTCGTTGCTCTAGCTGCATGTGGATCTTTTTCGATCTGTAGTCGAATCTAGGTCTTGGTTCAAAGAGGAAAGAAGGGTGCGGTGGGCTAGAGTAAGAATCTAGGACGTGGTTCAATGAGGAAAGGAGGGGCGGAAAGTAGTATAGACTAGCTATCCAGCCGCTTTGTAGGTCGAAAAGGGAAAAAGGGGGTAACCCAGTACACACATCTGTAAGGAACCGATCTCTTTGTTGAAAAGGGAAAGAAACTGGGGGGTCGGGCAGTTTGTGCAGGACTAGATTTGCTGCCCTCACATAGGAAGAAGGTTCAAAGCGAACAACTATGGGACCAGCGCATATATGCTGCTTGGCTACATACTCTGCATCACCCATTTATACGTGTGGACGCACATGGTGCTCGCATGTCCCATACAGCTATTTTGCTGTTGTTAATCTAAGAATGCCGCCGGAAAATTGAAGCAATGCCACTGTTAAAAGTAAATTATATTCTTTAACGAATGTTGTTTCAAGAGAATGTCTCTGTTAATATGAATCAATGCAATCGTTTTAGAAATGCTACTGTCCTACTTTGTTTTCCATCCAAGATAAGTTAGATGCTTCTTTCTGTCACCGTTTGTTTCATCCTCCTTTATCGGCAAGTAATTGTTTCCTTTTTTGCCTCTGTTAAAACAGGGCTATCGATTCAACTTGTTGCTATTGCGACATTTTGCTTCGCTACTCGAAACACTTATGTTTTAAGAGTGTTTTGTGCAGTTCAACTTGAATGTCACACCGGTGACTTTGCTTAATTTTGGTGGAACTGCACAAAAGGAGATCGAGATTAGTTTCCAGTCTTCGTGGCGAGTTGTTTCAAATCTTGGTCTCAACCACATGATGTGCAGTGTGCTTTGAGATGTTGTGCTACTTGTTTTGGTACTGTTTTAAATAAATGTTGAATTGAAGCTATTGTATTGCTGTCTTTTCCCATTAAGTAGTGAACAAAAATGGGACCAACCCAGACATGATGCTTGTTGCTTTGTTACAACAAATTCAGCATCACCCCCTTTATAAGCCAGTAATTGATGCCACTCTCTGAATTAACTACTGAATCTTATTTCAAAACTGCAACACTTGTTAGGAATTGGCGGGATTACCATTTTTGTGGCCGCATGTTTCATCCTCCTTTATTAGCCAGTAATTGATTCCCTTTTTGCCTCTGTTTAAACAGGGATATCTATTCAACTTGTTGCTATTGCGACATTTTGCTTCGCTACGCGAAACACTTTGCTTGATTTCAGTGCAACTGCACAAAACGAGATTGGACTTCCTATTCGTGTTGGCAGATTCGTATTTTATCTTGTCCGTCTCATGAAAGGTCACTACAGGCCTTCATCCACATGATTGTGCAGTGTGCTTTGAGATGTTGTGCTACTTGTATTGGTACTGTTTTAAATAAATGTTGAATTGAAGCTATTGTATTGCTGTCTTTTCCCATTAAGTAGTGAACAAAAATGGGACCAACCCAGACATGATGCTTGTTGCTATGTTACAACAAACTCTGCATCACCCCCTTTATAAGTAGATTGAAGCACATACTGTTGTTGCGCCCACTCTCCCCTGGAACTGTTTATGCTTTTCGTTAATCTAATGCCGCTGGTAAAATTAAGCAATTCCACTCTCAGAATTAATTAACTACTGAATCTTAGTTCAAAACTACAACACTTGTTAGGAATGGTACTATCCTGCTTTGTAGTTCTTTCTACATGTTTAACCAAGGTATTGTTAAGATAATGTCTCTGTTAAAATGAATTAGTTGCATTGTTTTAGGAATGGTACTTTTCTGCTTTGTCGTTCCTTATACATGTTGAAACAAGGCATTGTTAAGATAATGTCTCAGTCAATATGAATGAATCACACTGATGGAGAATTGCTACTCTCCTGCTGTGTTTCCCATTAAGATAAAGTAGATCAGTAGATGCTTTTCTTCTGGGAGTACAAGTCATCAACCGTTATTTCTCAGTAATTGTTTCCCTTATACCTATTGTTGCTTACAGGGATATCAAAATTAAAGCTCGGTTTTATTCCGACTTCGATTTTAGTTGAACTGCACAAAAGGAGCAATGTGTCCAAGGCAAACTACTGCATTACTGGGTCCAGTTGGTCGTTCCACTTTGCAAAAAGAAGCAGTCACTGTTTGCGCTACATTACAGAAGGAATGACCGAGAAGCTTTACAGAGTATTATTAGACACTAGTGACATGACTAATCTGCAGAGACCATTGGCAATTTAACAACACGTGGAGTGCCCTGGGCAAAAAGTGCCCAAACAAGTACAAGAAGCTACGACAGGACTCCACGATCATAGGCATTACATATTTTGAATGGGAAAAGCTTGTCAAAGTTTAATCATTGATGTTAGCAAGAAGACGTTAGTTTAATATATTGGAATTGGAGAACCTTGTCAAAATTTGCTCATTGATGTTAGCCAGAAGACATGCATTTGATATTTTTGAGTGGGACGCCCTTGCTGTGAGCAGCGTCGAGTGTTTTTTCCTATTCCTGTGTTTAGTTTAGAAGTAAATAGTTACTCTGCTGAGATATTCCTGTGTTAAGAGTTTGTTCTGAATATTGTCTATGTAATGCCAGGCCTTAATTTTGATTGCAAAGTTGAGCTTGGAATGTTGTGGCATGCGGCATCATGAGCTGTTCACCGTGCCTCCTAAGAATAATGCTTCGTATTGTTTTGCATGTCGATCTAATGCCAGTGATTTGCTTGTTAAGAAGATCATCCTCTTTTGTTTTTTCAGTGCTTAAGATGTTCATCGTCTGATGTTTCATTCATAGCCTATACGACAAGTCGGGTAGGTTAGACGTGAAACCATATGATCTTCCGACCAACTCATGATATTAGGCCATGATTGGATCGTCGTTTTCCAACCAAAACCGCTTGTAAAACTGATGCTTGTAAATGAAAGCAGATGGTCTCGGGCGAAGGCACTTGGTTGGTCGATTTCGACTAGTAAAATATCGGAAGTACTTCACACACGATAAAAATGCTGAATGACACTCAGACGATTGCTAATCCAGCCGTTAGCTGTTGTTTCAGCCTTGCCCATGGATGGCATGATACGCACGTCGTGCATGTATCGTCTGGTAATGTCGTCCATATAGCAGTGCTCGTAAAATATACACTGGTCTCTCAAATTACACGCGTAACCCGCTGGTTTTACTTACAGACCTCGGGCCCTCGGTTTCATTACGCCTGTATTTTATGCCTTGTTTTCGATGACGAGTAAATTACACTTGTATGTTAATATAGGTTTGAAATAAACCAGAGCTCCCAAGCGCGGCCTTACCGTTTCATGCCGTCTCAGTTTCTCGAAGGTGCTCATAGGTGTCCGATGATCCTGGCTTCCTGAATGAGCAGCGGGCGCTGTATCAGACCATCCGTAGGGCTCGCGAGGGTCCTTCGAGTTGTTGCGCTCGCCGTGGCGCCGAGCATTGTTAACATCGTCAACGAACATGAGGATTCAGGAGATGACTTTATTTTGACTGGATGACACTAGGGACCCACTAGGGCCATAGCCGTACGTACGCAAGTGCCTCCTTATTATGTACAACTATTTTTTTTTCTTTCTCCTAGTTTCCTGACATCACGGTCCCACACCATTGTCAACCTATGTAGTCAATATAAACGAGAGAATTGCGCAAGGTACGGCCGACAGCTGGGACCAAGTAGCTCGAGCAGTATTTGTGTTTTTGAGGCGTGAGCACTGCAGAGTTTTTCTTGGTGATGATTTCGTTGTTGTTCAGAGGAGAGCAGGGTATTAACTGGGCGGGCTGTGGCCCGTCTAGCCCAGGCCAGATATCCAGCCCAGATACTAATTTTTTCAAGATGAAAATGGCTAGCCCAGCTATACGTCTTTTTGAGGAATACCCAGGCAAGGTCAACTTGTTATTCTCCGCCCCGCTGGGCTGCAAATCTTTCCTAGGAGGGATGCATTAGGCTTAACAGGAAAATGGGCTTTAAAAAATAATAAATGGAATGTAATTATAAAAACTGGGCAGTAACTATAAAAAAATGCACCAAACATGAAATTAGTTTATAAAATATTATTTATGGATTTTGAAAATCTTAAATTTTCATTGTTGCGCGCGCAATGTTTCATTGGATTTTTACGTAATACAAATTTATATTTAATCTGACTAGAAATTTTGGGATAAAATATTTCGGATCCCATCAAAATGTGGGAAATTTTATTGAATTCTGTCTTCAACGGTTGGTTGAAATTATTAATAGTTGTCCTAGCTAGAAAATGGGTTGTACTTTTAACAAACTGTAAATGGGCTGTTGTAAATTCCATTAGAATTCAAAAATGGGTTGTACATTCTTACAAAACGCAAATGGGCTATAAGTTCTCTGCCACACACTTGTGGGCCTACTAAGTGACGCGTCCCCTAAAAAAAATAAGTTGACGCGTATGCAAGGCTTTGTCAACTTATTATAGTCAACACATGGTTCTAGCAGCAGTGGCCGTTGGATGTCTATCCAACGGATGTCGTGCTTCTTCTTCAATCTCGGATATTATCTTCGGCCGTCCAAAAAATGATTCCTCCCCCTGACATCTGGGGCGCACCATTTCGGAGGCTGACCTGTGGGGCTACTAAGTTGGAGTGTACCAAGGGCTTTGTCAACTTAGTCAATATAAACGATTCTAGCTTTAGTGACCGTACGATGTCCATCCAATGGCCGTAGTGCTTCTTCAACCTCTGGTCTTCTTGGTCCAGCCGCCCAAAGCAGCGCCGGTCGTGCCGCCTGCTCCTGCCTCCCGTGGCCGGCTGTGCTGCCGCGGAGGCCTCACCGCCCCCATACTACTCCCACCGTTGGCCAGGCCATCCCTCCACTCACCCACACCCCCTGTTATTCTGCGGCGACGGCAGCCTCACACCGCAGCCGAACTAGTGAACCCTCGTACTCCTCTCCGCGCGGGCTTCCACTGCTGCGTCTTCCCCGGCTCTGCGTCGTCCCCTTCCTAGGCCTCGCCGTCGTCCACCGCCCTGGTGCTCTCGGCGCGGCGTGGTCAACGTGGTGAACGACCGTCTTCCATCGGAAGAGTACTGTACGTGGAGAGGCTGACAGCTGGGTCCACGGTGGCCGCAAGGAAGTGCCTCCTTATTACGCGCAAAATAATTATTCCTCCACCTGACAGCGGGGACCCACCGGACAGGCCACCTTATTTCGCGAAAAAACGTTTCCCCCCTGACTGCTGGGACCCATCGGACGGGCCACCGTATTTCGTGAAAAAAACGTTCCCCCTGCTGTCAGCTCGGACCCACCGGAAGTGCCTCCTTATTACGCACAAAAAAATGAATACTCCCCCTGCTAGCTGGGACCCACCTTGGTGGGAGGCTGACTTGTGGGCCTACTAAGTTGACGGGGACGGAAGGCTTTGTCAACTTAGTCAATATGAACGATTCTAGCTCCAGTGACCGTACGATGTCCATCCAACGGTCGTAGTGCTTCTTCAACCTCTGGTCTTCTTGCTCCAGCCGCCCAAAGCAGCGCCGGTCGTGCCGCCTGCTCCTGCCTCCCGTGGCCGGCTGTGTTGCCGCAGAGGCCTCACCGCCCCCTACTATTCCCACCGCTGGCCAGGCCCTGCGCCAACGGCAGCCTCACACCGTAGCCGAATGAGTGAACCCTCATACTCCTCTCCGCGTGGGCATCCACTGCCGCGTCTTCACCGGCTCCGCGTCGTCCCCTTCCTAGGCCTCGCCGTCGTCCACCGCCCTGGTGCTCTCGGCGCGGCGTGGTCAACGTGGTCAAGGAACGACTTCCATCGGACATGGACTGTACGTGGAGAGGCTGACAGCTGGGTCCACGGCGGCAGCAAGGAAGTGCCTCCTTATTACGCGGAAAATAATGATTCCTCCACCTGACAGCAGGGACCCACCAGAGGGGCCACCGTATTTCATGGAAAAACGTTTCCCCCTGACTGCTGGGACCCACCAGCTACATCTTCGCACGCAAGGAAGTGCGACCGGGCAAAAAAAACCAAAACGATTTGCCCCCCTGACTGCTGGGACCCACCAGCTACATCTTCGCAGGCAAGGAAGTGCCTGACAATCGGGACCCACCTGGTCGAAGCGTACGTAGCGTTGTCATTCTGGTCGCGAACGTGTACGTACATATATACTGGTCGATGTAGAGGCGCGCACGTGTCGTAGTAGAGGCGTGTACGTGTTGTAGTAGAGGCGCGCACGTGGCATGTACACGTATGTACAGCGGCCAGGGTGCAAGAAAGAAAATACAGCCACGTACGTACATACGGGCAGGGTCTCGAACGCCTACTCGCGCATACGTACGGCGAGGGCTCGTGTACATGGCTGGGTCAGAACGGAGAAACAGCGTCGTCGTCGTGTTCAGGGGGAGGCAACGGAATGCGTCGTGTTCATGGGGAGGCAACGGAATGCGTCGTGTTCATGGGGAGGGGTGTGGCGTACCGCAAAACGGAGGAAACGGACCTCCTACGTTCGGAACGGGGGTCCTGTTGATCGGGAGGGGTGTGGCGTACCGCAAAACGGACGAAACGGACCTCCTACGGTCGAAACGAGGGTCCTGTTGATCGGGAGGGGTGTGGCATACCGCAAAACGGACGAAACGGACCTCCTACGGTCGAAACGGGGGTCCTGTTCATCGGGAGGGGTGTGGCGTACTGCAAAACGGGACTCCACGGGATACTGTTCATCTCCACCGTCGACCTCCTCCCGCCTCCACGGGCTCCTGTTCATCCAGCCTCCACCGCGCGCTACTCCACCGGCTACTGTTCAACCACCCCTCCACGGGCACCCCTCCACCATCTACTGTTTATCCAGCCCTCCACACCACAGGGTCCTGTTCAACCACCCCTCCACGGGCACCCCTCCACCGTCTACTGTTCATCCAGCCCTCCACCACACCACGGGGTCCTGTTCATCCAGAGGCAACACTACCGCTCACTGTTCATCCAACCCCCCCCCCCCCCGCAACGCTCACTGTTCATCCAATCGATCGGCTTCAGTTAGCAGCAGTAGCGAAGGAATCGCTCGATCGGGTTCAGTTAACAGCCATCGATCGATCGCTCGGGTTCAGTAACGCATAGCCTGCAGTGCAATCACTCGGGTTCAGTTAGAGCCCAACGCCTCGCTCGGGTTCAGTTAGAGCCAACGCCTCGCACACACGCGCGTACGTGTCCGAGAGAAACGCGCATCGCTCGGCCCCCGACCTCCCACCGTAACCAGGAACTACCCAAAATTTTCCTCCCCCTCGCTTCTACCACGGTTTTTTCCGTCATGGACGGCCCAAAGAATGTCATGCAGCTGCGTCTCCGGCCCGCCCAGGACGAAAAGCCCATTTTCTGTCATGATTTTTCGTCATAGAAGTAGGAGCCCACCACATCTATGATGATACCGGGTTTGTCACAATTATCGTCATAGAAGTGTCATATGTATGACAGAAAAAATTTGTTCGGCCCAAAATGTCACGGATGTGTCTTTTTTTTGTAGTGCATGGACGCGAGAGCTCGACAGTGGCGCGGCGCAGTGATGAACGGGGGCGGAGCCACAGTGGGGCGGACAAACCATGCGGCAGTGGATGCGGGAGGGCTCCAGCGACGAGCGGAGCCTCGACAAGAGGAAGGGGTGTGGCGGCAGCAAGGAGAAGAGGAAGGAGAAAGGCAAAGACGAAGGGAGAGGAGGGCGCGTGTGCGTTCTACCGCCCCCTCCTCCCCCTACTTATAGCCCCCCGGTGGCGGAGCTGAGGGGGTGAGACGTAGGGGGTCGTGGGATTAACTATGCCCACTCCCCCCACGACCCCGTGTTTACCGCACCGTAAAGGCATGTATTAATTGCGCCTGGAAGCGCAACCGTCTGCCTCGGCCGCAGCGGATCCGTGCGCGTGCCGAGGCACTGTAGTGGCGGGCCCCGGCCTGCGGCGACATACCCTCGCGCGCGTGCGCTGGCAGGCCGGCCTGGCCTGCTGGTGCCGCATGGCGGGCGAGCAACGGGCAGCAAGCCTGTCGCCCGGCTGGCACGCCACCCGGCCCGCACCACGACTATTCGAATTCACCAGACGGCCACCCTGGCCACGGCCGGCTCCTAGCAGTCGGCGCCTCCAGAAGGCGGACGTAGCAAGGCTACCAAACCATTCAGAGTAGGAAGCTGCTGAGGCTCCTCGTTTTTTTGGCCGCGGTGCCCCACCAACTTCGGGGACTACTGTCGGAGTAAATGACCACGGGTAGCCTCATCAGCCCCCCATGGTATTTCAAGACATCGGGGCTGGCTGCGCCCTCACATCTCCTGGATGAACGGCTGACTTCCTAGGCCGGTTGGTCTAAGAGACCGGCTGCTAGAAGGCGGCAAGACCATAGAAGGCAGCCACAGTAGGGCCGACTCCTAGCAGGCGGCCCCTCGTTCCCTCAAAGTTTGCACCCACATAACCGATGGGACGGGGCGTGGCAACAGTGCGACCTGCGACCCCCGAATCCAGGGTGAATCGTGGCCATAGTGCGGTGTACCAAGCGGACACCCCTCGCCCGGTGTGGCACTGTAGCTACGCTGCCCGTGACGTCACCCACATCAGGAGGAGCCATGCTCCCACGATGGCCGGTCGGTACGGCCCGCAGGCGACGGGCCTTACCTGTCGGCGAGCCCCAGAAGGCGGCGACACCCCAGCAGGCGGCAGCGGGAGTAGGCCGCCCCCTCCCTCCTAAGAATATGTGTGCCATTAACCAGATGAGACGGGGAGTGGCTACAGTGAGCGCCCACCAAGCGGCGTGACTGTAGCCACACTCTCCCCAACCAAGCTTCCGTCATCGGGGGCAAGGCAAAAGTACGAAGCGGTCGGCATGGCCCGCAGGCGGCGGGCCCTACCTGTCGGCCGAGTTCCCGGCAGCCGGCGGGACCCACCAGGCGGCGGGCCCCAGCAGCCGGCGGAGAAGCCGGCGTCCGGCGACACTGACGGCCGGGTCCTACACCCGGCCAGATTACCATTGTACCCCTGGGGGTAGGCCTATATAAACCCCCCAGGCCACCCCATGCAAAGGGTTGAGAACCTTAGAAGTCACATACACCACATAGAGAGAGTGGAGTAGAGCTAGCCTGGTTCTTCTTCCTCCTCCAGCCAAAGCAGCTCAAGGAGCAACCTTGTAGCCACTCTATTGACATAGTGATCATGCGAAGACCCCGCAGAGCAGGACTAGGGGTGTTATCTCCACGGAGAGCCCCGAACCTGGGTAAGATCCGCAGGTGTATGCGGCCTCACTCACTCCCGCTTCTAGAGCCCGGCGACGTACTCTTGTCCCCATCCATGATAAGCCACCCCCTGGCATATGTCGCATGATATCCCCAACACCCATCGCAGAGGGAAGCAGAGGTTGCCATGCGCTTTTTGTTTGTATGCTCAACCCCTTAGTGCAAAATAACGTCACATTATATTGCCCCTTATATGGCAACCTTTATTATGCAGTCTGTCTCTTTTATTCTTTGCCATTACAAGTTTGTACAACGCTCAATTTTCTCTTACACTAAATGATCTAACACTTTTAGAAGAAATTTTTATTGCCTTATTGCACCGATGACAACTTACTTGAAGGATCTTGCTCAATCCTTAGGTAGGTATGATGGACTCTTGAAGATAAGATTTGGGTTTAAGGGTTTTTGGATGCACAAGTAGTATCTCTACTTGGTGCAGAATTTTTGTCTAGCAAAGATGGGGGGCAAGCACCACATGTTGAAGGATCTATGACAATATAACTTCTATGTGAATATGAACAAACATAAATCATTATGTTGTCTTCCTTGTCCAATGTCAACAACTTTGGCATATAATATTTTGATGGGGGCTCACAATCACAAAAGATTTCCAAGATAGTGTATTTGCATGTGAAAGTTCTCTTCCTTATAGTAATCATTCAGGAATTGCTTGTATGACCAATATTGTGATTGTTAAGCTTCAAAAGATTTCACTTTCTAAACCCAATGTGAAGCTACCACTAGGCATGATATAATTTCAACTTCATGATTTTCAATTCATTCAACGATTTACTCATAGGATATAAGTGAAGCACAAGAGTAAATGACAAGCTACTCCAAAAAGATATAGGTGAAGATCATGCGAGTAGTTAAGTAAATGGGTTGCTAATTGAGGACTCTCTCTTATTAAAAAAATTCAGATCTAAGAATTTTATTAAAATAGCAAGCAAAACAAAATAAAATGACATTCCAACAATAGCACACATCATGTGAAGAAGCAAAAACTTAGGATCAACCGATACTAACCGATAATTATTGGTGAAGAAAGGTGGGATGCCTACCGGGGCATCCCCAAGCTTAGATGCTTGAGACTTCTTGAAATATTATCTTGGGATGCCTTGGGCATCCCCAAGCTTGATCTTTTGTGTCTCCTTAATTCCTTTTATATCACGGTTTCCCTAAATCTTAAAAACTTCATCCACACAAAACTCAACGAGAACTGTGAGATAAGTTAGTATAAACCAATGCAAAAACCTTATCATTCTATACTGTAGCAAATCACTAAAATTATTATTCAACATTGCATACTAAATGCCTCTGCATATTTAATACTCCTATCCTCAAATAGAATCATTAAACAAGCAAACATATGCAAACATAACAGCAATCTGCCAAACTAGTACAGTCTGTAAAGAATGCAAGAGTATCAATACTTCTTCAACTCCAAAAATTATGAAAAGTTAACACACTGTAGAAAATTTATCAGAGCTTTATTTGCAAAAAGTTTCAACATTTTATCACATTCTTACTTTTCTAGGGAATTTTTGCAATAGTGATAAACTTTCTGTTTTGAAACAGCAACATGTAGGCTTGCAAAATAAGCATGGTAAAGGCTATACTTGACATTTTTATTGAAAATAAAGATGCAAAACATTATTCTAAAGAACATCAAACAAATCCTAACAAAATAAAATGACGCTCCAAGTAAAACTCATATCATGTGACGGATGAAAACATAGCTCCAAGTGAGGTTACCGATAATGTTGAAGACGAAAGAGAGGGGATGCCTTCCGGGGCATCCCCAAGCTTAGAAGCTTGGATCTTCCTTGAATATTACCTTGGGGTGCCTTGGGCATCCCCAAGCTTAGGGTCTCGTCACTCCTTATTCTCCTCATATCGATATCTTACCCAAAACTTGAAAAACTTCAATCACACAAAACTCAACGGAACTTTGTGGGATAGGTTAGTATGATAAAGAGCAAACCTTTCCACTTTGATACTACCAAAGACAAGATTCATAATTGTTTCCACACAATGCCTACTGTGCATATCATTTCCACAATTTATAGTAAGCAATATAAGCCATAGAAATTAGAAAACAAGCAAACTATGCATTGAAAACAGAATCTGTCAAAAACAGAATAGTCTGTAGTAATCTGTACTCCGGCCATATTTCTGCTACTTCAAAAATTCTGAAAAATTATGAAAACATAGATAATTTGTATATCTATCACCTGTAAAAAAATCAGAATTTTTCCACGTTCCTGCAAAATATAAGAGTTTCTGCACTGGACGCAAAAGTTTCTAATTTTGCACAGATTCAAGTCAACTATCATCCACACTATCCCAAAGGCTTTACTTGGCACTTTATGTGAAACAAAAGCTATAAAACATGATTACTACAGTAGCTTAATAATGTGAACACATAAAAACAGTAGGTAAAAGTGTTGGGTTGTCTCCCAACAAGCACTTTTCTTTAATGCATTTTAGCTAGGCATGATGTTTCAATGATGCTCGCATAAAAGATAAGAATTGAAACATATAAAGAGATCATCATTAATCATAAGTTCCTCTCTCATAATAATTTTCAGTAACATCATGATTAGATTCATCAATATAACCATCACATAAAGCATTCTTTTCATGATCCAAAAGCATAGAAAATTTATTACTCTCTATATAAGCAATTTTATTCTCATTCATAATAGTGGGAGTATCATAGGAAACTCGAATACTATAAATTGTTCCCACATTAAAAGAGTAATGTTCAGTAAAAGTATATTCAAAATTATGACAATAATTATCACTACTTTTTATAACATAAGTATCATCACAATGATCATCATAAGTGGGAGGCATGCAATCATCATAGCAAATTTGATCATTCAAAGTAAGGGGACTAAAAAGATCATCTTCATTAAGCATAGCATCCCCAAGCTTGGGACAAATAATAATTGCAGCAAATAAATTCTCAAGCATGTCATTATCATCAAGCATAGCATCCCCAAGCTTGTGGCTTGGCATAATATAAGCATAATCACCTCATCATTAATAGTATGAATAGCACCAACGGTATAACAATTGCTATCATCATAATTTCCCAAGTTGGTGCCAAAAAGATTTCCAAGATTATAAGAAGTATCATTATCTTCCCAATCATAATCATCACAACAAGCAATGGGCATAACAAAATCATCATCAATAGTGCTCTCGGACATTGTGCCATAAGACATAGAAGCAATATCATCATCAAGTGCATCATCCTCCACAATTATTTTTGATTCATTTTCATGAGGCACAACAATAATAGGAACAACACTATTTGGGAGAGATACCTTTTTACCTCTATTCTTTCTTCCTATTTTCTTCTTCTTCACCACATCATGTGTGGGTTTAATTAATTTTTTCAAGCTTCTTATTGATGAGATTGGTTGAATAGGGAGCTCCTCCTCGTCACCTATTGTTGACGAACGTAGTAATTTCAAAAAAAAATCCTACGCACACGCAAGATCATGGTGATGCATAGCAACGAGAGGGGAGAGTGTTGTCCACGTACCCTCGTAGACCAAAAGCGGAAGCGTTAGCACAACGCGGTTGATGTAGTCGTACGTCTTCACGATCCGACCGATCAAGTACCGAACGTACGGCACCTCCGAGTTCAGCACACGTTCAGCTCGATGACGTCCCTCGAACTCTGATCCAGTCGAGCTTTGAGGGAGAGTTCCGTCAGCACAATGGCGTGGTGATGATGATGATGTTCTACCGACGCAGGGCTTCGCCTAAGCACCGCTATGATATTATCGAGGTGGATTATGGTGGAGGGGGGCACCGCACACGGCTAAGAGATCAAGAGATCAATTGTTGTGTCTATGGGGTGCCCCCCTCCTCCGTATATAAAGGGGGGAAGGAGGAGAGGGTCGGCCAAGGGGAGAGGCGCGCCCTAAGGGGGGCAATCCTACTCCAAGTACGTTTGCCCCCCCCCCCCTTTCCTATTCCAACTAGGAGAAGGGGGAAGGAGGAGGTGGAGAGAAGGAAGGAGAAGGGGGGCCGCCGCCCCCTTCCCTTTCCCAATTCGGATTGGGGCAAGGGGGCCGCACGCCACCTCTTGGCCTCCCTCTCCCCTTTCCACTAAGGCCCATAAGGCCCAATAGCTTCCCGGGGGGTTCCGGTAACCCCCGGTACTCCGATAAATATCCGATAACCCCCGGAACCATTCCGGTGTCCGAATATAGTCGTCCAATATATCAATCTTCATGTATCGACCATTTCGAGACTCCTCGTCATGTCCGTGATCACATCCGGGACTCCGAACAACCTTCGGTACATCAAAACTCATAAACTCATAATATAACCATCATCGAACTTTAAGCGTGCGGACCCTACGGGTTCGAGAACAATGTAGACATGACCGAGACACGTCTCCGGTCAATAACCAATAGCGGAACCTGGATGCTCATATTGGCTCCCACATATTCTACGAAGATCTTTATCGGTCAAACCACATAACAACATACGTTGTTCCCTTTATCATCGGTATGTTACTTGCCCGAGATTCGATCGTCGGTATCTCAATACCTAGTTCAATCTCGTTTCTGGCAAGTCTCTTTACTCGTTCCGTAATACATCATCCGGCAACTAACTCATTAGTTGCAATGCTTGCAAGGCTTAAGTGATGTGCATTACCGAGTGGGCCCAGAGATAACTCTCCGACAATCGGAGTGACAAATCATAATCTCGAAAGACGCCAACCCAACAAGTACCTTTGGAGACACCTGTAGAGCACCTTTATAATCACCCAGTTACGTTGTGACGTTTGGTAGCACACAAAGTGTTCCTCCGGTAAACGGGAGTTGCATAATCTCATAGTCGTAGGAACATGTATAAGTCATGAAGAAAGCAATAGCAGAATACTAAACGATCGAGTGCTAAGCTAACGGAATGGGTCAAGTCAATCACATCATTCTCCTAATGATGTGATCCCGTTAATCAAATGACAACTCATGTCAATGGCTAGGAAACATAACCATCTTTGATCAACGAGCTAGTCAAGTAGAGGCATACTAGTGACACTCTGTTTGTCTATGTATTCACACAAGTATTATGTTTCCGGTTAATACAATTCTAGCATGAATAATAAACATTTATCATGATATAAGGAAATAAATAGTAACATTATTATTGCCTCTAGGGCATATTTCCTTCACCTATTTCATCATGAGAGACACTAGGAGGGAAGGTGGAAATCATTACCCTTTCATTAGTATTCCTTCTATATTCTATTGGTTTTCCCATCTTTCTATAGTTGGAAATATAAGCATTCTCATTGCAATTTACCATGCAAAACATATAGATAGTTTTTAGTTTAATTTCAATGTCGTCCGTGAGAATGAATACTTCTAACCCACTATTTTTATGTGTCAATTCTTCACTCCCCAAAAATAAATAAAGTTCATTAAAGTTCTAGGGTGATCAAGTTATTACAATATTTGGACACGATTCGATCATGAAAGAGTTTGCATTGGGAGCAAGTTCATCTATCACTTTGAGCAAAGAATTCGTTCTATCATGTTTATGCTTCTTACAAAATCTATCTTCCCTATAAGGCACGTCTTCACAAACTTTATGCACTCCACAAAAATTGACATGCTTATAAGAAACATTTTTGTCATGACTTATGCAATCGTCATTAGCATTTTGGTTATTCAAAGAATTCATGCAAACAACATTGCAGTCATGCTCATCATTCAAATATTTTGTGCCAAACATAAATTTATTGACTTCTTCTTCTAACAATTGAGCACAATTTTCTGAACCATCATTTTCAAGAAAGACATTATAAAGATGATCAATAATATGATGCAACCTCAATTCCATTTTTATGTAGTTTTATTTTATAAACCAAATTAGTGATAAAACAAGAAACTAAAAGATTTGATTGCAAGATCTAAAGATATATCTTCAAGCACTCACCTCCTCGGCAACGGCGCCAGAAAAGAGCTTGATGTCTACTACGCAACTTTATTCTTGTAGACACATGTTGGGCCTCCAAGCGTAGAGTTTTGTAGGATAGTAGCAATTTTCCCTCAAGTGGATGAGCTAAGGCTTATCAATCGGTGGGAGGCGTAGGATGAAGATGGTCTCTCTCAAACAACCCTGCAACCAAATAACAAAATGTCTCTTGTGTCCCCAACACACCCAATACAATGGCAAATTATATAGGTGCACTAGTTCGGCGAAGAAATGGTGATAAAAGTGTAATATGGATGGTAGAAATATATTTTTGTAATCTAAAAATAAAAAAACAGCAAGGTAGAAATTGATAAAACGGAGCACAAACGGTATTGCAATGCTTAGAAACAAGGCCTAGGGCTCGTACTTTCGCTAGTGCAATCTCCCAACAATGCTAATATAATTGGATCATATAACCATCCCTCAACGTGCGATAAAGAATCACTCCAAAGTTCCTATCTAGCGGAGAATATAAGAAGAAATTATTTGTAGGGTATGGAACCACATCAAAGCTATTCTTTCCGATCGATCTATCCAAGAGTTTGTACTAAAATAACACCAAATAATTTCAGATTCATAATACTCAATCCAACACAAAGAACCTCAAAGAGTGCCCCAAGATTTCTACCAGAGAAACAAAGACAAGAACGTGCATCAACCCCAATGCGTAGATTACCCCAATGTCACCTCGGGAATCCACGAGTTGAGTGCCAAAACATATATCAAGTGAATCAATACGATACCCCATTGTCACCACGAGTATTCATATGCAAGACATATATCAAGTGCCCTCAAATCCATAAAAGTATTCAATCCGATAAAACGAAATCTCAAAGGGAAAACTCAATTCACAACAAGATGGAGAGGGGAAAACACCATATGATCCGACTATATTAACAAAGCCCGCGATACATGTAACACCCCGGATGTAACTTTCCATATTTGTAACTCCAACTCTTGCCATTTTCGGCTATGTGTTATGATATTCCCTTCGTGGTCGGGTTTTGTCTTTCGTTTTGCATTTTGTTCTTGTCATGCATCTCATTACCATGTCATCATGTGCATTGCATTTGCATACGTGTTCGTCTCATGCGTCCGAGCATTTTCCCCGTTGTCCGTTTTGCAATCCGGCACTCCTATCTCCTCCGGCGCACCCCTCTTGTTTTTATTTCGTGAGCGGGTGTCAAACATTCTCGGAATGGACCGAGGCTTGTCAAGTGGCCTTGGTATACCACCGGTAGACCACCGGTCAAGTTTCGTTCCATTTGGAGGTCGTTTGGTACTCCAACGGTTAACCGGGTAACCGCAGATGCCTTATGTGTGTTGCAGCAAAAACCCCTCTCTAAACAGCCCAAAACCCACCAAACTCTCTTCCATGCTCTAGGTCATTCGATCACGATCGTGTGGGCGAAAACCGCACCTCATTTGGAGCCTCCTAGCTCCCTCTACCTATATATTTGCATCCCTTCCCGAAAACATTCGCAGTCCAACCCTAGCCCCGCTCCCTCTCCACCGCCGGACGTGTCCGGTCCGCGCCGGACACCTCCCCGCCGCCGCGCCCGGCGAACCGGAGGCCGCCACGTCAGCGCCCCGGCCGCCTCCAACGCGCCGGCCCGCCAGGCCCGCCGCGGGCACTCCCGTGCCCGACCCGGGCCGCGCCCCGCGCGCCTCCCCGCCGCCGGCCCGCGCGCCGCCGCCTCGCCGTCGCCTCACCGTGCCCCGCCGCCGCCGGCTCGCCGTCATCTCGCCGTCCGCCGCCGCAGGCCCGCAGGCCCACGGGGAGCCCGCCCGAGCCGCGCCCCGGGCCAGATCCCGCGCCGCCGCCCGCCGCCTATCCCCTCCAGCGCCCCCGCCACCTTCACCTCCTGCCGGCCCCGCCGCGCCCGGCACCGGCCGCCGCCGCCGCCATCGCCGCCCGGCGCCGCGGCTCCCCTGCCGCCCGCGCCTCCCGAGGTTCCCGCCGCCGGGCCCGTGTCTTCCTCCGCCGCCCGGCCGCCGTCCTCTCCACCGCGTCGCCCTCTCCTCTCCCGTCGCCGGCGAGCAGAGCCCGAGCCCCGACCAGATCTGGATCGATCGAACGGGTTGACTTTTCTCCCCCCCTGAAATTTCCGTCTTTTATTTTCACAATATGTGTACCTGTTCATAGCATCATAACTCTCTGCATATAGCTCCGTTTCGCGCGTGTAATATATCGAAATGTTCGTCTCGTGATGCTCTACATTTTGTTCCATTGCACCATGTTCATTAGAGGACATCTTGGTGCCCAAATCTCTGATGCAAGAGTGCTAGTTGCTGTTATCTGCTGTTACTTAGCAGAACTTGAGGATTTGTTATTTTTGTATCATTTAATCTGTGCATCTTATGGGCATAAGCTCTACATGTGTTTTGTCGTATACCATTCCATCTTTACACTGGTGTATTCCATATATTTTTGTGAACTCTGTGGTGACTAGCACAAGCATGCAAACTAGGCCCCGTAATGTTTCTGATTTCAGGGACAGTATTTTCTCCAAGTTTGTCTGCTGTTATTTTGTTGCCATGTAAACTTGATGCTACAGAGAGATCCATGCATATTTTGGAGATGTTCAGTAAGGACGTTTGGTAGATATTGTTGTAATTGATCCATTCCTTTCCTTGTTTGCAATTATGGAGTGTCATAGAATGACTCAATCTTGCTCTACTTTTGCTATAAAATATTTCTGGCAGATTGTTTACGTGTTATTCAATTTTGCCAAGCTTGTTGTAGTTGTTTCATACATGCTATGCTTTTTTATTGCCATGGATAGCTTCATAAACATGCCATATTGCTGTAGGTATGCTTTTTTGTCATGCATTGCTTTGTGGTGAGTGCATCAAGCTCACCAAGATGCCTTCATATTATTGTTTCTGCCATGCTCTGTTTTCTGCTAAGTCTGAAACCTGATAATGAAACTTGCTATGTTTACGTGGTTGCCATCATATCTTCTGTTCCTTTTTGGCTTATGGTCAGTAAGGGACTTTTGTCATATGCATTTAGTAGAATACTTCCATGCCTTGGTTTGCTATGTTAAGTTCCTGTAGTATGTTGATTTTGTGCTCTGAACATTGCTACCTGATGTTGTTTCAGTCATGTCCAGTAATTTCACTAAGTCTGTGAACCTGTTATCTTTTGCACTATTGCCATGCTTGTTTGAGCCTGTTATGTTGTGATCTAGCTGTAGCTCAGTGTTCATATTTTGTCAAGCATCTCCTGTAGATTACTGTCATATGCTTTCTTGCTATGTTGGGGTGCTGTAGCATTGTTACTTATTGCATTCTAAGTGCTATCATGTTGTTAATCGCAGATTCGTGTCATTCTTGTTTTGCTTGCCATTTGCAAACCGTGCATCCGTTTCCGGTGATCTTTATATCGATTTCGACCGAAATCATCTCATCTTTCTAGTGGCATGCTTGGTTTGCCAAGTTACTGCCTTGTTCATCTTTTTCCTTCCGGAGCACGCATATGCATCGCATATCATACATGTTTTGCATCATGTTGCTTGTGCATTTCCCGTGATTGATTGTGGTTCCTTTGCTTGTGTTCTTGTCTTGGGTAGAGCCGGGAGACGAGTTCGTGAACGAGGAACCTGTTGAGTACGCTTACGAGGATCAAGCTTTCAACAACTCTGAGAACCTTGCAGGCAAGATGACCATACCCTCGAAATCACTTCTATCTTTGCTTTGCTAGTTGTTCGTTCTTTGCCATGCTGCGCTACCTACCACTTGCTATATCATGTCTCCCATATTTCCATGTCAGCCTCTAACCATCCTTTTCCTAGCAAACCGTTGTTTGGCTTAGTTACCGCTTTTGCTCAGCCCTTCTTATAGCATTGCTAGTTGCAGGTGAAGATGAAGTTGGTTCCATGTTGGAACATGGATATTTTGGGATATCACAATATCTCTTATTATATTACTGCATCTATATATTTTGGTAAAGGGTGGAAGGCTCGGCCTTATGCCTGGTGTTTTGTTCCACTCTTGCCGCCCTAGTTTCCGTCATACCGGTATTATGTTCCTTGAGTTTGCGTTCCTTACGCGGTTGGGTGATTTATGGGACCCCCTTGACAGTTCGCCTTGAATAAAACTCCTCCAGCAAGGCCCAACCTTGGTTTTACCATTTGCCACCTAAGCCTTTTTCCCCCGGGTTTTCTAGAGCCCGAGGGTCATCTTTATTTTAAACCCCCGGGCCAGTGTTCCTCTGAGTGCTGGTCCAAACTAGAGCCCTTTGCAGCGCCACCTTGGGGAAACTCGAGGATTGGTTTTAGTTGTACGGACTGCTCATCCGGTGTGCCCTGAGAACGAGATATGTGCAGCTCCTATCGGGATTTTTCGGCACATTCGGGTGGCTTTGCTGGTCTTATTTTACCATTGTCGAAATGTCTTGTAAACCGGGATTCCGAGACTGATCGGGTCTTCCTGGGAGAAGGTTTATCCTTCGTTGACCGTGAGAGCTTATGATGGGCTAAGTTGGGACACCCCTGCAGGGTAATATCTTTCGAAAGTCGTGCCCGCGGTTATGAGGCAGATGGGAATTTGTTAATGTCCGGTTGTAGAGTACTCGTCACTTGACTTAATTAAAATACATCAACCGTGTGTGTAGCCGTGATGGTCTCTTCTCGGCGGAGTCCGGGAATTGAACACGGTTTGAGTTATGAATGACGTAAGTAGGAGTTCAGGATCACTTCTTGGTCATTACTAGTTGACGACCGTTCCGTTGCTTCTCTTCTCGCTCTCTTTTGCGTATGTTAGCCACCATATATGCTTAGTGCATGCTGCAGTTCCACCTCATTACACCATCCTTTCCTATAAGCTTAAATAGTCTTGATCTCGCAGGTGTGAGATTGCTGAGTCCTCGTGACTCACAGATTCTACCGAACAGTTGCAGGTGCCGACGATGCTAGTGCAGTTGATGAGATCGACCTCAAGTGGGAGTTCGATGAGGAACGTGGTCGTTACTATGTGTCTTTTCCTGATGATCAGTAGAGGAGCCCAGTTGGGACGATCGGGGATCTAGCAATTGGGGTTATCTTATTTTCATTTGGATCTTGACCGTAGTCGGTCTATGTGTGTATTTTGGATGATGTATGAATTATATTTATGTATTGTGTGAAGTGGCGATTGTAAGCCAACTCTTTATCCCATTCTTGTTCATTACATGGGATTGTGTGAAGATGACCCTTCTTGCGACAAAACCACAATGCGGTTATGCCTCTAAGTCGTGCCTCGACACGTGGGAGATATAGCCGCATCGTGGGCGTTACAATACATCAAGATCGTAACATCTCAAGAACACGAGAGAGAGAGAGAGAGAGAGATTAAACACATAGCTACTGGTGCAAACCCTCAACCCTGAGGGTGGACTACTCCCTCCTCATTGTGGTGGCCGCCGAGATGATGAAGATGGCCACCGGTGATGATTCCCCCTCCGGCGGAGTGCCGGAAAGGGGTCTAGATTGGTTTTTGGTGGCTATAGAGGCCTGTGGCGGCGGAACTTCTGATCTAGGTTAACGCTGAGGGTTTTTGGAATATTTGGGAATTTATAGGGCAAAGAGGGGTGCAGGAGGCCACCGAAGTGAGCACAACCCACCTGGGCGCGCCTGGGCCCCTAGGCGTGCCCTGGTGGGTTGTGCCCCCCTCGGGGCACCCCCAAGTGCTTCTCTGGCCCACTGGATGTCTTCTGGTCCATAAAAAATCCACAAAAAGTTTCGCGTTGTTTGGACTTCGTTTGATATTGATTTCCTGTGATGTAAAAAACAAGCAAAAAAATAGCAACTGGCACTAGGCACTGAGTCAATAGGTTAGTCCCAAAAATTGATATAAAGTTGCTATAAAATGATTGTAAAACATCCAAGAATGATAATATAATAGCATGAATACTTTATAAATTATAGATACGTTGGAGACGTATCAGGCCTCTCCCCAATATGGGAGGAGAGTTTCCCCTCTGGTCCATGGTCTCCATGGTGGCGGAGGGGCAGGAGGCCCTCCGAGATTGGAGCTCTTTCTCTGTTCTCTTCTATTTCGCGTTCCTATTTTCTGGCCCTTCACCGGTTTTTTTAATTCCTGGAGATCCGTAACTCCGATCGGGCTGAAATTTTAACACGAGTTTTTTCGGATATTATCTTACTTGCGGCGCAAGAAGGGGGTCAACCAACTTACGAGGTGCCCACAACACACCTGAGCGCTCCCATACCCCCTGGGCGCGCCCTGTTGCCTTGTGGGGCCCTCGAGCACCGTCTTGTGTTGATTCTTCTTTCCAAAAATCACATATATTCCAAAATAAATCTCGGTAAATTTTTATTGCGTTTGGACTTTGTTTGATATGGATATTCTGTGAAACATGAAACATGCAACAAACAGGACCTGGCACTAGGCACTGGATCAATATGTTAGTCCCCAAAATAATATAGAATGTTGCCAAACGTATATGAAAGTTGTAGAATATTGGCATGAAACAATAAAAAATTATAGATACGACGGAGACGTATCAGGGCGCCGGCGACCACCTCGCCCGGCCTTGGGCCAAAGGTGTGATGCCCGAGGAGCCCATGCCTGCCCAGATCTGGGGCAGAGTTGGGGCTGTTGAGCTGGTCACGGGGTCATGGCCAGGGGGTCGGGGTCGCCGTCCTCCGCTTGTGTTTCATGTGCCCGTCGTCGGGTTGCCTTCTTGCTCGGTCTCGTGTGAACGGACATAAGGCTCTGGACGGGGTTGTAGTGTGCCATCTCTTATGGGTGTATTCATGCTGGCCAGCGGCGGTGCGATATCTCTTGGAGCCGGGGCGGCGGCTCAGGCTCAGGGTGGTGGTCCGTCGGATTGGCCCTTGCAGCAGGTGTCTTGGTGGTAGTGTTGGGTGCATGTTTTGGCTGTGTGGGCGGCAGAAGATGTAACGCGGGTGATCCTGGTGTTGGTGTTGCCTCGGTATGACAACTCCCAGATCGTTCTTTGGAGGCCCTATTTGGTGGTGGCATCTCTTCCCTCGGGGTGGGATGGTGCTTGGTATGGCAAGGTTGAGAGGTTCCAGGCGAAAGCTTTGTCACATCCCTCTTGGGGGCATTGTTGAGGTCCATCTTGCTGAGCCGGGCCTTCGGATGAAAACCCTTGACCGATGCCTCGGTCTCGATGACGATCACACATTGTGTCGCTTCCCTTTTGAGGGTGTTGCCATGAAGCCCAGTTACCTATGGTGTGCAGCATCGTCATCGGCGGGCATTTTTGGATCTTGCCTTGAAGCTCCCTCAACTTGGGCGTGGGCGGGTTCACTTGCTTCCTATTCTTTTACACGGGTCCTCATTGGTTCCACTCGCAGTCCTCGTTTTCCACAGGCAAGCTCGGGCTCCACGATCCGGAGCGGGGGGGTCATGGGGTCCTCTCCGGTGGAAACTTGGTGTTAGCGGCGAAACGAGGTCCGACAGTTTCCTTTGGCAGCGAGTCTCTTTCCGTGTTCGTAGTCTAGGTTGCTTTGTGGCAGGATGCGGATTCTCCCGTATTCCTGTGTATTTTTCATTGATCTGCTTTGTAAGAGGATCTCCTCATCACCATGTATCGGTTCGGCTATGTTGCTTTTATTTATATAGCGGGGCAGAAGGCTTTTTCGGTAAAGCGTTGCCAACTGCTGCATTCCAAGAGTTTCGTTCCAGTCTTTGCATCGTTGATGCCGACGCTAAGAATGGGGGGGTGTTGAACATGACGTATCTGTGTATATCTCCCAATTGATCTCTCTTATCTCTAGCCATGTATATTTTAACTTCTGGAGATTTGGTAGGATTAATTGGCTTGTCACCCAAGACACCTCCTGTATATATTGTAAACGACTTCGATGAATACAATTGAGTTGCATCCAATATCTTTCTACAATCTGCACCAAGTGCCTGTAGCGAGATGGCAAAAACCTGCACCGGGAGCTTATAAATTGAGCATTGATGCTTCTGTTTCTTTGAAGATGGAAGTGGGGCGATTGTTGTAATTCTGTGGAATTCTCGGGGAGAAGCTGTGGCCGGGGCGTCGGAATTGATCGATCATACTCCAATGCCCAAATTGTAGAATCTTTGGCTCTTCGGCGAAGTCTTAAATTACTCGATGAGGTCGGTTGTACCAAGGTAGTGGTGGACTCGGATTGTCTTGAGTTGGTTGAAGCGTGCAGCGAGAAAAATGACATAGGGTGTGGCTAGGTCTTAGTTGACTGAGACTTAACCAAGTCTCAGTCAAGTGATGTAGTATGTAAGAAGAAAAAAGATAAACTGAAAAGAAATTTCTTGCATGAATCTTCATGCAAAATCAAAGGAAGACAATATCGACTGAGACTTCTTTATATCTCATTCGGCTGAGACTTTGGAAAATTGAATGAAATATCCTTATGCGGATGTCTTAATAGATTGCTTTCACCTAGCACACGGTATTCCCGCAATCTCATTTACGCACTGTCCCAGGGAAGCGAATGGTTTGGCACACTTCCTTGCTACGCATTGTTACGACTCTAAAACCAGCTATGTTTGGGTAGATGAAGCTCCCGGGTTTTTATTATTGCTTGTAATACTCGCTACAACTCTGCCACAGATTGACTAAGCCATGGGGCTTTCCCTTCAAAAAAAGTGGACACAATCAAATTGCCTGTTACTACTGCCACACTAAAAAGGAAAAGAAAAGGAGCACTCCTAGGGAAAAAGATAAAGGAGATGCAATTAGGATTAAGCCAATGTATATACATGTTCTCCAATGGGAGAAAAAGAATGATTTGTCCACAACAAGAGCGTACTAGTATATACATGTTGTCCAATGGGGAGAAAAGGAATGCTGACTATGTATGGCATGACCTGAATGCTGTCAATGAGGAAAACAAAATGTTGTCTGTCCTTTTCGGTAGATGTACCAACAACATCAGGTTACTTGGGAGTAGTATTACAAATTCTCCAATGGGGAGTAGTATTACAAGTTCTCCAATGGGGAGAACTACAACAGTGTGTGTTAAAATCCTGACCAAGCGTTCCATGACCTGAAACTTCTATCATCCTTTGGTTAGTACTATATGGCAACCGCCATTCTATACAGTATACGGTCCCTTCATTAGTATTTGACAATCGGCCTGCCTTCCTGCCCTAGGCATCACCTGAAGGGCTCTCTCGAAACTAGCTATCTTACTCTTGGCGGCTGCCTCTTCTTGACTCTTCATATCATCTTTCCTCTCTGCATCTTCTATCGCCTTTTGCATCTTCACTACGGTTTCAGTTCTCTGCTTCTCCAACTTCTTCTGCATTTAGTTCAGACACAACAAAAATGTGAAACTGCGGGTGCCATGCTACCAAATGCAAATATTCAATGCGTGAACTGAAGTATACCTCAGTTTTTGCCAGTTTATCCCTGGCCCATGTAAACTTATTCTTCTGCCATTCATCGATCTGGGCTTTCAGCCTAGTTGATTCAAGTAACATCATAAGTGCTCTGTCCAGAGAAATTACAAAGAGTTATCCTTTTGTAACACACAAATCTAATTTTGTTAACATCATGGGTCAGCTCGATTTTTCATTTCAACAAACTAGACAGCCACAAGTCACGAACAGTCATGTCTGTACCAACAATCAGGACCATGCTCTTCTGTTTAATTCCAATGTAAGATAGAGTTTAGCGCAGAGTGTTCCTTTATGATAATATCATGCTACATATGATCGTTTCCCAAGCCATTTAATTCCTAGTCATCATTGGCTTAATACAACTATTCTTGTTATATGTCAATTTTGATGCTGAGCAACTGCTAGTTAACTATTCTTCTGCCATTGATCTTTCTGATTCAGCCTAGTTGATTGAAGTACTATCACAAGTGCTCTGTCCAGATAAGTTACAAAAACTAGTATCTTAGATAAACAATTCTTGATTCTGAGCAACTCCCTAGTTAACTGCTAACAAATGCATGTTAAGAGGTTATGATAAAAGATGAGATAAGAGGGATTACTTGTCAATGAGCTTTGAAACCTGTGCATCCTTCCAGGCAACCAACTTGGCGTGGACAGCATTTTCCTTATGTTTCATCGCAGGGCCCTCATAGACACTATCAGACCCGAAGTTCCAATCACGAGCTGAAACAATACAGAATTTGTCTCAAATCCATGTTCTGCTGAAAAACTGACAGGTCTCAAGAGATTTAAGCCAATACCTGAGGATACACGACATGACATGGTATCATCCTGCCAGGCTTTCTGATCCACTGCCCCATCTTCCTCTGCACTTACTTTAGGCAATCTCCATTCATTGACAGCATCAATTGCTTCCATGCGCTTCCCATGGTAATTATGTGAGGAGCGAGCTTGGCGCATCAATCTAGCTGGCGTGGCCTTGTGGACGAATTTTGGAGGCCCTCTATTGGATCCGTCAACTGCATAATTCAAGTCAAGTAAATCAATTAAACATGACATGCAAGAAAAATGTCAGGCTGATTTATGAAAGGGGTAGGCAGACAAAAGGCAGAACCTCTCATATCCGGCAGAGAAGGGTGCCTGGGAGTCTGTAGTCGGATGTTTCGTGGCATAGAGAAACACTTGACCAAGTCCTCTCTCGTTGGTAACCTCCCTTGCTCTTGTTCCTGAGGTAGTTTGGCTTATTAGCACCTCCCATTTACTTATGAAAGATCAAATGAGCAGAAAGCATAAGTAGGTGGATACAAAACAGGAAGCAACATGTAAAAATGGAAGGAACCAGACACCCAATCATCCTAATCTGGTTGGTTGATCAAATAAATGCAACGATGGTATATGATTGAGACGAGATTACTTCAGTTTTTTGTTCAATCAAGATCCAGCAAGCAGAAATTTAGCAAGAAGCCTTTTCTGCTGGGTAGTTAACAGCAGTTAAGAATTTCCAATCGATTCCTGGAACAATTATCAATCAAGAATCCAGTTAAACTTCAATCCAATGTTCAGAAATTGAGGACTTCATTCCTGGGAGCAATAAAAGAAACCGAACAGTTCCATCCAAGAAACTACGTCTGCTCCTAGACTTAACACAACAATCTCGATGTATCTCAGTATCTAGCAGAGTTTACATCAGTATCTAGCAGAGCTAACATGTAATAATTGGATGGAACCAGACACCAAATCATCCTAATCTGGTTGCTTGATCAAATAAATGCAACAATGGTACGACTGGGATGAGATTACACCAGTTTTTTTGTCCAACTCAAGATTCAGCAAGCAGAAATTTAGCAGCAAGCTTTTACTGCTCGGTAGTTAATAACAATTAGGGATTTCCAATCGATTCCTGGAACAATTATCAATCAAGAATTCAGTTAAAATTTAACACAATGGGGCCTTCGTTCCTGGGAGCAATACAAGAAACCGAACACATCTGCTCCCAGACTTAACTCAACAGATTCGATGTATAACTGCACTGAAAATCAAGAACCTAGGACCTTCGAATATCTACTTCTCAACCGATAACCTGTCAGGAATAACACGCCAAATTCGATGTATCATAGCAGAGTTCAACAACTGCACGGAAAATTAAGAACCTAGGACCTTCGATTACCTACTTCTCAGCCAAGAACCTGTCAAGAATGACGCGAAAGAGCACCAAGAACACGGAAACAGACCTGCCGTGACGCGACGATGGGGCAGCATACGGGCGACGGGGTCGCCGGGGGGTGCGCGATGAGGGGGGCAGCGTTCCAGGGGGCGCAGCTTCCGTGGGAGGAGGACGGGCGGCGGCCGTAGGGGCCGCCGCGCCCGCCACTTGCTGCCGCGGCGAGCAGCACCTGCGTGCTCCTCCCCGCGGACGCCTCGGGCTCGTTCTCCTCCGCGTCCGCGGCTGCGCCGTCGGAGCGGGCGCGGGAGGAAGCCGAAGAGATTCGGGGGTCGGAGGTTTGCTCGCCCACGCAGGGGAGCAGGAGCCGGAGGAGGTCGTCGATGCGGCGCGTGTTGATGCAGCCGCAGGAGGAGACGGCGACCATCCCCAGTAGAGGATCGAGCCGGTTGCCCTGGACCCGCTGGTGGGCGTCCAGGGCCTGTAGCGGAGGCGCGCGCTGGAGTGTGTCGCGCGCGCCGCCGCTTCCGCCGCCTATCGGCGACGCAGCGCCCGCAGCATGTCTCCGGCTGCGGCGAGGACGAGCATCAGGAAAACCTCTGCGAAGAGGAGGTCCGGAGGAGGGAACATGATAAGGAGTGGGTGGGAACTCATGAAACCAAGAAGTGCAAGGAGGATTAAGAGGCAGGTGCGCCATTGCAGCATTTCGCCGAGCGCACAAGCGGGAAGGAACGAAGGAAGGGGAAATTTTGGGGTGGTGGACGGGGCTTCGGGTGAGGGGCTTCGGGAACTTTTGTGGTAGCCGGCCGGGTACGGGGGGTTCTATTTAACGGCTGTCGTTTCGCACAAACGGAGCCCGATGGGCCGGCCCCTTGCCCGGATGCTCTATCATCCACTCACTCGAAGGAACGACCGTTGGTGTCTGCTCCTGCAGCGCGCCATATTAAAAGAAGGGTAGGCGACTCCCGCCCAGCATCAGATCGTCCACGCATCGATGGCCTAGATAGACGCAGACTAGCTTATTGCTACCACCTTCCTCTTACCACACGCGCGCACGAAAAGCGTTCAGCTCGTGGTCGTCGCCGTCATAGCGCTACACCATTTTCCAGTTGCTGATGGATGCCGGTGACAGAATCTAGCTTCTAGGTGTGTCGTGGATGAGATATCGGTGTCAATGGTGCGGGTAGCAGAGGAAAAAATGGGAGTGTTGTGGCTAGAGAGGATAAGGTCGCGGGGGAGAGGATGGTTGCCTGGACCCCCGCCCCACACCCCGCCCACCGCCGCCACATGGCGCTCGTGGATAGGGAGAGTGGCGGCATGGGCCCGGATGCAGCATTGTGTGCCAAGGAGACCGACGTAATTCCTAGCCAGTCGCCTAGTAGGAATCATTTAAGCTAATAGCAACATCAGATCTTGATAACAAACAAGGAACATTTTTTGGAAAAAAGTGAATATTTCTTAGAATGCTAATAATTTGCAAAGCTGTAAACAAAAAAATAAAGTCAAACATTTTTCAAAAAATTTAAACCTTCAAAAGGAAATAAATTCTTTTCAAATTTTGAACATTTTTTCAAAAACAGGAGGTATTGTAGCCGACTTTTTAGAATTTTCTATCCTTTTGAAAAAATAAAAAATTAAATATGGTTTTTTCTTAAACTGGGAGGCGTTGTAGCAAACATTTTTTTGAATTTCTTAACATTTATTTTAAAAACAGACGCAGACTAGCTTATTGCTGCCACCTTCCCCTTACCACATATGCGCACTAAAAACGTTCAGCTCATGGTGGTCGTCGTCGTAGCGCTACACCGTTTTCCAGCACCGGTGATCGTTGTTTTCTAGCCGCTGCCGGTGGCAACATCTAGCTTCTAGGTGTGTCGTTGTCTCCCCCTAACCCTGCTTCCAAAACAGCAACGCCAAGGAGACCGATGGCATATGGGCCCGCATGCAGCATTGCGTGCCAAGGAGACCGATGCAATTCCTAGCCAGTCATCTGGTAGAAATCATTTAAGCCGATGCAATTCCCAATTTTTTGAATTTTGAACATTTTCGAAAAATTAAACAATTTTTGTGGTTCTGAATATTTTTTTGAAATTTTTTACTTTATAAAAAATGAAAAGGGAAAAACCAAAAATGAATATGAAAACGAAACATAAAAAATAAGTGAAAATAATAAACCTGGTTTAGGAACCTTCTAAAAGATTTCCAAAGTAGGCCAGGAACCTACGAACTACCTTGCACTACAAAAGCTCTACTTGGGCCGGCCCATTTATGAAACATACGGTGTGCGAGTCGTCGACAATTACCGCATGCCGTAATTCGGCTAGTGAACTTTTGGTGGTAGCCGACCGGGTGTGAGGCTTCTATTTAACGGGAGCTCCTATGTGTCACTCTGCGACAAATTGTTGTTGTTTTGCATGAACGGAGTCCCGATGGGCCGGCCAATTGGCGGCTGTTGTATCATCCACTCACTCGAAGCGAACGAGCGTTGGTGTCTACTTGGGCAGTGTGTTGTATTAAAATAAGGGTAGGCAACGCCAGCCAAGTGTTAGATCATGCACGAACTATGTTATTACTGCCACCTTCCCTTACCACACACGCGCACGAAAAACGTTCAACTCGTGGGCGCCGCCGTCGTAGTTTCTCTGCCATTACCGGTAGCAGCACCGCAACGAAGCACTACACTATTTTCCAGCACCGGTTCCAGCCGCTGACGGATGCTGGTGGCAACATCCAGCTTCCAGGTGTGTCTTCGTCTCCCCCCGCAACCCCGCTTCGAAAACAGCAGCGCCAATGGATGAGATACCAGCGTCGATGGTGCGGGAAGGAGAGGAAAAAAATGGGAGCAGTGCGGCTAGAGAGGATAAGGTCGCGGGGGAGAGGACAGTTGCGTGGACCCCCCCTCCCTCAGGCTGCGACATGGCGCTCATGGATAAGGCAAGCAGTGGCATGGGCTCGCATGCATCGTTGTCTCCCAAGGAGTCCGACGCAATTCCTAGCCAATCGCCTGGTGGCAATCATTTAAGCTAATAGCAGCATGAACACATCATATCTTGATAGCAAACACAAAACATTTTTTTTGGAAAAAAGTGAATATTTTTTAGAATGCTAATATTTTGCAAAGTTGTGAAAAAAAACTCGAACATTTTTCGAGAATTTCAAACCTTTTAAAGGAAAGAACATTTTTTCAAATTTTGAACATCTTTTAGACGAACATTTTTCACAAAAACTAGGAGGTACTATAGCCAACAGTTTTCGAATTTGCTATCTTTTTTTAAAATATGAAGAAAAAAACTGGGAGGTGTTTTAACGAACTTTTTTTAAAATTGTTTACATTTATTTTAAAAACACAAAATCTTGATATTTTTTAAATGAAAACATTTTTTGGAATCCTAGAAATTTCAAAACAAACGGGAACATTTTTCAAATTTTGAAAACTTTGGACTAAGAACAATAGTTGAATGTTCTGAATATTTTTTGAAACGCAAAGGAATTTTCAATTTTAAAACAATTTTTGAAAATTACAACAAATTTTGTAATTTTGCAGTATTTTTTGAAAATTTCGACTTTTGAAAAAAAGAAAAGGGGCCTTCTAAAAGGTTTCCAAAGCAGGCCACGCCAGGTCGCGGGGGTGAGGACGGTTGCCTGGACCCCGACCCCCCCCCCCCCCCCCCCGCCACCGCCGCCACATGGCGCTCGTGGATAGGGAGAGTGGCGGCATGGGCCCGGATGCAGCATTGTGTGCTAAGGAGACCGACGTAATTCCTAGCCAGTCGCCAGGTAGGAATCATTTAAGCTAATAGCAACATCAGATCTTGATAACAAACAAGGAACATTTTTTGGAAAAAGTGAATATTTCTTAGAATGCTAATATTTTGCAAAGCTGTAAACAAAAAAATAAACTCAAACATTTTTCAAAAAATTTAAAACCTTCGAAAGGAAATAAATTCTTTTCAAAGTTTGAACATTTATTCAAAAACTAGGAGGTATTGTAGCCGACATTTTTTTGAATTTTCTACCCTTTTGAAAAAATAAAAAAATAAATATGGTTTTTTAAACTGGGAGGCGTTGTAGCGAACATTTTTTTGAATTTATTAACATTTATTTTAAAAACACAAATTCTTAATATATTTTTAAATGCGAACAGTTTTTGAAATACTAGAAGTTTTTAAACAAATGTGAACATTTTTCAAATTTTGAAGAAAAATGGAATGAGAACAATAGTTGAATACTCTGAATATTTTTTCCAAATGCAAACAAAAATTTTGACTTTTGAACATTTTTTGAAAATTTGAACATTTGCGATTCTGAATAATTTTTGAAAATTTTGACTTTATGAAAAAAACAAAAGGGAAAAACCAAAAACGAAAAAGAAAAAGAAACATAAAAAATAAAAGTGAAAATAAAAAACCTGGTTTAGGAACCTTCTAAAAGATTCCCAAAGCAAGCTAGCAACCTACAAACTGCCTTGCAAGTACAAAAGCTCTACTTGGGCCGGCCCATTTATGAAACGTACGGTGTGCGAGTCGTTTACAATTTACCGCACACCATAATCCGGCAGTGAACTTTTGGTGGTAGCCGGCCGAGTACCGGGGGGTCTATTTAACGGGAGCTCCTATGTGGTGCTCTTTGCGACTAATTGTTGTTGTTTCACACGAACAAAGCCCGATGGGCCGGTCCATTGGCGGATGTTGTATCATCCACTCACTCGAAGGGAATGACCATTCGTGTTTGCTTCGGCGGCGCGCCATATTAAAAGAAGGGTAGGCGACGCCCACCCAGCATCAGATCGTGCACGCATCGATGGCTTAGATAGACCCGGACTAGCTTATTGCTGCCACCTTCCCTTTACCACACACGCGCACGAAAAATGTTCAGCTCGTGGTCGCCGCCATCATAGCTTCTCTGCTATCGACGGTAGTAGCACCGCAGCAATGCGCAACACCATTTTCCAACACCCATGGTCGTCGTTTTCCAGCCACTGAAGGATGCTGGTGGCAACATCTAGCTTCCAGGCGCGTCTTCGTCTCCCCCCGCAATCCCGCTTCGAAAACAGCAGCGCCAATGAATGAGATACCAGCGTCGATGGTGCGGGAAGGAGAGGAAAAAATGGGAGCAGTGCGGCTGGAGAGGATAAGGTCGCGGGGGAGAGGACGATTGCGTGGACCCCGCCCCCCTCCCGTTGCGACATGGCGCTCGTGGATAGGGCAAGCAGTGGCATGGGCTCGCATGCATCATTTTGTACCATGGAGACCGACGCAATTCCTAGCCAGTCGCCCAGTGGCAATCATTTTAGCTAATAGCAGCATCATATCTTGATAAGAAACACAAAACATATTGTTTTGGAAAATAGTGAATATTTTTAGAATGCTAATGTTTTGCAAAGTTGTGAAAAAAATACTCGAACATTTTTCGAGAATTTCAAACCTTTTAAGGGAAAGAATATTTTTTTGAATTTTCAACATCTTTTAGACAAACATTTTTCACAAAAACTAGAAGGTACTCTAGCCAACAATTTTCGAATTTTCTATCTTTTTTTCAAATAGATTTTTTTTTTGAAAATATGAAGAAAAAAACTGGGAGGTGTTGTAGCGAACTTTTTTTTTGAACTTTTTTACATTTGTTTAAAAAAATCTAGATATTTATTTAATGCAAACATTTTTTGGAATCCTAGAAATTTCAAAACAAATGGGAACATTTTTCAAATTTTGAAAAATTTGGACTAAGAACAATAGTTGAATGTTCTGAATATTTTTTGAAACGCAAACAAAAATTTCAATTTTTAAACAATTTTTGAAAATTTCAACAATTTTTGTAATTCTCAATATTTTTTGATAATTTTGACTCTTAAAAAAAAGAAAAGGGGCCTGTAAAAGGTTCCCAAAGCAGGACAGGAACCGACCGAACTGCCTTGCACGTACAAAAGCTCTACTTGGGCCAACCCATTTATGAAACGTATGGTGTCTTGGCCGTATTTCAGATTTCATATACCGTATTTTGGATAGTAAACTTTTGGTGGTAGCCAGCTGGGTACGAGGGGTACTATTTGACGGGGGCTCCTATGTGTCGCTCTTTGCGACAAATTGTTATCGTTTCGCATGAACGGGGTCCCGATGGGTCGGCCCATTGGCGGATGATGTATCATCCGCTAGAAGCGAACGCGTGTTGGTGTCTACTTTGGTAGTGCTCCATACTAAAAGAAGGGTAGGCAACGCTAGGCGTCGGGCGGTCGCCAGCCGAGTGTCAGATCATGCACGCATCAACAACCCAGCTAGACGTGGACTAGGACATTGCTACCACCATTCCCTTACCACACACGCGCATGAAAAACGTTCAGCTCGTGGTCACCGCCGTTGCAGCTTCTCTGCCATCGCCGTAGGTAGCACTGTAGCAATGCACAACACCATTTCCCATCACCGGTGGTCGTCGTTTTCCATCCGCTGATGGATGCCATGGCAGCATCCAGCTTCTAGACGCGTCGTCATCAGCCCCTCTCCCCCCCCCTCTCAACCCTGCTTCCAAAATAGAAGCATAGATGGACCCAATTCCTAACTAGTCGCCCGACGGGAATCATTTAAGCTAATAGCAGCAGCATATCTTGATAACAAACATGAAATATATTTTGGGATAAAATATTTTTTAGAACACTAATGTTTTGCAAAGTTGTGTTAAAACAATTAAGCTCGAACATTTTTTTGAAAATCTCGATCCTTTAAAAATAACAAATATTTTTCTGAATTTTGAACATTTTCTATACACAAACATTTTTTGAAAAACTAGGAGGTACTATAGCCATTTTTTTCTTTGAAAAACACAAACAGTTATTGAAAAAATATGAATATTTTTTGAAATCTAGGAGGTACTGTAGGGATTTTTATCATTGAATTTGTTAACATTTCTTTTAAAAGCACAAACATTTTTCCTGTTTTAAACTTTTTTTTAAACGCAAACAGTTTATGAAATTCCTTAAAAATTGAAAAAACGGAGCATTTTATGAATTTTGAACAAATTTGGAACGAGAAAAATAGTTGAACATTTTTCCAAAATGCGAGCAAAAAATTCAAATTCTGACATTTTTTTGAAATTTGAACAAATTTTAAAATTCTGATTTTTTTTCTAATAATATTGTATTTATGAGAAAAAAAGAGGGAAACGAATAAAAACAGAAAAATCCAAGATTAGGAACCTTCTAAAGTTTCCCAAAGCAGGTCATGAACCTACCAAACTGCCTTGCATGTACACAAAGTTCTATTTGGGCCGACCCATTTATGAAACGTACGTTGTGTGAGTGGCCGACAATTTGCCGCATTACGCAACAAATCGGGATTTCCCTATTAAAGAATCCTTTCCCGAAATCACTAACTAAGGAGTATTCCTTGCAAAAGTCACTCTGTCACACTGCATGTGCGACACTTGCTGCAACCTGGGAGTTTTCCCTTTTTCCGTAGGTTCCTTTATTCAAAAAGTTTTACCTCTCAAACCGTGCGTCCAAATCTTGAAAACATTTTCATCGCTGGATTCCTTGCATCGAGATCTTCAAAACTAGATACCATGTTGATAGGTTTCAACCAACTCATGATTTCACAAAAAAAAAAACAGACAAAAAACTGAACCAGAACATGGTTTTCTCTTTTCGAGAGGCACGACTGTGCCTCCATGAGCAGTAAATTTGTGCCTCTCACTGAAGGAAAAACATGTTTTGCCCTTTTGTGGGAGCCACGGACGTGCCTCTCGCGTAAGCTAATCCGTGCGTACACGAGAAGTAAATGGTGCCTCACCCGGAAGGGAAAAACACTTTTCCTCTCGTGGAAGTAAAGCCGTGCCTCCACAAGAAGTACATCTGTGCCTCTCGTGGTAAGAAAAAAAACATGTTATTTTATCTTTTGTTGTGCCTCTCGCGGAAGCAAATCCATGCCTCCACGAGAAGTAAATCCGTTCCTCTCGCGAAAGAAAAAACACGTTTTTCCTTTTCCGTGAGGTACGACCGTGCCTCTCGTGAAAGCAAATTCGCGCCTCCACGAGAAGTAAATCCATGCCTCCACGAGAAGTAAATTCGTGCCTCTCGCAGAAGAAAATCCTTGCCTCGATGATAAGTAAACCTGTGCCTCTCGTGGAAGGAAAAAATGTTTTTCACTAAAACCCCGATTTTTGGGGGGGTCCAAAACCTAAGAAAAACCGGAAAAAACCAAAACGCGTACAGAAAATAAAATAAAATAGAATCTAGAGGAAGCGTCCAGAGCGTGCGTGGCGGCGGCTGAGAGCGCGTCAAGTGGCGTGCTCCCAACCCACCCCAAGTGACCTTTGCGGGGACACCCGAAGGAGTACTCCTTTCCCTTTTTGTTTTCTCGTCCCTCCTTATGGGTATTGGGCCTATTTCCTTTAAATGTTTTATTTTCTATTCATCCCGCTTTCTTTGTATATTTTTCTGGCAGGAAAACTTTCGATCTATCCATCTGCAATCATGGCAGTATAACAAAGACTAGAAATAATAAACATTAAATCCTTATCTGTATACCATTTAGCAACGACTACAAGCACTGAAGTGAGTCGAAGGCGCGCCGCCGTTATTGCCACTCCCTCACCTTAGCCAGGCAAAACTTGTTGTAGTAGACAAACAGGAAGTTGTCGTGCTAAAGCCCGATAGGACCATCACACTAGAACAGTAACCGCCACCGATGAAGAGACACGTATATTAGAAGGATCCAACCTGAAGACACATAAACGTAGATGAAAGAAGACCAAATCCGAGTAGATCCATCAAAGATAACCACCGACCGAATCTTGTGTGACCCGCCGGACACACACCTTCACACGCCCTCAAACGATGCAAGACGCGTCACCAGAACGGTGCTAGGCGGGGAGAATCTTATTCCATCTTCACGGAGTCACTGTCGGATTAAGGGCTCCGCAGACCCAAAGGAAGGTTCAAACTTTGGGGCACGTGCGAAGAGCTCAACCTCACCAGCCAACCGGTTCATCGCCCCCACGGCCTAGCTCGATGAACAGGAAAGGAAAGGGACACATCAGTTTACCCAAGTTCGGGCCACCTTGCGGTGTAAGACCCTACTCCTTCTTTGGGGTGGATTAGCCTCGCGAGGGGCTGAGGATGAACTAGTACAGAGGAAGAACAACCTCCTGAGGTCTATTCTTGTGTGGGTGTGAGCTAAGGATTCGATCCCCCCTCTACGGTAGTGGCTAGCCTATATTTATAGTGCCCTTGGTCCTCTTCCTCCAAACGAAGGCGGGAAGGGATCCCACAGTGGCCAATTTTAAAGGGGGACAAGAAGTACATCCTATTATGAAGAAAAGTGGTCTTCGCCTGTAAAGCTTCTGGTCGTGACGCCGTGGTGGGCTCGGCAATGACATCCGTCCTGGCGGTCTTGGTCTTGTTGCACGGGAATGGAAACCTTTGGGTGATTCCTCGGGACCCCGCACCTGCGCTTGCCTCCTTAGCACCAAAGAGGAAACCTGCTGCTCTGCGCCTGCTGGCGCCCGCCTGGCCTTGATTGTCATGGCTGGCGTCACCTTAACCTCATGAGATGGGTGCCTGCATAGGAATCTCTGCTCCTCGGGAGCCAGCCTAGGAAGGCCGCTCCCTCCAGAGGTCTTGGTGTTGTCTGCCTCGTGAGGGTCTTGTCTTGCTGGTGCTGAAGATGGGCCGTACCAGGACGTTGATGGAGCCATGCCGTGGGCCGCAGGCAGGCAAGTCTAGGTACCCCGTTTCCTAGAACGCTGATAGTAGCCCCCGGGACAAGGAGCGCTCGGACTTGGCTTCGAGGCGAAGCCAAAGGGCAAGGGAGAAGCGCCGCGGTCCCCAATCTCCTGCGGACCGAGTCGACGTGTGGCGCTTGATGGGACGTGGGCGTCTCCACTTCCCCACGCTGCCTCGGCAACTGTCCGACTTGACAACTGCCTATTGCATGCAGAAAAACCATCATTACTCGGAATCGTGGGAGGCCGGCGGTTGGCATCCCCCCGGCTATAAATGGGAGAGGGGGCGGAGCCCCAAGCTCGTCTCCGTATTCTCGTTGCTTGCTCCTCCTTCTTCCTCTTTGTTCCGTCGTCTTGCCAAAGCATCTATGGCGCTAGTGAGAAGGTTTTCCGCTGCGGAGAAGGGAAAAACCCCTCAGGTGGAACCTGAGCTTCTCCCACCGAAGAAGAGGCCTGATTGCTCTCGTGACGCCATCGCAGAGCCCATGGCGATGCGACCTTGGCATGAACGGGCTCCTCCGGGCTTCCCAATCCTCGTGTATGCTCGTGCGTAGAGCCCCGTGATACGTCTCCAATGTATCTATAATTTTTTATTGTTCCATGCTATATTATATTCTGTTTTGGATGTTTAATGGGCTTTATTATACACTTTTATATTATTTTTGGGACTAACCTATTAACCAGAGGACCAGCCACAATTGCTGTTTTTTTTGCCTATTTCAGTGTTTCAAAGGAAAAGAATATCAAACGGAGTCCAAACGGAATGAAACCTTCGGGAACGTGATTTTTGGAACAAACGTGATCCAGAGGACTTGGAGTCTACGTAAAGCAATCAACGAGGAAGGCACGAGGCAGGGGGCGCGCCTACCCCCCTGGCGTGCCCTCCACCCTCGTGGGCCCCTCGTTGCTCCACCGACGTACTTCTTCCTCCTATATATACCCATATACCCTGGAAACATCATATACAGAGCCAAAACCCTATTTCCACCGCCGCAACCTTCTGTACCCGTGAGATCCCATCTTGGGGCCTTTTCCGGCGCTCCGCCGGAGGGGGCATTGATCACGGAGGGCTTCTACATCAACACCATAGCCTCTCCGATGATGTGTGAGTAGTTTACCTCAGACCTTCGGGTCCATAGTTATTAGCTAGATGGCTTCTTCTCTCTCTTTGGATCTCAATACAAAGTTCTCCTTGATCTTCTTGGAGATCTATTTGATGTAATCTTCTTTTGCGGTGTGTTTGTCGAGATTTGATGAATTGTGGGTTTATGATCAAGTTTATCTATGAACAATATTTGAATCTCCTCTGAATTCTTTTATGTATGATTGATTATCTTTGCAAGTCTCTTCGAATTATCAGTTTGGTTTGGCCTACTAGATTGACCTTTCTTGCAATGGGAGAAGTGCTTAGCTTTGGGTTCAATCTTGCGGTGTCCTTTCCCAGTGACAGCAGGGGCAGCAAGGCACGTATTGTATTGTTGCCATTGAGGATAAAAAGATGGGGTTTATATCATATTGCATGAGTTTATCCCTCTACATCATGTCATCTTACTTAAAGCATTACTCTGTTCTTATGAACTTAATACTCTAGATGCATGCTGGATAGCGGTCGATGTATGGAGTAATAGTAGTAGATGCAGAATCGTTTCGGTCTACTTGTCACGGACGTGATGCCTATATACATGATCATACCTAGATATTCTCATAACTATGCTCAATTCTATCAATTGCTCGACAGTAATTCGTTTACCCACCGTAATACTTATGCTATCTTGAGAGAAGCCACTAGTGAAACCTATGGCCCCGGGGTCTATTTTCTATCATATTAATCTCCCGACAACAAGCTATTTCTGGCGCCGTTTATTTTATTTTGCATCTTTATTTAATCTTTATCATAAAAATACCAAAAATATTATCATATCATATCTATCAGATCTCACTCTCGTAAGTGACCGTGAAGGGATTGGCAACCCCTTTATCGCGTTGGTTGTGAGGTTCTTATTTGTTTGTGTAGGTGCGTGGGACTCGCGCGTGGTCTCCTACTGGATGATACCTTGGTTCTCATAAACTGAGGAAAATACTTATGCTACTTTACTGCATCACCCTTTTCTCTTCAAGGGAAAACCAACACAGTGCTCAAGAGGTAGCAAGAAGGATTTCTGGCGCCGTTGTCGGGGAGATTCGCGCCAAGTCAAGTCAAGATTTGAATCCCAGCAACGAGCCATTTCTGGCGCCGTTGTCGGGGAGTCTACGCACAAGTCAAGACATACCAATTACCCATCACAAACTCTTACCCCTCGCACTACATTATTTGCCATTTGCCTCTCGTTTTCCTCTGCCCCACTTCACCCTTGCCATTTTATTCGCCCTTTTTTTCGTTCGCCTCTTTTTCGCTTGCTTCTTGTTTGCTCGTGTGTTGGATTGCTTGCTTGTCACGATGGATCTACCTAGATTTGGTGATCTTCAGCTTAAAAGGTTAGAAGAGATCGAAAGCAACGTCAGGAGTTTTATGACTTTACAGTTTGAGCATAATAATTTCTCTAGGAACGAGCTTAAGGAACAAAAAATCTTTATGGGTTATATGAATAAAGAGCTCGATGATATGTCTAAAGAATTTTATGGTTTGAAATCTCAGATTGCTCACCTCAGAAAATTAATAGCTGAAGTTTCGGATAAGCAGGCCACCTTAGTTAATAAGATGGCCGCTAAGCCGAAAAATTTCTATGAAAATAAAGATGAAGATCTAAAAGTTATTGATGTGTCTCCTATTAAATCTTTGTTTTTCAATATGAATCTTGATAATGATGGGACTGGAGATGAGTCACCTTTACCTAGAAGGCGTCCCAAAAATTCAGGGTTTTTAGATCTTGATGCAAAAATTGGTAAAAGTGCGATTGAAGAGATCAAAACTTTAGATATTAATGAACCCACTATTTTGGATTTAAAGGAATTTAATTATGATAATTGCTCTTTGATAGATTGTATTTCCTTGTTGCAATCCGTGCTAAATTCTCCTCATGCTTATAGTCAAAATAAAGCTTTTACTAAACATATCATTGATGCTTTGATGCAATCTTATGAAGAAAAACTTGAGTTGGAATTTTCCATCCCATGAGTGGGAACCTACTATTAAAATTATAATTAAAGATCATGAATGCTATGCTTTGTGTGATTTGGGTGCTAGTGTTTCCACGATTCCAAAAACCTTGTGTGATTTGCTAGGATTCCTTGAATTTGATGATTGTTCTTTAAACTTGCACCTTGCGGATTCTACTATTAAGAAACCTATGGGAAGAATTAATGATGTTCTTATTGTTGCAAATAGGAACTATGTGCCCGTAGATTTCATTGTTCTTGACATAGATTGCAATCCTTCATGTCCAATTATTCTTGGTAGACCTTTCCTTAGAACGATTGGTGCAATTATTGATATGAAGGAAGGGAATATTACATTCCAATTTCCATTAAGGAAAGGTATGGAACACTTTAGAAAGAAAATAAAATTACCATATGAATCTATTATGAGAGCTACTTATGGATTGCCTACCAAAGATGGCAATACTTAGATCTATCCTTGCTTTTATGCCTAGCTAAGGGCGTTAAACGATAGCGCTTGTTGGGAGGCAACCCAATTTTATTTTAGTTTTTTGCTTTTTGCTTCTGTTTAGGAATAAATATTTGATCTAGCCTCTGTTTAGATTTGTTTTTATGTTTTATTTAGTGTTTGTGCCAAGTTAAACCTATAGGATCTTCTTAGATGATAGTTATTTGATCTTGCTGAAAGTTCCAGAAACTTTCTGTTCACGTAAACAATTGTTTAAAATCACCAGAACGTGATAAAATACTGATTCCAATTGAAGTAGATCAATAAACAAATTGTCTAGGTCTACCTATTTTGGTAGAATTTTTTGAGTTCCATTAGTTTGATTTAGTTACAGATTACTACAGACTGTTCTGTTTTTGACAGATTCTGTTTTTCGCTTGTTGTTTGCTTATTTTGATGAATCTATGGCTAGTAAAATAGTTTATAAACCATAGAGAAGTTGGAATAAATTAGGTTTAACACCAATATAAATAAAGAATGAGTTCAATACAGTACCTTGAACTGGTGTTTTTTTTCTTTCGCTAACGGAGCTCACGAGATTTTCTGTTGAGTTTTGTGTTGTGAAGTTTTCAAGTTTTGGGTAAAGATTTGATAGATTATGGAACAAGGAGTGGCAAGAGCCTAAGCTTGGGGATGCCCATGGCACCCCAAGGTAATCCAAGGACACCAAAAAGCCAAAGCTTGGGGATGCCCCGGAAGGCATCCCCTCTTTCGTCTTCGTCCATCGGTAACTTTACTTGGAGCTATATTTTTATTCACCACATGATATGTGTTTTGCTTGGAGCGTCTTGTATGATTTGAGTCTTTGATTTTTAGTTTACCACAATCATCCTTTCTGTACACACCTTTTGTGAGAGACACACATGATTCGGAATTTATTAGAATACTCTATGTGCTTCACTCATATCTTTTGAGCTATATAGTTTTTGCTCTAGTGCTTCACTTATATCTTTTAGAGCACGATGGTGGATTTGTTTTATAGAAACTATTGTTCTCTCATGCTTCACTTATATTATTTTGAGAGTCCTACAAAACAGCATGGTAATTTGCTTTAATCATAAAAATTGGTCCTAATATGATAGGCATCCAAGATTAGTATTTTTTTTCTTATGAGTGTGTTGAATACTATGAGAAGTTTGATGCTTGATAATTGTTTTGAGATATGAAGATGGTGATATTAGAGTCATGCTAGTTGATTTGTTATGAATTTGAGAAATACTTGTGTTAAAGTTTGTGATTCCCGTAGCATGCACGTATGGTGAACCGTTATGTGATGAAGTCGGAGCATGATTTATTTATTGATTGTCTTCCTTATGAGTGGCGGTCGGGGACGAGCGATGGTCTTTTCCTACCAATCTATCCCCCTAGGAGCATGCATGTAATACTTTGCTTTGATAACTTGTAGATTTTTGCAACAAGTATATGAGTTCTTTATGACTAATGTTTAGTCCATGGATTATACGCACTCTCATCCTTCCACCATTGCTAGCCTCTCTAATACCGCGCACTTTTCGCCGGTATCATACACCCACCATATACCTTCCTCAAAACAGCCACCATACCTACCTATCATGGCATTTCCATAGCCATTCCGAGATATATTGCCATGCAACTTACCACCGTTTCGTTTACTATGACACGCTTCATCATTGCCATAATTGCTTTGCGTGATCATGTAGTTGACATCGTATTTGTGGCAAAGCCACTGTTCATGATTCTTTCGTACATGTCACTCTTGATTCATTGCATATCCCGGTACACCACCGGAGGCATTCACATAGAGTCATATTTTGTTCTAAATATTGAGTTGTAATTCTTGAGTTGTAAGTAAATAAAAGTGTGATGATCATCATTATTAGAGCATTGTCCCAAGTGAGGAAAGGATGATGGAGACTATGATTCCCCCACAAGTCGGGATGAGACTTCGGACAAAAAAAGAGAAAGGCCAAAAAAAGAGAAGGCCCAAAAAAATGAGAGAAAAAGAGAGAAGGGACAATTCTAGTATCCTTTTTCCACACTTGTGCTTCAAAGTAGCACCATGATCTTCATGATAGAGAGTCTCCTATGATATCACTTTCATATACTAGTGGGATTTTTCATTATAGAACTTGGCTTGTATATTCCAATGATGGGCTTCCTCAAAATGCCCTAGGTCTTCATGAGCAAACGAGTTGGATGCACACCCACTTAGTTCCTTTTGTTGAGCTTTCATATACTTATAGCTCTAGTGCATCCGTTGCATGGCAATCCCTACTCACTCGCATTGATATCTATTAATGGGCATCTCCATAGCCCGTTGATACGCCTAGTTGATGTGAGACTATCTTCTCCTTTTTTGTCTTCTCCACAACCACCATTCTATTCCACATATAGTGCTATGTCCATGGCTCATGCTCATGTATTGCGTGAAGATTGAAAAAGTTTAAGAACACCAAAAGTATGAAACAATTGCTTGGCTTGTCATCGGGGTTGTGCATGATTTAAATATTTTGTGTGGTGAAGATAGAGCATAGGCAGACTATATGATTTTGTAGGGATAACTTTCTTTGGCCATGTTATTTTGAGAAGACATAATTGCTTAGTTAGTATGCTTGAAGTATTATTATTTTTATGTCAATATTAAACTTTTATCTTGAATCTTTCGGATCTGAATATTCATACCAAAAATAAGAGAATTACATTGAAAATTATGCTAAGTAGCATTCCACATCAAAAATTCTGTTTTTATCATTTTACCTACTCGAGGACGAGCAGGAATTAAGCTTGGGGATGCTTGATACGTCTCCAACGTATCTATAATTTTTGATTGTTCCATGCTATATTATATTCTGTTTTGGATGTTTAATGGGCTTTATTATACACTTTTATATTATTTTTGGGACTAACCTATTAACCAGAGGCCCAGCCCCAATTGCTGTTTTTTTTGCCTATTTCAGTGTTTCGAAGGAAAAGAATATCAAACGGAGTCCAAATGGAATGAAACCTTCGGGAACGTGATTTTTGGAAAAAACGTGATCCAGAGGACTTGGAGTCTACGTAAAGCAATCAACGAGGAAGGCACGAGGCAGGGGGCGCGCCTACCCCCTGGGCGCGCCCTCCACCCTCGTGGGCCCCTTGTTGCTCCACCGATGTACTTCTTCCTCCTATATATACCCATATACCCTGGAAACATCATATACGGAGCCAAAAGCCTATTTCCACCGCCGCAACCTTCTGTACCCATGAGATCCCATCTTGGGGCCTTTTCCGGCACTCCGTCGGAGGGGGCATTGATCACGGAGGGCTTCTACATCAACACCATAGCCTCTCCGATGATGTGTGAGTAGTTGACCTCAGACCTTCGGGTCCATAGTTATTAGCTAGATGGCTTCTTCTCTCTCTTTGGATCTCAATACAAAGTTCTCCTTGATCTTCTTGGAGATCTATTCGATGTAATCTTCTTTTGCGGTGTGTTTGTCGAGATCCGATGAATTGTGGGTTTATGATCAAGTTTATCTATGAACAATATTTGAATCTCCTCTGAATTATTTTATGTATGATTGATTATATTTGCAAGTCTCTTCGAATTATCAGTTTGGTTTGGCCTACTAGATTAATCTTTCTTGCAATGGGAGAAGTGCTTAGCTTTGGGTTCAATCTTGCGGTGTCCTTTCCCAGTGATAGCAGGGGCAGCAAGGCACGTATTGTATTGTTGCCATCGAGGATAAAAAGATGGGGTTTATATCATATTGCATGAGTTTATCCCTCTACATCATGTCATCTTACTTAAAGCATTACTCTGTTCTTATGAACTTAATACTCTAGATGCATGTTGGATAGCGGTCGATGTGTGGAGTAATAGTAGTAGATGCAGAATCGTTTCGGTCTACTTGTCACGGACGTGATGCCTATATACATGATCATACCTAGATATTCTCATAACTATGCTCAATTCTATCAATTGCTCGACAGTAATTTGTTTACCCACCGTAATACTTATGCTATCTTGAGAGAAGCCACTAGTGAAACCTATGGCCCCGGGTCTATTTTCTATCATATTAATCTCCTGACAACAAGCTATTTTTGGCGCCGTTTATTTTACTTTGCATCTTTATTTACTCTTTATCATAAAAATACCAAAAATATTATCTTATCATATCTATCAGATCTCACTCTCGTAAGTGACCGTGAAAGGATTGACAACCCCTTTATCGCGTTGGTTGAGAGGTTCTTATTTGTTTGTGTAAGTGCGTGGGACTCGCGTGTGGTCTCCTACTAGATTGATACCTTGGTTCTCAAAAACTGAGGGAAATACTTACGCTACTTTACTGCATCACTCTTTTCTCTTCAAGGGAAAACCAACGCAGTGCTCAAGAGGTAGCACCCCGTTCATGGAAGTGGCGGCCAACGCCGCGAGGAGTGGGATCGCGGAGGAGAACCAGCGGTGGCTGTGCGGCCACCCCACTCGCGCACCCACGCCGAAGGCATGGCCCACGAGTTTGTAGTGTGGGTGGCAATGCCGCCGCACACGTGGATCCGGCTCCCGCGGTCCCTCGCGAGGGAGATACCGCCGACGGGGCCCATCAAGTTGTGGTTGCAGCATGATGGATGCTGCGGCTAGGCTTCAGAAGCGGAAGTTGAGGTCATCAACTCCTGTGACGTCTTCATGACTCGAGGATGGGGCGCGATCGCCCGCGCCTGCCGCCCGGAGGGAGATCACGCCATCTACTTCGAGTACGATGGGGCATCGACGCTCTTCTTTAAGGTCTTCGGCGAGGATGGCTGGCGCCTGGAATGCTGCCCCAGGGGAGGCGGTCGAGGCGGCGAGGCCGCCGGTGGCAAACTTGCCCTTGGCCTTGTCCGTGATTCTTCCGACAGCAGCAGCGCCTCCTTCGGGCATGGCTCAAGCGACGACGACGGCTACGAGCCGCCGCGCCGCCATTGCCATGCCTAGTGGAGGCAAGGTGCCAGCCTGACACCGTGGGCGACATTGCTTTGGGCCACGGTCCTCGAGGGGCCCTTTCCATTTTGCTTCGTTGCTGTGGAAAACCATGCAGGGCCCCGCAGGGGTATGTAAAAATTGTAATGCTTTTGTCTTAATGCTATTATTTCCAATCAATGCCGCGTTTACGCTTCTTGTTGTGGCATGGTTCCCCCTTTCACTCTTGCGGTAGCTTAGTGTTCTACGCCGGTAGGACCTAGTCCCCAGGAAAGCTTCGGCCGTCGCTGGTATGCCAGGTAGCGGTGCCGTGGTCAAGGCCACACTACAAAAAAATATACACTTCCATGATGATACGTGTTTGCCACAGTAGGTCACGTTTTCTGTCATGCATGTACATCCATGACAAATTTATGACAGAATCAAGATAGTCATACCTGTGCTGTCGTAGAAGTGTTCCATGACATTACCATAATTATCATCACGGAAGTGTCCACTTCCATGACGATAAATCGCGCATCATAGAAGTGCTTTCGTCAAGGGTGACCGACACGTGGCATCCACCGTAATGGAACGCCGTTAAGCTATCGAGTCCGATTTTGGATCCGATAACCCGTTAACAGCCCCGACCAATGGGGATTTTCCACGTGTAAAATCATCATTGGCTGGAGGAAACACGTGTCGGCTCACCGTTGGGACAGACGTCATCCACTCATTGGACCAAAAGCGCCCATGATACGTCGACACGTGGCACGGCCCAACAGAGGCCCATTCCTGTGAAAAGGCCGGCCCGTTTGACTTGGTAAAAAGGTGGCGGGCCAGCCCACGTCAAGCCTGTTAACGGCCTGTTCGCATATAGCCCATTTACAGCCCGCTAACCCAGGGCCCGTTTACGACCTATCCGAATTAGGCCCAGTAGCGTCATCTGGGCCGTCCATTATAATTCCAGCCCGTTTTAACTTCCGGCCCATGTATGGCCCATGACGTCTTTTGGCCCATATGACGCCCTTAGTAACCCTCGGCCCATTAACGGCCCGTGGTAAAACTGGCCCGTAATGAACAGTGTATCACTTTATACCCATTAACAGCCCATTATTCCGTCGGGCCGTTTCCAGCCCATGTTATCTTTCGGCCTTCTTAGGGCCCATTTATTCTTGGGCTCATTTCCAGCATTCGTTTACTTTTGGCCCGTTACTGTCATTTTCTGCTTGTGGGGCAAATACAACCCGTGGTTACAGTCAGCCCGTTTATGGCCCGTTAATACGTTGAGTCGTTTTCATAGCGTCATCAAATACAACCTATTAACGACGGCCCATTATGGTCGGCCCATGAACGGACGATTTCAACTCTAGCCCATTTACGGCCATAATGTGGTCTGTTATTGGCCCATGTTTGGCCAACCGATCATACGGCCCGTAGAAGGCCCATTGATGATACGACCCGTAGAAGGCCCATTGTGTCTACGCCCCGTAGAAGGCCCATTGTGTCTACGCCCCATAGAAGGCCCATTGTTTCTACGGCCCTTAGAAGGCCCATTGTTTCTACGGCCCGTAGGAGGCCTACAGTAAATATGTAGCCCATTGTTAATGTGGCCTAGTTTTAAAAAATAGGTTATTCTGGCCACTAGCAAACCGCGGAAAAAGAACTGAAGTGACTACAAGAAAACAAATAAACAAGACAACGGAAATAAATAAGCAAGCAACTTACGCTAGGCTATCACGGCTATTACACATATTACATCCACTGGGCATCAAAGTTCGCCACAACTGCAAATATAGGGAACAAAGCAGCATATAAACGCCGCAGCAAAACAAGTCCAGAACTGAAACCACTTTAGAAGAGGTCAAGAAACAATATCCTGGGTACCCATAATGTTGGCAAGATGCTTAGCAAGCTTATTAACTTTCTCTTGTTTGGCGCTTAAATCCTCCAGCACTTGCTGTTGCACCAGAAAGTATGCATCTGAATTCTGCAAGGACTTCCTCAGTCCTTCGGCTTCCTGTCACATAACATCTAATCGATTCTTTCAACTTGAAGTTGAGACTCAAGAAGCCGAACTGATTCAGGCAGAAAGTACGAAGAGCTGGTGCCAGCAGTAGTAGCCAGTAACTCGAACACTACATCAAAGACAGGACTTTGGGGCTGGCTCAGTGTCTTCAATATAGTTTTTATCAGCTTTCTTGGAGAACAACAGGGATGTCTCACTATCTTGAACATGATATGCATTACTTCCTTTACCATTGCATAACGGGGTACTCTTCTCCAATATTTTATCCGCGTTCTAAAGGAGAAACAAACAAACAGATCACAGGTTTACAATGTAGTATATGAAACTCATTTTGGTAAACCAGTTCAGTAGTAAGGTGGACAGGATAACAGCATGAAACAAACATATATCTATGTAGTATGGTCACAGTATGGTCTATATCATTCTAGTTTATGTTGCCAAATCAAGATAGATATAGTTCGAATCATATTATTTAAGACAAAGCAGCATAGACAGAATATAAGTGTGGGAAACTACACAGCAATAACAACACTTGTAATGTGCATGGCATGAGAACATAATTGTTTATTCAATTGAAACTAAAATCAACATAGAGCAAGTTACAACAGCAATCACGTTAAAGAAACAGGTTTAAAACATACCTGTTGCACCATTGGAGTTTCAATTGCATCCTTCAAATTTGAAATTAGTTGGTATGAGTAAATACAGTGATGCAAGAGCAAAGTAGTATGAACCATAGCTACGGAACCTGAGCTGAGAACAATTCTTCTTCTGCTTTAAGCGTTGACTTGGGGTTCGGAGTGGTGGTCCTCGTGCTTTGGGCACTGTAGTTGCCTTACTAACTGCTCGTGTTTGGGTGCTCTGTGGTGGAGACGGTGCTGTGTCAACGGGAACTGGGTTACTATCTGCTGGGGTTGGGGTTAGAAGGGGTGTAGCTGGTTCTCTGTCCAACTGGGTAGGGGTACAATCTGCGTGAGTCTGGGTTATGTGTGGTGGGGCTGGTTCTTGGGCAAGTACAACCGTGGTTCTATCTCCATCGATAGGTAGCACGATCTTTTCTGAAGACCGTGTTTTTACTCCCACAGATACTGCCATCACCCCCTCCAATTGAAATGGCTGATAAATAAGAAAAGTAATTGGATGTACAGACATTATAAGATAGACAAGTGCAATGGATAGTAGGGAAGAAAACAGGGCATGAAATAATTCACATTTATGTTGTCTAACCAAACAGAATAGCAGGACATAATTTCAAATATATGATGGCTAATTAAACAGGATAGCATGACACAATTTCACATGTATGATGGCTAACTAAATAGGATAGAATGACATACTTCAAAATATGATGACTATGTAAACAGGATGACATGATATAACTATACGATGTGTCTATTAAAGTGGTTGGCATGCCATAAATCACAAACATGCCATCGATGGAAACATGATGGCATGATATAATTCACGGATAGAATGACATAATTCAAAATATGATGACTATGTGAACAAGATGAGATGATATAACTATATTATGTCTTTAGAAAATGGGTTGGCATGCCATAATTCAGATACATGCTGTCTATGTAAACATCATGGCATGATATAATTCAAATATATGATTTATATACTAAGGAAGTGAGCAGAGGGCAATCGCATATAGGATGTGTCAACTAAGGAGATGGCATTCAATATCGTGTATATGATGTAAAAACTAAGCATTGCAATACAACATATGCATGATATGAGTAATATAACCCTGCCAAGTTTGAGCATACACCTCAGGGGGATAATAGGACTGGTCATCTGCCTCTGAATCCTCCTCTGAAGAGCTATCTGTAACCAGCAACATATCTGCTTCACCAGGTAGCATTGTCTGCTATGAAGACCTTGTTTTCACTCCAGATTTCTCCATCACTGTCACGACCGGTTTTCCAATAAAAATATTTATTGAGAAACCGATCCCTTTTACGGACCAGTAGAGAAGAATCCTCCTCACTGGTAGACAATTTCTTGATCACAGAAGAAAAACCAGGAGTACTAAATATACTACAAGGTTGAGCGGAGACTGCTCAAGAATTTATTACAAACACGCCGATATTACACATAAAGGCGGATGGGGTGGCATAACTACTGACTCACAATAAAAGCGGTGGTGGATATGTCACAGTGAAGTGGGTGACATGACTCCTGAATCTAACAGCTCTTCGAGCGTCGGAGTGAGGCTCGAGGGTTCTTAATGTGGGTGGCGGAAGCGTATATAGTACAAGTGACCAATATCCAGGATCGCACGGGACTGACTGGGACTCCTCTAGGCGTCGGACTCACTATCAAACTCTTCATCCATGAGATCGCCTTCGTCAACATCTGGCCAAATCAACAAGCCAGGTGAGTACTATGAAAGTACTCGCAAGACAGTTCGAACATAAGATATAACAAATGTAAACATGATGCATATGAACAGATTAATAGAGCGCACTCAGACAATGAGATAGCAACGCATGGGAAATAAAAGGGAAGTCGGGCGGTAGTCCTCCCGAAATCCCAAAGTAATACTGAAGGCCAATCGAGTGTCTGAATGACTCCTCGAAAGGATACAAATGAAATAACAATGCCGCAGTCGGGCGTCAAGGCGACACCACATAAAGGGCTTATAATGGAAAATAAATGACAGTGCGTGCCACAGTCGGACGTCTGAGCGACATCGCGTAAAGGGCTTATATCAAAAGTAAATAACGAGCGTGCCACAGTCGGACGTCTGAGCGACATCACATAAAGGGCTTATATCAAAAGTAAATAACGAGCGTGCCACAGTCGGACGTCTGAGCGACATCACATAAAGGGCTTATATCAAAAGTAAATAACGAGCGTGCCACAGTCGGACGTCTGAGCGACATCACATAAAGGGCTTATATTTCATAACTTGATATTTCGGCAGCTCATGAATTTAAATCATTTCAAGGGAATATTCAGGTACGAGATAAATAAAAGGTTAGTCCATCCACAGGAATAATAATTCAACCGGGTTTACCGCTCAAACTTGTTCACGGGGATTTACCATGGAGACTGACATAGGGACTGACATGGATATGGATATACTGGCCATGGTCCTTGATCATGGACACGATGACTCGGAAGGATTTGACTCTGCAGAGTTTGTACTATTTAACCACAGCCAACGGATTTCAGTAGTCACAAGGGACTAGTTTCGTTTACGGTGTTTTAGGAGAAACACATCTAACCAGTACACACCCATTCAACATTCCGATGCCAGGAAATCACCCTCGGCAACGTTCAAGAAAAACTTTGAGACGGGGAGGCTACAACCTCGCGTAGCATGGGATCAAATTTATACCGCGCGCTCTAAGGGGTGCCCCCCTGTCGGTCCCAACCTGAAACACCCATGCCCCCTGACCGGATGACCGGCTTTAATCCAGGGCCATGGAACCCTCATCCCGGCCCCTCTATTTGGTGTGTACAAGGAAAGAGGTTAGCAACTTACTAAACCATATTCTTTGCAGAAAACATGTGGTAGCACGAAAGGGGAAGAACGATAATGTGGCTCAGTCCACGTTAACGTCGGAGTTTACCGGATGACGTAAGACTGGCATGCTACAACAATACCATCTTACTACCTTTCATGTCACCACATGATCAGGTCATCTCTCATTAAAGATCACAGTAACTTCGAAACACACGGTTAGTTGCCTTGCATGCAACGTAAAACTCACCGATGCTCATATGCCATGCACAAACCATTCAAGCAAACATGCAAAACACCTATCATATCAAAGGTTCAAACATGCTTGCCTGGTTCGGAGAAGTCGGAGTCTAGCTCGGCGAAGTTTGCGGCTCCATCCCCTCCTCCGGAACCTACGGTATAACGAAACCGTATACTAACGTGAAAATCAATGCGTGCATAACAATTGTTCCAAATTTTTTCCAAATAAATACTATAAAAAACTAGACAAAAATATAAGACTGACAGAAAAAGAATCAATCAAAAACCATATTTTATTAAAAAGATATAAGGGTTTTAGTCCAAGGACTGATCTGTGATGAAACAGAAAAGATCCAGGGACTTGTTTGAGAAAACAGAAAACGGTTCAGAATGAAATGCGCCAGCCCAAAGAGAAAACACATTTTGCTCGAAGGCACTATCAGAAAACGGTTCGAGGGGGGCGGGAAAGAAGAGAGGCTGACCGGGGGGGGGGGGGGGTCCCACCCGTCAGGTTTAAAACTCCCAACGGAGCTCGCCGCCGCCCGAAGGCTGCGGTGGTCGCCGGCGTTGAACCACGGCGAGGCAGAGAGATCGGAGGGTACCAACAGGTTCAGGGTGATCTTCCGCGTCGGTGGGTGGTGGACTTGGCCGTCGGAGGGCAACACGTCGACGGCAACACTATCTCCGGCGGACGGTGGTTCGGGCGATGGTGGAGTACTCCGGTGGGTGCTGCAAACTCCAAATTAATGCGCGGGTCAGATGAGTGGATGTACTAGGAGGCTACTGGCAAGAGCTGAGGGGTAGGGGTGCACACACGGGGGTGAATCGAGCTGGGTCCCGAGGCGGGTCGAGGCGGCCAGAGTTGGGGCAGAAGACTCCCTCGGGGGCTGCTCAGTGGCTTGGCGTGGTATTGGTGGTGTGCAGAGGTGGTGCGGGTTCGAGTTTGAGCTCGGGGCCTCCTTTTATAGGTGATCCGAGGGGGTGGCCATGAACGGGATAGCTCCGGCGAGCGATTACGGCGAGGCAGAGGTTGGGCAGGGGGTTTAGGGGGCTAGGCATCACCATGGAGGATCACTGGTGCCATTCCTCCGCTAAACCTCGGTCGGGCTTGGTGTAATACGCCGGTCCTCGACGGAACGACCGTACGGGCACGACGGCGGTAGGGAGCGCGCTCCGCGCCTACCAGTTCACGACGACGGACTGCAGCGTGCACGGGTGAGTGGATGGCCACGCGGTGGCCTCTAGTGGCTTGGGCGGCGCTGGACGGCGGCTTCCAACGCTGCGCCTCTCTGGCAGCCGCAAAGGGCGCTGCTGCCGTCGCTCACGGGGTGGCGCACCTCCACCAGCTCGTCGCCGACGCCCGCAAGCTTCCAGGTGATCGTGCGGCGCAGGGATAAGAAGGAGGGGACAGGGGGCAAGGCGCCATCGTGGCTACTGGCGAGATCGAGGAAAGGTTCTGAAGAAAACGACAGCAGCTTCTGAAACTGTTTACTGAACTTTCTGAAATTGACAGTAACAGTGCCCTTCAGGTGTTCGACGAAATGATTTGGCATGAAGAATTTTTTTTTCTGGAGCTGGGACTTGGTGAGGTGACCTCTCAATGCATCCAGAGGCTGTCTGAATTTTCTCAGATTTTTTTAGGAGGAGAAAACAAACGAATTTCATCAAATTTGACAAATATGGTCCAAACTTGCAGTGTCGGAGTAAATGGCCACGGGTAGCCTAACCGACTGCCCCTGGTTCTTCTGAAAAAATTATCAGGCCTTCGGGCCTCCAAGCACTCCAAGCATTGGGCCGCCTTCCCTGGCCGGCTACCTCTGAAGCCGACTTCCGGAAGGCGACCCAGCGCAACCTCTCCCCAGGACGACTACGGGGTGGCCGACTCCAAGAAGCCGGCCAAGAAGGACGCCGACTCCAAGAAGCCGGCCGAGACCACAACCACCAAAGCTACTCCCACATAACGGCGACAAGACGGGGTGTGGCCACAGTGCGGCCCACTACCCCCGAAGCCCGAGGCGGGCATGGCTACAGGAGGCCGTACGGGGCGGCCGTTTCCCGTGCGGCCCGACACTGTAGCCATGCTAGTCTCAACGTCATCCACGACAGACTCCCGTACGGCCCACGGGCGGCGGGCCCCTTCGGCCAGAGAGAGGCGTGAAGGCGGCTCGGCCTCTCCCAGTCGGCCAAGGGCATAGCCGGCCCCCAGAAGCCGGCTACCCCCTTCCTCGAAGCAGGAGCCCCATTAAGGAGACAAGACGAGGTAAGGCTACAGTGAGAGCCCCCGGAGGCGGCCCACTGTAGCCACGCTTACCTCGACAAAGCCCTCGTCATCAGAGGCAAGGCTACAGTAAGCAGCCGCCGACAAGACCCTATGCGGTGGGGCCGGCCTGTCGACCAAGAGGCCGGCAGCCGGCGGGACCCACCAGTCGGCGGGACCCAACAGTCGGCGGAGAAGCCGGCGAGCGTAGACACTGACGGCTGGGACCAGAGCCCAGCCGGATTACCATTGTACCCCCGGGGGGTAGGCCTATATAAACCCCCCGGAGCACCCATGCAAAGGGTTGGCTTCTAAGCATAGCACACACACCATAGATAGATAGAAGCAAGAGCTAGCCTTGTTCTTCTTCTCCCTTGACCTCAACAGATCTAGGAGCGATTGTAGCTACCTTTCCTCGATCTAGTGATCATGCGGAGACCCCGTAGAGCAGGACTAGGGGTGTTATCTCCTCGGAGAGCCCCGAACCTGGGTAAGATCCGCCGGCGTGCATGTCTTCGCCTCATCCCGTTTCCAGGCACCGGCGACGTTTTATTGGCTCCCACAATGATAAGCCATCCCTTGGCATATGTCGCACCAACCACCCAACATGCAGCAAGCACAATTTGAAATATTTGAACTGGAGACCAGTGGATCTTCATGGATCTTGGTTGAGGGCTCTAAGGACTAGCCAGGGAAATTTGTTTGGAGGCCAAACTCAAAGTAGAAATGGTAGCTCCTTTGTAAATCTCCAAGAGCTAAAGTAGAAGGCAGAAAATATTTTTGATAAGAATTAAATGGAAGAAAATTCATGGGGAGGTTCAACTTGCTGGATTTGAAGTATATCTTGACACAAAGATGGGGAAAGGCTTTTGGGAGGGGATTTCCACTTAGGTCATGGCAAGAGGAGATTTTGAAAAGGGGAAAAGATCACTCCAAATGCCATAGGGCTATTTACAAGATTTTTCAAAAGAAACTTCCCAAATGAAAAACATTTGGTGTTGAGTCCACATAAGATGGAAAAACCTCCAAGACCAAAAATCAAGTCTTGGGTGAATCCAAACAAAACACTTGTCATAAAAGAAAATCTTTGAGAGGGAGAGTTCTTTAGAAGAATTTTTTTAAATAACATCCCTCAAATCAAATAAAAGTTTGAAAAAGCCAAATAAAATTTTTTGGGTGTCACAACACCTACCCCCTTAGGAAAAATCTCATCCCCGAGATTTCAGCTGATCCTCAAATAGATGTGGGTACTCTGCCTGAAGAAAATCTTCTCTTTCCCATGTAGCTTCATCCTCGGTGTGATTGCTCCACTGAACCTTGAAATTTTTTATCGTTTTCTGACGGGTCCTCCTTTCAGACTCTTCCAATAACTTCACTGGCCGCTCTCTGTAGGTGAGGTCTGGTTGCACATCAATGCTCTCATGAGATACATGCTTTTTCGGGTTGCTCACACATTTCCTCAATTGTGAGACGTGGAACACGTCGTGGACATCTGACAGCTCTTTGGGTAGGTCTAGCTGGTAGGCTACTGTGCCTCTTCGTGCAACTATACAGAAGGGTCCAATAAATCTTGGGGCTAGCTTCCCTTTAATTTTGAACCGTTGCAGGCCTCTCATAGGAGACACTCGTCTGTATACATATTCACCGGGTTCAAAGCTGACCTCACGATGTTTTCGATCGTAATAGCTCTTTTGTCGGCTTTGAGCTGTCTTGAGTCTGTTCCTGATCTGTTTAACTTTCTCCTCGGCTTCCTTGAGCATGTCTGGGCCGAAGATACGACTGTCACCTGTCTCTGACCAATTTAGTGGGGTACGACACCTCCGCCCGTACAATGCTTCAAAAGGTGCCATTTGTAAGCTGGCTTGGTAACTGTTGTTGTATGCGAACTCGGCATACGGCAAACTTTCTTCCCAACTGGATCCATAGGTGAGAACACAGGCTCGCAGCATGTCCTCTAGGATTTGGTTCACGCGTTCAGTTTGTCCATCAGTCTGGGGGTGGTACGCCGTACTGAATGCTAGTTGAGTGCCCAGAGCTTGTTGTAAGTGATCCTAGAATTTAGAGACAAACTGAGTGCCTCGGTCGGATATTATAGTCTTTGGGACTCCATGCAGACAAACTATACGGGAGAGATAAAGCTTAGCTAGCCTTTGAGTGGAGTAGGTCGTCTTCACGGGAATGAAATGTGCTACCTTGGTTAGCCTATCTGTGATGACCCATATGGCGTCATTTCCGCGTTGTGATCGAGGTAGTCCGACGATGAAGTCCATTCCAATTTCATCCCATTTCCACTCAGGTATCCGGTTTGGCTGTAGCAGCCCTGCCGGCTTTTGATGCTCGGCTTTAATGCGCTGACATGAATCGCAACAAGCAATGAATGCGGCTATATCCCTTTTCATACCATGCCACCAAAATCTTTCCTGAATGTCTTTGTACATTTTGGTTCCTCCAGGGTGGATCGAATATGGGGCGGTGTGGCTTTCGGTTAGGATTTGATGCTTGAGTTCCTCAATGTTAGGTACGCAAAGTCTGTCCCCGTACCATAATATTCCCTCATTGTCCGTGACGAACTCTGAAGCCTTGCCAAGGCTCATTTTTCTCTTTATACCTTCGATGCTGGGATGTCCTTGCTGAGCCTTCTTAATTTGTTCCATTAGGGTGGGTTGTATCTCCAGATTTGATACGTTGCCCTGAGAGACCAACACCATGTTGAGTCTAGCGAACTCCTGCTGAAACTCAGGCCTCAAGTTCTGTGGACTGTCGTTGCCTGGGCTGGGGTTCCGACTAAGAGCATCTGCCACTACATTTGCTTTCCCTGGATGGTAGTGAATGCCGACATCATAGTCCTTGACCAATTCCAACCAGCGTCGTTGTCGTAAATTTAGCTCTGGTTGCGTGAAAATATATTTAAGGCTCTTATGGTCCGTATATATTTCACAATGATTTCCTAGTAGAAAGTGCCTCCACTCTTTGAGTGCATGGATGACTGCTGCTAGCTCCAAGTCATGAGTAGGATAATTTTCCTCATGCTTCCGTAGTTGCCTGGAAGCATACGCGACAACTTTGCCGTCCTGCATCAATACGCACCCGAGGCCCTTCCGGGGTGCGTCACAAAACACTTCAAAACTCTTGTGTATGTCTGGCACAATCAAAACGGGTGCTGTTGTTAGTTTCTTTTTGAGTTCTTGGAAGCTTTTCTCGCACGCTTCAGTCCATACAAATTTCTTGTCTTTCTTGAGCAATTGTGTCATTGGTTTTGCCACAGTGGAGAATCCTTCAATAAATCTTCGGTAATATCCAGCCATTCCTAGGAAACTCCGTACATCAGTTACGTTGGCTGGTGGTTTCCAGTCAAGTATGGCTTTGACTTTTTCTGGGTCTACGGCCATGCCTTCTTGGGTCAATATATGGCCTAGAAAACCAACTTGTGTTAGCCAAAATTCACACTTGCTAAATTTGGCGTACAATTGATGTTTCCTTAATTCTCCCAAAACAATTCTGAGATGTTCAGTATGTTCTTCTGGTGTCCTTGAGTATACCAGAATATCATCAATGAACACCACAACAAATTTGTCCATAAATTTCATAAACACTTTGTTCATGAGGTGGACGAAATATGCGGGGGCGTTCGTTAGTCCAAACGGCATTACTGTGAACTCATATAATCCGTATCTGGAGGTGAATGCTGTCTTAGGGATATCTTCTGTCCGTACTTTTAATTGATGATATCCCGGTCTTAAATCAATTTTTGAGAACACCTTGGCTTGTGCGAGCTGGTCAAACAAATCATTTATCCGTGGCATCGGATATTTGTTTTTGATGGTGACCATATTGAGAGCTCGATAGTCTATACACAATCTCAGTGTCCCATCCTTTTTCTTGGCGAATAATACTGGCGAACCCCAAGGTGAGGAGCTGGCTCGAATAAATCCTTTGTCCAGTAATTCCTTTATTTGCTTCTTCAATTCTACCAACTCGGATGGTGCCATTCTATAAGGTTTCTTGTAGATGGGGGTGGTGCCAGGTGCTAGTTCGATGCTGAACTCTATCTCTCGGTCTGGTGGCATGCCTGGTAGTTCTTCTGGAAATACGTCGGGAAATTCGCACACCACTGGAACTTTTCTCAATTCTGAAATGTCCACTTTGTTCAGCTTTGGTTGCCGTGACCGTGGTCGCTCTTGAGCTGTAACTTTTATTGTCTTGCCGTGATGATGAGTGAGAATCACAGTCCGATTGAAACAGTCAATAAATCCCTTGTTGGTGGTCAACCAGTCCATCCCTAGGATAACATCCAGTCCTTTATTTTCCAACACGATGAGATTAGCTTGAAACTTTAGTCCTTCGAATTCAATAGTCACTCCTTGGCAGTAACTCTGAGTGATCTGCTTATTCCCGGGGGACTTGATAATCATAGATTTTTCCAAAGGAAGTATCGGAAAACCATGTTGCAAAACAAAACTCTTCGAAATGAACGAGTGAGAAGCTCCAGAATCAAACAAAACCGTGGCAGGTATTGTGTTGACATGGAACGTACCGAGTACGATGTCTGGGGCATTCTGTGCTTCTTCCCTGGTCACATGGTTCAGGTGACCCTTCCTGTGATTGTTGTTGGGATTGAAATTGTTACGCTTGGGGGCTGGATTGTTCCCACCATTGTTCGGCTTGGGGGCCGAGTTCCTTGGTTTTGGGCACTGTTTGGCATAGTGCCCTTCCTCTCCACAAGCATAGCAAGTGACCCCTGGACGGTAAGTAAAGTCCTTGTCCCTTGAATGAAACTATCTGGTTGGCCTTAGAGCAGTAGTCGGGGATTTTCTTGCTTCATTCCTCTGAACATCAGTCTTGCTTCGGTTGTTGCGAGCAAGAGTCGTCTTGTCCCTTTTTCGCTTACGAATATCCTCCAGACTGCGGCGCTCATTCTCCAACATAATGGCTTTGTCAACCAGAGTTTTGAAATCTGGGAAAGTGTGTATGACCAGTTGGCATTTTAGTGCCGGCGCCAGGCCGTCCAAAAACTTTTCCATCCTTTTGTTCTCAGTCATATGCTCGTCGTAGGCGTAACGAGATAGCTGGGTAAACTGACTGTTGTATTCCGTCACTGTCATGCCTCTCTGCTTGAGGTCATCAAATTCTCTTTTCTTGATTTTTATGATGCTCCTGGGGATGTGTGCCCCACGAAAACCTTCCTTAAACTCTTCCCAGGTGATGTTATGTTCACTGGGATGCATGTGTAGGAAGTTCTCCCACCATGCTGCAGCTGCTCCAGTGAGGTAGTGAGGTGCATAAAGCACCTTCTCATGATCAGAACATTGAGCAATAATCAACTTTCTTTCGATGTCCCGAAGCCAATCATCGGCTTCAAGCGGCCTATCAGTGTGAGCAAACGTTGGACGGCGTGTCTTCTATAGTTCAGACAACTTGGAGTGTGGTTGGTATGGCTCACAGTGATTTCCCATATTGATGACGTGATTCATCATTTCTTGGTGTTGCTGTTGGCTTTGTTCGAAAAGGCGGCATACTTGAGATAAGGCTGCCTCGCTGTCCTGTTGACTAGACTGCCCCTGTGTGAAGTTGTTGCTTGTCTGTGTTCCATAAACTTCTTCGGGTGGATTTGGCATGGAACGAGTCCACGGACGAGACATTTTCCACTCTGGGGTATTATTTTGCAAAACTCATGAGAAGAACTGTGTGGCACAAGGAAAATTTTGTAAAGGCAAAAATTTAAAAGACCTCAAGATTTTTCGAGAAAATATTTGATTGCACACGGAGAAGGACTGCTTAGCACAAATCTTACACGCGATACGCAAACATACGATACATCACTCAGGATGTGCGTACACACTCCTGACATGCTATTAGGCTAGCACACTCCTCCGGGACCCTACATGATGCGCACACAACAACCACAAACTTATGTACATATAAAACATATCATACAAGCAGACACATCGTGCGGCTACTAGGCGCACTCAGTCGGAGATGGTGAAGATGTCTTCCCCCTGCTGAGGGTAAGACCCAGTGGTGCAGGAGACTCAACCTCCACCTCCTCCCTAATAGGCTCCAGGCGCGTAGCACTGCGCTGAGGAGATGGCGCGGGTGCGACAGGCGGTAGTGTGGGTGCGGCAGGCGGTGCAACTCTGACTGGAGTAGGAGCAATGACCTGGTCGAACTCCTCAGTGGTAGGCAGACGGCGAGCGGTGACCAAAATGGCAGGTGAATAGGATGCTGAGGACGAGACGAACGTCAGTGGCGGTGCCATGTGGAGAAGCTCCCTCCTGTTGGCAGAACAGCCCCGAACTAAGTCCATGCGGGCAGCCACAAGATCGTCCACGAGGTTGTCGAAAGCTCCCTCCAGAGCTTTGAGATACTCAACAAGCATCTCGATAGCTTCATCTCGCTCTCCCCTATGGCAGGCGAATGCATAGTGACAAGTATATGGCACATGGCATGGGAGGTAGCGGTAGCGACGAGTCTTCATCGAAGGAAGAATGTCCCGAAGGCGAGCTATCGCCTCACGGGCAGCCATCTGCATGGCATGCCTCTCCGTAGGCATGGCCCTTCCCACAAAACGGAAGTGGCGAGACGCAGAACGTCCTCCCTTGAATTGCACCACGGCTTGGTGCATAGACACGTCGTCGCCGAGCTTCTGCTGGTAAAGCGTGAACTTCGGACGAGTCGCTGGCCCGATCGCGAGCTTGGTGATGGAGACAAGGAGTTTGACAAACCCCTCGGGCACATTAGTGAACACCCGAGTCTCGCAGTTGCTGCCAGCCATCTACAAAAGTAGGCAAAAATTCTGAGTAGTCAAATCAGAAATTTATGATGACCAACAGAAAATAGCTACATTTGCAAAATGCTGAAAAAGAACTAAAAACGCTAATAACCGATTAGCGATCGCACCTAGTGACTTCCTACAGTCAGCCTGGCTCTGATGCCAAGCTTGTCACGACCGGTTTTCCAATAAAAATATTTATTGAGAAACCGATCCCTTTTATGGACCAGTAGAGAAGAATCCTCCTCACTGGTAGACAATTTCTTGATCACAGAAGAAAAACCAGGAGTACTAAATATAATACAAGGTTGAGCGGAGACTGCTCAACAATTTATTACAAACACGCCGATATTACACATAAAGGCGGATGGGGTGGCATAACTACTGACTCACAATAAAAGCGGTGGTGGATATGTCACAGTGAAGTGGGTGACATGACTCCTGAATCTAACAGCTCTTCGAGCGTCGGAGTGAGGCTCGAGGGTTCTTAATGTGGGTGGCGGAAGCGTATATAGTACAAGTGACCAATATCCAGGATCGCACGGGACTGACTGGGACTCCTCTAGGCGTCGGAATCACTATCAAACTCTTCATCCATGAGATCGCCTTCGTCAACATCTGGCCAAATCAACAAGCCAGGTGAGTACTATGAAAGTACTCGCAAGACAGTTCGAACATAAGATATAACAAATGTAAACATGATGCATATGAACAGATTAATAGAGCGCACTCAGACAATGAGATAGCAACGCATGGGAAATAAAAGGGAAGTCGGGCGGTAGTCCTCCCGAAATCCCAAAGTAATACTGAAGGCCAATCGAGTGTCTGAATGACTCCTCGAAAGGATACAAATGAAATAACAATGCCGCAGTCGGGCGTCAAGGCGACACCACATAAAGGGCTTATAATGGAAAATAAATGACAGTGCGTGCCACAGTCGGACGTCTGAGCGACATCGCGTAAAGGGCTTGTATCAAAAGTAAATAACGAGCGTGCCACAGTCGGATGTCTGAGCGACATCACATAAAGGGCTTATATCAAAAGTAAATAACGAGCGTGCCACAGTCGGACGTCTGAGCGACATCACATAAAGGGCTTATATCAAAAGTAAATAACGAGCGTGCCACAGTCGGACGTCTGAGCGACATCACATAAAGGGCTTATATTTCATAACTTGATATTTCGGCAGCTCATGAATTTAAATCATTTCAAGGGAATATTCAGGTTAGTCCATCCACAGGAATAATAATTCAACCGGGTTTACCGCTCAAACTTGTTCACGGGGATTTACCACGGAGACTGACATAGGGACTGACATGGATATGGATATACTGGCCATGGTCCTTGATCATGGACACGATGACTCGGAAGGATTTGAATCTGCAGAGTTTGTACTATTTAACCACAGCCAACGGATTTCAGTAGTCACAAGGGACTAGTTTCGTTTACGGTGTTTTAGGAGAAACACATCAAACCAGTACACACCCATTCAACATTCCGATGCCAGGAAATCACCCTCGGCAACGTTCAAGAAAAACTTTGAGACGGGGAGGCTACAACCTCGCGTAGCATGGGATCAAATTTATACCGCGCGCTCTAAGGGGTGCCCCCCTCTCGGTCCCAACCTGAAACACCCATGCCCCCTGACCGGATGACCGGCTTTAATCCAGGGCCATGGAACCCTCATCCCGGCCCCTCTATTTGGTGTGTACAAGGAAAGAGGTTAGCAACTTACTAAACCGTATTCTTTGCAGAAAACATGTGGTAGCACGAAAGGGGAAGAACGATAACGTGGCTCAGTCCACGTTAACGTCAGAGTTTATCGGATGATGTAAGACTGGCATGCTACAACAATACCATCTTACTACCTTTCATGTCACCACATGATCAGGTCATCTCTCATCAAAGATCACAGTAACTTCGAAACACACGGTTAGTTGCCTTGCATGCAACGTAAAACTCACCGATGCTCATATGCCATGCACAAACCATTCAAGCAAACATGCAAAACACCTATCATATCAAAGGTTCAAACATGCTTGCCTGGTTCGGAGAAGTCGGAGTCTAGCTCGGCGAAGTTTGCGGCTCCGTCCCCTCCTCCGGAACCTACGGTATAACGAAACCGTATACTAACGTGAAAATCGATGCGTGCATAACAATTGTTCCAAATTTTTTCCAAATAAATACTATAAAAAACTAGACAAAAATATAAGACTGACAGAAAAAGAATCAATCAAAAACCATATTTTATTAAAAAGATACAAGGGTTTTAGTCAAGGGCTGATATGTGATGAAACAGAAAAGATCCAGGGACTTGTTTGAGAAAACAGAAAACGGTTCGGAATGAAATGCGCCAGCCCAAAGAGAAAACGCATTTTGCCCGAAGGCTCTATCAGAAAACGGTTCGAGGGGGGGGGGGGAAGAAGAGAGGCTGACGGGGGGGGGGGGGGTCCCACCCGTCAGGTTTAAAACTCCCAACGGAGCTCGCCGGCGCCCGAAGGCTGCGGTGGTCGCCGGCGTTGAACCACGACGAGGCAGAGAGATCGGAGCGTACCAACAGGTTCAGGGTGATCTTCCGCGTCGGTGGGTGGTGGACTTGGCCGTCGGAGAGCACCACGTCGACGGCGACACTATCTCCGACGGACGGTGCTTCGGGCGATGGTGGAGTACTCCGGTGGGTGCTGCAAACTCCAAATTGATGCGCGGGTCAGAAGAGTGGATGTACTAGGAGGCTACTGGCAAGAGCTGAGGGGTAGGGGTGCACGCACGGGGGTGAATCGAGCTGGGTCCCGAGGCGGGTCGAGGCGGCCGGAGTTGGGGCAGAAGACTCCCTCGGGGGCTGCTCAGTGGCTTGGCGTGGTACTGGTGGTGTGCAGAGGTGGTGCGGGTTCGAGTTCGAGCTCGGGGCCTCCTTTTATAGGTGATCCGAGGGGGTGGCCATGAACGGGATAGCTCCGGCGAGCGATTACGACGAGGCCGAGGTTGGGCAGGGGGTTTAGGGGGCTAGGCATCACCGTGGAGGATCACTGGTGCCATTCCTCCGCTAAACCTCGGTCGGGCTTGGTGTAATACGCCGGTCCTCGACGGAACGGCCGTACGGGCACGACGGCGGCAGGGAGCGCGCTCCGCGCCTACCAGTTCACGACGACGGACTGCAGCGTGCACGGGTGAGTGGATGGCCACGCGGTGGCCTTTGGTGGCTTGGGCGGCGCTGGATGGCGCCGTCCAATGCTGCGCCTCTCTGGCAGCCGCAAAGGGCGCTGCTGCCGTCGCTCACGGGGTGGCGCACCTCCACCAGCTCGTCGCCGACGCCCGCAAGATTCCAGGTGATCGTGCGGCGCAGGGATAAGAAGGAGGGGACAGGGGGCAAGGCGCCATCGTGGCTACTGGCGAGATCGAGGAAAGGTTCTGAAGAAAACGACAGCAGCTTCTGAAACTGTTTACTGAACTTTCTGAAATTGACAGTAACAGTGCCCTTCAGGTGTTCGACGAAATGATTTGGCATGAATTTTTTTTTCTGGAGCTGGGACTTGGTGAGGTGACCTCTCAATATATCCAGAGGCTGTCTGAATTTTCTCAGATTTTTTTAGGAGGAGAAAACAAACGAATTTCATCAAATTTGACAAATATGGTCCAAACTTGCAGCAAGCACAATTTGAAATATTTGAACTGGAGACCAGTGGATCTTCATGGATCTTGGTTGAGGGCTCTAAGGACTAGCCAGGGAAATTTGTTTGGAGGCCAAACTCAAAGTAGAAATGGTAGCTCCTTTGTAAATCTCCAAGAGCTAAAGTAGAAGGCAGAAAATATTTTTGATAAGAATTAAATGGAAGAAAATTCATGGGGAGGTTCAACTTGCTGGATTTGAAGTATATCTTGACACAAAGATGGGGAAAGGCTTTTGGGAGGGGATTTCCACTTAGGTCATGGCAAGAGGAGATTTTGAAAAGGGGAAAAGATCACTCCAAATGCCATAGGGCTATTTACAAGATTTTTCAAAAGAAACTTCCCAAATGAAAAACATTTGGTGTTGAGTCCACATAAGATGGAAAACCTCCAAGACCAAAAATCAAGTCTTGGGTGAATCCAAACAAAACACTTGTCATAAAAGAAAATCTTTGAGAGGGAGAGTTCTTTAGAAGAAATTTTTTAAATAACATCCCTCAAATCAAATAAAAGTTTGAAAAAGCCAAATAAAATTTTTTGGGTGTCACAATCACCAATTCAAATGGCTGATGCACATGAAGAGCAGTTGAATATATAAACATTGTCAACAAAAGCAATGAGAAATACAAAAAAAGGATGGCATGATATAATTCACATATATGACGCTTGGCTAAACAGCATGGCATTGCATAATTCACATATATAATGCCTTGCAACAAGATAGCATTGCATAATTCACATATATAATGTCTTGCAAAAAGATGGCATTGCATAATTCACATATATGGTAATTAGACACTAAACAGGTGGCATTCACACAAATCATGTCTAAACTAAGCAAATGACATAGCAATGCAAGATACCATACGCACGATATGAGCAACATAACCCTGCGAAGTTAGAGCATGCACCTCGGGGGGGGGGGGGGTGGGGGGAATAGGACTGGTCATCTGTCTCTGAATCCTCCTCTGAGGAGCTATCCGTAACCAGCGAGATATGCGCTTCGTCAGATAGCATAGTCTACTCTGAAGACCTTGTTTTCACTCCAGAATTTTCCATCACCGTGTCAAATGGCTGATGCACACGATGAGTAGTTGAATGTACTAACATTGTTGACAAATGTAATACGTAACGAAAAAAAAGGATGGCCTGATATAATTCACATATAAGATGAATGGCTAAGCAGGATGGCATTGCAAAATTCACATATATGATGCCTGGCTAAACAAGATGGCATTGCATAATTCACATAAACAATGAATAAACTAAACAGATGGCATTCACACAAAGCATGTCTAAACTAAGCAGTCGACATATTTGATGTATAAAGTAAGGAATGCAAGGCACCATATGCATGATATAACCAACATCAGCATGCCAAGTTAGAGCGAAGACCTCATGGGGTAAATAGGAGTGGTCTTCTGCTTCTGAATCCCCCTCAGAACAGTTATCTTCCTCTTGATTACGATCAAAATGGGTGGAGGGGGGGCTGCCTTTGCGCCCACCATGGAGCGACGTCTGCATGAAATTTTATTGCCATGCAAGGTTCGTCTCTTTTGCTCTACATGTTCAGTTCCATTGTGTACAATAACTGACATGCATAGGAATAAAACATAGTGAGATTATGTAAGGAGTGCATGCAAAAATCCAGAGTGATGGTAGCAAACTGTGGATAGACCCAAAACCAATGATAGCAGGCAGATAATAGCTTTAGTTAAAAAATACAGATAATGGCTCCTTTAATGTTTGTTTGCACCCAACATGAAACTCATAGTAGACACCCGAGATTAACCAGATAGTAGACAAATAGTACTGATTGCTGCCCCAATATGTACCCCACAACCATTTAAAAACTCAAGTTTCAGCATAAGTTTGGACCTGAGTCGGAGTCTAATAGGTGAACACGACGATAAAGTAGCATGTCATCATATTAAGCGATGCATAACGTAAGCAGACACGGAAGAGTGCGACCTCTCTTGCGGACCCGTGTAGTCCTCAAGGTCATCTGCTCAGTTGATGATGGTAATGCAGTTGTCGTGGCTACCGGTGGTGGGGAAGAAGATATGAGGCGGTGAAAGACAGTCTGGAGAGCGGATCCCTGCTGTGGTGAACCCTTCCGTCGTTGGGGCAGCTGAGCTGGGGTGGAACACATCACCGCAAGAGCAGGACAAACCACACAAGGTTTTCTTTGACACATATCTGTAACAGAAGTAATTGTGTAAGGGCTTGTTTGAATTTGAGGATTCTAACAATGCAGGGACAGGAGATAGACAGGAATAGGATAGGAATGCACGTGCAAAACAGAGAATTTAAAAACACAGGATTTCTGCCAACCTGGGTGTTTGGTTCACAAGAATTTGAAGATCACATGATGCAAAGATGCATCGTGAGATTAAGTCAAACCACAAGAAGTGTACAACCTCTTTGGCGAAGCCATGTCGATCTCAGCATGATTGGGTTGGCCTGTGAGGATGCTCCGGCTGACTTGGCTGTTGGAGGAGGGGAAGAAGATCTTAGGCGTCTGGAGATGGAGCCCGAGGTACTGCTCCGCTGTGATGGAGGGTTTCGTCGTTGGAGCAGCTCCGGTACGACGCCGAGGCTGAAGTAGGACAAGAGAGACAACGTTAACCTGAGTGGAATTCTAATAGCATCTCCAATAGATGACGTAAAATACATAACCACAAAGTGCTAGATGTATACATCAGCCGCTCATCTCTGAACTTAACTGTCGAAACTGAATTTAACTGTCGAAACTGAACTAAACTGTTGAAACTGAATTTTGCTGTCGAAACTGGATTTTACTGTCGAAACTGAACGCACTAGAGGTGAGGCTACACGTCAGTCGACTGACTTTTTCATCTCTGGTCAGTCGATTTTGCAGCCGTTGGATACGAAATCAAGGGCCTGCAGTTCATCTTCAACCTCCACCCCCTGAGCCGCCAGCCACCACCGGCCAAACAGCCGCCCCCCGCCGCCCGCGGCCGGTGGTGCGCCGCCCCGCCCGCCCCAAAAACACTCCCCACCGCCGGTCCGCTGCCGCCCCGGCCATCCCTCTAGGCCCCCCGTGCCGAGCTTTTTCTCCGGCGATCCCCACGCCACTGCCCCACCACCGCTGGCGACCACCGCCCCCACCCTAAACCCTAAGATAGATAGTGGGGTACTTCTCCGGCGAGTCCCCCTCCCCGCTGCGGCTGGTTCTTCCTTAACTCCAGCGAGCCCCCCCACCCCTTGAAAATCGACAGACCCAAAAGTCGATTCAGTCGACTGAAGTGTAGCTAAATCGGAGCAGCATCGCAAGCAAGAGCAAGAGCGAGAGCAGCAGTGCAAGCAAGAGCAAGAGCAAGAGCAGACCAGGCAGGGAACCGAGAGCAAGAGCAGAGCAGCAGCGCGAGCGAGAGCTAAAGCAGCAGCAGCTCCTACTGATGTGGACGTCGCCGCTGAGGGAGCGACGCCATGGAGGAAGTGGCCGGCGACGCCGCGGTAGATGGAGCTGCGCCGTGTTGGCTCGGGACCGAGCGCCGGCAGCACCATGAGATCGAATCAAGAAGAAAATGTGGCGATTAGTGTACAACCTCTTTGGTGGCGACGATTAGGCCGCAGCTTCATCCGAGGAAACGGTGATGCTGATGCTCTTCCGGTGGTGCAGGTGAAGACGGCGGTGTGGGAATGGAGGTGGCGCGAAAGACGAGGGGAACGTCGGGGCAGCTCCTTGGAGGTGGAGGACGGGGTGGCTGAACCGGCGGGATGACCAGATCGACGGCGGATCCTCATCCGGTACGATGGATGAGGGACGTCGAGGTGTTGCTGTGGACGACGTCGTCGGGGAAGAGGCTCCGACTGGGTGGCGGACGGAGGAGGGTGTGGTGCTTTGCGGGTTTTCCCGGCCTCGGTGTACGAATGGGTGGGCGGATGGGATGGGAGTGGGGAACCATGGCTTAGGGACACGCTTGTCTGAAATGTGGGGTAAGTTACGAAAGTACCCCCACCGATTTGAGGCGGTTCTTTCGGTTCAGGGGTATCACAGGCATTTCGCGTGTCGGGATTTCACAAGAGGTGGGAGTTTCCGCGCGCGTTGTATTTTGGAATAGCAAGGCGCGGGTTGAGATGGAGGGAGTTGTCGGAGCACAACGAGACAAAGATATATCTTAAATATTTCAGGCTAACAAGGCGTGGGTTGAAATTTCCGGACAAGCCTAACGTGTACTATACCAAATCAGTTCATACTACAAATGTCATTCAAAACTTTGAATTCATGTTATGTTCAATTAAAATATTTCGCTACGTGTATAATGCATGCAACCTAGTACTCAAATGAACGTTTTAGTGCATTCCAAACGTATATACTACCGCTTCAATATGAACCAAATTTGAATTCGTTTCTCTATTTGAATAAGATCTACAATAATGATTATTGTGAAGTCAAAGCGTTTGAATTCGTTTCTCTGTTTTAATAAGATCTACAATCGTCATTATTGTCAAGTTAAACCATCGTTTGTGTATTATCTTCACAGCACACCACATGATTAGTCTCGAGTTACATATGAACTATGTGTACTATATGAACTTGAACTCGATTTTTTGAATCCACTTTATGTTGATTTTAAATCATAGTACATTTCAAGCTCTAGCTAGATCTTCACAAACTAAACCATGTCTCATATGTATAATGTGTTTATCACACTATGTATGGTGCCCCACCCCCTACGCCTACAAGTATTTAGATGTGAGTTGCAAACACCACACATTACCACAAATTCAAATAAAATGTGAGAATGTTCGATATATAGTATTGTTTAGATTGTTCTATATTTAGTTGTAACCTGCAAACGCCACACATCATCACAAATTCAAATAAAATGTAAGATTGTTCAATGTACAGTATGGTTTAGATTGTTCGACATTTAGCTGTGAGTTGCAAACGCCATGCATTATCACATTATGGTATAACATGTGCAAAACCACAACACGCGTATCACCGCTATATTCATGCATGCATGTGTTTAAAACACTATGATCTCCTATTCAAATATATGAATCCACTTTCATATCAAATTATGATCTTTGTTAGTCTCTTACACCCACACAATCCTCTAACCTTTGTAGCTACCACTAACTTTCTCTCGTGCATGCACACGCCCTCCTCGCCCTCCCCTCCCTCAGCATTCTATCCATCGCGCACATTCATTTTTTTCTTTAGGTCATTCTCCCATAGTGTCCACAACTCCTTTTCGACACACACCGATCGATAAACCTCTCCAGCGATGTCTGCCTACAACATACACACGCACCTTCAATATCCTCCTTTATGTGTCCTTGCCTCGTGTCTCTCATACGGTCCCACACACATGTAAACTCTCGCCCCTCTTTTCATCGATCTCACAACCGCACACTCCTCCCCCTATCTAGCTAGTAGCTGGGCCTCTCGCACCACCTCCTAGCTCCATTCTCTCTGTCTATCCGTCTCGCCGGGCCTTATTTGCCTCTAACAAATGGACGTACACCGACCGATCTCCCGCTATACATATAGCTAGCTAGGTTCTTATAACTCGTTTTCCCCCACGCGTCGATCGATCTACCTCATTAGTTATGTCTCTCCCTTCCTCCGACAAACAACAATTGATCTACCAATCTAGTTAGGTTTGCTTACCAAACACATGGTTCCCCTTCATCATCCATGGATGTGTCCCGACAGATCTATCACGCACAGGCACACATAGAAACACATCCCCACTCTTATTGATAATATTGCAGTTCCACCCTCAGTTTGTCTAGTAGGCCTCTCCCACCATCTTCGAGAAGCAACTCCATCACCCATCTAGCACTCTACCCCTCTCCCTCCCTCTCTCTCTCTCTGTCCCATCCCATTTCCCGACCTTCAGTTATGTATGGATGTCGACCGATCTCCCTCAAGACATAGCTGGGTCTCTCCTTCTCAACACATATACGAGTCGTTCTACCTCTATAGTTAGGCCTCTGCCTACCCCTCCCCCACCCCCTCACACACACACACACCCTGATACATCGAGCGCTCTAGTCATGTCTCCCTGCCACACACAAACTTGACCTGTGCCCTCTGACGTTCCGGTACCTAGGTCAGTCGCCCTATATCTTTGACTTGCACACACACAATTTCGATGGCTCTCTTCATCGATCTCGCACCCACCCACTTGATCCTCTCTTCGACTCTATCGATATCTATGACCCCTCCCTCTCTTCTCGTGGATCGCCCGACCCTCTATATATGATATGGATAGGCCTCCATTTCACACACATTGCATGCAAAATTTTGTTTGAGATGTCATCGACACATATTCCCACAAATACATTCACGAAATCAACCTCCCCCAAAACAAAAAACACTCATGAATGCACAAGCCATTTGTCTAGGTTTGTATCTCTCACACACACCCACGTAGGTGGGGGACGTGCACGAAGAGAAGAGGTGCACGCACGGTGCACGTACTCCCGTCTCTTTCCCAACCACACCCGCACGGGTACACGGTGGAGCTCATTTCTGTACGAAAAGGCAGCCCACGTGGTAACTTGACACGTGTACTGGTTGTCCACTAGATGGAGGGAGGAATGTCTACCACGGGTGAACAAACAAATTGCGACTTGACGCGTTATGTTAAAAAAGAGGCAAACCATGTGGGGCCTACCTTAGAGGCAAGGCTCTATACACTGGAGTACTTTTGATGTGTCCCGTGAACTCGCAGAACGAGGAGAAGCTTGCTTAGTACGCCATCTCCCCCGCCCACGGGCGCGGTGGCTCGCAGGATGAGGTGAAGCTTGCTTACTACGCCTTACGCCCGCTCCCTCGCCCACGCGCGCGGTGGCTCGCAGGACGAGGAGAAAATTTTACTAGTACTCCCTCCGTTTACTCCTCGTCCCTACCTTGGTTAGGGAGATTATCATATTGTTTGGAATATATGTCCTTTAGTAGATTTCAATATGAACTACTAGTACATACTCCAAACACTGATGTATATGGACATATTTTAGAATGTTGATTCACTCATTTTGCTCAGTGTGTAGTCCATATTGAAACGGACGTAATAGTACGCACTCTCCCTCGCCCCTCGACCCTCGCCACGTGGTGGACGTGCAGCAATTCATTCGGTCTCATATAGCCAGAATGATATATACTGCAGTACCATTATTGCTCGACTTCCCGAAGAGGCGAAGAGCCAATCGCAAGGTTAATAGTTTGGAGATGCCAAACGCAAGGTTTATAGGAGAACGAGTAGTAGGTGTCGCGTCATTTATAAACAAAGTTTTTTTTCTTCAGTGGCACGTACGCAATATAAATAGGTTCATATGGAGAGAAAAGGAAACCGCTCCACTATATACATAGGCAGGACGAGCCTACACGGTTGCTTGCTGGGGTTGCTCTCTTCAGTTTTCACACTCTCTCGCACAAAACCACTGTGGCCACATCTCTAACATCCCGGCGGATCACGTCTGCCGGGGGAAGGGGTGGATGCTTAGTGTAGATGCGGTCGTCGTCCCTGACGGCGAAAGCCCACGGTCAGCACGTCCCGATCAGGGGTCCCCGCCATTCTCTCTCACAAAGCCGGTGAGGTTGCCTTCGTCCATTGCTCACTGCCACAACGTGGGTAGTTGCCTCCTCCCGCCGCCCTCCTCTAGGTTGAGCTACGTCCCGACATCCCTCAGGTACAACTTCCTTTACAGCCGGCTTGCACCACTGCTCCAGCTGCCCACATCACTCCATGTGGATATTTCTCTACTTCTTTGCCCCGCACATACCTCTACTGGCTTCTACGTACTGTATTTGTGATGAGTTTATGTCTCATCAACTAGTCCCAGTAATCTTATTCTAATCACGCTTCTTCAATTTCTTTGCCACAGGGATGCTCATCTCGATTTTGGTGAAACTGCACAAAAATGATCCGATGGTCGAAGGGTTGCAAACTTCATTTCTTAGGAAGCGCCGACGTTGCTAGCAAATTAAAGCCTGGTTAGGGTTTACGGTTCAAGGGCTAGGGACTGCATGGATCATTTTTTTCTTTAGCTGTCTCTGTTTCAATGGCTAGGGACTGCATGAGTAGTAGTAGTACTGTACGCCTTACGCCCGCCCCCTCGCCCACGCGCGCGGTGGCTCGCAGGACGAGGAGAAAATTTTACTACTCCCTCCGTTTACTCCTCGTCCCTACTACCTTGGTTAGAGAGATTATCATATTGTTTGGAATATATATGTCCTTTAGTAGATTTCAATATGAACTACTAGTACATACTCCAAACACTGATGTATATAGACGTATTTTAGAGTGTAGATTCACTCATTTTGCTCTGTATGTAGCATAAAGTTGAGACACTTATTTTGGAACGGAGGGAGTACATATTTGCAATGATCTGTCAATTATTGAGATGCAATAGCATGCATGTTAGTCTCCTTTGTATTTGATGAAATGTTGCAACGGGCAACCTTGGACGCAAGATACATGTAACAGAAGCTAGAAGCTTCATAGCGTTGTACTATGTCGCTGATAAATTACAGTACATACTATACAAGTACTTCCTCCGTTCCTAAATATAAGTCTTTGTAGAGATCTGTCGCTCGGAAACGAGAGGATGCACCGACTCTCGCGGCTAAAATCATACGCTACACACCATCTCTCTGTAGGAGTAGGCCAATCTGTCGCTCTCTCTAACACACACATGATGTTAAACACACACACGCACACGCACACACAGGTTCATAGAATAGGAAAATCGTGCGAGTGCGAAGCCACAGGAAGTGAGATACAAATGGAGTACGTACAAGAAGAGAAGAGGTGACGAATATTCCATCAAACCTGGACTGAGGAGTAGTACTCCCTCCGTCTAGGTGTTAAGTCATCCTACGGAAATCAGATATTCCCAAAATGTTTAGGCGTCGTCCATTAACTTCGCATCTCAATCCCCTCCTGGCCTCGTTGCTAGCGAGTGTTGTTACTTAGGGAGCATTTGGATCCTTAGCAAGAATAGCTTATAGCATAGCCGGGCAAGGTTAGACGTTTGGAACTGTTAAAATATGTTAGCTTTTGTGTGCCAGCTAGCTTGGGTGGGCTAGAAAAACCTTGCTGGCTCAGGAGAGCCAGATCGGCTCACTTCCGATGGCAAACTTCACATAGTAGTAACATAGACTAGTAACATATGCATGTTGTACTAGTCCAAGTTACTCACCACTATGACCAGCCTAAGCAATGTAACCAAACGCTCCTTAATTACTCTGCCTTGTTATCTCCCCCGGAAACCCAATGCATGGAGCGCAACTACGCGTTGATCAGTCAAGAAATCAAAGTCGACTTGCATGCGGGTTAATACGTGGCCCTGCATGGTAGCTAAAATGGCATCTCTTAGTTGTTTGGATTAATTGTTGCGTTTAGAGACAGAAATCAGGGCTTTGATTGGAGGAATGACTGGTCAAGTTTCTCCTTCTCCTCCAATCTGCTTGCACCTTGGTCCCGCTGCACCTTCTAACATGACTTATTACACCTAGACGGAGGGAGTCGTACGAGATACGGTGGCACGCTGACTTAGGTCGAATACAAGTGCCCAAAATTGTGTGCATGTTATAATAAGGACTCACTTAAAATAGTACGTGAGCGAACAGAGGGATCAATTGGACAGTGTTCCCGAGTAGTAGCGAGATGTGTGAGGTAAGATACATCGCTGGCGCTAGTAATTTTTCTTATTAATTTGTTTGTTTCACCCTCTGACTGGTGGGACCCAACGTACTACGTGGAGAGACGTAAGGTGACTAAGGCTGCATTATTTCTGCACCACTGTGGATAGTCTTACCACCAAAGCCACATGACACGATTATGATTTAAATTCCAATGACTCCCACACACAAAAAAAAAACATGGCATGCTTGTCGCACGAATGCAGGAATGTATAAAAGGTTATTTTCCTCTCATTGAACATAACGGGAGGGTTGTGTAGCTGGTTAGCCTGTTCGCTCATCAAACTTGAGGTCTCGGGTTCGATAACTACACTTGAGCATAATTCGTGCCAGGAGGATTCTTTGACTGGTCAAAATGGATGGATACGGAGTTATACGATCTCGTAGTGACCGTATAATCACCTCATCACGTATAAGCTGCAGCCTCGGCGCTTGTTTTCTAGGGTTTGCACTCTTCACACTCTCTCTAGTATATATATACACATTGGAGTCTCAGCGCTTGTAGTTGCTCTCTTCACACTCTCTCACCCTCTCCAGATCTAAACAAGACTTCGTTGGCCTCTCTCTCTCCCCTCACTGCTGGTCTGCTTGTAGTTGCTCTCTTCACACTCTCTCACCCTCTCCAGATCTAAACAAGACTTCGCTGGCCTCTCTCTCTCCCCTCACTGCTGGTCAAAGAGCCGACAGGATCCGTTCGCCGGGAAGGGAAGGAGGCTTAACGCTGTCGCCGTCGGCGAGGGAGGGAATCCACTACGGCGCAGCTGTTCACTTTCACCCAGCGGCGGCGCGGGAGGGCCTCCGACCCCTTCTTCTTCGCCACCGTACATAGTGTGGGTCGAACGGCCTCCGGTCGCCCACCGAACCACACCCCAAGAACCTTAAGGTATAATTTACTTATTCCACACGCATTGCTCTAGCTGCATGTGGGCTTTTCCCGCTTCTGCACTCGAATCTAGGTGTTGGATCAAACAGGAAAGTAGTGGGGAAAGTTGTATACCATGAATCTAGGACGTGGTTCAAAGAGGAAAGGAATGGTGGAAATAGTGGGAAAAGTTGTATAGCATGAATCTAGGACGTGGTTCAGAAAGGAAAGGAAGGGGGAAAGTAGTGGGGAAAGTTGTATCGCATGAATCTAAGACGTGGTTCAAAGAGGACAGGAATGGGGGAAAGTAGTGGGGAAAGTTGTATAGCATAAATCTAGGACGTGGTTCACAGAGGAAAGGAAGTGGGGAAAGTACTAGTACAGACTGGCTATCCCTGTAAACAAACACCCTCTAATAATGCCGCTGGAAAATTGATGCAATGCCACAATTAAAAGCAAATTACATCTTTAACAAATTTTATTGTTAATATAATCTCTCTGTTAATATAAATCAATGCCACCGTTTGAGAAATGCTATTGTCTTGCTTTCTTTCCCATTTAGATAAGGTAGATGCTTCTTTTTGTTGGCTTCTGTGTCATCCACCGTTATTGACCACTAGTTGTTTCCTTTGCACCTTTGTGTAAACAGGGTTATCTACTTCACCTCGTTGCCATTGTGACCTTTTGTTGCAGTGCTCAAAACACTTTTTTTAAGAGTGTTTTGTGCAGTTCAACCAAAACGTCACACCGACAACGTTGCTTGATCTTAGTGGAACTACACAAGAGGAGATCTTACTTCCTATCCGTGTTGGCAAATTTGGTTCAGATCTTCTTCTTGTGAGTTGTTTGAATTCCGCGTCATGAGAGGTCAGTCCTATGCTTCTTTCACATGATTCTGTAGTGTGCTTTCATATGTTGTGCTACTTGTACGGTAATGTTGCTTGATTTTAGTGAACTGCACAAACGGAGACAAGACTTCCAATCTGTATGTGCACCGTAATATCCCATTGAGGTAAGATAAGGGTATTTCACAACTGTTGGCCTGTATTTTGCCACTTTCATCAGAAAATTAATGTCATTGTTTAGTGCTATACTTGTGCAACCTAATTGACATGCCAAATCTTACATTGAAGGCGAAGCTTGTCTGTTGTTGAACCAAGTGATGAAGGGGAAGAACAAGCGGAAGAAAAACAAAAATCAAATCTTGGTGCTGTAATGAAGCACTAGAACTGTGATGACACAAGTAATGATATAGTTTTGCATCTTAATTTATTGCTATGGCTGGAACGAGCAATTGTTTTGCCACTGATTTGATGCCACTCTTAATGTAATACGTAATTATCTCTACTTGTGCAAATAGGGATCTTCTTTGAAGATACCATATATTTTAGTGGAACTGCACAAGAAGATGCTGGAAACATTAATCTATTCGAGGAGTATATAGTAAGCATGGCCACCATAGTAGATAGCAACAGATGGTTCCAGAGAAGTGCTTCATCTGTATGCTCTACACAATAAGCCTCCTGACAAAGGTTGGTACTCGCCCACTAATTTCATCCATATGATTGAGCTTTGTCATCTCTGTTGGTGTTGTGCTGCTGTTTAGATACTGTCATCAAAAAGTGGTATTGTCCTTGAGAAGTGCTTCATCTGTGCTGTTTTAAATATTTCCTTTCCTTTTTTTCGAGCAAACATGGATGCTAGCATTTAGTTATCCTTTTGTCTTTGCACAACAGGATCATCCTCCTCTGAAGAAGAATATGGAGTACGTGAAGTGACTAGTTCCGATTATGCTAGGATGAAGAAGCCCTGTCTATCTTCTCATCAGAAGGAGAAGTTGAAGGATGGTTACATTACCCCCCACAAGACCAAACTAACTTCAGCTCAGAAGGACTGACAAATCTCCATTTTCTTGCTGTGATGCGCGAGTACAATGTTGTTCTAGGATTCTTTCCGACGAGTTCCATTTTTGTAAAAGTGTGCTCTACATGGACCATGTTGGTGCCTGTTTAAACTATCAATTCATAGTACAGTTTGCTTTATACTAATCACTTTTTTGTATTTGTGCAAACAGGGGTGCTCAACTTGATTTCAATGGGAACTGCACAAATGTTCATGAATACATCGAATGATTCATTTCCACCACAAGAAAGTAGGTGCCGATAAGTTCAAGGCGTTGCAACATATAAGGGCAAAATCATACAAGCTACGCGTGAATTTGGTTGATTTTAGTGGAACTGCACAAAAAGAACAACTGGTTTATTTAGCACGAGGTGCCATGTCAATGTCCGAACTGATGGCAAACCCTGCCCATTCCACAATCGTAGGCATTTGATATTTTGGAATGGGAAAACCTTGTCAAATTTTGCTCATTGATTTTAGCAAGAAGACATGCGTTTGATATTTTCGAATGGGACGCCCTTTGCTACAGCAGCGTCGATCCATTTTTTCTTTATTCTTTAGTTGAGAAGTAAATATTGGCTCTAAGATGTGAATCGCTGAGATGCATAATCATCGATTGTTTTGAATGTTCTCTATGACATGTGAATCGCTGTGATTGCAATGTACAGGAACGCTAAAAAGCTGCTCAAACTCTTTGTACTCCTTCTGTTCCTTTTTACTTCGCACATTGTCCGGTAGCATACAACTGAAGTGCTCAAGTTCTCTAGCAAATGACTGTATCTCATGAGCTTGCTCAACCACGGAGCGCTCTTCAATCAGCCTGTAATCATAGAATTGCTCCATGATGTACAACTCAGTGCCAGCAACCGGAGGGTAGCAGCGGTGGCCTTACTTCGACCCGAGCGGTGGTGACCTACCGTGTTCTACTCTTCCTCGTTTTCTGTGTGGCGTGACCTCGTTGGCAGCGGGGCGGGGCCTCGGCGGAGCCGGCGATGTCCTCTATCTCGTTGCCGGCGGGCGGCGCCTCGGTGGAGCGGGGGGAAATCCTCCCCCTCGTTGCCGGCAGGGTGGGGCCTCGGCGGAGCCGGCGGTGACCTCTGCCTCGTTGTTGGTGCCGCGGGGCCTCAGCGTAGCAGGGCCACGTTGATGCCAGCGGAGCGGGGACTCGTCGGAGCCGGCATTGTCCTCTGCCTCGTCCTTGGTCTCGCCAAACAGCGCCTCGGCCGCTTCATCGCCCTCTTTGTAGGCGGCCGCAGCCTCCGCCACCCACATGCGGTACCGCCAGCGCTCGAGGCGGCCCTCGCGGGCGGAGCGGTACAAGTCGAGCAGCGCCTCCTGCTCCGCTCGCTCCGCGGCGATCTGCTCCACCGCCTGCAGGTGCTCCTGCAGGAGATGGTGGTTGTAGGCGGCGTCGGCCTGCGCCTCCCGGAACTGCTCCTCACGCTTCTGCCTCACCGTGTCCATATATTGGGCACGGGCCTCGCCGATGGTCATGGTGCAATGCACCGGCGGGGATGGCGCGGAGGAGGGGGTTGGCGCCGGATCGTCGACTACCAGTCGGCAGCAATGGCTGCCATCTCCTTGTGGTCCATCGTACGCCTGTCCCGAAGAGCGCTGGAGCGCGAGGAAGCCATGGTGGGCAGTAGTGGTGTGGACAGGAGAATAGGAACGTATGCGGATGACTGCGGCTATGGCCGGCGCAGCAGTTTATATAGCAATGGTGGGCGGTGGAGGGATGGACTTGTGGCGCCGGAGTAGCCGCCTCGGCAACCGCATATCATTAATGTGGGTGGCAGAAGGACGGACGACACTTGTGTCATTTGAAGGCGGAGCAATCGCATGCACGGGAAGCGGGGCGGGCGGCGCTAACCGTTTCGGGCAGAAAGCGTGCGCGGGCGAGGGAGGCGGTCTAGGTGGGCCAGGGCAGTCAGACTCGTGCTTGGCAGCGGGTCAGTCCAGCAGCCGGACATGTTGGCTCGCCAGCTACCTCGCCGAGCTAAGCGACGACAATCAGACGATGGACGTAGCTTCCGACCAGGAGCAGGCGCCACTGTCCAAGCCGGTTCATGCCGTGTTCACCATAGAGCAGGTGCGGCCGCACTTCGACGCCCTAATGGTGGAAGAGCTACCAGCGCAGGAGGACCTGTGCTGCAACCTCCGTCTCCTCAACGAGCACCGGTGAACAAGCGAACGACAATGCCGTCGTGGACATGTGGCCCTATGATCCTGGCTTCCCGAATGAGCAACGGGCGCTGTATTAGACCATCCGTAGGGACGTTAGGCCCTCTCCGTCGTCCTTCGAGTTGTTGCACTCGCCGTGGCGCCGCCGTCTCACGTTGTCAACATGGTCAACGGACATGAGGATGAGGAGATGACTTTACTTGGAGAGGATGACAGCAAGTGCCTCCTTATTAGTATATAAAACTATAATTTTTTTGCTTCCTCCTGGTTTCCTGACATCACGGTCCCACACCATTGTGAACCTATGTAGTCAATAAACGAGAGAATTGCACAAGAAGCGGCTGACAGCTGGGACCAAGCATCTCGAGCAGTATTTGTGTTTTTGAGGTGTGAGCACTGCAGGGTTTTTCTTGAGCGATGTTTAGCCTAGATATTAATTTTTCTCCTCTGAACAACAACGAAAACATTGCTGCAGCTATTAACTGGGCGGGCTGTGGCCCGTCTAACCCAGGCCAGATATCCAGCCCAGATATTAATTTTTTTCAAGCTGAAAATGGCTAGCCCAGCTATACTTTTTTTTCAGGAATACCCAGGCAAGGTCAAGTTGTTATTCTCCGCCCCGCTGGGCTGCAAATCTTTCCTAGGAGGGATGCATTAGGCTTAACAAGAAAATGGGCATTAAGAAATAATAAATGGGATGTAACTATAAAAACTGGGCAGTAACTATAAAAAATGCACCAAACACGTAATTACTTTATAAAATATTATTTTTGGATATTGAAAATTTTAATTTCATTAATTGTTGCATGCGCAATGTTTCGTTGGATTTTTATGTAATATAAATTTATATTGAAATTGTATTTAATCTGACTAGAAATTTCGTGATAAAAATATTTCGGATCCCATCAATATGTGGGAAATTTTATTGAATTCTATTTTGAACGTTTGGTTGAAATGGGCTGTACTTTTAACAAACTGTAAATGGGCTATAGTAAATTCCATTAGAATTCAAAAATTGGCTTCACATTCTTACAAATCACAAATGGGCTATAAGTTCTCTGCCACACACCTGTGGCCTTACTAAGATGACGCGTCCCCTCAAAAAAAGAGAGTTGACGCGTATGCAAGGCTTTGTCAACTTATAGTCAGCACACGGTTCTAGCAGCAGTGGCCATTGGATGTCCACCCAACGGATGCCGTGCTTCTTCTTCAATCTCGGATATTCTAGCTTCAGCCGCCCAAAAAATTATTCCTCCCCCTAACATCTGGGGCGCACCGTTTCGGAAGCTGGCCTGTGGGCCTACTAAGTTGACGGGGACGGAGTGCTTTGTCAACTTAGTCAATATGAACGATTCTAGCTCCAGTGACCGTATGATGTCCATCCAACGGCCGTAGTGCTTCTTCAACCTCTGGTCTTGTTGCTCCAGCCGCCCAAAGCAGCGCCGGTTGTGCCGCATGCTCCTGCCTCCCGTGGCCGGCTGTGCGGCCGCGGAGGCCTCACCGCCCCCTACTATTCCCACCGCTGGCCAGGCCCTGCGGCGACGGCAGCCTCACACCGCAGCCGAACCAGTGAACCCTCGTACTCCTCTCCGCGCGGGCTTTCACTGCCGCGTCTTCCACGGCTCCGCGTCGTCCCCTTCCTAGGCCTCGCCGTCGTCCACCGCCCTGGTGCTCTTGGCGCGGCGTGGTCAACATGGTCAAGGAACGACTTCCATCGGAAGAGTACTGTACGTGGAGAGGCTGACAGCTGGGTCCATGACGGCCGCAAGGAAGTGCCTCCTTATTACACGCAAAATAATTATTCCTCCACCTGACAGCAGGGACCCACCAGATGAGCAATTGTATTTCGCGAAAAAACGTTTCCCCCTGACTGCTGGGACCTACCAGCTAATCTTCGCATGCAAGGAAGTGCGTCCGGGCAAAAAAATGATTCGCTCCCTGACTGCTGGGACCCACCAGCTACATCTTCGTACGCAAGGAACTGCCTGACAGTGGGACCCACTTGGTCGAAGCGTACGTAGCGTTGTCATTTTGGTCGCGAACGTGTACGTACATACTGGTCGATGTAGAGGCCACACGTGTCGTAGTAGAGGCGTGCACGTAGCATGTACACGTACGTACAGCGGCTAGTGTGCAAGAAAGAAAATACGGCCACGTACATACATACGGGCAGGGTCTCGTACGCCTACTCGCGCATACGTACGGCTAGGGCTCGTGTACATGGCTGGGTCGGAACAGAGAAATAGTGTCATCGTCGTGTTCATGGGGAGCCAACCGCCTGGGTCGGAACGAAATGCGTCGTCGTGTTCATCGGGAGGGCTTGGACGGAACAGCCGATGGAAACGAGGCCTGGCGTACCGCAAAACGGAGGAAACAGCCTTGTGTTCGACTGGCCACGTTCGAAACGGGATCCTGTTCATCGGAGGGGTCTGGCGTACCGCAAAACGGAGGAAACGGACCTCCTACGGTCGAAACGGTGGTACTGTTGATCGGGAGGGGTGTGGCGTACCGCAAAACGGAGGAAACGGACTTGTGTTGGAGCGCTACGGTCGAAACGGGGGTCCTGTTCATCGGAGGGGTGTGGCGTACCGCAAAACGGAGGAAACAGACTTGTGTTGGAGCGCTACGGTCGAAACAGGGGTCTTGTTCATCGGGAGGGTTGTGGCGTACCGCAAAATGGGACTCCACGGGGTACTGTTCATCTCCACCGTCGCCCCCCTCCAGCCTCCACGGGATACTGTTCATCCACCGTCGACCTCCTCCAGCCTCCACCTGCGACTGTTCATCCACGGGCTCCTGTTCATCCAGCCTCCACCACGCGCTACTCCACCGGCTACTGTTCAACCAGCCCTCTCCACGGGCTCATGTTCAACCACCCCTCCATGGGCTACTGTTCATCCTGCCCTCCACCATCTACTGTTCATCCTGCCCTCCACGGGGTGGTCCTGTTCATCCTGCCCTCCACGGGGTCTTGTTCATCCAGCCCCAACCAGCTCGAACGAACGGGGTCCTGTTCATCCACCCTTGTCGGAGTAAATGGCCACGAGTAGCCTAACCGACTCCCCTGGCTCTTCAAAAACTTACCAGGCCAATCGAGCCTTCAAGCATCCAGAGCACGGGGCCGCCTTCCTCTGGCCGGCTATCACCAAGGCCGACTACCAGAAGGCGACCCGGCCTCAAAAACCTTCCCGAAGAGAGCTACGAGATGGCCGACTCCAGGAAGCCGGCCCCAAGAGGACCGACTCCCAGAAGCTGGCCATGAAGAATGCCGACTCCCAGAAGCCGGCCAAGGCAGCACCCTCAAGGGCTGCACCCACATAACGGTGATGAGACAGGGCGTGGCTACAGTACAGCCTGCCACCCCTAAATCCCGGAGCATGCATGGCCATAGTGCGCTGTACGTGTCAGCCATCCCCCGTCCGGCATGGCACTGTTGCCATGTTGACTGTGACGTCACCCACGACAGGCGCCAGTACGGCCCGCGGGTGGCGGGCCCCTTAAGCCAGAGAGACGCTCGAAGGCGGCCAGGCCTCCCCTAGTCAGCCTGAGGCGTAGCCGGCTCCCAATAGCCGGCTACCTCCCTCCCTCGAAGTATGTGCATCATTAAGGAGACAAGACGAGGTGAGGCTACAGTGAGAGCCCGCCAGGCGGCGGCACTATAGCCACGCTTACCTCAACAAAGCCCTCGTCATCAGGGGCGAGCCAACAGTAACCAGCCGCCGACAAGGCCCCCAGGCGGTGGGACCGGCCTGTCGACCAAGAGGCCGACAGTCGGCGGGACTCACCAGTCAGCGGGCCCCAACAGCCGGCGGAGAAGCCAGCGAGCATAGACACTGACGGCTGGGACCCGCACCCAGTCGGATTACCATTGTATCCCTAGGGGGTAGGCCTATATAAACCCCCAGGGCACCCATGCAAAGGGTTGATCTCTAAGAAAGTTTTAGCCACCACGTAGAGGGAAGAGGAGAGCTAGCCTTGCCTTTCTTCCTCCTCTTGCCAAACACCTCAAGGAGCACTTGTAGCTACTTGTGTTGATCTAGTGATCATGCGGAGACCCCGCAGAGCAGGACTAAGGGTGTTATCTCCACGGAGAGCCCCGAACCTGGGTAAGATTCGCCGGCGTGCATGTCTTCGCCTTATCCCGTTTCCAGGCATCGGCGATGTCTTACTGGCTCCCACAATGATAAGCCACCCGTTGGCATATGTCGCACCTACCACCCGACATTTGGCGCCCACCATGGGGCCAGGTGCACCGTCATCCGGAGACCTGTTCTGGACGGGAACCCTTTTCCTTCCCCGCGAGCGTAGCCAGCCCGCTACGCCCGATGGCGCTTGCCCTGACGCGCTGCAAGGCGTCGACGAGCGGCGAGCTGCCTCGCCGATCTTCTTGGCGAGGCTCGCATCTCCGATGAGCCTGTGTCCGACGCGGGCACAGACTGGCCCGAGAGCCGCCTCGTCAGCCTCCTCGACCAGCTTCACGTCTCCAGCGAGCTTGCTGTGGACTTGGAGTCGGTCGGCTCCACCGACCCGATGCTTGTCGACTCCGACACGGCATCGCTTGAGGCCTTCCCCACCAACGTGGTGATCATCGACGACCCTCTCCCTCGAGCCGATAGTGGCAGCAGCGCTGTCACTGAGGTGCTAGTCATCAGCCACGGCGCCATCTCGGGCGAGAACGCCCATGACACCCTACAAGCGGCGCTGCACGACTTGTCCGTCCCCATCCCGGCCGACGCCGACGCCGAGACTCTGGAGGCACGCCGCCTCGCCCTCATCGCGGAGGGCCAGAAGATAGCATCCATGAGACGCCTCACTGAGGCTCACCAGCGCGAAGTCGACCGCGCCGCCTTTGGTACGCCGCCTCCTGGCGGGCCGAGCCAAGCCGGCCTGGTCAAGAAGCGCGGCGCGGCCATCGCCAGCATGCTGGGAGCAGACTGCCCAGTCTACGCCATGCCACTCGAGAACCTGCGTGCCGCTCAGGCGGCCGTAGACGAGCTGAATGGGCTGGGGGCTGATGAGCTCCCCTACATGACTAGACGCATCCAGCATCTGATCGACGCGGCCGCAGAACGGCATGAAGCCGGCGCCCGCGCCAAAGTCCTCCCCCACGCCGAGAGCACGCCGCGACATCCCGGACGCCGACTACAAGCGGCGCCCGTGCAAGAAAAGACAAGGAGTCGGCTGCTAGCCGCAGCCGGACTCGGGTCACCATTGAGCGCGACGCAGAAGGCCGCCCCCGGGCGGCGGAACGACAAGGCAATCTGCCTCCCCCCCTCGTGGGGAGAGATATCCCACCCCGCCGCCTGTCACGCATCCGACTCTCGGCGGCCGACTAGGCCACCGCGAAGGAGTCGGCGAGAATGATGCCCGCCACCGGATCAACCGCCTAGCGCGATCCCTGGCGCTAGAAGAAGAAGATGATGTCGGCCCGCCTTGCTTTGCCCCCGCATCCGCGACGAGCCCTTCCCCAAAGGGTTCTCACTCCCAAGAGACACGCCAAAATACAATGGCTCCGTGAAGCGGGAAGATTGGTTGATCGACTACTCTACCGCAGTCAGCATAGCAAACGGCAACAGGCGCGTTGCCGTGAAGTACGTCCCTCTCATGCTTCAAGGCACGACACGCACCTGGCTGAACAGCCTCAAGCCCTACAGCGTCAACAGCTGGCTAGACTTCACGGAAGTCTTCGTCCGCAACTTCACCAGCACATACAAGCGGCCTCCCAAGCCCCGCCAGCTCTCCTTATGCGTCCAAGGGCCCAGCGAATCGAGTCGCGACTACCTCACGCGTTGGGCCGAGCTCCGCAACTCCTGCGAGGGGGTGCACGAGGTTCAAGCCATAGAGTACTTCACCGCCGGGTGCCGAGAGGGCACCCTCCTCAAGCACCGACTCCTCTGCGACGAGCGGACTACCCTCGACGAGCTGCTGATCATAGCAGACAAGTACGCCACGGCCGACTCCTCAATGAAGATCGAGCTTCGAGTGGACGCCTCTGGAAAGATGCTCGCTCCGGCTCCCAAGACGCCGGCTGGTGACTCCAACCGAAGCCCCTACCAGAACGACCACAAGCGCAAGGCCCCTATACCGCCTTCCACCAGTCGGCAAGTAGCCACCGTCGAAGACGAACAGCCCGAAGAGCGGCCCGCGCCCAAGAAGAAGGGCGGTAGGCCGGCTTGGCAGCCGGCCTTCTCCTACGAGCAAACTCTTGATGCCCCCTGCAAGTTCCACAGCGGCGCGAAGCCGTCCAACCACACGACCCGGAAGTGCCATTGGCTCATGCGGATCTCCAAGGGCGAGGGGCTGCTGCCGCCTCCACCTCCTGGCCCGCTGCCTCCAGCCCCTCAGCAGTCGGCTGTTCGACCAGCAGTCAGAGCCATTCAAGATGAGTTCCCAGATGAGCATGCCGCCTATGTCGTCTTCACAAGCCAAATTGAAGACAAGCGCAGTCGGCGCCGACAACACTAAGAAGTCAACACGGTCGCCTCCAGCAACCCCGAGTTCATGCATTGGTCTGAGAGGCCTATCAGCTGGAGCTGGGCCGATCACTCAGAGGTGATGCCGTCTCCCAGCTCTTATGCATTGGTGTTGGACGCCACCCTCGCGACAGAAAGGTGAGCTGCCCGTTTCTCCCGTGTGCTGATTGATGGTGGAAGCAGCATCAACATACTGTACCGCGACACCATGGAGAAGTTGAACATCAAGGCGAAGCAACTCATGCCAAGCCGGACTGTGTTCCATGGCATCGTACCCGGCTTGTCCTGTTCCCCAATCGGCAAGATCAAGATGGATGTTCTCTTCAGAGACAAGGATCACTTTTGCCGAGAAGTGATCTGGTTTGAAGTAGTGGATCTAGAGAGCCCTTACCACGCCTTGCTTGGCCGACCTGCCCTGGCCAAGTTCATGGCTGTGCCCCACTACGCCTACCTCAAGATGAAGATGCCGAGTTCAAAGGGGATCATCACCATAGCCGGAGACTACAAGAAGTCCACCGAGTGCGCTGCGGCCAGCAGCCGGCTGGCCGAGTCCCTCGTGATTGCTGAAGAGAAGAAGATGGTGGACCGAGTCATGGCCATGGCCGGCAAGCAGCCGGCCCTGTCCCCCAACCCCAAGGAATATGATGCTCAGGGCTCCTTCCAGCCGGCCAAGGAAACAAAGAAGATACCTCTGGACCCGGAGAACCCGGAGAGGTTTGCTGTCATTGGTGCAAACCTGGACAGCAAATAGGAAGGCGAGCTCGTCGACTTCCTCCGTGAGAATCGGGACATCTTTGCATGGTCCCCAAAGGACATGCCGGGTGTTCTGAAGGATTTCGCCGAGCACAAGCTACACGTCCGAGCGGACGCAAAACTAGTCAAGCAGCCTCTCCGCCGATTGTCGGAGGAGAAGAGAAGGATCGTAGGAGAAGAGATAGCCCGGCTCCTGGTAGCCGGCTTCATTATGGAGGTGTTTTTTTTTTCCGGAGTGGCTTGCCAACCCGGTCTTGGTGTTGAAGAAGAACAATAAATGGCATATGTGTATAGATTACACCAGCCTCAACAAAGCCTGCCCGAAAGATCCGTTTGCCCTACCACGGATCGATCAAGTGATAGACTCCACAGCCGGATGCAAGCTGTTGAGTTTCTTGGATGCTTACTCAGACTACCACCAGATCAAGTTGGACCCAACCGACCGCCTGAAGACCGCCTTCATCACACCATTCGGAGCTTTCTGCTACCTGACTATGACATTCGGCTTGAGAAATGCCGGTGCCACTTTTCAGTGTTGCATGCAGAAATGCCTCCTCAAGCAACTCTGCAGAAATGCCCACGTCTATGTAGACGATATTGTGGTGAAGACGGAGAAGCGCGGCACCCTGCTGGGAAGACCTCAGAGAAACATTTGCCAACTTGCGCCAATTTCAAATGAAGCTCAACCCTGAGAAATGCGTGTTCGGAGTACCAGCTGGCCAGCTTCTAGGCTTTTTCGTCTCCGAACGCGGCATTCAGTGCAACCCAGTGAAGATCAAGGCCATAGAGAGAATGGAGATTCCTACCAAGCTGCGAGACATTCAGAAGTTTACCGGGTGCCTGGCCTCCCTAAACCGCTTTATCAGCCGGCTAGGGGAGAAGGCCCTCCCCCTGTACCGACTCATGAAGAAGTCCACCCACTTCGAGTGGAACGACCAAGCTTTCCACGAGTTGAAGAAGATGCTGACCACACCGCCTGTCCTGGCAGCGCTGACTGAGAAAGAGCCCATGCTCCTTTACATTGCTGCGACTAGCCGAGTGGTCAGTACAGTCATCGTGGTCCAACACCCAGAAGAAGGCCGAGCTCAGTTAGTCCAGAGGCCGGTATATTATTTGAGCGAAGTACTGTCCACCTCGAAGCAAAACTACCCGCATTACCAGAAGATGTGCTATGGAGTGTACTTCGCCGCCAAGAAGCTGAAGCCCTACTTTCAAGAGCATCCCATCACGGTCGTATGCACTGCCCCGCTTGCCGAGATCATAGGCAGCCGGGATGCATCCGGCCGGGTGGCTAAGTGGGCCATTGCGCTGGCTCCTTACACAATCTTCTACCCGCCCCGCACCGCCATCAAGTCCCAAGCATTGGCCGACTTCCTTGTCGACTGGGCCGAGACCCAGTACCTACCGCCGGCTCCCGACTCCACTCATTGGCGGATGCACTTCGACAGATCCAAGATGTGCACCGGCTTGGGAGCCGGCATCGTCCTCACCTCTCCCAAGGGCGACAAGCTCAGATACACATTGCAAATTCATTTTGCCACATCCAACAATGTGACCGAGTACGAGGCTCTCATACACGGGCTCTGGCTAGCCAAAGAACTCGGCATACGCCGGATCCTGTGTTATGGCGACTCAGATTTGGTGGTCCAGCAGTCATCTAGCGACTGGGATGCCAAGGACGCAAACATGGTGAGCTATCGATCCCTCGTCCAGCAAATCAGCGGATACTTTGAAGGGTGCGAGCTCCTCCACGTGCCACGGGCCGACAACGAGCAAGCAGATGCCCTGGCACAGATCGGCTCCACCTGACAAGCTATACCAACCAGCGTCTCTCTCCAGCGCCTCCTCAAACCGTCTGTCAAGCCGTCTCCACAATCGGACTCCATCTTCGTACCGCCTGCCCCTGATGCAGTCGGATCCGACTTGGGGAACCCAGCAGGCGGCTCGGGGACTTCGATAAGCGGCCCGGGGACTGCCGTAGTCGCACCTGGCTCGGGGACTTCAGAACCCGGCCGGGGGACTGCAGCAGTCGGCCCGGGGACTACAGCAGTCCGCCCGGGGATGGCAACGACACAACAGACGGTGGCCGACTCCAACTCTTCACCACCCAACCCACCCACCCGGGTCACAGTAGCCGTACTGACAACAGAAGAAGTCACAGCTCCATCATGGGCCTAGCCCATCCTCAACTTCCTAGTAAACAGAGAGCTGCCGACTGATGAGATCTCGGCAAGATTAGTTCAACGCCGAGCCAGAGCATACACAATAATAAACAGAGAACTTGTTAAGCGTAGCGTCACTGGAGTCTTCCAGCGCTGCGTCGAGCCAGAGAAGGGCATAGCAATCCTCAAGGATATCCACCAAGGCGAATGCGGCCACAACGCGGCCTCAAGATCGCTTGTCGCCAAAGCCTTCCGCCATGGTTTCTTCTGGCCGACTGCTTTGGAAGACGCCAAGGAATTAGTCAAATGCTGCAAAGGATGCCAAGTCTTCAGCTCCAAGCAACACCTGCCGACTTCTGCACTCAAGACCATCCCCCTCACCTATCCCTTTGCCGTTTGGGGGCTAGACATGGTGGGCCCATTCAAGACAGCCCGCGGCGGCATGACACATCTGCTTGTCGCCGTGGACAAATTCACCAAGTGGATTGAAGCGAAGCCAATCAAGAAGCTGAACGGGCCGACTGCCGTGACATTCATCGCATTATATCACCACTCGGTATGGTATACCACACAGCATCATCACCGACAACGGCACGAATTTTGCCAAGGGAGCACTGGCACGTTTCTGCGCGACACAGGGCATCCGACTGGACTTAGTGTCCATTGCCCACCCGCAGTCAAACGGCCAGGTCGAGCGAGCAAACGGCCTCATCCTCTCCGGCATCAAGCCCCGACTGGTCATACCACTGGAGCGTTCGGCCGGCTGCTGGCTCGATGAGCTGCCGGCTGTCCTCTGGAGTCTGCGTACTAGCCCGAACAAGTCAATCGGCTTCACTCCTTTCTTCCTTGTATATGGTGCCGAGGTTGTCATCCCAACTGACATCGAGTTCGACTCGCCTCGGATCACCATGTACACGGAGGCGGAGCCCAAGGAAGTACGAAAAGACGGTGTCGACCTGCTGGAAGAGGGCCGGCTGTTAGCACTCAGCCGGTCCGCCATCTACCAGCAGGGTTTGCACCGTTACCACAACTGGAAGGTCAAGCCAAGATCCTTCCAAGAAGGCGATCTTGTGCTCCGGCTGATCCAGCGAACAGCCGGTCAGCACAAGCTCTCGGCCCCTTGGGAAGGCCCATTCGCCATCAGCAAGGCCCTAGGCAACGACTCCTACTACCTGATCGACGCACAGAAGCCGAAGGCATGCAAGAGTTATGATTCCGGCAAGGAGTCGGAACGACCATGGAATGCCAATCTCGTGAGAAGATTTTACAGTTAAAAGCAGTATGTATCACGCTACCTTTTTGTATTAAGTACAAGACAACGGCCCCCCCGAGGCGCACTCGGGGACTACCCTCTTTTTATCTATGAATGACGAGTGTCATACCCATGAATGTACTATTACATTTGATTTTCTATCTGGCACCGGGTTCGACTAGTCGGCCCGGGGACTTGCCGCCTTGAGTTATATTAAAGTTCTACCTGCAGTCAGACAAGTAGTGTGCCAGCACCTGAGCCCTCTCTTGTTGAAAGTCGCAGCTCGAAGAACCGACTGACCGACTGGCAAGAGCCAAAGGCAGGAAAGGATGCCCACACAAAAAATGGCTAAGGACTAATGAACCTATATAAGACAAGCCGGCCTCCCAGCACGCCAACCGGCTGTCCGAACAGCCGGCTGGCCGGCTACCCATTCACTTTGCTACAATCCAAGAAAGCTAGAGTACTTGCCCTCCCAACCGGCCAAGCACTTCTCTAGCCACAGGCTGCAGAGCAGCTGTCTGGCTGGGTAGGCGGCGACCAAGGGAGGGCGGCAAAGGAAACAGCCAAAGGATGAAAAGCAAGAACAGTGGGAAGCCAAACACATGCATGATTATATTTACACAAAAAGCCTTTGAAAGGCCGGCACTTAACATAGTTTGAACACACCCCCAGTGGGTGGAACTACGCAAATTTAACTAAATATTGTTCAAAGAGTAATAAAACAGGAAAGTAAGGCAGCAGATTAGGCTAAGGGCGCAACAGGCGAGCCGGGCTGGTCGGTGGAGACGGCAGCACCGGTTGGAGGAGTGGCCGGCTGGCGAGTCTCGGCTTGATCATCGCCGGCTGCAGGCGGTGCGCTCGCACGCGCCTTGTTGCTGGAGGCACGGTCAAGCTGAGGCTGGCCGGCTGCTCCACCATCTGGCACGGCGTCTTCACCATCCTCCTCCTCCTCCTCCTCCTCGCCCTCGTCGCTGGAGTCGATCTCCTCCGCCGAGTCCTCGCCATCTGCTGGGTTGTAACACCCCGCATGTAACTTGCCATATTTGTAACTCCGACTCTTGCCATTTCCGGCTATGTGTTTTGTTTTTCCCTCCGTTGTCGGGTTTTTGTCTTTCGTTTTGTATTTTGTCATGTCATGCATTTTCATATCATGTCATCATGTGCATTGCATTCGCACTACGTGTTCGTCTCATGCATCCGAGCATTTTCCCCGTTGTCCGTTTTCCAATCCGGCGCTCCTATCTCCTCCGGTGCACCCTTCTTGTTTTCTTTCGTATGCGTGTGTCAAACTTTCTCGGACTGGACCGAGGCTTGTCAAGTGGTTTTATTATACCACCTGGAGACTACCGGTCAAGTTTCGTTCCATTCGGAGGTCGTTTGGTACTCCAACGGTTAACCGGGCCTCCGCAATGTCCATTTGAGTATCCAGCAAAACCCCCCTCCAAAACCAGCCCAAAGCCCACCAAACTCTCTTCCATGCTCTAGGTCGTTCGATCACGATCGTGTGGGCGAAAACCGCACCTCATTTGGAGTCTCCTAGCTCCCTCTACCTATAAATGAGTGGGCATCCCGAAAAACGAAATCTCAGACGAAACCCTAACCCTCTCCCTCCGCGCCGCCGGACGCGTCCGTACCCGCCGGACACGTCCGCCGCCGCCGCCGCCGCCGCCAGCCCTGCCGCCGGCCGGCCCAGCCGCCTCCGCCGTCGCCCGACGCGGGCCCGCCGCCGCCCGCCGCCGGCCTCCCCTACGGCCACCGGCGCCGGCCTCCCCGCCGCCCTCCGGCGCCGCCCGCCGCCGCCCTCCGGGCCCCTCCTCCACCGGCGCCGCCCGCCACCGCCGGCTCCTCTTCTTCCCGCCGGCGGCCTGAGCTCCTCGAGACCCGATCGGATCTGGTAGAAACCCTCCCGTTGACTTCCTCTCGCCCTAATATTTTCTAAGTCCCAGATTTTTCTCAGCATATGCTCCTGTTCCCGATGCGATAACTTTGTGCATGTAGGTCCGATTCGTGCGTATAATATGTCATTTTGTTCGCCTCGTGATGCTCTTCATTTTGTTCAATTGCACGATGTTCATTAGAGGTCATCTTGATGCCCAAATCTTCGTTGGAAGAGGGCTAGTTGCTGTTAATCTCTGGTTCTTATCAGAACTTGGAGATTTGTCATTTTTGTATCATTTATTCTGTGTACCTTTTGAGCATGAGCTCTACATGTGTTTTGAAGTATGCCATGCCATCTTTCCAGTGGTATAGTCCATGTATTTTTGTGATCTTTGTGGTGACTAACACAAGCATGCAAAGTAGGCCCCGTAATATTTCTGATTTCAGGGACTTAGTGATTTCTCAAAGTCCTTGTCTGCTGTAATTTTGTTGCCATGTAAACTTGACGCTAGAGAGAGATCCATGCATATTTTGGAGATGTTCAGTAAGGATGTTTTGTAGCTATAGTTGTAATTGATCCATTCCTGCAATTGTTTGCAATTTTAGAGTAACATAGCATAACTAAATCTTGCTCTACTTTTGCTATAAAATATTTCTGGCAGATTCTTAACATGATTTTCAATCTTGCCAAGCTTATTGTGGTTGATCCATATATGCTATGCAATTGTTCTTACCATAGATAGCTTCATAAACATGCCATCTTGCTGTAGGTATGCTTGGTTGTTCATGCATTGCTCTGTAGTGAGTGCATCAAGCTCTAAAAGAGGCCTACATATTAACATTTCTGCCATGCTCTGTTTTTCTGCCAAGTCTGAAACCTGATAACGAAACTTGCTATGTTTACATGCTTGCCATCATTTCTTCTGGTCCTTTTTGGCTTATGGTCAGTAAGGGACTTTTGTCATGTGCATTTAGTAGAACACTACCATGCCTGGGTTTGCTATATTAAGTTCCTGTAGCATGTTGATTTCGTGCTCTGAACATTGCTATCTGATGCTGATTTCTGCCATGTCCAGTTTTCCACTAAGTCTGTGAACCTGTAATCTTTTGCACTTTTTCCATGCTTGTTTGAGCTTGATATGTTATGAACTAGCAGTAGCTCAGTGTTCATCTTTTGTCAAGCATCTCCTGTAGATTACTGCAATGTGCTTTGTTGCTATGTTGGGGTGCTGTAGCATTGTTGCTTGTTGCATTTTAAGTGCTATCTTGCTGTTTATCGCAGATTATTGTCATTCTTGTTTTGCTTGCCATTTGCAAACCGTGCATCCGATTCCGGTGATCTTTATATCGATTTCGACCGAAATCATCTCATCTTTCCAGTGGCATGCTTGGTTTGTCAAGTTACTGCCATGTTCATCATTTTCCTTCCGGAGCACGCATATGCATCGCATATCATAACTTGCATATCATACATGTCTTGCATCATGTTGCTTGCGCATTTCTCGTTGTTGATTGTGGTTCCGTTTATTTGTGTTCTTGTCTTGGGTAGAGCCGGGAGACGAGTTCGTGAACGAGGAACCTGTCGAGTACACTTACGAGGATCAAGCTTTCGACAACTCTGAGAATCTTGCAGGCAAGATGACCACCCCTCGAAATCACTTCTATCTTTGCTATGCTAGTTGTTCGCTCTATTGCCATGCTCCGCTACCTATCACTTGCTATATCATGTCTCCTATTTTAGCCATGTCAGCCCCTAACCATCCTTTCCTAGCAAACCGTTGTTTGGCTATGTTACCGCTTTTGCTCAGCCCCTCTTATAGCGTTGCTAGTTGCAGGTGAAGTTGAAGTTTGTTCCATGTCGGAACATGGATATGTTGGGATATCACAATACCTCTTATTTAATTAATGCATCTATGTATTTTTGGTAAAGGGTGGAAGGCTCGGCCTTATGCCTGGTGTTTTGTTCCACTCTTGCCGCCCTAGTTACTGTTATACCGGGATTATGTTCCTTGAGTTTGCGTTCCTTACACGGTCGGGTGATTTATGGGACCCCCTTGACAGTTCGCCTTTAATAAAACTCCTCCAGCATGGCCCAACTTTGGTTTTACCAGTTGCTACCTAAGCCTTTTTCCCCCGGGTTTTCGCGAGCCCGAGGGTCATCTTATTTTAAACCCCCCCGGGCCAGTGCTCCTTCGAGTGTTGGTCCGAACCGAGCAGCCTGCGGGGCCACCTCGGGGAAACTCGAGGTCTGGTTTTACTCGTAGCTTGACTTATCCGGTGTGCCCTGAGAACGAGATATGTGCAGCTCCGATCGGGATTTGTCGGCACATTCGGGCGGCTTTGCTGGTCTTGTTTTACCACTGTCGAGATGTCTTGAAAACCGGGATTCCGAGACTGATCGGGTCTTTCCGGGAGAAGGTTTATCCTTCGTTGACCGTGAGAGCTTATGATGGGCTAAGTTGGGACACCCCTGCAGGGTAATATCTTTCGAAAGCCGTGCCCGCGGTTATGAGGCAGATGGGAATTTGTTAATGTCCGGTTTTAGATAACTTGTCACTTGAACCAACTAAAATACACCAAGTGCGTGTGTAGCCGTGATGGTCTCTTCTCGGCGGAATCCGGGAAGTGAACACGGTCTGTGTTATGTTTGACGTAAGTAGGTGTTCAGGACCTCTTCTTGGTCATTGCTAGATGACGTCCGTTCCTTTGCTTCTCTTCTCGCTCTCATTTGCGCAAGTTAGCCACCATATATGTTTTGCCGCTGCAGCTCCACCTCTTTGCACCTCTTGTCCTACAAGCTTAAATAGTCTTGATCTCGCGGGTGTGAGATTGCTGAGTCCCCGTGACTCATAGATACTTCCAACACCAGTTGCAGGTGCCGACGATGCCAGTGCAGACGATGGCGTCGATCTCAAGTGGGAGTTCGACGAGGAACGTGGTCGTTACTATGTGTCTTTTCCTGATGATCAGTAGTGGAGCCCAGTTGGGACGATCGGGGATCTAGCATTTGGGGTTGTCTTATTTTCATCTGGATTTTGACCGTAGTCGGTCTATATGTTTGTATTTTGGATGATGTATGATGATATTTATGTATTGTGTGAAGTGGCGATTGTAAGCCAACTCTTTATCCCATTCTTGTTCATTACATGGGATTGTGTGAAGATGACCCTTCTTGCGACAAAACCACTATGCGGTTATGCCTCTAAGTCGTGCCTCGACACGTGGGAGATATAGCCGCATCGTGGGCGTTACAAGTTGGTAATCAGAGCCATCCCCGACTTAGGAGCCCCCTGCTTGATCGAATCGCTGGCGTTGTTGAGTCTAGAACAAAAATGTTTTGAGTCTTAGGATTATATATATCGGAGAGTAGGATTCTTTTTACTCCTCAGTCCCTTCGTCGCTCTGGTGAGGTCTCCTGACGTAGAAGTTTTGACTACTCTCTCCTCAAATTTCACTAATTTTTTTTTAGGATCACGCGGGTATCTTGGAATCGTTCCGATCGATTTGTGACGAGAACATTGTTCTTGGTGCCTCCTGTCATTTAGGGGTTGTGGCAGTGTCCCGGGGAGTTGAGCTCCGAGGTGTTGTCGTCACAATTTTATCGTTGCAGTTCTGGAATACCTGAGTTTCGCCGACATCGAAATCTCTTTTATGCAGTTGTTGGTGAGATCACCTCGACGCCACCCAGTACTGGGGCGGGAGTTCGGGAGTATTGCCATAACTTGTATAACGGATGTTTTTCGAAGGTTGAGGTAAACGATTTCCGAAGGTTTCTTGGTTATGTGTTGACGGATGGATACAGCTGGATCTAGGGATTGTTAGTTTGGGTGATATATATTTGTGTCCCCTGTATCCCCTACACCAGATTGCATAACCAGAAAGTTTCGGGAGTTTATAAGTGGGAATTCAAGTAGCCTTAGGATTTCTTTCCGACAGACGCATGATATGAGATTGGGGTTCGACGTCTAGTGGTCCGCCTGTATACGGTTGATTTTACAGTGGTCTCGTTGTGTCTTAAAGAGTCCATGGCTTTGCCGACTCGGGGACGCTTCGTATGTCATGTGCACAGCCTTGTACATGATGGTGCTGTACGATTGAGCCCGTGTGGGCCCCACCACGAAAACTTCGTACGAAATTTCTATCATATGTTTGTTCCGGCTTATTCTGCAAGCCAATACTTGGTTTTATTTTGTTTTGTGGTATTCGAGTTCCCTTCGAATTCATATGTTCATTCCATATCTTTTGCAAGTGGCTTCTCAACTTATGGAAGTGTGATGTTTTACTACGGAATTCATTCGTTAATCTTCGTGCGAATGTTTATTGTGAAGACTATATGTTGCAATTTCTATCCGTTGATTCTACTTATCTTTGGTCTATCGAGATGCTAACGGATGTCACCCTCTTCAGGATGGCTCCGCCAACGCGTCAGAATCCGGATCACAATGAAGGGAGTCAAGCGATCCCTCCGCCACCACCTCCACCTCCGGAGGCATGGCAATCAATCATGGCAGCCACCAACGCCAATGCTCAGATGATTCTGCAACTCTTGCAAGAACGTGCTCAAGGGCAAGGCAATCAAGGCAATCAAGGTCAAGGCAACAATCAGTTTCACTTTGCCACTCTCAACCAGTTTCTCGCAAATCAGCCCAAGTCTTTCAGCTACTGTGCCAAGGCCACGGATGCCGATGATTGGCTCGTGGACATCAACAAGCATTTTGAATGTAGCAATGTCAGGCCTGAGGACTTTGTCAAGTTCGCTTCTTTCCAGCTCAAGGACCAAGCTGCTGATTGGTTTCAACAATACAAAGATTCCAGAGGAGGTCATGTGATCACTTGGACTGACTTCTGTCGGGACTTCAAAGCGCACCACATTCCACAAAGTGTTGTTGAGAGCAAGCGTGAGGAGTTCCGCAATCTCAAGCAAGGAAACATGTCTGTGTATCAATACAACATTCAGTTTCAGAAACTTGCTCGCTTCGCTAAACAAGACGTTCCTGATGAGAAGAGCATGATCTATCACTTCCGAGGTGGCCTTAAAGAGGATCTGCAGTTAGCTCTCGTTCTTGTTGAGCCTACTCAGTTTGATCAATTCTACAATATGGCACTGAAGCAAGAGGCTGCTCAGCTCAAGTGTGAGGCTTCTAAGAAGAGAGTCAGGGATGCAGTTCAGTCTTCTTCTTCCTCACTTGTGTCAGCTAAGCAACAGAAGTTCTGGTTGCCTCCTCCTCCGTTTCGTCAGCCTTACCAGCAGAAGAACAAAGGTGGCCATAGTTCTTCCAACTCTTCCAACTCTGGCTATCAGAACAAGTCTCAGAATCAAGCTCCCAAGTCCAATGCTCCTTATCACCGTCCTCTCTCAGAGGTGACTTGCAACAAATGTCAGCAGAAAGGTCACTATGCTAACAAGTGCTTCAACCAGAGGCGTCTTCCTCCTCCTCCTCCTGTCAGATCTTCCAGCAATGCAGTGGTCAAGCATAATCCAAAGTCTGCCAAGGTGAACATGATGAATGCAGCTCAAGCGGAGGAATCTACTGATGTGATAATGGGTAATCTCTCAGTTAATGATATTCCTGCAAAAGTTCTTTTTGATACTGGTGCATCGCTTTGTTTCATGTCAAGACCGTTCTTCGCCAAGCATGAATTCACTTGTTCTCATCTGAGTAAACCCATGGATGTCGTTTCTCCGGGTAAACGTTTGAGTTCTAGCATGATGGCTCCCGATGTTTCCATCAAGATGGGCGACTATAGATTTCAGTCTTCTCCAATTGTCCTTGGTGACTCGGATATTGATCTTATTCTCGGGATGGACTGGCTTTCTAAGCACAAGGCTCAACTTGATTGTGCTGCCAGAGAAATTCAATTGACACACTCGTCTGAGGATGTGATTATTTTTGCCGCTCGTGACGAAACCATTCGGTTTTTCTCTCTCAATGAGAAGGGCGAATTGGATGCCATATCTCAAATTCCAGTCGTTTGCGAGTATCAAGATGTCTTTCCAGAAGAGCTTCCGGGTATGCCTCCGCACCGGCCAGTAGAGTTCGTTATCGAACTAGAGCCTGGTACTGTACCCGTTTGCAAGCATCCATACAAGCTTGGACCTAACGAGCTGAAGGAATTGAAGAAGCAGCTCGATGAACAAGAACGTCTGGGTTTGATCAGACCGAGTTCTTCTCCATGGGGTTGTGGTGTTCTTTTTGTCAAGAAGAAGGATGGCACGGACCGACTTTGTGTCGACTACCGTCCATTGAACAAGAGGACAATCAAGAACAAGTATCCACTTCCCAACATCAATGAGCTATTCGAGCAACTCAAAGGTGCTAAAGTATTCTCGAAGCTTGACCTTCGTATGGGTTATCATCAGATTCGCATTCGTGAAGAAGATATTCCCAAGACAGCATTCAGAACAAGCTTTGGTTCTTATGAATATACTGTCGTGTCTTTCGGCCTTGTCAATGCTCCTCCAGTGTTCTCTCGGATGATGAATTTCATCTTCAACCCCTATACCAATGAATTCGTTCTGGTGTATCTCGATGATATCTTGGTCTTCTCCAAGAATAAGCAGGATCATGCCAAACATTTGTGATTGGTGCTCGACAAGCTCAGAGAGTATCAATTCTATGCGAAGTTCTCCAAATGTGAGTTTTGGCTCGATGAAGTTCTTTTCCTTGGTCACATCATCTCCGCCAAAGGCATCGCTGTTAACCCCGAGAAGGTGTCCGTAGTTCTGGATTGGGAACCTCCTCAAAATGTCAAGCAGCTCCGCAGTTTCCTGGGTCTTGCAAGTTATTGCCGAAGATTCGTTGAGAATTTTTCCAAGATTGCAAAGCCTCTTTCCAACCTCCTACAGAAGCATGTGAAATATGTCTGGTCTCCTGAGTGTGAAGTTGCTTTCAACACTCTCAAACAGAAACTAGTCACAGCTCCTGTCTTGACTCCTCCTGATGAATCCAAGCCGTTTGAAGTTTTCTGTGATGCTTCTCTCCAAGGTCTCGGTGCTGTGTTAATGCAAGAGAAGAAAGTTGTGGCCTATACCTCTCGGCAGTTGAAGCCCAACGAAAAGAACTACCCCACTCACGATCTTGAGTTGGCGGCAGTTGTCCATGCATTGGTTACATGGAGACATCTCTTGTTGGGAAGACAAGTGGACATTTTCACTGATCACAAGAGTCTCAAGTATATCTTCACTCAGCCCAACCTCAATCTCAGGCAGACTCGATGGGTCGAAATGATTCAAGAGTACAATCCGAGTATTGAATATACTCCAGGCAAGGCAAATGTCATTGCAGATGCTTTAAGCAGGAAAGTGTATTGCAACAGCTTAATTCTCAAGCCGTTCCAACCGGAGCTTTGTGAAGCTTTCCGCAAGCTGAATCTCCAAGTTGTTCCTCAAGGCGTTCTTGCCAACCTCATAGTATCTCCTACTTTGGAAGATCAAATTCGTGAGGCACAACTCCTTGATGCCATGGTGAAGAAGGTGAAACGTGGTATCGACAAGGGTCTTTCCAAATACAAGTGCTATCGCATTGATGACAGAGACACTTTGTTCTTCGAGGACCGGATTGTGGTTCCGAAAGGTGATCTAAGGAAAGTCATAATGAACGAAGCGCACAATTCCCTCCTTTCCATTCATCCTGGAAGTACGAAGATGTATCATGACCTCAAGCAGTCGTATTGGTGGACTCGAATGAAGCGACAAATTGCTCAATTCGTGAATGAATGTGATGTCTGCCGAAGAGTGAAAGCAGAACACCAACGACCAGCTGGTCTCCTCCAACCTCTCGCTATCCCAGAATGGAAGTTTGATCATATCGAAATGGACTTCGTGACTGGGTTTCCAAAGTCCAAGCGCGGAAATGACGCTATCTTCGTTGTCATTGACAAGCTCTCTAAAGTGGCTCATTTCCTTCCTATCAAAGAATCCATCACAGCAGCTCAGCTGGCAGAGCTCTACACCTCCAGAATTGTCTCCTTGCACGGCATTCCACAATTGATTTCTTCGGATCGTGGAAGCATCTTCACCTCTAAGTTCTGGGATTCCTTCCAGAAGGCCATGGGCACAAACATTCGCTTCAGCACAGCTTTCCATCCTCAAACTAGTGGCCAAGTCGAGCGAGTCAATCAAATTCTTGAAGATATGCTCAGGGCTTGTGTCATTTCTTTTGGCATGAAATGGGAAGATTGTCTTCCTTATGCTGAATTCTCCTACAACAACAGCTTCCAAGCGAGTTCGGGCAAGGCCCCATTCGAGATTCTATATGGCAGAAAGTGCCGTACTCCTCTCAATTGGTCAGAGACTGGTGAACGCCAACTTCTTGGCAATGACTTAATCACTGAAGCTGAAGAAATGTGTAAAGTCATCCGTGATAATCTCAAAGCCGCGCAATCGCGTCAGAAGAGTCACTATGATAGTAAGCATCGTGATTTGGCTTTCGAGATCGGAGACCATGTCTACCTCCGCGTCTCTCCAATGAAAGGCACTCGTCGTTTCGGTATCAAAGGGAAGCTTGCCCCTAGATACGTGGGTCCTTTCAAGATCATTGGCAAAAGAGGCGACCTCGCCTATCAACTTGAACTTCCTTCCAACTTTGCGAACGTGCACGATGTGTTCCACGTGTCACAGCTCCGCAAGTGCTTCAAGACGCCTGAGCGCACTATCAACTTCGAAGAGATTGACCTTCAAGAAGATTTGTCTTATCATGAGCACCCCGTTGCTATTCTTGAAGAAACTGAGCGCAAGACTCGCAACAAGTCTATCAAATTCCTGAAAGTGAAGTGGTCGCACCATTCCGACCGGGAAGCCACCTGGGAACGCGAGGACCATCTCCGTTCCGAATATCCGGAGTTCTTTCAGTCCTAGATCTCGGGACGAGATCCTCTCGTAGTGGTGGAGTGTTGTAACACCCCGCATGTAACTTGCCATATTTGTAACTCCGACTCTTGCCATTTCCGGCTATGTGTTTTGTTTTTCCCTCCGTTGTCGGGTTTTTGTCTTTCGTTTTGTATTTTGTCATGTCATGCATTTTCATATCATGTCATCATGTGCATTGCATTCGCATACGTGTTCGTCTCATGCATCCGAGCATTTTCCCCGTTGTCCGTTTTCCAATCCGGCGCTCCTATCTCCTCCAGTGCACCCTTCTTGTTTTCTTTCGTATGCGTGTGTCAAACTTTCTCGGAATGGACCGAGGCTTGTCAAGTGGTTTTATTATACCACCCGGAGACTACCGGTCAAGTTTCGTTCCATTCGGAGGTCGTTTGGTAATCCAACGGTTAACCGGGCCTCCGCAATGTCCATTTGAGTATCCAGCAAAAACCCCCTCCAAAACCAGCCCAAAGCCCACCAAACTCTCTTCCATGCTCTAGGTCGTTCGATCACGATTGTGTGGGCGAAAACCGCACCTCATTTGGAGTCTCCTAGCTCCCTCTACCTATAAATGAGTGGGCATCCCGAAAAACGAAATCTCAGACGAAACCCTAACCCTCTCCCTCCGCGCCGCCGGACGCGTCCGTACCCGCCGGACACGTCCGCCGCCGCCGGCCGGCCCAGCCGCCTCCGCCGCCGCCCGCCGCGGGCCCGCCGCCGCCCGCCGCCGGCCTCCCCTCCGGCCACCGGCTCCGGCCTCCCCGCCGCCCTCCGACGCCGCCCGCCGCCGCCCTCCGGGCCCCTCCTCCACCGGCGCCGCCCGCCACCGCCGGCTCCTCTTCTTCCCGCCGGCGGCCCGAGCTCCTCGAGACCCGATTGGATCTGGTAGAAACCCTCCCGTTGACTTTCTCTCGCCCGATTTTTCTCAGCATATGCTTCTGTTCCCGATGCGATAACTTTGTGCATGTAGCTCCGATTCGTGCGTATAATATGTCATTTTGTTCGTCTCATGATGCTCTTCATTTTGTTCAATTGCACCATGTTCATTAGAGGTCATCGTGATGCCCAAATCTTCGTTGGAAGAGGGCTAGTTGCTGTTAATCTCTGGTTCTTATCAGAACTTGAAGATTTGTCATTTTTGTATCATTTATTCTGTGTACCTTTTGAGCATGAGCTCTACATGTGTTTTGAAGTATGCCATGCCATATTTGCAGTGGTATAGTCCATGTATTTTTGTGATCTTTGTGGTGACTAGCACAAGCATGCAAATTAGGCCCCGTAATATTTCTGATTTCAGGGACTTAGTGATTTCTCCAAGTCCTTGTCTGCTGTAATTTTGTTGCCATGTAAACTTGATACTAGAGAGAGATCCATGCATATTTTGGAGATGTTCAGTAAGGATGTTTTGTATCTATAGTTGTAGTTGATCCATTCCTGCAATTGTTTGCAATGTTAGAGTACCATAGCATGACTCAATCTTGCTCTACTTGTGCTATAAAATATTTCTGGCAGATTCTTAACATGATTTTCAATCTTGTCAAGCTTATTGTGGTTGATCCATATATGCTATGCAATTGTTCTTACCATGGATAGCTTCATAAACATGCCATCTTGCTGTAGGTATGCTTGGTTTTTCATGCATTGCTCTGTAGTGAGTGCATCAAGCTCACAAAGAGGCCTACATATTAACATTTCTGCCATGCTCTGTTTTTCTGCTAAGTCTGAAACCTGATAACGAAACTTGCTATGTTTACATGCTTGCCATCATTTCTTCTGGTCCTTTTTGGCTTATGGTCAGTAAGGGACTTTTGTCATGTGCATTTAGTAGAACACTACCATGCCTTGTTTTGCTATGTTAAGTTCCTGTAGCATGTTGATTTCGTGCTCTGAACATTGCTACCTGATGCTGATTTCTGCCATGTCCAGTTTTCCACTGTCTGTGAACCTGTAATCTTTTGCACTTTTGCCATGCTTGTTTGAGCTTGATATGTTATGAACTAGCAGTAGCTCAGTGTTCATCTTTTGTCAAGCATCTCCTGTAGATTACTGCAATGTGCTTTGTTGCTATGTTGGGGTGCTGTAGCATTGTTGCTTGTTGCATTTTAAGTGCTATCTTGCTGTTTATCGCAGATTATTGTCATTCTTGTTTTGCTTGCCATTTGCAAACCGTGCATCCGATTCCGGTGATCTTTATATCGATTTCGACCGAAATCATCTCATCTTTCCAGTGGCATGCTTGGTTTGTCAAGTTACTGCCATGTTCATCATTTTCCTTCCGGAGCACGCATATGCATCGCATATCATAACTTGCATATCATACATGTCTTGCATCATGTTGCTTGCGCATTTCTCGTTGTTGATTGTGGTTCCGTTTATTTGTGTTCTTGTCTTGGGTAGAGCCGGGAGACGAGTTCGTGAACGAGGAACCTGTCGAGTACACTTACGAGGATCAAGCTTTCGACAACTCTGAGAATCTTGCAGGCAAGATGACCACCCCTCGAAATCACTTCTATCTTTGCTATGCTAGTTGTTCGCTCTATTGCCATGCTCCGCTACCTATCACTTGCTATATCATGTCTCCTATTTTAGCCATGTCAGTCCCTAACCATCCTTTCCTAGCAAACCGTTGTTTGGCTATGTTACCGCTTTTGCTCAGCCCCTCTTATAGCGTTGCTAGTTGCAGGTGAAGTTGAAGTTTGTTCCATGTCGGAACATGGATATGTTGGGATATCACAATACCTCTTATTTAATTAATGCATCTATATATTTTTGGTAAAGGGTGGAAGGCTCGGCCTTATGCCTGGTGTTTTGTTCCACTCTTGCCGCCCTAGTTACTGTTATACCGGGATTATGTTCCTTGAGTTTGCGTTCCTTACACGGTCGGGTGATTTATGGGACCCCCTTGACAGTTCGCCTTGAATAAAACTCCTCCAGCATGGCCCAACCTTGGTTTTACCAGTTGCTACCTAAGCCTTTTTCCCCCGGGTTTTCGCGAGCCCGAGGGTCATCTTATTTTAAACCCCCCCGGGCCAGTGCTCCTTCGAATGTTGGTCCGAACCGAGCAGCCTACGGGGCCACCTCGGGGAAACTCGAGGTCTGGTTTTACTCGTAGCTTGACTTATCCGGTGTGCCCTGAGAACGAGATATGTGCAGCTCCGATCGGGATTTGTCGGCACATTCGGGCGGCTTTGCTGGTCTTGTTTTACCACTGTCGAGATGTCTTGAAAACCGGGATTCCGAGACTGATCGGGTCTTTCCGGGAGAAGGTTTATCCTTCGTTGACCGTGAGAGCTTATGATGGGCTAAGTTGGGACACCCCTGCAGGGTAATATCTTTCGAAAGCCGTGCCCGCGGTTATGAGGCAGATGGGAATTTGTTAATGTCCGGTTTTAGATAACTTGTCACTTGAACCAATTAAAATACACCAAGTGCGTGTGTAGCCGTGATGGTCTCTTCTCGGCGGAATCCGGGAAGTGAACACGGTCTGTGTTATGTTTGACGTAAGTAGGTGTTCAGGACCTCTTCTTGGTCATTGCTAGATGACGTCCGTTCCTTTGTTTCTCTTCTCGCTCTCATTTGCGCAAGTTAGCCACCATATATGTTTTGCCGCTGCAGCTCCACCTCTTTGCACCTCTTGTCCTACAAGCTTAAATAGTCTTGATCTCGCGGGTGTGAGATTGCTGAGTCCCCGTGACTCACAGATACTTCCAACACCAGTTGCAGGTGCCGACGATGCCAGTGCAGATGATGGCGTCGATCTCAAGTGGGAGTTCGACGAGGAACGTGGTCGTTACTATGTGTCTTTTCCTGATGATCAGTAGTGGAGCCCAGTTGGGACGATCGGGGATCTAGCATTTGGGGTTGTCTTATTTTCATCTGGATTTTGACCGTAGTCGGTCTATATGGTTGTATTTTGGATGATGTATGATGATATTTATGTATTGTGTGAAGTGGCGATTGTAAGCCAACTCTTTATCCCATTCTTGTTCATTACATGGGATTGTGTGAAGATGACCCTTCTTGCGACAAAACCACTATGCGGTTATGCCTCTAAGTCGTGCCTCGACACGTGGGAGATATAGCCGCATCGTGGGAGATCAGCCTGAACCACTCCTGCGGCTGAGCAACGCCGTTATCATCCACCTCAGGAGCAAAGGCGCTGGTGTCGGTGTAGTCGGCGATCGCCGAGGCACGCTGGATGATAGCTGGCCGCGCCGGCTCCAGCTCCGTGTCGGCCTCCTGCCGCCAGGTGGCTAGCTGGTCCAAGCTCAGCTCAGGATACCAGGCTTTGACGAACTCCAGCGCCCGCCTGGCGCTTGACCGAGCTGCAGAAGCCTTCCAGGCCTCAAAGTGGCCGGCCGCTACCTCCAGCCAGTCGACAGTCCGACTGGGGGTGCGGGGAATCACCTCACCGAGCCAGAGAGCGGCCAGCACCTGCGCCCCAACACGTTGAAGCCGGCGGAGCATGCGGTGAGCCGGCTGGAGGCGGGCTTGAATCGCCAGGAGCTGTTCCTCAAGCGACCAGCGAGCGTTCGGCGCGATCTCAGCGCCAGCCTGCTTTTGCGCCTCGACGACCTGGTTGGCAGCAGTAGAGTAACCAGGGAAGTACTCTGCACAAGAAAGAAAGAAAGAGAAATAAGAGAAAAATACAAAGTTAGAGAATGAACCAAACGGCAAGCGGCAAGCAAGGAACGAAGAAGAAGGCGGCCTACCGTCAACCAAGTCTTCGATCTGGCCGTAGCCGTTGATCAACGACTGCCTCGCCTCAGCCCAGCTCGCCGCCTCGGTCTCGTACTCAGCTTGGAGGGCGGCCTCGCTGTCCTGCACCGCCTTCAGGGCCGCCTTGTGACTCTCCTCCTGGTCGGCCAGCTTCTTGACCAGGCGGTCACGCTCCTGAATCAAGGCGTCAAACTCGGCTTCCTTGGCGCGAAGGGCGGTCTGGGTCCCACCCAGCTGCTCCCTCAGGCTGGCATTGGCCTCTGCAGATATGGCAAAGAAGAAAAAGCAATAAGAAAGAAGTCGTCTGGAAAGATCCGACCCGACTGCTCAGCAGTCGGCCCGAATCTCGGGGACTACACCCAGTGGGTGCGCTGACGCGCCCCCACATGAGATAAAAGATGAAGCACGTACTCCGGCTCTCAGTTAGATCAGCAGTCTTCTGGGTCGGCTCCCGAGCCTGGGAGTTGAAGGCAGCCGCACGGAGGTTGTGGTAGTCCTGCAAGTCGGACAGAGAAGCGAACGAGAACAAGATAGCAAACAAAGTCTACCAAGAAGTTCCAAGCCGCCTGCTTAGCAGCCGACTCGGAACTCGGGGACTACACCCAGTGGGTGCGCTGACGCGCCCCCACGGAAGAAACCAAGATCAGGAAGCAAAAAAGGGAAGACTCACCCGAATGGCCGCCCGTGTCGCGAGGAACTCGTCATTATACTGCCTTAGCACTGCGGCCTGGGACTGAAGCCAGTTCCGGACTTCTTGCGCCGCCACATTCACCATGGTCGTCCCACCACCCGGCGTCCACCCCGAGCTGGCGCTGGCCGTCTCCACATCCTGGGCCGACGAGCTGGAGCCCGCGGCCTTCTGCGGGTCCGGGGCCGAAGTTGCCTTCCCCGCGCGCTGGCGCGATGGCGACCGGACCACCAGGTCCGTCCTCACAGCCGGCTCGCCTCCAGCCGATTGCACAGGCGGCGTGTTAGGCCGGCTGCCTTGGGCCGCCCCAGTCGGCGATGGCGGTGCCGCCTCCCTCTCCTGGACGACGACGTCGTCCTCCTCCCTCTCCAACCCCGGCAGGTCGCCACCGGCTTCCTCCGGTGGGGGCTCCGGGATCTCGGGCGCCACGGCACGCAGGGGGGGTGACAAGCAAGGCCCCGGCCGCTCCGGCTGCAGCCTCCGCCTGAGCCTTGGCCACCGCGTCGGCTTGTGCCTTCGCCGACTCCTCCGCCTCCTCCTGTGCTGCCTTGGCGGCAGCTGCCCTCAGCTCTTCCGCCTCCCGCTCCTCCCGCGCCTCCCGCGGATTTCGCTCCATCACCGCTTGAAGCTCGGCGCGGGGGCCCACGCAGCGGGTGCTCCCGGATCCTCCCGGCGTTCCAACCACGGAGGCGGGAGCGACCCGCTCAAGAGAAAGCGGAGCCCTGTTTTTTGAATCAAGACAAGGATTCAGAAACCGAGTAGAAAAGAAGAAGGAATACGCGAGGGAATCGACACTTACGCTGAAACCTTTTGCGGCTGCTCCACCACTTTGCGGAAGCGGGCCACCTTCATGGCCGCCTCATCGACCCTGGTCGCCGCCGCCCCACCCTTGGGCTTCTTCGGCCGACTGCCGAATAGGCCCGATGCGGCCCAGCGCTTCTGCGCGCCGCCTCGGGCAGCCGGCGCGGCAGATGAGCCCACACCTTGATCAGACGCCGGCTGGCGGCGCGAGATGATTTCCACCTCGTCGTCATCCGGCCAGTCGTCGAAGCTGGCTCCAAGCCCGGAGCCGCCTGCTTCGCTGCCTCCTACCTCGGTGTTATCGTCCATGGCGGCCGCCCCCAAGTCGGGGTCCTCCAAGTCATGATCCACCCGGTCGGGGAGAAATTGGTGATCCATCCCCGCTGTCTCGGCCGCAGGTCGAAGGAGAGGGCTCTTCCAAGACGTGCCGACTGGTCAGAGTCGGCCAAGAAAAACTTGGTGACAAAACTAAAAGAAGAGAAGATAAAGAAAGCATACCATAGGCGGGGGATTGGCACGGGAGTACGGCTCCTTGCCAAACTGCCACTCTGCGGAGAGCTTGCAGTTCGCGAGATAGTTCACCATCTGAGCCACCTCGTCATGAGGCATCTCCTTGGTGCACATCCGACTCGGATCGAGTTGGCCGCTCATTTGACTGATCAAATGAGGGCGGCTTTGAAGCGGGAGCACCCGGCGCACCACGAAGGCGGCCAGCAGGTCGGACCCAGTCAGGCCCTCCGACTGGATCATTACCCGGAGTCGGGCGACGGCAGCGGCTCCAGCCGGCGACAGCGTCCTGGCTCGATAGGACCACTGGGGCCGCCTCCCAGCTGGCGGGCCGGCTACGTAAGCCGACAAGTTGACGTAGTCGCCTTGCGGGGGGACGTTCTTCACGTAGAAGTACAATTTCTGCCAGCGCTTCACCGACTGGATCAGCGTGATGACAGGGAAGGGGTTGTCGGCTGCCGGCCTCCACATCGCGATGAAGGCGCCGCTCTGAGCCGGCACGCCCTGCATGCGGGTGCCGAGCTTGGATTGGAAGAATGCCCCCCAGAGCTCGAGGGTGGGAAGAACACCAAGAAAGCCCTCGCACAGAGTGACGAAGGCGGACAGCAGCACCACCGTGTTGGGTGTGAGGTGGTGCGGCTGGAGCTGATAGAATTCAAGGAAGGAGCGGAAGAAGGAGCTAGCGGGCAGGCCAAGACCGCGCAGGAAATGCGAGCGGAAGATTACCCGCTCGCCTTCCTCCGGCTCCGGCGTGATCTCCTTCTTCGGCGTGAGACGGACCCGCACCTGGTCCTCGCCGGGCATCCGCCGCGTCTGCGGAGGAAGTCGGTGTGGTCCGCGTGGACGTTGGAGCCGTCCCAGTCTCCGCCGTACTGCATGATGGCAAGAAGCTGACGAGAAAGGGCGCGACAACGGCGAAAACACGGCCCCGCGGCGGCGAAGCTGCGGGGTTGTGCGAAGATTAGAGGGACGGCGCGGCGGCGAAGGGCTGCTGCGATGGAGAGAAGGAAGAAGAAGATGGAGGAGCGAGGGTAAGCGTGCGAGCGTCTGCCGCTCCCCCTCCTCCCCCTACTTATAGCCTCGTGCGGTGAAGCCGAGGAGGCGAGGCGTGGGAGGGAACGTGGGATTAACTGCGCCCACTCCCCCACGTCCCGCGATTATTGTGCCCTAACGACGTGCAGAAACTGCCGTCGGAAGGCGTGCGGCCCGCTTTGGGCCATAGAGAATCCACGCCTGGGCCTAGGCATGGGAGTGATGGGCCCCCGGCCTGCGGCGACGTCCGTCGCGCGCGTGGGTTGGCAGGATTTTTTCAGCCGGAGGGTGCCACGTGGTACGCGTGCGGCGAGCGGCCGGCCCGCAACCCGGCGTGCGCACCAACCGACTCCCACGTCCAGACTTCAAAAATTTCGCCAAGATGGCGCACCCAGCCGAAGCCGGCTCCTAGCTGCTGGCTCGTCAAGATAAGAAACTGACCGAGCTTCTCGACCTCCTCTCAGCCTCGAAGCCCAACCAGCTTCGGGGACTACTGTTGGAGTAAATGGCCACGGGTAGCCTAACCGACTCCCCCTGGCTCTTCAAAAAATTACCAGGCCAATCGAGCCTTCAAGCATCCAGAGCACGGGGCCGCCTTCCTCTGGCCGGCTATCATCAAGGCCGACTACCAGAAGGCGACCCGGCCTCAAAAACCTTCCCGAAGAGAGCTACAAGATGGCCGACTCCAGGAAGCCGGCTCCAAGAGGACCGACTCCCAGAAGCCGGCCATGAAGAAGGCCGACCCCTAGAAGCCGGCCAAGGCAGCACCCTCAAGGGCTGCACCCGCATAACGGTGATGAGACAGGGCGTGGCTACAGTACAGCCTGCCACCCCCGAATCCCGGAGCATGCATGGCCACAATGCGCCGTACGGGTCAGCCATCCCCCGTCAGGTGCGGCACTGTTGCCATGTTGACCGTGATGTCACCCACGACAGGTGCCAGTACGGCCCACGGGCGGCGGGCCCCTTCAGCCAGAGAGACGCTCAAAGGCGGCCAGGCCTCCCCTAGTCGGCCTGAGGCGTAGCCGGCTCCCAATAGCCGGCTACCTCCCTCCCTCGAAGTATGTGCATCATTAAGGAGACAAGACGAGGTGAGGCTACAGTGAGAGCCTGCCAGGCGGCGGCACTGTAGCCACGCTTACCTTGACAAAGCCCTCGTCATCAGGGGCGAGGCAACAGTAACCAGCCGCCGACAAGGCCCCCAGGCGGTGGGACCGGCCTGTCGACCAAGAGGCCGGTAGCCGGCGGGACCCACCAGTCGGCGGGCCGCAACGGCCGGCAGAGAAGCCGGCGAGCACAGACACTGACGGCTGGGACCCGCACCCAGTATCCCTGGTGGGTAGGCCTATATAAACCCCCTAGGGCACCCATGCAAAGGGTTGATCTCTAAGATAGTTTTAGCCACCACGTAGTGGGAAGAGGAGAGCTAGCCTTGCCTTTCTTCCTCCTCTAGCCAAACAGCTCTAGGAGCACTTGTAGCTACTTGTGTTGATCTAGTGATCATGCGGAGACCCCGCAGAGCAGGACTAGGGTTGTTATCCCGATGGAGAGCCCCGAACCTGGGTAAGATTCACTGGCGTGCATGTCTTTGCCTTATCCCGTTTCCAGGCACCGGCGATGTCTTACTGGCTACCACAATGATAAGCCACCCATTGGCATATGTCGCACCTACCACCCGACAACCCCCACCGGGAACTGTTCATCCAAACCCCCCAGCAACGCTCACTATTCATCCAGAGGCAACGCCACGAGGTCCTATTCATCCACCACCACCGGGAACTGTTCATCCAAACGCCCCCAGCAACGCTCACTGTTCATCCAGAGGCAGCATCGATCGGCTTCAGTTAGCAGTAGTAGCGAAGGAATCGCTCGATCGGGTTCAGTTATCAGCCATCGATCGATCGCTCGGGTTCGGTAACGCGTAGCCTGCAGTGCAATCACTCAGGTTCAGTTAGAGCCCAACGCCTCGCTCGGGTTCAGTTAGAGCCCAACGCCTCGCACCCACGCGCGTGCGTGTACGAGAGAAACGCGCATCGCTCGGCCCCGACCACCCACCATAACTGGGAACACCCCGATATTTTCCTCGCCCTTGCTTCTACCACGGTTTTTTCCGTCATGGACGGCCCAAAGAATGTCATGCAGCTGCGTCTCCGGCCCGCCCAGGACGAAAACCCATTTTCTGTCATGATTTTTTGTCATAGAAGTAGGACCCCACCACATCTATGATGATACCGTGTTTTGTCATAATTATTGTCATAGAAGTGTCATAAGTATGACAGAAAAGATTTTCGTTCGGCCCAAAATGTCACGGATGTGTCTTTTTTTTGTAGTGTAGGTGCCTGTTTAAACTGTCAATTCATAGTACAGTTTGCTTTATACTAATCAATTTTTTGTATTTGTGCAAACAGGGGTGCTCAGCTTGATTTCAATGGGAACTGCACAAAATGTTCATGAATACATCGAATCATTCATTTCCACCACAAGAAAGGAGGTGCCGATAAGTTCAAGGCGTTGCAACATATAAGGGCGAAATCATACAAGCTATGCGTGAATTTGGTTGATTTTGGTGGAACTGCACAAAAAGAACAGCTTGTTTATTTAGCACGAGGTGCCATGTCAATGTCCGAACCGATGGCAAACCCCGCCCATTCCACAATCGTAGGCATTTGATATTTTGGAATGGGAAAACCTTGTCAAATTTTGCTCATTAATTTTAGCAAGAAGACATGCGTTTGATATTTTCGAATGGGACGCCCTTTGCTGTCAGCAGCGTCGATCCATTTTTTCTTTATTCTTTAGTTGTGAAGTAAATATTGGCTCTGACATGTGAATTGCTGAGATGCATAATCATCGATTGTTTTGAATGTTCTCTATGACATGTGAATCGCTGTGATTGCAATGTACAAGAACGCTAAAAAGCTGCTCAAACTCTTTGTACTCCTTCTGTTCCTTTTTACTTCGCACATTGTGAAAGTGCATACTTTTTTCTATAAGATTGGTCAAAGTAGAGATACTTTGACTGCAGACAAAACTTGTATGCAGACTAGAAAGGACCGGAGGGAGTACATGTGAAACTGCTGCAAACGAGGTGATCACCCTGGGAATAATGCTAGTACGTATTGTTTTGCATGTTCATCCAATGCGAGTGATACAAGAATTCGAACTAATCGAAATAAATTCATTCATACACGGTTGGATTTCATATAAACATGCCGGATTTCATTACATTTCATACATTCTTCAACTAAAAAGGGGTGCGCTGGAGGTATAATTAATTAACCGAAGCTACCCACCTGTGTCCGGCTGAGCCGAACAGAAGCTTCGGTGACTTAACTTTAGGTGCAGTTGCATAACTGACATGTGGCCCAGATGCCTGTTGGGCCCACGTGTCAGTCAGCCAACTGCACCAGCAGTTAAGTAGAAGCAGCGTCCTTCTCCAACATAGCTCTCCAACTCCACGTCGCCGCCAAGAAGCTAACCGGCCGTCAGTGGTCAACCCTCCTAGCTTGTCATAGCGATTAGGGTAACTAGGAGCCCAATGATCAGGATCCCCACATGACAAACACCTTTCTTCTTCTTGAAGTTCGTGTGTTTCACATCCTTGTTCTTCCCATCAAACTTTGCTTTACCATCAAACTTGCCCTTGTTCTTGAACTTGTGGGGCTGGAAGTTCTTCTTCTGTACAAATTTGGCACTAGATCCTCCCTCAATTCCTCGAGCACGTGAGTCCTTTGCTCTCGCCTTTTCTTCCACATCAAGAGTGCCAATGAGATCCACGAAGGAGGAAGCTTAGTGATGATACCTCCGGCAACAAACTTGTCCGGTAGCATACAACTGAAGTGCTCAAGTTCTCTAGCAAATGACTATATCTCATGAGCTTGCTCAACCATGGAGCGCTCTTCAATCATCCTATAATCATAGAATTGCTCCATGATGTACAGCTCAGTGCCAGCAACCGGAGGGTAGCAGCGGTGGCCTTACTTGGACCCGAGCGGCGGCGACCTACCGTGTTCTACTCTTCCTCATTTTCTGTGTGGCGCTGCCTCGTTGGCAGCGGGGCAGGGCCTCGGCGGAGCCGGCGATGTCCTCTATCTCGTTGCCGGTGGGTGGCGCCTCGGCGGAGCGGGGGAAAATCCTCCCCCTCGTTGCCGGCAGGGTGGGGCCTCGGCAGAGCCGGCGGTGTCCTCTGCCTCGTTGTTGGCGCCGCGGGGCCTCGGCGGAGCAGGGCCTCATCGACGCCAGTGGAGCGGGGACTCGTCGGAGCCGGCATTGTCCTCTGCCTCGTCCTCGGTCTCGCCAAACAACGCCTCGCCCGCTTCGTCGCCCTCTTTGTAGGCGGCCGCAGCCTCCTCCACCCGCATGCCTACCGCCAGCGCTCGAGGCGGCCCTCGCGGGCGGAGCGGTACGAGTCGAGCAGCGCCTCCTGCTCCGCCCGCTCCGCGGTGACCTGGTCCTCCGCCTGCAGGTGCTCCTGGAGGAGATGGTGGTTGTAGGCGGCGTCGGCCTGCGCCTCCCAGAACTGCTCCTCACGCTTCTGCCTTACTGTGTCCATATATTGGGCACGAGCCTCGCCGATGGTCATGGTGCAAGGCACCGGCAAGGATGGTGCGGAGGAGGGGGTTGGGGCCGGATCGTCGACTACCATGTTCTCCATTGGGCCGTCGTCGTCCTCCGGCTGCCTGCCGGCCAGCCAGTCGGCAACAATGGATGCCATCTCCTTGTGATCCATCGTCCGCCTATCCTGAAGAGCGCTGGAGCGCGAGGAAGCCATGGTGGGCAGTAGTGGTGTGGACAGGAGAATAGGAACGTATGCGGATGACTGCGGCTATGCCGGCGCAGCAGTTTATATAGCAATGGTGGGCGGCGGAGGGACGGACGTGTGGCGCCGGAGTAGCTGCCTCGGCAACCGCGTATCATTAATGTGGGCGGCAGAAGGACGGATGGATGACACTTGTGTCGTTTGAAGGCGGAGCAATCGCATGCACCAGAAAGTGGGGGGGGGGCGGCGCTGACCGTTTCGGGCGGAAAGCGCGCGCGGGTGAGAGAGGCGGTCTGGGTGGGCCACGGCAGTCAGACTCGTGCTTGGCAGCGGGTCGGTCCAGCAGCCGGACATGCTGGCTCACCAGCTACCTCGCCGAGCTGAGCAACGACAATCAGACGATGGACGTAGCTTCCGACCAGGAGCCGGCGCCACTGTCCAAGCCGGTTCATGCTGTGTTCACCATAGAGAAGGTGTGTCCACACTTCGATGCCCTAATGGCGGAAGAGCTACTGCTACCTCTTGAGCAGTGCGTTGGTTTTCCCTTGGAGAGGAAAGGGTGATGCAGTAAAGTAGCGTAAGTATGTCCCTCAGTTTTTGAGAACCAAGGTATCAATCCAGTAGGAGGCCACACACGAGTCCCTCGCACCTACACAAACAAATAAATCCTCGCAACCAACGCAATAAAGGGGTTGTCAATCCCTTCACGGTCACTTACGAGAGTGAGATCTGATAGATATGATAAGATAATATTTTTGGTATTTTTATGATAAAGATGCAAAGGAAAATAAAAGGTAATAAAAATAGCTAAGTGTTGGAAGATTAATATGACGGAAAATAGACCCCGGGGCCATAGGTTTCACTAGTGGCTTCTCTCAAGAGCATAAGTATTACGGTGGGTGAGCAAATTACTGTTGAGCAATTGATAGAATTGAGCATAGTTATGAGAATATCTAGGTATGATCATGTATATAGGCATCACATCCGAGACAAGTAGACCGACTCCCGCCTGCATCTACTACTATTACTCCACACATGGACCGCTATCCAGCATGCATCTAGAGTATTAAGTTCATAAGAATAGAGTAACGCTTTAAGCAAGATGACATGATGTAGAGGGATAAACTCATGCAATATGATATAAACCCCATCTTGTTATCCTCGATGGCAACAATACAATACGTGCCTTGCTGCCCCTACTGTCACTGGGAAAGGACACCGCAAGATTGAACCCAAAGCTAAGCACTTCTCCCATTGCAAGAAAGATCAATCTAGTAGGCCACATCAAACTGATAATTCAATGAGACTTGCAAAGATAACCAATCATACATAAAAGAATTCAGAGGAGATTCAAATATTGTTCATAGATAAACTTGATCATAAACCCACAATTCATCGGTCTCGACAAGCACACCGCAAAAAGAAGATTACATAGAATAGATCCCATGAGAGAGGGGGGCATTGTATTGAGATCCAAAAAGAGAGAAGAAGCCATCTAGCTAATAACTATGGACCCGAAGGTCTGAGATAAACTACTCACACATCATCGGAGAGGCTATGGTGTTGATGTAGAAGCCCTCCGTGATCGATGCCCCCTCCGGCGGAGCTCCGGAAAAGGCCCCAAGATGGGATCTCATGGGTACAGAAGGTTGCGGTGGTGGAATTAGGTTTTTGGCTCCGTATCTGGTAGTTTGGGGGTACGTAGGTATATATAGGAGGAAGGAGTACGTCGGTGGAGCAACGTGGGACCCACGAGGGTGGAGGGCGCGCCTGGGGGGAGTAGGCACGCCCCCTTACCTTGTGCCCTCCTGGTTGATGTCTTGACGTAGGGTCCAAGTCTTCTGGATCATGTTCGCTCCGAAAATCACGTTCCCAAAGGTTTCATTCCGTTTGGACTCCGTTTGATATTCTTTTTCTGCGAAACTCTGAAATAGGCAAAAAACTGCAATTCTGGGCTGGGCCTCCGATTAACAGGTTAGTCCCAAAAATAATATAAAAGTGTCTAATAAAGCCCATTAATGTCCAAAACAGAATATAATATAGCATGGAACAATAAAAATTTTTAGATACGTTGGAGACGTATCAATCATCCCCAAGCTTAATTCCTGCTCGTCCTCGAGTAAGTAAATGATAAAAACATAATTTTTGATGTGGAATGCTACGTAGCATAATTTCAATATAATTCTTCTTATTGCGGCATGAAAGTTCAGATTTTGATATGATTCAAGATAAAAGTTTAATGTTGACATAAAAACAATAATACTTCAAGCATACTAACTAAGCAATTATGTCTTATCAAAATAACATAGCCAAAGCAAGTTATCCCTACAAAATCATATAGTCTGGCTATGCTCCATCTTCCCCACACAAAATATTCATATGATGTACGACCCTGGTTTTAGCCAAGCAATTGGTTCATACTTTTAACGCGCTTCAGCCTTTTCAACTCTTACGCAATACATGAGTGCAAGCCATGGATATAGCACTATGGTGGAATAAGGTATAATGGTAGGGGTTATGTGGGAAGACAGAAAAGAAGAAAGTCTCACATCAACGAGGCTAATCAACGGGATATGGAGATGCCCATCAATCGATGTTAATGCGAGGAGTAGGGATTGCCATGCAACGGATGCACTAGAGCTATAAGTGTAGGAAAGCTCGAAAAGAAACTAAGTGGGTGTGCATCCAACTTGCTTGCTCATGAAGAACTCGGGCATTTGAGGAAGCCCATCATTGGAATATACAAGCCAAGTTCTATAATGAAATTTCCCACTAGTATATGAAAGTGACAAAATAAGAGACTCTCCATTATGAAGATCACGGTGCTACTTTGAAGCACAAGTGTGGTAAAAGGATAGTAACATTGTCCCTTCTCTCTTTTTCTCTCATATTTTTTTATTTGGGCATTTTCTCTTTTTTTATGGCCTCTTTTTTTTTAGTCCGGAGTCTCATCCCGACTTGTGGGGGAATCATAGTCTCCATCATCCTTTCCTCACTTGGGACAATGCTCTAATGATGACCATCACACTTTTATTTACTTACAACTCATGAATTACAACTCAATACTTAGAACAATATATGACTCTATATGAATGCCTCCGACGGTGTACCGGGATATGCAATGAATCAAGAGCGACATGTATGAAGGAATTATGAACGGTGGCTTTGCCACAAATACAATGTCAACTACATGATCATGCAAAGCAATATGACAATAATGGAGCGTGTGATGATAAACGAAACGGTGGAAATTTGCATGGCAATATATCTCGGAATGGCTATGGAAATGCCATGATAGGTAGGTATGGTGGCTGTTTTGAGGAAGATATAAGGAGGTTTATGTGTGATAGAGCGTATGATGACACAGGGTTTGGATGCACCGGCGAAGTTTGCATCAACTCTCAAGGTGAGAAAGGGCAATGCACGGTACCGAAGAGGCTAGAAAATTGCAGAAAGGTAAGTGTGCGTATAATCCATGGAATCACATTAGTCATAAAGAACTCATACACTTATTGCAAAAATTTATTAGCCCTCGAAGCAAAGTACTACTACGCATGCTCCTAGGGGAAGGGTTGGTAGGAGTTAACCATCGCGCGATCCCGACCGCCACACAAAGGAAGACAATCAACAAATACATCATGCTCCGACTTAGTTACATAACGGTTCACCATACGTGCATGCTACGGGAATCACAAACTCCAACACATGTATTTTTAATTCCACAATTACTCAACTAGCACAACTATGATATTACCACCTTTATATATCAAAACAATTATCAAGCATCAAATTTCTCATGATAATAATTAAAGAAAATTGCCATGCTATTTTAAGATCCTCAAAATAATATAAGTGAAACATGAGAGATCAATAGTTTCTATAAAACAAATCCACCACCGTGCTCTAAAAGATGTAAGTGAAGCACTAGAGGAAAACTATATAGCTCAAAAAAAATATAAGTGAAGCACATAGAGTATTCTAATAAATTCCGAATCAAGTGTAACACTCTTAAAAGGTGTGTACAGCAAGGATGATTGTGGTAAACTTAACAAATAAAGACTCAAATAGTACAAGACGCTCCAAGCAAAACACATATCATGTGGTGAATAAAAATATAGCTCCAAGTAAAGTTACCGATGGAAGTAGACGAAAGAGGGGATGCCTTCCGGGGCATCCCCAAGCTTTGGCTTTTAGGTGTCCTTAGATTATATTGGGGTGCCATGGGCATCCCCAAGATTAGGCTCTTGCCACTCCTTGTTCCATAATCCATCAAATCTTCCACCCAAAACTTGAAAACTTCACAACACAAAACTCAGCAGAAAATCTCGTGAGCTCCGTTAGCGAAAGAAAACAAAAGACCACTTCAAGGTACTGTAATGAACTCATTATTTATTTATATTGGTGTTATACCTACTGTATCCAACTTCTCTATGGTTTATAAACTCTTTTACTAGCCATAGATTCATCAAAATAAGCAAAATACACACGAAAAACAGAATCTGTCAAAAACAGAACAGTCTGTAGTAATCTGTAACTAACGCAAACTTCTGGAACTCCAAAAAATCTACCAAAATATGAAGACCTATAAAATTTGTTTATTGATCAGCAACAATTGGAATCAATATTTTATCACGTTCTGGTGATTTTTAAGAATTATTTGCGTGAACAGAAAGTTTCTGGAATTTTCAGCAAGATCAAATAACTATCATCCAAGAAGATCCTATAGGTTAAACTTGGCACAAACACTAATTAAAACATAAAAATACATCTAACCATAGGCTAGATCAAAGATTTATTCCTAAACAGAAGCAAAAATCAAAAAACTAAAAATAAAATTGGGTTGCCGCCCAACAAGCGCTATCGTTTAACGCCCCTAGCTAGGCATTGGGATTTCAACGATCTCACATGAAAGACAAGAATTGAAGCACAAAGAGAGCATCATAGAATACGTGACAAACACATCTAAGTCTAACATACTTCCTATGCATAGGCATCTTATAGGCAAACAAATTATCAAGGCAAGCAAAAACTAGCATATGCGAGGAAGCGGAAGGAAACAATAGCAATCTCAACATAACAAGAGGTAATTTAGTAACATGAAAATTTCTACAACCATATTTTCCTCTCTCATAATAATTACATGTAGTATCATAAGAAAATTCAACAATATAGCTATCACAAAACATATTCTTAACACGATCCACATGTATGCAAAGTTGACACTCTTCCAAAATAGTGGGATTAACATTAACTAAAGTCATGACCTCTCCAAACCCACTTTTATCAAAAACTTCATAAGATTGAACATTCTCCAAACATGTGGGATCTAAAATTGACACTCTTCAAAGCCCACTTTCAATATTATTGCAAACACTATTATCAATCTCATATTCATCCTGTGGAGTAAGTAAATTTTCAAGATCATAAGAAGAATCAGCCCAATCATGATCATTGCAACAAATAGTGGACATAGCAAAACTAGCATCCCCAAGCTTAGGTTTTTGAATATTATTAGCACAATTGAAATCAATAGAATTTATAGTAGAATCATTGCAATCATGCTTTTTATTCAAAGATCTATCATGAATCACTTCATAAAGTACTTCATCACAATTTTCAGATTCACGAATTTCAAGCAAAACCTCATAAAGATAATCTAGTGCACTCAACTCACTAGCAATAGGTTCATCATAATTGGATATCTTAAAGAGATTAGCAAGTGGATGAGGATCCATAAACTTTTAGCAAGCGAAGATGCAAGCAAAAAGAAGGTACAAGGTAACACAAGATCGAACGGAAGGAGGGCGAATAAAATGGCAAGGGTGAAGTGGGGGAGAGGAAAACAAGAAGAAAATGGCAAATAATGTAATGCGGGAGATAAGGGTTTGTGATGGGTACTTGGTATGTTGACTTTTGCGTAGACTTCCCAGCAACGGCGCCAGAAATCCTTCTTGCTACCTCTTGAGCACTGCGTTGGTTTTCCCTTGAAGAGGAAAGGGTGATGTAGTAAAGCAGCGTAAGTATTTCCCTCAGTTTTTGAGAACCAAGGTTCCAGTAGGAGGCCACGCACGAGTCCCTCGCACCTACACAAACAAATAAATCCTCCCAACCAACGCAATAAAGGGGTTGTCAATCCATTCACGGTCACTTACGAGAGTGAGATCTGATAGACATGATAAGATAATATTTTTGGTATTTTTATGATAAAGATGCAAAGTAAAATAAAAGGTAATAAAATAGCTATGTGTTGGAAGATTAATATGATGGAAAATAGACCCGGGGGCCATAGGTTTCACTAGTGGCTTCTCTCAAGAGCATAAGTATTACGGTGGGTGAACAAATTACTGTTGAGCAATTGATAGAATTGAGCATAGTTATGAGAATATCTAGGTATGATCATGTATATAGGCATCACGTCCGAGACAAGTAGACCGACTCCTGCCTACATCTGATACGTCTCCAACGTATCTATAATTTTTGATTGCTCCATGCTGTATTATCTTCTATTTGGACATTATTGGGCTTTATTATTCACTTTTATATTATTTTTTGGACTAACCTATTAACCGGAGGCCCAGCCCAGAATTGCTGTTTTTTTGCCTATTTCAGAGTTTCGCAGAAAAAGAATATCAAACGGAGTCCAAACGGAATAAAACCTTCGGGAACGTGATTTTCGGAACAAACATGATCCAGAGGACTTGGACCCTACGTCAAGAAAGCTACCAGGAAGCCACGAGGTAGGGGGTGCGCCTACCCCCCAGGCGCGCCCACCACCCTCGTGGGCCCCACGTTGCTCCACCGACGTACTCCTTCCTCCTATATATACCTACGTACCCCAAACGATCAGAGACGGAGCCAAAATCCTAATTCCACCGCCACAACCTTTTGTACCCACGAGATCCCATCTTGGGGCCTGTTCCGGAGCTCCGCCGGAGCGGGCATTGATCATGGAGGGCTTCTACATCAACACCATAGCCTCTCCGATGAAGTGTGAGTAGTTTACCTCAGACCTTCGGGTCCATAGTTATTAGCTAGATGGCTTCCTCTCTCTTTTTGGATCTCAATACAATGTTCTCCCCCTCTCTTGTGGAGATCTATTCGATGTAATCTTCTTTTGCGGTGTGTTTGTTGAGATCGATGAATTGTGGGTTTATGATCAAGTTTATCTATGAACAATATTTGAATCTTCTGAATTTTTTTATGTATGATTGGTTATCTTTGCAAGTCTCTTCGAATTATCAGTTTGGTTTGGCCTACTAGATTGATCTTTCTTGCAATGGGGGAAGTGCTTAGCTTTGGGTTCAATCTTGCGGTGTCCTTTCCCAGTGACAGTAGGGGCAGCAAGGCACGTATTGTATTGTTGCCATCGAGGATAACAAGATGGGGTTTCTTATCATATTGCATGGATTTATCCCTCTACATCATGTCATCTTGCTTAAAGCGTTACTCTGTTCTTATGAACTTAATACTCTAGATGCATGCTGGATAGCGGTCGATGTGTGGAGTAATAGTAGTAGATGCAGGCAGGAGTCGGTTTACTTGTCTCGGACGTGATGCCTATATACATGATCATACCTAGATATTCTCATAACTATGCTCAATTTTGTCAATTGCTCAACAGTAAGTTGTTCATCCACCGTAAATACTTATGCTCCTGAGAGAAGCCACTAGTGAAACCTATGGCCCCCGGGTCTATTCTCCATCATATTAGTCTTCCAACACTTCTTAGTTATTTCCGTTGCTTTTATTTTACTTTGCATCTTTATCATAAAAATACCAAAAATATTATCCTATCATATCTATCAGATCTCACTCTCGTAAGTGACCGTGTAGGGATTGATAACCCCTTATCGCGTTGGTTGCGAGGATTTATTTTTTTGTGTAGGTGCGAGGGACTCGCACGTAGCCTCCTACTGGATTGATACATTGGTTCTCAAAAACTGAGGGAAATACTTACGCTACTTTGCTGCATCACCCTTTCCTCTTCAAGGGAGAACCAACGCAGTGCTCAAGAGGTAGCAAGAAGGATTTCTGGCGCCGTTGCCGGGGAGGCTTACGCAAGGTCCAGTCAAGATTTGGACTCCCGACAACGAGCCATTTCTGGCGCCGTTGCCGGGGAGGTCTACGCAAAAGTCAACATACCAAGTACCCATCACAAACCCTTATCTCCTGCATTACATTATTTGCCATTTGCCTCTCGTTTTCCTCTCCCCCACTTCACCCTTACCGTTTTATTCGCGCTCTCTTTTTCGTTCGCCTCTTTTTCGCTTGCTTTTTGTTTGCTCGTGTGTTGGATTGCTTGTTTGTCACGATGGCTCAAGATAATTCCAAATTATGTGACTTTACCAATACCAACAATAATGATTTCCTTAGCACTCCGATTGCTCCTCTTACCGATACTGAATCTTGTGAAATCAATGCTGCTTTGTTGAATCTTGTTATGAAAGATTAATTCGCCGACCTTCCTAGTGAAGATGCCGCTACTCATCTAAATAGCTTCATTGATTTATGTGATATGCAAAAGAAGAAAGATGTTAACAATGATATTTTTAAATTGAAGCTATTTCCTTTTCCGCTTAGAGATCATGCTAAAGCTTGGTTTTCATCTTTGCCTAAAAATAGTATTGATTCTTGGAATAAGTGCAAAGATGCTTTTATCTCTAAGTATTTTCCTCCCGCTAAGATTATCTCCCTTAGAAACTATATTATGAATTTTAAGCAACTTGATCATGAACATGTTGCACAAGCTTGGGAGAGGATGAAATTAATGATACGTAATTGCTTCACGCATGGTTTGAATTTGTGGATGATTATACAAATTTTTTATGCCGGATTGAATTTTGCTTCTAGAAATCTTTTAGATTTGGCTGCGGGAGGCACTTTTATGGAAATCACTTTAGGAGAAGCTACTAAACTCCTAGATAATATTATATTATGGTTAATTATTCTCAATGGCACACTGAAAGATCTACTAATAAAAAAGTGCATGCGATAGAAGAAATTAATGTTTTGAGTGAAAAGATGGATGAACTTATGAAATTATTTGCTAGTAAGAGTGTTTCTTCTGATCCTAATGATATGCCTTTGTCTAATTTGATTGAGAATAATAATGAATCTTTGGATGTGAATTTTGTTGGTAGGAATAATTTTGGTAACAACGCGTATAGAGGAAACTTTAATCCTAGGCCTTATCCTAGCAATTCCTCTAATAATTATGGTAATTCCTACAACAACTCTTATGGAAATTTTAATAAGATGCCCTCTGAATTTGAGACTAGTGTTAAAGAGTTTATGAATTCGCAAAAGAATTTCAATGCTTTGCTTGAAGAGAAATTGCTTAAAGTTGATGAATTGGCTAGGAACGTTGATAGAATTTCTCTTGATGTTGATTCTTTAAAACTTATATCTATTCCTCCTAAGCATGATATCAATGAGTCTCTCAAAACCATGAGAATTTCCATTGATGAGTGCAAAGAAAGAACCGCTAGGATGCGTGCTAAGAAAGATTGCTTTATAAAAGCGTGTTCTTCTAGTTCCTATGGAAATAAAGATGAAGATCTAAAAGTTATTGATGTGTCCCCTATTAAATCTTTGTTTTGCAATATGAATCTTGATGGGACTGAATATGACCCACCTTTACCTAGAAGGCGTTCCAAGAATTCGGAGTTTTTAGATCTTGATGCTAAAATTAATAAAAGTGGGATTGAAGAGATCAAAACTCTAGATGTTAATAAACCCACGATTTTGGATTTCAAGGAATTTAATTATGATAATTGCTCTTTGATAGATTGTATTTCCTTGTTGCAATCCGTGCTAAATTCTCCTCATGCTTATAGTGAAAATAAAGCTTTTACCAAACATATCGTTGATGCTTTAATGCAATCTTATGAAGAAAAGCTTGAGTTGGAAGTTTCTATCCCTAGAAAACTTTATGATGAGTGGGAACCTACTATTAAAATTAAGATTAAAGATCATGAATGCTATGCTTTGTGTGATTTGGGTGCTAGTGTTTCCACTATTCCCAAAACTTTGTGCGATTTGTTAGGTTTCCGTGATTTTGATGATTGCTCTTTAAACTTGCACCTTGCGGATTCCACCATTAAGAAACCTATGGGAAGAATTAATGATGTTCTTATTGTTGCAAATAGGAACTATGTGCCCGTATATTTTATCGTTCTTGATATAGATTGCAATCCTTCATGTCCTATTATTCTTGGTAGACCTTTCCTTAGAACGATTGGTGCAATTATTGATATGAAGGAAGGGAATATTAGATTCCAATTTCCATTAAAAAAAGTCATATAACACTTCCCTAGGAAGAAAATAAAACTACCATATGAATCTATTATGAGAGCCACTTATGGATTGCCCACCAAAGATGGCAATACCTAGATCTATCCTTGCTTTTATGCCTAGCTAGGGGCGTTAAACGATAGCGCTTGTTGGGAGGCAACCCAATTTTATTTTTAGTTTTTTTGCTTTTTGCTTCTGTTTAGGAATAAATTTTTGATCTAGCCTCTGGTTGGATGTGTTTTTATCTTTTAATTAGTGTTTGTGCCAAGTTAAACCTATAGGATCTTCTTGGATGATAGTTATTTGATCTTGCAGAAAATTCCAGAAAGTTTCTGTTCACGAAAATAATTGTTAAAAATCACCAGAACGTGATAAAATATTGATTCCAATTGCTGCTGATCAATAGACAAATTTCCTAGGTCTTCCTATTTTGGTTGATTTTTTGGAGTTCCAGAAGTTTGCGTTAGTTATAGATTACTACAGACTGTTCTGTTTTTGACAGATTCTGTTTTTCGTCTGTTGTTTGCTTATTTTGATGAATCTATGGCTAGTAAAATAGTTTATAAACCATAGAGAAGTTGGAATACAGTAGGTTTAACACCAATATAAATAAATAATGAGTTCATTACAGTACCTTGAAGTGGTCTTTTGTTTTCTTTCGCTAACGGAGCTCACGAGATTTTCTGCTAAGTTTTGTGTTGTGAAGTTTTCAAGTTTTGGGTGAAAGATTTGATGGATTATGGAACAAGGAGTGGAAAGAGCCTAAGCTTGGGGATGCCCATGGAACCCCCAAGATAATCTAAGGACACCTAAAATCCAAAGCTTGGGGATGGCCTGGAAGGCATCCCCTCTTTTGTCTACTTCCATCGGTAACTTTACTTGGAGCTATATTTTTATTCACCACATGCTATGTGTTTTGCTTGGAGCGTCTTGTATGATTTGAGTCTTTGCTTTTTGGTTTACCACAATCATCCTTGCTGTACACACCTTTTGAGAGAGACACACATGATTCGGAAATTATTAGAATACTCTATGTGCTTCACTTATATCTTTTGAGTTATATAGTTTTGCTCTAGTACTTCACTTATATCTTTTAGAGCACGGTGGTGGATTTTTTTAATAGAAACTATTGATCTCTCATGCTTCACTTAGATTATTTTGAGAGTCTTAAATAGCATGGTAATTTGCTTAAATAATCCTAATATGCTAGGTATTCAAGATTAGTAAAAACTTTCTTATGAGTGTGTTGAATACTAAGAGAAGTTTGATGCTTGATGATTGTTTTGAGACATGGAGGTAGTGATATAAAAGTTGTGCTAGTTGAGTAGTTGTGAATTTCATAAATACTTGTGTTGAAGTTTGCAAGTCTCGTAGCATGCACGTATGGTAAACGTTATGTAACAAATTTGAGACATGAGGTGTTGTTTGATTGTCCTCCTTATGAGTGGCGGTCGGGGATGAGCGATGGTATTTTCCTACCAATCTATCCCCCTAGGAGCATGCGCGTAGTGCTTGGTTTTTGATGACTTGTAGATTTTTGCAATAAGTATGTGAGTTCTTTATGACTAATGTTGAGTCCATGGATTATACGCACTCTCAACTTTCCATCATTGCTAGCCTCTTCGGTACCGTGCATTGCCCTTTCTCACATTGAGAGTTGGTGCAAACTTCGCCGGTGCATCCAAACCCCGTGATATGATACTCTCTTTCACACATAAACCTCCTTATATCTTCCTTAAAACAGCCACCATACCTACTTATTATGGCATTTCCATAGCCATTCCGAGATATATTGCCATGCAACTTTCCACCATTCCGTTTATCATGACACGTTCATCATTGTCATATTGCTTTGCATGATCATGTAGTTGACATAGTATTTGTGGCAAAGCCACCGTTCATAATTCTTTCATACATGTCACTCTTGGTTCATTGCATATCCCGGTACACCACCGGAGGCATTCATATAGAGTCATACTTTGTTTAGTATCGAGTTGTAAATAAATAGAAGTGTGATGATCATCATTTTCTAGAGCATTGTCCCAAGTGAGGAATAAAAAAAGAGAGAAAGGCCATAAAAAAGAGAAGGCCCAAAACAAATGAGAGAAAAAGAGGGAAGGAACAATGTTACTATCCTTTTACCACACTTGTGCTTCAAAGTAGCACCATAATCTTCATGATAGAGAGTCTCTTGTTTTGTCACTTTCATATACTAGTGGGTTTTTTTTCATTATAGAACTTGGCTTGTATATTCCAACAATGGTCCTCCTCAAGTGCCCTAGGTCTTCGTGAGCAAGCAAGTTGGATGCACACCCACTTAGTTTCTTTTGTTGAGCTTTCATATATTTATAGCTCTAGTGCATCCGTTGCATGGAAATCCCTACTCCTTGCATTAACATCAATCGATGGGCATCTCCATAGCTCATTGATTAGCCTCGTTGATGTGAGACTTTCTCCTTTTTTTTCTTCTCCACATAACCCCCATCACCATATTCTATTCCACCCATAGTGCTATATCCATGGCTCACGCTCATGTATTGCGTGAAGGTTGAAAAAGTTTGAGATTACTAAAGTATGAAACAATTACTTGGCTTTTCATCGGGGTTGTGCATGATGAGAGCATTCTTGTCTGACTAAAATGGAGCATGACTAAACTATATGATTTTGTAGGGATGAACTTTCTTTGGCCATGTTATTTTGAGAGGACATAATTGCTTAGTTAGTATGCTTGAAGTATTATTATTTTTATGTCAATATTGAACTTTTATCTTGAATCTTTCGGATATAAATATTCATACCACAATTAAGAAGAATTACATTGAAATTATGCCAAGTACCATTCCACATCAAAAATTCTATTTTTATCATTTACCTACTCGAGGACGAGCAGGAATTAAGCTTAGGGATGCTTGATACGTCTCCAACGTATCTATAATTTTCGATTGCTCCATGCTATATTATCTTATGTTTTGGACATTATTGGGCTTTATTATTCACTTTTATATTATTTTTTGGACTAACCTATTAACCGGAGGCCCAGCCCAGAATTGCTGTTTTTTTTGCCTATTTCAGAGTTTCGCAGAAAAAGAATATCAAACAGAGTCCAAAAGAAATGAAACCTTCGGGAACGTGATTTTCGGAATAAACATGATCCAGAGGACTTGGACCCTACGTCAAGAAAGCTACCAGGAAGCCACAAGGTAGGGGGCGCGCCTACCCCCCAGGCGCGTCCTCCACCCTCATGGGCCCCACGTTGCTCCACCGACGTACTCCTTCCTCCTATATATATACCAACGTACCCCCAAACGATCAGAGACAGAGCCAAAAACCTAATTCCACCGCCGCAACCTTCTGTACCCACGAGATCCCATCTTGGGGCCTGTTCCGGAGCTTCGCCGGAGGGGGCATCGATCATGGAGGGCTTCTACATCAAGACCATAGCCTCTCCGATAAAGTGTGAGTAGTTTACTTCAGACCTTCGGGTCCATAGTTATTAGCTAGATGGCTTCCTCTCTCTTTTTGGATCTCAATACAATGTTCTCCCCCTCTCTTGTGGAGATCTATGCGATGTAATCTTCTTTTGCGGTGTGTTTGTTGACATCGATGAATTGTGGGTTTATGATCAAGTTTATCTATGAACCATATTTGAATCTTCTGAATTCTTTTATGTATGATTGGTTATCTTTGCAAGTCTCTTTGAATTATCAGTTTGGTTTGGCCTACTAGATTGATCTTTCTTGCAATGGGGGAAGTGCTTAGCTTTGGGTTCAATCTTGTGGTGTCCTTTCCCAGTGACAGTAGGGCCAGCAAGGCAGGTATTGTATTGTTGCCATCGAGGATAACAAGATGGTTTTTTTTATCATATTGCATGAATTTATCCCTCTACATCATGTCATCTTGCTTAAAGCATTACTCTGTTCTTATGAACTTAATACTCTAGATGCATGCTGGATAGCGGTCGATGTGTGGAGTAATAGTAGTAGATGCAGGCAGGAGTCGGTCTACTTGTCTCGGACGTGATGCCTATATACATGATCATACCTAGATATTCTCATAACTATGCTCAATTCTATCAATTGCTCAACAGTAATTTGTTCACCCACCGTAAATACTTATGCTCTTGAGAGAAGCCACTAGTGAAACCTATGGCCCCAGGGGTCTATTCTCCATCATATTAATCTTCCAACACTTAGTTATTTCCGTTGTTTTTATTTTACTTTGCATCTTTATCATAAAAATACGAAAAATATTATCCTATCATATCTATCAGATCTCACTCTCGTAAGTGACCGTGTAGGGATTGACAACCCTTTATCGCGTTGGTTGCGAGGATTTATTTGTTTGTGTAGGTGCGAGGGACTCGCGTGTAGCCTCCAACTGGATTGATACCTTGGTTCTCAAAAACTGAGGGAAATACTTAAACTACTTTGCTGCATCACCCTTTCCCCTTCAAGGGAAAACCAACGCAGTGCTCAAGAGGTAGCATCATCTACTACTATTACTCCACACATCGACCGCTATCCAGCATGCATCTAGAGTATTTAGTTCATAAGAACAGAGTAAGGCTTTAAGCAAGATGACATGATGTAGAGGGATAAATTCATGCAATATGATACAAACCCCATCTTGTTATCCTCGATGGCAACAATACAATACGTGCCTTGCTGCCCCTACTGTCATTGGGAAAGGACACCGCAAGATTGAACCCAAAGCTAAGCACTTCTCCCATTGCAAGAAAGATCAATCTAGTAGGCCAAACCAAACTGATAATTCGAAGAGACTTGCAAGGATAACCAATCATACATAAAAGAATTCAGAGGAGATTCAAATATTGTTCATAAATAAACTTGATCATAAACCCACAATTCATCGGTCTCAACAAACACACCGCAAAAAGAAGATTACATCGAATAGATCTCCACGAGAGAGGGGGGAACATTGTATTGAGATCCAAAAAGAGAGAAGAAGCCATCTAGCTAATAACTATGGACCCGAACGTCTGAGATAAACTACTCACACATCATCAGAGAGGCTATGGTGTTGATGTAGAAGCCCTCCGTGATCGATGCCCCCTCCGGCGGAGCATCAAAAAAGGCCCCAAGATGGGATCTCACGAGTACAGAAGGTTGCGGCGGTGGAATTAGGTTTTTGGCTCCATATCTGGTAGTTTGGGGGTACGTAGGTATATATATAGGAGGAAGGAGTACGTCGGTGGAGCAACGTGGGACCCACGAGGGTGGAGGGCGCGCCTTGGGGGGGGGGGGGGGTAGGCGCGCCCCTACCTCGTGCCCTCCTGGTTGATGTCTTGACGTAGGTTCCAAGTCTTCTGGATCACGTTCGTTCCGAAAATCACGTTCCCGAAGGTTTCATACCGTTTGGACTCTGTTTGATATTCTTTTTCTGCGAAACTCTGAAATAGGCAAAAAACAGCAATTCTGGGCTGGGCCTCCGGTTAATAGGTTAGTCCCAAAAATAATATAAAAGTGTATAATAAAGCCCATTAATGTCCAAAACAAAATATAATATAGCATGGAACAATAAAAAATTATAGATACGTTGGAGACGTATCAGCTATGAGCGCAGGAGGACCTGTGCTGCAACCTCCGTCTCCTCAACGAGCACCGGTGAACAAGCGAACGACAATTCCATCGCAGACATGTGGCCCTATGATCCTGGCTTCCTGAATGAGCAGCGGGCAATGTATCAGACCATCCGTAGGGCCCGCGAGGCCCTCTCCGTCGTCCTTCGAGTTGTTGCGCTCGCCGTGGCGCCGCCGTCTCGCATTGTCAACATGGTCAACAGACATGAGGATGAGGAGATGACATTACTAGGAGAGGATGACAACAAGTGCCTCCTTATTAGTATATAAAACTATAAAAATTTTTGCTTCCTCCTGGTTTCCTAAAATCACAGTCCCACACCATTGTCAACCTATGTAGTCAATAAACGAGAGAATTGCACAAGAAGCGGCCGACAGCTGGGACCAAGCAGCTCTAGCAGTATTTGTGTTTTTGAGGTGTGAGCACTGCGGAGTTTTTCTTGAGCGATGTTTAGCCCAGATATTAATTTTTCTCCTCTGAACAACAACGAAACATCGCTGCAGCTATTAACTGGGCGGGCGGTGGCCCGTCTAGCCTAGGCCAGATACCCAGCCCAGATATTAATTTATTTCAAGCTGAAAATGGCTAGCCCAACTATATTTTTTTTAGGAATACCCAGGCAAGGTCAAGTTGTTATTCTCCACCCCACTCGGCTGCAAATCTTTCCTAGGAGGGATGCATTAGGCTTAACAAGAAAATGGGCTTTAAGAAATAATAAATGGGATGTAATTATAAAAACTGGGCAATAACTATAAAAAATGCACCAAACACGTAATTACTTTATAAAATATTATTTTTTGATATTGAAAATTTTAATTTCATTAATTGTTGCAAACGCAATGTTTTGTTGGATTTTTACGTAATATAAATTTATATTGAAATTGTATTTAATTTGACTAGAAATTTCGGGATAAAAATATTTTGGATCCCATCAAAATGTGGGAAATTTTATTGAATTCTGTTTTGAACGGTTGGTTGAAATGGGCTGTACTTTTGACAAACTGTAAATGGGCTATAGTAAATTCCCTTAGAATTCAAAAATTGGCTGCACATTCTTACAAATCACAAATGGGCTATAAGTTCTCTGCCACACACTTGTGGCCTTACTAAGTTGACACGTCCCCTCAAAAAAATGAGAGTTGACGCTTATGCAAGGCTTTGTCAACTTATAGTCAACACACGGTTCTAGCAGCAGTGGCCGTTGGATGTCCATCCAACGGATGCCGTGCTTCTTCTTCAATCTGGGATATTCTAGCTTCACCCGCCCAAAGAATGATTCCTCCCCCTGACATCTGGGGCGCACCATTTCGGAAGCTGACCTGTGGGCCTTCTAAGTTGACGCGTACCAAGGGCTTTGTCAACTTAGTCAATATAAACGATTCTAGCTGAAGTGACCGTACGATGTCCATCCAACGGCAGTAGTGCTTCTTCAACCTCTGGCCTTCTTGCTCCAGCCGCCCAAAGCAGCGTCGGTCGTGCTGCATGCTCCTGCCTCCCGTGGCCGGCTGTGCTGCCGTAGAGGCCTCACCGTCCCCTACTATTCCCACCGCTGGCCAGGCCCTGCGGCGACGGCATCCTCACACCATTGCCGAACCAGTGAACCCTCATACTCCTCTCCGTGCGGGCTTCCACTGCCGGGTCTTCCTCGGCTCTGCGTCGTCCCCTTCCTAGGCCTCGCCGTCATCCACCGCCCTGGTGCTCTCGGTGCGGCGTGGTCAACATGGTCAAGGACCGGCTTCCATCGGATGTGGACTTTACCTGGAGAGGCTAACAATTGGGTCCACGACGGTAGCAAGGAAGTGCCTCCTTATTACGCGGAAAATAATGATTCCTCCACCTGACAGCAGGGACCCACCAGACGGGCCATCGTATTTCGTGAAAAAATGTTTCCCCCTGACTGCTGGGACCCACTGGACGGGCCACCGTATTGCGTGAAAAAAAGTTCCCCCGCTGTCAGCTCGGACCCACCGGAAGTGCCTCCTTATTACGCATAAAAAAATGAATACTCCCCCTGCTGGTTGGGACCCACCTTGGTGGGTGGCTGACTTGTGGGCATACTAAGTTGATGGGGACGGAGTGCTTTGTCAACTTAGTCAATATGAACGATTCTAGCTCCAGTGACCGTACGATGTCCATCCAACGGCAGTAGTGCTTCTTCAACCTCTGGTCTTGTTGCTCCAGTCGCCCAAAGCAGCGCCGGTCGTGCCGCATGCTCCTGCCTCCCGTGGCCGGCTGTGCTGCCGCGGAGGCCTCACCGCCCCCACTATTCCCACCGCTGGCCAGGCCCTGCGACGACGGCAGCCTCACAGCGCAGCCGAACCAGTGTACCCTCGTACTCCTCTCCGCGCGGGTTTCCACTGCCGCGTCTTCCCCGACTCCGCGTCGTCCCCTTCCTAGGCCTCGCTGTCGTCCACCGCCCTGGTGCTCTCGATGCGGCGTGGTCAACGTGGTCAAGGAACGGCTTCCATCGGACGTGGACTATACGTGGAGAGGCTGACAGCTGGGTCCACGGCCGCAGCAAGGAAGTGCCTCCTTATTACGTGCAAAATAATTATTCCTCCACCTGACAGCGGGGACCCACCGGACGGGCCACCGTATTTCGCGAAAAAAATGTTTCCCCATGACTACTGGGACCCACCAGCTACATCTTCGCACGCAAGGAAGTGCGTCCGGGCAAAAAAACGATTCACCCCCGACTGCTGGGACCCACCAGCTAAATCTTCGCAGGCAAGGAAGTGCCTGACAGTCGGGACCCACCTGGTCGAAGCATACGTAGCGTTGTCATTCTGGTCGCGAACGTGTACGCACATACTGGTCGATGTAGAGGCGCACACGTGTCGTAGTAGAGGCGCGCACGTAGCATGTACACGTACATACAACGGCCAGGGTGCAAGAAAGTAAATATGGCCACGTACGTACATACGGGCGGGGTCTCGAACGCCTACTTGCGCGTACGTACGGCCAGGGCTCGTGTACATGGCTAGGTCGGAACGGAGAAACAACGTCATCGTCGTGTTCATGGGGAGGCACCAGAATGCATCGTGTTCATCGAGAGGCAACGGAACGCGTGGGAGCCCACCGGCTTGGACGGAACAACCGATGGAAACAAGGCCTGGCGTACCGCAGAACGGAGGAAACGGCCTTGTGTTCGACCGGCCACATTCGAAACAGGATCCTGTTCATTGGGAGGGGTCTGGCGTACCGCAAAACGGAGGAAACGGACCTCCTATGGTCGAAACGATGGTCCTATTGATCGGGAGGGGTGTGGCGTACCGCAAAACGGAGGAAACTGACTTGTGTTGGAGCGCTACGGTCGAAACGGGGCCATGTTCATCAGGAGGGGTGTGGCGTACCGCAAAACGGGACTCCATGAGATACTGTTCATCTCCACCATCGACCCCCTCCAGCCTCCACGGGCTACTGTTCATCCACCGTCGAACTCCTCCAGCCTCCACCTGCGACTGTTCATCCACGGGCTCCTGTTCATCAAGCCTCCACGCGCGCTACTCCACCGGCTACTGTTCAACCAGCCCTCTCCATGGGCTCCTGTTCAACCACCCCTCCACGGGCTACTGTTCATCTAGCCCTCCATCGTCTACTGTTCATCCTGCCCTCCACGGGGTGGTCCTGTTCATCCTGCCCTCCACGGGGTCCTGTTCATCCAGCCCCAACCGGCTCGATCGATCGGGGTCCTGTTCATCCAGAGGCAACACACGGGGTCCTGTTCATCCACCCCCACCGGGAACTGTTCATCCAAACCCCCCAGCAATGCTCACTGTTCATCTAGAGGCAGCATCGATCAGCTTCAGTTAGCAGCAGTAGCGAAGGAGTCACGCGATTGGGTTCAGTTAACAGCCATCGATCGATCGCTCGGGTTCAGTAACGCGTAGCCTGCAGTGCAATCGCTCGGGTTCAGTTAGAGCCCAACGCCTCGCACCCACGCGCGTGCGTGTACGAGAGAAACACGCATCGCTCGGTCCCGACCACCCACCGTAACCGGGAACACCCCGATATTTTCCTCGCCCTCGCTTCTACCACGGTTTTTTCCATCATGGACGGCCCAAAGAATGTCATGCAGCTGCGTCTCCGGCCCGCCCAGGACGAAAAGCCCATTTTCAGTCATGATTTTTTGTCATAGAAGTAGGACCCCACCACATCTATGATGATACCGTGTTTTGTCATAATTATTGTCATAGAAGTATCATAAGTATGACAGAATTTTTTTCGTTCGGCCCAAAATGTCACAGATGTGTCTTTTTTTGTAGTGCCAAGAGGCGAGCGGCCCGAGGTCCGGTAAGAGCCCCTGGGCGCGATGCTCAGGGGGTCCCTTTGGCGCGCAAGCGGCTTCCGAAGGACTGAAAGGGAAACATGCTTGCCCGAGCGAGATTGCTAGAGGCAAAGCATTGATCGCAAGGTTCACGCCTGCGCGTGTAAGGTGACTTATCTTGGTTATCCTGCGGTGATTCTTTCGCTGCGAGGGCGGCTTCTTGTGCGACGTCAGGCCATGTCCTTCTTTTGGTGGCGCTTCTAGGTAGGACTCGCGCTGACCCCCTCTTTCCCGCTCATCTGGATGCTCTACATCCTCGGGTCCCGACCCTCGACTGACTGTAGAATGGAGGGTAGGTATGAGGAGGCAAGATCCTAGCTATGATGAAGTTGTACACACAAGGTTTACGAGTCCAAGCCCTTCACAGTGGAAGTAACAGCCCTACGTCTCGGTGCCCGGAGGCGGTCGACTGGATTATGTCTGTGGAGTTACAGGGGGTGCGAACCCTTGTCCCTAAGGAGGGGGTTGGCTTATATAGAATGCGCCAGATCCCTCCGGCCCTCAGTTACACGGGGTTTAAGGTACATAAAAAGAGGGCATTACTAGTAACGCCAACAATAAAGATACATGAATGACCATTAAGTCTACAAAGTAAATGCCCGACCGTTGCTGTTCAGAGAGGCTTTAGACCTTCTGGTTGTCTAGTGACTGATGCTATGGTCGAGTGACATTGAACCTTCCGAGTGGAATGCTTCTGGTCGAGTTGATGATGTTATGCCTTGAATACTTCTGACTTTAGGGTAATGTCCTTGGGGAGGGCGTCTAGGTCAGGCCTATGGCTCTACCCTAGGTACATGTCATCGTCATTAGCCCCCGAATGGTTCAGGGTTTGAGTGGAGAAGGAGTTTAAAATAATTCCGACTCAATTTTTGCGCTTCGGAAGCGTCTTGCTGGGATCAATGAACAACATGATGACTTCAACTTCTTTTTCAGTTGCCTTGATCCATTCTTAGTTTGTCGAGTGAACTTTGGTGCTAAGCTTCGGGTGTCGATATGGGAAAAATCTTCGGTCTGACGGACTGTTCTGCTGCCCCCGGTACTTGCGGGATTCGAAATTTTGGGAAGTGCGCGGGACGGAGGAAGCCACGGTAATCGGGATGGATTAGGCAGGGACGCCTCGATATCCGTGCCACCTTTTTTGCCATGTACCGAGCGAGCGCCGGTTGTGGGATTTGACAGGATCGCCCGAGCCCAGTGGTCAGTCACATGGAAACGATTCCATATAAGGCATCGGATTGGGGAATTCTGCACAGTGCGGCCCAATTCCCCTTTCTTCCTCCTCTGCTTCTCCACCGCTGCCGCTTCCGTTCTCGATGCCACCTCCTCCTCGAGCTCCTCTTGCTTCGATGGAAAAGGACAAGACGGCGGCGCTGGAATGCGCGAAGAAGGGAGCAGCAAAGGGGAAGGGGAAGAAGACCGGCAGGAGCGGGTCATCGTCGAGATCCGGCTTGCCGCGCGGCTGGGTTCAGGGCAACTGGATCCAGTCCACCATCGAGCTAGATGACCTGCGGGATCTGGCCGAGAGTGGGCTGATCGAGCATGGTTCTTGGAGGCTCCCAGGGGACGAAACTGAGCCATAGCCCCAGGAGGGCGAATGCGTCTTGCTCGCCACCCATGTCGACCGCGGTTTTTCCTTGCCCCCACATCCCTTTTTTCGTGCCTTTCTAAACTTCTTCGGAGCTCAACTCCACCATTTCTCTCCCAATACTATCACGTACGTCGCTGCCTTTGTCTCACTGTGTGAGAATTTCCTGGGCTGCCGATCGCACTGGGGTCTGTTCAAGCACATCTTCACATGTCGCTCGCAGACTATGAAAAAAGCTAGCCCGAGCGACGAGAAAACCCAGGTAATCCAGATGTGTGGGGGCTTAGGCATCCAGATGTGGGGGAAGAGCGCTTTTCCTGCGATGACTCTCCCTGACTCAGTTAGAGGGTGGCAGTCGACTTGGTTTTATTTCAAAGACAAGTTGACTCCTGGCCACTCGACAGGTCTCCCTCCCTTTTCTTTGGCGCGAGTCCAGAAACCCACCACCTTGAAAGTGACTCCAACAGAGAAGGTGGAGGTAGCCATATTGATGGAGCGAGTGGTTCAGCGGATTCATGAGGGTGTGACTGGAATGGATTTGCTCAAAGTTTTTCTCAGTCGACGTATCCAGCCCCTCCAGGCTCGTGATCACTCGATGTGGATGTACTCGGTGATTGAGGATTCCACTCGGATCCACCCGGAGGACGTTGATGAGAAGACGGTGGCGCAGTGGGTGCAAGGCATCACAGGAAACAAAGGACAACCCCAGGGGGTCCCGAAGAGTTCTTACATTCGACACCAACAACCAGCCAGACAAGGTCCATCTTTTATTTCCGAGTGTTTTTCATTCTGACTTGCAATTGTTTACTGAGTCGACCATCCTTTGTTCACCTCTTTTGCTTCGCACATCTATACGGATACATACTCAATGCCGAACGGGGAGCAAGAGCAGTACCAGGAAGGAGAAGAAAGCGGAGGCGAAAGCATGGATTATCAGTCTGATGGAGGAGAAGAGGAGGAGGAAAGCGAGGACTCAAGCAGTGGCGAAGAGGTCGAGTCACCACCTCGCAATGAAAGGCGTTCCAAGAATAAGCACAACTCGGCAAGTATCCATGGCAAGGCGACTGCGTAGACTGGACAGACCTCAAAGCGCCCTCGGATGTCTTCTCCAGCGCCGACTGAGAAGGCCCCGAAGGAGTCTAAGGCTATGCCGTCAAAGTCGCGGAAGTCTTTTCCCAAGATCAAAGTGGCCGTTCCCATTGCTTCCGGGTAATAGTTGGACTTGATTTCTTGGTTTGGCATGAATTGAACTTTAGTCGACTCATTTCGGAAGGTCTGACCGACTGAATCTTGAGATTTGCAGTGCTGCCACCTCTGGGAATTCTGTTTACAGGGATGAAGACGAGGAAATGGAGGATGCAGTCACCTCTGATCCGGGTATGACTCTTGTAATCTTGTCTTTACTTTCTCAGCCGTTTTGCTGGTCGACTGAATTCTGGCGATTGAATCTTTTTGCAGCTCCTCCCAATGTCATTGATCTTCCAGATGACGACAAGGATGTGCCGCTGAGGCCTATGGGAAGGAGAAGCAGGAAGACATCAGCTGGCAAGGCACCTCAGTCGGCGACGGTGACGGGACCGGTAATCCAGGAGACCGGCGACGCCAATCGGACTTCTGTGACTTTCGCCGTACCATTGTCGAGTGCCCATCCTTCAGCATCGACTGCGCAGACTCCGACCGATCCATCTTCACTCTTGACTGCACATCACGTCCCAGAGGACCAAGTGGGTGCTGCCAAGGAGGCTATACGCTAGGCGGGCATCATGATGGAGCAGATGAAGGTGGTCCGGGAGGCCAGTCAAGCTGCTTACAATGCCAGCTCAGCTCTCTAGAGCAACATCTAGGTTGGTTGATCGCCGATTGACCCTTTAGCTTGTCGCTTGTTCTGTTAGGATATGCTACCTGAAAACTTTCCTTGAGGGATCTTTCCATCAGTCTGCGTTTTGCATTTGTACACCCACTGGGTGTTTTAACTTACTGCTAAAATAGTTTTGTTTCTTGGGTCGACTAGGTTGTGTCGACTAAGTTTTTGAACCAGTGGGGGCACGCTGAGTGCACCAACTGGGTGGAGTCTCCGAGACCATAGTTGACTGTGGGCAGTCGGCTATGGTCTGAGAATCGGAATTTTCTCACTCGGCCTGGCAGACCATGTGGAGTGGAAACTGGACCAGTGGGGGCATGCTAAGTGCACCCACTGGGTGTAGTCCCCGAGACAGTAGTCGACTGCGGGCAGTCGGCTATGGTCTGAGAACAACTTTCCTCTTCTTTTTTTACACTCGGCCTGGGCAGACCATGTCGAGTGGAAACTGGACCAGTGAGGGCACGCTAAGTGCACCCATTGGGTGTAGTCCCCGAGACTACTGTTAGATGTTTTGATTCGGCAGTAGTCTTAGAACTTGTTGACTTTATCATTCTATTGCTCTGAAGTAACAAATCTTTTCATCTGTCGACTGACTGTCCTTTGGTTACAGAAATCTTGTGAACTTGGAGCTCGTCTTGCTGACCTGGAGCAGAAATAGATTCAGCTCAATCTCGACCTGGAGCTAGCCAAGACAAACTTGCAGAAGGCCAAGGATGAAGCTGTTGGTACGAAAAACTTGTCGACTGAGTTTTTGAACTGTGTGTTCTTTGCTTTTTGTGAACCGAGTGTTATTTCTTTCAAAAACAATGAACCAGGCTCTGGTGAAGAAGGATCTGGACCTTGCAGCCGCGCAGAAAGCAGCCAAGGAGAAAACTGCACTCGCCGACCAGAAGCTGGCTTCAGTCGGCAAATTGGAGGAAGAGATCGCCAAGCTGAAAACTGCCCTTGATGAAGCCAACAAGGAGGCGACTCGTCTGAAGAAGGACAAGGGGGCCCTGACCGACAAAGTGGAAGACATCGCCCGCAAGAGAGATGACTTGGAGAATTATCTGGGAGGGCTTGCCAAGAAGCTATTCGTCATGCTTGAAGGTGATTTCCTTTGTCCGACTGTCTTGCTGCTGTCGACTCGATATATAACCATTGACTCATCGCTATATTGCGTGTGCAGAATTTTGCCAGAATTTCGAGGAAGAAACTGGGCGAGTCGAGACAAGCTTGGACCCCATCCCTTCTCCTGTGAAGGACGAAGCTGCCATGAACGTGCTCCGACTGGAATCCCGTGTCGCTGGTGTTGTCGACTACCTTGCTCGCCTGAAAGTTGCGGTGTCGTGAATCGACACAGCACTCTGGCCAAGGGTGACGCTCCAAAATGACCTTGAGTCTTTGATGGCTCGACTCAACGAGGTTCCCGGTCGGGTGCAGGAATGGAAGAAGTCTTCTGCTCGCTGCGGTGCTGACGTGGCTCTGTCTCTGGTTCGTGTCCACTGCAAGGAAGCGCGAGAAGAGAAGCTAGCAGCAATCAAGGTCGCCAATACCAAGAAGCACGACTTCCAATCCTTCATGGAAACTTTCATTGCTGCAGCCACTCGGATCGCCGACGGAATTGACCTGGATGAGTTTGTCGAGCCAGCTACCCCTCCTCCTGCGGAGTGAACAAACTTTATGCCTTGCCTTAAATTTGACTCAGAATGCCGAGTGATTTTGTAACCATAAAACTCCTTCGGGCCTGATGCCTGAGTACTTTAATCAGTGGTCTGGAACCTTAGGATTTATCTAAACTTGGTTTTTCTCTGAATATGCTGGTGTTCGCCTTCGAGTGGAACTTGTTTCTTCACTCGGAATAGTGTTTGTATCTGTGATGCAGCTCCTAGGAGAAGGTGGCAGTCGACCTACACCTCATGGTCCTTGCGGATCAGGATGGAGCGCACATTGTATTTGTGGCGCAGCTCTGAGGAGAAGGTCGCGGTCGACCTGCACCTCGTCGTCCTTGCGGATCGGATGTATTTATGGCGCAGCTCTGAGGAGAAGGTCGCAATCAACCTACACCTCGTCGTCCTTGTGGATCAGGATGGAGCGCACATTGTACTTATGGCGCAGCTCTGAGGAGAAGGTTGCAGTCAACCTACACCTCATCGTCCTTGCGGATCAGGATGGAGCGCACATTGTACTTATGGCGCAGCTTGGAGGAGAAGGTTGCAGTCGACCTACAACTCGTCGTCCTTGCAGATCATGTTTCAAACTTGGGCAAGTACTGGACTGCAGCTAACCCCCGAGTGAGAGGGTTGCTCTTCACTCGGTGGGATTTTTCAACTTAGGCGAGTACTGGACTGCAGCTAAGCCCCTGAGTGAGAGGGTTGCTCACCACTCGGTAGGTTTTTTCAAACTTAGGCGAGTACTGGACTACAGCTAAGCCCCCGAGTGAGAGGGTTGCTCACCACTCGGTAGGATTTTTCAAACTTAGGCGAGTACTGGACTGCAGCTAAGCCTCCGAGTGAGAGGGTTGCTCACCACTCGGTAGGATTTTTCAAACTTAGGCGAGTACTGGACTGCAGCTAAGCCCCCGAGTGAGAGAGTTGCTCACCACTCGGTGGGATTTTTCAAACTTAGGCGAGTACTGGACTTCAGCTAAGCCCCCGAGTGAGAGGGTTGCTCACCACTCGGTGGGATTTTTCAAACTTAGGCTAGTATTGGACTGCAGCTAAGCCCCCGAATGAGAGGGTTGCTCACCACTCGGTGGGATTTTTCAAACTTAGGTGAGTACTGGACTGCAGCTAAGCCCCCGAGTGAGAGGGTTGCTCACCACTCGGTGGGATTTTTCAAACTTAGGCGAGATGGATTCGCAGCTAAGCCTCGGAGTGAGAGGGTTGCTCACCACTCGGTGGGATTTTTCAAAGTTAGGCGAGTACTGGACTGCAGCTAAGCCCCCGAGTGAGAGGGTTGCTCACCACTCGGTGGGATTTTTCAAACTTAGGCGAGTACTGGACTGCAGCTAAGCCCCCGAGTGAGAGGGTTGCTCACCACTCGGTGGGATTTTTCAAACTTAGGCGAAACGGATTCGCAGCTAAGCCTCCGAGTGAGAGGCTTGCTCTTCACTTGGCAGGATTGATGGTGTCCTGGACTAGGGGGTACTCACCACGTCGTCTCCCGACAAGCTAGATCGGGCCGAGGACCCCCATGGAGGTTCACTATTGGGCCTGTTCGGACAGCCCATGCCGCATACAAGGAGGTTTCTACAAGACTTGGCGCCCAAGACAAGGGCTCCTCTAAACCCTAGGTCTACGATGCATATATAAACCGAGGCCAGGCTAGTCAATAGACAATCTCATATTCATTACTACAATCTCGTGGTAGATACATGTACTCTGTACTACACCCGTACGAATACAATCAAAAGCAGCATGTAGGGTATTATCTCATCAAGAGAGCCCGAAGCTGGGTAAAACCCCGTGTCCATATTACCATCGCTCCAAGATGCCTAGCTTAGGACCCCTACTACGAGATATGCCGATATTGAACCGACATTGGTGCTTTCATTGAGAGCCTGCTGGGTGTTCATCGTGGATCGATGGGGTGATCAGGTGATGTTTTTTCAGTAAGATCGGTTTCATATAGATGATCTTTTTTGCAAAAATCATTACGGCCGTGTCGTACTACTTTGCCTGCAGTTAGATCCGAATCAAAAAATTAGCGACGACCGTGTCCGTGTCTGGCAGTATGGATCCGAGTTCGGCGCTGTGGCCGCGGAGATCACGCACGCCTACGCCCGATACACCAAGGTCAACAGGAACTCATCTATGCAGCAACCACAGGGAGATCAATCCTTCCCTTTTTCCTTTATGATTTTATTAAGTATGGAGGTCAGCTACACATCTAACCTTTGGTGTCTCCCGATGCACTTTTTTCACGGGAGATTGATTTGATACCTGTGTGAAAAGTAGTACTATAGTAGCACTTGAAGCTGTACTACTACTTTACTAGTAGTTTCTTGTGAAGACCAAGCTACGCACACGCCAAAATAAAAATAGGTGACATTGTTCCTGTTGCTCAATTTGTACTGTGCAAATTGCTTGTTCCATTATTTTCCCTGTTGTTTGTACTGTCTTTTGTATACGCAGGTCACAGTTCGGCTAATGTCATGGTCCAACCTATTTTCTGTTCACGGTCTGATGAACACCGTGTTTGGAATCTGCACTGCTATACCAGTTGGGACTTTGTCATGCCTTCATTGTCCCCCGCCGATGGTCCGCGTTGAATCGACCTCGACCGCGCCACATTACCACCCCGCCGAGCACCAACGCCAGGTTTTATTTTTCCTAACTATTCGGTTAGCTCCCAAAATTATTGCACACAAAATATTTTCTGTTGTTTCGCAATGCATTATTTTTGCAGGGGTATTTTGTCGACACTTGTGCACGACGTCGGTCTAGCCGTCATCTGGCCGTCACTGAGGTTGGCCGACCTGTGTCGACATCGCCGCGCCACAACGCCGTCATACCATCGAGCTAGCCTCAACGCTCAGGCCATATTTACCAAACTTTTTTTACATCGCATAAATTAATTATGCACCTTTTTTCATTATTATTATTTATTGGTTGCACTATGTTGTGCGTGCAGGAAATCTATTTAGGTTGGGCTGCGCCAACACCTCGGCAAGCCGATGTCATCGTCCCGCCTGTGTCGACCAAGTCATTGCGTCGCGTCAACGCGTGTCCCTGTGTCAACTTTTCCGCATTGCCGCTCCACCAGGCTGACCTTGTCGCCTAGGCCATATATATTCAATTTTTTACTTCACTTATGTCAATTAAATAGAAGATTTTATATTTTTGGACTACACTATTTTACATGTGTAGGTAATCGACTTCGACTGCGTCACGCGGTCACTTCGGCAAGCCGACGTCGTCGTCCCAATCGGCATAAATCAGCCCGCGTGATCATCTTGTTGGTCGAACTGCCGTACCGACATGTTCGGTTGCCTCGGGGACTTTGGCATCGTTGAGAGAGCTCTACCTCATCGAGTGTTCGGCACACGGGCCATATTTCTTTTATTACTCACTTTGCATAAACTATTAATTATGCAATTTTTTTAAATTTATTATTTCTATTATCTCCGGCTTGCACTATTTTCCGTGCACAGATAAAAGATCCGGGTCCCGCAGCGCTGTCACCTCGGCGTACCGACGTACCACCTCAACTCGGCTGGACCGGGGCTTCGTCATCACTTCATTAACCCATGCCGGGGACTTCGGCGTCATGCTGCCGGCTTGCTCCGTCGCCTCGGTCAGACTGGGGGTTCCATCTCGCCACATTGGCCGGGCTACGTCGCCACTTCAGAGAGCCGAGCTCTTCGCTCCTCCACCTCGGGACCGGCTCGGGGGCTGGGACCTTATCCCGCATCAAGCTCGGACCGCGTCATCAACACCGAGCACATTAACCAGCTAAGTCGCTTTCATGCTCAAAAACTTTCAATTTTAAATTTTGTTCGGTTCGGCCAAGCATTATACCTTTTATGCAAAAAGTTGTTTGCGAAAAACTTCCTTGTCAAAACTTTGTTTGTGACACACAAATTTCAATACCCCGTTTACTTGGGGTTTTCCTTCATGAAGCATTTCCTCTTGCAAATGATTATCCTTGTATGGCTTCATTCCTTGTTCGTGTATTACGCCACAATATGCACCATATTGACTTAAGTGTTTCGCAAGCTGGGTTGCCTTGCTTCTGTGTTTACCCCTACGTTCCTGATTGTTCGGCTAGGGAGTAAAGGGAGCACCTCTGCGATTGTCACGATCGGGTCATCCGAGCCGGACCTCAGACTGGGTGAAGCCGAACGCTAGCGCTCTTATTGTTTTCAATTATGGTCGGCACACAACGGAACCCATGAGTACAAAAAAATCTATTGCACAAGTCTCATAGTAACAATGAGCACCGAAGAAAGGTATCGGTGGGGGTACTATTTTCTTCGAAGATGCTTCTTACACTTCGTCAGTAATATAGCATAAGTTCCCTGAGCGCGCTTTGTCTGTTACAGCCTTATGGCCTGATTGCCTGGTTATCGGAAACACCATCGATATTCTCGACAGGTGGAGTACATAACACTTTTTGGCCCTTGACCGAAGAGGGAGAAGCCCGACGGTCGGTTAAGACGCGTATAAAGTTCGGGTGAACACAGATATGATATAAGTACTTTGGTACATACAATCATTATACATAAAATTCTTTTACCCAAGTCACTTGGGGGCTCTTAAATTTGCATGAGCCGTTTTACAATAAATTTTTCTTCTCAGTCACTGCAAAGTCTTTTTCTATCACTCCTTTTTCGACGCGAGTGTGTGGTCAATAGCCGGGTAGCCCGATTTTTTTCTCTCAAACCGCTCGAGTTTTAGTTCGCTGAACTGGCCTAACGAGAAACACCCCGCCTTCGGGATAGGGAGGTTGAAACCAAAGGCTGACCCGCTTGGCATCTTTAGATAGGACGCGTCATGTTAAAACATGACAGAAGCACTTTTTTTCTCTAAGACCAATTTTTTGGATTGGCACCGAACACTTGATCTAGTTCAGACGTCAAGTTTTTCCTGAGGTTTTTTGGTTTTCCAAGCCTATGGCACTTTTAAACAATTTGTGTGTTTCCAGCATAAGTCTCGTAGTGCAACGCCGGACACCTTTAGAGATTCGGCAAAAACATTCTCGGATATTGCTATATATGCATTGGTTTCAAATTGTGTCTTCGGTCAATAGTTGGGTTGCCCAGCTCCTATGCTTGCCGCCAACGTTCCACTTTGTTCGGCTAGGTGTGCAAAAGGAGAACCACTACGATTGTGCTTCCAGCTCGCATGGTTAAGCACCTCAGGGGAGAAAGCCGAAAACTGACTGTCACAATAAGCGTAAACTGGTCAGCGGTCCGATGACTGTGTTAAATGACGGGCCGTTCATAACATTGGCCGAAGTGTTTACGGCTTGACCTAGGCTGTCGCCGAACACTAACCGGGGGCTAGTAATTGGCCTCCCAACTTTAAGCTCCTATGACTAAGTGAAAGTTATAAAGCCCGCATATCTAATTGCCTCGTTTCCGCTAACACAACCGCCTTCGGGCACCGAGACGTCGGCTAAGGGTTGTCTTGTTATTGTGGAAACACCCCGCGTAGTATCTACAAAGGGGTAGAAGCCGACGATGGGCCACTTTCAACTGATAAACGATCGCAACGGAGTCAAAATAAACATATCATTGACGTTTGTATTTAATATACGAGGGTTGCCTTCCACAATCATCGTTATAAAGCCATCAATTTGACTTAAGATTTTGGCCAAGCTGGGTTGCCTGGCTCCTGTGCTTACCCCTACGTTCCCGATTGTTCGGCTAGGCGGTAAAGGGAGCACCTCTGTGATTGTTACTGCCGGGTCATCCAAGTTAGTACCTGAGACTGGGTGAAGCCGAAAGCTAGCAATCTTAAAGTATCACATTGGTCGGCAATGACGGAAGTGAAATTTTTTGGTTCATTAATACCATAGAATTCGGGAACATTCCCCGAACTAAATCCTCAATATTTTTCCCCTGCATTGATCGGAGGTGAGGTTTCGTGATCATGGTTGGCATGACAACACAAAGGAAGCAACCGATAGCGGGACTATTTTCTTTGGAAGATGTTTCTTACATTAAACAGTAATACAACATATCTCTCTGTGTACCTTTGTTTATAAAACCGTATGGCCGGATTGCCTTGTTGGTCGTAAATCTTTGCCCTTGTAAAGGCTTTATAAAGTAGGACAAACACTCCTCGGCTACTGGCCAAGGAGGTGGAAGCCAATGGTTGGTCAACAAAGTTTTGTACAATGCGGATCCCAGCATTGATGATGAAAAGTATTTGGATACATAGAATCATTACACATAATTTGTGATTTTACTTTGGATATCGATCCTTAATTCGGTCACTCGTGCCCACATTAAGGCTCGGGGGCTACTGGGCTTCATGCTTATTATTTACAAATATTAAAGGGGTACATCGATCCCCTGATCTGCTGTTGCCACCCGACCAGTGTCTTGGGGGCTACTGCATTGACAATCCAATGCAGAAAATTTAAAGTGCAATAATGTTTTTGAGGAGATTATTATCCTCAGGTTGGTCGGCCGCACCCAACCTGAGTCTCGAGGACTTTGCACACCGTGTTTCTATTCCTAAATATGATGCTGAGCTGGGAATTGATCCTCAGGCTGATTTTATGAATCGACCTGAGTCTCAGGGGCTACTAGGGTCAGCGGTTTGATTTTTTTCCTTCAGGTGCATCCCGGATATTAGGCCAACACGCACCTTGAGGGCTACTGGCTATACATCTCAGCAGAGATTACATTGCATAATTCAAGATTAAATTCATAAAAATCAGCCCATGGACGAGGTGGTGTACTACCTCGGATACAGTTCGTCGTTGGTGCTCGACTACAATAGACACCCCGGAAGCAGTCCGGCATAAAGCTCGGATGCCAGTGGTTGGCTCTCTAGAGGGCATTTCTGGCATTAAGCTCGGCTAAACTCCTTCGTCTTTTTTGAGCCAAGGTGATCTATGACACCTCGGATATAGTCCGGCGTTGGAGCTCGGATACTCTCCGGCGTTGGAGTTTGGATTCAGTCCGGCGTTGGAGCTCGGATACAGTCCGGCGTTGGTGCTTGGCTGCAAAAGATGCCTCAAATGTAGTCCGGCGTTGGAGCTTGGATGCAAGAGGACACCGTCGCACAGGGACAACTGCAAACCCAAGGTGGGCGTGAAAATAACAAGGCATTGATAAAGGCCGGAAACTTAAAGGGGCTCCTCGGATACCCGACGTGTAAACTCTTCGGATGCACTTTGGCGATCCTCAAGATCGAAGATGGGAAGATTTGTTGAACCAGTTTTCAAGACCGACGACCCGAAGATGAAGAATAGTTCGGAAGAATCGAGGAGCGTCCCCAACTTGAAGACTGGTTCAGGGGGCTACTGACGGTGTCCTGGACTAGGGGGTACTCACCACGTCGTCTCCCGACCAGCTGGATTGGGCCGAGGACCCCCATGGCGGTTCACTATTGGGCCAGTTCGGACAGCCCATGCCGCATACAAGGAGGTTTCCACAAGACGTGGCGCCCAAGACAAGGGCTCCTCTAAACCCTAGGCCTACGGTGCATATATAAACCGAGGCCAGGCTAGTCAATAGACAATCTCATATTCATTAGTACAATCTCGTGGTAGATACATGTACTCTGTACTACACCCATACGAATACAATCAAAAGCAGCATGTAGAGTATTACCTCATCAAGAGAGCCCGAAGCTGGGTAAAACCCCGTGTCCATGTTACCATCGCTCCAAGATGCCTAGCTTAGGACCCCTACTACGAGATACACCGGATATTGAACCGACAAGGATTTTTCAAACTTAGGCGAGTACTGGACTGCAGCTAAGCCCCCAAGTGAGAGGGTTGCTCACCAGTCGGTGGGATTTTTCAAACTTAGGCGAGTACTGGACTGCAGCTAAGCCCCCGAGTGAGAGGGTTGCTCACCACTCAGTGGGATTTTTCAAACTTAGACGAGACGGATTCGCAGCTAAGCCTCCGAGTGAGAGGCTTGCTCTTCACTCGGCAGGATTTTTTTTGGAACTTAGGCGAAACGGATTCGCAGCTAAGCTAAGGCACCCACCAGGGAATTTAGAACACATGGAAAAGGAACAACAGTCATTTAGGAGACTGTAAAACTGTGTCTTTGATAATCAAACTAGAAGATATTTCTTATTACATCTCAACAGTCTGAATGCTTAAGTATAAAAGGGGCGGAGCAGCTCCGCATTCCAAGTGCATGGCTCTTCTTTATTGTGCTCGACATTGTAGAGGTGATATGCTCCGTTGTAGAGCACTTTTGTGACACTGAAGGGCCCTTCCCAAGCAGGAGCGAGCTTGTGTGGTTTCTGCTGATCCACCCGAAGAACCAAGTCTCCCTCTTGAAATGCTCGACCCCTCACGTTTCTGGCGTGGAATCGATGTAGGTCTTGCTGATAAATGGTCGACCGGGTCAGGGCCATCTGTCTTTCCTCTTCCAGGAGATGAACTGCATCTTGCCGAGCCTGTTCCGCTTCATCTTCTAAGAAAAGTTTGACTCGGGGTGCATTGTGAAGCAAGTCACTCGAAAGCCCAGCTTGAGCCCCATAGACTATGAAGAATGGAGTTCGGCTAGTCTACCGATTAGGAGTTGTCCTTAGTCCCCAAAGCACTGATGGAAGTTCATCGACCCAGGAGCCTGCTGCATGCTTGAGGTCACGCATCAATCGGGGTTTCAGTCCTTTGAGAATCAATCTTGCTCTTTCAGCTTGTCCATCCGACTGGGGATGGGCGACTGAAGCATAGTCGACCGAGTGCCTTGGGAAGCGCAAAAAGCTCTGAACTCGTCAGAATCGAAGTTCGACCCATTATCTGTGATGATGCTGCACGGGACACCATATCTGAATGTTAACTCTCTGATGAAGCTGACAACAGTACTTGCTTCGAGGTTATTGATAGGTTTGGCTTCAATCCATTTTGTGAACTTGTTGACTGCTACGAGCACATGAGTGAAGCCACTCCTGCCAGTCCTCAGAGGTCCAACCATATCTAATCCCCAGACCGTAAAAGGCCAGACGAGCGGAATGGTCTTCAGGGCAGATGCAGCCTTGTGAGACATGTTGGAGTAGAACTGGCAACCTTCACATTTGTTGACTATATATTTTGCCATTTCATTCGCTCATGGCCAATAAAACCCCGCTCGGTATGCTTTGGCCACAATGGTCTGAGAGGACGCATGGTGACCATAGGTCCCCGAGTGGATGTCGTTGAGGATCACTCGACCTTCTTATGGTGTTATGCACTTCTGAGCGACTTTGGTAACACTTTCTCTGTAAAGCTGTCCACCCATTACTGTGAAGGCTTTAGACCGACGGACAATCTGACAGGCCTCTTCTTCATCCTCTGGGAGCTCTTTCCTGAGAATATATGCAATGTACGACACTATCCAATCGGGTATGACGACCAAAACTTCCATGACCAAGTCGACCACGGCTGGGATTTCAACTTCAGTCGGATCAGTAGGGCTCTTAGGTTGTGGCGGCTCCTCCGTGAAGGGATCCTCTTGGACAGACGGCGTGTGAAGATGCTCCAAGAACACATTACTAGGAATAGGCTTACGCTTGGAGCCTATCTTTGCCAAGTCATCAGCTGCTTGATTTTTCAGTTGGGGTATATGATGGAGCTCTAACCCCTCAAACTTCTTCTCTAACTTTCTCACTGCATTACAATAGCCAGTCATAGCCAGGCTCCTGACATCCCACTCCTTCATCACTTGATTAACCACCAACTCTGAGTTGTCGTAGACCATTAGGCGACGGACGCCGAGTGAAATGGCCATTCGCAACCCATACAAAAGTGCTTCATATTCAACCTCATTGTTAGATGTATCAAAATGAATCCAAAGAACATAGTTGAGCCTGTCTCCTCGGGGGGATACCAATACCACCCCAGCACCAGAACCACTCAACATCTTGGATCCATCAAAGAACATGGTCCAATGCTTCGAGTGAATTTGAGTCGGTTGTTGCTGCTCAACCACTCGGCGAGGAAATCTGCTATTGCTTGGGACTTGATAGCTTTCTTTGCCTCAAACTTGATATCCAATGGAAGGAGTTCAATCGCCCACTTTGCCACTCGACCAGTTGCATCTCTGTTGTTCAGAATTTCTGACAATGGTGCATCGCTGACGACTGTAATGGAATGATCTGAAAAGTAATGTGCAACCTTCTTCGTGGTCATGTAAATTCCATAAACAAGCTTATGAGAATGTGGATATCTCTGCTTGGACGGAGTCAAGACTTCAGAAATATAGTACACTGGGCGCTGAACTTTATAGGCTTTTCCTTCTTCTTCCCGCTCGACCGTGAGTACTGTACTGACAACTTGTCCAGTGGCTGCAATATAAAGCAGTAAAGGCTCTTTGCTGATTGGGGCAGCAAGCACCGGCTGGGTGGAAAGCAGGGTTTTGAGCTCTGCAAATGCTGCATCAGCTTTAGGAGTCCACTCGAACTTATCAGATTTCTTCATCAGTCGGTAAAGAGGCAATGCCTTTTCACCGAGGCGAGAGATGAACCGACTCAAGGCGGCCAAACAACCAGTAAGCTTCTGAAGGTCATGCACACGCATAGGGCGTTTCATCCGGAGTATGGCCCCAACTTTCTCTGGGTTCGCGTCGATCCCTCGTTTGGAAACGAGGAAACCGAGTAACTTTCCTCCCGGAACTCCGAATGTACATTTCGACGGATTAAGCTTGATATCATACCTTCTCAAGTTGGCAAAGGTTTCAGTGAGGTCAGTCAGCAGGTCGAAACTTTGACGCGACTTGACCACAATGTCATCCATATATGCTTCCACATTCCGACTGATTTGAGCGAGCAGGCACTTCTGAATCATCCTCATAAATGTGGCACCAGCGTTCTTGAGACCGAATGGCATGGTGACATAGCAAAAGCACCCGAATGGGGTGATGAAAGTTGTTTTTATCTCATCGGGTCCATACAGTCGGATCTGATGATACCCGGAATAGCCGTCCAGAAAAGACAAACGCTCACACCCCTTAGTTGAGTCGACGGTTTGGTCGATACGGGGGAAAGGGAAATGATCTTTCGGGCAGGCCCGATTGATATGCTTAAAGTCAATGCACATACGAAGTGAGTCGTCCTTCTTGGGGACCATGACAACATTGGCGAGCCACTCGGAGTGGTAAATCTCTCGGATGAACTCAGCTGCCAGAAGCCGAGCCACTTCCTCGCCAATTGCCTTTCTCTTCTGTACGGCGGACCGTCGAAGATGGTCCTTGACTGGTTTCACTTTCGGGTCGACTCCCAAACGGTGCTCAGCCAGTTCCCTGGGTACACCCGGCATGTCAGAAGGCTTCCATGCAAAGATGTCCCAGTTCTCACGGAGGAACTGGATGAGCGCTTCTTCCTATTTGCTGTCGAGTGATGTTGAGATATGAGTAGGAGTAGCATTAGGATCGGTCGGGTGAATATGAATCGGCTTTGTTTCACCGGATGACTGAAATGCAGAATCTGTGGCAGGCTTCTTGGCTCGCAACAAATCACTCGGAACTGCATCTTTCTGATACTCTTGCATTTCAACTGCTGCCATTTGTGCATCGGCAATTTTAGAACCTTTCTGGAAGCATTCCTCTGCCTTCTGCCGATTGCCAGTGACCGTGATCACTCCTCTGGGACCAGGCATTTTCAATTTGAGATACACATAACATGGTCGAGCCATAAAACGTGCGTATGCAGGCCTCCCCAAAATAGCATGATAAGCACTCTGGAAATCCACTACTTCAAATGTCAACTTTTCCTTATGGTAATTCTTTGAATCACCGAAAACCACGTCAAGGGTTATCCGGCCGAGTGATTCAGCCTTCTTGTCAGGGATGACGCCGTGAAAGCTCATGTTGCTCTCACTAAGCTTGGACATCGGAATGCCCATCCCCTTCAAGGTTTCAGCGTAAAGGATATTCAAACCGCTACCACCATCCATCAGCACTTTGGTCAGTCGAGTGCCCCCAACGACTGGGTCGACCACCAACGCTTGCCTACCTGGAGTGGCTATGCGAGCAGGATGATCAGACGGGTCGAATGTGATAGCTGTTTGTGACCACTTCAGGTATGTTGTCGTTGCCGGAGCAACCATATTCACTTCTCTGTCTATCACTTTCAGTCGACTTTTGTTCTCAACATCAGCAAAAATCACCAGGGTGGAATTGACGTTGGGAAAACCATCATCTTCCTCTTTGTCCTCATCCTTGTCCGACTCCTTTTCCTTCTCATTGGGTTGCTTCTCTCGGAACTGCTGGATCAGAACTCGACACTGTCGAGTGGTATGTTTAGGATAAGTCAGATTACCCTCTTATCCTTCTTGGTGTGATTGTGACATGGCAAATCCAACACATCATTTCCGGCTTGATCTTTCAATTTCTTGGGGGTCCAGGGCCCCTTAGGTTTCCCTTTAAACTTTCCTTGAATCACTACCGCAGTTTCACCAGGCCCTGCCGGCTCGGCTTTACGCTTCTGTTTCCAATTGGAATTGCGTCCACCGGTGTCCTGACCGACTGGTTTGCTCTTTCCACTACGGAGTCGATCCTCTTCTTCTCTGTTAGCGTACCGAGTGGCTATTTCCATCATCTGAGTCAGAGACATATCTCCCGTCTGACCGAATTTTAGGACCAACTCTCGATACTTAACGCCTTCTTGGAAGGCGCAAACTGCTTGATGCTGGGACACATTTTCCACTCTGTGATGCAAAGTGGTCCACCTCTGAATGTAATCTCTCAGAGTCTCATTCGGTTTTTGCACGCAATGCTGCAATTCTGTTAATCCTGCTGGCCGCTTGCAAGTACCCTCAAAAGTTCTGACAAACACTCGGGCAAGTTCCTCCCAACTGAATATACTGCCTGGGGTCAATTGATTTAGCCATGCTCTGGCCGAACCTTCCAGCATCAGAGGAAGATGCTTCATGGCCATCTCATCATTGCCGCCACCAATCTGCACAACCACTCGGTAATCCTCAAGCCAAGTGTCGAGCTTGGACTCACCAGTGAACTTACTAACTCCAGTCGGCAACCTGAAGTTGGGAGGAATCTATGCAGCCCTGATGGATCTGCTGAAACACTCTGGACCTGAAACATGGACTCTGCTACCAGTCGGGCGATCTCTGTCATGGCCCTCTCCGTGTGCTCTGTTCCTGTCGACCAAACCTTGAACGAGAATAGATCTCGCATCAAAGCCTGGCTCTCTTGGGTCGACTGGCATCCTTCGTTCGCCACTGTGCGGGCGTCTGTCATCATACTGCCGGGGCACATATGCCCCACTCCTCAGAGGAGGTGTGGGCACTCGACGCCGGTCATCACGACCAAGTCAGTGATCGTGCTGCTCGTGGTTCCGTCCCATGTACTGATCCTGCCAGTGCCCACGTCCCCCACGCCGCGGAGGCGATCTTGGGCTGTGGGCCGACTGAACCGTATCTGCCATCATAGATCTCCTATGAATCCTATTCCACGACTGAGACACCGCTGAGTTCTGCTCTCCCGCTGCCCGGAGTAAGGCCCGGATCTGCATCAAACCCCTACCAGCCTCCCACTGGGAAGGTTGAATCGACTCCGCTATACGGGCCGTAGCTGTGAGATTCTGAATCGTAGTGCGGTATACCTGAGGTTGAGGCGGAAAAAGCTGTCGTCGACTGGACTCGGGAATCCGCTGCTGAGCATGCTCGTCGAGTGCATGCTGAAGGTTCTCCAGCCGAGTGCGCTCAGCCAAATTGGCCAGGCGCGCCTCCTCCAATGCCCGAGCCTTAGAGGTTTCCCCAACGATGGGCCTGTGGAGCGCATCCATGTTGCCGCGGCGAAGCTCTTTTCTCTGTTGCGAAGAAAGAGGCTCGGGGAGGTACTCCTCGTGAACGTGTGATGGATCGCCACCACCATCACCGCCGTCGTCATGGCGGAAGCCAGGCGGACTACGTGGTCCGTCGACCATCAAGACTTCAGCCGCAGGGTCGCTGCTATCGCACTCGGATGCGGTCTCGACAGAGCCAGTCGACAGGTCGAAGAGGCCGTAGAGAGTTCCATCAGGCTCGATTGCCGCGACTTGTGGGGTGGCCGACTGACGAGCCACCGCGTGTTTCACCCACCGCTGAAGCCGCGACCGACCAGATCGCTTGCGTTGGCGAACAGCAGGGAGCGAGGACACCACGGGAGCCGACCGATACTGGGTCGACGGCTGCCGGAGGAGGACGCCGTGAATGCAAGCGCAAAATTTCGTCGCCCTGCGGATGGGGAGCCTCTCAACGTCAAGGGGAGCTTCCTGAAGCCAGGCGGAGTCGTCAGCAACGAAGACGAGCGTGCCGAGATGGATCTCGCGGCCCTTAGCCAATCCACCGCCGGAAACCATGATGATGGGAATCGGAAAAATCGCAACCTCACCAAAAAGTCGCTAAGACACCTGCCCCACGGTGGGCGCCAACTGTTGTGGTTCTAAGACTGAAAGTAGAATGGGGGGTAGGTATGAGGAGGCAAAATCCTAGCTATGATGAAGTTGTACACACAAGGTTTACAAGTTCAGGCCCTTCACGGTGGAAGTAACAGCCCTACGTCTCGATGCCCGGAGGCGGTCGACTGGATTATGTGTGTGGAGTTACAGGGGATGCTAACCCTTGTCCCTGAGGAGGGGGGTGGCTTATATAGAATGTGCCAGACCCCTCCGGCCCTCAGTCACATAGGGTTTAAGGTACATAAAGAGAGGGCGTTACTGGTAACGCCAGCAATAAAGATACATGAATGACCATTAAGTCTACAAAGTAAATGCCTGACCGTTGCTGTTCAGAGCGGCTTTAGTCCTTCTGGTTGTCGAGTGACTGATGCTATGGTCGAGTGACATTGAACCTTCCGAGTGGAATGCTTTTGGTCGAGTGGTTGATGTTATGCCGTGAATACTTCTGACTTTAGGGTAATGTCCTTAAGGAGGGCTTCTAGGTCAGGCCTATGACCCTACCCTAGGTGCATGTCATCGTCAGCTCAGCATCCGCTGGTATGCCAGGTCGCGGTGCCGTGGTCAAGGCCAGGGGGTGAGGGCTCGAGAGCCAGTAGGAGCCCATGAGGTGCGGTGCTTAGGGCTCCCCTCTTTAACGTGCAAGTGATTTGCATGAAAAAAGAGTGGTTGGCCTCGAGAGGGTACCTTGGAGGGGTCACGGCTCGAGGTGCTGGCGGAGGTGCTGGCGGGGCCGCTCGTGGTCCTAGCTCCGGAGGCTCCTGCGAGTTAGCCGAAGAAAGAAAACATAGCACATAGCTATGCTTGTTGTCCTACTGGTGATCTTTCCGCAAGAAGACGAAGGCACTGAGGACCCAGTGAGGTGATGTGCGCGGGGCCGGCCGCGAGACAGAGCTCGGTCTCTCAGATTTATCAGCACTGCAGGGACGGATCCGAGCACAAGCGTCGTGCCAGCAGCCCCCGTTGCGGGATGAGCAAGAGGCGGGTTAGCAACGCGTAGAGGCCGCGAGGGGCGACTTCATTGGTAACGAGATAGCAGGGGTAACATTAGTAACCATGATAACACAAGCATGCATACTGGTCTGGAGTACATGAATCAAAATGGTGTGGCTGCGGGACTGGCCCTAACAGCTTAAGGATAATGCAGCCTGAGGGGCGCCCTCAATTGAACAAACCAAAAAGCGACCTGGCACCGTTGTTGTAGAAGTGTTGGAGTAGCCGGAGATGCACGCCGAAGAGGTCGTTCCTCACGAGTCATCCACCTCCTAAGTCTCGGGGGGCTCCGGAGGTCCAGGAGGCTCGCGAGGGTGCAGCGCCTCCTTCGTCAGGATTGCCTGGCACCTGGCCTTGTCAGCCGCCAGGATGCCCTGCATGTAGCCCTGGTGCATGGCAGCCATGTTCAGCAGGCCGAACGGCATGTGGACATAGCTGCGGGGGCAGCCCCCACTCCGACCAGTGCGGGACGGCCAGAAGCGCTCCTGAGAAGTGGCCCTGTTGAGCCCTGGGATGTTGACGCAGACGCGCAGCTCGCCACCCATGTCAGGGGAAGCAGCTGCACTGAGCGATGCGGGCGGCGCTCTCTGTGCATGGCTTGCGCCTCCTAAAGCTCTCCATGTTGCTGATGGTCGGCCCACAGAGCATCGGGAGTGCGCCTGCGGTGGCCGCACACTTGAGCTGAACTGTCGAGTCGAAAGTGATGGAGTACTTGGACCACCTGAGGGTCCCGACGCCTCGGGCTTGGGGAGGGCCGCGTTCACCTCACGAGCAGTTTGAAGATCCGATGAGAGGCGGAGGCCTGAGCGCCACCCAGGATGCAGGTAATGGCGCGAGGCTCTTGGAAGCCCCCAGCCCCATTGTCTTGATGGTGCTCATCGTTCCTCCTTGGCGGTGGCGACAGCGGATGAAGACCGGCGGTGCCCTAAGGATGATCCTCACAAGGCTGGTCCCTCCAGGGGCCATCGCGAGGCTGGCCCTATCAGCGGTCCTCACGAGGCTGATCGCGCCAGTCCTGGCGGGGGTCGCAGTTTTCCTAGTGTCCTCCACCGAGGCCCCCTCCGTGGCCGTAGCCACGGTCATTGCACTCAGGGCGGCGGCCAAGGCGCCCGTCACAGATCGCCCTAAGCTCTTGGCCGTCGTTGGTGTTGTGGCTGTGAACGTTGTGGAAGACGCAGAACAGGCGACTGCCTGATAACCCACAAGTATAGGTTATCGTTTTTAGACTTCTTCGATAAATAAGAGTGTCGAACCCAACGAGGAGCTAAAGGTAGAACAAATATTCCCTCAAGTTCTATCGACCACCGATACAACTCTACGCACACTTGACGTTTGATTTACCTAAAACAAACATGATACTATTCTGCAAGAATAAAACTATGTGTACTTTGCAAGAATAAAACTATGAATAGATTGCAAGGTAATAAAAGTAGATAGCTTTTGTCAACAAGAAAGTCATTTGTCCCTAGGCAATCGATAACAAGTACCGGTAATCATTCTTGTAATTTTATATGAGGGAGAGGCATGAGCTAACATACTTTCTCTACTTGGATCATATGCACTTATGATTGGACCCCTAGCAAGCATCCGCAACTATTAAAGATCATTAAGGTCATGAAACCCAACCATAGCATTAAGTATCAAGTCGTCTTTATTCCATACGCAACAACCCACATACTCGGATTTAAACTTCTGTCACTCTCACAACCCACCATAAGCAAATCATGAACGCATTGCAACACCCCACAACAGGGACCCCTCACGTTTGTGCGGGACGGAGGGCACCGTAGGGCAGCACCATAAACAAAATATATATTCATACCAACAAAGATCATGATTAACCCATGGGACAAAATGGATCTAATCAAACATCATAGGATAACCATAGATCATTGGGAAATAATGTATGGAGTGAGCACCATATTTAAGTAGAGATTACAGCAGGGAGAAGGGGTGTTACTGAAGGAAATATGCCCTAGAGGCAATAATAAAGTTGTTATTTATATTTCCTTATATCATGATAAATGTTTATTATTCATGCTAGAATTGTATTAACCGGAAACTTGATGCATGTGTGGATACATAGACAAAACACCGTGTCCCTAGTAAGCCTCTACTAGACTAGCTCGTTTATCAAAGATGGTTAAGTTTCCTAACCATAGACATGTGTTGTCATTTGATTAACGGGATCACATCATTAGAAGAATGATGTGATGGACAAGACCCATCCGTTAGCTTAGCATAATGATCGTTAAGTTTTATTGTTATTGCTTTCTTCATGACTTATACATATTCATTTGACTACGAGATTATGCAACTCCCGGATACCGAAGGAATACCTTGTGTGCTATCAAACGTCAGAACATAACTGGGTGATTATAAATATGCTCTACAGGTATCTCCAAAGGTGTTTGTTGGGTTGGCATAGATCGAGATTAGGATTTGTCACTCCGAGTATTGGAGAGGTATCTCCGGGCCCTCTCGGTAATGCACATCATAATAAGCCTTGCAAGCAATGTGACTAATGAGTTAGTTGCAGGATGATGCATTACGGAACGAGTAAAGAGACTTGCCGGTAACGAGATTGAACTAGGTATGAAGATACCGACGATCGAATCTCGGGCAAATAAAATACCGATGACAAAGGGAATAACATATGTTGTCATTACGGTACGGCCGATAAAGATCTTCGTAGAATATGTCGGAACCAATATGAGCATCCAAGTTCCGCTGTTTGTTATTGACCAGAGCGGTGTCTCGGTCGTGTCTATATAGTTCTCGAACCCGTAGGGTCCGCACGCTTAACGTTAGATGATGATTTTGTATTATATGAGTTACGTGATTTGGTGACTGAATATTGTTCGGAGTCCCGGATGAGATCACAGACATGATGAGGAGTCTCGAAATGGTCGAGAGGTAAATATTCATATATTGGACGATGATATTCGGACAGCGGAAGTGTTCCGGGGGTACCGGGTGCATATCGGGTCACCAGAAGGGTTCCAGGCATCCCCCCGGCAACTATATGGGCCTTAATGGGCCAAGAGGGGGATAGACCAGCCCCTAAGGGGCTAGTGAGCCCCTCCCATATGGGCTGGCCAAATTGGAGTAGAAAAGGGGAAGGAGGAAAGGAAAAAGGGAATAGGATTCCCCCTTCCCCCTCTTCCCTTCCTACTCCGAATAGGAATAGGAAAGGGGGGAGGCCGAATTGGGAGGACCACAAGTAGGATTCCTCCTACTTGGGGCGCCCCTTGGCTGACTCTCCTCCCCTCCAACCTATATATATGAAGGGGGGCACCGCTAGAACACACACCAACAATTGTTAGCCATGTGCGGTGCCCCCCTCCACGGTTTACGCCTCCGGTCATATCTTCGTAGTGCTTAGGCGAAGCCCTGCGCGGATCACTTCACCATCACCGTCACCGTGCTGTCATGCTGACGGAACTCTCCTAAACACTTTGCTGGATCAAGAGTTCGTGGGACGTCATCGAGCTGAACGTGTGCAGAACTCGGAGGTGTCGTACGTTCGGTGCTTGATCGGTCGGAACGAGAAGAAGTTCGACTACATCAACTGCGTTGTCAAATGCTTCCGCTTTCGGTCTACGAGGGTACGTGTACACACTCTCCCCTTCTCGTTGCTATGCATCTCCTAGATAGATCTTGCGTGAGCGTAGGATTTTTTTTGAAATTGCATGCTTCGTTCCCCAACAGTGGCATTCGCGCCAGGTCTATGCGTAGATGATATGCACGAGTAGAACACAAAGACTTGTGGGTGATCATAGTCATACTGCTTACCACCAACGTCTTATTTTGATTCGGCGGTATTGTTGGATGAAGCAGGCCGGACCAATCTTACACGACCACGTTCATAAGACCGGTTCCATCGACAGACATGCAACTTGTTTTGCATAAAGGTGGCTGGCGGGTGTCTGTTTCTCCGACTTTAATTGAATCAAATTTGACCATGGCCGGTCCTTGTTGAAGGTTAAAACAACAAACTTGACGAAACATCAGTGTGGTTTTGATGCGTAGGTAAGAACGGTTCTTATTAGAAGCCCGTAGCAGCCATGTAAAACTTGCAACAACAAAGTAGAGGACGTCTAACTTGTTTTTGTATGGCGTGTTGTGATGTGATATGGTCAAGACATGATGTGATATACGTTATTGTATGAGATGATCATTTTTTGTAAAAGTTATCGGCAACTGGCAGGAGCCTTATGGTTGTCGCTTTATTGTATGAAATGCAATCGCCATGTAATTGCTTTACTTTATCACTATGCATTAGCGATAGTTGTAGAAGCAATAGTTGGCGAGACGACAACGACGCTACGATGGATATCAAGGTGTGAAGCCGGTGACGACGGAAATCATGACGGTGATTTGGAGATGGAGATCAAAGGCACAAGAAGATGATGGCCATAGCATGTCACATATTTTGATTGCATGTGATGTTTATCTTTTATGCATCTTATTTTGCTTAGTGATACGTCTCCATCGTATCTACTTTTCCAAACACTTTGCCCTTGTTTTGGACTCTAACTTGCATGATTTGCATGGAACTAACCCGGACGGACGCTGTTTTCAGCAGAATTGCCATGGTGTTATTTTTGTGCAGAAATAAAAGTTCTCGGAATGACCTGAAACTTCACGGAGAATATTTTTGGAATATATAAAAAGTACTGGCGAAAGAATCAAGGCCAGGGGGCCCACACCCTATCCACGAGGGTGGGGGAAGCCTACCACCTGGGCGCACCCCCCTGCCTCGTGGGCCCCCTGGTGCTCCACCGACCTCAACTCCAACTCCATATATTCACTTTTGGGGAGAAAAAATCAGGGAGAAGGACTCATCACGTTTTACGATATGGAGCCGCCGCCAAGCCCTAAACTCTCTCGGGAGGGCTGATCTGGAGTTCGTTCGGGGCTCCGGAGAGGGGAATCTGTCCCCATCGTCATCATCAACCTTCCTCCATCAACAATTTCATGATGCTCACCACCGTGCTTGAGTAATTCCATCGTAGGCTTGCTGGACAGTGATGGGTTGGATGAGATTTACCATGGAATCACTACAAAAAAAAGACACATCCATGACATTTTGGGCCGAACAAATTTTTTTCTGTCATACTTATGACACTTTTATGACAATAATTGTGACAAAACACGGTATCAGCATAGATGTGGTGGGGTCCTACTTCTATGACAAAAAATCATGTCAGATAATGGGCTTTTCGTCCTGGGTGGGCCGAAGACGCAGCTGCATGACATTCTTTGGGCCGTCCATGACGGAAAAAACCGTGGTAGAAGCGATGGCGAGGAAAATATCGGGGTGTTCCCGGTTAGGGTGGGTGGTCGGGGCCGAGCGACGCGCGTTTCTCTTGTACACGCACGGGTGTGGGTGCGAAGCGTTGGGCTCTAACTAAACCCGAGCGAGGCGTACGGGCTCTAACTGAAACTGAGCGATTGCACTGTAGGCTACGCATTACTGAACCCGAGTGATCGATCGATGGCTGTTAACTGAACCCGATCGAGCGATTCCTTTGCTACTGCTGCTAACTGAAGCCGATCGATGCTGCCTCTGGATGAACAGTGAGCGTTGCCGGGGGGTTTGGATGAATAGTTCCCGATGGGGGTGGATGAACAGGTCCCCGTGGTGTTGCCTCTGGATGAACAGGACCCCGATCGATCGAGCCGGTTGGGGCTGGATGAACAGGACCCCGTGGAAGGCAGGATGAATAGGACCACCCCGTGGAGGGCAGGATGAACAGTAGACGGTGGAGGGCAGGATGAACAGCAGCCCGTGGAGGGGTGGTTGAATAGGAGCCCGTGGAGAGGGCTGGTTGAACAGTAGCCGGTGGAGTAGCGCGCGGTGGAGGCTGGATGAACAGGAGCCCATGGATGAATTGTTGCAGGTGGAGGCTGGAGGAGGTCGACGGTGGATGAACAATAGCCCGTGCAGGCTGGAGGGGGTCGACGGTGGAGATGAACAGTATCCTGTGGAGTCCTGTTTTGTGGTACACCACACCCCTCCCGATGAACAGGACCCCCGTTTCGACCGTAGCGCTCCAACACAAGTCCGTTTCCTCCGTTTTGCGGTACGCCACACCCCTCCCAATCAACAGGACCCCTGTTTCGACCGTAGGAGGTCCGTTTCCTCCGTTTTGCGGTACGCCAGACCCCTCCCGATGAACAGGATCCTGTTTTGAATGTGGCCGGTCGAACACAAGGCCGTTTCCTCCGTTCCGCGGTACGCCAGGCCTCGTTTCCATCGGCTGTTCCGTCCAAGCCCTCCCGATGAACATGATGACGCATTCCGTTCCGACCCAGCCGGTTGGCTCCCCATGAACACGACGACGACGCTGTTTCGCCGTTCCGACCCAGCCATGTACACGAGCCCTGGCCGTATGTATGCGCGAGTAGGCGTTTGAGACCCTGCCCGTATGTACGCACGTGGCCGTATTTTCTTTCTTGCAGACTGGCCGCTGTACGTACGTGTACATGCTACGTGCGCGCCTCTACTACGACACGTGCGCGCCTATACATCGACCAGTATTTACGTACACGTTCGCGACCAGAATGACAATGCTACGTACGCTTCGGCCAGGTGGGTCCCGACTGTCAGGCACTTCCTTGAGTGCGAAGATGTAGTTGGTGGGTCCCAGCAGTCAGGGGGCGAACCAATTTTTTTGCCCGGACGCACTTCCTTGCGTGCGAAGATGTAGCTGGCGGGTCCCAGCAGTCAGGGGGAAACATTTTTTTCATGAAATACGGTGGCCCGTCCGATGGGTCCCCGCTGTCAGGTGGAGGAATAATTATTTTGCGCGTAATAAGGAGGCACTTCCTTGCTGCGGCCGTGGACCTAGTTGTCAGCCTCTCCACGTATAGTCCACGTCCAATGGAAGCCGTTCCTTGACCATGTTGACCACGCCGCGCCGAGAGCACTAGGGCGGTGGACGACGGTGAGGCCTACGAAGGGGACGACGCGGAGCCGGGGAAGACGCGGCAGTGGATGCCCACGCGTAGAGGAGTATGAGTGTTCACTGGTTCGCTGCGGTGTGAGGCTGCCGTCGCTGCAGAATAACAGGGGGTGTGGGTGAGTAGAGGGATGGCCTGGCCAACGGTGGGAGTAGTAGGGGGCAGTGAGGCCTCTGCCGCATCGCAGCCGGCCACGAGAGGCAGGAGCACGAGGCACGACCGGCGCTGGTTTGGGTGGCTGGAGCAAGAAGACCAGAGGTTGAAGAAGCACTACGGCCATTGGATGGACATCGTACGGTCACTGGAGCTAGAATCGTTCATACTGACTAAGTTGACAAAGCACTCCGTCCCCGTCAACTTAGTAGGCCCACAAGTCAGCCTCCCACCAAGGTGGGTCCCAACCAGCAGGGGAAGTATTCATTTTTTTTGTGCGTAACAAGGAGGCACTTCTGGTGGGTCCGAGCTGACAGCGGGGGGAACGTTTTTTCGCGAAATATGGTGGCCTGTCCGGTGGGTCCCAGTAGTCAGGGGGAAACTTTTTTTCGCCAAATACGGTGGCCCGTCCGGTGGGACCCTGCTATCAGGTGGAGGAATAATTATGTTGCGGGTAATAAGGAGGCACTTCCTTGCGGCCACCATGGACCCAGCTGTCAGCCTCTCCATGTACAGTACTCTTCCGATGGAAGTCGTTCCTTGACCACGTTGACCACACCGCGCCGAGAGCACCAGGGCGGTGGACGGCGGCGAGGCCTATGAAGGGGACGACGCGGAGCCGGGGAAGACGCGACAGTGGAAGCCCGCGCGGAGAGGAGTACGAGGGTTCACTGGTTCGGCTGCGGTGTGAGGCTGCCGTCGCCTCAGAGCCTGGCCAGCGGTGGGAATAGTAGGGGGCGGTGAGGCCTCCGCGGCAGCACAGCCGGCCACGGGAGGCAGGAGCATGCGGCACGACCGACGCTGCTTTTGGGTGGCTGGAGCAACAAGACCAGAGGTTGAAGAAGCACTACGGCCGTTGGATGGACATCGTACGGTCACTGGAGCTAGAATCTTTCATATTGACTAAGTTGACAAAGCACTCCGTCCCCATCAACTTAGTAGGCCCACAAGTCAGCCTCCCACCAAGGTGGGTCCCAACCAGCAGGGGGGAGTATTCATTTTTTGTGCGTAATAAGGAGGCACTTCCGGTGGGTCCGAGCCGACAGCAGGGGGAACATTTTTTTCGCGCAATACTGTGGCCCGTCCGGTGGGTCCCTGCAGTCAGGTGGAAACGTTTTTTTTTCACAAAATACGGTGGCCCGTCCGGTGGGTCCCTGCTGTCAGGTGGAGGACTCATTATTTTTCGCGTAATAAGGAGGCACTTCCTTGCTGCCATCATGGACCCAGCTGTCAGCCTCTCCACATACAGTCCACGTCTGATGGAAGCTGTTCCTTGACCACGTTGACCACGCCGTGTTCCGGTGCATGCATGCGTCCATGGGCGTGGTGCGTCCCCACTGTCAGCCTCTCACATACAGTCATCTTCCGACGACTCTCGGTTGTTGACCACGTTGACCACACCGTGCCGAGCGCACCAAAGGCCGGTGGATGATGATGAGGCCCCAGATTGGAATGAGCCAGAGATGGGGAAGACGGGGCAGTGGAGTCACAGATGGAGAGGAGTGGGAAACTTGACTGGTTCGGGTGCGCGGCAGCACAGCCGTGGTGCCGCCCACGGGAGACAGGAGCAAGAACAGAGGTTGAAGAAGGAGCATGGCTGTTGGATTAACATCCAACGGTCCAGCTGCTAGAATGATTTGTTGAGTTGACAAAGCCCTGGGTACACGTCCGCTTAGTAGGCCCACAAGTTAGCCACCAAATCTGACGGGTCCCAGCTGTCAACGGGAGGAATAATTTTTATCGCATAACAAGGAGGCACTTCCTTCCGTGCGAAGATAGAGCCGGTGGGTCCCAACTGTCAGGTGGAGGAAACATTTTTTTCAGCTTAATAAGGAGGAACTTTCCTTGCGTGCGACCATGGACCTCGTGGGTCCCAGCCGTCAGGCTCTCCACGTACAGTCCTCTTCCGATGACTCTCGTTTGTTGACCACGCCGCACCGAGAGCAGCAAGGCGGTGGACGACGGCGAGGCCCCGGACGGGAACGACTCGGAGATGGGAAGACGCGGCAGTGGAGTCACAGATTGAGTGAAGGAGAAGGGTTATAACTGGTTCTAGTGCGGCGTGGGCTGTAGTCGGTGGAGAATAACAGGAGGTGTGAAGGGGTGGAGGGATAGCCTGGCCGACGGTGGGGTAGCGCTTCGCAACGATGCGTGCTAAGCAGAGCCGCTAGCCACCGGAGGCCGGACCAGGTGGTCCCGGCGACGCTGGAGGAAGAAGACGAGAGATTGAAGGTGCATGCCGACCAAGTTGACAATGCCCTGCGTAGGCTTCGACCTATTGGCCCATATGTCAGCCTGCAAAAATGTGGCATATATTTAACCCATGTTTTCTAGAATGTACAGTCCATTTGCTGGGCTGGGTGAATAAATAATTTCGCGTCAATGCGGCCCATTTATTGTATCTAAGAAATCCCAACCCATTTTCACTTCCTTCAAATACACGAATTAGCTGGGCTCGTTATATATATAATGTTATGTTAGAAGGAGCAATTAATATCAAAAATAAACCGGAGAGGCATATTTTTTATATACATAATTAACAAATTAGCGAGTTATTATTACATTGGTCCTTAAAATCTTCGCAAGCTTTTGTACGCAATCACCAGGATTTTCCTTGCCTGTGAGTCAAAAACAACCAGGATTTTCCTTGCCAACTTCTGTTAAACATTTACTTTTATAAGTTAATAACACGTGGGATGTTTTTATAATGTATATATAAGTCTCTATAAAATATACGATAATTGTAATAATATAAATATATATAATGTGGTTAAAATAATACATTGGGTTGCCGATCTTTTAGAAAAAGCCCATAGGCCGGTATGGACCTCAAAAAATAAGTTGAAACCACCGTCACCGTATGTCGTGGGCTACGCATGTTAAAATAAAAAACCTAGGCCTAGCTGATACTTGTTCGCCCTCTGGAAAAAATGATACCAGATCCCCGAGCGAACTATATTATAGAGGGGGCCGGCGGCACGACTGAAGAAGCACATCAGGAGCGATTTTTTCTTCTTCAGTGGATGGCTCTCGATGGCGTATTTTTACTTGCCTCTAGACCATACAACTTGTATTTTTAGCCTCCCGGTCCGTGGTGGACCAACAGCCCATTTGCTGGGCAGGCCAACCTACAGAAACCAGCACTCGATTTTTCATCAAGCCCCCAAAACAACGCAGTACTATGTTTGTTTTGAGGCCGAAAACATTACGGCAGGGGTTGAGCGGTGGAGGGGGCAAGACAGAGCAAAAAGATTAAAAAGAGCTGATGCGCCGTTGCTACCCTAAAAAAGTAGGTGCAATTCTTCTCGGGAAGATCGTGTATGTTGACACCCACACGTCACATACCCCACAGTAGGCATACTAACAAGTTCACACACAAGCACAACAGAAAAGGTAAACAATCATATCAAACTCAGGTTCACAGGACACGTTCATATTCATAGCCAACATTCACTATCAACAACTGAAAAGATCCAAATGATTGATAGATCACACAACAATATTCATAGATAATTCACAAAAAGATTCAGATATACACATGTTCAGTATGTTTATGCATCCAAATGATTGAGATCACAGCCAATATGATCCATGGACGAACTTTAATTACCTAGGGTATAGACTGGTAAATGGTGTTCAGCCGGAGGTACTTCTTCCTAAAATTAATGCTTGTACGAGTAACCTTTCGAGTACATAAGATGCAGCACAGACAATCTGAACTTTGCTTGTAGGTTTATCCTCAAATAGTGGCCTCGTGCCGAGGGAGGTTTGAGCAACTTGGCCACTACTTTCATCCAACTAGTTTACTGGCTCATCTTGGTCCTGTAGCTCGCCAAAAGTCTACATTGCAGACTGGTAAATTGTGTTCAGTCGGAGGTACTTCTTGCTAAAATTAATGCTTGTACGAGTAAACTTTCGAGTACATAAGAGGCAGCACAGACAATCTGAACTTTGCTTGTAGGTTTATCCTCAAATAGTGGCCTCGTGCCGAGGGAGGTTTGAGCAACTTGGCCACTACTTTCATCCAACTAGTTTACTGGCACATCTTGGTCGTGTAGCTCGCCAAAATTCTACATTGCAGACGAGAAAGGAGGCGGTTGAGAAAATGAACCACCCAAATTTTTTGTGCAGTTCAACTGAAATGGAGCATCCCTAGCGTGCAGAGTGATTAAGTGCCAGTTGAATATACGCGTCAACCAACTTGTCTGGAATGTTTAGACTCCATGCCATACCGTTCGCTACCATATCTGCCGATAACCAAAAGGCACAAGTTGGGACCAAAGACTGGACTGTGTTTTTCTGGGCTATGCGCCAAGCAATATTTTTAGTGTTCACTCTCCTAATACTTGGAGTTTAACAACTGGTTGACGCCGGTTGATACTCTAATGAATATAGGCACTTCTTGACAACATTGATGCTTGTCTGAGTGAACTTTGGAGTACATAGCAGCAGCATAAGTATCTGTCCATCTGATCTTTTTGTGCAGTTCTACTGAAATCACCCAATGCAATGATTTGCCTGCGAGTTCAGGCTCCAAGTTACTCCTTTATAAAATCGGCAAATAGTCGCACAATACCAAATTACCAATACATGACAAGCACAATAATCAGGATAAAGACCAGTACCAACCTGTGTGAGGTAGCATATCAATTACTTTTTCCTTTGACTGGAAGCTGAGATAAGCGAAGCGACTGACAGCAAAGGAAGAAAGCAGGCCTAGATTAGCGACTGACAGGAAGGACGGAAGCTGTCGAGGCAATGAAGCACCCAAAGTTTTTGTGCAGTTCCACCAAAATCGAGCATCCCTGTTGGCACATATATTGAGAGAGAGTGAGATTACTGTAATAGTGGGGCTAGTTGATGAAACATACACTAACAAATAGAAGCACCCTCATTATCTTAATGGGTAAAGTTAGCAACATAGTAGTCTTGCTTAAAGAGAGGTATTAGTTTATTTAATCAGTGCCAATTAGTTCAACACTCAAAGCATTGCCATGTATCATAGGTTGCAAAACTTTAACGTGCAAAGATAAAGGAGTTTCTCATGACAGTAGCACGATACAAATAGAGATGACAACAAACTAATATGGATGAAGGCCTTAGGCCCATACCAACCTGAGGAAAAAAGCTTATTCATGTAGTCCCATAAGTGATGATAAAGCACTCACTGGAATCACTCAATAGTATATTCAAATGTATGGTTGAAATCACTCTTGTTTACCAGTGATGAGATTATATCGAAAGATTATCAAGAACTTCCAGCAGAATTAAAGCACAGGCTGGGATACAGTTCATTGTATTGTCTTGTGTAGTTCCACTAAAATGTATGATTGGCACAACATGATCCCTGTTTGCACAAGTAGGAACAAGGTGAAACCTTCATTAGCTTAGTGGGAAAGGATAGAAAGACATTAACATATTACTCTAACAGTAGCATCAAATTCATGATGGACAATACGCAAAACATTGCCTCATTGAACCAATGACAATAAATTGACATGCAAAACAATAGCACTATGATGTCATGACACTAATAATATTCCCTCCCTGCTCCACCACATGATTCACCTCCATAGACAAACATACACACGAACATGATTCATGATAGGGTGCTACTAAAGATTTGTTTAACTCCGATAGGAAAATTAGGCAGCAATAAATTAGTGGTACTTAAGTACTCCTAATTAATTAAGTGAGACAACAGAAGTGGAAGGGCTCCCTGGAGGATCGTCTCACATGTAATGTAGTCATTGCCGGAGCCCGTGAATGGCCTCGACTGAGGCCTCTGGCTTCAGCAAGATCGCTTTGGCACTATTTATTCTTCTTCCTCCTCTTCATGCTCTGTTTCTCATTCTCCTCACCAGTTGGTGAAACCAAGTACATGATTGGCCTTCTATTTCAGAATTGGTTTTGTCAGTGAGGGAGTACAAGTGTACTAGTAAAAAATAGCATTATTTTCTCATGGCAGTCGCAAAATAGAGATGAACACATGCATTAAATATAATTCTTACCTAAAGGAAGGTTATGGTGCCAATATGGATGATGAGGATTGGAACACAGATATCCCTTTGTGCAGTTCCACCGAAATGAACCAATTGTTCCATTCTGACATTCCAGTTAAACAGCACAAAATTCACATCTTTTAAGAAGAGTTTTGTGCAGTGTACCAAAAGGTCACAATAGCAACCAGGTGAAATGGATATCCCTGTTTACACAAAAAGCTACAAAGGAAACAGTCAAAGTCTCAAACAATTACAGGCAAAAACATTTGGCTAAACTAGTCATGGCTTATAACAGTGGCATGGCTTTATTTTTACCAGGGGCATTAGATTATGAACATCCAAATATTTGGTATAAGGGCATGGGACAGTGGGTGCACCAGCAGTCCAGCACCATGTACCTAAACAGGGGCATAAAGTGGTGATTCATAGTTTGTTGCCCCGAGAAACAAACATCCAAGAAACATATCTGGGTTGGTCCCATTTTTGTTCACTCTAGCCACCTACTCCTATGTGTGGATAGCAAATCTAGTCCTGGTCATATCACTGTGTTCAGAGTTACCCCTATATTTCCCTTTTCGACCAAGAGACCGGTTGGATGACCAGTCTGTACTACTTTCACCCCCTTTCCTTCCTGTTTGTACCAAGTCCGATGTACTACATACTAAATTCCCCCACCCCCACTTTATTTCTTGTTTGAACCAAGTACAAGATTTGACTCCATGAAGTAGCTTTACCTCTAACAATAGAAGAAAAAAAGGTGACGTTGGACCATCCGATCGAGAGGGGCTGAGAGGTAGAAAATGATGCACATGCAGCGACGTAGCGAGCTGGGGAAGTAGAGCTAAGGCGGTTTCGAAGGAAGATATACCTGAAGGTCGTCGGGATGTGGATAGGTGGGCGGCGGGAGGCCGGATCCGCCCACACTAGGGCAACGACGAAGGGATCGGAGGACCTCCCACGCCTGCGCTCGACCAAAGATAACAGTGCGGCCGGAAGTGGGTCTCCTCCCTCGCTGTCGACGACGGCCTAAACGCTGCCCCTCCTCCCCTTCACCAGCGGAGGGGGATACGTCCGGATCTGTAACCAGCGGTGAGGATAGAAAGACAGTGTTTTTTGAAGGGAGAAATACAGTGTTACCACCCCTATCTTGTTTAGATCTGGAGAGGACGAGAGTGTGTGAATAGAGCAACCCTAGCACGCAAGCGCGGAGGCTCCGGCCTATATATACGTAGTGGGGTAGTTTTCCTTTTTCACTCCATCAAAACAATCTTTTAAAATTGTGTACTATGTGCCAGGTCGCCGTGTTTTTAGTTGTTGATTGTGTTTTGAGATAGCTACCCGCTTGTTCCAAGTGGTGTTACGATGTGCGAGGTCGCACTTTGTATTGTTTAAGTCTGGTAGAAGTCCCTCCATTAAATGAACAACCACCCCCTCGTCAAAATTGTAAACAAGCCCACGGCTAAAATTATCGGAAACGTGGGTTGCCCCAACATGCATTATTATTTACATTTTCTGCTCCCTCCGTTCCTAAATATAAGTCTTTTTTATTAGCCACTCGTAAGACAAGAATTTTTTTATTAGCAGTGAACCCCACATGTTATAGACACAAAAAGTGTGGCAAGATTCCCTTAGGAAAGCCAAAGTGTGTCAAAAAATTTGAGCAACTCAAGTTAGGCAAGTGTGGGAAAAATAATGTGGCAACATAAGACAAACATAGTCACAATCCAGACGGCCCCGTAATTTTTTGTGACATGCATGAAAATTTGGTTAGCTAAATTTATAGTCAAAATTTGGCAAGGTGCATCAAATCAACACATGCAAGTATCAAAAGGAAAGTCACGGCATGTGTCGTGGAATTGTCACGGCAGATGTCCTAGTGTGAGGACTTAGTCGTGAGGCCAACGCATCTATGTGGTAGCTTGAGAGGGGTTGAGCCGAATCGAGAGACGCAACACAAGACAAGGATTTAGACAGCTTCGGGCCCTGGGAAACATCATCCGGTAACAACCCTACATGCTGTTTGTGGCTAGGTCTCATTATCATCTCGAGGGAGTCGCCGTAAACCGGCTCTCCCAGTTATGTCTAGCCCTAAGATTGTTTCTTCTTGCTTGTCCCTCTTTGGGGAGCCCTGCCCCTCCTTATATATGTTGAAGGGGCGGGTTACATGACTAGTCCTAGTTGGATTAGGATTACTCTATTACAAGTGGAGTCCTAGTCTTGGTTCCTTTATAAGGGAATATTCCTTATGCCTTTCCTTGTAAACCGGACCACCATAGTATGAACCGGCCTTCTGGGCCTTGGGCCTTGTCATCCGTCTGTCCCGCCCGCCGGGTTACCAGTGATTCGCCAAGTTCGGGCGGGTCATTCATGAGTCATCCAGTCCAGCGGGGTTATACTTCCGACCGGGTTACGCCGCGGGGTATATCCCCGACATTAGCCCCGAGTTTAATTTGGATTTATCCATGTTAAACTGATCTGCAACATAAACACAAGAACAAATTTGGCGGGTTGTGCTTCGGTTTAAATATTCTTATAAACCGGCACTTGATCATCCTTAAGTCCTTGTCATTTCTTCCTTCTGAAAAATCCGAGTCAATAGACCAGCTTCATAATCAATTTTCTTGCAGAAGGTATTTTGTAAATAAAGCATCCATTTGAATCGGCCTTCAATGCTCCGATTTGACAAAAATATTGGTCTTCAAATATTCAACTGATATCAGCCGGTTTGAAAATGTAGAACTTGCCGGTTTATCATTGCCAAAATTGCCAGGTTATAAAAATTTATGATCCCGGGTCATGACCGTTTATAGACGCCGGGTTATGATTGTTGCCAACGCCGGGTCACACAATTAATCTTGCTGATTTGCCCAAAACTGAGAATTTGAAGATGTTCCTCCTTTATATGCATATTACTTGTAGCCCCCAAATCTTAAGAGGAGAACATAATGATAGCTTAAGACTTGTTTCAATATAAATATTGCAACCTTGAAGAAATCCATATTGTTCACTCAGTCACTAGTCACAACTATATATTCCACATATGTAGCCCCCAAGTGTTGGGTTGTTATGCTTGCAGCAACCTGAGACTTGTAATTGCCTTATACTCATAAAAACTTCAACCAATGTAATCCCCAAGGGCCGGGTCATTATGCAATAATGAGCAGGGACTTCGTAGATATGATCATGTAGATTTGAACAACAACGTGTAGCCCCCAAGGGCCGGGTCATTAAGGTAATACTGAGCTGGGACTTGATATATACAAATAACATCTTATAATGTAGCCGCCATCGTAGGGCTTGAACCCACACCCACAAGGTTAAGAGCCTTGTCCTCTGAGCAATGAACCCTTCAATACAATAGATTAAGACTTGTGTACCTTGATTTTTTTTGACAAGAGCATTTGGTAGCCCTCAAGGGTCGGCTCATTACAATGTGATGAGTCGGGTCTTCAATAAGGTGATCCAAAAATGACTTTGCATTAGCCCCCAAGTGCCATGGTGCATGCTGGCAGTGACATGGGACTTGCATATTTGATGTAATCTCAACTTTGAATAATGTAGCCCCCAAGTGCCGGGTCGTAAGCCTGCAGCGACTTGGGACTATTCCTTCAATTGTAGAATAAATCATATCCATTGATAATATAATAGCCATTGCGCTAAAGCGACTTTGAAAACCTTAATCATAATACTGGTTACTGATAACCATAATAAAATCCAGCCATGCTGGCTATTTGAAGATTTGAATAATATAATCCAATGATTTATGAGCGCATGATTCCAATGGCGCAATCCAATATATACTGACGACTTATAATCCCAAGCCAGTCCGGGTTAATAAACACTGGATAATTTATCATCATACTGGCGACTTATAGTAAAAAGCCAGGCCGGGTTAATAAACATCAGTGATTTATAATCATGCTTTATTCAACCTGTTTCTGCATACAACAAATTTAAAGTGTCCTGGCGGTTTACCGCCGGACGGGTCATAATGCCCAACATATAACCCGGGTTTATAACCAAGGCTGCACTTAAGAATAATCAAATATGTAATATATCATACCTGTGACATTGAATCACATCGTTGGTTTACCAACTTTTTGTAGTAAGAGTGATAACCTCAATCTTGAGTAATGATAACTCCTTTCATACTGTGCCGGTTTATGATAAAACCGTACCGGGTTGTGATAAACACCGGATTAACCATATATAATACTGGCGACTTATAGTCGAAACCAGACCAGGTTAATAAACGCCGGATTATAATTGATTATGCACTGACAACTTTGTAGTTGAAAGCTGAACCGGGTTAATGAACGCCGGTTTATCAAAAACATCATAAATCTCATCAAAGGAGAAAAACTTGGCAAATAAAAGCATATGAAAACTTGTAGTCGAGGCTTTTCACAGGCTGCCAGGCCCCAAATTCGAGGCTTTTCATGGGCTGGCAGGCCACTGAGTTAAACCATTTCACAAAGCCTTTTAAGATGGTCCTGAATCCTTAACCAATCGCCGTTTTAACTTGACAAGTTCAGGGTCTTATCAGAGTAACTTGTCAAAGTTCGACGGGTCATACCAGATTTACCTGGGCGGAGAGACTTACTTAAGAAGGCAGGCTAACCCGGGGTTTTAGGTGTATACACCAGGCTTCCAAGCCGCGGCTTGATAGCCTATTACAAGTGTAGATTCTTTGTTCATTGCGACAGCAAAGAATCCCCAAGTAACATTTTGAGCTGTGCTCAGTGGGTGCCTATGTTTGAGTTGTTGTTTTGCAACACTCTCTTTGGCCCCGGAGTAGTTTTCTGGTGTAGCTATGGTTCGGACACGACCAAGCCCCCAAGTGATTTTGTGGTATTGCGCCGATCAAGAGGTGTAGCTATGGTTTGAATACAACCAAGCCCCCAAGTGATTTTTATATAAAGCTTTATAAGCTGGATCAAGGGGTAAACCAGACTCCGCTTTATGAACAGAAGCCCCCACATGATAAATAATATGATAAGAAAATAAGGCAGGATATCCATGTTTCAACCGCGCATCATGGGAGCAGGTCCTCTTCGGCAACCTTTAACTTTTGCAAGAGATAAATTATTCTTGAACCGGGATTTTGAACCGGATATTGAGAGCTTTAAAGCTTTGTGGGAGACATCTTTCCCTTGAACCGGATTTTAAACCAGAATCTTCATTTTCAGCAGGAATTTTTTTGACGGCCTTTAAACTCGAACTTGTGAGAAGTTAATTCCTTTTTGAACCGGACATTTTTAAACAGGATTTGAGAGCTTCAGAGCTTTGTGGGAGGACAGATTTCCCTTGAACCGGATTGTAAACCGGATATTTGAGAGCTTCAGTGGGACTGACTTCGCTTGAGCCGGATTTTAAACCGGAATCCTTTCTAATGACCCGGAACTTCTTCATTGAGCCGGGATTTTGAAACTGTCATATACTTTCTAAGCCGGAAATTTTCTGACGGCCTTTAAATTTTCATCAATATAATAGTAACCTCCGGGACCGGGTTATCCTTCCCTCCATCGTCCTGGGGTTCTTAGATTTGCTGAAACTGGCAAAATTTGCTGAGTCATGTCATCGTAGCCCCTGAGTCTCAAAGGTGACTCGAGGAGTTGGCTTGAAACTCTCCATATTTGACCATGATATAAACCGGCATAACTTGTACATCATTGGTGTTGATAGCACGATGTGAATCCACAGAAGGTTGAGGTGACTGCGGCGGGTTGTAAATGATCCCGTACGAGCCGTGTCAGCAACTCGGCCAATGGTTCCTTCCAACTGGTGATTTGAAGTTAACCAAACTGTAGTGGCGGTGACTTGTGCGCCTGCCCATTGAGCCACCCAGTGCAGACGGTGGTTGATAGTATATGATAATTTGCCTCCATTTTGTTTGAAAGAAAACCGGGCTACCCAAGCTGTGACTTGCTCATACTTAATAAACAACTCATGCAGACAGGTGCGGCCCGGTATGTTGATGTAGACCAGGCCGCGAGAGACAGACGACAAGGATGACCGCAACATCAGAGGCAGCTCGGACAGATGATTCGGCCGCGACATTGTAAGCCGTTGCGGACGGGGAAGATCGGCACCAGTGTTGTAAACCGGCTCGGACGGGCGAGTTAATCGCGGGCGCGGTCCCGGCAAGCTGATGTAAACCGGGCCACAGGGACGGCGACTTGCTCACGTTCATTCACCGGGTGGTAGGACACGGACAAAACGCCAGTGCAGAACGTTGCTAGCGCGTGCTCCATGCACGTAACATAACGCCTCATTTGTAATGAACAATTGTCCTGCATAAACAATATTGCAGACCAAGGCAAAGATAAACTGCTCTTTGACAAAAATAATATGTGCTAATAAAATATATTTTAGATGGATATCACCTGACGTGTTTAGGCCAAAAATAATCCGCCATGAAGTTGATGATCACTAGGTGAAACTGAAATTAATCATGGGTGAGTCCGCAGTAGGAGCAGACAGATGAGTCAGCCGCGGTATTATAGGCCGGTGCAGACGGGCAAGTTGTCCTCCGCATTGTAAACCGGTGCGAATGCGTGAACCGGCCGTCCGTTCATCAGGCAATGTGACACGGAATAAAATGTCCATTGCCAGTGCGTGCTTTATACCCGCAGTATAACAATAATATTTCCTGTATATAAAAACACCAATAGGGCAGTGTAATGGTGCTCAGAGGAATTAAAATGTCCTGATAAAATATATAGGAGGGATAACACCTGATTTTGTTTTGTCGGATGAACGCAGATGCTGGTGCTGGATACTGCATAATCCTGCGTTGGCTTTTGGCAATAGATTTGATCTGAAAAATCATGCCATGTTGAGAGGAGTAGTAATACTGGTCCTCTTGTCTTCAAATGTGTAGGATGATTGAGGTCTCCACGTGAGGATGCAATCCCCACTTTTTTTTCTTCTTAGCAAATCCAAAGTAGTACTACATGGCGTGCCACGCTAGTAGCCTTGATCTTATGCTATTTTTCTTTAGGAGACGTGCCGTTTTGCCTCAGTTAATGCCATAATGGCAGCAGGCACGCACACACCTGACAGAACCAACGGCCACTGCCCTCTTTTTCCTTTCTCTTTTTATTCTATCTCACCGCCTGGCGCCGTAATGGTTGGGCGATACGGGTTTAGGAGCATTTACCCTTGAGAGTCTGTCAAAGGAGCCACTGCAAAAACAATCAGAATGCTAAAGTTGCTCGTTTAGTGTTACTGTAGGCCTGTGCCACTAGATGCTTCTGCAGTGTTTCGCCTCGCCGTTGTTTCTATAATCAGATGTATGATGTATGCCAACAATGCTTGATATGCTGAGATAAGAGTTGCAGTGCACTTTAAACGGTGCCGTCGGGATATCTGACCAAACTTCATTCAGCTACTATCATGTCATGATGGACTCTGTTTTCTCCTGTGCAGGTTTCTTGGCTCATCTGTTTGGACTCTCTAAATTACCATCCTACAAACTTTGCTATACTGAATTTCATTACTACAAAGCTGTTTCATTCGACTAATAACAGTGACGTTAAGTGGTTTATCTGGAGCCTCTCCATTTTCCCTAATCCTCAGACGACCTATCAAAATTCCTGCAGTAGTCAAGCACTCGTTGAGGTGTTCAAACAAGATCCTAAAACCGCTCCCCGTATTGAAGAAAACTAGCGGAACGACGCGTGCGGCTAGGCACGGTGTAGAGGAACAACAACAGGTGTAGCTGAGCGAGGGGCGGCTCAGCGAGTCCGCGGTGGAAGGGCGAACCACGGCGAGTCAGCGGCAGCGATAGCAGAGGGCCGGGCGGTTTAAAGCGGCGACAAGGCGAGGTGAAGGCAGCCCGCGGTGGTAGAGGCGCCGCACCGCTCGCGTCGGGGCGGCTCAATACGGCAGCGGAGGAAAAGCGGTCGTGGAGCGACAAACGGCGATGCCGACTCCAGCAGGTCTCGGTGGTGACTTCGGAGACGGCGACTCGAATCAGAGCGGCGGGTCATGGCGATGACGGGGGCACTGCCCGGTTGGAGACGGAGGTGGCGAGGCTGGTTCGGCGCAACACTAGGTAAGGTGGGCCGCGGCAGGGTCGCGGGGCGACTCCAGGTTCGGTAGTGATGGCGACGGAGAGGCCGGGTCAACTCGACCCGGCGGCGGTTCAACACCGGGATGGTAGCCCATCTCAGAGGCTGCAGCAGAGGCGGTTTAAAATGGAAGCAATATCATCGGGGCGGCTCAGAGCAACTTTCAGGAGCAAAAAAAACGAGGCCACTCGATGACTCAATACGGGACGGCGGAGACCGCCGGCTCAAGCGGCTCGATCCAAACGTAGAGAGATATAGTGTGTGGGTTCGTGAGATTTTTTTAGGGGGGGGGGGGTCAATGAAAAAATGTAACATATGCAATGTGTGTGAAATAGAGTGCTGGATATATCATATATATAGAGGGTCGATCCACGAGAAGAGAGTGGAGGTATCATCGACTTGAGGTGTCCATAGAATCGAAGAGAGGGATGATGTGTGTGTGTGTGCGCGCGCGGTCGATAAAGAGTGCCATCGAATTTGTGTGTGCCCACGTCAAAGATATAGAGTGGCTGGCCTACTAGAACGAGAGAGGGGACATGTGCGGTTTGTCTCTGTGGCATGGATACATACCTACAGCGCTCGACTATCAGTGTGTGGTGGGGGTGAGGGAGGCCTAATTAACTATAGAGGTACAATGGCTGGTATATGTGTGGAGGAGGAGAGAGGCCTACCTCATGTATTAAGGGAGATCGATCTACCTCATGTATTAAGGGAGATCGATCGGCATCCATGCATATGTGTAGAAGAGGAATAAGGTTGCGAGAGAGACAGAGCTAGAGTGTTGGAGGGGGTGGTAGTGGAGTTGCTTCTAACAAATGGTGGGATAGGCTTGCTAGACAACCGGAGGGCACGCCTGCAATATCAATAGAGAGGGGATGGCTGCCTGTCTGTGCACGTGCGTGTGAGATACGGGTCAGGAGGCATACAAGAATGATGAGGGGGGAAAGATATGGCTGTGGTAAGCAGACATAACTACATAGGAAGATCAATCGTCCTTTGTCAGAGAAAGGAGAGACATAACTTGTGAGGTACGTCGATCGATGGGCGGGGGATAGTTAAATTCGACCTAGGTATATGTTGGGAGATCGATCGGTATACATGCATGTGTGTGTTAGAAGCAAATGAGGCACGGGGAGAAGGATAGAGAGAGAGGGATGCATCTAGGAGGTGGTGCGAGAGTCGTACTATATCGAGGGGGAAGGAGTGTGAGAGTACGAGATCGATGAAAAGAGTGGTGGGAGTGAGGCATGGACGGTGATAAGAGAAGAGGGGAAGCTTGTGTTTGTGCTAGGCACACCTGGCTAGAGAGGCATATCGATCGATGTGTGCCGTAAAGAAGGAGCTGGGGGGGCCTACACACATCATGGGTGAACGACCTAAAGTGAAAAGATGAATTTGTGCGATGGAGCTAGAGAATGCTGAGGGAGGGTGAGAGGGATGCGGGCGTCTGCATGCACGAGAGAAAGTTAGCGCTAGCTAGCTACAAAGATAAGAGGATTGTGTGGGTGTAAAAGACGAATAGAGATCATACTTCATTATGAAAAGCGAATTCAGATATTTGAAGAATTTATCATAGTGTTTTAAACCGACGCACGTGTGAATATATATAACGGTGATACACATGGTGTGGTTATGAACATGTTATACTACATATAATATATTTTATCTCTACTCTTATTAAAAAATGGAGTTGTTGATGATGGTGCCATCCTGCAATATAGGCCGTCCGATTTATATCTGACAGAAAGGAAGGAAACTATGGCAATTTTGAAAAAATATACCCACCCCCTCTCCATATTTGCAAATTAGGCCTCCCCTTGATCATGTTGATGTTCTGTGGAATGCATGGGCATCTTGCTAGTACTACGTAAAACATATAGAACATTGATCATAATTTGGGCTAATGTGTGGCTTTTGCAGCTCAGGTCTAAATACTTGTCATAATGTAGGGGGCGGGGCACTATACTATGTGTGATAAAAACGGTGTACACGTATGGAACATGGTTTAGATTATGAATATATAGTCAGTACATCAAATGTACTATTATTTGGAATCAACATCAAGTGTATTCAAAAAATAGAATTCGAGTGCATGTAGTACACATAGTTCATATCTATCTCTATAGTAATCATGTGGTGTGTTATTAAGGTAATACACGAATGATGGTTGAAGTTGGCAACAATCATGATTCTAGATTTGTTATTGAAATCGAGAAACGGATTCAAATTCAGTTCGAATGGCAGCAGTAGTATAGACATTCGGAATGCACTAAAATGTTGGTATTAGTAGGTTACATGCATTATACAGCAAGCGAAAAAATTTAATTGGACATAACATGGATTCATACTACCGAATAGCATTTAATTGCACTAAATTGTTGGTATGATTAGCTTTAAATAGCATTTTTATAGTAAAACGGGGCAAGACTCTCTCTTTGTGTGGTGTGAATAGTTTTATTTTTTTGTTTTCTTTTTGGTTGAGGGAAGTGCGAATTGATTTGGTATGTACAAGTACAATATTACACGTTAGGCTTGTCCCTAAAATTCAACCCGCGCCTTGTTATATCCCAAAAATTCAGATATCATGCTCCCAAAACTGGCGCCTTCACAACCCGCGCCTTGCTATCCCGAAATTACAACGCACGCGAAAACTCCCTCCAGCTGCCAAATCCCGACACGCGAAATCCCCCTTCTAACCCTGAGCCGAAAGGGCCGCTAGTTCAAATCGGTGCGGGGTACTTTTGTAACACACCCTACATTTTGGACAAGCGCGTCCCTAAGTCATGGTTCACCCCCTCCCATCGCCTCCTTTTTGCCATTCGAAATCCCAGGCCGCCATAACCTCTCCGCTCCATCCGCGAAACCCCACCCTCCTCTGTCCGCCACCTCACCGCTGCCCAACCGGAGCCTCTTCCCCGACGACATCGTCCACCGCAATAGCTCGACGTCCCTCGTCCACCTCCCCGGATGAGGATCCGTCGTCCATCTCGTCGTCCCGAAGGTTCAGCTGCCCTGTCCTCCACCTCCAAGGAGCTGCTCCGATGATCGCCTCGTCTATCGCGGCTGCTCCATCCCCACAGCGCCACCTTAACCTGCTCCACCGGAACCACAACATCCTCACCGACTCCTCGGACGAAGCCGAGGCCTACTCGGCGCCACCAAAGAGGTTGTACACTCATCGCATCACACCTTCTCCTTAGCCCGACCTCCCGGCGACGACGGTGCTCCATCCCGCACCCCCATGGAGCAGCTACCTTGAAGCCGGCGCCGCGGGCGACATCTCCACGGCGGCTCTCCCCCAGCGCGAGGCCCCTTCAGCGGCGGCGTCCATACCAGCCGGATCTGCTGCTGCTGCTCCGGCTCTCGCTTGCTCGCGCTGCTGCTGCTACTCTCCCCCGCGCTCGTGCTGCTGCCCTGCTCCGATTTAGCTACACTTCAGTCGACTGAATTGACTTTTGGGTCAGTCGACTTTTTGGGGGTGGGGGGGGGGCTCGCCGGAGTTAAGGAAGAACCACCCGCAGCGGGGACGGGGGCTCGCCGGAGAGGTACCCCACTATCTATCTTAGGGTTCAGGGTGGGGGGCGGGGGGCCTATAGGGCTGGCCGGGACGGCGGCGGACCGGCGGTGGGGAGTTGTTTCGGGGCGGCGAGGCGGCGCTGGGGCCGGCAGTTCGGCCGGTGGTGGCTGGCGGCTCAGGGGGGTGCAGGTTGAAGATGAACCGCGGGCCCTCCCTAAACTACATGTCAAGTGCCTCTCTGCTACCATTGCGTTCAGTTTCGACAGTAACATTCAGATTCCACAGTAAATCTTGGGTGGGAAACAAATAGTAAAGCAAGCATCATCTTTCTTTTTATTAAATTAAAGCAATCATCAACTTGCTATCATTATTTTTGGATCCATCCACTGGTTGTTACTATCACTCTAAATTTCTGCATGCTCTCCTTACATAATCTCACCATAATTTTTTCGTATGCATGTCAGATATTGTACACAGTCATACTGAACATGTAGAGAAAAAGAGAAGAGTTTTGCGCGGCAATACAATGTCATGCAGACATCGCTCCATGGTGGGTTCAATGGCAAACCCTCCCCACCCCTCTCCAGATTGTAATCCAGAGGAAGATATCTGTTCTGTGGCGGATTCAGACGCCGCTGACCACTCCTATTTACCCCCAAGGTGTTTGCTCTACCTTGGCATGACGATGTTAGTCATATCATGCAAATGTTGCCTTGCAGTGCCTACTTTTGACATCATATATGTCATCTGCTTAGTTTAGACATGTTTTGTAATGCCACCTATTTAGTTTCTATATCATATATGGGAATTGTGCAGTCTCATGTCTTTTAGCCAGCCATAATATACGTGAAATGTGCAATGCCATCCTGTTTAACCAGGCATCATATATTTGAATGATATCTTGCCCATCCTTTTCTTCATTACATTTCCATTTGTCGACAATGTTTGTACATTAAACTACTCTTCCTGTGAATCAGCCATTTGGGTGGGAGATTGAAAAATCTGGAGTGAAAACAAGGCCTTCAGAGTAGACAGTGCTACCTATCGAAGCAGATCTCTTGTTGGGTCACGATAGCTCCTTAGAGATGGATTCAGAGACAGATGACCAGTCCTATTCCCCCACCGAGGTGTATACTCTAACTTGACACGGTTATACTGCTCATATCATGCATATGGTGTCTTGCATTGCATAGATTAGACATCATATACACAATATTCAACACCATGTTCTTAGTGCAGACATCATATCTAATGCCCTCTGTTTAGCATAAAAATCACATATGTGAATTAAATGATGCGATCCTGATTACTTACATAACATGTAGGTGAATTATGTCATGTGATCCTGTTTAGTTATTCATCATATCTTTGAATTATGTTATGCTATGCTATCCAGTTTAGATAGACATCATATATGTGAAATTATGTCATGCTATCCGTTTTGGTTAAAAAATATACATGTCAACTATTTCATGCCCTCTTTTTTCCACACTATCTATTGCATCTGTCTCTCATACAATGTCTGTACATTCAACTATGTTTCCTGTTTATCAGCCATTTGAATTGGAGCGGGTGATGCCAGCATCTAGCGGACTAAAAACACGGTCTTCAAATAAAACAGTGCTACCTCTTGGTGGAGATAGCACCCCGGTTGTACATGCATGAGAACCAACCCTACCACACATAACCCAAACTCTCGCAGATTGTACCCCTACTGCGATGGACAGAGAACCAGCTTCACCCAATCTAACCCCAACCCCAGCAGATAGTAACCCAGTTCCTGTTGACACAGCACCATCTCCACCACAGAGCTCCCAAACAAGAGCAGTTAGTAAGGCAACTCCAGTGCCCAAAGGGCCAGTACTACCACGGCGAACCCCAACTCCACCAGTTAGTACGCCTATTCCTGTGGAGGAAGCACAACCAGCTAGTCGTAGTTTAGCATCTATCGCATTTGATGTTGTTAAATCATATGTGCGTATCTTCCCATCTTGGAAATATTATACTGAAGATGACGGAAAATGTCAGTTCAGGTGTTTGTCCAGGAGTTATGTGTAAGTAATGTTATTCATGGCAATTACTTTGCTTTGTCCCATACATCCTACCTCCATGATGGTTATAATACAACAAATTTTCCCATTTTTCTCTATAGAGAAGGACCGATTTGGAAACTCAGGATGAGGTAACCTGTGCTAATACCTCTGCTATCTTCAAGAATGCTTGGTGGCAGTATCGGAATTACCTGAAGAAAACCTACTTCACCGGCAAAGAAACTCATCAAATTCCCTTACGTTCTCCTGAGACACATTTACTGGACGATGACTGGGAACGCATTGTTCTGTACTGGTCCCGAACCAAGAATGTGGTAAGGTTTATGAGCTCATTTTCTGTTTTAAGTACTATATTCTTGCGTCTTACTGTACTCTGTTCATGTAGAACAAGTGCCTAAACTTGAAGAACAACTATCCTAGTTTAAGATTCCATTGCTATCATAGTTCAAAAAAGCGCTAGGCATTAATTGTGCATTTTGCCACCGCCTTGCGCTTTACTGACCAAAGCGCATGCTTATGCGCAGTTATGCACAGATTAAGCGTAGTTATGCACAATGCATTTCGCCAATGCCTAGAGCCTAGGCACGCTTAAGCACTCACTTAGGCACGCCTTTTTAACTATTATTGCTATCGTGCATACTGCTTTGCTCTTGTATCACTGTATTTACTCATACAAACTTATTTTTAAATTGAAGGATCCAATCGAAACTGAAATGGCACAGCAGGTATGTTCAAGCATGTTTCTTTAACAGGCTTGCTCTTATCAATAGCTCTGTTGATTTCAATTTCAATTGTGTATACAGTTGACTTTCATATCATGCACATTACTAGCATCACAACAGAGCCAATAGTGTTGTTGTGCATGTAGACCTGTGGTACCCATCTGAAATCTTGTTGTGCCGTGTAGTTTCCCACGCTTTGTATTCTTTCACTGCTGCTTTGTCTTGAACTGATATGATTTGAACCGTGTCTCTATTTTGATTTGGCAAGACAATGCAGTGACCATAGGACATAGATATATGTTTGTTTGATGCTTTTATTATGTACTAGTACTTGGCAATAGAAGACTTGGTAGTTTAATCCTGTCCACCTTACTAATGAACTGGTTCACCGAAATGAGTTTCATATACTAGTACATGCTAAACTGTTATGTGTCTGCTTGTTTCTTCTTTTAGAATGCTGACAGAATATTGGGGAAGAGTGCCTTATTAAGCAATGGTAAAGGAAGTAATGCAGATAAGGTGCAGGATAGTGACGCATCCTTGTTGGTCTCCAACAAAGATGATAAAACAGCTAAGGAAGACTATCTCGAAGACAGTGAGACAACCCCAAAGTCCTGTCTTGGTTTAGTGTTGGAGTTACTGGCCACTACCGCTTGCACAAGCTATTCAAACTCACTGTCTGAATCAGTTCGGTTTCTTGAGTCTCAACTACAAGCTGAAAGACATCGATCAGTCGTGCTGCGACAAGAAGCGGAAGGACTGCGGAAGTCCCTGGAGCATTCAGATGCATACTTTCTGGTGCAACAGCAAGCGTTGGAGGATTTTAGCACCAAACAGGACAAAGCTAATAAGCTTGCTAAGCTTATTGCCAGCATGGTGGATACCACATTTCTTGAGCTCTTCTGAAGTTGTTTCAGTTATGCACTTGTTTGCTGCCGCGTTTATTTGCACTGGTGGGCAATTTTGACGGCCAGTGTATGTAATATGCTGCTTTGTTCCCTATATTTGCACTGGTGGCGAACTTTGATGCCCAGTGGATGTAATATGTGTAATAGCGGTAATAGGCTAGTGTTAATTGCTTGCTTATTTATTTCCTTATTGTCTTGTTTAGTTGTTTGCTTGTAGTCACCGCAGTTCTTTTTTTGTGTTTTTCTAGTGGCCACAATAACCTATTTTTGGAAACTAGGCCAAAATAATCATGGGAACACACGAACTGTTGTAACCATGGGCCTCCTGCGGGCCGTATGATCCATGGGCCTTCTACGGGCCGTAGGATCCATGGGCCTTCTACGGGCCGTAGGATCCATTGGCCTTCTATACGGGAGGTACGATCCATGGGCCTTCTACGGGCCGTACGATCCATGGGCCTTTTACGGGCCGTAGGATCCATGGGCCTTCTACGGGGCGTATCATCATTTCGCCAATCATGGGTCGTACTATTCATGGACAATAATGGGCCGTTTATCGGCCGTATTTGATAACTCTATGAAAACAGCCCAACGGGTTTTTTTTGACATGAAAACGGCCCAACGTATTAACGGGCCACAAATGGGCCGATTGTAACCACGGGCTGAATTTGGCCCACAAGCAGAAAATGACAGTAACGGGTTGTAAGTAACCGAATGCTGGAAATGAGCCCAAGAATAAATGGGCCCTGAGAAGGACGAAAGATATCATGGGCTGGAAACGGCCCAACGGATTAATGGGCCGTTAATGGGTATAAAGTGATACACTGTTCATTACGGGCCAGTTTTACCACGGGCCGTTAAGGGGTCGAGGGTTACTAAGGGCCTCATATGGGCCGAAAGACGCCATGGGCCATACATGGGCCAGAAGTTAAAACGGGCTGGAATTATATTGGACGGCCCAGATGATGCTACTGGGCCTAATTCGGATAGGCCGTAAACGGGCCTTGGGATAGCGGGCTGTAAATGGGCTATATGCGAACAGGCCGTTAACAGGCTTGCTGTGGGCCGGCCCGCCACTGTTTGACCAAGTCAAACGGGCCGGCCTTTTCACAGGAATGGGCCTCTGTTGGGCCGTGCCACGTGTCGACGTATCATAGGCGCTTTGGGTCCAATGACTGGATGACATCTGTCCAACGGTGAGCCGACACGTGTTTCCTCTAGCCAATGATGATTTTACACATGGAAAATCCCCATTGGTCAGGGCTGTTAACGGGTTATCGGATCCAAAACCGGACCCGATAGCTTAACGCGTTCCGTTACGGTGGATGCCACATGTCGGTCACCCTTGACGAAAGCACTTCTGTGACGCGCGATTTATCGTCATGGAAGTGGACACATCCGTGCTGATAATTTTGGTAATGTCATGGAACACTTCTACGACAGCACAGGTATGACTATCTTGATTCTGTCATAAATTTGTTATGGATGTACATGCATGACAGAAAACGTGACCTACTGTGACAAACACGTATCATCACGGAAGTGTATTTTTTTGTAGTGTATCTTCTATCTCAGCAGGTGCAATATCATGCATAATTTCTTGATATAAAGAAGTAGGTATTGCACTAGCACTAGCACCCATATCACACAAACCATGATAACAATGATCTCCTATTTTAACGGAAATAACAGGCATGCCTACCACAGGTCTATGTTTATCTTTAGCACCAGGTTTAGCAATTCTAGCAGTTTCCTCACAAAAGTAAATAACATGCCCATCAATATTATCAGCCAAGAGATCTTTAACAATAGCAATATTAGGTTCAACTTTAACTTGCTCAGGGGGTGTATAAGTTCTAATATTACTTTTACGAACCACGGTTGAAGCTTTAGCATGATCCTTTATTCTAACAGGGAAATGTGGTTTCTACATAAGAAGTAGGAACAATAGGATCATTATAAGTGATAGTCTTTTCTTCAACTTTAATAGGTTCAACTACTTTTACTTCTATGGGAGGATGATATTTAAACCACTTCTCCTTAGGGAGATCAACATGAGCAGCAAAAGATTCACAAAAAGAAGCTACTATCTCAGAGTCAAGTCCATATTTAGTGCTAAATTTACGGAAAACATCGGTATCCATAAAAGATTTAACACAATCAAACTTAGGTGTTATACCTGACTCCTTACCTTCGTCGAGATCCCAATCTTCAGAGTTGCGTTTAATTATTTCCAATAAATCCCATCTAAATTCAATAGTCTTCATCATAAAAGAACCAGTACAAGAAATATCGAGCATGGAGCGATTGTTGTCAGAAAGCCGAGCATAAAATTTTTGAATAATCATTTCTCTTGAGAGCTCATGATTCGGGTTTAACGCCCCGAGACCGACGCTCCGATTGCCTTCCTTGTTTTGCGAGTCAGCTGTGTTTTATTTGTGTGTTGCATTCATCATCGCATCATCTGCATTGCATCCGCTCGTAGTTGCCGCGTTCCTCCTTGCTTTCGTGACCGTTCCGAGACCAACCTTGTTCTTCGTTTTCCCTCTTGCTTAAACTGAAGTCCCTCTTTGCACAGTGCATCGCCCCCTCGCCCGTGTCTGAAGCTGTCCTGAACCCGACCCGGGTTGTTGTTACCGATGGGTCCGGATCATCCCGTAACATCTACAAAATATCTCCGTTTTGTTATTTGGACGCCTTAGCCTACTTATTCTCGACCGCCCGATTACGATCGGACGGATCACGTTAAACCCTACCCGAATAACCTACCTATATAAACTAGCCCAACCCTAGAATCTAGGGAGATGTCCCATCGATTCCTCTCAGCTGCCACCTACCTACCTTCTTCCTCGAGATCCCTCCCGATCTCTCTCCCAACCAACCGGCTGCTTCCACTCCCCGTCTCCTCCCGATCCAAATCCTCTCTGACCCCCTCCCTGTTTTTTAGCGCCGCCCAAATCGCAGCAGCGAACCACCATCCTTGCCCGTACCCAGCACCTCCAAGGCACCAGCCTCCCGTCTTCGCCCCGACCTCCTCTGCTTCTTGCCCAGGCGCCCGAAGCCTACCTCTTCTCCCCTCGATCCCGAATGGATCGTGAAACTGGTTGAAGCCCCGAGCAGGAGAGCTCGGCATCGATCCCTTGCGTCGTCGCAGCCGACGACCACCTCCAGTAGGCCCGTGCCGCGCCCCGTCTCCCTCGTTCTCTCTTCACTTCCTTTTCTTCTTTCTGCAATTCATCTCTCTGCTCTCTCTTCGCTGGGCAGGTGTAACACCCCAAAAATTTGACCTTGTTTTGCTAATTAAAATTTTGCCAGGAGATTAAATTTTTATTTTTCTGGATTTCTCCTTTGATTTCAGAACCCCTCTTCTCTTTAATATTGTGGGTTTTTACCTCAAGTGGAAACTTTCTAAAAGTATTATTGGAGTTGTATGCCCTCTTTATAAAAACAATTCTTTATCAGTGGGTTTATTTGCATAATTATCTTTCATGAGCTTTATTCTTTTAAAATGATCTTTCATAAATTTGGAGCCTCTTTTGCACTGCAACCATTTGATAAATGCACTTAAAATTTCCACCAAAATTTGGGGATGTCATGTGATGTTTCCCCATCACTTTTATGCAAAAATATTCTTTGGGCATTGGAGATTTTGAGCTCTACATCAATTTTTCAAATCTGGTCCAGTAGGTATTTTTGCACTACAACCTATTTAAATATTCTTCAAAAAATTCTTCCAAGTGTTTGGAGATGTCAGTGCATGCTTATAATGCAACTTCATGCAAAAACCCAGTGATGTTCTTTGAAAGATTTGAGTGAATCATCTTCATTTCCATTCTGGTCCAGTTTGGTGATTTTTACTGAAACCCTATTTTATTTTGCTCTAGTACCCACGAGCTTTTTCCTACTTATAGTTCTCCCTACCAAACCCTTAAGTCCAGGAGATTGGACCCATTGGAGTATTTATAGTGCATGCAATGATAGCCTTTAGTTTCTGCCCAAAACTGATTTTCTCAAAAACTTGCACTAACAAATTTCTGTTTTTGCCAAACTAACCTTACCACCTTCTTTAGCTCCCAAAGAGATTAGGATCTGGAGAGTTTGGCCACCCCAAGAGTTGCCTAGATGACCATGGCATTCTGTCAAACACCCTGTGTGCAAGAACAGTTTTGGCAGGTCTTCTAGTTTGCATTGTGGACTTGAGCCCCTGACTCATCCAGCATGTCCACTAACCTCCTAGCTATCCCTAACCCAGGCCTGTTGACTACCCGCATCACCCAAGCTCTCTAGAGCGCGCTGGCTTTTCGTCGAACACCTGGTGTGCGTGCTCTGGGCGCGGCCAGAGCGCGCGTTTTGCACGTGCGTGCGCATGGGTCGCCGCATCGCACCCCTGGCAATTGCTCGCCTGCAAAGCCGCGCCATGCACTCGCCCACTCGCCAGAAACCTCCAAGCCTCCCTGGCGCCCTACAGCGCCGCCGTCAGAACTTCCTTGGCGGCACGCCGGCGTCGGCAGCGGGCTCTGCCGTGGACGGCGCCGCCCAAGCCACCCGCGCGCACCAGCTGCCCCCTGGGAACAGTCCGAGCTTATCCGCAAGCCGTCGGCACGCGCTCGTCGCCGCCACGTAGTCCTGCGACTATAGCACAACGGTCGCCGGCGATCTTATCCACGGCCGCCGCGGGACCGACCTCGAGCACCTATATAAGGGGACTCCAAGCTCAGCCTAGCACTCAAGCAACCTCAGACCTTCCCACTAGTGCTCCCCTAGCCGCGGATTGACCGGAAGAAGCTTTCTTCCCCGCCTCCGGCCAGTTCGGTCGCCGCCGCAATCCATCACAATACGTCGCAGCCAGGCCCTCCCTCGTCCATCCAGCACCACCAACCGTCTCCCCATGGTCTGGCGGAGCTGCCCAGCGCCTCAGACTCGACCAAGGACCACCATAGCTCGTAAACCCCAAACCACCCGAAGCCCCCTCCGCCGCGGAGCTCGTTGCCGGCGACTCCTTCCAACACCGTCGACCCAACGACCACCGGGAGGACCGCCCCGGTCTGGCGGGTCCATCCCTGCCCTCAGGTGCACTCGAAGAGCCGCCGTTCGTCGACAGCGATCGCCGGAGGCCCGCCACCGTTCGGGCAGAGAGAGAGGAGGGAGGGAAGACAAGTCAAACCTGACCAGTGGGCCCCCTGGACCCACTGTTAGTGACCCGCGTGACCGTCCTCTCTGGTTAAGTGAAAGCGCAAAGTCCTAAGTACGTCTCCTCTGCTTCGAAAGCGTATTTTCCCCGAAACGTTTTCTTTTCTGGTTTTATTTAAAAACAGAACTTTGACTGGTCTTTGACTGGCTATATCTTTTAAAATAAAACTCCAAATGAGTTGATTCTTTTTCCTACCTCCCTCAAATTTCATCTAGTTTATTTTAAGATTTATTTAAAAAATATTTGGGACAACTTTTTGTACTGTATTTGAAATGTGTGTTATTTGAATATTTCTCAAAATAGGATTTTGGAGAAAAGGCAACCTTCAAAAAATGCACCCCCACATGCATACACTTGAAGGCAAGCATTCTAAACCCTGGCTTTATTTTTTTGGATGTTGTTGATACGGTTACAACATCACCTTGACTTGGAGCATACGCCATTTTATGTGACGGTAAGATCATACGCATGAGTGAAAAATGGAGTTTTCCTTGCTGTTATAAATGGATATGCTGGTGATAGTGATCATCCTCGTAAGCTTCTCATGCATGCCGGAAGGAAGTCGGGAAAGTCACGGTCTTGGGTAGACGCGAGCTTGTCCCTAGTTCCTCGTTGAGACGAGTATGTCCGGTATGGCATGTTGGGGCTTGATGAGTGTTAAGCTTATCTGTTATTGGCAATATTTTTGTTATGCTAATCATGCAGGGAACACTTGAACCTCCTGAGTCGGCCTTAGATCGAGTCTTGTCCAGTAACCCCCACACTTGCTTCGTACTACCACTTGTCCCTGCCATAGGTAGGGTACGGTTCAGTAAGTTGTCAACCCCTTTCTAGCACACACCGTACAGAGAGGCCGTGATGAGGGTCCCATGGCCATGGATTAAAGCCAGTCATCCGGTCCGGGGGCATGGGTGTTTCGGTTGTAGCCGAAGGGGTAGCTCCCCTAGTTTGCGCGCGGTATAAATTTTGTGATCCCATGCTACGTCGAGGTTGTAGCCTCCCCACTTAGAGTTTCGCTTGACAGGTGTCGTGGGTGATTCCAGACACCGGTAAGTTAAGCTGGTGTGTGCAGGTCAGGCGTGTTTTCAATTAAAAGACCGTAGACGGAATTAGTCCCGATGGACTAAAGAAATCCGTTACCCGTGGGTAAAGAGTACACCCTCCGCAGAGATTATACATCTATTCGAATAGCCGTGCCCATGGTTAAGGACTATAGTCTGGGATGGGTCAAGTGTCGGTCTTAGTGTCGGTCTTCGGAGGAAAAACTACTAAACCAGAACATTGATTATGAACTGTGAATTATGATCATTATTATTGTGGACTAACCATTTACTTTATTTCAACTATTGAGTATCCCTGGGACGGTTCTACCTCCTGGATATTCACTGTGATTATCCATTATAAGCCCTTTATGTGGTGTCGCTTAGACGCCCGACTGTGGCATGCTTGTTATTTCTTTTATTTATAAGCCCTTTATGTGGTGTCGCTTAGAAGCCCGACTGTGGCATGTTTGTTATTTCTTTTATTTATAAGCCCTTTATGTGGTGTCGCTTAGACGCCCGACAGTGGCATGCTTGTTAATTCTTTTATTTATGAGCCCTTTATGTGGTGTCGCATAGACGCCCGACTGTGGCATGTTTGTTATTTCTTTTATTTATAAGCCCTTTATGTGGTGTCGCTCAGACGCCCGACTGCGGCATTGTTAATTTATTTGCACCCTTTTCGAGGAGTCATTTCAGACACTCGATCACTACACTCTATTTCTATATTGCATATTCATATTTTACCCGCATGCGTACCTCATGGATTTCGTATATTTCGTGACGAACGTTATGATCATAGAATATTCGGAGCATGATTACCCTTGTTATATTATACCCCTGTTCTAAATGCTTGCGAGTACATTCAAACGTACTCACTGGCTTGTCCCTGGCTATTGTCTTGGCCAGATTTCTTGCGTGGAGAAGAGCGTTACGACGACAGCCCCGGAACCCATGTAAAGGTGATAGCAGCCTCGCGAAGATAGGAGTTATGCTGGTCAGCTGTTCTTGTGGGAAATGGAGTCCCATAGACGCAGATGAACCTCAAACCGCTTCCGCCATCAACCACTAGAAACCAAGTGTTTTACTCGTAGGCCACAATGGTCTTGTACTACATATTTTTGTACCTTGCTTGGAATTCTTGTATCAAGTTGGTGCCTCATCAGCTAACAGTAATCCTGGGGCTGGTGAGCACAAGGGCCATTTTCTGGAGAATTATTATCCCGAAAATCCGGTCCTGACAGACTTGGTATCAGAGCCAGGCTGACCATTGGCTAACCCTATCTTAGCCAGGTCAATAAACCTAGGTTAACCAACCCACCAGACCTTAACCTAACCCCGGCCAAGCTTCTCGTGTAAGATAACCACACAGTGACCCCGACGCTTTTGGCAGTCGGTGCCCAACCTATCAGCTTAGCCTGTCGATCACGCGCCAGTGACCGACACCTAACTTGTCTCATTCGCAAGCGTGCGAAGGAAGACTCCGCCCCTTTTTCTATAAAAAAGGGCACGCTAGCCTCAACCCAGCACAGCACAGCCTCTTTTCCAAACCAAGTCACGATGCCTGGCCCCATTGTTCACAATGAGACCACAGCAACCAACCTTGGAGGTTTTGTGACCGTGCTCGCAAACCTCACCCGCCGTGCTTATGCATTAGAAGAGCCCCCAGAATATGTTGTGCAGTGAGAGCCGTCAGTTCTGGGCCACTGTACACATTTATGGTAGGGGTCTATCGCCAGAACGCCCCTACAGGTTCACTGGAAGGACCACTTCCTTTGAGCCACAAGCCATCCAACTGGCAGCTCGAGAAGCTATAGTTCAACTCCGGCACTTGTCGCCCAGAGTTAACTGTCGCTCGTTCTACTACTACCCCAGTCGTAACGGGTATGGTAGGCCGCCCCAAGTTTCCAACGGAGATCACGAGACGGATCCTGCACTATTGCATCTGGTGCGCTATATAATTGCACTAGAGGAACTGTTCGATCAAATCACCCTTGATCTGATCGCAGCTCGTGGAGAACTGTTTCGCCGAGCCCCGGCGAGAGGAGAAGTGGAGCCCGACGCCGACAACCCAGTCGTGCTGTTCGGACACCCAATCGAGCCCTTGAGGTCTGCCCCAGCCATCGACCAAAATACTTTGATGTCCCCAGAAGTGCTTCGCCGCCTTTTGGGAGCACGCTCCAACGGGATTGTGGCCAACAACCCCCGCGATGGTCATCATCGCTACCCCGACCCTGCAGCCACTCAACCTCATCCGGCTAATCCCGACGGTGAAACCCGTGGAGAAGCTTCATCGTCCACTAGGCAAGCCCGCTTAGATATTAACGGAGTAGACTAAGTCACTCGAGTAGTAACGAGCCTTATTATTTTCTACGCCTTGTAATTGTGTGATTCTGTATCACCATTATTAGAGGATGTCTGCTTGTGCGCCCCAGTACCAGAGACATTTTCTCAGGACCCTGTCCTTTTGCCGTTTTCATTATAAACATCATAGCTATGTTTATTTGTGTGTTGCAGCTTATGTTTGTACCCTAAATTCGTGTTATGCGCAAACTCTTGTTTTCAACTAATGGGGGTATTATTTTTAAAATTCAACCCTTAGCAAATCTCGAGGACGAGATTTTTCTTAAGGGCGGTAGTGTTGTAACACCCCAAAAATTTGACCTTGTTTTGCTAATTAAAATTTTGCCAGGAGATTAAATTTTTATTTTTCTGGATTTCTCCTTTCATTTCAGAACCCCTCTTCTCTTTAATATTGTGGGTTTTTACCTCAAGTGGAAACTTTCCAAAAGTATTATTGGAGTTGTATGCCCTCTTTATAAAAACAATTCTTTATCAGTGGATTTATTTGCATAATTATCTTTCATGAGCTTTATTCTTTTAAAATGATCTTTCATAAATTTGGAGCCTCTTTTGCACTGCAACCATTTGATAAATGCACTTAAAATTTCCACCAAAATTTGGGGATGTCATGTGATGTTTCCCCATCACTTTTGTGCAAAAATATTCTTTGGGCATTGGAGATTTTGAGCTCTACATCAATTTTTCAAATCTGGTCCAGTAGGTATTTTTGCACTACAACCTATTTAAATATTCTTCAAAAAATTCTTCCAAGTGTTTGGAGATGTCAGTGGATGCTTATAATGCAACTTCATGCAAAAACCCAGTGATGTTCTTTGAAAGATTTGAGTGAATCATCTTCATTTCCATTCTGGTCCAGTTTGGTGATTTGTACTGCAACCCTATTTTATTTTGCTCTAGTACCCATGAGCTTTTTCCTACTTATAGTTCTCCTTACCAAACCCTTAAGTCCAGGAGATTGGACCCATTGGAGTATTTATAGTGCATGCAATGATAGCCTTTAGTTTCTGCCCAAAACTGATTTTCTCAAAAACTTGCACTAACAAATTTCTGTTTTTGCCAAACTAACCTTACCACCTTCTTTAGCTCCTAAAGAGACTAGGATCTGGAGAGTTTGGCCACCCCAAGAGTTGCCTAGATGACCATGGCATTCTGTCGAACACCCTGTGTGCAGGAACAGTTTTGGCAGGTCTTCTAGTTTGCATTGTGGGCTTGAGCCCCTGACCCATCCAGCATGTCCACTAACCTCCTAGCTATCCCTAACCCTGGCCTGTTGACTACCCGCATCACCCAAGCTCTCTAGAGCGTGCTGGCTTTTCGTCGAACACCTGGTGTGCATGCTCTAGGCGCGGCCAGAGCGCGCGTTTTGCACGTGCGTGCGCACGGGTCGCCGCGTCGCACCCCTGGCCCTTGCTCGCCTGCAGAGCCGCGCCATGCACTCACCCACTCGCCAGAAACCTCCAAGCCTCCCTGGCGCCCTATAGCGCCGCCGTCAGAGCTTCCTTGGCGGCACGCCGGCGTCGGCAGCGGGCTCTGCCGTGGACGGTGCCGCCCAAGCCACCCGCGCGCGCCAGCTGCCCCCTGGGAACAGTCCGAGCTTATCCGCAAGCCGTCGGCACGCGCTCGTCGCCGCCACGTAGTCCTGCGACTATAGCACAGCGGTCGCCGGCGATCTTATCCACGGCCGCCGCGGGACCGACCTCGAGCGCCTATATAAGGGGACTCCAAGCTCAGCCTAGCACTCAAGCAACCTCAGACCTTCCCACTAGTGCTCCCCTAGCCGCGGATTGACCGGAAGAAGCTTTCTTCCCCGCCTCCGGCCAGTTCAGTCGCCGCCGCAATCCAGCACAATACGTCGCAGCCAGGCCCTCCCCCGTCCATCCAGCACCACCAACCGTCTCCCCATGGTCTTGCGGAGCTGCCCAGCGCCTCAGACTCGACCAAGGACCACCATAGCTCGTAAACCCCAAACCACCAGAAGCCCCCTCCGCCGCGGAGCTCGCCGCCGGCGACTCCTTCCACCATCATCGACCCAGCGACCATCGGGAGGACCGCCCCGGTCTGGCGGGTCCATCCCTGCCCTCAGGTGCCCTCGAAGAGCCGCCGTTCGTCGACGGCGATCGCCGGAGGCCCGCCACCGTTCGGGCAGAGAGAGAGGAGGGAGGGAAGACAAGTCAAACCTGACCAGTGGGCCCCCTGGACCCACTGTCAGTGACCCGCGCGACCGTCCTCTCTGGTTAAGTGAAAGCACAAAGTCCTGAGTACGTCTCCTCTGCTTCGAAAGCGTATTTTCCCCGAAACGTTTTCTTTTCTGGTTTTATTTAAAAACAGAACTTTGATTGATCTTTGACTGGCTATATCTTTTAAAATAAAACTCCAAATGAGTTGATTCTTTTTCCTACCTCCCTCAAATTTCATCTAGTTTATTTTAAGATTTATTTCAAAAATATTTGGGACAAATTTTTGTACTGTATTTGAAATGTGTGTTATTTGAATATTTCTCAAAATAGGATTTTGGAGAAAAGGCAACCTTCAAAAAATGCACCCCCACATGCATACACTTCAAGGCAAGCATTCTGAACCCTGGCTTAATATTTTTGGATGTTGTTGATATGGTTACAACATCACCTTGACTTGGAGCATACGCTATTTTATGTGACGGTAAGATCATACGCATGAGTGAAAAATGGAGTTTTCCTTGCTGTTATAAATGGATATGCTGGTGATAGTGATCATCCTCGTAAGCTTCTCATGCATGCCGGAAGGAAGTCGGGAAAGTCGCGGTCTTGGGTAGACGCGAGCTTGTCCCTAGTTCCTCGTTGAGACGAGTATGTCCGGTATGGCATGGTGGGGCTTGATGAGTGTTGAGCTTATCTGTTATTGGCAATATTTTTGTTATTGTAATCATGCAGGGAACACTTGAACCTCCTGAGTCGGCCTTAGATCGAGTCTTGTCCAGTAACCCCCACACTTGCTTCATACTACCACTTGTCCCTGCCATAGGTAGGGTACGGTTCAGTAAGTTGTCAACCCCTTTCTAGCACACACCGTACAGAGAGGCCGTGATGAGGGTCCCATGGCCATGGATTAAAGCCAGTCATCCGGTCCGGGGGCATGGGTGTTTCGGTTGTAGCCAAAGGGGTAGCTCCCCTAGTTTGCGCGCGGTATAAATTTTGTGATCCCATGCTACGTCGAGGTTGTAGCCTCCCCACTTAGAGTTTCGCTTGACATGTGTCGTGGGTGATTCCAGACACCGGTAAGTTAAGCTGGTGTGTGCAGGTCAGGCGTGTTTTTAATTAAAAGACCGTAGACGGAATTAGTCCCAATGGACTAAAGAAATCCGTTACCCGTGGGTAAAGAGTATACCCTCTGCAGAGATTATACATCTATTCGAATAGCCGTGCCCATGGTTAAGGACTACAGTCTGGGATGGGTCAAGTGTCAGTCTTAGTGTCGGTCTTCGGAGGAAAAACTACTAAACAAGAACAATGATTATGAACTGTGAATTATGATCATTATTATTGTGGACTAACCAGTTACTTTATTTGAACTATTGAGTATCCCTGGGACGGTTCTACCTCCTGGATATTCACTGTGATTATCCATTATAAGCCCTTTATGTGGTGTCGCTTAGACGCCCGACTATGGCATGCTTGTTATTTCTTTTATTTATAAGCCCTTTATGTGGTGTCGCTTAGACGCCTGACTGTGGCATGTTTGTTATTTCTTTTATTTATAAGCCCTTTATGTGGTGTCGCTTAGACGCCCGACTGTGGCATGCTTGTTAATTCTTTTATTTATGAGCCCTTTATGTGGTGTCGCATAGACGCCCGACTGTGGCATGTTTGTTATTTCTTTTATTTATAAGCCCTTTATGTGGTGTCGCTCAGACGCCCGACTGCGGCATTGTTAATTTATTTGCACCCTTTTCGAGGAGTCATTTCAGACACTCGATCACTACACTCTATTTCTATATTGCATATTCATATTTTACCCGCATGCGTACCTCATGGATTTCGTATATTTCGTGACGAACGTTATGATCATAGAATATTCGGAGCATGATTACCCTTGTTATATTATACCCCTGTTCTAAATGTTTGCGAGTACATTCAAACGTACTCACTGGCTTGTCCCTGGCTATTATCTTGGCCAGATTTCTTGCGTGGAGAAGAGCGTTATGACGACAGCCCCGGAACCCATGTAAAGGTGATAGCAGCCTCGCGAAGATAGGAGTTATCCTGGTCAGCTGTTCTTGTGGGAAATGGAGTCCCATAGACGCAAATGAACCTCAAACCGCTTCCGCCATCAACCACTAGAAACCAAAGTGTTCTACTCGTAGGCCACAATGGTCTTGTACTACATATTTTTGTACCTTGCTTGGAATTCTTGTATCAAGTTGGTGCCTCATCAGCTAACAGTAATCCTGGGGCTGGTGAGCACAAGGGCCATTTTCTGGAGAATTATTATCCCGAAAATCCGGTCCTGACAGCAAGAACCCCATCGATGGTCGCGTCTTCGACGTGCGCGCCGTCGCCCGTTCATCCCTGCCGGCAGCCGCGCTGCTCCCCTTCCTCGTCGCCCCGGCCATGTACGCCAAGCTCCGCCGCCGCCGTCCTCGCCCGGATCCCCGTCGCCCGCACCTGCCTCGTTGCTGCAACCCTGCATCCTCTCGTGCTTCCCGCGCTTCGTCGCGAGCAGCAACAGCGCCTGCATCCCCACCGGCCTTCGTCCCTGCAGCTGCCTTCGTCCGCGAGCACCCGAGGCCCCGTCCTCCCGAGCACACCTGCGAGTGCAGGTCCGAACCCCGCCGTCCTCGTCTTCTCGCATGGTCAACCGCCTCGACAGCGACCTCCAGGACCATCGCCGCGCCCTGCTTCTTCCTCCTCCTCGAGGAGATGCCCCTCACCTTGAGCACCAGCGCTACGAGGCTGCCTTCTGCAGTTCGTCGTCGCCGGGTTTCCCCACCACCAGCAGGTCGTCGTACCTCTTCTCCGTCCCCTCCTTCCTATCTCTCTCTCTCACCGGACTCCCTCTGTCTCCTCTGTAACAGAGTCGTCGCCAGAGAGGCTCCTCGTCCGCCGCGCCCAAGCTCCACCGTCCGCGCCGCCGTTTGCCCGGATCCGGCGACAGCTGACCCGTCTACGTGTTCCCGGCGCTGCCGAAGCCCCAAGTCTCGCTGCCGACGTCTTCTGCATCGCCATGGGTGTGCTGCTGTTTCTGTTCTTCAGAAACGAGCAGTAGCAGCTCGCCCGCTCGTCTCGCTCGCGCATGGACCGAGCGCAGCGCCAGCGTGGCCAGCCTCCTGGGCCGCATGCTCGCCCAAAGCCCAGACCTGCCCGCCTGGGCCACCGCAGCCTCTCAAGGCCCAAGCCAGATCCGGCCTGCCTTGGCCTCTCCACCAAACCGGGCCGAACCCATGAGTGAGCAGCACCCGTCCCTCTCCTGTGCACTTTGGGCCAGCCATTTTCGGCTCCTATAGTGTTTTTTCCTCTGGACGAATTTAATCAATTATCCCAGGATTTACAGTTTTACAGATTGCACCCTCTTTGTTCATGCATATAATAACTCTTTAACCGTGCATCGGATTAAAATGATTCAAACATGTAAAATGCTCAGAATTTCATCTAGTTTCATAATATGCTGCTTACATCGTTGCTTAAAATGTTTAAAATGCTGTTTGATTAAATTTGCTCAAATAACATGCTAAAATGATTTATTCCATAACTAAATAACCGTAACTCGGATTTTAATAAACTTCTTATGTAAATGGGGTAGAAAAATGCATAGATTAACTTGGTGCACTTCATTTTGCTGTTTAACAACATTAAAATTGTGTTTAGGGCAGAACAGTACCAAATCCAAAATATGCATATGAGGATTTTCCGGAATTGTTGTTTGTTGTTCCGGCCTCATTTAAACTTGCCTAAATAGGTAGTTTCCATATGCTTCACCTCTTGCCATGGTTAATAACATTTAATATTGTTGGGTACATAACCGAGAGAGAACTAAATAATTGATGTGGTGTTTCGTCAATATGCAACTCGTTGCATATTGAGCTCCACTTAATTTGTAGTGTTGTTTGTTGCATTTTGCCATGCCATGCTCTTTAAAACGGACATGCATCATACTTGTTTGCGCAGCATGCCATGTGTATGTGATGGTTGTTTACTATGTTGTTTGTTTCTTTCCGGGTTGCTTCTCTCGTTAGCTTCGGTTTCGTCCGGAGTTGTGAGGATTCGTTCGACTACATCCGTTTGTCTTCTTCATGGACTCGTTCTTCTTCCTAGCGGGATCTCAGGCAAGATGACCATACCCTCAAAATCACTTCTATCTTTGCTTGCTAGTTGTTCACTCTATTGCTATGCCGCGCTACCTACCACTTGCTTTTCAAGCCTCCCAAATTGCCATGAACCTCTAACCTTTGTCACCCTTCCTAGCAAACCGTTGTTTGGCTATGTTACCGCTTTTGCTCAGCCCCTCTTATAGCGTTGCTAGATGCAGGTGAAGATGAAGTTTGTTCCTTGTTGGAACATGGAGATGTTGGGATATCACAATATCTCTTTAATGCATCTACATACTTGGTACAGGGTGGAAGGCTCGGCCTTATGCCTGGTGTTTTTTTCCACTCTTGCCGCCCTAGTTTCCGTCATACCGGTGTTATGTTCCTTGATTTTGCGTTCCTTATGCGGTTGGGTGATTTATGGGACCCCCTTGACAGTTCGCTTTGAATAAAACTCCTCCAGCAAGGCCCAACCTTGGTTTTACCATTTGCCTACCTAAGCCTTTTTCCCTTGGGTTCTGCAGACTCAAGGGTCATCTTTATTTTAAACCCCCGGGCCAGTGCTCCTCTGAGTGTTGGTCCAACCCGTCAGTCGCCGGTGGCCACCAGGGGCAACTCTGGGCTCGCCTATCGGAAGCTTGGACAATCCGGTGTGCCCTGAGAATGAGATATGTGCAGCTCCTATCGGGATTTGTCGGCACATCGGGCGGCTTTGCTGGTCTTGTTTTACCATTGTCGAAATGTCTTGTAAACAGGGATTCCGAGACTGATCGGGTCTTCCCGGGAGAAGGTTTATCCTTCGTTGACCGTGAGAGCTTATAATGGGCTAAGTTGGGACACCCCTGCAGGGTATAAACTTTTGAGAGTCGTGCCCGCGGTTATGTGGCAGATGGGAATTTGTTAACATCCGGTTGTAGAGAACTTGACACTTGACTTAATTAAAACGCATCAACCGCGTGTGTAGCCGTGATGGTCTCTTTTCGGCGGAGTCCGGGAAGTGAACACGGTTCTGGGTTATGTTTGACGTAAGTAGGAGGTTCAGGATCACTTCTTGATCACTACTAGATGACGACCGTTCCGTTGCTTCTCTTCTCGCTCTTATTTGCGTATGTTAGCCACCATATATGCTTAGTGCTTGCTGCAGCTCCACCTCACTACCCCATCTTTTCCTATAAGATTAAATAGTCTTGATCTCGCGGGTGTGAGATTGCTAAGTCCTCGTGGCTCATAGATACTTCCAAACAGTTGCAGGTGTCGAGGATACCAGTGCAGGTGACGCAACTGAGCTCAAGTGGGAGCTCGATGAAGGTCTTGTTTGTTGTGTTGTTTTCTTTTCCTGTTGATCAGTAGTGGAGCCCACTTGGGGCGATCGGGGATCTAGCAGTTGGGTTGTCTTCTCTCATTTTGGTTCCGTAGTCGGACCTATGTGTATCTTGCATGATGTATGATTTATTTATGTATTGTGTGAAGTGGCGATTGTAAGCCAACTCTTTATCCCATTCTTGTTAATTACATGGGACTGTGTGAAGATGACCCTTCTTGCGACAAAACCACAATGCGGTTATGCCTCTAAGTCGTGCCTCGACACGTGGGAGATATAGCCGCATCGTGGGCGTTACAACTTGGTAATCAGAGCCATCCCCGACTTAGGAGCCCCCTGCTTGATCGAATCGCTGACGTTGTTGAGTCTAGAACAAAAATGTTTTGAGTCTTAGGATTATATATATCGGAGAGTAGGAATTCTTTTTACTCCTCAGTCCCTTCGTCGCTCTGGTGAGGCCTCCTGACGTAGAAGTTTTGACTCTTCTCCCCTCAAATTTCACTAAAAAAAATTTAGGATCACGCGGGTATCTTGGAATCGTTCCGATGGTTTTGTGACGAGAACATTGTTCTTGGTGCCTCCTGACATTTAGGGGTTGTGGCAGTGTCCCGGGGAGTTGAGCTCCGAGGTGTTCTCGTCACAATTTTATCGTTGCAGTTCTAGAATACCCGAGTTTCGCCGACATCGAAAAACTCTTTTATGCAGTTGTTGGTGAGATCACCTCGACGCCACCCAGTACTAGGGCGGGAGTTCGGGAGTATTGCCATAACTGGTATAACGGATACTTTTCGAAGGTTGAGGTAAATGATTTCCGAAGGTTTCTTGGTTATGTGTTGAAGGATGGATACAGCTGGATCTAGGTATTGTTAGTTTAGGTGAGATATTTTGTGTCCCCTGTATCCCCAACACCTGATTGCATAACCAGAAAGTTTTGGGAGTTTATAAGTGGGAATTCAAGTAGCTCCTAGGATATCTTTCCGACAGATGCATGATATGAGATTGGGGTTCGACGTCTAGTGGTCCGCCTTTCCACGGTTGGTTTTACAGTGGTCTTGTAGTGTCTGAAAGAGTCCTTGGCTATGCCAACTCGGGGACGCTTCGTATGTCATGTGCACTGCCTTGTACATGATGGTGCTGTACGATCGAGCCCGTGTGGGCCCCACCACGAAAACTTCGGACGAAATCTCTATCATATGTTTGTTCCGTCTTATTCTGCAAGCCAATCCTTTGTTTTGTTTTGTTTTGTGGTATTCGAGTTGCTTCAATGACAAGTGTTGATTCCATACCTTATTCTAAGCGGTGTTCTCATATTCCTATGTGGATACTAATCCTTCTTAACCATCAAGATTGCCATCTTAATTCTATTTCCAACCGGTGCGTTTCTCTTCAAGATGATCCCATCATTCTCCCCATCCGCAAGATCAATTCTAAGCTTTTTCTCAACGGTGTTCGTTTCATCCGACCCAAGGTGCCTTTGTTTTTCCTGCCCTCCCACCCTCTTTCTTCAAGGACTCAGATTTCTTAATAAGTATCCATTTTATTCATGTGAAGTCCCTTCATTCTTTTCAATCAATGTTCTTACCCGGTGGTTCTCATGAAGATGTTCTTCAAGTTTATCATTCTTCATTCTTTTTCTCCTCCGGTGGCCTAAATTCAAGCCTTCAATGTTGGTCACATTCCTTTCCTTGTTTCAAATGCTTTCTCATGCCGGTATATCTCTTAATCATTCCCCGCTTGCTATTCAATTGTTTCGGAGTGCTGAAGATATCTTTGAAGATTCGTGTTTCCACTCCGCATCAATTCTAACTATTTCGAGGTTGTTACCTCATTCAAGCCATTTAATTCAACCGGTGAAATCTCCATTTCAAGTAATCATTTCAACGGTGTTTCTTTTGAGTGGGCCCTAACCCACAGGTCTTTTCCCAGGATCTTACCTAACTCTTCTAATTCTTTCCGGAGTTATTCTCAAATTCATTGCAAAGTTTGACGTAAGAATGAATTGTCATCAGTCATATGTCTTTCTCCAAGATTTTTCAAATTCTTTTCATCGTTGGTTCAACCTTTATATTCTTCATTCCAGAGTGCCTCAACAATTCATGGTGTTTCTCATCGTCATTCTCAAGATTTGAAGACCGAAGAAGAATTTCTCCTAAATCTTGGTCCGTTCTCTTGAAGATTCATAGTTCTAACTTATGCCATCCTCTCATAATTGTTTTCGATTGTGAGAATTCTTCTCATACCCACCCGGAGCATTTCAGAGTTATCTTCATTTCTTGATCATCCAAAGGCCATCATCTTAGAAGATTTCTTCGTTCTAAGTTTTCAGCTTTGTTCTCCAATTATTCTAAATTGATGTGTCTTCGTTCATCTCCATATTCTCCCGGTGCATCGTTCAAGTATCCTCTAGTCAGCTCGTGATCTATTCGTTCTCATGTATCTAATTTCCCTCGAGTATTTTCGCGCGTTCTTTAATTCTTACGGTGTTTCGTCCTCTTTTCTTCAATTGTTTTCAATTCTCGCGGTGGTTCGTTCAAGATTTTCTCTTCCTTCGTTATCATATCAATTTATTCGTTGTTTCAATCCTACCGGTGGTTCGATGAAGACCTTCCCAAGTTTGCGCCATATCTATCTTAATCCTTTCTACGAGAATACGTAGTATGCCAAATCCATTGCTTGTCATCAATTTAATTGATGAAGGATGAGCATAATGTAATTCTTATTCTTGTTTCATCGAGTAAATTCAATTCCTTATCCGGAGATTCATCAAATGCTTGATCTCATTTGTTCATTTTTCTTTCTGGAGTTCCAAGTTTTTCTAGGTCATATCATTTCAAAGCTTCATCTAATCATTGCAAGGCTTCTCCCGGAGTTCTTTTCAATTTTCCCTTTCGTTGGATCATTCTTTTATTACCGGAGTTCTTCATGGAGGCTCTACATGGTGCTTCGTCAAGGATTCTTTTCATTCTTCAATTGTTCTTCAAGAATTCTCTCTAAGTTATGATCCGCCAAGCTATACTTTAAAATAAACATGGTGCTCAACACATGTTTGTCTTGAGGAGTTCAAGCATTCTTCATCTTGCATTCTGAAGTGCAATTCTTTCTACCTTATCTTTTGAGGTGGTGCTATGTCATTCTGGAAAATTTCCCTTTGGTTCACGATTCACAAGTTGTCCGGAATGACATATTTTAAAACAATCATTTTCAATTCGTTCACGAGATCTTTTCAACCCATCAATCTTTTCATTGAAGTTATCTTGGGTTATTTTTCACCTAAAGCTTTCCCTAACGATTGTTGCTATTAATGGTGCTTATAAATGACCCAAGTTCTTCATTTATCCTCCTGGTGAAATAAGTTTCTCGTCTCCTTGTTCATATCAATCCAATCTATTGTTTTTCCGTTAGCAGAATTTCACCTCAAGTTTTTGAGATGTTTTCCTTATGCCCACAACAAGCTTGTTCTTTTCGTTGGTGATTTTTACAACAACTCCGTTCAATCCTACTTCGTAAGGATGCTCTTTAAAATTCATTTATGGTAGGAGATGTTGGTTTCATTCTTCGGTCTATTCACTCCAACTATCTAACTATCATGCATTGTTTCAGGAGGCTTTGTGATGTTGCTCTCTTCGACCAATCATCTTGTTTTGTCAAGATCATGTAATTTTTCCTTTCTTATCCATTCCAACCGGAGTGTCGTGCCCTCTTTTTAAGTTCTTCCCATTCTGTCAAGTTTTGCCTCCTTTCTCAACCGGAGTGCTGTCTGAAATCTTTCTGACCCATTGTGCCATTCTTTCAATAGTTCCGGAGGCAGTGTGTTGTTAAAATTCATCGAGTGCCATCTCTTCTTGTCAAGATCATGTTCAATTCCTTCCATTTTCAGTCGGAATGCTGCCCAAATTATATCACTCTTATTCCTTGTGTATCTTGTTTAACCGGAGTGTTGCCGTAATTGATCTTTATCGTTCCTTGTACATCTCGTTTCAACCGGAGTGCTTGCATATACTTCTCGTCCATTGTTCTCGTCATTCATAGCCTTGCAAACTCCAAAGTTCACATGGTGTTCCTTGTCTCTCTTTTCTACCGGAGTCTTCTCAATTTTGTTCAACTCTGTCGTATTCTTCTTTCAAGTTTGCAACCTCTTAAGGTTCGTTGGTTTCACTCTTTTGTCAAAAGAAGCAACTTTGTTTTACCTCTTCCTCTTCCGTTTCTCTCCGGTGTCATCCTAGATCTCGGGACGAGATCCTCTTGTAGTGGTGTAGTGTTGTAACGCCCTGAGACCGACGCTCCGATTGCCTTCCTTGTTTTGCGAGTCAGCTGTGTTTTATTTGTGTGTTGCATTCATCATCGCATCATCTGCATTGCATCCGCTCGTAGTTGCCGCGTTCCTCCTTGCTTTCGTGACCGTTCCGAGACCAACCTTGTTCATCGTTCTCCCTCTTGCTTAAACCGAAGTCCCTCTTTGCACAGTGCATCGCCCCCTCACCCGTGTCCGAAGCTGTCCCGAACCCGACCCGGGTTGTTGTTACCTATGGGTCCGGATCATCCCCTAACATCTACAAAATATCTCCGTTTTGTTATTTGGACGCCTTAGCCTACTTATTCTCGACCGCCCGATTACGATCGGACGGATCACGTTAAACCCTACCCGAATCCCCTACCTATATAAACTAGCCCAACCCTAGAATCTAGGGAGATGTCCCATCGATTCCTCTCAGCCGCCACCTACCTACCTTCTTCCTCGGGATCCCTCCCGATCTCTCTCCCAACCAACCGGCTGCCTCCACTCCCCGTCTCCTCCCGATCCAAATCCTCTCCGACCCCCTCCCTGTTTTTCAGCGCCGCCCAAATCGCAGCAGCGAACCACCATCCTCGCCCGTACCCAGCACCTCCAAGGCACCAGCCTCCCGTATTCGCCCCGACCTCCTCTGCTTCTTGCCCAGGCGCCCGAAGCCTACCTCTTCTCCCCTCGATCCCGAATGGATCGTGAAGCTGCTCGAGGCCCCGAGCAGGAGCGCTCGGCCTTGTTCCCTTGCGCCGTCTCAGCCGACGACCACCTCCAGTAGGCTCGTGCCGCGCCCCGTCTCCCTCGTTCTCTCTTCACTTCCTTTTCTTCTTTCTGCGATTCATCTCTCTGCTCTCTCTACGCTGGGCAGGAACCACATCGATGGTCGCGTCTTCGACGTGCGCGCCATCGCCCGTTCGTCCCTGCCGGCAGCCGCGCTGCTCCCCTTCCTCGTCGCCCCGGCCATGTACGCCAAGCTCCGCCGCCGCCATCCTCGCCCGGATCCCCGTCGCCCGCACCTGCCTCGTCTCTGCAACCCCGCATCCTCTCGTGCTTCCCGCGCGCCGCCGCGAGCAGCACCAGTGCATGCATCCCCGCTGGCCTTCGGCCCTGCAGCTGCCTTCGTCCGCGAGCACCCGAGGCCCCGTCCTCCCGAGCACACCTGCGAGTGCAGGTCCGAACCCCGCCGTCCTCATCTACTCACGCGGTCAACCGCCTCGACAGCGACCTCCAGGACCACCGCCGCGCCCTGCTTCCTCCTCCTCCTCGAGGAGATGCCCCTCGCCTTGAGCTCCAGCGCTACGAGGCCGCCTTCTGCATTTCGTCGTCGCTGGGTTTCCCCACCACCAGCAGGTCGCCGTACCTCTTCTCCGTCCCCTCCTTCCTATCTCTCTCTCTCTCTCACCGGACTCTCTCTGTCTCCTCTGTAACAGAGCCGTCGGGCTACTCGTCCGCCGCGCCCAAGCTCCACCGTCGGCGCCGCCGTTTGCCCGGATTCGGCGACAGCTGACCCGTCTTCATGTTCCCGGCACTACCGAAGCCCCAAGTCTCGCTGCTGTCGTCTTCTGCATCGCCATGGGTGTGCTGCTGTTTCTGTTCTTCAGAAACGAGCAGTAGCAGCTCGCCCGCTCGTCTCGCTCGCGCGTTGACCGAGCGCAGCGCCAGCGTGGCCAGCCTCCTGGGCCGCAAGCTCGCCCGAAGCCCAGACCTGCCCGCCTGGGCCACCGCAACCTCTCAAGGCCCAAGCCAGATCCGACCTGCCTTGGCCTCTCCACCAAACCGGGGCGAAGCCCATGAGTGAGCAGCACCCGTCCCTCTCCTGTGCAGTTTGGGCCAGCCATTTTCGGCCCCTATAGTGTTTTTTTTCCTCCGGACGAATTTAATCAATTATCCCAGGATTTACAGTTTTACAGATTGCACCCTCTTTGTTCATGCATATAATAACTCTTTAACCGTGCATCGGATTAGAATGATTCAAACATGTAAAATGCTCAGAATTTCATCTAGTTTCATAATATGCTGCTTACATCCTTGTTTAAAATGTTTAAAATGCTGTTTGATTAAATTTGCTCAAATAACATGCTAAAATGATTTATTCCATAACTAAATAACCGTAACTCGGATTTTAATAAACTTCTTATGTAAATGGGGTAGAAAAATGCATAGATTAACTTGGTGCACTTTATTTTGCTGTTTAACAACATTAAAATTGTGTTTAGGGCAGAACAGTACCAAATCCAAAATATGCATCTGAGGATTTTCCGGAATTGTTGTTTGTTGTTCCGGCCTCATTTAAACTTGCCTAAATAGGTAGTTTCCATATGCTTCACGTCTTGCCATGGTTAATAACATTTAATATTGTTGGGTACATAACCGAGAGAGAACTAAATAATTGATGTGGTGTTTCGTCAATATGCAACTCGTTGCATATTGAGCTCCACTTAATTTGTAGTGTTGTTTGTTGCACTTTTCCATGCCATGCTCTTTAAAACGGACATGCATCATACATGTTTGGGCATCATGCCATGTGTATGTGATGGTTGTTTACTATGTTGTTTGTTTCTTTCCGGGTTGCTTCTCTCGTTAGCTTTGGTATCGTCCGGAGTTGTGAGGATTCGTTCGACTACATCCGTTTGTCTTTATGTGATGTCGCTCAGACGTCCGACTGTGGCATGTCCATTATTTACTTTTGATATGAGCCCTTTATGTGATGTCGCTTAGACGTCCGACTGTGGCACTCTTGTCATTTACTTTCAATATAAGCCCTTTATGTGATGTCGCTTCAGACGTCCGACTGTGGCACGCACTGTCATTTATTTTCCATTATAAGCCCTTTATGTGGTGTCGCCTTGACGCCCGACTGCGGCATTGTTATTTCATTTTTACCCTTCCGAGGGTTCTTTCAGACACTCGATTGGCCATCAGTATTACTTTGGGATTTCGGGAGGACTACCGTCCGACTTCCTTTTTTTTACTTTCATGCATTGCTATTTTATTATCTGAGTGCGCTTTGCTAATCTGTTCATATGCATCATGTTTACATTTATTATATCTTATGTCTGAACTGTCTTGCGAGTACTTTCATAGTACTCACCTGGCTTGTTGATTTGGCCAGATATTGATGAAGGCGATCTCATGGATGAAGAGTTCGATAGTGAGTCCGACACCTAGAGGAATCCCAGTCAGTCCCGTGCGATCCTGGATATTGGTCACTTGTATTATATACGCTTCCGCCACCCACAATAAGTATCCTCGAGCCTCATTCCGACGCTCGAAGAGCTGTTAGTTTCAGGAGTCATGTCACCCGCTTCGCTGTGATATACCCATCACCGCTTCTTAGTGTGAGTTAGTAGTTAGGCCACCCTATCCGCCTTTATGTATTATTGGCATGCTTGTAATAAATTGTTGAGCAGTCTCCGCTCAACCTTGTATTATATTTAGTACTCCTGGTTTTGCTTCTGTGATCAAGACATTGTCTACTAGCGAGGAGGAATTTCTTCTCTACTGGTCCGTAAAAGGGATCGGTTTCTCAATAAATATTTTTATTGTAAAGCCGGTCGTGACAAGCTTGGTATCAGAGCCAGGCTGACTGTAGGAAGCCACTAGGTGCGATCGCTAATCGGTTATTAGCGTCTTTGGTGCCTTTTCAGCATTTTGCAAATGTAGCTATTTTCTGTTGGTCATCATAAATTTATGATTTGACTACTCAGAATTTTTGCCTACTTTTGTAGATGGCTGGCAACGACTGCGAGACTCGGGTGTTCACTAACATGCCCGAGGGGTTTGTCAAACTCCTCGTCTCCATCACCAAGCTCGTGATCGGGCCAGCGACGCGTCCGGAGTTCACGCTTTACCAGCACAAGCTCAGCAACGACGTGTCTATGCACCAAGCCGTGGTGCAATTCAAGGGAGGACGTTCTGCGTCACGCCACTTCCGTTTTGTGGGAAGGGCCATGCCTACGGAGAGGCATGCCATGCAGATGGCTGCCCGTGAGGCGATAGCTCGCCTTCGGGATATCCTTCCTATGATGAAGACTCGTCGCTACCGCTACCTCCCATGCCATGTGCCATATACTTGTCACTATGCATTCGCCTGCCATAGGGGAGAGCGGGATGAAGCTATCGAGATGCTTATCGAGTACCTCAAAGCTCTGGAGGAATCTTTCGACAACCTCGTGGACGATCTTGTGGCTGCCCGCGTGGACTTAGTTCGGGGCGGTCCTGCCAGCAGGAAGGAGCTTCTCTACATGGCACCGCCACTGACATTCGTCTCGTCCTCGGCATCTTATTCACCGGCCATTTTGGCCACTGCTCGCCGTCTGCCTACCACTGAGGAGTTCGACCGAGTCATCGCTGCTACTCCAGTCAGAGCTGCACCGCCTGCCGCACCCGCACTGCCGCCTGTCGCTCCCGCGCCATCACCTCAGCGCAGTGCTACGCGCCTGGAGCCTACTAGGGAGGAGGTGGAGGTTGAGTCTCCTGCACCGCTGGGTCTTGCCCTCGGCATGGGGAAGGACATCTTCACCATCTCCGACTGAGTGCGCTTAGTAGCCGCGCGTTGTGCCTGCATGTATGTTATGTTTTATGTGTACTTAAGTTTGTAGTAGTTGTGTGCGCTGCAGTCCGGAGGAGTGTGCTAGCCTTAATAACATGTCAGGAATGTGTACGCACATCCTGAGTGATGTATCGTATGTTTGCGTATCGCGTGTAAGATATGTACTAAGCAGTCCTTCTCCGTGCGAAATCGTTTATGTTTTCTTGAAAAATCTTGAGGTCGTTTAAATTTGTCTTTGCAAGATTTTCCTTGTGCCACACAGTTCTTCTCATGATTTTTGCAAAATAATACCCCAGAGTGGAAAATGTCTCGTCCTTGGACCCGCTCCATGCCAAATCCAACCGAAAAAGTTTATGGAACATAGACCAGCAACAATTTCACTCAGGGACAGTCTAGTCAACAGGACAGTGAGGCAGCCTTATCTCAAGTATGCCGCCTCTTCGAACAAAGCCAGCAACAGCACCAAGAGATGATGAATCACGTCATCAATATGGGAAACCACCGTGAGCCATATCAACCCCACTCCAAGTTGTCTGAATTACAGAAGACCCGCCCTCCAACGTTTGCTCACACTGATAGGCCGCTTGAAGCCGATGATTGGCTTCGTGACATCGAAAGAAAGCTGATTATTGCTCAGTGTTCAGATCATGAGAAGGTGCTTTATGCACCCCACTACCTTACTGGAGCAGCTGCAGCATGGTGGGAGAACTTCCTACACATGCATCCCAGTGAGCACAACATCACCTGGGAAGAGTTTAAGGAAGGCTTTCGTGGGGCACACATCCCCAGGAGCATCATAAAAATCAAGAAAAGAGAATTTGATGACCTTAAGCAAAGAAGCATGTCCGTGATGGAATACAACGGTCAGTTTACCCAGCTATCTCGTTATGCCTACGATGAGCATATGACTGAGAACAAAAGGATGGAAAAATTTCTGGACGGCCTGGCGCCAGCATTAAGATGCCAACTGGTCGTACACACTTTCCCGGATTTCAAAACTCTGGTTGACAAGGCCATTACCTTGGAGAATGAGCGCCGCAGTCTGGAGGATATCCGTAAGCGGGAAAGGGACAAGACGACCCTTGCTCGCAACAATCGAAGAAAGACTGATGTTCAGAGGATTGAAGCAAGAAAATCCACGACTACTGATCTAAGGCCAACCAGACAGTTTCATTCCGGGGACAAGGACTTCACGTACCGTCCAGGGGTCACTTGCTATGCTTGTGGTGAAGAAGGGAACTATGCCAAACAGTGCCCAAAACCAAGGAACTCGGCCCCCAAGCCGAACAATGGTGGGAACAATCCAGGCCCCAAGCGCAACAATTTCAATCCCAGCAACAATCACAGGAAGGGTCACCTAAACCATGTGACCGGGGAAGGAGCCCAGAATGCCCCAGACATCATACTCGGTACGTTCCCTGTCAACATAGTACCTACCACGGTTTTGTTTGATTCTGGAGCTTCTCACTCGTTCGTTTCGAAGAGTTTTGTTTTACAACATGGTTTTCCGATACTTCCCTTGGAAAAATCTATGATCATCAAGTCCCCCGGGAATAAGCAGACCGCTCAGAGTTACTGCCAAGGAGTGATCATTGAGTTCGAAGGACTAAAGTTTCAAGCTAATCTCATCGTGTTGGAAAATAAAGGACTGGATGTCATCTTAGGGATGGACTGGTTGACCACCAACAAGGGATTTATTGATTGTTTCAATCAGACTGTGATTCTCACTCATCATCATGGCAAGACAATAAAGGTTACAGCTCAAGAGAGACCACGGTCACGACAACCAAAGCTGAACAAAGTGGACATTTCAGAATTGAGAAAAATTCCAGTGGTGTGCGAATTTCCCGACGTATTCCCTGAAGAACTACCAGGCATGCCACCAGACCGAGAGATAGAGTTCAGCATTGAACTAGCACCTGGCACCACTCCCATCTATAAGAAACCTTATAGAATGGCACCCTCAGAGTTGGTAGAATTGAAGAAGCAAATAAAGGAGTTACTAGACAAAGGATTTATTCGAGCCAGCTCCTCACCATGGGGTTCGCCAGTATTATTCGCCAAGAAAAAGGATGGGACACTGAGACTGTGTATAGATTATCGAGCTCTCAATATGGTCACCATCAAAAACAAATATCCGATGCCACGGATAAATGATTTGTTTGACCAGCTCGCACAAGCCAAGGTGTTCTCAAAAATTGATTTAAGATCGGGATATCATCAATTGAAAGTACGGACAGAAGATATCCCTAAGACAGCATTCACCTCCAGATACGGATTATATGAGTTCACAGTGATGCCTTTTGGACTGACGAACGCCCCCGCATATTTTGTCCACCTCATGAACAAAGTGTTTATGAAATTCATGGACAAATTTGTAGTGGTGTTCATTGACGATATTCTGGTATACTCAATGACACCAGAAGAACATGCCGAACATCTCAAAATTGTTTTGGGAGAATTAAGGAAACATCAATTGTACGCCAAATTTAGCAAGTGTGAATTTTGGCTAAGACAAGTTGGTTTTCTAGGCCATATATTGACCCAAGAAGGCGTGGCCGTAGACCCAGAAAAGGTCAAAGCCATACTTGACTGGAAACCACCAGCCAACGTGACAGATGTGCGAAGTTTCCTTGGAATGGCTGGATATTACCGGAGGTTTATTGAAGGATTCTCCACTGTGGCAAAACCAATGACCCAGTTGCTCAAGAAAGACAAGAAATTTGTATGGATGGAAGCATGCGAGAAAAGCTTCCAAGAACTCAAGAAGAAACTAACAACAGCACCAGTTTTGACCATGCCAGACATACACAAGAGTTTTGAAGTGTATTGTGACGCATCCCGGAAGGGCCTCGGATGCGTACTGATGCAAGATGGCAAAGTTGTCGCGTATGCTTCCAGGCAACTACGGAAGCATGAGGAAAATTATCCTACTCATGACTTGGAGCTAGCAGCCGTCATCCATGCACTCAAAGAATGGAGGCACTTTCTGTTGGGAAACCGTTGTGAAATATATACGGACCATAAGAGCCTTAAATATATCTTCACACAACCAGAGCTAAATTTACAGCAGCGACGCTGATTGGAATTGGTCAAGGACTATGATGTCGGCATTCACTATCATCCAGGGAAGGCCAATGTAGTGGCAGATGCTCTTAGTCGGAACCCCAGCCCGGGCAACGACAGTCCACAGAACTTGAGACCCGAGTTTCAGCAGGAGTTCGCTAGACTCAACATGGTGTTAATCTCTGAGGACACCGTATCAAATCTGGAGATACATCCCACCCTAATGGAACAAATTAAGAAGGCTCAGCAGGGACATCCCAGCATCGAAGGTATAAAGAGAAAAATGAGCCTAGGCAAGGCTTCAGAGTTCGTCACAGACAATGAAGGAATATTATGGTACGGGGACAGACTTTGCGTACCAAACATTGAGGAACTCAAGCAACAAATCCTAACCGAAAGCCACACCGCTCCATACTCGATCCACCCTGGAGGAACCAAAATGTACAAAGACATTCAGGAGAGATTTTGGTGGCACGGTATGAAAAGGGATATAGCCGCATTCATTGCTTGTTGCGATTCATGTCAGCGCATTAAAGCCGAGCATTAGAAGCCAGTAGGGCTGCTACAGCCAAACAGGATACCTGAATGGAAATGGGATGAAATTGGAATGGACTTCATCGTCGGACTACCTCGATCTCAACGTGGAAATGACGCCATATGGGTCATCACAGATAGGCTAACCAAGGTTGCTCATTTCATTCCCGTGAAGACGACCTACTCCACTCAAAGGCTTGCCAAGCTTTATCTATCCCGTATAGTTTGTCTGCATGGAGTCCCAAAGACTATAATATCCGACCGAGGCACTCAATTTGTCTCTAAATTCTGGGATCACTTACAACAAGCTCTGGGCACGCAACTAGCATTCAGTACAGCATACCACCCTCAGACGGATGGACAAACGGAACGCGTAAACCAAATCCTAGAGGACATGCTGAGAGCCTGTGTGCTCACCTATGGATCCAGTTGGGAAGAAAGTTTGCCATATGCCGAGTTTGCTTACAACAATAGTTACCAAGCCAGCTTACAAATGGCACACTTTGAAGCATTGTACGGACGGAGGTGTCGTACACCACTGAATTGGTCAGAAACAGGTGATAGTCGTATCTTCGGCCCAGACATACTCAAGGAGGCCGAGGAGAAGGTTAAACAGATCAGGGACAGACTCAAGACAGCTCAAAGCCGACAGAAGAGCTACTACGATCGAAGACATCGTGAGGTCAGCTTTGAACCCGGTGATTACGTATACCTACGAGTATCTCCTATGAGGGGCCTACAACGGTTCAAAATTAAGGGGAAGCTAGCCCCAAGATTTATTGGACCATTCGGTGTGATTGCACGAAGAGGCACAGTAGCCTACAAACTAGACCTACCCAAGGAGCTGTCAGACGTCCACGACGTGTTCCACGTCTCACAGTTGAGGAAATGTGTGAGTAACCCGGAAAAACATGTATCTCATGAGAGCATTGATGTGCAACCAGATCTCACCTACAGAGAACGGCCAGTAAAGATATTGGAAGAGTCTGAACGGAGGACCCGTCAGAAAACAACTAAATTTTTCAAGGTTCAGTGGAGCAACCACACCGAGGATGAAGCTACATGGGAAAGGGAAGATTTTCCTCCAGGCAGAGTATCCATATCTATTTGAGGATCAGCAGAAATCTCGGGGACGAGATTTTTTCTAAGGGGGTAGGTGTTATGACACCCAAAATTTTATTTTTGGTTTTATCAAAATCTTTTATTTGATTTGAGGAGGGTATTTAAATTTTCTTCTAAAGAACTCTCCCTCTCAAAAATTTCCTTTTTTATGACAAGTGTTTGTTTGGTTTCACCCTAGACTTGATTGTTGGTCTTGGAGGTTTTTCATCCCATGTTGGCTCAAGGGTTTTCACTTGGAAAAATATTTTTGAAAATCTTTTAAATAATCCTATGGCATTTGGAGTGATCTTTGCCCCTTTCAAAAAAATCCCTCTTGCCATGACCCAAGTAGAAATCCTCTCCCAAAAGCCTTTCTCCATCTTTGGATCATGATATACTTCAAATCCAGCAAGTGGAACCTCCCCATAATTTTTCTTCCATTTAATTCTTATCAAAAATATTTTCTACCCTCTATTCTAGCTCTTGGGGATTTACAAAGGAGCTACCCTTTCTGCTTTGAGTTTTGCCTCCAAACCAATTTCCCTAGCTAGTCCTTTGAGCCCTCAACCAGGATCCATGAAGATCCACTGGTCTCCAGTTCAAATATTTCAAATTGTACTTGCTGCAAGTTTGGGCCTTATTTGCCAAATTTGATGAAATTCATTTGTTTTCTCCTCCTAAAAATCTGAGAAAATTCAGGCAGCCTCTGGATGCATTGAGAGGTCACCTCACCAAGTCCCAGCTCCAGAAATTTTTTTCTTCATGCCAAATCATTTCGTCGAACACCTGATGGACACTGTTGCTGTCAATGTTCAGAGTTCAGTTAAACAGTTTCAGGAACTGCTGTCGTTTTCTTCAGAGCCCGACGTCGATCTCGCCAGTACCGCGGTGGCGCCTTGCTCCCTGTCCCGTCCTTCTTATCCCTGCGCCGCACGATCGCCTGGAGGTTTGCGGGCGTCGGCGACGAGCAGGAGGAGGTGCGCCACCCCGTGAGCGATGGCAACAGCGGCTTTGCGGCTGCCAGAGAGAGGCGCAGCGTGGACGGCGCCGTCCTGCGCCGCCCAAGCCACCGGAGACCGCCGCGTGGCCATCCACTCACTCGTGCGCGCTGCCATCCTTCGTCGTGAACTGCTAGGCGTGGAGCGCGCTCTCTGCCGCCGTCGTGCCCGTACGGCCGCCCCGTCAAGGATCGGCGCATTACGCCTTGCCCGGCCGAGGTTTAGCGGCGGAACGGCACCAGTGATCTTCCCTGATGGTGCCTAGCCCCCTGAACCCCCTGCCCAACCTCTGCCTCGCCGTAATCGCTCGCCGGAGAAATCCCGTTCACGGCCACCCCCTCGGATCGCCTATAAAAGGAGGCCCCGAGCTCGAACTCGAACCCACACCACCTCTACACACCACCAATACCACGCCAAGCCACTGGAAGAGCCCCGAGGGAGCCTTCTTCCCCAACTCCGGCCGCCCGCCACGGGACCCAGTTCGATTCGCTCCCGTGCGTGCACCTCTGCCCCTCAGCTCTTGCCAGTAGCTTTCTAGTGCATCCACTCTGCTGACCTGCGCTTCAATTTGGAGTTTGCAGCACCCACCGGAGTTCTCCACCATCGCCCGAACCACCATTCGCCGGAGAAAGTGTCGTCGTCGACGTGGTGCTCTCCGACGGCCAAGTCCACCACCCACCGACGCGGAAGAACACACTGAACCTCTTGGTACCCTCCGATCTCTCTGTCTCTCCGTGGTTCAACGCCGGCGACCGCCACAGCCTTCGGGCGCCGGTGAGCTCCGTTGGCCGTTTTTAAACCTGACGTGTGGACCCCCCCGTCAGCCTCTCTTTTATTTCCCTCGAACCGTTTTCTGAAAGCGCTTTCGGGCAAAATGCACTTTCTCTTTGGGCTGGCGCATTTCTTTCCGAATCGTTTTCTGTTTTCTCAGTTAAGTCCCTGGTTCTTTTCTGTTTCATCACAGATTAGTCCCTGGACTAAAACCCTTATATCTTTTTAATAAAAGATGATTTTTGATTGATTCTTTTTCTGTCAGTTTTATATTTTTGTCTAGTTATTTATAGTATTTATTTGGAATATTTTTGGAACAATTGTTATGCACGCGATGATTTTTACGTTAGTGTGCGGTTTCGTTGTACCGTAGGTTCCGGAGGAGGTGACGGAGCCGCGAACTTCGCCGAGCTAGACTCCGACTTCTCCGAACTAGGCAAGCATGTTTGAACCTTTGATATGATAGGTGTTTTGCATGTTTGCTTGAATGGTTTGTGCATGGCATATGAGCATCGGTGAGTATCTCGTTGCATGTAAGGCAACTATCCGTGTGTTCCGAAGTTACTGTGATCTCTGATGGGAGATGGCCTTGTCATGTGGTGACATGAAAGGCAGTAAGGTGGTATTATTGTAGCATGCCAACCTTACGACATCCGATAAACTCCGACGTTAACTGGACTGAGTCACGTTATCGTTCTTCCCCTTCCGTGCTGCCACATGTTTTTTGAAAAGAATACGGTTTAGTAAGTTGTTAACCTCTTTCCTTGTACACACCAAATAGAGGGGCCGGGATGAGGGTTCCATGGCCCTGGATTAAAGCCAGTCATCCGGTCAGGGGCATGGGTGTTTCCGGTTGGGACCGAGAGGGGGGCACCCCTTAGAGCGCGCGTATATAAATTTGATCCCATGCTACGCGAGGTTGTAGCCTCCCCGTCTCAAAGTTTTTCTTGAACGCTGCCGAGGGTGATTCCTGGCATCGGAATGTTGAATGGGTGTCTACTGGTTAGATGTGTTTCTTCCAAAACACCAAAAATGGAACTAGTCCTTGTGACTACTGAAATCCGTTGGCTATGGTTAAAGTACAAACTCTGCAGAGTCAAATCCTTCCGAGTCATCGTGTCCGCGATAAAGGACCATGGCCAGTATATCCATATCTATGTCAGTCTCCATGGTAAATCCCCGGTGAACCAGCTTGAGTGGTATACTCGTTTGAATTGTTATTCCTGTGGATGGACTAACCTTTATTTTTATCACGTATCTTGAATATTCCCGTGAAGTGAATTAAATTCATGAACTACTGAATTATTAAGTTGTGAAATATAAGCCCTTTATGTCATGTCGCCCAGACGTCCGACTGTGGCACTCTTGTTATTTACTTTTGATATAAGCCCTTTATGTGATGTCGCTCAGACGTCCGACTGTGGCACTCTTGTCATTTACTTTCAATATAAGCCCTTTATGTGATGTCGGTCAGACGTCCGACTGTGGCATGTCCGTTATTTACTTTTGATATAACCCCTTTATGTGATGTCGCTCAGATGTCCGACTGTGGCACTCTTGTCATTTACTTTCAATATAAGCCCTTTATGTGATGTCGCTTCAGACGTCCGACTGTGGCATGCACTGTCATTTATTTTCCATTATAAGCCCTTTATGTGGTGTCGCCTTGATGCCCGACTGCGGCATTGTTATTTCATTTCTACCCTTCCGAGGAGTCTTTTAGACACTCGATTGGCCATCAGTATTACTTTGGGATTTCGGGAGGACTACTGCCCGACTTCCTTTTTTTTACTTTCATGCATTGCTATTTTATTATTTGAGTGCGCTTTGCTAATCTGTTCATATGCATCATGTTTACATTTATTATATCTTATGTCTGAACTGTCTTGCGAGTACTTTCATAGTACTCACCTGGCTTGTTGATTTGGCCAGATATTGATGAAGGCGATCTCATGGATGAAGAGTTCGATAGTGAGTCCGACGCGTAGAGGAATCCCAGTCAGTCCCTTGCGATCCTTGATATTGGTCACTTGTATTATATACGCTTCCGCCACCCACAATAAGTATCCTCGAGCCTCATTCCGACGCTCGAAGAGCTGTTAGTTTCAGGAGTCATGTCACCCGCTTCGCTGTGATATACCCATCACCGCTTCTTAGTGTGAGTTAGTAGTTAGGCCACCCTATCCGCCTTTATGTATTATTGGCATGCTTGTAATAAATTGTTGAGCAGTCTTCGCTCAACCTTGTATTATATTTAGTACTCCTGGTTTTTTTTCTGTGATCAAGACATTGTCTACCAGTGAGGAGGAATTTCTTCTCTACTGGTCCGTAAAAGGGATCGGTTTCTCAATAAATATTTTTATTGAAAAGCCGGTCATGACAATAAACTCATGCAATATGATATAAACCCCATCTTTTTATCCTCGATGGCAACAATACAATACATGTCATTTCCCCTACTGTCACTGGGATCGAGCACCGCAAGATTGAACCCAAAGCTAAGCACTTCTCCCATTGCAAGAAAGATCAATCTAGTAGGCCAAACCAAACTGATAATTTGAAGAGACTTGCAAAGATAACCAATCATACATAAAAAAATTCAGAGAAGATTCAAATATTGTTCATAGATAATCTTGATCATAAACCCACAATTCATCGGATCTCGACAAACACACCGCAAAACAAGATTACATCGAATAGATCTCCAAGAGAATCGAGGAGATCTTTGTATTGAGATCCAAAGATAGAGAAGAAGCCATCTAGCTCATAACTATGGACCCGAAGGTCTGAGGTAAACTACTCACACATCATCGAAGAGGCTATGGTGTTGATGTAGAAACCCTCCGTGATCGATGCCCCCTCCGGAGGACGCCGCAAAAGGCCCCAAGATGGGATCTCACGGGTACAGAAGGTTGCGGCGGTGGAATTAGGTTTTCATGGCTGCTTCTGATGGTTTGGGGGTATGTAGGTATATATAGGAGGAAGAAGTAGGTCGGTGGAGCCACGAGGGGCCCACGAGGGTGGAGGGCGCGCCTAGGGGGGTAGGCGCGCCCCCTGCCTCGTGGCCGCCTCGTTGGTTGCTTGACGTCCACTCCAAGTCCTCTGGATCACGTTTGTTCCAAAAATCATGTTCCCGAAGGTTTCATTCCGTTTGGACTCTGTTTGATATCCTTTTTCTGCGAAACACTGAAATAGGCAAAAAAACAGCAATTTGGGATGGGCCTCCGGTTAATAGGTTAGTCCCAAAAATAATATAAAAGTGTATAAATAAGCCCATTAAACATCCAAAATAGAATATATAATAGCATGGAACAATAAGAAATTAGAGATACGTTGAAGACGTATCAAGCATCCCCAAGCTTAATTCCTGCTCGTCCTCAAGTAGGTAAATGATAAAAACAGAATTTTTGATGTGGAATGCTTCTTAGCATAATTCTCAATGTAAATCTTTTTATTGTGGCATGAATATTTAGATCCGAAAGATTCAAGATAAAAGTTTAATGTTGCATAAAAACAATAATACTTCAAACATGCTACCCAAGCAATTATGTCTTATCAAAATAACATAGCCAAAGAAAGCTTATCCCTACAAAATCATATAGTTAGGCCATGTTTCAATATTGTCACACAAACGTTCTCATCATGCATAACCCCGATGACAAGCCGAGCAATTGGTTCATAATTTTAACGCGCTTCAGCCTTTTCAACTCTTACGCAATACATGAGCGCAAGCCATGCATATAGCACTATGGGTGGAGTAAAGTATAATGATGGGGGTTATGAGAGAAGAAAAAAAAGGTAGAAAGTCTCACATTGACGCAGCTAATCAATAGGCTATGGAGATGCCCATCGATTGATGTCAATGAGAGGAGTAGGGATTGCCATGCAACGGATGCACTAGAGCTATAAATATATGAAAGCTCAACAAAAGAAACTAAGTGGGTGTACATCCAACTTGCTTGCTCACGAAGACCTAGGGCATTTTGAGGAAGCCCATCATGGAATATACAAACCAAGTTCTATAATGAAAAATTCCCACTAGTATATAAAAGTGATAACGTAGGAGACTCTTTATCATGAAGTTCATGGTGCTACTTTGAAGCACAAGTGTGGAAAAAGGATATGCAATGAATCAAGAGTGACATGTATGAAAAAATTATGAATGGTGGCTTCGCCGCAAAATACGATGTCAACTACATGATCATGCAAAGCAATATGACAATGATGAAGCGTGTCGTAATAAATGGAACGGTGCAAAGTTGCATGGCAATATATCTCGAAATTGCTATGGAAATGCCATGATAGGTAGGTATGGTGTCTGTTTTGAGGAAGATATAAGGAGGCTTATGTGTGATAGAGTTTGTCATATCACGGGGTTTGGATGCACCGGCGAAGTTTGCACCAACTCTCAAGGTGAGAAAGGGCAATGCACGGTACCATAGAGGCTAGAAAATTGTGGAAGGTTGAGAGTGCGTATAATCCATTGACTCACATTAGTCATAAAGAACTCATATACTTGTTGCAAAAGTTTATTAGCCCTCGAAGCAAAGTACTACTACGCATGCCCCTAGAGGGATAGATTGGTAGGAAAAGACCGTCGCTCGTCCCCGAATGCCACTCATAAGGAAAGCAATAAAAGAACACCTATCTGTCAAAATTGTTACCCAACTTTTACCATACATGCATGCTACGGGACTTGCCAACTTTAACACAAGTATTTCTCAATTTCACAATTACTCAACTAGCACACTCTAATATTACCACCTTTATATCTCAAAACACTTATCAAGTATCTAACTTCTCATGATATTTAATGAACTCAATATGGAAGATTAATTTAACAATTAAATCAAATTACCATGCTGTTTAAGACTCTCAAAATAATATAAGTGAATCATGAGAGATCAATAATTTCTATAAAATACGACCACCGCCGTGCTCTAAAAGATATAAGTGAAGCACTAGAGCAAAAACTATATAGCTAAAAAGATATAAGTGAAGCACATAGAGTATTCTAACAAATTCCGAATCATGTGTGTCTCTCTCAAAAGGTGTGTACAGCAAGGATGATTGTGGCAAACTAAAAAACAAAGACTCAAATCATACAAGACGCTCCAAGCAAAACACATATCATGTGGTGAATAAAAATATAGCTTCAAGTAAATTTACCGATGGATGAGGACGAAAGAGGGGATGCCTTACGGGGCATCCCTAGGCTTTGGCTTTTTGGTGTCCTTGGATTTACCTTGGGGTGCCTTGGGCATCCCCAAGTTTGGCTCTTGACACTCCTTGTTCCATACTCCATCAAATCTTTTACCCAAAACTTGAAAACTTCACAACACAAAACTTAACAGAAAATCTCATGAACTCCATTAGCGAAAGAAAACAAAACACCACTTCAAGGTACTGTATTTAACTCATTCTTTGTTTATATTGGTGTTAAACCTACTGTATTCCAACTTCTCTATGGTTTATAAGCTCTTTTACTAGCCATAGATTCATCAAAATAAGCAAACAACACACGAAAAACAGAATCTGTCAAAAACAGAACAGTCTGTAGTAATCTGTAACTAACGCAAACTTCTGGAACTCTAAAAATTCTTCCAAAATAGGATGACCTAAATAATTTGTTTATTGATCTGCTGCAATTGGAATCAATATTATATCACGTTCTGGTAATGTTTAACAATTGTTTTCGTGAACAGAAAGTTTCTGGAATTTTCAGCAAGGTCAAATAACTATCATCCAAGAGGATCCTATAGGTTTAACTTGGCACAAACACTAATTAAAACACAAAAACAAATATAACCAGAGGCTAGATCAAGGATTTGTTCCTAAACAGAACCAAAAAGCAAAAAAACTAAAAATAAAATTGGGTTGCCTCCCAACAAGCGCTATCGTTTAACGCCCCTAGCTAGGCATAAAAACAAGGATAGATCTAGGTATTGCCATCTTTGGTAGGCAATCAATAAGTGGCTCTCATAATAGATGCATATGGTAATTTAATTTTCTTTCTAGGGAAGTGTTCCATGCCTTTCCTTAACGGAAATTGGAATTTAATATTCCCTTCCTTCATATCAATGATTGCACCAATCGATCTAAGGAAAGGTCTACCAAGAATAATAGGACATGCAGGATTGCAATCTATATCAAGAACAATGAAATCTACGGGAACTTAATTCCTATTTGCAACAATAAGAACATCATTAATTCTTCCCATAGGTTTCTTGATAGTGGAATCCGCAAGATGCAAGTTTAACGAGCAATCATCAAATTCATGAAAACCTAACAAATCACACAAAGTTTTTGGAATCGAGGAAACACTAGCACCCAACTAACACAAAGCATAGCATTCATGATTGTTAATTTTAATTGTAATTGTAGGTTCCCATTCATCATAAAGTTTTCTAGGTATAGAAACTTCCAACTCAAATTTTTCTTCATAGGATTGCATCAAAGCATCAACGATATGTTTAGTAAAAGCTTTATTTTGACTATAAGCATGAGGAGAATTTAGCACGGATTGCAACAAGGAAATAAAATCTATCAAAGAACAATTATCATAATTAAATTCCTTGAAATCCAAAATAGTGAGTTCATTGCTATCTAAAGTTTTAACCTCTTCAATCCCACTTTTACCAATTTTTGCATCAAGATCTAAAAACTCCGAATTTTTGGGACGCCTTCTAACTAAAGTTGACTCATCTCCAGTCCCATCATTATCAAGATTCATATTGAAAACAAGGATCTAATAGGGGACACATCAATAACTTTTAGATCTTCATCTTTATTCTCATAAAAACTAGAAGTACACGCTTTCACAAAGCAATCTTTCTTAGCACGCATCCTAGCGGTTCTTTCTTTGCACTCATCAATGGAAATTCTCATGGCTTTGAGAGACTCATTGATATCATGCTTAGGTGGAATAGATCTAAGTTTCAAAGAATCAACATCAAGAGAAATTCTATCCACGTTCCTAGCCAATTCATCAATCTTAGGCAATTTTTCTTCAAGCAAGGCATTGAAATTCTTTTGCGAATTCATAAACTCTTTAACACTAGTCTCAAAATCAGAGGGCAACTTATTAAAATTTCTATAAGAGTTGTTGTAGAAATTACCATAATTATTAGAGGAATTGCTAGGATACGACCTAGGATTAAAGTTTCCTCTATAAGCGTTGTTACCAAAATTCTTCCTACCAACAAAATTCACATCCATAGATTCATTATTATTTTCAATCAAAGTAGACAAAGGCACATCATTTGGATCAGAAGAAACACTCTTATTAGCAAACAATTTCATGAGTTCATCCATCTTTCCACTCAAAACATTAATTTCTTCTATCGATGCACCTTTTTACTAGTAGATCTTTCAGTGTGCCATTGAGAATAATTAACCATAATATTATCTAGGAGTTTAGTAGCTTCTCCTAAAGTGATTTTCATAAAAGTGCCTCCTGCGGCCGAATCTAGAAGATTTCTAGAAGCAAAATTCAATCCGGCATAAATTTTTTTATAATCGTCCATAAGTTCAAACCATGAGTAGGGCAATTACGTATCATTAATTTCCTTCTCTCCCAAGCTTGTGCAACATGTTCATGATCAAGTTGCTTAATATTCATAATATCGTTTCTAAGAGAGATGATTTTAGCGGGAGGAAAATACTTAGAGATAAAGGTATCTTTGCACTTATTCCAAGAATCAATACTATTTTTAGGCAAAGACGAAAACCAAGTTTTAGCACGATCTCTAAGAGAAAACAGAAATAACTTCAATTTAACAATATCATTATCCACATCTTTCTTCTTTTGCATATCACACAAATCAACAAAGCTATTTAGATGGGTAGCGACATCTTCACTAGGAAGGCCGGCGAATTGATCTTTCATGACAAGATTCAGCAAAGCAGCATTAATTTCACAAGATTCAGCTTCGGTAAGAGGAGGAATCGGAGTTCTAAGAAAATCATTGTTGTTGGTATTGGCAAAGTCACACAATTTAGTATTATCTCGAGCCATCGTGACAAGCAAGCAATCCAACACACGAGCAAACAAGAAGCAAGCGAAAAAAAGGGCGAACGAAAAAGAGAGGGCAAATAAAACAGCAAGGGTGAAGTGGGGGAGAGGAAAACGAGAGGCAAATGGCAAATAATGTAATGCGAGGGATAAGGGTTCGTGATGGGTACTTGGTATGTCTTGACTTGACTTGGCACACACCTCCCCGGCAACGGCGCCAAAAATCCTTCTTGCTACCTCTTGAGCACTGCGTTGGTTTTCCCTTGAAGAGGAAAGGGTGATGCAGTAAAGTAGCGTAAGTATTTCCCTCAGTTTTTGAGAACCAAGGTATCAATCCAGTAGGAGGTCACGCTCAAGTCCCTTGCACATACACAAACAAATAAGAACCTCGCAACCAACGCGATAAAGGGGTTGTCGATCCCTTCACGGTCACTTACGAGAGTGAGTCTGATAGAGATGATAAGTTAATATTTTTGGTATTTTTATGGTAAGGAGTAAAAGTAAAGAAAGCAAGTAAACAGTAATGGAAATAACGGGAGATTAATATGACGGAAAATAGACCCGTGGGCCATAGGTTTCACTAGTGGCTTCTCTCAAGAGCATAAGTATTATGGTGGGTGAACGAATTACTGTCGAGCAATTGATAGAATTGAGCATAGTTATGAGAATATCTAGGTATGATCATGTATATAGGCATCACGTCCGTGACAAGTAGACCGACTCCTGCCTGCATCTACTACTATAACTCCACACATCGACCGCTATCCAGCATGCATCTAGAGTATTAAGTTCATAAGAACAGAGTAATGCTTTAAGCAAGATGGCATGATGTAGAGGGATAAACTCATGCAATATGATATAAACCCCATCTTTTTATCCTCGATGGAAACAATACAATACGTGTTGTTTCCCCTACTGTCACTGGGATCGAGCACCGCAAGATTGAACCCAAAGCTAAGCAATTCTCACATTGAAAGAAAGATCAATCTAGTAGGCCAAACCAAACTGATAATTCGAAGAGACTTGCAAAGATAACCAATCATACATAAAAGAATTCAGAGAAGATTCAAATATTGTTCATAGATAATCTTGATCATAAACCCACAAGTCATCGGATCTCGACAAACACACCGCAAAAGAAGATTACATAGAATAGATCTCCAAGAGAATCGAGGAGAACTTTGTATTGAGATCCAAAGAGAGAGAAGAAGGCATCTATCTAATAACTATGGACCCGAAGGTCTGAGGTAAACTACTCACACATCATCGGAGAGGCTATGGTGTTGATGTAGAAGCCCTTCGTGATCGATGCCCCCTCTGGCAGGATGCCGGAAAAGGCCCCAAGATGAGATCTCATGGGTACAGAAGGTTGCGGCGGTGGAATTAGGTTTTCGTGGCTGCTTCTGATGGTTTGGGGGTACGTAGGTATATATAGGAGGAAGAAGTAGGTCGGTGGAGCCACGAGGGGCCCATGAGGGTGGAGGGCGCGCCTAGGGGGTAGGCGCGCCCCCTGCCTCGTGGCCGCCTCGTTGGTTGCTTGACGTCCACTCCAACTCCTCTGGATCACGTTTGTTCCAAAAATCACGTTCCCGAAGGTTTCATTCCGTTTGGACTCCGTTTGATATCCTTTTTCTGCAAAAAACAGAAATAGGCAAAAAAACAGCAATTTGGGATGGGCCTCCGGTTAATAGGTAGTCCCAAAAATAATATAAAAGTGTATAAATAAGCCTATTAAACATCCAAAACAGAATATATAATAGCATGGAACAATCAAAAATTATAGATACGTTGGAGACGTATCAAGGATAAAAAGATGGGGTTTATATCATATTGCTTGAGTTTATCCCTCTACATCATGTCATCTTGCCTAATGGGTTACTCTGTTCTTATGAACTTAATACTCTAGATGCATGCTGGATAGCGGTCGATGTGTGGAGTAATAGTAGTAGATGCAGAATCGTTTCAGTCTACTTGTCGCGGACGTGATGCCTATATACATGATCATGCCTAGATATTCTCATAATTATGTACTTTTCTATCAATTGCTCGACAGTAATTTGTTCACCCACCGTAATACTTATGCTATCTTGAGAGAAGCCACTAGTAAAACCTATGGCCCCCGGGTCTATTTTCCATCATATAAGTATCCAATCTATTTTACTTTGCAATCTTTACTTTCGAATCTACATCATAAAAATACCAAAAATATTTATTTATCTTATTATCTCTATCAGATCTCACTTTTGCAAGTGGCCGTGAAGGGATTGACAACCCCTTTATCGCGTTGGTTGCAAGGTTCTTATTTCTTTGTGTAGGTACGAGGCGACTTGTGTGTAGTCTCCTACTGGATTGATACCTTGGTTCTCAAAAACTGAGGGAAATACTTACGCTACTTTGCTGCATCACCCTTTCCTCTTCAAGGGAAAACCAACGCATGCTCAAGAGGTAGCAAGAGGGATTTCTGGCGCCGTTGCCGGGGAGATCTACGCCAAGTCAAGTCAAGTCAATACATACCAAGTAGCCATCACAACTCTTATCCCTCGCATTACATTATTTTCCATTTGCCTCTCGTTTTCCTCTCCCCCACTTCACCTTTGCCGTTTTATTCGCCCTCTTTTTCCGTTCGCCTCTTTTCGCTTGCTTCTTGTGTGCTTATGTGTTGGGTTGTTTGTCACGGTGGCTCAAGATAATACTAAATTGTGTGATTTTTCCAATACCAACAACAATGATTTTCTTAGCACTCTGATTGCTCCTATTACCGATGTTGAATCTTGTGAAATTAATGCTGCTTTTTTGAATCTTGTCATGAAAGATCAATTATCTGGCCTTCCTAGTGAAGATGCCGCTACACATCTAAACAACTTTGTTGATTTGTGTATGGAAAAGAAGAAAGACGTGAAAATGGTTCCAACAGAACGGGTTTGACGAGACGAAGAAGTGGGCGTTGGATTCACCTCAATCGGAGTTACGGGTAAAAAGTTGTGAAGAGATGAAGATCGGGGACTTTTCTGCAAAAATAACATCACAAACAAGTCCCTGAGTGGATAATGCAGAAGCGGGTTTTGAGTAAATACGCTTTCCAGAGATGAAAACGTACTTACGCCCAAAGTAGAAACGGAATGCGCTTTCGGTTAAGGGAAAGTGTACTCCGTGGAGTACGTCTCCACTTAACCACGTCAGCGGGCTGGCCCAGTGAACGTGTGAGGCTGACGCGCGTGACCCACTGGCAAGGGGAAGGGTGTCGTCGTCTTCCTTGCTTCCTCTCGCTCGCCCGCGCGGGACAGAGGCCAGGGCCGGCACTCGCGCGGGACAGAGGCCAGGGCCGGCGCTGGAGGGGCGGAACGGCGGCGCACCGGAAGCAGAGAGCGACGATGGCGGCCCATCTTGGGGGACACGCAGCCATGAGTACTCCGGCGCCGAACTGAGGGGTTGGGGAGATGCGCCGGGGTCTGGGTGGACTACTGGTGGTGGAAGGAGGGTGGGAAGAGCTCGACTATGAGCGAATTTAGGCGAAAGAGTCCGGCGGCCATGGTGGCGATGGTGGACACTGAGAGCTCCTCGAGCTCGTTCGGGTGGTCGGGGAGGCAGCTAGGGTGCGTGAGGGAGATTGGTGAAGAGGAACGCGCTCGGGGTGGCCTTAAATAGGCAGAGGGGAGAGCTCACGAGGGCAGAGGCGGCCAAGGGAGCACGGGGAGGAAGCGGCCGAGGCGTGGACAGAGCCGGTCGGCTACAACGCTCCCGTGGACACTCACTGTTCGGCGACGGGGACGGCTCACCGGGGAAGAAGACGGAGGAGGCAAGGGCTCAGGGCGACGCAGTCGATCACGAGGAGGCTAATGGACAAGGCTGCGGGTCGAGACGAGGGGAGAACGGATGAGCACAACGCCAAGATGGAGCCAGAGCGCGTTTACGGGCAAAAATACACGCGATCACCACTGTGCCCGGCAAGGAGGGGACGCAAGAGACTGCTGCGAGTTTTCTAGTGATGAGTCCTTGCATCACTGAGGCTGAGGGAGTTGATGGATCGACAAAAGGAGCCAAGGAGAGGAGTGTGGCATCGCTGCAAGTTTGCTGCATCAAACATGGACGTGCACTGCTGATCAACAGGAACTTGATTGAGTCAAATGGTGTTGTCTGGGTTGTTTAGATAAGGAAGGACTACGATCCTGTTAAGTTTGAGGGGAAATGGATCACAAAACAACAGGGTTGCTTTGTAACCTCAGATTAGGTCCAGAAACTTGATCATGATGATGCACTCATGTGGAGTATCAACTTGATCTAAAATTTGGCAAGGCAGGGTTATTTGGCCATATGAAGATGCTGTAAAAGTTTCATACCATATGGACAAGCCAAAATGGTACTTGCTTCACAAGCATTTCCACTGACCAGAAACTCGCAAAAATTCTAGAGGAAAATTGGCTAGATGGAATATGCCCAAATTGGGTGGAGATAGGTTATATGGATAAGAGAAGGCCTAGGAAAATTTACAGCCATAATGGAGCAAGATAAAATATACTTGCTTCACTAGCTGAAAATTTGGACAGAAACAAAGATTTGAAGCCGTGCTCACATGGATGCATTGCATGAGCTCAAATCTTGTGGAGAGCTTTTATTTGATGATATGAAAGACCATGCAAAAATTCAACTCAATTGGATTAACCTAGCTAGTACTTCCTTCACAACCAATTCCCTCAGATAGGAACTTTGAAAAATTGCTCAGGAATATTTACTAGGCAAATTAAGTTGAAATTTGTCATGAGGCAATTATTTGGACATGAAAAGATGTCCAAGAAGTTTGGAGTCAATTGGGCAAAGATAAATGGCACTTGCTTCACAATCTGCCATCCAGGACAGAATAGGAAATGAATTTATTGAGCATGATGGGAAACATGGCCAATGAAATATTTTGAAATATTTGAGGAAGATATGACCCAAACAATTTATGAGAATTATTTGGGAATTTAAGGAGTGATGCAAATATAGGTTGCTTCACAACCTAGGGCAAATTGAGTTATTCCTTTAATAGAAAAGGAATATTCCCAATAAAAAGAATATTGGGATTTGGGCTAGGATGAAAATGGAAAGGTCTAGGGAAGGATTTGGGTATGACAAGCCACTCTGGAAGCAAAGGAGAGTTCATCTTCTTCAGTTTCTACACCACATAGCCACGGAAAAAGAAAACCCAGGCAAAAACCTCAGAAAATCAAAAGAAAAAGAAAGGGCCAAAAATCAGTCTGTTACAGCTTTTAGGTTGATTCTTTTTGCATATGATTAATAGACAAATTCCTCACATCCACCAAATTATTTTAGAATTTTTGGCGTTACAGAAATATACGTTTGATCCAGATTATTACAGACTGTTCTGTTTTTGACAGATTCTGTTTTTCGTGTGTTGTTTGCTTATTTTGATGAATCTATGGCTAGTATCGGAGGGTATGAACCATAGAGAAGTTGGAATACAGTAGGTTTAACACCAATATGAAGAAAGAATGAGTTCATAACAGTAACTTATGATGGTGATTTGTTTTCTTATACTAACGGAGCTCACGAGATTTTCTGTTGAGTTTTGTGTTGTGAAGTTTTCAAGTTTTGGGTAAAGATTTGATGGGTTTTGGAATAAGGAGTGGCAAGAGCCTAAGATTGGGGATGCCCAAGGCACCCCAAGGTAAAATTCAAGGACAACCAAAAGCCTAATCTTGGGGATGCCCCGGAAGGCATTCCCTCTTTCGTCTTCATCCATCGGTAACTTTACTTGATGCTATATTTTTATTCACCACATGATATGTGTTTTGCTTGGAGCGTCTTGTATGATTTGAGTCTTTGCTTTTTAGTTTACCAAAATCATCCTTGCTGTACAAACCTTTTGGGAGAGACACACATGAATCGGAATTTATTAGAATACTCTATGTGCTTTACTTATATCTTTTGAGCTAGATAATTTTGCTCTAGTGCTTCACTTATATCTTTTAGAGCATTGTGGTGGTTTTATTTTGTAGAAATTATTGATCTCTCATGCTTCACTTATATTATTTTGAGAGTCCTTTAGAACAGCATGGTAGTTTGCTTTGGCTATAAAACTAGTCCTAATATGATAGGCATCCAAGATCGGTATAATAAAAACTTTCATAAAAAGTGCATTGAATACTATGAGAAGTTTGATACTTGATGATTGTTTTGAGATATGAAGATGGTAATATTAGAGTCGTGCTAGTTGAGTAGTTGTGAATTTGAGAGATACTTGTGTTGAAGTTTGCAGGTCCCGTAGCATGCACGTATGGTAAACGTTGTGTAACAAATTTGAAACATGAGGTGTTCTTTGATTGTCTTCCTTATGAGTGGCGGTTGGGGACGAGCGATGGTCTTTTCCTACCAATCTATCCCCCTAGGAGCATGCGCGTAGTGCTTGGTTTTTGATGACTTGTAGATTTTTGCAATAAGTATGTGAGTTCTTTATGACTAATGTTGAGTCCATGGATTATACGCACTCTCACCCTTCCATCATTGCTAGCCTCTTCGGTACCGTGCATTGCCCTTTCTCACCTTGAGAGTTGGTGCAAACTTCGCCGGTGCATCCAAACCCCGTGATACGATACGCTCTATCACACATAAACCTCCTTATATCTTCCTCAAAACAGCCACCATACCTACCTATTATGGCATTTCCATAGCCATTCCGAGATATATTGTCATGCAACTTTCCACTGTTTCATTTATTATGACACGCTTCATCATTGTCATATTGCCTTGCATGATCATGTAGTTGACATCGTATATGTGGCAAAGCCACCATGCATAATTTATCTACATGTCACTCTTGATTCATTGCCCATCCCGGTACACCGCCGGAGGCATTCATATAGAGTCATATTTTGTTCTAGTATCGAGTTATAATCATTGAGTTGTAAATGTGATGATCTTCATCAATAGAGCATTGTCCCAAAAAATGACAAAAAAAGGCCAAATTAAAAAAAGGAAAAGAAATAAAAAGGGACAATGCTACTGCCCTTTTTCCACACTTGTGCTTCAAAGTAGCACCATGATCTTTATGATAGAGAGTCTCTTGTTTTGTCACTCTCATATACTAGTGGGAATTTTTCATTATAGAACTTGGCTTGTATATTCCAACAATGGCTTCCTCAAATGCCCTAGGTCTTCGTGAGCAAGCAAGTTGGATGCACACCCATTTAGTTTCTTTTGTTGAGCTTTCATACATTTATAGCTCTAGTGCATCCGTTGCATGGCAATCCCTACTCCTTGCATCGACATCAATTAATGGGCATCTCCCTAGCCCGTTGATTAGCTGCGTCAATGTGAGACTTTCTCCTTTTTTGTCTTCTCCACACAACCTCCATCATTATATTCTATTCCACCCACAGTGCTATATCCATGGCTCACGCTCATGTATTGCGTGAAAGTTGAAAAAAGTTTGAGATTACTCAAGTATGAAACAATTGCTTGGCTTGTCATCGGGGTTGTGCATGATGAGAGCATTCTTGTGTGATGAAAATGGAGCATGACCAAACTATATGATTTTGTAGGGATGAACTTTCTGTGGCCATGTTATTTTGAGAAGACATGATTGCTTAGTTAGTATGCTTGAAGTATTATTATTTTTATGTCAAGATTAAACTTTTGTCTTGAATCTTTCGGATCTGAACATTCATGCCACAATAAAGAGAATTACATTAAGAATTATGTTAGGTAGCATTCCACATCAAAAATTCTCTTTTTATCATTTACCTACTCGAGGACGAGCAGGAATTAAGCTTGGGGATGCTTGATACGTCTCCAATGTATCTATAATTTTTGATTGTTCCATGCTATTATATTATCTATTTTGGATGTTTAACGGGCTTTATTATACACTTTTATATTATTTTTGGGACTAACCTACTAACCGAAGGCCCAGTGCAAATTGTTGTTTTTTGCCTATTTCAGTGTTTCGCGGAAAAGGAATATCAAACGGAATGAAACCTTCGGGAGAGTTATTTTTGGAACAAACATGATCCAGGGGACTTGGAGTGGACGTCAAGAAAGAAGCGAGGAGGCCACGAGGCAAGGAGGCGCGCCCCCCACCCTCGTGGGGCCCTCGCAGCTCCACGGACGTACTTCTTCCTCCTATATATACCCATATACCCTGAAAACATCCAGGAGCACCACGGAACCCTATTTCCACCGCCGCAACCTTCTGTACCCATGGGATCCCATCTTGGGGCCTTTTCCGGCGCTCCGCCGGAGGGGGAATCGATCACGGAGGGCTTCTACATCAACTTAGCCTCTCCGATGATGTCTGAGTAGTTTACCACAGACCTTCGGGTCCATAGTTATTAGCTAGATAGCTTCTTCTCTCTCTTTGGATCTCAGTACAAAGTTCTCCTCGATCTTCTTGGAGATATATTCGATATAATTCTTTTTGCGGTGTGTTTGTCGAGATCTGATGAATTGTGGGTCTATGATCAAGATTATATATGAACAATATTTGATTCTTCTCTGAATTCTTTTATGCATGATTTAAATATCTTTGCAAGTCTCTTCGAATTATCGGTTTAGTTTGGCCTACTAGATTGATCTTTCTTGCAATGGGAGAAATGCTTAGCTTTGGGTTCAATCTTGTGGTGTCCTTTCCCAGTGACAGCAGGGGCAGCAAGGCAAGTATTGTATTGTTGCCATCGAGGATACAAAGATCCGGTTTATATCATATTGCTTGAGTTTATCCCTCTACATCATGTCATCTTGCTTAATGCATTACTCTGTTTTTATGAACTTAATACTCTAGATGCATGCTGGATAGCGGTCAATGTGTGGAGTAATAGTAGTAGATGCAGAATCGTTTCGGTCTACTTCTCACGGATGTGATGCCTATATACATGATCATGCTTAGATATTCTCGTAACTATGCACTTTTCTATCAATTGCTCGACAGTAATTTGTTCACCCACCGTAGAATATGCTATCTTGAGAGAAGCCACTAGTGAAACCTATGGCCCCCGGGTCTATCTTCCATCATACTATTTTCCTATGAATTTGCTATTTCTGTCGCCGTTTATTTTGCAATCTTTACTTTCCAATCTATACAACAAAAATACCAAAAATATTTATCTTATTATCTTTATCATATCTCAGTTTTGCAAGTGGCCGTGAAGGGATTGACAACCCCTTTATCGCGTTGGTTGCAAGGTTCTTGATTCTTTGTGCAGGTACTAGGGACTTGCGTGTAGTCTCCTACTGGATTGATACCTTGGTTCTCAAAACCTGAGGGAAATACTTACGCTACTTTGCTGCATCACCCTTTCCTCTTCAAGGGAAAACCAACGCATGCTCAAGAGGTAGCAAGAAGGATATCTCGCGTCGTTGCCAGGGAGATCTACGCACATGTCAAGACATACCAAGTACCCATCACAAATTCTTCTCCCTCGCATTACATTATTTGCCATTTGCCTCTCGTTTTCCTCTCCCCCACTTCACCTTTGCCATTTTATTCTCCCTTTTTCTGTTCATCCCATTTTGTTTGCTTCTTGTTTGCTTGTGTGTTGGATTGATTGTTTGTCATGATGGCTCAAGACAATACTAAATTGTGTGACTTTTCCAATACCAACAACAATGATTTTATCAGCACTTCGATTGCTCCTATTACCGATGCTGAATCTTGTGAAATTAATGCTGCTTTGTTGAATCTTGTCATGAAAGATCAATTTTCCGGCCTTCCTAGTGAAGATGCCGCTACCCATCTAAATAACTTTGTTGATTTTTGCAATATGCAAAAGAAGAAAGACGTGGATAATGATATTGTTAAATTGAAGCTATTTCCGTTTTCATTTAGAGATCGTGTTAAAACTTGGTTTTCTTCTTTGCCTAAAAATAGTATTGATTCATAGAATAAGTGCAAAGATGCTTTTATCTCTAAGTATTTTCCTCCCGCTAAGATCATCTCTCTTAGAAACGATATTATGAATTTTAAGCAACTTGATCATGAGCATGTTGCACAATCTTGGGAGAGGGTGAAATTAATGATACGTAATTGCCCTACACATGGTTTGAATTTATGGATGATTATACAAAAAATTTATGCCGGATTGAATTTTGCTTATAGAAATCTTTTATATTCGGCCGTAGGAGGCACTTTTATGGAAATCACTTGAGGAGAAACTACTAAACTCCTAGATAATATTATGGTTAATTATTCTCAATGCCACACCGAAAGATCTACTAGTAAAAAGGTTCGTGCGATAGAAGAGATGTCACGACCGGATTTTGGGATATAAATTCCCAGAAAAACGGCCTTTGTGCTCACCAGCCCCAGGATTACTGTTAGCTGATGAGGCACCAACTTGATACAAGAATTCCAAGCAAGGAACAAAAATATGTAGTACAAGACCATTTAGGCCTGGGAGTACAACACTTGGTTTCTAAGGGTTGAGGGCGGAAGCGGTTGGAAACATCGGCGTCTATGGGACTCCATTTCCCACAAGAACAGCTGACCAGGATAACTCCTATCTTCGCGAGGCTGCACACGTCAACAGCGTAGGTTCCGAGGGTGTCACCGCGATGCATACCTCCACGCAAGGCAATCTGGCCAAGACAATAGCCAGGGACAAGCCAGTGAGTACGTTTGAATGTACTCGCAAACATTAAGAACACGGGTATAATATATCAAACATGCTCCGGGTTTAATAGACGATCATACATCCGTCACGAAAATATACGAGAAACCATGATGCACGCATATGGATAAAAATATGCCAAAATAAATTACTCGGTGCCAAACGAGTGTCTGAATGACTCCTCGAGCGGAAAAATGCAGAATAGTAATACTGGTGCTAAACGAGTGTCTGAATGACTCCTCGAGCGGTAAATGCAGGAATAATAATACTGGTGCCAAACGAGTGTCTGAATGACTCCTCGAGCGGAAAATGCAGAAATAATAATACGGGTGCCAAACGAGTGTCTGAATGACTCCTCGAGCGGAAAATGCAGAAACAATAATGCCGCAGTCGGGCGTCTGAGCGACACCACATAAAGGGCTTATAAAAGATAAATGAACAACAAGCATGCCGCAGTCGGGCGTCTGAGCGACACCACAGAAAGGGCTTATACGAGAATAATCACAGTGAATATCCAGGAGGTAGAACCATCCCAGGGATACTCAATAAAAATGCATGATATACATGGTTAGTCCAAAACAATAAAGATCATAATCCAAAGGTGCCATAATCATAAACAAAATTTAGTACAGTCGTTTCTCCATCCGAAAACCGATAATTTACTCAAGCCGTATCTCCATCCGAATACCGTTACTACGATCCAGTTAACCGTGTCTCCATCCGAATACCGTTACAGAGCTCTAGCTAAATCGTTCTCCATCCGAATACCGTTACAGAGTTCTAGTTAAATCGTTCTCCATCCGAATACCGTTATCAAGATTTAACCCAGACTGTGGTCCTATACTCAAGAACATGACAATCCGACAGGATGTATCCTCTGCAGAGGGAGTACCATTTTCCACGAGTAACGGGATTACTCAGTCCCTCGGGACTAATTCCGTCTACGGTCTTTTGATTGAAAACACGCCTGACCTGCACACACCAGCTTAACTCACCAGTGCCTGGAATCACCCACGACACCTGCCAAGCAAAACTCTAAGTGGGGAGGCTACAACCTCGACATAGCATGGGATCACAAAATTTATACCGCGCGCAAACTGGGGAAGCTATCCCCTTCGGCTACAACCGAAAACACCCATGCCCCCGGACCGAATGACAGGCTTTAATCCGTGGCCACGGGACCTTCATCACGGCCTCTCTGTACGGTGTGTGCTTTGGAAAGGGGTTGACAACCTACTGAACCATACCCTGTCCCCTGCAGGGACAAGTGGTGGTACCGACAAAAGGAAGCTACTGAACAAGACCCGGTCTACAACCGACTCAGGTGATCCAAGTATCCACCAACAATATTACCACTAGTGAAATAAATCACCACTCCTCGAGCCTCACCATGCTATGCCGGGCATACTCGTCACAACGAGGGATTAGGGACAAGCTCGTGTCTACCCAAGACCACGACTTTCCCGCTTCCTACCGGTGTGCAAGAGAAGCTCACGAGGGCGATCCAAATCCTTAGGGTATCCATTGCTGGCCACAAACAACTCCAAAGTGCACTCATGCACGAGACTACATCGATACATAAACTGTCACTTATACTCCAAGACAAAAGGTGCTGTGATCGTATCCAAACACCACAACAAATATTATGCCAGAGTGCAGAAATGCTTGCCTTCAAGAGTATGCAAAGGATGCACTTATTGGAAGCTTTCCTTTTCCTCCAAAAATCCTATTTTGCAAAATACACAAATACAAATATTTCAAACACAGTACCAAAACCTGTCTCAAATATTTTTGAAATGAATCTTAAAATAAACTAGATGAAATTTGAGAGAGGTAGGAAAAAGAATCAACTCATTTGGAGTTTTATTTTAAAAGTTATAGCCAGTCAAAGTTTGGTCAAATCTGTTTTTAAATAAAACCAGAAAAAGGAAAACGTTTCAGCAGAAATACGCTTACGCAGCAGTGAGACGTACGCGGGGGTTTGCGCCTCCACTTAAACAAAGAGAGGGCGCTGCGCTGGTCGCTGACAGTGGGTCCAGAGGGCCCACTAGTCAGGTTTGACCATTCCTTCCCTCCTTCTCTTCTCTTCTGCCCGACGGGAGCGGGGCTCCGGCGATCGCCGGCGACGGACGGCGGCTCCTCGAGGGCATCTGCGGGCGGGGATGGAACGGCTAGACCGAGGCGGTCGTTTGGGTGGTTGAAGGGTCGTCGGAGGTGGAAGGAATCGCCGGCGGCGAGCTCCGCGGCGGGGGAAAGCTACGGTGGTGAAGTGACTTAGGTGCTCCAGTGGTCTCCGACCGCAGTTGGGTAGCTGGGCAGCTCCGCAAGACTTCAGGGAAGTTTCTGGTGGCGCTGGATTGGCAAAAGGGTGGCCGGCGGCGATGAATCGCGCTGGGGCTTAGCGGCGGCCGAGCTGGCCGGAGTTGAGGGAGACGGCCACCACAGGTCGATTCACTACGCGGGAAACTCTACGAGGGAAGTCTGAAGTTGCGTGAGTGCTCGGAGGGGCTCGGGGACCCTTTATATAGCGCTCGAGGCAGGTTCCCGCGGTGGCAGAGGATAGGATCGCCGGCGACAGCCGTTGCTGTAGGTGCAGGGCATCTTGGCGGCGACGAACGCGTTCCGACAGGCAGGAGGATAAGCACGACCTGTGCTCCGGGGCAGCTGGCGTGCTGGCGTGGTTTGGGCGGTGCCGAACATGGCAGAGGCCGCTGCCGACGCCGGCGTGCCGCCAAGGGCGCGGCCAGCGGCGCAGCCGGGCACCAGAGGGATCGTGGAGCAGGGGGCGGCTAGTGCGCAGCTCAGCGATGCAGAGGGAGCCAGGGTCGGGTCGCGTCGCGTGCGGCAGTGCGGCGTGTCGGTGTAGTGCGCGCGCGTGCAAAACGTGCGCTCTGGGCGCGCCCAGAGCACGCACGGCACCTGTTCGACGCAATGCCAGCGCGCTCTAGAGCTCGAGGGTGGAGCTGGAACTGCACAGGATGGAGGTAGGGGTAGCAAAGCACTCAGTGGACAAGGTGGATAGGTCAGGGGTTCCAGTCCACAATGCAAACCAGAGAGCTTGCCAGAAGTGGCTGTGCACACTAGGTGTTCGACAGAATGCCAAGTGCACCTAGGCAACTCTTGGAGTGGCCAAAATCTCCAGACCAGTGTCTCTTTAGATGCAGGAGATGATGGTGGGATTAGTTTGGCAAAAACAGAAAGTTGATAGTGCAAGTTTTGCAAAACTCCAGTTTTGGGCAGAAAGAAAAGGGGTTTAGAACATGCACTTCAAAACCTCCAATGAGCCCAATCTCCTGGACTTAAGAGTTTGGTAGGGAGGGCTACAAGTAGGAAAAAGCTCAGGGTCACTAGAGCAAGGAAAAATATGGTTGCAGTACAAATCACCAATTTGGACCAGAAAGCAAAAGAGGTTGATCCACTCAAATTTTCCAAAGAACATCATTGGGTTTTTGCTTGAAGATGAATTGTATGCATCCACTGTCATCTCCAAACACTTGGAAGAATTTTTGAAGAAATATTTAAATGGGTTGCAGTGCAAAAGTGCCTACTGGACCAGATTGGAAAAGTTGGTGTAGAGCTCAAAATCTCCAATGGCCAGAAGGTATCTTTGCATAAAAGTGATGTGGAAACATCACATGACATCCCCAAATTTTGGTGGAATTTTTAAAAGCATTTATCAAATAGTTGCAGTGCAAAAAGTGGCTCCAAATGCAAAAGGAAATCATTTTAAAGAAAGAAAGCTTTTTGAATAAATAAATCTTGCAACATTTAAATCCACTGATAAATAAAGGTTTTATTATGGAGAGAAATCAAGTCCAACAATACCCTTGAAGGTTTCTCCCACTAGAGGCAAAAATCCAAAATCACAAAAGGTAAAACTTGACAAATTGGAAAAGTTTTATTTCCTGGCAAAATTTTAATAAACAAAATAAGGCCAAAAATTTTGGGGTGTCACAACACTACCCCCCTTAAGAAAAAATCTCGTCCTCGAGATTTGTTAAAAGTTGTAACGATGATGCGCGAATAAAAGGTCTATGCCGGGAAAATGCATATATACGCAGCAATAACTCGGGGAAAAGAAATATCCTTGAAAATATGTTGCGAGAGAAGAAATAATTAAAACAACACTAACAGCAGTAACACTGCTCACAAAACAGGAACTAAAGAAAGTTGGATCCGTTGCACAAAGATTTTACGAACATGCTGCAACACACAAATACAAGTACTGGACAATAAATATATCGGAGACGTTTACATGGAAAACGGTAAAGCGACAGGGTCCTGAGAAAACGCCTCTGGCACTGGGGCACACTCCTCTTCTATCGGGGGAAGCGGGTTGACCAGACGATGAATGCGCCCTTCTTGGTCAGGCCTCAGTGGTCTTCCAATGGCGATTCGAGGATTTAAATCAGCGAGGCTCTGGAGATAACCCATTACCCGCTGAGTTAAACGCTCTTGGGCGATGACGTACTGGGCAAGGTTGGCCAGTACTGGATCTCTCTCAATGCGCCCACCGGGGAAAGATGCAACTTCTCCGGGTGCTGCACGGCTCGGAAAATAATAGTATCCTCGCTCGCTGGCATAGGGTACTGCGAATCGAAGACGAGCGATCGCCTCGTACGCAGCAGCTTCTATGGCCATCTGTGGAGTCGGCATGGATTTCCCCACGAAGGAGACTTCCGTGGGATCTTGGTTTGGGTAGGCGGGAGGGATGTGCACCACTGCTCAATATTTCGAGGTGGATGGAGTGATCCTCGATTTGAGCAACTCGTACTGGGGTGGACGGGTGGCACTCATAGTACTGCAGGTAAAGTCCCACAGTAATTTGACAAAGCTGCCGGGGGTTGCGTCTGGGGTTCTCTGATAAATGCTGGGGGCCGACATGGCAAGGAATGGCTGTGGGTGCTGCGCACAAAGGTGAGGGGTGCTCGGCAAGGTCACGGAGTGGCCTTTATATAGCACCGGGGCTGGGGTATCTACCGGGGTGAAAGGCGACTGGCTGACGATCCTGTACTCGGGTCAAAGCCACAGATATACATATCACATAAAGGTGACGCATTACTGTGGGCGTTGACGGGGTTGGTCTAGGTAGCTGTGCCCGAAAAAATAAAAGTGCAACTGTACGCCAACGTACACATGCATAGCTACTACTCCAAAAATAAGAGCGCTCAAACAGAGAGCATGCAACAAAAGCGATACAAGGCCACACATTACAAAGCGTAGGGAAACTAAGGCTCGATATAACTTTGAGCGACTTAGTCTACTTCGTTAATGTCTAAGTGGGCTGGCCTTGCGGACGCCGATGCTTCTCCACGGTTCTCACCGTCGGGATTTGCTGGTTGAGGCTGAGGTGCTGCAGGGTCGGGGAGATGGTGATGACCATCCCGGGGGTTGTTGGCCCAAATCCCGTTGGAATGAGTTTCCAAAAGGCGACGAAGCGCTTCTGGGGTCACCAAAGTGCTCTGGTGGATGGCTGGAGCAGACCTTGGGGGATCGATCGGGTGTCCGAACAGCACGACTGGGTTGTCGGTGTCGGGCTCCGCTTCTCTCCTCGCCGGGGCTCGGCGAACCAGCTCTCCACGAGCTGCGATCAGATCCAGAGTGACCTGGTCGAACAGTTGCTCTAGTGCGCTTACATAGCGCACCAGATGCAGCAGCGCAGGATCCGTCTCGTGGTCTCCGTCGGCAACTTGGGGCGGCCTACCATACCCGTCACGACTGGGGTAGTAGTAGAACGAGCGACAGTTAACTCTGGGCGACAAGTGCCGGAGTTGAACTATAGCTTCTCGGGCTGCCAGTTGGATGGCTTGTGGCTCGAAGGGAGCTGTCCTCCCAGTGAACCTGTAGGGGCGTTCTGGCGACAGACCCCTACCGTAGATGTGCACAGTGGCCTAGTACTGACGGCTTTCACCGTACATGGGTCCTTGGTACACAACATACTCAGGGGGCTCCTCCAACGCATAGGCACGGCGGGTGAGGTTTGCGAGCACGGTCACAAAACCTCCAAGGTTGGTTGCTGTGGTCTCGTTGTGAACAATGGGGCCAGGCATCGTGGTTGGGTTTGGGGGAAAGAGGCTGTGCTGTGTCGTGGCTAGCGTGCCCTTTTTATAGGAAAAGGGGACGGAGTCTTCCTCCGCACGCTTGCGATAGAGACGGGTTGGATGTCGGTCACTGGCACGTGATCGACGGGCTAGGTTGATAGGTTGGGCACCGTCCGCTGAAAAGGACGTCGGGTCACTGTGGAGCTACCTTACGCGGGAAGCTTGACCGGGGTCAGGCTAAGGTCTGATGGTTTGGGATAACCTGGGTTTATTGACCTGGCTAAGATAGGATTAGCCAATGGTCAGCCTGGCTCTGATACCAAGTCTGTCACGACCGGATTTTGGGATATAAATTCCCAGAAAAACGGCCTTTGTGCTCACCAGCCCCGGGATTACTGTTAGCTGATGAGGCACCAACTTGATACAACAATTCCAAGCAAGGAACAAAAATATGTAGTACAAGACCATTTAGGCCTGGGAGTACAACACTTGGTTTCTAAGGGTTGAGGGCGGAAGCGGTTGGAAACATCTGCGTCTATGGGACTCCATTTCCCACAAGAACAGCTGACCAGGATAACTCCTATCTTCGCGAGGCTGCACACGTCAACAGCGTAGGTTCCGAGGGTGTCACCGCGATGCATACCTCCACGCAAGGCAATCTGGCCAAGACAATAGCCAGGGACAAGCCAGTGAGTACGTTTGAATGTACTCGCAAACATTAAGAACACGGGTATAATATATCAAACATGCTCCGGGTTTAATAGACGATCATACATCCGTCACGAAAATATACGAGAAACCATGATGCACGCATATGGATAAAAATATACCAAAATAAATTACTGGGTGCCAAACGAGTGTCTGAATGACTCCTCGAGCGGAAAAATGCAGAATAGTAATACTGGTGCCAAACGAGTGTCTGAATGACTCCTCGAGCGGTAATTGTAGGAATAATAATACTGGTGCCAAACGAGTGTCTGAATGACTCCTCGAGCGGAAAATGCAGAAATAATAATACGGGTGCCAAACGAGTGTCTGAATGACTCCTCGAGCGGAAAATGCAGAAATAATAATACGGGTGCCAAACGAGTGTCTGAATGACTCCTCGAGCGAAAAATGCAGAAACAATAATGCCGCAGTCGAGCGTCTGAGCGACACCACATAAAGGGCTTATAAAAGATAAATGAACAACAAGCATGCCGCAGTCAGGCATCTGAGCGACACCACAGAAAGGGCTTATACGAGAATAATCACAGTGAATATCCAGGAGGTAGAACCATCCCAGGGATACTCAATAAAAATGCATGATATACATGGTTAGTCCAAAACAATAAAGATCATAATCCAAAGGTGCCATAATCATAAACAAAATTTAGTACAGTCGTTTCTCCATCCGAAAACCGATAATTTACTCAAGCCGTATCTCCATCCGAATACCGTTACTACGATCCAGTTAACCGTGTCTCCATCTGAATACCGTCACAGAGCTCTAGCTAAATCGTTCTCCATCCGAATACCGTTACAGAGTTCTAGTTAAATCGTTCTCCATCCGAATACTGTTATCAAGATTTAACCCAGACTGTGGTCCTATACTCAAGAACATGACAATCCGACAGGATGTATCCTCTGCAGAGGGAGTACCATTTTCCACGAGTAACGGGATTACTCAGTCCCTCGGGACTAATTCCGTCTACGGTCTTTTGATTGAAAACACGCCTGACCTGCACACACCAGCTTAACTCACCAGTGCCTGGAATCACCCACGACACCTGCCAAGCAAAACTCTAAGTGGGGAGGCTACAACCTCGACGTAGCATGGGATCACAAAATTTATACCGCGCACAAACTGGGGAAGCTATCCCCTTCGGCTACAACCGAAAACACCCATGCCCCCGGACCGAATGACAGGCTTTAATCCGTGGCCACGGGACCTTCATCACGGCCTCTCTGTACGGTGTGTGCTTTGGAAAGGGGTTGACAACCTACTGAACCATACCCTGTCCCCTGCAGGGACAAGTGGTGGTACCGACAAAAGGAAGCTACTGAACAAGACCCGGTCTACAACCGACTCAGGTGATCCAAGTATCCACCAACAATATTACCACTAGTGAAATAAATCACCACTCCTCGAGCCTCACCATGCTATGCCGGGCATACCCGTCACAACGAGGGATTAGGGACAAGCTCGTGTCTACCCAAGACCATGACTTTCCCGCTTCCTACCGGTGTGCAAGAGAAGCTCACAAGGGCGATCCAAATCCTTAGGGTATCCATTGCTGGCCACAAACAACTCCAAAGTGCACTCATGCACGAGACTACATCGATACATAAACTGTCACTTATACTCCAAGACAAAAGGTGCTGTGATCGTATCCAAACACCACAACAAATATTATGCCAGAGTTCAGAAATGCTTGCCTTCAAGAGTATGCAAAGGATGCACTTATTGGAAGCTTTCCTTTTCCTCCAAAAATCCTATTTTGCAAAATACACAAATACAAATATTTCAAACACAGTACCAAAACCTGTCTCAAATATTTTTGAAACAAATCTTAAAATAAACTAGATGAAATTTGAGAGAGGTAGGAAAAAGAATCAACTCATTTGGAGTTTTATTTTAAAAGTTATAGCCAGTCAAAGTTTGGTCAAATCTGTTTTTAAATAAAACCAGAAAAAGGAAAACGTTTCAGCAGAAATACGCTTACGCAGCAGAGAGACGTACGCGGGGGTTTGCGCCTCCACTTAAACAGAGAGAGGGCGCTGCGCTGGTCGCTGACAGTGGGTCCAGAGGGCCCACTGGTCAGGTTTGACCGTTCCTTCCCTCCTTCTCTTCTCTTCTGCCCGACGGGAGCGGGGCTCCGGCAATCGCCGGCGACGGACGGCGGCTCCTCGAGGGCATCTGCGGGCGGGGCTGGAACGGCTAGACCGAGGCGGTCCTTTGGGTGGTTGAAGGGTCGTCGGAGGTGGAAGGAATCACCGGCGGCGAGCTCCGCGGCGGGGGAAAGCTACGGTGGTGAAGTGACTTAGGTGCTCCGGTGGTCTCTGACCGCAGTTGGGTAGCTGGGCAGCTCCGCAAGACTTCGGGGAAGTTTCTGGTGGCGCTGGATTGGCAAAAGGGTGGCCGGCGGCGACGAATCGCGCTGGGGCTTGGCGGCGGCCGAGCTGGCCGGAGTTGGGGGAAACGGTCCTCTCCGGTCGATCTACTGCGCGGGGAGCTCTACGGGGGAAGTCTGAAGTCACGTGAGTGCTCGGAGGGGCTCGGGGACCCTTTATATAGCGCTCGAGGCAGGTTCCCGCGGTGGCAGAGGATAGGATCGCCGGCGACAGCCGTTGCTGTAGGTGCAGGGCATCTTGGCGGCGACGAACGCGTTCCGACAGGCAGGAGGATAAGCACGACCTGTGCTCCGGGGCAGCTGGCGTGCTGGCGTGGTTTGGGCGGTGCCGAACATGGCAGAGGCCGCTGCCGACGCCGGCGTGCCTCCAAGGGCGCGGCCAGCGGCGCAGCCGGGCACCAGAGGGATCCTGGAGCAGGGGGCGGCTAGTGCGCAGCTCAGCGATGCAGAGGGAGCCAGGGTCGGGTCGCGTCGCGTGCGGCAGTGCGGCGTGTCGGCGTAGTGCGCGCGCGTGCAAAACGTGCGCTCTGGGCGCACCCAGAGCACGCACGGCACCTGTTCGACGCAATGCCAGCGCGCTCTAGAGCTCGAGGGTGGAGCTGGCACTGCACAGGATGGAGGTAGGGGTAGCAAAGCACTCAGTGGACAAGGTGGATAGGTCAGGGGTTCCAGTCCACAATGCAAACCAGAGAGCTTGCCAAAAGTGGCTGTGCACACTAGGTGTTCGACAGAATGCCAAGTGCACCTAGGCAACTCTTGGAGTAGCCAAAATCTCTAGACCAGTGTCTCTTTAGATGCAGGAGATGATGGTGGGATTAGTTTGGCAAAAACAGAAAGTTGATAGTGCAAGTTTTGCAAAACTCCAGTTTTGGGCAGAAAGAAAAGGGGTTTAGAACATGCACTTCAAAACCTCCAATGAGCCCAATCTCCTGGACTTAAGAGTTTGGTAGAGAGGGCTACAAGTAGGAAAAAGCTCAGGGTCACTAGAGCAAGGAAAAATATGGTTGCAGTACAAATCACCAATTTGGACCAGAAAGCAAAAGAGGTTGATCCACTCAAATTTTCCAAAGAACATCATTGGGTTTTTGCTTGAAGATGAATTGTATGCATCCACTGTCATCTCCAAACACTTGGAAGAATTTTTGAAGAAATATTTAAATGGGTTGCAGTGCAAAAGTGCCTACTGGACCAGATTGGAAAAGTTGGTGTAGAGCTCAAAATCTCCAATGGCCAGAAGGTATCTTTGCATAAAAGTGATGTGGAAACATCACATGACATCCCCAAATTTTGGTGGAAATTTTAAAAGCATTTATCAAATAGTTGCAGTGCAAAAAGGGGCTCCAAATGCAAAAGGAAATCATTTTAAAGAAAGAAAGCTTTTTGAATAAATAAATCTTGCAACATTTAAATCCACTGATAAATAAAGTTTTTATTATGGAGAGAAATCAAGTCCAACAATACCCTTGAAGTTTTCTCCCACTAGAGACAAAAATCCAAAATCACAAAAGGTAAAACTTGACAAATTGGAAAAGTTTTATTTCCTGGCAAAATTTTAATAAACAAAATAAGGCCAAAAATTTTGGGGTGTCACAAGATATTAATGTTTTGAGTGGAAAAATGGATGAACTTATGAAATTGTTTGCTAATAAGAGTGTTTATTCTGATCCTAATGATATGTATTTGTCTACTTTGATTGAGAATAACAATTAATCTATGGATGTGAATTTTGTTGGTAGGAACAATTTTGGTAACAATGCGTATAGAGAAACTTTAATTCTAGGCTGTTCCCTCGTAATTCCTCTAACAATTATGGTAATTCCTACAACAACTCTTATGGAAATTTTAATAAGATGCCCTCTGATTTTGAGACTAGTGTTAAAGAATTTATGATTTCGCAAAAGAATTTCAATGCCTTTCTTGAAGAAAAATTGTCTAAGATTTCTCTTGATGTTGATTCTTTGAAACTTAGATCTATTCCACCTAAGCATGATATCAATGAGTCTCTCAAATCTATGAGAATTTCCATTGATGAGTGCAAATAAAGAACCGCTAGGATGCATGCTAAAATAAATTGCTTTGTAAAAGCGTGTTCTTCTAGTTTTCATGATAATAAGGATGAAGATCTAAAAGTGATTGATGTGTCTCCTATTAAATCTTTTTTTTCCAATATGAATCTTGATAAAGATGGGACTATTGATGAGTCAACTATAGTTAAAAGGCATCCCAATGATTCGGAGTTTTTAGATCTTGATGCGAAAATTGGTAAAAGTGGGATTGAAGAGGTCAAAACTTTACATAGCAATGAACCGACTATTTTGGATTTCAATGAATTTAATTATGATAATTGCTCTTTGATAGATTGTAGCTCCGTGTTGCAGTCCGTGTTAAATTCTCCTCATGCTTATGATCAAAATAAAGCTTTTACTAAACATATCGTTGATGCTTTAATGCAATCCTATGAAGAAAAGCTTGAATTAGAAGTTTCTATCATGAATGCTATGCTTTGTGTGATTTGGGTGCTAGTATTTTCACGATTCCAGAAAATTTATGATGAGTGGGAACCTACTATTAAAATTAAAATTAAAGATCATGAATGCTATGCTTTGTGTGATTTGGGTGCTAGTATTTCCATGATTCCAGAAACTTTGTGTTGGGTGCCTAGCTAGTGGCATTAAACGATAGCGCCTGTTGGGAGGCAACCCAATTTTATTTTTCTTTCTTGATTTTTGTTTCTGTTTAGTAATAAATAATTCATCTAGCTTCTGTTTAGATGTGGTTTTATGTTTTAAATTAGCGTTTGTGCCAAGTAGAACCTTTGGGAAGACTTGGGTGAAGTCTTTATGATCTTGCTGTGAAAAATAGAAACATTAGCACTCACGAGATTAGCAGCCATTTTTTTACTGGAAAGTGCTTTTAGGTTGATTATTTTTGAAGATGATTAATAGACAAATTCCTCACGTACAACAATTTATTTCAGAATTTTTGGAGTTACAGAAGTATATGTTTGATACCGATTACTACAGACTGTTCTGTTTTTGTCAGATTCTGTTTTTCGTCTGTTGTTTGCTTATTTTAATGAATCTATGGCTACTATCGTGGGGTATGAACCATAGAGAAGTTGGAATACAGTAGTTTTAACACCAATATAAATAAATAATGGGTTCATTACAGTACCTTAAGGTGGTGATTTGTTTTCTTATACTAACGGAGCTCATGAGATTTTCTGTTGAGTTTTGTGTTGTGAAGTTTTCAAGTTTTTGGGTACAGATTTCATGGATTTTGGAATAAGGAGTGGCAAGAGCCTAAGCTTGGGGATTCCCAAGGCACCCAGGATAAAATTCAAGGACAAAAAAAGCCTAAGTTTGGGGATGCCCCGGAAGGCATCCCCTCTTTCGTCTTCGTCCATCGGTAACTTTATTTGAGGCTATATTTTTATTCACCACATGATATGTGTTTTGCTTGGAGCGTCTGTTGGTGGGAACGACACCTATGGAATCATTGGGATCCCTTCTACGGTTGGCGGGTGCGAGGTTGTGCAAAGAGCAGGTCTGCTAGGAAGTACACGGATCGTTTACCCAGGTTCGGGCCGCGAAGATGCGTAATATCCTAGTCCTGCTTTGGTGGATGTATTTGAGTGTTCTTGTGTTCTTGAGCTAGCTACGGGGTGCAACTTGCCCAAAAGAGCCAAATCCCTCTCCTGGTCGCCTCGGGCCTCCTTTTATAGGCAAAAGGGGTTGCCACAGTGGCACACCGGAGGTGGAAAGGTCTACAGTCGATAATCCTATCCTCTGGGACCGTCGGACAAACGCATTTAATGCGCTGCCGACATGCCCCCCTTGCTTTACCGGGGACGGCAAGGAAGCACGTCCCAGCTGTCGCCGCCTCGCCTGGCCTCGACACGCATTCGAGTAGATGAGGCGTCATGGCGCCACGTTGGCCGGTTGCTGGGCTGGCGCGGTGGTGGAGCCTTCACGAAGACCTGCATGCCACCACGCAGGTGCTTGCTGAGTTGGTTGTGGAGGCTGCTCGTCGCCACGCAGGTGCCTGCTCAGCTGGTCGAGCTGGCAGCTGCATGGATGGCGGTGGAGTTATGGCAGACGCGGGCCCTCCTGCCATCCTGTAAGTGTCTCCGGCAAGGGCCTTGCCAGGGCCCCTGCAAGGGTCTTGCCACGGTTCCATGGTCTTCCCCCGCAAGTATCTTGTCGGGGGTCTCGTGGATTTCCTCGGCTAGGATCACGCCGAGGATCGCCATCTTCTGGTCCTCATCTGATCTCATATGCTTATGATCTTGACGAAGATCTGCATGCCACCACAGAGGTGCCTCCCGAGCCTTAGTTCTAATGTGGTTAGTTTGTGGTGTTGGAACCCGTGGGCTCAAGGGTGGCTTGCTCTGCTGGCATCGGGCAAGTTGCCCCGGCAAGGCGCTTGCCGGGGCTGTGGAGGCTGCCTCGGCAAGGGTCTTGCCGAGGGAGTCCACCTTGCCCTCTTGCTCTTCTGCGTTCTCTGGTCTTGGCGTTGCCTCTGGTCGCCCTGTGCCTTTGGCTCACCTCCTCTGACTACCCGTGCACAAGTAAAGGGGTAAAAAAGGAGTGCCCCTACTTTTGTACACCGACAGGAGCCCCCAGGCTTGGGCCACACATAGGCGCGACACGTTGTTGGGCCAAGCCCAGAACAGTGTGCGGGCAGGCGGGGCGGGATCTTTACTGCGGTAACTTCTCGTCCGCTGTGCTTCTTCACGACCCGCGTTGAACGCGCGACGTGGAGGGTCGTGCGTGACATGGGGGGCATGCGTGGGGCGGTTTCCGCACGCATGCGTCACATCGCAGTTAATGGGAAAAGAGGCGGCCCGTGCCTTCCCCGTAAAAAGGAATAACCGCGGGCGCGCTGCTCATTTAGCCTATGTGCTTTCCCCAATCTCAGAACTGCCGTCCCCTTCTTCCTCCCTCTCCCGGCACCGGGATGCTCTCTTGGTGCCTTCTGCTCCTCGCACCTCGCCTAGGCGCTCTTTTCGCCCTCCCGCTATCTTGTTCCACCTTCTGAGGAGAGGGACAAGAAAGGGATCACAGGCATCTTATCTCTTCTTAGTTTGTAAGCCTGTGGGCAATTTTTAGATTTAAAACTTGTAATCCCCTTGCTCATGTTTTTCATTCCGCATGAACTGTACCTGGATGGCAATTTTTTAATGAAAAAGGGTGCTTGACGGGTTCTTTGTTCGTGGGCGAGGCCCACGCCAAGGAGTAAATCCTTGTTATTTTTCACGATAAACATTGTCACCCGGCAACAGGCCTTGCCGTCCCCTTACTTCATCCTACCATTCTCACGCTCTTGGCGGAGGCAAGGGCGAAGTAGAGTGAGGCCCCTCGTTTGTTTCCTTGCCAATGCGACTACGACCCGGTTCCGACCCAGGGACTTGGGTACAGGAAAGAGGGGGAGCACGGTGGCCTAGGAGGAAAACGAGGATTCATACACCCCAACTTCATACGGAAACGCACGGCAGAGGATGAAAGACTTATCTGAATCTGCAGCCCCCGGCAGCCTTGGCTTGCCGTGGTTGGATTCTTGTATCTGCAGCCCCCGGCAACCTTGGCTTGCCGAGGCCAGAGCACCGCCTCGTTCTCTTTCTTCCAAACAGCCCAGCAGGAGCGTCTGTGTACCATGTGAACCAAAGAGGATGGAAAGGAACAGAGCAACGCAGACTCGACCTCTATGCTAGGGGTTAGTCGCCGCTAAGCACTATCAACCCTAACCGAGGGAGAGACTCAACCTAGCATGCATGCTATAACTTAGGGCGCCGTGCGCTTCATTTATTTATGCTCAGGGTCTGCGCCTGGCTTTGTATAGAGGGTTACATGCCTTGTCGGCAAGGCTTGTACAGAAGGTGGTTTGCCGGGGGGCTGGCAACCGCGCCGTATGGGTAAAACTTGCAAAGATGTTCAATGTTCCAGGAGTTGCTCACTGGAATGGCATCTTTGGTCTCCAGGCGGACTGCGCCAGGCCTGGTGACTCGTATTACCCGATAAGGGCCTTCCCACTTTTGGAGTGTTGCGTCATCTTGCCGCAATTGCTCTTGCTCAAGCTCGTCATAAGCGAGCACTCGAGGTGACCCGTATGTGAGTTCCGTGGGGAGAACTGCTTCTGCCCCGTATACCAGGGCAAAGGGTGTCTGGCCGGTGGCTCGATTTGGCGTCGTTCTGATCGACCAAACAACCACCGGCAACTCATCAATCCAGCGCCTTCCACTCTTGTGCAGCTTGTCAAAAGTCTTTGTTCTCAGACCTCGCAGAACTTCGGCATTTGCCCTCTCCGCCTGGCCGTTGCTCCGCGGGTGTGCCACGGAAGCGAAACAGACCTTGGCGCCGAGGTCTTGGATGTATTGCATGAAGATGTGGCTTGTGAACTGCATGTCGTTGTCGGTGATGACCCTGTTTCACACACTAAAACGACAGACTAGGACTTTGAAGAACTTGACAGCTGACTGTGCAGGAACCTTCCTCACTGCCTCCACCTCTGGCCACTTTGTGAACTTGTCGATCGCAACGTACAAGTACTCAAAGCCCCCGACGGCGCGAGGGAAAGGGCCCAGTATGTCGAGCCCCCAGACCGAAAACGGCTAGGAGAGAGGGATTGTTTGAAGGGCTTGAGCTGGTTGATGAAGCTTCTTCGAATGGAACTGGCACGCTTCACACCTGGTTACTAGTGCCGTCGCATCCTGGAGGGTAGTGGGCCAGAAGAAGCCTTGCCGGAGTGCCTTGCCGGCAAGGGCCCTCGACCCTATGTGGGAGCCACATATGCCTCCGTGTATCTCTGCCAACGGCTCCAGTCCTTCCTCCCGGGGGATGCACTTCAATTTCACACCGTTCGGTTTTTTCTGTACAGGACGTCGTCGACGAACTGGTACAAGGCAGACCGACGGGCTACTCTTTCCGATTCTTCCTGCTCCTCAGGAAGTTCCCCTGTCTGGAGGAAACAGACGGTATGTTGTGCCCATGCCGGAGCCTGGGGCTCGACGACAAGGACCAAAGGCATTTCTTGTGCCATGGGTGTCGGGTGGTAGGTGTGACATATGCCAACGGGTGGCTTATCAGTGTGGGAGCCAGTAAGACATTGCCGGTGCTTGGAAACGGGATAAGGCGAAGACATGCACGCCGACGGATCTTACCCAGGTCCGGGGCTCTCCGTGGAGATAACACCCCTAGTCCTGCTCTGCGGGGTCTCCGCATGATCAATAGATCAATACAAGTAGCTACAAGTGCTCCTTGAGCTGTTTGGCTAGGGGAAGAAGAAGGGCAAGGCTAGCTCTCCTTATCTCTCTATGTGGTGTGTGAAACTCTAACAGATCAACCCTTTGCATGGGTGTCCCGGGGGGTTTATATAGGCCTACCCCCCAGGGTTACAATGGTAATCCGGCTGGGCGCGGGTCCCAGCCCTCAGTGTTTGTGCTCGCCGGCTTCTCCGCCGACTGGTGGGTCCCGCTGGCTGCCGGCCCCACGGCTTGGGGGCCTTGTCGGCGGCTGGTTACTATCGCCTCGCCTCTGATGATGATGGCTTTGTCGAGGTAAGCGTGGCTACAGTGCCACCATCTTGCGGGCTCTCACTGTAGCCTCACCTCGTCTTGTCTCCTTAATTAGGCACATGTTTCGAGGGAGGGAGGTAGCCGGCTATTGGGAGCCGGCTACGCCCCCGGCCGACTAGGGGAGGCCGGGCCGCCTTCGAGCGTCTCTCTGGCTAAAGGGGCTCGCCGATCACGGGCAGTACTGGCGCCTGTCGTGGGTGACATGGAGGTCAACATGGCTACAGTGCCACGTCGGACGGGAGATGGCTGACCCGTACGACGCCCTATGGCCATGCCTGTTCCGGGATTCGGGGGTAGTGGGCTGTACTACGGCCACGCCCCATCTTATCACCGTTATGTGGATGCAGTCTTGGTGGGTGCAGTCTTGGTGGGTGCAATCTTGGCCGGCTTCTGGGAGTCGGCTTTCTTCACGGCCGGCTTCTGGGAGTCGGTCCTCTTGGGGTCGGCTTCCTGGAGTCGGCCATCTCGTAGCTTTCTTTGGGAAGGTTTCTGAGGCCGGGTCGCCTTCTGGTAGTCGGCCCTGGGGATAGCCGGCCAGGGGAAGGCGGCCCTATGCTCAGGATGCTTGAAGGCTTGAATGGCCTGATAATTTTTCGAAGAGCCAGGGGGAGTCGGTTAGGCTACCCGTGGCCATTTACTCCGACAGTAGTCCCCGAAGCTGGTTGGGCTTCGAGGCTGAGAGGAGGTCGAGAAGCTCGGTCAGCTTCTTATCTTGACGAGCCAGCAGCTGGGAGCTGGCTTCGGTTGGGCGCGCCGTCTTGGCGAAATTTCTAAAGTCGGAAGGCGGGAGTCTGTTGGCGCGTGCGCCGGGCTGCGGGCCGCCCGCGAACCACGTGGCATCCTCCGGCTGAAAAAAGCCTGGCAACCCACGCGCACGACAGGACGTCGCCGCAGGCCGGGGGCCCACCACTCCTACGCCTAGGCCCAGGCGCTGATTCTCTGTGGCCCAAAGCTGTCCGCACGTCTTCCGGCGGCGGTTTCCGCACGCCGTTAGGGCGCAATAATCGTGGGACGTGGGGGAGGGGGCGCAGTTAATCCCACGTTCCTCCCCACGCCTCGCCTCCTCGGCTTCGACGCACGAGGCTATAAGTAGGGGAGGAGGGGAAGCGGCAGACGCTCGCATGCTCCTCTCCTCTCCGCCATCTTCTTCCTTCTCCTTTTCATCGCAGCAGCGTCTCGGTGCCGCATCGTCCCACCAAACTTCGCACCACCCCGCAGCTTCGCCGCCGCGGGGCCGTGCTCTCTCCGCTGCCGCACCCTTTCTCACCAGCTTCTCGCCATCATGCAGTACGGCGGGGACTGGGACGGCTCCAACGTCCATATGGACCACATCGACTTCCTCCGCAAGATGCGGCGGTTTCCCGGCAAGGACCAGGTGCGGGTCCGTCTCGCGCCGGAGAAGGAGATCACGCCGGCGCCGGAGGAAGGCGAGCGGGTAATCTTCCACTCGCACTTCATGCGCGGCCTCGGCCTGCCGGCGAGCGCCTTCTTCCGCTCCTTTCTTGAGTTCTATCAACTCCAGCCGCACCACCTCACCCCGAACACGGTGGTGCTGCTGTCTGCCTTCGTCACTCTGTGCGAGGGCTTTCTTGGCGTTCTCCCCACCCTCGAGCTCTGGGGGGAATTCTTTCAAACCAAGCTCGGCACCCGCATGCAGGGCATGCCGGCTCAGAGCGGCGCCTTCATCGCGATGCGGAGCCCGGCAGCCGACAACCCCTTCCCCGTCATCATGCTGATCCAGTCGGTGAAGCGCTGGCAAAAGTCGTACTTCTACATGAAGAACGTCACCCCGCAAGGCGACTACGTCAACCTGCCGGCTTACGTAGCCGGCCCGCCGGCTGGGAGGCGGCCCCAGTGATCCTATCGGGCCATGACGCTGTCGCCAGCTGGAGCCGCGGCCGTCGCCCGACTCCAGGTGATGATCCAGTCGGAGGGCCTGACTGGGTCCGACTTGCTGGCGGCCTTCGTTGCGCGCCGGGTGCTTCCGCTTCAAAGCCGCCCTCAGCTGATCTGTCAGATGAGCGGCCAACTCAATCCGAGTCGGATGTGCACCAAGGATATGCCTCACGACGAGGTGGCCCATATGGTGAATTACCTTGCGAACTGCAAGCTCTCCGCAGAGTGGCGGTTTGGCAAGGAGCCGTACTCCCGTGCTCATCCCCCGCCTACGGTATGCTCTCTTTATCCTTTCTTCTCTTAGTTTTGTCGTCGAGTTTTTCTTGGCCGACTCTGACCAGTCGGCACGTCTTGGTAGAGCCCTCTCCTTTGACCTGCAGCCGGGTCAGGGGCGGATCGCCGATTTCTCCCCGACCGGGCGGAGCATGACTTGGAGGACCACGACTTGGGGGCGGCCGCCATGGACGACAACACTGAGGCGGGAGGCGGCGAAGCCGGCGGCGAAGCAGGCGGCTCCGGGCTTGGAGCCAGCTTCGACGACTGGCCGGATGACGACGAGGCGGAAATCGTCCCACGCCGCCAGCCGGCGTCCAGCCATGGCGCGGGTTCCTCCGCCGCGCCGCCTGCTCGGGGCGGCAGGCAGAAGCGCCGGGCTGCGTCGGACTTGTTTGGCAGTCGGCCGAAGAAGCCCAAGGGCGGGGCGGCGGCGACCAGGCGGGATGAGGCGGCCGCGAAGGCGGCCCGCTTCCGCAAGGTGGTGAAGCAGCCGCAGACGGTGTTAGCGTAAGTGTATATTCTTTTGCATACTCTTTCATCTTTTCTTGTTGATTTTTGAATCCTTGTCTTTTCTCAAAAATCAGGGCTCCGCTTTCTCTTGAGTGGGTTGCTGCCGTCTCCGTGGTTGGATCCCCGGGAGGTTCCGGGAGCACCCACCGTATGGACCCCCGCGCCGAGCTTCAGGCGGCGACGGAGCGAAATGCGCGGGAGGAGCGAGAGGAGCGGGAGGGGGAGGAGCTGAGGGCGGATGCCGCCAAGGCGGCACAGGAGAAGGAGGAGTCGGCGAAGGCGCATGTCGACACGGAGGCCAAGGCCAAGGTGGAGGCTGCGGCCGCGGCAACAGCGGAGGGGGCCTTGCTTGTCACCCCTCTGCGTATCGCGGCGCCCGAGGTCCCGGAGCCCTCGCCGGAGGAAGCCGGCGGCGACCTGCCGGGGTTGGAGAGGGAGGACGACGTCGTCGTCCCGGAGAGGGAGGCGGCACCGTCCTCGCCGACTGGGGCGGCCCAAGGCAGCCGGCCTAATGTGCCACCTGCGCAATCGGCTGGGGCGAGCCGGCTGCGAGGACGGACCTGGTGGTCCAGTCGGCGTCGCGCCAGCGCGCGGGGAAGGCCACTTCGGCTCCAGACCCGCAGAAGGCCGCGGGCTCCAGCTCGTCGGCCCAGGACATGGAGGCGGCCAGCGCCAGCTCGGGGTGGACGCCGGGTGGAGGGACGGCCGTGGTGAATTTAGCGGCGCAAGAAGTCCGGAACCAGCTTCAGTCCCAGGCCGCAGTGCTGAGGCAATACAATGACGAGTTCCTCGCAACACGGGCGGCTATTCAGGTAAGTCTTCCCGTTTTTGCTTTTCGATCTTGGTTTCTTCCGTGGGGGCGCGTCAGCGCACCCACTGGGTGTAGTCCCCGAGTTCTGAGTCGGCTGCTGAGCAGACGGCTTGGAACTTCTTAGCGGGCTTTGTTTGCTATCTTGTTCTCATTCGCTTTTCCGTCTGTCTTGCAGGACTACCACAACCTCCGCACGGCTGCCTTCAACTCCCAGGCTCGGGAGCTGACCCAGAAGAATGCTGATCTATCTAAGAGCCGGGGTAAGTGCTTCATCTTTTATCTCATGTGGGGGCACGTCAGCGCACCCACTGGGTGTAGTCCCCGAGATTCAGGCTGACTGCTGAGCAGTCGGGTCGGATCTTTCTTGATGACTTCTTTCTTATTGCTTCTTTCTTCTCTGCCATGTCTGCAGCGGCCAACGCCAAACTGAGGGAGCAGCTGGGTGGGACTCAGGCCGCCCTTCGCGCTAAGGAAGCCGAGTTTGACGCCTTGGCCCAGGAGCGTGACCGCCTGGCCAAGAAGCTAGCCGACCAGGAGGAGAGCCACAAGGCGGCCCTGAAGGCGGTGCAGGACAGCGAGGCCGCCCTCCAAGCCGAATATGAGACGGAGGCGGCGAGCTGGGCCGAGACGAGGCAGTTGTTGATCAACGGCTACGGCCAGATCGAAGACTTGGTTGACGTTAGGCCGCCCTCTTCTTTTTTTTGACTGGGAACTGTAGGGGAAACCCCCACAACATATCATCACTTTATTGAGTAAAAGAGTTACAGTACAAGTACAAAGGAGGATTACAAGAGGTAATCAAAGTAACTAGGGGAAGAAGGAGAAAAAACAAGTTAAAAGGTACAAGTTAAAAAGATACAAATTATTGGCCTCAAGGTGGCAGAAATGAAATCCAGCGAAGAAGATCATCTTTGAAGGCAGCTTTCACTCTATATTGCATTAAAGTGATGTCACGGATGAAAGCAGTTCTCCATCTATTAAATCTAGCCCTCTCATGCCTGAAGACCTTAGCATTCCTGATGATCCAGATATTCCATCAAGCAATGAACACCACTTCAGTGAAGAAGGGCTTCCTAAAACTCCTGCTAGCATTCAGAGCCAGATGAGCCATGGAGTCACCAGAAGCCCAATCAATTTGCAGATAGTTCCAAACTCTGACACTAAAGTTGCAATTGAAAAACAGATGATCCCTGGTTTCCCTAGTCTGCAAAGGACAAAGAACACAGTTTACTCCATCCTCCAAATGCCAGTGTCTCCTATCCACCATGTCCTTGGTGTTCAACCTGTCCATAATAAGCATCCAAGCAAAAACTTTGATTTTCATTGTACAAGAGGACTTCCAGATCCAAGCAGTCAAAGGGTTGAAAGATGCTGAAGCAAAAGTGTGAGAGTAAAACAACTTTGGTGAGTATCCCTTTGCAGTGCCCTTCCAAAACCAAATATCCTTGGACCCGGGTGTTCTATTAAGGCCACCCAACATGGACTGGAGAATATTCAGATCATCGAAAGCCTGGCTGGACAAAGGAAGGTGGAAGTGCTGGAAAATGTCCTGAGAGTCCAAGAACTCAAGAATAGTGATCCAGGGGTCCTTAACATAGGAATAGAGCCTGGGAAATCTAAGTTGGAGGGTAGACACCTGACCATCCAATTGCAAATTATCTGACCACATAAGAGCAGTGTCCCCTGCATTAATCTGAACCCAAGCACACTCCCTAAAATGATGCATGACCTTGCAAATATCCTTCCACCAGAAAGATCCACAATCAGAAGTTCCCTGGGGGACCCTATTATGATAGTAAGAATCCCAAATCAAAGAAACCCAAGGGACCTCCTTTTTATTAAGGAAGTTATTCACATGTTTGATCAAAAGAGCAACGTTCTGAGAGCCAAGGTTGAGAATACCAAGACCTCCCCTATTTTTTGGCCTGCATATAAGGTCCCACGCAGCTAGGGATGGGGCAGGCTGACCTCTATTCCTCCTCCAGAGGCATTGTCTCTGGATTCTCTCCAATTGCTTAAGGATTCCAGCTGGGACAGCCAAACTGCACAGAAAGAAAATTGGCATAGATGACAGAGCAGAGTTAAGAAGCTGTAGCCTTTCCCCCTGATTCAAAAAGGATGAGCTGGCTGTCATTCTCCTCTCCATGCAATCAACTAATGGCATAAAATCCACCATTTTGGGCCTAGTAGTACCCACTGGCAACCGAAGATTAGTAAAAGGCATTTTCCCAATCTGGCAGCCAAAAGCAGAAGCTAATTCAGTCAAGGCAACAGTGTCCACATTGATGGGAATAATGAAGGATTTATGATGGTTCACATCCAGACCAGTGGACACAGAAAAGACCCTGAGCATTTCCTTGAGAGCTATGAGATGGTCCTTGTCCACAGGCAAGATGATAAGAGTGTCATCAGCATAATGAATCACAGGGTAATCCTGATCATGACAAGGAATTGGTAACTGAAGAATGCCCCTTCTGAACATGTCATTAATTACAGTCTGCAGGAGATCAGCAGCTAGGACAAAAAGGAGGGGAGAGACTGGGTCACCCTGTCTGACACCCTTTTTGCACCTGAACTTCCTACGAGGGACTCCATTTAGCAAAACTGATGAGGTACCTGTGGATAGAAGTTGCTTCATCCAGAGGATCCACTTGTCATTAAAGCCCTTATATTTCAAAATTTGCACAATGGCCTCATGCTCAAGGGAGTCAAAAGCCTTTTCAAAATTCAACTTTAGAATCACAATAGGTCTCTTGGATTGATGGCATTGGTGCAAATATTCAAAGGTCCATCCAATACAATCTTGAATTGTTCTAGTTTTAATGAAACCATATTGGTTCTTGTGAACACACTGCATAATCACCTCCTGAAACCTATTGGCAACCATCTTAGACAAGAACTTAAGACCCATTCCAGTTAAGGAGATAGGTCTGAAGTCACCCACCTCCTCAGGGGAGGGCTTCTTAGGCACCCGAGTTATGTAGGAGTCATTGATATTTTCCAGATTAGCAGTACCCTCAAAGAAAGCCTGGGCCAGTTCATAAAAATCATGTGAAATAATGTGCCAGCACCTTTTGAAGAAAAGACCATTAAAACCATCTGGACCTGGAGCTTTATCAACTGGCATATGCTTGACAATCATGTCCATTTCCTCCTTCTCAAAAGGCTTAGTGAGAGTATCCAATCCCACAACTGGTTCAATGAGGGAAGAAAGATCAAAACCCATATTAATTCCCCTGGAAGAACCCATTCTGTTCTTAAAACAATTCCAGATAATACCCTCCATTTGTGAATGATCTGTCACCACTGTACCATCAGACAATTTTAGGCTAGCAATAGAATTCCTTCGATACCTCTCTGTGGCCATAGCATGAAAGAACTTGGTGTTCTCACCACCCACTTTTATGTATCTGATAGTACATCTTTTCTTCCAATAGAGACATTGAAGGTGAAGTAATTTCTCAACATGGGTTTTGACCACAATCCTGAAATTAGATTCATGCCTGTAGAGAGGTCTATATTCCTCAAGCTCATCCAAGAGCAAGATAACACTATTATTTACAAATTAGAGTTTTCAGCTTGGAGATGTTCTTCTGCCATCTCTTTAGACACATCCTCAAGGACATAAATTTGTCAGCTATCCTGGCAGTAATATGGCCCTTTCTGGAGCGTTTTTGCCATGCGGAATCAACACAGTCCATAAAACCCTCCAACTCCAACCAATAATTCTCAAACCTAAAGATGTTAGACTTGGGAATAGAAGTTTTAATTGTAACCATACATGGCACATGGTCAGAAGCAGTTCTGGCAAGAGGTATCACTTCAGTCATGGGATAATCAGATATCCAATCGACAGAAGTAAAGAACCAGTCAAGCTGCTCAAGGAGGGGAGAATCCTGCATATTGGACCAAGTGTAATACCTGCCTTTGATGGGCAATTCCAAAAGGCCGAGGTGTCCAATAATCTCATTAAAGATGAACATGTCATTCAAATCACCCCCAGGTAGATTTCTGTTATCCATAGAACGTAAGAAATTAAAATCCCCCAGTAACAGCCAATTCTCATCCACAGGAATGTTCAGGTGATATAGCCAGGATACAAAATTGTCCCTAGCCTCCCCCTGACAAGGACCATAAACCACCACAAGAGTCCACCGCTCATTGTTTTGCCTGGAAACAAACTCGATCACCACTGCAAATTGTTGGACTTGCAATAAAGTCCCACCAAAAATAGACGAGTTCCAAACAACTAGAATTCCACCAGAGGCCCCCAAGGAAGGAGAAAAAGCAAAGCAGTCAAATCTCTTGGGGCAAAAACTTTTAAGCATTCTGGAATCGAATGAAGCACATTTCGTTTCTTGCAGACAAGCAATAGCACAGTGACTTTCGTCAATCTTTTGTCTAATAGCTCGTTGCCTAGCCTCAAAGTTTAAACCCCTGACGTTCCAGCACAGGACATTCCAGTTTCTACAGATATTATTCATAAAGGAATAACATAACCAAGTCTCCCATGCATATGACACACAGTGTCAGAGTAGGCCGCCCTCGTCCCTTGCTTGTCGCTTGCCGTTTGGTTCATTTTCTGACTTGGTATTTTTCTCTTCTTTCTCTTTCTTTCTTGCGTAGAGTACTTCCCTGGCTACTCTACTGCCGCCAACCAGGTCGTCGAGGCCCACCACGAGGCGCAAAGGCAGGCTGGCACCAAGATTGCGCCGAACGCTCGCCGGTCGCTGGAGGAACAGCTCTTGGCGATTCAAGCCCGCCTTCAGCCGGCTCACCGCATGCTCCGCCGGCTTCAGTGTGTTGGGGCGCAGGTGCTGGCCGCTCTCTGGCCCGGCGAGGTGATTCCCCGCACTCCCAGTCGGACTGCTGACTGGCTGGAGGTGGCGGCCGGCCGCTTCGAGGCCTGGAAGGCTTCTGCGGCTCGGTCAGGCGCCAGGCGGGCGCTGGAGTTCGTCAAGGCCTGGTATCCCGAGCTGAGTTTGGACCAGCTGGCCACCTAGCGGCAGGAGGCCAACACGGAGCTGGAGCCGGTGCGGCCGGCTAACATCCAGCGAGCCTCGGCGATCGCCGACTACACCGACACCAGCGCCTTTGCTCCTGAGGTGGACGACAACGGTGTTGCCCAGCCGGAGGAATGGTTCGGGCTGAACCCGGCAGATGGCGAGGACTCGGTAGAGGAGATCGACTCCAGCGACGAGGGCGAGGAGGAGGAGGAGGGTGAAGGCGCCGCGCCAGATGGTGGAGCAGCCGGTCAGCCTCAGCTTGACCGTGCCTCCAGCAACAAGGTGCGTGCGAGTGCACCGCCTGCAACGGGCGATGATCAAGCCGAGACTCGCCAGCCGGCCACTCCTCCAGCCAGCGCTGCCATCTCCACGACCAGCCCGGCTCCCCTGCTGCGCCCTTAGTCTAGTCTGATGCCTCTACTTTCCTGTTTTATTACTCTTGGAACAGGATTTTGTTAAGTTTGCACAGTTCCACCCATTGGGGGTGTATTCGAACTATATTGACTGCCGGCCTGTTGAAGGCCTTATGTGTAAATATAATCATGCATGCATTTGGCTTTCCCTTGTTCTTTGCTTTTCATCCTTCGGCTGTTTCCTTTGCCGCCCTCCCTTGGTTGCCACCTTCCCAGCCGGACAGCTGCTTTGCAGTCTGTGGCTGGAGAAGTGCTTGGCCGGTTGGGAGGGCAAGTACTCTAGATTTGTTGGATTGTAGCAAAGTGACTGGGAAGCCAGCCAACCGGCTGTTTTGACAGCCGGTAGGCGTGGTTGGAGGCCGGCTTGTGTTATATAAGTTCGTTAGTCCTTAGCCGTTTTTTGTGTGGGCATCCTTTCTGCCTTTGGCTCTTGCCAGTCGGACAGTCGGTTCTTCGTGCTGCGACTTACAACAAGAGAGGGCTCGGGTGCTGGCACACTACTTGTCTGGCTTCAGGTAGAACTTTTTAATATAACTTAAGGTGACAAGTCCCCGGGCCGACTAGTCGAACCCGGTGCCAGATAGAAAATCAAATGTAATAATACATTCATGGGTATGACACTCGTCATTCATAGATAAAGGAGGGCAGTCCCCGATTGCGCCTCGGGGGGGCCGTTGTCTCGTACTTAATACAAAAAGGTAGCATGATACATACTGCTTTTAACTGTAAAATCTTCTCACGAGGTTGGCGTTCCATGGTTGTTCCGACTCCTTGCCGGAATCATCCCTCTTGCGTGCTCTTGGCTTCTGTGCGTCGATCAGGTAGTAGGAGTCGTTGCCTAGGGCCTTGCTGACGACGAAAGGGCCTTCCCAAGGGGCCGAGAGCTTGTGCTGGCTGGCTGTTCGCTGGATCAGCCGGAGCACAAGATCGCCCTCTTGGAAGGATCTTGGCTTGACCTTCTGGTTGTGGTAACGGCGCAAACCTTGCTGGTAGATGGCGGACTGGCTGAGTGCTAACAGCCAGCCTTCTTCAGCAGGTCGACACCGTCTTCTCGCGCTTCCTTGGCCTCCGCCTCCGTGTACATGGTGACCCGAGGCGAGTCGAACTCGATGCCAGTTGGGATGACAGCCTCGGCACCATATACAAGGAAGAACGGAGTGAAGCCGGTTGACTTGTTTGGGGTAGTAAGCAGACTCCAGAGGACAGCCGGTAGCTCATCGAGCCAGCAGCCGACCGAACGCTCCAGTGGTACGACCAGTCGGGGCTTGATGCCGGAGAGGATGAGGCCGTTTGCTCGCTCGACCTAGCCGTTTGACTGCGGGTGGGCAATGGACGCTAAGTCTAGTCGGATGCCCTGTGTCGCGCAGAAACGTGCCAGTGCTCCCTTGGCAAAATTTGTGCCGTTGTCGGTGATGATGCTGTGTGGTACACCATACCGAGTAGTGATGTCTGCGATGAATGTCACGGCAGTCGGCCCGTTCAGCTTCTTGATCGGCTTCGCTTCAATCCACTTGGTAAATTTGTCCACGGCGACAAGCAGATGTGTCATGCCGCCGCGGGCTGTCTTGAATGGGCCCACCATGTCCAGCCCCCAAACGGCAAAGGGCCAGGTGAGGGGATGGTCTTGAGTGCAGAAGCAGACAGGTGTTGCTTGGAACTGAAGACTTGGCATCCTTTGCAGCATTTGACTAATTCCTTGGCATCTTCCAAAGCAGTCGGTGTCAGGACCGGATTTTCGGGGTATCAATTTCCCAAAAATGGTCCTTGTGCTCACCAGCCCTAGGATTAGTGTTAGCTGGTGAGGCACCAACTTGATACAGAAATTCCTAGCAAAATACAAAATATGTGGTACAAGACCATTCTGGCCTATGAGTACAACAAATGGTTTCTAGTGGTTGATGGCGGAAGCGGTTTGTGGTTCATCAGTGGCCATGGGACCCCATTTCCCATAGGAACAGCTGACCAGGATAACTCCTATCTTCGCGAGGCTGCTATCATCATTGCGTAGGTTCCGGGGCTGTCGTCGCAACGCTCCTCTCCACGCAAGAAATCTGGCCAAGACAATAGCCAAGGACAAGCTAGTGAGTACTTTGAATGTACTCGCAAACATTATGAACACAGGTATAATATAACAAATGATGATCATGCTCTGAAATATTCTATGATCACAACGTCAGCCACGAAATAAAAATCCATGATGCACGCAAGCAGGTTGTTCATATGAATATGCAATAAGGGAGCAGAAATAGAATGCACCGATCGGGTGTCTGAAGCGATGCCTCGAAAGGATAATAATATAAAGCATGCCTCAGTCGGGCGTCTGAGCGACACCACATAATGGGCTTATAAATAATTTAAAATAACAAGCGTGCCACAGTCGGCTGTCTGAGCGACACCGCATAAAGAGCTTATAAGTAATTTAAATAACAAGCATGCCACAGTCGGGCGTCTGAGCGACACCACATAAAGGGCTTATAAGTAATTTAAATAACAAGCATGCCACAGTCGGGCGTCTGAGCGACACCACATAAAGGGCTTATAAATAATTTAAAATAACAAGCGTGCCACAGTCGGGTGTCTGAGCGACACCGCATAAAGATCTTATAAGTAATTTAAATAACAAGCATGCCACAGTCGGGCGTCTGAGCGACACCACATAAAGGGCTTATAAGTAATTTAAATAACAAGCATGCCACAGTCGAGCGTCTGAGCGACACCACATAAAGGGCTTATAAGTAATTTAAATAACAAGCATGCCACAGTCGGGCGTCTGAGCGACACCACATAAAGGGCTTATAAGAGAATAATCGCAGTGAGTATCCAGGAGGTAGAACCGTCCTAGGGATACTCAATAATTCAAATAATGTAAATGGTTAGTCCACAATAATAATAATCATAATCCTCATGTGTCATAGGTCATAATCAATGTTCTGGTTTAGCAGTTTTTCCTCCGAAGACCGACACTTGACCCATCCCAGACTGTAGTCCTTAACCATGGACACGGCTATTCGAATAGATATAATCTCTGTAGAGGGTGTACTCTTTACCCACGAGTAACGGATTTCTTTAGTCCATCGGGACTAATTCCGTCTACGGCCTTTTAATTGAAAACACACCTAACCGCACACACCAGCCTAACTTACCGGTGTCGGGAATCACCCACGACACCCGTTAAGCGAAACTCTAAGTGGGGAGGCTACAACCTCGATTAGCATGGGATCACAAAATTTATACCGCGCGCAAACTAGGGGAGCTACCCCTTCCGCTCCAACCGAAAACACCCATGCCCCCGGACCAGGTGGCATGCCTACCGGGGGCCTCCGGTATCTTCCACCATGGCCTCTCTGTACGGTGTGTGCTAGGAAGGGGTTGACAACTTACTGAACCGTACCCTACCTGTGGCAGGGACAAGTGGTAGTACGAAACAAGTATGGGGGTTACTGGAACAAGACTCAATCTATGGTCGACTCAGGAGGTTTAAGTATTCCCTGCATGGTTAGCATAACAAATATGTTTCAACCAACAGACAAAATCACCACTCATCATACCTCACTATGCCGTACCGGACACAACCGTCTCGACGAAGACTGGAGACAAGCTCGTGTCTACCCAAGACAGAGACTTTCCCGGATTCCTTCCGGTAGGCATGAAAGGCATACGAGGGTGATTACTATCACAAGCATATCAAATTCCAACAACAAGGAAAATTCATTATGCACTCATGAGTATGATCATATCATCACATAAAATAACGAATACTTCGTGTTAAGGTGGTGTTGTAACCGTATCAAACAACACACATAATAATGCTTGCCTTCAAGAGTATGCAAGTGGGGTGCATTTTTTTGAAAGTTGCTTCCTTCAAAAATCCTATTTTGAGAAAATTCAAATTAACACATAGTTTCAAAACAGTACAAAAAAGTTGTTTGGCAAATTTTCAAATAAATATGAAAATAAACTAGACAGAATTGGAGAAACAACAGAAAAAGAATCAAGTCAATTGGACTTATATTTAAAAAGTTATAGCCAGTCAAAGTTTAGTCAAGATTCTGTTTTTAACAAAAATTAGAAAAAGAAAACGGTTCGGGGAGTAATACATTTTCGAACAGGAGGAAACGTACTCTGGGTTTTACGCTTCCACTAACGCCAGCGTGGGTCGTCGCTGGGTCACTGACAGTGGGTCCATCGGGCCCACTGGTCTGGTTTGACCAGTCGCCCGCGCCTTCTTTCTCTTCTGGCCGAGCAGAGGCGGAGCTCCGGCGATTGCCGCCGACGAACGGCGGCTCCCCACGGGATTCCGAGAGCAGGGATGGATCCGCTGGTCCAGGGCGGTCCTCCCAGTGGTTGATAGGCTGGCGGGGGTCGCCGGCGGCGAGCTCCGCGGCGGACGGTGGTTTCGGGAGCAATTGGGGGCTTGGGCGACGGTGGCTCCCGGTCGAGGCTGAGGTGTTGGGTGGCTCCGCACGGTCGAGGGGAGGAGAATGGGAGCACGGGGGGGTTAGAAGCCTCGGCCTTGGCCGGATTTTACCGCAACGTGGCGGCGGCCGAACCTGCCGGAGATGGGAGAGAGAATGGCCTCTGGCCAACTGGGGAGGAGGGGGGCTTCCTACTACTCGAACAAGGTTGCTGACGAGCCTAGGCGTGATTGGAAGGGCTATTTATAGCCCGGGGAGGTCGGTCCCCGCGGCTGCGGATAAGAACGCCGGTGAACCGCCGTTCTATTGCTAGCAGGGTGAAGTGGCGGCGACGGGCTCGCAGATAAGCTCGGGCTGTTCAGGGGCGAGTTGGCGCGCTGGAGTGGCTCGGGCGGGACCGTCCATGGCAGGAGCCTGCTGCGGACGCCGGCGTGCCGCCAAGGGAGCTCTGACAGCGGTGCTGTAGGGCGCCAAGAGGTGGCCAGGGCGGCTCTGCGATGAGGGAGGGGTCGGGGCGCGATGGCTATGGGTGGGAAGGGATCAGAACGGGCGCGGGGAGGCGGCAGTGAGACGCGACATGTTGGGCGCACACACGTGCAAAACGCGCGCTCTGGCTACGTCCAGAGCACGCACGCCAAGTGTTCGGCGAAATGCCAAGGCATGCCCGGAGGCTTGGATGAGGCTGGGGATTAACAGGTTTAGGTTAGAGGTGGCTAGGAGATTAGTGGACATGGCTGCTGGGTCAGGGGATCAAGTCCACAATGTAAACTAAAAACTATGCCCAAAACTGGCCATGCACATAAGGTGCTCGACAGAATGCCATGGGCATCTGGGCATCTCTTCTGGTGGCCAAAATCTCCAGATCAGAGTCTCTTTGGATGATAAAGAGGGTGGCAAGGTTAGTTTGGCAAGACCAGAAACTTGTTAGTGCAAGTTTTGCAAATTTTCAGTTCTGGACAGAAAATGAAAGGCATTATTGCATGGACCAAAAATACTCGAATGGGTCCAATCTCCTGGACTTAAGGGTTTGGTAGAGTTGTCTATAAGCAGGAGAAAAATCATGGGTAATAGGGCAAGATAAAATATGGTTGCAGTAGAAAATACCAAACTGGACCAGAGAGCAAAAGAGGATGATTTGCTCAAATTTTTCAAAGAACACCAATGGGTTTTTGCATAAAGTTGAATTATATGCATCTACTGACCTCTCCAAACACTTGGAAGAATTTTTAAAGAAATATTTAAATAGGTTGTAGTGCAAAATTACCAACTGGACCAGATTTGAAAATTTGGTGTAAAGCTCAAAATCTCCAATGACCAAAAGATATTTTTGCATAAAAGTGATGTGGAAACATCACATGACATCCCCAAATTTTGGTTGAAATCTTAAAGAAGTATTCGAAAGGGTTACAGTGCAAAAGAGGCTCCATAACTTATGAAAAATTATTTTTAGAAGAATAAAGCTCAGGAAAAATAATTGTGCAAATAAACCCGCTGATAAAAGAAATGTTTTCTTGAGAGGGTATACAAGTCCAATAATATTTTTGGAAGGTTTTCACTTGGGGTAAAAACTTCACAATATCAAAGAAAAGAGAGGTTCTGAAATCAAAAGATAAATACAGAAAAGAAAAATTTAATTCCTAGCAAAATTTTAATAAACATAATATGGTTAAATTTTTGGGGTGTTACGGTCGGCAAGAAGAAACCATGGCGGAAAGCTTTGGCGACAAGTGATCTTGAGGCTGCGTGGTGGCCGCATTCGCCTTGGTGGATATCCTTGAGGATTGCTATGCCCTTCTGTGGCTCGATGCAGCGCTGGAAGACACCAGTGATGCTATGCTTGACAAGTTCTCTGTTTATTATTGTGTATGCTCCAGCTCGGCGTTGCACTAGTCTTGCCGAGATCTCATCAGTCGGCAGCTCTTTGTTGACTAGGAAGTTGAGGATGGGCTGGGCCCATGATGGAGCTGTGACTTCTTCTATTGTCAGTACGGCCATTGTGAACCGGGTGGGTGGGTTGGGTGGTGGAGAGTTGGAGTCGGCCACCGCCTCTTGTGTCGCTGCAGTCCCTAGGCCGACTGCTGCAGTCCCCGGGCCGAGTTCTGAAGTCCCCGAGCCGGGTGCGACTACGGCAGTCCTCGGGCCGCTTGTCAAAGTCCCCGAGCCGCCTGTTGGGTTCCTCCAGTCGGATCCGACTACATCAGGGGCAGGCGGTACGAAGATAGAGTCTGATTCTGGAGACGGCTTGATAGACGGTTTGAGGAGGCGCTGGAGAGAGACACCGGTTGGTATAGCCTGTCGGGTGGAGCCGATCCGTGCCAGGGCATCTGCTTGGTCGTGTCGGCCGGTGGCACGTGGAGGAACTCGCACCCTTCAAAGTATCCATTGATCTGCTGGACGAGGAATCGATAGCTCGCCATGTTTGCGTCCTTGGCGTCCCAGTCGCCAGATGACTGCTGGACCACCAAGTCCGAGTCGCCATAACACAGGATCCGGCGTATGCCGAGTTCTTTGGCTAGCCGGAGCCTGTGTATGAGCGCCTCGTACTCAGCCACATTGTTGGAGGCGGCAAAATGGATTTGCAATGTGTATCTGAGCTTGTCGCCTTTGGGAGAGGTGAGGACGATGCCGGCTCCCAAGCCGGTGCACATCTTGGACCCGTCGAAGTGCATCCGCCAATGAGTGGAGTCGGGAGCCGGTGGTAGGTATTGGGTCTCGGCCCAGTCGACGAGGAAGTCGGCCAATGCTTAGGACTTGATGGCGGTGCGGGGCAGGTAGAAGATCGTGTAAGGAGCCAGCGCAATGGCCCACTTAGCCACCCGGCCGGATGCATCCCGGCTGCCTATGATCTCGGCAAGCGGGGCAGTGCATATGACCGTGATGGGATGCTCTTGAAAGTAGGGCTTCAGCTTCTTGGCGGCGAAGTACACTCCATAGCACATCTTCTGGTAGTGCGGGTAGTTTTGCTTTGAGGTGGATAGTACTTCGCTTAAGTAATATACCGGCCTCTGGACTAACTGGGCTCGGCCTTCTTCTGGGCGCTGGACCACGATGACTGTACTGACCACTCGGCTAGTCGCGGCAATGTAGAGGAGCATGGGCTCCTTCTCAGTCGGCGCCGCCAGGACAGGTGGAGTGGTCAGCATCTTCTTTAACTCATGGAAGGCTTGGTCTGCTTGGTCGTTCCACTCGAAGTGGGTGGATTTCTTCATGAGTCGGTACAGGGGGAGAGCCTTCTCTCTTAGCCGGCTGATGAAGCGGTTTAGGGAGGCCAGGCACCCGGTGAACTTTTGAATGTCTCGCAACTTGGTGGGAATCTCCATTCTCTCAATGGCCTTGATCTTCACAGGGTTGCACTCAATGCCGCGTTCGGAGACCAGAAAGCCTAGAAGCTAGCCGGCTGGTACTCCGAACACACATTTCTCGGGGTTGAGCTTGATCTGGAATCGGCGCAAGTTGGCAAATGTTTCTTTGAGGTCTTCCAGCAGGGTGCCGCGCTTCTTCGTCTTCACCACAATATCGTCTACGTAGACGTGGGCATTTCTGCCGAGTTGCTTGAGGAGGCATTTCTGCATGCAACGCTGAAAAGTGGCACCGGCATTCCTCAAGCCGAATGTCATAGTCAGGTAACAGAAAGCTCCGAATGGTGTGATGAAGGCGGTCTTCAGACGGTCAGCTGGGTCCAACTTGATCTGGTGGTATCCTGAGTAGGCATCCAAGAAACTCAACAGCTCGCATCCGGCTATGGAGTCTATCACTTGATCAATCCGTGGTAGGGCAATGGGATCTTTGGGGAAGGCTTTATTGAGGCTAGTGTAGTCTATACACATACACCATTTGTTGTTCTTCTTCAACACCAAGACCGGGTTGGCAAGCCACTCTGGGAAAAACACTTCCATAATGAAGCCGGCGGCCAGGAGCCGGGCTATCTCTTCTCCTCGATCCTTCTCTTCTCCTCCGACAGTCGGCGGAGAGGCTGCTTGACTGGTTTCGCGTCCATTCGCACGTGTAGCTTGTGCTCGGCGAAATCCTTCGGAACACCCGGCATGTCCTTTGGGGACCATGCAAAGATGTCTTGATTCTCACGGAGGAAGTCGACGAGCTCGCCTTCCTATTTACTGTCCAGGTTTGCACCAATGACAGCAAACCTCTCCGGGTTCTCCGGGTGCAGAGGTATCTTCTTCGTCTCCTTGGCCGGCTGGAAGGAGCCCTGAGCATCATATTCCTTGGGGTTGGGGCACAGGGCCGGCTGCTTGCCGGCCATGGCCACAACTCGCTCCAGCATCTTCTTCTCTTCTGCAACCACAAGGGACTCGGCCAGTCGGCTGTTGGCTGCAGCGCACTCGATGGACTTCTTGTAGTCGCCGGCTACAAGGATGACCCTTCGAGCTCGGCATCTTCATCTTGAGGTAGGCATAGTGGGGCACAGCCATGAACTTGGCCAGGGCAGGTCGGCCAAGCAAGGCGTCGTAAGGGCTCTCTAGGTCCACTACTTCAAACCAGATTGCTTCTCGGCGAAAGTGATCCTTGTCTCCGAAGAGAACATCCATCTTGATCTTGCCGATTGGGGAACAGGACAGGCCGGGTACGATGCCATGGAACACGGTCCGGCTTGGCATGAGCTGCTTCGCCTTGAGGTTCAACTTCTCCATGGTGTCGCGGTACAGTATGTTGATACTGCTTGCGCCATCAATCAGCACGCGGGAGAATCGGGCAGCTCGCCTCTCCGTCGCGAGGGTGACGCCCAACACCAATGCGTAGGAGCCAGGAGACGGCATCACCTCTGGGTGATCGACCCGGCTCCAGCTGATAGGCCTTTCTGACCAATGCATGAACTCGGGGTTGCTGGAGGCGACTGCGTTGACCTCTTGGTGCTGTCGGCGCCGGCTGCGCTGGTCCTCAACCTGGATCATGAAGACGACGTAGGCGGCGTGCTCTTCTGGGAACTCATCCTGAATGGCTCCGACTGCTGGTCGAGCAGCCGGCTGCTGAGGGGCTGGAGGCGGCGGGCCGGGAGGTGGAGGCGGCACCAACCCCTCGCCCTTGGAGATCCGTGTGAGCCAGTGGCACTTCCGGGTCGTGTGGTTGGACGGCTTCGCGCCACTGTGGAACTTGCAGGGGGCATCGAGAGTCTGCTCGTAGGAGAAGGCTGGCTGCCAAGCCTGCCTGCCGCCCTTCTTCTTGGGAGCGGGCCGCTCTTCATGCTGCTCGTCTTCGATAGTGGCCACCTGCCGACTGGTGGAAGGCAGCATAGGGGCCTTGCGCTTGTGGTCGTTCTGGTAGGGGCGTCGGTTGGAGTCGCCAGCCGGCGTCTTGGGAGCCGGAGCGAGCACCTTTCCAGAAGCGTCCACTCGGAGCTCGGTCTTCATCGAGGAGTCGGCTGTGGCGTACTTGTCTGCTATGACCAGCAGCTCGTCGAGGGTAGCCGGCTCATCGCAGAGGAGTCAGTGCTTGAGGAGGGTGCCCTCTCGGCACCCGGCGGTGAAGTATTCTATGGCTTGAACCTCGTGCACCCGCTCGCAGGAGTTGCGGAGCTCAGCCCACCGCGTGAGGTAGTCGCGAGTCGATTCGCTGGGCCCTTGGACGCATAAGGAGAGCTGGCGGGGCTTGGGTGGCCGCTTGTACGTGCTGGTGAAGTTGCGGACGAAGACTTCCGTGAAGTCCAGCCAGCTGTTGACGCTGTAGGGCTTGAGGCAGCTCAGCCAGGTGCGTGCCGTGCCTTGAAGCATGAGAGGGACGTACTTCACGGCTACGCGCCTGTTGCCGTTCGCTATGCTGACAGCGGTAGAGTAGTCGGTCAGCCAATCTTCCGGCTTAGCGGAGCCTTTGTACTTGGGCGTGTCTCTGGGGAGCGAGAACCCTTTGGGGAAAGGCTCGTCGCGGATGCGGGGGCCAAAGCAAGGCGGGCCAACATCGTCTTCTTCTAGCGCCAGGGATCGTGCTAGGCGGTCGATCCGGTGGCGGGCGTCGTTCTTGCCGACTCCTTCGTGGTGGCCTAGTCGGCCATCGAGAGTCGGAGCGTGACCGGCGGCGGGGTGGGATATCTCTCCCCACGAGGCGGGGGAGGAGGCGGATTGCCTTGGTGCTCCACCGCTCAGGGGCGGCCTTCTGCGTCGCGCTCAATGGTGATTCGAGTCCAGCTGCGGCTAGCAGCCTGCTCCTTGTCTTTCCTTGCGCGGGCGCCACTCGCAGTCGGCGACCGGCATGTCGCGGCGTGTTCTCGGCGTGGGGGAGGACTCTCAGCGCGGGCGCCGGCTTCATGCTGTTCTACGGCCGCGTCGATCAGCTGCTGGATGCGCCTTGTCATGTAGGGGAGCTCATCAGCCCCCAGCCCGTTCAGCTCTTCTGCGGCCGCCTGAGCGGCCCGCAGATTCTCGAGCAGTGTGGCGTAGACTGGGCGGTCTGCCCCCAGCATGCTGGCGATGGCCGCGCCACGCTTCTTAACAAGGCCGGCTCGGCTCGGCCCGCCATGAGGCGGCGTACCAAAGGCAGCGCGGTCGACTTCGCGCTGGTAAGCCTCAGTGAGGCGTCTCATGGAGGCTATCTTCTGGCCCTCCGCGATGAGGGCGAGGCGGCGTGCCTCCAGAGTCTCGGCGTCGGCGTCGGCCGGGATGGGGGACGGACAAGTCGTGCATCGCCGCTTTAGGGCGTCGTGGGCGTTCTCGCCCGAGTCGGCTCCGTGGCTGATGACCAGCACCTCAGTGACAGCACTGCTGCCACTGTCGGCTCGAGGGAGAGGGTCGTCGAAGATCACCACGTCGGTGAGGAAGGCGTCAAGCGATGCCGTGTCGTAGTCGACAAGCATCGGGTCAGTGGAGCCGACCGACTCCAGGTGCACAGCAAGCTCGCTGGAGACGTGAAGCTGGTCGAGGAGGCTGACGAGGCGACTCTCGGGTAGTCTGTGCCCGCGTCGGACGCGAGCTTGTCAGAGATGCGAGACTCGCCAAGAAGGTCGGCGAGGCAGCTCGCCGCGTAGGCATCGTCGACGCCTTGCAGCGCGTCAGGGCAAGCGCCATCGGGCGTAGCAGGCTGGCTACGCTCGCGGGGGAGGAAAAGGGTTCCCGTCCAGAACAGGTCTCCGGACGACGGTGCACCTGGCCCCACGGTGGGCGCCAAATGTCGGGTGGTAGGTGCGACATATGCCAACGGGTGGCTTATCAGTGTGGGAGCCAGTAAGACATCGCCGGTGCCTGGAAACGGGATAAGGCGAAGACATGCACGCCGGCGGATCTTACCCAGGTTCGGGGCTCCCCGTGGAGATAACACCCCTAGTCCTGCTCTGCAGGGTCTCCGCATGATCACTAGATCAATACAAGTAGCTACAAGTGCTCCTTGAGCTGTTTGGCTAGGGGAAGAAGAAGGGCAAGGCTAGATCTCCTTTTCTCTCTATGTGGTGTGTGAAACTCTATCAGATCAACCCTTTGCATGGGTGTCCCGGGGGGTTTATATAGGCCTACCCCGAGGGGTACAATGGTAATCCGGCTGGGCGCGGGTCCCAGCCGTCAGTGTCTGTGCTCGCCGGCTTCTCCGCCGGCCATTGGGGCCCGCAGACTAGTGGGTCCCGCCGGCTGCCGGCCTCTTGGCCGACAGGCCGGCCCCACCGCTTGGGGGCCTTGTCGGCGGCTGGTTACTGTCGCCTCGCCTCTGATGACGAGGGCTTTGTCGAGGTAAGCGTGGCTACAGTGCCGCCATCTTGCGGGCTCTCACTGTAGCCTCACCTTGTCTTGTCTCCTTAATGAGGCACATGTTTCGAGGGAGGGAGGTAGCCGGCTATTGGGAGCCGGCTACGCCCTCGGCCGACTAGGGGAGGCCGGGTCGCCTTCGAGCGTCTCTCTGGCTAAAGGGGCCCGCCGCCCGCGGGCAGTACTGGCGCCTGTCGTGGGTGACATCGAGGTCAACATGGCTATAGTGCCGCGACGGACGGGAGATGGCTGACCCGTACGGCGCCCTGTGGCCATGCCTGTTCCGGGATTTGGGGGTAGTGGGCTGTACTGCGGCCACACCCCATCTTATCACCGTTATGTGGATGCAGTCTTGGCCGGCATCTGGGAGTTGGCTTTCTTCATGGCCGGCTTCTGGGAGTCGGTCCTCTTTGGGCCGGCTTCCTGGAGTCGGCCATCTCGTAGCTTTCTTTGGGAAGGTTTCTGAGGCCGGGTCGCCTTCTGGTAGTCGGCCCTGGGGATAGCCGGCCAGGGGAAGGCGGCCCTATGCTCTGGATGCTTGAAGGCTCGAATGGCCTGATAATTTTTCGAAGAGCCAGGGGGTGTCGGTTAGGCTACCCGTGGCCATTTACTCCGACAATGGGAGCGGCCGTCTCTACGGCCAGGGCTTGGTGCCCTGCCGGAGCCAGCTGCCCCTCGGCAGGCTCAGTACCCACGGTATCACCTTTGCCGGCGGCCCCAGGGGGCTCGGCGGGAAAGTACTTGCCGGGGCCTGACTTCCTCCGCTTGTTCTGCTCCGTTGATGGTTCGACGGATGGTTGAGTTAGCCGAAGCACAAAAGTACCTGGTTCCACAGGTAGCTTGAAGGCAGCGCGCTTTGACAGGTAATCGGCGATGTCATTCTCCGCTCGGGGAACGTGCTCTGCTTGTATACCGTCAAAGCGCTCTTCCAGCTTCCTCACCTCATCTACGTAGGCCTCCATCAACGGGCTCTGATAATCCTTGTTGACTTGCCTGACGACAAGCTGTGAATCAGCCCTGACGGCGAGCTTCTTAACCCCGAGGTCTGCTGCAATCCTGAGACCGGCAAGCAACCCCTCGTACTCGGCAGTGTTGTTTGTGGACATCTCTGTGGGAAAGTGCATCTGGATTACATACTTGAGGTGCTCTCCAGTGGGTGCGACGAGCAGCACACCGACACCGGCGCCTTGCAGCGAAAAAGCCCCATCAAAGTACATGATCCAGTTGCGACTTGCTTCCTTGTCGGGGAGAGCGGTCTCCCAGATTTATTCATAGGGCGTTGAGGTCCACTCCGCAATGAACTCCGCCAGTACTCTGCTCTGGATCGTCGAAGTACTTTCAAACTTCAAACCAAAGCTCGACAGCTCCAAGGCCCACACCACAATCCTCCCAGTTGCGTCTGGATTATGCAGTATTCGTGCAACGGGAGGCGGGTGACGACAGTGATCTTGTGTGCTTGGAAGTAATGACGCAGCTTCCTCGAGGCCATGAGGAGGCCGAAGAGCAATTTCTGCACACCAGAGTACCTTGACCTAGCCCCCTGCAAGATGGAGCTGACAAGATAAACCGGGTGCTGCATCATCTTCTTCTTCTGCATCACTTCTCTTGGTCACGCAGGCCCTGTCCTGTCAATGTCAAACCCTGCCGGGGGCCCCGCCTTGCCGGCACCAGGCCCTGTCGGGGGAATTTCTAACTCGCCATTCGCCGGTCCTGCCGTTGCCACTACCTCTTCATCGACCTCCCTCTGCGCCACCAGCATGGTGCTGACCACTTGATTCGTTGCCGCCAGATACAGCAGCAACGGCTCTTGTGGTTTAGGCGCCACCAATACTGGCATAGAGGAGAGGTATTTCTTCAGGTCCTGCAGTGCTGCTTCGGCCTCCGGGGTCCACTCCATTGGGCCCGCCTTTTTCAAAATCTTGAAAAAGGGAAGGGCGCGTTGGCAGACTTGGAGATGAATCGGCTCATGGCGGCAACGCAGCTAGTGAGCCGAGGCACATCCTTGATCCGCTTGGGCGCCTCAATCTGCTCAATAGCCTTGATCTTGTCTAGGTTCGCCTCGATCCCACGCTATGACACAAAGAACCCGAGAAGTTTGTCGGACGAAACTCCGAAGACACACTTCTCAGGGTTCAACTTAAGGTTGATCTTGCGCAAATTTGCAAACGTCTCCTCCAGATCTTGCACAAGTGTTGCCCTGTCCTTGGTCTTGACCACTATGTCATCCATATATGCTTCCATATTTCTATGTAGCTGGGGCTCAAAACCAATTTGGACTGCTCTTGCAAACGTTGAGCCAGCACTCCTCAACCCGAAAGGCATCCGTAAAAAGCAATACATACCACATGGGGGGATGAATGATGTCTTCTCTTCGTCCTCTCTTGTCATGAAGATCTGATGGTACCCTGAGTAGGCGTCAAGGAATGACAACAGATCACACACGGCCATGGAGTCAACAATCTGGTCTATGTGCGGCAACGGGAAAGGGTCCTTGGGACAAGCCTTATTGATATCTGTGTAGTCAATACACAGCCTCCACTTCCCGTTTGCCTTGCGTACCACCACTGGATTGGCCAACCACGTCGGATGGAGCACTCCTCTCACCAAGCCTGCCGCTTCCAACTTCCTGATCTCCTCTGTGATGAACTCTTACCTTTCCAAAGCCTGCTTCCTGACCTTCTACTTGACGGGCCGCGCATGAGGACAGATAGCAAGGTGGTGCTCAATCACCTCCCTGGGAACGCCGGGCTTGTCGGATGCTTGGCATGCAAACACATCGACATTCGCCCGCAGGAAGGTGAGGAGCGCGCCTTCCTATTTGCTGTCGAGCGTGGAGCTTATGGTGAAAGCCCCTCTCGTGCCATCCTCCTTGATGGACACCTTCTTGGTCTCTGGCGGTGCAGCTCTGGATTTCTTGCTCTTGCCGGTGGAGCTCTCTGGCACGTCCTTGACGGTAGCGCAACACTCCAAAGAGGTGCGCTTGCTGGAGTGGTGCGGGAGGTCCTGCCGGTCTTCTTCTTCCCTCCCGGGGCTTCAGCGGCAGGAGCAAGTGCCTTGGCGGCAGCTGCTGCAACTGCTTCCCGGTAGAGTAGGTCAGCGCAGATCAGCGTGTCCTTCTTGTCGCAGGGGACGGTGATGATGGTCATCGGCCCAGGCATCTTCAGCGTGTTGTAGGTGTAATGCGACGCGCCATCAACTTGGCTAGTGCTGGGCGGCCGAGGATCCCATTGTAGGGCAAGGGGATCTCGGCTACATAAAAGACAATCCTCTTCGTCTTGTAGTTCAACTCGCCTCCAATCGTCACACGCAACATGACCTTCCCCTTCGGCTGGATCCTTCCTGGGTTGACCCCTTGAAACGTGCCCGTCTCCTTGAGGTCTCCGTCGGGAATTTGCAGCCTTTTGATCACAATGGGTGAGATCAAGTTCAGACCGGCCCCGCCGTCAACCAGCATATTTTTCACATTAAGGCTGTGTATCGTTGGTGAAACCAACAACGGCAAACACCTGACCGCAGTTGTGCGATCAGGGTGATCCTCGGCGTCAAAAATGATGGGCGTGCTAGACCACTTCAGCGGCTTCTGAGCATCGAACGATGGCTCCGCTGCTGTGATCTCACGCGCCCACTGCTTGAGCTGGCGGTGGGAAGTGTGCAGCGAGGCACCACCATCGACGCACATGGCCGCCGTAGCCTTCTGAAACTCTTGCTCGCCGGACTCGTCATCCTCGTCATGATCATCGTCTTCCTGCTTCTTGTCACGGCCCCGAGCGGGCCTCTCTTGCTGGTTATCCTTGCCGCGGTGGCCTCCTTGGCCGCCACGCTTCTTGCCGGATCCTTCGGCACCATCATGACCCTTCTCCTTGTCCCGCCTCTCATACTCGGCCGTTTGCTTTTCGGCAAGCAGCTCGACCTGTCGGCAGTTCTAGAGGTCGTGGCCCTTGGTGCGGTGGATCTTGCAATACTGCCTGTCGGAGCCTTCTGGCTTGTCGGCAGCTGCCAAGGCCCGGCAGGCGGCGCACCCAGCAATCTCCTTGTCGGGGTCGTCTGCCTTGGCCTTCTTGGCAGAGCCGGTGTCGTCGGATCCCTCGACGGCAAGCACGGCCTTGCCCTTGTGTTTCCTGTTGCGACGCCGACCCTTCTTCGTCGGGTCGGCGATGTCTTCATCAGTAGAGTCGGTTTCCGCGCCGGCATCCTCGCCGGGGTACTTCCTTCCCTCTTCAGCTCGGGCGCACCTATCGGCCAGAACATAAAGTTCGGCCACATCTTTAACCTTGTTCATCGCCAGCTCTTCACGCATCTTGCGATTGCGCACGTTCTGATGGAACGCGCTAATCACGGCGGCGGGATGAACATCTGGGATGTTGTACTGCACCCGGCTAAACCTCTATATGTACTTGCGCAGGGTTTCCCCTTCGTTCTAGGGAATGTTATGCAAATCACTAGCCTGGCCATGAGCTTGGTGGCCTCCAGTGAAGGCACCGATGAACTCATGGCATAGATCCGACCAAGAAGAAATGGAATCCGTCGGCAAGTGCATCAAACAAGACATGACATTGGGTTTCAGCGCCAACGGGAAGTAATTGGCAAGCACCTTGTCGTCGCGAGCTCCAGCAGCTTGCATCGTGATGGTGTAGATGCTGAGGAACTCTGACGGATGGGTCTTGCCGTTGTACTTCCCGCCGACGTCGGGCTTGAACATGCGGTGGGACGGCCACTGGAACTGCCGCAGCTCACGGGTAAAGGCTGGGCAACCCACCTCGTAAGGTAGGCCGCCGGAGCCTCCCGTTGCTGGGTGGTCCATAGCGGGCCCCGCTCGCTTATCTGACTGGTGGCGTGTGTCGCGCCGGCGCTCGATGGTGGTTTGATCGTCTTCATGGGCTCGTTCTCAAAGAACTGGGCGCTGATCGTGGTGGGTCCGTGGGTCGGACGACGCTATGGATATGTTATCACGAGCGTCGTCACGACGGACTGGCACCAGCGGGAACTGGTGCGGGGGAGGAGAGTGCACCGTGGCTACAGCTCCCTCGGTCCTTCCACCGCTAGCATGCGGTGGCTCGACGGAGCGCCGGCCCGAGGGCCCCGTCGGTCACGGTTCATCTTTGTTTGCGACAGCGACGAGGCTCCGGATGGTGGCTCTCCATTCATCGAGCTTTTCCGTGGCAGGAGGGAAGTCGAGCAGCAGCTGCACGCACGCCAAAGCTTCTGCTGGCATGGGTGGCAGCGAAAGCTGCGTGGACCGTGACGTGCTCCAACTTCTAACCATGTTAGAAGGAGCTCTATCACGGCCCGGCGGCTGCGCGCCATTTTCGCCAGCACTTTGGTGGGCATGTTGGCCTCCTCCATCCCGCGAGTGATGCACAGGACTCTTCCCACGGCGGCATCCAGGGTCACCAGCATGGTGACGCTGCTCGTCGCGCACACGCTGGGAAGAGCGTGTCGTGGGCGCCGGTGTAGGCATCTTAGAGGTTGCTGCGCCGCCCGTATGTGGCACAGCGACACCCCTGGAGGGCCCAGCACCGCCTGTGGGGGCCCAGCCCCGTCTTTGGATTTTGCGGTGTGCAGCCCGTCGTCTGGCGCACGAACGACGCCGCTCGCCAGGCTCTGACTGCAAGAGCGATGTTGGTGCTCGCGGGCCGCGGCTTGGGTTCTGTCCGCGACCGGCGCGCTGCTCGCCCGCACTGGCACGGGCCGTTCGGCTCCCGATGAGCCGATCGCCATGATCGTCTTCTTCTTGGGATCCATGGCGATGAAGAACAGCTAGGCTAACTGCTAGACCAGATTCCACAACTGCGCCACCTACCTGGCGCGCCAAAGATGTCGGTGGGAACGACACCTATGGAATCACTGGGATCCCTTCTACGGTTGGCGGGCGTGAGGTTGTGTAAAGAGCGGGTCTGACAGGAAGCACACGGATCGTTTACCCAGGTTCGGGCCACGAAGATGCGTAATACCCTAGTCCTGCTTTGGTGCATGTATTTGAGTGTTCTTCTGTTCTTGAGCATGCTACGGGGTGCAACTTGCCCAAAAGAGCCGAATCCCTCTCCTGGCCGCCTCGGGCCTCCTTTTATAGGCAAAGGGGGTTGCCACAGTGGCACACAGGAGGTGGAAAGGTCTACAATTGATAAGCCTATCCTTTGCGACCGTCGGACAAATGCATTTAATGCGCTGCCGACATGCCCCCCTTGCTTTATCGGGGACGGCAAGGAAGCATGTCCCAGCTATCGTCGCCTCGCCTGGCCTTGACACGTGTTCGAGCTGATGAGGCGTCCTGGCGCCATGTTGGCCGGCTACTGGGCTGGCGCGGTGGTGGAGCCTTCACGAAGACCTGCATGCCACCACGCAGGTGCTTGCTGAGTTGGTTGTGCAGGCCGCTCGTTGCGACGCAGGTGCCTGCTCGGCTGGTCGAGCTGGCAGTTGCATGGATGGCGGTGGAGTTATGGCAGATGCGGGCCCTGCTGCCATCCTGTAAGTGTCTCCAGCAAGGGCCTTGCCGGGGCCCCGGCAAGGGTCTTGCCGCGGTTCCATGGTCTTCCCCGGCAAGTATCTTGTCGGGGGTCTCGTGGATTTCCTCGGCTAGGATCACGCCGACGATCGCCATCTTCTGGTCCTCATCTGATCTCATATGCTTATTATCTTGACGAAGATCTGCATGCCACCATAGAGGTGCCTCCCGAGCCTTGGTTCTAATGTGGTTAGTTGGTGGTGTTGGAACCCGTGGGCTCAAGGGTGGCTTGCTCTGCTGGCGTCGGGCAAGTTGCCCCGGCAAGGCTCTTGCCGGGGCTGCGGAGGCTGCCTCGGCAAGGGTCTTGCCGAGGGAGTCCACCTCTCCCTCTTGCTCTTTTGCGTTCTCTAGTCCTGGCGTTGCCTCTGGTCGCCTTATGCCTTTGGCCCCCCTCCTCTGCCTCGCGAGGTGTGGCCGCGGGCGCGTCTCTGACTGCCCGTGCACAAGTAAAGGGGTAAAAAGGAGTGCCCCTACTTTTGTACACCGACAACGTCTTGTATGATTTGAGTCTTTGCTTTTTAGTTTACCACAATCATCCTTGCTATACACACCTTTTGGAGAGACACACATGAGTCAGAATTTATTAGAATACTCTATGTGCTTCACTTATATCTTTTGAGCTAGACAGTTTTGCTCTAGTGCTTCACTTATATCTTTTAGAGCACAGTGGTGGTTTCATTTTATAGAAATTATTGACCTCTCATGCTTCACTTATATTATTTTGAGAGTCCTTTAGAATAGCATGGTAGTTTGCTTTGGCTATAAAATTAGTCCTAATATGATAGGCATCCAAGGTGGGTATAATAAAAACTTTCATATAGAGTGCATTGAATACTATGAGAAGTTTGATACTTGATGATTGTTTTGAGATATGAACATGGTAATATTAGATTCATGTTAGTTGGGTAGTTGTGAATTTGAGAAATACTTGTGTTGAAGTTTGCAAGTCCCGTAGCATGCACGTATGGTAACCGTTGTGTGACAAATATGAAGGATGAGGTGTTTCTTTGATTGTCCTCCTTATGAGTGGCGGTCGGGGACGAGTGATGGTCTTTTCCTACCAATCTATCCCCCTAGGAGCATGCGCGTAATGCTTGGTTTTTGATGACTTGTAGATTTTTGCAATAATTATGTGAGTTCTTTATGACTAATGTTGAGTCCATGGATTATACGCACTCTCACCTTTCCATCATTCCTAGCCTCTTCGGTATCGTGCATTGCCCTTTCTCACCTTGAGAGTTGGTGCAAACTTCGTCGGTACATCCAACCCTCGTGATATGATATGCTCTATCACACAAAAACCTCCTTATATCTTCCTCAAAACAGCCACCATACCTACCTATTATGGCATTTCGATAGCCATTCCAAGATATATTGCCATGCAACTTTCCACCGTTTCATTTATTATGACAAGCGTCATCATTGTCATATTGCCTTGCATGATCATGTAGTTGGCATCGTATTTGTGGCAAAGCCACCATGCATAATTTATCATACATGTCACTCTTGATCCATTTCCCATTCTGGTACACCGCCGGAGGCATTCATATAGAGTCATATTTTTTTCTAGTATCGAGTTGTAATCGTTGAGTTGCAAATAAATAGAAGTGTGATGATCATCATTAATAGAGCATTGTCCCAAAAAAATAAAAAAATAAAGAAAAAAAGGAAAGGCCAAAAAAGGCCCAAAAAAGAAATAAAAGGGATAGTGCTACTATCCTTTTTCCACACTTGTGCTTCAAAGTAGCACCATGATCTTTATGATAGAGAGTCTCTTATTTTGTCACTTTCATATACTAGTGGGAATTTTTCATTATAGAACTTGGCTTGTATATTCCAACAATGGGCTTCCTCAAATGCCCTAGGTCTTCGTGAGCAAGAAAGTTGGATACACACCCACTTAGTTTCTTTTGTTGAGCTTTCATACATTTGTAGCTCTAGTGCATCCGTTGCATGACAATCCCTACTCCTTGCATTGACATCAATTGATGGGCATCTCCCTAGCCCGTTGATTAGTCGCGTCAATGTGAGACTTTCTCCTTTTTTGTCTTCTCCACATAACCCCCAACATTATATTCTATTCCACCCATAGTGCTATGTCCATGGCTCACGCTCATGTATTGCGTGAAAGTTGAAAAAAGTTTGAGATTAGTAAAGTATGAAACAATTTCTTGGCTTGTCATCGGGGTTGTGCATGGTGAGAGCATTTTTGTGAGACGAAAATGAAACATAACCAAACTATATGATTTTGTAGGGATAAGCTTTCTTTGGCCATGTTATTTTGAGAAGACATAATTGCTTAGTTAGTATGCTTGAAGTATTCTTATTTTTAGGTCAATATTAAACTTTTATCTTGAATCTTTCGGATCTGAACATTCATGCCACAACAAAGAGAATTACTATGAAAATTATGTTAGGTACCATTCCACATCAAAAATTCTGTTTTTATCATTTACCTACCCGAGGACGAGTAGGAATTAAGCTTGGCCATGCTTGATACGTCTCCAACGTATCTATAATTTTCGATTGTTCCATGCTATTATATTATCTCTTTTGCATGTTTAATGGGCTTTATATACACTTTTATATTATTTTTGGGACTAACCTATTAACCGAAGGCCCAGTGCAAATTGATGTTTTTTTTGCCTATTTCAGTGTTTCGCAGAAAAGGAATATCAAACGGAATCCAAACAGAATGAAACCTTCGCGAGGATCATTTTTGGAACAAACGCAATACAGGAGACTTGGAGTGGACATCAAGGAAGCAACGAGGCGGCCACGAGGTAGGAGGGCGCGCCCAGGGGGGTTGGTGCGCCCCCACCCTCGTGGGCCCCTCGTGGCTCCACCGACCTACTTCTTTCGCCTATATATACTCATATACCCTGAAAACATCCAGGAGCACCACGAAACCCTATTTCCACCACCGCAACCTTCTGTACCCGTGAGATCCCATCTTGGGGCCTTTTCCGGTGCTCCGCCGGAGGGGGAATAGATCACGGAGGGCTTCTACATCAACATCATAGCCTCTCCGATGATGTGTGAGTAGTTTACCATAGACCTTCAGGTCCATAGTTATTAGCTAGATGGCTTCTTCTCTCTCTTTTGGATCTCAATACAAAGTTCTCCTCGACCTTCTTGGAGATCTATTTGATGTACTTCTTTTTGCGGTGTGTTTGGCGAGATCCGATGAATTGTGGGTTTATGATCAAGATTATCTATGAACAATATTTGATTCTTCTCTGAATTCTTTTATGCATGATTTAAATATCTTTGCAAGTCTCTTCGAATTATCGGTTTAGTTTGGCCTACTAGATTTATCTTTCTTGCAATGGGAGAAGTGCTTAGCTTTGGGTTCAATCTTGCGGTGTCCTTTCCAAGTGACAACAGGGGCAGCAAGGCACGTATTGTATTGTTGCCACCGAGGATAAAAAGATGGGGTTTATATCATATTGCTTGAGTTTATCCCTCTACATCATGTCATCTTGCTTAATGCATTACTTTGTTCTTATGAACTTAATACTCTAGATGCATGCTGGATATCGGTCGATGTGTGGAGTAATAGTAGTAGATGCAGAATCGTTTCGGTCTACTTGTCACGGACGTGATGCCTATATACATGATCATGCTTAGATATTCTCATAAGTATGCGCTTTTCTATCAATTGCTCGACAGTAATTTGTTCACCCACCGTAGAATATGCTATCTTGAGAGAAGCCACTAGTGAAACCTATGGCCCCCGGGTCTATCTTCCATCATATTATTTTCCTATCAATTTGATATTTCTGCCGCAGTTTATTTTGCAATCTTTACTTTCCAATCTATACAACAAAAATACCAAAAATATTTATCTTATTATCTTTATCAGATCTCACTTTTGCAAGTAGCCGTGAAGGGATTGACAACCCCTTTATCGTGTTGGTTGCAAGGTTCTTGATTGTTTGTGCAGGTACTAGGGACTTGCGTGTAGTCTCCTACTGGATTGATACCTTGGTTCTAAAAAACTGAGGGAAATACTTACGCTACTTTGCTACATCACCCTTTCCTCTTCAAGGGAAAACCAACGCATGCTCAAGAGATAGCAGCGTTTAGAATCATTACAATGTAATCTAGATTACTGACTCTAGTGCAAGTGGGAGACTGAAGGAAATATGCCCTAGAGGCAATAATAAAGTTGTTATTTATATTTCCTTATATCGTGATAAATGTTTATTATTCATGCTAGAATTTTATTAACTGGAAACTTAGTACATGTGTGAATACATAGACAAACAGAGTGTCACTAGTATTGAAAGTGCGTTAAGTCGACTAGAGGTGGGTGAATAGGCGATTTTTATGAATTCTTCACAGAGGAATTTCAAGGTGAGTAATTTCCTAAGCAAAGAACTACTTGCAGCAGACTAAGTACTCAGATGCATACATGACATAACATAAACATGGACATCATGATGAAATGAAAACAGACACAGAGTACAGGAAGCGTAAGCACAGGATAAAACAGGATGAAGACAAACAGACTGAAGAAATTGAACTGAGGAAATTGAGAAAGTCTTCAGTCAATGTCTTCAAACAGACATGAACAAGCACACAACACAATACTGAGGAATGGAAGGGTTGAGGAAATAGAACCAGTTAGGTCGGTGAAGAAAATGATGTAGACCTGTTCCAACTGCTCTAACAGTTGTACGTCTGGTTGGAGCGGCTATGTATTTAAACCTAAGGACACACAGTCCTCACCGTATTCTCCTTGAGCTAAGGTCACACAGACCTCACCCAATCACTCGTGGTAAGTCTTCAGGTGACTTCCAAACCTTCACAAACTTGGTCACTCGGCAATCCACAATATCCTCTTGGATGCTCTAGACCATGACGCCTAACCATCTGGAAGATGCACAGTCTTCAAAGGTAACAAGCATCGGATCCACGTAGGATCAATCTCTTCAGTGATGCTCAATCACTTTGGGTTTGTAAGTGTTTGGGTTTGGGTTTTCCTCACTTGATGATTTTCGCTCAAAGTCCTCAGAGGATGGGATGCTCTAAATGACAAGTGTCAGTTTCTCTAGGAGCAGCCAACCAGCTAGTGGTTGTAGGGGGCAGCTATTTATAGCCTAGGGAGCAGCCCGACATGATAAGACATAAATGCCCTACAATGATATGACCGTTAGGTGGGTAGATATTTTGGGACAGCTGAAGCATAGCACAGCAACGGTCGGAAATTTGACTATCAAATTCCTCAGGGCTATCATGTTCCTCACTTGTAGGCAATCCGCACTGGCGAATTCCCAACTCCTCAGTCAGAACAAATTCCTCAGAGACCAGAAGATCTTCGTCTGTGTCACTGAAGATATTGACTGAACTGCATGAGATTTCCAATGGCTTCACTCGAAGGGATTGGTAGGTGTAGGATTTTGAGATGAGCATCACTTGGAAACTTTTCCTTAGTTTTTCCTCGACCCCCTTTAACAGTACGGTCTTCCCTATGACTCAAGAAAGAGTAAAAGAAACTATGAAAACAAAAGTCTTCACGCTTCATGTTCCTCGCATGAATATCAAGTCATCATGGGCACACCAATTTCTTCATCTTCAAAGTCTTCAGAAATCCAAAGTCTTCAGTTGAAGACGTTCATTTTTAGGGGCCGACTTTCTCTATAAATATCAAACTCCTCATAGACTTATAGACATGTGTACACTCACAAACGCATCAGTCCCTTAACCTATAAGTCTTCAATACACCAAAATCACTAAGGGGCACTAGATGCACTTACTATCTCCCCCTTTTTGGTAAGATGACAATATAGGTTAAGTTTTCAATGGGGATAAACATATGAAGTGTAAATACTGATATTGAGGAATTTGATTGCAAGATATAGAAGAACTCCCCCTGAAGATGTGCATAGTGAGGAATTTGCTTTTGAAGCAATGCACATTTGAAGAGTAGAATCATGGAGATCTCCCCCTATATCTTGTAATTCATACACGCATTTAACATATGATATTGAAGAATTTGAAATGCACGATGAAAAATGGTGACTGATGTAATTCAGCATGCGTGCATTTGACATATATGAGGAAATAGCATGCAAAAAAACAAAGCAAAAGTATCAGACCACCATCGGGTTTAAGTTTACAACTCGATCCAACAAAGTCTTCAAAAGAACGAGAGTTGTATCTTAGCAAAAAAATGCCCATAAATAGAGACCCGCTTGAAGACTAACTCAAATTTCTCCCCCTTTGTCATCAAATGACCAAAAGGGACGAAAAGTGAGGACTAACGCCCCTGAAGAATAACATCATGAAGTTGATGGAGGAGCGCCAGTGTTGTTGGGGTCGGTTGTAGAAGTAGGGCCTGCCGCAATGTCACACCCAAGATGCGACCCTATCCTAAAGGAACTCGAAGGTCCCACCAAGGATAGAAGCGCATCTTGAAAATGCTTTTGCAAGGTGGATATCATTACATCAACATTACATAATAGATGGGATACATACAAGGCATACAAATGCCGCAAGAATACATCAATACATCAAGCATAAGATCAACATCCGTCTATGGATGAAACACAAACAGAAACTCCAACGACATCCACCCTGCTAGCCCAGGCTGCCGACCTGGAACCTATCCCTTGATCGAAGAAGAGGCAGAAGAAGAACACCAAACGAGAAACATCGCTCCTGCGTCATGATCATCGCAAAACCTGTACCTGCAACTGGTGTTGTAGTAATCTGTGAGCCACGAGGACTCAGCAATCCCATTAGCATGGGTATCAAGACTAGCAAAGCTTAATGGGTAAGGAAGGGGTAAAGTGGTGAGGTTGCAGCAGCGACTAAGAAAGTATGGTGGCTAACTTACGCAAACAAGAGCGAGAAGAGAAGCAAAGGAACGGACGTGAAACTAGCAATGATCAAGAAGTGATCCTGAACTCCTACTTACGTCAAACATAACCCATAAACTGTGTTCACTTCCCGGACTCCGCCGAGAAGAGACCATCATGGCTACACACGCGGTTGATGCGTTTTAGTTAAGGTCAAGTGTCAAGTTCTCTACAACCGGACATTAACAAATTCCCATCCGCCACATAACCGCGGGCACGGCTTTCGAAAGATAGTACCCTGCAGGGGTGTCCCAACTTAGCCCATTATAAGGTCTCACGGTCAACGAAGGATATTCCTTCTCCCGGGAAGACCCGGTCAGTCTCGGAATCCCGGTCACAAGACATTTCGACAATGGTAAAACAAGACCAGCAAAGCCGCCCGATGTGCCGACAATCCCGATAGGAGCTGCACATATCTCGTTCTCAGGGCAACACCGGATGAGACATCCTACGAGTAAGACCAGACCTCGAGTTTCCACAAGGGGGCCCTGCAGTCTACTCAGTTCAGACCAGCACTTAGAGAAGCACTGGCCCGGGGGGGTTAAAATAAAGATGACCCTCGGGAGCGCGACTCCCAAGGGAAAAAGGCTAGGTGAGGCAAATGTAAAACCAAGGTTGGGCCTTGCTGGAAGAGTTTTATTCAAAGCGAACTGTCAAGGGGGTCCCATAAATCACCCAACCGCGTAAGGGACGCAAAATCAAGGAACATAACACCGGTATGTCGGAAACTAGGGCGGCAAGAGTGGAACAAAACACCAGGCATAAGGCCGAGGCTTCCACCCTTTACCAAGTATATAGATGCATTAATAATATAAGAGATATTGTGATATCCCAACATAAACATAAACCAACATGGAGCAATCTTATATCTTCACCTGCAACTAGCAACGCTATAAGAGGGGCTGAGCAAAAGAGGTAACATAGCCAAACAATGGTTTGCTAGGAAAGGTGACAAAGGTTAGAGGTGGTTTCATGGCAATTTGGGAGGCTTGAAGAGCAAGTGAATAGGTAGCGCAGCATAGCGATAGAACGAAGCAACTAGCATAGCAATGATAATAATGAGATCCAAGGTGATGGTCATCTTGCCTGAAATCCCGCTAGGAAGAAGAACGAGTCCATGAAGAAGATGAAGCCACGAAGACGAACGAAACCTCACGATCGCAACGACACGGGAACTATCGAGAAGAAGTACAACAACAAGGTAAACACATAACAAGGCATGATGCACAACCAAGCATGATGCATGACAAAGCTACATGAAGCTACTCATGGCAAGAGATGATGCATACAAGAGCAACACATCAAAGCAAGTTTAAATGAGGCCGGAAACAACATATAACAATTCCGGTAAGTCCTCATATGCAAAATTCGAAATTGGTCCAGATCTGAATAACCTTATGTTCAATTTGTTAAACAGCAAGTTAAAATGCACCAAGATGATCTACACGAAATTCTAGTCAAGTTACATATAAAGTTCATTAGATTCGGAGCTATGGCCTAGAAGATATGAGCAAAACAAGTTAAACATGTCATTGATGCAAAATGCATTCGAAAATCAAGCAAACACCTCAAAACAAGGATGCAACAAGGGAATATGAAACTACATGCAAAACTAAGCAAGTTTCATATAGAGCATGCTCAAAACAGAGCAACGGTGCAACACATACACTCCAAACAAGATATAGCAACAATCTGTCCAAAACAGCAACTAGGCATCTAGCAAGCATCAAAAAAAATGCTACAGCAACTCAACATGAAAACAAAAGGCATGTACATGATGTACAGGTAAAGCATGACAAAACATGAACACTGAGCTATCTCCAGAAATCAATAGAACATGCTCAAAAGGACATGGCGAGATTGCAAATAATAACAGATTCACAGACTTGGCAGAAATCACTGGACATGGCAGAACTAACATCAGGTTGCAAAGTTTGGAGCTATCAAACAACATGCTACAGGAACAGATCATAGGAAACAAAGGCATGGAATGAATCAACTAATTGCATATAACAAAAGTCCCTTACTGATCACGAGCCAAAAAGGCACATAAGATATGATGGCACCCATGTAAACATAGCAAGTTTTATTAACAGCTTCAGACTTAGAAAAAAACAGAGCATGGCAGAAATAACGATAAGTAGGCATGTTGGTGAGCTCGAACCACTCACTACAGATCATTACATGGCATGGCAAGGTAACCAGCAGTAAGAAGGCATAAATATGAAGCTAAGCATGGCAATCGCATAGTCATAGGGTGCATCGATCACTGGTAACCACCATGGCAAAATTGATTAACATGTAAACAATCTGCCAGGAACATTTTATAGCAAACGTAGAGCAAGATAACAACAAGCTACAACATGCCATAAATGCAAACAAGGGTATGGATGGATAGAGCATAACATTTATAACAAAACACCCTTAGTGAACATCTCCAGATCATGCATAGAATGACATGTAGCAGCAGGTTTACATGGCATCACAACACAATAGACTCCGACTTAGCAGAAATGACCAAGTCACAGAAATCAGCAACATCATGGAGGCTAATTTGCATGCTTGTGCTAGTCACCACATAGATCACAAAAATACAAGACAAGCACCACTGTATAGATGGCGTGGCGTAGTTCAAAACACCTATAGAGATCATGCTCATAGGATGCACACATAAAATGCAATGAAAAAGACAAATCACCAAGTTATGATAACAGACAGCAGTTAACATCATATAGCACTCTTGCAATGATGATAAGGGCATCAAGATAATCTCAAACAAGCATGGTACAATGGAACAAAATGATGAGCATCTCACAGTGAACATTTCGACATATTATATGCATGAATCGGAGCACCGAGCACGAAGTTATGGCATGATGAATAGGGCAACATAATGCAACAATTCGGGACTTAGCAGAAATCAAAGGGAGGGGAAAGTCAACCTTCGGGGATCCGGATCTGGAGGGTTCGTCGGCGCGGTCGCCGAGGATGGCCAGAGAAGAGGGAGACAACGGCCGGCGTGGTCGGGGGGAGGCGCCGGAGGGAGTCGAGGCCGGCCGGATCCGGGCAGGGGCGAGGCGCGGCCGCCGGTGGCGCGGACGGGCGCGGGCTCCAACGCGGAGGCGAGCTCGCCGGAGTGGAGGCGGCGGGCGATGGCGGGTGAGGCGCGGCCGGCTGGAGGTCGACGCGGCGGGGCGCGCTTCAGCGGCGGGCGGAGGGAGCCGGCGGGAGGCGCTCGGCACGGGGCGCCTCGGGCGACGGCGGCGGATGGGCCCGCGCGGGCCCCGGATGGGCTCCGCGGGCCGCGGCGGCGGAGGACGGCGGAACGCCATGTGGCGCGCTGGGATTGGCGCGGGGGCGGTGGCGCGGTTCGTCCGGTGGGCGGCGGACATGTCCGGCGCGGTGAGGGAGGAGTTTTAGGGTTTGGAATGCGCGAAATCCGGGGGGAGCACAAATATATAGGTAGGAGGAGCTAGGAGAGTCCAAATGAGGTGCGGTTTTTCCCACATGATCGTGATCGAACGACCGAGAGCATGGAGGGGGTTTGGATGGGCTCAAGGGCTGTGGTGAAGACTGCAAAGAGAGAGGGGTTTCGGGCTACGCGGTTAACCGTTGGGGTATCAAACGACCTCCAAATGGAACGAAATTTGACGGGCGGTCTGTCGGTGCTATACCAAGGCCACTCGGCAAATCTCGACCTATTCCGAGAACGTTTTTCTCCCGCTCACGAAAAGAAAAACAGAGGGGTGCAACAGGTGCGGCGAGAGTGTCGGATCGCGAAACGGACAACGGGGAAAAGGACCGGATGCAAGTTTTGAAAAGCATGCAGAGAAAAGCAGATGATGACATGGCAAAATGCAACACGCAAGCAGATGACATGGCAACAACGACGAATAACTAGAAGACACCTGGCGCATCTGATCCGGGGCGTTACATAGGGCCTGCCGCAGTGTCGTCCAAATCTTCATGCTCATCAGTATCGCGCGGTGAAGAATATGAGCTGGCCACTAAGGAAGGAACTTTGACTTTCTTGAATTTCTTCGCTGGTGGTTGAGACAAGTCAAAGTCCTGCTTGAGACCCATTTGCTTCAGATCTTCTTCACCATAAAGATGAGACAGAACAGCCTAGGCGCAATTGAATACTTCATGGAGGTAGAAGTGGTTCTTCTTCACTGCATTATGTGAAGCAGTCATGTTGTGAAGAATGGAACCAAACTGGCGCTTAACCCATTTGTGGTTATGATCAATCTTCTGGTGAAGACTGAGGAGAAGCTCACGATCAGTCATCACCCTTGGAGCTGTGCCTTGAGGATTTTGCTTTGAGGCATTGGCGGCAGAGTCATGAGTGGCAGAGTCATCATTGGTGGAGTAAGATGCAGCTTTGCGGAACTGACCATCCAATGGACGAATGCCTTCATCAATAACAACAGTGGTGTTGAGGATATAGCTACTGGTGTAACCCGCCCAGGATGGGCCGGGTTACGTTGCGACAGCTCTTCATTCAGAAGCCCAAGGACAAATTAAGGATGGCGGTTTAGTAATGAGCCTAAGGCCCAGAGGCGACTTAAGGCCTATAGTGTTAAACCGCCGTTATGGCGTGACTTGTAGTGTAAGGCAAGAATAGTTAAGAGTCTGAGCCGGACATTGTTCATGAACCGGCCGGGACTCTGAGAGCCGCTGGGCGTAAACCTCTCTATATAAAGGGACGACCCGGCGGCGGTTCAAGACAGGCAACATCAGATCGATAACCAGGCATAGCGGTTTAGCTCCCTGGTCATCGAAACCCTAAGTAATTCCACCTCAACTGGAGTAGGCTTTTACCTTCACCGTAAGGGGCCGAACCAGTATAACTCTTGTGTCCTTTGTCCCGTTTAACCCCTTTAAGCTTCCTTGTTGCGATGGCTCCACGACTAAGTCCTTGCATGAGGACATCTGCCATGACAATTCCACGACAGTTGGCGCCCACCGTGGGGCCAGCGCACGGTGGATTTGAGTTCTTGAAGGGCAGCTTCGAAGGGCTCAAGGGATACGCCGTGGGCCGGATGACCAAGAGTCGTCGCGGCAAGCTCTACATCAACGACGCAGGCTGGGGCCCCGACGCCTGCTCAATCGAGTACGGGTACCGGGTCCCCTTCGGCGGAATCCACGTGTTCATCGGCAAGATCGGTGAGCCGGGCCCTGAGCCGGACGTCGGCACCGACCTCATCGAGACGGCTCAGCATGCGAGACCTGCCCGGGCTCTGCCCGCCTTGAAATGTGCTTTCGTGGGATGCATCCACGGAGGACTCTCTGAAGGATCTAGATCTAGCAATGAGACGGCCATCGGCTCTGATGAGGGATCATCCACAGGTGAGACAGACTCGTTGTATCAACTTCAAGACGGCAGGCTCGGGGGTTGTTCCGATGGCAACAGTATTCCAGACCCCTTTGAGCCGCCAAGCCGGGTTGGAATCTTCATGGCCGGCAGCAACCTGTGCAAAACTCCGCCGCTGGGGCAGGAGGCCCTGCGCACTCGCCGGCTCAGGTGCTGATGGATCTTACGGATAAGATGACTGCCCTGCTAACCGCCACGGTCGTCCCGGCGGATCAAGCTCAACATGATGCGAAGGTGGCACAGTTGAAACTGGATATAGCACGAGCTAAGGAAGATCTAGCAGCGGAGGGGATCAGGATGGCTACGGAACGGGCGGCTCTAGACGCCCAGACTCAACTGATTCAGGTGCAGTCTTTCCGGCTCACGATGGATCAGAACGCATCCAATGAGATCATGAGAAGGACGCATCAGAAGGCTTAATCTCGACTCCCTCCGGTTTACAATCCTCGAAACCTCTTCCACACGCCTGGTGCAGGGCCCAGTAACCCGCCAGAAATCACGGCACCCGGGGCTGGAATGCCGGTTCAGCCGCAAGTGATGGGGCCCCCCGAGTGAATACTGCCCCACCTCAATACGTACCAATACCACCGGGTCATTATTCTAATCCATTGGAAAACATGATCGCTGCGGCGGCGCGACTGGCGGCTCTCCCAGTTGAGGGCGACTCTCCGACGGTGGTCGAAACCCGCCGGGTCAGAGAACTTCTTCAGACGGCTCTGGCGCAACAGGAGGCATATTCATATAGCCGGGGCAGGATTCATTCGACCCCTCGTCCAAGACGGAGCCCAAGTTATAGCAGACACATGGTTTCAGCGACCGGCTCAAGCAACGTACGGCGCCATGACTTGCCAGCTGGCCATGGCCCGGCGCATAATGGAGCCTTTAACGCAGTAGACCAAGACAGAGCATGTCAAGAGGCGGAGCAGGCGGCTCAGCTGACAGCTTACCAACCCCTCCCGGTTTATCCAACGGCCTCTATCGAGGCAGGCATAGCTACGAGGACCGGAGGTGTCCCCTGTCTGGTGCCGGCTCTCCATAACGAACGTCTGCCCAAGGATTTCAAAGGACCTAGGAAGGTACCTAATTACACGGCGGATTTACAGCCCAGAGCATGGATCGAGAGCTACGAGATGGCTATGGAATTGCTGGAGGTCAGCGAAGCGGCAATGGTCAAATACTTCACCATGACGTTGGATGGGACTGCCCGCACTTGGTTGAAAGGACTGCCACCTAATTCGATCAGGTCATGGGCAGAGCTAAAAGCCCGGTTCATCCAAAACTTCAAAGATACATGCAGGCAATCTATGTCAATTGTGGATTTGACTAACTGCAAGCAACAAGAGGGCGAGTCTACAACCCATTGGGTACGCCGGGTCAAAGAGATAATGCATTCGTCTGATAAGATGGATGTCGGCTCTGCAGTCTGAATGTTGGAGCAGAATTGTCGTTTTGCGCCCCTGAAGATGAAGCTCGGGCGGCTCAAGCGCGATTGCAATGATATGGGTACGCTGATGGCGGCTCTGGTTAAGTACGCCGACTCTGATAGTACCAAGGATCCCACGTCTGATGATGAAAGGACAGGGAAGGGAAAAAAGAATGGCAACGGCAAGGGCCCTCAGCATAACCCGGCGAACCAAGGAGGTAACAAACATAAGGCTGATAGCAGTATGGAGTTTGTGGCCAACACCAATGCGCAGGGTAACAGCCACCGATGTAAGGGGAGACCACCTCCCCGATCCGGCGGGTCAGGCCCGACGCTTGAGCAATTGTTGAATGAGCCCTGTCCATGGCATGGCTCTAGGGAGAAGCCGGCCACTCATTTATGGAAAGACTGTGCAATCATGAAAGCCTTCAAAAATTCCAATGCTTTTAATGGCAACAATGGGCAGGGCGGCGACTCAGGCACCGGCGGCTTTCATGGCCCGGGCGGCGGCTCAAATTCCAATTCTCAGAATTTTCAAGGTAATCAAGGGGGTTTTAATCAGCAATCTGGCCAGGGTAATCAGCAGCAGCAGGGGGGATACCAGACCAATCCAAAGCAGCTCAATAGTGGACAGTATCATGTGTTTACTACTAGTCTGTGCAAGCGAGACCAGAAGCTTCATAAGAGGGCTGTGAATGCTGTTGAGCCGGCGGTTTCACGTTATTTGAGATGGTCTGAGCAGCCTATTGTATGGAGTAGGGAAGATCACCCTCCCCGGATTGATAATCCGGGTCACCTGGCCTTGGTGGTGGCTCCTCAGGTTGGGGGGTATAAATCCACTAAGGTGCTCATGGACGGAGGCAGTAGCATCAACATCCTCTATTATTAGACCTTCCATCGTATGGGGTTGACTGATAAAAACCTCAACCAGTCCAACACTGTTTTCCATGGTGTGGTGCCCGGTAAGTCGGCGTATCCAGTTGGTAAGATCGAACTGGAAGTAGCCTTTGGAGATGAGTACAACTACAGGGTGGAAAAACTGACCTTTGAGGTGGTTAAAATAAGAATTCCGTACCACGCTTTATTTGGGCGGTCGGCTTACGCCAAGTTCATGGCACGGCCGTGTTACGTATACTTGCAGCTCAAGATGCTGGGTCACAATGGGACCATTACAGTTCATGGCAGCCGAAAGATAGCCTTGGAGTGCGAGGAAGGTGACGCTGCTTACGCTGAATCTGTTTGTGCAACAGAGGAGTTGAAGTTTTACAAGGATAATGTTGACCCGGCAGATATGACGTATTTGAAAAAGCCAACCACGGAGCATGAGTCGGTAATGAAGTTTAAGTCGGCCGATGAGACTAAACTTGTTGACTTTGTTCCAGGTGACTCATCTAAGCAGTTCAGAAGCAGTGCCAATCTGGATCCTAAATAGGAAGGCGCGCTCATCGAGTTCATCCGTGAGAACCGGGACATCTTTGCATGGAAACCTTCTGACATGCCGGGTGTACCAAGAGAACTCGCTGAGCACACTCTCAATATTGATCCAAAATTTAAGCCAGTCAGGCAATTCCTCCAGTGGTTTAATGAGGAGAGGCGGAAAGCCATTGGTGAGGAAGTAGCCCGGCTCTTGGCGGCCGGGTTTATCGTTGAAGTCTTTCATCCAGAATGGTTAGCTAACCCGGTGCTAGTGCTCAAGAAGAACGGCACCTGGTGTATGTGTGTGGACTATACGGATTTAAACAAGGCTTGTCCGGCTGATCCTTTTGGTCTCCCCCGTATTGATCAAATTATTGATGCTACGGCGGGTTGTGAGCATTTAAGTTTTTCAGATGCTTACTCTGGATACCATCAGATCAAAATGGCAGTTAAGGACCAAGAGAAGACGGTGTTCATCACTCCCTTTGGAGCCTTCTGTTATGTGTCTATGCCTTTTGGGCTCAAGAGTGCACAGGCGACTTACCAGCGGTGCGTGCAGAATTGTCTCCATAATCAGATTGGGCACAACGTTCATGCTTATGTGGATGATATTGTGGTAAAATCCAGAGAGAAGGAACCTTGGTAGATGATCTGAAAAAAACCTTTGATAATCTCCGGGTCTACAAGATGATGCTTAATCCGGCCAAGTGTGTTTTTGGTGTTCCTGCAGGCAAGCTCTTGGTTTTCTGGTTTCTCACAGAGGCATTGAGGCTAACCCGGAAAAGATCAAGGCAATCACCTCTCTGGCTAAGCCGGCGTGCATAAATGACGTCCAGCGTCTGGCGGGTCGCATCGCTGCTTTGAGTCGGTTTATAATCCGGTTGGGCGAAAAAGCCATGCCACTATATCAAATGATGAAGAAAACAGATGACTTTGTCTGGAATGACGCTGCTAATGCTGCTTTTGAGGATTTGAAAAGATAGCTAGCTGAGCCGCCAGTCCTTGCTGCTCCTATCGATAAGGAGCCCTTGTTGTTGTATGTAGCCGCTAACACACGAGCCGTCAGTGTGGCTGTGGTGGTGGAGCGTAAGGAGGCGGGTAAGGAACATCCGGTTCAGCGGCCGGTTTACTACGTCAGTGAAGTACTTATTGAGTCCAAGCAATGGTATCCACATTGGCAGAAGCTTGTTTATGGGGTGTTCATGGCAAGCCGGAAGCTTAAGCATTATTTCCAGGGCCACCCTATCACTGTGGTTAGTTCGGCTCCCCTAGGAGATATCATCCAAAACAGAGAAGCCACAGGAAGAGTTGCTAAGTGGGCCATAGAACTTGGGCCTCATGGTCTAAAGTACGTGCCACGCACTGCTATCAAATCTCAAGCATTGGTGGATTTCATCAATGATTGGACAGAGCTGCAGGTGCCTGAAGAGAAACCGGATAATACATACTGGACTATTCACTTCGATGGGTCCAGGCAATTGGAGGGCTCGGGGGCTGGAGTCGTGCTAGCTTCCCCTCGAGGTGACAAATTTTGTTATGTCCTACGGTTGATGTTTCCCTGTACTAACAATGCAGCTAAGTATGAGGCCTTGCTCCATGGTCTTCGGATGGCTAAGGAGATGAGCTTAGGCCGGGTAAGATGCTTTGGTGACTCAGATTTGGTGGCCCAACAAGTATCAGGCAAGTGGGATTAAAAGGATCCCCTCATGGCGGCTTATCGCCGCGAAGTAGATGCCATTGCTGGACATTTTCAGGGTTACCAAGTAGAGCATATTGATCGCAGCGAAAGCCGGTGCCGCCTAATACTTTCTTGGATACTCTGCATAACCCTTCTGTCAAGTTTCCTACAGAGGAAGACTTGGCTATTCTTGACCCAGAAGCACAGTTGGTGGCGGCTCTCCACGTTATCCCAGATTGGACAGTGTCGTACTTGGCTTACATGACCCGGGGAGAATTGCCTAAGGATGAAACTTTAGCCAGACAAATAACCCGGCGATCTAAGTCAATGGTAATTGTCAATGGCGAGATGCATCATCGCAGTGTCACGTGAGTTTTTCAGCGTTGTGTCTCCTCTGGGGAAGGTCAAGAAATTCTACATGAGATTCACGAGGGGGATTGTGGCCATCATGCCGGCTCAAAATCCCTTGTGGCCAAAGCTTTTCGTCATGGTTTTTATTGGCTGACGGCTCATGCTAATGCAGAGGACTTGGTCAGTAAGTGTGACGGTTGTCAGAAGTTCTCAAGACGGGCTCACGTGCCAGCTCAAGAGTTGAGGATGATTCCAATCACTTGGCTGTTTGCAGTCTGGGGGCTTGATATGGTTGGGCCTTTCAAAAGGTCCAAGGATAAGAAGACCCACCTCTTGATGGCGGTTGACAAGTTCACAAAGTGGGTTGAGGCAGAGCCAGTTAGTAAGTGTGACGCAGCCACGGCGGTCCAGTTTATAAAAAGGTGATATTTCGCTTTCGTTTTCCACACAACATTATTACTGACAATGGTACCAATCTGTCTAAAGGCGCCATGGAGGAATTTTGTCAATGAGAGCATATTCGGCTTGATGTTTCATCAGTGGCTCACCCTCAATCCAATGGTCAAGCTGAGAGAGCCAATCAGGAAATCTTGAAGGGCATCAAGCCCCGGCTTTTGGTTCCTTTGCAACGGACGCCGGGTTGTTGGGTGGAGGAGTTACCCTCCGTATTATGGAGCATCAATACTACTCCTAACAGGTCTACGGGTTACACGCCTTTCTTCATGGTTTACGGAGCTGAGGCGGTTCTCCCTAGCGACATCCGTCATGATTCGCCTCGAGTAGCGGCTTATGTTGAGGCGGATAATGAGCAAGCCCGTCAAGATGCTCTTGACTTGTTGGACGAACAGCGTGACGTAGCAGCAGCTCGCTCGGCGATTTACCAACAAGACCTGCGCCGCTATCACAGCCGCCGGGTTAAGTCCATGGCCTTTCAGGAAGGTGACTTGGTGCTCCGGCTCATCCAGGATCAAACAGATGCACACAAGCTATCCCCACCATGGGAAGGGCCCTTTGTGGTCAGCAAGAACTTGCACAACGGGTCATACTACCTCATCGATGTTCGGGAGCACAAAGATTCACGTAAGTCGGAGGAGGAGACCCGCCGGCCGTGGAATATAGCTCAGCTTCGGCCTTATTACACTTGAGCCACCGGCTCTCATAATGTACATATTTCTATAGCCATGTATATATTGTGATAAATAATAAAGCAGGACCTCTGTCCTTTTTTCCTTCAAAGTTAAATGTGTCATTGTTATTTTCATTGTAATATTACATGGTCACTTGGAGGTTGATCCGGCTTATGATCGTATTCGAATCTAGCCGTTAAAAATATGATCACTTGGGGGCTTCCTGTTCAAACATAGGTCATATTCGAACCAAAGAGAACATAGTTGTCGACGCCCGCTTGATTGGCATATTGCCGAGCTCATTGGGGAAAACGCCTCTGGCACTGGGGCACACTCCTCTTCTATCGGGGGAAGCGGGTTGACCAGACGATGAATGCGCCCTTCTTGGTCAGGCCTCAGTGGTCTGCCAATGGCGATCCGAGGATTTAAATCAGCGAGGCTCTGGAGATAACCCATTACCCGCTGAGTTAAACGCTCTTGGGCGATGACATACTGGGCAAGGTTGGCCAGTACTGGATCTCTCTCAATGCGCCCACCGGGGAAAGATGCAACTTCTTCGGGTGCTGCACGGCTCGGAAAATAATAGTACCCTCGCTCACTGGCGTAGGGCACCGCGAATCGAAGGCGGGTGAGCGCCTCGTACGCAGCAGCTTCTATGGCCATCTGTGGAGTCGGCATGGATTTCCCCACGAAGGAGACTTCTGTTGGATCTTGGTTTGGGTAGGCGGGAGGGATGTGCACCACTGCCCAATATTTCGAGGTGGATGGAGTGATCTTCGATTTGAGCAACTCGTACTGGGGTGGACGGGTGGCGCTCATAGTACTGCAGGTAAAGTCCCACAATAATTTGACAAAACTGCCGGGGGTTGCGTCTGGGGTTCTCAGATAAATACTGGGGGTCGACATGGCAAGGAATGGCTGTGGGTGCTGCGCACAAGGTGAGGGGTGCTCGGCAAGGTCACGGAGTGGCCTTTATATAGCACCGGGGCTGGGGTATCTACCGGGGTGAAAGGCGACTGGCTGACGATCCTGTACTCGGGTCAAAGCCACAGATATACATATCACATAAAGGTGACGCATTACTGTGGGCGTTGACGGGGTTGGTCTAGGTGGCTGCGCCGAAGAAAATAAAAAATGCAATTGTACGCCAACGTACACATGCATAGCTACTACTCCAAAAAAAAAATAAGAGCGCTCAAACAGACAGCATGCAACAAAAGCGATACAAGGCCACACATTAGAAAGCGTAGGGAAACTAAGGCTCGATATAACTTTGAGCGACTTAGTCTACTTCGTTAATGTCCAAATGGGCTGGCCTTGCGGACGCCGATGCTTCTCCACGGTTCTCACCGTCGGGATTTGCTGGTTGAGGCTGAGGTGCTGCAGGGTCGGGGAGATGGTGATGACCATCCCGGGGGTTGTTGGCCCAAATCCCGTTGGAATGAGTTTCCAAAAGGCGATGAAGCGCTTCTGGGGTCACCAAAGTGCTCTGGTGGATGGCTGGAGCAGACCTTGGGGGATCGATCGGGTGTCCGAACAGCACGACTGGGTTGTCGGTGTCGGGCTCCGCTTCTCTCCTTGCCGGGGCTCGGCGAACCAGCTCTCCACGAGCTGCGATCAGGTCCAGAGTGACCTGGTCGAACAGTTGCTCTAGTGCGCTTACATAGCGCACCAGATGCAGCAGCGCAGGATCCGTCTCGTGGTCTCCGTTGGCAACTTGGGGCGGCCTACCATACCCGTCACGACTGGGGTAGTAGTAGAACAAGCGACAGTTAACTCTGGGCGACAAGTGCCGGAGTTGAACTATAGCTTCTCGGGCTGCCAGTTGGATGGCTTGTGGCTCAAAGGAAGTTGTCCTTCCAGTGAACCTGTAGGGGCGTTCTGGCGACAGACCCCTACCGTAGATGTGCACAGTGGCCCAGTACTGACGGCTTTCACCGTACATGGGTCCTTGGTACACAACATACTCAGGAGGTTCTTCTAACGTGTAGGCACGGCGGGTGAGGTTTGCGAGCACGGTCACAAAACCTCCAAGGTTGGTCGCTGTGGTCTCATTGTGAACAATGGGGCCAGGCATCGTGGCTGGGTTTGCGTAAAGAGGCTGTGCTGTGCCGTGGCTAGCGTGCCCTTTTTATAGGAAAAGGGGACGGAGTCTTCCTCCGCACGCTTGCGATAGAGATGGGTTGGACGTCGGTCACTGGCACGTGATCGACGGGCTAGGTTGATAGGTTGGGCACCGTCCGCCGAAAAGGCGTCGGGTCACTGTGGAGCTACCTTACGCGGGAAGCTTGACCGGGGTCAGGCTAAGGTCTGATGGTTTGGGATAACCTGGGTTTATTGACCTGGCTAAGATAGGATTAGCCAATGGTCAGCCTGGCTCTGATACCAAGTCTGTCACGACCGGATTTTTGGGATATAAAATCCCAGAAAAACGGCCTGTGTGCTCACCAGCCCCAGGATTACTGTTAGCTGATGAGGTACCAACTTGATACAAGAATTCCAAGCAAGGAACAAAAATATGTAGTACAAGACCATTTAGGCCTGGGAGTACAACACTTGGTTTCTAATAGTTGAGGGCGGAAGCGGTTGGAAACATCTGCGTCTATGGGACTCCATTTCCCACAAGAACAGCTGACCAGGTTAACTCCTATCTTCGCGAGGCTGCAAACGTCAACAGCGTGGGTTCCGAGGTTGTCACCGCGATGCTTAACTCCAAGCAAGGAATCTGGCCAAGACAATAGCCAGGGACAAGCCAGTGAGTACGTTTGAATGTACTCGCAAACATTAAGAACACAGGTATAATATATCAAACATGCTCCGGGTTAAATAAAAGATCACGCATCTGCCACGAAGAATACGAAAGACCAAGATGCACCCATGTGGTAAAAATAATTCAAAGGAAAAATACTGGGTGCCAAGCGAGTGTCTGAATGACTCCTCGAGCGGAAAATGCAGAAATAATAATACTGGTGCCAAACGAGTGTCTGAATGACTCCTCGAGCGGAAAATGCAGAAATAATAATACTGGTGCCAAACGAGTGTCTGAATGACTCGAGCGGAAAATGCAGAAATAATAATGCCGCAGTCGGGCGTCGGGGCGACACCACCTAAAGGGCTTATAAGAGAATAATCACAGTGAATATCCAGGAGGTAGGACCGTCCCAGGGATACTCAATAATATACATAAAATAAATGGTTAGTCCATAATAATAAAGATCATAATCCAAAGGTGCCATAATCATAAACAATATTTAGTACAGTCGTTTCTCCATCCGAAAACCGATAATTCAGTCAAGTCGTATCTCCATCCGAATACCGCTACTGAGCTCTAGTTAAACCGTTCTCCATCCGAATACCATTACAGAGTTCTAGTTAAATCGTTCTCCATCCGAATACCGTTATCAAGATTTAACCCAGACTGTGGTCCTATACTCAAGAACATGACTATCCAACAGGATGTATCCTCTGCAGAGGGAGTACCATTTTCCACGAGTAACGGGATTACTCAGTCCCTCGAGACTAATTCCGTCTACGGTCTTTTGATTGAAAACACGCCTGACCTGCACACACCAGCTTAACTCACCAGTGCCTGGAATCACCCACGACACCTGCCAAGCAAAACTCTAAGTGGGGAGGCTACAACCTCGACGTAGCATGGGATCACAAAATTTATACCGCGCGCAAACTGGGGAAGCTATCCCCTTCGGCTACAACCGAAAACACCCATGCCCCCGGACCGAATGACAGGCTTTAATCCGTGGCCACGGGACCTTCATCACGGCCTCTCTGTACGGTGTGTGCTTTGGAAAGGGGTTGACAACCTACTGAACCATACCCTGTCCCCTGCAGGGACAAGTGGTGGTACCGACAAAAGGAAGCTACTGAACAAGACTCGGTCTACAACCGACTCAGGTGATCCAAGTATCCACCAACAATATTACCACTAGTGAAATAAATAACCACTCCTCGAGCCTCACCATGCTATGCCGGGCATACTCATCACAACGAGGGATTAGGGACAAGCTCGTGTCTACCCAAGACCACGACTTTCCCGCTTCCTACCGGTGTGCAAGAGAAGCTCACGAGGGCGATCCAAATCCTCAGGGTATCCATTGCTGGCCACAAACAACTCCAAAGTGCACTCATGCACGAGACTACATCGATACATAAACTGTCACTTATACTCCAAGACAAAAGGTGATGTGATCGTATCCAAACACCACAACAAATATTATGCCAGAGTTCAGAAATGCTTGCCTTCAAGAGTATGCAAAGGATGCACTTATTGGAAGCTTTCCTTTTCCTCCAAAATCCTATTTTGCAAAATACACAAATACAAATATTTCAAACACAGTACCAAAACCTGTCTCAAATACTTTTGAAATAAATCTTAAAATAAACTAGATGAAATTTGAGGGAGGTAGGAAAAAGAATCAACTCATTTGGAGTTTTATTTTAAAAGTTATAGCCAGTCAAAGTTTGGTCAAATCTGTTTTTAAATAAAACCAGAAAAAAGGAAAACGCTTCAGCAGAAATACGCTTTCGCAGCAGAGGAAACGCACTCGGGGGTTTGCGCCTCCACTTAAACAGAGAGAGGGCGCTGCGCGGGTCACTGACAGTGGGTCCAGAGGGCCCACTGGTCAGGTTTGACCGTTCTCCCTCTCCCTCCTTTTCTTCTCTTCTGCCCGACAGGAGCGGGGCTCCGGCGATCGCCGGCGACGGACGGTGGCTCCTCGAGGGCATCTGCGGGCGGGGATGGAACGGCTAGACCGAGGCGGTCCTTTGGGTGGTTGAAGGGTCGACGGAGGTGGCAGGAATCGCCGGCGGCGAGCTCCGCGGCGGAGGGAGGCTACGGTGGTGAAGTGACTATGTTGCTCCGGTGGCCTCCGACCGAAGCTGGGTAGCTGGGCAGCTCCGCAAGACTACGGGGAGGTTCTTGGTGGCGCTGGATTGGCAAAAGGGTGGCCGGCGGCGACGAATCGCGCTGGGGCTTGGCGGCGGCCGAGCTGGCCGGAGTTGGGGAAAACGGTCCTCTCCGGTCGATCTACTGCGCGGGGAGCTCTACGGGGGAAGTCTGAAGTCGCGTGAGTGCTCGGAGGGGCTCGGGGACCCTTTATATAGCGTGACGAGGCTGGCTCCGCGGTGGCAGCAGATAAGATCGCCGGCGACCGCTTTCCTGTAGTTGCAGGGCATCGTGGCGGCGACGAACGCGTTCCGACGAGCGGGGGGATAAGCATGAGCTATTCACAGGGGCAGCTGGCGTGCGCTGGTGGTTTGGGCGGCGCCGTCCGCCGCGGAATCCACTGCCGACGCCGGCGTGCCGCCAAGGGCGCGGCCAGCGATGCAGCAGGACGCCAGAGGGATCGTGGAGCAGGGGGGCGGCTAGTGCGTGGCTCAGCGATGCAGAGGGAGCCAGGGTCGGGTCGCGTCGAGCGCGGCAGTGCGGCGTGTCGGCGTAGTGCGCGCGCGTGCAAAACGTGCGCTCTGGGCGCGCCCAGAGCACGCACGGCAGGTGCTCGACGGAATGCTAGCATGGTCTAGAGCGCGAGGGTGGAGCTGGCAAAGCACAGATCGAGGGTAGGGGTGGCTAGGAGCTCAGTGGACAAGGTTGATAGGGCTGGGGTACAAGTCCACAATGCAAACCAGGGAGCTTGCCAAAAATGACTGTGCACACCAGGTGTTCGACAGAATGCCAGATGCACATAGGAAACTCCTGGAGTGGCCAAAAACTCCAGATCAGTGCCTCCTTAGACACAGGAGATGGTGGTAGGGTCAGCTTGGCAAAAACAGAAAGTTGATAGTGCAAGTTTTGCAAAACTCCAGTTTTGGGCAGAAAGAAAAGGGGTTTAGAACATGCACTTCAAAACCTCCAATGAGCCCAATCTCCTGGACTTAAGAGTTTGGTAGGGAGGGCTACAAGTAGGAAAAAGCTCAGGGTCATTAGAGCAAGGAAAAATATGGTTGCAGTACAAATCACCAAATTGGACCAGAATGCAAAAGAGGTTGATCCACTCAAATTTTCCAAAGAACATCATTGGGTTTTTGCTTGAAGATGAATTGTATGCATCCACTGTCATCTCCAAACACTTGGAAGAATTTTTGAAGAAATATTTAAATGGGTTGCAGTGCAAAAGTGCCTACTGGACCAGATTGGAAAAGTTGGTGTAGAGCTCAAAATCTCCAATGGCCAAGAGGTATTTTTGCATAAAAGTGATGTGGAACCATCACATGACATCCCCAAATTTTGGTGGAATTTTTAAAAGCATTTGTCAAGTGGTTGTAGTGCAAATAGGCCCCAAATGCAAAAGGAAATCATTTTAAGGAAAGAAAGCTTTTTGAATAAATAAATCTTGCAACATTTAAATCCACTGATAAAATAATTGTTTTATTATAGAGAGAAATCAAGTCCAACAATACCTTTGAGGGTTTCTCCCACTAGAGGCAAAAATCCAATATCACAAAAGGCAAAACTTGACAATTGGGAAAAGATTTATTTCCTGGCAATATTTTAATAAACAAAACATGGCCAAAAAAAAATTTGGGTGTCACAACACTACCCCCCTTAAGAAAAAATCTCGTCCTCGAGATTTGTTAAAAGTTGTAACGATGATGCGCGAATAAAAGGTCTATGCCGGGAAAATGCATATATACGCAGCAATAACTCGGGGAAAAGAAATATCCTTGAAAATATGTTGCGAGAGAAGAAGTAATTAAAACAAGGCTAACAGCAGTAACACTGCTCATAAAACAGGAACTAAAGAAAGTCGGATCCGTCGCACGAGGATTTTACGAACATGCTGCAACACATAAATACAAGTACTGGAAAATAAATATATCGGAGGCGTTTACATGGAAAACGGTAAAGCGACAGGGTCCTGAGAAAACGCCTCTGGCACTGGGGCACACTCCTCTTCTATCGGGGGAAGCGGGTTGACCAGACGATGAATGCGCCCTTCTTGGTCAGGCCTCAGTGGTCTGCCAATGGCGATCCGAGGATTTAAATCAGCGAGGCTCTGGAGATAACCCATTACCCGCTGAGTTAAACGCTCTTGGGCGATGACGTACTGGGCAAGGTTGGCCAGTACTGGATCTCTCTCAATGCGCCCACCGGGGAAAGATGCAACTTCTCCGGGTGCTGCACGGCTCGGAAAATAATAGTACCCTCGCTCACTGGCGTAGGGCACCGCGAATCGAAGGCGGGTGAGCGCCTCGTACGCAGCAGCTTCTATGGCCATCTGTGGAGTCGGCATGGATTTCCCCACGAAGGAGACTTCCGTTGGATCTTGGTTTGGGTAGGCGGGAGGGATGTGCACCACTGCCCAATATTTCGAGGTGGATGGAGTGATCCTCGATTTGAGCAACTCGTACTGGGGTGGACGGGTGGCGCTCATAGTACTGCAGGTAAAGTCCCACAATAATTTGACAAAACTGCCGGGGGTTGCGTCTGGGGTTCTCAGATAAATACTGGGGGTCGACATGGCAAGGAATGGCTGTGGGTGCTGCGCACAAGGTGAGGGGTGCTCGGCAAGGTCACGGAGCGGCCTTTATATAGCACCGGGGCTGGGGTATCTACCGGGGTGAAAGGCGACTGGCTGACGATCCTGTACTCGGGTCAAAGCCACAGATATACATATCACATAAAGGTGACGCATTACTGTGGGCGTTGACGGGGTTGGTCTAGGTGGCTGCGCCCGAGAAAATAAAAAAAATGCAATTGTACGCCAACGTACACATGCATAGCTACTACTCCAAAAAAAAGAGCGCTCAAACAGACAGCATGCAACAAAAGCGATACAAGGCCACACATTACAAAGCGTAGGGAAACTAAGGCTCGATATAACTTTGAGCGACTTAGTCTACTTCGTTAATGTCCAAATGGGCTGGCCTTGCGGACGCCGATGCTTCTCCACGGTTCTCACCGTCGGGATTTGCTGGTTGAGGCTGAGGTGCTGCAGGGTCGGGGAGATGGTGATGACCATCCCGAGGGTTGTTGGCCCAAATCCCGTTGGAATGAGTTTCCAAAAGGCGACGAAGCGCTTCTGGGGTCACCAAAGTGCTCTGGTGGATGGCTGGAGCAGACCTCGGGGGATCGATCGGGTGTCCGAACAGCACGACTGGGTTGTCGGTGTCGGGCTCCGCTTCTCTCCTTGCCGGGGCTCGGCGAACCAGCTCTCCACGAGCTGCGATCAGGTCCAGAGTGACCTGGTCGAACAGTTGCTCTAGTGCGCTTACATAGCGCACCAGATGCAGCAGCGCAGGATCCGTCTCGTGGTCTCCGTTGGCAACTTGGGGCGGCCTAACATACCCGTCACCACTGGGGTAGTAGTAGAACGAGCGACAGTTAACTCTGGGCGACAAGTGCCGGAGTTGAACTATAGCTTCTCGGGCTGCCAGTTGGATGGCTTGTGGCTCAAAGGAAGTTGTCCTTCCAGTGAACCTGTAGGGGCGTTCTGGCGACAGACCCCTACCGTAGATGTGCACAGTGGCCCAGTACTGACGGCTTTCACCGTACATGGGTCCTTGGTACACAACATACTCAGGAGGTTCTTCTAACGCGTAGGCACGGCGGGTGAGGTTTGCGAGCACGGTCACAAAACCTCCAAGGTTGGTCGCTGTGGTCTCATTGTGAACAATGGGGCCAGGCATCGTGGCTGGGTTTGCGTAAAGAGGCTGTGTTGTGCCGTGGCTAGCGTGCCCTTTTTATAGGAAAAGGGGACGGAGTCTTCCTCCGCACGCTTGCGATAGAGACGGGTTGGACGTCGATCACTGGCGCGTGATCGACGGGCTAGGTTGATAGGTTGGGCACCGTCCGCCGAAAAGGCGTCGGGTCACTGTGGAGCTACCTTACGCGGGAAGCTTGACCGGGGTCAGGCTAAGGTCTGATGGTTTGGGATAACCTGGGTTTATTGACCTGGCTAAGATAGGATTAGCCAATGGTCAGCCTGGCTCTGATACCAAGTCTGTCACGACCGGATTTTTGGGATATAAAATCCCAGAAAAACGGCCTGTGTGCTCACCAGCCCCAGGATTACTGTTAGCTGATGAGGTACCAACTTGATACAAGAATTCCAAGCAAGGAACAAAAATATGTAGTACAAGACCATTTAGGCCTGGGAGTACAACACTTGGTTTCTAATAGTTGAGGGCGGAAGCGGTTGGAAACATCTGCGTCTATGGGACTCCATTTCCCACAAGAACAGCTGACCAGGATAACTCCTATCTTCGCGAGGCTGCAAACGTCAACAGCGTGGGTTCCGAGGTTGTCACCGCGATGCTTAACTCCAAGCAAGGAATCTGGCCAAGACAATAGCCAGGGACAAGCCAGTGAGTACGTTTGAATGTACTCGCAAACATTAAGAACACGGGTATAATATATCAAACATGCTCCGGGTTAAATAAAAGATCACGCATCTGCCACGAAGAATACGAAAGACCAAGATGCACCCATGTGGTAAAAATAATTCAAAGGAAAAATACTGGGTGCCAAGCGAGTGTCTGAATGACTCCTCGAGCGGAAAATGCAGAAATAATAATACTGGTGCCAAACGAGTGTCTGAATGACTCCTCGAGCGGAAAATGCAGAAATAATAATACTGGTGCCAAACGAGTGTCTGAATGACTCGAGCGGAAAATGCAGAAATAATAATGCCGCAGTCGGGCGTCGGGGCGACACCACCTAAAGGGCTTATAAGAGAATAATCACAGTGAATATCCAGGAGGTAGGACCGTCCCAGGGATACTCAATAATATACATAAAATAAATGGTTAGTCCATAATAATAAAGATCATAATCCAAAGGTGCCATAATCATAAACAATATTTAGTACAGTCGTTTCTCCATCCGAAAACCGATAATTCAGTCAAGTCGTATCTCCATCCGAATACCGCTACTGAGCTCTAGTTAAACCGTTCTCCATCCGAATACCATTACAGAGTTCTAGTTAAATCGTTCTCCATCCGAATACCGTTATCAAGATTTAACCCAGACTGTGGTCCTATACTCAAGAACATGACTATCCAACAGGATGTATCCTCTGCAGAGGGAGTACCATTTTCCACGAGTAACGGGATTACTCAGTCCCTCGGGACTAATTCCGTCTACGGTCTTTTGATTGAAAACACGCCTGACCTGCACACACCAGCTTAACTCACCAGTGCCTGGAATCACCCACGACACCTGCCAAGCAAAACTCTAAGTGGGGAGGCTACAACCTCAACGTAGCATGGGATCACAAAATTTATACCGCGCGGAAACTGGGGAAGCTATCCCCTTCGGCTACAACCGAAAACACCCATGCCCCCGGACCGAATGACAGGCTTTAATCCGTGGCCACGGGACCTTCATCACGGCCTCTCTGTACGGTGTGTGCTTTGGAAAGGGGTTGACAACCTACTGAACCATACCCTGTCCCCTGCAGGGACAAGTGGTGGTACCGACAAAAGGAAGCTACTGAACAAGACTCGGTCTACAACCGACTCAGGTGATCCAAGTATCCACCAACAATATTACCACTAGTGAAATAAATCACCACTCCTCGAGCCTCACCATGCTATGCCGGGCATACTCGTCACAACGAGGGATTAGGGACAAGCTCGTGTCTACCCAAGACCACGACTTTACCGCTTCCTACCGGTGTGCAAGAGAAGCTCACGAGGGCGATCCAAATCCTCAGGGTATCCATTGCTGGCCACAAACAACTCCAAAGTGCACTCATGCACGAGACTACATCGTTACATAAACTGTCACTTATACTCCAAGACAAAAGGTGATGTGATCGTATCCAAACACCACAACAAATAGTATGCCAGAGTTCAGAAATGCTTGCCTTCAAGAGTATGCAAAGGATGCACTTATTGGAAGCTTTCCTTTTCCTCCAAAATCCTATTTTGCAAAATACACAAATACATATATTTCAAACACAGTACCAAAACCTGTCTCAAATATTTTTGAAATAAATCTTAAAATAAACTAGATGAAATTTGAGAGAGTTAGGAAAAAGAATCAACTCATTTGGAGTTTTATTTTAAAAGTTATAGCCAGTCAAAGTTTGGTCAAATCTGTTTTTAAATAAAACCAGAAAAAAGGAAAACACTTCAGCAGAAATACGCTTTCGCAGCAGAGGAAACGCACTCGGGGGTTTGCGCCTCCACTTAAATAGAGAGAGGGCGCTGCGCGGGTCACTGACAGTGGGTCCAGAGGGCCCACTGGTCAGGTTTGACCGTTCTCCCTCTCCCTCCTTTTCTTCTCTTCTGCCCGACGGGAGCGGGGCTCCGGTGATCGCCGGCGACGGACGGCGGCTCCTCGAGGGCATCTGCGGGCGGGGATGGAACGGCTAGACCGAGGCGGTCCTTTGGGTGGTTGAAGGGTCGACGGAGGTGGCAGGAATCGCCGGCGGCGAGCTCCGCGGCGGAGGGAGGCTACGGTGGTGAAGTGAATATGTTGCTCCGGTGGCCTCCGACCGAAGCTGGGTAGCTGGGCAGCTCCGCAAGACTACGGGGAGGTTCTTGGTGGCGCTGGATTAGCAAAAGGGTGGCCGGCGGCGACGAATCGCGCTGGGGCTTGGCGGCGGCCGAGCTGGCCGGAGTTGGGGGAAACGGTCCTCTCCGGTCGATCTACTGCGCGGGGAGCTCTACGGGGGAAGTCTGAAGTCGCGTGAGTGCTCGGAGGGGCTCGGGGACCCTTTATATAGCGTGACGAGGCTGGCTCCGCGGTGGCAGCAGATAAGATCGCCGGCGACCGCTTTCCTGTAGTTGCAGGGCATCGTGGCGGCGACGAACGCGTTCCGACGAGCGGGGGGATAAGCATGAGCTATTCACAGGGGCAGCTGGCGTGCGCTGGTGGTTTGGGCGGCGCCGTCCGCGGCGGAATCCACTGCCGACGCCGGCGTGCCGCCAAGGGCGCGGCCAGCGGTGCAGCAGGACGCCAGAGGGATCGTGGAGCAGGGGGGCGGCTAGTGCGTGGCTCAGTGATGCAGAGGGAGCCAGGGTCGGGTCGCGTCGAGCGCGGCAGTGCGGCGTGTCGGCGTAGTGCGCGCGCGTGCAAAACGTGCGCTCTGGGCGCGCCCAGAGCACGCACGGCAGGTGCTCGACGGAATGCCAGCGTGGTCTAGAGCACGAGGGTGGAGCTGGCAAAGCACAGATCGAGGGTAGGGGTGGCTAGGAGCTCAGTGGACAAGGTTGATAGGGCTGGGGTACAAGTCCACAATGCAAACCAGGGAGCTTGCCAAAAATGACTGTGCACACCAGGTGTTCGACAGAATGCCAGATGCACATAGGAAACTCCTGGAGTGGCCAAAAACTCCAGATCAGTGCCTCCTTAGACACAGGAGATGGTGGTAGGGTCAGCTTGGCAAAAACAGAAAGTTGATAGTGCAAGTTTTGCAAAACTCCAGTTTTGGGCAGAAAGAAAAGGGGTTTAGAACATGCACTTCAATACCTCCAATGAGCCCAATCTCCTGGACTTAAGAGTTTGGTAGGGAGGGCTACAAGTAGGAAAAAGCTCAGGGTCATTAGAGCATGGAAAAATATGGTTGCAGTACAAATCACCAAATTGGACCAGAATGCAAAAGAGGTTGATCCACTCAAATTTTCCAAAGAACATCATTGGGTTTTTGCTTGAAGATGAATTGTATGCATCCACTGTCATCTCCAAACACTTGGAAGAATTTTTGAAGAAATATTTAAATGGGTTGCAGTGCAAAAGTGCCTACTGGACCAGATTGGAAAAGTTGGTGTAGAGCTCAAAATCTCCAATGGCCAAGAGGTATTTTTGCATAAAAGTGATGTGGAACCATCACATGACATCCCCAAATTTTGGTGGAATTTTTAAAAGCATTTGTCAAGTGGTTGTAGTGCAAATAGGCCCCAAATGCAAAAGGAAATCATTTTAAAGAAAGAAAGCTTTTTGAATAAATAAATCTTGCAACATTTAAATCCACTGATAAAATAATTGTTTTATTATAGAGAGAAATCAAGTCCAACAATACCTTTGAGGGTTTCTCCCACTAGAGGCAAAAATCAAATATCACCAAAGGCAAAACTTGACAATTGGGAAAAGTTTTATTTCCTGGCAATATTTTAATAAACAAAACAAGGCCAAAAAAAATAAAATTTTGGGTGTCACAATATTTGAATCATAGCTCAACCCCCTTTGGGAACCGACGTGGATCGTATCCGAATTAGCGTCGTTAAAGAACTATCAAGGTCATTTGGGGGCTTCCTGTTCAAACATAGGTCGTATTCGAACTAAAGAGAACATAGCTGTCGGTACCCTCTTGATCGGCAACGCCGAAGCCACTGGGGGCTATATGATCGCATTCGAATCTTAGCTTAACCCCTTTGGGACGGTTCTCTGGTCATATTCGAATCAGAAACCCCTAAATTTTTTAGATCTCTTGGTTTGCAAACAAGTTCTTGTGATCATATCACAAGTGTTCAAGGGTGGTTCTCATTCCACTGGCTTAACATTTATTAATAACGTTGATAGCACATAATAAGCATTATATGTGCTGATGAACCGGAGTTGAGTTCTCAACCTCATTATTTGGGTTACATAAGTCGGAAGTGTACTTGAAGGTTCGCAGGTATGCTGTTATGGTTACCTGAAAGATATAATTGAGAGCCGGTTTATTATGACTTTGATTCATATTCCGGGTTATATGGAAAATATATGACTCTCCATGCAGTAAGCCGCCTAGGGACTTGTGATTTGTTTTCTATGCAGGACAATTAAAGACAGATCTTTAAACTTAAGGAAAGCTGAGGACCAAACATAACCCGGAAGAATATAAAAGGGCGGCTTAAACAGAGTTAAGCGCTACACACGTGCACGATGGCACGACAGAAGTAAGTGTTTGTCCTACTCTATTACAGGATTCCCCGAGTCCAAAAGGTGAGGCATTGTTTTTAAGACATAACCATGAGCCGCCTAAGAAATCAAAGGTGTTGTTGGGCTGAAGCTTCCGGCTCATCCCTCTCCGCTCCTCCGGCTGTTTCCATGTCCTGGAAGGTTGATGATTTCCAGTCAATGCCACTCAAGGCTTCAAACTAAGCTTCATCATCAATTAACCCGGCCGGGTCAACTTCAGGGGCGAAGGTATGCTTACGAGTCGGAGGAATCAGGCTGACTGCTTCATAACGTGGTGTTGGGATCCTCTGATTCTCCGCGTTATAGCCCGGTTGATATTTGGTAAGGTCTGTGTCATTACCAATCAAAGTGGCCACAGGGCGTATGCTCTTCACGAAAGCGGCGAAGTCTTTCTGGTCAAAGGGAGTGCCATCTTCCTTCAAGCTAGGATACCCAAGGGCGATGTCGGCCGGGTCTAGCTCCGGTAGAAACGCCTTGGCCCGGCTTAGAGCGGCTATGGCTCCGGCTCTTGCAGAAGCTCGTCTTAACTCTTGTTAGCGTTGGGGAAGCACGGCAAGCCGCCTGAGTACATCCGCCAGATGAGTGGGAACTTCGTTTGACAGAGCCACAACGGCTAAAGCACGTTGTGACCCGGTGTAAAGTTGCTCTACCAAGGTATAAACCGCCTTCAGCTTGGTCAGCACGTTCTGGTTGAGATTGGAACTCCTGGGACCTGCATTACAAAGTCAGGTGAGCTGATGACAATTGAGATACTTATGGGAAATGAACGATGTAAACTAGTTAGAAACTTACAGAGTAACTTACCAAAGATTGCGGAGACCATCTGAGATACATGGCGTTTTAAGCCGGATAGCTCGGCGGTTCTTTCAGTAAGAGTGGCCTCCGCATCTTCGGCCCGGCTGAGCAAAGCAGTTTTTTCGTCCGCCCAGGCTTTTCTTTCTGCCTCAAACTTCTTCTTCAGTTTCTCTTGTGCAGATACACTGAATTCAAATTTGGAGTTGGCCTTCTGGGTTTAACTTTCCTGAGTCTTCAGGCGGTTCTTTAGATCAGAGATTTCCGATTCAAATTTCTTACAGGCGGCATGTACAAATTCCGGGTTACAGTTAGGGTGATTATAATGCAACATTAATTCCCAAGCACTTTGCAAGCAAAGACAGTTGGTACTTGGGGGCTAATGTATGCTAAAAAGCTCTATTTACAGTGCCGGTTCATGAAAATAAGTCCCAAGCACTTTGCAGGCAAAGGTACTTGGCACTTGGGGGCTAATGCGTAAAGTTGTTCAACTACTTGATTAAAATAAGGTAAGGACCGGTTCAACTATGCTATTTAAACTGGCCCTCGGGTGTTACCAGGTAAGCCGGTTTTCTTGCAGTGATTATTAAGCCAGTGTTAAGTCTACAACATATTTCATGATAAGTAATAGACTTGGGGGCTGGCATGATAAGGATAACTATGGAGTAAGCAAGAGAGTCATACCTCAGACTTTTCCTGTGTTTGCTTCACCATATCAATTTCCAGGTCCCGGCTGTTGTGCACTTGATTAAGATAGCCAGAGACAATATCTCCAATGTTCAGATGAGCATAATCAGTGATGTCCAGCTTGGCCCTGCGGTGTTCCAGAAGTTCCTCCTTGGCAGAGCACTTAGCCAATACGGTAGGCCTTCCCGGTTCGACAAACTCGGTCCGGGTGATTATAACGTCCGGATCATCTGGATGAGCCAGGCTGGGGATCTCCGAGTTATCAGAACCTTCCATAACTAGCTCATCAGATGGAGCAGTGGCGGCATCAGGAGCTGGTGCAGACGGCGGCTCATGAGCAGAAGCATCAGGCTCAGTCAGGACCGGCTCTTCGGCCGGCTTATTTTTCTTTGCCATCTTGCTGGGCTTTACTTGTACACTGAAAGTCAAAGGGTTAGTGCAAAAACATGAGTAAGATAAGCACAAAATAAGCTGATCATCATTACCCGGGTGCGGTTTTGAAAGCCGGCAAGCTGGACTGCATTGAGTCGCTGGAGGAAGGTGAAGTTCCCTGGTAGTTTGAGTCAGAAGAATTGAGTGGTTGACGAGTGACACCCGCCAAAGGATGAAAAGGATATAAGTCGGAGATAACCTCAGTCCGGCGCTTCCTTGATGCTTCGGGTAAGCCGGAGGAGAGGTTTGCATCCTTGCTGGTCCGGGTCTGCCTCTGACTCTCATAAATCTGTCGCTTCAAAAGAAATTGAGGATCTTGATAAGCTAAAGGATGTGAAAATCTTACTTTCCGGGTTACTCTTCGGACTTTCTGTCTCGGCAAAGCCTCGGAGTCGGAGGAAATTGTAGTTACCTCTTCAACCGGTTCATGACTCGCTCCGGTGTCCTCCTGCTAATAATCCATGTCAATAAGATGGTTAAAAAGGAGCTTAAAGAGTCAAGGGCTACCTCTGACTCGGAGGTGTCTTCCAGGTGAAGCAGGTCCGAGGCGCTAGGTTTACTCCCCTTCTTACGGGGAGTGGCTTTCCTGGCGGCTTTCTTAACCTTTCTGGCTTTCTTGGCAGCTTCATGGTCATACCTGACCTTCCAGAATTTATCATTAGCCTGTAAAATACAACAAAGATTTTTGAAGTTAAGACGAAATCGTTAAAATGGAAGGTAAGGTGTTCAGGTCAGTAGTTTACCGCTGGGGCCGGGTTAGCCTTGCAGAAAGGACTTAAGCCTGTTCTCCCGCAATCCGCCAGGCTCTCGTTCAGAAGAGACTTGGTCATGTCATCAATGACGTCCTCAGGTAAGTCGTCGGCACTGTGCCGAAGAGGATCATCCTTCCAGCCCGTGTAACCGCACATCAAGCCGGGGCGGCGGCTTAAAGGAATCACCCGCCAAGCAATCCAAACCCGGACCAGATCAATGCCATTCAGGCCGTTCCCCAGAAGAGCTCTGATCTTGTTAATAGTGGGAGTAAGTGGTTGACGTTCAGCTTGAGATAGTTTATCTGGTAAGGGGTGATTTGATTCCAGACGCAGGGCGCGAAAGCCGGGCAGAGGATTCTCATCAGCCGGAGAAGTGTCTTGGCAGTAGAACCATGTCTGGTTCCAATCTTTCGGGTGGCTTGGCGGCTCAGCATAAGGAAAGAGGCAATCTCTCCGTCGTTGGATTGAGATTCCACCGAGCTCCAGGCTGGGCCCATTGGCACATTCATTTTGGCGGTTCAGATGGAATAACTCTCTAAAGAGTAGCAAGCTGGGTTCTTCTCTATGGTCGAAAAAGTGCAGGACATCTCTGAAGAATTTTGAGCTGGGAGGAGCAAAGCCCCGGCTCATGTGATCAACAAAAATGACAACCTCTCCATCCTTGGGTTGAGGTCTCTCTTCGGACGGGTCAGGAGCGCGATAGGACATGACCTCTTTCTTGGGCAGGTAACCCGTTTTCACGAAGTCAGCTAAAGTGCTATCAGTGACGTTGGATCTAATCCAGTTGCATGTAATGGGCACCTTGGGAGCCTTGGGCGGCATTGTGAAGGATGGAAGCCTATGACAAAGTAAAATTTCTGGTTCAAATTTAAGCCGCAGGAAAATTTCGGTTCAGTATTTAAGGTGGCGGCTTATGAAGGGGCCTAATGATATATAGCTAATTGTGTCAGGTTATTTAAGCCGCTATGGATATCAAGAGCAATTAAGTTATTTGAATTTGTTATGGATGACCCGGAATATTCATGAAGCATCGCCTTTTTTAAGCCGGTGATATGAGCCGCCATAGCTAACAGATGCAATTTTTGCCTAAGTGTTGCACAAACAAGTTTCACAAGTTGCAGTAATTATTTTGGATCAAACGGTCATCCAGAAAGGAAAATTTTCTAGACCTAAAAACTGGCACAGAGAAGTTCATAAGTTCTAATGAGGTCTTTTTGCAAGCAAAAGGGATCTGCTAGTATTGGAAATGGGTGCGAAACCACTACCGCAGGAGTTCTGTACTGTTTTTCGAATCAAAAGAAGTCGTGGTGGAAGAACTATCAAAGGACAGAGATGAACTACGAAGAACACGGAGGAACGTGGAACCCTCATGCAGATCTGACGTTTGAGAAGAAGAGGACTTACAGTTGCAGGTTCACTGCGGAGAGTCGCCGCCGTTCTCTGGACTAGCTTAGGTTGATGTAGCGGCCGAGGCTGAGGAAGACGGGAGGCGCGGCGGTGGCGGCGGAGCTCGGGCTCTGAGGCGTTGAGAGGAGGAAGACGAGGGAAAGGGAGGAGTGAGAGAGGACCCGGTCGGGCCTATTTATAAGGGACGGCTGTTAAGTGGGCGCAAGAAATGAGGAGGCTGAAGACATGATTATCCACCTGCTGAGGCGCCTCGGTTTTCGGGATAGTTATTAAAGATAAGGATCCATTGAGATACGTTGGGCAGAACGTGCATTAATGGCGGATGACGTCACGGCGGGTTACCAAGAATCCAGAAGATGACATCATGGCGGGTTATAACCTTCGCGCAAACAGAAGCCGGAAGATTTTTTCTTAACGTATTGAAGATTGACATGAACCAGTTCAAATCAATCTGGGGCCTAATGTTGAGGATATAGCTACCGGTGTAACCCGCCCAGGATGGGCCGGGTTACGTTGCGACAGCTCTTCGTTCAGAAGCCCAAGGACAGATTAAGGATGGCGGTTTAGTAATGAGCCTAAGGCCCAGAGGCGACTTAAGTCCTATAGTGTTAAACCGCCGTTATGGCGTGACTTGTAGTGTAAGGCAAGAATAGTTAAGAGTCTGAGCCGGACATTGTTCATGAGCCGGCCGGGACTCTGAGAGCCGCTGGGCGTAAACCTCTCTACATAAAGGGACGACCCGACGGCGGTTCAGGACAGGCAACATCAGATCGATAACCAGGCATAGCGGTTTAGCTCCCTGGTCATCGAAACCCTAAGTAATTCCACCTCAACTAGAGTAGGCTTTTACCTTCACCATAAGGGGCCGAACCAGTATAACTCTCGTGTCCTTTGTCTCGTTTAACCCCTTTAAGCTTCCTTGTTGCGATGGCTCCACGACTAAGTCCTTGCACGAGGACATCTGCTGTGACAATTCCACAACAAGTGGCCTTGCCCTTTTCATCAGCTGAGGAAAATGTCCGCTTGAGGACTTCAATGGGGGGCAAGTAGCTGCCATGGTTGAGTGTATCAGCCTTGTAATTTATTGAAGACCTTGATCTGAGGAATCTCATAATCCAGGGAGCATAAGGCTTCAATTCAAAAGGCGACAATGCAACATTGGCTAGAGTCCTCATGAAGAAATCATGGTAGTTGACAGGAACGCCATGAATGATGTTGAATAGCAGATTCTGCAGGATACCAACGACCTCTTCTTCATTAGAGTCATGGCCTTTGATTGGACTCAAAGTCTTGGTCAAGATGTGATAGACAGTCCGTGGCACATACATCAATTCCTGCATGAGGAATTTGGTCCTTGGTGCTTGACCGGGCTTCAGCGGCTTCATCAACACTTGCATATAGTGGTCAGTAAGTTCAGGTTCATGATATATACAATGAGCACCTTCAAGGGGAGGACTGACAGGCAGGGCATGAAGCAATTCAGAGGCCGGTGCTTTGAAGCGAGTATTCTTTGTCATCCAATCCAACACCCAAGAGTTCACATCGGCAGCATTTCCTGTGATGTGCAGCATTGCATAGAGCTGAAGAATTAGTTCTTCATTCCAATCATAGATATCAGTGCAGAGGTTGAGCAGACCAGCATCATGGAGAACACTGAGGACTGGCGTGAAGCAAGGCAGTGATTCCATGTCCACGTGAGGAATATGCTCATGGTCGAAGACTTTGTCCTTACTGAAGAGTAGTGAAGAATAGAAGTTTGCTTGGCTGGCAGTCCAGAAACGCTTCCTTCGCAGACATGCAAAGTCATAAGGATTGTAATCTGTGAAGAATACATGCTCATGGAAGAAATCATCAGCCTTGAATATTTGCTTCTTAGAGAAGGTATTCTTCGGCTTGGGCAGAGGAGTGTCAGTCAAAGTCATCACAGCCTCAGGAATCACATTGTCAGGAGCTACAGGCTGAGGAATTTTAGTTTCTGCATCAGTAGCAGTCTGGGTCTTCAATTCTTCATTAACATTAGCATCAACACTAGTGGCTGGAATATCTTCAAGAATGGAAGGAGTGGTGTGGTTTTATTCAAAACCCATTTGAACTTCAGTGTGCACTGGGGACTGAGGAATTTGTTGCAGTGGCGTGAACAAAGGAGAGTTGGGGTGCCGACTTTCCCAAAAGTCATCATTCATCACAGGCGTGGTGCTCCCAATGTCCACGTCTTCATCTTCTTCACCTAATTTCTTCACTGCTGCTCACTCCGCAACCTTGGTTTTCTTCGCTTCTGATGCAGAAGGAAGAACTGGACTTGGTGTTGGTGTAGGAGGAGCAGAGGAAATTGGTACATTTACCTGAGGCACAACTGATGCAGTTGGCCTGGTTGTTTCAGTTTCTTCAGGCTCAGCGGTTGATGGCTCAGCTTGCCTGGATTGTTCCTCAGGCGCAACACTAGTGGTTGCCCTGGCAATTTCATCAGCAGCTAGAATGGAGTCATCAGCCCTGGTACTAGCAGTTTCATCAGCAGCCTGATTTTCATCAGCGGTGCTGGTATGTTCTTCAGTGGGCTGAGAAGATGTTTCACCTTGAGGAGATTCAGTGAAGAAGTGAATTTTTTAGTTAACTTCACAAATATGACTTTGGCTCCAAGCCAGTCAACATAGTAGCGATCAAATTCATCACTGAGATTTTTGATCTCTGATTGCAGAGCTACAAGTTCATCAGTTGTCATATGGACAACATTTTTCTTCAGAAGGCACTCCTTCTTGTATTGGGTTTTCTTCAGTTGCGTGGCCTTCTCATATTTCCATTTTTCCTCACCAATGAAGGTAGTCAACATATGACTTTGACTAGAGTGAGGTTCATCTTAGGCAAAGGTGTGTTGGCGTCCTTATGCCATAGGTCGATGAAGTCGAGGGTCAACTTTGGATCCAACATCAATGGCACATTGCTGCCTTTGGCTCTAGCAGCCCTCTGCTGTCTGTCTCTGATGATTTCGGCGAGTTCCTCATCATCAGATTCGTCATCACTGGACAGTACTTGGAAGGCGACCTGCTTCTTGTGAGGACTTGGTCTAGTGCCTCGTCCAGCAGTGGCCTTGGTCTTCAGCAGAGTGAGACCTGTTGAGGAATGCAGAGGAGCTGAAGAACTTGGAGAGGCTCCTGAGGCAATTGATTTGCCTATGGTCCTTTGACACGAGGCAAGATACACAGGTGCTGAGGACTTTGCCGGAGGAGCTGAGGACTTGGAAGGAGCTGGAGCAGCATGAGGAATTGGCTATGAGGGCTTTGCAGAACTGGGCCGTGAGGGCATTGCTGAGGTGCTTGGCCGTGAGGGCATTAAAGCAGAAGCACTGGGCTTGTGTGCGGCCTTCTTGGCCATGGCCTTCTTAGGCTTGCTAGCAGAGGCCTCAGCAGCAGCAGCAGAGTCTTCATTAAATTTCATCACTGCTTCCTTAGCCATTTTGGCTAACTTGGTTTGCCGCTTTGCCCATTCATCAGGATAGTCCTCACCGCGCTTGAGGCTGCTAGGATCAGCTACTTGCCCAGGTGCCAATGGAGGTCTTGGGCAAGGAGGGTGAAGAGCAAATTTCTTCATGTACTTAGGAGTGACATATTTGTATTCCCTCCATTATCTGGCCCATCTCCTCTCTATCCTCTGTATGCGCACCTTGCGCTAATTTTTGTTCTCCTTGCCATGTTTGGCTTCATCAGGAGTACAATATTCTTCATAAATGTCCTCAGGGACCTCAAACGCTGTGTTGACTTCTAGTTTCTTGCCTCCTGTTGAGGATATAAACCTTAGAGTCACCCGCCCGGTGGGGCCGGGTTACTCATAAGGGTCATCGCCTGAAGCCCGGCGCCAAGCTTGAAGACGGTGGGCCAAAGATGGGTTAAGACCCGGAGATGGCTTACGGCCCGTAGTTACAACCGTCATTATGGTAGAACTTATAGTGTAAGGCAAGAATAGTTGAGAGTCCGAGCCAGACACTCTTATGAGCGGGCCGGGACTCTGAGAGCTGCTGGGCGTCAACCTCTCTATATAAGGGGACGACCCGGCAGCGGTTGAGAAAAAGAAAGCTCTCGTCGAGAGCCAGGCATAGCAGTTAAGCTCCCTGGTCATCGAAACCCTAATCAATACCACCTCAACTGGACGTAGGCTTTTACCTTCACCGTAAGGGGCCGAACCAGTATAAACCCTCGTGTTCCTTGCCCCGTTTAACCCCTTCAAGCTTCCTAGCGGCGATGGCTCCACGACTAAGTCCTAGCCTGAGGACATCTGCCGTGACAATTCCACGATAGTTGGCGCCCACCGTGGGGCCAGCGCACGGTGGATTTGAGTTCTTGGAGGACAGCTTCGAAGGGCTCAAGGGATACGCTGTGGGCCGGATGACCAAGAGTCATCGCGGCAAGCTCTACATCGACGATGCAAACTGGGGCCCCGACGCCGGCTCAATTGAGTACAGATACCGGGTCCCCTTCGGCGGAATTCATGTTTTCATCAGCAAGATTGGTGAGCCGGGCCCTGAGCCGGATCTCTGCGCCGATCTCATCAAGACGGCTCAGCGCGCACGACCCGCCCGGGCCCTGCCTGCCTTGAAGCATGCTCTTGTGGGATGTATCCATGGAGGGCTCTCTGATGGATCTGGATTTGGTGATGAGACAGCCGCCGGCTCTGACGGCGAATCATCCACAGATGAGTCAAACTCGTTGTATCAACTTCAAGATGGCAGGCTCATGGGTTGTTCCGATGGTGACCGTATTCCGGACCCTTTTGAGCCGCCGAGCCGGGTTGGAATCTTCATGGCCGGTGCGCAGCCTGTTCAGAACCCTGCTGCTGGGGCGGGAAACCTGGTGCCCTCGCCGGCTCAGGTGCTGATGGATCTCACGGACAAGATGACGACCCTGTTGACCGCTGCGGTTGACCCGGCGGATCAAGCTCAGCATGACGCGGAGGTGGCACAGTTAAAGTTAGATCTAGTGAAAGCCAAAGAGGATCTGGCAGCGGAAGGGATCAGGATGGCTGCGGAGAGGGCGGCTCTCGACGCCCAAACTCAGCTGATTCAGGCGCAGTCCTTCCGGCTCACGATGGATCAGAACGCGTCCAATGAGGTCATGAGAAGGAGGCATCAAAAGGCCCAATCTCGACTCCCTCCGGTCTACGATCCTCGAAACCTCTTCAACACGCCAGGTGCAGGGTCTAGTAACCCGCCAGGGATCATAGTGCCCGGGTCTGGGACCCCTGTTCAGCCACAAGTGATGGGGCCTCCCCGGGTGAACCCTGCCCCGCCTCAGTATGTGCCAATACCACCGGGTCATTATGCTAACCCGCTGGAGAACATGGTCGCCGCAGCAGCACGGCTGGCGGCCCTCCCAATTGACGGTGACTCTCCAACGGCTATTGAAACCCGCCGGGTCAGGGAACTCCTTCAGACAGCGCTGGCGCAGCAAGAGGCGTACTCTTACAGCCGGGACAGGATCCACTCGAACCCTCGTCCAGGCCGGAGCCCGAGTTATAGCAGACACATGGTCTCAGTGACCGGCTCAAGTAATGTCCGACGCCATGACCCGCCCCCTGGCCATGGCTCGGCTCATAACGGAGCCTTTCACGCAGCAAACCAAGACAGAGCGCGGCAAGAGGCGGAGCAGGTGCCTCAGTTGACGGCTTGCCAGACTCCCCCGGCTTATCCGACGGCTTCTGTCGACGTGGGTATCCCTACGAGGACTAGAGGTGTCCCTTGTTTAGTGCCAGCTCTCCGCAATGAACGTCTACCCAAGGACTTCAAAGCCCCTAGGAAGGTGCCTAATTACATGGCTGACTTACAACCCGGAGCCTGGATCAAAAGTTACGAGATGGCCATGGAACTGCTGGAGGTCAGTGAAGCGGCGATGGCCAAGTACTTCACCATGATGCTAGATGGGACTGCCCGCACTTGGTTGAAAGGGCTACCGCCGAATTCCATCGGATCTTGGGTGGAGCTGAAGGCCCGGTTCATACAAAACTTCAAAGACACCTGTAGGCAGTCTATGTCAATAGTGGATTTGACTAACTGTAAACAGCAGGAGGGTGAGTCTACAACACATTGGGTTCGCCGGGTCAAAGAGATCATACATTCATCGGATAAGATGGATGCCGGCTCTGCAGTCTTAATGTTGGAGCAAAATTGTCGTTTTCTGCCCCTGAAGATGAAACTCGGGCGGCTTAAGCGCGACTGCAATGATATGGGTACGCTGATGGCGGCTCTCGTCAAGTACGCCGATTCTGATAGTACCAAGGACCCTGCTTCAGATGATGAAAGGACGGGGAAGGGAAAGAAGAACGGCAATGGCAAGGGTCCTCAGCATAACCCGGGGAACCAAGGAGGTGGCAAGCGTAAGGCCGACGGCAGCCTAGAGTTCGTAGCCAACGCCAGCTCACAGGGTAATAGCCAGAGACGCAAGGGGAGGCCCCCTCCCCGAGCCGGCGGGTCAGGCCCGACGCTGGAGCAGCTGTTGAATGAGCCCTGTCCAAGGCATGGCTCTAGAGAGAAGCCAGCTACTCATCTATGGAAGGATTGTGCAATCATGAAGGCCTTTAAGAATTCCAACGCCTTTAACAGCAACAATGGCCCGGGCGGTGGCTCAGGCGCCGGCGGCTTTCATGGCCCGGGCGGCGGCTCAAATTCTAATCCTTAGAATGGTCAAGGGGGCTTCAATCAGCAGTCTGGCCAGGGTCATCAACAGCAGCAGGGGGGTTATCAGACCAATCCAAAGCAGCTTAGCGGTGGACAGTATCATGTATTTACCACCTGTCTGTGTAAGCGAGATCAGAAGCTTCATAAGAGGGCTGTGAATGCTGTTGAGCTAGCGGTTCCACGCTATTTAAGATGGTCTGAGCAGCCTATCGTGTGGAGTAGGGAGGATCACCCTCCCCGGGTGGATAATCCGTGTCACCTGGCCTTGGTGGTGGCTCCTCAAGTGGGAGGATATAAGTTCACTAAGGTGCTCATGGATGGAGGCAGCAGCATCAACATCCTCTATTATGAGACTTTCCGTCGTATGGGGTTGATTGATAAGAACCTCAGCCAGTCAAACACTATTTTCCATGGTGTGGTACCTGGTAAGTCGGCTTATCCAGTCGGCAAGATCGAGTTGGAAGTGGCCTTTGGAGACGAGCACAACTACAGGGTGGAAAAATTGACCTTTGAGGTGGTCAAGATAAGAAGCCCGTATCATGCCATATTTGGGTGGCCGGCTTACGCCAAGTTCATGGCACGGCCGTGTTATGTGTATTTGCAGCTCAAGATGCCGGGTCTCATGGGACCATTACGGTTCATGGCAGTCGGAAGGTGGCCTTGGAGTGTGAGGAAGGCGATGCAGCTTATGCAGAATCTGTTTGTGCAACAGAGGAGTTAAAATTTTACAAGGACAATGTTGACCCAACAGATATGACCTCTCTGAAAAAGCCGACTACGGAGCATGAGCCGGCAATGAAATTTAAGTCGGCTGATGAGACTAAACTTGTTGATTTCGTTCCAGGTGATTCATCTCAGCAGTTTAGCATCAGTGCCAATCTGGATCCAAAATAGGAAAGCGCGCTCATTGAGTTCATTTGTGAGAATAGGGACATTTTTGCATGGAAACCTTCTGACATGCCAGGTGTACCTAGAGAACTCGTTGAGCACACTCTCAATGTTGATCCGAAATTCAAGCCGGTCAGGCAATTCCTTCGGCGGTTTAATGAAGAGAGGCGGAAAGCTATTGGTGAAGAGGTGGCCCGGCTCTTGGCGGCCGGGTTTATTGTTGAAGTCTTTCACCCAGAGTGGTTAGCTAACCCGGTGCTCGTGCTCAAGAAGAACGACACCTGGCGGATGTGTGTGGACTACACAGACTTAAACAAGGCGTGTCCGGCTGATCCTTTTCCCTTCCCCGTATTGATCAAATCATTGATGCTACGGCGGGTTGTGAGCGCTTAAGTTTCTTGGATGCTTATTCTGGATATCATCAGATTAAAATGGCAGTTAAGGACCAGGAGAAGACGGCGTTCATCACTCCCTTTGGAGCCTTCTGCTATGTGTCTATGCCCTTTGGACTCAAGAGTGCACAGGCGACTTATCAGCGTTGCGTGCAGAACTGTCTTCATAACCAGATTGGGCGCAATGTTCATGCTTATGTGGATGATATTGTGGTTAAATCCAGAAAGGAGGAAACCTTGATAGATGATCTGAGGGAAACCTTTGATAATCTCCGGGTCTACAAGATGATGCTTAACCCGGCCAAGTGTGTTTTTGGTGTTCCTGCAGGCAAGCTCTTGGGTTTTTTGGTTTCTAACAGAGGCATTGAAGCTAACCCGGAGAAGATCAAGGCCATCACCTCCCTGGCTAAACCGGCGTGTATAAACGATGTCCAGCGCTTGGTGGGCCGCGTCGTCGCTTTAAGCCGGTTTATAAGCCGTTTGGGTGAGAAGGCCATGCCATTATATCAGTTGATGAAGAAAACTGATGACTTTGTCTGGAATGATGCAGCTAATACTGCTTTTGAGGAGTTGAAGAAGCAGCTGGCAGAGCCCCCAGTCCTTGCTGCTCCGGTTGACAAGGAGCCTTTATTGCTGTATGTGGCTGCTAACACACGAGCCGTCAGTGTAGCTGTGGTGGTGGAGCGCAAGGAAGAGGGTAAGGAGCATCCGGTTCAGCGGCCGGTTTATTATGTCAGCGAAGTGCTCATCGAGTCCAAGCAGCGGTATCCACATTGGCAGAAGCTTGTTTATGGTGTGTTCATGGCAAGCCGGAAGCTTAAGAATTATTTCCAGGGTCACCCCATCACTGTGGTCAGTTCTGCCCCCCTTGGAGATATCATTCAAAACAGAGAGGCCACAGGGAGAGTGGCTAAGTGGGCTATAGAGCTCGGACCTCATGGTCTGAAATACGTACCACGCACTGCTGTTAAATCTCAAGCCTTGGTGGATTTCATCAACGATTGGACAGAAAAGCCGGATAACACATATTGGACTATTCACTTCGATGGGTCCACGCAATTGGAGGGCTCGGGGGCTGGAGTTGTGTTGGCTTCCCCTAAGGGTGAAAAGTTCCATTATGTGCTACAGTTGATGTTTCCCTGCACTAACAATGCGGCTGAGTACAAGGCCTTGCTCCACGGTCTCCGGATGGCTAAGGAGATGTGCTTGAGCCGGGTAAGGTGCTTCAGCGACTCAGACTTGGTGGCTCAACAAGTATCAGGAAAGTGGGACTCCAAGGACCCTCTCATGGCGGCTTATCGCCCTGAAGTTGATGCCATTGCTGGGCATTTTCAGGGTTACCAAGTAGAGCACATCGATCGCAGGAAGAACGAGGCGGCTGATGCTTTAAGCCGGCTGGGCTCTCAGCGAAAACCGGTGCCACCTAATACTTTCCTGGACGTCCTGCATAACCCTTCTGTTAAGTTGCCTACAGAGGAAGACTTGGTTGTCCCTGACCCGGAGGCATGACTGGGGCGGCTCTCCACATCATCCCGGACTGGACAGTGCCCTATCTGGCTTACATGACCCGGGGAGATTTGCCTGAGGATGAAACTCTGGCCAGACAAATAACCCGGCGGTCTAAGTCAATGGTTGTTATCAATGGTGAGCTGCATCGCCGTAGTGTTACGGGAGCATTCCAGCGTTGTGTCTCCCATGAGGAAGGTCAAGAGATCTTGCGTGAGATTCATGAAGGGGATTGTGGCCATCATGCCGGCTCAAAATCCCTTGTGGCCAAGGCTTTTCGTCATGGTTTTTATTGGCTGACGGCTCACGCTGATGCGGAGGACTTGGTCAGTAAATGTGATGGTTGCCAAAGGTTCTCGCGACGGGCTCATGTGCCGGCTCAGGAGCTGAGGATGATCCCAATTACTTGGCCCTTTGCGGTCTGGGGGCTTGATATGGTTGGGCCTTTTAAAAGGTCCAAGGATAAGAAGACCCACCTTTTGGTGGCAGTTGACAAATTCACAAAGTGGGTTGAAGCAGAGCCAGTTAGCAAGTGTGACGCAGCCACGGCAATTCAGTTTATGAAAAAGGTGATCTTTCGCTTTGGCTTTCCACACAGCATTATAACTGACAATGGTACCAATCTATCCAAAGGCGCCATGGAGGAGTTTTGTCAACGAGAGCATATTCGACTTGATGTTTCGTCAGTGGCTCACCCTCAATCCAATGGTCAAGCTGAGAGGGCTAATCAGGAGATTCTGAAAGGCATCAAGCCCCGGCTTTTGGTTCCTTTACAACGGACGCCGGGTTGTTGGGTGGAGGAGTTACCCTCCGTGTTGTGGAGCATCAACACTACTCCTAATAGGTCTACAGGTTTCACGCCTTTTTCATGGTTTATGGAGCGGAAGCAGTCCTCCCCAGTGACATCCGTCATGACTCACCTCGAGTGGCGGCTTATGTTGAGGCGGATAATGAACAGGCGCGCCAAGATGCTCTTGACTTGTTGGACGAACAGCGTGATGTGGCAGCAGCTTGCTCGGCGATTTACCAAGAGGACCTGCGCCGTTATCACAGTCGCCGGGTTAAATCCCGGGTCTTCCAGGAAGGCGATCTGGTGCTCCGGCTCATCCAAGATCAAACAGATGCGCACAAGTTATCCCCGCCTTGGGAAGGGCCCTTTGTGGTCAGCAAGAATTTGCACAACGGGTCATATTACCTCATTGACATTCGGGAGCGCAAAGATTCACGTAAGTCGGAGGAAGAGACCCGTCAGCCGTGGAACATAGCTCAGCTTCGGCCTTATTACCCTTGAGCCACCGGCTCTCATAATGTACATATTTCTCTAAGCCATGTATATATTATGATAAGCAATAAAGCAGGACCTCTGTCCTTTTTTCTCCTCCAAAGGTGAACGTGTTGTTTTCATTGCAAGATCACATGATAACTTGAAGGAGGATCCGGCTTATGATCGTATTCGAATCTAGCCGTATGCAATATAATCACTTGGGGGCTTCCTGTTCAAACATAGGTCGTATTCGAACCAAAGAGAACATAGCTGTCGATACCCTTTTGATTGGCAAAGTGCCGAGCTCATTGGGGAGTTTTCTTTGATCATATTTGAATCATAGTTCAACCCCCTTTGGGAACCGACGTGGATCGTATTCGAATCAGCGTCGTTAAACAACTCCTAAGGTCATTTGGGGGCTTCCTGTTCAAACATGGGTCGTATTCGAACCAAAGAGAACATAGCTGTCGGTACCCTCTTGATTGGCATCGCCACACCCACTGGGGGCTATATGATCGCATTCGAATCTTAGCATAACCCCTTTGGGACGGGTCTCTGGTCGTATTCGAACCGGAAGCCCCTAAGCTTTCTGATTTACAACGAGTTATTCTGATTGTTTCAATAGTGTGCACGACGGGTCTCACTTTGCTGGCTTAACTTTGATTCACAGTGATAGTCGAACACAATCGGCGTTATTAAGACTGGTAAACCGGAATTAAGGTACCAACCTTATTACCCGGGTTATATAAACCGGAAGTGTGCTTGAAGGCCGGTAAGTGTGTTATTACGGTTATATCAAGGACATAATTGAGGACCAGTCTTTTGTGACATAGATTCATATTCCGGGTTATATGTATGAGACTATGATTCTCAGTGCGGTAAGCCGCCTAGAGACTTGTGATTTGTTTTTCTATGCAAGATTGTTAAAGACAACTATTTGAGCTTAAGGAACATGAATGATCATTTATGACCCGGAGGAATATAAGGAAACAACTTCAATGGAATTAAGCATTCAGCACCTGCACGATGGCACGACAAAGTTAAAATGTTGGTCCTATTCTATTACAAGACTCATCGAGTCCAAAAGGGTGAAGCATTGTTTGAATAAGCCGCCTACAGAGTTAAGATGCTTGCTGGGTTGAAGCTTCCGGCTCATCCCTCTCCGCTCCTCCGTCTGTTCCCAAGACCTGGAAGGTTGACGATTTCCAGTCAATGCCGCTCAGAGCTTCAAATTGAGCTTCCTCGTCAATTAACCCAGCCGGGTCAATTTCCGGGGCAAAGGTGTGCTTACGAGTCGGCGGGACTAGGCTGATGGCTTCATAACGCGGAGTGGGGATCCTCTGATTCTCTGCATCATAATCCGGCTGGTACTTGGTCAGATCCGTGTCATTTCCAATCAGGGTGGCCACCGGGCGCACGATCTTCACGCAGGCTGCAAAGTCCCTTTGGTCGAAGGGGGTGCCGTCTTCCTTCAAGCTGGGGTAGCCAAGGGCAATGTCCGCCGGGTCTAGTTCGGGAAGGAACGCCTTGGCCCGGCTCAAAGCAGCTATGGCTCCGGCTCTTGCTGAGACCCGTCCCAGCTCGTCGACACGCTGAGGAAGAACGGCAAGCCGGCGAAGAACTTCCGCCAGGTGAGTCAGCACCTCATTGGATAGGGCCACTACGGCCAAGGCGCGCTGTGACCCGGTGTAGAGTTGTTCCACCAGAGTGTACATGGCCTTCAACTTGGTCAGCACACTTTGGTTGAGGTTGGCGCTTCTTGGACCTGTTTAACAGAGTAAGATAAGCCGCTGGCAATGATGGGGGTTACGAGACATAAAAGATTATAAACTTGATGCAAGCCGGTGGAATAACTTACCGAAGATTGCGGCGACCATCTGTGACGTGTGGCGCTTTAAGCCGGAGAGTTCGGCGGTTCTCTCCGTCAGAGCCTTCTCCGCCTGTTCAGCCCGGCTCACCAGAGTAGCCTTCTCTTCGGCCCAAGTTTTCCGTTCAGCTTCAAAGTTCTTCTTCAGCTTCTCTTGAGCGGCAATACTGGACACAAATTTGGCGTTGGCCTTCCGGGTCTCAGTTTCCTGTGTCCTCAGGCGGGTCTTCAGATCAGAGATGTCAGCCTCAAGCTTCTTGCAAGCAGCCTGCGCAATTTCTGAGTTATAATATGAACAGTTACTATGCAAATTTAAAGTCCCAAGCGCTTTCCAAGCAAAGACACTTGGCACTTGGGGGCTAATGCATGTCGAACGTTTCTATCTACAAATTACCGGTTCATGGAAATAAGCCGGAACTTAAGTCTACAACATATTCAACCATAAGTCGTCGACTTTGGGGCTAGTATGGTAAAGGTAACTATGCAGTAGGCAGTAGAGTGGTACCTCAGACTTCTGCTGTATCTGATTCACCATGTTGATCTCCAAATCCCGGCTCTTGTGCACCTAACTCACATAGCCGGAGACGATCTCTCCGACGCTCAAGTTCGTATAGTTGGTGAGGTCCAGATTGGCCCGGCTACGCTCTAGCAACTCTTCCTTGGCGGAGCACTTGGCCAGCACAGTGGGCCTCCCTGGCTCAACAAACTCCGTCCGGGTGATTACCACGTCCGAGTCATGGGCCGGCTGAGCCGGGCTGGAGATATCCGGGTTGGTGGAGGTCTCCATGGCTGGCTCGTCAGTGGGAGTGGTGGCTTCAGGAGTAGAGGCGGCTGGCGGCTCTTGAGCGGAAACTTCCGGTTCCGTCACGACCGACTCTTCCGTCGGCTTATTCTTCTTTGCTCTTTTACTGAGCTTTGCTTGAGCATTGAAAGGACAAAAGGTTAGTACAAAAGTATGAGTAAAGATAAAGCACAGCAAGAGATGATCATCATTACCCGGGTACGGTCTTGAAAGCCGGCAGATTCGACTGCATTGAGTCACCAGAGGAAGGAGACGTTTCCTGATAATTTGAATCAGAAGAATTGAGAGGTTGATGTATAACACCCGCTAGAGGATGAAAAGGATATAAGTTGGAGATAACCTCGGACCGGCGCTTCCTTGATGCCTCAGGTAAGCCGGAGGAGAGGTCAGCATCCTTGTTGGTCCGGGTGTGCCGCCGGCTCTCATGAATCTGTTGCTTCAAAAGAAATTGAGGATCTTGATAAGCTAATGGATGTGAAAATCTTACTTTCCGGGTTACCCTTCGGACTTTCAGCCATGGCAAGGGCTCCGAGTCGGAGGAAAGTGTCATTACCTCTTCAACCACCGGGTTACTTGCTCCGGTGTCATCCTGTTGATGAACAGTATTGATAAGGTGGACAGAAATAAACAAGAAATGCAACAAGAGCTCACAGGTTCAGGGGTTACCTCTGACTCGGAGCTGTCACTCAGTTCAAGCTGCTCTGAGGCAGTGGGCCTGCTTCCCTTCTTGCGGGGAGCGGCTCTCTTGGCGGCTTTCTTAGCCTTCCTGGCCTTCTTGGCCGCCTCATGGTCATATTTGACCTTCCAGAATTTGTCATCAGCCTGAAAAATACAATGACGATTTCTTAAGGTTCAGATGAAAGCTATCTACAGAAGAAAATAAGATGTTGAGATCAGCGGCTTACCGCTGGGGCCGGGTTGGTCTTGCAGAAGGGGCTTAAGCCGGTCCTCCCGTAGTCTGCCAAGCTCTCGTTCAAGAGGGCCTTGGTCATGTCTTCAGCAACGTCTTTAGGAAGATCGTTGCGGCTGTGTCGCAGGGGGTCATCTTTCCGGCCTGTGTACTCACACATTAAGCCGGGGCGGCGGCTTAAGGGGATCACCCGCCACGAGATCCAGACTCGGACCAGATCAATGCCATTAAGGCCATTTCCCAGGAGAGCCTTGATTTTGTTGATGGTGGGGATCAGAGGTTGGCGCTCCGCCTGAGATAACTTGTCTGACAGAGGGTGAGTTGGTTCCAGACGCGAAGGACGAAAGCCAGGCAGCGGGCTCTCGTCAGCCGGCGATGTGTCTTGGCAGTAGAACCACGTCTGGTTCCAGTCCTTTGGGTGGCTTGGCGGCTCAGCGTAAGGAAAAAGGCAGTCTCTCGGTCGCTGAATGGAGATTCCACCAAGTTCCAAGCTTGGCCCGTTGGCGCACTCGTTCTGGCAGTTCAGATAAAAGAGTTCTCTGAAGAGCAGGAGGCTGGGCTCTTCTCCAAGGTAGACCTCGCAGAATACTTGGAAATTGCATATATTCGACACAGAGTTGGGTCCTATGTCTTGTGGCCGCAGATCAAAGAAATTCAGCACATCTCTAAAGAACTTTGAGCCGGGCGGTGCGAAGCCCCGGCTCATGTGATCAGCAAAAATTACCACCTCCCCATCCCTTGGCTATGGTCTCTCCTCTGATGGGTCGGGGGCACGGTAGGACATGACGTCCTTCTTGGGCAGTTAACCCGACTTCACGAAATCTGCTAAGGTCTCGTCGGTGACGTTGGACCTCATCCAATTGCATGTGATGGGTGCTTTGGGAGCTTGAGGCATGGTGAAAGTCGGAAGCCTATGGTAAAAGGAAATGTCCGGTTTAATTATAAGCCGGAGGAAATTTACAGTTCAATGTTTAAAGTGGCGGCTTATGGAGGGGCCTAATGACATATATCTAAGTGCATCGGGTTATCTAAGCCGCTGGAGGTATTGAGAGTAATTCAATTGTCTACAGCCTTGACGCAAATGAGCCGGAAAATTTTACGGCGCATGGTTTCTTTTGAGCCGGAAGGTTTTACGGTGCATGGCTTCTTTAAGCCGGAAATGTAAACCGCCATGACTCAGCAGGTGCAGTTTTTTACTAAGTGTGGTGAAAACAGGTTTCACACATCGCAGTAACTAATTTGGATCAAAACGGTCGGCTAAAAAGGAAAGTTTCTAGACCTAAAACAGACGCAGGAGAAGTTCGCGGGTTCGAACGGAGCCTCTATGCAGTAAAAAGGGATCTATGTACATTGGGAATGGAAGTGAAACAGCTACCGCAGCAGTTCTATACAAGTCTAAGATTAAGAAGGGTGGTAAAAATCAAATCTACCGAGAACCCGCGAAGAACGGTGAAGAACACGGGAAGAACAGGAAGAAACCCTACTGCAGATCTGTTCTACGGGGCAGCAAGGACTTACAAGTGCTGGTGAGTCGCGGAGGTCGCCGCCGTTTTCTCTGGACACAACAGGTTGATGCAGCGGCCGGAGTTGGTGAGGAGGAGGAGACCCGCGGCGGCGGCGACGATGGAGCTCGAGCGGGAGAACAGTGGCGAGAGGAGGAAGACGAGTGGCTGGAGGTTCAACGGGCCGGGCTATTTATAAGGCAAGGCTCATAAGTGGGCGCGAGAAATGAGGAGGCCACGGCGCGGTTATCTCACAATAAAAACGCCTCGATTTTCGGGATGGCAGTAAAGATAAGATCCGTTGCGGATATGGTGGAGTAAAAATGGACTTAATGGAAGATGACGTCACGGCGGATTACCCGGAATCCAGAGGATGACGTCACGCCGGGTTATGGCCTTCACACAATTGTAAGCCGGAGATTTTCTGTCGAAAGGATTGAAGATTGACTTGAGCCGGCTCAAATCAATCTGGGGCCTAATGTTGAGGATATAAACCTTAGAGTCACCCGCCCGGTGGGGCCGGGTTACTCATAAGGGTCATCACCTGAAGCCCGGCGCCAAGCTTGAAGACGGTGGGCCAAAGATGGGCTTAAGACCCGGAGATGGCTTAGGGCCCGTAGTTATAACCGTCATTATGGTAGAACTTGTAGTGTAAGGCAAGAATAGTTGAGAGTCCGAGCCGGACACTCTTATGAGCCGACCGGGACTCTGAGAGCTGCTGGGCGTCAACCTCTCTATATAAGGGGACGACCCGGTAGCGGTTGAGAAAAAGAAAGATCTTGTCGAGAGCCAGGCATAGCAGTTAAGCTCCCTGGTCATCGAAACCCTAATCAATACCACCTCAACTGGACGTAGGCTTTTACCTTCACCGTAAGGGGCCGAACCAGTATAAACCCTCGTGTTCCTTGCCCCGTTTAACCCCTTCAAGCTTCCTAGCGGAGATGGCTCCACGACTAAGTCCTAGCCTGAGGATATCTGCCGTGACAATTCCACGACACCTCCCTTCTGAGGTTTCTTGCCATCAGCCATTTTCTTCAGCTGAGGATTCTGAACAATTGAGTTCTCTCAAGAAGTATGCAATTTTTCTTTGAGGAACGCTGCAAATGAGTTAAGTTGATGAGAACCTAGTGATTTAGGAGCGGACATGTGTACCTGTGAACAGAGTATGGGTGCGAAGAATTTGGAGAGGTCATTTGCTTTCTCAGAAATTTTTGCAAAAAAGGACAAGTTCGAGGAATTTGACCAGATGTGTCTTGAGGAATTTCACTAAGCGTTCTTTGTCTTAGGTTCCAGAGTTGTATAGATTGAAAATCCACACAATTGAGGAATCTTGAAGAAAAATGTTGCTTAGAGAAACAAATCATGAACAGATGTTTGTGTGAGGTGTTTAGAGTGTAAAGATTGAAGAATAAAACACCTTTTGAAGATTTTGTAGAGATCATAAGAATCAACAAGGACAGTAAAAATGACTTTTAATTACCCTTGACGAAGAACACGACGAACTGAGAGGTGTAGATTTAGAAGCTCGTCGGTCCAGATCTTCCACGCCCTAACTTGGCAGAGGAAGACAGCTACGACAGCGGGGGAGTGAAGAAATCTGCGGCCGTCGCGAGTACGACGGCGACGAGGTCGAGGCAGCGAAGCTCTTCCTCACCGGCGATGATGGAAGTAGTGGCAGCGCTAGGTTTTGAGAGCTTGAGCGAGGGAGTGAGGTCGAGCAGAGTAAAAAAAGTCTGAGGAGGGCGAGGGGTATTTATAGCCGAGATGAAAACCCGCTCGCCCGAGGAAAATGGACGAACGTACCCCTGACCCTTCTCATTCGTGCGACATGTGTCACCCACGTATAGAGAGATGGAGATTGTGTGAGATCGTGGGTGAATAGATAAGTCTTATCCTGGAATGTGGAACGGTTTGAGCGGCAAAAGCCAACAATTCAGATTAGAATATTTTAAGGTTTCGTTCGCAAAGTCTTCAGCTGACAAGGACATAGTGAAGATTTTGAACGGGTTTCAAATAGAACGCACATGAAGAATTTATGAACAAACTTGGGTTGAGTTTAGCATAGAGGGGGAAGGGTCCGGTCACATTCACTTAGCAGAAGAAGCAACTTGAGGAATTAGCAATAAGTGAATGCTGTAGAGGACATAAATTTTATATACATACATACATACATATATATAGGACAACACTATTCTAATCCTGGGATTAGAACAGTTATTTGGATCACAGCCAGCCCTATAAGGGCCCAACAGCTCCCTCCCGAACTTCCCGAACTTGCAGATAAAAAAAGCAACGCCCCACGCCCACCACTTCCCCTCCCTGATCCCAACCCCCCCGATCTAGCGCCTCCCCCACCCCCCCAGGACAACCGCCGCCTCCCTTGGCTCCGGTGCGCGGCCACCCCGGCCCCCACGGCTGTCCTCCGCCACGGCCACCACGCACCTTCGCCAGCCGCCGTGCCTCCAGCCACCTTCCCCCACCAGCGCAGCCTCCAACCACCTTCCACGGCCACCGCGCCTCCCCAGGACCTCCACCCGCCGCCGCCGCAGTTCCCCGTCGCCTCCGTCCACTGCCACCAATAGCGCTGCCGCCGGGCCTCGACCACCAACGACGCCGCCAGGCCCCCAACTCCAACCGCGCCGCCGCTGTGTCCTCCCCCTCCTTCATCGGCAACAGCGGCCTCCCTTACGCCTTGATTCCACCGCGGCGGCGGCACTTATTCCCCGTATTCCACGGGCAACCTCGGCCCCTGCCACCATGACGCCATTCTGGCCGCCACGCTTGGTCCAGCTCGCCGGCTCCTTCCCCTCGCATCCCTCTGCTCCGCCAGGAGGGCCACCCCCGGTGCTACTTCTTCTCCTCGGCCTTCTGCTCCATGGGCGACACCTCGCCCCCTCCCAAACTCCGGTGGGGCACCTCACACCTCCATTGCAGCCGCTGACCTCAAGCTCCTGCGCTCACACCCCAGCGACAGTTTGGCTCCTTGCGCCTCCTCCCTGTCTTCTCTGAACGTTCTCTTCGGGAGGATCTGGACTTCTTTGAATTTTCATGAAAATTAACAGCAACATATGTTTCTGTATATGGGAGGTGAGGTTGTTTGAGGATCACTAATTTCAGCTAACATCTACTACTAAATTTTCCCCAAAATTCACCACCTCAAACTGCAGAACGACACCCCCACTGCAAGTTTCTTTTCAGAGAGCGATCTGCCATGTCGGGTAGCGGTGGATGCAGCCAACTAGCTTGATTTGTTGTTTCAATTTCTTTTTCTGAATTGATCATTCCATGTCAAAAAGTACACTGGTTTATACAAAAAAAATAGACAAACAATTGTTGTATTGTTCTAGTTATTGTTAGGTCTAAATTCATAAACGTGCAAATGCTTTTTTTCTTAACAAAGAAAGTTGAGTAATAACGATGAATGTCATTTCATTTAGTATGGTTGGAGGCCACCCCGCATCTAGAGCTGCCACTAGCCATGGGCATCTCTTTCCGACAACGAATGTTGCCGGCCTCAAGTAGTGGTTGCCAGATCTTGTGTTTCTTCTATCCAGAACTGATGCATTTTCCCTCGTGTTTCTGCAGTTTTGTTAACTGAACTTCAAACTCTCGACAGATTGAACTGCAGGTGACGTGTGGACTATTAGTCTAAATGCTCGAGTCTCAAGTGCCACCGAAAATATATATCAAATATTCTTCACATGTTCCACTGGTACAAGAGTGTGTCTCCTGGCATGTATTTCTGCGGATTCGAGGCATTTGTCGTAAAATTCCTATATTTTCCTTTTAGGACCATTGAGCTAATTTCCGAGTTGCTTAGAGACGTTCCATGAAGTTCTGGTGTGGCAGGTTCTAGCACAGCAATATGCCGGCAGCCGTAAAGTTATAGTACGACAATACGCATGAACGTCTCTAAGCGTCTCGAGGAGTACAACTCACATCCAAAAATCGAAGAAACTGGCTGCGAAAAATTACCATCGATCCCACATAGAAGGAGCATGTGAATTACTTCTTGCTAGTTAGAATTTAGAACTGATGTCTTATTCTTCATTCTGTGTTCATCTTGAACTACTGCTTGCTTGCTATCAGAGGAGTGAAACTAGAGCAAGTTAGAGCTTGTGGCTGTTTGATCAGTTGTTAATTCTTCATGGACATATGCTCGGTCACTAGCCTGTAGTGGCCCAGTTATGTTTGGACTTCATATACAAACCTTTTGTCTTGTTTCCCTCACCACTTTCAGGTAAAAAGATGAGTTATTTATGGCTTAATCGAAAATATGCACTTGCACTGGAAATACAGAGGACTGGTGGTTTGCGGAACTTGAGCTACATGATTGAGGTACTACTTTGCTTCTTGGATGATTGCATACCTTTACTTAGAACTCAACCTGCGTTACAAAAAGTAGGTACGAGAAATGAAGAAATTGATTTTGTTAGAGCAACTATGCAAAGCAAACTTTCATTCATTTTCCTAGAGTGACAAACCTTAATTTATACTATCTTTCATCGCTAGCATCATTCCTTTTTCTTCGTGGCAGCCTCCACTCACCGCCACCCCATTTGCCGCCGTGACAAGCCCCCTGGGATTGCCATGACCTTGGCCATCAGATGCAACACTAGCTTAATTTTTGTCGGTGAGGCATTCTTTTCTTGTGCCTGTTTGGTTTGTGAATTTTTGCTACTACTTACAGGGAATAGAACAGCCTCTAAATTTATATGTTTTGCTGCAGGTGTGTTCTGCCACACAGGATTTTGTATTCGTTTTGTGATTGGGTGAGCGACTGAGAGAGTAAAAAGTTCATGCTCTGCATTTTGTATTTGTTCCTAACTACTATGGCTACAATGGAATTTGGAATTCAAGGAGAGAGCAAAAAGCAAATCTGGGTGAGTGAGAGAGAGCGAAACAACATGTACCGAGAGCAACATGTACGGAGGTGAGAAGGATAACAAAAATATGTGGTTGAGGCAACTCCACGCATTAGTATTTGGCCTCATTTTTTTAGGGAAGTATTTGGCCACATTGGTTACTATATTTTATTAAGATGATGTACCATCTTTAATCAAATCATTTAAGATAACAGACGCAACAATTTAAGTACCATTCTTGATAATCTTACTTTGTACGTTCCAAAAAAATTATTACAAACTAATAATCTTACTTTGCATGTTCATTCGGAAAAATATTGTGCAGCCTCATTTTCCTTGTTTCTAAAAGAACTAAAAGTTCAAATTTATATAACGAAGTCGTTTGATGTTTATTACCACATTAGGATTTTCCTTGTTACTAAATAATAAACCAAGAAGGTTAAATTAAAAAAATAGAGCAATTCAATTTTTTCAGAAAAATGGATTTCCCTCATTTCTAAAAAAACCTAGAGCTACAAATTTAAATAACAGAGAAGTTCAATGTTTATTACAATACCAAGAAGGTCAAATTAAAAAAGAGTAGTTCAAAAAGTTTATAAAAAAGGATTTTCCCTCTTTTTAAAAAAGACTTAGAAGTTCAAATTTAATTAATTGAGCAGTTTGATATTTATTACATAACTAGGACTTTTCCCGTTACTGATGAATAACACAAGAAGTCCAACTTAAAGAAATGAAATTGTTTGATGTTTACAAAAAAAATCAGATTTTCGCGAATACTAAAGATTAAATCCAAGAAGTTCAATTTTAAAAAATGGAGTAGTTCAATTCATATAAAAAACTCAATTTTTTTCTCGTTACTGAAGAATAAAACCAAGAAGTTTAATTTTAAAAAGTGGAGCAGTTTGATATTTATATGAAAATTCAGTTTTTTCCGATTACTAAAGAATACAACTAGTAAGTTCTATTCGAAATAACGAAGAAGTTTGATGTTTCTAAAAAACCCTCCAATTTTCACATTTCTAAATAAACACAAAGAAGGTCGAGTAAAAAAGTTAGAGCGGTTCGATGTCTATAAAAAACTTAGATTTTTTTGTTCCTAAAGTGAAACAGAGAGAAGTTCAAATTCATAACTGCTAGAAGTTCACGAACTGCATGGTGTGTGTTTTTATATGAGAAAAGGGAATAAAAAGTTAAGTATAAAATTTAGTTGCAAGAAGTTTAGGTGCTCGGCACAGGAAAGTTCAAAACTTCTTGTGAGAGACGTAATCGACACGGTATATCATTTGTGCAACTCCGATGAACGGGTGAGAAATTACGAACAAAAATACGTGGTAGAAGTTCAAAGGGAAAACAGCGGTAAGTTCGATGATTATAGAAAACTCAAATTTTCCTCGTTATTAAAGAATGGAAACAAGAAGTTCAAAAATAAAACACAAGAAGTTCAACTTTTAAAAATAGAGCGCTTCAAAATTTCATAAAAAAATAACTAAGAAATAAAACCAGGAAGTCCATATTAAAAAGATGGAGAAGTTCGATGATTATAGAAAACTCAGATTTTCCTCATTATTAAAGAATGGAAACAACAAGTTCAAAAATTAAAAACAAGAAGGTCAACTTTTAAAAATAGAGCGCTTCAAAATTTCATAAAAAGGACTAAGAAATAAAACCAGGAAGTCCATATTAAAAAGATGGAGAAGTTCAATGATTATAGAAAACTCAGATTTTCCTCGTTATTATGGAAACAAGAAGTTCAAAAATAAAATAATAAGAAGTTCAACTTTTAAAAATAGAGCGCTAAAATTCATAAAAAAAGATTAAGAAAATCAGATTAAAAATTCATAAAAAAACTCGGATATATTCACGTAATGAGAGAAGTTCAGATTGATAACTGCCAGAAGATCACGTACTACACGGTGTGCATTTTGTATTAAAAAGAATAAAAAAGCAAAAGCCAAAAGTTTTGTTGTTATAAGTTCAAGTCCGCCGCCGGAGAAAGTTAAAAAATATATTGTGAGAGAGGTTTGTACAAAAAGAATATCATTTGTGTAACACTGACGAAATGGATGGGAAAATTACAAAACGAAAAAACATCACAGAAGTTCAACGTGAAAACAGCAGGAAGTTCGACTATGATAGTGAATTAATTTGAGATGAAAAACTTTTAAAATAGTCGCGAGTATGAAAAAAGATCAACATGGGAAAGTTGCGTGTTTACATCAGCTTTCCACCGGTTTATTACTTGCTCAATTCTGATGAGTGTTCTGGTGAGTGGATCGAGAGCTACGGGCAAAAAAAGCACGTGAAAAAACAGAGTGAAGTTCAAGTAGACCTGCCGAGAAGTTCAGGTTCTTCACGCGGTGCATTTTCGAAGAATCTGTTTCTCGATAAAGGCAGAACGAATGATCCTGCCATTTTCGAAATTAATTGAAAACGGTTAGGAATCAGAGAAAACCATCAACATGAAAAAGTTTTGCATTTTCTGTAGCTTTTCAACGGTATATTATTTGCCCCATTCCGATAAAGTTTGTAGAAATTACGGTGAGAATACATTTTTAGCCATTTTCAAAATTGACATAAAACCGTAATAAATTGGGAGAAATAATATATGCCAAAAAGTTTCGCATTTCCTTAAGCTTTCCAACGCCATATCATTTGCTGCATTCGGACATACGGTTAAAAAAATAGCTCGAAAATACGAACTCGGTAGAACTTGTATCGTTTTCTAAATTACTTTTTAACCATTCAAATTAGAAAAAACTTTCAACAAGAGCAAGTAGTGCATTTTCATAAGCTTTCGAACGCCATATCATTTGCCTCAATTGGATTAGCCGTTTAGAAATGACATAGAAAATACGAACTCGGCTGTTCGGTTTGCGAAATTTTATGATTTTCCAAATTACTCTTTAACCGTAGGGAATTAGAGAAAACTTTCAACATGTGGAAGGAGGGGTTTTACAGCAGATTTCCAACGCCATATTAATTGCCTCATTCCGATAAACAGTTTAGAAATGTGATCGAAAATAAGATTCACATTTTTTGTATGAAGAAAAAACGGTTTTCAGAACTGCTCTTAAACCGCTTACATTTTGCCAAAAATTTAACTTGGGTCATTATACTGGTGTCCATAGCTTTCCAATGGTATATAGCAAGCCCAATTTGGGCAAAGTTGGCGGAAGTTCAACCTAGCACAGGGAGAAGTTCAGGTCGAACAACTCAGGCAGTAAAATTGCAGAAAACGCGAGTTCATCACGACCCGAGTGCAAAATCCGCCTATGAGCGAGATTCCTATTTAAAACCGGTATTTAGTTGCTAAAAATGTTTCTAGATTACACTAACATCATATAGAACATGACTAACCAGAATAATTCACGGGAGAAGCCACGGTTGTGAAGATAGCCCGAAGGTCGGGTTCGTACAGAGCGAAGTTCAGGCGCATCACTCAGGCAGTTCAGGTTGTGATAAGAATATTATTCTGATCCCGTGACGCCAATGAAGAAAAATGACGGAAAGAGTGAAGACAATGCAAAGTTGAAGAAATTGGGCAACTGAGGAATTTCAAAATTGAAGAAAAACTCAAATTGAAGATTTTCAAGTTTTGTTGGTGGCGTAACCCACCGTATAAGAATGCTGATTTCAGATACCGCGTACAATTGTCGTAGGGCTCTGAGAATCAAATTCTTCGTTAATTTCTTCACACTTAGAGTGTTAGTCTTCATTGATTGAAGAAAAACGTTACTTCGTGTGTTGCACATCTAAGTCATCAATTTTGCATAAGTGTTAGAATGTGCGTTTTTTTCAAAGGACATTCGAAGATTCTAAGATATTTAGCTCACACCTCAACTTGCTAAATCTCTTCCATCCAAGGGCTATGTGAATATATCGGCTAGCTGTTCTTCAGTCTTCACGTGCTCGATAGAGATGTCGCCCTTCAACACATGATCACGAAGAAAATAATGACGAATCTGAATGTGCTTTGTCTTTGAGTGCTGAACTGGGTTATGAGCAATCTTGATGGCACTCTCATTGTCACAATAGAGTGGCACATTCTTCACATTGATGCCATAGTCCTTGAGGGTTTGCTTCATCCATAGCAATTGAGCACAGCACGAACCAGCAGCAATGTACTCAGCTTCAGGAGTAGAGAGTGATACACAGTTCTGTTTCTTCGAGGACCAACGGACTAAGGATCGTCTGAGGAAATGACATGTGCCTGATGTTTACTTGCGGTCCACATGATCACCAGCATAGTCAGAGTCTGAAATTCCAATGAGATCAAAAGCCAACCCCTTGGGATACCATAATCCAAGTGTTGGAGTGTGAGCTAGATATCGAAGAATATGCTTCACAGCCTTATGGTGTGATTCCTTCGGTGTAGCTTGAAAGCGGGCACACATGCAAACACTAAGCATAATATCCGGCCTAGATGCACATAAATACAATAAAGAGCCAATCATGGAGCGGTATACCTTTTGATCAAAGTCAATACCATTCTCATCACTGCATAGATGGCCATTTGTGGGCATAGGGATTTTGACGCCTTTGCAATCTTGCATGTCGAATTTCCTCAGTGCATCTTTGAGGTATTTGACCTGAGATATGAATATGCCATTGCGCTATTGACGAATCTGAAGACCTAAGAAAAATTTCAATTCTCCCATCATAGACATTTGATGTTCTTCACTCATCATATAGGCAAATTCATCACTATAACATTGGTCAGTACAGCCAAAGATAATATCATCAACATATATTTGACACACGAATAATTCATCATCATAGGTTTTGGTGAAAAGAGTTGGGTCAAGTGAACCGGGTTTGAAGCCTTTCTTCATGAGGAATTCCTTCAAAGTATCATACCATGCCCAAGGGGCCTGCTTGAGGCCATAGAGGGCCTTATTGAGTCTGAAGACTTTGTCAGGATGTTTTGGATCTTCAAAACCTGGTGGTTGAGCAACATATACTTATTCCTCAAGCTTACCATTGAGGAATGCACTTTTCACATCCATTTGATATAAGATGATATTATGATGGTTAGCATAAGCAAGTAATATGCGAATAGCTTCAAGTCTAGCAACAGGTGCAAAAGTTTCATCGAAGTCAATTCCTTCAACCTATGTGTAGCCTTGAGCTACAAGCCGTGCCTTATTCCTCACCACAACGCCATTTTCATCTTGCTTGTTGCGGTAGATCCAATTTGTGCCGATGATATTGTGCTTGCGAGGATCTGGTCGCTTCACAAGCTCCCAGACGTTGTTGAGCTCAAATTGATGCAATTCCTCTTGCATAGCTTGAATCCACTCAGGCTCCAGAATTGCTTCATCTACCTTATTGGGCTCTGTGATAGAGACGAAAGCAAAGTGCCCACAAAAGTTAGACAAATGTGAAGCTTTTGAGCGTGTGAGAGGACCTGGTGCGTTGATGTCGCTGATGATTTTCTCAATTTGCACTTCATTTGCAATGCGAGGATGAGCTGGTTGACGATGAGGAATTTGCTCAGCATTTTCTTCAGAGCCATTTTCCTCAGGTGCATCAGCACGATGTTCTTCACGGTCTGGAATGACTTCTTCAGCAGATTCTTCGGTAGGAATCACATCCTCAGTAGCCTTGAACTTGATTGTTTCCTCAGGTGACTATTCATCTAACACAGGAGGTAGGTGCTCTCTTTGCGAGCCATTAGTTTCATCGAACCGCACATCTATAGTTTCAACAACCTTGTGGTGAACATTGTTGAAGACTCTGTAGGTGTGCGAGTCCTTCCCGTAACCAAGCATAAAACCTTCATGTGCTTTCAGTGCAAATTTAGAATTGTGATGAGGATCTCTAATCCAACATTTTGCACCAAAGACTTTGAAATAACTCACATTAGGTTTCTTGTCAGTGAGGAGTTCATAGGCAGTCTTCTTGAAGAATTTGTGAAGATATACCCTGTTGATGATGTGGCACGCAGTATCAATTGCCTCAATCCAGAAATGACGAGGCGTCTTGTATTCATCAAGCATAGTGCGAGCCATCTCAACAAGAGTCTTGTTCTTGCGCTCCATGACGCCATTCTGCTGAGGAGTATAAGGAGCAGATAACTCGTGAGTAATACCGAGTTCATCAAGATAGTCATCAAGACCAGTATTCTTGAACTCAGTTCCATTGTCACTTCTGATGTGCTTGATCTTCACACCAAAGTTGGTTGAAGCCCTCGAGGAAAATCGTTTGAAGACTTCCTGCACTTCACGTTTGTAAGTGACGATATGTACCCATGTGTAACGAGAGTAATCATCAACAATAACAAAGCCATACAGATATGCTTCATTAGTGAATGCGAATAATGGTTAGGACCAAATAGATCCATGTGAAGCAATTCAAATGGACGAGTGGTAGTCATGATAGTCTTCGCTGGATGCTTGGCCTTGGTCATCTTTCCAGCTTCACAAGCACTGCGCAAGTGATCCTTGAGGAATTTGACATTTTCAATGCCAATGACATGCTTCTTCTTCGCGAGCGTGTGCAAATTCCTCATGCCAGAATGACTGAGTCGTCGATGCCATAACCAGCCTTCTGAAGCTTTTGCAAGTAGGCATACAGCGGGCTGTGGTCCTGTAGAGAAATCAACAATATACAGGTCTCCTCTCCTAAAGCCTTCGAAGACTTTGGAATGGTCAGCTTCCATGATCACAACACAACGATACTTGACAAAGATAACAACCATATCAAGATCACAAAACATTGAGACTGACATGAGGTTGAATCCTAAGGACTCGACAAGCATGACTTTGTCCATGTGTCGATCCTTTGAGATCGCAACCTTACCTAGACCCAATACCTTGCTTTTACCTTTGTCAGCGTAGGTGATATGCTTCAGATGTGATGGAGATAAGGGAGCATCCATCAATAAGTTCTTGTCACCAGTCATGTGATTTGTATATCCACTATCAAGGACCCACTCAGTGGCTTTGGGTTGATCATCCTGCAGATGAATTAGTGCACTTACGAACTCATATACTTCATCAGTGAAGATTATGATATCAAATTCATCAGATCAATTTCATCAAGCAGGAGTACAGATAAAGCAATATGAGGACGTGAGAAATGAAAATTCATTTCTTCATGATTAGCTTGCGTCCTTTCAAGCATATTCAAGTCTCTAGCATATTCTTCAGACGTTTAAGTTCGTCTGGAGACCTGACCCTGCATAAGAGATTAGTTCATTTTCTTCACCACCCACATCTGAAGGGGTGGCAAAGTGTTCATCATTTTGCGAGCTCCATAAGAGAAAGGTGGTATAGAAGCCAGTCCACTTCATTTCACATAAGAGGAGTTAGGGTAAGCATATGAATAAGCAGAGAAATTTTTCAAGGACTTATGAACATAATAGTTAGAAGAGTAATGCTCATATTCATAGCCCTTAAATCTTCCCTGCGAAACAAAAGTATTAGCACGATGAGGTTCATATGAGGACTTTGATCCTTTTGAGGAATTTGATCCACGTGAGGAATTTGGTCCGCATGAGGACTTGGATCCATATGAAGAATTTGGTCCGTATGAAGAATTGCATCTGGGGATCCATTTCTGCACAGGTGGTGTCATGATGACATTCACCTAAAGACTTTCAAGACACCTTTTGGGAACCCATATTTTCTTCATAGGGGAACCGTTCCTGCAGTTAGTGCCAACATATCTAGCAAATACTTCACCATTCTGATTTTTGAATAGCTTATAGTTGGAGTCAAATGACTCATCAGAAGAATGAGGAGATTCACATGTAAAGCCAGATAAAGTAGATGGATCAACTGGAGGTCCCTTTGCAGCAACCCATGAGGTTTTGGGATACTGCTCAGGCTTCCAGTATGTTCCATCAGCATTGACTTTCCTCTCAAAGGGAATACTCTCTTTTCTAGGGTTCCTGTTGAGGATCTGCTTTTTAAGCACATCACAAAGAGCCTGATGCCCTTTGAGGCTTTTGTACATGCCTTTCATATACAATTCCTTCAGCCCTGCATTTTCAGTGATACTAGTAATATCCTTAGATGAGGAATTGGTGATAGCAGAGACAAGTGAAGAATTTGTAGAAATAGAAGCATTTGAATTTTCAGGTGAAGAATTAACAGATTCACATTCAATGCACTTCAAACATGGAGGAATAAATTCTTCCTGAGCAGCGCTGATTTGTTGAGCAAGTAATGAATCACGCTCCTTCTGAAGATCTTCATAACTCACCCTTAGCTTCTCAAGATCTTGCTTTCTTTGAAGAAATTCATAAGAAAGCTTCTCATGATCAGATAAGAGAGTGTTATGATGACTCTGAAGATTGTCAAACTTGGACTGGAATCTCTGAAGATTTTCAATCAAGGTTTTAGTGCGATCCATTTCTTCACCCAACATATCATCGCTCTTGTCTAGCATGTTTTGAACCTTTTCAAAAGCCTTTTGTTGTTTTACAGCAATCTTAGCAAGTTTAGAGTAGCTAGGCTTGAGGTTTTCATCAGATTCATCCTCACTTGATTCAGAGGAGGGATATTTGAGTACCTTGGCACCCTTTGCCATGAAGCAATAGGTGGGAGCATAGTCATCATCGTCGTCATCAGCCTTGTTGTGGAAGCCATTTTCTTCAGTGTTGAAGATGGACTTGCTGACGAACGCAGTAGCGAGGGCTAGGCTCGCCACTCCAGATTCTGACTCCTCAGATGCCTCATCTTCCTCATGTTCCTCATACTCAGCCTCAGAGTCCATTTCTTTGCCAATGAATGCCCGAGCCTTCTTGGAGCTGCTCTTCCTGTGAGATGAAGACTTCTAGGATTTTGATGATGAGGACTTTGAAGATTTCTTCTTCTTCTTAGAGTCATCAGAATTGTAATCCTTGTATTTCTTTTTCTTTGATTCCTTTTCCCACTGAGGACAGTCTTGAATGTAGTGACCGGGTTTCTTGCATTTGTGGCATAGTCTCTTTTTGTAGTCACAGGATGAGGAATCATCACTTATTGAGGATTTTCCAAAGCGACCACGTCTTGAGAACTTTTGGAATATCTTCACGAGCATTGCTAGCTCCTGGCTCAGTTCTTCAGGATCACAAAGGCTACTACCAGAATCTTCATCTTCAGATTCAGACACTGCCTTGGCCTTCAGAGCACGTGATCTGCCATAGCTCTGTCCATAGAGATCTCTCTTCTCAGCAAGCTGGAACTCATGAGTATTTAGCCTCTCGAGGATATCAGCGGGATCAAGTGACTTATAGTCTCCACGTTCTTGTATCATCAATGCCAGAGTATCAAATGAGGAATCAAGCGATCTCAGCAATTTCTTCACCACCTCATGGTCGGTGATGTCAGTGGCACCAAGTGCTTGAAGCTCATTTGAGATGTCAGTGAGGTAATCGAAGGTTTGCTGAACATTTTCATTGTCGAGTCTTTTGAAGCGGTTGAAAAGATTGTGAAGAACGTCAACTCGGGAGTCACGCTGTGTTGAGACTCCTTCATTAACCTTGGACAGCCTATCCCAGATAAGCTTAGCTGACTCCAAAGCACTCACTCTACCATACTGCCCTTTGCTTGGATGGCCACATATGATATTCTTCGCTTGAGAGTCGAGTTGCTTGAATCTCTTTACGTCAGCAGCGTTGATGGTAGGAGTGATAGAGGGGACACCATTCTCCACAACATACCAGAGATCGTTATCAATTGCCTCAAGATGCATGTGCATCTTATTCTTCCAGTAGGGGTAGTCCGTCCCATCGAAGGTAGGACACCCAGTAGAGACCTTGATCATACCTGCGGTCGACATAACTAAAACTCCAGGCGGTTAAACCAAAATCACATAGAACAAGGGAGTACCTTGCTCTAATACCAATTGATAGTGTGTTAAGTCGACTACAGGGGGGTGAATAGGCAATTTTTACAAATTCTTCATAGAGGACTTTCAGGGTGAGGAAATTCCTAACCGAAGAACTACTTGCAGCGGAATAAGTACTCAGATGCATACATGACATAACATAAACATGGACATCATGATGAAATGAAAACAGACACAGAGTACAGGAAGCGTAAGCACAGGATAAAACAGGATGAAGACAAACAGACTGAAGAAATTGAACTGAGGAAATTGAGAAAGTCTTCAGTCAATGTCTTCAAACAGATATGAACAAGCACACAACACAATAATGAGGAATGGAAGGGTTGAGGAAATAGAACCAGTTAGCTCGGTGAAGACAATGATTTGGTAGACCAGTTCCAACTGCTGTGACAGTTGTACATCTAGTTGGAGTGGCTAGGTATTTAAACCTGAGGACACACAATCCTGGACACACAGTCCTCACCGTATTCTCCTTGAGCTAAGGTCACACAGACCTCGCCCAATCACTCGTGGTAAGTCTTCAGGTGTCGGCAATCCACAATTTCCTCTTGGATGCTCTAGACCACGACGCCTAACCGTCTGGAAGATGCACAGTCTTCAAAGGTAACAAGTGTCGGATCCACGCAGGATCAATCTCTTTAGTGATGCTCAATCACTTTGGGTTTGTAGGTGTTTGGGTTTGGGTTTTCCTCACTTGATGATTTTCGCTCAAAGTCCTCGGAGGATGGGATGCTCTAAATGACAAGTGTCAGTTTCTCTCGGAGCAGCCAACCAGCTAGTGGTTGTAGGGGGGCGGCTATTTATAGCCTAGGGAGCAGCCCGACATGATAAGACATAAATGCCCTTCAATGATATGACCGTTAGGTGTGTAGATGTTTTGGGACAGCTGGCGCGTAGCACAACAACAGTCAGAAGTTTGACTATCAAATTCCTCAGGGCTATCATGTTCCTCACTTGTAGGCAATCCGCACTGGCAAATTCCTAACTCCTCAGTCAGAACAAATTCTCAGAGACCAGACGATCTTCGTCTCTGTCACTGAAGAAATTGACTGGACTGCATGAGATTTCCAATGGCTTCACTCGAAGGGATTGGTAGGTGTAGGATTTTGAGATGAGCATCACTTGCAAACTTTTCCTTAGTTTTTCCTCGACCCCCTTTAACTGTACGGTGTTTCCTATGACTCAAGAAAGAGAAAAAGAAACTATGAAAACAAAAGTCTTCATGCTTCATGTTCCTCGCATGAATATCAAGTCATCATGGGCACACCAATTTCTTCATCTTCGAAGTCTTCAGAAAGTCTTCAGAAATCCAAATTCTTCAGTTGAAGACGTTCATTTTTAGGGGTCGACTTTCTCTGTAAATATCAAACTCCTCATAGACTTATAGACCTGTGTACACTCATAAAAGCATCAGTCCCTTAACCTATAAGTATTCAATATACCAAAATCACTAAGGGGCACTAGATGCACTTACAAGAATGCCTCTACTTGACTAGCTCGTTAATCAAAGATGGTTAAGTTTCCTAGCCATAGACATGAGTTGTCATTTGATGAACAGGATCACATCATTAGAGAATGATGTGATTGACTTGACCCATCCGTTAGCTTAGCACTATGATCGTTTAGTTTATTGCTATTGCTTTCTTCATAACTTATACATGTTCCTATGACTATGAGATTATGCAACTCCCGAATACCAGAGGAACACTTAGTGTGCTATCAAACATCACAACGTAATTGGGTGATTATAAAGATGCTCTACAGGTGTCTCCGATGGTGTTTGTTGAGTTGGCATAGATCGAGATTAGGATTTGTCACTCCGATTGTCGGAGAGGTATCTCTGGGCCTTCTCGGTAATGCACATCACTATAAGCCTTGCAAGCAATGTGACTAATGAGTTAGTTACGGGATGATGCATTACGGAACGAGTTAAGAGAGTTGCTGGTAACGAGATTGAACTAGGTATTGAGATACCGACGATCGAATCTCAGGCAAGTAACACACCGATGACAAAGGGAACAACGTATGTTGTTATGCGGTTTGACCGATAAAGATCTTCGTAGAATATGTAGGAACCAATATGAGCATCCAGGTTCCGCTATTGGTTATTGACCGGAGATGAGTCTCGGTCATGTCTACATAGTTCTCGAACCCGTAGGGTCCGCACGCTTAACTTTCAATGACAATCGGTATTATGAGTTTATGTGTTTTTATATACCGAAGGTAGTTCGGAGTCCCGGATGTGATCATGGACATGACGAGGAGTCTCGAAACAGTCGAGACATAAAGATTGATATATTGGAAGGCTATGTTTGGACACCGGAATGGTTTCGGATAAGTTCGGGCAATTACTGGAGTACAGGGGGGTTACCGGAACCCCCCGGGGAGTCAATGGGCCTTAATGGGCCATGGTGGGAGAGAGGAGGAGGCGACCAAGTGGGGGGCGCCCCCCAAGCCCAATCCGAATTGGGGAGGGGGCCGGCCCCCTTTCATTCTCTCCTTCTCCATCTTCCTTCTTCTCCTACTCCAACTAGGGAAGGGGGGAAACCTACTCCTACTAGGAGTAGGAATCCCCCTTGGGGCGCGCCATAGAGAGGGTCGGCCCTCCACTCCTTTATACGGGGGAGGGGGGCACCCATAGACACACAAGTTGACAGTTGTCTTAGCCGTGTGCGGTGCCCCCCTCCACAGATTTCTACCTCGGTCATATTGTTGCAGAGCTTACGCGAAGCCCTACGTCGGTAACTTCATCAACACCGTCTTTACGCCGTCGTGCTGACGAAACTCTCCCTCGCCCTCAGTTAGATCAAGAGTACGAGGGACGTCACCGAGCTGAGCGTGTGCAGATCGCGGAGGTGTCGTGCGTTCGGTACTTGATTGGTTGGATCGCGAAGACGTTCGACTACATCAACCGCGTTACTTAACACTTCCGCTTTCGGTCTATGTGGGTACGTGGACACACTCTCCCCGCTCGTTGCTATGCATCACCTAGATGGATCTTGCGTGTGCGTAGATTTTTTTTGAAACTACTGCGTTTCCCAACACTATCAAACGTCACAACATAACTGGGTGATTATAAAGTTGCTCTACAGGTGTCTCCGATGATGTTTGTTGAGTTGGCATAGATCGAGATTAGGATTTGTCACTCCATGTATCGGAGAGGTATCTCTGGGCCCTCTCGGTAATACTCATCACTATAAGCCTTGCAAGCAATGTGACTAATGAGTTAGTTGCGGGATGATGCATTCGGAACGAGTAAAGAGACTTTCCAGTAACGAGATTGAACTAGGTATGATGATACCGACGATCGAATCTCGGGCAAGTAACATACCGATGACAAAGAGAACAACGTATGTTGTTATGCGGTTTGACCGATAAAGATCTTCGTAGAATATGTAGGAGCCAATATGAGCATCCAGGTTCCGCTATTGGTTATTGACTGGAGATGTGTCTACATAGTTCTCGAACCTGTAGGGTCCGCACGCTTAACGTCCGATGACGATTTGTATTATGAGTTATGTGATTTGATGACCGAAGTCTGTTCGGAGTCCCGGATGAGATCACGGACATGACGAGGAGTCTCAAAATGGTCGAGAGGTAAACATTGATATATTGGAAGGTAGTATTCGGACACCCGAAGGGTTCCGGAGTGCATCGGGTACATGCCGGAGTACTGGAGGGATTACCGGAACCCCCCGGGGAAAGATATGGGCCTTATGGGCCATAGGAGGGAGGCTAACCAGCCCACAAGGGGCTGGTGCGCCCCCCATAAGGGAGGAGGCCGAGTTGGACTTGGGAAGGGGGCGCCACCCCCTTTCCTTCTCCTACTCCCTCTCCTTCCCCTTCTGCCCCTCCGGAAGAAGGAAAAAAAAGGTGGGGCCGAATCCTACTAGGACTAGAGTCCTAGTAGGACTCCCCTCTCCTTGGCGCACCCCTTGTTGGCCGGCCTCCTCCTCCCCTCCTTTATATACGGGGGCAGGGGCACCCCAAAGGCACGATAGACAATCTCTTAGCCGTGTGCGGTGCCCCCCTCCACAGTTTAACACCTCGGTCATATCGTCGTAGTGCTTAGGCGAAGCCCTGCGCCGGTAACTTCATCATAACCGTCACCACGCCGTCGTGCTGACGGAACTCTCCCTCGGCCTCAACTGGATCAAGAGCTTGAGGGACGTCATCGAGCTGAACGTGTGCAGAACACGGAGGTGCCGTACGTTCGGTACTTGGATCGGTTGAATCGTGAAGACGTTCGACTACATCAACTACGTTACTAAACGCTTCCGCTTTCGGTCTACGAGGGTACGTGGACACACTCTCCCCGCTCGTTGCTATGCATCCCCTAGATAGATCTTGCGTGATCGTAGGTAAATTTTTTGAAATACTGTGTTCCCCAACAGTTACAGTAACTAGCTAAGTTACTCAAACTACCTCTCTCCTCATTAATTCATTGCCATATAAGCAAATTTGCTGAGTTGGACTCGATGCATTTCCAGTGCTGCCTGCGCCAGGAGGAAGGAAATAAATGTGCTCAAAAGCAGCATGGTTTATTAAATATTATTTTTGGGAATGTACATTAAAATTTGCTAACACTATACTGAAATTCATAGTCATGGTTGGGAGTCGGGACTGTTTTTCAGTGATGTATCCTTGACAGCCATTCCATTCACACCAGTGCATGTGAGGTACTAGCAGTGAAGGAGGCTAAGAGAATCCCTCACAAAGGGTGGACAATGAGCCAGAGCACAGAGACAACCCTGACATATTCTTATAATTCAAGCTGGTTTGATCCTACTGAAAATCAGTCACATGGAACTTTATATATTATTATTAAATCTAGGCGCAAAACAAAGCAGAGAGTGGCACATCATCACATTTGCCCGTTGTAACTTATTCCAACCCAACGAAAACAATGGGAGAAGAAAAGGCTATTAGTAGAGTGTTCATCACATTACACTTCAGAGAATATACATCCAGAAACATCTATAATTTTCTATGGAACAATATACTTGGTAATAATCTTTCCAGTTTCCACGCTAAATTGCAAACAGAGAACAAAATTACCGCAACAGTGCGTAGGCGCAATCATGGCAACATATATGTAGTTCATAGTTATGCCACTCATAAAAAACTGTTACTCGTTAAGAAAAGGGAGGGGTGCTGGTTTCTATTAGCTGTACGCATAGGAACTACATGTAAATAAAGATTATCAGAGTGCTAGCTTGCTACTGTCTCCGATATCTAGTATAAGTTTGTTGACAGGCTTGAGTTTGTTTTGAAAGATCTGATGGACAAGACTTTCTCAATTATTTGTAGTAATCGTCATGTTTATATCTTTGCGGAAATTTTATAAAACAGTTACAGATAAGTAAAAAATTGTTTTTACCAACAATCCATATCCTAATATTAATTGGACAAACTGTTTATCTTTTACTGGGCAAAATAAAAATAAACAAAAAAATCGCCTTAGGAAGGCTCAAACCCAAGACCAACCAAAGCATACTTGCATGCCCTAGCCAACTTGTCAACAGAGAGATTCAGTAGTACTACACGACAGACGATTTTTTATATCTTCTGTACCCCAGTGCCAAAGACTGTGGCGGTAGGTTATTTTCAACATCAAACGATCATAATGGCACAGTAAGTCCTACCGCCGTAGCCCTCGGCGGTAGGCTGTGTTACCCTACCGCTAAAGACGATGACGTTAGGGAAAGGGTCAGATCGCGAATATTTTTCGAACCGAGGTCAAATCATGCTAAAGTTTACAAAAAGGGTCGAAACAGTGAATTCGGCCCCGCGCGGCAGCGTGTGGCGACGGCGCCGAGACGAAAGAAGGATGGGACGGCTAGCGATCCGGGTGGAGCAGAGCAAACACCCTATCTCATGATCTCGGGATGGAGTGGAGTGCAGCTGCGCGCGTGGGTTTTCCTTTTTCTTTCTAGGGGTAGCCGCGCGCGTGGGTGTGCCATGTAAACCTACGAGGAAAAGATACCGGTGTGGGCGGGAGCTCCTATTTATCGACCAGCGCTATCGGAGGCCATGAAGCGCGCACCCGCTCTCCCAGCATGCCATTTTGGCGAGTAAAATGCACAAAACCATTACTTCCACGTCATAACTCTTAGGAAATCACCACTTTGCAAAATGTGACACTTCGCATAGAACTGAAAGTTTGACAGTGGCAAAAAATACTGATCCAAAATGCTAAGTGTTTTGATGACGTCACTAATCGGCCGGGCCCATTTGTCGGGCTGAGTTGGAAAAAGATGCCATGCAAGCACTTGGGATTGTCTTCTTCTTCCATCTCATTTCCCTTTTTGGCATTCTCACAAGCACCTTGCATGCATGGGTCATCCTCTGCTCTTTCCTCCCTTGCGCGATCCCGGTCTCGATCCCCATGGCGGCGCTTTCCTCGTCACAACGTGCTCTCCACAACCTCCATCCCCCCACCGGTCACAGGAAGGACCGTAGGAGCAGCGGCGGCGGCACCGAGGAGTGGAGGCGCGGCGAGGTGCGCGGTCACAGGAATGAACGGCGGGTGGTCGTGTCAGGTATGGACGGTGGTGACGCACATCGTGGCTTCAGCCGGAGATGGCGGCGGGGGACGCTAGGGACGCCGGAGCTGGCGGGGGACGGATGCCGCAGTGGCCTCGCGTCCGAGCCACTTGCTCTCGATCTGCTCAGGCATAGACGAGCGGGAGGCGGGGCGCGCTCCGAATCGTGACAAGCTGCGGACGCGGCCTCATCATTGCTCGCCGCAAGTCAGCAGCAATCACGCACGCGCACACTCGGCCAGCGGCTGCACACATGCAGCAGCGGATGCGGCGGCAAGTAGCAGCGGCAGCACACAAACAGCAGCACCATGCATCAAGCTAGCAGCCGCAAGCTAGCTCGGGCTCACAAGCAGGACCCCCAGACCACGCACGCACGCACGCACGCAGGTCGCACCGTCCGTGGCGAGCTCGGCTCTGTTAGAGTACAACACGGTTCTGCACGGGCATCCCGAAGACGCCGGCACCTTCCTCGTCGAGCTCCACAACATCGTCTCCGCTGACTCCTCCTTGCCTCGCATCGCCCGACACCGTCGCGGTAGCTCGCCGAGACGAGCGGGAGCGCGCGAGGTCTTGATGCGGCGGCGCCAGACAGGGCATGCCTCTAGCACGAGGAAGTCGCGAGGTCACGCGCCCGGACGGCGGCGTCGAACCTGCTCAGGCTGGCCCGCGTGGTAACCAGGCGCGGCGTACACGGTCGTGCGGGCGGCGGGGAGGAGTAGAGGGAGGGGAGAAGAGCCGGAGTAGTCGCTGGGCTGTTCGGCGACGCCGGTTGTGACGGCGGTCCGGCCATGTGGTGGCGGTCGGGATCGGGCGTGGTATGGCAGGAACTCGAAGTCGTCGCATGCGAGGTGCTCGTCAGAATGCCAGAGGGAAACGAGATGGAAGAAGGAGAAGACAACCGCCTACATGGCAGGGTTTTTTCCAACTCTGCCTGACGGATGGGCCCGGCCAATTAGTGACGTCAGCAAAACACTTAGCATTTTTATTAGTGTTTTTTGTCACTGTCAATTCTTCACTTCAGTGCAAATTGTCACGTTCGGTTCGGTGCAAAGTGTCATGTTTTGTCAAGTGATGGTTTTCCCATAACTATGGCGCGAAAGTGATGGTTCTATGCATTTTGGCCATTTTGGCCAGCCCCCCTTTTTTTTGAGTTCCTCTTTGGTTTTTCCGTTTGCATTTCTATGTTTCCTTTTTCTGTTTTTGTCCTTTTTTAATAAAATTTGGGATTTAAAAAATGTTCATGATTTCTAAAAAATGTACACAAATTTCCTTTCTAGCAGAAATTTGTTCTAAAGATGTGAGATCGCTTACACAAAGGTATTAACTGGTTTTGCTTCTGACATAACAAGGGAAGTAGAGCTGTCCTTATGTCTTCTTTTGTGTTCTTGTCAATTGCTACATATGAGCTCCACGGTGGACCACGGCAGGAAGATCGAATTGCTTACCGCATCCTGCACCTACTGGCAAAAAGACACCGAATTAAAAAATAATCAGGAATTTGAAAAAAAATTCATTTTTTTATTATAATTGATACAAATTTCTAAAAATGTACACTAATCCAGGAAAAATGGTCGTAATTCAAATAATGTTTATAAATTTCACGACATATTCGCTGAATCCAAAAAATTGTTGATGAATTAATAAAAAACACTTATTATATTATTTTTGAATTTTTATGAATATTTTTTGTAGTTGATGAACACAATTTGATTTCGATAATTTTTTGAAATTGATGAATATTTAAAAAGCATATTATGAATATTTTTTTGTATTTGATGGAAAACATTTGATTTCGTTGAGAAATGAATTTGACAAACATTATTTAAATTGATGATTTTTTTGAAAATTGGTGAACATTTTTTGAATTCACTAAACAATATTTGAATTTGATGAACAAACTTGATCATGATTTAGAAATTGTTCACGAATTTGAAAAAATGTTCGCCAAATGAAAAAAAAGGAAAATAAAAGTAAGGGAAGAATAAGAAAGAAAAAGAAAATAAGAAAATGACAAATGGAAAAAGAAAATAAAAACTAAATATGAAAAAAAAAGAAAAAGGAAACGGGAACCAGAAAAGAAAAGAAAAAACAAAAGTGAAAAAATAACCTTCCCAAAATCGAAAGAGCGATCCTTCGCTACTTGGGCCGGCCCAAAATCACGTAGGGAGCACGGGAAGTATGTGCTTGGTTGACGACTGTCGACCTACGCGGTGGAAGTTTTTGTGAAGTCCACAAAGTCCAGATAGACAATCTAAGAATGTTGGGAATCATAAGAGAAGATGAAATAGCAAATCAGTGACTATAAATGAAGAATGCAGAACTTAACAATACATTAAAAATGAAAAGGAGGGAAAATTATAAAACTTACAGCAGCTAAAGGTAAGCATCCACGAACATAGATTGAATTGTTCGATGGAGTTTCAGTTCTGTTGAATAGATTGGTGCTGAAATTATCAATTTCCTTGTTCAAGTGATCAATGCAAAAGTTGGCCCAAATCAAAGGTCTTCAGCTTGCTAATGTCGTGGAGCCCATAAAGAATTTTCCAATTTGCATAATTCCAAGAGGTTGGGCTGAAAACAGAACTTATGAACAGAAACAAGAAGCTCCGGATGAAACCTTCCTCGGTCTCGTCATTCTTCATGATAGTGACAATATTATCAAATTGAATGTTCTTCTGGCCATTACCGAGATACTGGGACCTAAGCTGTAACACTCTAGCCACGACAACTGGATCTATGCTGTCCAGAGGAAAAGGCACAGAACCGTAACAGATACCAAAAACCTGAATTACCATATGTCTTTTGTGATGAATTATTTTCTCACCCTTTCTGAAAACTCCAGTCCCATTGCAATTTAAGTGGTTCGCAACCCATTGAAGAATTGGAATTAGAACCATTAAGTGAGGATGAATATTGAGAAGATTATCGAGCTCATATTTTGAAACAAACGACTTATGATTCTCACTTAAATCAGAAACTGCCTTATGCCACCTGATGGTAGAAAACCTATGTGCTTGATAGTACCAGCAGGATATTTGTAAAGTCTAGGCATGTTTAGAGTTAAGGGAGAGCTGTATAATAATTTAAAAAGTAAGGTGGTGAAACAAAGACTAATTAAACACACAGAAGAAAGTATGACAATTAAAAACATGTAAACACATCTGAAAAATAATAAAAACAACAAAAAGCAAATGAAAATATAAAAAAAACAATCAAAGTAAAAAGTTCCACATCTTCCAAGTATCATCTTGTATTACTGGGTTAACATCATATATGAAAAACTACAATCACATCCTATATGAATAATATCACATTACCTAATAACACTCGTCTAAAAAAACAAAACTAGCACCAGAACCATACATATGTGAAAAAAGGTAGCACACAAAAGTTATTCTCAAACTATGGCTAAATGTTTTTCGAATCATTTATTTCTAACAAACAGAGAAGAACACATCTTATTCATGGTTTATTGTAATTAAGAAAAGAAGAGTGATTCTCCAATCAAATATAAAACAGTGAATTAACAGGTATCATGCATAAAAAAATATGTCACAAGTTCAACAACCTTGAAAACAGCAAGCACTCTTACCCCGGGAATGCATTAATGTTATTATCTATTCCCTATTCAATTCCTTATAACATCTCTCTCGTGCAAAAAAAGGGCACAATAAAAGAAGCCATTGTAGTAAGCATCATATTAAATAAAAATTACATATAACTTCAGATTAAACCACAATCAACAAAAAAGGACCAAAGTACCTAAATCCATACATATATTTTGATAGATGCTCCGGTGACTTATGCAACCAACTTATCATGCTTGCCTAAGCATATATCAAACTTCGCTTATAAATTACTTAAATGCAACATAACTGCAGAATGTTGATGGATGCATCCTAACACGACAAAACATATGAACAACAAAGAAGCATGATGCTACTATTCAGGAAAAACAGAACATATAAACAATAGAGAAGAACTTCTGCACCATGCTACACAAATCACCCTATCATCATCAACAAACAAACAAAAATCCCAAGGCCAAGTGCCAGAACACACAACCCCTAACAACATCATGCTGAAATCATACCCTGTATCCAAATCTCTGGACACAACCCCCTAACATCATCATGTTGAATCATACCCTGAATCCAGATCTCTGAACACAAGCCCCTAACATCATCATGCTGAATCATACCCTGAATCCAAATCTATGAACACAAACCCCTTGTCTAATCTTAGAAACATCCAAAGCAATACAAAAATGCACCACCACTACAACCAAGGCCCCCTACAAAACCCTAGCAACACTGGACATGCTAAAATGGAACAAAAACGCCTAGATCGCGCGGTACCACACAGGGAGGAAGGAACACAACGGAGGAATTGGGCGCATTACCTTGTGGATGCCGAGCTGCGAAGCTTGACGGGGACCTAGACGACGCCGAGCTTGACCGGGACCTGGACGACGCCGAGATTGATGGAACCCTAGCCGATGCCGGAGGCACAGACCACCTGCAAAATAAACATCCAACGTGATGGGGTCAGCCAGATCTGATGCGATGGCGTGGATGAATAGGGAGTAGAGAGGCCCGGCGGCTGCTTACGAGGGCGGCAGTCTCTTGCCGGAGTAGGATCCCAGCGGAGGAAGCAGATGAAGTAGCAGTCGCAAGTGGAGGAAAAGGGGATCCAAGCACGAGGGAGGAAGGGAACACTTCTCTGTGGAGCTACGAACGAGTCACGCAAGGGAGGAAAGGAAGGGGGACAACGAAGAGGAAATAAAAAGGCCGACCCACTCAAGTCGAGGGGGTGTGCGGTGCCTCGACATTTTGACGCAAAACACGTCAAATAGGGTTTTCCCTACGCGGTAAATAGAAGACGCGGGCGTGGGCGTACCATTGCAAGCATTTGACGTGGACCTTCTCCTACATTGCAAACCTGCCATGTTAATGGGCCTTGTACCTTTTTTGCGGGGGATAGGCCGTGTAAGCGAACGCTATTTATCGCATTAAGCGATCACGCGGGGGAAGTCTCGCTGAAGCTTTTTCTCCCTTGCGTTGTCTTGGGCCGGCCCATTTATATGCATATGTTCACAAAAAGGAAATGCTGGAAGGGGGACTCAATCCCTGGTCTTCAGGTTTAACACACGCTGCTTCAGCTACACCGCCCGACATACTTTCGTGGTAATAACCACATGCACCACCTACTTGAGGCGACTCAAGCCGTTTTCTTCCAGATTTTTTCCTTTTTTATTTTATGTTGTCTCTTTTATTTTTTCTTCTCCGTTCTTCTGTCATTATTTTCCATTCTTTTTTGCATTTTCTTTGTTCTTCTCCATTTTTGTTTGGTTTTCTTTCTTCTCAATTTTTTCTTTTGGTTATCTTTTTTCTTCTCCATTTTTCATTTCGTTTTGTGGTTTTTTGTTTTCACTCCACATTTTTGTATATCTCAAAAACAAATTTTGTAACAAGTGATCAACATTTTTTTGTATACACGTTTAACATTGTCCGGATGCTATTTCAACATTTTTCAAATGCGTGTTCAACATTTTCTCAAATACTTGGTCAACATTTTCAAATACTTACTCAACAATTTTCAAATACCCATTCAACATTTTCTAATACCTATTCAACATTTTTTAAATACTTGTTCAACAATTTTAATATTTATTGAATATTTTTCAAATACTTGTTCAACATTTTTTCCAAATTCTTGTTCAACATTTTTCATATACCCATTCAACATTTTTCAAATACTCGTTCAACATTTTATTAAATATTTATTCAACATTTTTTAAATTCTTGTTCAAATTCTTTAATACTTATTCAACATTTTTTTCAAATGTGATTTTAAAGAGCGTTTTTTTGTAATATATACATATATATATATGGAATATATTAAATTATATAAAAAAGTACAAACATGACAAAAATGAGAATAGAAAACAAAAAGAAAAAAAGGCTGCAGCTCCCGCGCGGCTGGGCCGGCTATCTGTGGCCCGGTCGGGCGATTCCTTCAGCGAGCGAATGCTTCTGGGTCGCGTAACACGACAAATAGTCGCGCCCGGCCGTGTATCGATACAAATAAGATAGACCCAAGCAGCAACAAGTTCAGCGCAGACCCGAATGCTGAGACCAGTCTGTAAGGCGGTCCGGTCTCCCATTTCTTTGCCTTTTATTAGGGGAACACTCGAGGAGCGTTGTCGGAATCAAATGAGTACCATATATTCAATTGTCGTGGTGTTGTCCACTACAATTCGGCAGATCTGCAAGATCACGGGAAAAGTTGCCCCTATCGTGCTTTGTATCGTCAAAACTCAAATTAGCAAAACTAGTGTAGAAGGTTTAGCTGGCACTTTAGGCCATGGGAATTCATATGTCATTGGTAGTTCTTTCAATGCTGAAAGCAGGACGTTGGGTATTACTCTTTATATTGTTGATTTATGCAACTGGATTGATTTAGGCTTTCAAGGCCGGTTTTAGACGCTCGAAAAGAAACTTGCAGGTGGCTTCTACTCTCGAGTGTATCTTGACACGACGATGGGATCTGCTAATTGGTGCACATAATTCCAACTAGTGACGACAAGCCACTTGATATATGCAACATCAGATCACTTGGCGATCTTACCGACCTTGGACCCGTTGAGCAGCAGTAGCTAGGGATAGTGATGGTTCAGGTATGAAATTATGTGGGATACACATTCAAAGTTGGAGGGAATCATAGATGTTGCATGGAAGTCCAACGGCTCAACATCAATGGTGGAGGAAGTGCAAGAAAAACTGGCATCACTTTTGCCTCCGACCTGGACGCTGGAGTAACTCCTCATTCGGACAGGGTGCGGCGGGAGATTAAGAAGCTCGAGAACGATCTGGAGGAGATGCAGAATTAATGATGGTCTGATAGAATCATGAAGAGCTCATGTGGCACCAACACTTGCACATTGAGTGCCTCTCGATCGGGGATAATAATACCCATTTTTCATCTCAGAGCATCAATATGCAAGAAGAAGAACATGATGAAAGGCTTGAAGAAACCAAATGGGCAGGTCACAAAAGTTCCAGAGGAAATGAAAATGCTTGCTTCTGATTTTTATCAAACCTCTACACATCCGAGGGGGTGGAGGGGGTACATGAATTTCCTTCACATGTCCAAAGGAAAGTGACGCTGGAAATGAACGGCATTCTTACAAAAGAGTATTTCGAGGAGAAGTGAAGAAAGTGGTATCCCAGGTGTTCCCTACCAAAGCCCTGGTGTCGGATGGGTATCCAACACATTTCTTCTAGTGCCATTGGGGTATATGTGGTCCTAATATAACTAAGGTGGTACTCATCATAGTTTGGGGAGAGGAAGGCACAGAGAGTATAAATGATACAGTTCTAGTGTTGATCCCCAGGGCATCAAATCCTACTTTATTGTCCCAATTCCACCTTATTAGCTTATGTCGCATCTTCTACAAGACTAGATCGAAGGTTCTCCCCAACCGTCTAAAGAAGATTTTGGGGAGATTATATCATGTCGGTCTTTGTGCACGGGAGACTAATCGCAGATAACATTATTACTTCTTATGAGTATCTACATTTTATGAAGCGTACTAGATCCAAGAATAATAGATTTTGTGCATTAAAATTGGGCATGATGAAGGCCTGCGACGGAGTAGAATGGTCATATTTGTTGGGGTTCGTAGCAGAATTTTAAAATTTTCCTACGCTCACCAAGATCCATCTATGGAGTATACTAGCAACGAGGGGAAAGGAGTGCATCTACATACCCTTGTAGATCGCGAGCGGAAGCATTCCAATGAACGAGGTTGATGGAGTCGTACTCGCCGTGATCCAAATCACCGATGACCGAGTGCCGAACGGACGGCACCTCCGCGTTCAACACACGTACGGAGCAGCGACGTCTCCTCCTTCTTGATCCAGCAAGGGGGAAGGAGAGGTTGATGGAGATCCAGCAGCACGACGGCGTGGTGGTGGATGTAGCGGGATCTCGGCAGGGCTTCGCCAAGCTTCTGCGAGAGGGAGAGGTGTTGTAGGGGAGGAGGGAGGCGCCAAAGGCTGTCATCCTGCTGCCCTCCCTCCCCCCCACTATATATGGGCCCCCTGGGAGGGGGGGCGCCGGCCTGGATCCCATCTGCAAGGGGGGGGGGCGGCCAGGGGGATACTTAACCCCCAAGGCAAGTGGGGCGCCCCCCACCCTAGGGTTTCCAACCCTAGGCGCAGGGGGGAGGCCCATGGGAGGCGCCCTAGCCCACTAAGGGCTGGTTCCCTTCCCACTTCAGCCCATGGGGCCCTCCGGGATAGGTGGCCCCACCCGGTGGACCCCCGGGACCCTTCCGGTGGTCCCGGTACAATACCGGTGACCCCCGAAACTTTCCCGATGGCCGAAACTTGACTTCCTATATATAATTCTTCACCTCCGGACCATTCCGGAACTCCTCGTGACGTCCGGGATCTTATCCGGGACTCCGAACAACTTTCGGGTTTCCGCATACTAATATCTCTACAACCCTAGCGTCACCGAACCTTAAGTGTGTAGACCCTACGGGTTCGGGAGACATGCAGACATGACCGAGACGCCTCTCCGGTCAATAACCAACAACGGGATCTGGATACCCATGTTGGCTCCCACATGTTCCACGATGATCTCATCGGATGAACCACGATGTCGAGGATTCAATCAATCCCGTATACAATTCCCTTTGTCAATCGGTATGTTACTTGCCCGAGATTCGATCGTTGGTATCCCAATACCTTGTTCAATCTCGTTACCGGCAAGTCACTTTACTCGTACCGTAATGCATGATCCCGTGGCTAACTCCTTAGTCACATTGAGCTCATTATGATGATGCATTACCGAGTGGGCCCAGAGATACCTCTCCGTCATACGGAGTGACAAATCCCAGTCTCGATCCGTGCCAACCCAACAGACACTTTCGGAGATACCCATAGTGTACCTTTATAGTCACCCAGTTACGTTGTGACATTTGGTACACCCAAAGCACTCCTACCGTATCTGGGAGTTACACGATCTCATGGTCTAAGGAAAAGATACTTGACATTGGAAAAGCTCTAGCAAACGAACTACACGATCTTTTATGCTATGCTTAGGATTGGGTCTTGTCCATCACATCATTCTCCTAATGATGTGATCCCGTTATCAACGACATCCAATGTCCATGGTCAGGAAACCGTAACCATCTATTGATCAACGAGCTAGTCAACTAGAGGCTTACTAGGGACATTGTGTTGTCTATGTATCCACACATGTATCTGAGTTTCCTATCAATACAATTCTAGCATGGACAATAAACGATTATCATGAACAAGGAAATATAATAATAACCAATTTATTATTGCCTCTAGGGCATATTTCCAACAATATTTGCATTCCATTGTGAATAAATTGGGCTTTGCACATTCATGGATATCTCCTATTATGGGCATGGCTAGTAGAGATTCTTTCTTAGTATTGCTCAGTGGATGCAAAATAGAGCAATTCAAACCCTCAGGGGAGTTAAGCCAAGGAGATCCAGTATGCCCATACCTTGTCTAGTTGTAAGAATATCAACACACTTCACCACTTTCTCATCAGATGCTTCCCCTTTGGGTCTCCGGAGTGGAAGTTGTAGTCCTCGGCATAGGCGTCAGCCGTCCGAGGGGCATCAATACCCTCGGTAGGGTGCCTGGCATGGCCGAAAGTACCAAGACGGACCCTGCACGCAGTTACCAAGCTTCGGGGCTCTAAAGAGTAATACCCAATGTCCTGCTTTCTTATTGTTATTCATGGTGGAGGATACCTCATGCGGGGAATACAATGATGTATAAAGAGATGGCTATCGAAAGTTGTCCTATCAGAGATTGGATCCGGACGAGAGCACCAGCCCCTCCCCCTATATACACCGTGGGAGCTAGGATTTACATGAAGGAGATGCAATCTATCCTACCGCCCTCCTTGGCTTGGAGTCCACGAAGGTCCCAGAGACGCTTATGGGTCGACTTGGACCCCCTCCTGTCTTCACCTACTAGGTGGGCCTTAGGGGCCCATAGCCAGGTTGGTCGTCGGGCTCCCCATGGAAGTCAACCCCGGTACGTGGCACCGACATCATTGGCAGACATGGTTCCCGAAGGAGGAGTGGATCTTGTCCGTATGCTGGGCGGCACGACCTACTCCCTCGTGAGTTGTGCGTTTTTCTCCGTGGCGGCTATCTTCTTCCTTGCGAGCCGCTAAGATCCCTCGATTCCGATGCGGATAGCCACCGATTTTCACGGTGGCAGGCGTCCGTCTCCTCCCAGGCGAAGGAACAACGGATGACATTGTGGAGGACCTCAGCAGTGGCGACGACGGGTGGAAGCGGCTCAGACGTGGATATGCAGGACCCGCATCCGGACAAGCTAGAGGTGGACCGCAACACCCTCTCCCTTGCGCGGTGATAGGCCAGCCTTTGGCTCTGGCAGCCATGACCGAGGTCTCGGCGATGCGGGCACGAGCACCCAACACCTCCTAGGAGGAGCTAGAGGTGTCGGGCACCACCGGTCACCCTTCTACCTGACGAGGAAGGCCCAGACCACGACGTGCAACTACGGGCTAGCTTGGAGCTGTAGCTACTCCTCCGGGCCACTGGGGATGCCGTAGAGCTCAAGCTCCCGCCTTGTCCATTGGTGACCAGCGGAGCGCGAGTTCCTCATCGTTCGGAGCGGACGAGTTGGAGTCCTCTTTGACGAGCGCTGCCTAGTTGATTGAGTCAGATCCGGCTGCCAAATCCGCTATCGGCCATGGTGGAGGGGAAGGGAGAGGAAGGGCAGGAGATGAGCAGTGGAGCGGAATAGTCAAGAGGGGTGAGGTTTTGACTAGGGTTTGGTTCGGGTGAGGTATTTGTGGGGACAATGTGGGGACGGCATGGGCCGACGTGGGTCGGTCCTTTGTGGCGGACGACCTGGTCCATCCCGTATCCTTTCCATATGGATAGGTTTGGGGACTGCGAGTCAGCCTAAATGTTTGGGCTAACTATGTGAGGTCAGATTGGATGACATTTTCTGCCCGGACAGTGACCGGGTAGGCCGCCCGGGCATTTGTGTATGTTTCGAGGCTCCGTTTGTATATACTCATGAGATTTGTGTAATTTGGCGACGCAAAGGTTAGAGCAACTCTAATAAAAGCAATAGAGATAATGTGAAAAATCGAATTAATTAACATTTGCAGCCTTTGTAAGAGGCGCTTCTGCCTAGTATATACCCGTGTCTGGTAAATGATATGGTTATTGTTCTTATTCCAAAGGTGAAGAACCCACAATCTGTTAAAGATTTCTGGCCTATCAGCATGTGCAATGTTATTTTTAAAATTATTTGTAAGTGCCTCGTGGACAGGCTGAGACCGTTACTGGATGGTATGATCTCTCCAACCCAAAGTGCCTTTATTCCTAGGAGACTAATTTATGATAATGCTCTGATGCCTTTGAGTGTATACATTATTTGAGCACGCTTAAGGATAGGCGGGGCGATTACTGTGCTTATAAATTGGATTTAGCCAAAGCGTATGATCGGGTAGATTGGCAGTTCCTGAAAAGCATATTGGGGGCTTTGGGCTTTGCAGCAGGTTGGATAAACTGGATCATGGCTTGTGTGACGCCACAAATTTTTAGTGTGTTTTAATGGTCAGCTCCTAGAGTCGTTCTCCCCTTCTTGTGGCATCAGGCAAGGAGTCCCTTTATCCCCGTATTAATTCCTTTTTGTGGCGGAGGCTCTTTCTTTGTTATTACAGGATGCGTGTGCTAAAAGAACTTTGCAAGATTTCAAGGTGAATAGTCATGCTCTGGGTATTTCTCATCTTTTGTTTGCCGATGACTACTTGTTGTTCTTCAAGGGGTCTATTGATCAAGCGTTCACTATTAAAAATATTCTAGCAACCTATGAGAAGGGGACTGGTCAGCTTCTAAGCCTGGTTAAATGCTCTATTATGTTCGAAAAGAAGTGTAGCATAGAAGATCAAGTGGCCGCCATGGTAATATTGTGTATTACCTCCGATGGTTTTGAGGATAAATATCTCGGGCTTTCGGTACCTCAAGCTAGAATGAAGGCACGTAAATTCCAATCAACTAAAGAAAAGGCTCTTAAAATTCTATCGGACTGGGTAGAAAAATATGTGTGTTGTGGGGCGAAGGAAACTTTGATCAAATCAGTTCTTCAGGCTCTTCCGATATATGCCATGGGTATTTTTTAATTCCCGGCATCACTGTGTGAGGATATATCGCATATTATAAGGGACTTTTGGTGGGGCGACGAGGAGGATAGGAGGAAAACTCACTGGTTGGCTTGGGATAAATTGACTAGGCCCAAAAGTGCGGGGGGCATGGGTTTTCGTGATGTAAGATTATTTAACCAAGCCCTTCTGGCTAAGCAGGCTTGAAGATTGGTGGTTAACCCAGACTCCTTATGCGCTAAGGTGATGAAGGCAAAATATTATCCCAGGGGCATATTCTTGACACAACTTTTCCCCAAGCGGCATCGCTCACTTGGCAAGGTATATTACATGGATTGGACGTGCTTAAATCTGGTGTTAGTTTGAGAGTGTGTGATGGGTCTAATATAAATATTTGGAGAGATAACTAGTTTTCAAGAGCCTCGGGCCTTAATGTTACCGCCAAGAAGAATATGACCAGGATCAAGTGTGTTTCTGATCTAATGATGAGTGGACAACGGAGATGGGATGAGAATTTGATTAGGCACCTGTTTTATCCATATGATGCTGAAGAGATCCTAAGTCTGCTGATTCAGTTGCATGGGGACGGTGATTTTGTTGCCTGGCACCATGAGAAGAATGGGTTGTTCTCGGCTAAAAGCGCGTATAAGCTTGCGCTTAGTCTAAAGGACCGTAAAGATAACGAGGGCCAATATAGTGGTGCAATGTTGGGAGAGAGAAAATTGGGATATTATTTGGAAGGCCAATGTTCCTAAGAAAATCCATATTTTTGCATGGCGTATCGCTACCGATAGTTTGGCTGTCCAGGTAAATAGAGTTCTCCACTACCAAACCACTCTTCGTACATGTTCTATTTGTGGAGTGGAAGATGAAAGTACCTTTCATGCGCTAAGGCATATGCGCTGTGTATGGCCACGAGGGATATTTGGATCTTGCCTGCGGAGGAGGCTCTTAAGTATACTGGGGCTGATTGGTTCCTTATTCTTTTGGATCAATAAGCCCTACTATGCGTGACCAAATTATATTCATTTTCTGGAGAGCTTCCATTTGAGAAACGACATGATTTTTGGTAAGGGGAAGGAATCCATCTCAGCCTCTGCAAGTTTTGTTCATAATTATTGGGCATCGTTTGTCTCTTGTCATTCATACCCAAAGGCCGACTCGAAAAATAAAGGTAAAAGGCAGGTGGCCGGATCAAGTTCTACTCCTAATCCTTCAGAAGCTCAGGTGATATGGCAACTCCCTTCTTTGAATTATATAAAGATCAATGTCGATGTTAGTTTTGTGGAGAGTATTAGTGCGGCGAGTGTGGGGGTGGTGGCAGGGGACTCTTCTGGGAGGGTCATAGTCTCCTCCTGGGATTTCATTGGACTTTGTAAAAGCGTAGAGGAGGCGGAGCTCCGTGCTTGCATTGCCGGTCTTTATATAGATATTACTCTACAAAATCCTATAATCTTAAAGATTGACTATGCAGTGGTGGTAGCGATCCTGAAAAATGAAAATTTTGACAAGTCATCATTGATGGATTTTGAAGAAGGAAGCGAATGAGTATCTCCAAGCTTATATCTAGTTTTAAGATCTTCAAGATCAATCGCTCGGCCAATCTGGTGGCCCATATGATTGCTAAATTTAGTTTTGATAATAGATCAGATGGTATCTTAGTTAGTAAGTGTTCGGTCCTGCGTGATGAATTTTGTAATGACTGATTGTAATAGCTAAGGTTAATTAATACTCTTATATGAGGTGGTTTAAAACAAGATATATATTAAAATGGATAAAAGGGATGTATCTAGACGTATTTTAGTCCTAAATACATCTATTTTTATCCATTTGAATGACAAGTATTTTCGGACAGAGGGAGTATATGAGGTGGTTTAAAAAAAAGGTATATAAGGGTGTCGCTCTCTTCGATCCCCCGTGCACATCCGCACACAGCCTCCTCTGACTATACCACGCTGCGCCACCGCGTCCACTCCATCGGCCCCCTGCAGCACCAACCCACCTGAACTCCGTCGTCAGCACCAGCGAGCGTGTGGCCGTTCGGGGGAGATGCGGTGTCGCCGTCAAAGGATGCCACAGAGCAGAGCAGAGCAGTGTCTCTTGGAGGGTGACGCAGATTTGGCAAGCGATGAGGTCGTTCATGGTCATCTTCTCGTCCAAGATCCATTGGCGGTGAGGGCCTTGGGCAGCGGCGGCTGAGAGGAGCGTGAATCAGCGGGTACGAGATCAAGCCATTGGTGAGGGACAGGGAGGCGAGCTGAGTACCCAGGTCGAGCACCCGCGGCTGGGTGACGAGGAGGAGAAGGGCGGGGTCCGTCAATGTGATGTGGTCAGTGCCATCGTGGCTGCCAAAGCAGATGCGGTACTGTTGTTCGATTCTCGGGAGAGGGACACGCTAGCGGCAGACCAGTGTTGGCCCAGTGCTGACGCCGAATACTTTCCGACCACGCATGATGACCAACAAAGACGAAGGACGACGAAGCAAAGCTGACTAGAATCGCTCGTGATCAATCTGCTATTTGGCCGATGCACTTTGGGCGAAGCTGTTATGCCTTTTCGAACAATTGACCGGGTTAAAGATTAACTTTCATAAGAGCGAGTTGTTCTGCTTTGGTAGAGCCAAAGACGAACAGGAGGCTTATAGGCAATTGTTTGGGTGCGACTTGGGGGATTTACCTTTCTCTTACCTAGGTATTCCAATCCACCATCGAAAGCTGACTAATAGAGAATGGAAGTGCATCGAAGACCGGTTTGAGAAGAAACTGAGTTGCTGGAAGGGCAAGCTCATGTCATACGGAGGCCGATTAATTCTGATTAATTCGGTGCTCACGAGTATGCCTATGTTTCTCTTATCGTTCTTTCAAGTCCCAGTTGGTGTTAGGAAAAGACTGGACTCTTATCGATCGCGTTTCTTTTGGCAGGGTGATGATCTAAAAAGAAAATACAGACTTGCAAAATGGGATATCATCTGTAGACCGAAAGACCAAGGGGGTCTTGGTATTGAAAATCTTGAAGTTAAGAACAGATGCCTTCTTAGCAAGTGGCTGTGGAAGCTTTCTTTTGAGACTGATGCCATGTGGGCCCAAATCCTTCGCAGCAAGTACCTACAGACAAAATCCTTGTCCCAGGTCACAGTCAGGCCAACTGACTCGCCTTTCTGGAAAGGACTGATGAAAGTCAAACAATCTCTGTTTAATAGGACAAAGGTTGTTATTGGCAACGGCGCTAGTACACGCTTCTGGGAGGATACTTGGCTCGGCGAGACACCCTTGGCCATTCAATATCCGTCTTTATATCGCATTGCTCAACGACGTGAGGTGTTCGTTGCTACGGTGTTTCAATCTATCCCCCTTAATATTCAGTTCAGACGGTCGTTAGTGGGAAATCGTTGGGAAGATTGGCTCCTTCTAGTTCGGAGGCTAATGGATGTACATCTTTCTCAACAACCCGATGAATTACGCTGGAAACTGACTAGGTCTGGAGTATTCACGGTTAAATCAATCTACATTGATGTAATTAATTCGAGCTCCATTCCTACCTCCAAGCATGTTTGGGTTGTCAAAGTTCCTTTGAAAATAAAAGTGTTTATGTGGTTTGTCCATAAACAGGTTATTTTAACCAAGGATAACTTGATTAAGCGTAATTGGACAGGACCTACGAGGTGTAGCTTCTGTGATCAGGACGAGACGATCAAACATCTCTTTCTTGATTGCCCGTTTGCCAGAGTCCTTTGGCGGACGGTTCACATTGCCTTTAATATTACTCCACCGAATTCTGTCACTACGTTATTTGGGACATGGCTCACTGGGACTGAGCCTGACTTAGTGAGACATATTCGTGTTGGAGTTTGCGCTTTGTTGTGGACTATCTGGACTTGTAGAAATGATTTGGTTTTTAACAGAACATCACGTATTCACTTTTTGCAGGTTATTTTCCGAGCCACGGCCGTGATCTGTTCATGGTCGCTACTCACTCCGATGGAGGCCAGGGAGCATTTGGTTACTGGATCTATCCGCTGGGAGATGGTAGCTCGGGATATCTTCAACCGGTTTGGATGGCGGTCATGTAATAGGATAGGCAATTAGTTTATCTATCTATCTTTAGCCAGCCGGTTGTGGCGTCTTATCTTGGCTAGTCTGTGTTTCTAGCCTCTTTAGCTCTGTGTGAGCTGTCTTTTTAATACTTTTTAGTCGGAGACTTTGGAACCTTGTTGGAACCTTTTATTTCGTTAATAAAATGGCCGTATGCATCACTCTGATGCAGAGGCCGGGGCGATCCCCCTTTTCGAAAAAAACGTAGAAAGCTGACTTCTGTAGCTAGCTAACACGACGTTGATTGATCTTTTTTGTGAGGGGACGTTGATTGATCTACTCTCGAAGGAACACATACACGTAGCCAGCGTATTGCAACAGGCTCGATAATCGACGACCACAATAAAGGGTTCCCCGCTTTTTATATTATAGCAAACATGCCCGTGCGTTGCAACGGGTGAGAAAAAGAATTATACGCTAACTAAAATATACTCCCTCCGTCTTAAAATTCTTGTCTTAGATTTGTCCAGATACGGATGTATCTAATACTAAAACGTGACTTGATACATTCGTATTTAGACAAGTCTAAGACAAGAATTTTTGGACGGAGGGAGTATGACTCAATATCCTAACATATGAGCGTCCTCTATTTTAACACAGTGACTCTCCATATTGCGAACATGTTTTATAATTTGCGAACAGTTTTGTAAAAGAACTAATATTTTTGAAACTGCGAAAATTTTATCTACACATTTTTGAATTCACAAACATTTTATGATTTCTTGAACATGTTTTTCAAAATTCACAATGTTTTGAAATTTGGAAATCTCGAATTAATTTAAAGAAGAAAAACAAAAAATGAGAAAAGAAAAGAAAAGTAAAGACAAAAGACGAAATGGAAAAAACAGAGGCATCACGTCCTACGGGCCGGCCCAGGAACGTGCGGTGGGGGAGGGGAGGTGCGTGACAAAAAGAGGGGAGAAATCTGCAGAACTTGGGGATACAAAATTATACTCTAACCAAATAAGTATGGCTCAATACCCTCACATATGAGCGTCCTCCATTTTAACACCGTGACTCACCATGTTGCCACTTATCTTTCTTCCCATCCTCGCTGATGATGGATGCGATGTCCACGTGATTGCAATGTATTCGACATGGTAAATCCCAAGGCAATAAGCTTGCCACTGCACGACACACTTTAAAATCTTTTAAAACAAATCTCATAAACCACAAACTTGCATTTTTTGAGTTTTTTTAATATTTTCTAAAATTTCATGGACATTTTTGTCAGATTCAGGAATTTGTTTTGAATACACGATTATTTTTTCAATATCATGAACATGGTTTTATTTCCTGACATTTCTTTCCAAATTATGTTTATTTTTATAATTTGCGAACAATTGTAAGGTCACTAATATTTTTGAAACTGCGAAAATTTTATGATTTCCCACACATTTTTGAAATCACAAACATTTTATGATTTCTCGAACATGTTTTTCAAAATTCACAGTGTTTTGAAATTTGGAAATCTCAAGTAAATTTAAAGAAGGAAAAAAGAAAAAATAAATGAGAAAAGAAAAGAAAAGATGAAAGACGAAATGCAGAAAAAAATAGGGGCGTCACGCCCTGCAGGCCGGCCCATGAACGTGCACTGGGTTGGGGAGGGGAGGTGCGTGACAAAAAGAGGGGGAAAATCAGCGGAACATGGTTTTTTTAGGCCCATGAACTCGCAATTTTTTGAGTTTGTTCAATATTTTCTAAAATTTCAAGGACATTTTTGTCAGATTCATGAATTTGTTTTTAATACACGATTATTTTTTCAAAATCATGAACATGGTTTTATTTCCCGACATTTCTTTCCAAATTGTGTCTATTTTTATAATTTGTGAACTGTTGTAAAATCACTAATATTATTGAAACTGCGAAAATTTTATGATTTCCCACACATTTTTGAAATCACAAACATTTTATGATTTCTCGAACATGTTTTTCAAAATTCGCAATGTTTTGAAATTTGGAAATCTCAAATTAATTTAAAAAAGGGAAAAACAAAAAAAGAAATGAGAAAAGAAAATAAAAGACAAAAGACAAAAGACGAAATGCAAAAAAAAAAAGGGGCGTCACACCCTGCGGGTCGGCCCATGAACATGCACTGGGTTGGGGAGGGTAGGTGCGTGACAAAAGAGGGGGGAAATCAGCGAAACCTGGGGATCAAACCCTGGTGTCTACGGTGGAATAGACGGGGTGTAGCCACTACGTTGTTTCTATGTGTGTGAGATATATGGAGTATCATCTGTATAAAACAACTTAGCATGGCGGTGACTTAAAAAAACGAATCGATTTTTGACTTATGGGTGGCATGGTGGGTAATTTTGTCAACTTATAGAATAAATTATATGCGTACCACCAGAAGCATTAGTTGCCCTTTATTATTAGGTAGAGATAAAGCAACCACCCAATACAACAAGCTCCTCAGGGCTGCATCACAACGAAGCCCAAAAAGAAAAAACAAGAGAGAAAGAAAAACGAAATGAATGATGACACCGGCAAAACAACAAAACGAAGATGACCGACAACCGATGCGCCCTCTGGAGATGTCCCACCGCACTCCTAGCACTCTGAAGCATTGCGTACCGAGAAGCACATTCAAGAAGGAATGCGATGACAACGCCGCTACTGTCCGGACTAGTCCTAGGGTTTCCCCCGGTATGCGGATGGCAGTGTGGAAGGGGTGTACCTGACGCCCTTCAGGAAGGAATGGCGGCACCCGCAGGCATCACCGCATTGGTGACGGACGAGCCTCTAGGGATTTCTCTCGACCCAAAACAACTACCGCCACCCCGGACACTCCGTCGAGCTCCACCCAGCTTGCCGCCCACAAGCATACGCCACCATGGTCTCGTTGCCATCCTTGTCGTCACAATGAGGTCACCGACACGAGGCCAAGAGGAAGAAGGAGAGGACACCAGAATCAGGCGTAACAACAACACAGTCGAGTGGGAGGGAACTTCTTCCACCACCACAGCGGCAACCGATCGTACGCGTCAACTAGGGCAAACCAGGCCCCTACAGGCCGAGCTAGGCCCAAACAGGCCCGTGAATCCCCCATCACCGCGTTGCAGCACGTTGGCTGACAGCACCGCCACCACCCGGAGACCGCTGACGCCCTACCTCCACCGCGAGGGAGCGCCATCACTACGTGAAGGACAGGCAGCCTGCACCAACCCAGATGGGGCCTAGATCTGGGCCGTACGGGCACCACGGGCCATCGGTGTGATACGTCTCCAACGTATCATAATTTATAAAGTATTCATGCTATATTTACATGAGTTTATATGGGTTTGGTGCACTTTTATATAATTTTTATGGACTAACTTATTGATCCAGTGCCCAGTGACAATTCCTGTTTTTTGCAAGTTTTTTGTTTATCGGAAAATCCATATCAAACAAAGTCCAAACGCGATAAAATCTTACGGAGATTGTATTTGGAATATGTGTGATCTTTGGGAAAAAAATCAACGCAAGATGGTGCCCGAGGGCCCCACAAGGCACCAGGCTGCGCCCTGATGCTTTGTGGGACCTTGCAGGTCGGTTGGAGCCCTTCTTTGGCCGCAAGAAAGATACTTTCTGGATGAAAATCCCCTCAAAATCCCAGCCCAATCGGAGTTACAGCTCTCCGGGTATTGAAGAAACGGTGAAGTGCTTCGAAAACAGTCGCGAGAAACAGAAGATAACAGAGAGATCTAATCTAGGGAGAGCTCCCTCTCTCCCCGGAGGGCCACGGAAGAAGAATAAGAAGGAGAGGGCCCCTTCCCCCTCTCCTCCGGTGGCCCCAGGATGCCGCGGGGACATCTCCTCCATCACCATCACCACCAACTTCTCCTCTGTTCTCATGGTGGTGTGTGAGTAGTTTATCCTCGAGGCTCAGGGTATGTCCTAGTAGTCATGGTGTTCTTCCCTCTCTATCTTGAGTCTTTCCCTTTGGGGTTTCGTTATTATATGATTGAGTATTGGATTTGAAATCACTTGATGTATGTCTTGCATGCGGATACCCGTGTTGACAATGGGGTATTCAAGTGAGTCACTTGATGTATGTTTTGGTAATCAACTTGCGGATTCCCGTGGTGAAATTGGTGTAATCTAGGCATAAGGGTTGATACACATTTTGTCCTACTTTCTCTGGTAGAAACTTTGGGGTAATCTTTGAAGTTCTTTGTGTTGGAGTGAATATTCTGAATCTGAAATTATTTGGTGTTATTGTAGTACAAACTCCAGGGTTGTTTGTGACACTTATAGGGATGGCTCAATAGATTGATCGGAAAGATAACTTTGAGGTGGTTCTCTACCTACAAAAATTTCATCTTATGTTCTCCACTATCGATAAGAACTTTGGAGTGATTTTTTGTTGCACGTTGAGGGATTGTTATATGATTCAATTATGTTAGCACTGTTGAGAGTTGCAATAGTGAAAGTATGAACCCCAGGCCTTGTTTTTAAGCATTGATCTACCGTTTGCGCTCACTTTTGTTACTTGTTGCCTTGTTTTTTATTTTATTTCGGATTACAAAAAACCTATATCTACTATCCATACTACACTTGTATCACCATCTCTTCGCCGAACTAGTGCACGTACACAATTTGCCATTGTATTGGGTGTGTTGGGACACAAGAAATTTCTTTTATTTGATTGCAGGGTTGTTCGAGAGAGACCATCTTAATCCTACACCTCCCACTGATTGATAAACCTTAGGTCATCCGCTTGAGAGAAATTTGCTACTGTCCTAAGAAAACACTACGCTTGGAGGCCTGACAGAGTCTACAATAAGAAACTTCCGTAGTAGACATCAGGCTGCACCACTACACTGCCCCACAGACAACGCCCGTGCCGCCGCACCGAACAGCCCTCGGTTAGCCCGTGTCGAGATGTACCCGCCCTAGGAGCACCACAACCATGAGGGAGAGAGCTCCACCTCTGCCTCCAAGCGCAGAGAAGAGAAGTCCACCATCGTCGGCACCACCTGGGTTACGCTAGCGGCAGCAAAGGGGAGGGGTGAGGAAGGGGCCGAGGCGGGGAACGTGGTGGCAGCGCTGTTGGAAATATGCTCTAGAGGCAATAATAAAATGGTTATTATTATATTTCCTTGTTCATGATAATTGTCTATTGTTCATGCTATAATTGTGTTATCCGGAAATCGTAATACATGTGTGAATACATAGACCACAACATGTCCCTAGTGAGCCTCTAGTTGACTAGCTCGTTGATCAACAGATAGTCATGGTTTCCTGACTATGGACATTGGATGTCATTGATAACGGGATCACATCATTAGGAGAATGATGTGATGGACAAGACCCAATCCTAAGCATAGCACAAAGATCGTGTAGTTCGTTTGCTAGAGCTTTTCCAATGTCAAGTATCATTTCCTTAGATCATGAGGTCGTGTAACTCCCGGATGCCGTAGGAGTGCTTTGGGTGTACCAAACGTCACAACGTAACTGGGTGACTATAAAGGTACACTACAGGTATCTCTGAAAGTGTCTGTTGGGTTGACACGGATCGAGACTGGGATTTGTCACTCCGTATGACGGAGAGGTATCTCTGGGCCCACTCGGTAATGCATCATCATAATGAGCTCAAAGTGACCAAGTAGTTGGTCACGGGATCATGCATTACGGTACGAGTAAACTGACTTGCCAGTAACGAGATTGAACGAGGTATTGGGATACCGACGATCGAGTCTCGGGCAAGTAACGTACCGATTGACAAAGGGAATTGTATACGAGATTGATTGAATCCTCAACATCGTGGTTCATCCGATGAGATCATCGTGGAACATGTGGGAGCCAACATGGGTATCCAGATCCCGCTGTTGGTTATTGACCGGAGAGTCGTCTCGGTCATGTCTGCATGTCTCCCGAACCCGTAGGGTCTACACACTTAAGGTTCGGTGACGCTAGGGTTGTAGAGATATTAGTATGCGGTAACCCAGAAGTTGTTCGGGGTCCCGGATGAGATCCCGGACGTCACGAGGAGTTCCGGAGTGGTCCGGAGGTGAAGAATTATATATAGGAAGTCCAGTTTCGGCCACCGGGAAAGTTTCGGGGGTCACCGGTATTGTACCGGGACCACCGGAAGGGTCCCAGGGGTCCACCGGGTGGGGCCACCTATCCCGCAAGGCCCCATGGGCTGAAGTGGGAGGGGAACCAGCCTCTGGTGGGCTAGTGCGCCCCCCTTGGGCCTCCCCTGCACCTAGGGTTGGAAACCCTAGGGGTGGTGGCGCCCCCCACTTGGCTTGGGGGGAAGCCACCCCTTGGCCGCCGTCCCCCTTGGAGATCAGATCTCCTAGGGCCGGCGCCCCGCCAGGGGGCCTATATATAGGAGGGGAGGGAGGGTAGCCGCACCACAGCCCCTGGCGCCTCCCTCTCCCTCCCGTGACACCTCTCCCTCTCGCTGAGCTTGGCGAAGCCCTGCCGAGATCCCGCTACTTCCACCACCACGCCGTCGTGCTGCTGGATCTCCATCAACCTCTCCTTCCCCCTTGCTGGGTCAAGAAGGAGGAGACGTCTTCCCCAACCGTACGTGTGTTGAACGCGGAGGTGCCGTCCGTTCGGCGCTCGGTCATCGGTGATTTGGATCACGATGAGTACGACTCCATCAACCCCGTTCACTTGAACGCTTCCGCTCGCGATCTACAAGGGTATGTAGATGCACTCCTCTCTTTCGTTGCTAGATGACTCCATAGATTGATCTTGGTGATGCGTAGAAAATTTTAAATTTCTGCAACGATCCCCAACAGTGGCATCATGAGCTAGGTCTATGCGTAGTTTCTATGCACGAGTAGAACACAAAGCAGTTGTGGGCGTCGATATTGTCAATTTACTTACCATTACTAGTCTTATCTTGATTCGGCGGCATCGTGGGATGAAGCGGCCCGGACCGACCTTACACGTACGCTTACGTGAGACAGGTTCCACCGACTGACATGCACTAGTTGCATAAGGTGGCTAGCGGGTGTCTGTCTCTCCCACTTTAGTCGGATCGGATTCGATGAAAAGGGTCCTTATGAAGGGTAAATAGTAATTGGCATATCACGTTGTGGTTTTACATAGGTAAGAAACGTTCTTGCTAGAAACCTATAGAAGCCACGTAAAAACATGCAACAACAATTAGAGGACGTCTAACTTGTTTTTGCAGCATATGCCTTGTGATGTGATATGGCCAGAAGATGTGATGAATGATATATGTGATGTATGAGATTGATCATGTTCTTGTAATAGGAATCACGACTTGCATGTCGATGAGTATGACAACCGGCAGGAGCCATAGGAGTTGTCTTTATTTTTTGTATGACCTGCGTGTCATTGAATAACGCCATGTAAATTACTTTACTTTATTGCTAAACACGTTAGCCGTAGAAGTAGAAGTAATCGTTGGCGTGACAACTTCATGAAGACACGATGATGGAGATCATGGTGTCATGCCGGTGACGAAGATGATCATGGCGCCCCGAAGATGGAGATCAAAAGGAGCAAAATGATATTGGCCATATCATGTCACTATTTGATTGCATGTGATGTTTATCATGTTTTGCTTCTTATTTTCTTAGTACGACGGTAGTAAGTAAGATGATCCCTTATAATAATTTCAAGAAAGTGTTCCCCCTAACTGTGCACCGTTGCGAAGGTTCGTTGTTTCGAAGCACCACGTGATGATCGGGTGTGATAGATTCTAACATTCGAATACAACGGGTGTAAGCCAGATTTACACACGCAATACACTTAGGTTGACTTGACGAGCCTAGCATGTACAGACATGGCCTCGGAACACGGAAGACCGAAAGGTCGAGCATGAGTCGTATAGAAGATACGATCAACATGAAGATGTTCACCGATGTTGACTAGTCCGTCTCACGTGATGATCGGACACGGCCTAGTTGACTCGGATCATGTTTCACTTAGATGACTAGAGGGATGTCTATCTAAGTGGGAGTTCATTGAATAATTTGATTAGATGAACTTAATTATCATGAACTTAGTCTAAAATCTTTACAATATGTCTTGTAGATCAAATGGCCCACGCTAATGTTACCCTCAACTTCAACGCGTTCCTAGAGAAAACCAAGCTAAAAGATGATGGCAGCAACTATACGGACTAGGTCCGGAACCTGAGGATCATCCTCATAGCTGCCAAGAAAGATTATGTCCTAGAAGCACCGCTAGGTGATGCACCAATCCCAGAGAACCAAGACGTTATGAACGCTTGGCAGTCACGTGCTGATGATTACTCCCTCGTTCAGTGCGGCATGCTTTACAGCTTAGAACCGGGGCTCCAAAAGTGTTTTGAGCAACACGGAGCATATGAGATGTTCGAAGAGCTGAAAATGGTTTTCCAAGCTCATGACCGGGTCGAGAGATATGAAGTCTCCGACAAGTTCTTCAGTTGTAAGATGGAGGAAAATAGTTCTGTCAGTGAGCACATACTCAAATTGTCTGGGTTACACAACCGCTTGACTCAGCTGGGAGTTAATCTCCCGGATGACGCGGTCATTGACAGAATCCTTCAGTCGCTTCCACTGAGCTACAAGAGCTTTGTGATGAACTTCAATATGCAGGGGATGGAAAAGACCATTCCTAAGGTATATTCAATGCTGAAATCAGCAGAGGTGGAGATCAAAAAGGAACATCAAGTGTTGATGGTGAATAAAACCACTAAGTTCAAGAAAGGCAAGGGTAAGAAGAACTTCAAGAAGGACGGTAAGGGAGTTGCCGCGCCCGGTAAGCCAGTTGCCGGGAAGAAGCCAAAGAATGGACCCAAGCCTGAGACTGAGTGCTTTTATTGCAAGGGAAGTGGTCACTGGAAGCGGAACTGCCCCAAATACTTAGCGGACAAGAAGGCCGGCAACACCAAAGGTATATGTGATATACATGTAATTGATGTGTACCTTACCAGTACTCGTAGTAGCTCCTGGGTATTTGATACCGGTGGGTTGCTCATATTTGTAACTCAAAACAGGAGCTGCGGAATAAGCGGAGACTGGTGAAGGACGAGGTGACGATGCGCGTCGGGAATGGTTCCAAGGTCGATGTGATCGCCGTCGGCACGCTACCTCTACATTTACCTATGGGATTAGTTTTAAACCTCAATAATTGTTATTTAGTGCCAGCTTTGAGCATGAACATTGTATCTGGATCTCATTTAATGCGAGATGGCTACTCATTTAAATCCGAGAATAATGGTTGTTCTATTTATATGAGAGATATGTTTTATGGTCATGCCCCGCTGGTCAATGGTTTATTCTTGATGAATCTCGAACGTGACGTTATACATATTCATAGTGTGAATGCCAAGAAATGTAAGGTTAATAATGATAGTCCCACATATTTGTGGCACTGCCGCCTTGGTCACATTGGTGTCAAACGCATGAAGAAACTCCATGCAGATGGACTTTTGGAGTCTCTTGATTATAAATCATTTGACACGTGCGAACCATGCCTCATGGGCAAAATGACCAAGACTCCGTTCTTCGGAACAATGGAGCGAGCAACCAACTTATTGGAAATCATACATACTGATGTGTGCGGTCCAATGAGTGTTGAGGCTCGCGGTGGCTATCGTTATGTTCTCACTCTCACTGATGACTTGAGTAGATATGGGTATGTCTACTTGATGAAACACAAGTCTGGGACCTTTGAAAAGTTCAAGGAATTTCAGAATGAGGTGGAGAATCAACGTGACAGGAAAATAAAGTTCTTACGATCAGATCATGGAGGGGAATATTTGAGTCATGAATTTGGCACACACTTAAGGAAATGTGGAATTGTTTCACAACTCACGCCGCCTGGAACACCTCAGCATAATGGTGTGTCCGAACGTCGTAATCGCACTCTATTGGATATGGTGCGATCTATGATGTCTCTTACCGATCTACCGCTATCATTCTGGGGTTATGCTTTAGAGACTGCCGCATTCACTTTAAATAGGGCTCCGTCTAAATCTGTTGAGACGACACCACATGAATTATGGTTTGGAAAGAAACCTAAGCTGTCGTTTCTTAAAGTTTGGGGATGCGATGCTTATGTCAAGAAACTGATACCCTAAGGAAACCATTGGGTATACCTTCTACCTCAGATCCGAAGGCAAGATCTTCGTTGCCAAGAATGGGTCCTTTCTGGAGAAAGAGTTTCTCTCGAAAGAAGTAAGTGGGAGGAAAGTGGAACTTGATGAGATGACCCCTCTCGAACCAGAAAGTAGCACAGCACAAGAAAATGTTTCTGTGGTGCCTACACCGACTAGAGAGGAAGTTAATGATGACGATCATGATCAAGTTGCCACTGAACTTCGTAGGTCCACAAGGACACGTTCCGCGCCAGAGTGGTACGGCAACCCTGTCTTGGAAATCATGTTGTTAGACAACGGTGAACCTTCGAACTATGAAGAAGCAATGGCAGGCCCAAATTCCGACAAATGGCTAGAAGCCATGAAATCCGAGATAGGATCCATGTATGAAAACGAAGTATGGACTTTGACTGACTTGCCCGATGATCGGCGAGCCATAGAAAATAAATGGATCTTTAAGAAGAAGACAGACGCGGATGGTAATGTGACCATAAGGCTCGACTTGTCGCTAAGGGTTATCGACAAGTTCAAGGGGTTGACTACGATGAGACTTTCTCACCCGTGGCGAAGCTGAAGTCCGTCCGAATCATGTTAGCAATTGCCGCATTCTATGATTATGAGATATGGAAAATGGACGTCAAAACGGCATTCCTTAACGGCTTTCTTAAGGAAGAATTGTATATGATGCAGCCGGAAGGTTTTGTCGATCCTAAGAATTCTAACAAGGTATGCAAGCTCCAACGCTCCATCTATGGGCTGGTGCAAGCATCTCGGAGTTGGAACAATCGATTTGATGAGATGATCAAAGCGTTTGGGTTTACACAGACTTATGGAGAAGCCTGTGTTTACAAGAAAGTGAGTGGGAGCTCGGTAGCATTTCTCATATTATATGTGGATGACATACTGTTGATGGGAAATGATATAGAATTCTTGGAAAGTATAAAGGCCTATTTGAATAAGTGTTTTTCAATGAAGGACCTTGGAGAAGCTGCTTATATATTAGGCATCAAGATCTATAGAGATAGATCGAGACGCCTTATTGTTCTTTCACAAAGTACGTACCTTGACAAGATATTGAAGAAGTTCAATATGGACCAGTCCAAGAAGGGGTTCTTGCCTGTATTGCAAGGTGTGCAATTGAGCACGGCTCAATGCCCGACCACGGCAGAAGATAGAGAAAAGATGAGTGTCGTCCCCTATGCCTCGGCCATAGGGTCTATTATGTATGCCATGCTGTGTACCAGACCTGATGTAAACCTTGCCGTAAGTTTGGTAGGAAGGTACCAAAGTAATCCCGGCATGGAACACTGGACAACGGTCAAGAATATCCTGAAGTACCTGAAAAGGACTAAGGATATGTTTCTCGTATATGGAGGTGACGAAGAGCTCGTCGTAAAGGGTTACGTCGATGCTAGCTTCGACACAGATCTGGATGACTCTAAGTCACAAACCGGATACGTGTATATTTTGAATGGTGGGGCAGTAAGCTGGTGCAGTTGTAAGCAAAGCGTCGTGGCGGGATCTACATGTGAAGCGGAGTACATGGCGGCCTCAAAGGCAGCACAAGAAGCAATGTGGATAAAGGAGTTCATTACCGACCTAGGGGTGATTCCCAATGCGTCAGGCCCGATGACTCTCTTCTGTGACAACACTGGAGCTATTGCCCTTGCCAAGGAGCACAGGTTTCACAGGAAAACCAGGCATATCAGGCATCTCTTCAACTCCATTCGTGAAAATGTTCAAAATGGAGACATAGATATTTGTAAAGTACATACGGACCTGAATGTAGCAGATCCGTTGACTAAACCTCTCCCTAGAGCAAAACATGATCAACACCAGAACTTTATGGGTGTTCGATTCATCACAATGTCACTAGATTATTGACTCTAGTGCAAGTGGGAGACTGTTGGAAATATGCCCTAGAGGCAATAATAAAATGGTTATTATTATATTTCCTTGTTCATGATAATTGTCTGTTGTTCATGCTATAATTGTGTTATCCGGAAATCGTAATACATGTGTGAATACATAGACCACAACATGTCCCTAGTGAGCCTCTAGTTGACTAGCTCGTTGATCAACAGATAGTCATGGTTTCCTGACTATGGACATTGGATGTCATTGATAACGGGATCACATCATTAGGAGAATGATGTGATGGACAAGACCCAATCCTAAGCATAGCACAAAGATCGTGTAGTTCGTTTGCTAGAGATTTTCCAATGTCAAGTATCATTTCCTTAGACCATGAGGTCGTGTAACTCCCGGATGCCGTAGGAGTGCTTTGGGTGTACCAAACGTCACAACGTAACTGGGTGACTATAAAGGTACACTACAGGTATCTCTGAAAGTGTCTGTTGGGTTGACACGGATCGAGACTGGGATTTTTCACTCCGTATGACGGAGAGGTATCTCTGGGCCCACTCGGTAATGCATCATCATAATGAGCTCAAAGTGACCAAGTGGTTGGTCACGGGATCATGCATTACGGTACGAGTAAAGTGACTTGCCGGTAACGAGATTGAACAAGGTATTGGGATACCGACGATCGAGTCTCGGGCAAGTAACGTACCGATTGACAAAGGGAATTGTATACGGGATTGATTGAATCCTCGACATCGTGGTTCATCCGATGAGATCATCATGGAACATGTGGGAGCCAACATGGGTATCCAGATCCCGCTATTGGTTATTGACCGGAGAGTCGTCTCGGTCATGTCTGCATGTCTCCCGAACCCGTAGGGTCTACACACTTAAGGTTCGGTGACGCTAGGGTTGTAGAGATATTAGTATGCGGTAACCCGAAAGTTGCTCAGAGTCCCAGATGAGATCCCAGACGTCACGAGGAGTTCCGGAGTGGTCCGGAGGTGAAGAATTATATATAGGAAGTCCAGTTTCGGCCACCGGGAAAGTTTCGGGGGTTACCGGTATTGTACCGGGACCACCGGAAGGGTCCCGGGGGTCCACCGGGTGGGGCCACCTATCCCGGAGGGACCCATGGGCTGAAGTGGGAGGGGAACCAGCCGCTGGTGGGCTGGTGCACCCCCCTTGGGCCTCCCCTGCGCCTAGGGTTGGAAACCCTAGGGGTGGGGGCGCCCCCCAGTTGGCTTGGGGGGGAAGCCACCCCTTGGCCGCCGCCCCCCTTGGAGATCAGATCTCCTAGGGCCGGCGCCCCCCCAGGGGGCCTATATATAGGAGGGGGAGGGAGGGCAGCCGCACCACAGCCCCTGGCGCCTCCCTCTCCCTCCCGTGACACCTCTCCCTCTCGCTGAGCTTGGCGAAGCCCTGCCGAGATCCCGTTACTTCCACCACCACGCCGTCGTGCTGCTGGATCTCCATCAACCTCTCCTTCCCCCTTGCTGGATCAAGAAGGAGGAGACGTCTTCCCCAACCGTACGTGTGTTGAACGCGGAGGTGCCGTCCGTTCGGCGCTCGGTCATCGGTGATTTGGATCACGACGAGTACGACTCCATCAACCCCGTTCACTTGAACGCTTCCGCTCGCGATCTACGCGGGTATGTAGATGCACTGCTCTCTCTGGTTGCTAGATGACTCCATAGATTGATCTTCGTGATGCGTAGAAAATTTTAAATTTCTACAACGATCCCCAACAAGCGCTTCATCACTGCGTGATGCGACGGGAGCGCAGGGGCATCTCGAGTTATCTTGAAATCGGCCCCCAACGGGCTTGATAATCGAGCCTGATTCTTTTCTTCTTTATTCCTTCTCATCACGGTGTTGATTACAAGGGGCTATAAGCAGCTTGACAAGCAAGCTAATCTACACGTACACAGTCACAACTTCCTATCCTACTAGGTAAGTTTTGTGTATGATCCGGATACAACGTCACCCACATCTCGGTTAATTCCAACAACCAGCCCGTTCCTAGAGCTTGTGCTTGTCACCGATGGTGTTGTGAAAGATGCCTTGCCCATCGGTCCTCATGAAGGTGTTCGCCTTCCATGATAAAGAATTAAAATGTTGAGAACTAGCCGCTAGTTACTTAGTGAGTGTTAAAATGCTGACCAAGAGTTGCATGCCTAAAACATCTATCATCCTAGGACAACAAGCCATCATTAGAGCATCTCCAATCGATGATGTAGATGCAAAAATAACCGAGTCTTACATCACGAATCCCACAATCAACAATGCTCCAATAGACAATGTAGATGTAAAAAAATTACTCAGCTTTTGCTCTAGATGTGAAATACATCACCAAAGTGATGCAAATTTACATCACTTGGGCCTCTCGAGTAAAACTCGAGCAAAATGCCTGTAGCCCCAACAGCCGCGCGAAACATGCTTGCGCCGCGCTTGACTTCCCGCCGCCGCCGCCAACATGATAGCCACAAATCGGCACAGCGGACTTGTGGCCCCACGTCCCATGGCTGCCGCCAGATTGAAACCACTAGCGAGGAAGAAGGTGTGACGCCCATGATTCAATCGTACACTAATCATGGACGCAAACATGTACGATCAATATCAGGGACTCACGGGAAGATATCACAACACAACTCTAAAAACATAAATAAGTCATACAAGCATCATAATACAAGCCAGGGGCCTCGAGGGCTCGAATACAAGTACTCGATCATAGACGAGTCGGCGGAAGCAACAATATCTGAGTACAGACATAAGTTAAACAAGTTGCCATAAGATGGCTAGCACAAACTGGGATATAGATCGAAAGAGGCGCAGGCCTCCTGCATGGGATCCTCCTAAACTACTCCTGGTCGTCGGCGGCGGCCTGCACGTAGTAGTAGGCACCCTCGGTGTAGTAGGGGTCATCGTCGACGGTGGCGTCTAGCTCCGGGGCTCCAACCTCTAGTTGCGACAACCAGGTAAAAAGGAAAGGGGGAAAAGAGGGAGAAAAGCAACCGTGAGTACTCATCCAAAGTACTCGCAAGCAAGGATTTACACTACATATGCATGGGTATCTGTGTAAAGGGGCAATATCGGTGGACTGAACTGCAGAATGCCAGAATAAGAGGGGGATAGCTAGTCCTGTGAAAGACTACGCTTCTGGCAGTCTCCATCTTGCAGCATGTAGAAGAGAGTAGATGGTAAGTTCACCAAGTAGCATCGCATAGCATAAACCTACCCGGCTATCCTCCCCTCGTCGCCTTGTGTGAGAGCGATCACCGGGTTATATCTGGTACTTGGAAGGGTGTGTTTTATTAAGTATCCGGTTCTAGTTGTCATAAGGTCAAGGTACAATTCCGGGTCGTCCCGTTACAGAGGATCATGGCTATTCGAATAGATAAACTTCCCTGCAGGGGTGCACCACATTACCAACAAGCTCGATCCCCTTTGGCCGGACACACTTTTCTGGGTCATGCCCGGCCTCGGAAGATCAACACGTCGCAGCCCCACCTAGGCACAACAGAGAGGTCAGCACGCCGGTCTAAATCCTATGGCGCAGGGGTCTGGGTCAATCGCCCATTGCACACCTGCATGTTGCGAGGGCGGCCTGAAGCAGACCTAGCCTCCCTAATACAAGAGCAGGCGTTCCAGTCCAATCCGGCGTGCACCGCTCAGTCGCTGACGTCACAAAGGCTTCGGCTGATACCACGACGTCGAGTGCCCATAATTGTTCCCGCGTAGTTGATTAGTGCTTATAGGCCAGTGGCCAGACTCAGATCAAATACCAACATCTCGTTAAGTGTGTTAATTGATGTAACTGCGGACGCCGACCAGGGCCAGGCACACCTCTCTCCTAGGTGGTATCAACCTGCCCTGTCGCTCCGCCACAAAGTAACAGTCGGGGGCCGTCGGGAACCCAGGCCCACCACTACCATGATGGAACCACCTGTCGTTTCAGCCCCCACATCGAAATCACTTGCGGGTACTCTACGAGCCAACCCGTCTTTAGTCACCACATGTATCATATATTATGTATATAAGTATATACCCGTGATTACCTCCCGAGTGATCACGGCCCGATAGTATAGCATGGCAGATGGACAAGAATGTTGGACCATGGATGGAAAACTAGCATCCTATACTAAGCCTTTAGGATTGCAGGTAAGGGTAGCAACAATGACAGGCTATGCGGCAGAATAGGATTAACCGAAAGCAGTAACATACTACACTACTCTAATGAAAGCAGTAGAGAGAAGGGGGGCTTGCCTGCTTGCTCTGCAGACAGAAACAGACCCTCGAAGGTGAAGTAGTCGATCACTGGTTCAACCGCGGTCTCGGGGTCTACCGGAAAGAAGTAACGGGGAGGGAACCAATAAATAACAGAGCAATCAAAGCATCACAAAGCATAACATGGCAATACGCGGTGCTAGGGGTGACCTAGCGCAGTGCTAGGTGCTACCGATGATGGGGGGAAACATCCGGGAAAGTATCCCCGGTGTTTCGCGTTTTTGGACAGATGAATCGGAGGGGGAAAGTTGCGTGTCTGCTATGCTAGGGATGTGTGGCGGACGAATGGGGCGCGTATTCGGATTTGTCTCGTCGTTCTGAGCAACTTTCATGTACAAAGTTTTTTGATCCGAGTTACGGATTATTTTATATTAATTTTTAAACATTTAAATAATTTTTAGGATTAACAAAATTAATTAAATCAAAAAGCATTTATGACGTCAGCATGACGCAAGCGGTCAAAGTTGACCGTTGACTAGTCAACTGATGGGTGGGTCCCGCATGTCATAGGCTGTTAACTAATTAACAGTAGTTAGTTTTATTAGCAGGTTAATTAGGTTTAATTAACTAGATTAATTAAGTTAATTAATTATTTAACTAAATAATCATTTATTTATTTATTTTTAACTCTTTTTTAATAAACAGGGACGTGGGGCCCCGACAGTCAGTGGCCCATAGGCCATAGCGGGGTGGGGCGTTAGCGGGTGAAGCCCGAACGGCTGCTGGCGACGGGGGCGCACCCGGTTGGGTGCTTGCGCGCCGATGGCCGCGGCGGGGTGGCCGCAGTCGGCCGGAAGCGGGCTGGGACGGGCGCTGGGTGACTGGACTCGAGCGCACGACGGGGCGAGGCAAACAGGGCGGTAGCAGGGCGCCGACGGTCACGTCGACAAGCGGCCGCAGCCGCAGGGGAGGGGGGCAACGGCAGGGCGAGGCCACGGGCTTCGGCCAGCAGCAGGGGGCGGGCAGCGCAGCCGCGGCGAGGCCTGCGCGGTCGCAGCAGCGAGGGGAGCAGGGCGGTGCCCGTGCGTGCTGCGGCAAGGTGGGCGACAGACGACCCGGAGCTCAAACGACACTAGCAGCAAGCGGGAGGCAGCAGGCGAATGGACGCGGCGTGTAGGGTCAGGGTACGGTGTCGCGAGGGAAGGCGGAGGTCGGGTCGGGCGCCGTGGCCGCGGCTAACGGCGCGCGAGGGCGGAGGGCAGAGGGGGAGGCCTGGCCTCACCAACATTGCAGAGAAAATGGCAGCGAGCTCGGGGAGGTGGACGGGGACGACGACGAGCGATGATGGGGACGAGTCAACGATGGAGAGGACGGCGTGCAGTCCGGCGGGGAGGTCCAGCGAACGGCGGGGCTCCGGTGGCGGCGATGTCCAGGGAGCAGCGATGCTCGTTGGAGACCGGTGGGGGGGGGGAGGTTGTGGAGGCGTGCGACGGGTCGAGGCGGCAGGAGGGGCGACCGGGCGTCTCCGGCAAGCCGGCGAGGCGCGAGGTCGAGCGCCCCCGATCCCGATCTGGATCGGGGAGGGGGAGCGAGGAGTGGGGGAGTGGGAACGTAGGAACGTGGGCTAGGGTTCGGGGGAGTGGGAAGGAGGGTTATAACCCAACGGGGGTTTTGGGCCGGCCTGGCTGGCAGTGGCCGCTGGGCCACGGCCCAGCTGGGGGGGGGGGGCTTTTGTTTTCAATGGTTTTCTTTTATTATTATTCTTTTTTACTTTTCTTTTCTGTTTTAATTTTAGTTCCACATTATTTTTACTTAGTAAAATATGATAACAGCTCCTAATATAACGTTTCAAAATAACCCTCTGCCACAAAAGGTTTTAACCCAAAATAAAATAGTTTAGTGTTTTATAAAATACCAAAGGCATTTAAATGATGTTTTTTCTACCGTTTAAATCATTTTAGTGCATTTATACATTATATAAAAATGTGGATTCTTCATCACAATCATCTATGCATTAACTGGCACAACGCGAACATTTTGGTTTTAATATTTGAAAACTTTTGATGTTTGCCTGATTTTGAATTTGAATTTGAATTGGTTTTGAACTAATGCGAGATTAGCAACAGTAATCGAGGTGACGTGGCATCATTAGCAGAGGTTACTATAGCTTGATTATCCTGGCGTCACAATTCTCCTCCACTATAAGAAATCTCGTCCCGAGATTTAAGAGGTGGAAAAAGGGGGAAAGTTCTGGTTACGAAATTCTAACTGGTTTTCTCGGTGTTGGTTGCTCTTCTCAAAGAGGTCGATCCATTACATTGACGTCTTCATTTGTCTGCTTCAGGTCATCCTGATGAAGTCGCCATTCTTCCTTCAAGATCTCCATCGTACTTACGGAAAGCTATAGGGGGAAAACTCAGGAAGGACGGAGCTCAACATATGTTAGGTAGCTGGGGGCTATCTCAGTGAACGTGGCATAGAGGCATCTCTCGAGTTGAAATTCAAGAAAAGTTATCAAGAGCAAGGTAAGGATGGGCAACAAGAAGCTCCAAGCGGGTAGGCAACCGTCCATTGCTTGAAACAGAGGGTGAAAGGGGTTCAGAGCAATGGAATAAGTATTGGGCCTGATACCAGAATAGAGCACTAGGAAGGTGGCTCATGATTTTTCATACGAAGCCAAGCGTGGGGAATAACTTTAGAAACAGTCAGATTTCGATCCTGGGACCTGTGGGTTATGGGCCCACCATGTGATTTAAAGTAGAAAGGGGGCTGACATCTTGCACGGTCACGATAGCAAGGCATGTCAGAGGGCAGCCTGTCAGTTATGTCGGCAACAACATCGATACCAAGGGCGAGGGACGAAGAGAACCATTTTCCTACTCGTTGAACGCAGCGGACCAATAGGCAAAGTTCTCGTCCATCAGTGGTTACCGGAATGCTATCGACAAATGCAACAGGGTCTTACTGACACGGTTGTAAACCAAGGTGTTTATATAAGCAGAAGAACAATACTGCTTAGATCATATGGATCACAAGGAAGGTTAAACAAATCAATGGAAAGGAAAATGTGATCATCAGATCAAACAGAACAATGGAAAGGAAATGTGTTTGACACATATACCAGGGGTATACCCTTCCCAAGGACAAGTAGAGCATGATATCCATGGCAAGATATAAATTAGAAAACCCTTCAGAAAAGGGGAGAGAAATTTCATGACATTATCCATACAACGGTGTTTGGATAATTGATCAAGAAACATTTAGCATTGTGCTACAAATGTGCTTATTGTAAAATCGGAGTACCAGAGACACGCTTCGAGATAGCATTGACATGGTCTTCAAGCAAAGTTCAAACTCTGGATACATGAAGGATCCATCAGGAACAACTTGTGGAATAAGTCTTACAAGTTCCTCATGGAAGTATGGATAACCTTGCTAAAAAGGAAACTATAAGTCGTCCGGCCAGGTGTGCTAGGCATGCCATCACTTACCGGGTCATATAAGACCAATGTTGTAACTCTTGAAAATATGTTCCAACCATCGTATCTGACCGAGATTCAGATCTGGTTGGGATCAGGATACCTCGGGCTCAGGATGCCTGAGAAGAAACGGCGCGACAATTTGACGAGAAGACATTATAAGATTCTCGGGAAATGAACCATGGAAGCGAGTTCCAAAACAATAGTTCATTAGTAAACCAAGGAGAGGATGAGGAGGTGGCTGATGGACTCAGCGACAATTCAACGAGATTTCTAAAAGATGGATTTCCACAACTATGTGAACAAGGAGATGACATTTGTTAGATCATATGATATACTGAGGTATGCTCAGGAAATCATACACAATTAAACATTGGTTGAGAAGGTGTGCCTGAAATATGGGCATAGGTAGCAAGATCAATGTTAGAATGGCGATTCGACAACCAAAGTCTTAGAATGGAACTATCAATCATTAACTTCAACATAATAGGGTGGCTAGAAGGGCAGAATCCAAACAGTACCATTCACTTGTTGGTACCTGATGACCCACAAGTATAGGGGATCTATCCTAGTACTTTTGATAATTAAGAGTGTCGAACCCAATGAGGAGCAGAAGGAAATAACACACGGTTTTCGGTAAGGTATTCTCTGCAAGCACTGAAATTATCGGTAACAAATAGTTTTGTGATAAGGTAATTCATAACGGGTAACAAGTAACAAAAGTAAATAAGGTGAAGCAAGATGGCCCAATCCTTTTTGTAGAAAAGGACAAGCCTGGACAAACTCTTATATGAAGAAAAGCGCTCCCGAGGACACATGGGAATTATCGTCAAGCTAGTTTTCATCACGCTCATATGATTTGCGTTCATTACTTTGATAATTTGGTATGTGGGTGGACCGGTGCTTGGGTGCTGCCCTTCCTTGGACAAGCATCCCACTTATGATTAACCCCTATTGCAAGCATCCGCTACTACAAAAGAAGTATTAAGGTAAACCTAACCAAAGCATGAAACATATGGATCCAAATCAACCCCTTACGAAGCAACTCATAAACTAGGGTTTAAGCTTCTGTCACTCTAGCAACCCATCATCTACTTATTACTTCCCAATGCCTTCCTCTAGGCCCAAATAATGGTGAAGTGTCATGTAGTCGACGTTCACATAACACCACTAGAGGAAAGATAACATACATCTCATCAAAATATCGAACAAATACCAAATTCACATGACTACTTATAGCAAGACTTCTCCCATGTCCTCAGGAACAAACGTAACTACTCACAAATCATATTCATGTTCATAATCAGAGGGGTATTAATATGCATAAAGGATCTGAACATATGATCTTCCACCAAATAAACCAACTAGCATCAACTACGAGGAGTAATCAACACTACTAGCAACCCACAGGTACCAATCTGAGGTTTTGGAACAAAGATTGGATACAAGAGATGAACTAGGGTTTGAGAGGAGATGGTGCTGATGAAGATGTTGATGGAGATTGACCCCCTCCCGATGAGAGGATCGTTGGTGATGATGATGGCGATGATTTCCCCCTCCCGGAGGGATGTTTCCCCGGCAGAACAGCTCCGCCGGAGCTCTAGATTGGTTCCGCCTCGTGGCGGCGGTGTTTCGTCTCGAGAGCTTGCTTATGATTTTTTCCAGGGTAAAAGACTTCATATAGCAGAAGATGGGCACCGGAGGCCTGCTAGGGGGCCCACGAGGCAGGGGGCGCACCCTCCACCCTCGTGCCCAGGGTATGGGCCCCCTCTGGTGGATTCTTTCGCCAGTATTTTTTATTAATTCCAAAAATAACTTCCGTGGAGTTTCAGGACTTTTGGAGTTATGCAGTGTCGGGTGGTAGGTGCGACATATGCCAACGGGTGGCTTATCATTGTGGGAGCCAGTAAGACGTCGCCGGTGCCTGGAAACGGGATGAGGTGAAGACATGCACGCCGACGAATCTTACCCAGGTTCGGGGCTCTCCGTGGAGATAACACCCCTAGTCCTGCTCTGCGGGGTCTCCGCATGATCACTAGACCAAAACAAGTAGCTACAAGTGCTCCTTGAGCTGTTGGGTTTGAGGGAGAAGAAGAGCAAGGCTAGCCCTCCCTTCCTCTCTATCTGGTGTGTGTAACTCTATGAGACCAACCCTTTGCGTGGGTGCCCCGGGGGTTTATATAGGCCTACCCCCCAGGGGTACAATAGTAATTCGGCTAGGTGCGGGCCCTAGCCGTCAGTGTCTGTGTTCGCCGACTTCTCCGCCGGCCATTGGGGCCCGCCGACTGGTGGGTCCCGCCGGCTGCCGGCCTCTTGGTTGACAGGCCAGCCCCACCACTTGGGGGTCTTGTCGGCGGCTGGTTACTGTTGCCTGGCCCCTGATGACGAGGGCTTTGGCGAGGTAAGCATGGCTACAGTGTCGCCGCCTTGTGGGCTCTCACTATAGCCTTACCTCGTCTTGTCTCCTTAATGTGGCACATGTTTCGAGGGAGGGAGGTAGCCGGCTTCTGGGGGCCGGCTACGCCCCTGGCCGACTAGGGGAGGCCGGGCCGCCTTCGAGCCTCTCTTTGGCTAAAGGGGCCCGCCGCCCGCGGGCCGTACTGGCGTCTGCCGCGGATGACGTCGAGGCCAACATGGCTACAGTGCCGCGCTGGATGGGAGACGGCTGACCCGTACGGCGTCCTGTGGCCATGCCTGCTTCGGGATTCAGGGGTAGTGGGCTGTACTGTGGCCACGCCCTGTCTTATCACCGTTATGTGGGCATAGTTTTGGTGGGTGCGGTCTTGGCCGGCTTCTTGGAGTCGGCGTTCTTCATGACCGGCTTTTGGGAGTCGGTCCTTTTGGAGCCGGCTTCCTGGAGTTGGCCATCTCGTAGCTTCCTTGGGGAAGGTTTCTGGGACTGGGTCGCCTTCTGAGAGTCGGCCCCTGGGATATCCGGCTGGGGGAAGGCGGCCCTGTGCTTCGAATGCTTGAAGGATCAAATGGCCTGATAATTTTTTGAGGAGCCAGGGGGAGTCGGTTAGGCTACCCGTGGCCATTTACTCCGACAGTAGTCCCCGAAGCTGATTGAGCTTCGAGGTTGGGTGGGAGTCGAGAAGCTCGGTCAGCTTCCTATCTTGACGAGCCGGCAGCTGGGAGCCGGCTTCGGTTGGGCGCGCCGTCCTGGCGAAATTTTTTGAAGTCAGAGGGCGGGAGTCTGCGGCTCGCGCGCCGGGCTGCGGGCCGGCCACTCGCCGCCTGCGAACCACGTGGCATCCCTTGGCTAAAAAGCCCGCCAGCCCACGCGCGCGACAAGACGTCGCCGCAGGTCGGGGGCCCGCCACTCCTACGCCCGGGCCCAGGCGCGGATTCTCTGCGGCCCAAAGTCGCTTGCACGTCTTCCTGCGGCGGTTTCGGCACGTCTTTTAGGGCGCAGTTAATCACGGGGCGTGGGGGAAGTGGGTGCAGTTAATCCCATGTCCCACCCTACGCCTCGCCTCCTCGGCTTCGCCGCGCGAGGCTATAAGTAGGGGGAGGGGGAAGCGGCAGGCGCTCGCACGCCCCTTTCCTCTCCGCCATCTTCTTCCTTCTGCTCTCCCTCACAGCAGCGTCTCGCCGCCGTGCCGTTCCACCACTCCTTTCTCCGCCGCCGCGCTCATTCTCGCCGGCCTCACGCCGCGATGCAGTACGGCGGGGATTGGGACGGCTCCAACGTCCATGAGGACCACGTCGGGTTCCTCCGCAAGACGCGGCGGCTGCCCGGCGCGGACAAGGTGCGGGTCCGTCTTGCGCCCGCGAAGGAGATCACGCCGGAGCCGGAGGAGGGAGAGCGGGTGGTCTTCCGCTTGCCTTTCTTGCGCGGCATCGGCTTGCCCGCGAGCGCCTTCTTCCGCTCCTTTCCTGAATTCTACCAACTCCAGCCGCACCACCTCACCTCGAACACGGTGGTGCTGCTGTCTGCCTTCGTCACCTTGTGCGAAGGCTACCTCGGCGTCCTCCCCACCCTCGAGCTCTGGGGGGATTTCTTCCAGTCCAAGCTGGGCACGCGTATGCAGGGCGTGCCGGCTCAGAGTGGCGCCTTCATCGCGATGCGGAGGGTGACAGCCGACAGCCCCTTCCCCGTCATTACGCTGATCCAGTCGGTGAAGCTATGGCATAAGTCATACTTCTATGTGAAGAACGTCGCCCCGGAAGGCGACTACGTCAATTTGCCGGCTTACGAAGCCGGCCCGCCGGCGGGTAGGCGGCCCCAGTGGTCCTATCGGGCCGTGACGCTGACGCCGGCTGGAGCCGCGGCTGTCGCCCGACTGCGGGTGATGATCCAGTCGGAGGGCCTAACTGGGCCCGACCTACTGGCCGCCTTCGTCACACGCCGGGTGCTTCCGCTCCAGAGTCGCCCTCATCTGATCTGTCAGATGAGCGGCCAGCTCGATCCGAGTCGGATGTGCACCAAAGACATGCCGCACGACGAAGTGGCCCACATGGTGAACTACCTTGCGAACTGCAAGCTCTCCACAGAGTGGCAGTTTGGCAAGGAGCCATATTGCCGAGCTCACCCGCCGCCCTCGGTATGTTCTCTTTTTCCCTTTCTTCTCTTAGCTTTGTCGCCGAGTTCCTTTTGGCCGACTCTGACTAGCCGGCTTGTCTCGACAGAGCCCTCTCCTTCGGCCTGCAGGCGGGTCGGACGCGGAGCGCCAATTCGTCCCCGACCGGACGGAGCACGACCTGGAGGACCCCGACTTGGGGGCGGCCGCCATGGATGACAACACCGAGGCGGGCGGTGGCCAAGCCGGCGGCGAGGCAGGCGGCTTCGGGCTTGGAGTCAGCTTCGACGATTGGCCGGACGACGATGAGGCGGAAGTCGTCCCACGCCGCCAGCCGGTGTCTGGCCACGGCGCGGGTTCCTCCGCCGCGCGGCCTGCTCGGGGCGGTGGGCAAAAGCGTCATGCCGCGCTGGGCTTGTTCAGCAGTCAGCCGAAGAAGCCCAGAGGCGGGGCAGCGGCGACCAGGCGGGAAGAGGCGGCCGCGAAGGCGGCCCGCTTCCGCAAGGCGGTGAAGCAGCCGCATATGGTGTCGGCGTAAGTATATACTCCTTCATGTATTCTTTCTTCTTTTCTCTGGTAGTTCCTGAATCCTTGTCCTTTCTCCAAAAACCAGGGCTCCATTGTCGCTCGAGCGGGTTGCTGCCGCCTCCGTCGTTGGGTCGCCGGGAGGATCCGGGAGCACTACTCGCCGCGTGGACCCCCATGCCGATCTTCAGGCGGCGACGGAGCGGAACGCGCGGGAGGAGCGGGAGGCGCGGGAGGCGGAGGCATTGAGGGCGGCCGCCGCCAAGGCGGCGCAGGAGGAGGAGGCGGCGAAGGCGCGCGCCGACGCCGCGGCCAAGGCCCAAGCGGAGGCTGCGGCTGCGGCGACGGCGTAGGGGGCCTTTCTGGTCACCCCACTGCGCGTCGCGGTGCCTGGGGCCCCAGAGCCCTCACCAGAAGAAGCCGGCAATGACCAGCCGGGGCTGGAGAGGGAGGACGATGTCGTCGTCCTAGAGAGGGAGGCGGCACCGGCCCCGCCGACTGGGGCGACTCAAGGCGGCTGGCCTAACCTGCCGCCTGTGCAATCGGCCGGGGGCGAGCCGGCCGTGAGGACTGATCTGGTGGTCCAGACGCCGTCGCGCCAGCGCGCGGGGAAGGCCGCATCAGAGCCGCAGAAGGCTGCATCGGAGCCGCAGCCGGCCGTGGGCTCCAGCTCGTCGGCCCAGGATATGGAGGCGGCCAGCGCCAGCTCGTGGTGGACGCCGGGCGGTGGGACGGCCGTGATGAACGTGGCCGCGCAGGACGTCCGGACCCGGCTCCAAGCCCAGGCTACGGCGCTGAGGAAGTACAACGACGAGTTCCTTGCGACGCGGGCAGCCATCCGGGTTAGTCTTCTTGTCTTTGCTTTTTTGATCTTGATTTCTTCCGTGGGGGCGCGTCAGCGCACCCACTGGGTGTAGTTCCCGAGTTCCGAGTCGGCTGCTGAGCAGGCGGCTTGGAACTTCCTAGCGGACCTTGTTTTGCTATTCTTGTTCTCATTCACTCTTCTGCCTGACTTGCAGGACTACCACAACCTCCGCGCGGCTGCCTTCAACTCCCAGGCTCGGGAGCTGACCCAGAAGACTGCTGACCTATCTGAGAGCCGGGGTAAGTGCTTCGTCTTTTATCTCACGTGGGGGCGCGTCAGCGCACCCACTGGGTGTAGTCCCCGAGATTCGGGCCGACTGCTGAGCAGTCGGGTCGGATCTTCCTTGACGACTTCTTCTTATTGCTTCTTTTTTCTCTGCCATCCTTGCAGCGGCCAACGCCAGTCTAAAGGAGCAGCTGGGAGGGTCTCAGGCCGCCCTCCGCGCTAAGGAGGCCGAGTTTGCCGCCTTGGCGCAGGAGCGTGACCGCCTGGCCAAGAGGTTGGCCGACCAGGAGGAGAGCCACAAGGCGGCCCTGAAGGCGGTGCAGGATAGCGAGGCCGCCCTCCAGGGCGAGTATGAGACAGAGGCGGCTAGCTAGGGCGAAGCGAAGCAGACGCTGATCAACGGCTATGGCCAGATCGAAGATTTGGTTGACGGTAAGCCGCCTTCTTCTTCATCCTTGCTTGCCGCTTGCCGTTTTGGCTCGTTTTCTGACTTGGTGTTTTTTTCTCTTCTTTCTCTTTCTTTCTTGCGCAGAGTACTTCCCTGGCTACTCTACCGCTGCCAACCAGATCATCGAGGCCCGCCGCGAGGCACAGAGGCAGGCTGGCGCCGAGATCGCGCCAAACGCTCGCCGGTCGCTGGAGGAGCAGCTCTTGGCGATCCAGGCTCGCCTCCAGCCGGCTCATCGCCTGCTCCGCCGGCTTCAACGTGTCGGGGCGCAGGTGCTGGCCGCTCTCTGGCCTGGTGAAGTAATTCCCCGCACCCCCAGTCGGACTGCCGACTGGCTGGAGGTGGCGGTCGGCCTCTTCGAGGCCTCGTATCCCGGGCCGAGTCTGGACCAGCTGGCCACCTGGCGGCAGCAGGCCGACACGGAGCTGGAGCCGGCGCGGCCGGCTATCAACTGGCGGGCTTCGGCGATCGCCGATTACACCGACACCAGCGTCTTCGCTCCTGAGGTGGACGACAATGGTGTTGCCCAGCTGGAAGAGTGGTTCGGGCTGAACCCGGCAGACGGCGAAGACTCGGCGGAGGAGATCGACTCCAGCGACGAGGGCGAAGAGGAGGAGGAGGAGGGTGAAGACGCCGGGCCAGATGGTGGAGCGGCCGGTCAGCCTCAGCTTGACCGTGGCTCCAGCAACAAGGCACGCGCGGGTGCACCGCCTGCAGCCGGCGATGATCAAGCCGAGACCCGCCAGCCGGCCACTCCTCCAGCCGGTGGCGCCGTCTCCACCGATCAACCCGGCTCCCATACCGCGCCGTTAGTCTAGTCTGCCGCCTTTATTTTCCTGTCTTGCCACTCTTGGAACAGTATTTTGTTAGGTTTGCACAATTCCACCCACTGGGGGTGTATTCGAACTATATCGATTGCCGGCCTGTTGGGGGCCTTATATGTAAATATGATTATGCATGCGTTTGGCTTTCCCTCGTTCTTTGCTTTTCATCCTTCTGCTGTTTCCTTTGCCGCCCTCCCTTGGTTGCTGCCTCCCCAGTCGGACAGTTGCTCTGCAATCTGTGGCTGGAGAAGTTCTTCGCCAGTTGGGAGGGCAAGTACTCTAGCTTTGTTGGGTTATTGCAAAGTGTTTGGGAAGACGGCCAGCCGGTTATTCTGACAGCCGGCAAGCGTGGTTGGAGGCCGTCTTTTCGCTATACAAGTTCATTAGTCCTTAGCCATTTTTCGTGTGGGCATCCTTTCTGCCTTGGCTCTTGCTAGTCGGACAGTCGGTTCTTCGAGCTGCGACTTTCAACAAGAGAGGACTCGGGAGCCGGCACACTACTTGTCTGACTTCAGGTAGAACTTTAATATAACTTAAGGCGGCCAGTCCCCGGGCCGACTAGTCCAACCCGGTGCCAGACAGAAATCAAATGTAATAATACATTCATGAATATGACACTCGTCATTCATAGATAAAGGAAGGCAGTCCCCGAGTGCCCCTCGGGGGGCCTGTTGTTTCGTACTTAATACAAAAGGGTAGCATGATACATACTACTTTTAACTGTAAAATCTTCTCAGGAGGTTCGCGTTCCATGGTCGCTCCGACTCCTTGCCAGAATCATCCCTCTTGCATGCTCTTGGCTTTTGCGCGTCTATCAGGTAGTAGGAGTCGTTGCCTAGTGCCTTGCTGATGACGAAAGGGCCTTCCCAAGGGGCCGAGAGCTTGTGCTGGCCGGCTGTTCGCTGGATCAGCCGAAGCACAAGGTCGCCCTCCTGGAAAGATCTTGGCTTGACCTTGCGGTTGTGGTAACGGCGCAACCCCTGCTGGTAGATGGCGGACCGGCTGAGTGCTAACAGTCGGCCTTCTTCCAGCAGGTCGACGCCGTCTTCTCGCGCTTCCTTGGCCTCCGCCTCCATGTACATGGTGACCCGAGGCGAGTCGAACTCGATGTCGGTTGGGATGACAGCCTCGGCACCATATACAAGGAAGAACGGAGTGAAGCCGGTTGACTTGTTAGGGGTAGTACGCAGACTCCAGAGGAGAGCCGGCAGCTCATCGAGCCAGCAGCCGGCCGATCGCTCCAGTGGTACGACCAGTTGGGGCTTGATGCCAGAGAGGATGAGTCCATTTGCTCGCTCGACCTGGCCGTTTGACTGCGGGTGGGCAACAGATGCTAAGTCCAGTCGGATACCCTGCATCGCGCAGAAACGTGCCGGTGCTCCTTTGGCAAAGTTTGTGCCGTTGTCGATGATGATGCTGTGCGGCACGCCGTACCGAGTAGTGATGTCGGTGATGAACGTCACGGCAGTCGGCCCGTTCAACTTCTTGCTCGGCTTCGCTTCGATCCACTTGGTAAACTTGTCCACGGTGACAAGCAGATGTGTCAAGCCGCCGCGGGTTGTCTTGAATGGGCCCATCATGTCCAGTCCCCAGACGGCAAAGGGCCAGGTGAGGGGGATGGTCTTGAATGCAGAAGCTGGCAGGTGTTGCATGGAACTGAAGACTTGGCATCCTTTGCAGCTCTTGACTATCTCTTTGGCATCTTCCAAAGCAGTCGGCCAAAAGAAACCGTGGCGGAAAGGTCTGGCCACAAGTGATCTTGAGGCTGCGTGGTGGCCGCATTCGCCTTGATGGATATCCTTGAGGATTGCCACTTCTTTCTCTGGCTCGACGCAGCGCTGGAAGACTCCAGTGACACTGCGCTTGACAAGCTCTCTGTTTATTATTGCATATGCTCCGGCTCGTCGTTGCACTAGTCTTGCTGAGATCTCATCAGCCGGCAGCTCTCTGTTGACTAGGAATTTGAGGATGGGCTGGGCCCATGATGGAGCTGTGACTTCTTCTACTGTTAGTACGGCCACCATGACTCGGGTAGGTGGGTCGGGTGGCGTGGAATTGGAGTTGGCCATCGCTTCTTGTGTTGCTGCAGTCCCCGGGCCGACTGCAGTCCCCGGGCCGGGTTCTGAAGTCCCCGAGCCGGGTGTGACTACGGCTGTCCCCGGGCCGGTTGTCGAAGTCCCCGTGCCGCCTGCGGGGTTCCTCCAGTCGGATCCGGTTGCATCGGGGGCAGGCGGTACGAAGATAGAGTCCGACTCTGGAGACGGCTTGATGGACGGCTTGAGGAGGCGCTGGAGGGAGACACCGGTCGGTATGGCCTGTCGGGTGGAGCCGATCCGCGCCAGGGCATCTGCTTAGTCGTTGTCGGCCCGTGGTACGTGAAGGAACTCGCACCCTTCAAAGTACCCACTGATCTGCTGGACGAGGAATCGATAGCTTGCCATGTTTGCAACCTTGGCGTCCCAGTCGTCAGATGACTGCTGGACCACCAAGTCTGAGTCGCCATAACACAGGATTCGGCGTATGCCGAGTTCTTTGGCTAGCCGGAGCCCATGTATGAGCGCCTCGTACTCGGCCACGTTGTTGGAGGCGGCGAAGTGGATTTGCAGCGTGTATGTGAGTTTGTGGCCTTTGGGAGAGGTGAGGACGATGTCGGCTCCCAAGCCCGTGCGCATCTTGGACCTGTCGAAGTGCATCCGCCAATGGGTAGAGTCGGGAGCCGGCGGTAGGTACTGGGTCTCGGCCCAGTCGACGAGGAAGTCGGCCAATGCTTGGGACTTGATGGCGGTGCAGGGTTGGTAGAAGATTGTGTATGGTGCCAGCGCAATGGCCCATTTAGCCACCCGGCCGGATGCATCCCGGCTGCCTATGATCTCGGCAAGAGGGGCGGTGCACATGACCGTGATGGGATGCTCTTGGAAGTAGGGCTTCAGCTTCTTGGCGGCGAAGTACACCCCATAGCACATCTTCTGGTAGTGCGGGTAGTTTTGCTTTGAGCTGGATAGTACTTCGCTTAGATAATACACCGGCCTCAGGACTAGCTGGGCTCAGCCTTCTTCCGGGCGCTGGACCACGACAACTGTACTGACCACTCGGCTAGTCGCGGCAATGTAGAGGTGCATGGGCTCCTTCTCAGTCGGCGCCGCCAGGACAGGTGGAGTAGTCAGCATTTTCTTCAACTCATGGAAGGCTTGGTCGGCTTGGTCGTTCCACTCGAAATGAGTGGATTTCTTCATGAGTCGGTATAGTGGGAGAGCCTTCTCTCCTTGCCGGCTGATGAAGCGGTTTAAGGAGGCCAGGCACCCAGTGAACTTCTGCACATCCCGCAACTTGGTGGGAATCTCCATCCTCTCAATGGCCTTGATCTTCACAGGGTTGCACTCGATGCCGCGTTCGGAGACCAGAAAGCCTAGCAGCTGGCCGGCTGGTACTCCGAACACGCATTTCTCGGGGTTGAGCTTGATCTGGAATCGGCGCAAGTTGGCAAATGTTTCTTTGAGGTCCTCTAGCAGGGTGCCGCGCTTCTCTGTCTTCACCACAATATCGTCTACGTAGACGTGGGCATTTCTGCCGAGTTGCTTGAGGAGGCATTTCTGCATGCAACGCTGAAAAGTGGCACCGGCATTCCTTAAGCCGAATGTCATAGTCAGGTAACAGAAAGCTCCGAATGGTGTGATGAAGGCAGTCTTCAGGCGGTCTGCTGGGTCCAACTTGATCTGATGGTACCCTGAGTAGGCATCCAAAAAACTCAACAACTCGCATCCGGCCGTGGAGTCTATCACTTGGTCAATTCGTGGCAAAGCAAACGGATCTTTGGGGCAGGCCTTGTTCAGGCTGGTGTAGTCTATACACATACGCCACTTGTTGTTCTTCTTCAACACCAAGACTGGGTTGGCAAGCCACTCTGGGAAAACACTTCCATAATGAAGCCAACGGCGAGGAGCCGGGCTATCTCTTCTCCAACGATTCTTCGCTTCTCTTCTGACAGTCGGCCCAGGGGCTGCTTGACCGGCTTCGCGTCGGCTTGGACGTGTAATTTGTGCTCGGCGAAATCCTTCGGGACACCCGGCATGTCCTTTGGGGACCATGCAAACATGTATCGATTCTCACGGAGGAAGTCGACGAGCTCGCCTTCCTATTTACTGTCCAGGTTCGCCCCAATGACAGCAAACCTTTCCGGGTTCTCTGGGTCCAGAGGTATCTTCTTCGTCTCCTTGACCGGCTGGAAGGAGCCCTGCGCATCATAATCTTTGGTGTTGGGGGACAAGGCCGGCTGCTTGCCGGCCATGGCCACAACCCGTTCCAGTATCTTCTTCTCTTCTGCCACTACGAGGGACTCGGCCAGCCGACTGCTGGCTGCTACGCACTTGATGGACTTCTTGTAGTCGCCGGCTACTATGATGATCCCCTTCGAGCTCGGCATCTTCATCTTCAGGTAGGCGTAGTGGGGCACAGCCATGAACTTGGCCAGAGCAGGTCGGCCAAGCAAGGCATGTTAAGGGCTCTCCAGATCCACTACTTCGAACCAGATTGCTTCTCGGCAAAAATGATCCTTGTCTCCGAAGAGAACATCCATCTTGATCTTGCCGATTGGGGAACAGGACAAGCCGGGTACGATGCCATGGAACACAGTATGGCTTGGCGTGAGTTGCTTCGCCTTGATGTTCAGCTTCTCCATGGTATCGCGGTACAGTATATTGATACTGCTTCCGCCATCAATCAGGACGCGGGAGAATCGGGCAGCTCGCCTCTCCGTCGCGAGGGTGACATCCAATACTAGTGCGTAGGAGCCAGGGGACGGCATCACCTCTGGGTGGTCGGCCTGGCTCCAGTTGATGGGCTTCTCGGACCAGTGCATGAACTCGGGGTTGCGGGAGGCGACTGCGTTGACCTCTTGGTGCTGTCGGCGCCGACTGCGCTTGTCTTCAACTTGGCTTGTGAAGACGACGTAGGCAGCGTGCTCTTCAGGGAACTCATCTTGAATGGCTTCGACTGCTGGTCGAGCCGCTGGCTGCTGGGGGGCTGGAGGCGGCGGGCCGGGAGGCGGAGGCGGCACCAGCCCCTCGCCCTTGGAGATCCGTGTGAGCCAGTGGCACTTTCGGGTCGTGTGGTTGGACGGCTTCGCGCCGCTGTGGAACTTGCAGGGGGCATCGAGAGTCTGCTCGTAGGAGAAAGCCGGCTGCCAAGCCGGCCTGCCACCCTTCTTCTTGGGAGCGGGCCGCTCTTCGGGCTGCTCATCTTCAACTGTGGCCACTTGCCGACTGGTGGAAGGCGGCATAGGGGCCTTGCGCTTGTGATCGTTCTGGTAGGGGCGCTGATTGGAGTCGCCAGCCGGCGTCTTGGGAGCCGGGGCGATCATCTTCCCAGAGGTGTCCACTCGGAGTTCGGTCTTCATCGAGGAGTCGGCCGTGGCGTACTTGTCCGCGATGATCAGCAGTTCATCGAGGGTAGCCGGCTCGTCGCAGAGGAGTCGGTGCTTGAGGAGGGTGCCCTCTCGGCACCCGGTGGTGAAGTACTCGATGGCCTGAACCTCGTGCACCCCCTCGCAGGAGTTGCGGAGCTCGGCCCACCACGTGAGGTAGTCGCGGGTCGACTCGTTTGGCCCTTGGACGCATAGGGAGAGTTGGCGAGGCTTGGGAGGCCGCTTGTACGTGCTGGTGAAGTTGCGGACAAAGACTTCTGTGAAGTCTAGCCAGTTGTTGATGATGTAGGGCTTGAGGCTGTTGAGCCAGGTGTGCGCCGTGCCCTGCAGCATGAGGGGGACGTACTTCACGGCTACGCGCCGATTGCCGTTGGCTATGCTGACAGCAGTAGAGTAGTCGATGAGCCAATCTTCCGGCTTCACAGAGCCGTTGTACTTGGGCGTATCTCTGGGGAGCGAGAACCCTTTGGGGAAGGGCTCGTCGCGGATGCGGGGGCCAAAGCATGGCGGACCGACATCGTCTTCTTCTTCTAGCACCAGGGACCGAGCCAGGCGGTCGATCCGGTGGCAGGCGTTGTTCTCGCCGACTCCTTCACAGTGGCCTAGTCGGCCACCAAGAGTCGGATGCGTGACAGGCGGCGGGGTGAGGTATCTCTCTCCTCGAGGCGGGGGAGGAGGCGGATTTCCTTGGCGCTCCACCGCTCGAGGGCGGCCTTCCGCGCCGCGCTCGATGGTGATTCGAGTCCGGCTGCGGCTAGCAGCCGGCTCCTTGTCTTTCCTCGCGCGGGCACCGCTCGCAGTCGGCGACCGGGGATGTCGCGGTGTGCTCCCGGCGCGGGGGAGGATTCTCAGCGCGGGCGTCGGCTTCGTGCCGTTCCGCGGCCGCGTCGATCAGCTGCTGGATCCGCCTTGTCATGTAGGGGAGCTCATCGGCTCCCAGCCCATTTAGCTCTTCAGCGGCCGCCTGAGCGACTCGCAGATTCTGGAGCGGGGTGGCGTAGACGGGGCGGTCCGCCCCCAGCATGCTGGCGATGGCCGCGCCGCGCCTCTGGACGAGGCCGGCTCGGCTTGGCCCGCCATGAGGCGGCGTGCCAAAGGTGGCGCGGTCGACTTCGCGCTGGTGAGCCTCGGTGAGGCATCTCATGGAGGCTATCTTCTGGCCTTCCGCGATGAGGGCGAGGCGGCGTGCCTCCAAGGTCTCGGCGTCGGCGTCAACCGGGATGGGGACGGATAAGTCATGCATCGCCGCTTGCAGGGCGTCGTGGGCGTTCTCGCCCGAGTTGGCGACATGGCTGATGACCAACACTTCGGTGACAGCGCTGCTGCCGCCGTCAGCTCGAGGGAGAGGGTCGTCGAAGACCACCGCGTCGGAGGGGTAGGCATCGAGCGATGCCGTGTCGGAGTCGACAAGCATCGGGTCGGTGGAGCCGACCGACTCCAAGTCCACAGCAAGCTCGCTGGAGACGTGAAGTTGATCGAGGAGGCTGACGAGGCGGCTCTCGGGGTAGTCCGTGCCCGCGTCGGACGCGGGTTCGTCAGAGATGCGAGTCTCGCCGAGTAGATCGGCGAGGCAGCTCGCTGCGTAGACGTCGTTGACACCTTGCAGCGCGTCGGGGCAAACGCTGTCGGGCGCAGCAGGCTGGCTGCGCTCGCGGGGGAGGAAATGGGTTCCCGTCCAGAACAGGTCTCCGGACGACGGTGCACCTGGTACCACGGTGGGCGCCAAATGTCGGGTGGTAGGTGCGACATATGCCAACGGGTGGCTTATCATTGTGGGAGCCAGTAAGACGTCGCCGGTGCCTGGAAATGGGTTGAGGTGAAGACATGCACGCCGGCGAATCTTACCCAGGTTCGGGGCTCTCCGTGGAGATAACACCCCTAGTCCTGCTCTGCGGGGTCTCCGCATGATCACTAGACCAAAACAAGTAGCTACAAGTGCTCCTTGAGCTGTTGGGTTTGAGGGAGAAGAAGAGCAAGGCTAGCCCTCCCTTTCTCTCTATCTGGTGTGTGTAACTCTATGAGACCAACCCTTTGCGTGGGTGCCCCGGGGGGTTTATATAGGCCTACCCCCAGGGGTACAATAGTAATCCGGCTGGGTGCGGGCCCCAGCCGTCAGTGTCTGTGTTCGCCGACTTCTCCGCCGGCCATTGGGGCCCGCCGGCTGCCGACCTCTTGGTTGAGAGGCCGGCCCCACTGCTTGGGGGTCTTGTCGGCGGCTGGTTACTGTTGCCTCGCCCCTGATGACAAGGGCTTTGTCGAGGTAAGCATGGCTAAAGTGTAGCCGCCTTGTGGGCTCTCACTGTAGCCTTACCTCGTCTTGTCTCCTTAATGTGGCACATGTTTCGAGGGAGGGAGGTAGCCGGCTTCTGGGGGCCGGCTACGCCCCTGGCCGACTAGGGGAGGCCGGGCCGCCTTCAAGCGTCTCTCTGGCTAAAGTGGCCCGCTACCCGCGGGCCGTACTGGCATCTGTCGCGGATGACGTCGAGGCCAACATGGCTACAGTGCCGCGCTGGACGGGAGACGGCTGACCCGTACGGCGTCCTGTGGCCATGCCTGCTTCGGGATTCGGGGGTAGTGGGCTGTACTGTGGCCATGCCCTGTCTTATCACCGTTATGTGGGCATAGTTTGGTGGGTGCGGTCTTGGCCGGCTTCTTGGAGTCGGCGTTCTTCATGGCCGGCTTTTGGGAGTCGGTCCTTTTGGAGCCGGCTTCCTGGAGTCGGCCATCTCGTAGCTTCCTTGGGGAAGGTTTCTGGGACTGGGTCGCCTTCTGAGAGTCGGCCCCTGGGATATCCGGCCGGGGGAAGGTGGCCCTGTGCTTCGAATGCTTGAAGGCTCAAATGGCCTGATAATTTTTTGAGGAGCCAGGGGGAGTCGGTTAGGCTACCCGTGGGCATTTACTCTGACATGCAGAATAGGTCTCTAATATTTGCTCCTTTTCCAGCCTAGAACTCCAGCTGCCGGCATTCTCCCTCTTCATGTAAACTTTGTAAAATAAGAGAGAATAGGCATAAGTATTGTGACATGACGTGTAATAACAGCCCATAATGCAATAAATAATGATATAAAAGCATGATGCAAAATGGACGTATCAACTCCCTCAAGCGGAAGCCGATATCGAAAAATATGTCCACATGTTTAGAGATAGAGGTGTCGATAAAATAAAATACGGACATGAGGGCATCATGATCATTCTTATAACAGCAACATATATATATATATATATAAATTGTCATATGATTTCTTATGCTCAAGTAATAATCTATTCACAATGTCAAGTATGAATCAGAAACTTCATTGAGAACTAACAAACTATAATCTCAGTCATTGAAGCAATTGTAATTTATCATATAACATCGGAAAGAGTCAATATAAGAGCTTTTCAGCAAGTCCACATACTCAACTATCATTTAGTCTTTCATAATTGCTAACACTCACGCAATACTTTTGGGTATGGAGTTTTAATCGGACACAGAGAAAGATAGGGGCTTATAGTGCTGCCACCCAACCTTTTACCTCAAGGGTAATGTCAACAATAATAATTCATGCTAACTTACATCCAATTGGATATATATATCAGGATCTTTCCAACACAATGTGCTTGCCAAAGGGTAAAATGTAAAAAGGAAAGGTGAAGATCACCATGACTCTTGTATAAGGTATAAGACAAGAATAAAAGATAGGCCCTTCGCAGAGGGAAGCAGAGGTTGTCATGTGCTTTTATGGTTGGATGCACGAAATCTTAATACAAAAGAATGTCACTTTATATTGCCACTTGTGATATGGACCTTTATTATGCAGTCCGTCACTTTTATTGCTTCCATATCACAAGATCGTATAAAGTTTATTTTCTCCACATTAATAAGTCATACATATTTAGAGAGCAATTTTTATTGCATACAACAATGACAACTTACTTGAAGGATCTTACTCAACCCATAGGTAGGTATGGTGGACTCTCATGGCAAAACTAGGTTTAAGGATATTTGGAAGCACAAGTAGTATCTCTACTTGGTGCAAAGAATTTGGCTAGCATGAGAGGGAAAGGCAAGCTCAACATGTTGGATGATCCATGACAATATACTTTATTTCAGATATAAGAGAACATAACTCATTACGTTGTCTTCCTTGTCCAACATCAACTCTTGAGCATGTCATATTTTAATGAGTGCTCACAATCATAAAAGATGTCCAAGATAGTGTATTTATATGTGAAAACCTCTCTTTCTTTATTACTTCCTATTAATTGCAACGATGACCAAACTATGTTTGTCAACTCTCAACAACTTTTATTCATCATACTCTTTTATATGTGAAGTCATTACTCTCCATAAGATCAATATGATCTCTTTACTTCTTTTTATTCGTTCTTTTATTCTCTCAAGATCATACCAAGATAATCAAGCCCTTGACTCAACACTAATCTTTATTATATATAGCTCACAGACTTGATTACATAGAAGGATCATAAAGCAAAACTCAAAACTAAATCATACTAAAACTTTATTCTACTAGATCAAGATATTACTAAAAGGATCGAACTAAGAAAAACGGTAAAGATAGGAGTGTGATGGTGATACGATACCGGGGTACCTCCCCCAAGCTTGGTAGTTGCCAAAGGGAGTGCCCATACCCATGTGTTTATATCTCTTTCTTCGGAGGTGGTGAGGTGATATTCTTGGCGATGGTGCCCCTCAGGATAAGATTCTCCTCCTCGAGCTTATTGACTTGCTGCTTGAGGTCCATTATTTCCTTACGGAGCTTACCCGTGACGGCTAAAGCTACTTTCACCCAAGGATGTTGCATTGCTGCGGGAGAACAAGTAACACTCTTTTTCATATTTTCATAAGAGAGAAATTTAACATTGGAAGGGACGACCGAGTTTGGAATAGCTGAGCTCTGTAGTTCCCCCATCGTGAATCCGGCTCGAAAACGGGAAGTAACTTCTTGATCCTCCTCCATGGAATCTATCCTTTTCAAGTCGGCCTCCATCTCTTCCTCCGTTGATGGCCCAAAGTAGTCAGCATCACTGTTTGCTCTTGGTCCCGGTGTCGGATTAGACACCCGGCTCTCCCCGACTGACTCTTGAGAAGACATCTTGCTCTAATCTGCAGCAGAAACAACTCGAAACAAAAACAGAGGATTTTGCATGGTACGGTGGTCAAAACCTTCTGGAGATTATATAATGAATTTTTGCCGACAAAAGGAAGTATCGTGCAAGAAAACGGAGTCCGGAGGGCACACGAGGTGCCCACGAGGAAGGGGGCGCGCCTAGGGGGGTAGGGCGCGCTCTCCACCCTCGTGGACGCCTCGTGTCCTTCCCGGACTACTTCTTATTTTCCTATTTTCTTAAATATTCCAAAACAGAGAAAAATTACCATTAGAACTGTTTTGGAGTCGGTTTACTTACCGTACCGCATACCTATTCCTTTTCGGAGTCTGAAGCGTTCTGGAAAGTGTCCCTTATATATTCCTCTGGGTTACGGTTTCAATAACATTGGTTTCAACATTTATGGGATTACCTGAGATAACATTGGTTTCAACATTTATGGGATTACCTGAGATAACATTGGTTTCAACATTTATGGGTTTACTTACCGCGGTTTTCAGTAAGGGATTCTCTGCAAGCACTGAAATTATGGGTAACAGATAGTTTTGTGATAAGGTAATTTGTAAAGGGTAACAAGTAACAAAAGTAAATAATGTGCAGCAAGATGGCCCAATCCTTTTTGTAGCAAAGGACAAGCCTGGACAATATAAAGAAAAGCGCTCCCGAGGACACATGGGAATTATCGTCAAGCTAGTTTTCATCACGCTCATATGATTCGCGTTCATTACTTTGATAATTTGGTATGTGGGTGGACCGGTGCTTGGGTGCTGCCCTTCCTTGGACAAGCATCCCACTTATGATTAACCCCTATTGCAAGCATCCGCAACTACAAAAGAAGTATTAAGGTAAACCTAACTATATCATGAAACATATGGATCCTAATCAGCCCCTTACGAAGCAACTCATAAACTAGGGTTTAAGCTTCTGTCACTCTAGCAACCCATCATCTACTTATTACTTCCCAATGCCTTCCTCTAGGCCCAAATTCGACGTGTCAGGACCGGTTTTCGGGATATTAATTACCCAGAAAATGGCCCTTGTGCTCACCAGCCCCAGGATTACTGTTAGCTGATGAGGCACCAACTTGATACAGAAATTCCAAGCAAGGTACATGATATGTAGTACAAGACCATTCTGGCCTATGAGTACAACAACTGGTTTCTAGTGGCTGATGGCGGAAGCGGTTTGTGGTTCATTTGTGTCTATGGGACTCCATTTCCCACAGGAACAGCTGACCAGGTAACTCCTATCTTTGCGAGGCTGCTGTCACCATTGCGTGGGTTCCGGGGCTATCATTGCAACGCTCCTCTCCTTGCACGAAATCTGGCCAAGACAATAGCCAGGGACAAGCCGGTGAGTACTTTTGAATGTACTCGCAAACATTATGAACACGGGTATAATACAACGAATGATAATCATGCTCTGAAAATATTCTATGATCACAATGTCAGTCATGAAATAAACAAAATCCATGATGCACGCATGCAGGTTGTTCATATAAAACATGAATATGCAATAAGGGAGTAGAAATAGAATGCACCGATCGGGTGTCTGAAGCGACGCCTCGAAAGGATATTAAGATAAATCTTGCCTCAGTCGGGCGTCTGAGCGACACCACATAAAGGGCTTATAAATATAAGAAATAACAAGCATGCCACAGTCGGGCGTCTATGCGACACCACAAAAAGGGCTTATAAATAATTTAAATAACAAGCATGCCACAGTCGGGCGTCTGTGCGACACCACATAAAGGGCTTATAAATAATAGAAATAACAAGCATGCCACAGTCGGGCGTCTGAGCGACACCACATAAAGGGCTTATAAATAATTTAAATAACAAGCATGCCACAGTCGGGCGTCTGAGTGACACCACATAAAGGGCTTATAAATAATTTAAATAACAAGCATTCCACAGTCGGGCGTCTGAGCGACACCACATAAAGGGCTTATAAATAATTTAAATAACAAGCATGCCACAGTCGGGCGTCTGAGCGACGCCAGATAAGGGGCTTATAAGAGAATGATCACAGTGAATATCCAGGAGGTAGAACCGTCCCAGGGATACTCAATAATTCAAATAATGTAAATGGTTAGTCCATAATAATAGTGATCATAATCATCATGAGTCACAAGTCATGATCCATGTTCTGGTTTAGCAATTTTTCCTCCGAAGACCGACACTAAGACCGACACTTGACCCATCCCAGACTGTAGTCCTTAACCATGGACACGGCTATTCGAATAGATATAATCTCTGCAGAGGGTGTACTCTTTACCCGCGAGTAACGGATTCCTTTAGTCCATCGGGACTAATTCCGTCTACGGTCTTTTAATTGAAAACACACCTGACCGCACACACCAGCCTAACTTACCGGTGTCTGGAATCACCCACGACACCCATTAAGCAAAACTCTAAGTGGGGAGGCTACAACCTCGACTTAGCATCGGATCACAAAATTTATACCGCGTGCAAACTAGGGGAGCTACCCCTTCGGCTACAACCAAAACACCCATGCCCCCGGACCAGGTGGCATGCCTACCGGATGCCTCCGGTATCTTCCACCATGTCCTCTCTGTACGGTGTGTGCTAGGTAAGGGGTTGACAACTTATTGAACCGTACCCTACCTATGGCAGGGACAAGTGGTAGTACGAAACAAGTATGGGGGTTACTGGAACAAGACTCGATCTATGGTCGACTTAGGAGGTTTAAGTATTTCCTGCATGATTAGCATAACAAATATATTTCAACCAACAGATAGAATCACCACTCATCATACCTCATCATGCCATACCGGACACAACCGTCCTGACGAGGATCTAGAGACAAGCTCGTGTCTACCCAAGACAGAGACTTTCCCGGCTTCCTTCCGGTAGGCATGAAAGGCATACGAAGATGATTACTATCACAAGCATATCCATTTCTAACAGCAAAGAATCTTCATTATGCACTCCTGCGTATGATTGTATCGTCACATAAAATAACTAATGCTCCATGTCAAGGTGGTGTTGTAACCGTATCAAACAACAAACAAAAATATTATGCCAGGGTTCAGAATGCTTGCCTTCAAGTTGTGGAGAGGCAGGGTGCATCCCAAAAACTTTTTGAAAGTTTTCTTCTCTCTCCAAAATCCTATTTTGAGGAAATTTAAATTAACACATAATTTTAAAACAGTACAAAAAAGGTGTCTGGAAAATTTTCAAATATATATGAAAATAAACTAGACAGAATTGAGAAACAACAAAAAAAGAATCAAGTCATTTGGACTTATATTTAAAAAGTTATGGCCAGTCAAAGTTTAGTCAAATTTCTGTTTTTAAAATAAAATAGAAAAGAAAACGTTTCGGACGAAATACGCTTTCGAGAGGGGGACACGTACTTCGGGTTTTACGCCTCCACTTAACCCGCGCGGGCCGAACCGTGGGTCACTGACAGTGGGCCCCTTGGGTCCACTGGTCAGGTTTGACCAGTCGTCCCCGCCTTCCTCTCTTCTGGCCGAACGGAGGCGGATCTCCGGCGATCGCCGTCGGCGAACGGAGGCTCCTCGCGGGGTTCTGATGGCGGGGATGGATCCGCCAGTCCAGGGCGGTCCTCCCGGTGGTCGACAGGCTGGCGGGGGCGAAGGGAATCGCCGGCGGCGAGCTCCGCGGCGGAGGTGGCTTCGGGAGGATTTGGGGGTTTGGGCTACGGTGGCTCCCGAGCGAATTTGAGATGTTGGGTGGCTCTGCGAGATTGAGGGGAAGGGGATGGTGGCACTGGTTGGACGGGGGAGGCTCTGGTTGTGACGAGCGGAGCCGGGGAGTGGCGGCGGCCGAACCTGCCGGAGATGGGGAAGACGGCCTTCCTCCGTCGATTGCGGGCTAGGGGAGCTCCAGAGGGTTGGCTTGAGGTTGCCTGAGGGCCTAGGCGAGCTCGGAGTCCTATTTATAGCGCGAGTAGGTCGGTTCCGCGGCGGCCGGGGATAAGATCGACGGCGAACCGCCGTTCTGTAGCCAGGGGGCGCGTGGCGATGGCTGGCGGGGTCTGGCAGGGTGAGGGGATGAGCTCGAGCTGTTCAGGGCGAGCTGGCGCGCGGCTGTGGCTCGGGCGGCGCCGTCCATGGCAGAGACTGCTGCGACCGCCCGCTCGCGGCCACGGCCGACCTGACGGCGGCGCTGTAGGGCGCCAGGGGAGGGCTTGGAGGGTTCTGGTGAGCAGATGAGGACGGGCGCGGCTCTGCGGGCGAGCAACGGCCAGGGGCAAGACGCGGCGGCTCGGGTGCACGCATGTGCAAAACGCGTGCTCTGGCCGCGCCCAGAGCACGCACGCCAGGTGCTCGACAAAATGCCAACACGTGCTAGAGGGCTTGAATGAGGCTGGTAGTTAACAGGTCTAGGTTAGTGGTGGCTAGGAGACTAGTGGACATGCTGGTTTGTCTAGAGGGGCAAGATCACAGTGCAAACATAAAACTATGCCAAAGCTGTCCATGAACACAAGGTGCTCGACAGAATGCCATGGGCATCTATGCATCTCTTCTGGTGGCCCAAATCTCCAGGTTGGGGTCTCTTTAGGTGCAAGTGATGATGGCAAGGCTATTTGGGAAAAACCAGAAACTTGTTAGTGCAAGATTTGCAAATCTTCAGTTCTGGACAGAAAGTGAAGGGCATTGTTGCATGGACCAAAAATACTCCAATGGGTCCAATCTCCTGGACTTAAGGGTTTGGTAGAGTGGTCAAACAGCAGGACAAATCCCAAGGCAACAAGAGCAAGATAAAATATGGTTGCAGTGCAAAACACTAAACTGGACCAGAATGAAGATGAGGATAATTTGCTCAAATTTTTCAAAGAACACCAATGGGTTTTTGCATATAGTTGAATTATACACTACTACTAACATCCCCCAATTTTGGTGGGAATTTTAAAGAAATATTTAAATAGATTGTAGTGCAAATTACCAACTGGACCAGATTTGAAAACTTGAGGTAGGGCTCAAAATCTCCAAATGACTGAAAGGGACTTTTGCATAAAAGTGATGTGGGAACATCACATGACATCCCCAAAGTTTGGTGGAATTTTTAAAGAAGTATTTGAAAGGGTTGTAGTGCAAATGGAACTCTAAAACTTATGACAAATCATTTTTAAAGAAATAAAGCTCAGGAAAAATAATTGTAGAAATAATTCCACTGATAAAAAGAAATGGTCTTGGGAAGATATACAAGTCCAACAACATTTTTGAAAGGTTTCCATCCAAAAGGAAAAACTCAAAAATTCAGAGGGACAGAGTTATCTGAAATTAACAGATAAAACCTGAAAATAAAATTTTTAATTTGTTGGCAAAATTTTAATTAATGAATCAAGGTCAAAATTTTGGGGTGTCACACGACGTTCACATAACACCACTAGAGGAAAGACAACATACATCTCATCAAAATATCAACGAATACCAAATTCACATAACTACTTATAGCAAGACTTCTCCCATGTCCTCAGGAACAAACGTAACTACTCACAAATCATATTCATCTTCATAATCAGAGGGGTATTAATATGCATAAAGGATCTGAACATATGATCTTCCACCAAATAAACCAACTAGCAACCCACAGGTACCAATCTGAGGTTTTGGGACAAAGATTGGATACAGGAGATGAGCTAGGGTTTGAGAGGAGATGGTGCTGGTGAAGATGTTGATGAAGATTGACCCCCTCCCAATGAGAGGATCGTTGGTGATGACGATGGCAATGATTTCCCCCTCCCGGAGGGATGTTTCCCCGGCAGAACAGCTCCGCCGGAGCCCTAGATTGGTTCCGCCAAGGTTTCGCCTCGTGGCAGCGGTGTTTCGTCCTGAGAGCTTGCTTATGATTTTTTCCAGGGTAAAAGACTTCATATAGAAGAAGATGGGCATCGGAGGCCTGCTCGAGGGCCCACAAGGCAGGGGGCGTGCCCAGGGGGGTAGGGCGTGCCCCCCACCCCGTGGCCAGGGTGTGGGCCCCCTCTGGTGGATTCTTTCACCAGTATTTTTTATTAGTTCCAAAAATAACTTCCATGGAGTTTCAGGACTTTTGGAGTTGTGCAGAATAGGTCTCTAATATTTGCTCCTTTTCCAGCTCAGAACTCCAGCTGCCGGCATTCTCCCTCTTCATGTAAACCTTGTAAAATAAGAGAGAATAGACATAAGTATTGTGACATAATGTGTAATAACGGACCATAATGCAATAAATATGATATAAAAGCATGATGCAAAATGGACGTATCAGTACCCCAGTTAGAACCAACACAGGGACCAAGAAAGAATGATGATGGGGAGAAATATCACTATACCAATAATTCCTAAGAGGTGGATCAATCCTCACAACATACTTGATATAGAAGACAATAATACTACAAGGTAGAACATAACCTAAGCTAGATAGCAAGGAAATCAAGGTACAACACAAAACATGAACAAGTTTGTGTTGGGGGGAAGGCAAGAATGTTGCCGATGATAACACAAATCATCGAGGGGCAAGGATGGTATTTCTCATCATGAATTTGATTGATATTCTAGAAGAGCTCAGAATGTTGAATATGATCACGACACATTTGTCGAGAGATTACCTGAAGATGTAATCGATCGGCGATGACATCAAGTCAAAGGAATGATGAAGCGAGAGGTTATTGGAACCATGGATACGACACCAACTCGAAACCAAGCTTGCGGTTCAAGGCGAAATGATATGATGAGGAAGATTGACGTAAGCTTAGCTCATCTCGAAAATTGTGCTCCGGGAAGAAGACCAGGTAGCAGAGTTAAAATTTAGCACGATAAGGATATAGCCAATCAGGCTAGGAATAACTTGAAGGATTATTAAACTCATAAGCAACGAAAATTACTTAAGAGTTATCGTATCGAAGCGCGAAATCGATTCACTTATCGATGTTCTCGGTTGATGACAACCCAGAACCCGTGGAGTAACTATGACATGGAAGGTACTACATCAGAAATTCATAAGATATATCCTCGAGATACCATCGGGGTAATACAAGAAGGCAGATCAAAATAGAGGTTGGGCAGGCTTATTGATCTGCAGAAGGCAAGTACTCTAACTTGTTCGAGAAATGGAATCAAGAAGAAAATATGGTCTGAACCACAATTGTAAAGGATCAATTCACCGATACCAAAGGATATTATATCAAGGAAATAACTATTATTACAAGAAGCTTCCTTGATAGGATCTACATCGTGTCCATGGGCATGAACACAAAGGTTCAAGGTCGACTCCCACTTCCTCAATGCATAACCTTCCATTCACCTCTCGTATTTCGAAAATGACATTAGTTGTTGAAAGTTTTACCTGGTGCAATACCAGAGAAGTATGGCCCATGAAATCTTTCGGGTTCACACAGATTAGGGAAGGCGTTGGTTCAACCCATCGGGGCATCTTAGGAACATATAGCACAAACTTCAGAGTAAATAATACAAGCTCGAAAGTAGAGTATGTTTATCAAAGCAGAGGATAGGATTTACCAATTGCATAATGTATCAGGGGAAGAACTTCTCGAGGTTTTTGTATACAAAGGACACTGCCGGATGAAAATTCAACAAAGGATCTGACGGTCCATAACGGAGCTGATGTGAGCATTGGCACACAACCAATAGAAGAAACAATGCAAAGGCATTGAATTATAGAAACAACTGACTAATTCAAAGTTCAAAGGCCAAGAATTATAATTTCCAAATCAAGGGATCAGAGGCAAACACTCTGATTAAGGATGGATAAGTTGAGTAGGCTTAGGGATACAATTGATGATAAATTGATTGGTCAAGATCCAGCTCATGTTTAAAATGACGTCTGAGCCAGAATGATGAATTCTGGGCTGGATTGATGATTGCGAGCATTCGCAAACATATTGGATCAAAGACTCAAAATGACGGTGACAAAGGATGCTCGTGAATATTGCTAGACATATGAAAGTATCCATAATGCAAGCAGAGAAGTATTTGCAGAACAATAGTTGGCAATGGATTATCGGAAGACCGGATAGTATTTCAAAGTATCTTGTGGGTCACATGATCAACTAGGAATGAACAAATCCTCGATGAGTGTGAGGAATTATCCGTAGATGTATTAAAGCGGAAATGGAGCTGCAAGGCAACATGCATAATGGATTCTCGGGATATTGGAATGTTTCAGGGAATCTTGTAATAACAAGAGTAATTGGGGATGGAGATATGAACGATGATTGTAGGTAGTCATCCATAACGATTTATCGATGGTAGGGATTGCAACAGCGAAGGGCACAAGGGTCTCGGGAAAACATCGGAGAGTATCTTCGGAATCTTCTGGCGCAGCAGGCGATCATCTGTAATAAGGGGCTCTCCGGATGGAAGTGATCACGAGACACTATTGGAATCCACTTCTTTGCCGTCTGCCACTTCTTTGCCGTCAGCTAGCGGACGGCAAAGAAAGGCTTTGCCATCAGCCACCAGAAAACTGACGGCAAAGAGGCAGCGGACGGCAACGGACGGCTTTGCCATTAGCATATCTTTGCCATCTGCTAGCTGACGGCAAAGAGGGTGGGTGGCGGGCGTATGAGGGCGACCTAACGGCCATCTTCTTTTCCGTCTGCTGGCTGACAGCAAAACATCTTTGTCGTCCGTCAGCGGACGACAAAGAAGATGGCCGTTAGTTCGTCCGTTTCCCCCCGCAAAGAGCTGTGACCTAGCAGATAAGGGGCCGCGCCCGCGCCCGATCTGTCCATTCCCTCTCTCTCCCTGCCCGAGCCGCCCCGACCCCTCAGCCCTGCCGCCGCCCGGCCGCGCCACCGCCCCGCCCAGCCGAGCCGCCCCTGCCGACCGCGCCGCCCCGCCCGCCCGGCCGCGCCTGAGCCGCCCCCGCCCCGCGCCACCCACGTCGTCGGCCGCCCCGCTCCGTGCCACCCACGTCGTCGGCCGCCCCACCCCGCCCTTCCCGAGCCGTCATCGCCTAGTCGAGCCGCCGGCGGCCGCCGCTACGCCCCGCCCGCCCGACCGCGCCGCCCCCGTCCCGAGTCGCCGGCCGCCCCGCACCGCCCCGCCCCCGTCCTAAGCCGCCGCCGCCCGGCCGCACCGCCAGGCCCTGCCCCGCCCCCGCCCCGCCCTCATCATGGTGAGTTTTTTCTCTGTTTTTTTAGATTTAGTTTATATTTGTTTAGTTTAGGTTAGTTTAGCTTAGGTTAGTTTAGGTTAATTTAGTTTATTTTAGGTTACATTTAGTTTATAGTTTTGTTTAGGTTTTTTTTCTTATTTTTAAGAATGATCAAGAAAGATGAAAAAAAAGAAAAAGAAGAAGAGGAAGAAGAAGAAGAAGAAAAAAGAACAATAAGTAGTAGTAGAAGAAGATGAAAAAAAGAAGTAGAAGTTGAAGATGAAAAAAAGAAGTAGGAAAAGAGGGCGCCCGGGGACGAGCGGGTTAGGGGGTTCCTCGGTGTCGATGGAACCATAAATAGCAAGTATCGTCGGTGCGAGGTACATGTGGCCGTCGGTGTCGAATATTACATCCACGTCCCACAAGTGACGCCGACGTCCGACGTCTCAAAGCAACTGTTCTCGGCATTGATGGCGGTCGAACACCATTGTGAATTTGTCTGGCAGCCTCTGCGATGACGATTAAAAGGCAAGTGTTGAAACTTGAAACACCCAAAGTGACTCAAGTCGGTTTGGTTGTTTGAAATTTCAAAACTTGGCTTTAATCCTCATCGCAGAGGCTGCCAGACAAATTCGCCAAGGTGTTCGACCGTCATCGGCCACCAGAACTATTTTTGCGGGACGCTGGGCGCCGGCTTCACTTGTGGGATGTGGATCTAGTGTTCAACGCCGACTGCCTCATGTAACTTGCACCGATGGTAGGGTCTATTTAGTTTACCCGGGGACGAGCGGGTTAGGGGGTCGCTATGTTACTCATCTTTGGATTTAAGTGTGCAGTTATTTCATCGACGCGAGGGTCTAGTGTTCGACGAGCTCTGCCCCTGCATTCGTTGGTGAGCACAAATGACATCTCCCGATGAAACTTGTTAGCTATAGGTGTCAATCATCAGTATGCGTAACCACTATGCGTCTCCCATTCGAAAGGGTTACATCTATAAATATGCATGCATTTGCATATTTATAATCGTGATTCTTTCGAATTGTCCAACGTTATCCATGGACAACCCGAGTATGTGTAGATTGGGTTCGTTTTCCCATATGCTCAGCTCCGGATACGATGCAGAATTTCGTCAGTGCCTCCCTGTTGTTCTCCGGGTACACATTATCTCTGCTTATTGCCGAGACGTGTATCAAGAGAACAGCGGGGAGGTGCTGCCGAAATTTTGTGTCGGATGCGGAGCAGAGCATGGGAAAACGAATCTGATCTACACATACTCAGGTGGGATTAGGACCTATCTTTACCTATTAGCGTGTAGGTTGCATGGACGTAATAAAATTGACAAACTCCATTAACTGATGGATATGGTTTGCTTAATTATGTATATATTTGTGTCTAGTAGGAAGTCAATATGAGTGATCGTGCATGGATGTACACCGGTTACACTAGTCAGAAAGTTTGGACCGAGGAATGGTCAACAAAAACCAAGGGGTTTGTTAGAGCCGCATTTGCAAATGGCCAGGAATTTAGCTGGTGCCCCTGTGCCCGTTGCGACAACTATAAAAAGAGGGATGAGCTTGAAATGAGTAAAGACCTGCAGAAGTTTGGTTTTACGCCTGGTTACATGGTTTGGACATTACATGGTGAGTCTGCCCAACGTGCCAGAGCCGAGGTTCGTCGTCGCACCGACAAGCATGGTACTGGTACCGCAGACATGATGCAAGACTTTGACGATGCTCGGGACTCGGACGAGGAGATGGAGGAATCTGCAAAGGCCTTCACTGAAATGTTGGAGTCCTCAAAACGTCCTCTCCACGAGCACACTGAGCTTTGTCAGCTGGATGCCATCTTACAAATAATGAATTTGAAGGCTCAATTCAACTTGGGCAGAGAATGCTACGACGCGATGATGACAGTATTCGGACGATTTCTACCCAAAGGCCATGTGCTACCTCCAAACCTGTACCAGTCAGACAAAATCCTCTGTGCTCTTAAGATGCCCTATGAGAAGATACATGCCTGTGAGAAAGGATGTGTCTTATTTAGGCTTCAGTATGAGGACTTGAACTATTGTCCCATTTGCAATTCTTCCAGGTATGTTGTGGTAGACAACGGTATGGGTGAGAAGACGCAGACCAAAATACCCGTTAATGTTCTTTGGTATATGCCAATCGTACTAAGACTTCAATGTCTTTTCATGGTCGAAGAGACGGCCAGACAGATGACATGGCACAAAACGGGCAAAAGAACCAAACTAGATGTAGATGGGAATGTGATGATGGTGCACACATTGGATGGTGAAGCGTGGAAGCGCTTCGATGCATTACATAAGGAAAAAAGGCAGATCCAAGGCATCCTCGAGTCGCCGTCAGCACAGATGGGTTTAGTGTGTTTGGTCAGATGGCAGCCCCATACAGCTGTTGGCCCGTGTTTGTCATTCCACTCAATCTCCCCCCTGGGCAGATTATGCAACGAAAGAATATTTTCCTGACGTTGATAATTCCAGGGCCCAACTATCCGGGGAAGAATATGAATGTGTACATGCAGCCGCTTAAGGACGAATTGCAAGAAGCTTGGGATAATGGGTTCAAGACATACGACGCCTTTAGAAAACAGAACTTCATAATGCGTGCCTGGTACATGTACTCGACGCATGACTTGCCGGCGTATGCGCTATTCGTTGGCTGGTGTGTACATGGAAGGTTCCCGTGCCCCACATGCAAGGGAGCTCTTGAGTTTCGTTGGCTGACGGCAGGGTGCAAGTATAGTTGCTTCGACTTGCATAGACCATTTCTACATCCTGGCCATAAGTTCAGGAAAGACAAGAAGAACTTCATCAAAGGTAGAGTTGTCAAACACTCTGCACCACCTGCGTTGACAGGCCAACAAACCATAGATCAGTTAAACGGTCTCGAGCCAGATCCAGAGTGTCCAGGGTATTTCAACGGGTATAATAAGGAACACGCCTAGACTCACAAGACATGCTTCTGGGATCTGCCTTACTTCAAAGACCTCCTTTGCCCACACAACATCGACGTGATGCACACTGAAAAGAATATCGCCGAAGCCATTTTTGGTACATTGTTCGGCATAGAGGGGAAATCAAAGCATAATACTAAGGCTAGAGTCGATCAAGAGGAGCTATGTGATAGACCGTTACAAAACATGAAAGAACCGAAAGGAAAGGGGATCAACTGGATGAAGCGAAAGGCATGGTTCAATCTTGGAAGGCCGGCTATGAAGGAAATTATTTTGTGGGTGAAAATGCAGTTGATGTTCCCCGATGGGTATGCAGCAAATCTAAAGAGGGGAGCGAGTCTTCAAAATTGAAAATATTTGGTCTAAAAAGTCATGATTGGCACATATGGATTGAGCGGATAATGCATGTGATGTTGCGTGGGTTCATCCCTGAGGATGAATGGCTAGTACTGGCAGAGCTGAGCTGTTTCTTCCGTGTTCTTTGTGCGAAATAATTATTGCCTGGCCTCCTAGAAGAAATGGAATAGTTGGCGCCGGAGTGGATCTGCAAGTTAGAGAAGATCTTTCTGCCAAGCTTCTTTAATCCAATGCAACACTTGATTTTGCATCTCCCGACCGAGGCACGATTGGGGGGGGGGGGGGGCGTGCAAAATTGTTGGTGCTACTCAACTGAGAGGATGCAGAAGACGCTTCGAGCAAAATGTAAAAATAAACGTAGAATAGAAGCATCAATGGCGGAGGCATTCATCACTGAGGAGGCGGCAAACTTCGTGACCGCACACTACGAAGCCAAAAATCGTCATTTGTATAATCCGAAGCCTCGGTACAATGCTGACGAACCTCAAAAGGGTCAATCCAACCTCAGCCTATTCAAAGGGAATCTCGCACCAGCCGGTGGTTGGAAACCAGTAAGGTTGGATGTTGAAGAATGGCGGACCATTTCGCTGTATCTCTTCAACAACCTAACAGAAGTGCGGCTGTACATCGAGTAAGATCTCGGTACATTGTTTCACAACTTCTAATTCCTTTGAACTTCTCTTATTCCTGGATTTTTGATGCAGTCGATACATCGCCATATTCTCGTATGGAGCGGTGATCCAAAAGGATTCCGTTGAAGAGTATGAGCTTCTGGCAAAACAAGGAGCCGAATTTGCCGGTTTCATCTCTTGGTTCAAAAAAGGGTAATTTCCATTAGACCCTTTTTTTCATTGGCTAATTTTCGACTAATGCAACAATCCTTTCGTATTAAACTTGTAGGCTAATTCAGAGATTATGGATGCCGAATTGAGACAAGTAGCTAATGGTTTTGACTATAAGGTCCGTTCATTTGAAAAATACGACATCAACGGGTATCGCTTTCATACCTATGGCAAAGAGCTATCTATGGCCGGCTGAAAGTCTACAAATTGTTGTGTCTCTGCTATCGGCGAAGGAGGTATCGAGTATTATGGAAGAGTTGAAGCAATTTATGAACTTGAATTCTATGGTGAAAACCCACCAAACGTCGTAGTCTTCAGATGTTATTGGTTCCAGCCGAGGGAGACTAGAAGGACTCATGAACATATAGGGCTAGTCGAAATCAAACAAAGCACCCATTTGGATGTTCCCGATGTCTATATTACGGCTCAACAGGAAACCCAAGTTTTCTATCTACCATGGGCCTGTCAAAGTGATCCAAATCTCAGTGGTTGGGACGTCGTTTATGAAGTGCCGCCACGTGTTAGACCACCTCCTCCCAATGAAAAGGATTATGAACCTCACATTAACCAAGACACATATGACGAAGGAGAATTCTTCCAAGAAACACGTCTTTCCAAAAAATGTTTCAAGAACCGCTCTACTCCACCCAGAACATTGAAGTAGACAACGATAGTGAATCCAACTTCACCCCTGAGCTAGAACAAGAAGAGCCGGAAGAAGAAGAAGTTACTGATGCAGATGACCTGTCAATGCTTGAACGATTACGTAAAGGTGGCCTTCCACATGATGATGCATTTATTAATGATGATGATGATGAGCACGTCATTACTGATAGTGATGATGATGATGCTTTTATTAATGATGATGACGAGCACGTCATTACCGATAATGATTATTAGGTATTCAAATTTTTATGTTGTGCTTGATTTATATAGTTATTTGTATGATTGTATGATTTATATAGTTGGTATTCATAATTTTCTTACTTTGTATGATTGTTTCTTATACATAGTGCCATTGTCTTGATTTCCGTCCCGGTCGGCCCTCGCCAGCTTTATGATTCGGATGTGGTAAATTCTCTTTCATAACTATTTGTTGCATTTCACATTTATGCAAATTATGTGAACCGGAATTTGAAACGGACCCTCTTGTCGAGAAGTTAAATTTAGTTGAAAAAGAAAATGAGTATTTGAAAGGAAAAATTAAAAGAATTGAAGAAGAGACGATGACATTGGAGTTGTATGTTGCCGATGCCATCGATGATCACAAGATGAAGATGAATGCAATGCGCTTGAAGATGGATGCAATGCGCCTGAAGCTTAAGAAGATTAGAAAATATGCCATTGATAATGAGGCTTGGTATCATTATGCCGTTGGATCAATTGTTACCTTAGTTGCAATCTTCATCACATTTGTTGTGATGAGGGTAAGTTTTCTCTAGTGTTTTGCTTTACAAATGGATACTTAGCTTATTTTCCTCCTAAATGACATAATTACCTAAGTTAGATAAAAAATAAGCTATACTTAGCTTATTCAGTTCATTTATGACATACTTAGCATACTTAGGTAAAAAATGGCATGATAATCTTTGTTAGCTCCAAAATGATATAGACTTAGCTTATTTTCCTCGAAAATGACATAATAACCTTACTAAGCTCCAAATTGACCTATTTACCTACCTTAGCTCTAAAATGACCTACACTTAGCATTTTTACCTAGCTTAGCAATAAAATGACATTTTTACCTACCTTAGTTAGAAGAAGAAGAAGATAAAGAAGAGGAGAGGAGAAAAAGAAAGAGAAGAAAAAAATCTTCTTCTTCTTCTTCTAACTAGTCTTCTTCTTCTTCTTCTTCTTCTTCTTCTTCTTCTTCTAACTTTCATCTTTCCCAATTTGCAGATTTGCTTTACATGAGGAAGCTTGGATTCATGGAGTGTACTATTCTTGTCGTGCTTCCTTGTTGTTTATGAAAACTTGTTTGGATATGTATGTCTATATGGATATGTTGTTGGAAACTTGTTTCTGGTTATGTATATATGGATATGTTGGACTTTGTTGAACTATGTTGTTGGATTGGATGAAATATGTTGTTGGATATGTTGGATATGTATGCATGTATATCTGTGTTTGAAACCATGTCTAATTAATTGGATTTAAATAAAAACAGGGGATATATAGCCTCTTAGCCGTCCGCTAGCGGACGGCAAAGAGGACACGTGGCAGTCACCTATGCAAACTGGGAACACTGGCTACATATTTGGTCATTTTGCCGTCTGCTGGCGGACGGCAAAGTGACTAGCTATGTCGTCTGCTGGCAGACGGCAATGATTCAAACCTCTTTCCCGTCTGCTGGCAGACGGCATATCTGGACACGTGGCAGCTTCCCAGTGCTACCTAGCTGGGCTCTTTGCCGTCCGCCGGCGGACGGCAAAGATCTTTGACTCTTTGTCTTCTGCTGGCAGATGGCAAAGAGCGCCATTAACCCCCTAACGGCTCTCACGCCACCGCACTGCCGTCAGCTGTCTTTGCCGTCTGCTGGCCTCGGATGGCAGACAGCGTAATCCTTTGCCGTCCGTTTCTAAGAAGCGGACGACAAAGATGGCCTTTGCTGGCAGGCGTTCATCCGGACAGCTTGCCGTCCGCTAGCGGACGGCAAAGAATTTTGCCATCTGTGATCTATGCCTTTGCCATCTGCCATGGCGGACGGCAAAGAAGATGATTCCAGTAGTGAGATCATAATGTCAAAGTTAGCAAAATTCATTTATCCCGAATAGAAGAGAGATCAGAGTCCCAGAGTATAGATGAGGAATAAAAGATCCTAATACCACCCAATGGCGACGTGGGCCCATAAGCCACGCAGCCATGTTAGTAAAAGTTTTTGCAATTACTAGACTCGACTTCGGCCAAGGAGTTGGAAGGGGATTCCTACAGGCAGTCGGCTCTGATACCAACTTGTGACGCCCCCGATTCAATCGTACACTAATCATGCACGCAAACGTGTACGATCAAGATCAGGGACTCACGGGAAGATATCACAACACAACTCTAAAAACATAAATAAGTCATACAAGCATCATAATACAAGCCAGGGGCCTCGAGGGCTCGAATACAAGTACTCGATCATAGACGAGTCAGCGGAAGCAACAATATCTGAGTATAGACATAAGTTAAACAAGTTGCCATAAGATGGCTAGCACAAACTGGGATACAGATCGAAAGAGGCGCAAGCCTCCTGCCTGGGATCCTCCTAAACTACTCCTGGTCGTCGTCGGCGGCCTGCACGTTGTAGTAGGCACCCTCGGTGTAGTAGGGGTCGTCGTCGATGGTGGCGTCTAGCTCCGGGGCTCCAACCTCTGGTTGTGACAACCGGGTAAAAAGGAAAGGGGGAAAAGAGGGAGAAAAGCAACCGTGAGTACTCATCCAAAGTACTCGCAAGCAAGGATCTACACTACATATGCATGGGTATCTGTGTAAAGGGGCAATATCGGTGGACTGAACTGCAAAATGCCAGAATAAGAGGGGGATAGCTAGTCCTGTCGAAGACTACGCTTCTGGCAGCCTCCATCTTGCAGCATGTAGAAGAGAGTAGATGGTAAGTTCACCAAGTAGCATCGTATAGCATAAACCTACCCGGCGATCCTCCCCTCGTCTCCCTGTGTGAGAGCAATCACCGGGTTATATCTGGCACTTGGAAGGGTGTGTTTTATTAAGTATACGGTTCTAGTTGTCATAAGGTCAAGGTACAACTCCGGGTCATCCTGTTACTGAGGATCACGGCTATTCGAATAGATAAACTTCCCTGCAGGGATGCACCACATTACCCAACACGCTCGATCCCCTTTGGCCGGACACACTTTCCTGGTCATGCCCAGCCTCGGAAGATCAACACATCGCAGCCCCACCTAGGCACAACAGAGAGGTCAGCACGCCGGTCTAAATCCTATGGCGTAGGGGTCTGGGCCCATCGCCCATTGCACACCTGCATGTTGCGAGGGCGGCTAGAAACAGACCTAGCCTCCCTAATACAAGAGCAGGCGTTCCAGTCCAATCCGGCGCGCGCCGCTCAGTCGCTGACGTCACGAAGGCTTCGGCTGATACCACAACGTCGAGTGCCCATAACTGTTCCCGCGTAGTTGGTTAGTGCGTATAGGCCAGTGGCCAGACTTAGATCAAATACCAAGATCTCATTAAGTGTGTTAATTGATGTAACCGCGGACGCCGACCAGGGCCAGGCCCACCTCTCTCCTAGGTGGTCTCAACCTGCCCTGTCGCTCCACCACAAAGTAACAGTTAGGGGCCGTCGGGAACCCAGGCCCACCACTACCGGGATGGAACCACTTGTCCTTTCAGCCCCCACATCGAAATCACTTGCAGGTACTCTACGAGCCGACCCATCTTTAGTCACCACATGTATCATATATTATGTATATAAGTATATACCCGTGATCACCTCCCGAGTGATCACGGCCCAATAGTATAGCATGGCAGACGGACAAGAATGTAGGACCACAGATGGAATACTAGCATCCTATACTAAGCATTTAGGATTGCAGGTAAGGGTAACAACTGTAGCAATAATGCCAGGCTATGCGGCAGAATAGGATTAACCGAAAGCAGTAACATACTACACTACTCTAATGCAAGCAGTAGAGAGAAGGAATAGGCGATATCTGGTGATCAGGGGGGGTTGCCTGGTTGCTCTGCAGACAGAAACGGACCCTCGAAGGTGAAGTAGTTAATCACTGGTTCAACCGCGGTCTCGGGGTCTACCGGAAATAAGTAACAGGGAGGGAACCAATCAATAACAGAGCAATCAAAGCACCACAAACATAACATGGCAATACGCGGTGCTATGGGTGACCTAACGCAGTGCTAGGTGCTACCGGCGAAGGGGGGAAACATCCGGGAAAGTATCCCCGGTGTTTCGCGTTTTCGAACAGATGAATCGGAGGGGAAAGTTGCGTGTCTGCTATGCTAGGGATGTGTGGTGGACGAACGGCCCGCGTATTCGGATTTGTCTCATCGTTCTGAGCAACTTTCATGTACAAAGTTTTTTCATCCGAGTTAGGATTATTTTATATTAATTTTTAAAGATTTAAATCATTTTTAGGTTTAACATAATTAATTAAATCAAAAAGCATTTATGACGTCATCATGACGCCAGCATGACGCAAGCGGTCAAAGTCGACCGTTGACCAGTCAACTCATGGGTGGGTTCCGCATGTCATAGGTTGTTAACTAATTAACAGTAGTTAGTTTTATTAGCAGGTTAATTAGGTTTAATTACCTAGATTAATTAAGTTAATTAATTATTTAACTTATTAATCATTTATTTATTTATTTATTTTTAACTCTTTTTTAATAAAACAGGGACGTGGGGCCCTGGCAGTCAGTGGCCCATAGGCCATAGTGGGGGGCGGGCGTTAGTGGGTGAAGCCCGAACGGGCGCTGGCGACGGGGGCACACCCGGTTGGGCGCTTGTGCGCCGATGGCCACGGCGGGGTGGTCGCAGTCGGCCGAAAGCGGGCTAGGACGGGCGCTGGGTGACTGGACCCGGGCGCACGACGGGGCGAGGCAAACAGGGCGGCAGTGGGGCGCCGGCGGCCACGTCGACGAGCGGCCACAGCCGCAGGGGAGGGGGAAGCGGCAGGGCGAGGCCACGGGCTTCGGCCGGCAGTAGGGGACGGGCAGCGCAGCCGTGGCGAGGCCTGCGCGGTCGCAGCAGCGAGGGGAGCAGGGCGGCGCCCGTACGTGCTGCGGCATGGCAGGCGACCGACGGTGCGGAGCTCGGACGGCACTAGCAGCGAGCGGGAGGCAGCGGGCGAATGGACGCGGCGTGCAAGGTCGGGGTGCGGTGTCGCGAGGGAAGGCGGAGGCCGGGTCGGGCGCCGTGCCCGCGGCTAACGACGCTCGAGGGCGGAGGGCAGAGGGGGAGGCCGAGCCTCACCAACGTTGCAGGGAAAATGGCAGCGAGCTCGGGGAGGTGGACGGGGACGACGGCGAGCGATGATGGGGATGAGTCGACGACGGAGAGGACGGCGTGCAGTCCGGCGGGGAGGTCTAGCGAACGGCGGGGCTCCGTTGGCGGCGACGTCCAGGGAGCGCCGAGGCTCGTTGGAGACCGGTGAGGGCGAAGGTTGTGGGGGCGTCTGACGGGTCGAGGCGGCAGGAGGGGCGACCAGGCCTCTCCGGCGAGGCGCGAGGTTGAGCGCCCCAATTCCGATCTGGATCGGGGAGGGAGAGCGAGGAGTGGGGGGAGTGGGAACGTGGGCTAGTGTTCGGGGGAGTGGGAAGGAGGGTTATAACCCAACGGGGGTTTTGGGCCGGCCTGGCTGGCAGTGGCCGCTGGGCCATGACCCAGCTGGGGGGGGGGGGGCTTTTGTTTTCAATGGTTTTCTTTTATTATTATTCTTTTTACTTTTCTTTTCGGTTTTAGTTTTAGTTCCACATTATTTTTACTTAGTAAAATATAATAACAGCTCCTAAAATGACGTTTCAAAATAACCCTCAGCCACAAAAGATTTTAACCCAAAATAAAATAGTTTAGTGTTTTATAAAATACCAAAGGCATTTAAATAATGTTTTTGCTACCATTTAAATCATTTTAGTGCATTTATACATTATATAAAAATGTGGATTCTTCATCATAATCATCTATGCATTAACTGGTACAACCCGAACATTTTGGTTTTAATATTTGAAACCTTTTGATGTGTGCCTGATTTCGAATTTGAATTTGAATCGGTTTCGAACTAACGCGAGATTAGCAATAGTAATCGAGGTGACGTGGAATCATTAGCAGAGGTTACTGTAGCTTGATTATCCGTGCGTCACAGAAGGCTGCCCCCATGCTGCATGCCGTCGCTGGATCCCCATGGACGCCTCCTCCGACCTCATCGCGGCTTTGTTCCAGGCGAAGAAGTCAAAGGAGGCCGCGAATGCTACTACTTCATCACTGTTGTCACCCGCGGCTGCTGCTCCTTCCATGCTTCCTCCCCCCACCTCCTATCCCATCGCCAGACTTGGAGGAGAAGCCGTCGATGCCCACCGCCACCATCTCCAACTTTATATCACCTATTGGAGCACTAGCTATTTTGTACATTATCTGCTGGAGTTGGACGTTTTTGGTGATGCTAAAAAACCACTTTTTGGTGATGTAAATTGTACTCCAACCACTTTTTGATGATGTAAATTTTACTCCAACCACTTTTTGGTGATGCATTTTACATCATATATTGGATATGCTCTTACATGAGTATATGGCCCTTTCTTTAGTATGTCATAGACATCACAGAAAAGCAGGGTCGACCCTGGGCATGTGTAACATGTGCGGCTACACAGGGTCGCTAATGTCCTAAGGCCCCTATTTAGGTACATACAACAAATACATTGTAGGTACATACAATGAATACTTAATATTGAACAAGAAGTTACCAATGCAACATAGCAAGCGGTATAATATCCAATAATGTAAATTACAACCTAAACCGTGAAGAAGTAATGATCCATGATGATAGGAATGAGTAACTTGGACACCTATCGCATATCAATCACCACATTATTAGTGAAAAATGTTACCTCCAAGATCCTACTAAATATATAAAAATCAATGAATATGTAAACAAGCTAAGAGACCCATTTTGTGATCGCAACTTCATACTATAAGGAAATTTTACATGGAATGCAAGTCCCTCTCTTTGGTGAACGCTTTACAAAATGTACTAACATGAGTAATATTATTTCAGTGCCAAATACATATCATATGCACATCATCAATATACTATTGAACCAACTGCAATATGTTTGATGTCTACTACACAACTTATTCTTGTAGACTCGTGTTGGGCCTCCAAGCATAGAATTTTGTAGGATAGTAGCAATTTTCCCTCAAGTGGATGACCTAAGGTTTATCAATCCGTGGGAGGCGTAGGATGAAGATGGTCTCTCTCAAACAACCATGCAACCAAATACAAGAAATCTCTTGTGTCCCCAACACACCCAATACAATGGCAAATTGTATAGGTGCACTAGTTCGGCGAAGAGATGGTGATACAAGTGTACTATGGATAGTAGATATAGGTTTTTGTAATCTGAAAATATAAAAACAGCAAGGTAGCAAGTGATAAAATAGAGCACAAACAGTATTGCAATGCTTGAAAACAAGGCTTCGGGTTCATACTTTCACTAGCGCAGTCTCTCAATAGTGCTAACATAATTGAATCATATAACAATCCCTCAAAGTGCGACAAAGAATCACTCCAAAGTTCTTATCTAGCAGAGAACATAAGATGAAATTGTTTCTAGGGTACGAACCACCTCAAAGTTATCCCTTCTGATCAATCTATTGAGCTATTCCTATAAATGTCACGAACAACCCTAGAGTTCGTACTAAAATAACACCATATGATACACATCGACCAACTCTAATGTCACCTAGATACTCCAATGTCACCACAAGTATCCGTGAGTCAATTATACAATACGCATCAAACAACTTCAGATTCATAATATTCAATCCAACACAAAGAACTTCAAAGAGTGCCCCAAGATTTCTATCAGAGAAAGTAGGACGAAAACGTGCATCAACCCCTATGCATAGATTACTCCAATGTCACCTCGGGAATCTGTGAGTTGAGTGCCAAAACATATATCAAGTGAATCAATATAATACCCCATTGTCACCACGGGTATTGGTATGCAAGACATACATCAAGTGTTCTCAAATCCAACAAGTATCCAATCCGATAATAGTGAAACCTCAAAGGTCAAAACTTATTTCATCACAACAAGATAGAGAGGGAAAAAACACCATATGATCCAAATATATTAACAAAACTCGGGGTACATCAAGATCATGCCAAATCAAGAACACAAGAGAGAGAGAGATCAAACACATAGCTACTAGTACATACGCCTAGCCTCGAGGGTGAACTACTCCCTCCTCGTCATGGTGGCCGCCAGGATGATGAAGTAGAACATGAGATCCCGCGAGATTTGTGTGCTTAAGTAGGCATGCATATTGCGTGAATAGCTGTAATATGTGATATTGATTGTGTGTGAATTGATTTTTGTTGTGTGTTTTTGTTTAGTTGAGTTTTCTTTTGCTTCTTTCTTTTTGGGCCCCGGTGTTACATTATCTTTCCCCTATAAAGAGTTGCTCATGAACTGACACCGGACTCGAAGAAGTAATAAGTATTTCAAATATTTGGAAGAAGCTCAGCTAAACATTATGGCCTTCTCAGTCAACCGCATGATATAAGGAATATCTGCTCAGAATACCAATTGTGTCTTGGATTGATTATCCGCATCAATTCTACAGTAGTAATGATCCAACCAGCAGAAAGGCAAGTCAGATGCAAGACCAACGGTATATTTTTTAGTCAAAGGATGTGACATGCTCAAGGAAGACAGTCAAACAAATTTTCTCATGCAAATAATCAGCCACAGAATATTATGGGCGTGTGTATGGATTTCAGTCTGCATATCAGTATGAAGTTTTGGATATAAGAAACCCAGTATTAGTCCACACGCTATCGAAAGAAATTTATGAGGCAAGGATCTTCAATTTTTCCTCAGCATGATATGTGAACAATTTTCGGCCCACGGTACCCGGTCTTTCTCAACAAGATACCTCGGTAAAAGCTTTTGACAGACGGAAATGAATTTTTCTCAACAAGCAAACCCGAGGAGAAGCTTCTCATGTACGGAACTCAAGCTTCTCCAGCACAATAATCCAACCAAGTTTCGTGTGTAAGCTATCGAGATTTCTTCTGCACGATACCCAGCCAAAAGCCTCGAGCAGAATCTAAGAGTCATCCTCAGCAAGCTACTCGGATGGCTTCCCTCGTAAGCCACACAGTCCGCATCAGTACCACCCTATGCACCGTCCTCAGAGATTATATGATGAGTTGGCAGTATATGGAAGTACATCTCAAGGATCAGATTTACAATAATTTTGTTAGAGGAACAATTCAGTCAAAACATATGCCTGCCACAATAATAGGGTATTCAGTTGCATATGATTATTATACATATGGTACGCATGTATCCCGGGTCAGATCGGTCACTCATACGGGATACGACACTGATCCAGCAGATATGCCTAATAAAGGTACGGACCCAACAACCTCATAAGTCATGCAAATGAAGATAAGCAGAGATACATCTCATGAATTATAAGGATCGAGAAGATCTGGGGATGACATCACAGAATCCACAGTGTTGACAATGGCCACCAAGGCCAATATTCCGCTCCCACAAGGGGATCTCATGAACTCTTGTCACCTTCTTGTATGATTGGCCTCAGCAATGAGCTCCGTACAGCCACAAAACCCGAGTATATGTCATATATGTGCGAACCCAGGTCAGAAAATAAGCAGAAGGAATAATGCCAACAATATTGCACTAGCCACAGTCATGGTCATACGAAGAATCAAGGACATGTGTGGCCAAGTTATTTCAGTAAGGTATCCTGACAAAGAGAATCATGACCGTTAAAGGGTGAGACTGACAACAAAGGTATGATGTATTTTGCACGACCATCAGGGTCCAGATACCCAAATCAGTTGGAGGCCATAATTCCATATGGATCCACAAAGACATACACCTTCAGTGGCCTACTCTGTTTACAAGGATTTTCATATCCCGCTGACCCGCTTGACATGGTTAGTGTGTAATATCCAAGTCTGTTATGTCAGATCCAAGATTCCTTTGCAACATCAATAGTTTGACCTCAACGGCAGAGTTAAAACATATCACAGCGTATTACCAAAAATGGGTATACCGACAAAATGAGAAAGTCAAAAGCCGAATAATCAGCTCAGACCCGGTATACTCGCCGACGGAATCAAGTACATGGTCAGTCTGTCAGGAAAAGCATTTGTCCGTCAGCCCCTGTCGGGCAAAGTCGCAAGATATAAATATTTGAGGCATGACATAGCTATAACTCCATGCACCGTTATATTGCTCACGACAGAAGGCAGTCAAATCTCTGGTGTATGCCACATGCTCGAGCCAAAGGAAATAAATCAGTGCACCTATGAGTAGTCAGATCCCATCAGAAGATGGCCATGATTAATTCTAAGCATTTATTGAACCCAGAAGGCTTACAGCAATCCCATGACAGAAATAAAAAAAGGTTTTCATGACCAAAAGGAAATTTATAATCAGATCCGTCGGACATCACCGCATATATGAGAAGATCAACGTCAGCAAAATGATTTAGTATATGAGCAAAGACCCATCAAAAATTGGGGAAAGGTGAAGCAAGCCACCCCAGAGCAAGGTAAGTTGATCATCTGAAATTCTTGGGGGAACAATAAATAAAGGAAAAAGGATGCCCGAGTTAGAAACGGTATCCTCAAGTCATACTTGTTCCCAGAGCAACTAAATCTCGAGGACGAGATTTCTTTAAGGGGGTAAGAGTTGTAACAGCCTGGATTTTGGCCCTTTTCTTTTTCTTTTTGATTTATTGGTTTTTGCTCTGTTTTTCTTTTTGGAGTGGTTCTGTGGCCTTGTCACCTGGGAAATCATCCTCTTTTTCCTTCCCAAGTGGCTCATCATTCTCAAAACCCTGCCAATATCTTGTCACTTCACTGCTTGACCAAACCCTAAAATCTTTTTTTGGGAATATTCCTTTTTCTATTAAAGGAATAACCCTGTCTGCCTAGGTTGTGAAGCAACCTTTATTTCCATCACTCCTAAAATTCCCAAATAATTCTCATAATTTTTTTGGGTCATATATTTCTCAAATATGGAAAAATATTCCATTTGTCATGTTTATCATCATGCTCAAATAATTCATTTCCTATTCTGCCCTAAATGGCACATTGTGAAGCAAGTGCTATTTTCCTTTTCCCAATTGACCTCAAACTCCTTGGAAATCTTTTCGTGTCCATATAATTGCCACATGCCAAAATTCAACCTCATTTGCCTAGTAATTATCTAATTATGATTTTCCAAAGTTTCTATCCAGAAAGAAGCTTTGTGAAGGAGGTGCAAGCTACGCATATCCAAACGAGTTGTCATTTTGCATGATCCTTAATATCATCATATCATAGCCCTCCACCAAAGTAGAGCTCATGTCATGCCTCCATGTGAGCTCATCTTCAATTCTTTGTTTCTGTCCAAAATTTCAGTTTGTGAAGCAAGTGTATCTTATCTTGCTCCATTTTGGCTGCCAATTTTTCTAGGCCTTCTATTACACATATACCCTACCTACACCCATTTTGGGCATGCTTCATCAATCCATTATTCCTCTAGAATTTTTCCAAGTTTCTGTCCAAAATGAAGCTTTGTGAAGCAAGTGCCACTTTGGTATTTCCAAATGGCATGAAATCTTTACAGAAGCTTAATCCCATCATATAACTCCTCTATGCCAGACTTCAGCTCACAGAGATCAAGTATGTGAGTGTATCATCCAAATACCTAATTCTGGCCAGTTTTGCACTTTCTACAGCAACCCTCATCTAAACTCCTCCTCTTAGTTTGGATTTTCGTGATCAGCATCACCTTAGTGTGTGATAATCACCAGAGAAACTCTTTACCACTTTGCCAAGCTGGTTTAACCACAGCAAGTTACAAACACTTTCTTACTGATTTACCTTTGGAGCTAAGTGCAAATCTCGTCTATGCCCCTGGACCGATTTATTTCTCCAGTTTGACTAAGGGCACCAAGGTCCATCCACTGGGCATGGTTGGCCACGCCAAATAGCGCCTCTTGCTCCGGTGTGCGTGGTGATCACGCTTGTGTCATGGCTGCAGGCGTGCTCTGGCTTGTTCCGGCCACTGTGCTCGTCTCCTCCCTCCTCGTCTCAACCTCAATCCTTGTCCAGGAGCTCTCCCGTGCTCTACTGAGTCGCCCTGCATCGGTTCTTCGTCGCAGTTCGCCATCAATGCGTCGCAAACGCCATGCCCGTGCCATGCCCTGCCACTGCCCGCCATTAAAGCTTGGTCGGGAGCTCGCCCGTGAGCTCGAGAAGCCCCCCCTCGGCTATATAATCACGACCCGAGCCCTCCCGCAGCTCATCCACTCCTCACTTGCCTCCCTCGCCCACCGGAGTCCTCGGCCCCCTCCTCTTTTCACCGGAGTTCGCCTCGGCCATCGCCGGTCTTCTCGTTTCCAGCGAGCCTAGTCCTCCTCTCCACCTCCTGACCCCTCCACCGTGTTCCCCTCCTCACAGAGAGCCTCCCCACCCCACTCGTTCGACCCCGGAGTCCCTCTGGCCGCGCCTCCCGGAGCTTGGCCGTCGCCGTTGCTCTCGGCCACCACCTCGACCGAGCCCATCCGGAGCTCCTTCCTCTCTCCCGTCTCCACCACGACACTACCCACACCTCTACCAGCCTCCCCATCCCCTCCGTTCGTCTCCGGAGATCCCGCATCGCCGAGAGCCGCCGCCGCCCGAAGCTCCTGGCGTCTCCCGTCGCCGCGACCTCCCCTCCTCCACGCGCCTCCCCGGGAGCCGCTTCTCCTCTGAACGGAGGCACCTCTGCCTCGCGTTCCCGCCGGTGGTCTCCGTCTGGCCGGAGATGGCCGGAGCAGGCCGGCCCCCTCGCCGCCCCTCCCCTGCTCTGCCTCTGTTTCACGCAAGAAACAGGGCGAGCGGGAGGTAGAGGACGAGCGCCCGTGCCCCCTTCCCCTGCCCCTGGGCCCCACGCGCCAGTGGCCCAGGCGCCTATGCCCACGTGGCAAGTGGAAGCGTATTTCCCCGAGCACGTCTCCTCTTTTCTGAAAGTGTATTCTATTTCTACTTCGGCTGAAGTGCATTTCCTTAGTCAGAAAGCGTATTTACTTAAATCTGTTTCTGCCTTATCCACTCAGGGACCCGTTGGTGATAAATTTTTCACAGATTAGTCCCTGTTCTTCCAACCTTCACAACTTTTCAACCATAACTCCGATTGAGGTGAAACCAATGCTCACTTCTTCGTATCGTCGAGCTCTATCTTTTCGTAATATTTTCACTAGGTGTTCTCATAGCGAAAATGACCATTTTGCCCTTGCCTCTAATCAGCCCCCTCCGAGAACGTACCGTCCGACGTTTTGTTCCGCGGCTTCACCGCACTTCTTCCTGGAGTCTCCGTCACCCCAGGCAAGCCACACCCTCCATTTGCATGATTGCAATGCAGTGACATGGTTTATTCATTTGAACTTGTTTAAAATATTGTGATAGCTATGTATGATTTGTTCATGGCATTTCTCGGAGTATTGTTTGATCTTGATATTGCCATGATATTGCTTGGAGTTCTAGGATTAATATTTTGATGATTATGTGGTGGACATGTGCCTTTGGATTCTTAGTGTCTATTATGTTTATTTTTCATGATGGTATCTGGTATTATTTTGGAGTATTAGTGGTTGGTATTATGATTATTTCCATGATGGTATCTGTTATTATATTTTGGGAGTATTACTTTGGATATCATGCTGCCTTTGGACTATTAGTGGTTAGTATGATTATTTTCATGATGCTAGTTGATGTTCCGTTGAGTATTATTTTTGGAGATGATGTTTACATGTGGATCTTAGCCGAACAGTTTTATTCTTGTTATTGGAGTAGTAGGATTATTGTTTTCGGATTCATCATGACAGTAGTGTTGTGCTACCCTTGGAGTATTTTGAGATGATGAGATTATGTTTGGATTATTTGTTGGATATTGTTATGACTTGGATTATAGGTTGATAGTTGATATCGGAGTATCAGTCTTTACTACTATATTTTGGGGTTAAATTCCGTCATTAAGTTGGTCAGGTGCCACCGAACCAGGCTTTTTCTAGTGCAACCACATTTGCCTTTTATGGGAAGGCCCTAATGCGGTCTATTGTCGTGCCTCTCGTCGGTGCCTCCAACTAGGGAAGGTTATGGGCATGCTTACCCTGGCCCGGTAAGCAGACATAACCTTGTGTGCCCGTTGTTGTTGTTATGGATCCGGTCCCTGTGAGGGACGTTTTGGCCACGACGGTGGTCGTTGTGTCTTTGGTAGACACGGGGCCACCCAGGACTAGCCCAGTTGGGAGTGGGTCGAAGTGGCCGGGAGAGTGTCATGGCAGTAGATCGGTTTTGTCGGAACGCCGTTGGTCCACCCGAATGGGAGTGCGAGGCCATGGGTTCCGTGGTGTGGGTAAAGTGCGCTACCTCTGCAGAGTGTGTGTGTTTAATCTATCGATAGCCGCGTCCTCGGTCATGGGCATGGGTTCGTACTAGGTCCCACCGTTCGATCAACACTCACATGACGGAATGACTTATAGGTGATTTATATGTTGATATGTTGAGCAGTACAGTTTGGCAGGATGTTGATGATGATGTTGGAGACCAAGTGTTGGTCGTGGTTGTGATCGCCGGTAAGGATCACAGTTTGAGACCAAGTGTTGGTCATGGTAGCGATCGCCGGAAAGATCACCGTGTGGTTTTGATCATGAGTTGATCAAGATGGTTATGGAGATTTGAGATGGTGATTTATCAGCATTGTATTAGTTTCATCCCATGCTTAGTAGTTGCTTCATCATGGTAGTTGTTAATTAATTAACCTGCTTAATGCTATGTTGTTGTCTTGCCTTGATGTTTATGGTTGTTGTGAGCTTGCAAGTACATTCAATGTACTGACCTGGCGTGTCATGCCAGATTGCAGGTGATGCCGTGATTGCTTGATTGCTTGTCGGGGTTTCCGTTCGTGCGAGCTAGATCGTGTCCCAGCCAGAGTCCCTGCGCAGTGGAGTTCACCACCTTCGTTGTTATTCCGCTGCTAGAAGTTTTCCGCTGCTACGAGTTGTTCCGCTGCTAGCATAGAACAAGTGTAGTATCGCAGGCGTAATGTCGCCGTGCTGATGTGCTTCTTTGTAACATCAGACCCTTATATTATTATTCTTGTAATAAGAGCTGATTTGTTCTATGTCAAGCAGTGCCGTATTCCAGAGACTTCTCCTTGATCTCTGGGCTAGAATACGGGGCGTTCCGGTTTCTCTGAGCCGGGGTGCCACAAATGTGCGTGAAATTATCACCTTTATATACAACTTCTCCAGACATGGAAATCATTGCAGCAAGCCAATAATCTTGTTCAGATCAAAACTATTCATTTGGATATATAAGATCTTGACAGAAGCCAACACCATTGATAGGCCATCCATGGAGAAACTCTTCATTGAGCATAGAACATAATATTAGTACAAAATGTGTACTCCAAGATGACATATAACTTATGCGCATAAATTTAAAATACAACTTATGGTTATAAGTGTAGATGATAATGTAAAGTACCTGAAGAACTGTGGAGCCAAACACCATATTGAAATGAGCACAAAGATCATGTATTACACCCAAGGTCTCTAGTTTAGGCGCAGAGAGGACGGTTATTTGCAACGGTGAATAACTAGAATAAAGGACCAACCTTTGAAGTGAAGGGGCATCTTGGATGATGAGCTGCCTTCCGTCAAAACAAATTCCAATTCTTACAAGGTTAGGCGACTTTATTTGGAGACAACCAATTCTAACTGTGAAAACAAGCACCAAGCACTCCTGGGCAGGGCAACTGGAGTGGATGATGCTGTGCAATGAGGCCTTCGATATACAAACCCGCACAAGTGAAAGTTTCTTGAGAAATGGGAGTCGAAGGTTTAGTACCAGATTGTCTGGTAGGTCGCACAACGCAAAGGTGGCGGTGTGGAGAGAGGAGGAAAACCGCGAGATGGACATCGGTGCTGAGGGCACATGTAGATGGCGTTCGGTATCTGGTAGGTGATTTCCAGGGGAATAATATAACTCAAGCAGCTGTAGTTCTGTGAATTCAGGGGATTTCAGCCAGGCGTCCGCCGTGCAGGGCATGGTATGCTTGCTCAGGTAGCACGGGATGCAGAGGTTTTGAACGGAGCCTTGGTGGGAGGAGATGATGGCTCTGGGGATTTCAAAATCATTGAAGAGAGATAGCTGACGACAGTCGAGATTAAGGGGCACGGCGCGCCATAGAGGGTGCCACCGAATTGAGAGGACTTGGGTGCGGCAGCAATCCTTGGTGGGGAGAAGTGAGATGGTCTCCCCAAGGACGGCGTCCAGGAGATCGCTGATGCGGTCCACCCGAGATTCTACGGGTTCCTGGGATCCGGTGGGGGTGGGGTCGCTGCTTCTCCCTGCGATGCCGGGGGCGAGATGTACAACAGGCGTCGCCGCTGGCGGGAGCCTCATCTTCTTGGCGCTGGGGTCAGCCGACTCCATTTTCCTCAAGGGCGTCCCGTCGCGCTCACGGATTTGAGCAGAGTAACGAATGACGAGCCTAGTTGTAGTGCGAGTGAAGAAGAAGGGGAGCTGGGGTTTTTCTGTAGTAGTGAGGAAGAAGGGGAGCTGGTTTTTTTGTAGGAGTGAGGTGAGAAATTTGGGGGTACGAGTGGAGTGAGCTGACGTGAGGTGGGTGGGAGTGAGGAGGAAGAAGAACACCCAGGTTTTTTTGGGGGGCGGTGTGCTGGGTGTGGGTAGCGCCTCTCATTCAATAAATATATGGACTTTTGAATTGATTTTACTATTTACTAGGGTGGATGGGCTGTTTTGTCTTGGGCCGAGAGAAGCAATTACTACTAGTACAGTGGAGACACTCTACAGCTACCCATAAAAACAATTACTACTAGTACAGTGGATACAATACCGCTTCTGGCTCCTCCTAGGTCATCGAAACGTCTCCCTCTACTGAATGCCGTTATACTTTTGTTCACCGACATGCGGGCCATGCAGCGCGTGTGCCCAAATGCCATCCACCAAATTAGAAGACAGTATCCAGGCGGAGAGTCACCCCGGTCGTAGCGCGGCAATAACGAGCCGTCGTATCACAAAACCCCACCTCCCCGCAGTCTAAGTTTGATGGACGAAGCAACCATCATTTCACTCTTCGCTGAATCCCCTTCTCCCTCACCGTCTTCAAGAAAGGCAACACTCGCATTTTCCACTGTTCTTCTCTCCCAACGAAGGGAAGGTAAGCGGATCCGTGATGTTGGTATATTTTCGTTCAGAGAAAAAAAGAACTTTTGCAAAGCAATAACCGATCCTCACTCTCTTTTTTGTTTCATTGTCATTGCGAGTGTGTTTTCCTTTCAGTGGTCTCCTAGTATTCGTCAGTTTCATGATGTACCAAGGAGAACCAGGCAAAGATCTGCCGATATTGGAGTAGACGCGGGAGGCTGATCCCCACGAGACAGAGAGCTCCAAGAAGATGGAGGCAGCCACCGAGCCGACCCCAGGTACGCTCACGGCCAATACTGAGATGGTCAACGCCCCGTTTGAGGTTACAGCCCCCGTGGCACTGCAGGAGCAGTTTTCCCCCTTCAAGGATGTGCCCCCCCCCGGCTGAGCTGCCCAAGGTGATTTTCTTCTTTGCCGATCTCGATTGTGGTTTTTCATCTAAGTATGTGGTGATGAATAATGCAAAATGTTATTAGCTTTGATGCCATGCTATACATAGTGGTTTAAATAACTTGTGTTTCTTATACTGGAAAGTAATTCAGAATTTGTTTCTGTTTCAATTAGAGCCCTGATGCAGACAAGGATTGTGTGGTTGTACATGTCACTCGCTATGAGGCGGATGACCTGAATATACGCACTGGGAAACCAGAGTTTTTAGGCTGTTGGATCCTGGAAGCCATTTGCGCTTATACCAATGAAGAGTTGTATTCCAGCCTCACTGTTGTCAGGCGTGTTGTCCAGGGTGTACTGAAGCACAAGAAGTTCAAAGCTACTCCTTCGTTTGTGAGGCATACTGTTCTTGTCAAGCTTATGCAGGAAGATGACGTGGCATGCCTCCACAAACAAGTTTATGAGTTGCAAGGCCACAAGGTTGTCTTCATGAAGGTTCACATGATTGAGCTGCTGCCGGACGTCCTCGATGATGTTCATGGAAAGGTCCGTCTTGTGTCCAGCCCAAATTAGATCGAGGCATGAAATACTTGCCCCAGCTAGTGTTTAATAGTAGTTTGGATTCTGTCTAATTATCCGAACCTTGCCTGTTATCGAGCCCTCTGGGGCTAGTACTCTGTTTGAATCCGTCTATGGGAACTGCTGCTACTTTTGTGTGCCCATGAATCATCGTATTTTTTGCCGAAACAGATGCGTCCTCACTAGTTTTATCATACGAGCAATGTGTGTTTTGATGAAATAGAGTACTCGTTTGAGAACTGTGCGCCAATGTATACATAAGTACTTGTAAACACTGTTGGTGCTACCCCACATGTAAGCAGTTGTGCAAAACACGGCATATTGGCTCAGCTCGCTTCAACACTAGGCTATCGACCAGCTAACAATCAACAATCTGCTGTCTGACATATAAGCAACTATGTATCTTGTTACAGTGGTTCATGCAGTTAACTGATGCCACAATGTAAATTCCAAACGTTCACACGCTAGTCCAGCGTTCATGTGGAACACTCACATTAAACTCGGCTTCATAAAAAACTTGAAAAGCATAAGAGCAATTTTATACATCTCAATGATTCATAGAACATAACAAACATATACTAGTTCACAACAAAAGACAAAGTTGTGAGAAGGTTTACAAATCAGGAAAAAACAAGCAAGGCTTCTCTGAGCAAACGGCCTCTCGGCAGGCTTAAATTTCCTGGAGTTCACTCTGGTTTTTTCTTGTTGCCACCATCCAAGGTTAGGTTCTCTCATTCTAGAATAACCAATTATAATTGTGTTCTTAGCTGGAATGCTGAACTGAACCATGTAGTGTACTGACCAGCTGAAATTCTTGTGCATTCCACTAAATTTAAGCACCGCTATTTGCAGAAATAAGCAGACCACAATGCCTCTTGTCCGCGCACCTGTCCAAAAAACCGTCGTGCAACCGTGCCAGCTAGTCCTCGTTCCATGGATGAACTGGTAGAAAGTGCATTCTGAACTAGGATGCAGTTGTTTTCGCTCGTCCCTACACTGCAATCAGGAAGTAAAACGTACGAATCAACTTCTTTATATTGCGTTGGTCATTCTACCTAGTAACTACCAATGTAGGAATACCTGGAAGACGGGTGGTTAGACGACGGCAACGAGGGATAGCCATCTCATTTTGCGCAGTTCTACTAAAACTGAGGTGTGTGCTTTTGATTGTGCGGATAGAAATGATACGGAGACAGACAACCCGAAACGATATGGAGATAGACATCCCTGTTTGCGCAAATACGAAATACGGTTATTTAAACAGTGACAGATATTTGCAGTGGCGTATGATTAACAGCAGCATCTATTGTGTTATAATTGACACTAGATTGACAGTATGAAAGTGTCCTTAAGTAAGTAGCATCACATCACATCAACACTGGCACTAGATTAAAATGCAGAACAATAGCATTAGTATTACTGTCATGAGAGTAGCACATGGTCAGTAAATGTGCAATCAAATTTGTGCAGTTCCACTGGGATGAAGCAATGTTAGCGGTGTGAGATTTAAGTGTAACTGCAAAAACACAATTCATGGGAAATAAAGCAAGACGGAAGCACTTCATAAAATAGTGGTGGCATTGCTTCAATTTATCGACGGCACTAGACCAT